>NW_023416307.1:156973905-159373905 GCF_014176215.1 Rousettus aegyptiacus
GCGTAAGCAGGAATGTGGCCGCGCAGGGGGCGGGGCCCGGGCCGTGCTCCGGGGCACCCTCTTGTGGCCACAAGTCGCCGCAGGACCGGTCGGTGCTGCTAGGTGTATCTTCTCACACCGGACTCGGTTTCCCCAAGCCCCATGCCCCCACGTGCCCGAAACACCGGGCTGGGCGCGGCCCGAGACTCTTGGCCACCCGCCCCACATCCACACAGCGCCCCTTGATGGGGAGGGGTTTTGGGGAGTCGCATCTCTGCTGCTCCCTTCTCTCTTCCTCCCTCATCCCCAGGCTGGACTGGACCGCCCAGGCCCGGAATCGTGTGCCAGGCAGGCATGAAGAAGTTGAGGCCCGACAGGTTTGAGGGCGAGACTCCGGCAACGTCCAGCCAAATAGCCTTCATCGCTAGCCCAACGCCTCCGAGCCTCTTTGCTGTAGAATGAGTGTGATGTCGCCTTCCTCTCAGGGCGCCAATAAAGGAGTGAATCCTGCGCGCTCCGCGCAGCCTCGGTGCTGGGCTTCGTCGCCAAACGGTGCCTGAGCCTGAGAGCAGAGCAGAGGTCGGTCACACGTTGTCAACCAGGATGGGTGCCGCAGAGATGCGAGGGAGCCCAGAGGCCACCCTGGGCTCTGAGTGTACACAGGCCTGAGTGCATTTTGTAAGGCTAGGGAAGAGGTTGAGGACCTGGAGCTGCCGCATGACAGTAATGTCTGGCATTTACTCAGATACTGCTCTAAGGCTTGACCGGTCCTTCAGTCCTTAACACAACCGTCAACCGTAGCCCCACTTTACAGACGGGAGTCTGAGTGAGAGCGGAGGGTGGGAAGAAGCCGGGTGGCTCTCCGCCCAGCTCTCGGGCCGAAAACAATCCAGAAAACCTGGACAGGGGGCCGGGCCTGCGGGCTGCGGGGCGCCGCCCCCAGTCCCCTGTGGGTCGGGGCTACCAGGAGCTGGGCCTGCGACTGCGGACTGCGCAAGCGCGCCTTGGTGGCCGCGCTCTCAGCCACCCAGTGCCGGCAGGAGCCTGCGGAGCCGCCGAGGCAGCGCCATGGTCGCCGCACTGTTTGGCTGCTTGTTGCGCAGGGGCGGGGCCCGCGCGGCGGAGGCCGGCCGGGTCATCTCGGTCGGTCGGGTGAGTGTCTCCAGAGAGTGCGGCCTGCAGGGTGCCCGGGGGCGGGCCAAGCTCGCCCCACCCCTTGCCCGGCGTCCCGAGGCAGAGTCCTGCGGGAGCGGCGGGCGTTGGGGAAGCCAGCGTGCCCGTGGTCGTGCGCTGTGCGCGCGCGCGCTTTTGTCTGCGTGTATCCTTGGGGGTCTGGCTGTACGCGTGTGTCCGTGTGTCGGGGTGTTGTGTGTCGGTGTTTCTTGTCCCTGTGTTGGAGAATGTGTCGGTCTGTCCGCCCGCTTGTTTTCTGTCTGTCTACTGTGTGTATTTTCTGCGTGCGTGTGATTTCGAAGGTGTGTACTACCTGTATGTCCGCGTGTGTGTTTCTGATGGTCTCTGTGTGTGTCCGTCTGTCTGCCTACGCATGTGTGGCCAGCGTGTGTACAAAGAGGCTGCATGTACGTGTAGGGAATAGCGCGTGCAAAAGGAAAGCACATGGGGGCACGTGTGTACACACCTGTCATTGTCAACACATATGCCAAGGTCCTAACACGGGGACTTCTCCAGCCCCTGCCCCCAGTATCTGTAGCTGCTAGACCAGGTTTTCTAATGCTCCAGCTCCCTGGGTTGCCAAGGCAACAGCCGATGTCCCGCCCCTTGCTACCCGGAGGGGCGCGTCCTGTGCCCCAGGCTCACCTGCGTGGTGGGGTCCAGAGCTGATGCTCCTGCCCCGCCTGGCGGGAACCTCAGCTACCGCGGCCGGGAAGGTCGGCATCCTAGGCTGGTCGTGGTCAGAGGGAAGAGAAAAGCGGGCACTTCCTCCGCTCAGCTCCCGGGTCTCCGCCTGACCTGGGAGTCTGGGGGTGGGATGTTTCTCTGGAGAAACACCCCCAGAGAAGTGGGTGGAGCTGGATACAGGTTTCCAGTTCCGAGCTCAGGCCAATGCCCGCAGTCGGCACTGGATAAAGATGTGTTTACTGGAATCTGGGAGCAAGGAGGCATGCTCCCCCGAGGCCCCCCAGATGACGACAGGACAGCTCCTGGCCAAGGCCGCTGTGTTGTTGAAGTCTCACAGGAGGCTTGGGAGGGCAGCGGTGAGGTTCTCCTCCCCATTTTACTGACGAACTGAAAACTCACAGCCAAGAAGTGGCAGAGCGGGTCTCAAAGCCAGGGCTGACTGCTCTGTCTGGGTCCTGGGTCCCGAGGTCTGTCCTCTGGGCATGCGAAGGAGCCAGACTGGAGGAGCCCGTGAAGCAGGTCATGGACTTGGCGTGAAGCTGGGGACGTGGTCGTTCTTCTCTCCGGCCTCCATGCCGCCCTTTCCATTTCTAAGTGTCCTGTTCTCCTCCCTGGGTCCGCGTCTCCTCGGGCCTCAGCTCTCCCTCCTCCACAAATTCTCCACGAGCCCTCCTCCCACCTAATAGCTGGGGTGGAGCATTAAATATTCCCATCAGGTGTAAAACACATTCTGATTTTAGCAGTACTATATGCAATATGATAAAAAAAAAAAAATTCCAGAGGTGCCCTCAGCGGGATGTCTCGTGACACCCCTCACCACTCTACCCACCCGCAGGGCTCCAGTTCACCCGTCACCTACCAGCACCATGCCTTCTGCCTTGGGGAGCCGCGTGTGGCTCAGTGTTTAGGAGCCCAGCCTTGGGTTCGAATCCCAGTTCCTCTACTTGCTTACTGCACTTTGGGCAGGAGCATTTACCCCCTGAGCCTCAGTGTCCTTATCTGTAAGAGACCTATAGTCAGGTCTGCTCCCCAGTGTCGTGTGAATTCACGAGCCCTTGTACGTGAAGGGCCAAGCACAGGGCCCAGCTGTCAGAGGACTCAGTGAACGGGAGCGGTGTTAGCTGGCGGTGACGGCAGCGGTCTCTGAGCCTGCTGTGTGCCGGGGGGACATCTCAGGTGCTCCTTCTCACGCCGTGGGGTACCTGAGCCCTTGCTCTGGCATATGGAGTAGTTGTGTGTGAAGCCACAGACCCTTGCCCAGAGCGGGGGGCAGGGCAAGGGCTGAGCTTGTCCTCTGCTGGGGGCTGCTGGGTGGGGTTTGGGGGCGGGGCCCAGGGGGCCTTGTCGGGGCTCAGCCCCAGCCTCTTCTCCCTCTCTTCTCCTCCTCCAGACTGTGGTACAGGCCTCCATGAGCCGGTTCCAGGTAGCCCTGCTGGGCCTAGGCCTGCTGCTCATGCTGCTACTGTACGTGGGGCTGCCAGGCCCCCCCGAGCAGACCTCCTGGCTCTGGGGAGACCCCAATGTCACAATCCTGGCTGGTCTTACCCCTGGCGACTCCCCCATCTTTTACCGCGAGGTGCTCCCACTCCACCGGGCACGCAGGTGGGTGCTGACCCTAGGGTATAGTGGAAGGACTAGGCCTATGGGGTGTCCCTGTGTGGGACCTCAGCTCAGCTAAGGGTGCTCAGGGCCTGGGAGGCCAGTGGGATAAGCCTAGGAAGAGAGTGGGCCACTGCCGGACCCGCAAGACCCTCACCCCCGTATGCCCACTGCCGGACCCGCAGGGCCCTCACCCCCCTGTGTGACCCCCCCTGAGCCCACTGCCGGACCCGCAAGACCCTCACCCCCGTATGCCCACCGCCAGACCCACAGGGTGGTCACCCCCCTGTGTGCGCACCGCCAGACCCACAGGGCCCTCACCCCACCGTGTGACCCCCCCTGAGCCCACTGCCGGACCTGCAAGACCCGCACCCCCGTATGCCCACCGCCAGACCCACAGGGTGGTCACCCCCCTGTGTGCGCACCGCCAGACCCACAGGGCCCTCACCCCACCGTGTGACCCCCCCTGAGCCCACTGCCGGACCTGCAAGACCCGCACCCCCATATGCCCACCGCCGGACCCGCAGGGCCCTCACCCCCCTGTGTGCCCACCGCCGGACCCGCAGGGCCCTCACCCCGCTGTGTGCCCGCAGGGTGGAGGTGGTACTGCTCCATGGAAAGGCCTTTAACTCCCACACGTGGGAGCAGCTGGGCACACTGCAGCTGCTGGCGCAGCGCGGCTACCGAGCCGTGGCCCTTGACCTCCCAGGTGAGAGCCCCCCCCCCCGGGCCTGGGGAGGCAGCCTGCAGCAGGTACGAGGGGGCGGCTCCCCAGAGGGGGGAATTGGGCGAGCAGGAAAGGCCAAAGATGTGACTCGGGGACATCTCGGACCCCAGTATCTGGACAAGCAGTGGCTGGTGGCAGTATGAGATGACAGCATGCAAAGATCTGTGTCTTTGTTTTCTGCCCTTGCAAACTACAGAGTGGATTGTCGCACATCACGGAGCAAATGGAAACGTGACTCGCTTCCCTGAGATGGCGTGGGGACAGTCGCTGTCCTTTTTACCACAAACGAGGGAGCTTTTTGTTTGTTTGTTCATTTAGCTGTACAAACGATCTATGCTGCCACTTGTCATTAAAAAATCAAACGAGCGACACCCTCAGAGACCCACGCCACAGTTCCCTCCCTCACCTCTCTGAGCAGCTTGGGGGCGCCAGACCCTTTTGGGGGCGTTTCCATACCTAGAGACATAGACGATGTGCAGGGTCGTGTGGCGGGGGCGTAAACGGGGTCGGCGTCCGGCCTGCTTGGTGAACCTATCTGCGATTTGTTTTTCTCCCCCCGCACCGCGTCTCAGGGATCACGCCCAGCGCCGTGCAGCTCCCCCTCTGCGGCGCGTGCCAGTGGAGGGGTGCACAGCTTCTAGCTGGCCATTCCTCTACCGGTGGGTGTGTACGTTGGCTTAGAGTTTGCAATGCTCTGTTGACATGCTCAAGTATTGAAGCCGAAGCATCTTTTGACATGCTTCTTTGAGCATGTGGCCAACAATTTCTGTTGGGTAAGCTACCAAGGACAATTGCTGGGTCAAGGACACACATCTTTTAAATTTTGACAAATATTACCTTACCCTCCAAAACTGCTACATGGATTTTTTCCTGCCGTCAGTCACGTATGAAAGTGCCCATCTCCCCACAACTTATCTGTCTTTTTTACTTTTGCCGATATGATGAACGAAAGATGTTTTTTTAGCAGGCCTATCACAGTACAAAAAAATAGCTTCTGGGACGTTTGGGGTAGATGTGCCACGTGCCGCTGCTCCCCATCTCTTTGCCCCACCGTGGTGAGCAGCGGTCCTGAGCTCCTTCCCAGCCTCCCTCAGTGGTGCCTCCTGCTCCCAGGTTTTGGGAACTCCGCACCTTCGAAGGAGGCCAGCACAGAGGCCGGGCGGGCGGAGCTGCTGGAGCGTGTGCTGCGGGCCCTGGGGGTGCAGAATGCCGTGCTGGTGAGCCCCTCGCTGAGCGGCCACTACACCTTGCCCTTCCTGATGCGAAGCCACCACCAGCTGCGCGGATTCGTGCCCATCGCACCCGCCTCCACCCAGAACTACACCCAGGAACAGTTCTGGGCCGTGAAGGTACTGGCTTCCTGTCATGGCTCAAGTCCTGCGGGGAAAGGACTCACTTGCAGGACACACGGCCCCATCCCTGATCTGGATGGAAGAGATGGGTGTTTGGGGAGGATTTCCTAAGCAGGTGGCTTGAGGGCCAGGCCCCACCAGGCCCCAGGATCACAGCCCCTTGCCTTGCCCCACAGACCCCGACTCTCATCCTGTATGGGGAACTGGACCGCGTCCTGGCCCGGGAGTCACTGCGGCGGCTCCGCCACCTGCCCAACCACTCCGTGGTGAAGCTGCGTGACGCAGGCCATGCCTGCTACCTCCACAAGCCGAGGGACTTCCACCTTGCCCTCCTTGCCTTCCTTGACCACCTGCCTTGAGCTCACCCACTGCCCAGGCCCCGGGCCTGGCCTGAGCTTGGAGGGTCCGGACCAGTCCCCACTGGGGTGGGAGGGCGGAGGCCAGAGGGCCAGGCCCAGTCAGGAGCTCTCATTGCACCTCACAGACACAGTAAATAAAAGCGTTTTTGTCATGCCCGGGGAGTGACAGACCCTGTTTCCTGGTGGGGTGCAGGTGGGGCGGGAGCGGGAGGAGAGTGGGGACCGCTTCGGGGCTGGGGGCCTGAGCGAGCGCTCCAGCAGCCTGGGAGGAGGGCAGGGGCGCGGCTGCCTCCTAGCGGGCTGCCCTCGCCTCTCCGCTCGGCTTCCGCAGCCGTGAAACGGGCGTGATGGTCACTAACACACGTGGCTTCTGGGTTGGACGTGTCTGAGTCAGTGGCGCTCCGGGCCACGCGGTGCTGCGGGAGTGGGCATATTACTACTCCTGCGTGACCCCCGGGATTGGTGGCAAATCCAGGGCCTGGCAGCTGAGCTGAGTGAGTCAGGAATCTAGGACTTAAGGCCAAAGGGGCAGGTTGTATACATGTGTGTGTGCGGGGGGGGGGGGGGGCGGGGCAGTGAGGAATTCGGTTTAATGGTTTAACGATGTGGCATTGCTGGGGAACCACCAAGCCCACTTCCCCTGGGGTACGTGTGGGGGAGTAGCCAGGACTTAACCCCCAGGAGGGCTGGGATGGATTTCTTCCCTCCCCTCCCAGCCTGCCTCCTCTGGGCCCAGGGGTGAAAGTCTTCAACCCTGCCTGCCCAGGCTGACTCAGCCCCCCGGACCTGAGGGTCCAAAGGGCAGCTGGGCACACAAGTGAGCAGCTACAGCTGTGTGCAGCCTGTGGGTGGCCATTGGGACACCTGTCTTTATCCGCCCTCTCTGGTGGCTGCAGAAGACCCAGGGAGCTTGGCACAGGGTCAGTCAAGAGCCTGTCACCCACATGCTTTTGGTGCAGTGTCCCCATCTCTCACACTGACATCCGGCGTCACACACGCGCTGTCACACCCAACCACCATACACGTGGTCATAGTCACTGATACACACAGCGCCTCGTTCACATGACCACGTCGCGGTCACGTGCTCCTGTCCGTCCCTTTATCCTTCATTCCTGGCACGTCGTCTGGGCTTCTGTCTGCCCTTTGCCTTGTCACGGACGGGAGCGGTTACACGAGACAGCCTCCTGGAGATCACAGCCTGGGGGACAGATATTAATCAATAACCTCTCCGCTCAGTGGACCGAGGCAGCCAGGGAGGCCCTCCCCTCCCTGCGGAGCTGAGACAAGAAAGGGGAAAAGTAGGGGAGCAGTCAGGGGCCAGCTCCCGCAGGACTTTGCCGCGCTGAGCCCGGAGAGTGACGTGGCGCCCACGCTTTCGGGGTCGGCGGCCGCCCGCCTCTCTGGCGGCCCAATCCGGAGGCTGCAGGAGGTGGAGCCCTCGGGGTTGGGGGGGAGGGACCCTCGGGACCTGGCTGCACCGGGCCGGGGGCGGGGCCGGGGCGTGTCCTGCGGGAGGGGTGGGGCCAGCTGGGAACTCTCCGTCGCTGCGGGGCGGAGCTGGCGGCCCAAGCTGCGTCTCCCCGTCCGAAGGCGAGATCCGCGCCTCTAATCACCCGGCAGAGGCTGCGACCAGGTGGAGCCGAGAAGCCCAAACCCTCGGTCTTCGGTCCCGACCCGGATCCCAGTCCAGCCACGTGGTGGGCGAGGGCTGGTTCTGAGCCCGAGACCTCGCAGGACCCTGACTCGCAGCCACAGTCCCAGGCGGACGCTGAGAGGCGAACGTGGGCCCAAGCCCAGCAGAGAGAGAGGTGGAGAGCCCTGGAGAGAGGTAGGGGGATCAGGGCCTCCCCGGTATGAACTACGAGAAATCGGGGACGCATTTTTGGAGCGGGGCGTGGGGAGCCGATGTCTGGTTTCAAACCTGGCCCTGCTGCTCCCCAGCGGTCCCGGAACCTCTCCGAGCCTCAGCTTTCTCCTGCAAAGTGAAAGCGCAGAGGCACGAACTTCTCGGGGGCTCTTTGGGGGATTAAATAAGGAAATGTGCTGGGAGTAGACAGCAGCACAACGCCGAAAGGCAGAATGGGGGCTCGAAATAGGGCGTCCTCTCCCGGTGAGAGTTACGGGGACCGCCCCGGGGAGGGGCTGTGTGCAGTTGGAGTCCATCGGGTGCCAGCGGCTGGAAGGGGTAGGTAGCCACTCTTTTTGCCCCCAGCTTACCACGCACAGCGACATGGCCAGCGAGAGTCACGAGAGCGAGCACCCATCTGTGACACTCTTCCGTCGGTACCTGCGCATCCGCACCGTCCATCCTGATCCCGATTACGGTGAGGACGTGGAGGCTTCAGGGCCCGCTCTGGGGCCTCGGGGCCCAGGACTGAGCCCTAAACAGGCTCCATCTCCTGTCACCCAGGGGAGCCCCGCTCTGATGCCCCAAATGGTGCCTCAGCCCCTCTAGCCATTCCCTAGGTCCATGGCCAGCTCTGCAGTCGCTCCGGGTCGGGGAGGGACGTGCTTGGAGAGGCCGTGCTCCTCCAAAAGTTACCCCAATGGCTAATTAAGGAACAACTTCGCTTCACTCTCCAGGGCTTGGGTGCAAGAGGGGAGACTGGGGCGGCCACATGCAAGAAGAGGCCTCCAGAGGCCTCCTGGGGCAGGACAAAGCCCACAGCCCTTACGGAGTCAGACTTGGTGGCTGCAATTGTACACCTGAGTCCAAATTCCTGCTGTGTTTTTAAAGCTGAGGGACTTTGGATGACTATCATGTCTCTGTGCCATAGTTTCCCCACCGTTAAGGAAGGTAACGATTAAATCAGCTTCTAACCCTGGACTTCTCACCCGGTCTCCCACAAAGGGTCACTGACTGGCCCTGGGGACAGAAGTACAGGTGTCTCTGAGGGATGTGGGATTGTGTTGAGAAGGAAGTAACTCGTTTCAGGGCCTGTGCCCATCTCTGGCAGTGCCCCCAGGCTCTGCCTGGGCCCAGGGGAGGCTTGCGTAGGCAGGAGCAGCCCCAAGATTTTCTGTGTCCCCAGGGGCTGCTGTGGCCTTTCTTGAGGAGAGAGCCCGCGAGCTGGGCCTGGGCTGTCAGAAAGTGGAGGTGAGCCTGGGGCCCTGCGTGGGGAGAGGTGGTGGGCCGGGGGAACCGCCTCACCCTGCACTGACCACATCCCCTCTTGGCCCTCTCCAGGTGGCGCCTGGCTTTGTGGTGACCGTGCTGACCTGGCCAGGCACCAACCCTAAACTCTCCTCCCTCTTGCTGAACTCCCACATGGATGTGGTACCCGTATTCAAGGTGCGTGTGTTGGGGGAGGGAGGGGGTGTGGGGGACAAAGACGAGGCAGATGCTCCCCCACTCAGCTTCAGGGAGCCCCCTCCCGGCGCTGGCCCTGGCGCTGACTGGACCTCAGTCGGCATCACTCCACTCAAGCAGCCTTTGTCCAGCAGCTCTTCCATGCCCGTGGCGGGGGCAGTCCACTGTCCTCTTCGGCCCTCTTCTGTCCCCTTCGACACTGCGCCCCCATCACCCCAACCCTCCAGCAGACTCCTAAGGCAGGGCCACAGTGGGCACAGAACCAAACTCAGGGCGTGGGCCCCCCTTCCCATCCTCGCCTCCAGGAGCACTGGAGCCATGACCCCTTCGAGGCCTTCAAGGATGCCGAGGGCTACATCTACGCCAGGGGCGCCCAGGACATGAAGTGTGTCAGCATCCAGTGAGTGCCAGCCATTCCCAGTTCCCCACAGTGCCCCGCTGGCCCCTCGGAATGACCCAGAGCCCAGAGTGTGATCGGAGAACCTCAGGACTGAGGAACGTCTTGACCCCTTACACTGGGCAGGCATTGCTGCAATGACCACCGCATGGATGGGGAGGCCGAGGGACAGGGACCTTCCCGAGTCCCCTGCCCGGCTGTGGCAGAGCAGGGCCCAGGCCTTAGGGCTCCAGCCCTTCCCGCCCAAGCATGTGGTGGCTCCCTCGGCACCTGCTTACACCCTCTCGCTGCCCCTCAGGTACCTGGAGGCCGTGAGGAGGCTGAAGGCCGAGGGCCACCGTTTCCCCAGAACCATCCACATGACCTTTGTGCCTGGTAGGGGTGGCTCGGTGAGGGGCACCTTTGGGGGAGGGAGTGTTTGGGGAACATCTCTCTCATCTCCTGTCCCTCTTTATAGATGAGGAGGTTGGGGGCTACAAAGGCATGAAGCTGTTTGTACGGCGGCCTGAGTTCCAGGCACTGAGGGCTGGCTTCGCCCTGGATGAGGGTGAGCAGGGTGGCAGGCCACCGAGTGGCCAGCAGGGGCCAGGGATGCTGCTGGCGGGGCTGGGCCACTCCACCCCCTGAACCCCTCTGCTCCCTCCTTAGGCCTGGCCAACCCCACTGACGCCTTCACTGTCTTTTACAGTGAACGGAGCATCTGGTGTGAGTACGGGTTTGGGGGAGGGCATCTCTGTGCAGACGGGAGACTAGGCCAGAAGAGGCAGGGGCCCAGGGAGGCCTGGAACTCAGGGCCTCTGCCTCTGAGCCCCTTCCCGCCTGGGCTTCTCTTTGACGAGATTCTGAGGTCAGGCCCTCCCTCAGGGCAGGAATCAGCCCTGCATTGTGCCTCCTGGGGGGGCAGACCCGGGCCCACCCCAGGGCCAAGTGCTTTCCCAGCCCCTCCTGTGCTGAAGCCACCCCTTCCCCCCTGTGTCTCCCAGGGGTGTTGTTCATAAGCACCGGGAACCCTGGCCACGCCTCGCGATTCATCGAGGACACAGCCGCAGAGAAGCTGGTGGGTGGCACACGGGGCTGGAGCTCGGGGATCCCCGGGGTCTGTCCTAGGGCCTCCCTCACACCTGACCTTACGCTCTCCTAGCACAAGGTTGTGAGCCTAGTTCTGGCTTTCCGGGAGAAGGAGAGGCAGAGGTGAGCCAGCCTGGGAGGGGGCTGGGCGGGGAGGCTGTGTCCAGAGGAGGGAGGCCGAGCCTCCTTTTCCATCGGCTGTTGCCCCTGCTGCTCCTGCTCCGGGCCCCCACCACAGGCTGCAGTCAAACCCCCACTTGAAGCTGGGGGCTGTGACCTCTGTGAACCTGACTAAACTGGAGGGCGGCGTGGCGTACAACGTGGTTCCTGCCATGATGAGTGCCGGCTTTGACTTCCGCTTAGCTCCAGACGTGGACCCGAAGGTGCCATCTCCCCCCCGGGTCTGGAGGAGGGAGCCAGGTCCTCGATCCTGTCCTAGAGGCTCATCCTAGGGATCTCGAGGGATCAGCTCATCTCCCTTCTCGTAGGCTTTTGAGGAACAGCTGCAGGACTGGTGCCGGGCGGCTGGCAAGGGGGTCGCCTTCGAGATCCTTCAGGTATCAACTGCGAACCTATGATGGGGGTGTCGTGGGAGCTGGGGACACTGGGCTTGCCAAGTGTGTGTCACCGTAGGAGGGCGTGCCGGGTGTGCCCACGCACACGTGGGCATCGCTTCGGCTCTGAGAGATGTGAGCTGGGGGAGACCACTGCTGGCGGCTGGGGACCAGCGTACGGAGCAGACGTGGTCCTGAGCTCTTCATCCTTACGGCGCGAAAGGGGTCGCAGACGTAAATCACGTGTTCATATTACTTCTCTATACGTATGAACATGTGTGGTCCAGGAAAGGGTGGACCTTGTAGTCTGAGACACGTACTTGGAGTATTATGACCAGTCCGAGAGGTCGGGGAGCCCCCTTGAGGAAGGGGTACCCGGGCTGGGATCCGAAGAATGGACAGGAAGTAAGAGAGCAGGGGGCAGCGGAAGGTCCCAGACCTGCGGCCTTTGAGGACCTGACAGGGCGTGCAGAACCAGCCAGCTGGAGACCTGGGCAGTGGGTGGGGGGCGGGCGCGTGCCCTGTGCCAGGTACACACCCACCCTATGAAAATACAGGATGCTCAGGCCCTGTCCTGACGCTGCCATTTTCTTCCTCCCCACAGAAGTGGTTGGAGTCCCGAGTGACATCCATTGATGACTCAGACCCCTGGTGGGCTGCATTTAGCGGGGTCTTCAAGGACATGTGCGTGTCCTGGCCTGCCCTCCTCTCCCCCTTCCCTCCCTCTTTCCTCTGCCCGCCTTCCACCACCCTTCGCCCCTTTCCTCTTCCCTTGCCCCCCACCTCCCCATTCCTTAGGCTCTCCCCTCTGCAGGAACCTCACCCTGGAGCCAGAGATCTTCCCCGCCGCCACCGACAGCCGCTACCTCCGCGCGGTGAGCCGCTGGCAGCAGAGTGGGCAGTGCGGGGGCCCCGGGGGCTGGCCTTTCCCCTCACGCTCCTCCTTGCCCCTGTAGGTAGGGATCCCGGCTCTGGGCTTCTCACCCATGAACCGCACGCCTGTGCTTCTGCACGACCACGACGAGCGACTGCATGAGGACGTGTTCCTCCGCGGGATCGACATATACGCACGGCTGCTGTCCGCCCTGGCCAGCGTGCCCGCCCTGCCCAGTGACGGCTGAGCCGCTCGCTCCCTGGCCTCCACCGCTGCGGCTTCCACCCGACCAGTGCCAAGGACCCTTCCCCACTGCCCGGCAATAAAGGCTGTGTGTGGACAGAGGCCGCTTCTAAAGTACTAGCAGCAAGGACTTTCATGGAGCAGGGTTTCTCATTTCTCTGGGGACATGCTGTTCCCATCCCCATTTCACAGATGAGGAAACAGAGCTTGGCTCTGGGCACGTCCCCACCACGGCGCTCTGCCGCGTCCTCCCGCACAGCACACCCGCCCTGCACCTCCTCGCCACGTCTGTGTCCAGCGGCGAGGGTTCCCGTTCTCAGTGGCCACCACCACGTCTGTATCTGACCTGTGAGGCCAGGGATACCATCGCCATGGAGAGGGACACCAAGGCCAAGATCTCAGGGGATTACGCCTGGCTTTCTGGGAGCACACTCGGGCTCCGGGAACAGGACCAGAACTGGAGGCCAGATGTGGGGCAGAGGGACAGCCAGCAAAGCATGACCACTGGCATTTGTCAAAACCTCGGGCTGACAGGAAGGGGGTGTGGCCTCCGCTCTGGTGTTGAGAGCATGGGTCCCAGAGGGGCAGGAGCCCTGGTGGACCAGGTCAGCTCATCCGAGGGTCTCCAGCACCCTGGGCAGGGGTCATGGCTCTGCCAGAGTGGCCCACAAGTTGGGCTTCAGTCTGTCAGCCTAGCCAGGGCCCCAGGCAGCTGAAAGTATCAGCTGTGACCCTGAGACCAGATCCTGCTCCTCTACTGCTCAGATCTGGTCCTGTTCTGACCTCCCTAAGCATAGTGCCTGGGAGACAAGGAGGGCTGGCTTTGGAAGCTCCTGGCTATGGCCAGAAGGGAAGTCCAGGGCCTGGTTCTGTGGCCTGCGGGCTTAGTCCTGGTAGTAGAATGACCCAGCTCATGGAGTTCTGACAGGGGCCCAGCACCCTGGCCAGCCCCTCACCTTCCCACAGGCCTCACAGCTGCCCTTTGATGCAGGTTTCACTGTGCCCACCTTAGAAGTTCTGCGGGAATAGCTTGCCCGAGACTGCGCAGCTTGGAGGTGATGGAGACATGACCTGAGACTCAGGACCAGGGGGCTGTGCTTCTTGCACACAGGCCCTGCGTGCAGCTGGGGGCGAAGGGCTGCACACCGAAGAAGGCCTAGGTGAAGCCCCTGACCCGGGGTCTCCTGGGATCGGGGTCCAGCCTCCCCCTTCAGACTGCAGCAGGATGATGGGAAAGGAGAGTCTTCATGGCCCCTGTCCTGGGGACTGGAGCACAGGCCTCACTCTGGAAGCCATCCGACCTGGTGACCTTAGGCCAGGCCAAGCCAGCTTCAGGACACAAAACCTGCTCCTGGTCCCTTTGAGACCCCACCTCCTATCTGACACCAGCTGGTGGGGGCAGTTGGCCACCCACAGAGCCCGCCAGGATGACTGTCAGGAGCCGGCGGCCTGGCTCTGGCTTCCTGGGGCCCTGCGTGGGTCACCTGGGTGTCAGCGCTACCTCCACCCCTTCCTAGCAGTGTGATCTTGAAAAAGGCTCCTTACTGTGAAACAAAGATAATATAACACCTCCTTCAGAGGCAGGGGACCACGTGCCAGGGTTGCACCTGCTGCCCCAGTGTGATTAATAGCGACCCTTTCTGAGCCTCCCAAGTACCCAGGGTTGGACCACAAATTACATAACCGCCATACTGAGGCCGCTTTTGAGGACCAAGTGTGACCAGAAGCAGTGCTCCATCTGACGCCCTCCACAGGAGGCCTGTCACCACTCCCCTACTGGCTTCACTGGTCCCTCGGAGGACTAAGACTGCAGGCGAAGCGGCTGACCCAGGGGGCCCAGCAGAGAGGGCCCTGCCTCCCAGCACTGACACATGGACCCGGGGAAAAGCCCCGAGGCTGAAAATCAACCTCTATAAGCGGAGGGCAGGGAAAGACCAAAGAGGCAGGCTACTCAGTCTGAGGGCATGGATATGGTCCGTGCGACATGGCAGTGCTGAGGGATTATACAGACCAGGCCAGACAGCCAGGGCACAGGGGCGTGACCTGTTCCAGATATGGGGAACCGCCTCGCATCCTTGTCAGGGGCAGGACAGTGGCTGGTCCAGGGACCAGCACACTGGGCCACGGGGGAGAGGCTGCTCAGGCTGAGCGGGTCACGGGACGCCATCCCCATCTGGCCTGGGCCGAGCTTGCAGGAGCCACAGCATCATGTCATGGAAGTCTCTCCACACTCCGCCCCCGTGACTGGCTCTTACAATCTCACACACCCAGCTCCTTCCTTGAGGTGCCCTAGGCGGTCAGCCAGGGCCTTCCGTAGCAGGGAGGTAGCTGGTTTGGTCTCCAATTACCTGTGCTAGAGACACAGTCACAGCAATACAGACACACGCAAAAAAAAAGTAATAATAATAAAGGCAAATCTAAAGTAGCAATCCATCATGCCTGCCACCCCGGACCTGAACCAGTGTGCTAACAGGTCACCTAGGCTTGGGGTTGGACCACTTAGGGACTTTGAGATTTCATGTGTCAACAAAAAAAGAGCTATTAGCAGTCTCGTCTGGTATAAAAAACAAAACATTCAGTTCAGATGATGGCACAGATGGCACAGGGAGCTGTAACCGGATGCCACAGGAACGGCCCAAGTCTAAGGTCAGAAAGACAGGTATTTAGTACGGACTTGAATTAGGACTTCTGGTTTTCTTCTATGACTGACACTTGTAGCCTGATCTCTGGGGGTAAACGTAGCTGTGGCCTCGGGAATCTGGCCAGGCTGTGTAGGGACAGGTATGCTTCCTGTTGTGAACAGGTAGGGGACAGGCCAGACCAGGACCCCTTTGAACGGCGCATGTACTGGTCCACATACAGCACAGGTCCATGGGTCCCAACTGCATCAGGATGACAGGGCCCCACCAGAGACTGAACGGTCCTCACCTCCAGTGGCCTAAAGTACCCGTCCCAAACCAGCAGCATACCCCACTGCCGATTCCAGTAGTTTCAGTTCCAAGGACAACAGGGTTTGGCGGCCTCGTTATTTGGGGGGGGGGGGGGAGGTTGCCTGTGGTGAGCAGATCCTGCCACTTCTGCTTCTGGGTTAGCCTCCCAGGTCCCTTCCCTCCTGGACATTCACTTTCCCCTCGAACCTTCCCCAGAGCTCGGACCCAGTCTCAAGACTAGCATCCCCCAAATCTTCGCCAAGAGTGCCCGCCGTCCTGTCTTGACGCGGTGTGGGGCTGAGGTCCAGGAGGGCCCTATGCCTACCCCGCCCCCAGGGGAAGCCAGACTCCGCCCCTTCGGGTGGGAGCCGGGCCTCGCAGCCAGGTGGGCGGCGCTTCACGCTCGCCTCATTCCACTGCACTTCCCCCTCCTCCACGACTCTATCTGCCCGGAACATTCCTGAGCTTCCTCAAGCCCATGTTCCAGGTCCCACTGCATTTGGGGCTGACGCCTTAGGCTCGGCCTCGCTGTCACTCTGCTACGATAAACCTTGCTTAACCCCTTCCGCCTTGTGCGTTCCCTCTTCCGCGAACCCAACGCTCAGCATGGATGCTCACACCTGGTACCAGGTCCTGGGGACTCTGCGAAATCATCACTGCTGTGTAAGCAGCTGTCAAGTTCCGCAAACACCGGGTAAACATCACCTGGAGCGTATCCGCTCCCCAAGCAGGTGCTGCGCTCCTCACTTCCAGGGGCCCCTCGGCCCAGGAAGGTCTCCCTCATTTGGCCAGGCCTCCCTGCAGGACACGACGATCCAATCTGCGTGACCCAGCAGCGCGACGTCCCGGAACAGTCCCCTCCATACCCAAGGGCTTCTAGCGCTCAAGGGGGCTGGCACAAGCCAGAGCAGTGGATGCCAGCCAGGTGCACTAGGAACTCCCTAAGCCTGGAACACCTCAAGCCAGATGGAGAATTCTTCAAAAGGGCCCCATTCCCTCTGTGTAAGTTTCAAGGCTTAACATGGTTTTCTGGCATTTCCCCCTTTCCTCGCCAGCCCGCTCAGTCCAGCAAGCTGTGCCCCGGCTTCCCCAGGCCACCAACCATTTATTTACCAAGCTCCTTCCCGTACTCCAGGGAACTACCTCCTCCAACGCCCAACCACACCGTCATCCAGAGAAGGCTGAATTCTTCTCCCACATAAAATGGAGGCGCCGACCCCGTCCAAGCCCCAGCCCCAGCCCTGAGGTCATAGACGCAGGCTGACAGATCCTGCCTCAGGTTTATTTGTACAAACAGCACAGGAGGACAGCAGCCCAGGGTCACACCAGTCCTTCCATCCTCATGTCGGCAGACGGACTTCTACTCTGGAGCTTTTGTGGGGGCCTGGGCACCTTTGGGAGCTGGAGCTTGAGGCTGAGCCTGAGCCTGAGCAGGAGCTGCAGCCTGGGCCTGGGCCTGGGCCTTGGTTTGAGCCTTGGCCTTGGACTTTGGCCGGCAGAGCCTGAGACCTTTGGCAATACGGGCACGGGCACGTTTTCCAAGCTTGGGGTGAGCGATGTAGGCAAGTCGATTGAGCTTGCGGCTACCACCCTTCGGGATCTTGGGCTTGACCTCTTTGGGCTTTACGAGGGCCTTGATAGCCTCAGCACGTGCACTCATGGCCTTGGCGTTGTTGGCTTGCATCTTCTTCAGCCCTTTCTTGTTGTGCTTCTTGGCAAAGCGCATGTTCCTCAGGAACTTGGGGTCTACCTGGAAGGCAGGAAAGGTACAGGCGGTCACCAAGTCATCCAGAGCGGTACCCCGGAGACTATCAGGCTCCAGCAAAGGCCTACTGGGGGCTTAGACAGTGTATCAAGTAACCCTTGAAGGCTAAAGTAAACTATCTGCAAAGAAACACACTACCACCCCAGAAGCCAATATCGCCTTCTGCCATGCAATATAAAAGCGCATCCTCCGGGCTACATGCCCAGAATCTAGTAGAGCTCAAATGAGTGTGGAAGGAAAGAACGAAGACTGCCCCCTCTGCCAGGGTTGCTGGGCTACAGATGCGTCCTGAAACCTCCTCAGGGACATCCCGCCCCCTTAACGGAAGGTATCAATTAAATACTAAATCTAGTACAACATATTCACAGCAAATTACGTAGAATAAGAAACCAAGGATCAGTGACAGGGTTCAGTTCTACTCAGACCCTACAGCCTCAGCCTTCTTAGCTGATCCGTAGCATTCTCCAGTACTGGAAGGAAACTTCGCAAGCCCAGCACCGGATCAGATCAAGGTCCTATGGCTAGTCAAGATGGAACGGAAGGCTCAGAGCGTACGTAGTACGCACAAACAAGACCATTCCTTCCCTTGAAGTGCTCTGGGTGGGCAAGGGAGATGGTCAGACAAACTGCCCTCAGGAGACAGGTTGCACCTGACCATGGTTTACATCCTGGGCTGGAAAAGGCCAAGTAAAGCTTTTTATTATGGGTCTGGTAGGGCCTGAAGTTCAGGCAAAAGGTGGCTGGGTAGAGAAAAAAATCGTAGGCTTTGGCAGGCCTGGTAAGACATAGGACAGTTCATGACGGTGCACAGGCAGATGGTGAAGCTGGAACCAAACAGACACACCTGTGTGTGATTTGGTGCACACTTACCCCCTTAAGAGATTCATATCTTTGTGATCGGGGTTTCTTGATGCCATTTCGGTGCCATTTTCGGGCTTTGGGGGGAAAAAAAAAAGAATTACGACCAAAAAAGAGGTTTCTTCTAAAAATGACCACCCAGCTGGCAAGCTTTGGAGAACCATTACTTCCCAGAGCAGGTAATGAGATCCAGGAAACCCCTTATCACTGAGTGCAGAGGACTGTGGGGCTCTCAGTGGACCCCCCGTGGCTTCTAAACCTATAACCCCAGAAGTAATACTGACTGAAAACAAGTACTAAAAAACAAGCACTACGTCCACACTAGAAATGTGTTTTCCTGCCTTGCCCCAGTATCCTTGAGCCTCGCTAGGGTCTGGGACGTGAGACGGAGGCTGGGCCAGAGGAACTTACACTGGTTGTGCGTGGTGTGGTTCTTGGACTTGGCCATGTCTGCACCTGGAGATCGAAAGTGGAGATCAGTGCTCGGGGTTCTGCGGCGGGGCCTACCTCTGCCGCCCTGATGCGGGAGAACGCGAGGCCAGAAGCCAGAATAAGGCTGCAGCCCAAACGCCTTGCACCTGCGGCCTCTACCCGCCTCGACTCACTCTGCACTAGACGCCAGTCCCCGTAAAATCAGGTTAATAGTACCCCGAAACCAACACCGCCACCGCAAGGTTGCGCTCTATCCGTAAATCGAGTTCTCCCCCTCCCATCCACTCCTCGGGTCCCCACGAGCATCACTCCCGCCCCGCAGCCTCCGCGCCCCACAGCCAAGTAGCCAGTCTCCCCGGCCGGCCCGGTGCTTGCGCCCCGCCGCCGTCCGCGCCTCGCGGATGGCTTCGGATGCCGCGCGGCCGGTACTCACCGAATCCCGCGGCTCCCGAAAGGCCTGGGACCGGAAGAGAAAGAGGAAGGCCGCGGTGCAGCACGGGAAATAGGGTCGTCAAGGCCGGAAGGTACTACTGGAAAAGCTTCCCCCGGAGCCGAGAAGAATAGTTCCTAAGGCCGGGAGAGCGCAAGGCAGGCGGGCAGGCGGTGCCACGAGCCGGGCTCCGCCCCTTCCGGTCTTACCTTTCCTTTCTCCTCCTCCTGGGCTGGGTCTTGGGCCCAGGTCTCATTAGAGTCCTGAAGGCGAAGGGAATCCTTGAGGGTTGTGCTAGGCAGAGTGACAGATTTCTATTCTTAAAAAATACCCCTGGCTACTGCGTGGAGTTTTCTGTCGGGATGGAGGAGAAGAGGGCCGTGAGGACGCCAGTGCTGGACACAGTTGGGGAGGGATGGCACCTGACCAGGGTGGGGGCGGTAGGGAAGGAGAGCAGGGGAAAAGGAAAGAGAGTAGACTGGGCTTGGAATGCAGGGATGAGGGAGAGGAAGGAGGCCAAGGTGGCCCTTACGTTTTTGGCTTGAACATCTGGATGAATTGTGGTTGCTGTTTACCGAAATGGGGGAGATTGGGAGAGAGCCTAGTTTTGTTGCTTTGCCTTCGGGGGACCACTGATCCAGATGTTTCTTTTTAGACTCATTTAATGTGACATGCTTCTTGGACATTCAAAATGAATGAGCATTGGGTCCTAACTACTCTCTTGCCCTCTTCACCTCTTACCCCTGCAGTTCATTGTCCACATATCTTTGTGGCCTGAGGGCGCTTTTTAAGATAAAAATCAGATCTTGTCATTTAAAGTCTGCAAGGACTTCCTCTTGCATTGGAGATAAATTCCTTTCCTTCCTTAACCCTGACAACCCTCTCCTTATGGTTCGCTTCTTTCCAAGCCCATGGACTTTTTTCTTGCCAAGCACAAATGCTTGCTCCTGTGTAAGGACTTTGTACTTGTTATCCTGTCCACCTGGACCACCTTCTCCCTGCTCCTTGGATGGCGTGCTTTCTTGGAGAGGCCTCCCTAGACTGCCCTATCTAAAATAGAGACCCTCTACCCTTAATCCCCAGTCTCTGTGTCCTCTCAATCTGTTTGCCGCTCTCATAGAACTTTCCAAGATTATGATCTTTCTCTGCTTGTGTATATGTCCATTGGCATAAGCATCATGTTTGGGACTGGCTTGGCAGTGTTCATTTTCCCATTGCCTAGCACAGCACTTGATGTAGGACAGGAGCTTAACAAACACCTGTGGAATGGACATTCCTTGGTTAGGCAGGTTCTCAGAATGACCGAAGCATGTTGCACAGAGTTTGGGAGTGAGGGGGAAGAAGGATGTGTAGGCAGGATCTGCAGATAACTCCTTATCGAGCATTCCTGAAAAGGGGGAGAGGACTCTGGCAGGTGTGAGTTAGGAGAATGAAGGGCAGGCTCAGATGCTGATGGAGTGACCTAGTGCCAACAAAGAAATAGTTAAGGCAAAGGAGGAAGGTGTCTGCAGGAGCAGAGTCCTTGAGAAGTGTTGAGAACAGGTGGAGGAGCTGGTGGGCAGAGGCGGGGAATGCAGGAGGCGGGGTGGGGAGGTGGCACGATGCCTGCCGGGGAGTCAGGTTCTCAGGCTGGGACAGAGCGGCAAAGGTTTGACTGCTGCATCCTTGGGAAAGAGAAGCCAGCGGGGGGGGTGGGGGTTGTGAGGATTTTAAAGGGATTAGGCTGCCCCCTTTGTGGCCGGCCTGCCAGCGGGGTTGTAGCTCCCACAGCTCCTAAAAAGTGAGCAGTGACACCTGCTTAGGACTCGGTCTTGCCAGGCTATTATGACAGTGCCAGAGCAGGCAGAGGGCCATAGTCTTGACAGGGAAGGCAGGGTCAAAGACAGCTGTACGTGAGGGATAGCTTGCTCGCTCAAGTGCACGTGCTTCCTCCCTCCCTCCTTCCCTCAGCTCGCTCTCCCCTTCCCTTCTCTTCCCCTCTTCGTAGATGGAACTTCATTATGCAAGCTCTCCTGTAACCTGATTTCATTCATTCAGTCATAATTTGTGGACATCTTTTCCTGTTCATGAAAATCCTTTGTAATCCTACTTTATTTTACTTATTTAAAAACATTATTCTCAGAAGAGTTCAGTAAACAGCACCAGATGTCCAAGGAGTCTGACACAGAAAAAGGTGAGGACCTTAACCCTTCTAGAGTTGACACACTCCCACCCTCTGTGAGCGATCAGCTCTTACCCATCTCAAGGACACAGGGAGGCCATCTTCTGTGGTCTAACCTTGGACAGAGCCACTAGCTGGACCCAGCAGAGCATCTTCCGCCTCAGGCACAAGACAGAGGAAGACATGAGGCCTCAATGAGCTGGGCGGGGTTGAGTGTGATCCTCCCGAGCCATGTGGCCTGCAGTGGCCTTGTCCAGACCACAGCCCCAGTGGGATCCATGCCTGGCGCAGTCCCGGGTGCGTGTGGGGACCTGATGAACATTTGAGGAATTAAATGTACACATTTCAGAAATCCAGGCAGAAAGCAGGGTCAGGAGGCAAGAGGCCAGCCAGCCTGCAGGGAGTTCATAGAGATAAGGGTCAGCACTTCTGCTGGGCCAGTTCTTTGCTCTCTCAGCCTCAGCTCTGAGTGTAACCTGGGGACAGAAACCGCAATGGCCTCGCAGTGTGAAATTGGGTAATTTGAGTAAAGCGCTAAACACCTTGCTGAGTGCAGGCAGGTGCTCACTGTCTTCCGTCCCAGCTTTTTCTTTTCCTTCTCCCGCCATGCCTTCTCTCTGCAAGGCCTGGGGAGGGAGTCAGGGCTTATGGAAAGAATGTGTCAGTGGCAAGTGAGTGCTAAACACGGCAGGATGTGAGGGAAGGCCAGGACGGAGGGAGGTGACAGCTCTCGGTGCTGGGT
Organism: Rousettus aegyptiacus; assembly: GCF_014176215.1. Classification (NCBI taxonomy): domain Eukaryota; kingdom Metazoa; phylum Chordata; class Mammalia; order Chiroptera; family Pteropodidae; genus Rousettus; species Rousettus aegyptiacus. Next base: position 156,995,546 of record NW_023416307.1, read on the forward strand.
CCCCTCAGTCCTGAGGTTCCAGAGAGACAGGGACCACCAGGGTGCCCTGATGAGAGAGGCCGGGAGTGGGTTGTCAGAACCAGGATGTTTTCTCTGTGGGCGAGAAGAACGCAGAGGTAGAGAGGAGGGATCCCTAAGCACTGGGTCTTTGCATCTGCTCAGAAATTCCCCAGCGAGAGGCCGCCTGGTTCTGGGTCGCCCCAGAGGGCAGAGCTGTGATGGAGGGAGGCAAAACCCAGCTCCCCATACGAGGGTCATTTCTGCAATTTCCTCCAAACCATGGACCCCTCCCAGAGACAGCAGGCGCCCCGATTCAGAGTGTGCACGCGGTCGCCAAATTTCCAGGAATGGAGGGTGAGAAAGGGGTGGGCAGTTGGAAGATAAGCTCTTAAGTTCACATTCCTTGGACAGTCTGGGACTCGGAGCTCCGGAGGAAAGGCTGCGGGCAGCGCGCGGTGCCGGGCTGGGGGTCGGGGCAGAGGCTTGGAGACACCGCCCTTGGGCGGGCCTCACAGCCCAGGCGTCTGTCCTTCCGCGGGGTTCCAGGAGCGGCGGCGGCCCGCACGGGGGCAGCATGGGACCGCAGACGGAGCGGGGCGGCTGCAGCGGCTCCTCCGCGGGAAGCCCTCGGCCCTCCCAGACCTCGCGTCTCCCACTTCTCAGCTTCTCGGCCCGCCCCGCCCCACCCCACACCTATGGATCCAGGCCTGTCTGCCCCTTCTCGGCAGCTTCTCTGGGGTAGGCTGGGTCTCCCCTGGCTCCAAGCTCCTGGTAACAGTGGTGGTGGTGAGGGGCGTCTTCCCCCAGAGAGGGTTCAGGGCGAAGGCAGTGGCGCCTGTGGGCACCCCTGGGTGCAGCCTCTGCTGGGCCAGCTCCCAGTCCTGGGGGCCAGGCCTGTTGAGGTTTAGATGAACAGGTTTTGACATCAGAGACGGGTTCAAATTCTGACTGCCACTCACCGGCAGAGGGACCTCACCTCTCTGGCCTTGGTCTCGTTTGTCACAGTGGAGGGAGAGTCGTGCCCAGCGCTGAGTGGCGGGAAGCCCTTTGGAGCTGGGCTGTGCACCCAGGGAGCACACAGCAGCCTCGGGGGGCAGTGGGGTTCTCGTCGCCCTGCTTCACAGGCGAGGAGACAGAGGCCTTGGGCACGACTTGCTAGAGGTCCCACGGCCCAGAGCAGTGACAATGGTCCAGATGCCACTAGGACCCAGAGGCGCGTAGGCCGCCGTGTGCCCAGTGAGGTCGCTGAGGGAGCCCTGTGACACTAAGCACCAGGTGACCACGGAGGAACCCTGGCCTTAACGGCCAACGGATGCCCGGCGCGGGGGCGTCCTCTGTGCTGGCCCCTGCCTCTGAAGGGAGGGACAGAGTCGGTGGGGGCATGAGGGTGCCGGACAGGGGACAGGGCAGGACTGCACGCTGAGTGGCTCCTCCGCTCTGAGGTGAAAAGCACCAAGGGCTAAGGAGACTCCTTTCTCGCAGACGGCATCTGCAAAGGAAGAATGGAGCTGCGGGTCGGGAGGGGCCCTTTCCTCTCCAGCCCAGCGGCCCCCGCGGCCCCTCCAGCCCCCCTCCTTCAGCCCGCTCTGCCTGGACGCCCCTCTCACCTGCATCCGCCCACGCTCCCAGCCCAGGCTATCACCTCGCTGAGCTTTCCAGTCGCCCTCTCTCCCTGGAGACCCGGGGGGCTGGCAGAGCAGAGAAAACCAGCACTGGGCCAGGGGCCTTGACGACCCTCTGGTGCCCTCGCCAGATGGGTGGGGAAACTGAGGCCCGGACTGGAGAAGGGGCTTCCCAAGCGCACTGGAGCATGTGGCAAATTCAGGGGGAACCAGGAAGGTCGGAGCCAGGGGGTCCTCACTGTTGAGCTGAAGGACGGGCAATGAGGGTCGGGGGAAGGCCACACCTGACAGCGGAAGGGGTCCAGCGAAGGCTCTTGGCCTGCCCTTGCCTGCTCCCCATTTCCCGCCCCCCATCAGCCCCCCGTGCAGACACAAGGGACGTCACGAAGAGCAGAAAGGAGCTGGGGGTCTGAGGGGGGGGCACAGTCAGGAGGGCTGGGGACTCCCAAGGACCCCTCAAGTGCCCCCTGAGCAAAAAGGGCTGTCGCCACAAGCTGCGGGTTTTGACCCAAGCACTGCCCTTTTCCAAGCTGTGGGCCACTGGGCATATCACCCAATTCCCAGGGGTACCCTCCCTCCCCCTTCACCCCTGACCCCATGCAACACAGGTCAGCCACCCAAGCTGGGGTAGAGTCTCCTGATGCAGCTGATGGAAAGGGTGACCCCTGGCCCCACCTGGGAGATGTGTGGAGAGGCCCTGCGAGGCCCTGAGCTCACAATCTATTGTCTATCGAGCCAGGGGTACTGCCGTGACCGCCTGGAGCACCTGCTGTGTGCGGAGCCTGGGGCACTGGGAGGGGAGGCAGCTGCCGGCACAACCCCCCCAGATGCAGAACAGAGGAGGATCCAGCCAGGCCAGAAGCCTCTGGGGGTGGGGAGAGGGCCTGGGAAGCCTTCCTGGAAGAGGAGGCATGCAGCAGGCGGCGTAAGATCAGGCAGAGGCGGGGAGGGGATGGGGAGCGCACAGTGTGCTGGAGGGGCAGAGGCCAGCATTTGCTCCCCACGTCTCTCTGGCACCGGACCCCAGCTGACTGTCACTGCACCCCCAGAGCCCCAGAGGCCTGGCCGGCAGTGAGCGTCCTTCCCAGCCCTCGGCCGTAAGTCCAGAGGTCCGGCGGAGAAGGGGCGCCCTGCTCGGGCCTGGAGCCGGGAGCTCAGCATCGGTCAGTGCTGGTCCTCGCCACACCCTCAAAGTGGCTTCCCTTGTTCATCCCATGTTGCAGATGGGGACACTGAGGCTCAGAAAGGTGGAGTGATTTGCCCAGGGTCGCCCGGCTTCTTCTCCTTTGCCGAGGCCACTTCCAGAAGCCTCTTCTGGAAGCTTGTGCCTGAAAGCTTCAAAGCCGTGCCAGGAAGAGGAGGAGGGCCCCTCCGATGGCGTGCCCTCTGGCATCCGCGGCCGGTGGCGGGTGGCGGGTGGCGGGTGCAGAGGCCGCGGGCCTACCTCACCCCGCCGAGTCCGCCCCGCCAAGTCCGCCCGCCCTCGTTCATTTGCTGCTTGCCACATTCTCTGGCACTGACAGGCCACCGCTGGTGAAGGCTGGAGGGCAAGGGCCATCGTACCTTGACACCGAGCAGCTGGGTGCCCGCCAGCCAACACTCAGCCGCCCGGTGGCTGGACGTCCCCACCTGTGAGGCGGCGGCGGCGAAGCCCCAGAGAGCCACTCATGCCGAGCACTCACCCGGGCCCAGCCCACAGCCTCTGTCCCCCGCAGCAGCCCTCCTGGGACGAGGCCTGAGCCAGTGGGAAGGCCAGGCAGGCAACATAGGGTCCTTCTCCATCCCCGCCCAAATTTCCCCGGGAGAAAAAGGCTGCCTGCGCCCAAGGCGACCTCCCCAGAGGGGACGAAGGAGTGGGGCGCCCAGGGATGCCCTCCTCACGACTGGCAGGGGCGGCGGCGGCAGCGCCGGGGGCGGGGGCCCGAGGAGCAGCTGCTGCGTGTGGCGGCCAGGGCCCCGCGGGGACCCCGGCCACTCCTAACTGCTCAGCCCCAGCAGCAGGGGCCAGCTGTTGAGGAGCCTGGGGCCTGGCTCAGTGTCTCGGGCCGGCGGCCCGCCTGGCACAGAGCCCTGGCAGCGGGGTTTTAATCGATCACTTCCCCGCCCCGCCCCCCCAGCAGCTCCTGCAGGAGCGGGGGCGGCTTCCCCTCCACTGGCGGCTCCTGGAGGAGGGGCCTGGCCAAAAATAACTGGAAGCTCTGTGCTCCCGCCCTGGCGCGGGCGGCCTGCCGGGGCTGCGGGGGCGTGAGCCCGGAGGGGGGAGGCTGCGGCAGAGAAGGGGGTTCCCTGAGAGGAGATGGTGGGGGAAGGGGTGCCGGAGGCGGAAGAGGGGGTGACTCTTTCTCACCCACTTCTTCCCAGGCCTGTTCAAAGCACAGCGCTTCCCGGGGAGAGCTGGGGTGCAGGCGGCGCCGACTCTGGGCCTGTGTCGTGGAGGGGCGCCCGGCTGCGGTGGTGGCAGCGGAGCGGGGTCCTTCCGGCACAAAGTCGGCGTTCGGATCCCCCCTCCCGGCCCCTCGGCCCCTCGCACACACTCAGGAGCCCCCTCCACAGCCTCCGGCCCAGCGCTGTGCGCAGGGCTATGAGCAGGGCGGGTCCGGGCTCCCGTTCCTCTGTCGCCCTTCCCTGCCGCGACCCTGACCCCAAGCCCCACTCCTCACCCCAAAACTAGGCAAGGCTGCAGAATTAAGCGCTCGACTCCTGGGCGCACCGGGAACTCTCCCAAACCCACCTCCGCCCGCTGTCTGGGGAGCCGGCCGCAGCTCCCTGTCGCCCCCTTGGTACGAGGCTGCGAGGGCCCATCCTGCGCCCGCCCCTCGGAGCAGGGCGGGGGCTGTGTCGGGGTCCAGGAGGCCCTGAGCCAGGCAGGACCTGGAGTCCTCAGTACCGAGGGGGGCTGGTCAGGGAGGGTAGGAGCTCGGGGTGCTCGTGGGAGGGTGAGAGGTAGCCGCGGCGCCCCGGCGCGAGGCTGGGCTCCGGTCGTGCTGTAGGCCGCTGGCCCTGGGCTTAGGGACAGTGACTCGCTGGGGCCGCCCTCACCGCCACCCCCGCGTCCGCGCCTCAGGGCCGGACACAGAGAGGGAGCGCGCACGGGGCTCTCGGTGGCGTCTGTGAGGGCACCCTCAGGTCACCCCCGCTCTGCACGCGGGGGAAGGAGAAGCGACTCCCCCGAGGTCACAGGCGCGGCTCGTGTGTGATGCGCCGGACCTTTGAACCCAGACTGTCCAGCCACAGAGTCTGTTTTCCACGTCACCCTGTTTTGACCGGAGGGCCTGGGGCCAGCACTTCTGAGGGCGACTCACAGTGGGGTGCACAGGCAGGGGTCCAGACAGGAGCAGCTGAGTCCTTCCGGGGCCCCGGCGCTGCGCTGACCCCCACCCCAGGGCCGGCTCTCTGGGCGCCAGCGAGCCTGGAGGCGCCAGCGTGTGCGGGGGGGGGGGGGGGGGGAGGGAGCGTGAACTCACGGGATGGGAACCAGACAGTGATGACGAGGATGTCAGCCCCCGTCCCCCGCGGGGTGGGGGGAGGGTGTCGTTAGCAGCACCGTCCCTAAGAGCAGCGACTGAGAAGTCCGCTACAGCCCCAGCGCGGGTGGCCGAACCCTAAGCCCTGACGTGTGGCGGACCGCGGGGGCGGCCTTCAGTCCAGAGCCTTTCGCGCCCCCTCCCAGCGCAGCGGAGGATGCCGTCCGAGGCGCTGGTCTGTGCGCGACGGAACCTTGAGCGACACGGGTTCCCACTGCGTGGGTCCCTGAACGCGGTGTGCCCTTGTCGGCGGATCCTCCGCGGCCCTGGGTTTCGCACGGCGGGTCCGCCCATGGCCAGGAACCTGCAGATGCCGAGGCCGAGGCCGGCTGCGCGCGTCGCTCCGGCCGGCTTATATGAGGGACTGGAGCGCGCGGACACGGGCTGAGGAGGGGGCGGGCGCTGGAGTCCATCCCTCCCCAGCTGCTGAGGGCCAACTGTAGTTAAGTTTTTGGGGAGTCAGAAGCGGTGTGTAGATTTTGCACTGCATGGAGTGTGGCGCCTCTAACCTCTGTGTTATCTGAGGCCCGACTGTGTTTAGAAAACACCGAGAAGAGATTCGGGGTACACTGGTCTGGCAGAGTTGAGAGTTGGGGAGGGGTGGCAGGCTCGGGGAGACCCACCACCAAACTCCCGCCGAGGGGCGCGGCCCAGGCCGGGGCAACACGGGTCGTGGCCCCCCAGGGCAAACTTCCTTCCTGTTCTCGTGTCGCATAGTGGGTCAGCAACGTGCATTACATTATCATTCACTGTCACTCACAGATATCCTTTTATATTCATCAAATATTATATTGAAACAGATAAATGATGAGTAAACAAAGTTAATTGACCCCCCCCAAAAAATCGACCCCACCCAAGCGGGCGAGCTCAGGATGCCACTGGTGCCCTCTCCGTCCATCCAGAAGGAGCCCCAACCCCGCCCCTGGCTCCCCTCCATCCTCCAGTCCCAGCTGAATGTCCCACACTGTTCCCTCACTCATTAGTAGGCGAGGGCCACATTTGGCTTGGTGTGCCGGGTCGGTGGGTGGGGCAGGGTGCCTGACCTCTGAGAGAGTCTGAGCCACTCGGGGAGATGCAATGCAAGGCAGAGCCGTGCGGGGCTGGGGAAGGTCCCTCCGCGGGGCTGCGGCACCTGAGTAGAGGTAGGGGACGCAGAGGACGGACAGGAGCTAAAAGGTCTGCTGTGCCTCAAGCGCCTCGTCCCCCCTCGGGGGCCTCCGTCTGCCATTCGTCCACTCGCAAACACCCATTCATCCACCCGTCCGTACACCTACACATCCATCCGGCCACCTGTCCGCCCATGGGAGGCAGAATAACAGCCTCCCGACGAAGCCTACGTTCTAATCTCCAGAACCTGCACATATGTTACCTCGCGGGGCAAAGAGGAATTAAGGTTGCAGATGAAATTACGGCTGCTAATCAGCTTATCTTAAAATAGGGAGATGATCTCGGATGATCTGCGTGGGCTTAACGTGATCGTGAGGGTCTTTAAGAATCATCCTGGCGTTGCTGGCTCTGAAGGCAAAGGAATGAACCGCAGGAACCGGGCAGCCTTGAGAAGCTGGACGGGGGGCAAAGCGGAGCGTCCTCCAGAGTCTCCGGGCCCGGAACCCCAGGCCGGCGCCGTCCGTGGGCTGACCTGTGACCAGTGGGCCCCTCTGCCTCCCACGCGCCAGGCGCACGGCATGGGCCTGCTGGGCGAGGCCGCCGCCCGGGTCAGAATCGCCACTGGAAGACCAGGGAGGGCGCCTCTCTGAGGTCCACTCCTGCCATCCGGCTGGGTGACCTCGGCTCAGCCTCTGGACCTCTCTGGACTGGGAGTGTCCCTCTTAGCCGAGGGCGTCTTTCCCAAGCCCCCCAGGAAAATGAGAGAAGACACTTTCGATCCCAGCTCAGAAACCAGGACAGGAAAGAGGGAGAGGCCGGCCCACGCACATTCTGCAGGCCGGCTTGGCACGACCAAGGGTGTTCGCGGGAAGAGTCCCACACCCCCGGGTCAGCCTCTCTCCCCAGGACCTGCCTGCGGAGGCGGCGGCCAGCACTTCCAGGCAGAGGGACAGCGCATCTGCCTCGCGCGACCTCGCCGAGCCTCACTCTAGACCCTGCTGCGTGCATCCCGGCTCCCCTGCTCATCCCTCCTGGGGCAAGGCTGACCCTCGCACATGCTGCCTGGAACAGCATACCCCCACCTGGCTCAGCCTAAAGGCCATCGCCTCTGGGAGGCCTTCCAGGACTACCCAGCCAAGCCAGGTCCTCTCTGCACCTCCACCAACACAGCGGGCCGCAGCCGGGGCGGGCTTCGTTTGGGTCCATCTCCCCTGAGTGGGGGGACTCCCTAGGGCCAGGCCTGGGCCCGCGGTATCCTCTGAGCTGGGCCAAGGCCCACGGGAGACTTCTCAGCTCCCTCTTCTCTGCCATTTCTATTCCTGGATACAGTTCAGGAAACTTTCCCTGGAGAAGCTGGGCAGAAGGGGGAGGTCAGCCACTGAACCAACCTCCACGCCTCTTGGACCCCTTTCTGGGCCTTTGCCCCTCCCCCAGCGGCCCCCCATCTTCCCCGAGGGCTTCTAGGGCTCCAGGCGTCCCTATCTTCTCTTCCTGAGCTGCCTGACACAGGAGACAGTGGGTGGGAAGGGTCCGGTATTGGGGTGGGGCGGGGAGGGGGGTGCTTCAGGGGAGAATCCCTGAGAGACACTCCCACTGGACTCCCTGTGTCCTCAGCCTGTGACAGATGCAGGGTGCGGGCTGGAGAGATGGCGGCGGCTGGCCCTCTGTCCAAATCCAGGTCACTCCTGGTCTGCTCAGCAGCCGTCGGTAATTAGGGGCCAGCAGGACGTGGGCAGCGGGTGGCAGGGGGCCTCATTGTCTGATTTTTCAGGTAATTAACGGGAGGCTGTCTGGCCTGTCCCCACGGGGCCCAGCACCCTCCACCCCATGCCCTGGGCAGCCCCCGCTGCCTAACGAGGCCAATCACTGAGTGGCGCCCCAGCCTCGTTAGCCACCTGGAAGGAAAGGTCGGTGGGAATGGCACCTGGGGTGGAGGCTCGGCCACCCGCCCCCAAGGTCGGGGTGGGGATTGCTGGCCGCAGGTCCATGCTGCTGCCTGTCGAGGGGTGGCCTGCCACACATCTGGGACCTCCCTTCTTTCCTCTCCCCTTAGGACAGCGGCTTCAGGTCAAGCTCTCCCCCGGTTACTCCCCAGCTGCATGGCCGTGGGCATGTCACTTTCCCTGTCTGACCCTCTGTGTCCTGGATCAGAGATGACGGATGGCTGCTAGGTGCCAGCGCTGTCCGTCACCAGTGCCCAGTGGCCCAGCATGTCCGGAGCCCACTCTGCAGGGCCCCTGGGATTGGCCCCAAGGGACCTCAGCAGCTGGGCCGAGAACCTGGGAGGGGTCAGTAGAGGCGGTCAGGTGCGGGCAGCGTGTCTAGGAGCAGCTGGACTCTTTCCAGACACTGAGCTTAGTGCACGTGGGAAAGCAGGGAACCCCCCGGGAAGCGGGGGGCTTTGGGGATTGTGATGGAGCTGGAAGGCCGCCCCCCCCCCCGCCTGGATGCTCCGGGTCACCCTGGAGAAAGCCCGCAGGCACGTGCCAGCGCCCAAGCCTGCCGTCCACGGCAGGACTCCATCCTTTCCTGGTCAGCCCACGCCACCCTTGGCCCAGGAAATCGAAGGGGCACTGAGCCTGCAGACGTCGAGCTCTTCTGGCTTCTGTGGTTCCTCCGTTTTAAGAATTCTGTGACCTAATTCCGTGCTGACAAATTGCGTGCTGTTCCCCACCGCCCGTAACCATCAGCTAATGCTACTTTTGGTCCTACTGCCATCCTCGAATCTAGGTCAAGGGTTTCCAAATTGTGTCCCCCAGAGCACTGGTGTAGGAGCAGACAGGGGAGGCCCCTGACCCCCCGGCCGGAGCAGCTGGACTTTGATCTCTGATAAAATGTTAGCAGCTGCCGCTTCGCGAGCCTCGCGGTGCCCGGCGTGCACAGCACTCTGCCTCCACAGTTGCATTCTGTCCTCATAAAACCCCAAGAGGAAGGTGGCATCACATGGGGATTTCCAGTGAGGATGCTGAGACTATTGGAGGCTGAGGCTGAGCAGCGTGCCCTGGGTCTCACGGCGTGCGGGAAGGCGAGCCGGGACTCGGGCCCAGGGTCCGCTCCGAGCCACCGGGAATATGGGTTCTACAGCCGGAAGGAAAGCGAGGTGCAGGGGTTCAGGGGAACACCATATTTATCACGATTGTCTCCTCCAGGCTGGGTGTGTGGGCACGCCCGCCTCTCTGCCCCGGGGATCACGGTCCCAGCCCCAGGCTACCGAGCACCTCTGCATCCCACCATGGGGCATCTGTGTGCTCGAAGGCCCATCTCTCAGTCTGGGCTTCCCTTCCCTCTGCTGTGGACGCTGCTTCCCCTGCGGTCCAGACCAGCTAGGTCCAGCCCAGAGACGGCCTGTGTTTCCAGCCTCTGCTCGTCAAGGTCGTGAATCACCTGGTGTGAGGAGCTCCCTGTGTCAGCTGCTTCCAAACTCAGGGTGGGGGTGGCCAAGTGGGTGCGAGGGGCACACGGGTTCTTCTCAGGCTGAGAAGCCGGGAGCTGGGAGCCAGGAGCTCGGGCGCGGAAGGTTCAGGCATGGAAGTGGGGACTAGTCCTCGCTAGGCCTGCGCCGGCTGCGGGCTCAGCCTGGTGTAGCAGGTGGCGGCCGGTGGCCCAGATTCAACGTGGGCCTAAGGCCTGAGCTGAGGTTGGAGATCAGAGGGTTGGGCTTCATTCAGTCTGGCCCAGCGGGTAGAGGTCCTGGCATGGCTTGGAGTCAGGGGTCCGAGGGCAGGGCCCATTGTTCTGACCTGATTAGGATGGAAACCCCGGACTCAGTTGGGGCGGGCCCCGGGGTGGGGGTAGATGAGCCGACTCGGGGAGGGTGAGTGGTCGAGGCAGGGGGCGAGAAGCCTGGCAGGGACTCGAGTCCCTTCCTCGTCGGTGGCACGGTGTGGAGTGAGGTGTGGGGCTCAGGGGCGGAACCCCGCCAAGGCTCCAGGTCCCGCTGAGAGGTGGCCGAGCAGCCCACGCAGGCCTCAGCTGCCCCACCGAGCAGAGTGCAGCCTGTCAGGGCTCTATTCTGCCCCCGGGTGTTCCCGCCTCTTCTCCTTTCTGGGCCCAGCACGAGCAGATATGTGGGGACAAGCCCACGGAGCAGCCAGTGGGGGAGCTGGGGGCAGAGCCGGCCCGCAGGAATGAGAGGCCAGCAGACGGAGGAGCGGGGTCCGGGGAGGCAGCCTCATCACAAGCCTCTCTGTTCTCGTCTCCCACAGGGTCTGGTCACGGACCAGCCTCAGGCCGGTCACCCAGCACTGGAGCCCTGACCCCAGGGTCCCCCCCTCCCCGGGGGCCACAGCGAGCTTCAACCAAGGCGGGATGCAGGCGCGTGCGAGGGGTCGGGGGCTGCACGGGGTTGCGGGAAGGCCTGGAGCGGTGGGGGCCAGCAGAGGCCGCGGGCACGCGAGGGCAGCCCTGCCCGCCCGGGCCGCGAGGCCTCCAGGGTTTGGCTGTGAAAACCCAGGTCACCTCCTCCAGCTGAGCTATTAATACCCAGCGACGACCCACTCACCCTTGCTGGGAGGACGCCGAGTTCCTCCGGGGCTAAAAGTGGTGCGGCGTGGGGGCGGGCCTGGCATTCTCCCTCTCTTCTTGTTGGAGGTGCTGCCCGCCAAAGGCCGGGCCGGCCTGGAGGGCGGCCGGGGCCAGGGTGGCAGTCCAGAGGGTGGCTGAGCCCTGGGGGTGGCCTGGGTAGTCTAGGTCGAACTGGAAGGCACTCGGCCAGTCCAATCCCCATTGCTCAGAGCCCAGCGAGGAGAGGGTCTTGCTGGCGCTCCCGCCAGGAGGGGACCCCCACCTGCCTCTCCTGGCCCTGGCCTCTACTCAGGCCTTCTCTGTCCCCTCAGACCTCAGCTTGGTCTGCCGCCGGCTGCAGTGGGGCTGGGCTGGAGGCCGAGGCTGCCTGTCTCCCCGGCCGGGACGCACCTAGTAGGGGACAGGGGCTCGAGGGGGGAGGCTAGCGCCTCTGGAGCCACGCGTGTGTCAGCATCCCCGGCGGTGGGCGCCCTGGCAGCCCGCTCCGCAGGCGAAGACGCCGGCTTGTCATCCACCCGCGCTGGGCGGCCCCGCTCCGCCAGCCTCCCGTCACGGCGTCACAAAAGGAGGTTTCTCGGTTTGTTCTGGGGATCCATGAAACAGGCGTTTCGCGCAAAATGTCCCAGTCACAACAGTGTCCCAGGCCCGCTGGGGCAGCTGGACCCCGAGCAAGGAGCCCGCCCGCGCACCGTTTTCCAGCACCGGCGAAAGGCCCTCCCAGGGGTCTGCGGCCGCTTCTCCCCTCTGCGTTCCGAGGGCTCAAGAGCACACGCACCCTGGGGGCTTGTGCCAGTCTGGGCTCGAAGCCACCCAGGCCACCTGCTCCCCACTGTGTCCTTCTCCTTTCCTATGACAGATGCTCTGGGACCCAGACACAGACCCCAGAAGAGCAAAGACTTGGCCGGGAGAGTCCAGACGAGAAAGTGGCCGAGAGCGTCAGCCACACAGGCCCTGGCCGGAAATCGCGACAGCTGCCTGGCTCGCGGGCCCTGCCCAGGGCAGGCGGCGGCCGCGTCAGGTGTCCGGAGGAGCTGGGGAAGCTGACGCCGGAGCCAGGGGCTGCCTGCCCGCGCTTAGTGAGGCTGTCAACACCTCCTGGGCTGCCAAGGCGGCCAGGGGCCGGGGGGCGGGGGCCGGGCGCTGCCGGGCCTGGAGGGTCTGAGGGAGGAGGCAGTTCCTGTCCTGAGGATCTGGGAAAGTCCTGTCCTAGGCTCAAAGACCTGCCCAAGAAATTTGAGGAGGGGACAGACCCCTAGACTTGGGGCCTGGTAAAGGGGGCGTGCTTCCCAATGGCCAGTGGGGAATGGCAGGTGGGGGTCGTCCCAGCCTGACAGCAGAGAAGCCTGCCCGCTTCTTGGACTCAGGGGGGCTCTGGACCTGTCTCCGAACTGTCCCCACCAGCTGGGAGAGGGTGGCTCTGCAGGACCAGGCCAGACCCCTCTGGCCTCAGGCTGAGAACGTGAACAACCCTGGGGCTTCACTTCCCCACCCAGCAAAGGAGACGGCCCAGGCCCTGCCTGCGGCTCCCCAGCCCCGGGGACGGCCTTTGCCTCTGGGCTAATGGAGTGGAGGGACAGGCCAGCCTCAGAGAGCTGATTCCAGGGGAGCCCCTCCCATAACGGGCCCTGCCTACTCCCTGACCCCATGCATCCTCAGCTCTCCTATTGTCCACGTGCTCACCTCCTCTGGGGCCGCCTCCCCCAGCGGTCTTCCTGGATTGATAGCAATGAGAAGGTACCATGTTCCCAACTCCTGGAGTGTCCAAGCCGCCGTGGCTCTCGTTAGACCCCACCAGCAGAGCCTGACCGTATGAAGAGCTTCCCGAGAACCTTCCCTCTCTCAGACCCCAGTCCTCTGGTCCGCTGGCCGAATAGGTCCCTCCCCCACACCAGGTCTGGGGTCCTCTCCCGTCTCAGCTGTCCCTGCTGAGGCTCTGGCTGCCCCTCTTGGCTCGGTCTCCTGCCTCGTGTCTCTGTCTCTTCTCTCTGGGGTTATCTTTGTCCTTTCGTCTCTGACGCAGACCTGACTGTCTCTGGGTTTTAGCCTCCGTCTCTGCCCGGCTCCCACTGGGCCAGCCTCAGATAGCCCAGCCTCTCTGGCACTGCTGCTCTGGGACCCTGTCCTGGCGGCGTCTTCTCTCCCCACCTGGCCGGGACACCTGCCCAGACATCCGCTTGCCGGGTCCCACGAAGCCCTCAGACGACACTTGTGGTCTCAAGCCTGGCCCAGCTCCAGGAGAGCTGCTGCGATTCCCAGAGGGCCGGGGAGGGAGACAGGCCAGAGGGCCAGGTGCTTGCCTGTCCCTCGGAGGGTCTAATAGCCCCGGGCCCTCCTCTGCTCAGGCCTCTGGCTGTGGTCCCCACCCAGCCACCCAACGCCTAGCACCATGGGCTTCATGTTTCACCCCACCACTGATGGCTGCTGCCTGTGTGACCCCGAGTTTCTGGCGAGTTCTGAACTTCAGTTTCCTCTTCTACAGAGTGGGGCCAACAGGGCCTGCTTTGGCAGGTGTCAGAGGACGGAGTGTCCAGCACATCGTAGTGCTCAACAGAGTCCCCACGACTGTTACTGTGACTGTAATTCGCCAGGGTCCCCAGAGCCATGATAAGCGAAGTGGGGGATGGGCTGAGCCTCTGCAGCTTGAAGCGCCCCATGTCCACTCTGTGTGCACCCCCACGTCGTCCCGTCTCCGTCGGACAGGAGGCATCCCCCCACACCTGGGACCTTCCTGTCCTCAGAGTCAGTCTGAATCGCACACTGAGGCTCACCAGATTAATTACTGCTGGCTTGGGGAATATATTTTTTTAGGAAGACATTTTTCCAGGGGGAGAAACACACAGGAGCTATAATTAGTTGGGAAGAGGAAAGAATCGCGGAGCATGTGAATCAGCAGCCCCAGCGACAGACGGGTGAGCCGAGCAGAAGTCTGGGGAGAAGCCGCTGCAGTGTGGGTGAGCTGGGGATGAGGCGCAGCCCCCAGGCAGGCTGGGGTTCCTGCACACCAGGCATGTTCGGGGTGGGACTTTGTCACCCTGGAGTCTCTATGCCCTCCCCCGAGACTCTGTCGCCAATCACTTCGTCCAGGTCCCAGCTGCTCGGCTCCCCTGCACCTCCTGCCGGCCCTGACCACCCCCAGCCCCAGCCTGTGCCAGTCTCCGCGGATGCTCCCCGTGCACCCGGCCTCGCAGCTCAGCCGAGGAGGAGACGCAGGAGGGGGCTGGAGCCGCTAAGGATCCGGAGACCGCCTGGTCCAACTTCTCCTTTATCCACTCACTTGTTCATCAAATACCGAAGCGTTTCTGCGTTCCTGGCCACAGATGAGAAACCGAGGCTCAGAGAAGGGCCGTGTCTGGCCCGAGGCCACACAGCTGCAGGGAGCAGCCTCTCTGCCTTTCCTGTCACACCAGCGATGCTGAGCCAGACGCTGGGCAGGGTACGGGGCCACCAAGGTGACCACGACCAGGTCCCGCTCCCACCGAGCCCATATCCCGATGCGGGGGGCAGCCAGGCCGCTGTAGGGCAAAATGCCCAGTGCCCCAAAGCGGGGAGCATGGGAACGTGGAACCCAGAGCAGCTCCTGGTCCAGCCTGGTGGTCACGGGGAGGGGGTGAAAGGGGCCCAAGGCTCGAAGCAGCGTATGGCCGATCACGCCGGGAGGGACAGGACGTCACTGTGACGGGGCTCAGGGCCGCAGCAGTTGGGGTGAGTGGGAGCGCAGCTTCTGGGGCGTCGTCACAGCGCCCACGTCCTGGCGTTTCTCCTGAGCAGCTGAAAGGGCCGCTGCTGCCTGGGGCACCCTGGGGACTGTCCACTACGTGGCTGTGGTCCTTGGGGACCCGCCGCTGGGGCCTACCGACCCAAGGTGACCCCTGTCTGGGAGCCAGTAGCCAAGGAGGCCAGACCAGGTTCGCCCCTCCCTCGCCCCTGGCTGAGGGCCAGCCACCTAGTTCTCCAGGGATCTCGGCCTAGGCCTCGGCGGCTGGACCAGTGTGGCCCGGGCCTGAGAACGGAGGCCCCAGGTCCCCGGGGAGAGGACACTTCCTCCCCTGAGAGAGTACGGCACCACTCAGCACACAGAGAGCTCCCTCCTAAGCCCAGACTAAATCAGCCTTCCAAATGACAGGCTGCTTGTCCTCCAGTCTGGGGACTAGGCAGGAGACAGGCCCAGCTCTGCGTCCTGCTTCCTGCTCACAGAGGGTCCTCGGCTGGCCCGTCTCCGAACCAGCAACCAGGCGCAAGACCGTGCCCTCCTGAGGGCAATGAACTTGGAACCGGGATGTCTGGTCAAGGCCAGCCCAGAGTTCTGAGGGCATTTGGGGGGGTTATTCATTTGGGGGTGATTCCACGAATACTTTCTGGGTACATTCTCTGTACTAGGCGTTGTGCTAGGCCCTGAGACACCAAGTAGCAATGGAGGTGACAGACACGTGACCAGGCAGGTACAGGACAGAGTGAGCAGACTTATGGCAGGAGGTGTACAAGTAGCTGTGGGAATACTTGGTGAGGTCAGGGAGAGCTTCCTGGAGGAAGGGGTATATAAGCTTCATCAAAGGAGGGAGGTGCCCTTAGCCAGGAAAGAGAGGGAAAAGCAGTTCCTGGAAGAAAGCCCATCAAGTGCAAAGGCCAGGAGCAGAGAGCGAGGGGATGGGCTTCGAGAGGCGGGCGGAGTCGCCAGTTCCTTCAGACCTGGTGGCCTCGGCAGCTGTGAGGAGGGGCTTGGGTTTCATCAAGAGGACTGGGAGGAGTCTGCCAGCAGGGCATGGAGGGGGACGGGGCAGGGTGGGGGGGTTGTGAATCAGAGCTGGGCCCGCGGCCCCACCCGAAGGCTCTCGGGTGAGCAAAAAGGGGCGTTGGGGCAGAGGAGGGGGTCCCCCTTCCAACGGCCTCAGGCTTTCGGAGAAGTAATTCGAAACACGGAAGCGTGATTGTGCTTCTCTGCGTCCTGAAATTAAGGCGCCTTCCTAGATTTTTGCTATTGGTTCAGGACTCCTTGTGTTTTTGTTTTAGAAGAAAATTATTATAGATGTTAAGAATAAATGCAATTAATGTGTGGTGAGGAGTGCAGAAAATGCAAGGAACGCAGCTCGCTGGGCTGGTCTGCTCTGTGCCACAGAAGGGCGGTGGGGGCGGTGGCCATGGGGGTGGGCCGGGGGCACAGCCCCAGGAGCGGGGGGCAGGGGGCTTTTAGGGCTCAGTGGAGCAGGGGGTGCTTGGTGGGGCATTCTTACAGTGGGGTGGGAGAGAGGACCTCCAGTTTCTGGTCTTGCTCGCATACGTCCTGGGGCAGAGAGCTCACTGCTTGTGACTGTGCCTCACGGGCTCTGCTCACCCGCAGCTGTTGGGCGGTGCTTCCTAAGTAGGAGGAGGCGCTGGTCCCTCAGCTGCCCTGCAGGTGATCTCTACCCTGACCTTGACCTCCAGTGTTCATCTCTTTTGCCCGAGGTGGGGCTGGGGCCAGGGTGGACTCTGCGGGCAGGGCCCCGGGCTTCTGCCAGCTGCATCTGATCCTGTCTCAGGTGGATGGCACCTGACGGGCGGGAGGGCTCCTAGGCCCGGCACTCCCCGGCCGGCGGCCAGCGCGGGGGCGTGAGGGAAGGCACACCTGTGCTTTCCGGATGCCCGGCCTGTTGCTCAGCACGTCCTTCATGGCCTGGCCTGGTTGAGGACAGGAGCCGGTGGGCAGGGAGGGCCTGACAGACAGTCCCGTGGGCATCGATGGACAGACGGGCAGGGCCCCAGGGCGGTGCGCTCCTCACTCGGCAGGCTGGCCCTGCGATGGCCACCGGGCTTTCAGAAATGACTTAGCCACAGAACCGTCCCTGGCCCTCAGGAGCCTGCAGTCTGGACAGGCATGGGGGTGACAACGGAGAATAAAAACACCCCGCATCCCAGTCAAATCAGCTCCAGACTTCGGGAACAAAATCCTACCTAATCCGCCTTCCACCCAGCAGCTGAAGTGACCTCTCGAAGTTACATCTGGCCTCCCGCTCCTGGTGCTGGGCCCCCCTTGATTCCCCAGTGCTGGGCCCTCCCCCCGGGCCCTCCCCGCTGCAGCCCTCCCTGGCCCCCAACTCCCCTCCTCCCTGGAACTGCTCTGAACACGCTCAGGCCTTTATGGTGTCTCTGGCCACCCGGCCTTGGCCCGGGAGAATGACGTCTTCCTTTTCACCGGCTAACTCCTACTCACTCTTCAGAGTCAGCGTTCCCAGCCTCCAGAGTGTGACAGCGCCCTGATACCTGTCCCCCTAGACCCCCACACTGCTCCTCGGAGCCCTCATGGAACCTGTCATCGGATCTTTAATCGTGCGCTGATTGGATTGACCTCTGCCCCCGTGACGCAGAGCGGGAGAGCGGGCCGGTTGCCTTGGTCACCGCCGTATCCCATCGTCTCATTCCCAGAGGAGCCCGGGGCAGGTGCGCAATCAGTGGATGAGTGATGAGTGAAGGAATGTAAAAACCACAGTGTTTCTATAATAGAGATTTAAGTTCGTGCACATGGGACTAGTAAGATTGAAAATGCATGCCCAGGACGTTTCAAAGACGGACACACTGGCTCCTAAAACGTAACCAGCCCGAGCCCACGCCAGGGTCACGGGCGCTGGCTGGTCTGGGGCGGCCCCGAAGTTATTAACAGCAACGGCTGCGTCAGGGGCCACCTCGACACCAAATAAAAGCAGAACCCTTTTTTTTCAATGAAACATATTTGGATTAAAAACCTAGGACATCAAAGATTCGTGTGGAGCCCAGAGTCATTCATCCACAGATATTTCTTAGCATCAGCGACGCGCCGGGACTTGGCGGAGCCCCAAGGCCTTGGCTGTGGACGGACCTCCTTTGTCCGGCTTGGCATCCAGCTGAAGCCAGGAAGAGAGTCGAATCGGTGGGTCTGAGCCTGGGCCTCTGAGGAAAGGGAAGGGGAGACGTTTTCTCCTGAGCGGTGTGACCTCTGAGCACGGCCGCTGTCCTCCAAGCGGCACAGACCGACCCTGTCCTGCGAGGCCCTGGGGCTTCCTTCCGCGGGCCCAGGCCAGCAATGGGGCTGGGATGGGCCGAGGTGGGGCTGGGGCCAGGGTGGACTCTGCGGGCAGGGCCCGCACACAGACAGTCTCGCTGCCCGCCCTGCTCACGCCTTCCCTGTCCTCAGGAGGCCACTCTGCAGCCTGTCCTCGAAATTCAGCACCCAAGCAGGTTCCGCCAAGGGTCACATGGGGTCATGTGCAGGTCATGACTCTAAGCAGCCCCTCCCTGCTGCCAGGTCATGGTTCAATGTTTCGGGGTGGGGGGCGCCCGGGGGATGGGGGTCTGGGAGGAAACGGTGAGTGCTGGGTGAGAACGAGGCCTTGCCTTCCCCTCAGGTTCAGACCAGAGTCCCCAAGGGCCTTGACCAGGAAGATGACTGGCAGCGAGACAGCCCGCCTCCCTGGGGCCAGAGCCCCTATCCCCACCTGGCAAGACTCTTGGGTTGGTGGCCTGGGATCTTTAGCAACTGCGCTGAGGAGGTGACATCCTCACCCGGCAGCGCCCGGCCTGCAGGGCGGGCCCTGCAGGACAGACAGCTCTTCCTCTGTCAGGACAGCGGGGCCATTTATCAGGGAGATAAGCAGCAGCCAGAGGGCAGAGTTGGCGGAAGGAGCTGTCTGGGGGAGATAACTGGGGGTCACTCGGAGGGCGCGAAAGGGATCACGTCCCCACCCTGGGGCCACCCAGGCCCCGCCCCATCCCTGCTCAGACACCTGCCCCTACACCTGCTGACCTCACCAGAAAGCCTGGCGACCTTGGAGCAAGGTGCTCGCGCATCCCTCGGGCACGGAGCATGCTTCTTCTCACGGGCTGTGCCCCGGGATCTGCCTCACCATCCCCGAGGGGGAAACTGAGGCCCAGGGGAGTGCCAGAGGGCTCGGGCACGGGATCGCCACCCTGCCCGCGTCACGGGGCGCTCACTGCGTCCTGGCGCCTGCGGGCACGGCCCTCGTCCTGTCCCCTCGCCCCCGTGAACCAGGCATGGCCTTGTCCCCCTTTTCCACATGGAGGCGATGCCCAGAGAGGTGAGCTCACAGCCCAAGACCGAACCACTGGGAGGCGGCTCAGCCACGATGGCCGCCCAGAGCTCTCAGGGCTGCATCCGGGTCTGAGCCGGCCCGGCAGAGGCCCGAACAAACCCTCTGAGCGGAGGACAGTTCTGGGATCCCTCTGCCCAGCCAAAACCCAACACCCCAAAAGTGTCCGAATACTCCAGGCCACTCTCTACCTTGGCACTCAGTAGGGCTCAGTAAACATTTCTAAACATATCGATGAGTCGGTAATGAGTGAACACAGGGGCATAAATAACAAAGTTCCCTGGAGGTGCTCGGGCCCTTCCCTGGGGCTGCGCACGCCGGTCTCATGTCTCCCTGCCTGCGACACACCTGTCCTGCACCTGCTCACCCTCCTGCTGGTCTCATCGGAGAGACAGTGCCACTTAGGAGGGCCGAGAAAATAGCCCAGGCCTTGGATGGCGGAGGTGGCCGGGGAGGATGAAGGCGGGAGGAGGCCCCTTTTCTGGGCTGGGAGCCGGACTCATCGTGGCCCACAGTGGTGACTTTCGCAGCCCTGCAGCCCTCCCTATCTGGGGCTCTGAGGGGTGCTGTGTTCAGGGTGTCGGGGGGCCTGGGGCTGGGCTTGGGGATGATCTCTGGCCCTGCTCCCTGTGCCCCGATGTCCAGGGCGGTGGATTTGACCCAGAATCAGCCATGGGGGTGGAGGGGACACCCTGGGGAGCCCTGGGATTCATCTGGTGGGAATGGGGAGCCTGAGGGGCTTCTGTGAGGCCCGGGGCCTTTCTGCCTATGACCACCCTCCAGGGCTTCTGGGTACCCTTTAGCCTGGGCCATGCTGGGCAGGGAGCAGGGTCTGGGTCGTGTAAGAAAGGAGCCCACAGGGGCTGTGTCAGGGAGGGGCAGAGGATGAACAGGCACAGCAGGCCAGCCCCATCACCCCAGCCCTCTGGGAGCCCCGAAATCCAAAGGGGTCTTTCCTTGAATCTGGATGAGGGTACCTGTCCAAGACTGGACTCAGTGGAACCTCATGTAGGAAAGGTTTTCCACCCTATGACACTGATCATGTGACTTCGTGTCAACCCGAGGTGGGGCACAAGCCTCGAATCCTCAGGAGACAGGGGCCTGGCTGCCTCCTGAACCGGTGGCCTGCCCGGGCTGCCTTCCCCAGAAAAACTCCCGCCCTTAGGAAGAAGGCCTACAGTGGTGAGGGAATGGGTACTGCCCGCAGGGGCAGCCCATGCCCAGCCGGTCCAGCCCCGCAGCGGACATGTGACAATAACGCCGACAATAAAAGAAGCCCAGGGAGCGGCGCCCCTCGGCTCTCGTGCCCGGGGCGCGGCTGCGCTCAGCCTCCCACACACGGGTCGGGGTCCCCGTGGGATGGAAGGGGCTTGCTGCAGGTACAGCGGTCCCGTTCACGCGAGGCCTGTGTCACAGAGCTAGACCCAGGGTGGCGCCGGGGGCAGAGAGACACGCCAGCACACGCGTGCGGGAGGGCACCCGAGGGAGCCAGCACCTCGCCCGCCGTCCCTCGCCCCCCTGCACACAGGCCTTCCTCGCCGGCCTGCCGGAGCCCCGCCGCTCCCGCCGTCTCTGCCTGGGCCTCGCTGCCCACCTGGCTGAGGCAAAGGGGCCCGGGTGGGCGGGGCCCGGGTGCAGCCGGACAGTCCCGGCTGGGGCTCCAGCGCTCCCCAGGCGGTGGGGCCGGCGGCACCGATGGCTTTGCCCTGCTCAGCAGTCTCCCTTCCTCTGCCTCTCCCTTGCTTGCTCCCTCCACCCTCTCCCCTCTGAGAGGTTCCGAGGGACCCTCGGTGGCACCAGGCACACAGGTGACACGTCACACCGCCTCAGTCACACACAGCGCCCTCTCTCCTGCCCGAGTCCCACGCGGCCTCTGGGCATCCATCTGGGCAGAGGGACACCCCAGCTCCCAGCCTGCCTCGGGCTGAACTCGAGCTGGATGGAATGAGCGAGCCCCTGGCCTTGATGTCCCCACCCCCGGGCCCAGTGAAGGTGTTGGAGGACCGGGGCTTCCTGGAGCGGTGGCCGTGCTCAGGGCACACGGCACTGCCAGAGGACAGAGAGGCGGGGGGTGGAGGGGCGAAATGCGGGGTGGGCTGGAGCAGGGCAGGGCTACACCCTCGCAGACACGCCTCCCTGGGGTCCCTCACGTCCCTCTGGGCTCCCCAATCCCGCCCCTAGCCCAATGCCCACCTGGCTGTTCCCTGCAGCCCCAGGGCACTGGGGGACAGGAAGGCAGGTGGCTCCTGGCACAGACTCTCTGTGGTCTTGGGCTGGGCAGGGCGCCATGCCAGGCCCGGTCTCCCCGTCTGTTCGGTGGGGCAGGCAGAGGGGACGGTGCAGGGCCCGGGAATGCCCCCCGGGGGGCAGAGACGACGCGCCGCGGCCGGCCAGCGAGGGCGCACACGCACAAGCAGCTTCCTGCCTCCCGTCCCTAAGCACACGGCCAACCTTTCGCGTAAATGCCGTTGCCGTCCTCGGCCGTCGCCCAAGGCCACACGGGTGGAACATGCTGGTGCCAGGGTTTGAACCTGTGGCCTGAGTGGAGGAAGGGGCTGCCAGGACTGGCCCGGGACCGAGGCTGCCTGACCCTGCGCAGGCCACAGGGGACCCCCAGGTCTGAGCTACGTGCCCCCCAGCCCACCCCGCTCAGAGGCGTTCTGAGCATCTTAGCTTGACGAGGTGCCCTGAAATCAACAACCAACCCCCCGTGGAGCCCGCCGAGGACTGGCTGAGAGTCCGGCCACCTCATGGGCCCAGCGCAACCCCTCAAGCCTGAGGCCCCGCCCCCCAGGCCTGTCCCCCCCGCTTGCCTCTCCCAGGCCCTGAATCCCTCCTGCCTCCCTTCCCTACTTGAAGCTGGCCGCCTCCTCCTGTGTGCCCTCCCTGACTGTGCTCCGGCAGGTCTGGACTGTCCCCGTGCCCAGAATTCCACCCGCCAAGCACACAGGGGCCTCTCAGGTGCCTGGTGCCAGACCCAGTGGGGCTCCAGACTGCGGCTGGCCCCGGGGCCAAAACAGACGTCACGGGGTGAGAAGAGCAAGGGGCCGGAGGCAGGAGACCGCGGTGGGCCTGCTCTGAGTCTTAACTCAGGACGCTGGCCCGGCAGGGTTTTGGGCAGAGCAGGTAAGGCTGGCCCTTGGCTTGGGGTCTCCAGGCTGCAGCTGGCGGTTGTTCTATCTGTGGAAGCTGCCGGGCTCCTCGCGGAGGCCACCCAGGAGGAGGTTCCCAGTGTTGGCTGTTGCTCTGCTTGTTGGGGGATGGGTCAAGGAGCCCATTCATGCTCTACGACTTCCCTGGGAGCGTGGCCAGCTCTGATGTGCAGGCTGGAGAGAGCCTGTTGGTCCTCCTGGGCTGAGACTCGGGGTGAGGCTACAGTGGGGCCCCAGGGGTGGCCTGGCTCTGGGGAAGGCCCCATCCATGGCCTCCTGGGGCCTGCCCACTGTGACTGTGCCTTGTGCCTGACCAGGCCGAGCTGCACTAACGAGGACCAGAGTCTCCTGGGAGCTCGGACAGCAGAGGCTGGGCGTTCAGGAGAAGCGTCTGCCAGGAGCAGACCTGGGGCCTCAGCTCCTGCCTGCAACACCTCCCTTCCCGGCAGTGTGGGAGGCCCGGGACTCAGCAAACTGGTCCGGCGCTGGCCCCTGCCTGCTCTGCCTCCTTCCTGCTCCCATAGCCTGGACGGGGCCCGGGCCCCCGGGGCCCCCGCATTCCTGCCCCCCCGGAGAGCACGTCCTCACATCCCCCGCCGCCAGCACCCCTTCCAGAGGGCGGGGTGTGTCTCAGCCTTGCCGAGCCTCCTGTGTCTTCATCTAGCCCTCCGAGGTCCCGCTCTGACACTCTCCACTTTCCTGAGGAGGAATCTGGGGCTTTGTGGGGTTGGCGAAGTGCCCAAGGTCACACAGCTGTAGATGGCAGATCTGGGGCTCAACCTGGGACTGTCCTGCACCCACAGGCACAACTCACTGTGGTGACCTGCCCGGCACATGCACGGAGAGCATCCGGGGGCCTCAGCGGAGGGCGGCCTGTTTGCAGAGTGTTCTGTGCTGCGTCTCAGGACGGCCTAGCCTACGGGACACGAAGCATGTCTGCATGACTCTGGACCCAGGTGGTGAGCCCCCCACCCCACCCCACCTACGAACCACTCTCCCAGCTCCCAGGTGGGCAGGAGCTGGTGGCTACAGCGAACCCGGGGCGGGGTCCCCGAGGTTGAAGCAGATGCTGCAGGAGCATGTGCCGGGCGAGAGGCGCGCCCGGCCTGGCCTGGGGCCCGGAGTCACCGGGCAAGGGCGCTCCGCAGCCCCGCTCCAGAACTCCAGGCACATCCGGAGGCTGCGGCAGAGGCCACGTGGCCCAGCGCCCGCTGCGGCACTCTCCGGAGGCGGGCGCTACGAGGGCCCACGGGACCCGCCCAGCCTCCGCCTCTCTCGTGCCTGCCTCCCGGGGCTCACACCACAGGGTCGCGGCTCGGGTCCGTGGCTCAGCGCCCTCCATCCCGTTGCCCAAAAGATGGGGAGAATGATCCCTGCCTGTAGGGGTGAGCGAGGCGACGTGCGCCGAGGACGGGGGCCGGCGCACAGGCGGGAGGATCCACGTCGCCCCCGCTGCCCTGCCGCGGTCGCCTGCGGGCCCCTGGGGAGCGGCTCTGTCTGCAGCTTCTCGACGCAGCGGGCGGTGCTGGTGGGTTGACGGCTGGAGCTCGGCGTCGCACCTGGTGCCCAGCGGCCCGTGTTTCTGTCTCTTGGGATCACGTGGAACGCGCAGGCCGGAAGGTCCATCCCCCTCCTGCCAGAAAAGCCAAGGGTTTGCAGGGCCTGGAAGCAGGGGGACAGACGAACGGCCCCCCGAGGGCCCTGGGCCCTAACCTTCTCAGGGCCCGCCAGGTGGGGTAGGAGGCGGGCCTCGCCTGAGCCCAGGCGCCCTGGGCTAGTGCTGCCTTGAGACCGAGGAATAGCCATAGAGCGGGAATGCGAGGGTGACCCCGGAGCCCTGGGGGGGGGGGGCGCTGCCGAGGCGTCCGCTCCCCCATCTGGAGAAGGGCATCATCCTCACACCTTCCCAGAAACTCCTGGAATTAAGCGGCGAGCAGCAGGACAGCCCCGCAGGGAGCCGAGCCGACCCCGCCGCAGCCCAAACTCCACGGGAGGACAGAGGCCTCCAGCGACCGCTGCTCGGGAGGGCGACAGGGTGCAGGACTCTCGGGGTGAAACGGGGGGAGAAGTGAGCCAGGGGCCGGTGGCTTCAGGGTCACGACCCAGGTCCTGCTTTCAGACGTGGTGCCCTGACGCGGCCAGCATGAGAGGGGCAGCGTCCGGACGGACAGCTTCCTCCCGGCAGCTGGCAGAGGTGCGACCCCCGGGCCCCTCTAGCACCAGAGCGGGCCTGATCTGCCGAGCCCAAAGCTCTCGAGGCCCCACAGGGCACCCCAGCCGGAGGGCACTGCGGGGGCCATCCGGTGGGTGAATGAAGGGGTTCTGCTGCATTGGTATCCGTCATCGGAGCACGTCGGGAGACGCGGGGTTCAGGGCGCTGGGGGAGTCTGGGATCGATTAGCCATGTCTGCCATGGGTGGGCCATGGGACAGATTACCTGCGATGGCCAAGCGTTTGCAGCCCTTCCTTGTACAGATGGGGAAACTGAGGGCCAAAGAGTAACTCCCCTCAGAGCACGGAGCGAGTTAGAGGCTGAAGGCTCTGCTCTCCTTCGCATGGCGATTTTTCTCAGGACACGGTCCCAGGGTCGGGGCTGCGGGGTTAAAGGTTACGCGTATTTTCAGGCTTTTGCCTCAAATTGCCGAATGGCCTCTAGGAAGCACCTCTGGGTCCCACACCTCTGGGTCCCACGCCCTCTGGGTTGCTGGGCAGTTATGGGAGGGAGAAGCCACTCCGGAAGCTCGCTTACACCTGTGGCCGGGGGCCAGGCCCCCCGGGCACCCCTGCGATAGAGGGGCTCACCTGCATGGATGTCGGCCTCACCCGGCCCTTCTCTCTGCGCGGGCACAGCCGTGTGCGGGCCAGCCCCCCGCTCCCGGAGTCTCGTGGGGGCCCTGCAGATCAGGGAGCACTCACGGCACTGGCGGGCAGGGTGGGGGGCACAGCAGAGAGGCTCTTAACTCGGCTTGGGGCCGGGGCGGCTTCCCGGAAGAGGCGAGTAGGAGGCAGCTGGCTGGGGTCAGAAGGAAGAGTCAGTGCAGCCGGGCCTTGGGGTAGCCTTGTCCCTAAGCCTCCCTGGGACTGGGCCTGACCCCAGGACGAAGCGCCCCCATTCCATCCCTCCTGCCCAGACAAGGTTCGGGTGACCCTTCCCCCACCCCAAGTTGTTGAACTTCTCTGGGCCTCAGTTTCCACATTTATACAGTAAAATGCGAACTTGGAAAATGGGTTCTGAGCACTCTGTGAAGCCCGGGCTTTGAATGAGGGTCCCTGCTGGCTGCAGACGCCCCGGGGGCAGAACTCCCCTGGGAGGATGAGTGTGGCTGAGGCCCAGGACCCGCCCCTGACCCAGACTTCCGGCTGGGGTCACAGCACCCCGAGTCTTGCTGTCAGAGAAGAGCAACCTGAGACCACCTGCCTTTAGGGCTTGCCTCTTTCCCTGGCCTCCGTCCCCTGAGACCAGTCCCAGGACGGAGCGGCCCAGAACCCTGCCCTTCACCAGAATGCGTCCCCCTCACCTTCGAGGCGGCATTTCCTCCCCCTCGGTCCTGCAGCCGGGGCCCACTCCCCAGCGCGGCTGCTTGGACACAGCCTGAAGGCGAGCCCGCGGCGGTGAGGCCTTGGGGTCTGCCCGCAGCCCGGGGCCGGCGGGGAGCCGTGGGGGGTCCAGGAGCTCCTGCACCCTGCCCCAGCAGCCATACCTCATAACTGACGCTCCTGTGCCCCTCGGGGCCTGGTGCCCAGACAAGCCTCTCCCACATTTGACGAGAAAGGTATCTTTATTATCCCTGTTTAAGTGAGGCTTGGAGACGTGAATCGTCACGCGGCTGAGACCTTCTGAAGGGCGGGCGACTGCGAACCAGTCTGACTGCTGAGCTGGACTCGGCCGTGCCGCAGAGCTCGTCCAGTGGGACACGGCCGTGCCTGTTACTGGTCTGGCATGGCCATCTCCACGGCCTCCGTTCATCAGAGATCTCTGATCCTGACCACGGCTGACGAGGAGAGTATGGACTCACTGGACAGAGGTGGCAGCTGAGGTCCAGAGAGGGCGAGCTGGATCCTGCAGCTCGGAGCCCAGGGCAGCGGCGGGGAGCCTGCCTACACCCAGAGGCCCTCAGGAGCCTTGGGGCTGAGGAAAGAGGCCCTCGGAGCATGACTGTGTCCGCCCGAGCGATCCTTCAAGGACAGAGGCTGAGGACAGAGTGAGGTCCACCCCGGAAACCCTTGAGATAGATGGGTGACCATTCGGGGGCCTGCTGGCTAACAGAGGCTGGTGTGTTTGGCCTAGTAGGTATGACACAAGACTCAGAGTGTCTGGGTGGGAGCAGCGCCCATGAGCCTAGCCAGGGTGCAGTCAGGAAGGCCGAGGTCCAGAAGAAGCAGGGACCCAGCCGCAGGCCTGCAGCCCTGCGGGCACAGTGCGGACCACGGCCCGGAGGCTCAGCCTCCCGGCCCTGCTGGGGACGCAGCCAGCCGTGCCAATCCACCCCACAGGCCTTGGCGGCCCCTCTGCTCAGCGTGGGCCAGCTCGGGCAGGTGCTGGACATCGCTGGGGCCCAAGCCCGGGGCAGAGCCTGGAGCCTGGGGCCTCTGTTGGATCGGATGCTGCCTCAAACCCTGTCCCCAGAGCCCCGCCTCACCCTGATGGCCACTGCAGTTCATCCAAAGACCCTCCTGGGGGGAGTGACATCAGGCCAGGCTCCCACTTCTCGCCCCAGGCACCTGAGGCTGCAGTTTGGGGGCTGCCTGGGAGTTGAAGGAGGTTGAGACTGTGCTCGGAGCCCAGGGCTTGGCCATCTGCAGCCAGAGTCCTGGTAGAGGCGCAGCCCTCAATCGCCTCTCAGGGTCCTGGGCGTAAGTGGGCTGGTGGAGGCCTTAGGCACCAGGGGTCCTGAAGCTGGAAGGCGGCAAGACTGGCAGCCAGGGCAGAAGGGGCGCTGGGCCAGGTTTGGGTGGGAGAGCGGCCCCTTTCACTCCTGAGCTGCCCGCCCTTGGCCCAGGCTGCGCCCACCCCTACCCCGTGCTCCCGTGAGCCCAGAGGCGGGGTGCGGGGCAGGCAGGCTCTGGGGAGGCTAGGCCAGGCGTTTCCTGACAGCGTCAGGCTCCGGTGCCCCGAAGGGGTGATTCCTTAGCCTTAGTCAGAGGAAACGAGGCAGGGCGAACGGTCGGGGCCGGAGGACAGGACCAGGGAGCGGGACTGGCCCTGCAGGTCCCCACAGCCACACGCAACGGCCGCCTACGGCCCAGCACCCTGAGACCGGGCCCCGATGGTGACCAAGCCCAGCACCCGCTCGCCCCGGCCCGTCGCTGGGTTTCTGCCCTGCCGCTCTCGGGCCATGTAGCTTAGGCGGGCCGGCTGGCCCCACGGGCCTCGGGGTTCTCATGCGTGAAGTGGGAAAACAAACCTGCATCCTCTGGCTTCCCCCCACCCCGACGGCAGGAGCCCGCCCCGCGTGACCTGCTCCTGGGGTCCAGGGGACGAGCCCAGCAGGGCAGAGTCTACGCCCTCCATGAGCAGAAGCGCGAAACGGGCCCCGAGGGCAGAGCCTCCTCCGAGCTGGCCGCATGAACGGCCTGTGTGTGGACATGTGCCCAGTGGCTATCCCCCGGCCCCTTGGCCTTGACCGAGTTCTTCAGGTCAGGCCCAGCTGGTCGAGCCTCCCTGCCCTCCACCGGGGGGTGATTTATCAGCAGTCCGCCTGCCTGCAGGCCAAGGCGGTGGGCACAGCCACGAGGCCCCCGCCCTGCCCCACAGCCCCTGTTTCTGAGGGCGCCTTGGGCTTCTCCCTGACCCGGCTCTGACCAAGGGGGTAGGATGTGCGGATTCTGTCTTGGCCTCTGGAGTGACGGGTCCCACTTTCTCCCTCCTGGGACGTTCTCGCAAACCCTGGCTGAATGGAGAAGGGAGGTCGCATGGGAGCCCCCTGAGCAAAAGCAGGCAGAGGTGGGGCCGCATGCGGGAGGAGACCTGCCTGGGAAGGTCCCAGCCCTCCGCACAGCCAGGTGCCCGTGGAAGGCCGATGCCCAAGGATGAGCAAAAGGGGGCCTTGAGCCAGGCGGCGCCGTGGAAGGCCCCTGGGAACAGAGGCCAGGCGGGGTCCTGGTGAGGGCTCCACCGAGAAGCCTCCTCTGCTTTCCCCGCCCCTCGGGCCAGGGGCCCTTCCACACCTCTGCTCTCAGGGGGGGCCAGCCCTGGCTGGGGACAGGAGCACAAGCGGAAAGTCCCACTCCTCAGGGTTCAGAGGGGGTGGAGCCGGGGAGACATCTCACCTGGCCCCTTCCCGCGGACTGGGAGCCCAAGGCTGGGCAGGGGACGCATGGGGGCCGCGGAGCCTGGCATCCTCGCCTGGGACTGCTCGCTTCGACTCAGCGCTGACTAAGCCCAGACGGAAAGGTAAGGCAGGTGAGGTGGGACTCCGGGATGGCCGTGGCTGGGCCGGATGGGGAGACAGCGTCGGCCTCTGAGCCCGGCCTGGGCTGGGCGGGGGCAGCGGGGCCCAGGCAGGCGGGCTGTTGATCCAGCCCAACAATGATGAAACGGCCCCTTTGTCCTGCGGCGCCAAAGTTGCTGTGACTGGAGGAGGCGTGACGTGAAAGGGTCATTGTTCCCACTTGGGCAGCCGCTCAGGGAGCGGCGGGACCGGCCCGGAGCGGGCGTCGCGCCAAGGCTGCATGCAGCCCTGCCCGCTGCCTGGGGCGGTCGGAGTGTCCTGAGCTCCCGGGCGTTTCCCCGTCCCAGGCCGGCTGGGCCCAGGTACCTGCCGGCCACGGCGGTACCCCCTCCCCTGAGCTCTCCCGTCTGGCTTCACTATACTGCATGAATGGGGCTCCCCCATGCTGGGGGCTGGGTTCTGCTCTTTGCAGATGTGTGAACAGTGCAGGCAAGAGGCCCACGAGCGCCACGGAGAGCTGGGGGGGGGGGTGCGGGGTGCGGGAAAGAAGGCGCTTTGTCCCGGGGGCAAGGAAACGTGTCAGTGACATTCACGCCCGGAGGCCGGGGCCTCAGGAAACTCGCCCGCCTTGCAGATGCCAAGCAGGAGGCCCACAGAAGGGACTCGGGTGGTCCCAGGCCCCACGGAACTAGCCGCTCTGCTGATGCCCAGGCCAGAACCTCCTCCTCACACGCCCCCACACCTGACGGACCCCCCTCCTCTCTGACACTGGATGCCCCCTCCTGGCCAGCTCCCGCCCCCGACCTCCCCCTCCAATCCATTCTCCCCTGAGCTGCTAGCCCGAGATCTTTCCCAAACCCAAACCTGATGAGGTCCCTCCTCAAACTTCTAAGCTGCCACGGCCTCCCGCGTCCAGAGGAAGCTCTAGGCCTTGTGCTGCCATTCAGGGCCCTCGCCGCCCAGGATTCGGAGTCTCCCTCAGCTGCCCCTCCCGTCCACCTTCTCCCTCTCCCCCCAGGTCCTCTGGCCGCTGAGGCTCAGGTGAAGAGCAGGAGGCTGGGCAGAGGTCATGAGGAGTGGCCCATCCAGGCCGAAGCGGGGCCCCCTTCTCCCCGGCCCCCACGACCCACTGGCCCCAGGGCCCAGAAACACTCTCGGCCGGCCTCTCCGTGCCCCTAGCGGCTGGCATCGGGCTCAGCCTGACCCGGGCTAATTGAACCCTCCCCCAGCCCAGAGGAGGCTCTGGCTCCAGTGTGAGACTTTTTTCCCCCGGAGAGATGGAGCTAATTAACCGAGAGGGTTTAATTAATCAATTAGCGTGGCCTCTAGACCTCTCCACTTAGCGGTGGCCGTGGCAGATATTTATAAACAGGAGCCGCCAGACCCTTGTCTGGAGCCGAAGGGGAGGCGGGCGATCCCGGTGGGCACCGAGGCGGTGGGGACGGGCGGCGGGGGCAGGAGGTCCAGGCAGTGGGGCAGAGACGCCAGCCCCCCACCCCCCATCCTGGGCACCACCAAAGGCCTGAGCGGGTGCAGAATCAGCAACACCTGGACACCTGAGGATTCAGTGAGGCGTGTGCTCCGGGATGCACAGGTCACACAGGGTCACATGGGCCTGACACTCAGAGCTGGGCAAGTCCCCAGAGGTGCTCCAGACAGTGGCCCGAAGGGCTGATGATGCCCAGCTGGGCCCAGCACCCTGCCCAGCAAGGCCTCCAAGGGACGGGGCTGCACAGAGGGCCACGGGAGCCGGAGGAGGCGCCAGAGCCCCTGCGGAGGGAGGAGGCGGGAGGGCCCTGGGGGAAGAAGCCTCTCAGCTCGGGAAACAGTAGGCAGAGGTGGCCACAGAGAATTCCGGGGCGGGGGCCCAGAACGGCAGGAAGTTCTTCACCGACAGGGTACCCTCTTCTCTGCACATCCTCCCGGACTGCCTTGCCTGTTCGGCTGGGGTTTCCCCACGTCTCCACCCCTCCAGCCCGTGCGCCTCTGGACAGCCCAGACTCAACACTGTCGCCAGCCTCCTGAGCTGCTGCCTCCTCTGCCCCCCTACCCGGCTCAGGGGACCCCGCCCCCACCCCAGACGCAGCCCAAACCCTTCAGAAAGGGGGCTGCGTACTCCCTCCCCCGAGAAGCTGCTTTCCTGGGGCTGGCGCCTGCAGGAGCCCAGGCGGTGTGGGGATCAGGGGAGGTCAAAGGCTCAGAGGCCCCAAGCCGCCCTCGCCCTCGACAGCAGGGGCTCCCGAGTCAGCTCGGCCCTCCTGGCCCTGCTGCTGTCTGTCTCATCTCCTCGTCTGCCCACTGGGCACCATCCAGCCCCCGCCTCCGAGGGCTGCGGGGAGGACTGAACGAGTTGTCAGTCAGGCCGGCAGGGCGCGCTGGCCCAGGGCTGGGGCCGCACTTGTGTGTCGGTTATTACTATTACTGTTTCTGCCAGAGGATCAGACATGTCAACGGAACGCCCAGGTGCCGCCGCCATGGGGGGCAGCTGCCCTTCCGCTGCAGCGACAGCCCCACGTGGAACCCTAACAGCCCAGCGTTCCCTTCAGAGCCTGCCGGGAAAATGGAGCCCGGGCGCTGGTCCCGGAAATGCCACCTCTGGGCATAAGACCCAAGGAAGGAGCCTGGAAACCAGAAAACGCTGCTCCCGAAGGCCCGGCCCGGGCCGCAGATGGGCCGGTGACGAGCCCAGGCCAGCTGAGCGCCGAGAGCAGGTGGGGTGGTGGTGTCCAGCCTCCTGTCCTCCCAGGAGCAGGGGAGAGGGCAGCAGGCGCCAGGCTCCAGGCCCCGAGGACAGCATGAGCCCGGCCTTTGCTCCCACTGTCACACACCAGGGCCGCCGTCCCCAGCCCCCCGTGCTAGGCTCTGCAGGCCCCAGTCAAGCCTCGGGCTCGAGTCCACACAGGTGTGAAGCTGGGGCCGGCTGGGCTTGGGGATCGCAAAGCCTGGGAGGAGGGTCTTTGGGCAACAAGGTAGGAATTCTTGCAAAGAAATGCAGGGGGAGGGAGCAGACTGAGAAGCAGGTGCATCCAGCAGCCCCAGGAGGACACGTGGAATCGTGATCGGACCATCCCCAGGCCCAGGCCGGGAGCAGGGCGGGGTGGACCGTGGAGCTGTGACCAGGGGCCACGGCGCACTGGGGGGATCCTGCTTGGTGGCACCTTAAATGCCTCTGGGCCCTGGGACCAAGGGACCCTTCTGGGCGAGGGGTGTAAGGAACAAGTGTCCTCAAGGGGCTGCAGCAAAGGGGTCTGCTGGGGCAGGGAGGGGCGCGGCCTGGCCCGCCGCACCCCAGTCAGGCGCCCTGCCCCAGCCCCCACCCCCAGCTCTAGACTCCAGCCTTTTCCTCTCGGGCTGGCACTGCCTTCCAGGCTACTCCTGATGCCAGGCTGTCCAGCCCTTGGGACAGAGCCAAGTCCCTGGTCTGAGAACCAGGTCCCTTGGGGTCGTTATTCTCATTTCTTGCTGGTGCAAACAGGGAGCCCGAAGACTGGGTGGGAGAGGAGGCTCGCTCGGGCTCACGCAGCGCACGGCATAGGTGGTGGCTGGCCCCGGGGGGCGCCCTCTGCGGAAGGGGTCACGGCGAAGTCAGCGCGAAGGCCGGGACTCTCAGCCCCAAGGCCCCCGCTGAGAGGAGGGCCCTTCTCCCCACCTTCTCCCCTCAGACCACGGTTCTTGCCCCCGCCGCACAGGCTCAGAGTGGCCGCCGGGGCCGTGCTGTGCTGGGGAGGAGTGTCCAGGGCGAGGGAGGACCCTGGGGATCCCTGCCTCCCTCTGGGCGTTCAACGCGGGGGTGTGCAGGGTCCCACCGTGAAGCCACGCAGGTCCTGGCGTGGCGGCTGGCGTCCGGGTCCTGGATGTGGAGCCAGGCACGCTGGGACCCTCTGTCCCTCGTGAGGCTCGAGCCCGGCTGGTCCCCCTCTCACGCTCTCCTCCTGCACCGCAGAGGGCCGGTCCCCATCGCCCCCCTGCTGACCGACCCAGCCTCTCCGCTGTCCCCCGTCCTGCACACCTGCCCCTCAGGCTATTCTCCACTTGGCACTAAGGGATCTTTCTAGCGACAACCAGACCCTGTCAGCACTGGGCTCAAAGCTTTTGTCCCCTGGACCACAGCCCCGCGTCCCCTGGTCCATTCGGCCCTGAGAAGGGGCTGCGGCTTCTCCCTCGCCTGCAGCAGGGGTGGTAGGATCCAGGCTGGAGGAGGAGGAGTGGGTGCGGAGAGGCCGATGGAGAGTCCAGATGCACAGGAGCTGTGGGGTGGGTGATGTCCCTTGGAGGTGCACGGTGGGCAGCCCTGGGAAGGGGGCTGGCTGCCTGAGCACAGTGCCCCGGGAGGGGCTCATGTCACCTGCTGGGGCTCATCTGACCCTCTGGAGACAATGGGACTCATCTTACCTCGGGAGAGTTGCTAATGATGGTCTTTAATGGCTATGTCTGGGAAGGGATGACCTCACTCGGGCCACGCCCTGAGCAGAGGAGGCTGGAGTCAGAGGCAGGCGGCTCCTCCATCACTGGGAGACCTGCATGGGCTTGTTCTGTGTGGGAAATGAGGGGGCTGTGTGTGCATGTGTGCGCATGTGTGTGTGCGCACGTGCGTGTGTGTGCGCGCGCACGTGTGTGTGTATACGCGCGCATGTCCTTCACGGAGCCAGAGGCAGAAGGCTCCCAGCCCAGTGGGGGAGGCAGGACTTGGGTGGAAAGACTCGGGGCAGCAGGGTGCGGAGGCCTAACGTCCACCATGTCCCACTCTGTGCCACCGCATCCGCTCGGGGTTCGGGGGAGCAGGACGATTCTGAACTTACCCTGCCCGTCAGGTCTTCTGGGTATGAGGAGACAGATGGGATCGGTCCCCGGAAGACTCTGGAAGGACATGAGAGGGCTGTGCCCAGGTGAGGCCCAGAGCAAGCTGGGGAAATATGCCAAAAAATCAGGCCAGACACCCCCTCCTGCAACCTCGGCTCCTGGGGCACCCAGCGGTGGGCCAGACACCCCCTCCTGCAACCTCGGCTCCTGGGGCGCCCAGCGGTGGGCACGCTGGCATCCGTTCTCCAGAGGCACCCGGCTCCCCCATCAGGCTCTCTGGCTTCTGTCAGGGTTTGGGTGTCAAGGCTGGTATTTTTGGCGACAGCCACAGGACACGAAGGGCAGGCCCAGCGCGGACAGTGTTGGGGGCAGGCCTGCGTGAGCCAGGCGGCTCAGAGGAGGGGGCAGCTGCCAGCATGGCCTCGCTGCCCGCCCCCTCCTGCCCCATCCCCGAGGATGCCTGCGACTGCACTCTGGCCAGGGCCCTGGGGAGGGCGGGGTGGCCACTCTCCCGAGTGCTGCCTCCCCCGCCCCCAGGCGCAGAGCAGACCCACCTTAGGGAACCGCTCCGCGGTGCTACAAGTTCCTTCTCGTGTCCAGCCTGAGTCACTGCACCTGATTCATTTATGAGAGGACGAGGTGAGGGCTCCATTATCCTGCAACCCAGCCTGACATCACTGAACTTCCCCGGGGCATGTTCCCGCTCCTCAGGGTCCAGGGCCCGGCTGGGACAGGAAATGGCTGTGGGATGAATGTGCCAGCGAGCCAGCGAGACAGCGAGTGAGCAGCTCAGACCCTCCTCCCATGAGAATGCTAAGAAGTAGCTAAGAAATGAACGGGTGGGTCCCTAGGAACCAGGCTGAGACGAAGACGGGAAACAGGGACCCAAAGGAGGCGCGGGGCCAGCAGGGTCAGGAGGAGAGAGATAGGACAGAGAGACCAGCAGATTCCACCCCAGAGAGCCGGTGTCCGGGAGCTCAGGGGGCACGGGCGCCGAGGGTCTCAGCCAGAGATGGCCTGGGATGGACAGGGCCCATGGGGGACAGCTCAGCAGGAGCAGCGAGGAATAACAGGACCTCAGAGTGGACCGCGAGGCAGATCAGAGGGACCACGGAGCAAAAACCTGAGGACCGGGTGGAAACAAGTCCAAAGTAAGCACGACCTAGCCCAAGGTCACAGAGCGAGGACCTGAGGTCACAGAGGGAGCCATCCAGCCACGGCCGGATCCTCTGTTCTCAGCAGAAGGGAACCCCAGCCGGGCACAGTGCTGAGGTGCAAATTTCTATAGATGAGGACGCCGAGGGTCAGACAGGTCGCCTGGCCTTGGGGGGTTGGGGCGCTGTGGGGGTGGCCTCTCTCTTGAGGACTGCCTCCTTCCATCCTGTGCTTGGGCACACTGGCACTGCCAGGCACTTACTCAGCCTGTCGAGGGCCCAGCCCCCGGGCCGGCACCCGCGGGCCTCCCCGGGCCTGGCGGAGGGCAGCGACAGGAAACAAAGGCCCAGTCTTTGCCCGCTCAGGCCCCCACCCCCTGGCCTGCCCCTGGCACAGAAGGACCAGAGCCCCGAGGAAGCCCAGGAGCAAAAGTAGCACCCCGCCTTTGCCTACGCCGTGAGAACCCCGCGCTCCCTCCGCCAGGCTTGCCGGCCATGCAGCGGGGTTCCCCCATTGTCAGACGCGGAGGCCGAGAGAGGGGTGAGGAGCCGGCAGCCGCACGGCTGGGATTCGAACCCAAGGCCCTTTGCTCACAGGCCCTGCCCGTTGCCTGTCATCACACAGGTGGAAGTGTGACTGCTCCGGTCAGGGGTCACTCAGGCAGAGATGGGGCAGGGATAGAGCCTGGACAGCTCAGTGGGAGTCCCTGGGAAGGGGCTGAGTCGCCCTCATGCTCCCAGCCCTGCTCGCCCGCCTGCCCACCCACCCGAGGCCAGTCCAGCGCTGCTCACAGTGGCAGTGACAAAGCCAGGTGAGGGGCAGAGATGGGGAGACTGAGTCAGCCCCCAGGCCTCCTGGTCCCGGGCTGGGGCTCACTCACTCAATCCGGCTAGAGGCAAAGGAGAGACATAAGCCCCTCTGACCTCCGCTTCCCCATCGGTGACGTGGGGCCCCACTCCCCCCAGCCATGGCCGCCATCCTGCTCCAGGCTCCTTCCCTGCTCCATGCTCTGGCCTGGAGCCCCTCGAGGGGCCTGCTCGGATGGCAGAAGGTCACCTTCCCGGGAGAAGCCAGAGTGGCCGATCCCTCCGTGTAGGCCAAGGCTCAGACCAAGAAACAAACAAGAGCACTGGCCATCTGGGTGTGATTGGGCCCACTTTGCAGAGATGGAAACTGAGGCTCGGGGAGGCCAAGGAACCTGTTGGAGGGAGAAAAGCAGGGCTGACTCATCCCTGACCAGGCTTCACGCCCCGCTGGTGTCCCAGGGCCTTCGGGGGCAAGGGGAGAAAGTGAGAAACGCGTACCCCGTCTCGCCCCCAGAAGCAGCAAGAGAAAGGGCCAGGGCTCGAGGCTGCAGGGGACAGAGACCTGTGGCCCCCTCGACAACGTCCAGGCAGGCAGCCTCGGCGACTCCAGGTGAGCAGAGGCTCAGCTGTGGGACATTGGTCCGTGGAACCTCTCTAAGCCTCCATCTCCCGTCAACCGATCGGCAAAAGCCCCCAGAGAAAGCCGATGCCCTTGCGTGCCAGGGCCCGGGCGCTGGGAAAGTGCCCACGCCCAGCTTCTCCCAGGGGCCTGGCTGCTCTTCTGGCCATGGGCGCCTCTGATCAATCAAAGCGAGTGGCGGCGGGCAGGCCCCAGCCGCTGGCGCGGGGAAGCCGGCCCGCGCACCTCCCCGCCTCCCGCCGCCCGCGGCCCGGGTCAGACACAACGCATCTTAAAGAAAAAATAATATTTATTTGCAATATAAACAAAGTCCCGTTGCTGGTTCGGGATATATATATATGTATGTGTGTGTGTATATATGTAGGGTCACGAATTTTCCTTCATAACATCATAAAGCAAAACTGGCCACCCTCTTGGCATACCCTCATTTACACAAATCCGATGCATCTTTCTGAGTCTTCCTTTTTAAAAGTAAAAGAGAGAAAGAGAACCATGTACAGCATGGAAGCTTTTTGTCAATTTCTCGACTGGCAAGATTTTAATCTGCGGCCTTAAGGAATCCCTGAAAACAACCCCTGTGAGGTAAGATGCAGGGGGGCAGAGGGGCCGGGCCTCGCTCACGGGCCAGTGCTGGCTTGCTCGGGGCGCAGCCCGCTGCCCCCACCCCCCGCCCCGCCCCCACGCAGCCCCGACGCCTGGTAGAGCCGAGGCTGGAGGAGGATAACGGAATCCGTGGCTTGGTTCTGAGGACACGGCGGGTAGGGGCGGTGGACAGCGCCCCACGACCCTTCCACCTGTCCATCCTCGCGCCGTCTGCGCTGGCCCTGGGACCGAAATGGCGGCGAGGTTCCTGGCAGTGGGAGGCATGGGCTGGCTGGGGGCTGGGCAGGCTGCCACGGGGACGAGGGGGCCGGGCGTGGCAGCTGAACCAGAGCAACAGCCAGGGTGAGGGACGGAAACTTGGGGAGCAGGGCTGGGCCCCCACCGCCTCGCTTCCCCCAGCCGCTGGGCCTGCACTCTCAGTGAGAGAGAGAGACAGAGAGACAGAGTAGTGGGTGTGTAGGCCCAGGGCCCAGGCCCGCCCAGGGGCCGAGCCCGAAGGGCTAATGCTGCTGCTGCGTGGTCCCCTCCTCCAGCTGCGGCGCCCTCATCTCCTGCCTT
Source organism: Rousettus aegyptiacus (assembly GCF_014176215.1). Classification (NCBI taxonomy): domain Eukaryota; kingdom Metazoa; phylum Chordata; class Mammalia; order Chiroptera; family Pteropodidae; genus Rousettus; species Rousettus aegyptiacus. The sequence goes on from NW_023416307.1 coordinate 157,032,486, forward strand.
GGGGGGGTCAGCAGGGACCTCGGAGGGGCGGCTGGGAGGGCGGAGAATGCAAAGGCCACCTGTCTGGCTGACGCAGGGCCGCGGTGGGCTGGGCCACGTGGGACATGTGGCCACGGCCAGGGTCTGAGGCTGCGGTGGCAGCAAGCTGCCCGCTCGCGGGGGGCCTGCTGCAGAACGGAGGCTTCGCACGTGTGCAAAACGCATTTGGTCAAGATCAACACGGGGTTTGTCTTTTCCATTAAAAAAAACCGACAATGATAATTGCCTTTTGAAATAGGAAGAAAAACAAAACTGAGAACACTTCTCTCTCTCTCGCAGGATCAAGAAAGGGTGAAATACTGGTGTATACAACCCGCTGCTGCATGTAGCCTCAGAATAACACTTTTCATTAAAAAAACAAAAGTCGAGAAGACTGTGAACACGCTCTGCTCCAGGGAGGATGGATTTACCTGCCGAAAGTAAAAAGTAAACTCAGGCCCGTGAATGTCTTTAAAAAGTAGCCAAACCGCCTGGGCCGCCAGCAGAACAGAGTGTCTTAGGGCAAGGCTGAGGCCCCGGTGGGCTCCTGCAGCTGCGTCTGGGTGCCGAGAGGCCCCTCCAGAGAGTCCCGCAGACGGAGGCCTCGCCGTGCCGGCCGCCCGTCAGCCCGGGCCTCTGGGCGCGGGCCGCGTCCGGCCCGCCGGCGCCCCGGCCTCACGTGGACTCCAGGGTGTTGAGCGGGAACAGGCTGTGGTTGGCGGGCGTGGAGAAGTAGAGCTGCTCGCCGGGGCTGTGGTTGTCGCACGGGCTGCGCAGCCCTAGCGTCCGCTCGAAGTCCAGCAGCTGCCCCATGAAGTTGAAGTTGGGCGAGATGTTGGACTTTTTCCTCTTGACAAAGTCATAGGCGTCGTTGAGTGACAGGTTCATCTTCTGCATCAGGTAGGCCACAGTGACCGTCACCGAGCGGCTGATGCCTGCCAGGCAGTGCACCAGGACGCCACACTTCTTGGAGCGGGCCTCGTCTGAAACACACAGGCATGGGTCAGGGAGGCGCCGCCTGCGAGGAGCCACAGAGGGCAGGGCTGGGGCGCGGGGGTGGCATGGCCACTGGCTGGCGCTGCCGGTTCTCGAGGGCCCTGGTGGGTGGGACAGTGACCTGGAGCAGAGGATGACAGGGGAGAGGGCTCTGCCGCTCATTAGCGCCGAATCCCTGGACGTTCCCGTGCCCCGATCTGCTCATCTACACGATGGGTCCCATTACTAACAGTGCTCTTCTAAGGACCCGAGCCAAGCGACCGTGCCACAAACGAGTGACCGTGATGACTTAATCACTGCTCATCCTACTGCTGCTACAGTGGTGTGCTCGACTTCGGAGGGTGACACCTGTACCCTCTCAGGTCATCCGCACCATGGCTAGCTAGTAAGCTAATTTTATAAATGAGACAGAGTGACGAGCCCAAGGTCACACAGAAGCTCCTCCAAACTCGTCTCACCCACCACAGCCAGCTCACGACCGGGGGGTGGGGCTCAGCTTGTTCTGATGTACCCCATGGGCACCCCCGAGAGCCTCCTGGCAAAGAGGCCTGGGGGGCTCCTCCACAGTGGAATAGAGGCCCGACTCTGTACTCAGCCCTGCCTTGCCCAGCCGGTCCCTCGGGCCTTAGTCTTGCTCTCAAATAGCCAGGGACGAGACAAGGGCCGCACGCAAGGTTCCTTAAGTGGGGAAACCCACCCCACTTACCAGGCTCCCCCCAGCAGACCCACGTGCCAGAGACATCTCCGACCACAGCCAACCAGATTCCGCCAACTCTCCCCTCCCCCTCCCCCCTCCCCAGCTCCCCCCAGTGCTGGTCTCAGACTCCTGTGCCCCACCCGAAACTCTCCTCACTTTAGGAGCTCAACGAATTCTGGCCAAGCCACTAAACGAGCCAGTCCTGTGATCTCTCCTCCACCGGCCCCTCGGGCAGCTGCCCCGCTCTGCGCCACACCATGCCGGGGCGCAGATGAACAAGAGGCAGCCCTGGCGCCCCGAAGCTCCCCACTCCCCGACTGAGCCCCCCGGGGCCAGCGCACCCCTACAAGCTGAGTCACAGGCTCAGTTCTCACCCGCTGCTCACGGCCCCCAGCCGGCAGCTTCCCCTCCCCGCCTCCGTCTGAGGGTGCCCAGGGCTAAGTGCGCACTAGGTGCTTCGTCTAGGCGTGGGGACTAAGGGGGGACAAGGCTAGCTGGGAAAGGGGTAGATAGTGCGGCGTCGTGTAGAGCCCTGTGGTCCGGCCCTGAGATTTGGGGCGGAAGGGGGTGGCGGAGGCGAGCGACGCCTGGCCCCCAAGCCCACTCCTAGGTGATCCAAAGTGAAACCACTTCCACCGGCTTTATTTTTAGCCCTCTCAGGGTGTGGCTCGGTGGGGGGGGGGCTGGGGCTGGATCCTGTCCCATGTGTCCTATGGGATGCTTGGGCATCAATCCCTTCACTTGTCAGATGGGGAACAAGGCTCCCACCTACCCTTACACCCTGTTCTGTCCCCCTCCCCAACTGGAGAGGAGCCTTCAAGCATAAAGGCGCTTGCAAGCCAGGCCCAGCCCTGGGGAGTCTGGGGTCCCCCTCCACTCCCCTCCTTCTCTGGGGGGGCAGGACAGATGCTGAGGCAGCACCGGAGACCCTGGGCCACGTCCTCCCGGGCAGAGCTGGGGAGCTCCGGCCCCTCCCCCAGGCCCCAGCTTCCTTCCTTCCTCTCAGCCAGGCACCTAGTTTTGGTTCCCAGTAAGCGGATGAGGCTGGGAAGCCTCCCACTTCCTGTTATTAAAGCTAGCCCGGCCCAGCAGACACCAAAACGCCCCCCCCCCCCCGGACGCCGCCGCCAGCAGAAGACCGCCCTGGCCACCCCACCACCCCGGCCGCCGTCCTGGGCTGGGCAGAAGCACTGGCTCGCCAGGCTCAGAGAACCCCGGGCTTGCGTGATCTGTGCCCCTTCCCTGCACCCTGGGTGAGAGGGGAGGCCGGGGAAGATGACCCGCAGCCTAACAGCCTCCAGCGGGCTGAGGAGGAAGCAGGGGGGCGGCGGTCAGAGATAAGGCGACTCATGGAGCCTGAGTCAGCTGAGGCTGGGGAGGCGGGGGGCTCAGAGGACTCCGAGACAGACAGCAGAACACGCTGCTCTGGGGGGCCTCCCGCAGTCTCCCCCCACATTCCTCCTACACCCCCTATACTCCAAGCAGGTCCCCGCATTCCAACAGCTGCCTATTTTGGGTAGGCCTTTGGCTCTGAACCACCCTTCAGCCCCCTCAGGTATATAGTAAAACCCAAAAGGCACGTGACACCCCCACCCTGGAGAGACACGTGTGCTGAGGTGTGATGCAGAGCAGTGGGAGGCCTGGGAGCTGTGATGTTCCAGCTTGCTCAGCCCGACACAGCGGATCCAGAAAAACCCGCGCTAGACAGTGGAGGCCACGAGGTGCCGACAGCTGCAGGGAGCCCAGCACTCAGGGGACTGCTCCGGCCCTGAGGGCCTCGGTGACTCAGAGCAGGCATGGGTACACCCATGGGCACACGCTGGCACATGCAGGGCACACACAGGCCTCGACAGGCCCAGCGGGACCTAGTCAGGCGCAGGCGACACCCAGAGTCCCGTACACACCTCGACGCGCCTGCCCGCCTCCTGCCCAGAGCACGGCAACACCTACCGATGAAGCTGATGGCCTCGGGGAAGAACTGGGAGAGGTTCTGGCTCCAGTGGTCAGAGATGGGGATCTGCTTGTAGGTGAACTCGCCGCCGTGCTCGAAGGCGTTGGGCAGGTTGGGCGTGACGTTGAGGATGTACTTGATGCCGTACTTGCCGAGCACGTCCAGGTTGGTGGAGTCCTTGGCACAGCCGAGGTAGAGGTAGGGCAGGATCTGGACGGGGAAGGCCGGCTGGCTGGATGGCACGGGGCTGCCGTCCGACTCGGTGGCACTACTGGGCAGCTCTCGGTCGGATTCCCCATCCGAGCAGTCGGAGCTGATGCGGAGGCCCCCCAGGCCCAGCACGGAGGTGGGCGGCGAGCCGCTCGGCGAGGACGAGCTGTCCACGTTGGTCTCGCAGTGCTCTGAGTACTCTGTCTGGAACTTGTTAAAACCACCTGTGGCCAGGGCAAGACAGGGTCTGGGTGAGAGACTGCTGACGCCACCGGCCCGTGCCCCGAGCAGACGGGCCGCACGAGACCGAGGATGGCCACGGCTCCCCACGCCAGGCACCATGACCAGCGACAGCCGCCGTCGGCGGTGCCAAGCACGTTACACGTGCACCTTCTCCTGTTCTCGCCACATCTGTCCTATGACCCACATCACAGATGAGGAAACTGAGGCCCCCGGAGGCGAAGGAACATGCCTGATGGAGCTCTATATCCATATCCCTAAGGCTTCAACACCTCAGCCACACTACCAGCTTTAGGGCTCTCGAGGACAGGCCCCAGCTCACCCCTCTTCTGCGGCTCCTATGTGCACCTGGCACCCATGGGTGCTCCCAAACTGCTCAGTAGTAAAGGAAGGCAGAAAACCCACCTCAGGCCAGCACCTGAGGGTTTGCAAACCCCTCTTATAGGTGAGACCGCAGAAGCCAGAGCTGTGTCTGGGTCAGAGAGGCCTCTGGCCTCCTGCCTGGGAGTCCAAAGTGTGCCCCCATCCCCAACCAGTCAGGGCAGGCAGCGTGAAGGTACTGGCTGGCCCTTGCCCCTAGCAGGCACGGGTTCATAAGAGTGGTCCCAGCTCCACCTCTCCAGAGCCCCGCTTTAGAACACAAGACCCCTCCGGCCTTGGATCCACAGAGCGGGAGGGCCTCTGGGGGCTTTAAGGGATAAAACATGGGGACGGCCTTGCAGCTAGGCATGGGCCCTGCGCCCGAGGGTGCCGCAGGCCTCCTCTCCCCTCCCCGACTGCCCGCCCCGCTGCCAGCGAGAGGCCATTTTGGAATGTTAATTGGAAACACCGGCTGCAGCCACTTGCCCCCCAGCTCTGCCTCCCCCTCCCATAAGTTTGGGGGCGGCAGGCAGGGGGCAGGCCTGGGGAAAACCAGGAAACCAGGGTTGGGGCAAGGGACATTGCTTACAGCCCCGCCCCAAGCGCCTCCAAGAGTCTGTGATCCCCAAGCAGCGAGACCCATGCGGGAATACCCAGAGTCCCCCCAACTCAAATGGTCTCTGCCCAGGAGGCCAGGATGGTGCTGAGAAAGGGTCCAGTCTCCTCCCCGGCTTCCCGGGGACACGCTTTCCAGGCTGGAGGAGCTGGACTTGGTTTCCCTGTCCCCTTTGGGGGTACCAGGAGGGGCCCCTCCCTCCTCCGAGGGGCTCAGCTGGAACCTGGGCGCTGCCATGGCCCCAACAACAGTTAAAAAGGAAAGCCCAGGCAGGAAAAAGTTTGCTCAGCCCATTCGAATCTTGCCGAAGAAGGGGTACGGGGTGGGGGGAGGGTGTGGGGTGAGACCACCACGCCAGGCTAAACCCGCACCACGGGGGCCGGGCTCCCGGGAGGGGCGGCTGCGGGCTGGGGGCGACGTGGCGCCGGCGGGGCAGGCTGAGCGCGTGGAAGGAAAGCAGCTTCCGGCAGGGGCGTCAGGGAGCCAGGGCAGAGCCCTAATCCCGGACGGGGGTCTCGGCGCTGCCCTTACCTTGGAGGTAGTAGGCCTGGCAGCCGTCGTCTCGCAGCTTTTGCAGGAGCAGGCCAAGCACCGAGGCGGGAGCGCCAGGTTCTGGCTGCCACTCGGCCGTGGCCTCGTCATAGAGCAGCACGGTGGCCGCCTTGCAGCGCGTGGCGAAGCGCTCCTTGTCGGCGTGGTTGGGGATGATGGAGCGGATGGGCAGGTTGCCCTTGCGCAGCCGGCGCAACATGAGGCCCGGGATTGCCAGGTTGATGGCGGTCTCGATGTGCGATGACTCGAAGAGCTCGTGCGGCCGGCAGTCGAGCAGCAGCAGGGACGCGCCGCCGCGCGCCTCCAGCTCCTCCTGTAGCCACTCGGCGCTCTTGCACGGCATGGCTCCAGCACCCGTCGCCGCTCCCGCGCCGGACCCCGCACCCGGTTCCGACCCCGCCCCGGTGCCCCCAGCCGCTGACGCCCCCGAAGCCGACATGTGCGCCCGCGCTGGGGGGCCGCGGAGCTGGTTTTTCATGAGGAGCGCGGGTGGCCCGGGGCCGGGGCCGGGCAGCCCTGCCCAGGGACGGCGCCCCGGCCGCGCGGGCCCCAGCCGCGTCTCCGGGAGCCCGCCTCCTGCCGAGCTGCGCGCCCGCCGCCCCGGCCTCCCGGCCTCCGTCCCGCCCGGCCCTCCGCGCGCGCCGCGGCCTGACAGCCCCAATTAAACGGCGGCTCGGGAGGCCGCGCGCCGAGGCGTTCTCCGGGGGGCGGGGCCGCGGGGCCGGCGCCCAGGCTTAAAGGCGCCGCGCCTCCGCCACCCCTCCCCACAGGTACGCGGGCGCGCTCGCGGCCCCGTGCGCCCGGAGATCGGCGCCCGGGCGCTCGCCCCGCCTCAGCGCCGCCGCGGGCTTGCCTTGCCCGCAACCGGCTGTGACCCGTCCTGGGGCCCGGACAAGGCGCCCTCCTAGATCCCCTATATCCGCGCTCACAGAGCTTCAGGGCCCTACGGCGAAGGGCTGCCCCGGGGCGTCCTGCGCCTGGTATCCCCTCCTCGCATTCACAGAAGCAGAACGTCCCGGGGGATGGGGTGGTCACGCTTCAGCCAAGCTCCCCTCCTGTCGACCCTATTCATTCATTCTCTTAGCGAGTTCATTCAACAAAAGAAAACTGACCGCCTACTACGTGCCAGGAACTGTGTTTAAGCGGTCATCGTTTCAGGCGACTGCACAGCCCCCGTGACGGCCACAGGCTCCGAGACCTGAGAGGGCTCTCGTTCCAGCAGGCCTGATCGGAAATCAGCACTTAGGCGACTGGAAGAGTAGGACGGCCCAGGGCCACGCCACCTTCGGTGGGCAGGGATGCAGAAATCCTGGAAAAGACCAGCCCTGGAAGGAGAGAGCGAGCCCTTTAAGAAAGCTTTCCAAGCGGGGTGGTGACAGGCGCCGAGTGAAGCGCCACGTGACTTTTCCACAGGGGCGGGTGGGAGAGGGAGCGCTCCCTCATAATCGGCTCCTCATCCCCTGCCTCCTTCCCAACTCACCAATCAGCTTTCGCGGTAGGCGGGAGTGCGCCACGCAGGTGGCCAATCGCAGCCGAAGGAGAGGGTGGGGGAGGGAGGCAGCCCGCCGCCGGCCCCACCCAGCGCGGGAAGTGGGCGGGGGCTCCGCGAGCGGCCCGTACCCGCTCCTGCCGGCGGGTCGAAGGAGGTGAATGGATCTGCAGGTAGCGCTGGAACAAAGCGGCTCGACTGGAGTGGCGCGCGTGCGCAGCGCCTGCCGCGCTTTTCCTAAGGAGCCAGGGTTGTCTCCCGGCGCAGGGACCTCGTGTCTGGGCCCTGCTGTCCGTCTGGTCCGTCCCCTGCCGGGCAGAGTGCCCCCACCTCCCTGGGCTTATATTACCTCTCTCACTCAGCAACCCTGCCTCTACCCCTAGCTGGAAGGAATCAGGATCAAAGGTGCGGGGCGATAGTGATGAGACTTGCTGAAGGAAGGGCTCTGGAACCGGAAGGTTTTGAGCTTTCCGCTGACCCTAAGGCAAGAAGGGCGGCCCTGGAGCAGTCGCCGTTCCCCACAGTCTTCCCTGAGAAGCACCGCCCACCCGAAGGGTTTCATCCCCCGCCACAGGGCTGTCCCAAAGGAGCAGGGGTCTCTCCCACAGTCATAGCCCCAGAAAGACACAGCACTGTAGCCAGAGATCCTCATTGCCCAGAACTGTCCTGGGGTGGCTGGGCACAGCCTGCTTCCCTGGGGTCCCGGGATCTGTGGAAAGAGCTTCCGGAGCCTGAGAGGCCCAGACCCAGATTCTGCCCGGCCCTTTGATGATACGTTGTGTACCTGAGTGCACTTCTCACTTCTCTGGTTCTGTTTTTGATGGAGAGTGCTGACCTGGACAGCGCCCAGCCTGTCCATCACACACGTATCCAGTGCGGTAGGGTCCTTGGCTGGCAGTCCAGGTGCTGGTCGTCAGGGAAGGAGGCAGCAGTCAAAAAAGAGGCCTGAGCAGACCCAGAGGGAGGAGACTGGCGGGCCAGCGAATCATTCCTGGGCGCTGGTTGAGGAGCTTCCGCTCCTGGCGAGCCGGATGAGGAGTTGGGCTCTGCTCTCACTAGCAGGGGCACAACTGAAATGGGAACCTTCCCTGTGTCCCCACAGTCCCCGGCCCCCATGCATGAGGGAAGAAAGGAGACTCCGCCACCTCTCGCATTAGGTTGTGAGGGCTCCCTTGAGTCTCCCTGCCTCTCTGGACTGCTCTATCGGAGTGATGCACCCTGGAGGAGGGACCTGTAAGGGTGTGTGGGACCGGAAGAACTCCCCGGGGGATGGGGGCATCCTCCAGTTGGGAGCGACCTGAGGCAGGGTTTGGATGAGGACAGAAGCAAGAGCGTAGGGGGAGGGGTGGCGGTGGAAGCAAAGGCGTGGAGGAGAATTAGCCTGGCCACACGCGGTGTCAGCGGGGCCCTGGGCCCTCCTCACCCTGGTCAGAGGAGAGGCCCAAAGCCTTGGCTCCTGATTGGAGGCCTTGCCTTCAGCCTTGGACAGCCAGGGTCACAGGGCTGCCCTGGCGTCTGTGGGGCAGGGGTGGGGGACAGAACCCTCTGACTTACAAGACCTGGAGCACAGCAGGAACCCACCTGTAGTCAGACAGCAAGAGGCCAGGGCCTTGCCCTGCCACTGAATTTCCTTCAGAGATGCTGGGAGAGGGGACCCAGTGCCCCAGGGGGTGGCCTTGGGGCCAAAACATTCTTCCTCTTCAGGAATCTGCCCTTTCCTGCCCTCAGGGTTCAGGCCCTCCCTCACCTACAGCCCCCAGGAGAGGTGCCCACTCACCAGGGCGAGGACCTCCAGAACAGGTGTGGGCCCCCAGGGTGGCGGGGAGCTGGTCGCAGGAGGGTACTGCAGGGGGGGTGTGTCTGAGCTCTCTGAGGGTTGTCCCTCTCCCGCCTGTCTCCAGGCCTTCGCATATCGGACATGTTTTTGCCTTCACCCTTTGCCTGTCTTCTAGAAAATCCCAGCTCAGGTGTCACCCTCAGGAAGGCCTCCCCTGATCCTCTAGGCTAGATGAGCCCCCTGCTCCGTGCTCCCAGGACCCCTGCCCCCATCTCTACCAGTCACTGTTCAACACCCCGCACCGGACTTTCTCCCTTCGGTCACTCGATGGCGTGCCCACCTCCCCTCAAGCCCTTTCCTCCTCCTGCCTTGTCTCATCCCTGTTCACCCGGGTGCCGGACCCAAACCCACGAGCCGGGGCCGCCCTCCCTGTCTGCACACGTGCAGCCCCAGAACCACACAGGGCGAAGCTTGGCCGTGATGGTGGCATCTCTGACGTGGACTCAGCAGACATGAACTGGTGTGCACCCGCAACACACACACACACGTCCACATGGCTTGTGACTCAGGAGCTGTGTCACCAAGAATAGTTTAAGCATCTTGGAAGCGGACTTTCCTTTTCCCATTGGTGCCCATGGATGTCTCAGAGGCGGGCCGCCGTGATTGAATGGCATATGCCGGGCGGGGAATGGGAGGGGAGGAGGGGAGGAGGGCCAGTCAGTGTGTTGCCCTCCGATCCTAAAAGCCCAGCACAGATTTAGGGGGAGCTCTGGCTTGGTTCCAGGAGGGCAGCTTCCCAACGGGTCTGTTCCACATCCCACCAGGAGAACGAGATGGGGCTGGGGCTGGGGCTGGGGCCGGGCCCCTGGCCCACGACGCCAGCCTCTGCCCAGGGCAGCTCCACCAGGCTGGAGGAGGTAGTACGCCATCAGAGCCCTGCCTGAGACCTGGACTTGGAGTCACTCTGCTTGTCCCTAACCCTTAGAACAGCTTCTTCATTATCCCTTGGTGAATTGCAGTCAGAATAGGTCATGTTTAAACCGGGCCAGGGGTGGACTGTGAAAGGCCAAGCAACTCTCCTGCCCTGAACAGAACTCCTGGCCATACACACTCACGCCTGTGCATGTACGCGCCCCCCCCCCCACGCACACATAAGGACACACACAATCAGGCACAAACATACATATACCTACAGACATATCCACATGTGCTCACAGGCAGAAATACAGATACAGACCTATGCACGAGTGCAGTGATGTGCAGCACACACGTGCGCACATGCCGCCATATGCGCACACGCAGACTCTCTTCGGGGTGCCCACGGACAGGGACCCCGGAGGCGCTGTTACAGGCGGGTGTTGCTCTCCTCTCTGTCACCTGGGTTGACCTTGCCCTAGCTGGGATCGCACGGTGACAAGTTCTGGACGGAACGGTGGGGGGCTGCTGGGCCCTTGGCGGTGGCAGTATGGCTCAGGGCGGCTGTCCCCATGTCCTGCCCAGGTACATGGGGCAGAGCGGTTAGGCAGGCAGGCTCTGAGGAGCAGGTGAGAGATAGGGCCACGCCCAGGAAAATCAGAGAACAAGACGGGGCAGGATGAAAGGCAGGGCCGGGAAGTCGGGGAACTCCCCGGGGCAGCCCGGAGAAGGGGTGAGGATGGAGGGGGCCAGGCACCGGGGCGCATCTCCTCCGTTCATGTCCAAACACTTTCTGAGCACCGGCCCTGAGCCAGGGTGTGTGCAGAGCTGTGAGGTGGGGCCTCAAGGGGCACGAGACCGAAATAATTCCTTGCCAGCCAGTGACTGCAATCCCGCAGTCCCTCCCTGAGAGCATGCCCCTCCCAGACACATACCGCGCCCACCAGGGCCCCCTGAGGAGGAGAAGTAGAGGACCGACTAACTAACGTTCACCGCTCTGCAATGCTTTGCCCCGGGCAGACGATACCAGTCAATCACAGCGCTTTTATGCCGAGCCATCCGCCGGCCTCAAAACCCTTCCAAGCAGGCATGACGATGAGACTCGGGAGAGAGGGAGACAAACCCTGTTTGCTAAAGTCTCCGTTCGCAGCCTCTCTGTCCCCACCCCGGCTCACTTCACCCTGACCTCTTCCCGCTCCCAAGTCTGTGCCCAAGACTCAGCACCCCTGCCTCACGCACCCTCTGAAATCATCTCCAGCTCCTGAGGGGCCACGGCGTCAGGAAGCCAGCCCTGCCCGACCTCAGCTGACCGCAGCTGAGTACCCGTGGGGTCTGGGTGGGGGGACAGCCCGGCCTTCCTCGTGGCCCACTCTACCTCCTCTCCAGGTTCCCCTAAGAGAGACGGGGGTCTGCTGGGTTGGTCACCCGGACGAGCAAGCCTTTCAGGCTCCGCTCAGGGCTGACTCCGGCCCTGCTTCTGTCCCGGCAAAAAGGCCACACCCCACAACGCGCTCCCTCCACTGCGGCTTTTCGCATGCCTAGCTCGGGGTTCACCCCCAGCTCCCCAGCGAGGTGAACGGAGCAGGGCTTGTCTGTCTGTTCTACAGATGGGAAAGCTGAGGCCGAGGAAGGGGAATGTCTTCCCCAAGGGCCTGGCTCCAGCCCCAGCCGGTTACTCACTTACCCACTGGGCCTGGGCTGAGTCACGGTCGCCCAGGTGATGGGAAGGAAACACACAAACACTGGCGCGTGGGATGGGTGGTCTGGGGGGAGGGTGGACGTGCTCGCCCGGGGCTCCCAGCTATGACCTCCCTCATGCAGGCTTCCTGGGCAGGTGCACACCTGACTGTCTCAAATCCCGTTCCCCTCCGGCCCCACGTCCAGGCTTTGCATCGGCCCTGAGAGGGCTGTTGGCCTCTCTGACAGATGGGGAAACTGAAGGCCATGGTCACAGACCAAGCTGTGGCAGGGAGCTGGGCCCCGGCCTGAGACCCTGGGCTCCTCTCCCCCAGCCCAGGGGCTTCCGGCTGGCTCTCGGGGTGGCTCCAGCCTGCTGCAGGGAGAGGCCCAGGCACAGTCCATGGGGGCCCCTTGCTCTACCAGCTCTTCTCACGTCGGGGGTGGCGGGGGCCGGCACCGTGCGGGGACACAGACTGGAGGGACCGGCATCTCCTCGCCCCGAAACGAGAGGGGGCTGTATCGTGCACACGTGCTGTCGAACGCGCTTCCCGCGTCTGCGGCGGAGCCGGCTCACCCATCCCAGGGCTGGTTTCGGAATCCGTCTCCACTCCGTTGTCAGTCACCACAGTCGAGTCCCTCCCACCTCTCCCTGGGTCCTCTCCCCGGCCTCAGCCCCCCGCCCCATCTGCACGGTCCATCCCCACACAGCTGCCAGAGGGGCCGGCGAGAGTGTGGATCAGACCTGGCCCTCCCCTGGCTCCCGGCAGAGCGGCCCTTGGGGATCCGGCCCTGCCCTCTCCTCACGCCCCTGCCTCCCCCCAGGGCCCGGGATCCACTGCCCAAGCCCAGCCCCGCAGCCTCCTGCCTGCTCTCGGGGACTGTGCACTGACCCCGTCCCCCCAGGACTCGCCTCTCCCAGCTTCTCCTTTGACTGCCTTTCCACACTCGCCCTGAGTGGGCACCTGGGAAGTGGCCGAGCCAGGACTGGAACAGGGGCCACTTTCTCGGCTGTCGTCAGCACGTGGTCCTGTGCCTTAAAATGCCATTGGCTGCCCCCGCCAAGCTGGGTGATTCGGGAAGCCTCCCGCGTGCATTCCTCCCTTGGGCCGCGGCCCGCTCAGCACGACCTGTCCGGAGTCACTGAGACTCTGTTGCCAGAGGCCCCGTGCCACGAGCGCCCCTGCTGCCGTGCCCAGCTGGGCCTCTTCCTGGCCGCGGGCTCAGGCCCCCATGTCCTTGTTTCGGCGAGGTCCCCGCTCCAGCCCGGGTGCAGCTCATCCTTCCTGCACGGACTGAGCCCAAACTCCCACCTCGGTGGACCCAGCAGTCCCTAGAGTCCCAAACATGGGTTCTAGTCCTGCACACCACCACCCTGAGGGAGGGGCTGGGCTGGGGGTGTGTGTGACTCAGCTGGAAGCCCCACTTGCTGGCTACAGGGCCTGAGGGGACCAGGAGAAGCTGCCGCACAGCCCCTGGAAGCCAGGTGGCTGGGTCTGATTTGCTTGGGGCTCAGAGGAAGGAGGGTAAGACAGGGAAAGGACTCAGGTAAGCTCAGGTGGGCCAGTTCCCGGCCCCCAAGCCATGGGGCCAGAGCCCTGGGCTGACCTCCCCTCCCTCTTATGACACCCCAGGGCTTGTGGGTAGCACCTCATAAGCCCATGCGGGGCTCTGAGGGATGGGAGCCAGGGCTTTGGGGAGCAGGGGTCCTTAGCTGCCTGCCCATCTGGCCACCAGGTCACCCTTGGCCTCCTGCTCCAAGCTGCTGATCCTTGAGGCCACCTCCGCCAGGAGGGGCTTGGGGCCCTGGTGGTTTGAGCCGGGGGCAGAGGGCAGGAGGCAGGAGGCGGGAGGGCATCTCGGGCAGGCGGTCGCAGCCAGGGAAAAGGCCAGGCGTAGTGACGGCGTCGGGGGAGAGGGAGTGCCCGGGGTGTCCCTTGCCCGACCAGCCTGTGGTGTTCTGATGAGGAGAGCCAGAGGGACAGGCTCCTGACAGCGAAGCCGGTCCGGCCTTTGAGGCTGGGAGGGTGGAGGAGGCTGGGAATTCCCGGGGCACCCGGCAGCGGATGTGCCGGGGGCCTGGGCTGGGTCCGCTTCAGGTGCCAGGCCTAATTGCCTCATTAGCATCTGCCTGGTGCCCAGGCCTGTTGGACCTCCTCCCCAACGGCCCACGCAGCCCTGTTTTTCAGGAATCCCTCCTATGAGGCATTGACAGTGACAGTGACAGTAACCACGTGACCATGATGAGGCTGGAGAGATGGCCCGGGAGCTAGCTGGCCTGGTCCAGGTATGAGGTTGCTGGGCCGAAGCCTCAGCGCCCAGCCCCATCCCAGGTTTCACGCTCAGCGCCAGCTCGCACGGGCTCCGCTGGCCAGCACCTGCCTGGATCTTCCCAGCCAGGCAGGCCCCAGGGGCAGCAGCAGGAAGCAGTCTGGGGGTCTCCCCTTCCTGACCCGGCCCCACCCAGGCTTACTCCTTACACATGTCCCCAGGCCTGGGAGACGCCCTCTCTGTGAAGACCGGGGTCTCCTGGGAGAGAGGAGGGGTCCGATGGACTTTCAAGGATCCTGGCAGCCCTTGGAGGTAGGGACAGGGTGGACCAGGGGCTGGCTCTGCCTGAGGGCTCCTGCCCGTCTCCCTGCCCCTCATCTCCAGATGGGACAGCCCTCCGGCCGGGGCCCCAGTGGCAGCTCAGAGCCCAGGGCTGGTGGAGCTGAGTGTTGAGAGAGCGGTTTGGGGAGCCGGAGTCCTCCCAAGAAACCTTCCCAGGAGCCTCGTCTGCTTCCCCAGAACCACCAGGCCCAGCCCAAGAGCTCAAGCTGGGGAGTGGGCTGGGTTCCCAGGCTATGGCACGACCAGATGAGGAGCCCGGAAAGAGTTGGGGACTGTCTGCTGCCTGTCACAGAACTGAGGGGCCCTGGAGGCGCTTCAGCTGCCCATCCATAGTGGGGCAAACCTTTTGCCTACCCTAACTCCCAGAGCGCGGGGCAGCCCGGCAGACTCCACAGTGGGGTTGCCAGGAGGAAGGGGCTCTTTGGCCTAAGGGGCGGGGCCCCAGCCCGGGCCCCCGAGGCTCTGCAGGCAGCCGGCACGGCCTTGGCCTGGAAGACCTGCCCTAGACGAGGTCGAGTGCTGACCGCCGGCTAGGCCTTGCACTGGACATAGCCGGACAGCCCTACGTGGCCCTGACGACCAAGGCGTGAGTGTGCCGAGTGTGTGGGGACAGGACATGGGTGAGATGCAGGGGCGGGGGGGGTGCAGGGAGCGGAGACTGGGGAGCCTGACCCGGAGGCCTGGTCCCAACAACGCTGACTCGCCCAGCGGCCTCCCCTCTCCAGGCCCCGTTCCCTGGTCCACAGAGCAGGCGCAGCGTGCCATGCAAGGCCGCTGTGGGGTGTGTGTGTGGGGGGTGGGGGGGACGGGGACACACAGCCCTGCGCCAAGCACATGGCCCTGCTCAGCCCTCCTGTGCCCGCATAGTGTGTGGGGGGGCGGGGGGTCCTGGGGGCAGACAACGGCCAGGGAGCGTAGGCAGAACGGGCTCTGAGCAGACAGGCTGGCCCAACAGGGACAGAAAACAGAGCCGGGACAGAGCAGCTCCTCTGAGCCTGGAGTCGGTGGCTGCCCTGTCCTGAGGCTGTTGTGGTGGGGGCGGCAGCACGGTCACTCCCGTCACCCGGGGCTGGCCCACGCGGGTCCCATCCCGTGGGGCAAGGCCTTGCCCGCCAGCCTCCTGCCCCTGGCTCTGCCCACTCGCCCGCCTGGCCCCCCATGAGGAAGGGTAGGGAGAAATCAGCGTCCCCAGCACCCTGACGTGGCTCAAGCATGGTCCTACCCCCAAGCCTGGCCTCACCAGCCCCTGCTGCCTCCTGCTCCCCCTTCCTTAGCTGTCACCCCATTCACTTCCCAGCAGGAAATCGCCTCAGGGAGCCTGTCCCAACAGGGGCCTCTGACCCATGCCTCCGGACCCCTCGGGGCTTTTCCGCAGCGCTGTCCAGAGTGGGGTCCACGGAGCAGGCCCTGCGCGTCCACCTCGCCACGAAGGCTCGCGTGGTCCAGCGCCGGGGCAGCGCTGTGCCTGCTGCGCGGCACGGGGCGCGAAGGGCTCTGGCCAGTGCTGTGGGCACACGGCTGGCTTCGTTCTGCTCGCCTGGCCTTCCCCAGACTCCGGCGACCACCACCAGGCCGTGGGACTGTGCCCTCGGCGTGTCCTTCAGGGCAGGACGTGGCCTTGCATTGCCCAGTGGCTATTCACACCACGTTTCCTCGCTGGACCCCTCCTTCGCGTTTTCAGGCGGGGAGCTGAGGGCCATCGAGGTAGCCGCTCAGAACCCACGCCTTCCTCCGGCCCACTCTATGGGCCCTGAGGCCTGCTTTTCACAAACGGGTCCAGCTGCTCTGGTGGGACCCCAGAAGCTACCCGGCCTGGCTCCTGGGGTGGGTCCGGTGATTAAGTGGGCGCCGGACAGCAGGCTGGAGAGGAGAGAGACAAGCTGCCACCTGGCCACGCTCCCCTACCCGGCATCAGCCGGCTCTCGGCCATGCCCAGCTCCTGTGGTCTCCAGCCCGAGGCCGCACGGGGCCGCACGGGGCCGCACGGGGGCCGGACGGGGAGGCTGCTGCGGACAGGGGCCCTTCCCACGCCTGGCTGAGTTGGGTTTCGAGCCCCGAGGGTCTCCTAATGAGTTGCACATGCAGCGGATGGGAAGGGGCTGGAGAGGGGCCCAAGAGGGGATTGGAAACATGTGTTTTGGAGGAAGAAGGGGGCGGGGGGAGAGGAAGGGAGGGAAAAAGGGGCAGCGGAGGCAGGAGGAGGGGAAGACTTTACCCACAGAAGTCCTGGGGTGCCACCCCCCTCTCCCTGCAAGGTTGGCCGCCCGGCTCCCAGGCCCCTGCAGAAGGCCCCGGGCCAGCAGTCTGCTGGGTGGTGGTGGTCGGGGGGCGGTGGAGATATTCCTGGAGGGCCCACGCTTCTCCTTCCGGAGAAAAAGCCCCAAGCCTTGGCCCTGCTTGGCGGAGGCTGGGAGCCACTGGGGGCAGGTGCGTGGGCAGGCGGGTCCACGGGCTCGAGGGGGCCCCACCGCAGCGGCTCCGGCAGTGGGATGCTCATCAGAGCCAGCCCGGCTGCCCCTGCCCCAGCCAGTCCTGATCCCCGCCTTCGCCCACCGGCTAATGGGCGGGCAGGGAGGCCAGGCATGTGGGTTGCCCACCCCCACTGTCCGGTGGGGGCCGTGCACGGGCATCCAGATTGGCCTGGCAGCTGGAAGCCTCATTTGAAACAGG
Source organism: Rousettus aegyptiacus (assembly GCF_014176215.1). Taxonomy (NCBI): domain Eukaryota; kingdom Metazoa; phylum Chordata; class Mammalia; order Chiroptera; family Pteropodidae; genus Rousettus; species Rousettus aegyptiacus. The sequence continues at coordinate 157,049,267 of NW_023416307.1, forward strand.
CTATGTGGGAGCCATGCTGGCATGTGGGGCAGGGGGGGGGGGGCGTCTGGTGAGACAGACCTGTGGCGGTTAGGAAGTGGAGCCTGAGGGCCTTACGGGGTACAATGGGTCCCCTTCCTAGGGGCACTAGTTGAGCCCCAGGTTTCCAGCTGGCCAGCCTGCAGGACTCCAATGCTGGGGGCCCAGCCCTTCCGTCCCCACCTCCAGCCTCCTCCCAGGCCGCCGATTAGAGCCCGGCAGGGACAAAGCCTGCCTGGAGAACTTTGTGCGAATTGTCTGAGCAAATCTTCCCAGCTGCCCTGCAAGGCCGCGCCTGCTGAGGAGGCCGCGGCATGAAGAGGTGAGGTCAGCGCATTCCCGGCCGTGGGAACAGCAGGAGCAAAGGCCCTGGGGCAGGAACGTGCCGGATGTGTCCAAGGAACAGTGAAGAGGCTGGCGTGGCCGGAGCGGCATGCGAGGAGAGCGGAGGGAGGCGGGGGTGAGGGCGAGGAGGGGATCCGGGGGGCATCGCGGCTGTGGCGAGCACTGAGGCCTGCACTTGGGGGAGGCTGGAGGAGCAACAGCAGGCACGAGCTAGAGCACAGCTCGGCAGCCGCAGGCTGCTCTGTGGAGAAGGGACGGGGCAGGCCCAGGGCAGAGCAGACCGGGCAGGAAGTGAGCAGGTAGCATCTCAGCAGGTCCTGGCTCCTGGGGGCCCAGCTCCGAGCAGCGAGTGGTGGGTAGGCCCTCACCTGTCCTGCCCCACCCACCTGTCCTGCCCCAGCCTGAGGCTCTCTTCCCCCACCGGAGGGGCCCATAGGGCCGAGGCTCCCCAAACCAGAGGCATTTGTTCCCAAGAGGAGACTTCAGGTCTCAAAGGGCAGCTGGGAGCCTCATTCGTGAGCACACCCCTGCTTGGGGAGCTGGACCCCACCCTAGGGCCAGGGCAACCCTGGGGGAGGTCAGCATCACAGTTCTAGCTGAGAAGTCCCAAGGCGGCAGCATGGACGCGGGCCGGGGCGGTGACAGGAAGGCCCCCCGCTGCCTGGAGGGCCTGAGAGGGCTAACCACACTGCTTCTCCTACTCCAAGTTCAGAGGCTTCTGAGGAGCCAAACCGGGGGTGCTGTCATGGGAGGAAGCTGCTGGGGCGGAGCCGGGCCTGGGGAGGTGCTGGCCTTGGGAGCGTGATCGCCGCTCCCGTCCCAATCTTGGTCATGACAGCATGTCTTTGGGGTGGCTCTGGCTGGGGTCAGTTTGAGGGGCTCAGTGCAGAGGTGGGGTGGGGCACCATAGGAGCTTCTAAGAGAGCTGGATGGTTCTAGAAAGACCCGCCAGGTCAAGGCAAGGCCCTGGGCTGAGCCGGGCCTGGGGAGGGCAGGCGCAGGGCCGAGGTCGGGAAGGGGCCGGCGGAGTCGAGTGCCTGCAGGGAACGCGCACCCTGGGCCAGGCCTGAGACCAGGAGAACGACACGGGCCAGATCGACGTGGGCGCGAGGTGCTCAGGGACGTCCAGGGCTCTGAAGTCAGTCTTGACCCAAAGCTGAGTCCGGGCAGCCAGCGGGGGAAGGATGGACGAGGGGCGGGGGCTGAGCGACATTGCCGGCAGGGGCCCCCGGTCCTGCAGGCCAGGCCTCTGCCCACCAGACGAGCTGAGGTCCCACGGCAGGAACACACTCGTGTGCCTGAAAGAGACGCTTAGGGCCGACAAAGGGAGGTCTGGGGACGAGACGTCCTCCCCGGCCCCGGAGAGCGGGAAGGGGCCGCGGTTCGCGCCAGGAGGAGCGGCCCTAGGCAGACGGGGCTGCAGGCGGCCTCGCCTTAGGGAAAGCGCTCCCGGGCCTTGCTCTAGAAATCGGTTCTGGGGAGAGTGTTTCCACATGCTAGCTCCGAGGAGGGGCTGGCACGGGAAGCCTCCTCGTGGCTTCGCCCCAGGCTCCCTGGCTTGGCGGTGAGGGCCCCACGTCCTCAGCCTTCGTGGGTCGGGAGGCCAGGGGGAAGCCGGTGAGCCCAGGGTGCCAGGGCAGCCAGCCGGGGTGGGCTGGGGCCTGCCGGGAGACAGGACTGGGCCCTGTGCCTGGGCGCCACCGCTCGCAGGAAGCGGACTGGCTCCCCACGGCACGGGGCTGCCACCAGCCCGCCTCTGCTGCCTTGGCACGCCGGCTCCCGCCTCAGCGGCCTGGGGCAGGGTGGGGCAGGGGTGCCTGGCGAGAACCCCTGGGTGGATTTCTAACTGCTTAAATGGCCACACGCCAATTAAGGCTGGAGGCATCGGGCCATCTCGAGCATCTCGTTTAGGAAGATGAGGTTAATGACAGGGAGCCGGGACAACAGGGCCACCATGACTCATGTGCTCTTGCTGGCTCCGTGGGCTGGGCTTCCGGGATTCCGGGAAATCGCAAACGCCCACCCCCAAGCCTGTGCCGCCGGCCCCAGGGGTGGCTCCGGTGGCAGCAGCAGAAGTGGTCTTGGAGGGCTTGCCTCCTCAGTGGGGAGGGGCTGCCCTGAGCCCCCCGCCTCCCGGCCTCACTCTCTCCTCGCACTGCGCATGCCCATGGCAGGGGACATGGGATGAAGTGGCCGTAACTCTGGCCGCCTAGAAGTTCAGAGCAAGAGGGGCCCTCGGACCACCAGCCCCCATCCCCACTGACCACGTGGCCGAGTCCCGGCGAAGCAGCCCCGCCTGCCGGAAGCTTCCCCTAGACACACACGGCCCACACTTCCGCTCCGTGCCGGTCACTGCTCTGGGCGCCTCCTGTGCCCAGCAAGACAGGCGCTGTCTCACCGGGGGAGCCTCTACAAGGTCAGGGGGGCCCTTCAAGGTCGCAGAGCCAGCTGGGGGCAGAGCTGGGATTCTGACTCTCAGAGTGACCCCCTGACTCCACGCCTCTGCCCCACTCCCGCCACCAAGGAGAAATCGTGAGGATCGTGGGATGGAGGGTAGAGGACAGCGCTGGGTGGGAGGGTGGCTGGTGACGCCGGGGTCTCTGGACCTCAGGAGAGGAGGGCAGGGGCCATGGTCAGGGCTGGCACTTTGCTTCTCTGCGGCGCGGGCGTCCAGCCCACCTGACCTGCTCCCCTGTTATTCCGGCAGGAAGTGCAGGTTAACCCCTGGAACCCCAAGGCTCTGCCAAAGGATAGGTGGGGGTCACGATTAAGTCACGGACATCTGTTCTTTTATTTCACATTAGGAAATTGGGGCGTCAGAGTAGGGGGCGGGGCTTGGGAATTGCCACAGAAATGAACTTCCTCACGAAAAGCCCCCACCCTGACCTCATCTTCCCAGCCAAAAAAGAGGTGCCTGCTGCTTGGTTTTCTGGGAGCTCAGTTACCAAAATCCAAAATGAGAGATTCTGGCGGGGCCGAGGTGTGTGCGCTCACAGAGCCCCGCAGCGGGCGGGGGCCTGAGCGGAGCCGTCGGGCAGGGCTGGCAGGAGGAGACCCCAAGAAAGGCCTGTCAAGGGGTCCCCAACCTCGGCAACCAGCTCGAGGCCTCCCAAGCCGCATACGGCATGCTCCCCTGCTCGTGAGGGCCCCGTGGACAGTTTTGCGCAGTTCCTGCCCGGCTGTCCCCAGCAAGGGACATCGTCTGTGTCTGTGGGGATGACTGTGCCCTGGGACCTCCAGTTCCAAGTCTGGGAGCCACGACAGGGCTCGCTGGCGTCAGGACAGCCAGCGCAGGAGAGGAGGACAAGGCTGGCCCCACAAGCTGTGTTCCCACTGAGCAGGCTGACTTAGGGTTGCCCGGACTCTCCCCAGAGCCCCCAGGGATAGGGAGCCCATGGCCTCCCAGGCAGCCTGGGTTTCCGCACAGACGCAGAGGGCAGACTCTGGGCACCCCGTGAGCCAAGGGAAATGCAGGTGCCTGCAGGCCCCAACCTAATGGGCTGAAGGAGCCACGGGGGCCGGCCAGAGGGGGGTGAGGACGTGCAGGGGCTCGGGCTGTCCTGGCTCCCCCGACACCTGAGTGGCTGCAAACGAGGTGTCCTGGGCTGCGGAGGTGACCCTGGCAGGGCCGTTCTCATTCTCGCCGTATGGGCCCTCGGTGGTGGGGCACCAATTAGGCCTCACTCAGAATGTGCCATTTCTATGACAAGCTCAATAAAGTCCATTTTAATGTCCAGGCTCCTTTGCCCTCGCACACACAGAGGTCACCACGCCCCACGTGGAGCGGAACCCAGGCCACTGCGAAGCCAGAGCGCTCTGTCCTGGGTCACACGCAGAGGACGACAGGCCCTTCCCAGGCCATCAGGCCCCTGGCTCGACCTGCTGACGTGCCTTCCTCCGCCAGGGGCAGGGCAGGGCGTCCCCGGGACGGGAAGGCCGCGTGCCGCCAGTGCTCGGACGGGCCCGCGCTGCGGCCCGTGTCACGTTCAGAGAAAGCCCCCGGCTTAACCCTGCGGCGCAGCCCCCGTCCGAATGCGGCGGCTGGGAAACCAGGCACGTGGCAGGCAGAAAGGGGGACAGGCCCGAGGTGGCTTGGCACTACATCCTCGGGGGGCGCTGCATCTCGGGGCTCCCTAGGACTCCGAGGTGGCTCCTCTGCGTTACGCTAGACGGGGCCCACGCCGGCTGGGGAGCCTCCAGGCGCGGACAGCGGGGTGGGCGGACCGTGCAACCCCGGGGCTGGGGGTGGGACGTGTGATTCCCAGAGCTAAATCCCCTTTATTTATTTACCCGATTCCCACAGTACCGATCCCCAGCCTGCCGCCGCCCCCCCCCCCCCCCCGAATCGACAGAGCTCCTGATTCTCGCTCCCTTGATCACGGTGTTGTTCTCTGCATGATTAGCTGCTGGTTCTCCAGACACTGCTTCAGCTTGTCTTCCGTCAGGGTCAGCCGCTGCTCCAGGATGGAGACTGTCTGCAAAACAATGGGCAGTCCGGCTCAGAGGGCGCGGGGGCCACGGGCTGCCCTGGGGAGGCCCGCGGCCAGTCCTGCTCAGCCCGCCCCGGGTCCTGCCCGGCCCTCTTCTCTGGTGGCTGCTGGGAGAGCTCGTGCCTTCATGTCCACTCCCGCCGGCTCTGAATAGCTGCCTGGTGTTTGTGGGCAGGGGCGCGGCACTGGGGGAGTGGAGGCGGCAGGTCCTGCAGCCCTTGGTCCTGCCCCTGGTGGTCTGGCATTTAGGCAGGAGTTCAGAGCAAAAGCGCCCCCTGTCAGGGCCAGGCTCTGTCTATACACAACCGGACAAGCACCGGCAACCATCTAAAGGCAAGAATGCTGCACCCGCGGATGACGGCACCCCACCTAGGCCCACACCTCGGCTTCCGGGGCTGGGGGGTGAGACCCTCTGCCTCTCTGAGGCCCAAGGTAAACCACTGCAAGGATGTGCCACCTTGGGGCGAGGCTCTAACTCCCCAACTCTGCGCCCATGTTTTCCTCCGCAATGGGGAAGACAACACTGAGCCTGCAGCAGCCCCGGAGGCTGCGAGGTGAATCAGGACAGTGCCCGGCTTGTTAGCTTGCCCCATGTTGGCCACTGTGATAATGCCTGTCATCACACTGGCTTCTGGAGGCCAAGCCCTTGCTCCCTGGCCTCTCCTGCACACCCGGCACAATGGCTGGCCCGTGGACCCAGCCATCTGGCCTGCCACATGCCCCAGCTGCTGGGGCTGCATGCGCTCTGTGAGCCGGGGTCAGCCTTGCAGACATGGCTCCTGCCTGCCTCCTCCGGCCTTGGCCGCTGTGGCAGAGGGGCAGTGGTGTCTGGAGCTGTGTGCTCCCCCCACGGCCTGCCCCGCCCCTCACGGGCTCCCCCCGCAGCCCTCACTGAGCCCAAGCCGCGCTGGCCATGACTGCTGCGCTCACCACACGCGCCCCAAGGGCTGGCTGAGCGCCTCTGCATGCCAGGCCCGCACTGGGCACCTCCGCTGAGAACAGGCATCAGGAACAAGTCAGATGAGAAACACGAGACTTTCTATTAATTCTCCCCATTTGTCTGCAGGCTCTCCCGAGTCTTGCCGCCTCCCCTGAGGCTCCGTGGAGGCCCCGGGCCTCGGTCCAGTGGAAAGTTTCCTTTCATGCATTTAACGAAACACTGAAACATTCTGGGACGGGTTTCCCGCCAAAGCTGCTCTGAAGTCTCACCGTGTCCCGAACCACCCGGTCTCCACGGGGCTGCTCCGCCTGGCGGCCTCCCCTGGCCAGGCCGGCCGGGGCCGCACAGGCTCGGAGCCCCGGGACACAGGACAGGGCCTGGGGAGCTGCTGCCCGCGGCGTTGGGGCTGCACCCCGAGAGGCAGAGCTGAGCCTCCCTCCCCCGCGCCCGGCAGCTGCGGAGGGGGCCGCGTCTCAGAAAAGCGGCGGTGGAAGCAGCCCCCACCCCGCCGGCCCCGCCACGTCCCTGGACCGACGACTGGCCACTAGGAAACTCACACTGAGCCAAGCTCCAAACCTTTCTTCATCCAGGCTTCTTCCAAGGCCCGGACTCCAGGCCACGGTGGGGGAGCCGGGCTGCCTCTCCCCCTCTGCCCCCCCCTAAGCATTTCAGGGGGGCCGACTCTCCACGTGCGGACGCGGCGAGGACCGGCCCGCGGAGCCCGACGGAAACAGGACCATCGCACGTGTCGATGTCTGAACAGGCAGGTGTCACCCGTCTCCACCCCGCCCCCCAGCTGAGGGTGCCAGGGTGCCGCCCCAGTCGGGGCCTCTCCTCCGGGAGCTCTGCGGGGTGCTCTGCCCATCCCCCCACACCCTGCAGCTCCCGCTGCCCTCCGGCTTCTCCCCTTCCCAGCCGAGCTTCTGCAGGAGTCGCCCTGGTTCCCACGTCGCCGTCCCGCCGGCCCGAGCCTACTCTGCCGAGGTGCTGGGAGGCAGCCACCACCCACCCAGGGATCAGGCCCACCAGCTCCTCCCCGTTCGCTTTGACCCCCCCCCCCCCACCGGCTGGCAGGACGGGCCGGAGAGGGGAGCATGCGTTGGGACGTCTGTCCAGTGTCCTCTGCTTCACACACTGTCTTAATGACCCTCCTCCACTTAGGCAGGGCCTCGGGTCACGGAGAGCGGCGCTCGCTCACGGGGAGTGGACGCCGGGACCTCTGGGGTCTACCTGCCGATGTGCCTTCCTCCACCAGGGACAGGGTGTCCCCAGGGACGGGAAGGCTAGGGGTGGCCAGAGCCCAGGCCACCAGTGCCGTGGGGCATCTCCGGCGAGGGCCGCCTCCCTGCCGGGCCGTGCGGCCTGCTTCGTGGTGTGGACCTCCTCACATCTAGTGCTCTGGGTCCAGCCCTGGGGACCCTCCTCCCACCGCACGGAGCCCGGAAACAAGGAGGCCGAGGCGGGGTCCAGGGCGTCACCTCCGCAGTCTGAGACCACACTGCCCGGTGCGGGCTCCCCTTCCTTTGTTCAAGGGCAAATGAGAACTGACCTTCCTGCAGCCCCCTGACCCGCCGGCCTCCCACCTTAACTCTGTCCAGAGGAACAGGGAGCAGAGGCCGCGGCCTCCCAGAGAGTCCCAAGGGCGTGCAGGCCAGTGGCAGGTGCCAGTGACGGGACAAAGGGAAAACGGAGAAAGGGCTGAGGAGGCCGGTCCTGGTGCGGGGCAGGCGGGTCTAGGCGAGGGAGCCAGGAAGAGCCCACCGCCCGGAGCGCCTTCAGCCGGGGTCCACACCCCCCAACGTTGGCCCCTCCCTCTGCTGGCCTGGGAGATGCTGGGCTGCTCCTGCCCTCTCCCTGTGCCATGAGGGTGCCTCCTGAGTCCCCTCGGAACCTGGGGGGCGGAGCCCAGACTCGGGGGAGACCAGTGGGAGGACGTAGGACCGGGCTTGGGGGGTCATCCGGTGGTTCTGGATGTGGGGGCTCCTCTTGGCAGCTGACGCCCACAGAGTGCTCACGGTGTGGCTGTGCTCTGTCCCCTCTGAGCACACAGAAGGAGAAACCTGGCCTGACTCCCCTGCCCCCACTTGCTCCAGCTGTGCCGAGGGCGCTGCTCAGGAGACCCCAGGAGACAGGCTTGCCCCCCGGCCCTGTGCCCAAACCTGAGCAGCTAAAGCAACCTGTGCATCTCTGTCGTACTCAGTGTCAGCCACCGTCTGTCCTGCCAGGCCGCCTGGCCCGGTGGCTCTGGGTTAAACGAGCAGGAGCAGTGGGAAGGGACACCCCTCGGGGTCCCCGAGCAGCGCCCTCACACCCTCGGGCCGCTCTCGGAGGCAGTCCCCAGGCCTCTGGCACCCCCAGCCTCCAAAAGCAGTCTCTTACCGGGCTAAACACTCAGGTTTAGAATTATCACAAAAGTTACGATAGCGAGCTATAAAAGGGCAATATTATAGGGACAAGGACATGCTAGCAAGAACTGTTCACTGACATTCACTGCGAAACCACCTCATCACCTCCACCTCAGACGTTTTCACGGGGTGCAGCACAGGTGAGCAGCCCCACGACACACTGGAACTCGGTCTGGTCGCGGCCGAGTGCCCCGCCCTCACGAGATGGAGCTTGACTTTAAACCAGACCCCCCCCCCCCCCCGAATCCCCACGCTGGGCACTGTCACCGCTCGGCCAGTACTGTCTGCCTCCCAGGGCCGTGGCCTTCACCTGCGAGCCACTGGGCAGCCCTGTGGGGTGTGGGAAGAGGGGATGCAGAGGTTTCATCTTCAGAGTCACACCTGCCAGAGGGCCACCTGTTTCTGAACCACCTTCTGCTGCTCCCAGCAATGTCCGGGAAGCCGCAGGCCTCCTCGCAGAAATCTGCGCCCCAGAACGAGGGCGGGCGCCCCCCGCCTGCTGCCCACTCTCGCCAGTGCGGCTCTGCTGTCGTGCCCGTCATGATGGCCTAGGCTGCCTTCTGGCTGCACTGGCAGGTAGGGCAGCTGGGACGGAGACTCGGGGCCGCAAAGCCTAGAATATTTACTGTCACGGAAACGCTGGCCAGCCACTGGCCGAATGTCCACTCACCTGGATCCTCCCCATGCCAGCCTGGGCCAGGCGCGGGGTGACCGTGGCGCAGACGGACTTGGCGGGCCCAGGGGTGCGCACCGAGCACTGAGCAGTCGCACAGACAGCAGGGTGCACCGAGAGGCATGGCAGAGGAGGGGAAGGGCCCCAGGAAGTGAGAGCGCGCAGAGGCTGCGGAGTTCGCTGGGCTGGAGGGGGCTGGGCCGTGGGCTCAGGTGCGTGAAGGCCCCGAGGCGGGAGGGAAGAGGCCGAAGGAGGCTCGTGTGCAGGAGGGAGGACAGGGGCCTCCGAGGAGGCGGGGGCCGGGCCGGGCCCTGCAGCCACGCTGGCCAGCCTCGTCCCCCGCATCGGGGCAGCGGGATGGTGCGGGGGTCCCAGGCCGAGCGGGGATGAGACCCTCTGGCTGCTAAGCAGGGGTGGCCTGGGCAGCGGCTGTGGGAGGGAGAGACGTGGGCGAGAGAGGAGAGGGGGTGACCGCGGCTTGGACGGGAGGGGCCCAGGCAGAGAAGTGGACGGCCACAGGTGCCCCGGAGGCACGAACCGCCACCACCTGGTGGTGAGTCGGAAGGGGGGCAAGGGAGGGGGGGTGCTCCCTGAGGCCAAGGGCACAGGACCAGGACGGCGCGGGCCTGTCAGCAGGCAGAGGACAGCTCCAGACCGGGCGGGCCGAGAGCGCGGCAGTCGGCCAGGCCGGCGGTGGCCGGGGAGAAGCAGCAGGGTTAGCTTGCATTTCTGAGATCACCCTCACCGCTGGGGGCAGCCAGGGGGCCTGGGGGGCGGGGGCGGGGAGGGAACCCACAAGCCCTGGACGCTGGAGGTGATGAAGTCACCAGGTGGTGCCCCCGAGGTCCACTGGGAAGCAGCTTCGGTGGGCAACGAGCAGGGACCGCCCAACCCCGGGGACCCGGCTGCTGGGGAGAGACACCGCGACCTGCCTCCCGCTGCAGCACCGTTAACTGGGCGCGCGGCTTCTCTCACTCCCAGTTCGAGACGTGTAAGACGCTTCATGTCACACCCTGAAGGGCCTTCTGAGTGTCACACGAAAATAACCGCGTTTATTTTTAGTCCCCGAAGAACCGTGGTGCTGCCCAAAGAAGTCACACCGAATGCCAGTCCTCGGTGACATGTTCGGTCCCCAGAGCCCCAACTCCGACTGGGAGGGCACATGGCACGGGGGTGTTGACAGACCCCAACGCTGAACCCCGCTGCCTCGGGTGGCCCTGGGACCTGGGACGGTGAGCCCCGCACCCACGCTGTCTCCCCACCCGCCAGTGGCCCGGCCCAGTAAGTCTGGGTGCGCGAGTGGGACAGAGCCCGGGCGTGTGCATCTCTGCTGGCCTCGGGCGTCTGAGGTGCTGCGAGACCAGGGTGGGCTCGCAGGGCCTCTGCCTGACGCCGCGGTGGCTCTGATACGCCTGTGGGCTCCACGTGGGCCCGGGGCGGGGGTCGCACGGCGGGGGGCAGAGCTGGGTACCCCGGGAGTGGCCGGACAAGTCAGAATGAGGGCGGGGCTGAGCCGCCGGGAGCAGTGCGGGCCGTCAGGACCGCGTCCGACCCCCGTCCAGCCACACGTGGCGCTCTCCCGGCCTCGGCAGCCCTTTCCATCGTCCCCCCTTCTCCCGTGGCCACCTAGCTCCCAGCCCCCCACTTCCCCGCGGCCGGACCCCCCCTTCGGCCTCGCGGGCCTCTTCCTGGCCCGCGTCCCCCGCGAGGCGGGCCGCCCTGCACGCGCTCGGCGCTCCCCCAGCTCTCATTCCTGCTTCCCTTCCAGGCCTCTTCCTCGTCCCCTTTCCCTCCGGTTGGATGTCGGTCTGGCGCACAGGCCTGCGCTCTGAGGGCAGTCTGGGCCCTGCCGCGCCTCACCGCACCGGGGCTGGGAAGGAGAGCCCCGGCTCCGACCGGGGGTCCGGGAGGTCCTCCTGAGATATCGGTCTCGTTAACATTTTTCTAAGACTAAAAAAATAAAAATAAAAAGTCTATAGCATCAAATGAGTTTCTAGTGCTGGTAAATTTTTTAAAAGTGCTCCTAAAATTCAAATGGTAAGTTAAAAAAACAAGACAACACGAGACAGGCAAAGAGAACGCGCTCTGAGTACGAGATACAAGCGCGAAGGCTGAGGCAGGGAGGGACACGGCGGACTGGGAGCTGTCGGGGCCGCGGGGCTGGTCCGAGGAGGCCGACAGGGAGGTGGAACAGGGGCCCCGGCCCAAACGAGACGGCAACGGGGACCCCCGCGCCCCGGCACTGCCTGGCCGGGCGGACGGCGTGCCTCCTGCCTGTGGCCACGGGGGGCTCCGGGAGGACGGCTCGGCCCGGGGACTGCCCGTGGCTGCCTGACCCACGCCAGGCAGTGGGCGGAAGGGAGTGGACTGGCCCCTGAGACCAAGGGCGCGCACTCTCTCCGAGCCAGGAGCCTTCCTGCAGCTCCTCCTCCCGGAGCCGCGGGCTGCCGCCCCCCGGGAAGGCTCTCTCCGTGCTCCCCACGTGCAGACGCAGCGAGAACACCGAGCCGCAGTGTGCGCCAGCGCCCAGGGGCCGTGGGACACCCGTGGGGCCCTCCTGACCTCACCCGTTCCCACGCGCCCATCCGGTGCCCACCACGTGCGCCAAGCAAGACGCTGCTGGCCGGGGCTTCCGGGCGCTGACGGGGCCACCGCGCCCGTCCCCTCGGGCTGAGCTGCTCGGCCAGGACTGACAGCGAACGGCCTTCTGGAGGGAGGGCAAAGCACGGCGGAGCCCGGCCGGCCATCTGCGTTTCTCAGACGTTTACTTGGCTAGGTCCCTACGAAATGCTTCCGCTGGCCGTCCTCGCCCTGGGCTTCCCCCCGCCCCGTGCTGCCGTCCTATCCAGCTCTGGGGGCGGCCCCTCTTCCCGGCAGCCCCCCGCCCCGCCGGGGCACTCTTCCACGTCCGCTCCCTGCTCTGAGCAGGGCCCGAGGCTCGTGGGAGCCCTTAGGTGACTGGTATCTGTTCTCTGGATGAAACCCCCTCCTGGCCTCCTCCGAACGTGGAAGCCAGGTGCCATGGAGGTGGCCAGGGTGGCCGGGCCTGGGGCACCACCGATGGGGGGACAGAGCCTCCATTCAGCCACACGCCCCCTCGAGCACCGTGCCTGGGCTCGGGGCACAGCAGCGGGGGTCACTACAACTGCCCTGGCAGCCAGGAGCCTGGGCGTCGGTGTCCGAATGGGGCCAGATAGGCAGTGGGAGGCGAGGGCTGGAGCGGTCAGGGGCTGCCACACGAGCAGGAGGCTCAGGGCCGCGGCGCGGGCGGGCGGAGTGGAGGGTGCAGCCGGGGCTGACTGGGGCGCAGAAAACAAACCTCGCCAGCGGACCGTGTCCAGGACGGCCCTGGCTGCTGCGCCGGCTGGCCTGAGAAGCCTCCTGACCTGACTCGGGCAGGGGCCCCCACCCCAGGCGCCCCCACGGTCGGCACCGTGGGCCCCAGAACTCCCCTCCGCGACTGTGCCCCTCAGTCGCCATCTTTACAGCTCGGCTTCCGGGTGACTGCGGGGCCCCTCCACACTGCTCCTGCCGGGCCCCGGTCCTGCCTCGGGGCTCAGGGATAACGGCAGTCCCCCTGGTCTGGCGCTCACACGACACTCCAGGGGTGCGCTGCCTGTCACTATGCAATTCCTGCCCAAACCCCACCTACCTGAAACCCCGCTGCACCCTCCTCCCCCAGGAAGACCCTGGTCCCACCCCGGCACCCGGGCACCTGCCGCTCCTTGTCTGCCAGCACGTCACGGCTGGAGCCCGGGGTGGGCCCTCGGAAAGCGCTGTTGAGGACCCCGGGCCCCCACCGGCGCCCTGTGTGGCAAGACCACAGGCTCCAGAGCTGCACGGCCCGAGTTTGAACCTGAACCTGACCGCTAACTTGCCGAGCGGCCCTGGGCAAGTTGCCTGGCTCAGGGCCCGGATGCCTCACCTGTCACGGCACCGAGAGCTGCTGCGACACTGTGCTGACACCCAGGCCTTCTGCGGCACTCGCCGCGCCAGGCTGGGCACAGGGGTGCACCGCAGGCCACATGGCGCCCCCAGCTCTTGCCCTCACGGGGGCCATGGCTGAGCTGGGCTACTGGGGAGCCCTGGGCACGATGATGAGGCCCTGAGAAACCAGTGTGTGGTCAGGCCCGGGCGGCTCTGAGCCATCGGGGCACGTGGTGGTCTGGCTGCTTCTCCTGGGACGGAAAGTTCCCTTTAATCATTTCCAGGCCTGTGGTTAACTTGGGCTCCCCAGGCAGCTACGTCCCAGCCCCTTACTCCCCACCACAGGAGCCAAAGTACTGGGGGCCAGGAGGGGTCTCCGCTGGCCTGGGTTTCAGGGAGAGGGCAGGGTCAGCCGGCCCGCAGGAAACACCCCGGGGCTGGCCAATGGCTCAACGCCCCGTCTCAACTGTGCCACATGGAATGTCTAACTTCCCTTTGGTTTCATCGCAAAGATGGAAAAATGCGGACTCCACGTTCCCCGTAGCACGGCTTTACTTCCAGGTTCCAGCCATCTCCAACAGAGGCCTCGGAAGGGGTTCTCTTTGCTGCGGGGCCTGGGGAGCTGCTAGGCCGGCCCCGCCCCCTGGGGCCAGCCCTCCGCATGTGGGAGGCTTGGCCCCGCAGCCCCGGGCAGCCCCGGCCTCCGCCCGGGCTTGTGGCCTGCAGCAGCGGCTGCCGCGCGCCGGTCGGGACGCCAGCACGAGGACCGGGCCTGTCTCGTCTTGTCGCCACCGTCCTGCCTCTGGTCACAGCTCCTGGCGCGTGACGGGTTCACGCAGACACCCCGCCCCGAGCCCTGGGGGGCACAGCGAGCGCAGGTCCCCGAGGGCCCCTCGTCGGGGCTGAGCCCGCCTGGTGGTGAGGAATTCTCCCCCGGCTTGGGCCCTGGACCAGGCAGGCTTCAGGGGGCAGAGAGTGTGGGGCGGGGGGGAGGGGGGCCAGCAGGCCAGAGGGGCACCTTCCCCCATCCCGCCAGTGGTCTCGGGGAGGGAGGGGGCCTCCTGGCCAGAGCAGGAAGTGGGGGTGCACGAGGTGGGGCGGGAGTCCAGGAAGCAGCCCAGCTCCTCCCCACCCCACCTCGGGCCCGATGGGCCCGATCGTGAGGCCTACAAGCATCGAGGCCTCACTTCCGAGAGGGAGTGGGGATCCGCCTCGTGCTGACGTCTGACATGCTAACTGGAACAGGAGCACACGCAGATGATGCACAGAAAATCGGGTTCCTAAAGAAATTCCTCCGACCTCTCTGGATTCAGCGACTGTCTTTCCAACGAGCGCCCTCCGCCCCGCGGTCTGCTGCTAACGCCGCAGAACGAGCTTTGGTCCTCCCAGCCCACAGGTCTGCATTTCTGTTTCCCATTATCTCAGGGATATAGGGTTTCTCTGCATCCCCCGACCCCCCTCTACCGGGGTTCAGCTCTCTTCAGGAAGTACATGAAATGCTGTTTTCTATTGCGGGATTAGCCCTGGGATTAAGGAATCTTGGCGAATTTACCTTCCTCGTGGCTTTACAGCAATTCCCTTTAAATAAACATAAGATTTTCCATATTACTGCACATCCCCAAAGGAGAGGCTATGAGGAGCGGGTCCACTCACTATGCCCCATAAAACCAGATGCCGCTGGGCCCCGGAGCGACGCCCACACCAGGAGGGAGCCCTGAGCGGCACGCCCTGCGGCTCTGGACTGCGTGCAGGCTCACGTCTCTGCCGGCCACGGGCAGGCCACCAGGGAGGCCAAGGACGCCACAGGGACAGGTGCCAAGGTACAGGACGCCAGGCACCGCTCGGCCCCGGGCTCCGCCGTCCCCTGACTCCAGGGCGAAGGCCAACGGGGCTAAGCACAGGGTGAGAACCTCGGCTGCGGCCCCCTCCCGCATCCCAGCTCTCCCGAGGCTGGCCTGTCCAACAATCCACACGCAGCAGTTATTTACGGGAACCTGAACACAATCGTCCCAAGTCAGAGAGACGGCGTGGGGGCTCACTGGAGGCCTGGGACGGCTCAGCACCCCTGCCGCACCGGGCTGCTGCCCTGCTGACGGGACCGCTCTGGGACAAAGACGGGCTCCTGGCCTCCCGGGCCGGGCGAGCGCCCGCGGACCCCGGATGGGAAGCCTGGTCCCTCACCGTGGCCAGTTGTCTGGACTCACCAGCTGGGCCCAGACCGCTCCTCCCCATGCCACGTCCTGTCCCCAGAGCGTCCTCTGCTTTCTCTCCCCCCTCCCGCGGCGGTCCCAGCGGGCACGGCGGGGGTCTGCGCCCGCAGCCCAGGCCCAGATGCAGCAGGCCGTGGCTCCCCCGCCCTCCTCCGCCGTCCTGCACCTGGGAGAGCGCCGAGCGGCCTCGGGGTCAGCTGTGGAGCCTTGACCGTCAGTCCCAGAGCCTTGGGGCTGCCTGTCACAACCACGTTATTCGCATAGGCCCCTCTCGGGGTCTGGGCTTGACCCTTCCTCAGAGGGCCCTCGGGTCCCCAGAAGAGGAAGAGCAGGTCACCTGGAGCCCATTCTCCCCGCTCTGAGCCCCGAGCCAGTCTGAGTGGTGCCCCTAGTCCCGCCCCCGGTGCCAGGCCTGCTGGGGCCTCACAGGAGAAATCTTGTAAGACCGTGACCATCCCCAGGCCCCCCAGGGGACCATGGCCAGACCCAGCCCATCTGGCGGGCTGCGGCCTCCAACATACGACTTCGATGGGGAGGGGGTGCTTGCTGCCGCAGCTGCAGACCGGGCGATGGAAGATGGAGCTGCCATCCCACCCCGCCCCCACCCCGTAACAAACACAAGCTCACCCTCAGCGTGGCCCTGCCCTGGAACTGGGGGAGACACAGCAACGCTCCCCGCTTCACCCCTAGTACCCCGAGCCTCTGCATTTGCAAAGCCAGAGGAGCCTGCGGATAAATTGCCAAAAAGAGCGACAGGGCTGGGCAGGGCCAGGGCCTGGCCCCTCGGCACAGCTGGAGTCAGACCCCAAGTGCGTCTCTGGCACAGGCCAGAGAGCGCCCCGCATCCCAAGTCCCCGGGAAGCAGCCTCTTAACAGAGCCTAAAGTCTCTCGTCTCCTAACCCAGTGGCGGGAGCTCAGGCTGTCCCACGGTCGACTCCGGGCCAGGGTCGTGTCCACGGGCGGAGGACCCCCGAACCCGCTCCGGACGATGGCGGCGGGTGGCTGCTCGCGCCGACGCGGACAGAGAGCTCGCGGTGTGGAAGCAGCCACAGCGCCCCCGTGGCACTGCCGGGTGTGCGAGCGACACCGGGAGCTGCGCACGCCCACAAACGGGGTCGTGGGGGGCACGCGGGCGCCCTCCCAACAAGGTCGGCCTGGGCGCACCCGGGAGGACCGGCCCCCAGGGAACGCGGCTTTAAGTGCCTTAAAATCCGGAGCCCATGTCCACAAACAGTGGCTGGTGTGCCCAGAGAGGAGGGCCAGCAACAGTCCGAGGGTGGCCGGGCGGCTCGGCCTGTGCCGGAGGGCCCGGGGCTCCCACCTTCCCACCTGAGCGGCCAACCGAACGGGGCCGCCAGGACCACGGGGCGGCAGGGGGTCGGGGCGTCTCAGAGCAAATGGGCAAAAACCCTTAGCTGAGTTCGGTCAAAAGCCTGGACGTTTAAAAACCCACACGCCAGGGGTCAGGGCCTACCCCGCCCACTCCCCGCCGTGCGGACGGACGGTGCGGCCGGCGGCCCCGCGGCCCCTGGCGAGTCCCGGAGCCCGACGCGACGGCGCAGCATGCTGCGGCCGGCCTGACGCGCGGGTGCTGCGGAACGGCAGTCGCAGCAGAAATTCCGTGGCTCGGTGTTTTTAAAAGACAGCAAGATGTGAACCTGGAGTCAGAAATAACTGCCGTGGGCTCTGAGGCAAAACCGCCGAGCTGCTTGTCGGCCCGGGCGCCTCGCTGCAGCCTCCCAGATGCCAGGGCGGCCCTGAGGAAGACCCCGCGCCTCGCGACCTCCAGACGCGGCCCCGAGCCCTGCCACTCAGGAGTGCACGAGGAGGCGGAGGGAGCCGGCGGGCGTGAGCTCGTGCGGGAATGCCAGCCCGGAGAGCAGCCCCGCCCCGCTCATGGCTTAGCGCTCCTGCTTCTGTGAAAGGGACCCCCAGTCACCTGGTGACACCCCCCCCCCCCAGGACAGGACGGGAAATGCCACGGCCTCTGTCTACACACCCAGGGAACGCCCATCACCAAGCGGGCAGCCCGGCGGCCTCGGGGCTCCACCCTGGAGTCCTTCCAGGTGTGGCCATGATGGGCGGGGCCTGGCCACTGCGGATATGAGCGGGAACCTGTGGCGAGAAGGCCCTAAGGGACGTCCCGGCCCCACCTGCGCTGCTGACCTGTGCCGTCTACTCCACGGGGCAGGCAGGGGGCGGGTCCCCCAGTGCCCGCTCTGCAGAGGAGGAGGCCACGTCTTCCCCACGTACACGCGGCTGCAAAGAGGCAAAGCTGGGTCTGAGCCCCGGTCTGGGCTTTGCTCTGGACCCCACGCGGGCCACTAGGGAGGGGCCGTTTTTTCGGGAAGAGAAGACGTGGGGCAGGCCAGCAGGTCCGTGCCCAGGGTGGCCACAGGACGGTGCGTGTTCTCTGCAGAGGGGAGGTGAGGGCTTGGGGAGTTAGGACAGGCTCACGAGGAGGAGGGGCGCACGCACAGCACCCGTGCTCCAGGCCTGCATCCGAGTGGCTCCTCGGAATTCCCGCGAGGGGTTCTGAGGGGCAAAATGTCTCCCCAGGAAAAATCTAAATTGCACTGCTAGGAAATACATTTTCCTCGAAAACCACTATGATAACTTGACTCGAGAGCTGTTGTGAGAAGGATACGCCTTTGAAGAGTTTCAATCGTGGCCCTGACGCCTGGGTCTGGGTTTGAGGCCCCATCTAACGGGCCCCATGACCCAGCCCTAATTTCCGGCCCCCTCCCCTCCTGGCCCTCCTCTCTCCGGGACCTGGGGGAAGAGCTGTTTCTCTCCCTCTCATCCTACTGCGCAGGCGGACCACCAGAGTGTCGCGGGCAACCCGAAAACATCCCAGCAGTCCGGAGGCCTGCGGGACGTCCACTCCTGACACTGCGGGGTCACCTGGCCGGCCTGCCCCTCGGAGAACATGGACTGACTGCTGTTCTGCACGACACGGCCAGCGCTGGCCAGCGGGTCGTCAGCCAGGGAGGCATGGCCGTTCCCGCTTCACAGGGGAGTGGGGTCGCCTGCCCGAGGTCACCAATAATGAACGGTGGGCTTGGCGCTCAAATCCAAGAGGGCGGCTACGCCCAGGCTCTCTCCAGAGAGGGAGGGCAGATGGCTCACTGGCCTGGGCAGAGCAGCCTGAAACCCAAGGAAGAGCCTCTGCTGCCCACAGCTGCTAGGCACACGCGCGGCCAAAGCAACCCGGGCCGCTCAGCACACAGTGTCCCGCTGGGACCAGGGTCCCAAGGAGCTCAGCGGAGGGACCAGCAGAGTCCCCAACAGCAATGTCACAGGGGTGAGGGGCCTTTCCCACAGAGGACCAGGGCAAGGGCACAGGCTCTCTGGTCAGCGGCCTCAGGGCTGGGCCTGCTGGCTCTGTGATCACAGAGTACTGAGCAACGACTCCTGGCCTTAACTTTCAGGAAGGTTCGGTCTGCACATCGAGTTCCTGACGAAGCCACCCCCGACCACCCCAAAGCTGTTCGGCCAGGGCAGCAGGGGAAGCTCTGACCGGCACTGGCCACGCTCGTAGCGCCTGGCATGGGGGGAAGGCCAGGCCGAGAGGCCCTGGCTGGTCCAGCCGAGAGCCGTGGCTAACGCCCGCCCCGCGCGAGGCGTGATGCGAGTGGCAGGCGCCAGGCGGGGTCACGGGGCCGTGCGGGAAAGGCCCCGGAACGCTGCGGGCCTCAGACAGACACCGGGAGGACGCGACCCCACCCCCAGGACCTTCCTTTTGCAGCCGCGGGGAGAGCCTGCTCGGGGGACAGGAGAAGGGCCACGTGCCCTGTGAGGCCGACCCAGTCTACTTCCCCGAGTCAACACAGTTTTGACGAACAACATGTGCATCTGTTAGAAAAGCCCCCCCGCGCCCCCCCTCCCCCGTAACACAGCACAACCCCAATCCGGGAGTTAAAGAGCTGGACCGCAGGTGCCGTACACACCCAAGGGCAGGCTGGAAGATGCCGCCCCGCTCCCCGGCTCGGGAGGCCCGGAGCCTCGCAGGGGCCGGCCGTGGTCCTGCCCGTCTCATCGACCCCTTTCTCCGTCCTTCAGTGAAACCTGGCTTCGAGTCGGACCCAAGCCGGGGCAGCTGCAGTAGTCACCTCCTGGGGCTAGGACCAGGACACTTCTGCCCTTTGCCCAGGTCCCAGCCCATGTCCCCATCTCCCTTCTAGCCCAGACCCTCAGCATGGGCCAGGCCCCGACTGCCCTGCGCAGCGGCCCCACCAGAAGCCCAGACGCCTGCGCTGCTGCTGGACCCTGCACCACACGACCCACGGCCCCTCCGCCTGGCCCGCGGGCCTCCCGCCCGGCGAGCTACCCCAGCTGTCTCTGGCAGTCCCACCGGCCTGACCCCTGCGGGCAGGGTGGCGCCCAGCTGTCGTCCTCAAGGGAGCTGCCAGAGAGAGGGCTGCCCTCGGCCGGGCTGGCCCCAAGAGGACAGGCGGGAACCTCCAACCCCAGTGGGGACGGCCTGGCCGTGGCTGGAAGCCCCCAACGGCAGGAGTGCTGGGCCCGGGCCTGAGGCTCGGCACAGACGCACCACGTGCTGCTCTGAAATGGGGAGCGCTCCAAGGCCTCACCCAGGGCTCCACGTGGGCACCCCGGTCCTGGGGACCCATGGGGCCCTTGGGCACACGCCGCGCCCCGGCGTCCAGGAGCGGTCACTGCTGGGCACAGCGGGCGACTGGGCGGCGGCCCTGGCGCCGGGCGGGCGGGCGCCGCTTGGGCCTGCAGCGGCGCTGGCTCCGCGAGGCGAGGCCAGGTGCCGCCGAGGCCACAGGAGAGCCCTCGCGGCCCTCGGAGGCCAGGAGCTCCGTGGCTCTCGCGCCCCCGGCTGCAGCGCCAGCAGCCTCCACGCGCCCCGCGGACGGCGACGGGAGCTGAGTTGGGTGTCGCGCGCCTCTGGAGCCCACGAGGCTGTTTTTAGCCATCGCCTCAGCCTTAACTCCCAGTCTCACATTCTGAGGTTCTGAGTAGTCCCGCCCCCCACCCCCACTTGGCGAGGCTGTGAAGGGCACGGGCAGGCGCGGCGGCCTCCGCCGGGCTGGGCCGGGGCCCGCGGGCGCCGCTGCCCGGCCCGTCCCTCTCCGTGCGCCCCCCCCCCCCTCGCGGGCCTCCGCAGCGTCCGTGCGACGCGCCCCCAGCCCCGCCGCCCCGGTCGCTGGGCCGGCCTTTCCTTCGGACGGCCGCCCCTCAGCGGGTCCGAGGTGTGCAGTCCCAGCTGGGACGCGGGCCACGCTGTGGGCCACGGGACGCGAGGCTTTTCCCACGGCCCCGGACGGAGGGGGAAGGGCGGGCAGGCGCCGCGGCTCCGTCTCCGTCGCAGACGCCAGCGCCCTCAGGCCCCCCCCACACGCCCGCTCTGCCCGCGTGCGGGCCCGGGAGAGGGGCCTGAGGACCTTTAAATCTGCCTTGCCGCCCTCCCACCCCGAGGCCCCCCCACCCCGAGGCCCCACGCCGGCCACGCCGGGCTTCGCCCGTAGCCTAGGTGTGCCCGGGGCCCCTCCGGACCTGCGGGAGGCTGCTCCCTCCACCAGGGCCAGCCTCGCACTGGGATGAGATGCGCCTACTGGCCACGGCCTCGTCAGGGCATTTTGTTCTCATTAAAACTGCTGCATCCCAGGTCTGTGGTATGAGCTGCCAGACGCACACAAGCCCCCCAGGGTGGCCCACATCTGTCTCACTGACGAGGGAGGTCGGTGCCCCAGCACCCTAGGGCTTGGCGCAGGCCAACACCTCCCACAGAGTCACTTCCTTGAGTCCTCACCACCAACGTGGGAGGCAGAGCCCGGGACCACGACGCCTTGCAGGCAAACGCAGCAGGGCTGCAGAGCCCAGGGGGTTCTCTGGGCCGCTCAGAGGGTGAGGCACAGTGGCAGCTGTCACCCAGAGCCTGGGCTCCCGGATGCCCTGACTCCCGTCCCCGAGTGCCACCCAGAGAAGAGCGGGAGGAACGGACAGCGTTCCTTTCGGAGTGCTGCCGTGGCCCGGCCGGGCCTGGGCGGGCGCACGCTGGCAGGAACCAGCACTGGTGATTGGGGTCCAGTGGCTTGGCCAGGGTTTGGATGGCCCGAGAGCCGGGACCTCGGGTCAGTGCCTGCCCCATTACCTTGCACTGGAAAATAGGTCCATCAAAATTATGTCTTTTAAAAACCCAGGACCTGCTGGCCAACTTCAAATGGTACAAATGCCAGGCCAAGTGCAGACAGCGGGTGAACTCGCATCATGGCCTACCTGGGTGAGGACGTCCAGCTGGCCCACGATGTGCTCCAGGGTGCTGGTCAGCGTCTGGGGCATGCTGGTGGGCTCCTGGGGCTGGCTCTGCCCCAACTCCTGACTCCTGCCTCTGCTTGGCGGGACGGGGAACGCCGTTTCTGGCTGAAGAGAAGGAGAGGAGAGAGCGCTCAGTCCTGCACGAGCGCTCGTGGGAACACGGAGGGCCAGGCCTCGGAGCGGAGAGCCAGGCGCCGACGTGGGGAGGGGCCCAAGTGCCGGTGAGACGCGCCGTGTGCCAGGCTCCACGTCCCCAAGGACGTGGCCGGCAGATGCCCCGCGTGGGTCTGGGGACCCACCACCCTCGTGGGAATGATGCACTCGGAGAGGCTCACTCTTAGCTGGCCCAGAGCCCCAGTGACCCAACGACGCAGCCGCACTGGGCTCAGGGTTTTAAACCACGACCTCACCAACCAGCACTCCAAATTACGCCACGGCACTCCCCGGCTTCACCAGGCCTGCAGGGCTCTCCACCGCCTCCGGGAGAAAATCTGAGCCCCTAGATGAGACGCCCCGCTCTGGGCCTGCCCCCGCCCACGTGCCCGCCTCCGCGCCCTCGCACCCAGCTCCTGGCCCTCTCCCGCAAGAAGGCCGCGTCCCCCCGGCTCCGAGCGGCCCGTCCTGCACGCACTCTGCAGCCCCACACTCCTGAGCAGAAGCTCCTCTGAGCTCCCGCACACGGGGGCCTGCCGCGCCGCGGCCCCATCCCTGCCTGTCTCTCCGGCCACCGCGTCTCAGCGCCAGGACGCCCGCGCGGGAGTCCCCATGCTGGCCTGCGCACTGGCCCATGTCACTCCTCGCCCCTCGAGCCCAGGACAGCACTGGGCTCGGAGCCTGCCAGCGGCCCACGCGCCGCACGCTCCACAGAGCCGGGGCGCCCCGAGTTCTCCCTAGGAAACTATTCTAAGCCCAGAGATAAAAGACTCTCAAGTGCTCATCGATTTGAACTTAAAAACACGCAGGCCCTGGTGGTTAATGAGAACTTGAACACAACACAAGCCAGAGGGTGTTCTTGCAAACAGCCACAGCATGTCCACACGCCCACGTCAGCACGTCTGCTGTGGCACTGCGGCCACTCTGGAAGACCTCGGCCCACCGCAGCCGGGGCCCTGCCGTTCTCCGGGAGCCAGCACTCCGGGCCTCAGCGCCAGGTGTCCATCCCGAAAAGAAGCCTTTCGGAGGCCTCGACGGGCCTTCCCCTCCCACGGTGGATCCTCAGGCCCAGCAGAGAGCAGCGGGACGGCAGTGACCGGGAGGACACGCGAGCCCCACCGCTGCCCGGCCACGTGGCCCCGGGCAAGAAGGAGGCGCAGCCTCTCTGGGCCCCCACTTGCTCATCTGTAAATGGGGGTGATGACTGGGCCTGCCCTCCGAAGGGCTGGGCTGTGGGAAGCGCTTATCCAAACCACCAGAAAACCCTTCCTCAGACACGTTCTCGGTCCTGTGCCCTCTACTCCACGAGATCCCAGTTCAGACACGCACAGTCTTCCTCTGGACACCGAGTCCCCTTGGCTCCCTCAGGAAACGCCACCAGACGAAGGGCAGAGCTGGGTAGCCCTGTGTCCCAACAGCTGGCACCCTCAAGGCCAGGGGGTGCTGCCCACTGCCTGGGGTGGCGGGCACGGGAAGCCTGAGTGTTTCCTCAGAACAGCCCAGGGACCGACGGTGTGGAGCCGAGCCGCGGGAAGCAGGGGGACGTGGTGGAGGTGTGGGGCGGGCCCCGAGGACGGCGGCCATGTGCCCGAGCCAGGAGGGCGGCCACTGGAGGCGAGGGCCGTGGCATCGCCTCCCAGCTCCCACGGGCCATGTCCATTCCACGGTGAAGGAGACGGAGGCTCGGACAGGCGGCGACTGAGGGGAGGTGCCCAGCCTCGAGCCTCGCTCACAAGTCCAGGGTCCTGCTGCGGGGCCACGGGCCCTGCCACTCGGTCCCCATCTTACTTTCAGCAGGACACAGCGCCTGTCTGCTTCCCTGTCCACTCCCACCGGCAGACGGCACGGCAGGAAAGTTGCTGCCGGTCCCGCACGTGGAGACGGCTCTCGCCGCCGCTCACTCGCCGCCCGCGGGCCAGCGGTCTACCACGTCACGCCACGGAGGCCTCCGCAGTGGCCATTCTTAGCCTAGCTTTTCAGATGAGGAAGAAGGCTCGGGGGCCTGAACGACTTGCTCCTAGTCACCTGGGAAATGACAGCGCGGCGATCTGAGCCCGAAGTCCGGGCGGTTCCCTGGCATCAGGCAGCCCCGACGGGTGACGCTGCCCAGTTCTGCTTCCAGGCCCAGCTCCTCTTGGTCCCCCACGGGGGCTCCCGGCTCTTGGGTCTAACACTCTCTGGATCACTTCCCCGCCCCGCCTGCCCTGGAGTGCCTGCCTGGCACGGAGCTGAACGCAGACAGGCCCTCCACAAACGCTCGACGCCTCTGAGAGCCGAGCCCACCGCGGCGACATTCCTGTGTGATGAAGCCTTCCCGAGGCACAGGGCCAGCGGCCTGCCCCACACGGCACTGCGGCCACTCGCCTGCACTCCAGAGACGCGGCGTCCCCCGGGAGCTTGCGCAACAAGCGACAAAGAGAGATGACGGGCAAGAGCGGGGGGAGACGCAGGTACCGGGCTGTGACTATGACGCTGGCGGAGGAACCAGAGCGGCGCTTCCGGAGAAAACCGCATCCGCGCCGTCCGTCCAGCACCGGGGGCACTCGGGCCCGGCCGGGTGGCCTGTTAGGTGTGTCATGAGTGAAATGACGACGACCTCGACCCACACGTACACACCCGTGGAGCTGTGCCGAGCGGGCGATGTCCACTTTTGCCGAATGAGAAACATCTTACCATCACGAGAAAAGGTGAAACTCACAAGAGACGAATCTGACTCTGTGGAGATCCCACTTGGGGTCTCAGGAGCGCCCTTCGCCCCCAGCCCCCATGTGGCACCTTGGGCTCTCAGCAGCAGGTTCGCCTTCTGCCTGCCTCAGTTGCTGCCGGCCTGTCACGCGCCACCACGAGCTCAGCGCTGCGCACGCGGCGGGAAATGTGTTGCCCGCGGTGGTCGATCTCAGCCACGCAGACTCACGGGCCATCGACTCGCAGGTTTTCATTTAGAAAGACAAAACGAAACAGCTTTCAGGTCTTCTTGTGACAAGAAATCGACCTGATGGGTTAACTTCTTGACTGGTCTCTGGATCGACTACGGTCTTGCTTTTTCAGCAAGACAAGGTATAGGCGAGGAGCGTCACCTACGATACAGAAAGCTGGGGAAAGCGTTAATCCCATCCCAGCAAGACAAAGACCGACAGTCTGAAAGGATCGTAACCCCTCCTAAATGAGAGAGCCGCGGTCCCAGAGTGAACCAGCCTAACGTCTAAGGAAAGACGGACCCCCCCAAGGAAAGCAGGGTGTGAGCACAGCTCGTCTCCGGCAAAGCACAGAGGGGTCGCCCAGTGCGACGCGGCGGTGAGGAGAACCGGGTTGTGAGTTCCATCAAATCGCTAGAGGCCGACTGTGGACAGGACGAGCATGAAGAACCGCTGGGGGGCCACAGATGCAAGGGGCGACTGCGCCCACTCACACGCTCTCCCCCACAAACCTCCACCGGGCTCCCAGGAGAACGAGGAGGCCAGGGCAGCGGGTGGAAGCACAGCATGCTGGGGGTGCGCAGGCCTGGAGGGGGGACCGCCTCCCCTACAGAACGAAGTCCTTAAGACACACATGGGGGAAGAGCAAAGAAAGACCCCTGGGGGAGAGGTAGGAAATCATCCTGAGCCGAGGGCACAGAGGTCGCCTGTGGCTGGGGCAGGGTTCCTGAGGACGCCCGACCGAGACCCAGGGACATAGGGCCCGAGACAGAAGCTGCATCAGGGGAACAGAATGCCCCCCACACACACACACAAAGCTAGCAACAGCCACCTCTTGCTGGGGGCGGAACAAGCGCCTGGAGACAGACACCCTCTGAGGGGCGAGCCCTGAGGAAAGGCTGAAAGTTGGGGGTGGGGCAGGAATGCTGAGAAAAACTCTCCGACCAGACCTCACTCTGAGTACATAGAAACACTAAACTCAGCTTGACTCCCGATAAGACTATTTACCGTCCTATCTGCAATGTCTGGCATTCAGTCAAAGATTATGAGACACGTTAAAAAAAAAAAAAAAAAAGGAAAAAACTCACTGTTGAGAGATGTGGATTCAGATGACTTAGATAGTGGCACTATTGGACAGAGAATTTAAAATAACTATAATTAATGTTAAAGTTTCCACTGGAAAGTGTGGACAACGCACATGGACGGGGATGGGGAATTTCAGCAGAAAGGTAGAAATTATGAGTTGATGGAAATGCTACAAATAAGAATTGCTTTGATGGGCCATCGGCAGGTTCGATCTGGTAGAGGAGAATACCTCGGCGACCGTGAAGGCGGATCAGTTCCTCAGACTGGAGCGTAACTGGGAGGAGAGGAGGATGGAGCTGCTCCGTGAGCTGCGCAGACCGTGTAACGTGTGGGGCCGGAACCCCAGGACTAGAGGCATTCCTTACACCGCGAGTGTGCAGCTTTTGTCTGTCTGAAAAACAGGGATTGATTTCTCCGTTTCTAAAAGAAATTTTCGCTGAGTGTAGGGTTCTGATTCGCCTTTGACAACTCTGCAGGTGTCACTTCACTGTCTTCGGGCTTGTACGGTTTCGTATGAGAATAATTCTTTAATTCCTACTTCTGACCCCCGTATACACCACGTCTCCTTTCTCTGCCTACCTTTCAAGCTTGTCTCTTAACCTTTGGTTTTCAGAAGCTTGAATATAATTCGTATGGGCTTTTGTTTTGTTTTTGTTTTTCTTCGGCCTACTTGTCTGAGCTTCTTGGATCTGTGGTTTGATATCTTTCATTATTTTCTGAAAATTCTTGGCCATTATATTTTCAATAGCACCAGAAAACGTAAAATGTGGTACCAGTTCCCTAGGCCTGCGCTGAAGAACTGTCGTATTTGGTGTCTTAAAGTCACAGAAAATGATCCTCTCAGAGTTCGGAGGTCAGGGGTGCGAGGTGAAGGTGTCCAAGGCTGTGCTCCCTCTGCAGACACTGAGAGGGAGCCCTTTCTGGTGTCTTCCAGCTTCTGGCGGCTCGAGGAGTCCTCGGCTGCAAAACTCCAACCTCCGCCTCCATCCTCACAGGTGCTGCTTCTCCCTGTGTCTCTTCTAAGGACACGTGTCACTGGATTTGAGGCCAACCCAAAGATCCAGGAGACCCTCATCTTGAGGATTCTTAACTTAATTACAACAACAAAGACCCTTTTCTCAAATCGGGTCACATTCATGGCTTCTCGGGGTTTGGACATGGACATCCCTTAGGGGGAGGCACCATTCAACCCACAACAAATTGCTTAGATACAAATCAAACAACACATGTACAAAATCTGTATGCTGAACACTACAATGAGAAAAATCAAAGACCAATATCAATGAAGAAATATACCATGTTCATGTGCTGAAGGCTCAATTGTTTTATTCTTCCCCAAATCACCTATAAGGATCAAAAGCTGATTCTAAAATTTGCATGGAAAGGCAAAAGAACTAGAAAAGCCAAAAACATTTTGAAAAAAGGAATGTTCGAGGACTCGCACTACCCGACTTTAAGACTCAGCCTAAAGCTACAGCAATCAAGACCGTGTCGTGCTGTTTAAAGGACAGACAGGTGGATCGGTGGGACAGACAGAGTCCAGAAACGGACTCACAGACATCTGGCCAATTAATATTTAACAAAGGTACGCAAACAACTTAGTAGAAAAAAACAAATATTTTCAACAATTGCTGGAACGACTAGATGTAGACATGCAAAAAAATGACCTTCAGTACGTATCCTGCGCCATACACAAAAAAGTAATTCAAAATGGATCACAGATCTAAATGTACAACCCCAAACTACAATATTGGCATATGTTTTTCTTCTGAAATATAAGAGAAAATCTTTGTGACCTTGGGCTAAGTAAAGATTTCTTAGATATGACCCCCCAAAGCATGATCCATACAAGAAAAAGTTAATAAAATGAACTCCATCAAAGTTCAAAACACCTGCTCTTTGAAAGACAGTTAGGAAAATGAACACACACACCACACACTGGGAGGATATATTTCCAAGTGACGCACCCGGCAAACACTTGTACCTGGCATGTCAAGACCTTTCAAAACTAAGTGGGAAGACAAACAACCTAGCGTTTAGAAACAGGCAAAAGATTTGAACAGACACTTCGCCAAAGAACAAAGAAAGATGGCAGGCAAGTACATAGAAAGATGCTCCATTTCATCAGCCATCAGGAAAATGCGAGTTGAGGTCACAGGGAGTGATCTCTGCACACCAGACGGCGAGACGGTGAAGCGTGGTGTGCCGTGCACCGCTGGGGAGCACACGGCATGAGTCGACCACTTCGGAAAACGGCTCGACGGCAGCTCACAAGGTTAAATGCGCACATACGCACGTTCGACGCCTAGGTATTTACACCCGAGAAAAATGGAAATATGTATCTATGTAGAAAGATACGCATATGACGGTTAATAGCAGCTCTGTTTTTAATAGCCAGAAACTGAAAATAAGCCAAATGTTCACTAACAGGCAGATACACACATTGTGGTGTATCCATTTGATGGTGTACTACTCCCAATAAAAAGCAACAAACTATTGATACATGTAACATGGGTGAATCTCAAAATAATTTGGCTGAAACCAGACCAAAGGAATATGTAACTATGACTCCACTGATATTGAATTCTGAAAAATGCAAATTAGTCCACAGTGATAGACAGCAGATTAGCAGTCGCCTCGGGCCGGGGCTGGAAGAAGTGGGCGAGGGAACTTTTGGGGATAAGGGAGTCATTCTCTACCTTGATCATGGTGGCGATTACAGAAGTATGTGTCAAAATGTGGAGATCAGTTCACTTTTTTAAAATGGTGAAGGTTACTATTTATATATAAATAAGCCTGATTTCAAAAAATGCAGTTGAAACCGAAACGCCCTTGAGAGCCCAGTCTCCCATCACATGACACTGCGCTTGAAGCCAGCTGTCACTACCACCCTGCACTCAAGGTGCAAGTCGCCACCTTTCCATGGGACATCACCAACGGGCACAATGCAAGGCTGAAGACCTCGGGCGAGGCCCCGGGTCAGGCCGAGAGGTCCGCCACTGGTCTGGGGATTAGTTTCCACACACGGGACGCCAGTGTCACATTCCAGGGCAGTGCATTCCCAAAGCCCGGGTCTCCCTGGTTGTCAACAGGTGTCCCCAGCAGGTTTTCCCAAGCAGCAGCTGTCCAGTCTATGGAATGTCAGGCCTCGCCACTTAGGGGCCCACACACGGCTTGACAGTCATGAGCGAGCGCGGTCTGCACACACCTGGCCAGCAGCCAGGAGTGGCTAGAATTTTCCCACAGAGATGTCATGAGCTGACTTCCAGAATGTGCCCCTCCAGTGGGTGGGGTGGTCAATTAGTAACGCCTGCTCAAGGTGGAAACTTCTCTTTTTCTTTTCCTCTAACGTTAGACCTTACTCCCGGCCCGGTCTGCTCCAGGAACTGAACCCGGAACAGACAAAAGCATTCAGGAGCTGGAGTCTGGGCCGGAGAGAGGACAAGGAGGTGACCCAGGCCTGAGACGTGGGCCGTCTCGTGTAGACCCAGGCGGGCGTCGCTTCTGGCCACTGCCCACTTAAAACACCGAAGTGTGTCACCGTTTCTGAAGCAGGGCTGAGTGCGAAACTGGAAGAAACGGACCCACGCACACGCGCCATGATTCCGTCTTCTCAACTGAATGGTCCATCGAACCGTTCGCTGCGCAGCCAGCCTAGTGGGTGCAGGGGTTCACGGCCACGGACGTTTCTGTCTGCACCTCGGGCCTCGGCTTTAGCAACTGGCCCTCATGGGAAGCAAGCCAGCACCCCTGGCTGGCTGCCTCCCTGTGTGCTAAGCCCGGCCCTGGCAAGGAGAGCCGGGGGCCGGACGGAGCTCGCCTGGGCTCAGCCGCGGCACCAGCCGCTTGAGTGGAGACAGGCACGGCTGTTTCCTCGGCTCGGAGCTCAGAAGAAAACAGGCACTGTCCGCCCCGCACACACCGTGGGCGACGCACACTGCAGTCTTGTCTGCCCTATAATTTAGGGTTCCGGAGT
This sequence comes from Rousettus aegyptiacus, assembly GCF_014176215.1. Lineage (NCBI taxonomy): Eukaryota > Metazoa > Chordata > Mammalia > Chiroptera > Pteropodidae > Rousettus > Rousettus aegyptiacus. The sequence goes on from NW_023416307.1 coordinate 157,078,691, forward strand.
CCGACAGGAGAGGAAACCTCTTCTAAACATAGCCCTGAACCCAAGAGGAATTCTGGTTTCTTAAAATCATCCAATTCTTTGGCAGTCTTGCCAATGTCTTCCAACCCAGTGGAGTACGAGTGTGGGGTCTGGTTACGGCTGCTGGCTTTTGCACGAATGTGTGTAAATGGGCAGGGTGCCTCCGCGAGTGACCGGGGCCTCTGTGACAGCATCCCCGCTGAACACCGCCTGCTTCCGGGAGGGCTGGCCTGGCTCAGTTCGGTTCCATCGACACGACTGAGGGCCCCCGCCCGGCAGGGCACTGAGCGCCTCGGGTCACCTACCCCCACCTTGAGACAGAAACACCCGCCCACCCACAGCAAACAGAACTGCAGGACTTCCTGGGAGGGAGATCGAGGCTTCTGATAAAGCCCAAGTGTTGACTGTAGATTAAAAAAAAAAAAAAAATTAAACTGCTTTGAACTAATTTTAGACTTAGAGAAAAGTTGCAAAAAATAGTGCAGAGAATTTCCATCTGTCCCTCCCCCAGGCTCCCCAGTGCTGGCATCTTACGTAACCGTCAGAACAATGACGGCCGCAGGAAGCCGGCATTGGGGCGACGCCAGCCAGCAAGCGGGGCCCCGCCGGCCTTCCACCAGCTCGGAGCCTGGGGCCCCCGAATCCGACCCGGCAGCTCGCGCCGCATGCGGTCACTTCTCCCTCAGCCCCTGCACTGTCAGCGACACGCCCGCCCTTGTCCCCCGTGACCTTGACCCTGCTGAGTTACGTGGCCCAACGGCCCTCGCCTGGGTCTGTCTGGCGTGTTCTCACGACTGGAGCAAGGCCGCGCATTTCTGCCGAGCACGGCATCGAAGCCGCACGTGTGCCCCGGCACGGGGCTTGTGGCTCCGGGACCGGTCATTGGAGGTCCTGCCCTTGCCCGGCGCTGGTGCTGACCTCTCCGCCCCGTCTCCCCAGTGCACAGCGGCGTTTCTCCCTGTGCAGCTAACCTTGGGGGACTGTGGCTTTCTAAAGGGGAGCGTGTCGCTGTCATCGCGAGCTCCGTGCCGGCCCCGCTGGCTGGAGGCGGCAGCTGGCCCACAGACGAGAGGCAGAGCGACGTCGCAGGAAGACGCGGCAGCTCTCGCTGACGGAGAGGCACAGTGCCGGTTTATTTATAGATCCTCCTGAAGGCAGCTCGCTGCGACCGCTGGAGCTAGGTTCGCAAAGCTCGGGAGCGAAGGCTGCCAGCCGCAGCTCTCCGCGCCCTTGGTTCGATGGAGAGTGTTCGAGGCCCGGGCTGTGCCCGGGCATCGCTCCCACGGCTGGCAATTTGTACTCAGTGCTGCATCTCAGGACACGAGCAAAGCCTGCCGGGGCAGATAACCACTGGCCCTGCCCACCCTGCAGAGGCGGCCGGCCTCCGATGGGCCAAACCCCTACCCTGTGGTTGCCCAAGGGGGGGGGGGGGTCACTGTAGAGCAGATGGAGACCACATTCCGGGGGGTCTCGCCGCCTCCCTGCTCTGGAAAATGACGTTGCGCACGGCCACTGTGACCCCTGCAGGCTGCGAAGAGGGACAGCTGGCCCACCTGCCCTGCCACATCTCCAGGCTGTAACGAGGGCGTCGTCAAAGTCACAACCACCCCTGAGGACAGAAGATGGTGGCGCCCCAAAGCTCCTCCTGGCCCCTGCCCAACTGTGGCTCCCCACCGGGACTGGACTCTCCCCCCAGGGAGGGGGGACGGGGGTTTTCTCGAAGCCCCTACGTCCTCATCTGAACAGAAATCGCAAAACAATATTCTTGACACGTGAGGAAAACTGAACATGGACCAGGCACTTGATATTAACGTACGATTAACTGTGTTGGATGCGCTAGGAGTGTTGTAGCTATAGAACCAAAAACGTCTTTACTTAGGGTATAATAATACACCTGGGATTAAGTACAAATCTTCCAACTCGCCAGAAAGGACGCAGGGGAGATGAACGAGGTGAGACCGGCAGGATGCGTGGCGGACGGCGCGTGGGGCCCGGCACGGTCCCTCTGCTTCCTGCGCTAGCTTGAGAATTTCCACGGCACAACATTCTTTGCTCTAGCGATGATGATGATGATGGTGGTGATGGCAGCAGCCCGTGGGTGCCGGGAGTGAGCTGTGGAGTGTAGGGCAGGCGAGTGGGACCCCAGGAGGAAGCTGAGGCACAGGGTTGGTCGCCCCCAACCCCTGCTCAGTGTCCTGGCAGGGGGCAGATTTGTCTGGATCCGCGAACGGTCAGAGGAGCCTTCGGCCCTGCCGCGGGGAAGGCCCCGACGGCACTGAGAGCAGCCCCTGAGCCTGCAGCAACGTCGGACCTTCAGGAAAACTAATTTTAAGATAATCTCCATGGAAACCATCTATTCTGATTTTCCCCATGGTAACCACTGAGAACATAAACACAGCATTATCCAACACCCTTGCACGACACGGGCCGCGCTGCCATCCAGTCTGGAAGCTGCTGGCTGCCAAGGACTCTCCTGCATGACCACGGAAGCAGCGCTGAAACTCCCGGTGCAGGCGGGCAGACTCCGCCCCGCCACCGCCCGGTTGCTGCCTGGCAACCCCTCGCCACCTGCCCCAAACTGACCAACCTGGCCAGAAAGCAGCTTCCTTCATTTAGTCTGGGGCCATCCAAAACGCCAAAGGAAAGAGCCACGGCCTGCTTCTAGCCTCGCGCCCTCCACCCCGCTACCGGACGTGCGTCCGTGGTGTCTTGACCACACCGTGTTCCAGACGCGAGCAGTGCGCCACGAAGACCAGGGCGCCAGCCCTCCAGGGAAACGAACGAGGCCTGCGAACCGCCGGCTCCAGCAGAGGGGCTGCCCCAGCAAGCGGCGTGCCCTGAGCGGGGGGAGTGGGAAGAATTCACAGCTTGCCGGCCTCCCGGGAAGGCTGCATGGAGGAGGTGCCATCTGGAGAGGAGGAGTGAAGCTCTGTGGGGGAACAGGGAGTACGGCCCAGAGAATCACAGCCAGACTCAAGCAACTGGGTCTATTTCCACTTGTGGATCGTTTCTTCCATTTTTAGGTTTCTGGGTTTGAAAGAGAGGCACAGAGAAGGAAGGGAGGGAGGGAGGGAGGGAGGGAGGGAGCCTCAGGTGCCAACAGCCTCGGTGCTTGCCCGCCTCTCTGCTCTGAGCCACGCCCAGGGCCCATGCTGGCTCTCCTGTGGACAGGGGACTGTCGGCGTGGCCAGACTGGGCTGCAGACGCTTGTCATCACTGTCAGCCAAATGGCAGTGTCACGGCTGTGGCCCCAGGGCTGAAACGAAAGGCGTTCCTGCCCAGGGCTACGGCCCCTTGCAGCCACGTGCCAGGATGCCAGCACCCACTGTCTTGAGATTTGGGCGCACTTCCTCACGTCCACTGACCTTGAACCCAACGCCTGGCTGCCAGCAGGAAGGGAAACCCGAACCAGTTCTGAGATCCTCGGAAGAGACAGCGGAGTTCTCCACAGCGTGTGGGGCGCCCGGGCTTGTGCGCCAGGCATGCCTGGCCCACGCGGAGCTGGACGCGAGAGCCACCAGGCTCCGCGTGGACTCCAGGTCAGCTGTGTCCATCTTCATGGCACTGTGACTGTCTTAACACACCCGCCCCGGACTCCTGCGGCTACGCCCGCTACTGGTTTGTCACGAAGCAGGCCTCCCTCCCCAAGAGCCAGGCCACTCTCCTCTGGCCAGGGGCCCCTTGCCTGTGGAACGGATGGGAACTTCCCGGTGGCAGGAAACCGTGAGCCCCTCGGAGGGGCAGCTCAGTCCCACCCCGCAGCACGTCCTCTGCCACCATCGCTTCCGGCACTGTGCAGGGCTGTGCCCGCTCTTGCTACCTGGGGCCACTTTCTGAAAGGTTTTGCAAAGAAAACCTTCACCCAGGGGTTTAAATATCGAGCCACAAGCACCCAGACCACCTCGAGCTCAACCATCAGGGTCTCACTGCCCGCTTCCCTAAAGGCCCAGCAGGTTCTGAAGGGTGGGAGCTGACTGAGGCCCCCACGTCTACAGGGCAAAAGGCAGGGGCCAAGAACACTGAGGACAAAGCCGGAGGCAGGCGGCCTGTGGATTCAAGAACAGGGAACTGGAAGGAGGCTGTGGCACTCTCGTACAGGACAGAAGCCGACGTGGAATGACAGGCCCGGCAGAGGCTGCACGGGGTCCCACCCTCCCGCTGACGTCCCTGGCTAGAAATAAAAGCATGCCTCTGCCTGCCCAGCTGTAAGCAGAGCCCAGCGGGTGCCTTTGGGTTTAAAGGGCCTACATTCCCACGATGCCCATGTGCCTGGGCATGCTCTGACTCATGCACTGTCAAGAGCCCCCTCGAATAGCCCTGAAAACTTCGAATCCAGAACTGGGGTCAAGAGGAGAAAGGAGAGGCTCCTCTAAGACATGTACATCTGGGGTTCCCTCCTGCTCTAAACACCCACAAAGCCCCGTCTGCAAGTGTCCCCTCGAATCTACACTTCTCACTATGGAAAGCAAATGCCAGCCAAAAAATTTTTGTTGTCAGTAAGAGACCCAATTCCTCCATGTTCCCAAGTGAGAAAGCAAATCTACGAGGCAGGTGGAAACAGCCCTGTCCCCCACCTTGACCCTATGACTCCTCAGGCCTGGAGCCTGGGTGACAATACAGATCTTCAGCCACCACAGGACCCCCAGAACCTCAGCATGAGGCGAGATCCAGGGCCAAGACTCTCTGGGCCAGGAAGTGGGCCCAAGAATCCCTAAGTCAAGCCCACCCCTGTGAGCACCCCAAAACATAAATGTGAAATGAGGGTACAGGAGGTGACTGGGCCCCCCGCCCCAGAACCAGTGGTACTGGGAAGAAGCGGGCCATCCTCAGGGAAGGCTGAGGCCTCAGGCAGTCGCGCCCAGCTAGCCCAGCCCCTCCTCCGGGGACAGTTCCAGCACTGAGGCTCTCGGGTGCCTGCACAGCTTGCCCGGAGGAGGGTGGGGGAGGAGAACAGCCCCGCTCCTATCCGCCTCGTGGGTCTGGTTTCACCTCTGGGAGCACGGAGGACGAGCACAGCCTGCAGGGAGAACGGCGGGGGGGAACGTCCCCTCTCCTGCCCGCCGGCCCTCACCCCGCAGGCTGCGGCCGCACACCGCCCTGACGGGGCAGGGGCCCATCCTGCTCAGTCGGACAGAGGAAGGAAAAGAAACATTTTAAAAATAGCCAAAGATGGGTGAGCGCTTGCCACGTGCCAGGCATGGTCCCAAGCACCTATGGGCACGTGCCACCTCGTGAGACCCCACCGAGGCGGACCTGGCATCTCCCCATGCGAGATGAGCAGAGAAAGGCCCTTGGTCCTAGAAATCAAGGTTACTTTCTGCACTGAAGGGCAGCCAACCCTGAGAACTCAGGAAGTGGGTTTTTGGTTTTACTGAATTACTAAGAATTCTGCATCCTTTCCCCCGCCCCCAGCACAACCTTCCTTCCCATTGCATAATGGGCTCAGAAATGCTCAGAGGGAGGGCAAGGATAAGAGTAAGTCAGAATCAGTGCATCCTGACTATTCAAAGCGGCTTTGAAATGCTTCTGTGGTTGAGATAGAAGTCAGTCCTGTGGCAGCTAGGACTGGAGGAGCAGGTCCCAAATTCAAGGTCAGCCAAGACACAGTGGTCCTCGTGCTGCATGGACAGGCCCCAAAGCAGACGGCAGCACGCGGTGAGGCCGTGGAGGCGAGCGCGGCGTGCGAGATGACCAGGGCTCCGGCAGGGAGCAGAGCGAAACGCTAGACCTTCGGAAGCGCCCGCACGAGCCGCTGCCGCCAGCGCACGGGGGTCCGCGCAAGTGCCTCCCGGAGGCGCGCATCTGCACGGGGCCTTCCAGCATCCCCCCGGCCTTGCATCTTCCGGCCCGCCCTCACCCTGGTGCTGGGGTCCTTTCCCTGCAGCACTCCAGGCAGAGAAAGCTCCCCGGCCACAGCCCGAAAATGCCTCCTCATCATAACTCGGCCAAGAATAGAGGGAAAATAGAACCCATTATTCTCATTCTGAAGGGCTGGGAAATGGCTTTGCTTTTTGACATGAAATGTGCCTAAAAATAAGCTGTGAATTTGAAGCAGAGGTTGAAAACAGCTGCGAGTGACCTGAGCTCTCCTCAGAGCGGGCTCAGGGAAAGCCTTCGTTTCCAGAGGGCTGGCTGTCACTGTCAGAGCCGTGTCCTTGGCAGGGGTTTCCAGGGCAGGGGGCCGTGACAGGCTCATGGGGCTGCCCCTGCCCTGGGCTGCCCCCCCGGCTTTTAGCAGCCACACTCGAACAAGCACACGCTCGGGAACCGAAGACCCAGCAGCTGGGCGACGGGCTTCCTACAATCCCTGGACACCAGGCGTGACCCGTGGGCCTTAGGGCCGAGGCCTAGCGTGCACGCGGAGCTGGGGGGCGGGGCTGCCTGGGAAGCAGGACCTCTGGGCAGCGCCAAAGCGCTCACCAGGTACTGTCCCGGCACTGGCAAAGCCCGCGGGCGGGAAGGGCACGAACGCTCCGACCGTACGGGAAGGAGACCGAGGTGCCGAAGGTCTTTCTTGCTGTGGTTACCGCCACCTCTGGAGGACAAGCCAACACTCGGGCAGAGCTGCCCCGCGGCAGAAACCCGGGCTGCTGCTGGGCCACGGCAGCTGGGCGGGGCTACAGAGTCGCGCACACACGGTGGATCCCCAGTGCCAACCCCGAGCTCCCTGCACCCCCCCCCCTTACTCCACCAGCCTCCTCTGCGGCTGGCCACCCAGGGGGCTGTTAACGGGTGATTCTCGCCTGGGGGCACTGCTGGCAGCAGCGACGCCTGACGACATCTTTGGTTGGCAACTAGGGGTCGGGGATGCTACCGGCAGCTAGTAGGCAGAGGCCAGGGACGCTCTACACCCCACATGCCCGGGACAGCCCCCCAACAAAGATTTATCCAGCACAAAGGGTGACGGGGCCATGTCTCAGAGGCCCGAGCTACGGGGAGCGGTGTGAATGGAGCTGAGGCAGACTCATCGGACGCCCCCTGCCTGGGCTCCCCGAGGAGCTGACAGCCTAGCCAGCCACGGACTCAGTCACCAGGCACCACCCCAGTGCTGGGAAATCCGGGGCGGGACGGGCCGGGGCCTGCGCGTCGGCCTCCCTCCCCCGCCCACCGGACCACCAAGCGGCGCCCACCGGCAGGCCGCCTCCCCCGGAAGAGGAGCGACGTGGATGGACCTACTGCCGGTGGACTGCGCACTCGAGAAAGGGCAGAGTGGTAAACCCTGCGTGACGTGGATAAAGCAGACAGCTCCCCCCGGGGTCCCGTTGGCCTGGGAGCCCTGACCGCAGGAGCGCGCTGGCCGCGAGGTGCGCGTGTGCCCGCCAGGGGGCACGCCTGGCCGCCACCTCAGTCTCCGAGGGGCTCGTGACCAACCAGGAAAGGCCCTCAATAAAGGATAACTAGGTTTAACAAGTCAAGTCACTCCCAGGTGGACAGATGGGGTGTATTCAGGTCCCACTGTGGAAATGGAGGCTTGGGAAGAGGGGGTGCTTTGCCTGGGACCACACGGCCCAGGGTGCAGAACCCAGCACCCACTCCCTTCCCCTGACTAGAGCCGCATATGGGGACGCCCACTGGGCAGAGCTGTGGCCTGAGGCAGTATGGGAACAAATGGTTTAGCGCCTGCCCACCCCGCCCTGTCCTGCTGGCTTCCCCATCCCACGGCCTCTGCCCTAGACGATCAGGCCCCGCAGCTCTGGGAAACAAGGGTGCCCCACACCCCATCTCTGAGCCAGGACCAAAGGGACAAGTAATTCTCCTAATAACACTAAGAAAAGGAGCACGGGGTTCTCCCCTTGCTAGGGACTACCAGCCATTCCCAAGAGGCAGGTGGCGGTACCCTCCCCGGGGCCGGGGAGGTACAGGAGCGTGGAGATGGGGGGAGGAGGGGATCCTTCTGCTGGACTCAAACGCTGGATGGACTCCAGGCTTCCTGGCTCTATTCTGGGCCAGCCTCGACTCGCTGGGGGCAGTGGGCAAGCCGCTTCCTGTTGTTTAGGCTAGCTTCCGCGCGTGGGAGAGGCCGCGCAGCCTCTGCGGGCCGGAGGGATGCGGCCACACAGCCTGCGGCCACCAGGGCTCAGACCCTGGGGCTCCACAGCCTTGGCTTTAATGCTTATGTCAGCCAAAGCCTAATGCGACCTCATTCAAAGAGACCTTATCAGTTATCAATTTTTCCCCAAAAAATATTTGTCAAAATAACAGTGTTAACTATTTTCATCAGGAATGCTGAATGCCCTTTTACCAACAAAGGTACTAAAAACGGTCTGTGGCTGAAGAACTTCCTTTCCATGGTTTAAAGAAAAAGGAAGTGAGAGCAACGGGCCCGGGCCCGTGCTGCCCGCCCCAGCTGCGGCTCCAGGCCCACGCCCTCTAGGAACCCAGGGCCTGGCCCGAGACTCGACCCTCTTTTCCTCAGGCCTCAGCCAAGCGGAAGCGTGTGCCGTGGCGACGCCGCCCCCAAACGGAAGGCACGGGGCGCAGGCCCCGGCAGCCCGTCTGCTCAGAGAGCCTCCTCACGTAAAGCACAGCACTGCAAGGGCCACAGCACAGCCTGGCGAGCGGCGAGGTCTGACTGGTATCCCGTGCCCGCGGCCAGCCCTCGCCCCCACCCCCCGCCGTCTCAGCGCAGTGCTGCTCAGGGTGACCCAGACTGCCGGTCACGGGGCTCAGCCACGCCCGCCAGGCCACTCACCCGATTCCCGGAGGAGCCGGCCAGCATGGCGGGGGGCCTCTGGACCTTCGTGAGTTCTCCGGAATCCACGGTGTCGAAGTTACTCTTCCAAACCATCACCTGCCGAGACCAACAAGCACACAGGCTCAGGGAGAAAAGTCACCAGCCCTTCGCAGAGAAGATGGGCCTGAAGGCTGTCCCCAGAGCTCGGGGCCAGTGGCGGGACAGTGGCCCCCCACGACACCCCAAGCCAACTCCAGGACCTGCCCCGCTTTCCCGGAGGGCAGGCTTTTTGGACGGGCCTTGAGGGAACCTGGCTGTGCCAGCAGGACGGGACCACCGTGCGCCACCACCCGGCCTTTGCACTCGCTGGCCCCACCGCCCGAGCGGGCCCCTCAGGCTGCAGTGCCAGGCAGGCCATCCCTGGCCGCCTGCCAATTCCATCGCAGCCCTCCATTTCCTTCACAGCATCGGGGCCGCTGGTTACATACCCTCTTTGTCCCTTTTCCTCGTTCGTCAGTCTCCCCACTAACACGGGAGCTACTGAGGGTGGGGACCCGGCCTGTACACCATGACCCGAGCCCAGGCCGCTCGGAGCTGAGATCCTGGCTCCGCCCCTTACTGTGTGGCTCTGGGCAAGGGACTCGATCTCTCTGTGCCATGGATCCCAGCGCCCGCCTCCCGGGCTGCCATGCGGCCCACAGGAGACGGCTGGGCAGACACCGGCACCCGGAAGAAGCCGGCAACGTGTCCTAGGCCGGATCCCATACCCTGCTGGAGGGTCTTCACATCCCGAGGCTCCGGCAGATGCTGAGTGAGCCCCAGCTGGAGGCATCGGCCGCGTGTGGCTACACCGGTCCAGGACCACTTCCAGGACAGCAGGAACTGGGCAGCGTGGCCAGTGGTCAACCGAAAAACCTTGGTGTCCACTTCAGATGAAAAGCCGACGGGCCCTGGGGGCCTCCCCCGCCGGGACACGGCCATGAGCCCAGTTCTCTGGGGGCTCCTCGCCACTCCCAGCGGCATCACTGGTCACTGCCCCCCGACCACGGGGCACCCAGGGGCTCCCATCTGTCCCCGCTACGAGCAGAATGTCGGCACGCACCCTTGTTTACAAGGTCCTGTGACACTGCTGAACAACCCTCAGCAGCAGACGGGCTGTCACAAGCGCGCAGAGATGCTCAGACATCACTCCAGGAGGCGCCAGAGCACACCGCAGGGGGCGGCCGGGAGCTGACAGCGGCGGGCCGTCCCAGGACGGCCAGAGCAGGCGGAAGCCCCCTGGGCCGCGCGACCTCCTTCACCCTGACTTTCTTCGCAGTGTGAATTTACTGCTCTGGTTTCCCTCGTCTCCTGAGCAGTGAGCCGGGCCTCCAGGCCCAGAGGAGGCTCAGGGCCCCTTGCCCGGTTAGCGCAGCAGCTGGTGCAGGTGTGGAAAGACGCTGGCCATCTCCGTCCCGGGCTGTGCTGAAAGCTCCCCCACCCCGCTTTCCTCGTAGAGACTTGACCAGAATCGGTCCACTGGTTCGGGGCTGGGCTCCCGGGGAGGCCAGTGGGACTTTCCTGGGCTGAGCAGTCAGAGCGGGGAAGCTGGGCATCAAGTAGAGGGACACTCTGGATGGCTCACCAAGTCGAGGTGGCTCAGGACAGCCACCCCACCTCTCTGGACAAACAGTGCTGCACAGGAACTTGGAAGGAGACTTCCGGCGGGGGACTCTTCGACGCCCCCGAGACGCCCGGATGCCGGGCTCCAGGCCAGAGCCCGGAGGCAGGGTGCCCACCACGAGGTCACTGTTGCTCAGCAGTCCGGGCAGGAGGCACCGGGGCCGGCAGGCGGAAAGCCGCAGCAGACAGTGACAAAGCGGGGAAGGACCGCCTCACACAGGTCCCCCTCTGCAGCCTCGGAGTGTGGAAATGCTGACCCCTGAACTCGGTGCACGAGCAGGCTAGGGGCGGGCGCCGACGCCGAGGGGAGGCCCCGGGTAGCACGGAGCCTGCTCCCTCACCCGCGGGATGGGCGCTGGGCGCCTGCCCCTCCGGGCCACCGTGAGCTCCAAAGGAGCGACAAAGCTCTGGCCACACTGCCCACAGCGCCATGCCTGCGGCAAGCACCCAGAGTTACCTCATTATTCATTTATGATCGGGAGAAAGAAGCTACTAAAACTTTAACTTTTTCATGGCAACAGTAGCCTGGACCCACCCCCGCCAGCCCACACTGGTTTGAGCAGTGAGCGTTTGGAGACGCTGTCCCAGGGGGCGGGGGCCCTGGTCTGAGCACCCCACCCTGAGCTCCAGCCTTCGCGGTCACTGAAAGTCACCAAGGGCGCTGGGGAAACCCGGCCCATGCCCAGGACACCTCGGCCTCCTGGTCTGTTCTGACTGGTGTCAGGTGAGAGACCTCAGAACATCTTCACTTACTTGTTCGTCAGAACCTCCAGAAGCGAAATACTCTCCCGTTCTTGAAAAGGCAACAGAGGTGGCTGGACCCTAGCAGAACAAACGAACAAGAACAAACGCCCAAGGTCACTCCGGATGCTAAGCGCACAGGGAGAAACCAGGAGCTCCGGAGTGAATGCGGCCATGGGCCGAAGCGCTGAGGACCCGTTCGGCCCTTGGCCAAGGCTCGTACAGGTGCCCAGGCGCAGGCGCCACTGGCAGGACAAAGGACAGGCCATGGGTCACGGGCGGTCAGAGAGGAAGGAGGACGGCCGCGCTGGCAGCCCTGCTGGGCCGGCACCACTGTCCCCACTTCCCAGACGCTAGTGGCCAGAGAGGCGCACTGACGCGTGCCAGGCCCGGCCCTGGGACCGGAGCTCGGCCCCCCGACCCAGACCACGCTCTTCCTACACCACCCTGCGCTGACCGGACAAGCGGCGCCCTCAGGAGGAGCCAGGGAGCAGAGGCGGGGAGCCTTGGTGACACCGGAGGCCGGGGCTGGAGCAGGCAGGAGGCTGGGGGGGGGGGTGGCCTGGGCAGGCGCCCTCAAATGTGCCTGTCGCTGTGCTTACGGTCACGCCTGGGAGGAGCCTGGCTGCCCAGGTACGGGAGGTCCCACGACCACGGGAGGGGTGGCGCCGGGCCTGTGCTGGGCCGGGCTCTGAGGGCCGGGGGGGGGTGCGTCCAGGCTTGGGGTGGGGGGCCCCACGCACCACCGGGACCACCCCTCCCCATAGCACTTCCAGCGGCGGTGCTGGCACCCCCCGAGCCGCACTGGAGAAGAGGCCCTCTCCTGGATGACAACGGCAGGCCACTGTCACGAAGACCACTCAGCCCCTCCAGAGCAGCGTGGGGAGCAGCGGGAGCCCCAGGTGCCCGCACGGGCAGGCCCGGCGGTGGGGCCGACGGAGGGGTGGGGCCCGGACACCAGCCACACTGGGGAGCACCCTGCGCCCGGTGCCAGAAGGGACCAGACAAGCTGCGGGCTGGAAAGGGGACCGAGGTCAGGGAGCAAGGCCGCCTCCGCCTGCCCAGAGACAGAGGGGCTGAACCGGGCCCCTCCCGCGCGCAGCAGGAGCGGAGAGGCGCCCGCACTCCCAGAGCCTCCCGGGAGCCACGTGCGGGGCCGAGACAAGGCTGGTGCAGGCCGACCAGCACCAGGCCCGCCACCTGCGCTGGCCCTCGTGGCCCCCGGTGCGTGCTGGGCACGCGCGCCCCTCCTGAGGGGGCAGGTCCCGCCCAGGCCTCTCCCTGCCTCCTCGAGTGTGGGGCCCCAGGGGGCCAGGAACCACAGCGCTGAGTCCCGTGCAGCCATCAACGGACAAATAAGATCCACTCTTCTCGACAGGGACCAGACCCAGTCACACCAGTGCGCGTGAAGCGCCAGGTGCAAAGCAGCACACACAAGGCCCGCATGTGGGACGGGGCAGGGTACGTGCCATTCAGGTGCCCTTCCAGGTGACAGTCACTGAGGGCTAACAAGCGTAACAGGACTTTACGGAGTGTATGTGTGCTAACAATTCCAGGTGACTTTTACTCGGTTCTTGAAAGTCTTTGTAATTTCTCATACTTTGAATTTTTAACAAGTATGTGGCATTGCTACATTAACATGAAAACAAACAAGGAAAAACATAACTATTTTCATTTTGATGAAAAACCAAAAGGGAAGAGAGAAAAGGGAAGGAAGCCAGGGCACGAAGTGTCCAGAGAGCTGGGCCCCCTGCCGACCAGAGCTGCCTGAGAAATGGCAGGTTTCCAAGAAGCCACAGCAACTAAGGAACCACGCAAACATTCGTGGGTCAGTCACCTTTCCTGCGGTCACTCAACCACTAGATGGCAAACTGGAGCCCAGGAGCTGGAGACCCAGGGGCACCAGCAGCGGCAGGACCAGCACAGAGTGCGGCCGGAGGCCGGGCAGGCGCCTCGGGCCCGAGCCCCGGTGCCGGGAGCCCTCTGAGCAAGATGTGCTGAACTCTGCCCAGGGGCCGAGTGCCGGGAGACTCTGGGGATGGCGCGAGGGACACCCAGCTACGGGGGGACTTGCGAGAGTGAGGCCCCACTGGGCAGGCTGCTCAGCTCCCGCCCGGTGCCTCGGTGGTCCCAGAAAGAGGTCTCCCACGAAGGTCTCGCCTGCCAGTCCATCAGGCCCCGGGCAAGCGGCCCAGCGGCCTGTCCTGGGCGCTGCAGTGGCCCCATGACTGGAATGCGGACAGGCTCCCCTGTGCTGAAGATCAGCGGCTTTGGCCTTCCCAGGAGGGTGAGGGAGGCAGACAACCCAGGCCCCCCCGCGGCCTAGCCAGGCCCTACCCGCCCCGCCTCCCCCCAGCACTCCCGCACCGACTGCTCACCGCCCCGCAGACGGCGGGGGCGCAAGGCCTCCTCCTCCTCCATGGCCTTTCTGAGCCTCCCACATGCAGCTCTGAATCTAGTTATTTTCCATCTTTCCTGGTTTTAAATAAATCCACTTAAGATTACAAATTTGCCTCTGATTACCGCCTTAGATAGATCCGAAAAGTCCCTGACCCACTGTGTTCTCCCAGTTGTCTGCTTTCGTGTTCAGTTTCCACTGTGATTTTCTCCTTAGCCTGGCAGTGATTTTGATGAAATCCAGTTTCCAACCGTGGGGCTCAGGGTGTCTCTTTCTCACAGACAGAAGTCAGACAAGGCGCACGCTGAGATCGTTCTGCCTTCGTGGCGGCTTATGCCTTTTCGTGAGTCACTCTGCGTGCATTCATCTGCCAGCTCAGGGCAGGGGTATTGCTAAGCGGTCTCTCCCCCCAGGCCAGAAACCTCTGCTTACCCCTGAGTGTGACTCTGAGCAGCAGCTTCTGGCTGGGCCTTCAGCAGCGTGGAGCCCAACTTGCCCCAGATGGCTGGCAGTGCCCACCTGCCTGGGGCCCTGGTCGCCATGGGCTCTAGGTCAGGGCCGCTGGCAGGAACAGCTCCTGAGCTCCACCAGGTCCTTCCTCCCTCCCTCTCTGATCTGCCAGCCAGAGTCTTTCATGAGATGGTCCTGCTTGGTCACCATGAGCACTGGACACAGCCTGGCCACCCCCCACCATCCTCTCCCCTCCTGACCCAGGCACCCTGGTCCTCGAGCTTGGCTGGACCCAGACCCAGCCGTTTTACCGCACGCTGTCTCTGCCTTGCCAGCCTCAGACCCAAGGGACCCTACTGTCTGGTTTCTCCACTCGCACGCAGCAAAGCATCGATGGGGAAAGATTTTGAAAAAGAGGCAAACCGAAGGGCCCCACGCATCTGGACCGCCACCCCCGGGTGCTTCTCACTCGCAGCCCTGCGGCTGGTCCAGACCTGGCCACTCCGCTCACCCCTCCAGCACGATCCCCACATGCCTCGGCTTGACCCTTGTGCACGACAGCTACACCAGCAAAGCCCAGCCAGGCACCCCAGCCGGCACCGCTTTCGGTGGCTACCGACAAACAGGCACGTCACGCCGCGTGCCCCAAGCCAGGGGTGAGAGGAGCGTGTACCCAACAGGGACACGGAGGCCAGGAAGGCCTGAGAGGTCCCCGGCCTTCGTGCCAGGCCACTCCCTCCACGAACCCCTACCAGGGAGGCGCCTGCCCCGCTCACCAGCATCCGCTGTGGGCCGGCTCTTGGGTCCGAGTGGCGGCCCAGGGAACAGGCAGCGGCCTCAGGCAAGCCGAGGCTCTCTCCCGACCCTGGCTGGGGACACGGCTCCCAACGCTCCAGCCTGGGCTCTAGGCAGGGGGCAGAGGGCCAGGATGGCCTCTTGGCTGCTTGGGTCGGCGCGAACACGCTGCTCCGCCTGCTGGCGTCCCCTTGCCCGTCCCAGGTGTCCGACTATTCAGGCCAGGAGGGATGAGTTTCCTCTCCCCTGGAGCAGCCTGAGGGGCATGTGTCCCAGGCCGCGGCACCCCTCTGCCGCCCCTCTCTAGGGAAAGCCTCCATGGCCGGGCACGGCACGAGCTGCCAGCGACGTCAGTGGATCCGCGTCCTGTGGTCTCACGACCACCACGACCCCAAGCAGACAGTGGCTCTGGGGGGGGCCAGGCCCTCACCCACGTCCTGGGGCAGCCGGGCTGCAGGGAACCACGTGCCCAGCGGTCCCTATGCCGCTCAGTCACTCCGCAGAGACGCGAATCCAACTGCACAGCCGCGAACGCCAGATTTGACTCCCACCCACGTCCCGCCCACCGCCGGCTCCCAAATAGCTCTGGGGACTCGAACCAAATGAGCATAGCTTGAGATTATGTTTCAGAAAATACAGAAAAATAAATCTCTATTTCTAGCACATTGTCCCCACGCTTGCCACACGGAGCTATTGGGGCCTCGCTCGGGGCGCAAGGCTTCGAGCGACAGCTGTGGTTGGTGGGAGAACCCTCCTCCTCCTGGTCTTGCCGCAGGGAGGGATGAGAGGGGGTGAGGAGGCTCCCGTGGAGCCCTGACACCCCCGAGTCTGCGCCGGATCCAGGGAGAAGCAGGGACTCCCTTGCCTCCAGCTTCACCGGCATGGCCATGGGAGACCCCACAGCCAGACTGCGGAGCCTCAGGGAGGACAGGGCCCCTGCCCCCAGCCGGACCTGCAGGGCTCAGGCCCCGGACAAGATGGCCTGACTGGTGGGACTAATAAGGACATGCAAACAGACCTGCGGACCAAAGGGCCACTGCTCAGGACAGCTGGGGGCAGGGGGTGGCAGGCAGGCAGGTGTGGGGCAGGGGAGTGGCTGCAGTCCATCCACTAGGGGATTGATTTCAGGAGCTACATGGCAAAAGAGAAATCAAAGCAACAGACATTCTAGGGGAAATGAAAAAAAAACCTTAAACAAAAGAAAAAGCCAGATACACCTTGAGAGACTTAGTGGGAGGGGGAAATGGGCAATTTCCATCCCAGAGGGGGAGGGGCTGATGGCTATGGCCCTGTGCCTATCAACAGGGACTACATCATCAGAGACCCCAACATGGGCTCGTTTTCCTAACTGACGGCCCACCCATGCCCCTAACGGAAACCTTATATGGTCTCTTCAAGAGCTCTCGCCCGGAGCAGCAGGGCACCATGACCCAAGAGCTGAAGTGGAAAGGGCCCAGCACTTGTGAGGACCTACTGTGCCCCATCTGGGCCACACAGACTCGTCCTCTCCTAGAACAAAGCCGATGAGCAAAGG
Organism: Rousettus aegyptiacus; assembly: GCF_014176215.1. Lineage (NCBI taxonomy): Eukaryota > Metazoa > Chordata > Mammalia > Chiroptera > Pteropodidae > Rousettus > Rousettus aegyptiacus. Next base: position 157,094,963 of record NW_023416307.1, read on the forward strand.
CTCGGCAAAGCCAATGTCGTGCCCAGCGTCACGGGTAGGAGGCAAAGCTGGGGTGGCCAGACCCCAGTGCCCAAGCCGGAGGCTCAGGCTCTCTGCTGGACAAGATGGAAGAGCCCCTGCTTTTCCCAGAAACAGGGAGTACAGCTGCTCTGGAAAATACTGGGTGTTTCCTTAGAGAGCAGGGCATCGTCACCCAGCAGACAAGGCTGTGTGCCCCCTCCCCAACCGAACATGTCCCGGCACTGGGCCTCAGTCAAAGGAGCTGGCAAGGGTGCCTGCTGCAGGCTCTTTGCCAACCCAACCCATCCAGAGAGAGGCCGCCCAGTGTTCCCGGGGCAGAGCGGGGAAGGAGGGCCGTGCGCAGCACCAGGCGGGGCTCGGCCCACTTTCCCCCCGGGTGGGCAGGTGCGGCTGGAGACCGCGGTGCCCTAGCTCTCCGCCCCGACAGGCTCCTCCGCCCGCCCTGGCCCCTGCCTGGCAGAGGCGGCTGTGTCTGCTCAGGCTGCGTCTAGAAACCTGCTGCCAGCTGCTGCCCCGTCATCGCGGGGCCCGGCACAGCCGGAGCAGCAGGCCTGCGGAGGGGCCAGGGTCCGTGCGGGCTGGAGCCAGCAAAGGGCCTGCCCAGTTCTCGGGCCTGCCATCCCATCACTCGAGGATGCTCAGCTGGCGGAAGCGAAAGGGACCCGTGGGCCCCAGCAGCTGTTCCCAGGTATCCCATGGGCAGGACCTCAGTCCCCACGGAATGGCCTTGTAGCCCAGTCCCCAAGCCGGGACTACAAGAGCGGAGCACCAGGATCCCTCGGGCCTGCAATTAGCTTACAGCCGACGTCCACTCCCGGCCCCACAGAGCGGGCCAGCCTCACACAGGCCAGTCGCGCCAGAGAAGCTCCGAACTGCTGGCCCAGCCCAGGGGACCCCAGCTGCACGGGGCGGTGCTGGTCGTAGCTTGGTGCCAACGTCCTGTGCTTCAGGAGACAACTAATGGCACTTCCGGCGCCAACCCGGACAAGCGCTTCGGCCAGCAGCTCTGCCTCCCCACCCTCCTCTCCGCCCTGACCCTCCCACACGGTCCCCCGCTCCGCCTGGAGCCCCGCCCCCACGCAGGCCCCCTCCCTGGCGCGCACAGAGCGCCCCCTGCCGGTCAAGGAGCGTCTCGCCCCTGCATCAGCTCCCCGTGGCGGGCTGTTCTCAGCGGGCCCTGACCCCCGCCGGCACTGTCCCTGCTCACAGGAACGAGAATCGAGAAGCGCGAAGGAACTGCTGCTCCGTGCGCAGGAAAACAAGAGCCCTCCCTCCCGACGGCCCTCTCTGGGCTATGCCTGGGGGCTGTCACGAGGTCCCTCAAGGCCCCAACAGGTGTCTGTCACGAGGTTCCTTCCTGCTGGACCGGGAACAGGTCACGTGGCGGCAAGGCTAAGACCCACACAGCCACAAGCCTGCGGGCCCCCCGCACAAACCAGTGAGCTGAGAACGGGGGTAAAATCACTTCTCAGCGCCGCACGCGTGAGGCCAGTGCGTGTGGGGGGAGCGGACTCGGGCACTCGCCCCAGCTCTGCCACCCGGAGACGCGAGCGAGACCCTCCCGGCCCAGCCCACTGTCCAGGCCTTGTCTCTCCACCTGGACTCGAAAGTGCTCTCAGATCTGCCATCGTCATTTGTGGACAGAACCCCGGGCACCTGGGACCCGCCAGGACGCACCCGGGAGCCCGGGGGCTGCGCGGCCACACGCTCCAGGAAGCGGCTGGTGGCAGCTGCGCTTCCTGCGGCTCACCCGCGCCCTGGGAGAGAGCGTGAGAACCCCAGTGACAGAGGCGCCCAGGTGCACATCTTCCTCGAAGGCCAGGCGGGCGTGGACATCACGCCGGGAAGCCTCAGAGGACCGCAGCCCTGAAGAGCACGCGCCAGCCCCCTCCTCAGCAGCCAGATGCAGCGCCCTGCCAGGCTCTGTCCCAGGGCTCAGGAGCCGCAGTCCATACCCCGACGGGGGTCACAGAATGCCTCCGACTCCCGCCCTCACGAACCCTCCAATCGGGAATGTCCCTGGAGCACGCCAGCTCCCAGGCGACACACGGGCCCAGCCTCCACGGTTCCTCCCAGGGGCTGAGCGGAGCAGCCCCCGCTCCTGGCCACGTCTCCACAAGTACTAGGTACTCAGTCAGGCTGGTGGCTCTGTTTTAACCAACTGCCCCCCACAAGAAGGCGCTATCAGCTGACTCTGAATCGCCCCAAACCTAGGGGCAGAGCCAGGCCCAACGAGGAGACACAGCAGACCCTAGCAGACCCTGGGGCACAGAGGGCAAGCAGGGCTTTGCTCAGGGCACACAGGCTGCCCCAAACACTGCGCATGTACACCTCGACATCTGCCCTCAGGCCGGATGCTTCGATCATGACGCTGCTCCACATCATTAGGAAGCACCCCAAAACAAAGTCCTCTCACGGCGGAAGGGGCAAATGAAGCGGGCAGGTCCGCACGAGTGGCCGGCCGTACACGCAGCACGGAGCTGCGGCCTCCAGCGGGGAGGGCGCGGTCCCATCGCCGGCCCGGAGCAGGAGGGCGGGAGAATCGGTGCTCTGCGAAGAAGCCAGGGGTTCAAGCAAGTGCAGGGATGGCGCAGAGCCCGGGCGAGGCTGCCTCAGAACTCTGGGCTAGCCAGGCCCCAGGATCCCCACCCCCCGGCACCCCGCAGTGGAGCTGGCGCCACGGGTCCCCCAGGAGGAGCCCGAAGACCCAGGGCAGGCCGATCCTGAGTGGGAGTGTCCGTGTTTGATGGGGGCTGCGGCTGAGAAGAGAAATGGACGGAGCCTCTCGCTCTGCCCCCTCTGGCACTGGAGATGCAGCACCCCCCGACCCCCCTAGCACCGCGCTGACGCGGCCCACCTTGCCCGGCCTAACCTGTCCCGTGCCTTCTGAGCTCTGCGGACCTCCCTGGGGGGTCCCCGCTTCCCATGAGCCCCAGGGGGTGGGACCGTGACATCCACTTCGTACCCCTGGTGCCAGCCCAGCGACCCGGGGGATGGGTGGTGAACAGACAAACGCGCGGCAAGGGAACGAAGGCGAGCCCTGCCCCCTGCCTCCCCGGGCGCCCTGAGCTCCGTGCCCTAAGGAAGCGACGACTCCGCGGGGCCGTTTCCCACCCTGCAACCCCGAGCGCCAGCTGCGCCCCAGCCTAGTCCTCGCATTTCGAGGTTCGAGAGCAACGAGCCGCCGCAGTTAGACTTGGCCCGTGTCCCTTCTCGGGGAGAACGGCGTCAGCGGGCTCCCTCTGCGGGCCCGACGCGGGGCCTGAGCGCGGGAAGGGCGTCTTCGACACCGCGCGCAGGTTCTTGGGCCAAGGGCGGGCAGCTGGGCAAGAGCCCGCGCGGGGGGCGCGGGGGGCCGGGGTCGGCCGGCGGCGCCGTCCACGCCGCGTGGCTCTGTGCTGCCATTTCTCCCTTTTGCCGGGAGGGGAGGTGGCAGCAGCGCATGGGGCCGCGTGCTGTCCTGGTCGTGAGATCCCAGACTGGCTGCACGGGGCTTTAACAGCTGACTTGCCGAATGGCCAACCAAGGTCGTTGCCAAGAAGCTGATGCCAGGAGCAAGTCACTCCAGCCCGGTGGCCGTACAGCTCACTCAGATGTCCCCGCGGGTCCTGACGGGGAGGACGGGAGGCCGAGGGTGGCGAGCAGCCTCCTTGTCCCAGGGGAGCAGGAGGATGGGCCCGGGCCCCACCCCAGGCTAGGACCAACGGCCTCCGTGTGTCCCGACTCCAATGGCAGAGGGCTCTGGAGCCCTGGGCTAGACACCTCGCACCTGACTGCTGGCCAGGGCCCCCACCCCGACCCCATCTCCGTCCTGCCTGCCTGCTGCTCACAGGTGGAGAGGACGAACTGCAAAGCTCTGGTGTCCAGACCCCCGCCCCACCAGGGTGTGGGGACCACGTCCTGACAGGAAACGTTCTTTGCCCACAGGAGACAGCTCGGCCACAGCTCCTGGCGGGGAGAGCCCCCGCCGCCCCTCACCTCACCCCCAGGGCCGCCCGCCTCCGCGCACCCAGGGCGCCCGAACGAACGAGGGGGAAGCGTTCCCTCCCGCGCGCTTGTGTCTGCAGAGGCCTGACGTCTGCAGGACCCGGAGACCCTGCAGGGGTGGCTCAGGGCGTGGGTCCCAGGGCTCCGCTCGACACTGGACCCAGGGAGGCCTGGGGTCACGAGGGGACAGACTGCATTCAGCCCCCGGGGGCAGCCTGCCAACCAGATCCAGATGCCTCATGCCCACTCCCCACCCAGCTTGGCTCCTGCACCCGCTTCTCAGCTGTGGGGCCGTGGTCAGGCCCCACACTCCCCCTGGAGGCCTCGGGTCTTATGGGGGGCAAGCCCGTCTCTGCATCTCACCCCACTGCCCAGACCACGAGGGAGCCACGGATACCGCCCCCAGTGGGGTCCAGGGAGGGGCCGCCGCAGGGGACCTCCGCCCCGCGCACGCCAGGCGGTGCCCGGCCGCGCCCTCACCTGATGCCCATGGAGCGTGTAGAGCAGCCGGCCCTCCAGGAGGTCCAGGATCTTCAGGGTCGAGTCGCTGGAGGCTGTGACCAGGTGGTTCCCCGAGGGGTGGAAGGAGAGGGCGGTCACCGCAGCACTGTGCACTGTGGGGGGACGTCAGTCAGGCGGCTCCGGGAGCCCGCGGCACAGCGGAGGCCTGAGAGACATGGGAGCCCCACGGGGCTTCCCAGGGGAGTGGCACGGCCCAGGGAGAGAAGACTCGTCCGGGCTGAGGACGGAGGGCAGAGGGCAGGCAGCGGGAGCGCATGGGGCGCAGCCAGGGACCGAGCCACTCCGCCTGAGCCACCACGTGGGGCGCAGTGCCCAGAGGGACGCTGTCCCCGCGCGGCCGCTTCAGGGAAGCCACGCGGCAGGCAGACCCTGAAACACGACCCGAAGCCCCTGCCCCGGGACAGAGCGTGTGGGGGCAGGTGAGCGGACAGCTAAGACACGCTCCAGAGCCAGCCAGGCGGGGGACCCAGCGCGGCCTCCCCACTGGCCCGCCGCACGACCTCGAGCCGGCAGCCGGGCACGCTGGGCCTGCACCGCGTGGGAGGGGTGCCGTGGGGGCGTTACAGCTCAGGCCCGTGAGGCCTCTGCACAGAGGGAGCCCCCGGCGTCCCCTGCAACTCCAGGTCCCACCATTCTACCCACTCAGCAGCTCCGCGCTGCCCGCCGCCGCAGCCCGAGCCCCGCCAGCCATCCTGGCGTCCTTGCTCTCCGAGGTCTGGCTCTGTCGGCTCCCCAGCTACGGGTCCTTTCCACGCCTTGTCCCCCTGGGCCCTGGAGACTTGCCACCTCTTCCCCTGACCTCGAAGCTCACTGCTCAGTCACCTCCACAGGGACGCCTCCCCTGACCTCCCCGCCCAGGCCACCCCCTTGCTTGTCCTCCCGAAGCACCCCAAGTGTCCAGTCAGGGTATCCTTCACAGCAGGGCCCCCCATGAGACAACGTGCTCCATGAGGCAGGGGCTGCGCTGGGTCCTTGACGCAGAAGGCGCCGCTGGCGGGTGAGGGGGACCCAGGCAGGCCACGTGGGGGCGGCACCCAGCTGCAGCACAGCGTCCTAGGAAGACCCCATCACCGCGGGCCTGGCGAGGAGAGCCAGTGGAGCTGAGATAACCGTGACCTCGCCAAGTGAGAAGCGCCACAAACATGGCCACGAGTCCAAACCCCAACCCCTCCTCCCGGCACTGTGGGGCCACCTGCAAGGAACCAGTGCTGGCCCGGGAAACGCACCCCCCGTGATGCGGCCCTCAGCGGCGGCCACACAGGTGCAAGGGGCCCGCGGACCCCAGCCCAGACGACGCGCAGATGTGCCTGGGTGTGGGGACGGGGCCCGAGCACGCTCGGGCGACAGCGAGTGCTTCCTGTGGGACGATGTTCACGTCTGAACGCCGCCTGCACGTGAGGCCGTGCGGGAGGGGCCGGCACCCTCAGCGTTTGCCCAAACGGGGCGCGTGGAGTCAGGGTGTGGACATCATGCCAAGGCCTCCTGCCTGGTCGACCCACTCAAGGGAGAAATGTCCCCCAGAGACAGTACCAGGGCCCTGCCCCACGGCAAGTGGCAGGGCTGTCAATGGCCTCCTGGCTGGTGGGGGACGGGGGTGCGTCTGGAACCGTTCACTCAGAAGAGAGCGCGGTCTGGCGCGCCAGGCTCTGGGGACGCGCCAGACCCCAGCTCGCCCGCCTTGCACACTCACTCTCGTGCCGCGTCCCGGGCCCACCAGCCTGGGGCGGCCGCTCTGGCTCTGCAGAAGCAGTGGGTGGTCCAGGGAGGCCTCATTATCAGAGTCACCCGTGCTCAACAGTCCCCCCAAGGGGCTTGGCAACCCCCCCAGGGGGGCGAGCCTCCCGCACGAAGCCCGAGTGACTAGCCACAAACGACCCGCTTTTCGTCAAGCCCAAAGCGGCAGGCCCTCTTCTGGGCTCCACGGCAGGTATCAGCGGTAACGGATGGCCGATGGCCATTTGGGCACAGTGTGGGCACCTGGCTGCTATCCCCTCCACCTGACGCCAGGATTCTACAGGTCACCAGGAGCCCAGAGAGGGTGAGACCGAGGCCACTGCAGACCCTGCCCCCAAGCACAGGGAACTGGCCACAGCTGGTGGGCAGCAGGTGCCTGAAGGAGAAGCCTGAGCACCTGCCACCCACTCCGCCCCTGCGGCCCCGCACGGAGACGCCCTCCGCACCCTGGCCGCTGCCCGCTGGGCTCCAAACCGGCCCGGGGCCCAGAGAGACCCGAGGGCAAAGCAGGCGGTTCCTTTCTGGGGCAGCCCTCCCCACCTGCCCACCGTGACCGGCGGCTCTGGGATTATGGGGACTGGACTCGCAGGGTGAAGGTGCTCTGACCAGCAGCAAAGGACCCTCCGGACGCCGTCTCTGCGAATGCCGCCCACATAAACGCCACGTAGGGATGGTGGGGAAGAGCCAGTGCCTCGGCCGATCTGGTGGGACGGCACACTGCCTCCCGATCGAAACACCAGGCAAAGGCTGCAGGCCCGCCCTGCTGGCCACGCCTGGGCCGGGGCCTGCTGAGACCCGGCGGGCAGAGGACCTGGGACCTGAGCTCCAGCAGGACCTTCTGGGGAGGCCGAGCTGCGCCCCCCGGGGCCCGCACAGTAAATGGTTAGAACTAACTCAGTGCAAGTGGCCCAGGCGGGGTGGTGGATAGATGCCAAACTCGGGGTCCCAGCCGCGTGATCACGGGCGCGCCTCACGCGCCCCTCTGTGAAGCGGGGACTACCCCCACGCGGCTGCCATCCAGGCCTGCCCCTGGACGAGAGGCCCGCACGTGCCTGGAAACCGCAGAGCACACCGTGGTTCTGGGTTGGGGCTGCTGCTCGGCTGTCCCAACAGTCCCAGTGTGGGCTCCGGGCTTATGGAGGCCACCACCCCCCCCGCGGGGACGGGCTCCCCCAGGGCTCCGAGGGCCCCGCCGACTGCCCCACCGACTCCCTGCTGAATCGGGAAACGGGAGCTGCTCCCCACAGCCATCAGCCAGAGCCAGCCAACTCCTCCCGGGGACAAATGGCGCCAGCTGCCTGCTGCAGCCCAGGTGACCCTGACCACCTGGCGCGGACCAGGAAGCGCCCTCCACGGACCATGGCTGTGGGCAGCTGGCCTCACACCAGTTTCATGAACCGAATCCTCTCAAAAAAGCCCAAAGCCCACTCAGCAGTGCTTGGCGTCCACCCAGAGTCACCGGGGGAGACAGTGGACGTCACTGTGCCCTTAACCACTCTCACCAGGCTTTCCTAGAGATCAGGGACAGAAGACCGCTCAGGCACCCCTGCCCCAGGTCTGGAAGCTCCTCTCGGGGAATCGGCTTCCAAACAGATCGCCCTAAACTTTCGGTGGGCTGCCTGACCCACGGACCTGGCCTCAGCCCTCTGCAGGCCCCAGCGCCCCGGGCCCGGCTGGCCGCCACCCCGCAGCATGGGCTCTTCCCCTGCTCAGCCCCCCAAGCCCTTCCCTGGGCCTGGCGCTGCTCCACTCTGGCGCCCGGCCCTCCCTGGACACCAAGCACGGGCAGCCTCCCCGCCAGTCGCCGGCTTCCTACCCAAGCTCCCGGTGCTGCTGTCCTCGCATGCGCCCCATCCCTTCGCTCCTCGAGTGACGGGCTGGTCCGGCACTGCCGGCCGGGCCACGCCTTTGGACTCTGGGACAGAGCATGGCATCCGAGGCCCTTCCAAATGAGTGCCTGGTGCTGCGGCACCCCACAAACACCAGGCCCGGGTCGCCGACCCATCAGAGGTGGGCCTGGACCCTCCCAAGACTTCTGTGATACTGACCACGCCCCTGGCACTGCAGTATAACCCCACGAACCCCATGAGGAGGGCACCATCGCCTCCCCCTTCAGACAGGGCCAGCTTGTGCTCCCAGCCGCTGCGGGGCCTTGTCACCTTCCTCCCCACCTCTCCCTGTGCAGGCCGGCCCTCCCGACCCCAGGCCCCGCGCCTGGAGGCGGCCTTCACGCCCCGCACGCCCCGCCGCCCACACACCTTCCCCGATCTCCGACTCAGGCTTCTGAGCCTGAAGGAGGGAAGGAGAGGTGGTGTGGCCTCCAAGTGGGAGGCAGACTCTGCTGCTGCTCTGTTCTAGAAGCCTGTGTGTGTGAAACAGGCAGCAGCAGCGAGGAACCTCCCAAGGCTCCCCGTGGAGGAAAGAACCCGAGCTTGCGGCTGGCCCCCGCCGCCTGGTGGTGGTGCAGGGCACTACAAGCCCCGACCGCAGACGCGGACCCCTCAGGAGCTCCTTGCCTCCTGACTCAGCACCACTGTCATGGTCACCAACGCTGTACGTGGTTCCTGATTTGTGCCAATCACTAAGTCCTTGACTCGGACAACTCAAAACCCTCCCAACAGCACCTGTGAGACAGGCCACATCACTGTCCGGGGGCTCGACAGGCACAAGTGACCTACTCAGCATCACACAGCTAGGAGTGCTGAGCCGGCCACAGAGCCCCCCACCCCGGTGCTTCTCAGGACTGGGATCTGCTCCCCCTTCAAGGGACGTGTGTCACCCTGGTGACCCCAAGAAAGTGCTGTTCTCAAGCTCTTGATAGTTGGCTAGGAAGGTTCTGTGAGCTGTTGGGGGGCGGCCCTGAACCCCAAGCCTACACCTCTGTCTCACCTTCAGGTGTGAATTTTGGAAGTGAGCCCATGAACTCTCAACTCAGCCCCACGGGCAACCACAGCTCTTCCCCCAACTCCGGCTACACCCCCCGGGTGCCAGCCCCGAGCCGCAGGCCCGCCTGCCCCCACTCAGCCTCCCGCACAACCCACAGCTGCTCCCCCTCGCTGCTCCCTTCACGGGGATCCATCCCCACACTCGGGGTGACTCACAGCTCTGCCCAGTCACACTGCGCTCAGGCCAGCCCCACACTCCACCGCCCTCAGCTGTGGCCTCCCGGTCACAGCCACGTCTGCCCTGCCCCATCCGCCCTGGAGCCCGGCTCAGCCACTGCCCTGACTTCCAAGAGCGACAACTGAATAGAGGACACAGCCTCCGGCTGCCTCCCGTGCCCGGCCCCAAGCCCAACTGACCCTCCAGATGGCTCACAGCTCCACATCTATGGAGGAGACTCTGTGGGGCCAGAGATGGCCGACATCCCGCCGACGCTGACCTCTTCTGACAGACATGCCCCCTTCGGCACAGGTCAAGGGTTGTCGCCTTGGCCCTGGGGGGCAGAGCCTCCCACACGCGGGGAGCCGAGTGGCTCAGGCAGCCCCTGGGGGAAGCCCCTTGAGAGGAGCCCCGGCCAGAGACCCAGCGAGGGCTCCCCGTCGGGCCTGCAGCGGGCATGCGGCTGCCGCCGAAGTGCCTAGGGGACGCCAGGTCGCGTCACGCTCCATCCCCCGGCCGCGGCTCCGTGCCAGGACGGCAACGCCACAGGCCGCCCGCCTCCGAGGGCCCGAAAGCCCCGGGACGCCCCGCCGGCCAGGGCTGTTGGCCGCCGGGCGGCGGGGCGGCGAGGGGCGCCCGCGGACACTCACGCTGGTAGTGCTGCAGCAGCCGGTGCGTGCGCACGTCCCACACCTTCACCGTGCTGTCCGTGCCGCCGGCGGCGACGCACGTGCCGCTGGGGTGGAAGTCCACGCAGGAGACGAAGCTGGAAAGACAGGAGCCGCCACGCGGACGGGGCGCGCGCGCCGGCTGGGAGCAGACCCCCGAACGCCGAGCACCGTCCCTCAGCCCAGGACCCCCTCCCTCCCGCCTCCCTGCCGCCCGGTGCCCTCAGCAGGCGGCCAGGGGAGAGGGAGCGGAGGGCGAGAGCAGCGGCTGCAGTGACGCCGGTGGATGCACCAGGGGACAAAGCCAAGCACCGACTCTAAGTACGAGGCGGGAAAGCGGCCTTTGGACCACCAGGCAGCCGGCCGCTCGGGGCTTTCAGAGACAGAGCTGGGGCCCCAGCACCCGTGCGGGACTCCCAGGCCGGAATCGTGGCGGGCTCTCGGGAGGGGCCCTCACCGGCCTCACCGAAGAGGGTGAAGCTGGGCTTCATCCAGGAACCCAAGACAGGTGAGTCCCTGCTCAGACGCAGGCCCCTCCCTCTCCTGACGACGCAGCCCAGCGTGAAGGGCCGCCACCCGCAACGAGACCACAACGGTCCCTCCACTCATGAAACCACCGCCAGGTAACGCACCAACGTGCTTTCTGGGGCTCTGGGCTCAACTGCTTTCAGAGAGACGTGCCACAAGTCTGAGAACTAGAAACTGAAGGGAAAAGGCAGCCGCCGAGACGCGCATGCCTTGGGGTTAAGCACGGCCCTCCCCTGTGGGAACGGGGACGAGGCCGGACCTTCCGGTCACAGGAGACGACGCGGAGACAGAAGACAGGGAGCAGCTGAGATGCGGCAGCTGGCGCCGCCGCCCTCGGAGGCTGTGGGGCCCCGTCGTGTCTGGGCCCGCGCTTTTTTTTTTTTTACAGATGGACGATGGTCTGGGCACTCACCTGCCATGCTCACAGTACGAGTGGACACACTCGCGGCTGGTCTTGTCCCACAGCTTGACGGTCTTGTCATCACTGGCAGACACGATGAGCCGTCCGTCAGGGGAGAACCTGAATCAGGCAGGGCACAAGTCACACGACAGCTAACGGACACCGTGGGCCCACACGCCCCCTCCCACAGCCACCTCCCTGCACTGCCCACTACCTGGTCCCGGGCATCAGTGCGGCTACATGTCCTGCTGTGTGTGGCCCAGGTGACCCTGGGCAAGTGGCGTCCCTCTGAGCTGAGGCAGGCGCAGGGGGCACCCCACGCTGCACACGCCATGTGGCAGTGTGCGTGCTAGCTGCTGGTGCTACCGGCATCGGGTGGTCCCGGGCCCGCCATCAGCGCCACTGTCCTGTTCTAGGTCCCCCAAGTCTACACGTGACTCTGAGGATGGATGAGCAGAACGCAATGTGCCAACAACGAAGTGGAGGTCTTGGACCCCACTACCAAAGGGCAGTATGGGCTTGACACCCCTCTGCTGGCCTGGGCCCCCCATCCTCAGGATCCTGATAATGAGGTCTCGGAACAACCAGGGACCTCCCAGGACAAAGGAACAGGCGCCCTGGAGAACAAGTAAGTTGCATGGGGTCCCCAGAAGAACACAGCCACAGCCCCCAACCTGATTCCCAGTCTCCCGGTGTCCCCAGACACCCACGGCCTCCTCCTCTGGAGCACAGAGATTTGACAGGGGAGCTCTCTGCTGAAAGGAACAGACTAAGCCGGACGCAGGCTCATCTGTGTCTGCAACTCCTGAACCTTGAAAGGGCCGTTGGGTCACTCTATCCCTACGCACTGCCCCTCCCCACCGCCAAAGCAACTCTGGAACGAAATCAACCTCGGAGGAGCAGGACGCCCCGGGGGAAAGCGGGCTAGCCTCAGACTCGGTCACCCCCAGCTCTGCCACGTTCCCGCCACGCGCCCTGCGCCCTCGTCTGCAGGGGGGACGCCGGCCGGCTCGAGGACTGCGGGGGGATCGGGAGGAAGGTGCAGTGGCAGGGCGGACAGCGCCTTCCTGTCGCGCCTGCTCTCGCTGCCGTCGCGCCTTGGGCTGCGTCCGCACGGGGGGCGGGTCTCGCGGCCAGCAGCTCGGGGGAGCCTCCCAGCAACTTCCGACGGAAGGAAGAACTGCTGCTGCCCCCCTCACAGACAAGGAAGCCCGGGGAGCGGCTCCTGTGCCCAAGGTCGCGGTGCTGGGTCCCGGCAGCCCGTGCCCCCGCCCCGTCCTTCCGAGGCTCTCTGGCGGGGTGACGCTCACCTGGCACAGCGGACCCAGTTGATGTGCTGGCTCAGTGAGAACAAGAACTTCTGGCGATGAGTCGACCACACCTTGACCGTCTTGTCATCAGAGGCCGTTACGAGGGACTGGCCGTCGCTGCAGAAATGGACGCTCCTCACCGTGGCCGTGTGAGCACGAAACACCGTTGACTCACCTTTGCTAAGGGGACAGGCGCCCAGAGTCAGGAAACCCCCGACAGCGACGTGAAGGCCCACGAGCACGTCGAACCTTTCCCCACCCCTTGGGGGTCCCTCCCAAAGTCAGTCCGGGCCTGAGCGCCCAGTCCCCAAACGGGGCGGCCAGAGGCCCCTGCTCGTCCAGGCCTGAGCAGCGGCGGGTGGAGTCCCTTTCAGGACAGCAGGGTCAGCCCAGAACTCATCGCCGAACCCGAGGGGAAGGCCCCAGCTGAAGCCTCGGCGTCTGAGGGCACCTCCTCGGGAGGGGGTTAGATGTCCAGTCCAGAGCCAGGATGGGGAGCCGCGTGGGGACAGCTCTGGCACCAGGCCCCAGACTCACACGAGATCCTCAGAGTCTACAACTCACACGTTGGGTACCCAGATTCGAACAGTCTTGTCACGGGAGCCCGAGGCAAGCAGGTGTCCCGAAGGGGAGAAGTTCACGCAGGTGACGGCGTCCTTGTGGCCCGCGAAGCGGTAGGCACGTGACTGGGGCTTCATGTGCCAGACCATGAGGCACGAGTCCACGGAGCCGCTGGCTGAGGAACGTGGGAACGCCGTGATGCTCGGCCCAGAGGGCCCCGAGTCTCCACCGGGACCCTGGGGTGATGGGGCGGGGAGGAGGTGGGGGGAGTGGGGAGCAGCAGCAGTGGGGTTCACCTCCAGTGAACCCAAGTCTGGGGAACCTATGGCCTGCCAGCTCTCCGAGCAGCAGGCCCACCTGGGAACCGGATCACGAGGTACCCTCATGTGCCGGCCCTGGGTCCCAGTCTCCCCACAGACACGCCCTGAGGGCCCTAGACGGCAAGTCTTCCCAACGCTGGGGAGCCGGCCCGACCCCACGGGCCTTTTACCACTCAGAAGCCTAGAGGAGGTCCCCGAGGTGGACCAAAAATGGTTTCCGTTTCCCATTAATCTAAAGTGACCACAAGGCCAGCAGCCTCTGGCGGGGGACCTTGACCATAAGATGAAGGGGAAACCTTGCCCACAGAAACAAGGATGGCTGCGTATGAACCCCCAAGCGGCCAAATCGGGGGGTGCTCGGCTGCAGCACGAGGGCGGCGGGGCGGGGAGTGCCGGGCCCGACCCCCTTCCCACTGGCAGGCGTCTTCGACACGCTGTGCCATGTTACTGCGGCCAACGAAACTGACAAAGACGCAAGGAAAAGGAGCCCCTCCTCAGGGCCCACCCAAGACGTGGCCGGGGCACATGAGAAAAGCCAGAACCCAGTCCCACCCTCAAAGGCTGTGGGGACCTTGGAGGCCCCAACCTCTCTGGGCCTCACACCCTGCCTGCAGAATGGAGCCCGCGAAGCCCAGCACCCAGGGAGCTGCTGCCTGAAGCAAGGCGCAGGCACAGAGCGAGCACGGGGGCCTCACAGTGCCCTGCTCCCCCCACGCCGCCCCCAGGGGGAAACCCGGCCTTCTCGGCTCGGAACCTAGTGCCTGGAACAAGACGCCTCCTCTTACCCAGCTGCTTCATGTTGGGACTGAAGTCCACAGAGGTAACTGCATCTCGGTGGCCTTTAAAATGCCTCTCCAGCGACGGGTCCTCCTAGGAGAGACCAGGGTCAAAGGCGTGAAGGCTGGTTGAGGAAGAGGCAACAACCAGGAGGGTTTAAGCACGCTCACGCATGACCTTGTATAAAGAAAACCCTAAGGAGCCCACTAAACAAACATCAGAACTAATAAACAAGCTCAGGAAGATTGTTGGGTACTAAATCAACAGACAAAAGTTACTTGCATTTCTGTACATGAGCAATGGACGATCTAAAAAGAGCAAGGTGGTAATTCTACTTATGATACATTTTAAAAATGTAAATAAGCTACTAGGATCATTTATGATATATTTAAAACTTAAATAAACTTGGGAATAATTTAACAAAAAAGGTATCCAATGAAAACTACAAAACATCATTGAAAGAAATTTAGAAAGAACCAGATAAATGGAAAAACACCCCATGTTCATCGTTTGGAAAACCTAGTATTTTTAAGATGCAATGCAAATTGATCTACAGAGTCAACATGACCCTGAAAAAAATCCTAGGTGACTTTTTATGCAGAAATTGACAAGCTGCAAAATCTTTTTCAAAATCCAAAAAAGAGAAAAAGCAGCCCCTGTAGAAAAGAGTCTGGCAGTTCTTCAAAAAGTTACAATCATCGAATGACCCAGCAATACAAGGTAAAAACCCAAAAGAATTAAAAATATGTTCACACAAAAACCTGTACACGAATGTTCACAGCAATCTCATTCTAATAGCCAAAAAGTGGACAAACCCAAACGCCCGCTGACGGGTACATGGGTGAACGAAATGTGACCTATCCACGCGATGGAGTGTCAGTCGGCCGTGGAAGGACCGAAGCGCTGGCACAGGCTGGACCCTGAAAACGTGTGCCTGGGAGGGCAGCAGGCACGGAAGGGCCCATTTCATCTGATTCTGTTTACGTGAAATGTGCGGGACAGGCAAATCTATGAAGACAGAAAATAGATCAGTGTGCCAGGAGCCGGGGGGAGGGAAGGAAGGAAGGGGAGTGACTGCTTAATGGGAAAGGTTTCTTTGGGGTGACAAAAATGTTCTGGAATTAGATAGTGATGGCTGCACAACACTGTAAAATTACTAAAAACCACTGAACTTTACACTTTAAAAGAGTGAAGGTTACGGTATGTGAATAAGGTCTCCATAAAGTTATTTAAAAAAAAAAAAAAACACACGAAGGATTCTGATTCAGGAATCAGAACCCGTACGTTCAATCCCACAGCAGAATGGCCAGTGAACCCAAAGGCCAGCCCTGGAGGGGCCGCTGGTGGCATCACGCCCATCTCCACTCCACCCAGGGTCAGAGAAGCCCTAGTTCAGGACCCCACTTAGGAAGCCATGGAGATGACACTCCAGATTCTCCACCTAACAGCAGTTCCTGCCTTAGCACTTGAGGTGTTAGATCTCAGCACCGAGCAACCACCTGTCCCGCCCCAAGCATCAGAAACCTAAGCCCAGCAAATCCTCCTCTTGGGAAAAAAATCTCCTCGGGGTAGAGCAAGGCCAAACTGCCACTCCAAAGAGCTGTAACCAGAACAGAGGCCCCCATGGCTCAGTGCCCAGCTCCGCCCCCAACACACCAGCCAGAGTCTCCCTTTCAAAGAGAGGGAGTGGCGACTGGGGGAGGGCCCCAACGGAGCAGCAGCTGACCCACCTGAGTCTCTAGGATGAACAAGAGTAAGGCAGTACTCACCTCTAGGCCCAGGGGGGAAGGGGCAAGTTCAGGTCCACTCCTGATGGGAGACGGGGAGAACTCACAACACCTTCTCTCAATCCCCTGGGCTCTGCGGTTCATGACTTCCCCCAAAGTGATTTATATATTGGGGGCTGGGGAGGTCTTGTGGGAAGAGCACTAGATAAGGGGTCAAAGGCCTGGATCCCAGCCTAGGCCCTCTGCTCAAGTCCCCAGATGGCTAAGAGGACCAACGGGCCACCACTCGGCCTCTGGGACCCAGACAGATGGCCAAACTCGAAACAATCTCTCAAAAAGTGGGGCTATGGAGTGTCCCCCTTCTGGCCTCTGGAGGAGCCTAGGACTCAGTGTGGGCAGCCAGGCCCAGGTCACATGGCATGCCTGGGCGGTCCCGGGCGTCCCAGTGGCCTGCTGTTCCCACCTGTCGGAGCACGATGTACTCTCAACAAGCCTCCATCCAGCCCTCCGCTGCTCAGGATGGTTGAGGCTGAGACCAGAGAGGCCCGGCGCTGGCCCTAAGTCACACCTCCAGTCGGGACGTACTAGCGTGTCCCCGCCAGGACGGTAACTTTGGGGGCAGGAACCTGTGTGTTCGCCCCGGTAGCCTGCACAGGTCCCGGCACGCAGGAGGCGTTCACGAGGTCTCCCGACTCGGCGACCCCTGCACAGACGGTAGCCTGGGGCCGGGGAGGGCGGGCTCGGCTCCCGCCCGCCCCCCTCGCAGCCTCCGCGCCAGCCAGGAGCCCATTACCCCCGCGAGGAGACTAAGGCCCGGATGGCTGCCGCCAACAGGAACTTACCGGGCAGGGCGCGGCCATGGTGCTGCCGGGGGGCGCCCGAGGCGCCGGAGGAGCCGGGGCAGGCAGCGGATACCGTGGCGGCGCGTTCAGTTTCCGCGCCCCCAACCGCCGCCAATAGCAACGCGGGTCGCGTCCCCGCGCCCCGCCCACCGCGGTTAAAGGGGACGCAGCGCTCCGGATGCTGGCCGCCTACCGGGGGCTGAGCTGCCGGGCCAGGTCCGCGGTCTCTGCGCCCAGCCGCGCCAGGCCGGGCACCCTGCAGACGGCGCCGCCAAACGCCCCTGCCCGCCGTCACTCATCCCCCCGGAGAAATTAAGGAGCCCAGGATGAGGGGTTCGCCCCGCCGGCCCGTGACCCGGTTACCCAGACGGCGAGCGCGGCCTTCTGGGAAATGTAGTTCCTGAGCGGCAGCCACCGGGTGTCCGGAGGCCGATAGGACTACAATTCCCAAGCGGCCTTGAGGGCGGGACTGAGGGGCCCGGACTTAACCGCCCACGGCGAAAACGGCGAAAGTCCCGGAAGTGCAGGGCTCGTGAGTCGCCGAGCCGGCGTCCCCCTAAAGCGCCCGCGGCTGGGCGCTCGCGCCGCTCCTCACGGGCCAGCCCTTCGCTCCTCGGGGCCTCTATAAATGATGGCTTGCTCCTTCGAACGCGCTTAAAACAAGTGTCGCTTTAGAAGAACGCCGATCAGTTGGAGTCACGTCCGTGGGGTGGAGAAATCTGGGATTGATTCTAAGTCCTCGCCCTGATGCCTTGTGGGACCTCAAGGGAAAATACCTCCGCTCTGCGGGCTTCGGTTCCCCGTGTATAACGTGAGCGAGTGTGCGGAGCCGGGTCCCCTCGGGGATCTTCAGCCCTTCTAAGTGAATTATCTGTTTAAAAGGCACGGAGACCATGCAGGGGCCTGGCCACCGGAGGCCGCTCCTGCTCTGCCATCAGAAGGTCCAGCTGTGTGTAGACCTTTCTACTCCACACCTCACTCTGAGCACCGTCCCAGCCAGAAACTGACCTGGCCCTGACGTTGTTAGCAAGATTCAAGAAACCTCCTTCCACGAAAGAATATTTAGCCTATATAAAAGTTTTATGACCTTATTTGAGCCAAAATTTCGAGGACATGCCCGGAAGCAAAGATCTCGACAGAAAAAGCTCCAGGAATGGCAGTTTTGCAGCTTATTTTATACTTTAGAATCAAAAGATGTCCGCGAAAGCCATTGGTGATAGAATAAAGAGGTGAGAGAAAGCAAAGCCTTCTCTAGGAGTGGATAAAAAGCAAAATAGATAAACTTCTTTTACATTGATGGATACATGATAATTAACTTTTACATTAAGGAGAGGTGGTATGCAGGCAACAAGATAATGTGGGTGGGCTTGTGCTCTTTCTTGTGCATGCAGAAAATTACTCTGACATTTCACAGGTATGTTATCCTAGATGCATAAGAAAAATGGACAGGGCTCCCTTAAGGTAAAGATTGACCTTTGATAACTAAGGAAGCTTAGGCCTGAGATGTCACTAGACTTCTCGCCGTCGCCTGCCCAGCTGAGAATTTCTGATCAGACCATCCCGTGTGGTTGCTTTTGGTCGCTGAACTTGTCAGGCCTTCCGTGTGCCCTCACTAATAGTTCGTCAGGTGTATAGCATAGCCCCTTTGTCTCTCACACTTCCATCACCTCCCTTGGGCACATGGGCTTGGCCTGCGGACCCCAACACTTATTAGGATCTGGCCAGACCCTAAGGTTTCCTACTACATCTCAGACCTAAGGCAGTGTTTACCTGGACCTGCAAACCAGAGCCCGATTCAGTAAACTCAGTTTAGGGAGCCAGAAAGTGGGGGTGTGGGTGTCTCCTTCAGAACTGGAAGGTCTGGGGACAGACACAAAAAACAGATGACTTTAATCCAGTCTTTGCTGTGATTGGCATAAGATTAGTTCCTCTGTCTTAGAAATATTCAGGCTCATTTAACTTAGATACTATGAAATTCTCCTTAAAACAGGTATAGTATCACTCACACCCTGAAGTTGTTCAACGCTGTTCAAAGGATGATCTCCAAGCTATAGAACACCTCCTGACCTACAGGAGCTTGTAACCTACAAAACCGAATTTAGAAAAACTCTTAGATAAAATGATTTTCAAATGTCAGATTTGCTACAAGTGAGAGGTACTGGAAGATTATATTCATCCTCCCTAGTCTTTCCAGATCCCACTGTCTTCTGTCTTTACCTTTCAGGGAGTTGTTGGGGTTGCCTTATCCCCTCTTGCTCATTTATTTTCCAAAAAATGAAAATAGTCAACTCTGCCAACATCACCTAGACAACCCAAGATCCACTGACACGACCTACAAAAACCAAGACTGATGCCTCTACTTTCTTACTGAGCTGCTGCCACCTGGTGCTGCCTCCAGACCGGACTCCACTTCTGACCGAGGCCTCCATGTTGGGAGGCGGAGCTTAATATTGGAGGAGCCCCACTGTTGGGTGGGGGGGACCTCCGTGTTCAGGGGAGCTAGAAGGCAGCTTCTTTTTCAAGTCACCTTGTGGCGGACATGTCTCCATCCTGGTACAAAGCCCACAGATGCCTCCCCACACACACAAAAGACTCTTTCACTGTCATCGCAGAGCCCCCTGCCCAAGGGCCAAGACTACCCTAGGGCCAGGCAGAGAAAGGAGAAGGGGAGGTAGGGATTACACTCACCCACATAGCCCATCAGTAGAAAGCCCCATTTAAGCTCTCAGTCTGCACTGTACCTGCTGGATTTGAAAATCTGAGCAGGGCAGCTCAGGCATGACCCAGGGTCAGGCAGATCTAGGGGTGAGTGATCTAGATCACCTCTGGGCTGGGCAATCTAATGTAAACCACACCACCTCTCCAAGCCTCTCCATCCTCAATTGTAAAACAATCATAATAATCCTGCTACAGTGGGGGAGGGAGGATTCACTGAGCTATTAATTCATGTCAGTTGAGCTGCCACTTAATACATGTGGCGTCTTACTTGACCTCGGTCACATCATGTACCTCCTTTAGCTCTGCCTCAGATCCCACCACTCCCCCTGGCTCACTCTGCTCCAGCCACATTGGTCTTCTTGCTGTTCTTTGAAGAAGTATGTACCAGGCACACTCCCATCTCAGAGGACTCTTGCACTGGCTATTGTCCCAGGGTCCACTTGGCTTAGTCCCTTTCATCAGGACTTTGTTCAAACGTTACCTCAATGTAGCCTCCCCTGACCCTCCTACTGAAAATGCCGGCCGCCCTCGCCTTCCCCCGCGTTATTTTCTGCCAGCGTCTTGTTTGTTATTTCTTCCCCCTAGAACATCAACTCTGGAGAACAGATTGACCATATTCCTGCACCCAGCATAGGGCCTGGCAGCACAACAAATATTTGCTGAATAAATAAATGAATCACAACAAGATTGCTCATAATAGAATTTGTGATGGCAGGACTTGTTTTCAGCTGGAGAGGAGGGGAAGGGATTAGAGTAATCAGGAAAACTTCTCTGTGGGAGCAAAGAGATCTGAACTTTGGAACATAAGTAGGGTGTAGGTCGATAGGGGAAAAGAATGACAGTTCCAGTGCAGGGAGCAGCCTAGGCAAAGGTCTGGTGACAGGACTGCACATGGAGTGTCAAGGGAGCAGGGACAAAGCAGGCGGGCTGAGGAGTAAAGCTCAGTTGTAAGGCCGCAAATGTAGTCGAGACTCATGAGGATCAATCTCAAGGGTCAGGGGGGCCACATCTTCCCTCCTAGGACTGAGGTGAGCCAAAAGACACCCCTCACAGATGGGGCTGTCATATTAGGTCTGCTTGTTTTAGGAGTGACCCACACAAAGAAAATAAAGGATAAAAATCATATGATCCTATCAATAAATGCAAAAAAAAAAGCATTTGATAAAATCAAACATCTATTTATGATAAAAACTCAGCAAGGTGGGAATAGAGGGAACATAATAAAGGCCACACATAACAAAGTCATACTCAGTGGCGAAAAGCTGAAAACTTTTTCTTTAAGGTAAGGAACAACACAAGGATGTCCATTTTCACTTTTATTCAACATAGTATTGAAAGTACTAGCCACAGCAATCAGATAAGAAAAGAAAAAAAGGCATTGACATTGGAAAGGAAGAAGTAAAACTGTCATTATTTGCAGACAACATGATACTATATAGAGAGAACCCCAAAGACACACACAAAAAGAAATTATTAGAACTAATAAATAAATAAAGTAGTGAGATATAAAATTAATATTCAGAATTCAGTTGCATTTTTATATACCAATAAAGAACTTCCAGAAAGAGAAATTAAGAAAACAATCTCATTTATGATGGCATCAAAAATAATAAAATACCTAGGAATAAATTTAACTAAGGATGTAAAAGACCTGTACTTGGACAACCGTAAGACATTAAAGAAATTGAAGAAGATGTAAATAAATGGAAAGATTTACCATGTTCATGGATAGGAAGAATTAACAGGAAGGATAAAACATCTATACAGATTCAGTGCAATCGTTATGAAAATACCAATGACGTTTTTCACCTAACTAGAACAAATAATCCTAAAATTTATATGGAACCACAAAAGACTCTGAATAGCCAAGAACAGTTCTTCCTGAGAAAGAAGAACAAGGTAGGAGGCATCATGCTACATAATATCAAACTGTACCACAAGACTGTAGTACCGAAAACGACATAGCACTGGCATAAAAACAGATACATCTATCAATTGCACAGAATAGAAACCCCTGAAATAAACCCATATCTATATTGTCAATTAATCTATGACGAAGGAGTCAAGGATGTACAATGGGGTAAAGATACCCTCTTTAGTGAATAAAGTTGAGGAAAATGGACGAAAAAAAATGAAACTAGACCACTTTCTTACACCATATATAAGAATAAACTCAAATGGATTAAAGACTTAAGTGTAACAACGCCTCCGATAAGGACCTAATATCCAAAATATACAAAGAACTCATACAACTCAATAACAACAACGATAACAAAAAATGATCCAATCAAAAATGAGCAGAAGATCTGAATAGACTCTTCTCCCTAGAGGACATACAAATGGCCAACAAATATATGAAAAGATGCTCAACATCGCTAACTATTATGAGATACCATCTCACACCTGTTAGAATAGCTATAATCAATAGGACAAGTAATAAATGCTGGAGAGGATGCAGAGAAAAAGGAACCCTCATACACTGCTGGTGAGACTGCATATTGGTACAGCCCCTATGGAAAACAGTACGGAGCTTCCTCAGAAAAACTAAGAATTGATCTACCATATGATACAGCAATCCCTCTACTGGATATTTACCTCAAAGACTTGAAAGCCCATATCCGAAAAGATATTTACGTACCGATGTTCACAGCAGCATTATTCACAGTGGTCAGGACATGCTAAAGAAGCTGTGGTACATATATATAATGGACTATTACTCAGCCATAAGAAGAGATAAAATACTGCCATTTGTGACAATATGGATGGACCTCAAGATAATCCTGCTAAGCAAAATAAACCAGACAGAAAATGTTGAAAATCATATGATATCACTTATATGTGGGATATAAACCTAAAAGCAACAAATGAACAGGACAAACAAACAGAGACTCATGGATGTGGACTATAGACTAGTGGTTACCGGAGTGTAGGGGCTGGGGGAGGAGGGAGTAGGTAGACGGTTAAAGGGGTCAAATATAGGGGGTCGGGGGAGATTAAAGCGGGTAAAGGGGATCGAATATATGGTAGCTGAAGGGAACTGGACTTCGGGTGGTAAACACACAATAGAATATACAGATGTCAGATTATAATGTACACCTGAAAATTATATAATTGTGTTAACCAGTGTTACCCCAATAAACTTAATTTTTAAAAAAAGACATAAGTGTAAGACCGGAAACCATAAAACTCCTAGAAGAAAACATAGGCAGCAAACTCTTTGACATCGCTCTTAGCAATATATTTTGGATGTCTTTTTGGGCAGGGGAAAAAAAAATACAAATCGGACTATACGAAATTAAAAAGGTTTTGCACAGTGGAGGAAACCATCGACAAAACAGAAAGACAACCTATTGGTGGGAGAAGATATTTGCCAATAATACATCCAATAAGGGGCTAATATATCCAAAATATATAAGAAAACTATACAACTTAATGTAAAAAAAAAAAAAAAAGACTATCTGGGCAGAGAACCTGAATAAACATTTCTCCAAAGAAGACTCACTGATGGCCAATAGACACATGAAACTAGTCAAAGTCACTAATCAGAGAAATGCAAATTAAAACCACAATAAGCTATCACTTCACACCTGTCAGAATGGCCATCATCAATCATCAATAAATCATGTCTCAGGGTCATTTGCCTGACGGTGAGGAACCACCACTTCCAGCCTGTCTTGCATCGGGCCGGGGGGCTTTGAGGCAAAGAAAGCCCTCAGCACAGGTCTGTAGTGGCAGCAGGAAGCCAGGCTTGTGTGCGCCACAGTGCCCGGGGGTGCGTGTAGGTTCTAGTGTCCTGTTAGGTCACAGGGACACAGGAATTCGTGGGGGGGGGGGGCGGCGCTGTGACGGAAGGGCGGGAATAAAGCGGGAAGGTTGGTCAAGGAGCAGAATGGGGCAACGCCAAGACGGGAAGGGTCTGAGGGCTCAAGGGCATGTCCTCAGAGAGTGAGCTGGGAGGCCCCAGCAAGGACAAGCCCAGAGAAGCCCCTTCAGAAAGGGGAGAGGTCTGGGGACAGGCCTGGGCTGGGAGACCTGGGGAGCAGCAGGAGAAAGGCGGCTGGCCACGGGGAGATCCTCTCTGCATAAACAGTGGGTGGGGGGGCCAGGTGGTGGGGTACCAGAATCCCCACATGGACAGCTGCGAGCAGCATCAAAGACTGAGGCCACCGCAGAGCTTCGGGGGGACAGTGAAGGGTGCCCCTGAAGCATTCCGGGAAAGGGAAGGAGGGAGCTGGAGCTCGGGGAAGCCTGGACACTGGAAGTCTTTAGGAGCTAGCAAGGAAGATGGGAGGGCCCCCAGCTGGAAGGGCATGGGGTCTCCCCTGAGGCTGTGTGGGGGGGAGGGTGCTGGAGGGGTCAGGGGGTCGAGCCAAGGGAGAAGGTGACAGTTCGGGGGCTGTGGAGGAGTGCGCCACAGGCCTGGTACACAGTAAGATTCAGTAAGTTGTAGCTTAAAAAAGACAAGCAGGTGAGGGGAGGGTGTGAGAGCTCAGCAGGGCAGACCTTTCCTGCAGGTGCCCACACCCTCACGTGTGCACACAGGTGTGCAGGTGCGAGTACCTGACAAGCCAAACACCACTCAAAGAGTTAATTAAACCCAGGAGGGCCAGGACAGGTGACCCAGGGGCCTTAGCCCGCAGCCCACCTGCCATGCAGAGCCATTCAGAGAAAGGCTTAGGGACTAACGTCAGCTCGCTGGGCAGGAAGTCTCCAACATCAAAGCCTTGCTCGTTGGAAGATTCCTTGGAAACCCTGAGCAAGGCCACCCCTGACGTGTACACACGTTCACACCCCCACCCCCAAGGCTACTCAAACCCACGGCCTTGGTGTGACGCGGGAGAGCAGGGGGCAGGGCGCAGCCAGCACGGACATTGTCGGGGGAGGCAGGACAGAGAATCAGACAGGTCCCGGGACCCCAGTGCCACTCTGGGCAGCCACCCCCACCTCCTAGAGGAGGAGGTCAGTGGGGTTCTGCCACACCCCCACCCCTCCCCTAACTCCTCCTGCACCTGGCAGTCAGACAGGCCTGGGCTGACCTTCCTTCCCTCAGCTGCCTACTGAGGTCACCAGCCCGGCACGGAATATCCTCTGAACTCATCAGGGTCACCGCGGGCAGCTCCCTGCACCGAGTTCACCTGTACAGTCGTGACCGCTGGGGAGCTGTGCCAGCAACGCGAGTGTCCCAGTGATAGGGCGCAGGTCGGCGCTGATAAGGTTCAGGCAACCGGAGGACAGAGCCCAGCCTTCCACGGGGCGCTCCCCACCGCCCCTGCCCGCGGCCCCATCCTCCACCCCGCCCCACCCATGGCATCAAGCAGGGAGCCTCGCTGCACGCCCTCCCAGCCACTCAGACTGGCTCAGGTGGCCTACGCTTCAGCCCTGCTGGAGGCTCCTTCCCTGCCCCCACCCCCGCCCCCGTCCCCAGGGCTGCTCTGGGCCCCCTTCACTTAAGGGACCCCTCCCCACCTTTGCCAAGCACTGTGCTCAGCACTGGCATGGAGCCGGGAACACTTTGGTGGCACAGCCTTGGCCGCACTGCGCTGGCACGCAGGGCTGTGCAAGGCCTCTCGGAAGGGCAGGGCCACGGGAGCATTGCAGGACAGATGGGTCAGTACTGCAAACAAAGGCCAAGGTGGTTCTTCGCTGGGTGGGTTTAAGGGACAGAAAAATAAGCATGGGGGGAGGGGGTGTCGTCTAGGTGGGTGAGCCTTGCGGGCTCCATGGCGTCCGCTGAGCGACAGGAGAGCCTTGCCCAGAGGGGCTCTCTCCGGCTTCTCTGCAACAATAGGAGGGGTTTGTCAAGCGTAGTCCCAGCAGCAGCCCCGAGAACTTAGAGAAATGCGGGTTCTGGGGAGCTCTGCTGAGTTTGGGATGCTGGGCAGGGTGCAGAGCCCTCTGGGTGTCGGGGGCCCCTCGCGCAGCATGGCTCAAGCGCTCTCCCCACCAGAGGCTCTGAGAAGTTGGGGACAGGCACACTATCAGCCCCTCCCCCTGCACCCCGCACCCCCGGGCTCTGGCAGCACGCAGCCTGTGCGAAGCTCTGCCAAACCCCCAAACTCGAACCGGGTTCACCTTTGCTCAGCCCAGCCAGATTACACAACGGGCTTTCCTAATCCACTTGACAATAGAACAACTTTTGTCAGAGAACACCTGTTAAGTGCCCCACCCCCCCATCCCACACTGCGCCTGGCATGCGGCCACCACCCGGCCACCCTTTGGAAGGTGTACGAATCTCTCGGATCTCTCTGGACCGGATGGCTTCCCTGACTGGGCCTCGGTGGTTCCCACTGCCCAAGCCCTCAGGGGTCCGGGAGGGTCGAGAGCAAGAGGGGGAAGAGGGAGGGGCTGCTGCCTTGGCCTCCTCTCCAGCGCCGAGTGCCGAGTGCCGAGTGCCGAGTGCCCCGCTGTCTCAGCTTGTGGCTGAGCTGGAGGCAGCTCTCCTAGAAGGCTCTTTTTGTCGACTGTGTTATTTGGAGAAGGCTTGGGCAGGTGCCCTGGGGGTCAGTCCCGCTGGCCCCCTGTCTCCAAGCTGGGCAGCCCCCTCTCTGGCCCTGCCAATAGCCGAGCATCAGGCCTGCCTCACTGGTCCCTTTGGGGCCTTAGGCACAGCTGGGCTGTCCTTTGCTCCACGGGTCCATTCACTGGCAAGGGGCTTATGGCCATGAGCTCAAGTAGAGACTCGGGCCAGACAGCCCAGCTCCAAGGAAGCCAGGGCCCAAGAGGTGCCAGCGGGGCCACAAGATTGTCGCTGTCCCCATCGCGCGTGCCAGAAGAGACTTGGAACCACAAGGTTCGTGCCCCCGTTAAACAGGTGGAGAAACGGAGGCCCCGTCACAGCTCCCTGGGTCCACACCGATCAGCCCGGACGCGGTCAGAGGCGTGCAGGCCCATCCGGACGCCCTGGCGCAGGGTTGCCACGGAGGGGGCCGGCTGAGGGAGGGGCGGTCAGCGCTCTGCACAGCCTGACCCGGTCAGGGGTGCGGGAGGCGAAGGGGCAGCGAGGTCCCGTCCCAGGGAGCTAGTGAGCGCTCGCGGGGTGGGGGTGGTGGCAGTAAGGACGAGGGGTGAAGCAGCGCACGCGATCCTGTGACCGCGCTCTGCTCGGCCCACGCGGACGTGGCGCGTGTACGGCGGCGGCACACCCTGGCGCGCTGCGGCCGGCCCGGGGGTTTGCTCGTGTGTGGCTGGGTGTGGCTGTCCGTATACCTGTTGCTGCCTGGCTCGGAGATGGGGCTGTGAGTGACTCTGGCACCTATGGGCCTGGGACCACGT
Organism: Rousettus aegyptiacus; assembly: GCF_014176215.1. Taxonomy (NCBI): domain Eukaryota; kingdom Metazoa; phylum Chordata; class Mammalia; order Chiroptera; family Pteropodidae; genus Rousettus; species Rousettus aegyptiacus. The sequence goes on from NW_023416307.1 coordinate 157,121,452, forward strand.
GCAAGTTTGAGAAATGTCCAGGCGCGCACCCATGAAGAGGACCGACGGGCTGCCCTGGCAGAAGCGTGGCCCTGAGAACTGTCGCTTCACAGCTGCCAGCAGTTTCCTCTCTGCCCAGACGCGAGCAGGCCATGGAAAAACTCTCTTCTAAGTGCAGCTCCCCAGATACGGAGGCGAGGCCTCCTGCGGTCCTGCCATGTGCTGGCCACGGAGGGCAGCGGGCGACAGGCCAGGAGAGGGATTGGGGTCTGGGATGGGGAAGTCTTGCCACCTGCCCTGTGGCCCGTCTCCCAGCTCAGCTCCACAGGACTTCAGTGTGGTCCTGATCACACAGGCCACAGACCCAGCCCAGGGCTGGCCAGAGGGTGAGCATGAGGGAGGCATGGAGGAGGGTGCACGGACCCCTGGGAGGGCCGGTGTGAGCTTGAACCTGAACGAGAGGAGGTGCGGTGGCAGGGCGCTCAGGATGGGGGCACCCACAGATCTCCCTGGGGCACCCGGGTTCCTGGTAAGAGGCCTGGCTCGCATTCTCTGACCTTCTCTGGGCTGTGGGCTGAGCGGCAACCTGCTCCCCACTTTCCGCACCAGCCTCTTTGTTGACACAACCTGCCCACAATCGGCCTCGTCTCTGAGGCCTGAGAACACACCTACCACACTGCACACACACACGGCACACAGAGAATCCTCACTCACGCACCCGCTCCATTGGCTCATTCATGCACACGCGTGTGCATTTGCTTGTTTGTTCATTCATTCCAGACACTCACGGAGCACTGCCTGGGAGCCGCCGGAACTGCTGACCCCTCCAGCCTCCCCAGGTCAGAGCAAAGTCCCAACGGACTTCGAAGGGGGCGGCTCAGGAAAGGGGAACCTGAGGGCCTGGTGGGACAGTGGCCGTTAGCTGGAGGGAAGCCCTGAGCTGGTGTCACAACCAGGCCGCTGCATGGGGCCGGATGGGCTCAGGAGGTTGGGCAAATGTCACGGCTGCCCTCCCCCCACCCCAGGGCCCCCTGGCTAGGTCAGGCACAGGCACCCTGCCTAAACCCCTCAGCTGGTGCTGAGCCCCAAGACTTCAGGGCTGTCCCCCAAGCCCGAGCCCAAAAAGAACAAGGTCTCTCTCTCGGCTGGCCCTCAGGGCCCCCTCAGTTGGGCTCGGACTGCCTTTGCTGCCCCCACGCCCCTTCCCACCAGCTACGCCAGCCTTGGGGACTTCAGTGAGGCCTGGAGGGCTTGGAGGCCTTCGGCTCCTCTTGACGCCTCCTCCCCAAGGTCCTCGAAGGCCTGGAGAGCCTGGCGCCCATCTTCTGGGTGCTGGCCACCTTGCTCATATTTTAGTCATAATAATAGCAATATAATGAGACGTATCCAACACCTCCTTGGTGCCGGGCTCGATGGGTGATATGTCCAACTTCCCATATTATAAAGCTTAGTGGCCAGAGCCGGTGTTGACCATGAGCACGGAGTCCCCAGCCCGGCCTGCTCCAGCTCCAGTCATCACCTGGAGGACCCCTTCTTGTCCTCAGGACTCACCTTGAGTGTCCCATCCTCAGGAGGCCTCCCCAGTCCCCAAATGAAGCGGTGCTGGTTCTTACCACGTAAACCACCTGTGCAAGCTCTTGCTCCAATGAGATCGTGTGTTTTCACGAGCTTATGTGTGCCATGCATCTGTCTCTCCGAGCAGACCGTCCACTCCGGGGACGCGGGACATCATCCGCCCTGTTGACCGCTGCCATCCCGGAAGCTGGCTCAACACCTGGTAAATAGTAGGTGCACGATTAACTATTTGATGAATGAATAAAGCTATTTATCCGTCCCTGAGAGCTACCTCTCTCCATCAAGGATCGGAGGCTGCTTATAAAAACACATGCGATTCACTGTGAGAGGAAAAGGAAGTTGGACGCATCTTTGATTTGACCTTCGACCTAGTGATTTCCTTTCTAAATATCCCACAGGAGCCCTCACCCGACGTGAGGAGGGATGTTTAAGGGTGTCTGCAGGAGTAACCTATTGGAAACCAGCGAGGAGCTGGCGAGGGGCTGGGCGCGTGGACCGCGGGCGGGGGTGCAGTGGAGTCGTACGCAGCCATAGAAAGGAAGGGCCCTCTGGTCAGTTAGGGAGTTCTTTCCAAGCTACGGTATTAAGTAAAAAGTACGAGGAGCAAACGCAGGGGTGTGTGCCTTCCAAGCACAGCCCTGGACGTGTAGCAAGTGATCGACATAAACGTTGAGTGAGTGGGATATTTCTGGAAGGCCCCATGAGACCTCGGGAAACATGACCGTGTCTTGGGAAGGACCTGGTTGGAGGGAATTTCTTGATTTACCCTGTCATACTATTCGTATTTCTCCATATACGAGTATTCTCTATTCAAATAAATAACTTTCCTCGTTATAAAGAATAGTAAGAATTCAGTGCTCACATGAAAATCTAGATGTGAGGCTTCTCTTGAAAATTGGGAAGAAGGGCTCAGCACCCCAGGCTGTGTTCCTGGTGGTAACAAGGGATGGAGCTGAGATATGGCTGCCCCTGAGGCCAGGACACCCACTGCCCCCTGCCCTCTGGCCCTTGCGGGCCTTGGGGCCGCTGCCGATCCCGGTTGCGTGCTGCATGGGGCCACGCCTGCTAGGTCTGTGGCCCAGGGAGCAGGGCCGGGGAAGCGTCCCCGAGGTGAAAGGGCTGCTATTTATTTGATTATCGCTCACAATGACTCCGAAGGCCACGGCAGATCCCGGCCAGTTCTAGGACTCAAGTTTGGCGTGTCACAATCTTGCCGGTCTTGCACAAGAATCCGTTGACCAGACGCCAGCAGGGCTCCAACCGTGTTTCCGGCCTCACCTTCCCCCACCCCGGCGTGAAGACTTTAAACCCAAAGGCAACCTCTGCACTGAGGAAGCCACCAGTGGCCGTTGGGAGACCTTGACCCAAGGATCTTGGCAAGGGCAAAGACGCATTGAGAGAGAAGCCGGGCCTAGCTCAATTCCTGACTCCAGCTCTGAACCTTTGGACAAGTTCCTTGTCCAAGCCTCAGTTCTCCCGCCTGAAGCCACGGCTAACATTGAGGGCGTGCGCTTTCCAGGTGCCGGTCCCTGGCCCAGGGTCTCACCAAGTCCTTGGGTCAACCTATGCGGGCTAAGTGCCTCAGTCAGGGTTCTCTAGAGAAACAGAACCAACTTGTCAGTATATATGGAGAGGAAGGCCGATCTATTTTAAGGAATCGGCTCACATGACAGTGGAGGCTAGCAGCCCTGAAGTTTGTAGGACGGGCCGGGCCAGAAGGCTGGACACCCAGGCGGGATTTCTGTTACTGCTTGTGGGGGAAGTCCCCTTCCCGGGACCCTCGGTTTTTGCTCAGGCGGCCTTCAGAGCTCTGAGGCTGACTGTATGAGGCCCACGCATGTTACCAAGGAAAATCTCCTTCACTTCAAGTCAACTTTAAGTGTGAATACTAATCATACATGCAAAATACCTTCATGGCAACATCTAGAATCTAACCGAGCAGTGGGCACCGTGGCCTCGCCAAGTGGACACACAGTGTTTAACGGTCCCTTGTCACGCACGAGGAAACTGAAGCTCAGAGAGGCTGTGCCAACTGTGGAAGGCCATGGAGCACATGGGGCGCATCTGGGAGGCGAACACAAGCACGCGCCGACCTCCCCCGTCTGCGCGCGGGCTGCGCCAGCGCCTCCGCGGGGCACGTGAGGGTCGGAGAGGAAACCGCGCAGAAGCACCTGGGCTCGCGCCCACGGCGGGGACAGAATTCAATGAGGCGGTGGCTATTACCACAGGAAAAGGTTGGCGTGGCTGCAGGAACGGGCAGGGGGCAGGAGGCCAATGAGCGTTGGAAGGTGATTAGAAAACCTACAGTTCCCTGGGGCTCCTTTCCTCCTTCCGGGCCCCCCAAGGGAGGGACGAGAAGGGCGGAAGGCCGCCTCCGCTGCCCCAGGTGCAGGGGAGATGGGGTTCTTGGAGGACTCTGGCCCCTGAGGCCGCGGCTGGCTGCCTGGAAATTCCTGGAAGTGGGTGACTTCCACAAGTTGCACTGGCTGGCTCCTAGGCTGGGCATGCCCCTCGGCCTACCCGGACAGGACCCATCACCCAGGAGAGAAACGCTTGTGCCTAGGCCTGAAACCCTTGACGCGGCCCCGGCCTCATGCCTCCCGCCTCCTGCTTCGACCCCCTGCGGTGGACACTACAAGGCAGAAGGCCGGCGGGTCGGCCGTGCCCCCCACTAGCTGCGTCACCGTGGGCAAGACGCTTAACTATTCTGAGCTTCTGCCCCGCCTATGGGCTGATCATTATGCTGACCTGCAGGGCTGCCGTGCACGCAAGCAAGGTGCCGGCCAAACGCGGGAGCGGGCCTGCTGCCGCCGTCCTTGCCCGCTGCGGCAGTGCCCTCCCCAGCGCCCCCGTCCACCCAGCACCACCCTCCCCCATGCCTCCTCCCCTCGTGCCAGCTCCCCCATGCCTGGGCAGAAGGGGTGCTGCTTAGGCCTTTAAACGCCTCCAGGACGAGAGAGAAATGAAGGCCGTCTCCTTGGTTGATAATCACATGGTTGGTAACAGCTGGGACTCTGGCCGCAAGGAACGATGCTGGCCCAAGGCCAAGGCCACAATGAGCACAAACATCTTTAAAACGGTCCTGTGTCCATCCGGGTTTCCTTGAGAGGAAGGCTGCAGGATTTCTTGCCTGGCGGACAGAGGTGGAAACTGAGGCCCAGAGGAAAGCAGTACGCTTGCCCAAGGCCCCTCAGGGAAGGGCACTGCCGAAATAGCCCCTGGGTCCCAGGGCTGGAGTTGACATTTTCCTTTTGCCTTGACCACTGGGCAGTTGCCGTGTGCAGCAGCCCCTGTCGGTGACGATGACGCGGCCTGGGGCCAGCGGAGAAGGCCGGCCCCAGCGTCATCCCCAGAATAGGACCTGACCTTGCCTGAACTCCGGCAGCTTGGCCTCCCCTGCCCAGGGCGATGAGTTTGTACTGCAGATCTGAGGGAGAGGTGAGGCAGGAGTGAGGGGGAGACAAGCGGGGGAGGGCTGGAGGGAAGGAAGAAGAAAGGAGAGGGGAGAAGGGAGAAAGAAGGCCGAAGCCAGGAGCGGGATCCCCACTCTGCCAGAAGGGGACCCACCCAGGCTCACTGCCGAGGGGAGGGGGGCACTCCCACCTCGCAGATGCAGAACCCGAAGCCCAGGGCACGGGGCAATTTGCCTCAAACCCCAGAGTCAGAGAGTGGCAGAGCTGGGATCACAGCTCATGGTTTTAGCCCTTGCCCGTCAAGGTTTCAAAGTGGAAACATCCAGGCAACAATTCCCAAAATGTGACTCCAAGATACCCCGCCCCACATTGCCAGGAGAGAGGCCTGGTTAAAATGCAGATCGCAGAACTGGAGCGTGTGGCCCGTGGGTGTGCATTTTGCCCAGTACCTTGGTGGTGGTCTTGAGCCCTGACACTGGGACTTCTGTAGCTTTTATGACCTTTCGAGTCTGACTTCCTGGCCCCACGTCCTAGCTGCACCCCTGCAGCTCAGCTGTCCCGGCTGACTCACACTGCTTCCCGGGACAGGCCCAGGCCCTTCGCGTGCAAGGCTCACCCACCAGTCTCCCAGCCCCATGCAGAGCCACCCGTCCAGCCAGTACTTCTCCTCTGGAAGCTTCCTGGTGGCTAGGATCCCCCTCCTCCAGTGTCTGTTGGAGTAACAGCCACCTCCTCCATCTGCAATTGTTTACAACATCCTTTTTCATTAGCCCTGTGAGTTTGCTTCGCTTCCCCGCCTTCCCCTTTATTAAACAGGAAACTCCCAGTGGGCTGGAAACTTGTTGGTTTAAACAATTAAGCCTCCAAAATCCATGACTTCACCTGACCCTCCTGCCAACCGTAGGTGGCAGGGCTGGGAGAACTTGACAATGAGGAAACCAAGCCTCGGAGAGGTTGTGGCCCACTCAAGGGCAAATGAGAGTCAGTACCAGGTTGGAAATCCCAGCCAGCTCCAAATTCCAGTTCTGCTCTGCTTTGCCTCTGGTCAAACAGCCCTGAGAGGCAGGCAGAACAGGGATTATGATCCCTTCACTCAGATAAGGAGAGTGAGGCCCGGAGATGGGTGTTCAACACCATCTTTACCTCATTTCTACTCCTAGCTGTAGTTGGGTCTGAGTCCAAGTGTCGACCTTTCTCTTGACCCCCTCAGGCTGATGGGTACTGCCCTGAGCCCCTAAGTAGGATGAACTCCCAGGCCAAAGTCCTCATCCTGGGCCCCTGGACTGTCCCCAGTGCCACTCCGGACCCAGATGCCTTCTCTGCGAATGACGACTCACCTTACCTGTTGCAGCTGGCAGGAGACTCAGAGAATTGAGAAGTACCTTAATACACCTTGGTCACCATCACTCTGGACTCAGGCCCTCTTACTAATGCCCAGCTAAGAAAGGAGCGACCCGAATGGCTCTTTTTCCAAGTGGAAGGTAGCTCTGAGCTTCACCCAGGCCCAGCCCAGCCCAGTCCAGTTAAGGTAGGAAGGGTGTGGAGCAAGGAGGCCAGATCCACGTCCCCACAGGGGTGGTCAGAGGGAGGCTCAGAGGAGGCCTGGCCCAATTCTCAACTCTGGGACAGAGTCAGAGCCACGGCTGGTGCCCAGGGTGGCTGGCAAGGGACTCTGGAGAGCCCGTGGTGGAAAGTAAAAATAATAATGCCTATGTGTCCAATCCTAACTATGTGTCAGGCTCTGTGTTTCTGCCACCCCACCCACAACCCCACCCCCCGCCAACCGGGTCCCCGGTGCTGGATTCCATTCATACTGTTCCTTCCTTGCATCAGGGTAAGTCCTCTCATCTGTGCCAGAAAGTGCCACAGCTGGGTCTCCTTCTACTTCTGCTCCTCCTTCTGAGAGGACCCCACCCCCCAGCCCACTGTGCATCAGCCCTGTGGTCACGCCATCCTGGGGCAACCCAGCTCCGCCTCCTCCAGGAAGCCCTCAGTCACAGCCTTGAAAGCAAGCTGGACAGGGCGGATTCTGCTTAAGACTCTAGTGGAAACCCGTTGTTTCTCCTCCCTCCTCTCTGTCCAAGCCACGGTTTTTAGAGCCCTATAACCACCCTCCACCACACACACCCCCACTCCCCGGGGGCATTGGTGGCATTTCCCCTCACTGCCCTTTCATGTTTCAGGACGCGGGCCTAGGGTTCTGAAGCACAGTAGTTAGTGGGGAAGCGGCAAGGAGATGCGGGAGGAAGTCACTGTCATCCGTCCAGGCAGAGAGGACTCTTCCGGACTCTGACCTGCTCCCGGTCCCCTCTCCCAAACCCCAGGAAGGCAACCAGCCGGGCCCTGGGTCCCCGAGGGGAGGTTCTCCCCGGGGAAGTGGGCATAACTGAGACCGGAGGGAGCATGAGAACAGGGGTACGAGGGGAAGCGCCGTCCGCCGGCTGCCCCGCCCGGCCGACGACCCCGGGAGGCCGGGTCGCGCCCGGCCGCTCCGGCTCCCACGGAGCCCACGCCGGCTCGGCCTCCCAGGGCGCGGCGCGCCTGCGCAGAGGAGCCAGCGCCCAGGGCGCATGCGCAGCGGCGCCTCCCGGGGTATATTAGGACGTCGGCGGCCGTGGCCTGAGGCTTCTCGCGGGCAAGGGCAAGCGCCTGGTTCGACTCGTCGGCTTGGCTACCGGTCGCCGCCGCTGTCGCCGCCGCCGCCTCCGCAGAGCTCCCGGCGCAGGTGAGGGCCCGCGCCCTGGCCCCCCGCGTGTCCCGCCCGCCCGCTCGCCGCGCCGTTGGGACCCCATCCCCCACCGCCCCGGTCACCTGCCGCCATGGGGGTCAGCGTCCTTCTCCCAGACCTTTTGCCGGCTCGGCCGCCTCCGTTTCCCCAACGCGGACCGCTCCGGACTTTCCCCGTTTAACGGGCCGCTTTAGGGTTCCCTCCTCATACCCTGCCTGCTATTCCCGAGCCCTCCGACCCCCGCCCCCCACCTTCCGCCAGCCCCAGAGCCCTGGATCTTGAAGCCCCCGCCCCTCCGCAGTCGGCCCCGACAGCGCTTCGCCTGGTACCCCTGTTCTCAGGCTCCCTCCGGTCTCAGTTATGCCCACTTCCCCGGGGAGATCTTCACCTCGGGGACCCAGGGCCCGGCTGGTTGCCTTCCTGGGGTTTGGGAGAGGGGACCGGGAGCCGGTCAGAGTCCTGAAGAGTCCTCTCTGCCTGGATGGATGACAGTGGCTTCTTGGCGAGCCTCGCTTCGCCACCTGGGTGTGTGCTAACATGTATCTGCATTGTGCATCTTCCCCCCAGGAGCCTCCTACCTCCCAAACCTGTTCCCAACTTGTCCCTCATTGTCCCACCCTTTGGGATATTAATCATCAGTATTTCATTTGATGGAATTGCTTTGCCGGTGCCGTCGTATAGAGCTGGGAATTGAAGAAGTTAGTGACCTGGGTGGGGCGCGGTCACCATTCCCAAGTTGGTTCCCATATCAGTGCTGTTATTAGATGTGTTGGCGTGAGACTCGTGAGTATCCTAGAGTCCCCTTGCTATAAACTGCAAGTGACACCGGAACTCAATGACTTTGCATTAGTATTTGCCTGATTATTAACAAGAGTTGATGTCACTTGTCATCTTTCTGCAGGATCAGTGCACCTCCCGGCCAGGACATGGAGACTATTGTTCGCCGCTGTCCGTTCTTATCCCGAGTGCCACAGGCCTTTCTGCAGAAGGCAGGCAAATCTCTGTTGTTCTATGCCCAGAACTGCCCTAAGATGATGGAAGTTGGGGCCAAGCCAGCCCCTCGGTCCCTGTCTACTTCAGCAGTGTGCTGCCAGCAGATCAAAGAAACCCCTCCGGCCAATGAGAGTGAGTGTCATTAGTGGAAGCTTTTGGCTTTTAAGGTTGCGATTTTTTTTTTTTCCTTCTTTTCAAAATTATTTTTTTATTGTAAAATGCACATAACATAAAACTTACCATCTCAGCCATTTTTAGGTGTGCAGTTCGGTGGCGGTAAGTGCATTGATGTGCAGCCATCACCACGGTCTGTCTCCAGAACACTTTCCTCTTGGAAAACTGAAACTCTGTCCCCAGTAAACCGTAATTCCTCAGCCCCCTTCGCCAACCTCTGGCAGCCACCACGCTACTGTCTGTCCCCATGGATTTGACTGCTCTAGGAACCTCACAGAAGCGAAATCGTACAGACTTTGTTAAAGGAAGATTGTTTAACCCCTGTAGCTGTATTTTGTATAGAAGTTTTTAGTTTTTAATAGAGATGTTAAAGGTGGATTCAGCTCTGGTCTGCATTTGCTAGGAGAGGATGGAGGTTTTCAGATTCCGCTTAATCCTAGAGAATAATTTATCTTGCAGGCTCTGTTAGGTGTGATCTCTGGGTGTGGTCTTGTAAGAAAGGAATGTTTTTCTTTAAGTGAAAAGGATTTAGTCCTTTGTAGGATTTTATTTCCTCTTACCCTTGTTCAGGAGTTATTTATTTTTCTACTGAACAGTCTGTCCCCAGCAATAAAGGAGCAGTTGAGTAACTGGGCTTGTCCACTTGATAGACGACCATGCAACCATTACAAATGATACTCACAAACTATTTGCTAGCTTAGGCAGACCTTTATAGTGAAAAAATAAATAGGCATCTACTGAATTAAGAAAAACTTTTTTAAAACCTGTACTTGGGGAAAAAAAGATAATGGACCAAGATGTCTGCAGTGTTGTGTGGTGAATGATAGAACTCTTTTATATTTTTCTAGACTTTGTACAATGACTATATTGAATGAAGTGAATGTCAAAGCAATTTTTTGACTTTCCTTTATGAGAGATTTTTATGGAAAGTGTATTACAACACCTTACCCAAGTCGTAGGATAGGCTGGCCTATGACTCACCAGAGTTCTCCAGAATGATGAAGAAAGACTTTTCTAGAAGGAATGTGGATGAATTCACTCAAGGGGAGAGGGCAGTCATTGTAACTAGAAGGGTGATTACCAGCCTGCTGCGTGGAGTCCGTGTGGAGTCAGTGAACTTCAGCGATGCATTTAGATAAGAAAGACGAGCTGTGTGCATGGGATACCCCTGTGGTTTCCCTTAGCATGCTAACAACCTGAACTCTATCGGACAACAATCTAAAGACTTTAACTTTTTGCCTAATTTCTTTTGTTGAGAAGAAAACCAGTAGTGTATGTATTAAGAAACACCAAGTTTCTTTGCCAAGAATCTGTTTATTTGAATAAATGTGCTATATACCTGAAACTATAGTTTAATAAAAATGTTTTTTTTTAAAAAAAAAAATCCATTCAGAAAATATTAGCAAAGAAAAATATTGTATGAACACTTCCATTTACCTTGAGAGTGTGTTCTCTCATGAAACCTGCTGAATGTACTTGGGGTAGATTTACTGGAAATAATCCAACTCAAAAACCCTGGGCTGCCTGAAACTAGAAAATAACTACTTTTCGGATATATAAATGAGAAATGTTATGGGTTTTAGAGGTGGCTGGACTGTGCCTGTTAACTTCAGAGGAGCAGGGTTTCTAGTGAGGCAGATAAGGAAACTTGCTAAAATAGCAGAACCTGATAAAAGTTTGTGTCTGGAGTGGAGGGAAGAGTAAGTATAAGTCCGTCTTTCGGACAATTGAGAGAGAAACGAGGTTTTCCTGCATGCTGTGCATCCAGATCTGATGCTTCCATCTTTCCGTTTGTCCCCAGAGGCCAAAACTGCGCAGGGCGAGGGTCCGCTGGCCCTGGATGGACCCCGGCAGGCTTCGGAGGGCACGCAGCCCCCCTCTGGACACCCCTCCCCTGCCACGGGCCAGGGCGCCGCAAGCAAGTGTCCTTTCCTGGCAGCGCAGATGAGCCAGGGGGGCAGCAGCGTCTTCCGCAGAGCCAGCCTGGAGCTCCAGGAGGATGTGCAGGAGATGCACGCCGTGAGGAAGGGTGAGCAGGCGGCACGGGCGGGGGGCACGCGTGGCCACGTCCTTGTCCTTTGGACCCTTAGATTTGTGCACGAGCCATTACTCGGGCAGCACTGTGTGAACGCCCTCCTCCTCCAGGGCCAATGAGGAAGGGCCCTGAGGAGTCAGCACCTGTTGCACAACATGGGACTTTCTGGTGCGTGGGAAGTGTCCAGCTCGTACAGTAACTGCTTCGGTTCTGAAAATACCTTGCGGGCATAAGCCATTAGCGGCCCCCCTGTGGCTCCCCCCCCCCCCCGCCCCCCAGCATCTGGAGGAATAAAAGGGAAAGTGTGACTGCCTCAGGCGATGGTCTTGGGATTCTCAGGCTGAGTGACTTACTGATGGTTATTGAGTGGCAGCTCTAATCCCCATTGTGGCTGTGTGCGTGGAGCACCCACGGTCCCTGAAAACAGCCCTGGCAGAGAGGATGCGTTTGTTTTCTGTGAAGAAAACTGAGATCACGGTCGGGGGTGGTAGGGCACGGAAGGCATGCCAACCAGCTCGCCAGCTTCGGACGTGGATGTTCATGGAAGCTGCCCGGCAGCTCCGACCTTGGCCATGACAGTGACTGAAAGGGAGGAGGACAAGCGTCGTGCACTCAGTGACGGCTCACTTGGGTCACGATTGGCTTTTCGTGTCCGCCGTTTGTGACAACGTGTCGGGAAGGTGCCACGGCCTGCGGACTGACTTGGCCCCTTTGCCTGATTGCAGAGGTCGCCCAGAGCGCGGCGTGCCCCGCTGTGGCCAGCGCGAAGGCCGACGGAGCGGAGCCGGGCGGACTGCTGAAGAGCTTCCAGGACATCGTGCGCAAGCAGAGGCCGGAAAGAGTGTCCCATCTTCTTCAGGACAACTTGCCAAAATGTACGTCTCTTTGCCTGATGCAGGAGAGAGGTCATAACTTAAACGTACATCAGATTAAACGTAAACTCGCACTGAGGCGTGGATTGAAGGCCACGTCCCTTCCCGATGCCGTAGGTGTTCTGGGCTGTAGTAAATGCAGCGCCTGCTGGTACCCTGCCTTCCCTCGGCACCCGCCGTCCCCACACGGGGCCTGTGCTAAACCCTTGACATGCACAGTCTCAAGATGAGGACCTGCAGTAACTTGCCCAGATCAAGGTCTCATTAATTTGCCCAGAATCTCCTGCTGCTAAGCAACCGGGCTGGGGTGGGGACCCAGGTGTTATGCCGAAGCCCAGATGTGCTGCTTAACCAGCAGACTGTCCCGTCTTTTGTTTGGTTTTTAGCCATTTCCACTTTTCAGTATGATCATTTCTTTGAGAAGAAAATCGATGAGAAAAAGAATGACCATACCTATCGAGTTTTCAAAACTGTGAACCGGAGGGCGCACCTCTTCCCCATGGCGGATGACTACTCGGACTCTCTCATCACCAAGAAGCAGGTGTCAGTCTGGTGCAGCAATGACTACCTGGGGATGAGTCGCCACCCACGGGTGTGTGGGGCCGTCATGTGAGTAGCCCTCCGCTCCCACGCGCCAGCGACGTGACGGAGGGACACGCGGACGGCTCACAGGGCTGCGTCTCCTGCGGGGGCGTCCGGCAGCCAACGCGCGCTCTGCGAGTTACGGTTCTTTGCCTTGAAACGTGGCAGCAGGCGACGTAGAGAAACGACTGTGCACGTGGTCGGCGGAGCGTCTCTCCGTGTGAGGGTCCGCGTGTGCGGGTTCCCTGAGCGCCCGTCGGCCCACTGCCCGCCACGCCCCGGTGAGCGTGGCTGCGGCTGGAGAGGCTCCCAGCCAGCAGCACTGGAGACGAAGCTGCTCCAGGAGGACGTTCAGAAGGATGGGCGAGCTCGGCACCCACGGCCCGCAGGGCGCGGCTGGGGTGCCTGGGGCAGCTGCTTGCCAAAGTCTCCAGGGAGGCGGAGGAGGGCCCCTCAGGTGTGACGACAGTGACGACAGTGACGTTAAGACACTGGTTCGCAAGGTGTCCCACTGAGAGCGATGTGTTGTTGCAGAGAGGGGGGTGTGTCAGAGGAAGAAACCTTCCTAAGGTGACTCGGCTAGTGCTGAGCGCCCAGGCGAGGTTACGCGAGCTCGCTCCTGGCGATGCCGCGGGTGTTGCGGCCCTGCGTCGCCACCTTCTCCCGTGTGGTCTGAAGATGAGGTCCGTCGAAGCCTCTGCCCCAGGCTGTGCAGTGAGACGTCCTGGGTCCTCGGCGAGGGACGGCTCCCGTAGTGTTCAGAACACGAGACTTATTTTCTGCCTTTTTTTTTTTTAGGGACACTTTGAGACAGCATGGTGCTGGAGCTGGTGGTACCAGAAATATTTCCGGAACGAGCAAGTTCCACGTGGACCTGGAGCAGGAGCTGGCCGACCTCCACGGGAAGGACGCGGCCCTCCTGTTCTCCTCGTGCTTCGTGGCCAACGACTCGACCCTCTTCACTCTGGCTAAGATGATGCCCGGTGAGCGCCCGAGGGCTCTGGGGTTTCTCGGTGGTGCAGGCGTCCCCTGGTTTCCGCTTTCTGTGGTTTCAGTTACCCGAGGTCGCTGTGGTCCAAAAACACTAAATGGAAAATTCCAGAAATTATTAATTTTAAATGGCGCACCATGTCGAGTCGGGTGATGGACTCTGTCCCGTCCCGGGACGTGACTCATCTCTCTGTCCAGCGTATCCACGCCCCCACCCGTTAGTCAGTAGCCATCCGGGTCGTCAGATCAGCTGTCACGGTTTCGCAGTGCTTGTGTTCAAGTCACCCTTTTACTTAACCGTGGTCCCAAAGCACAAGAGTGGTGATGCCGACGGTCCAGGTATGCCGAGGAGAAGCTACAGAGGCTTCCGTTAAAGGAAGAGGCGAACATTCTTGACCTAAACACAGATGTACACCGAGGTGTCTTAGCTCCCTGGTGAGAACAGCTCTATCTGTGAAACTGCCTGATTTGTAAACTGTATCGCAGGTACCTATGTGTAGGAGAAAAGTTTATACAGGTTTCGGTACTGAGGTACTGTCCACGGTTTCCGGCACCCAGTGAGGGTCTTGGAGCATGTCCGTGGCAGATGACGGGGGGCTCACTGTAACAAGAACCCCAGTGACGAGGCTTGTCAGAAACGCTCGGACGCAGTGCCACTGTCTGAAGTGAGCGTGAGCGCTGCGTGCGCATTATACGTTCCAGGGAACGTCGCACCAATGCTGAGTCCGCGTCGAAGGGCTTGTCCTTCGCGGGTCGCGTCAGATGTTTTGAATTCGAAGAAAACCCTGGAAAATTCTCTTCATTTCTTACTCATTTGTAGTTACCTTGTGACGGGGTTTGGCGTGAGGCGGCTAGATTTAAAAGCAGACGGGTTGCCGGCCGCAGCGTTGCTCTGTGCCGCGGGCCTTCTCAGAGGAGCAGCGCTAGCTGCCCTGCCAGCAAGAGGCTGGCACGTGGCGTCAGGGAACTATGGGGCAGAGGCGGCATCTAGAGCCAAGTCTGCTGCCCCTGACTGTCTGGGACGTGGGTGGTCTTCGGTGCGGACGCCGTAAGTAACACTTCTGTGTGCCAGGCTGTGAGATCTACTCCGATGCGGGGAACCACGCCTCCATGATCCAAGGGATTCGCAACAGCCGAGTGCCAAAGTTTGTCTTCCGCCACAACGATGCCGGCCACCTCAGGGAGCTGCTGCAGAGGTCAAGCCCTGCGGTCCCCAAGATCGTAGCATTTGAGACTGTCCACTCAATGGACGGTAAGTCTAAAGAGAGGCCACTTTGAATCTTTAAATGAAAAACTGGGCTTCAGGTCTTAAAAAGTGTTTTATTTTGTTTCTGCAATTTCTTTTCACCTTCTGCTAGGATTTTGTAATTGGTAGACGTTGTGTAGATTTGGGAAAATGTAGATTTTCTACCCTGGTTTTTACTAGACTCTAAGATCCCAGGATAACCCAGAAACTGGAAGAAGGTCACTTTTTCCCCAATAATAAAAATAATACCCTAGAATGTAAGTCGTTTTGTTCTGACGTTGACAACAAATTTCTGCAATGTCAGGCACTTCAGAGCGGTCTGTGGTCTTTCCTCAGGGGCCGTGTGCCCGCTGGAGGAGCTGTGCGATGTGGCCCATGAGTTTGGAGCCATCACCTTTGTGGACGAGGTCCATGCAGTGGGGCTGTACGGGGCTCGAGGCGGAGGGATTGGCGATCGGGACGGAGTCATGGCAAAAATGGACATCATTTCTGGAACACTTGGTATGTATACTCTGCACATTCTGTAATCTTCACCTAAATCCCATTGTTCTAACAAGGCCAAGGATTAAGTGGCCTAACCGGAAGCAGGTGAGGCACGTGTGCAGCCCAGGCCACTTTTGGGGTGAGTCTTGTTTCTCGGTGAGTGGTGGCACAGCTCAGAATCCCTCGAATTGCAGTAACAGCCCGACACACTGAAGCACCATGTGCCGGCATCTGAGCTCCTTCAGACGTAGCCGTGGCTCTAGCTCCATGCCCTGGCTACGGCCTTCCCTCTCTGCGCCTCAGGTCGTCCCCCCGTGTCCAGGACAGGAGTTCCAGAGCCGGTCCCCCAGAGCGGCGGGCGGGACCTGCAGGTTTAGGCGCTGCGATGCGCTGAGCTCTGTGCCTGCCGGTGGGAGCCGGACTGGGGAGCCATGCTGCCTGCAGGGGCAGGTGCTGCCTGATGGCTCGCTGGCCGTGTGACCTTGGCCACTGCCTAGCCAGTCTGCCCTCAGGTTCTCTATCAGTGTAATAGTGGTAATGTTGGACCTACCTCGGGTTTTGTGGAGAAGGTAAAGTTTTCTTTGCTCGTGAGACTCTAAAGAGATGAAAATGTAAATTGTACAAAATCGAGGATTTCAATTAGCAAGGCAGTGGGAGGCCCATGTCGCAGTTGGCTACAACGCCAGTTACAGCCTGCACTTGGTAAAGGCAGGGCAGGCCGAAAAGGGCGTCCTCCAGCTCCGCCGGACGTTGGACCAGTGCAGTGGGCAGCTGGGGCTCCCAGGTTGGAGCCCTCCTGGGGGCGCCGTCACTGAGGGGGAAGGAGCTGGAGGCAGGAATTTTCCACTGTGAGAGCTTATACCAACCCAAGCCTGCATGGGACTTGAACAGGAATATTCGTTACAGACATAACGTTAAGATTTCGGGAGGACTCTTCTGGAGCCACTAATCCTGAAACTTGAGATACTGATTATATAAGGGACTTAAGAGAATTGAAAAATGAGGCTGGTCCTACATCAGCCCTAACAGGTTTTGTATTTATCTGACAAAAGCTGATTATCAGTGTTCCATTTACAGAGGATCATGTTACCGTGTTTACAATAGTAAATAACACCAGTCACAGCAGGAAATTGTGATGTCTTAGCTGGGTGACATTTCAGCCTCAAGAGGCATGCTCGGGGTGCAGGGACAGTTTGGGCAGCACGCCCAGCCCGTCCCAGAGACCTCGCACAGTGGGGGGCGTGGGAGCAGTGCCGGCCCGCTGGCCCGGGCAGCCTGGGCGGGAGGCGGCCGCTGAGATCCAGGCACACCGGGACAGGTCACTCGGGTGTCCGTACACCTACGTTTCGGTCTTGGCCAGACATCAGCTTAGCCATGTGGTGTTGGGCGGGACCCTTCAACAAGCTTCCTCAGTGTGTCCCCGTTTCCGAGGCGTGCGGGCCTCGCTTGCCGCAGCCCGGCCTCGCCGCACCCCGCGCCTCGCTGTGCAGCCCGGGGCCGCCGCGGCAGTGAACGCCGTCTCCCCCCAGGCAAAGCCTTCGGCTGCGTCGGAGGCTACGTCGCCAGCACCCGCCCCCTGGTGGACACGGTGCGCTCGTACGCGGCCGGCTTCATCTTCACCACGTCGCTGCCGCCCATGCTGCTGGCCGGGGCCCTGGAGTCCGTGCGGGTGCTGAAGAGCGCCGAGGGCCGCGCGCTGCGCCGCCAGCACCAGCGCAGCGTCAAGCTGCTGCGGCAGATGCTCATGGACGCCGGCCTCCCGGTGGTGCACTGCCCCAGCCACATCATCCCCGTCCGGGTGAGGGCCTGGGCGGGAGGGGGGCCCGGGGGCGGGGCCTGCGCTGCGAGCTGCCCCGCTGTGCTGCGCGGGCCTCAGGCCCTGCCGCGTGTCCGCCTCTGGCCGACCCCACAGTGAGCGAAGCCTTTGCACGGAGCGGGCGGGGCGACTGCCCCCTCCACCCGCCCCCTGACGGGAAACACGGAGCTTGTGTCTGGAAAGCTCCGGAAGCCCGCGCTGAGCGCGCGTTCAAGTGCGCCTTCCTGTTCGGTTGGTTTTGAAATAGGTCGTGCCTTTTCCTCTGCACGTGGCCACCCTGTTGGTGTCTCCACTGCTGGTGATGATAAAGCTGGTGTCACCAAAGCTGCCTTGGTCCCTGGGGTAGACACATACCTGGCTTTGAGGACCATCTGGTGTCAGCTGCGGTCTCGGAACCGCGCTTTGCCCACGCGAGCCCGGGCGGGAAGCCACCGACATCCGCTTCCCACGGGCTCTGGCCCCGCTCGTCTGTACTGAGCAAAACCGGACCCTCTACAGCGACAGGAGTTGGGCAGCGCTCTGCCGCTCCAGCCTGAGCCTCATGGCCACTGGGTGTGTCAGAATCTCCACCAGGAGCTAGCCCGTCCCGCTCTGAGCTTACCTCTTGTCACCAAACTCAGGTTGCAGATGCTGCTAAAAACACTGAAGTCTGTGACCAGCTCATGAGCAGACACAACATCTACGTCCAGGCCATCAACCACCCCACGGTGCCGCGGGGGGAGGAGCTGCTGCGCATCGCCCCCACCCCGCACCACACGCCCCAGATGATGAGCTACTTCCTGGGTGAGTGCCCGCCCCGCCGGGGACTGGGGAGCAGCCGCCCTCGCGGTGTTTATGCGTGAATTCAGGGACGTTGGAGTTTGCCTTTTTCTCCTCCAAGCAACTGAGAATGCGCTCAGATGGTACAGAACTCCCAAAGACATTTAGTTTGATTCGCTGCCGGAGGGCGCAGAGTCACGTTGGAAGCTCCCGGGCGGCCCTGACCCAGCCCCACGCCTGACCCCTTCTGGCGAGAGCGGGGCCGTGGCAGGCTGCTCTGGGTGGAGAGCAGCTTAAGACCGTGACCGGTGTATTTTAGGGATCCGCTGTTCAGTATTTTCAGGCCACGGTTGGCTGTAGGGAACTGCCGGCACGGAAGGGAAGCCCGCGGACGCGGGGGGACGCCGTGCCTGGCGTGTGGCCGTCCCCGCTGTCCGCGTGCAGAGCACGTCGTCACCCCCAGAGAGAGCGCCCGTCAGCGGCCGCTCCCGTTTCCTCTCCCCGCCCCTGGCGCCCGCCGCTCCACTCCGTCTCGGGGGGGGTTGCTGGACTTTGCGTTCCGCCCCCGGGACCCACGCGGCTGTCCCGTGGTCGGCACTCGTTTCCGTGGCACGGATGGCCCACGTTTGTTTGTTCATCCACGGATGGACGAGTAGCTTGTTTGCCCTTTCTGACTTGTTGCACTGCTGCAGACGCCCACGCCCAGGTCTTTGGGTGGACGTGCGTTTCCTTTTCTCTGGGCATATACTCCTTTTAATTTTTACAAACCGTCTGTCCTCACAGAGAACCTGCTGGCCACGTGGAAGCGAGTGGGGCTGGAACTGAAGCCGCACTCGTCAGCCGAGTGCAACTTCTGCCGGAGGCCGCTGCATTTCGAAGTGATGAGTGAGCGGGAGAAGTCCTTCTTCTCCGGCATGAGCAGGCTGGTGTCCGCTCAAGCCTGAGCGTCGCGCCCGCCCTTACTGGGCCCGACCCCAGGCCACGTCGTACGCGGTCTCCAGGACTGTCTATGTACAAATTAAATTAAATTAAATTTTAAGCAAGAATAAAAGTGTAGTCCTAAAATAAATTCTGTGTAGAGTGATGTGTCCTCCTGTTATTGGCTTCTGAATCAAAAAAGTCATTTTTCTTCATCCCTGTAAGTTTGGTACGTACTGCCGAGATGCATAAACATATGCTCGGACCCTGCTGGAATGGAGGGCCTCCCCCTGCTCAAACCCAGCTCAAGCCCGCCGCATCTGGGGGCTCCCCAGCTGCACCCCAGGAACTTAGTTCTGACAGAAGTCCCAGCACGGTGGCAACCAGTTTGGCTTTAATTCCTCACCGCAGACAGACGGGCCGGCAGCGGGACCCCCGGTCCCGCAGCTGCCGCCGTGACCTCGCACTTCCTGTGAGAGCCTGGCAGGCAGGGGACCAGCCTGTCACCGCCACCAAGCCCTCACTCTGCCCCCTCCCCCGCGCACATTCTTGCAACCATCTCTCCGTCTTCTGTCACGAGTCGTGACCCCGCCTGCTCGCCCCCGCCGGCCCGCAGCAAAACTGTGTCACCTGTCTTAAACTAACCCAGCTTCACGTGTCCTTCAACGGAGGACTGGACAAGGGAGAGGCGGTACAGATACACACGGGAACGTGAGCCATAAGGAGAATGAAATACCGCCACGGCAACGACATGGATGGCGCTCGAGAGGATCGTGCCGAACGAAAAAGACGGAAAAGGGCAAGAACCATATGATTCTGCTCACGTGGGACACAGAGCAACGAAAGAAAGGACAGCAGTATCCCGGTCACCAGAGGGAGCGGAGATGGGGCCGGAGAGAGAGGGCGAAGGTCAGATGCAGGGCGACGGAGGGAGCCTAGACTTCGGGTGGGAAACACAGTGTCATGTACAGACAAAGTCGTACACCTGGAAGTTATATAAGGTTATTAACCAATAGTACTCCAATCAATTAAACAACCAGGCTCTCCCTCGGCCCCCTTTCTAGCCGCCATTCTGCCTCTTCTGCTGGCCTTTGGTCCCTGTCCCCTCTCGAGCCACTCTCTTCTATGTCTTGCTGTCTGTGGCCGGTTCTGGTTTTCTGCCGTCGAACACACACCTTGAGCCACACGGGCCCAGAGGGGACCCTGAGTCTGCCCACCCCGCCCCTACCTGTCGTCACCCACCCGGTCACCCCGGCGTCTCGTGAGGAGGTCAGCTGCTGGTTGGTCCCTCGCGTGAGACTGTGAGCGAGTCCTGTGAGTGCTACCTCTGAGGCACATCTCAGGCCAGGCCACCTCCATGGCGACCACCCCGGTCATGCCGCCATTCAGGCACCTGTCTCGGCCTCAGCCCCACACAGTGGCCCGAGAGCTTTTACAAATAGAAATCACACCAGGTCTCTCTCTTGCAGAAAATGCTGCTGAGTTTTGCAGTCACACTCATTGACCTCTAGGCTCCCCGCACAGGCCGACGGGGTCTTTGGGACCGCGTCCCCCCTCGTTGCTTCACCTCGTTCCACGGGCTGGTGCACGCACCTGGGCCTCAGCGCTCCGGGCCCTGGTGTTGGCCGCTGCCTCTCGGCCTGGGTGTTTCTGCCCCAGACCGTGGCGTGGCTCGCACACGGGGCCCTGAGGAGACCGTGCCTGGTGCCGGGGTGAGGCAGCCCCTCCCGCCGAGTGGGCCTTCAAAGCACCTGTCGCCACCACTACGACTTCTCCTTATCGACCGTGTGCCCTTTCGTGCCTCCAGTGGCCGGCGCGGTCCCTGACACACGGGCGCTGAGCACACGTGGGCAGATGAGTGGCGGGGGCTGTCTCTGCTCGGGCGGCTGGGGCAGCAGACACCGGCTCCTCACGGTCCCGGAGGCCGGGAGCCCAAGGCCTACTGCTGGCAGCTCGGGCCCTCCGCGAGAGCCTCTTCCCGGCTTGCGGACAGCCGCCTGCTCGCCGGGGCACCAGTGCACGTGGCCTTTCCTCGGTGCGTGCATGTGGGGAGATCGCCCCCCATTTTCTTGTAAGGCCACTAGTCACTCCTGAGGATCGCACACGGCCTCGTCTAAATCGAATGACCTTCCAAAGGCCCCACCTTCAACTGCCATCACATTGGGGTTAGGACCTCAACATACGAATGAGGGGGGACATACACATTCACCCCATAACAGGGAGCAGTGATGACATCCGAGCCCACGTCGGCGAGCGTGGGGGAGACCAAGCGAACCGCTCGGCCTCGCCTCCCACTCTCAGCCCTAGAAAGGGCAGCCGAGCTGCCTGCCGCCTGGACGTGGCCGTGGGGCGCCGCTGCCCCCGGCGCTGGGAGTGGCCGGGCGCACACACCTCGCCAGGCCGGCCGAGTCCGGGTCCCATCAGATAAAGCCGCCCGCGCAGCAGGCGCGAGGGGCATTACGCCACTTCGGTCCCGCCGCGTGTGCCTTGCTGCTCAGGAAGCAGGCCGCGCCCGCTCCCCCGGCTCCGTCCCTCGCGGTCCCACGCCCGCCACTCCCTCGGCTCCGTCCCCTTCCCATGCCACTTGCCCCTCCGCCTTCCTTCTCACGACACTCGGAGCCGGCGAGGTGCCAAGGCCGCCGGCTTCGCTTTCTCCTCGCTGCCACCCGGGGTTGCAGAGGACGGCCGGATGCCCCGCAGGAAGCAATGGGGAGTGGGTGGGGCGCGTTTACTGCCTCGAAATGAGAAGCTCGCTTCCGACAGAAACACGCACGTGAAGATGCATGATGCCATGGAAGTTTAGGGACTGCCGAGAAGCCTGGGCGTCAAATGAAGCATCCCAGAGGGGTAGTCGGAACCCTTCGCAGGCAGACGCTCCTCTCAGGCTTTCCTAAGTCTCGAGTCCACCCCTCTGCGCGTCGAGTTCTCACTGCTCCGCAGCTGAGACAAATATCGGAGCCACGTCAGCTGGTTGTCCTCAGCATAAGCCCTTTACCTAATAATGACGACCAAGGACCTGATGGGCTGCTCGGGCCTTTACACATATCATCACGCATCCTTATAACAGCTGTGGCCAGCCCCATTTACAGGTGAGCAGACTGAGGCTCCGAAGAGCAGGTCACCTGCCCAGGACAACCCAGACAGCAGAGCTAGAGTCTCATCTCTTCCCCGGCCCTGCAGGCATGTCTGACAGTGTGGAGGGGAGGGCCTGGAGCCGGCCGTCAGCACCCTTCCTGACCACTGTCCCGCCCTCCCCACCCAGCCCAGCCCCCGCCGCCACCTGCAGGACCTGGGTTCCAGACAGGGGTTCCAGACTCGCGAAAGCCCAACAGTCCTGCCACAGCCCCCAGCCCTCATCTCTAAAGTGCTCCTGTTCTGAATCCTCAGCCCCCGAAGAACCAGGACCGCGTGCATGAGTGGGTGGGGGCGCAGGGGGGTTCCACCTGGGAACCACGGGGTTCTGAGAAACAAGCCAGTTATGCTTCCCCATGTGCGGGGCCCTGTTTCCTGCTGCTCCTGGATCTGGCCGCACCAGAACAGGAAGCAGAAATGGAAACGTCCCTGAGCCGCTCGCCAGGGGCTTCCCCCAAGACGGTTCTTGTTTTCTCCCCAGCACTGGCCGAGGAGGTGCGAGGGGCCAGATCAGCCATGTCAGGACAGGGCAGAGCCCACGTGGGCATTCTGATTGGTGGGTCAGAGACTTTCCTTCCGTCTTTCTTCTAGGCAAACAGGTAACAGGGATACCAGCCCACTGCAGGAGCTCTTATGCCCGAGTCAGAAAGAGGAAGGTGGCCTACACTCCTCTCCCAGCTGTGAGCGTGAGAGCAGCCATCACCCCAGCACTGGCCCCAGAGCTGCCCACAACCAGGCTGCAGGACGGGACCCCAGCCTCCCACCCTGGCGGCCCTGAGGGGCTGAGCTGGCTCTGAACGTGCCTGGGCCAGTCCACTCTCCAGCTGCCCAGATCCCACAGGTGTCTCCAACGCTCTTTAAAAGGTGGGCGTCATCATGGGGATGCTCAGGCAGCTGGCCCAGGACGCGGCACCTTGAGGGCCCCGGGCCGGACGTGGCCCGTGACGCCCCACGCTCGTCGAGGGCAGACCTGAACAGGCCGTCTTCAGACGGTGGTCGCTGGGGCTCCCAGCGGTGGAATCCACACACACAGCCTCCCTCCTGCTCACACGTGGCTGCCTCTCCCAAGTGCAGTCAGCTGTGAGCCGCAGGGTCAGGGGAGGGGCACCCCAGCTCTGGAGCCAGTGGGCTCACCTAGGTGTCTCTTCCATGCCAGAACAGGGACCTAGTATGCACTCTGGGCGAAACAGAGGGTGGGGTATTGTGAGCTAACCCCAGAATCTTCCGTGGCTCCCCACTCCCAGCCCAGGCCGGCCTGCTGGGTGCAGCCCAGGCATGGCCACCAGTGGGCGCGATCACCCCTCCGAACTCCCTGCAAAGCTCCCCCTCCGTCCCCTGGGGCCAGGGCTGCCGCCTCTCAGGACTTTGGGGGTACCCAGAAGTGGAGCAGGCCCGCAGGTCCTCTGCCCCGAAGGCATTTTCAGTCCCGCAGGTGAGGGAGGCAGCTCAGAGATCGACATGCAGCAGGGGGGCGCTGACCCTTCCCCCCCAAACCCCCACCCTGGGCACCCCGACAAGGAGGGCAGGACATGCAGGCAGGGGGCGAGGGCAGGAGGCCCAGCCTGCTCTCTGGGGAGACTGAGGCCACACTCGGCGACCTTCCTGAGACTTCCCTGAGAAGATGCCCTTGCAGCTGCCCTCCCCTGCACCCCCGAGGGCCCTCCCTTCATCTCCATGGCAACCCTCCCATCAGCCAGTCTCATCACGTTAGGAAGCCTGGAGGATCCTCCCTTCCTTCCTCCCACTCACCTCCAGTGAGCTCGGGGTGGCGGCGAGGTCTGCCAGTAGCATTTATTGAGTACCTGCTGTATGCAGGGGTGGGGGAGGCAGGGTGGGGTGCCCCCGGCAGAGAGGCGGGGTGGGGGGGTGGCGGGCGCCGGGCTGTCCGCCGTGCTATTCGGCCGTGGCGGGGCCCTGGCAGAAGTTCTGGTTGTAGAAGTGGCGGTTGTCCCTGGTCAGCGCCGTGCCCAGCTGGGCCCAGAAGCTGGCCTGGCCGCTGGGCTGGTGCGGCCAGAAGAGGACGCTGCGGCGGCAGAGGCGCTGGCGCAGCCGCACGTAGCGGGAGCGGGGGGCGGCGCGGCTGAGGATGACCAGCACCACGACGTCCGTGCGGTCCTCCAGCAGCCGCTGCTGGGCCAGCAGGAAGCCGGCGCGCAGCAGGCCGCTGACCCGGTCGGTGCGCGCCAGCACGAACAGCGTCTTGCGGCTGCTGTAGACGGAGGCCCACAGGCTCTCGATGAGCGTCTGCCCGGGCAGCCAGTCCCGCTCCTCCAGGCACAGGCGGAGCGCCCGGCGCCCGCGGCGCTCCTCCAGCTGCACCCGCAGCTCGTTGTACACCCAGTCGGCCACCGCGCCCTGCGCCTTGTCGAACACCACGAAGGCGTCGTAGGGCGGGGCGCCGGGGCCGCGCCGGCGCCCCCACCGGGGCAGCAGGGCCAGCCCCAGGTGGAAGCAGTACCAGAGGTCCCAGCCGCACAGGCGGTGCAGCAGCGGCACGGCCAGGCCCAGCGCCACCGCCAGCAGCGAGACGCCAAAGCAGTGCCGGGACAGCGTCTCGTCAAGGCAGAGGCGCAGGTCCTGCGCGAAGATGCTGCGGCCCAGGAGCTGGCCCGGGCTGCCGCACCTGACCTGGCTGGACAGCCCGGGCACGGCCGCCTGCACCTCCAGCAGGAAGTCCACGAAGGCCGCGCCGCACGCGCAGTGCAGGGGGTTGGCGCTCACGTCCAGGACCGTGAGGGTGGCCGCGCAGGAGCCGAACCAAGCGGGCTCCACCGTCTTGAGGGCGTTGCCGCTGAGATTGAGCTGCCGCAGATTCCTGGCCTGGGCGAAGAAGCCGGCGTCCACGAAGCCGATGCTGTTGCCGCTGACGTCCAGCTTCTGCAGCGTGCTGTTGGCGGGGAGGCTGCCGTTGGTCAGGGCCTTCAGCAGGTTGCCCGCCAGGTCCAGGGCTTCCAGCCTGGGCAGGAGCGTGAGGCTGCTCCAGTTGAAGAAGGCCAGGTAGTTGTCACGGAGACGCAGCCGCCGCAGGCTCTGAGGGAGGCGGCCCAGGGTGTGCGGCAGGAGGGCGTGCAGATGGTTCTGGGACAGGTCCAGGAAGAGCAGGCGGCTCAGGCCTTGGAAGAAGGAGAGGTAGAGGTCTCCCTCGTTCCACAGACTGCTCAGCGAGTTGCCGCTGAAGTCCAGGGCCTGCAGCGAGGTGCTGCAGAGCCTGTGGGACACACGGCTGTGGATGGCGTTGTGCGCCAGGCTGAGGTAGCGCAGGGCGGGCAGCTGGGACACGAAGCTGAAGTTGTGGCCCACGCCCCGCATGCTGAAGGGCTGGCTGTTGTAGCTGAGGTCCAGGGCCTCCAGCCGCGGCAGCTCCGTGAACGAGCGACCGTGGTACAGGTCCAGCTTGTTATGGGACAGGTCCAGCACCTGCAGGCTGGTCAGCGGCGTGAACTCGGAGCCGTTGACCGCCTGCGAGATGCTGTTGTAGCTCAGGCGCAGGCACCGGAGGTGCGAGAGCCCGGCGAACATCTCCGGCCGGACCGCCACCAGGTTGTTCCGGGACAGGTCCAAGGTGAAGTTCCTGCAGCTCGGCATGAAGTCCGTGGAGCCCGAGGAGTCCAGGGGCGCCGCGGCGAGGCCCGTGGCTGGCAGCCGGACGGCCTCCTCGGCGTCCGCGCCTGCCGAGGCAACGGCCGGGCCCGCGGCCCCGCTGATGCGGTTGTTGGACAGGTCCACGTGCCACAGGTTGGGGAACAGCCCGAAGATGCTGAGGTTGGCATGGCTGATGAAGTTCATCTGCAGACTCAGGTTGCGGAGCATGGGCAGGCGGGTCACGGACTGCAGCGTGTTCTCGTTCAGCGAGCGGAAGAAGATGCCGTTCATGTTGAGCTCCTGCAGGGCCTGCAGGCCCTCGAAGGAGTCCGCCAGCTTCAGGGAGGCGTACGACACCTTCTTGTGGTAATTGAAGGACAGGTTGAGTTTGCGCAGCTGCGTCAGGTTCCTGAAGGCCTTGGTGTATGTGATGCAGTCGTACAGAAAGTTCTCACTCAGGTCCAGCACCGAGAGGTTGCCCAGGCCGCGGAACCAGCTGGTGTTCAGCCTGCGGAGAGAGATGTCGTTCAGCACGAGGCCTTCGAGGTGGCTCAGGTGGCTGAAGGTGTCGTCGTGCAGCCTGGGGAAGCCCTTGGGGCACTCGACGCAGGGGTTGCGGGCGTGGTCACAGCGGCGGCAGTTCCCGCCCACGTCCAGCACCTTCAGGGCAGTGAGGTTGGCCAGGTCCTCGGGCCCCAGGGAGACGATGCGGTTATAGGACAGCAGCAGGCCCTCCAGGGTGGGGGGCAGTCTGCGAGGCACGGCCGTCAGGTTGTTGTACTTGAGCGACAGGTAGGTGAGGTTGCCCAGGCCCAGGAGGGCGCCCGGGGCCACGTGCAGCGCCTGGTCGCACGGGTTCTTGTAGTAGCAGTTGCCGTCCACGTACAGGTGGCTCAGGGCGTGCAGGCCCTTGAAGTCGGCCGGCTCGAGCTCCAGGATGTTGGTGCGGCTGAGGAACAGGTGCGTGAGCGACCTGGGCAGGGCGGGCACGGCCGTGATGTTGTTGTAGCTGAGGTTCAGCACCTCCAGGGTGGGCACGGCCAGGAAGGTGCGGTCCTCGATGGTCATGTGGCAGTTCCAGTGCATGCGGCTGAGGGTGCTCGGCGGGCAGTTCCACTTGAGGTCGAGACGCCGCAGGCTGGACAGGTGTGCGAAGTCGGAGTTGTAGAGGTGGTGGATGCGATTGCAGCGCAAGGAAAGGCTGGTGATGTTGCCACGGGACGCGTCCGCCGAGAAGTGGGGCACGGCCTTCAGGAAGAGCCACTCGCAGTTGACCCGGCCGGGGGCCTGCAGCCGGCAGGGCAGGAAGGCGGGCAGGGAGCCCTGGGCCAGGGCCGCGGCCAGCATGGCGGCCTGCACCAGGAGAGACGGGGGCAGCGGGGCGCCGCGGCAGGGGCCCTGCGGGGGTGGGCGCAGTGAGTGGCCGCCCAGGCCCAGCTCCGCGGAGTCCCCCTCCGAGCCCTCCCCAGGGGGCTCCTGCCCCTCCACCCGACGGTCCCCATCCCGCCACCATGGCTGTCAGGGAACCCAGACTTGAGTCTCAGACCCAGCCTTGGGGGGTCTGAGGCCTGGAATCGGACTCCCCAAAGCCCAGCTGGACCAGGGAGCCAGGCAGGCGGCCCATGGGCCCGCCAGGCTCTCCCCACCTTGCCCTGCCCTTCCTCAGGGGTCTGTTCTTTTTTCTGCTGTGCAAGGAGACACCTGGCTCCCTTCCTTCCAGCCGCCCCCTGCCCTCCACCAGCCTCTCCCCACCCTCTCCCTCTCCCTTTGGCCAATACCCAGGCAGGAATGAGGGTCTCCTGCTCGGGTCCCGACCTGGCACCCCCCAAGGCCCTGGCTAGCTCTTTCTCCCCCTGCTCGCCTCACTCAGCCCAAGAGCACTGGACCTGTTGTGGGTCAGAACGGGTCGGAGGGAGGGCCGGCAGCAGAGGGGCAGACGGAGCCCAGGCCTGGGCGCCCAGCCTCGCCTGCGCTCAGCATCGCCACCGAGTGCGGCCCCCGCTCCAGCCCGTCACCTGCCCGGCAGGTCAAGCCTGGAGCAGGGCTTCTGCTCTAAAGTCTTCAGGTTTCAGGGACTGTCCCTAGGGCCATGTGGGTGAAGGCCTCTCTCACTACCGTCTGAGGCCTCCACGCTCACCTCTCTCCCTGCCACTCCCCAGGCTGTCCCCAGCCCTTGGGGGCTGAGGGCTTCCGTCCTACCATGACAGGGGGCAAGGGCTTCTCCTGAGGGTCTTGCTCCGAGCTCCAGCTCCCAGTCCCTTCCCGCTGTGTGAGCTGAGAGCAGAGGAAGTGAGAATTTCACAACAGCCTAGTAGCCCCCTTCCTCCCCCACACCCTGCCCCTGGCTGGGGCGGGGGGTGCCATGAGTCAGAGGCCATTTGCATAGTCAGATGGCAGACAGCCCCCTGGGTCCTTCCTCTTTCGCTCCTCCCCCGCCCCACCCCTAACCATAGCGGGTCCTCACAGTGCCACAGCCCTCCTGGGCCCTACACCTGTCCTCTGGGAAGAGTCCAGGAGGTCGAAGGCCCGGAGCCCAGTTTAGTCTCAGCGAGAGGCTGGAGTCAGGGCCGGTGCCAGACTTTGGGGGCGTGTGGCACCCACACCAGGGCCCTCTGCTTTCACCCTCACGCTCCGGCCCCCTCGGGCCCTGCCCCACAGGCGGCGGCTCGGGCCAGTGGCTCCCGAACCTGCCCTGTCCTGGCCCCGCGGCCCTGTCCCAGAGCCCTGGGGGGCCAGGTGTAGCCGGGGGTGGGCAGGCTCGCAGCCTCCCCGAGTGGCACCTGCCTCCGTCGGAGTCTGCCGCTTCCTCTGGGAGCAGGGCGACCCCCACCGCGTTCTCAGCGAGCCTGGGGCCCAGTCAGAGCGTGAAGCCCGTGGCCGGGCCAGCTGGGGCTTCCCAGCTCATTGTCCCCAGCTGGCTCTTCTGCTCCCCACAGGCCCGAAGCCTCAGGACGACCTGGCCCCTCAGCAAGTCCTGGCGGCTGCACCTTCAGACTCTGCCCAGAACTGGCCATGGCCACCCTACTTTTTGTCCACCAGCCTGGGCCCAGCCGCCGCCATCTCTTGCCTCGACCAATGCAGTCGCCACCCCATGGGTCACCCGGCTCTGCCGTCACGCCCCACAGCCTTTTCACGTCTGGCTCCCAAGTCACGTTAGGTCCCTCCTCTGCTCAGACCCCTCATGATGGCCCTGTCCAGCGTCAAAGCCACAGTCCACGAAACGGCCAGCCGGGTCCCGAGGGACCCGCCCTCCCACCGCCTCCCCGGCCAGCCTCCAGCTCCTCGCTGCGGCTCACATACCCCGCGCCCCCCCACGCCAGGCCAGCCAGGTCCCTCGGCCTGGGCGCTCTCCTCCCAGACGCTCACGTCGCCTCCGGCGAGGCCTCCTCCGGCCTCTGAAACTCCCGGCCCGGTCCCACGTGCCCGAGCAGCGGTGCCCGCTGTCCTTCATCGCAAGAGGTGCTTCCTGCTAACACACCGCATCGTTGACTTTTCATGGTTTACGGCACGTTGTCTTATTGCCCCGCTGGACTGTCAGCTTCTTTCTTGTCTGTGTCCCCAGGGCCCAGCACAGTGCCTGGCACGTAGTGGGTGCTCAATATCTGCTGAATCCATGGCTCTCCAGCACTCAGCTCTGGGCAGGCAGAGAGAACGTCTCTGAGTGATGGCTGGCTGGCTGGCTGGCTGGCTGACTGAATGAATAGGGCTTCTGCTGGGAGGAGGCAGGGTGGGTGTCATGACAGGCGGGCTCCAAGCCGCCAGATATCCAGCTGGCTCACCGGCCCAGGGGCTCGAGCAGTGTGGGGGCGATGGAGTGGTCCACCCGTCTCCCCGGGAACCAGTGTTTGGGGTGGGCAAGGATGGGTCTCCTCCTCTGGACCCTCTGGGTCTGGCTCTCCTCCCTACAATTCTAGGGGCTCTAGTTGGGCCTTAAAAAGGCCCCAGAGATGGGACATTGCCCTGAGCCCAAGCCCACAGATGCCACACATCGCTACCCCTACACACCCCGCGCATGGGACGACAGGGCCTGCCACCCACCCGCTTCTCAGAGGCACGGCCTGAAGCTCGGGCTCCTTCTGAGTCCCAAGCCCCAGGGAGACTCTACCACGAGTCCCTGGGACCTGAGACCCAGGCCGCTCCCTGTCCCCAGCAGCCACCCTGCCTGCCTTGGCGGCCCGCATGCAGGTTCTTCGAGAAGGCCCCTGAGCTGACAGAGGCTGCACACGCGCACGCAGGGATGGGACACAAGGAGGTTTCAGATACCCACAGACACACCCACCACGCCTCAGCCCGAGGCTGGGAAGCCTGGTGGGCAGAGCCTCCCCATGCGCAGACCAAAGAACGCCCCCAAGGAGAGCCAGTCCTACCCCCCAGCCCTGCGACTGTGTTCCCTTACATGATGAAAGGGACTCTCCAGGCGGAATTAAGAATTGTAAGAGTGTCCAGCGTTACTGAGGGAGGGGGGGTGGATGGCTAAATCACAAGTGTCCTTGTGAGACAGAAGGAGACGTGAGTGACCACAGAAGTGGAGGCAGAAGAATCAGAACCGGAAGGCGCTGTGTATCCGGCTTTGAGGATGGAGGAAGGGGGCACAGGCCAGGGGTCAGGGGGAAAGGGGGGGAAACGGATTTCCCCCTGGGCCTCCAGAAGGAACCGGCCCTGCCATTGCCTCGGTTCTAGCCCTGTAAGACTCATTTCTTTAAACTGTAAGAGGATAACTGTGCTGGTTAAAGCCACCAAGTTTGGGGAACTGGATTACAGCAGCCACGGGAAGCCAGCAACCCCAGATCCTCATATCAGAGCAGAGGGTGGTGCCTCTCCGGCCAAGCTCCCCTCAACAAGGGGACCTGTCTGAGGCTGTGTCCTCGCACACAGGGGCACAGACTCACCCAGACCCCTGCAGCCAGGAGTGCTGGGGCTCCATCTAGCAGGTGGATGGGCCCTTCTGAGTGGGGGTGGGGCGGTTACATGCACAAGGCCTCCCGCCTCCGATGCCCAGCAACAGAGACGGTCCCTCAGGGCCAGACTCGGGTGTAGATTTAAAAATATTTTATTCTTTAAAAAATACAGCATTCGACCCTCTCATCCTGCAGTGGGCCCTTGCCCCAGCCCTGACTGACCCCACCCCTTGTGGCCAAAGGCTTCTGAGCTGTGCCGGGACCCTAGACTCAGCTCCCTTGCCAGGCCCACCATCCAGGCTCATGAGACAGCCAGGCAGGGTCCCCAGACACCCTGGGCACACAGTGAGACAGGGACAGCAATGGGAGTGGGTCACAAATGCCAGCCCAGTGGCCCTCGGAAGCTGCAAGGGTGAGCAGCGAGCAGCCCTCCCGCCCACAGGAGGCAGCCCTGCCCTGGAGCCCAGGCTGGGGGGGAGGGGGGCGGCTCCTGAGTCCGCGTGCCCGCGTGCCGCAGGTCCGGCCTCCTAGCTGTCATCGCCGTTCTCGCCCGGGCCGCGGATTAGACGCTTGTGGCCCCGCTTGCCCCCCGGGCCCTTGGGCTTGGCGAAGGCCTGCTTGAAGGCGTGCTGCTTGGGGTGCACCTCATCGTAGAGGAACTCGGCTGTCAGCTCTGCCCCGTCGCCAATCTCAATCTGCGTGGGCGAGGCAGTGGTCACCCCACCGGTGGGGGCCGACACACGCCGGCCACCCTCGGTCTGGCACGCCACAGCCTGGGTGTCCTCCCAGGCCCCCACCCAGAAAGCCCCCTCCAGGAACACAGGGCCTGGGGTCCTGCACGCCTGGGCCACCCCTATTTGCTTTCCAGGGTGCCGGCGGAACAGCCTTGGGCACGCAGTCACCCCTTGGGTCTCAGTCTGCCCATCCATCCGACAGGCATCAGCGGCCCCCACTCTGCCCGTCTCGGGACGCAGACACCCGGGGCCAGGAGGGGCGAGGCCCGGAGAATGATGCCCACCTTCTTGGAGATCTCCAGCCGGAAGTCCTGCTCCGCGGAGTCCAGGAGCCGGCTCTTGCAGCTGGAGTACAGCATGCGTTCCTTGATGCTGCACTTGTACCCCGGCATCGAGTAGATGAACACTGGGGGGGTGGGGGGTGAGCGATGCAGGCCCGGGGCACCCTCTGCTCCCCGCCCGCAGCAGGCCCGCCATTGGCGGCGAGCCCTGCTCCTGCCCAGCCATGGGCGTGGGGGCCCTGCAGCGGCCACTCACCCACAGACTCGAGGGGGTCTCCCTCATGGGTGTGCTTGTAGAGGAAGAAGTGGTAGCGGGCGGCTTCTCGGGGTACCCGTGAGGGCAGCTGGGCCACGTCCGTGGGCTCGGTGTGCACCAGCTCGATGGTCTCCCGCTCCAAGTCCAGCTTCTGCCGAGGGGCAGGGGACGTGAGGGGGCCAGACGAGGGCAGGCCCAGGCCCACCCACCAGACGAGAATCCCCCGAGGTGGGTGGGCTGGCAGGCAGGGGCCCTTCGGAGCCTGCTTGTGGTCTCTCTGCCAGACTGCCCTCCCCAGGGGCCAACCCGCCATGGAAGTCCCTCTGCAGAGGCCACTCCCGGGCCCCGCCCTAACTCTGCCCCTTTCGAAAGCTCTGCGGGAGGAGGAAGTCCCACCAAGAGCAGTGGGCAGGGCAGTGGGAAGGGGCTGGACCTCAGGGAGGCAGGGCTGTCAGGCCAGCCCATCCTCAGAGGCTGTGTCTTGAAAAGGAAGCGGCTTTCTGCCGGAAAGGGGACAGGGTAGACAGGGCGGAGGGCCCTGCCCGGGCCAAGGGTGGTCAGGGGAATGCAGAGGGAGTCTGGGACAGGAAGGGGCTCAGGGCTGAGGGGTCGGTGTGAACCCGGGGGTGAGGACATATAGGCAGCGTGGAGGGCAGAATGAGGGACAGCGTTTACAGGTGCCCTGGACAGAGAGCATCCACGATACACGGCAGCTACAGGTCAAACTGGAGCAGGCAGGGCCGGGGCAGGGCGGGTGGACAGCGTGCCCCCACCGGTACACGGGGACCACAGTGCACAGAGCGGCGGGACGCGCGTGCGCGTCTGCGCATGCGTAGAAGGGGGCGGGGTGCGGGCCGGGGCCGGGCGGGGCGCAGCGCCCACCAGCTGGATGTAGTTGATAGCCTTCTGCCTGAGCTGCTGCAGTGCCCGCTGGGCCTCGGGCTGCAGGGGGAAGGCGAGGCCCTGCAGGGTCTGGTGCTTGCTCTCCACGCTGATCTCCGTCTTCACCTGAGGGCAGGTGAACAGTGAGCGAAGCCCTCACCTGTCCCCGCCGCAGCGTAGCCCGCCCAGGGAGCACAGGTTCGGCCAGCGGGGCCTGACGTGACCGCGAGCGCGCGCCCTGCCCGGCGCGCCCACCTCGTTGATGCGGATCTGCTGAAGCTCCCTCTCGGCCGAGGTCAGGGGGGCGGGCGCCGCGCAGGATGAGAGGTGCTTCTGGTACCCAGCCAAGGAGAGGTCATCCTGGTCGGTGGAGGCAAGGGCATAGGTGGGCGCCTCGGGGCGGGCTGCAGAGCCCGCCGAGCGCCCCGGCTTACAGCCCGCGGGCTCTCCCAGCCCTCCCCGACTCGTCTCCAAGCCCGGTACCACGTGCTCTGTGCCCCTGAATCACATCCATCCTCTGTGGGCCCCTGATCCCGGCCCAGTGGTCCTGGCCTGGGGACACTACCTTCACGGTCCCGAACAGCTCGTCCTTGACGTGGCCGCCCCCAAACTCCTTCTTCACCGTGGCCCGCGTGGCCGCGTACAGCATCTTCAGCCGCACCTGAGGTGGGGGGGGCGGAGCCGTGAGGGCCCTCCAGGCAGGGCTGTGTTTCCCCGACGCAGGCAGGAGCCCCTGGGTGGGAGCCTGGTGACCTCACTGCGCCCGCTGAGGGCACAGCGTGGAGGCCAGGAGGCAGTGTGCGGCTCCGCCAGCAGGGGGAGCCCTCGCCCAGCCCAATATCTGCCTCCCAGAGCCAGGCCGCTGTGGCCCCCGCCATGCCAGGGCCTGGTCCCCGCCCAGACTCTCTGGAGCAGGACGTGATGTGGTCCCCTTCAGACTTCTCCGGGCAGGGCCTTGTCATCTCGCTCAGACCCAGCTTCCCCTTTCCCCAGATTTTGGGTGCAGGGCGCAAGGACTCACGGGGGAATTATCAGGCGACCAGGCAAGGAAGAGCCACTCGAAGCCCTGGGCGTTCCTGGAGTCCAGGCGGTACAGCAGGTAGCAGGGCTGCTGGCCGTCCAACAGTGGCAGCACGACCCTGTCATAGTCCTGGTCCCAGCTGCCCACTGGCTCCCGCGAGGCACCCAGCACGAGCTGCTCTGGGGGCAGAGGATGGCTGAGCCCCAGAGCAGCCACGTCCCACACCCGCTCTGACGGCGGCCCCCCAGCCCCTGGATGCGGCTCGGGCCTGCTGGGCACCCCACTGCATTCCCCCGGAGCCAAGTCCCTGAAGGACGAGGCCGTGTGACCGCATCTGTGAGTGCGCGAGTGCGCGAGGGCACCACAGAGCTGCTTCCTGTGCACCTGGACAGAGACAGACGTGAGACTGTGCCCACGGATGACGTCACGACCGCACGAAGGCACGCAGATGCGTGCCCACAGCCACCAGCCATGCGGCCCCCTCACTGACACCCACACCCCGGGGTGCTCGCCCAGACCCCAGCCCACCGGCCCAGCTGCTCGGCGCGGGGCCCAGGGTGCCACCTCCTGCTCCCTCCCCCCTCCCCTGGGGCTCCAGCACAGCCTGCTCAGAAAAGATGTGCCCCAGGCCACGGGGACCTGCAGGAGCTAAAGCATGTGGGAAAGAGGGGGACAGGGCTCCTCCAAACACAGCACAAACAGGGATCCTGCTGCCGCCCACCGGCTGCAGTCCCCCTGCCC
This sequence comes from Rousettus aegyptiacus, assembly GCF_014176215.1. NCBI lineage: Eukaryota > Metazoa > Chordata > Mammalia > Chiroptera > Pteropodidae > Rousettus > Rousettus aegyptiacus. Next base: position 157,155,542 of record NW_023416307.1, read on the forward strand.
CAAAAGTTACACATCGAAAGTAGCCAACTTCCCAGGGCCCGGGCCCAACCGACCCGCCTCCTCCCTGCCACACAGAGGCTACACTCAACCCGTCAGTCCAGAGGGTCTTGGCTGTGCACCGAGCAGCAGCCCAGGTAAGCAGCCCAGGTAAGCACAGGCCCAAGCTGGAGGAAGACTAGGGCAAGCAGACAATTTCCCCCGGGCCAGAGGGCCTGGCACCTGACTACCAGGCCCTCCTGATGGGGGCGAGTAGCCCCAACGTGCGGGCCCAGCAGCCTGGCTGCCTGTCTGCAGGCCTCGGCCTCCTCACCCACGCTCCCAGGACCAAGATGCCAACAGTGTTGCAAACCAGCAGCCACAGGCGGGGAGTCCTCCCCACAGTCGCTGTCAACATTGTTTAATTTGTTGCCAACACTTTCAGGCTGGGAAGTGTTACATAAAAAGTGGAATCTAGGCTTCTCTAGAAAAATCAGGAGCTTGGCCACGCTCAGGCAGCCGTGGCTGCCTGTCAGGGGACCGGGACCCCCAACAACCACACGCAGCTCCGAGGTGGGTAAGGGCCCACCCAGAGAGTCTTCCTGCTCAGCGAATGTGGGCATACCTGCCTGGGGGTGGCAGAGGGCTGAGGACTAGACTCAATAAGTCTGTCTCTTTAAGGGGTCTGTCACCCCAGGAAGTCTTCACTCAGGATCTACCATAATGACCCGACCCAGCTTCTGAGGGCTTCTGAATTGAGGGACCCCGGCACAGCTCTGGCCCCAAAGCCAGGAGAGGATTCTGGGTCTGGACAGACCCTACTCTGAGCCAGTTCAATGTGTGAAAAGTCATCAGGGCACCAAGCTCATTTGAGGAGCCCCTTAAAGGGCCCACAACTGCATGGCTACAAAGAAGGTCTGGGAGGACCTCTGGGAACCCCAGCCCACCCTCAGCCCCAGAGTCTGCACCCCTCACCTCGAGGGATCGCCCCTCAGCACAGAGCAAAGGGGGGATCCCTCTGGCCCCTCCAAGGCTCAGTTTAATCCTCTGCCTCATCAAACCCTCCTCATTCGGGCCCCGGCTGGAGCTCTCCCACCCCAGGCCCCTCCCACCGCCCGCATGAGCCCCAGGTCCCCATAGCCCAGGACAAGGCCCAGCCAAGCTTGGAAGTCACCCATCTTGCTCTCAAAGAGAGATGGATGTGAGTCCCTTCTCCCCACTGTGGGGGGTAGTTCCCATGGACAAGGCCTCTACTTCTCCTTAGGACACCCCCTGGCCAGCAGCCCCGCCAAGCTAGGCCTGCAAACCACATGGGGCAGTGCCGGGCCTCACTTATCTCCTGCCCCGCTGCCCAGCCCATCCCATAGCTACGTAGCCTGGGGGTCGGGGGGCTGGGCAGAACCCCAGGGCCGGCTCTCCTTGCCAGACCCCCAGTTTCTGCTCTGTGTAACAGGGGTAATGATCAGGTCACTTCCAGGCCTCCCACAAGGCACCTCCCATTTCCAGATGGGGAAACCAAGGTCCCGAGGGGGCTAGAGGTCAAGGTCCCCCCACCTCCCAGAGGAGCAGCTGAGTCCAGCACCCAGCCGACACCCTGGCTGACAGGGGCCACTCACCATCCTCGATGACGACTTTGATGAGCCGGACAGAGCCAGCCCGTGCCTTGGCAAAGAATTCCTTCAGCTCATCGGTGGCTGAAAGAACAAGAAACATGGTGGGCGAGGGACAGTGGGAGTGAGCTAGCGGCCAGGGACAAGTTCAAAGCCTGCTGTCCTGCGGGGTCTTGTGGCTGAGCTGGGAACCGGGTTAAATACAGCCCCCCATGTGACCAGGAACCTGAGACGGCTGCCGAACACGAGCTCCCAAATTTAGCCAGCAGAGGTGGCAGGCGGGCGGGTGGCCTGCTGGCGGGGGTGGCTCTTGTGACAAGGCAGCAGGGATGGGACAGCCCGTCTGAGGACAGGGCGGGCCCTGAGACGGGCCAGGCCAGCCAGAGCGAATGGCCCCAGGAAGTCCCAGCACTGAGCTGGCCTGGGACACACTGAGCACTGTCATGACCACAGACAAGCACTGAACAAACGCCCCCGATGTGCACGGAGCACGGTGCCTATTTAACACACACGCGTGCACATGTGTACGTATGCGCGAGCTGCCCGTGCAAACAGGCACGCACGCGGCCCAACACGCACGAAGCGAACCTAACACGTCAACACAGGCGGGTGACAGAGAGCGGAGTAAGAATGCGAACACCCGCGTCCGCAAGCACACGCTCGGCTGGTCCAACACGGACGGACAGGTGTTCGCACACGCGCGCACACACACACCCAGACACAGTGCCCGGGGGGTGCCGACAAGCACACACACACGCACACACACGCACGCGCACGCAGAGCTTGGTGAAGACATGTCTGCAGACAAAGGGTGTACAGAGAACACACAGACACGCAACAGGCGCGCACCGACACACACGTACGCACACCTAGCCCAGCCCGCCGGCCAGGGTGCCTAACCCGGAGAGGCCCAGCGGGGCCGGCCCGGCCCTGGCACAGCCCTGCCGGGGGCAACAAGCTCCCAATCCCAGGCAGTCGGAGAGGCTTCCCGGAGGAGAAATGACTCTCAGGAACCCCCTCAAACAGACCTTGTCTTGGTCCTTGGGCCACAGAGCTGGAAGGTGACAGCCCACGACCAAGGACCCAAGTGCAGAGGTGAGGACCGTGGTAGGCACTGGGGACCTATGGGAAGTCACAAACCCACTGTGGTTCAGACAGAGAAACCAAGATCCACGTAGGGAAGGACCCGCCTCGGGTGTCTGCGTGCACAGGGCCGGCCAGCATGACCTTGAGGCTCCCAGGGGTCAGGAGAATTCCACAGGAACACAGCCAGAGGGCTGAGGTCAGAGAATATTTATAGGGCTCAGACTGGGCAGCTTGGGTATGGGGGGCCATTAGGGGGGCTGTTAGGGAAACGAACTCTGGTCAAGCCCTCAGGTGTCCCTCAGGCAGGGCGACCCTGAGCCTGAGCCCTCCGGCTATGAACTGCCCTCCCAGGCCGCTGGACGGGCAGGTCCTTGGGGCTCGGGGCAGCATGGCTCGACACAGACCAGGGCCCCACTGGGCAGGGCAGAACCACCTGCCTGCAGAGCCCAAGCAGGTCCCTGATGAAGACTCTGCCTCTGGGGCTCCCCCTTCCCCATAGCTGAGTGCGACCCCCCACCTCCCTGAACCTGACTCCTCTATAATGAAGAGCTCAGGTCTGCAGAGGGCGTGGTCGGGCGTGAGCGGGAGAAAGTGCTCCAGTAAAGACAGTAACTTTTATCAATGCAAGGACAATAGGCAGGCTGTGCTGAGCTGGCCTTCCACACACTCAGACCTTCCGGGAGGCAGGGCCAGGAAGCTCCCCCAGCAGAGAGGCTGACACACCCTTTCTAGTATTACCGGGGCAGTGACACCCCAGAAAGGGAAGAGACAACCCCCCCACCATGCCTCCTGAGTCACCATTAATAATCCAGAGGTCAGGCCTGGGACACCTGAGCCTCTCTCATCAAAGATTCATGCCCCCTACCCCATGCCCACTGCCTTGCCCAGCCCCCACCTCCTGAGCTTCAGGTTACAGGTCTGTCCCCTGCCTGCTCTGAGGTCAGCAGATTCACACCTATGGCCAGGACAGGGCTGGCACCTGGGTGTTCAGGGCAGTCTGTCTTCTCAGATCCCCAGGCCAGAGACCAGGAGTGGGCTCCTCACAGCAGGAGGGCTGGGGGCGGCACGGTCCCCAGTGGCCTCCTAGGCAGGCCTGTCTCTCCATATGAGAGATGGGGGGGCACCACAGGACCTGTCTGTCTCCTGGAGCACAGGGGAGGAGCCCTAACTTCCGCTCCCCTCCCAGTGGGAGGCGGCAGCTATGATCAGACAAAAGGGAAGGAAGGGGCAGGTCCTGCCATGACTGTTCCCTCCAGTGGGGCTGACTCACCAAGCAGCCCCTCCGAGCCCCTCCTGGAGAGGCTGGCCCTGAGCCAGTCCAGTGTCTTCTCTGGTCCTGTGGGGTGGGGCCAGGGAAGCCCTCTCAGGGCTGTCCAGCCACCAAGTGGCCACAACCACAAGTCAAGATCCAAGCGGTCAGGGCGGTCGATGGTGCCAGCCCTCGGTGGGGACGATGGTGTGGGGGAAGAGTGGCTGATGGCCAAAGCACTAGGCTCTCTGGGCAAGCAGCCCGGGCCTTCTGCACAGGCCAGACAGCCCTCCTGGCCAGTGGGGAGGGACGCTGAGGATGGGCAGGGTCAGGACATCTGGCTCCTGGCCACTGCTGCTCTCCTAGCCTCTCTAAGGAGGAAACCGGGGCCCCTGGGGGGGCGGGTGATGCTCTGGTTTGCAGAAGCTTGGGGTGAGGGGAGCTGGCCTACACTCTCCAGGGCCAGGACCCTCTAGGGCCACAAACTCCATATTTGGATCCTCTTCTCTGTCCCTAGCCTGGAGCTGGGACCATTCAACCTTGGCTGGGACAGACCCATTAAATCCGAGTGAAAAATGGGAGGGAGATCTGAGGTCAAGGTCAGACTGGCCACTCTCCCTTTTCCACTTTGAGGGCCCTATCCAGCCTGGCTTGCATGAGTGTGTGAGGGTCCTGGGAGGAGCCAAAGCCCAGGACCCCCTCCTCAAACAGACACAAACCCATTCAAGCCCAACACAGGTACCTCTGGTCCATGCATCCATGGTAACCAACACACCCTGAGATGCACCCAAATTGTGCACACGCGCGGACACCCACAGACGTGTGCACGGCCACGAAGCACAATGTCTACAGATGGGTCCATGTTCCTGTGCCCATTCAATCAGCTAGCAGTGCATGTGCACCAGACGAGCACACACAGGGCTGCACACGCAAGTGCACATGCGTGCACACTTCCCCAGAAGTGCGCATCCGGGTACACCCACCCCCAGAAAGGAACAAAATCCATAGATGGTCACACGGGCACATCCACCCTCAGCCGAGCATGCAGACACTTCCGCCCGAAATGTGTACGCATACGGACACCCACTCCCAACTCTGCACAGTCAGCCCGCCCCCCGCCCGCAGATGTGCCCACCCCAGGCGACCTGCAGCTGCAAAAGAGAACAGGAAGCTTCCCGGGGCTGGTGCCGGGGAGCAGGCAGGGGCCGGGAGCCGCGGAGGGGGCGCAGCCGCGGGCGAAGACCCCGCGCCCCCCGCCCGCCCGCCGTCCGCCCTCACCGTGGATGCCCGTCTGGTGCGCCATGGCTCCGTGCCCCGCTCCGCCCGCGCCCTCGGAGCCCTCGGCTCGGCCCTGACCCCGCTCTGCAGGTTCGGACCCGGAGGAGGAGGAGGATGTGGCGGGGGCCGCCCAGCCTCGCTCAGCTTCCCGGGCGGTGTCGCAAGGCCCGCCCCCCGCGCTCCCCGCCCCCACGGGCGCGGCCGCGGGGCGGGGACTCGGGCCGCGCGTGCGCGCACCGTGCGCCTGTGTGTGGCGGGGCTGGTGGCGTGCGTGTGGCGGGGCGTGCGTGGGTGACCGCGCGCGTGTGTCCGTCTGTGCGACCGGATCCGAGTGGTGTGTGGCCGGGGTGGGTCCGTGCGTGCGCGAGCGAGAGTCTGCGCGCCCCCGGCCAGGTGGGTTCGGACGCAGGGTGGCGGGGCGCGCGCGGGCTCCCGTTCATGCCCGCAGAGGGGTCCGCGTGTGGATGGGCGCGCGTGCGTTTGTGCGGCATCCCTCGCCGGGAGACGTTTCCTGAGCGCCTGACGCTGGGAGCCCAGGCCGACCTGCCAGGCTGTCAGCCAGCGGAGTGTGGGGCGCGGCTCGGAGGAGGCGAAATCGGAGTGGAGACCTGGGGATCAGCCCGGCAGAGCGGCGGGACGTTTTCCGAGAGGGAACTGCGTGTGCAAAGGCCCAGGGGCTGAAGGAGAGCCAGAGCTTGGGGAGTCTGAGGCTCCTCCCGGCTCCGAGGAACCGGATCCGCACCCGCCAGCCCCGCCTTTGCTGACATCAGACCTGCTGCTCCCAGCCAGTCAACGCGGCGTGGCCGCCAGGACCTTTGATTACATCAGGGATGAGCCAGGCCCTCCATCGGTGCAGCCAGAGCCTGTCCCAGGGAGTCGGCGGGGAAGATCGGGAAGGAGGGGTTTGGAGTCGCGGAGAGCTGCCGATGGAGCGTGTGCCTCTCTGGTTTCTGGCCCTGGCTTGAGCTCCCTGCTCACTGTTGCACTACTGCACCCTGTTGAGGCAGCACCTAGCCCTCCTCTGTGGGCCCCGGGCCCTGGGCCCTTTCTCTCCTGAGTGTCTGGCACACACAGTGGAAGGATTGTTTGTCTTCCTGTGTGGTGCGCACACCATGTCCACCCCAGCACTCAGAGTGGAACATAAAAGCCGGGCGTAGCCCTGTAGCCTGACCTTGGAAGAACAGCTCATAGGCATGACCCCTGCACCCCAACCCTGAGCCCTACCACACCCTAGATGGGGCCAGCAACTCGGAGCCACCGGTCCCATCAGCTCTCAGACCTGGCCGCCTCCACAGGTACTTGGCAATTCCACAGACCCATAAGAGCCTTGACCTCTTGGAAACAGGAAGTAGCCAAGGAAACAGATTTGTGAAAAAATAATAAGGTTCTGTTCCCTGTTGCAATGTCCGTCCGTGGATGAACTGTGACTACCGTAACTGCGAAGGATGCCCAGCTGCCCGGCTGACCGCTCCCTGCATCACTGCCTTTGTTTCTATGGCTACCTGATACGTATACCTACCTGCCTGTCTGTTTATTGTCTTCCAGCAGGAGTTACGTTTTTGCCCCTGCTGCATCCCCAACACCTAGAACAGAGCCCAGCATTAGTCAGTGTTCGGTAGTATTTGCCAAATGGCCATGTGGATGGATGAACCATGAAGGTCCGTGTTGCGCACGGACTATGTGTGGGGCACTTAGCCCTCACGACGGCCCCGTGAGGTTGCTGTTAGCCGTCTCCATCTTTCAGACGAAGCATTTGAGGTTCAGAGAGGTGAAGTGATATGATCAAGGTCACATGGTACTGACTGTCCCCAAGAACCTCAGTTTCCTTAAGAGGTTGGAACGGGCAAAGGATGAGGAGTCCCGCTGGGCAGTGTGCCACGTCCCCTCCACCGGTGTCTCACACCTCGACGACGGTTTAAGCAGAGGAGGGAACCTCCTGGCAGGTTGGGCTTCGAGCCCGGTCCCGCTCAGCCTCAGAGCCCGGGATGTGGTGGAGGCGGGGCAGGGCCAGCGGCTGGGGCCTCATTCCACTCGTATATAAGCCCCTGCCTCAAGCTCTGCTTCTGGTGGGACCGACCTACAATCGTGACAAAAGAGGCAGGAGGTCAAGTGCCAAGTGCAGGAACGCGGGACCACAGTCGGTGAGAGCCGAATCTCCCAGCCATGGGCTGGTGAGGGGCCTGTGACAGTACTGGTGTTTAAGTAGTTTGGCGTCACAAACTCAGGCATGAAAAGAGATGGAGGCGACCTGCTCAGGATCAGGCTGCTGTCCTCACGAGTCCGGGAGGCCGGTTAAGGAATGGCTCCCCCGCCACCCCTGGCCGCTGCAGTTGTGGCCACCGAGAACATCATGTTGACCAAGGGTTCTGACCCTTGCCCCCAGAAAAGAGAAGAAGCAAGATCAACGAGCAGTAGTTGGCCTCGGCGCAGGGGTGAGGGCCAACTGCGAGCCTCCCAGGAGCCGGGAGGTCTCTGCTAAAGTTCTAGAGCAGCGCTTGGTGGCCCCAGGGCCTCAGGCGAACATTCGGCTCCTCTGTGTCTCAGCCTACGGCTGCTGCAAGGAATCACCACCAGCCTGGTGGCTTAAAACAACACGCACCTGTTCTCTGCAAGTTCTGGAGCCGGAAGTCCAGAATCGGTCACACGGGGCTAACGTCAAGAAGCCAGCAGGGCAGGGGCCTCTGGGTGCTCGGGGAGGAGAAGTTGTGTCCCTGCCTCCTGCAGGTCCCCGCGGCTGCCGGTGACTCTGAGCTCCTCGTCTTCGGACTTCATCACTCTAATCTCTGCTCGAATCGCCTGCTCCTTTCTGCCTCCCTCCTTACAAGGACACTGTGATTACATTCGGGGGCCACCTGGACACTCGACACACTCCCCATCGCGAAGTCCCTAACTTCATCACATCCACAAAGTCTATTTTGCCTATAAAGTAACATTCACAGGGATCGAGGTGTTAGTCAGCCCGCCACACCCAGTTCACTCGTACACGCCTGTCCCCTCACAACGTTGTCATGATTATAAGGTTCGACACTCGAATGGTAGGTCCTCCCTCTTCCCCAGGGTTCAAACCGCATCTTTAAATCCCAGCCCCACCGCTGGGCAGTAAAGAATTTGCCTTTGCCCAGACAGCTCTAGACTTTGTCCTTGACTTCTGAGTAATGTTATACCCGATAGGAATCTTTGTTTAGGGTGGATCTCGAGATGGGGACTGGCCATACCTGACAGACCAACTATGCGATTCAGGGCAGAGGCTTTGGGCTGTGCTATGTCAGTTGACCTGGAGACTGAGTTCAGCCCATGGGCCATCGGTCGAGCCATAGACCATGCCTACATAATGAAGCCCCAGTCAAAGGAAACGATAAAACAAAGCTGGACTCCAAAGCTTGCGTTGGCATTCCCTGATTGGCAGGACTCCGTGCCTGTTGTCACAGGTCAATGCCGGGCGGCGGGGGGGATATCGGGTAATATACCCACTGGGGATGCTTCGCGTTTGAAACTCTTCCAGACTCTGCCCTATGCACCTCTTCCTTTGGCTGATTAACCTGTATCCTTTCCCTGTGATAAACTATGGCCATGAACATATTTAGCTTGTAGCGAGTTCTGTGAGTCCCAGCAAATGACCGAACCCGGGGATGGTCTGGGGAGGGGGCTGCTCCTCTAACTTTTTAGTTGGCCTAAACCTCTTGTATTTGGTGCAGAAGTGAGGGAGGTCCTGCGTAGGAACTATTCCGCTAACCTTTGCAGTTTGGTTAACTTGAGACTTGAACCTACTGCTCTGTGACCTTGAACGACCAATTCTCTGTGCTTCAGTGCCCCAGTTCTGAAGTGGGGATCCCTTTTAGGGTCATCGTGAGGATTAAATTAGCTAAGGTAAGCAGCCGCTCAGAAGAGAGCCCGGTGCATACAGACTAAGCGCTAGATCATGCCTCCTTAATGGGGATAATTTCACCGAGGGCAAAATGGCTCTCGGAGGCATCCTATGAGTCTTAACGTGCAAAGCACAGATCTACACGTAGTACATAAACAGGTATATAGTCTAACTACGGTAGTAAAATTCCATGGCGAGGGCTCGGAGTTTAGAAAAAAGTCAAAAAAGGTCCTTTGGGGGGCAAAAATGGAATAAAAGTTGAGAAACTGTCCCACGTGGACGCTAACTACAGCGGTAACGGAGCAGACCCGAACTGCTCCTCTGGTGGCCGAGACGTGGAAATAGTCACGTGGACAGAGTCCCGGTCTGGTGGCGGGTCAGCCCAGAGCGCTTTTCCAGAGCCCCTACCCTGCCCCCCCCCCCCCGCCCCCACTTGGCAGGCCATCTGGGGTGACCGTTCTTGGCGGAGGAAACGGCCCCGCCCCTTGGGGTCTGGCCAGTTACTCGCCTCCGCCCGATTTGCATGTTGTTAAAACCAAATCACTTAGCTGTCTGGGCTGAATGGAGAGAGGACTTTTCATGGAAGTCTGTTTCGAAATTGATAGATGTCTAAAAACCGCATGCAGTGCAAGCCAGCCCCGTAATGACTGTTTTTTTCTTCATAATCAGGAGACGAGAGCAAGCTTTGCATCTACTACAATGTGGGTTAGGCAGAGAAAACCCCCCATGGGGACCTTTCAGGGCTCCCCGGCCGCAGCAGGAACCGGTATAACCGGAGACAAGAACTCGCAATGCTGTGAATTCGATGTAATTCCACTTTCTTGAGTAAAGGGGAAAAAAAGGACACTTGTGCTTCTTTGAGGTGGGGGCAGAGCACTGTACCGTGCGGACCGTCAGGGTAGAGGTGACGATAGACGCCCCCCCTCCCCGCAACACAGTCACAAGTGTCTGAAACACAAAACACAAACGCGGGAAGCGGAGGTAAAGAGCCGACCGCTGTCTGCCGCCCCCTCACCCGCTCTTTGAACACAGGGGGTGATGCCTCAGCCCGGAAGTGGCAGAGCCCGGAGTGCGACCCGCTTCTCTGAACCTAGTTTAGCGTCGTGACCCCGTGAGTTTCCAGGGGCTGAGACAGGTTCCAGCCGGAAGAGGTAAGCGTTGGCTGACCGAAGGGAAAAGTCCCTGAGCAGATGCTCAGCACGCGGGGCCTGTGATCAGGACTCCCCTCTCCTCCACTTCCTCTGGGGGGATGTGGGGGGCTTCGTTTCTCAGCAAAGCTCCTCCCTCACGGCGGCCCCCCACCCCCCGAACACCCCACGCCTAGAATCCTCACCGCCTGATAACTTCGGCAGTTACTAAAAACGGGTTTTCATTTCTTTCTCTCCAGCGGTTTCTGAGAAAATCTCGGGGCTGAGTCTCCTTTGGGCGGCTCAGAGCCCATGGCTGACGCGCGCTCGGGGGGACGGAGAGACGAGGGCTCTGACTGGCCGGCCCCGGGTCACGGGCCTGCCCCCGAAACTGGGGGTCAGGACGGTGGGACGTCCGGACTGACTGGGGCGGGTGGCGATCGACGTGCTCTTCCCAAAACGAGGACGAAAGGGCAAAACGCAGATGCCCAGATGTTTCCTCTCGATCACCCAGGTGAACACAAACGGGCCCCCTTCCCCTCGACATTCCGCCCCCAGCCCGCTTTTCCCACACGCGCGCCGTGCTTCGACATTACAGCTCAAACACAGTTACCGCTGAGAAGGGACAGCCTTGTCACCATGACCCCGTGCCCAGAGGAGCGCCCAGCAGGGAGAGCTGCTGGGCGTTTGTCCAATTAAAGAGTAAATCAGTCAGAACCGCGAGCCTGCCTCTCTGCCATAAGCAGTGGTGGTGCAGCCGTCGGGCCTGTGAGGGCGAGGGTAAGAGATCCGCGGCTGGCCTGGTGCCTGCCCGCTCCTGGGGTGTTGGATGAGCACCCCCCCACCCACCCACCGCAGGACCCATGTGGGCTCTAGCACCTGTCCCCCGGGGCTGGTGACAGGCCTGACTGCGGCCTGCCTCTAGAGTTTCCCTTTCAGGAAATCCTGGTCAGCCCATAAATTTGCATTTGGAACAAGTCCCCAGGTGCCACCAAGCACATGTGAGAGTGGAGCTTCCCTGCAGGCAAGGACAGCGTGTTCTAAGAGTGCGGGCGGGCAGCGGCTGAATGCCCAGGTGTCCAGAGGAGGGTCCGCCCAGCCCGACCTGCGGAGCTTACTGAACCCGCCCCTGACAATACGCTTCGAGCTGCAGGACGTGGTGCTGCTGCCCAACAGATGCCCGAGGACACGGTCCACGAACGGGCCCTCTGACCACCGCCTCGTGACTCCCTGGAGAGAGCGACTCAGGCCAGCCGGCAGTCGGTCAGCAATCACGCCAGGGCACTCTTTTTGTGAAAAAAGATGCAGAAAGAAGTTTGTTACGAGGGGCGGGCCTCGCCGGGCAGCTGAGCTGGAGGCGGAGGGAGGAGGAGTTGCAGGCGGACCCGCCGTCCGCAGCCAGGCCCTTCGTATGGGGCTGTCTGTGTCCCCGCCCACCCCCACGAGATGGTGTGATTGGCCCATCTCACGTGTGAGGACGGCGAGCCTCAGAGAGGTTTGCTAACTCGCCCAGCCAGTAGGGAACAGCGTCCGGTTCAGACCCCCCAGTGCTCACTCCGGATGCCGCCTGCCTCTGCCCACGCGGAGGTCAGAAACCGAGGGCAGGATGGAGACGAGCGGAAGGGAAGGCTCCATGGGGACCCAGACGCTCTGACATCCAGAGCGGAGGCTCGTGGGGGCGCCCGTGAGGAAGGAGAGCCTGAGGAAGCCGTCACCTGGGGGGCGCCCGGCCCCCTCCAGGGCTTTGTCCGCGCCTGCCCGATTTCACGTCCAGACGACAGCAGCTTCACGAGGTGCAAAGTGAACCACCCACTGAACGCTGAGGAAGGCCTGGCACGCGTCTGGAAGGACAGGTCTACCCGGCCGTCCTCGCCCCGTGTTCGGGTCGTCAGCACCCACGGCGGCACGGCCCGAGGCGTTCCCTAGACTCCCTCCCTGGAACGCGAGCATGCCGGGACACGCGGCATCGTGGGTCTTGACGGAAAAGCGAGCGTGCGAGCGCTCGATCTTGGAGGGCAGACCCTGCGGAGACGCCCGGTGCCATCAGCGCCGTCGTCACCACCGCCGACATTGCAGTGCATTCGACACGCGGCTCCGAGGGCCGCGGGACCGGCCTCTGCTGCACATGGCGACGACGACGCTGCTGTCCTCCGGCCCACGGGCCGTCAGAGCTCGACTTTCAAAGGCTGCGTGAGAGGAAGTGGAGCAATAGTGAGCTCTTGTGGAGGTAAACGGCACGTACAGCCACGACGGGGCCTGGACCGCCCGGCCTCTGAAACCCGCTGCTGGGAGGCGGCCGGTTCGCAGAGTGGGTGGTTCTGGAAAGGGCTCTGCCGGGGATCTGTCCCCTGGGGCCACGAAAGGTCTCACTCCTCCCTTAGCCGCCAGCTTTCCTCCTCTGGGCTCCTTCCTCCGCCCCCCAGGGAAGTCTGAATCCGGAGACACTCGGGGTTCTAGGGAGTTGCGTGGCGCTGGGTGGGGCACGCCGCTGTCACCCCCAATCCCACCTTCAGAGCAGGGCCAGGCTCCTTAAAGACATGGACGCCCAAAGGTGGGCAGCCTGCCCGCGGACGCCCCGTCCAGGCCTGCGTCCACGTAAGGCCGCAAAGACCAAGGCTGGCAGGGGTGTGGCGGGACCTGGTGCGCGGGAGGGGCCCTCCAGAAGGCGCGGGTTTACGTCCCCCTGTTTTAATGGCCATTTTGCCATTTTTCGCACTGTACCAGAATGAACTGAATTACGACTTAAAGTTCACCACTTGGGAAACTGGTTTCACGTACAAGGTTGAAAAATCACTTATTATGGAATGTGACCTACTCACTGAAGAGCGTCTGAAACACGTGGACCATCCAAAACTGTACAAAGGGTAAGAATAAAGTGAGCACCCGGGCTACCTTTTACGATAATCGCGTCCTCGTTTTTCTTCCTGGCTTTCCACCTGTGTTTATCTCTAAGCAATGCATTCTGTTCCGTTCGCCGTTACACTGTATCTAAATGGAACCACCGTGGCTTGCTTCTCTGCTCTATAACCTCCCATTGGGCAAACTGACCCCTTTTGATGGACTTTTGGGTAGTTTTCCAATTTTTCACTTTGGCAAACCATGCTGCCACGAACAGCCTCCTACGTCAACTGATCCCATGTGCAATGGACCCCCTAGACCAGCCGTCGGCCGACGTTTTCCAGAAATGGCCAGATGAGAAATATTCAGTCAGAGCTTACGAACTAGACGGCCTCTCTCGCGACCGTTCGGCTCTGGCCTCGTGCTGGGACAGCGGCCTGGCCCCGGGGGACGTGAACGGGCGTGCCTGTGCTCCGGCACTACCACTGGACAAAACACGGCGGTCGGCAGGCCGGATCTGGACCGTGGTCCCTGGCGTGGGGATCCCTGCTCAGGATGACTCGGCTTAGGGTCGGAATTGCCGGGGCCACCCCATCGCATGACTCCCCGCAGCCCTGAGGGGTGCGGGCCACGGGCTGCTGGGTCGCGGGGCACGTGCACATTCAGCTTTGCTGGGTGAGGCCAAACTGTCCCCTACGGCATCTTCGCACGTTTGTGTTCCCACCGGCGGGGGGGGGGGAGCGGGGGGGCCTCGTCACTCCCATCCTTACCAGCCCTTGTATCATGGGTTTTTGCCAAACTCTCAGGTGTGCAGTAATTTCCAGTTTACGAACAAGCGGCTGAGTCTTGAGTTCCTGCATTTCCGACGGCGATCCTCCCTTCGTGTAAATATGTCGCTTCTCCTTGGGCGCCCGCGTGGCCGAAGCTCACGCTTCTGTACCTCCCTCCTGCCCCTGCTCCCCAAACCATGCTCACACATTGCTGAGCAAGTTCTTTGGGTAGTTCGAACCATACCTTAAAACTTTGAAAAACCCTCTCCCACTGAGGAAAAACAGGCAACCAAGATTGGTGGTTGAGGCTGAGGCCAATTTTTTTGGGGAAATACAGACCACCTTAAAACCCCAACAAATAAAAACAACGCTACTAGTGAAGAGAGTAGAGCGAGCGGCCATCTCAGGGCTTCTAGGGCCTCCTGGGTCTTGTGAAACAGGCCTGGCTGAGGTTCGGGGGGGTTCGGGGTGTGATCTGCCAAGCGCACAGGGTTCTCATTTCCACCCCTAGAAAATCTTTACCAGAGCGATGAGTTTTTTTTTTTTCTCAAAAATCTGTCTTTTAAATTCAATCACTGCATTTTATTTGAAGATTTTTATAAGCTCCTCGAAAAGACTATAAATCACTTTTCAATATTAATTAACAGAGAGCCAATATTAGAAACGGGTCCACATGCTGCATGTCAGACACGGCTTGTGGTTAAGATCTGGGGCTGCAGCCAGATGTTCCGTGTTCAAATCCTGCTCCGTCACCTCCGGGCTGGGTGACCTGGGGTCGACGCCACACTTCTCTGAAACCGTTTCCTCGTGTGCGGAATAGGAGTAATGAACAAACCTCCCTCATTGGCTTAGTCTAAGGGTTCATGAGACAACACACGGGAAAAGCTTGCTGTGTTCCAGACTCAAAATTTAAGCAATATAAATGCTGGCTATTGCTATCTTAATAGTTCTTTTAAAAAATTGCAATCAGAAATTTAGCGGAATGTCCCTTATATAAATGCGCATAAAACTCTCCTGGCTCAGAACCACTTGTCTTCTACTGAAGAAGCAGTAGTCTTGGCATGGCTGGACAACGAGAGGCCAAAACCTCAACTACTTTCCCTTTTTGCTCTAGCTGCCAGGAAGCTGAAGTTCCGCAACCCGAGGGTTGAGAGCATGTTAGGGAAGGAGCGTAGGAATGTGAGCCACGGCATGCACATCTATTAATATAAATGCAGAGAGGAATCGAAGTGAATGTATCAGAAAATGTAGGAAAACGGCGAATCAAGTCATTGTAATTTTTATAAATTTTGTGTTGTTACTGGGGCATTTGTCAGCTTTTTAATATTTGTGATTTGCTGATTTTTTAAAATGCTAAATACGTACTCACTTTCGCACTTTTAAAATTGCCTTCACACTTTTATATCCCTTTTCTCAAAGAGGGCCCTCCACATCCCGGATCGACTCCTACGAGACATGGAGAAGTGGACAGCGCCTTTCAGACTGAAGCCCTCCCGTGAGGGCACGTTAGTGCTGTCGCCCGAGGTGTGACCTGACACCTGCCCGTTCTCACCAGTGCAGCCCCTCTGCCACTTTATCAGGACCCCACTATTCTGGGTGCACAGCCCTCGCGTATCAACACCTCTGAGGCACTGAAGGGTCGATGTGTCATATTTTCCGTGGAATAACCGGCCTCGCCCCTGCCCCATGGTGGGCAAACAATGCCCGGCAAGGAGGTGGCGTCCCCGTGAAGACATGGGAACGAGGAAGCACCTCGTTGCATTCCTGCGGCGCCCTACAGCAAGCTGGCGGCCGCGTTCCTCTGTACTGGGGTTCGGAAGGGATGGTGGTCACCGCAGTGACAGGTATTAACACGGTTATGGGGACTGGAAGATGAAGGTAGAACTCTCCCGCCAGCAATAAGCTGACAGGGTTGGTTAGCTCGAACAAGGACCGGCTTCTCCAGCTCAGCTCCAGGGCGGATCGTCTCTAAACTGAACGAGGTAAGTCTGCAGCTCCTGAGTCTGGTGCAAACACATTGAAGGAAGGTGACAAGATGAAGGCACTTAGTTTTTTTTACTGTATTATCAGAGATACATTGAAGTTAGCAGTTTTTAAATTCCCAGCACTTTCCGAGTATTTCAGATGATACAAGGCGCCTCTAAATGAAAAAATAAGTTCAGTGAATGTTCATTTGATAAATCTTGGAAGGCCTTTCTGGAATACACTCCAGAAATTACAAAAGTGACTCAAATATCGGAATAATGAATCTTTTTTTGCCGGTCGGTGGTTTCCAATTCTGATGGCAACAAAATTGAAAGAGAGCCTGTCAGCAAACAGAACCTTAAAAGTCTTAAAAATGGACTCAGCATTGAAATTGCCTGGGACGCAGACTTATGCAATAAATTATTGCATAATTTTGGTATATTGCTCAGAAGTTTAGAGGATTAAGATATCTATAGCTACAGATTTTAGTATGCGTAATATTTATAACAAAAACTATTTCCATCCACTTATTTCTATTTACATTTTTCAGTATCAATTGTATCTCTATATTTCATTTGGGTCGAGTCCGTGTCCTCAACCCTGATGTCTCCTGGTGTCAGCACAGGCTGTCCAGTTCACTTGCTCCACAGCTGACCCTGACCACCGTCCCTGACCGAGGGAGCCCTGCGACCTCTGTCCGACTGGACTCGGTGTCTTGGAGAGGGGAGGCGGGGCCGACCCCGGGCTTCAGACACGCCCGCCAGGCCGGGCAGAGAGGGCCCACGGCCAGTGTTTGCGGCACAGCAAGGCGCTGTTGGCCTCCCAGGTCTCTCCCTCGCTCTGCTGTAACTCGGTTTCGAAAAGGCTCATCGGAGTTGCCCGGGACACAGAGCTGGGGCACCAAGATGGTGTGGGGGCAGCATCATCGGCAATGTGCTTGAGCTCCCATCACCATGGAGACCGTCCCTCGGAAACCCGCCTGGCCCGTGCTCCCCCTGGGCCAGTGTCCCCCACGTCGACCCCATCTTCACCTGAGGGGCTAGCAGCGATGAACTGCCTTGCGGATGACAGAGAATAGGCTCCGGACATCACCTGACTCCCACACGCGGCGACCAGAACCGAGAGGAGTCAGCCTTGGGATTGAGGCTAACCAGGGAAGATGGTGGAGAGGGGACAGAGGGCATTACAAAGGGCTCTTGCCGGGTGACAGACAGAAACGGGGTGGGACTACTCAGGGCTTGGCTGTGAAAATCGGTTTTTATTCCCCTAGTTTTACAGTTTCCTTTAAAGATTTTCCTCCTTGTTTATCCTGCATGTCATGTGTAGTCGTGGGTACGTAAAGGACAGACAAAATGACAACTGAAAAAAAATCTTTTAATAAAAATTATTCATAAAAATCCTAATAAATTTCAAAGTGTGAGATATTTCTTAGTACATTTATAAAAGAACATTTGGTCCTTTTACAAAAAGCTCTTTTAATTTAAATACATTTCTTATTTATAGATTAAACATAAAATATCATCTATAGTTGCAAAGCATATTGCACATTACAGAGAGAGAAGCTTCTGGATATTTCAATAGGTTTTTCCAGAGTGTCCGACTCTAGATGTTTTTTGTAAAAACAGATTTATCTTTCTTGTGCACAATAAATAAAAATGCAGCTTGTGTTTTGCTATTTAAAGCTGCAACAAAATACCTTTAAAAAATCTGGTTTCTCTGCCTCTCAGGAGGAGAGAGGGGTAATGAGTCGGGAAGGTCCACAGGTAGAGAACAGTGTCACCAGATTCACATCCAAATCCAAGTGGGGACATGACCCTGAGCCCTGCGAATCCTGGAGACACGCCGCCCAGCCCGCCCCTCACTTTCGCGAAGGCCTCGCCCTGGAGTGTGGAGCTGATGTCTGGGGCGGAAGAGAAAAGAAAGGTCGAGGTGTGTTTTCTACAGTCCCTGCTCGGCCACGCCGGCTGAGGGCGACGGGCCAGCCCTGCCGGTCGGCCAGCCGCGACCGGAAAGCCTCAGAAGAGAAAGACATTTGGAGCCCTCCAGAGAGAGGACTGGGACGCCTAACGCCAAGTCTACGGAACCCAAAGCGACAGACCGAGGTCTGCGATCGCTCGGTGAGGCGAGCGGCGCTTGGGGGGCAGTGTGTCTTGGGGGTGGGCCTCAGGACGGGCCTCAGGACAGAGCCCGGTCTGGCAGAAGGGCTGGGGCCGGCGCGGCGGGAAGCTCGCAGGGCTTCTTGTCACCTCGTCTTCCAGGAAGGGGACTTCCTCAGTCCCGAAGCTGCCGCTGCGGAGCCCACCCTGTGACAGCTTCGCACCTGGCGGGGACCCAGACGCCAGCGCGCCCAGCGAGCCCAGCGAGAAGGCGCGCTCTGCGACGGCTCCGCCACACACTTCTCACCGTGGTGGCCAAGGCGGACTGACACCAGCCACACGGGGGGCGCGAGGCGGCGGCGGGAGCCACACCACCCTGCCCAGAGCTCCCCGCAAGAGACGGTCTCTGGTGCCTGCCCGAACCCCCGACAGGGAACAGGAGGGACAGCCGGCGGCTGGCATTCCGAGTTCTGGACCTGGCCCCAAGAGCCTCCTTTTGATGACAGGCGCTGGGCACCCAGGCCCCGCAGCGCCTAGACAGGGTGCGCAGCCGGAAGCGCAGCGGCCAGGACCGGCACGCGGTGACCCGCACCCGGGACTCACCAATCGGGACAGGTCCATGGCCCGGAAGTCAAGAGGGTTTGCAACTCGACACAGAACACAGGTCGTGGGCCCAAGGGGGCGGCAGACGTACGCCAGACACGAGGGGGTGCGGGCGCCGCGTGTCGGGGCGTCACGAGCGCTGGCAGGGAAGCCAGGACGGCGTCGAGAGAAGGGGCGCGAGGACCACCTTCCTGCCCGCCGGGCCCCGCGCCCGCCACGGTCACGCACGGCCCCCCTCGCCCTCCCCGAGAAGCGGCAAGGGGCGCCTCCGGCTGCGGGTGCATGTGCGTGTGTTTAAAAAGGGACATTTCGGTTTGACTGAGCCAAGGAAAACATGAAAAAATATTTACTATTTTCCAAGAAAACTTTCTGTTCAGTAGATAAGACAATGTTGATAAAGTGCTTCTAAAACGAAGAAAAGGTAAAATGGAAGCATTTACTTCTTTTACCTTAAAACAATTTGTACAATGAATGTTCAGAAGACGGAGGTGACGCATTTATTACTGAAAATCCCTTTAGAAATCCCAGAGAACTGAATTATATACATATAACACTTTTAAGAAGGAATGTTTCCCTTTTGATTGATAATGAAATGGCTTAGACTGTGCTTATTTCTAGTTTTAAAACCACTAAAATGATATCATTTGAAGTGACAGGTGAGTGACCTGACAGGTGAGGTTGGGAGGTGTTAAGAGGCTTCCTACCCGTTCTATTGGGGTTGATTTTAATTTCTGAGGTTACGCAGAAGCCAGGTGAGGGGTTTGAATCCACCGCCGCTCCGCATGAGCGCCCCATGCAAGCTCAAAGACAGACGCCTGTCCTGGTGAACGAAACAGCTACAGAGAAGAAAGAAGGCGTTTTAGCCCGGCTCCCACCTTGGCGATGCTTGCTTAGAACATCGAGTTGAAAGGCAACGACTGGTTAAGAAATTTCCAGAATCTTCCGAATACCCATCCCATCCACCTTTCACTGTGGTCCCACCCTGCGGCGACACGAAACGAGCCTGGTAAAAACCATAGCAACAGCTGTGACATCCAGTGGCCCAAACCGAAACCACGTAAGGCACTAATCTAAAGCCTGCACAAAGGAGGAACAGCTCGAGGCGGCCCGAAGGCCATCTGGTCATTTCTCTCTCCCTGACTTAGTTAATTGGCACTAGACACAGGAAACAAACAAACAAACAAACAAAAACAAAATTCTAACCGAACACGGTCAGAACCGAGGACCCTCGGTTAGTAAATATTCAACAGATGGAAGCTCTGACACTCTTAGGTATTTTTCTTTCCCTAAAAGGCACCTGGTTCTGGAACTGTCGGAGTTCCTCAGGTAAGTTCAAAGTGAATGTAAAGTACGTCCAAAAGGTTTAGCTGGTAAGCTTTTAAACAGCGAGGTGACAGCTTAGGAGATTATCTGTTAGAATTTGGATAACACTATTATTCACAAGCAAATAACTGAAAACACTGTGACGATTACTCGGCAGCCACATGAACACCGGGATGATTTTCCCCCGTGTGATCCCACACCACGGCTGGATATCCGGGTAGGAGCCCGATCATCCCACAGGAGAGAGAAGGGTGACGATGTGACCGCCGGAAATGCCAGTGCGCCTCGGGCCCTCCGCAGTTCCCCCCATGAGCCCGGCAGAGGTAGCGGCACCATGTCCGGCCAGAGGCGGCGCGGGAGGGGACTCGGGCGGGGTCCACAGTGCGAAGCTAGAAGATCCAGCCGCAGCCGCCCCGTCCGCTGCGCTCGGGGACATCGGCACGCCACAGAAGCTACCCTCCATGGACCTTCTCACTTGAAATCGCATCCTTGAGGAAAACGGGCGTTTTATTGAACAGAAGAGGAACCCTGCGGTAAGCAGGTGCTGCCAGGTGTGGGCGAGGAGCGGGCAGGAACTCCGACGGCGTCGGGGGTGGCCAGGCTCCCGTCCTCCTCCACCCGGCCGGGCTCAGCGGTTGGGTCCCTGTTCGGATGCGGCCCCACAGCGGGCACAGGTCAGATCAGGCCGACCATCTGGTCGATCTGCCGCATGTAGATGCTCTTCAGGGGCAGGGAGTACCTCCTCTCGTCAGGAACGCGACTGCACTGGGAAGAGACAAGCGAGGGACGATGGGACTTTTGAATCGAAACCCCGCGTGCTCACGCACGGGCAGTGCGGTCGGATGCCCCAACCCTGGGTCTCTCTGCCCGGGCACTGTGGGCGTCTGGGGCTGTCCTGGGGCCTGCAGAGTGGCTGGGAGCACCCCGGCCTCTCCCACGGCATGACCCTGCCCCCTGTCATCGTTCGATGTCCCTTGAGGAGCGAAGGCACCCCAGCTGAGGAGCACTGATGCCCTCCCCTCACGAGTGAGGGAGAGGGCCTGCGGGGGGCCGAGACGTCCCCGCGCACGGGGAGCGGCCGGGGCCCACAGCTGCGTCCCGAGGGTCCTCGGCCCTCCCACGGCGGCAGAAAATGCTATCGCTGTTTGGAAACACTGTTGTTTTTCTGAGTTTACGGTTCTTCTCATACACAGCTAAAACCTAAATGCTTGAAAGCGCAATTTTTTCTTTTTTTTCGTTTAAAGGCCTTTTTGCTCTTCAGAGAATGAGTTCGAGAGCCCAGTGTGGTGTCCGGAAGGTTCCCACACGCCCGTCACAGCCCTCCTGCACCAGAAGGCCACTCTCTCGCTACCTGGAACGGGGTCCTTGGCCGGCACAGGGCGCCCCACCTGCTGCCTTCTGCCCCAACCCCCTCCCAGGACACTGTGCTCATCCCTCAGGATCCACTGAGAAGCCCGATTCTCCGCAGTGCTGCGGGCTGCGCCCCCGACACTCTCCCGGGCTCCCCAGAACCAGGCCCCTCTCATCGGCCACGTCCCCAGTGCCCGGCACGGCGGCTTCAGGTCTGTCACATGAGTGCCTCCCCCTGGCCCATCCCGGCTCGGCCTCGTGGCTCCCCCTGTGGGACGGGGACGTGGCAGCACCTGCCCTCCGGGGCGGCCGCGGGGTCAGCTCACACGCGTGGGGCCGAGACCGGCCTGGCGTGTGGCGGCGTGTGGAGCGTCAGCTCTCCCTGCGGCTCCCTCCCTTGGCCTCGCTCTGTGCGCCTGTCGGCACGCCGGGGCCTGCGGGAGCCTGGGGACCTCTCTCTGCTCGGCCTCCTTCAAGTTCACACGGCCGGCGAAGGCCTCCGAGGAGACGCTCGAGGAGAAGTCCCGGCTCGCAGTCGGGCCGCCTGGCAACGGCGGGACTCCTAGCGACGGCGGTTTTCCCCGAGCAGGGAGGTGGCACCCAGTGCATCATGGGGCAAGGAGGTGTGACATTTCGGCTGGCACTAGGCCCTCCTCCTCAGCCTCACTCCCAAACCTTCTGATCGACTCAGCCCGCAATGCCACGTGGCTGCGGCCAGACCCGTGGGCCTGTTTCCAGGTCGCCCCCTGCCCGTCACCAGGCTGACGCAGTGTGGTCCACCATGGACGAAGCCTGGACCCAAGGTCTCAGTGGCACATTCATGAAAAGCATGGTGACCCAAGACTGCTGGTCCCCGCTCCTGCGGCAGGCGAATCTGCTGCGTCCCTGTTTGCCCTGTGGGTCCACCCTCCGCCCGACTCCACTCTGCTCTGGCCTGAGGAGACGCTTCAGCAGGTCAGAGGGGAGGAGGAGGGTCGAGCGCTTCCCCTGCTGGCTCCCGTCCCATGACGTCACCAAAGCCAGCTCGGAGCAGGGGCTCCTGCCCGGAGGCTGCCCACCCCACCCATGTGCCTCTGTCCAGCTCCTGTGACCACTGTCCTCGCCGGCCCCTTCAGCCGAGTGACACGTTCCACTGCTCACCTGGTGTCCCTATCCCCCGACAGCACCTACGGAAACGGCACTTTGTGAAACTTCTCAACGACCCAGTCGGAGTGTGCCAGGAACTCTGGGTGTCAAATTAGTAAGATTTTCTCTTCCCCAAATGCAACCCGCCCCTGGAAAGAGCCACCTACGTTGGAGCTGGAGTTGATGGCTTTGAAGTCAGGCGGCCTCCTGTCCGGGCCCCCGTTGGGGAAGACCTCCTCCCTCCAAGGCGCCTCCCGGAGCTGCTTGTCCACAGACACCACATGTCCCTCGGTTGTAAACATGTATCTGGTTCCAGATTTGTGCACTGGATTCTCTTCATCGAAGAGCTGGTGGGAAGGGAAAAAGACACAACTGGTAATTGTAGGGCATGGAGACTGACTCACGGGGCGGGGCCTCCGCCTCCGAGGAGAATGTGCTTGGCCCTCAGGCTTCTTCAGTGACACACAGGTGGAAGGGCGTCAATCAATAACCATGGTTCCCAGCTCGGCTGCAAGGCAGAATCACTAATTTTCCTTAAACTCAGATTCTCCGATTTACCCCACCTGTTCTCCCCGGACCTAGAGATTTGCAAGGCAGAAGATGAAGACCCCAACTCGGGCAGCCTGGGAGGCCTCTGGATGACCCCCATGTGCTCCAGGGTTCTTGTGCTGAGATTCTAGAACCGCCTGCACCTCACTCACCACCAAATGCTGGAGGGAGGAGGTGCGAGTTTCGTCCTCTGTGGCGACCCCAGCACGTGGGCCGCCATCCGGCTGGCTCCGCCCTGTGGCAGGACACGGGCTGGGCTCTGAGGACAGCGCGCGGGGCTGTCCTTTCCCTCAAGGGTGGGCGTGGGGGTGGGGGGATTAGAGGGTCCGTGGGGCGCATGGGGAAGGACGCCTAGCCCGGGATGGGGGGCTGGCGGCGGCGGGGGGCGGGGCGGGCAGGTATTCAGTAAATGCTGAATGAGCGGACACTCAGAAATCTCAGAGAGAAATTGTACAGTCACTTCAAGTATTTTACAAATGAGGAAAAATAAGACGCAGCGCTTAACTGTGTTTACGCCACAAATGGGGGGAGAGGGGTGGGCTCGTTTCCAGCGCCAGGCCCCGGGGAGCTGTCCACTCACTCGGGACGCGCCCTGCAGACGCCCGCGAACACCTGCCACAGCACCGGGCTGCACGGCATGACGCAGGCCCCGACCTTGCTGCGACCTGAGCGGGACCCGGCAGCAGGACAGCCATTCGCCCGCCGGCCGGGCTGTGCGGCCCGCTGCGTGCAGGACGTGCCTCCTCAGTCCTCCGTGGAAGGTGACGCCGGAGCCAAAACGCCATCTTAAGGAATGAGACTGGTGCTTCCACAATGTGGTTTTGTACCCTCACAAGCCCTTTCTCAAGGCCGCTGGCTCCAGGGCCACTTGCAAAGGTTCAGAGGCAGCAGAGCCACCACCGACGAGGCTTTGGGGTTCCGACTCGGCCGGCCCGGCCTGGGGGCTGCTGACCCAGGCCACACAGCCCGCTCGCTATCTGTGCCTCTCGGCCCGAGATCTAGCCCCTCGCTGTCCCGTGAGGAGACCGCGCTGCTCTGTGGCTGGAGGACACGCCCTTGTGCACGGAGCTGAGCACAGCAGTGACAGGCACACGTGCGTGGGCAGCGTGCGCACGGTGAGCAAGCAGGGCCGGGCTCCCGGTCGCCTGACTTCTCTGCACACTGCGGGACGAGCAGTGACCCGATGGCCCCTCAGGCTCGCTCCAGGTCTAAAATCTCTCCCCCACACGCATGAGAACACGCGTGTGGCCAAGGAGCCAGCTGGCCTGTGGGCGAGGCCGCGGTCACATGAGCTACGGACCCCGCTGCCATCCTAGAGAAGCCACCTCGGCCACAACGCCATCACGGGCCCCCACCGACTGTCTCCGCCTCGTGCACCCTGTGCCTGGACATCTGTTGATGACGTGCCCGCCACGCTGGGGTCACGGCTACCCCGGCCCACCCCTCGGGGTCCGGAGCCAGTGCAACGTCCGGCGCAGAGCGGCGCCCGGTAAGAGCACGCTGGACGGGGGCTGAGCCGACGCCTGCGCCACGCGGACCCGGCCGCCTCCCGGGCCCACCCCGCGGCACACATACCAGGTACAGGTACTTGCAGGTCTCGCTGAGGAAGAAGCTCTCCATCCGGTCCTCCTTGGACTTGTCTATGACGTGGTGCAGCGTGGCGTACCCGCACCTGCAACACAGCGTCCCCGTCGGTCCCGGCCTGCCCCGCCCGCGTGCTGACCACGGCACGGCCCTCCCGCCACGGAGTGACCGCCCAGGCCGTCAAACGCCACGTGGAACACAAACGCGCCGGGTTGAAGGGCCGCTCGCTTGTCAGCCTAGTCACCTCCAACTTCATTAAAACCCGCTCTGGCTGCTGAGTCACCAGGCGGGCCGCGGGGTGAAGGGAGGTGGGGGCTCTGGGGGGCGCTGGCCTGAAGCAAAACGTGACACCAAGACCATGACTGGTGATGGATTTAGAAGGACTGATTCGCATGCTTTGCTCTAATATTCATGGAACGGGCTGATCATTTGGAGAGTCTAAAATAATATTTTGTAGGAAAACACTTAGGATATACTGCTAGGTGAAAAAAGCAGCTCACGAAATTGAAACTCTTTTTTTACACGCACACGTATGAATACATAAAACAGGTTATGAGAACACAGACCTGGTGCGATCGTGCTCGGCCCTGCGCGGGGACATCACGGGGCAGTATTCTGCCTCTGCATTTTTTGTACTCTCTAAACTTTTTAGTGTACGTGTTATTTGTACACCTGCGGAAAATGAATTACTTAAAAAGAACACGCACAGCCTGCAGGAAACTTACTGACAAAAACTGAAAACATAAAAAGCCACCCCTACTATAATGGACAGGTTCTATTACACAAAAGGGAAGCACTTCCCTATAAAATTAACATCGGTGACCTGCTATATAAATTAAAATGCAAACGAGAGCATCTCCCCAGAACAGCACAAAAGAAACCCGCAGCGGCCAGCAGAAAACGGAAGGAACTTAGCAAACTGACTTGACTCTCGTGTACTTTTCCAGACTCTGCAGAATGTCCATTCCCACGTGGAGGTAGAAGGGATTCTTGGTGGCCTAGAGAGAACGAGAGACTGTGAGTGCCGAGGGCCTGGAGGACATGCCGCCGACACACCCCACGGGGACTCCAGGGAGTCGCAAGCTGAGTCACTGGGCAGAGGAGGCGTAGGGCCCGGTTCGGGTGACCCCGAGGGGTCATGAGCACTGAGGGACTGAGGCGCTGGTCACTTCGTGTGAGAACACCCTACCAGGGGTGAGGGGCCAGTGCCGAGGGGGCTGCTCCAGTGGGACAGGGCCCTGCGCTGGCCCTCCTGGCCTGTCGCCACTGGCAAAGAGGCGCTGCTTTGCGGACATGCCACATCTGAGAACAGATCCAGTTTCTCTCTTGCCCTGGAACTCTCTAGAACCTCAGCTTCAGGCGCAGAGAAACAGGACCTCGCCCCTATGCCCCTCGCAGCACTGCGAGGAAAGGGGGACAGGGACAGAAGACTCAGAGTCCCTACAGCAGGCGGCCCTCCGCCTGCCTGATCGCCCCAAGAGCTCAGTCCTTGGGGAGCTTCCTCTACTGTCACCTGCTCTTAGATGGTTTTGTTACGAAAAAAAAAAAAAAAATTCTCGGGGAAGATGAGACTTTACCCCACAAAGAGTTTAAAAGCTGGGGATCGTCCTTAATTCACACCTACTCCGACTTGCTGCAGCGAAAGCCAAGCGTGGGGGTGGCTGAGTGTGGAAGGAGCAGGGGTCGGGGGGCGGCGGGGGGCAGGGGCCACGTGGTGAAGCGGGGGCCTCTCTGGAATCTAAGAACAGAGTCAACGCGAGGGAGACGCTGCACACAGGAAAGGAGCGGAGACAGGAAGGAGGGGCATCAGCCCCCTGGCTGCAGACGAGGCTGGGGGGGGCTGGGGAAGGGGCTCGGGGCTCGGCAGTGCCAGGCGCGCGGTCCCGGGGCGAGCCCGGCCGGACTGCGCTGTGCTTGGGGGTGGCCGGAGGGCAGCGCCTCCTCGCTGCAGATGTCGCCTGAAGCCCCCGAGGCCTCGCTGCAGGCCTGAGGACGGGGACCAGGACTGGGACCAGCTTTGCTGGATTGCTCCCTTTTTCCTCTAGAAGCGAATGACAAGGATTCAGTATTAGAAAAGTATTAAATAAACCTAAGCCGCGGCACTAACCCCAGCGCCAACCTCAAGAAAGTCGGGATGTCCTTGCCGTGACCTGCCCGGCTGCACGGAGCCGGGGTCTCGGGAGCTGGGTGCCCGTGCTGCCGGGTGACGAGGACGCTCAGTGTGCAGATACGTGTGGCAGGCACAGGGGACCGTATCTGCCCTCGACTACGGGGATGAGACTTCGCAGTTAAAGTGACAGTCTCTCCGGCTAGAACGTCATTTCACAAAAGACGAACACTGTGTTTTTTAAGCATTAAACAAAAAGAGGCATTCGGGTGAACCCCGGACGATTTCCTTTACAATCAAGAAAGAGAGTTTTTCTGTCTGAATAATTATGACACAGACCCGAGTTCCACAGTACATGGAACTGCACCCAAAATGAGTTCTTTGGTCGAATAACTTGGGGAAACACTGAGTACCAGGTCGACCCTGACTATAAGGAGAGACATAAGCCCTGTAGTGAAAAGACATTCGGTTCACAGAACACCAGGTAAAAAAACGTTCGCGAGTTCGGCAGGACATGGCGGAGCGAGAGACGCGCCTGGATCTCTCCCCTTGAAACATACGCTGAACATCTAAACCTCGACGGAAACACCCGACGTGCACGGCGGCAGGTCGGGGCGCGGGATCTGCCCGCAGGGCTGGCGGACGGCGGGCGAGCTAACTCCGGAAGAGCCCGAAGCCATGCCGCTGACCCCGTCAGAATTCCCGATTTTGGGGTTTGTCAAAACTGTTAGGCCACTCTCATTTCACACTTAGGTTAACTAAATGGTCCAGTTAAATAAAAAGGTCGCGTGACCGCGGACGCCGTCCCTGTCCTGTGGAAGTGTGAGTGACACTGACATGGAGAATGTGGACGGGCGGCCACCCTGCCTCAGTCCCCGCCCCCCGCCGCCCAGCAGGCGCCCCCCGCACCTGGTACAGGAGATAGGTCGACTCCACCAGCTCCGGCCTCAGCGGGTAGAAGAGCACGTCGGGCGCCTGCAGCTGCCAGTTGAACCTCTCGGGGAGCGCCCCGTACCGCTTCCAGATGGCGTAGTAGAAGGCGTGCAGGCAGATGGCGTCCTCCACGTCGCCCATGAGGACCTGCGGAGGAGGCGCGGGTCCCCGGGCTGCTGCCTTTCCCAGAGTGGCAAGACGGGACATGAAGGCTCTCCCTCCACCCGCCCCACTCCCCCGGGTCGGAGGCAAAACCAACCCCAAAGCAGAGACCCGGACCGAGGGCCGGCTGCCCGACTGGCTGTCAGTGTGGGCGGATGTGAGTGGCATGGGACAAGGGTGAGCTGTGCTCAGGAACAGGAAGAGAAGGCCAAGCGAGGGCGGCGGGGGGTCACCCACGAAAGACCCGCGGCCACTGTTCGGGCTCTGTGCTTATTTACTATGGCTCTGTCCGATGTCCTGGGCACTAACTCCCCACATGGAACAATCCAGACATACTGTCTACAACCTCCCAGATGCAAAGGAGCCGAGAGGCCTGGACACCTTGAGGCTCCCACAAGAGCTCTGCGCGGCGACGCGGGGCGGGTACCTGCAGCCCGGGGAAGAAGGCCTGCAGCGAGTCGATCCACGTGTTCATCAGCTGCCCGCTGAACATGTTCACGTTGACGTACAGCGGGGGGTCCCCTTCTCCCTCGTTGCAGGCTTCCCGGCTGAGGCCCAGCATGGGGCGAGGGAGAGAGGAAAGGTCACCGGCTGCCTGGCTGTCCCTGCGGGCAGCCTGGCTCTTTCTGCACAAGGAGGAGGCTCTTCTCCCAGAAGCTCCCACAGAGGAGCCGCAGAGCAGAGGGCAGAGGCCGCTACTCGGTTCGCTTCAGGGCTCTAGGTACAGACGACCGGCCTCTGGCCAGGCGGCCGGTCAGCGGGGCACGGCACTCACGCGGGGGCCCCCACGGCGGCCAGCGTGGCCATGGGTCCAGGAACTCCTGTCCTGCAGGAAGCTCAGGAACCACACCCACAGTGACCACTTCATGTGCGAAAGTGCACAAAGAAAGGCCTCGGGGGGGAGGTGACAACAGGTGGAAGCCACCGCGGCCGCCACTGGACAGTGAGAAGCAGCTGATGCTGTTTCAGACAGAAGGGAAAGCGGTAACTGCCCCTCCTCTCCTCAGGTACAGTGACCGATCCTAACAATTCTTTGGGAAGTAAAAGAATCAAAATAACTCAATAATTGTCCTGTGTTGTAGCTCTATCTACAATGGAAGCCACAGGTAAACACAGGGAGGTGTCACTCCTCACAGTGGCCGGTCTCCAAGACGGCGCCCGGGACCCCCGCCGCTCGGCAGCCAGGCCCCCGTGGAGTCTCCCCGCTCACTGTATCAGGGTCCGTCTGTGTGACCGAGACAGGCAGAGTGCTGGTTCGTCACTCTGAGACTAGGTCACAGAGGTACGTGGCTTCCAGTTTGGTCTGTTTCTCAGATCACTCGCTTGGGGCAAAGCTGCCACGAGCCGCTTACCAAGAGGCCCAAGGAGCTGAGACCTGCGGCCAGCAGCCAGTGGGTGGGTGAGGCCTGCCAGTCCCACGGGCATGAGCTGCGCAGTGCGTCCTCTGGCCCCAACCGAGCCTCGACATGGCTGTGGCCTGAGGACAACCTCGTGAGACCCTGATCCGCTCAGCGGCTCCCGGCTTCCCGTCCCTCGGAAACTGTGTGACACACTGTTGCTTTACACACTAGGTCTGGGGGTGATGTTACGCAGCAGGAGATAGCTGACACACCTCTTCACCCACAAAAGACTGACAACAACTGAAGGGCGGTTGGGTGACGGCAGAGACCAGTGGGCCCTGCGGTCCACGCTGTGAAATGCGCGAATGTTTCTGAATGCATCTGCCGGCCCCACAGGCGGTCAGAGATGCTAAGGGGACCTACCCTCGTCTCAGGTAGCTCTGAATACTCTGATATGCAGCATTAAACATTTCCAGGTCTTCTTTTTCTCCAAAGAGAATGTAGGATTTCAAGAGGTACTCGTAGAAAGAGTCCAGTCCGGCTCCCAGGCCGCTCTGCTTCCCGACCCAGCGGCCGGTCTGAATGTCCACAACGTTGCCTGTGAAGACAAACAGCAGGTCGGTGGCCGCTCTCCGTGGGGCGGGCAGGCCTCCTTCCGCCGCCCGCTGCACGTCGCCGCCCGGGGCCTTGTAGGGAGAGGCGGGCAGGCGCTGTCAGCGCTCACAGCAGCAGGGACGGCCAGGAGACCCCTCTGAGAACGTGGCGCTTAACCACCGACGCGGGGGAAATGTTCGACGCAAAAGAAAAACAGGCTGTCATCCCGCTTTTCCAGAGGGACAGTGCATTTCAAGAGCCAAGAGCGTTTACAGCTAGCTCAGTACTGCCATTCCTAGGAATTTATCCTAAAAAATGTTAAGCATTATGTTGTTCATCAGGTAATTATAAGTTACATAGTTTACATTATCTGTAAAATGAAAAAAAAAAAAGCCCAGAAATCATCCGGGTACCCAACGCCAGAAGAGGTTAATGGACTATCATGAAGATTTTAAAGACGATTAATATGAAAACGCCTGCGTGGTTGCCCGACGTAAAGCGGAATAAAAACGTTTATTTGCACTGTGATTTGTAAGCATGGAAAAGCTGTGCGCGCCAGGCTGAAGAGCCTGTGGAGAACGTCAACGCTGCCGGTTTGGAGCGACGCCGGTCGAGCACTCAGTGATGATGGGGTGATAATTCTGGTGACTCTTACAAATTTTTACCATTGTTAAACACAACTAATTTGTGACTAAATTTAAGAACTTGAGGAATAATCAAAAATCACTTTTAAAAAATGGTGCTTTTGCAATGGCACTAAGACTTCGTGACAACCAATCAAGTTACTTCCCAGGGACACGAAGAGAATATTCCTCAATGCCACACACACAGTTCTATGAAGTAAAAACTCATTTTTAAATAACATCTGAGCTAGCCAAATACTGACAACCGCCGAAGATGAATGGTGGGTGTACGGAGGTTCGTTACTCATTATACTTCCTGCCTACTTTCATATACTTGAAATTTTCCATAATTTTTTAAGTAACATCTGGAAATAACAAACCCACCTAATGTAGGTTTAATCTGGGTTTCCTGTCTACAGCTGATCCCTGAACAAGGCAGGGAGGGGTCGGGGGCGCCGATGCCCCTGCAGATGAAAATCCACAGAGAACTTTGGACTCCCCCAAACTTAACTACGAACAGCCCACTGTTAACTGGAATCCTTACCTATAACATAAACAGTCAATTTACACTACCTGTCATGTGATATGTATTATATATTAATTACATTCTTACAATAAAGTAAGCTCAAGAAAAAAATGTTAAGTCATGAAAAAGAAAAAAATATATCTACAGAATTTATGGGAAAAAAGATCCGCAACAGTTCGAACCCGTGTTGCTGGAGGGTCAACTGCGTTGCCGTGCGCCTGGATTTTTAAAAGGAGAAAGGCCCTCTGCCAGTGACAAGTCCCTCTGCTTAGAGCCTGATACTAAAGCAACACAGTCTGCCTCAGAGGCAGCTAATTTTATCAGCCGTTACGTCTGGGTGGGACATAACTTGGGGGACTCAAATCAGGCAGCCTGGAAGAGCAGGCAGTTCCTCTCCCCATCGAACCCTACGCCGCCCTCTACGCGGAAGTCACAGGAGGAAACTGGACACAGCCCGCACGGAGGGCCGCCCTCTGAGCTGTCAGTTTTCAGAAGTGACATACGAGAAAGGAGACCCCCGAGAGGCAGGAGCCCCCGAGAAAACAGAGGACAGATGCGGTGCCGAGGGCGAGGCGCCACCCCACCTAATAATCCCGTGTCGTTGCTCCGGAGGCTCCAAAGGGCTTTCACGGCTCGCCGGGCCACCCACTCGAACGTGGAGTCCCCCAGCAGTCGGCTCAGGATCCCAAACTCCACCAGGAGGGAGCCGGCTCCCGCCGTGCACGTCTCATTATTGCTGTCAGGAGGAACGCCTGTCTTTAGATTCACCTGAGGACAGGAAGAGACAGAGGATTCATGGCGAAACCCAAGGGACCCGCAGGGCTGCTATGCGGAGCTCGGGGACCACATCACTGCGGCTCGAGTCACGCTCACTCCCGCCTCCTGCTTCACACCCAAGGTGCGGACGGGCATTTCAAAGACACAGCAGGACGGGGAGGACACCAGAGCCTCGTCTCATTAGTCTCATTAATTAAAGCTCGTCTTAGGGGAACCATCACAGGGCTGTTCGCAAGCCCGCCTCTTTCCAGCAGCTTCTCTCCGCGGTCACGCAGCACCGGCCTTTGGCAGGAGAGGCGAGGGGCCAGCTGTGGCATCACCTACACGGCTCTAAGTGAGCTACTAGGGACTCAGTCCTGCTCAGCGAACACACACAGATCTCGGTCTGGGAGAGAAAGGAGAAGACGGCCAGGCCCGGACAAGCTGCTCCCCCGCTCTGGCGCTGTGGCCTGGCCAGCGTCCACTGGTTGCCTGAAAGGCTGACTCAATTCCCAGGGGAGCTCTAGGCTCAAATCCATGTCACAAGGACGTCATCTTACTCCAGACCTTGCATTTAAATCAGCAGCTAATGTGCTGGTCTGTGCGGGCTTTATCCGCAACAGCCACAGGAAGCAATGAGAGGACATTCGCCGAGCTCCTACGAGTCACGGAGGTCCCTGGGGGAATGCACCCAAGTCAGAAATACGGACAGACCGCCGTGCTGTTTTGCAGCGGGAGGGGGGGTCTGAGTTCCACACGTGAAGGGGCTCAGGAATACTGCGCGCAGCGACAGAGCTCCCTCCTTAAGGGGAAGGTTTAAAGCGACTGCATCGCTGTGTGCCCAGCACGCAGAAGGTGCTCAGTAGATACTAAATGATTAAAAACCACTAAGGTCACATTCAGGGACACGGCTTCCCCCACCGCCCCAACGCCCTTCGGCCCCGGTCCTCCCCCCACACCCGGACGCCGGCGACCGCGAGGCCGGTCTGCCTACCCGCGGGTAGGGAATGCCCGTCCTGGTGTTCTCGAAGGCGGGGAGGAGCCGCACGGCCAGGTCGTGAGCCATGTGCAGCAGCTCGTTATCATAGTCCTGGATGGTCATGTCGCCGAAGGGCTGCTTGGAGTCAGTTATTATTCTGTGGGCAGAGAGGAGGCTCCCCAGGACCCTAACGACAGAAAGAACACGGGGAAGATGAAATCGCATTGGCTGGAGATGCGCGCAGCCCGGCTCGGGAGCGCAGCCGCCGCCGCGGGCTTCGGGTGGACGCGGAGCTGCCCGGGAGCAGGGACGGGGCCTGGCAGCTTCCGCAAGGTCTCTGCGGCCCGCACAGTAACACCTGGTTCTCGGTCGGCCATGTCGCCGAGAGGAAGACAGAGGCCATCAATCTGGGGCCCCCGAGAACACCCCGCAGGAAGCAGTCTCGACTATCGCATCTGAAGGGCGGGCACCCGTCACTCAGAATAAATGGCACCCTTCAGCACCAATAGATTGCTCTGAATTTCTCTCACTGAGGGGAAAAACTTAGCTGAATAAGAAACAGAAAAGGGAAGGACAGCGCACACTGAGTAGCTTCTGCACTATGGCCGCCAAGCAGCTGGGGGACCCTCCGACCTCCAGCCGAGAGGCGGGGTGAGGAAGAGAAGAGCACCTACTCAGAGGCCGGAGGCCCCCAACTGAGATCTATGTCCTCGAGGGGCCACGAATTCGTGTCCCGCTCCGATGATCTCAAGTGGACTATGACATTTTCAGAACGAACGTTTTCGTAATTTCAACTAAATGTTACTTCTAAAATGTTACATACTAATACAATTTTTAGAAAGTTTAAATAAGGAAAACTGTCACAATATATCAAGCAAAAAAAGGCAACACATCAAACTGGGAAGGGACATGAGCCTGACACACCAGGCGGACACACACCAGGAAAAGCCCCGGGGCTGGGTGGCCCCTGTGGGTGGCAGGGGTGGGGACTTCCATTCCCTTCAGGAACTTGCAGGGGTTTCTCGAGGACACAGCGAAGGAAGGAAATGAGACCAGAAACGGAGGTTAACAGTGAACCTCTGCGTTAAGGGTCACCTCCCTGCCTCACACCTTCGTCAAAGTGTAAGCACGTCTGCTCAGTCCAAAACACAATCACTCTGACACGGCAATTGCTCCAGTTTTGACAAATCCACGAATGAAGAGGAAGAGTAGCCAGTCTACACAGACCCTCCCTGCGACCCCATGGCCGGGAGACCCCGCGCACAGAGGAGACCCTCCCTCCATTTCATGCACTATTTACCTTATCGTGGCTTCAAAGACTTGGACGGTGGAATCTTTGTCAAATGAAACCGTGTTGATCACTAACTTGACTGCTTTCTGGAACTCGGAGGAATTTCCCATTATCTTTAAAAAGAGGAAACGAACCGTCACGGTAGCCTGGAGCGGAACGGAGGCTGTAAGGTGGCGGGGCCGGGCCACGTCGCCTGAGTGCCTGCGTGTGCTTTGCCTCCCGTGGCAGCAGAAGCACGAAGGCTAGAAGAGCCCGGTTACCTCTCAGAGGACATTCCAGGACAGATGGCGAACCACGTCCTCTGACTCAAGACCCCTATCTCCAAATGGCAGAACTGTGAAAATGACCCCTCGTGAACTCGTTCATCCCCCTCGTCCTAGCTGGAGCCAAGAAACTCCTGAGACGAGTGAGAACAAATCCAGAAACGGAAGACACAGAAATGGGACCTTCCCTCTGCTCCTCAGATAAACGGGGAGCGTGGGTGTTTGGCTCCTCGGAGACCCACGCATCTCAAAAATGACTTGTTGCTTGTTACCCAGACGTCTGTCTAAACCCTTTGCAAAGCAGAAGTATTACCTTTTGGAGCATAGTTCATAAAACCAGTGACATTCAAAACAAAATGTAACAATCAGCTCTGTCCTTTTTACAAAGTGATTAGAACTATGATTCCTACTTTGGATTAACCTGAATGGAAATGCTTTCGGGGTCTTCAAAATTTGATGACAAACCTGGGACTATAATGACATCGTGAGGGCGCACACGCGTGCGTGCGCGCGCGCGCGCGCGCACACACACACACACACACACACGCAAAACAAGCACGATTTCATCAGGTCCGCCTCGTCGCGAGAGCGTATTATTTCCTAGCATTTACTGGTCTGGTGCACTTCCCCGCCCCATCGCTATTTCCTGTAGCACGGAGCAGGCACAGACAGATGTCTCTTTTCTGGCTTTCAGCTCTTTCTTTGTAAAAGATTACACAACAGCGCTGCCAGCTGCGTCTCGGGCCAGGACGTCGCGCTCTTCCGAGAGTTTCTGCAGCACATCTGTGAGAATCTGTTTCAAACGTTGCTAAGAGAAACCTCCAGAGAAGTGAGGCCTAAAAAATACGTCTGAAGTGCGAACAAGCACAGGCCGGATACCGTGCCATGAAAACCACAGAGCCGCGTTTCCTCGCAGATGCTCGCCAGCGCCCGTGTCTGCTGATCTGACCCCACCTCGGGAGGAGGGAAGAGGAAGCCGGCAGCTGCAGCGCCGCCCGGTCACTGACACGCCAGTCACAACAGATAAGCAGGCTGGGAAAGCACTCGCCCGGGCTTCAGAAAGGCCAGACTGGGCAGGAGAGGCAGGGAGGGCTCTGCAGATGGGACTCCCGTGCCCTGCGGCCGCCCCTGGCTGCGGCCGACTGCCTCCCGCCTGCCGGTTCCCAGGACGCTGCCCTGGAAATGCTGGGTGGGGGAAGGGATGTCTGGACACACGTTTGCACTCCAGCGTGTCAGGGAGCCGAGGACCGGAGACGAGGCCCTGCACTTGATGAGCGTGGCCGGGGGACAAAAAGACGACGGGGCAGAGAGCTCAGGCGAGAGGGGCGGCCGCGGCCGCGTGGGAGTCTTGTTCTGAGCGACATCTGTGGGCTGAGTCAGCCTCTGTCACCTTCCACAAGCCGGATCTCGTCTGGCCGAACGGACTCGTCTGGGCACATTTCGATCGGTGACGGTGGCTGCCAAGGTGCGGAAGCTATGACTCCAGGAGGAGAGGCTGGGAGCCTGAACTGCTCCGCAGCTCCGGCCTGGCACAAGGAAGCGCGCGCGGGCTGCCCACCGGGCCGTGGGGAAGGTGGCGCACCTTCTCAAGCTCCTCCCAAGTTCTAGAAATTCCACCACCAGCGAGGTGCTGGGCCATGGCGATGCCCACTCAGCCAGCGTTACCCAGCTCGCTCCCGACGCTCGGAGCTCTTCTAGGGAAAGTTAAAAGAACTACTACAGTGAGAATTTTCCATCGGTAAAGGCTTGCTGCACAGTGAAGGGGAGAGGGTTTTAAAATGCTGTGCTGGGGTCCAGTCCCCTGGGAGCTGCATGACAGCAGAGGTCAGGGCACACTTCCCGGCCTGACGCTGAGCCTCTGCCATGGAGCTCACTGCTTGCCACGGCTCCTGCCAACCTGGTCTAAGGTCTCCCGCCAAAGCCCCGGAGCCGGCGGGGGGACCAGGCGTGCCGAGGCGAAGCCCAGTGCACAGGGGGCAGTGTCCCAGGGCATAGGGCAGCAAGCGGAAGCGGGGTCACGGAGAGGGTCCCCGCACGTGCTTGCGGGCCGGCAGCTGGATGGTATTTCAGGGGACATGCCGACCCTGACTTCTCGCCTTTCACTTCTGAGATCTTCTTTTTATTGCTGTGAAAGTCTTCGGTAATCGTAAAATGGAATGAAGTGCTCTTTTGATTCTTTTAGGGAGTAAAATCGTAGGAAACTGGGAGAAAAACAGGTCCCCCCCAAACGATCACACCTTTTCCATTTTTTTAGGGGGAATCACATTTCTTCTCATTCTACCTTCGAGGCCTGTCTTGCTCTCGGCAGTAAGGTCATTAAAACAAGCAACATTTGCCAAAGCCAGAAACATACAGAGCGCAAGGTTTCTTGGAACTGTCACCCCTGGCAGGAACCAGGGGTTGCCGACTCCACGACGTCTTAATTTTAAGACATGGTAAGGCCGAACACTTACTGCAAGAGTGTCTAACGCATCCACGAGGGTCAGCGAGTAATTCCCTAGCACGTCATTGATGTTCAGATTTGAACTGGAAAAAAATAAAAAACAATTAAAATTAAACAAAGGCACTTTATTTTCAAAGAGAAAAGACAGTAAAACTCAACGCCCATTAGAAACTAAAATTGCTGGCAACTCTTATTTATTCAGGGACTAGTTGGGGTGGATCAATGTGGCAAAGGTCTTTTTCTCTTTCACAAGTCACAGTTTCTGTATCACAGTTTCTGTAGTGTCCTTAAGCAGAACCGAGACACAGAACAGCCAAGACACAACAGGACGTCAGGAGACGGTGAACGAGACTCGTCTGCCACCTCTGAGATACACTTTTGTCACCTTAAACAATCCCTCCGTCCAGCTTCAAACAGCTCTGATTTTGAAATCATTACGAATGAAAAAGGAGAGAGACCCCGTCCGTCGTGTGACCTGCCCATAAAACTCCAATGTGGAAATCAGACACCCCAGCCAGCTACACATAAAAAGCAGCAAATACCGTCTGTCACAGACTCAGCGTCACTCACATGTCCTTTAGTTGGGGGAGTAAATTAACTGCTTCGTACTGTTTTTTCCCCGACGCCTCACCCCTCACCTCCACTGACTCTGGGACGTGTCTGAACGTTAGCCAGGCAGCGGCTGCGAAACTGTTCCTGCCCCGCCATCGACACCAGCTGCTCACTCTGAAACCACCTCAAGATGCCAACATGAGGCCTGCGACGCGGGGGAAGGCCCTCGGTCACTCTGACAGTCTTTCGGGACAATGACAGTGACAACCACCACTGCGTCTGCGAAGGGCAGGGAGGGAGCAACAGTGAACGCGCGACCGAGTCCGGTCTGACGAATCCTGGGGAGTTCGGTTATGCGTCGTCCATGTTTAAAGGTCGCGTATTTAAAGCCTGGAGGGACGGCCCCAGTTCCATTTTCAGCAATGGATTCACTGGTATTCGCGCATCTTCCGCCCAACTCTGAGACCACTTTATCGGCTCCTTGGCTCACTCTAACGAGTCCCTGGGTCACCGCCCTGTGGGCAGCGGCTCCCAGGCGCTCTGTGCCTTGGCCAGGGCAGGTGGGCCTCCTTTACGTTCACTGCACCTCCAGGTGAGATAATGCGACTAAGAAGGAAAGATACACACGTTTGCATCTACATTTTGTTTCTGGACTGTTTATATAGCATTCTACAGGCTACGTCACTCTATATTTTTAAAGTAAATCCTTAGAATACATTTGATAACAATCACTAGAACACTTTTGGTTTAAAAAATATCTGGAAGATTTTTATTACAGGCTATTTATTTTGGGGACGTAAATGTGCCCTGTTGTTTCAGAGCCAGAATGACAAAGCTCAGGTTCTAAACTTTCCTTGAAAATACTAAAGTCTCAGAGGAGTTAAGTTAAAGGGAAGAGAGTAAGAAAAATTAATCTTTCCACTCTTTGAGGAGCCCAGTGCGAAGACCTATTCAAGGCCACCACAAGCCCAGGCTCTTGCACCTCAAAGACACCGAGGTTTACCAACGACCTTCCCGAATGCCATCCCTCAATGGTACTAGCTCCGTCTTTACAGCAGCAACATACCTGTCGCACCGCAACCTGACCTCGACCTACCCAGAATGTTGCTGTGCAATCAAACCAAAATACTCGTCGGCTGACTTCACCCTGAAGCAAAGGCCCGTGCAGCCTGGACCCACCACGGGGACCAGCAAGCAAATCGCCTCGCTCGGGAGGGGCTCCAACCCTCGAGGGCTCGCAGGGTTAAGAAACGCACAGGAGTGTCACCAACTCACTCTCCAGGCCACCTGCCCCAACTGGAAAGCACTATCTACCACAAGCCCTCAGGTCCGGGCTGTGAAAGGAAGTCTGGGACCACCCTGAGGCGACAGGAAGGGCGGAGGCCGTGTTCACTCCCTTCTTGAAATCCCAAGGACGTTTGTGAGGAAATGTTAAGATCCAAAATACGTACTCGCACTTTGATTTCAACTATGTGAAAAATGGGCAGGAGCTGGCAGGGAAGATGAGTTAATTTCTACAATCTGGAAAGGCCCGGTAATTTTTTTCAAAATGTAAGAAATTTTTTTCTCAAAATGACTGAGATAGAAGTTACATTTAAACGTATAAATAGAGTAAGGTGTGGAAAATAAACTCATCATTTTCCTACAATTTTACAAAGGCCCAGGGCTTTCAAGTTAACCTGGAATGTAACTTCACATCACCAAAAATCGTGCTCTCGAACTGCAACTCAAGGCATAAATTTGTAGATAAACAAACCTCTTAGAAAACTCTTCAAGTTCCGTTAGTGTTTGGGCTTCCTCTTTAGACCCTAAGACTAGTGACCTTTCACCTGGCGAAGGGAAGTCCACGCCCTAAACAGCCAAGGCCCCCACAGGGACACTGAGCAGCCCACTGGCAGCTGTGGGACTGACCCAGAGGGAGGCAGTCCCCTCTCTGGCCTGACAGGGCTAATGACAAGGCACACCCTTCCCTTCGCTCTGCGTGGGAGGGCCTTAGCTGGGTGTGCTGTCCTCCTGGACTCTAGGTCCACAGCTGTGACACTTGAAGCTCAGCCTTCGCAAACGAGGCTGGTGGAAGGGGAGGGCGGGTGGTCCTTCCCTGACAGCCCTGCCACCAGAGTGGGGGGACTTATGGGTCAGGCGAGACAAGGCAACGACGTGCAGTCAACTCAGGGGCCAAGGAATCGCACCCCGAGCATCAGGCCCCCGAATCTGGGCCAGACCATCTGTTTCCCTTCCACTTGAGTACCGGCAGCCTAGGAAGCAGCCCCTGTGATGAAGGCTGTCGCCCCGCTCACACTCACTGGGTGGCTTCAGAGAAGTCCTCGCCCAGGGCCAGCTCCTGGATTTTTACATTTTTAGAGAAAAGCCTGGGGCTGGGGTGGAGGTAGGGAAGCGGACAGAGATGAAGGCCGGGTTTGAAACTGTGTTGAGGAGGGCTTTCCTTGTACTACACGCCCGCCTGACGAAGGGGCTGGAGCTGGGCGTCACCAGCTCCCCAAGCTATCCCTTGTCGGGGTCACGGTCCCTTCCGGGTTCTGGGGCTGTCGCTCTATCTGTAAAAGGCTGCGCAGAACAGCTGTCCCGCAGGTCAGAGGTTCCGGGAGAATGGAGGAGGGCAGCCCCCCGGCCCGACCACGCACCCCGAGCCCAGGGGGACCCCCGCAGGGCCCCGGAGGCCGGGAGCGGGGCGGGCTACTCACGGGTCCCCGCGGTCCGGCCCTCGGCCGCGGCAGTGGATGGGGTTGAGCTCGTCCTGCGGGAAGGCGTGCGCCATGTAGTTGTCGTAGCCGAAGACGAACATGCCGCGCGCCAGGTCGCGCATCTGGGCGCGCAGCTGCGGCGGGAAGGCGCGGCTGTAGCGCCGCTCGTACTCGTCGCGGCCGCGGCCGCGGGCGCCCGGCACGTAGCCCCAGCGCGCGGCGCCGCACACGCCCGGCCGCGGCCGCCGGCCCTCGGCCCCGGCGCCGGGCGGCGGCAGCCACGGCGGCCGCGGCGCGGGGGGCGCCGCGCGCCCGAGGCCCCCCAGGCGCGGGAAGCCGAGGCCGAGCGGGAAGCGGCGCTGCGGGCCCGGGCCGGGCGCCAGCCCCAGCGCCAGCCACAGCACGCCGTGCAGGCCGAGCCGCAGCAGCAGCAGCAGCCCCAGCGCGAGCGCCCGTCGCATGGTGGCGCCGCGGGCATCGTCCTCCGGCGCGGGGCCTGCCGCCGGCCCGCGCCCGCAGGAACTCCCCGCTGACGCGCCCGGCCCCGGCCCATCGTCCCCCGCCCCCCGCGCCGCGGCCGCGCCGCCCGGGCCCCGCGCGCGCGCCCCGCCGCCCGGGATTGGCCGGGCCCCGAGGGGCGCGGCCGCCTCGCTCCCGCGCCATTGGCCGCCGCGCGGCCCCGCCCCCGGCCCCGCCCCTGGGCGGGCCGCGGCCCCGGGGCTGGCGTGGCGCGCCGCGGCCGCTCGGCGACGGAACTTCCAGCCAATGGGAACGCGGCACGGGAGCGGCCGCCGCGCGCCGGCGCCGGACGCCAGGCGGGACGTGGCCCCGGGCGGGTCGTGGCCCCGGGCCGCCCGGCTCCCCGCGCCGCGCGCTCCTCGCGCGGGGACCGCAGGAGGCCGCGCCCGCTGCGGGTTAGGGACGGTGACAGTTAAAGGACGTAAGGAGAGAGGAAGGAATGGGGCGTTTCTGGCGTAGCAAGGGCAGGGATTCCGACTTGACCGTCTGTGTATGGTGGGGGTGGGATGGTACCTTTGAGCGCAGGGCTGCACAAAACTGCATTCTTTTATGAGAATGCCCTCATTTGGGAGGTTCGCTCACGGTTGCTGTAAAACACGTGTCCCCAGGTCCTGCTCCAGCCCCGGGCAACTCCGGCGGAGGCGCCCGGGACGTGGGTAACAGGTGCTCTGCGGGGAGTCTTCGCATCAGAAAATACTGAGCTGGCGATTTTTCGCGGGGAGAGGTCAAGGCTGCCGCCACCACCGAATTGTTTTTATCGGATCTATTTAACTACGTGTCCCCTCCCACTGCCACCGTTACTCCCGTGCACCGCAGCGGTGACCTAACGGTCGAGGTGTGGGATAGACTCTGGGTCAGATCACTTTAGTAACCTCTGTAACTACTTCCTCTAAGAAGGTCGCCGATGACAGCTCTAAAGGACTAAGGCTTTCATGTGACCCCTCCACAGTTTAGGGGATTTGTTTCCTTTTATTTGCTTCATTTGAAAATGTCTGCTAAGCTTTGCCCTCCACAGGTGTGGACCATGTGCTTGTTATACTGAAGTCCCTGAAAAGCTTGGGGAGCGAGGCCTTAGGGGAAGCCCAAGCCAGAGATGAGCTCAGGGACCAACGAGGGGGATGACAGAGCTGTCATGTGACACACACATCCTGTTCTCAGGGGCAGGGGACTTTTTACAATACAGAGGAGTTATGGGGAAACAAGGAGCCCAAAGACATGTGATTATGACACCAGACAGCGGGCACACAGGGAGGCCCTTTTTGTTGGCAGAGCCTTATTCCTCCCCCAAATCCTGAGGGACAGCTCTGCCCAAACGTTACAAGGACAGAAACAGCCCGAGCCAGGGGCTCTTGTCTGCCTGGGTTCTGCTTTTTCTCCTCTGTGAAAGGCACCTAGGCACTCCACTGGAAGTCCAAGCTCAGTGCCTGACCCTGGACTTCCTTCCTCTGGCACACTGAAGGGGAATGTTAAGCTGTGGGTTGCATGTTTCCTTCCTAAGCTATTTTATCTTCAATTTCAAACGTTTTCAATGTGATCTCATCTCACAGTCAGCTGTAGAGCACATTGATGACAGTTCTTGTGCAGACGTTAGAGACAAACTAATAAAAATAAGTCTCTCTTCATAATCGGAGAAAACCATCCGAATCCTGAAAGATGCTTTTCCTGATAAAAGTGACAAGAGCTGCCATTTGCAGTACGTCTTGTGGTTTTCAAAATATTTTCACACGCGTTCTCGTTTTTTTCACAGAAAACTTTGTTCCACCAGCCGTAAGGGAAGACACCAGGTTGGGGGCTCAAGTTCTCAGAGCTGCTGCCCGGGTCCACCCCACTCTGGTCCTGGGGAATTTACTACAACCGGCTGGCCCTCAAAGCAAAGACGGCCCGGTCCCTCCCCTCGGCCCAGCCTCGCCGCAGCAATGATGCCGACATTGGTGCACAGACGAGGATTTTTAGGGGCCAGGTTCAGAAAATTGTTTCCTGCCCAAAAGGAAATGGAGCATCTTGTGCTGTCCTTTAGTTTAGACTAGGATTCCCCTCAAGGTAATGTGGCTGATAAGATGGGACGATACACACATCTAATCAGAAAACCCAGCCTTAAAAATCGACTACGAAACTTTGTGTGCGTGTGCGTGTGAGTGTGAGTGAGCAATAGGGATCTCTGCACGTAATCTCACAAGGGCATCAGGGGACTGATAGAACTGCAAAGCACTATGGTAAAATGGGGGTGGCAGGGTGGGGACACACAGAGACCACAGCCGACAGCCCAGATTCGGCGGTCTGATTGCCAGGGGTTTGAACCACAGCTCTGCCCTCGGAGTGACCTTGAGAAGTCACTTTAGTGCTTAGTGCATATGCCAGGTGTGAGAACTGAATTATTGAATGTACCTCGCACCCTCACAACGGTGCTACATACATAGGAGCTCTACTTATTACACTTGAACTCTAAACTTTTTAATAACCAGAGTCTAGTCAAAGGGCCTGGTACATATATATTTGAGGCCTGTTGAATTAAACTAAGCCCCTCCTAATTTCAAAGCACTATTGTAGGGGGAAAAATATGTCTAAGGAAACGGTATAATATAGGACGAGGGCTAAAACTTCACAGTCCAAGAACAGCCGAAAAAGCAGTGAGTCCTCAAATCTAATTCCAGTTCTGTTTAACTCAACCTGTTCCAGCTTCCACAAGTCAGCAAGTCACTGTCCTAAATCGCCGTGGTCTGGGGTTACGTCCCACAAGGTGATCCAAATTCAGTCTCCTTACTTTGACTGCAGAGGAGGTGACCTGAGTGACACGTTTCCCGGCGCCTTTGAAGATGTCCTCCATTTTCAGCGAACAGGCAGACATTCCTGTCCTCGGCCCCAGTCTGTGGGTCTGAGTGCGTGAAGCTATACGTGCACTAGGCCCCTCGACTGCAAGCCCAGGTGGAGGTTCCGGCCTGATGACCTTGATGGGCAGTCCCCAAGCTTCCTACGTTAAACACCAGAGTTAAACAGGTTCTTAAAAGGAGGGATTTTGCTACTCTAAGAAGTAACAAATAATTTATTACCCAAGGCAATAATGTAAAAAAATCAAGGGATGTAATGACTAAAGCTCTGAGTATTGCTTCATTCTGAAGCAAATATATACTTGCTTTAGAAAGGGGTGGGGATAAGCTTGAGCAAAAAAAAAAAAAAAAAAAAAAAAGGGAGATTACCTATAATCCCATTATTATGAGATTATCTTCTCCCAGAATTTGGAGAAGATCCAGCTCCAGAAT
The DNA here is from genome assembly GCF_014176215.1 of Rousettus aegyptiacus. NCBI lineage: Eukaryota > Metazoa > Chordata > Mammalia > Chiroptera > Pteropodidae > Rousettus > Rousettus aegyptiacus. The sequence continues at coordinate 157,198,983 of NW_023416307.1, forward strand.
TCAGGTAATATTTTCCCTCATTTCGGTAAGCTAAATTTCACATCTGGCTTCAAATGGAATTGTGTATTGTAGTCCTGCCTATTCGATGGGGAGAAATCCAGAAGTTTGTCAACACACAATGTTGGCAAGATACAGAGGACAGAGACTAGAAATAAAAACTGGTAGGTCTCCCTGAAGGCAATCTGGCAGTAATGAGCTTCAGTGCAAATGCATTTGCCCTTTGACCCAGACATGCTTCTGGGAATCGCTGTGCGTGTGCACAATGATTTATCGCGTTTACTGTTTATAAAAACGAATGTCTGCCGGAGGGGTCAGTTAAATAAGCCATGGGATCCCCACAGCGACAACCGCACGCAGTGGGGCGGGGGCCAGCTGCAGTGACAGGAATGAGGAACTCTGCGGATGCAGGGGAGAGCCACGTCCACGTCCGCGTGCTACCTTCCGTGTAAGAAAGTGGTTAAAAAAGAACAAGGCACACGCACATTTCTATTTGCGTTTCCCATTGTGTGTAAAGAAAACACTGGAAAGGTACTGACGTAAGGGTCACCTGTAAGGCCAGGTGGTGGCGGAGGGGTGGCTGCTCTGTCGTGGGAGGGATCGAGAGCTTTGTCTTTTTAGGTAGTTTCAGTTTTTGAATCATGTGACTTACCAGTAAAAATCGACTTACCCCCAAATTAATGGAATTTAGAAAAAAAGTGGTGAGCTTCCGTTCCCACTTCTAAGTGCTAAACCACTAAATAAAATGTAACAATTATCCACCAAGAATTGATATTCACCACTCCTGTGTCACACCTCGGCCCTTAGGTTACTGATGCTTCCAGAGAAAAATAGGAATTACATAAATTCTTAATTAACCCTTCTTTGAAGGGTGAGGAGCTGGCGCTTTAAGAAATTAGCCAGTGGTATGACAAATAACAGCAATTTCTCCTTACAGAATGATGCAGGGAAAGCAGTTATCTAGACAAAAATGATGGATTCTCTTAAAATGTAGAAACAGGATAGCTTATTATGTGATACAGATTGCATAAAACCGAGTGCGCCAAAGCTGTGGGTCACACAAGGGCTGGTTGGAAGAGACCCTGTGATTAGCGACCCTCTAATGTGCCACTTCCCACGTCCCTGCTCAAAGGGAACATGGCCTGTTGGTCCCCTCCCTTTATTACTGTTAAAGGAGGTATTTCTAACTGCTCCCGGTTTTCTAATCTCCAAATAAATTCCAGCAGAACCTAGCAACGCTAGAAGTTTTAAAGGGCTAAAAATTAGCTCTAAACCGTTGACCCGCAAATCGGTAATAGGTATATGTTTTTCCACATTGTATACCAGAATAAAGATTTTTCTACAGTCTTGGAGAAATGCTTTAAAATTTTTAAATGGTTTTCAAAATATTAGGCCGTGTTTACATTTCCTTCAAAACGTTATTGCATCATTCTGCAAAACGTGTTTGATCTCCAGCAGTTAACTATGTGAAAATGTGAAAGTATAAAAATGTAAACATTTCTGTTTGGGATTTCCAAGTGGCAGGAACGGGCAGCGTTAACAGTGACCAGGACAAGCGTTTTCATCTCTGCTTCACAACCAGGTCTGTAGGCTGCGATAACCACAGCCTGGTGGTGGTAGAAATAGTAGTCACTTCTGTTTACAGACGGGAAAACTACTGAGCCAGAGGGGGTTCAGCCATTCGCTAGTCATAGGATCGGTTAACAGCAAAGAGAAGAACCCAGTACTCTCAATGCTAACCCAGCACTCAAACTGGCAATTCTGCCACAGCCCTTTATTTGAGACCTGTCAGCCCCAGGAAAAAAAAAAAAAGAAAAAACAAAAAAACAAAAAAACCCAAGGCTAAGGTATCCTTCCCCCCTCCAGATTCCTGCTGGGAAATCTGCATCACCTGTCGCCTGCTGCCTTGGGATTTAAACACAGGATTCACTTCCTGAAGAGAGGGCACGTGAATGGGATGGAGTAATGGCCATTACAGAGCTTCCCATCGCAGTCCATCTAGCCTGTCACCGACCCCCACACATCCAAGAGGCGGCCAGTACAGAGGTACCCACTTTTATTCAGAGCTGAATTTTAAACAGCAATCGTGGGGGATGTTTACCGATCAACAGGAAACACCTGCAGTGGGCTGCCCGTTTGCAGAACTGCAGATTTAAGGGAAGTTGGCAGGGGAGTGTTTGCTTTTCTGTTTTCAAGTATCTTCACTGACATCCCTGTTGTTGAGGGCACCGCCTTTAAAGTTTGCAACAAAGTAAAAATGTTTCAAGTACTAAAGACTGTGGCTTCCCCACCATGGCAAATTTCAGGAGTAAATCACCTGGTCAGCTGGATGTGATGGTTAGGGCGCTGGGTCCGGTAAGTTTCAACCGCCACTCCAGTCTCAGCTCGACAGACCAAGAGGCTGGAATTACCACATCAACTGAGATTTTTGTGTAACTGTGCAACCTACATGGATAGAACACACAAAGCAACTACTTCCTCAGTCAAAATGATGAACACCAAACCTGCCCCGGTCCAACGCAATCCATTTACTTGACAGAGTCGGAGGGACTAATTTTAGAAGTCTCAATTTTTAAAAGCACACGTAAACTTCGGATCAAGGGTAAAGCAAGCTAAATCTACATCTCCTCCCTCCCCACACTTACTCAAAACTCATCCTCCGTGAGGCTGGTGAGAAGAGGACCAAACTGACTGCTTGACTAAACGGCTGTCCCAGGGACTCCGGTCCTGGAGGTGCTCAATGACACATCCAATTGGCCATCAAGGTTCGGCTATGCAGAGTGACAGGAGAGGTAGAGGAAAAGCCACGCTGAACTTCTCTGAGTAAAAATACATAAAAGCCCTTCTCCAATCGCTTCGAAGAGATAAATAGTCACTTTTACAGTGCAAAAGACAACATGCTAGCAAAACAAGCGAATGCTTTACTTTAAAAACGTGCCTTTGTGGGAAAACCACCATGTTCAGTATTTTAAATCTTTCCATTCCGGAAACGAAGCAGGCAAGGATTGCGATTTCAGTTTATAAGTAGCGTTTTGTTATGATTTTTAAAATTGGATTATAAAATGCGTAACTAGCTCTTGCCACTTTTGAAAGTCCCAAATTTGGTGTATATGACAGGGTACGAATAGCAGCGTCTCTTCCACCCATTAACGACAACAAAAAATCACAGTTATCAATCATGTGGCTATTTTAAAAGTTTATTTCTGTTTTAACTAGCCCACAGACCCAATTTGTTGAGAGCTGAGCTGATTTCTTTCTCGTACATGGTCAATGGACCCTGGTCACGGTAACTTTCTTTCCACCCCCTTCCAAAAAAGTCAGCAGCTTCCATCACGATGTACATTTTCAGTTAGAATTGTCAATACAACCCTCAAAATGCAAGTTTATTGAATAAAGCTGAGAAGAGCAGTAAACAGACGAAAAACGCATCCACCTAAATAAAAAAAAATCCACATATTTACAAAGTTCGGTAACTGTTAGTTTTCGCATGCAGAGGTTAACGCACAGGAAAGGGTCAGTAGTGTCTGGGTCTTAAAATGCTGAAAGCGATGAGCAGGCACACGAGCAGTGAGGTGCAGCTACAGGCCGTTCACGGGCCCACGTGTCCCCACGCAGTCCCACGTTCTAGCTCCGAGTCCTCCTCAGGCACAAGCGAATCGCCACTTTCTTGGTGATGGCTCACAGCGACCACTCAGGGTGAACTACAGCAGCAAGTTCGAATATCCCTTCGTTTACAGAGCCATCCATCCCACCTGAAGTATGCAACATGCTTCGAAGGACAGAATTTTAAATGCCGACATTCTACTCGTAAAAGTGTGACCAGAGAAAGACAAGTAGTGTCTGTGCGACACAGCGCGGTGTTTTGTGCGGGCATCGTTAAGGCCACGGGAGTCTACAGGCTGACTGTCCCTGTCCACAGAGCTCGCTGCTGACTGCACCGAGGGCTCACGCGTCTGGAGATGCGCCGTCCGCCCGGGTGCGCGCGACAGAAACGAAATCGCGCGCGGTGTGGGCAGCACCGAGCAGGTGTGCCATCGCGTGCCATCTACTGCGGTGGCCTACGCGAACGGTTTACGGGCGAACCCGTAGTAACATGTCCCTTTATGGATACAGAGATCACTACACTACACACGTTCATGTTAAGCTGACACGTCTCCGCGCCACAGAAGCCAGCAGCGAGCAGCCGCGACTCCCCAGCTCTGTGCCATGACTGCGCAACCCGTGGACGGGCCGCACGGCCTCGTCAGGTAAAGCAGGCAGGTCCAGAGTTGTCACAATAATCAAGGTCTACCGGCACCAGGCAAAAGAGCGCCAAACCTTACGTCAGTAAGAGAGAAGAATGAGCGTTTTCGTTTGTAAGTCTCTCTTGTGCTGAAAGTCAACTTCAAGTCTGGTTATAAAAAGTCAGGAGTTACTAACGGCTGGGGACAGAAAGAACAAACAGGTGTTTGAACGAAGTCCGACACTCTTAACACGGTTTTATTATATTGGCTGGAATGCTCTAAATTCATGAAAGCTTTTGAGAAAATCTTTAATTCCCAACCCCTTAAAAAATGTGTTAAACCAGCGGGGAAAAAAAAAAACAGAAGAAATAGAGAAGTAATGATGAGGACAGATACAAAACAGCATGCCTTAGTTCCTCCCGTACCCCCAAACCGCTATCTGGGGCAGAGTTCTCAGAAAGCAGAACGTTTTTACAGCTCATCACGCGAGATCGCGCCAGTGGAAGGGACCGGTAACGGCGGTGGTCTGCCGCCTCTGCTCGCTCTCTGCAGACCATTTTTTTTTTAATTCCTAAGGTGTAATTATACGTTTCACATGCATTTGTGGGACGCGTACACGTTTGTATCCCACACGAGTCAGGCTAAAGTTTTTCTAAGGACTGTGTGTGGCACTGAAACCCCATGCTGCGTGGCCAGTATCAGTATCAAGCTACTGGGCTCTATGAGGAAAGACCGTAGGGAGACGTTTACCGAAAACCAATATAAAAACCCGGCCCACAAAGACCAGAACAGAAATAGGCAATTTTCTTGATATAAGATGGTCAAAAGTGTGTTTTTTTTAAAAACAGCTCTACACACCGTGTGAGACGAGTGTGTATGAGAAGCCTTTTTGTGTGTGCTGACTTTATTATGACAACTCTAGCTGATTCTTTATGAAGGATTAGGGATACACATCTTCAGCAGTGCACATGAGAAATAAACTCTGAAAAAGGCCATTTCTTGGGTTTAGGAGGGACCGTATTTTGGGAGGTGCTTCAGAGGAACGGACAATAATTCTAGGATCATAGCCAGGAAGGACTGGAAGACTTCGGGAGGCGCTTTTCAGCTTCTTCTAGATTTTGAATGTTGAATAAGCCACTGAAGTGTGATATCTAAAGATGGAGGGAAAAAAGGTGTTAAGATACCGAAGTTAAGAAACTAAACAACAGAGATCATACTTAAAACGCAGCTAATTCAAGGCGCGTGCCGGGCCCGCCCTCGTCTGCGTTTCGGCATCTACGCCACCGCTTCCTGTCACCTGAGCCTCAAGAGGACAATGTGAGGACTGACGAGAGACTCTTGTGCTGTCCTTCACTCACCCCAAACTTACCGACGGCCTGCAAGGTCAGTGTTGTATGTGAAGCGCCGAGACGGAGATGCGGGCGACCCCGCCTGTGCCCTCAGGGAGCATGTAGCGTCACAGTTGGAAAACACGTAAGTCACCCTGGGGGTGGGGGGCCGCCCCACAGAACTCGAGGCGAAAGAAACAGCGTGGAGCCCGGGACAGACCGCGAGCGGTCAGAGACGGCTGAAGCACGGGATGGGGCCAGGTGCCACCCACTGCCAAGGCTAAGGCAGGGTGCCTGGCCTCGCCCTGACATTCTGGGCTGGGTAATGCTTTGCTGGCAGAGGGACGGCAGAACGTTTTCGACATTCACAACCTGTACCACTAGATGCTGTTATCACCACCGCCCTGTTACGAAAACCAATAATGTCTCCAGACGTCGCCCAAGGGCCTGGGGGGCAAAATCCCCTCACTTGAGAACCGTGGGGCTAGAGGGAGCCAGATAATCTTGGATGTCATTCTAAGATGCTGGGACATTTGGATTTTATTCTCAAGTCAATAGGAAGGTATTGGAGAATTTTAAGCAGGGAAATTACATTAGTTTATTTTAGTAAGATCAACACTGCGGACATTGTGACCATCACAGCGGGACCAGGACAGCGACGAAGGCCTGAAGCGAGCCAAGCGCTGCGGAGATGGGGAGGAGCAAAGCGAGAAGAGTGAGCATGATGCGGTGACCGGCCACAGGGCTACGCGCAGTGGTGAGAAACCGCCTTCCCGCCTGCGTTAGGGGGGGGGGGGAGCTGCTGCCGGACCCGGCAAAGGAAGACCAGCCTGAGAGTTCAGCCACAGGCGCGTCGAGTTCGAGGCGCAGGGATGGTAACGGAGATGCCCGACCGGGCGTTTCAGCGCGTGGCCCTGAGTCAGACGCAGCGGGGGGCAGGACACCATGCCACGGGGCCACCTGAAACCGCGGTGGCTGGGATGAGGCAGGAAAAGCCCTGGACTGAGAAGTCAGCTAGCTAAACTGAAGTCCTGCCCTGCAGTTCCTCACAGCGTGCCGGTCACCGAGAGAGTGTATGTGAGCATCCATTGGGAGCGTCACCCTATTCTCCAAGCCTGAAAGATGAGCGTAAACTCAACCTCCCAGTTTCCCAGCTCAGGGGCGTTAGAGAAAGGCGCGCACACACAGAACAGCCTGGCGCTGAGACGGACCCAGCGGCACCTGCTCACAGACGTGGGGACGACGACGCTGAGGCAGGCTGTTTGCACTTCGGACGGAGGACAGGGGTGTGACGAGGGCACAGCCACACGCGTCTGAACTGACGGGCGAAAAGGCAAACAGAGAAGGGACACGACCAGGTCCGAGCATTTCAGAACCCCCCCGACTCCCCAAAAATCTTCTGGACACTGAGCCAATGGATCCTTAAGATTAGGTAAAAAGGCAGAAAAAAAATAACATGACAGCCATCTTCTGTGACAAAAAGGGTCCCGGGTATGAGCTCTCTTGACAAAAATCATCTTCCCAAACGGAATCCGTTCTCCATGTGGTTTGAGGACATGTCGCGCATGAACCACGCCAGGAAGCCGGAAGTGTAACATACAACCCACGCACAGCACGCTGAAATGCTTTTTTGGAACAACTTAGTAAACTGATAAATTGGATACTAAACTGTGTTATAAAAGCTGAAACTGAGGAGGATGTTCTGACCTGACCGCCCGAGCAGTCTAATCTAGCTGGCTGTTAACTCCAAAGAAACAGGCATGCTGATCAAAAATTACTCCCCGTGAGTCCTGTTAAAAGTGAGTCAGTTTCCTTGGGCATGACAACAGAGTGACCCAGGAGCTTGACCAGCACAAACCCAAGGACCACGGGGCTGGACAGCGACCTCCGAACATCAGCCTCAAACAACGCAAGTTCTCGCCGGCTTTTCTGCACTGATTTCATGAATAGCTCAAGAGACTTTTTCAGAAAAGCATCTGGCTAGTTTTTCATGGTGGTAAAACAAAGGATTTATTTTCCCCCTTCAAAGACTTTCCCCTCCTATTTCGGGAAATCGCAGAGAAAATACAATGGAGCACTGGATTTACAGAACAGCACAACGTACCAAGCTATGGTCAGTAAAAACAGGGCTTCTCAACCTCACCACTGACATTCCGGCTGGACAACTCTGCTGTGGGGTGCGGAGGGTGTGTGGAGCATCCCTGGTCCCTACCACTGGACGCCAAAACCACCCTCCTCATCATGACAACCAAAAAGGTCTCCAGACATGGCCAACTGTCTCTTGGAATGAAAACCCCTCAGTGAGAACCACGTATGTGTAAAGCAACGTCCTCTCGGAGGCGCCCCTCAAAGTTTAACAAGTTTTCCCCAACATAGGGAAGAATTAAAAAACAAACAAACAAACAAACAAACACTAAGTCACCTTAAATGCTTGAATAGTCTGTTCTCAAATTAACTGAATGCTCCAATGTAACAAGTCACTAATTCTATCCATTTAACAGGGGACCTGGGTCCATCAGCAAAGGACTGGGCTCAGATTGCTTTGGGTGGTCTTTAAAGGAAGCCCAGAACCAGCCAGAAAACAATCAACACCTGCGCTCATCAGAACATACTGGGGGGTGGGGGGTGAGGGGCGGGGGAAGGGGGTGGGACATAGACTGGAACAGACTTGGGAAGAAAGTTCAGCACGATGAGAACCTATGTATTGAATAAAGACTAAACTATCAGAATACCTTTTTAAACACACCATTTTGGCACTATCTGTTACATTTTATTTTGATACACTTTGTTTATTAAACAATCCCTCACCTAATTTTAGCCAGGAGACTAGAGGTGAGTCATACATACTTATTCTTTGTGGACACTGGATTGAACGATGTCCCCTAAAAATTCACATCCACCTGGAACCTGAGAATTTATTTGGAAATAGAGTCTTTGCAGATGTGATTAGTTAAAGTGAGGTCATATCAGAATATGGTGGGTCCTAACCCAATGACATGTGTCCTCATGAGAAGAGAGAGAGAGCAGCCACACAGAAACGCAGACAGAGGAGGCCACATGAAGCTGGAGGCGGAAGCCGGAGTGACACAGTGACCAGCCCAGAAGGCCAAGGTTCGCTGGAGACGCCCATAGCTCCGAAAGGCAAGGAAGGGCCCTCCCCTGGGGCCGTCAGCGCGCGCCTGGCCCTGCCGCCACCTCCTGAACGTTAAGGAACGTTAAGGAACGCGCTTCTGCCGTCTCAGGCCCCCGGCCTGTGGCGCCGTGCCTCGGCACTCCTAGCACATCGGAACAGACACGAAGCAGACGGCCGGCACTTTGGGCTCGCACCGCCAGTGGAGTGCTCACATGCTACGTGAACCCACTGGTTCCATAAACGGAAAAGTGTCATGGTGTCTAGGCACCGATTTTTGTAAAGTCTTATTTCAAACATCATTTTGTTATAGAGCACAACTGGCCACTTAGCTCTAATTAATACAATAAATTGATATCCCAGATGCCTTGCTTCATGCCTTTATTGCATCTACTTCTTTAAATGAGTAGAACAGAAGCAGAATGTTTTATTTGTTGTCAAAAGCTACAATGTGTACTTTTTCCTGAGGCAAAGTAAAATATAAATCTATAAATCTATAAATAAGCCACTTAAACAGCCATGGTACCCATTCCAATGGTACCCATGTCTTCAAAAATACCAGTTTTTCTTACCTATATTATCCTTTTCTTTGCAAGAAATTGAATAGCAGCAAATTTCTCTATCCTGAATAGCAGACAGATTCCTATAAGAAGCAAAATTAAGAAAATAAGTCTGTGCTTAAAACAGCTGTCATACTTACCATTCTTTACTCAATTTACTTTTTTTTTATTACTAAATGGAAGAAATTATTTCATTACTACTATTACCAGTTTAACTTAGGGATTCATTTCTCTGGTGGGCCAAGTTTATGTACCGAAAACCACGGCTATGGCCATCACTGAATAATGCAACGAAGCTAACATAGTCATGGGCAAAAAAGTATAATTGAGAATCAAATTAAAAAAAAATGCCATCATTCCTTCTAAGACATACATTTTTTCAATTAGCTGTTTCTCATCCAAGGCGTTGGGAAGGTCTCTCTTGTTTCCAAGGACTAGCACCTTTAAAAAAGAAGAGAGATTAAGAGCACCCTCAGCATCAGAAACGTCACAGCAGCACACACGCCCACAGACCTTGACATGAGGATGCTGCCACGTGCCAGGACAGTAAGGCGTGTCTGTGGAACTGGTGGCCTAGCTCGCTCACTTGATCATTCGAATTAGCGTTCACTTTAACTTCCACGTGCACAGGTCCTTAATTCAATATGTGGCTGCCGACTTCTATTTCAAATATCTTAGTCTATGGGGTGTGCATTCTGCTATTTCTTAATAAATCTTTACCAAAATGTGAGTATGATCTTAACCCAGGGTGGGGGAATGGTTTTTAATCATTTTTAAATCTGTAAGCCGTTAACCATGTGAACACATAAATAAGCTTTTAAAATTCTGGCTCCACCCTACAGGATATCACGAATGCATATTCTAAGGCAATGGATAAGTCTGGGACTCAGACGAATACAGTAGCTACCAACCCGCAGAATAAATGTTGCCAACCGACTGCTCCATGTGCTTTCAAAGAGGAAAGCAGAGGTGGGCTTCCCGCCACTCTGCCACTCCCGATGCAGCCTTCTGCCCTCCGGAAAGCAAAGAACGTGAGCACGCGTAACGTATCTGATGACATGCACGTGCTGTCAGCGTTTTCTAAAAACCAGCAGCTCTGGCCCACGCTAACATAGCACACGCCGTGACTCCCTGTCGGACCTTTTTCCTTCACTGAATACCCCCCAGTCCCACTCCCAACTCTGGACGCTACCCGAGTCTGCTCACAGGCCCCAGACTCTCATTCACACAAAGGACAGAGAGAGGAGGACGCAGAGCGCCGGGGGCACTGGGAGCTCTCACGGGAAGCTGAGAGTCAAGAAACGAATCTTGATATGCTGGTCGGCCTGTCGTCCTTCCCCGACTCGTACCCCTCATACCCTCCTCCTTACTCATTTAAGTCCCTTGAGCTGAACCTGCCTGAGTTTCTAACACATCATGGTCGTTTGCAGCAGCTGCTGGGCATGGGGTTGCCTGGCGTCCTAGCCCCGTTCCTACGTTTCAGAAATCTCCCACCTATGAACCTGCCTCCCAATAAAGCTACTTGATTCTGTGAGTAATTTCTCTCCCAGCTTTCTTTTCTGCTAGAGCGTGGACACAGCATCTAGGGTCAACCCAAACTCTGACTGCAGAGCCAGTGATGCAAGCGGCAGGGAGAGAACCCATTCAGACATGGAAGGGGCCAAGGTCCCAGTGCCTGCAACCAAGAAACCTCACGTCACCAAGGCAAAACTGACTTTGCCATAGCATAGAGAACTTGCTTTTAACGAAGAAGAAAAAGAAGAGGCTTTAAAGTCAGATCGACATGGATTCAAACGCGGCTGTGCAACATACTAGCACCATGTGATCCTGTGTGAGTAACAACTGTTACAAAGGAGGAATCATGCCGCCGACTTCACCTGTGAGGATTAACTGAGATACTACACCTCAAGTGTCAGACACTCACGAGCCTGTCACAGGCTGGGGCCTGGTCCTTTCCCAGCATTCCTTAGCTCAGCGAATGGCACCGCCTTCCATCCAATCCATCAACCAGGAACGAGGGAGCGCTCTCTACACCTTCCCTTTGAACCCATCTAAGTCTGATGGACTGTGTTTCTAAACATCGCGAAAATCTGTGTCCTTCTGACCGTCATGTCTCGCGGCACTGTGTTGATCTGCCAGGGACACTTCCCCTGCTTCCTCATGCCACGCTCCCCACAGTCCTTCCTGCCACTTCGATCCAATCTTCAATGGAAATCAGAAAAATTAAAAAAATAAATCTGATCGTTTAAAATACTGCAATGGCTTCCTGCACAGTCCAGCCGGGCACAGCCCCCTTCAGTGTCCTGGCTGCCACGCGGCTCGCCACACTCCACCCACGCCCCCCGACTGTGCCCTGTGCTCCAGAGACTGGCCTCCCATGCCCTGCTGCCTGCCCCAGAGGCCCTCGGTCTGGAACTCTCTGCTCCTCCAAGCGTCTCTCGCTGTCATTCGCCCGCACATCCTCGCACCTGAGCGCGCGTCGCTTCCTCAGGGAGCCCTTCCTCCCTCTAGCTCACAGCTCGCGCGGCCCGTGTGCCTCGCCCTTCGCGGCGCTTATCACAGCTGCCTTAGTCGAGCAACTTCCCGGCATCTACCTTTCCCACTAAACCCCGCGCTCGGTGAGCACGGGGCGCGTCTCTGCACCTCCGCCCGGCGCCGCCTCCAGGCCTGAGCGCCAACGCCGCCCGCCGCCGCCGAACGAGGAGCTGGTTAGAAGATGAAGAAACAGCACGGTGCCCGGTACGCGGCAGACACTCAGTAACAGAGGCCTTCCGGACTTTAAAACAGACGACTCCTTACCGATACCAAACGTAAGTCACTAACTATATAATTTTAATAATGTCATGACAATTACAGACATATAATTTAGTTACATGTATGTGAAATAACAAATATTCCATACTTACTGGAATCCCTTGTAACTGTGGTTTATCTAGAAGATTATGTAGTTCATTTCGCGAGGGTTCTATCTTTTCGCGATCTGCAGCATCTATCATGTAACTTTAAAATAAAAATAAATAAAGTGACTTGAATGCGCCTTCTCCATATTCTGATGATCACAATTAATATTACAGATTTTTAACTTTCTTAAGATTTATACTATTGAAACTTTCAATTAAACCAAAGTCCTGGATAAAGAAAAGCTCAGGACGCCAAACCTTTCAACACTGTTCTTTGGAGTTAATACATGACAGTAGCACATTTATGTCCCTCAGCCCATGGCGTATAAACAAACAAACAAAAAAACATAAAGAAAACTGTCATTCTATAATTAAAAATCTTAAAGTCTTATGTTAATGGATGACAATAAGCAAACATCTAAGAAAGACTGTTATTGCCCAAAAGAAGAAACGAGGCTGACAGCGTTCAAGGCGACGCCCCCCCAGAAGCCCGAGCCGACGCCCCGGGGCAGCGCTTACACGATGGCGTTGACGCCCCGGCAGTACCGCTCCCACATGCTCCGGAACCGCGGCTGCCCTCCGATGTCCCAGATCTGCAACGCAGACAGAGGCGTCAGCGCGGCATTTCCAACACGCACCGACGCACAAAGGCCAGGCGGACGCGCTCACTCTCAGAACGGCCCAGCCAGCGGGCGCCTCCAAGACCTGAGCTCGCACGAGCTCCTATCTGGAAGTTCCTGGGGCTTCCAAACTCGCAGTTCACGTTAAACATGTTTACACTAAACCTAGTAAGTTCTACTGGAGCAAAGATTTAGTTTTTGTGCAGTACTCTGCAGGCTTACCAATAAATTTCAAATACTGAAAACATAGTAATCCCCCCGTATCAGCGGGGAATGCGTTCCAAGACCCCCAGTGGCACCAGAGACCCAGGACAGTACCGGACCCAGTACACACTATGTTTGTTTCTATATGTACATCCTATGATAAAGTGTAATTTAAAAATCAGGCACAGTAAGGGATTAACAACAATAACTGATAATAAAATAGAACAATTATAACAACACAAATAAGGGTGACCTGAACACAAGCACTGTGATGTTGTGACAGCTGATCTGATAACCGAGATGCTAAGTGACTAAAAGGCAGGGGTCTACAGCAGGATGTGCCAAACAGAGGGGTGGCCCGTGTCCCAGGTGGGGCAGAGTGTGGACGGCATGAGATTCCGTCACGCTACTCGGATGGCGCGGTTTGACGCTTACGAACTGTTTATTTCTGGTATTTTCTATTTAATGTTTTCACACCATTGCTGACCACAGGTAAGTGAAACTGTGGATAAAGGGGACTACTGTGTATATATATCTCTAACACTTCCAGAATCTCCAAAATCATGCGGCATCCAGATTGGAATGCCAAGACAGGAAACAAGAGTTCATTCAGAATCTATTAAAGTTTAATTGCCTGACTAGGTATATATTAACTGCTTAATCATTTCTAATAATTCTGTAAATAACAGAGCCAACATTTCTACCTAGGTATTTTTCTCATATAAAATTACTTTATCCATATGAAAGCCACTACCCACAATAATTTCATCCTTATGTCTACTACGTAGGGTACTATTCCGGACGACAGGCTGTATGTAAGTCTAAGTCATGGTATTTATCTTCAAGAGGCCTCAGATTTAGCTACAGGCATGGGTAATATGCACAAAGAAACAGACGTGAAGTTATGAGCTTCACCAGATGAGCTGCAGAAAGATGTCAGTGAACAGCTCCTGTGAGCCACAGGACTGGGTGAAATGTCTGTAGGCCCCAGGCCAGAGCAGTAAACTCCCATGAACCAAAACCTACCACCACCGCCGCCCCCTAAAACACGGCCCCTAATAAACAGCCCAACAATCCATGGCTCAAACTCTTTCTAAAAATAAAACTTTGTTAAACTAGTTAACTTTCCTCCATTTTCTAGTTTCAATTTTAGGACTTAGTAGTAAAGAAAGGGAAAACTGAGTTACCATATTTCCATATTTGCTACCTCAAATATAATACTCTATTACCAATATTATAAACAATAATTTGTTTTCAATATAAAATACCGTTCATTAAATAATGGGACACCACATTCCAAACACTCTGAAAACAGGGGTTTTGCTCCTGGGAACATCTAAATCCTAACTCTTACCTCTGCTAACCCAGATGCCACGTCTTCTATGGGCACTTACCAGTCAACTCTTACAATCGGAGAAAGAAAAAAATGCAATTTACACTCTTTTGGAACTGGCCCATTCATTAGTTAAGAACTGCAAATACTCATGTAAAAAAAACCCACACAAACAAACACACAGACAGAAAAATGCCTAGCTGTAAATCCTAACAACTGAAATGGAGCATGACGAGATGACGTACCTTTATTGTGACGTTACCTTTCGTCACTTTCCTCATGTTGAAGCCCACCGTGGGTATCATATCTTCACTGAACTGACCTGACTGGAGGAAACAAAAACATCTGAAGTTAGAATAATCAGTATCCGTTACCACGTAAACCTGCAGAAGCAGCTGCCACCAAGACTGCTTCTTACCCGTTCCTCAGTACATAACTCATGGTGACAATCTGCTGAGGAAAACATGCCTTACGGCCACATTGCGTGAAGAGGTCCATGACCTTGTTCATACGAAGATGTATTCTTCCATTAAAGAAAGATATGTTTGAAACTGAGACGATTTTTTACATACTTCTTTAAGTTTTAAAAAAGAAATACTGAACATTACGATTACATGTGAAAATTTATTAATCCCATCTATATATACATTTTCGTAAAGCAGAAGGAAATCGGAAGTAAAACTTCAAAGTTTTCTACTTTTAGCATTTAAATTATTTTGACAATAACTGTTAAGATTCACTGCTGAATGCTTTCCCGAGTGTGTCTTTTAACAAGGCTTGTACTTTGTCACATGAAAGGTTTTCCTTTCATCAATCACTTCTGTTCTCCTTTTGGTTTGTTACCTTCCTGTCATAAGACTAAAACTGAATATTTTCTAATAGTATTTGTATGACTTTTCAAATTTAAAATGTTCATCCATCCCGAATTTGATAAGTTTCTTTTTCAAATGGATAACCAACAAACATCTCACTCATTTAAAAATCCACATTTCCAGCTCACTGACGTGATATGCCAAATTCCATACACAGTTCTGCATCTGAGTCCTTGTCCATTAGTCTGTTTACTCCTAAATTAGGACTACACATTTATATTATGCATTATTCTATATAGCAGATCAAGAATTTAGAATGTTTTTGAAACTGTCTTGGTTCATCTCTCACATTCCAAATAAACTTTAGAAATTATGATCTTTAACCACTATCGACTCTCTCTATTCAGGCACATGGTTTGTTCCCTCCAGCATTCAAATCTTTTATACCCTTCGGTGAAGTATCGGTTCTCATAACAGATCTTCTACATTTCTGGTCATATTCCTTATTTTGACTATAGTTATGAAATTTTTCCTAATGAGTCACAGTTAATATTGATTTTATATTTACATATTTTATATATTTTTGTTTACCAAACATTAATTTCTCAGTTGACCTCTTCTCAGGTAAGCAGCCCAGGATGATGCTCTGTTTCGACAAGGGTGTGACTGACCGGACAGGACCACTTTCAAGGCCCTACCACGGGCCGATGGTTTGCCGGGCCCTTATGCTGGCCACACATGCATTCCAAAACTCCCAAGTCCTAAGCACAACGAAGTCCAGTTTCACAAATTTCCTCTATATAACTCCAAAAGTTCTACCTCTTTTTTCCCCCTGTTCAGTGGAGTTTGGACTCATTTTTTTAAAAAAGTTAACACAACCATAATCACTACTTTCATTTATATCACAATTCTCAGATCTTTCACATATGATTTATATGTGAAAATCCAGTCATATCATAACTATATATACTAAAAACTAGTCATGATACAACAAAAAATACAACCTGATAGAAAAATGGGCAAAGGCAACACTCAGGGCATGCTCCGTGACAGAACTAAGCAGCTGGACTTAATAAAGTGAAGAACTTCTGCCCTGCAAAAGACACATCTAACAAAGCACGGTTATCCACGATAAGCAAAGAACTCTTAAAACTCGACAACATGAAAACGAACCGCTCAATTAAAAAATGAGCCAAGACCTTAAGCGGCCTCACTAAAGAAGACACACAGACGGGAAATGAGCATACGACGTCGGGGAACTGCAAACTGAAACAATGAGATACCACTGCACGCCGCTCGGAGGGGCCGAAACCCGCGGCACCCGTAACACCAAATGTGTCATTACGCATTTGTCCAAACCCTCGAACTGTGTAACGCCGAGTGAGCCCCATGCAAACTATGGACTGCGGGTGACAGTCACGCGTCAGCGCGAGGCATCGGTGGTAACGGCGCGCCGCTCTGCGGGACGCGGATAGTGGGGGGGCCGTGGATAGTAGGGGGGCCGTGAGTGCCCGGGAGACCTCCGCGCCCTCCCCTCCGCTCACGCTGCGAATTGCTCCAAAAAGCCTTACAACGGAAAAAGAAAGTGGGCAAAGGACTTAAATAGATATTTTCAAATAATACAGACATGGCTAATAAGCACATGTAAAGATGCTCAATATCACTAAATATTAGGAAAATGCAACTCCAAACCACAAAGAGATACCACCTCGCACACGCTAGGATGAGCCGGAGACCTCACCAGAGGCCGCACTGCTAGGACGGCTGCCATCGACAAACAAACGACCCGCGAGACAAAAAAACAAAGTAACTGCCAACAGGACGGGGAGAAGCGGGGCCCCTGGTGGGAACGCTGTGCCTGCTGTGAAGACTGGGGAGGCGGGTCCTCGGAAAACGAAAAATCGCACTGCCACGTGATCCGGCAGCTCCGCCTCAGAGTCCGTTCCCCGGACACCAGGAAGCAGGGACCAGAGATAAGTGTCCACCACGCTCACGGCAGCGTCAGTCACGAGCGACCCCAGCGTCCACCGGCAGATGGACGATCAGACGCGACGGGTCTCTCCCTGCAACGTCGTATCACGCAGCCTTAAAAACCTCACGGATGAACCTTGAGACATCATGCTAAGTGAAATAAGTCAGGCACAGTAAAACAGGTCCTACATGATTCTACTGACGTCAGGAAACTGGGGAAGTTAATAAAAACAGACCGTGGAATGGCTGCGGAAGGCTGGGGCGGGGATGCGGGTGGCTGGGGGGTGTGTGTGGTGGGGTGGGGGTGCGGCGCAGCAGCTGTTGCTCAGTGGGTGTGGGATTTCGGGCTGGGAAGGTCAGTTCTATAGACACACAGGGGTGGTGGTTGCGCGGCAGGGTGCCCGTGCTGATACCACTGGCTGTACACTTGAAAACAGTTAAGGTGGGAAATTTTAAGTTTTGTGTATAAGAGGCAATTATCATTTTTTAGGAAATAAATTCCCAAGGTCACACAGCTCATGGTGGTGGGCTGTATTTTTCTTAAAGAGTGCCGCTGTCATTATGTCTAGAGGCGTTGATTACTCTCCGAGGAGAGGTCTACGTGAAACAACGCCTCATTTGCTTGGCATCAGTAGGAAACAGGTCCTTCACACAATGAAGCAGCCAGCAATTGCAGCTGAACTTTTTAGGTACCAGAACCTTGACACTAGCTTGCACAGAAAGCTTTCTAAAATGTAATACGTACTTGGCTAACTTCTCACACACGAATCCACACAACGTGATTTGCGTGCTTGGTGTATCAGAGTTATTTTATCAATTGTGAAACAAGCACATTAGATCAGATAACCTTTAAGGACCCTTCCGGCAGTGCGACCGTGTGATCGTGAACAGTGGCAGGACGCGGGGCTGCACCGCGCCGGGCGCCCCGGCCTGTCCTGGATGCTTACTCGTCACCTTCTCCACCGCTGCGTCCCGCTGCCGGCAGATGCCAGCAGCAACTCCCCCTGACTCAGCTGCTACTGCTAATCTGCACAGGCTGAAAACCAGGTAATCAAACCCTTGGTTTCAGTCCCAAATGTCTTGAGCACAACAAAATGTTCAATAAATATCTGTTAACTCTGATGCACGGATTCCGTGGTATAAGTACTCTATGGCTTTAGAAGCATTTTCTACTTCCCAGTGTCAACTCTCAACAGCCACTTTTCAAAGCTTGTGCTGCGTAACGAAACCACTCGGTTGGCAGCTGCCAACTGCGGAGAGAAAAAGATGCTTAAAATACTACTTAACGGTGTGTCCTTCTATTTAACAAATTTAACAAAATAATAACACCAAGCACTGTTTTAAGCGCTTAATCAATATTAATCATTATTAATTTATTTAATCCTGCAACAACCCTATGAAATAAGTAGCATCATCCAAATTTCTCAGAGACAACTGAGGCACAGGTGAGGTCACTTGCTCACGGTCACATCATTTTTAAGATCTGCACAGAGAAATAAAAGCATGCGTTCACACCTATTTTCTTAAATAGCATATGAAGCATAAACCATCTTTCCCTTAACAACACAAACCCACGATCACGCGGGGACTCGCTGCGCCTGTGCGATGGGGCATGGAACTGCAGCTACCCGCGCACACGCTGGGAGCCAGAATCGCAAGGCGGCAGCCCTGGGATTTCTCTGGTCAGGCGCAATCTGAAGCCAAATAAGGTGGCAAGACTACCTGGAAGTCAGGGAATCTTACCACCAGTTGCACGCTTACTAACCACAGCAAGTCATTCTGCCTTTGGAGTTCAGGCACCTCACCCAGAGGAAGCGGAACTGGACGGTATCGCCTAAGCCACTCCCGGCTCCAAAAGCTATTGTTCTATTCATAGGCCTCACGATGAAAATAAAGTTAAGCAAGAGATACACGCCTACGACAGTAGAAAGACGTGGCTTTTTCCAAAATTCATCAGCATATCCACGTCTAAAAGCGGACCTTGTCCCTACAAGTTCTGTGAGTTTCAAATCCAGGAGCAGAGCTTATTTAAATTCAGTTCAGCAGATCTTAGCAATAAGGCAAACGAAAAGGAGAAGGAATTTAAAGGAAAGGAACAAGGTAAAAGTTAGCAACACAAAGAAGGCAGAAAACCGGAGGCAGAGCATCTGTTAGTGAAAGGACACTTCACAGACCACACCCCAAAACAGTAAGAATGGTGGGTGGGGGGCGGAGGGGGCTATTCCTCCTAAACAGGTTGCCGCAGCAGACAGGTGCTGTGCTCTGGCTGCTTGTAAACCACGGCTGGCTGCGACGCTGGGGAGAACCTGAAACCCTCACACACCTGGGAGCTTCAAAGCAGGGAGCCGCTGCATGGAGTAGGTTAGTGCCTCACAACTGCTCGTGTAAGTGGACAAATGCAGAAAGCAAGCTATTAACCCGAGAAGCTGCACTTGGCTTGATCTGTCCATTTACAGATGGCCAAGCCAATCGACTTGAAAAAACAAATGGAAAAGACTTGGTTTTTTTTTAAGGCTTTGGTGACCAAGCTGCTTTGTAAAAATAATGAAGTCGGGAGAACTCAAAAGCCTCGTACTAAATGTCTCCTCTT
Source organism: Rousettus aegyptiacus (assembly GCF_014176215.1). Taxonomy (NCBI): domain Eukaryota; kingdom Metazoa; phylum Chordata; class Mammalia; order Chiroptera; family Pteropodidae; genus Rousettus; species Rousettus aegyptiacus. The sequence goes on from NW_023416307.1 coordinate 157,218,651, forward strand.
GGCTGAAAGAAGCTACTTTCGCATGTCGAGAGGAGCAGTCTTTTTTTTTTTTTTTAAACAACTCATGAGAAGACTCAACTGTTTAACTGCCAAACCTCACACACTTGACAAATGAAAAGATACGGCCAATAATATACGTAAGTTAATCATTTTACTAAGAACTTTTCATTCAAATGTGAAATTACTATCACCACTACTCATTTTTCTAGTTAGCAGCATCGAGATGCTTCTTACATTTCCCTAGCAAGTGGAATTTCTGATAACAAAATTACTTATATTCCGGCTTACGTTAGTAAGAAAAAATAACCCATTTTTTGCTGAAGTACTTAAAATGAAAGGTAAGCAGATGCTAGATCTAGGGGGGAATTCTGATGAGGGGCAGGATTACTTCCACGATCTTAAAGTGTCCCCCACAAACCACTCCTTAGCCGCAGGGGGGAACACAGGTAATTAAACGACAGCGGAACCAGACAACACCTTGACTGAGTGATCAAAATCGCCATGACCACGGGGCTCAGATGGAGATCATGGGCCTTCAGAAGTGACGCCACACGGACACACCATCGCCTGTGTAGTGTGTCAGTGGAGAACGCACAAACTGAATTTAATCACGAGGAAACAGACAAACCCAAAATGAGGAGTATTCTATTAAAAAGGGGGCATTCTATTTTAAAAAAGTCAATGTCATATAAGACAAAGTAAGGCTATAAAAATGCTACAGAGTAGAGGAGGCTAAACAGATATGGCAACTAAATGACGTACCTGACCCTCAACTGGATCCAGTACTGGAGGGAAAAAATGCCATACACGACATTACTGGGTCAGCTGACAACACAGGAACAGGTAAACTCTGTGATGCACTATCATTTTTTTAATGTAATAAAGTTGGTTACTAAACAAGTCATGGGAAAAAAAATCCCTGATCTTAGGAAATACACGCTTCAGTATTTGGGAATAAAGAGCCATGGTACATGTATCTTACATAAGGTGCCAAACAGGGTACGTGAATGATGAAGCAAATGAGCTAAAATGTTAACAATAATTTGATCCCAGTAGAGGGTATATGGGTGTTCTTCGCAATGTTTTTAATCCTGTAACTCTCCTGCAAATTTGAATTTCCCAATAAAATGTTTGAAATGATTTTTTAATGGGGATAATCAAATATCACCTGAGCCTATATCATTACATCGGGACATCTGGAATTAGAATATGAATCTGCCACCACCACCTATGACAACACTCAGTTTCATGACAACACTCAATTTTAAAGAATTCTGACAACCAGTCCAAGAGAACAAGCCAACGCTAATCTTGTTCTGTCCCTCAATATTCTAAGAGATTACCAACGTTCAAATGTCTTTGAACAGGAATATCCATGTTTTATAATTTTGGTATAAGGAAAAGGCCTCTGGACTTTAAAATTAGTATTATAAAATCTACTCCAATGTTTTAATATCTATTTATAAACTGGAAGATAAATTAAACATGGTGTGTTCTTCCAAGTCTAAGCTCTTCTTAGTTTTCAGAAGAACGAGACCACTTTAATGTATTTTCCTCATCTCTTCTTTCCAGGCACTTAACACAGCAGTTACCATTGTGAACACACACATCGGGATCTGCGGACTCCCCCCAGCCCCCGGATGACACCCTCCAAGGGGCTAGGACACATACGCTCCCTCATACAACAGCAGGTCAAGAATCAGATAACGTTCATCTTCTCACAATTTTTGAACATTTGGACAAACTTTCCTTAAATAATTTCCCAAAAGAAAATGATCTGTGTTCAGTTTTATGTGTAAATCTGGCCTTACTTCGAACTACAGATGTAATTCCTTCCCACAGGATGTCAGTTTAAAAGCAAATGTTAAAAGATTCATTTGGGCAGTTAAATCTTATTAATCAAAGAATGCCATGTCTCAAACTTCCAGTGTGTGTGTTTGTTTTGGGAGGAAGGGGTTCTCTTCAGGATTTACCATACAGAATTAAGAACTGTGCAAAAACGTCAACTGCAGGTTCTGACCCCTCTCTCCTTACAGCTGCTCCTCCTAAGCGCCGACAGCTTGTCCACTTCCCCCATCCCTGAGTGGTTACTGCTCCCTTCCCTCTGCCCTTATTCCTTCCTGAGTCTCCAAAGCCACCGCAGATAGGAGTTTCTGCTCCCAAACAGCTGGCCTTTAATACATACTGCATTCCTGTCGTAGGCGGCAAAAAGACCCGCTCCACCCCGTCACATGTTGATAGTTAACTCCTGGCTGCTGTGCCGGACCTCACAGAGAACTTGAGCATCGCCGCTCCGCCCGCCCGCGCAGGCGCCCTTGACTCACTTCCGGGCTGAGGACCACTGCTGAACTCTGGGGCTCCAGGTTTCGGTGTTAAACTTGCTAGGTCTTTTTGTTTGTTTGTTTTGCTTTTTTTGCATGTTGTTAAATTTCTGGTAATTTGACAAGCAATCAGGTTTGCCCTGGGGGGGGGACTAAAGGTGCATAGTTTATTTTTCAAACTGTTGACAGGTTTTATTTATATTGCCAGGATATACAGCACCCCAAGCAGTAGCAACGTGGATTTTAAAATAGTTTTTGGGTGGCAGTGTTAACACATGAGCGAAAAACTCTCTATGTTTGCTTTGATATTAGGCTATGAAAACTGAATATAATAGATGAAAATTCTCTAGATTAGGACTTTTTATAAAGTATAATGGCAGAGGGAACTCTACTAATGAAATGCCTGTCATTCCAATTCAACCCATTTGTAACAACTAATTAATCCTTACCGCCTGCTAATACCAAGTTACTCTGCAGCAATCTCCCTGAACAATACAACTCTGGAGGATTAAAATGGCCTTAAGCCCACAACTTCCGTTAGGAGCCAGAAAACCCTCACTCCTGCTAATCTCTATTCCTGAAGAAATTCCTTCCCAGCAGCTGCTCATGACTATCCCTTTCATCAGGGCCGCTCTGCTGATGGTTTCACTAAATCCTTCCCCAAAGAGCTGCTGCAGGGAGATTCACCTGCTCGTCTGTGAAGTGTGGTGCTGCTGCGCGTCCCCAACAGCAGCGTGCGCGACCGCGGCGCGGGGCGCCATCTCCGCTCGCTGTCCTGAGGATGCAGTAACGATGCAGACGTGGACCCCGCCCCCCTGGGCAGCTCCGGAGGGCCAGCGAGGACAGCGTCGGCTGACTCGTCCAGTCGCTAGAGTCTGGATGTATTTCCCATGAACACCCAGGATCCACCAAACTCCCACGAACACCCGCATCTTTACATAAAAAGACTAATTACTAATCTGGATGTGTAGGCTGCAGCAGTTCTAAAGTCGGAAGCTCGAGGGTGGGGAAATGAGCATACAGATCACATTTTCAGGTCCCGATACTATTCCACTGGTTGGTCTCTAAACATTTCAACTCTTTTTTTTTTTTTTAACTTTTCTTTCCAACTTACTTTTTCATTAAAAAAAGTGATTTTGTTGATTTAAAAGTTTCTTTCCCTCTTTTTGGGCAGAACCGGGTATTTAGGGATCTAGAAAGAGAGACTTATTTTTCACTGTATGCCCTTTTTCGTGTGCATGTACAGCTTGTAAAAAAGAAAAGATTATAAAAAGTTTCCTTCTAAATCCTTAAATAGGCTTCTATTACTGAACTTAAAAAGGGGGATTCCTCAAACCAACCAAATGCTACAAATCAGTAAGTAAAGTATGTAACAAAAATCCTTTAGTCTTAAGAGAAAATCCCCAATGGAAAGATGTTAGCACACATAACCAATTTTTAACCTACAAACAATAAAATGAATTTTATGCTCTTTAAAACAAGAAAGCCTTGTCTTCACCAAGATCTATTAAAGCCAGAATTAGAATAATGAAAGAAAAATTAGAATGTAGTAAAGCCCATCCTAAAAAAGTAAAACCCAGATTAAATAGCATAATATCAAAGCAAACACAGTGAGTGATCAATAACGGTGTGAGTACAATCTAAAGAGTCGCGGCGGCTGTGGAATGACCCCGCGGTCTCACTCATTTTCTCAGGAAATGGATGTTAAAATACAACAAGGACGAGGCAGGTGTTAGTCTGCTGGTTCTGACCGAGACGCTGGAGACAGGTACACGAGGCTTTAACCGGTCTTGCCATGTGCATAGCTGTATGTCCTCCTCGCATGCTCCTCACCTTTGCAATGCCTCACTTTCCCCAAACGTGAGATGGACATAACACCAGTCTCCATTTCACAGAGGCAGTTTAAAAATTAAAGGAATTAAAACACATAGCGCACTCTGAACAATGGCTGGTTCAGGTATTGGTGCAGGAACAGGAAAAGCTCTTGGTATTGGCTACCACTGTCTTCGCCACACGGAGTCCGTGAAATGAGATGCTTACAAGAAGGTCACGGGGTTCTGGTTAAGACCGTCAGGGCAGCACACGCCACGGCTCCCTCCCGATGCAGCCAGGAGCCTTGGGGAATGCCTGCGCCGCCGCTACCTGCAGCAGGTGCAGCGGGAGGGAAATCAGAACGCAAATCACAAGCCGTTTGGCGACGCTTCCTAGTTGTTTTTTTTCTTTCCTCCTGATTTCCCAGCCAGGATGCAAAGGCAACCCAACTGCCAGAAATGAACACCAGGCATAAACAGAAAACGCTCTCAGAAAAGCCTTCGTTTTTGGTCTGAGGTGTGTGACTGTGTTTGAGTGTGCGTGTGTGTGCGCGCGCGGTGGCGGGTAACAGGAAAGAGAGTGGGAGAGATTCCTCTAAGTTTTTCCTTTTTCTCCTGCCACAGCCCCCAGACAAAACCAAACCTAGATGTTGTGAGCACCTACGGCCAGGAAGGCACCTAGAGAGAAGGGACTCCTCTCTAAGCACAGAAACCCTGGTCTAAAAAATGCTCGGGGTGGGGGGGGGCATAGGGGGAGGGAGAGAGACGTAGGAGGAGTAGGGGAAAAGGAGGGAGGGGGAGGGGAGAGGGTGTGTGTGTGTGTGTGTGTGTTGGGGGAGGTGACAGAAGGAGGAATCCCTCTTTTCCTGTTTGTTTGTTTTTTGGTTTCCATTTCCTCCCCCACCAGCTGAAGGAAGGTATCCCAAAGCAGAGACTGAAGCCCCGGTGGGGTGGGGGTGGGGCTGTGAGCCAGACAGGTTCAGGAGAATTCATGGAGGAAGGATCCAGAGAAATAAACACCATTCCGTTGTGTATGACCTCTTGGGGTCATCCTCCAAATATGACATGTGGATCTGACCCCAAACAATACAGCAAAGGCTTTGAGAACTATGGGGCTGACCACTAGCCAGGTTCCTTGTCGACCCCCTGGTGGTGGATAAGCAGGAATGATCCAAACAGTACTATTGGGACTTTGAAAACTGGACTGACATTAGAACTAAAGCCCAAAGAAGAAAGCAAACTGGATCACGTGGCCTGCACCTAACTGGGTCGACTGCCTGCGAAAACAAAACAAGAGAACAAATCAACATTCTCCACAGGATTTAAACAAAACTCAGAATCCAAAACATTCAAAGTGTCCCAAAAAACCATGAAGAATCAGAAACAAACAAAAAAACAAAAACAAACAAAAAAACTCAACAATTAGCAAGGGAAAAAGACAAAGAGGTGCCAACATTAAGATGGCCCAAATGCTGGCATTATCAAAGACTAGCTATCATAACCATGCCCCAAGAAGGGTGAACGTTCTTGAAATGAATGGAATTGAAAGTTTCAGCAGGTAAATACAAGCTATAAAATAGAACAAAATGGAAACCTTAGAACTTAAAAAAAAACCAAAAAACAAAAAACAAAAGCAAACATTGGATGGGCTCAATATAAGAATGGAGACGACAGAGGAAAGTCTTGGAAGTTGAAGATATTCAAAATTATCCCATGTCGAACAACAGAGAAACAGATTGGGGGAAAAAATTGACAGAGCCTCAAGAATCTGTTTAAGACAATATAAAATGGTCTAACGTTCACATCATTGAAATCCCAGAGTTAGGAGAAAAAGAATGACTGAAAATGTCCAAAATGCGGTCAAAGTCAAACTTAAGAGATTCAAGAAGTGCAACAAGCCCAAAGCAGGCTAAGTTCAAAGAAATCCACACCCAGATACATCGTAATCAACCGCTGAAACCAAAGCCAAGGAAAAGAGTCTCAAAAGCAGCCAAAGAGAAATGACATGTAACATGAGAATAATGATTTGACGGATATGAATTTCTCATCAGAAACAATAAAGGCCTTTTTCTAAAGTGCTGGTGGGAGGTGGAGAAAAACTGCCAGCTTAGACTCTATATCCAGCAAAAATATTCTTTAGGAATGAAAATGACAGACATTTTCCGATGAAAAAAAGAAACTAAAATAATTTGTAGCCAAAAGATATACTCTAAAAGAAATGCTAAAGGAAGTTCTTCCAGTATGAAAGAAACTAAGAGAGGTTTGGAAACCTAGAATGTCAGGAATTAAGGGAAAGCAAACGAAATGGTAAATATCTGAGCAAGTGTAACAAACTATTCTTCTCCTCTTGAATACTTTAAAAGGTTGATGGTTGAAAGAAAAAAATCACAACACTGTCTGGTATGGTTTTCAATATATGTAGATACAAGGTTTCTACATTCCACATGAAATGATATTAATTCTAATAATAAACTAAGTAAATATATCGTAATCCATAGAGCAACCACTAAATAAGCCATACAAAGAGAATAGTTAAAAACTCAGATTAAATTAAAATAAACACTGAAAAACAGTCCAATGAGAGAGAGAGAGAGAGATACCAGGAAAGAGGAAACACAAAATAAATAATAAAATGATGAAACTAAATCCAAATATATCAATAATTACAGTAAAGGTAAATGGTCTAAACACATCAGTTAAAAAACATAGTTTGTCAGATGCGTTTTTTTCCCTCAAAAAAGGCCCAGCTGTATGCTGAAACCCACTGTGAGTGTGATGCCGGTAGGTTAAAATGAAAGGACGGAAGCACCATGCAATTGCCAAAAGAAAGCAGAAACAGCTATATTAATATCGAACGAACGGACTTGAGAGCAAGGAACATTACGAAGCATAACGAGGGATACTGCGTGGGGACGGAAGAACCAACGCACCAGGAGCATGAGCTGCCCTAAAGGGGTGTGCACCTGACAACGAAGCTTCAGAATAAAGTTAAAACTGACGGGACTGAAAGGAGAAACAAACCCACAATTATCGAGATGTCTGAATCCTCTCCATGTTAACTGACAGAACGAATTGCAAGAAAAGCTGCAAGGGTTTTGAATTTAACATCATCAACACCCAACTGGATCCAACTGGTAACACTAGAACACTCCACTCAAAAAGAGCACAAGACATTCTTGTTAAGTGAACGTGGAATCTTCACTGACGATAAACTGTCCTGGCCATACAACAAAGCTTAACGATCTTAAAAGATGTTCTCTGACCATAATGGATTTAAACTAGAAAAAATTAATATAAACTTACCTGGGAATAACAAAATATTTGACTATATATGATCTAGGGGGGGTCAAAGAAGAGTAACTAGGAAAATTACATAAAGAACTCATACAACACAATAGCAAAAAAAAAAAAAAAAAATCCAATTAGAAAAAGGACCAAGGATATGAATAGACATTCTTCCAAAGAAGGCATACAGATGGCCAATGGGTACACAAAAAAATGTTCAACATCACTAGCTATTAGGAAAATGAAAATCAAAACTACAATGAAATGTCGCCTCACACCTGTTAAAACGGCTATCACCTAAAAGACAAGAAGTTGGCGGGGATGTGGAGAAAAGAGGACCTCGCGCGCTGTCAGTGGGGGGTCAGTGGTGCGGCCTCCGTGAGACACAGCACGCAGGGTCCTCGAAAAACTAAAACTAGAACTACCGTATGATCCGGCAATTCCACTTCCGGGTATTTATCCCCACCCCCAAAAGCACTAATTGAAAAGATACACGCGCCTGCAAATTCACTGCAGTGCTATGTTCAAAAGCTAAGACATGGAAGCCACCTAAGTGTCGATGGACAGAGAGGGGTGAAGACGTGAGAGGCGCATGCGTGTGCGAAGTCACACCCACGCCCACACTGGAGCACTACTCAGCCATAAAGAAGGAAACCTTGTCATGTAGGACAGGGATGGACCCTGCTGGCATTCTGCTAAGTGAAATATCAGACAAGGAAGACAAATGCCATGTGATGTCACTTATACGTGGGCTCTGTTTACCAAAACACTGAACTCAGAGAGAGCAGACTGGTGATTACAGAGGTGAGGGCTGGTGTGGGGTCTGAGGAGATGGGTGAAGGGCCTCGAAAGGTAAAACTGCAGTTATAACTATTAAGTGATGGGAAGTGCTGTACACCATGGTGACCACCGTTAATACTACTATATTGCACACTCGAAAGTTACCGAGTGGATCTTAAAAGTTCTCATCACAAGGGAAAAAAATTTGTAACTATATATGGTGACAGATGGTAACTAGACTTACCGTGGTAATCATTTTGCAATACATACAAATATCAAAGCAGTACCCCTGAAACTAAGATAATGTAATATGTCAATTAAACCTCAATTAAAAAGACTGGGGGGGGGGCAGGAGAAATGGAATTAGTAATTTTAAATCTTCTTAAAAGGAAATCTCCAGGCCCAGATGGTCTCACTGATGAATTCTGCCAAACATTTAAATAGAAATAACACCCATTCTACATAATTTCTTCCCCAAAATAGAAGAGACAGGAACATTTCTCAACTCATTTTATGAGCCCAGCATTTCCCTGACACCAAAAAACAGTTTACGATATTCAAAAGTTTGATACACTATCCTAAATCGAGTATAATGATGTAAGACGGTACAGGAAATAAGAGGAATGGATCACTGGCTAGAAAATTCAAGCCAATCGATAGCAAAGTTCTACGAACTGAAGGATTTTTTTTTTGTGATGTGGGAACGACAGGCCCTGACTAAGGGACATCTGTCATTTGCTGAATGGTCTAGGTTGTCAGTTGTGTTCAACCAAATGCTAGCGGGTGGCCGGCCGGGGAGGCGGGGCACAGCAAACTCCCACTAGGAGGTCACTGGAGGCAACCCATCCAACCCATCCTTACCTGGGGTCCCAGGAACCACTTGTTCTGGTCTAAAATTTCCAGAATATAACTAAGCACAGCTGCTTCCCTCGGGTGTCTTTTCCCTTCTGGTTGTACCCTGCTTCAGGTTTAAGCAGTCTGGAAATCTGCTCCGCATTCATCGAACACACAATAAAAGACAAAACTAATCTGTGTTGGAATTTGGCCACGAGGCTAGGTTCTCGATGAATCAGCGGCAGCAGAGCATTATTTTAAAAACTGCCATGAGTGGTCCCCAAAGTGAAGAGCACAAGCTAGTACAAGGAAGTCGTCACGACTATTGCTACTTCTGAAAAAATAAGACCAGGAAGGCCAATGGGAGCCTCGCAAGCCCTGCACCGCAGACTGCCCTAACTTCTCTGAGACGGAACACTCTGTAGGAACTGCACCGACTCGTTCAAAATTCCCAGGTCCAGTATCATCCAGTAACTACTTCTGCTTCCCGTTCAGCTCCATTTCTTCAAAGGAAGTTAGGGGTTTTTCTGGACCATGAAGAAATCGAACAGGTGATGACTGCTTTACGCAACTTTCTGAGTCTGCCTCACCCCACTTCCAGGGAAGTGAGCCGTGCTGCTCACTGAAACCACAATGCTTACGAGTGGCTACTTAGATCTGCAATTGAAATGTCAAGAGACATTACTGAGGAGTTGACCCAGAAACTCTCCTAGTTTCAATTTTAACTCATGACTCCTGCTACTCTGAGCTCTCAAATGTTAGAAGAGAAAAATCCTCTAAAAGTAACCAAGGATTACAGCGTACCAGGCCAGATGCCAGCACAGGCATGACTTCTTATCAGTTCTCTTTTCTATCTGGAAGATAAATGAAGCCACTAAAACCCCCGCCCACCGGCATGCCAGAAAGCAGGCCACCCTCCCTCTCGCAGCCTGTAGAGACTAGCCCAGGAATTCCTGAAGGCAGGAGTGGAGGCAACGAGATGTTTACAAACAGAACTTTGCCTTCAGACTCCAGAGGAAGCCAACCGCGGCACTATCATTAGGGTACAGGAAGCCCTGGGTGTTAATTTCTTAGTCCCTTATCACCTGCTTGTAACAGTTTTCTGCCTCACAGATTTGCGACCTTGCCTCCTCCACTAACATGAGTGGATAGCTTTGTGTCCCCTCCTCCCACGTTTAGTAACACTGTTACCTTTAAAATATTAAAGTTACTAATTCCCTAAAAACATTCAAAGCTAGACTGTATCAAACCCTTTAGCCAGTTACATGCCAGCAGAGGGTCTCTGCTTCCACTCCCCAGGTCCTCTGGCCGTCCAGTGGTGCGGCTGCAGGAAACGCCCCAGCCTCAATACCTTCCCTCTGACCGGCTATTTCTCACCCTCTGACTCTCTCTGGGTGTCCCCGAAGGAAGACGGAACACTCCATTAGCCCAGCAACTCGGCTCTCAAACGAGGGACAGTCACGAAATACTGAGTCATTATACGCTGCTCGGGCTCCAAACTGCAGGGCCTTCTCGATGCTACCACCATCGTTTATTCAGTGGCTGTCTACAACCCCACTTATTACCATCCGGGCGGGGGGCGTGGAGAAGTAAGAGTCCAGGAAGAGGCTGGAGTGACAAAAATGTTTTCCAGTTATATGCGATTACTCTCTCAAGCAAACGTCAGTGTCATTAGGACACATGCTGTTGACTTACACTAGTAATAACACTAATAATCAGGACGATAAGAACAGCAGGACACCATTCACTTTACTGGTCTTATTTTACAGAAAAGGAAGCTTGAGGTCAAGGTCACACACACAGCTAACTAGTGGCCAAACTGGGATTTGAACTCAAATATAATGCTTCAGGCATTTCTGAGGGTTATCTGGTGACAGGTAAGCAAGGGTCAATATTTGTACAGAAGCTTGAGGCCAATGTCAACAGCAAAGACAAGATACCAGCTCAGTGGCCACCAAGGCAAGTCTGATCCCAGCATGTGCGACTCAGAGCAACTAAAATCCCCCCTTCCAGCCACAACTGGTTAAACACAAGCAGATTTACCTCCAGGGAGACACGCCACACAGCAGCGAACTCTCCTGGGGGCTGCTGCAGACGTCTGAGACCTCGACAGCGGACCGCGGCAGAGGGCTGTCTGTTACTTTAGTTTGGTTCTCACAGTGACAGAAAACCGTCAGCGAGAACCAAAAACTGGTCCCCAGTGCCCAGAACACGACCCTCTTGGAACTCTTCGTGCCCGCCTGAGGGGTGGGGGTGGGGGTTCCACTTCATCTACCGTCTGTCCCAAGCACGTGCTCCCGCCCTAACTCCCAGCGTCGCCTGGATCGCAGAGGTGACCACCAACCAGGGAGCATTCGCCACGGCGGGGACTGTGCTCGTCATCTCGGCCGCATCGCGAGCCCGCGGGGCGGCTGTTCTCACCCCCACAGCACCGGTGAGGAACGCGAGGCTTCGCGGGCTCGCAGAGCTCAAGATCCAGAACCCAAGTTTCGGCCTGTCCGACCCAACACGTATTAAGTCAATGATCACGGAGCACCAGTGGATCGGGTCCGGAGCTGCGTTGAGAGGGCGTAAATAATAATCAGAAGTTTGCAGTCTAGAAGTAGAGACAGGTACAAGTGGTAAGCAACGTACAAAGCAAACAGCAAGGGGCAGTTACTTCGCCTAGAAGAGCTGGGGCAAGGCTCCGCGCAGCCGGGACGCGGACGGTGGCGCTCCAGGCGGTGCCGTCGCAGGGTGGAGGAGCACCTGGCTGTGAGCAAGGCATGGCAGGCGACGGAAACGTCCCGGGGGCCTGGGTGTCTCGTCGCCTCACCCCTCACTCTCACAAGCACTTCGCAGGCCTGCTTCCTCCAGCCTTCGCCGCATCCCATCTGCTCCCTTCGCCGGGAAAGTGAAGCTCCCCTCCAGAGCCTGCCGAAAAAAACCAAACCCCAAAACCCCCAATTTTTGTGTTCCTAGGAAGGACGGAATAGGGAAGTAGGAAAACTACCACTAACGCAGAGTTAAAGCACTGGGCAACGGGGGCAAAGAAAGCTAAAAACACACGTGGAATATCACAGCAGGTCATGTCCAGTTTTCAAAGTGGCCTCGGGCACAGGACTCGGAAGGGCTGTCCTTATCAGAAGGCAAAGCAAGATCCTAAAGGATCTGTCTGTAAACATGGACTCAGCATAACCCACCTTTTTGTCCAACGGAAGAGAACATTCAGTGTGAGAGATGGAGTTGAATTCCAGACCTATCTGAAAACTGTGTCACTTTACTTTACTTTATATGAGCCAACGAATATCTACTTAACGAGGAGGCTGAAAGACTCATACCGTGCAGTGCGTGTGAAAGCACTTCACAAAACAGCCAACTGTTTGATTAGCTAAACAAGTGAAAAGATCTTCACTGAATGCCCCATGTGCTGGGGAGAGAGGAGAATGATTAAGAACTAGCAGGTCATCTAGAGATGACCTCTGTGTCCGCGGCCTATAAGAACAACACGGCCACTGCCTTTCCTGTTTCATGGTAATGTCCACTCGCTCAAAGTCAGCTGGTGACTCTGAGCACTGTGAATCCACAAAAGACCACGCTGAGTCTCCAAGCAGACACCTAACTGGGACCTGCGGACTGAGGATCACGCTTTGTCTTTTCAACCACTGGTAAAACGATCAGTAATGTAGTGACCTGACAAGAAAAATGATATTCTGAATCTGACACTATCTACATGTTTACCCAGCACCTCAGAAAAATCCCAGAGATCAGATAACCTTTATGTTTAAAGCACACAAACAGAACATGGCTCCACAGTGTAGCAGTGAGCACGTCTGCTTTACACACAGAAGGTCCTGGGTTCGTGCCCTAGTGGAGCCACGGTCCATGATCTACAGCCACGCCACCCTGAACAGGCCCGATGTCTGATCTCTGAAGCTAAGCAGGGCCGGGACTGGTTAGTACTTGGATGGGAGACCACCTACTAGGAAGACCAGGTGCTGTAGGTGTAAAAAATAATAAATAATTTAAAAAAGAGAGAGGGAGACAAAGCCCCCCCCCCCCCGAACTTACATTCATAAAGAGGCAAAGACAATAAACAAGTACTTTATGACGGTGGTAAGTGTGGTAAAAATGATGATGAATCATGACTTGGGAAGACAACTACTATAGCTAGGATGGAAACTTTAAGGGTTAAAACTGGCCATACTGTTTGGCTCGCTTCCGGAATGCTAAAGAAAATTTCAGAAACAAACATTTCGATCACTCAACAGTGAAAAATGATAATGTAACCAAAAAATATATATAAGGGTTAATTAAAGCCTGTAACATTCATTTGATTTAATATTTTTAGAGAAGGGTAGATGTTGGTTCTCCGGATTGAGGAAGGGATCAAGAGTTCCATCTTATACTGACGGGACTTGAGCTGCCTATTAGCCATCAAAGTGGACAAATCAAGCAGACTACATGGGACTGCTGTATGTACAGTGTGTGTACGACACGTGTATGCACAGCCTGCCTCTCACACCGTTGTGAAGAAAGGATGCACTGGGCATTATGCTAAGTAATCTAAGTCAGATAGAAAAAGACAAATGTTTTATGATCTCACTTATGTCTGTGGAAGAAAAACAGAAAACTGGAGTTGGTGTTGTCAAGAGAGCCATCTGAAATGGAGCAGGGAGGCCTCCAGGAAGCTGAGCTAACAGAGCCCCTACATGTGAAATTAACTTTTTACACTTTTGAAATGGCTACATCCTGATACAGCTCTTAGAGCTGGGTCTGCATCACTGAACTCTGTTAAAAAGAAGCTCGTCACCAAGCAATAGCCACGAGCACTGACAGATGAGGTCTGCCCGCCGGCACCAATCAGAGCGGCTTGTGCTATCCTTCTGGAAGCTTCACTTTTGTCTTTATAAACTCGGTCTCCTTCTTTCCCCCTCAGAACACAGCTGGAGTTTCTACCCAATCTGTGTCTCCTGGATTTGTAATTCTTTACAAGATCCCCAAATAAAGTTTTTGTTTGCCGTGTAGTTCTTGGTCAAAACTGACTGACATGTGGAATCTAAAAAAACAAAAACAAAGAAACAAAAAAACCTGAACCCATAGACAAAGAAAATATATTGGTGGTTGTCAGAAGTGAGGGGTGGGCGAAATGGGTGAAGGGGTCAAAAAGTACGAACTTCCAGTTATAGAATAAATAAGTCCTGGGATGCACTGCACGGCATGGTGATTATAGTTAATAATACTATATTGCATATTTAAAAGTTGCTAACAGAGTAGATCTTAAAATTTCTCGAGAAGCATTTGAGATCTTGCTTCCAACATGTCATCAGTTTGGCTCACATAAGCTCTTAAAGATTAAAAAAAAACAATTTAAAAATTCTCATCATGAGAAAAGAAATCTGTGTGGTGATGGATGTTAACCAGACTTACTGTGATCCTTCAACAATGTACACAAATATCAAACCATTACGTTATTTACCTGAAACTAATATAACGTTATATTTCGATTATATTTGTACACATAAAGGGATGGGGAAAAACCTGGAAGGACATACAGCTTAATGTTAATAGCAATTAAATCAATGGTATTAAAGATTATTTTTTTCTGTTTGTATATCTGGACATTTTACTAAACAGCACAATGGATTCTGTGTATTCTTTTTAAGAAACAAATGATTTTTTTAAATTCGGTCATTGAATGAGGAAATAATAAGAGCAAAATAAGGAAACCAAAATTTAGTGGAGTGAAACAGCTAGATTTGAGGGAAAAAAAGAGGTTTACTCCATTTCCTAGTTTTTATCTGATGCTGAAGTAAATAATGATGTCTACAGATGTCCATTAAAACATTCTCCAGACAAAATGAGCTTTCCAGAGAAAAAATAAAAAGTAGTTCTAGTGATCAGTGTTCAAACCAGACCTTAAGCCGCCTTGAGAGCGGGAACTCTGCTGAAAGCGCCTTCAGGGCCAGCGCGCATGCGCCCACTTCTCATCTGTGAGAGAACGGGCTGACAGTCACACAGCACACTGCCCATCGGGGCTTGCAAATTCGCAGCTGTCAACAGTCATTAAAACCACCAGAATCTTAAACTGGGGTTTAAAATATTACAACCAACACATGCGAATGAATGGCAATATCATGCTCTTATCCAAACTTGTGCAGAAATACCTAGATCCTAGAGGGCAGACACCGTCTCCAAGGGCCGCTCTTTTCCTCCTGCTGGGGTCAGGCTACTTCTCCATCTCTCACCAGAAAGCTGCAAACCATCTGTTTCCTCCTGGCGAGAGGCTGGGATTTTGTGACCGGCACTTTGTATCGGAGCCCTCATACTTTTATTTATCTCTGATCGATGCCTAAGAGTTCTAATTGCAGGTACAAGAAAGCACTCACTATCAGCAAGGTTCTCACAACCTTCACCAACATCAAAGTGAAAAACAGCGAGGTTAAATGACTTGTCCATAGTCCATCAGTCAGTAATAAAACAATCAAAAGGACAACTCATATTTCCTACTCCATTCCAGACTGTTTCCACAACAAATACTGTAATTATGTACCAAGGAGAAGTATATCAGATCTAATTTCCTCTTCTAAAAGGAAGAACTATTGGTAGGTCCATCAACAATTATCAGTCTATACTGGAAGCTAAAGCATTTTTCCCACCGGACCCATCTGCTTTCAATTAAATTCAACATGATAATTATAAAGTTCAAAATTTCCCCAAGAATTGAAACAAAAGAGAAAAGGCTTATTTCGTAAACAAAAAAGCTACTACTATTTAAAATACAACCAAGAAAAATCGAAACGGTAATTGAACATAAAAGCTAATAATTACATCTTACTCCTAATACGTAACAGTCATCATTTATTGAGTGCTTTCTATAGGCCAGGCACTGTGCTAACCACCTTGCATAGATCATTATCTAATTCTTACGAGTATCCTACCAGGCAGTTCTATGATCGTCTACATTTTACATAAGAGGAAGAAATGAAAAATAGACGCTAACGCAAGTGATAAACAGCCGAGTCCATATTCAAGTCAGAATCTGCCAGACTCCAGAATTCTCATTCTTGACATTATGCTACACTTGGCATTCTGAAACATTATGGATTCATATGACATTGTTTCTTAATTTTATATTTTGAATATAATATTTGTCCATTTGAAACTGAGCCCCGAGTGCATGGCAGGCACTGTTTCAGGCATCTGGAATACATCGTGAACAAAACAGACAGAAATCCCTGCCCTCGAGGAGGTCATATTATGGTAATCTTTTACGAAGCACTTCCTATGCGCCTTGTTTTGAACACTGTACAAGGTGTTTTATACGTATCAACTCATAACAACTCTTTGAGATAGAAAGTACTATTATTTCCATTTTACAAATAAATAGACATTGAGGAGTTAAATAACGTGACAAAAATAACACAGGTGGAGTCATGATTCGAACCTACTTCGGCTTTCAGTTCTTCTATGCCATTCCAACTCATGTAGCCGCTTGATTTCAACATATTCCAAATAAACTCAGCCGCACCACATTCATAAGCCAACAAATTTCGACTCAAGATATATTCTTATCATAAGTCTAGTACATTGGTAGATGCTAAAGTAACTGTTATCAAGTGACGCCAGCTCTGGAACCCATCCTCAGGAAACACAGATCACACTGATGCACGACAGCCAAACCCTGGATCCCACTCAACATCCGATGATGAGGAAATGATCATACTACAACACACTCCTAAAATTTGTACAGAACCACAAAAGATCCAAATAGTCAAAGCATTCTGAGAAAGAACAATGCGGGAAGCACCACGCTTCCTGATTTCAAGCTATACTATGAAGCCATAGTCACCGACAGCACGGTACTGGCATAGAACAGAAACAGGCCCAAGCATGTATGATCAACTACTATTTGACAAGGGGGCCAATAACACTCAGTGGAGAAGACAGTGTCTTAAAAGAATGGCGCTGGGATAATTGGAAATTCACGTGTAAAAGAATGAAATTGGACCCACATCATAAGCCTCTAGCAAAAATTAATTTAAAGTGGATTGAAGATTTAAATGTAAGACTTGAAACAATGAATCTAGAAATAAAGCTCCTTGACATGGGTCTCGGTAATAATTTATTGGATTTGATACCGAAAGCACAAGCCACAACATAAAAAATGTGCAAGTGGGACTACATCAAACAAAAAAGCTTCTGCAAAAGGAACCATCAAAAAAGTGAAAAGACAACCTATGGAATGGTTAAAAAAAATATTTGCAAATCACATATCTGGTAAGGGGTTAATATCCAAAATATAAAAATAACTGATACAACTCAATAGCAACTCAATAGTAAAAAACGAAAATAACAACACAAGGAGAAACAGGCCAAAGACCTGAATAGACACTTCTCCAGAGAAGACACATGAAAGACCAACATGTACATGAAAAGCTGCTCAGCATCACTAGTCATTAGGGAAACGCAGTATCGATCGCCTCACGCCTGCTGGAACCGCCATCTTCAAAAGGGCAAGAGACAGCAAATGCTGGCTTGGATGAGGAGAAAAGGGACCCCTCCTGCACTGTTGGTGGGCCTGTAAATTGTCACTATGGAAAACAGTATGGAGAATCCTCAAAATATTCAAAATAAAGCTACCATATGATCCAGCAATTCCACTTCTAGGAATAGACTCAAAGGAGATGAAAACTAAGTCAAAAAGATATCTGCACCCCCATGTTCATAGTAGCATTATTTACAAAAGCCAAGACATGGAAACAACCTAAGTTCCACTGGTGGGAGAACGCGTAAAGAAACTGTAACATATACAGAAGATGGAGCGTTATTCAGCCATAAATAATGAGGAAAGCCTACCATTTGTGACGACATGGATGCACCTTGAAGGCGTTATGCTAAGTGAAATAAATTAGACAGAGAAAGACAAATACTGTATGGTCTCATTTATATGTGGAATGTAAAAAACAAAAACCAAAAAAAAACCAAACTCATAGAAAAAGAGCTCGGGCTAGTGGGGAAGAGGGAACTAGAGGAAGGTGGTCAAAAAGTACAAACTTTCAGTTACAAAATAAAATAAGTCCTAGGAAAGTTGTTGAGAGTACACCCTGCGTCCTCACGGTAAGGAGAACCGATCCCCCTTCTTTCCTTTTTCTTTCTATATTTTCTTCATGGGGAGGTGGGTGTTAGCTGAACCCATTGTGGTGATCACTGCGCGATGTACGTAAGTCAAACCACCAAGCTGCACACTGGGCTTTTGAGATTCTAGGTGTCCGGGAACAGCAGCGGGAAGAGGGGCTGGGCTGGAGGGTAAGGACCTCTGAAGAGAGGCTGCTGGGCAGGATGCCTCACGCCCCACGACTCGCTCAGTACTGGGAGAATTCCTCACTGGGAGGCTGGCTGGCATCTACAGTCTAGTCTGAGATTTGTTAAACTTTAAACTCGAGCCACAGCAACTTTTCTTTAAAAACTGTTTTGCTATTCTTACTTCTAAATAATTAAATAAGTACTCTGCTAAAACACAGAACTATTTTTACTTTTTAAAGATATTGAGCATAGTTCCATAACCTAACCATGCCTGTTAGCCAGTTATTT
Organism: Rousettus aegyptiacus; assembly: GCF_014176215.1. Taxonomy (NCBI): domain Eukaryota; kingdom Metazoa; phylum Chordata; class Mammalia; order Chiroptera; family Pteropodidae; genus Rousettus; species Rousettus aegyptiacus. The sequence continues at coordinate 157,237,255 of NW_023416307.1, forward strand.
AAATGTCCCAACATAATATAATATTCCACTTCTTCTGCTTTCCATAAATTATCATTCTTCCCCTAATTCATGTCCTCAAATACACACACACATATATTCATTCTTCAAATTTTTGTAAACCTGATTTAAGGTGCTTGGCTTTAAACTGCTATCCAGATTTCTAAGAGGAGTTTATATATAAAAATATTTTAAAGAATTAAGGTGTTTCAATTCACAGCTCTATGGCTCTCACCTCGACGGGATCTGCAGAGGCAGACAGGAAAGGCAGAGAGTGCACTGGCCCTGGGTTCTAACTTTATCTGTTACTAATGAGCTTTGTGGCCTTAGGAATTTCATTGAACCTTTCTCCTAGCTACATCTATAAAATGAGGGTAAAAAAATAATTCTAGGTTCGGATTTCTACAATCTTCTGAAATATCTCCTTTTCCTAATTCTCATCCTTGAATTAACCTTTGTGGGTGGTATCAACACTTCACAAAAATGTAGACAATTTTTTTATACTACTACTCATTTAAAAAATACACAATGTCTATAAAGTGTATCTTCTGACATTTTGGTAGATCCTATGAAACATTTCTTAGCGACTATCTTCTAACCCATATAAAAGTCTCGGTTAAAAATTAAAGATTGCTCCACATACATTACACAGACAGGGCACATGATTTATTGTGCAATAACTGCCAGAACACTTAGCAATGGGCGCTATTTCATTCCCTAACGCGAACGAGAACATTAAAGACTAGAAGCGTTTCTTTTGTTAATATCCAAAACAAAGAGAACACTATATATATCAAGTGCCTCTACTACTATGTTAGATAAAATAAAGTATAATTTCAGTTTTAAAAGGATAAGAATATGAATTTTAGGACTGAAACTCTTTATAAGTAAACTGCCAAATTTACGAATGGACCAAACACTACATATACATATGTTGGCTTCACAAACCATTTGAATACGTTAAATAACATCTATTATTATCTTTTCAACTTTTTAGGCAGAATATACAGCCACATTTTAATCTAATGTTTACAAGAGTTGATTTTTACTGAAAGAAAATTGGCTTCACCTGAAACTTTTCATACCAGGGGTGTTACTGTCGAATGTGAACAGTGACACATGGTGCTCGACACACCTGGATCTGAATCTATAAAACACACATTTTATATATAAAATATAAAGAACAGTACCACTGATCTTTTAAAAAGATAATGGTAAATTTACTATTTTGGACACATTGCTTCTATCTAAAAGTCTGAAAAATCATCTTTAATTACTAACCTTTTCCCCGTCCTCAATACATTCTATGAGAATCACAGATTAGGCTAGAGTTTGAGGTTTAAAAAGAAAAAGTATGAAATTTACTGACGTCTTTTTTTTTCAGGATCTTAGCCAATACATAGTCAATTACAGTCCAGATTTTTTTCTTAAAAGAATTACCCACATCATAATTCAAAAAAAAAAAAGTCTCATGTTAAAAGATTAGTGGAACCACTGGTTCACTTTGAGTTCAACAGCTTTCCAGAAGTTTTGTTATTAAAATCTTTAATGAAAAAACAAAACGAAGGGGTGTGTGTGTGTATGTGTGTGTGACGTGGTGTGCTACCTGCCAAAATCCACAAATCCACTACTGCAGCCCACTGGATATATACAGAGATTTAAAGAAGGAATGACCCCAGCTAATTCCCTTCTTAATATTTTTCAAAACAATTTTTCTGCATTAAAGGAAGGTACACGCCACAAATAATAACAGTTTACCATCTACCTAGCCCCTTCTATGGGCAGGCATGATGCTAGTCACTTCATAGCTGTCATTTCACTAACTCCTTAGAGCAAGTCTGCGAGAAACATATTGTTATCTCCACTTAAGAGATGAAAAAGCGAAGACCTAAAAAGGATACAGGCTGATAAGGAGCCAGAGGCAGACGGGAACCCAGGGCGCTCATTGTTATCAAGCTACAGGGTTCTGAGTTCCTCGATGACTTGCCAAAGTTTTGTTTGTTTCCCAAGCATAACCACTTGTCTGCAACGAATACAACTGATTGCAGTAACACACCCACCTACACTATAAATTGATCCAGTCTTGTCAAAAGAATAGGATTTACAAGGAGACTCCAGTTCTTACCTCAAGGGAATATCAGAAAATTTACAGTTCACTGAGCTCATCTACACTCAGGTTGGTGTTTTTCGTATCGTATAAAAGTTCTAACATGGATACTTGGCTCAAAGTTTTTCCTTATTAACTTTAGTGGTATTACATACATATTCCGCCCTACTATACCTGTTGAATGGTAAATAAAAGCCAAATAAAACTGAATTACAAAAAGAACCAAAGAGGAAACTTTTCTTTATACTCATATGCAACATTCTTCAAAGGAAACTGTATTTCTGTTCCTCTCTTTTCCTCCAAGTCTTATTCGTTCCTGCTGCTTCATTATTGCAAGGACTAAGAGTCACAAGTCGCCTGTTTCCTCTAACAAGGGAGCTGTGTTTGAATCATTCCTGTGACCAAACCAGTTGGGCAGCAGTCTCCCATTAAATGGGAGTCCAAGCGTCATCTCAAAGGTGGATGAAGTGCAGCCACCTCTCTTTGGAATAGTTCTAAAGAGGATCCTGACAAGTACAAGCCCCTACGGGCTAAGCCTGAGTCACGGCAACTCCTGGGCTCTAAACAAACACCCATGAGACTCTTTTGCATGTATGGTGCCCACAAATAAGCCAAATTTAATAATCGCCCTTGAACTCAATCACTCCGGCATAGAGACCACGCTGTTTGTGAGTCCCCGGGCCTGCAATAAGCTGTTCCTGCCCAGGGAAATACCCTCACGCAAGACGAAGCCCTGTTTTCCAAGGCAGTTAACTTTCTGCCGCCTACAGACCCGTCTGGTCTCCCGCGTAGGGCCACGAGCCCCGGAGGAGCAGAGACGCCCTAACCGCCTGGCTTCATCAACGCCGGGCAGCGCGCTGGGCCGGCGGGGCCGCCCTCCCCGGCGTCCGCCCGCCAGAGCAGCAGCCCCCGCCGCGGCCTCGGTCCCCGGGGGAATCGAGTGAGACCCCGCAGCCGAATTACCGGGGGCAAGCTGCGCCCAGAATCGGGGAGCGAGCCCGCACCGGGGCTCCTCGTCCCGGGTGGCGCCTTGGGCGAGCCCCTCGATTCTCCAGCTTTCTCGCAGGACCGACGGGCTCGCCAAGTCCCACCCTCCGGGAAAGTGAATTAACCCTTCCGTTGCCCCCCGCGAAGCGAACCCCGAGGAAACCCCAACCTCCCCCCGGGCGCCCCCCACCCCCATCCCCACCCCCACCCCCCACTCCCGAGCGCTTTAAAAACGTGGCAAGTCCCAGGGCGCCGTTCCCGCCGCCCGCCGCGCGGGGCCCTGGGAGCACGGCGACGCCGAGCGCAGCCTTCGGCCGCCGACAGGGCGCCGCACCCCGGCCGCCGACGCGCGGGAGGCCGCGGCCCGGCCCGGCCCCGGCCCCGGCCCCGGCCCCGGCCCCGGCCCCGGCCCCGCCCCGCCCCCGCCGCGCCCGGCGCGCCCCGGCCGGCGCGGCGGGCGGACACTCACCGCGATGACATTGACGAAGGTGGTCTTGCCCGAGTACTGCAGCCCCACCAGCGTCAGCTCCATCTCCTCCTTCCAGAAGAGCGAGCGGAACCAGTCCAGCAGGCGGGAGATGAGCGCCAGCATGATGGCGGCGGGGACGGCGGGCGGGCGGGCGGCGGCTTCCCCTCGAGCGGGCCTCGGCCCGGACCCCCCAACGGCTCCTCCGGGCCCCGGCGCGACACGGGCGGACGCGGGCGGACGGCGGCGGCCGGAGCCAGGAAGCCCAGCGGGTCATATGACTCGCCCTCCCCCCCGCTCGTCCCCGCGCCGCCGCCGCTCCCACGGCAAGAGCGGCGAGGCGCGCCCGGCCAGGCGCGTCCGCCGCCTGCAGCGCCACCTGCTGGGGCCTCCGGGCGGCACCGCGCGCCGGCCGCCCGCGCCCCGCCGCCTTCTCTACCGCGCCCTCCTGCGCTCGGAGGTGTTGGTTAATCCATCACTCATTCTTTCTGCAGTTGTTTATGGACAGCGAATGTTCATGACCTGGGGTTCAGCACAAAAATCCCTATCTTACATTTTTGCTAGTAGCCAAAGATGGGAAGCCACAAGTGTGTCTATCAGTAGGGAGCTGATTAAATGAACTATACTCTAGTTACTGTGCTATGCCATACCATAGTTACTATGCTATACTATAGTTACTATGCTCTGTTCTGCTCTGCTCTGCTAGGCAAGAATAGGAACGAGACTTCTCTAGATAGCTTTCTATATTATTTTGACTTCCAACTATGTAAATGAGTCACCTGTTCAAAAGTTTAATTTAAAAAATAAATAAAAACATCTGCAAAGTTTTCAAATAAAAACAGTTCCTTGAACAAGCCCGATCTCGTCGGATCACCTAAGCTAAGCAGGGTCGGGCTTGGTTAGCGCTTGGATGGAAGACCACCTAGGAAGACTAGGTGATGTAAGCATAAAAAATAAAAAAAAATCCCTGCCCTCATGGAGCTTACATTCTAGTGAGGAGACACCTAATATAGTTTAAAAATATGTGATAGTACCAAGCTTTACGAAGAGAGCTGAGCAGCAGGGGACAGGGCTGGCCTCTGTTCTAGCTCTACGTGGAGAGTTGGCTCTAGGAAGCCTTTATGAGTTGAATTGTGTTCCCCTCAAAAGCAATGGCGTCCTAACCCCAGAACCTCAGAATGTGACCTTGCAGGTGTAATCAGATATGATGGTCATGCCGGAGGAGGGTGGGCCTTTAATCCCAAATGACGGGTGTTCTTATAAGAGACACAGACGCAGGAGGAGAGAAGGCCAGGCGGCAACGGAGGCGGAGAGGAGGTGTTGCAGCTGCCAGCAATCGGAAACCTGGGTTCCAGAGGTGGGAACATCTGCGGGGAACCGGATTATAAAGCTGAATCTGCTTACGGACAAGGACCATTTCTACCTAAATCAATAAAGTCGTTTTGAGTAAATAAGTCGATCAGTATGGGGACCCGGAAATCTCATCTCTTAGGCATTTGTTTTGTCTAATGGGATGATAGTTTTGGACAAAGAGTGAAATGGGTGTGACACATTCCATAAGTTCCAACCGGCCTGATTACCAATCTCAGAGCATCTGAAAATGACCGCACCTGGGCCTTAGCCACAGGACACTTCTGCATTTTGGTCAAGTCAGTCCTGGAGCCAGAATTTTTCATTAACCATGGATGTCACTCCAGGTCATACAGATAATCAGCCCAAATGTGCAAGGGCCAGAATGTCAGCTCTGTCTTTTAAAGGAAGAGTGTTGGCCTTGAGGAAAAGTGAAGCATGAACCAGTTAGAGAGTCATCTTTAGAAGGAACATGCCTCTTCATTCTAAAACTGAGGTAGTCAACCCCATTTTAAGGGGAAAAAATAAGATGTTAAGAAAAATATAAGAAACTAAAAATGTTTTTTGAAAGGTAGAAAATAAATACTCGAGCAGTGTGGCGTAGTGCCAGGAGCACTTTGCTAGGAAGGAAAAGCCTTATTGTGAATGAAAAGCTCCTATCCTGGCTTTAAAAGTGAAATAGCTGTGTGACCTTGGGCAAGTCGCTTCCCTTCCTCTGGGCTTCACTTTCCCTGTCTATAAAGTAAAGGGTCTGGATAAAATAAAATTTAAGAACCTCTCATCTCTGAAACCTTATGATTTCATTGCAGCCAGACTGCAATGTTCAGAAATGGATTCCAGCATGGGAAAATAAATTATTTTTTTAATAGCTTTGATGTTTTTAGAGGCCTTCGAGTTTCACAGGAAATCGAGCAGCCAGTACAGAGTTCCCAACCCCTGCCCCTGCCCAAGTCGCTTTCCTAATTACATTTGTTCCATTTGTTACAATTTATGAACCAACATTGCTATGCTATTAGTAACCGAAGCCTATGGTTTACCTCAGGGTTCTCTCTTCGTATTGTAGATTCTACGGGTTTTGACAAATGCACGATGTCACATAATCCACCCTTGCTGCAGCAAACAAAATAGGGCACACAGCACGCCCTCGAAATCCTCTCTGCTCTGACTATGCATCACAAAGATACCATTTTCAACTTCGATTGTCCATGATTTTTGTTTTTTACTCTATGCCTATAGCACCTGGTCTCCCTAGGTGGTCTCCCATCCAAGTACTAAGCAGGCCCGACCCTGCCTAGCTTCTGAGATCAGACATCGGGCTAGTTCAGGGTGGCATGGCTGTAGACCATGGACCATGGCTCCACTGGGACACGAACCCAAGACCTTCTGCATGTAAAGCAGACGTGCTCACCGCTACACTATAGAACTACATCTTGATTGCCCATGATTTTAAACATTTAGAAGAAACAAAGAAACATTGAATGGCGCACACACACACATGCACGCACACAACTGAGAAAAAAGGAACCTCAGCAGACTCAGAAACATCCACGTGGCCACTTGACAGAGGAGAAAAGGGTCCACAGGATTTTCGTTTGTTGGTGCACCCTGCTCAGCCAGGCCCGAAGGTGTTCTTCCGAATTTTTCAATTACGTGAGATGACCAATCTCACTCTCCTTCAGCCAGTTGGATCTGAGTTTCTGTCAAATGCTCTGTAAGAACCAAAACAACACCAACAACAATAGGAAGTGTATCTATGAAGGCAATGAGGAAAGGTAGGGAGATGAAAGAAAACGCGACAAAGTGATAGATACAGAAAGGAACGCAGAGGTACGGGATAGAAGAATCGTTTTTTTTTTGTTTGTTTTTTTTTTTTTTGAAGCGTGTCTCTGCTTCACCCAGGTTTTCACTGCTTTCTGGGGGGATTTGATGACTAGGCGGTGCATGGTTTGATGGGGAAAGCAGGGATTTTAGAGCCTAGACGTGCGGGTTTGCATCCCACTTCTCTCATTTCTGACTTCTGGCAAGTTACTTTACCCCTCTGAGCCTGCAACGGTGATCATAATACCTACCTCTCAGGGCTGTCATGAGAGTCAAATGTGACAACGTAACCAAGTCTCAGCCCAGCGCTCTGCTGTAGACAGTGCTCGCTAAACGGCATCGTTCTTCCTTCTGACATCCCGGATTCCAGCGCCTCCTGTGGAAATTCCCTAGGCTGTGTTCCCGCGACAGCCATGCTACCCAGAAAATGACAGGCATACTCCCCCTCTTCTGACGGCTTGCAGTCTGCGACCACGTGCCCTGGGAGTCCTCTCTGGGCTGTCCTTGCTGGCATTTTAGGAGCCCGTCAACAGTCCTGTGGTTGCAATGTCAAGGCCAGGTTTCTCAAGCTCAGCACTAGTGTTGGCCTTTGGGACTGAATGGCTGTGTTGTGGACAGCAGCCCCGGGCATCTTCAGCAGCATCTGCAGCCTGCGTCCACTAGGTGTCAGTAGCACACCCCTGCCCTCAGTTGTGACAACCACAAATGTCTCCACATACTGCCAGATGTCCCTGGGGGGCAAAATTGCCCCCAGTTGAAAACAATTGGATTAGAAATAAATATTTATTTATTTCCCACAGTCTTGTCTTTTAAATCCCCTCTGGGGCAAAGGGTACCATTAGGTGGGAGCAGAGGAGCGGCCCTTCAGGCGAGGAGGGTTGGTAAACACCGCCATTGTTCTTTTTCCTGCTGAGGCCTCTTCACTCCGCCAGGAGAAGCCCTAAGACAGCCCGACCCCAGTCCCCTCTGGCGGGCGATCCTCATCTGGTCACCTGGAAACGCCGTAAGTTGTCTCCATAAACCATGGGGACAAGACTGCCTCCCTGTGGTCATGTCTTTTTGTCCCTCAGTCAGCCCCGGCGCCACATTTTAGATCACTTAGGCAGGAGTGTACTGTGTCCCCCAGCCTCTCTAAGGGGATGCCTTTAAAGTCCCTTTACCCAGCTTTAAAGTGACTCATGGGCGGCTCTCTGCAAACGCTATCCTTTTTTTTTTTTTTTTTTTTAATTTCTCTCTGGGTCCCTATCCTCAGCGGGGTGAAAGGTTCAGCATCCCTTTTGCAAGCCCTGCGTGGGGATCACGTTGACGTGTGACATCTGTTAATTTGGCGCTTCAGCCCAGAGCAGAATAAAGCGATTTCATTGCAATCATTAGTTTTGTCCTAATATTATTAGTCCGACTGAGGCCCTCCGAAGGCAGAGATTGTCTCGCTCCACTTGGCATCCTGGCGTCTGGCTCCGTTCTGACACCTGATAGGGGCGGAGGGCACCGCTTCCCAGTGAACGTAGCAACAACGCCCAGGAGCCCGTCTTCAAACATTGGGGCTCTTCTCCTTCGACAACTGTCCAGATGGGTTTTATTAAACCCCTTTGACGATGGAATGAAGGGACAGGAGTAGAAACGTGCGACGTAAGTCATTTTCTGCCTGGCATCCAAAGGGATGCCTGTCGTTGACGTGCGACATCCCGGTGCGCGGGCGAGGGTCGCGGTGACATCCCGGTCCCCGAGCCCGCGCCGCCGCCTCGGCGCTCCCCCTGGCGGCCGCGGGGCGCACAGCGCAGGCGGATCCCGGCAGCCCGCGGCCGGAAGGGCGCTCTGCGAGCCGCGGGCCCGCGGGGCTGCGCGAGGGGCTTTCGGCCGCTGCCAGGCCAAGTTCAAGGGCGGCCTGGGAGCTTCCGGGATAGATGCGTCAGTCCAGAATACCCATGGCGTTGACCTGGCCTAGGCGGGCGGTCTGATCTGTGGATGTGCGGGGCTGGGAGGGAGGGCGGCAGAAGACAGGTTCAGGGTGTCCGGAACAGCCAGCTCCGCGCACTGCGCTGGAGCCAAAAATATGCTTCAGAGGAGACACCCGAGTAGACCTTTCAGAGTGAAAAAGAGAGAGAGTTCGTTATTATTTTACTGCTTGCTTGTAGGAGAAGATAAACGCATTTGGGGAAATAAATGTATGTATGAGAGAATTTTTAATAAAATAATTTATGTGATATATATAACAAAAGTAGCATCTGGTTGATATAAATACTTCGACTCACCCACATGAATATAAAGTGGAAAATACGAACGCCCCTCCGCCCCCCCACCTCCCCCCACTCCCGTCTCACCCCAGCTGCACTTCCTAGAGGCAATCATTGTTGACACTTTGGTGAGTTTTCTTTAGTAATAATAATAGCAAAAAAATGAATCAGGACTCATTTTTGTGTCTGACGCTGTGCTAAATGCTTTTTATAGACTGTTTCATTTAATTCTTGCAAATTTTCTGTGATGGATATTTTTACTACTCCTGCTTTACAGATGTAAAGACCAAGGCTTAGGGAGGGTAAGTAACTCGCTTGTTTGCAAGGTTTTCTGCACAGTCTTCTCACATATTTACAAACACGTTACATGCGTGCATATGCACATGTTTATGTATATTTTCTATTAATGAGATTAAGTATAACATGCTGTTGTGAAACTTGCCTTGTTGCCCTGAAAATAATGTAGGAACTTTATATCAGGACTTATGAGCCTGCCTCGTTCCACCGAGTGAGACAGTCTCTAAAGCTCACGTCCCTGTTGTTGACATGACATATAACCTATGTTTGCGAAGCACTTGGCTGGCACATAGTAGGTGCTCAAGAAATCGCAACATTAATATCACAATTAGCATTACTATGTAATGTTCAAGCGAACCGCCATTAAAGGAGTTGTATTGTTCTGTTTTGATTTAACGTGATTGTCCTAATGTAACTAGAATCTACTGAATTTAAATGCCCTACTCATTCTCTCTGGGTGTTGGGCTTTGAGGGTTTGGCTGTTGCTTAGAGAGAAAAGGGGAAAAATACCCAGCTGGGGGTGAGTGTTTAAGGACCTGTCTGGTGAGGCTCAGAGAAGCAAACAGAAAATGCCAGACAAGCGAAATCCCAGGAAGAATCCTGACAGTGCGGGGTCCAGTCCAAAGGCTCGGATGAGGTCTGCCCCAAGCCTGTCACCTGGTGAGCCTTTAATGAGAGCCTCTGTCACAGAGCTCAGTTACAACCTGAAATAAGGTGGACACACTGATTTTTTCTTCCAGTTTTCAGGGTTCTTATCCTTCATTAAACAGGAAATTGAAGTCGGCCTCGCGAGCAGAGGTTGGAAATTGAAACCACTGATTGATTCGTAAGTTTCAGCGAAGATTCCCGTCATTGCCAGGGGTAAAGATTCTGGATGCTTCCATGTGGAAAATGGATTTGATATCTCCTGTTAATTTCCTCTTCCCTCTGCTTAAACAAAACAACAGATTGAGAATCCTTTGAAGTTGTAGTTTTATTCAACAAGCGTTTATCAAGCCCCTACTATGTGCCAGGCACTGTCCCAGGCATTGAGGAGAACATCAGTGAACAAAACGAACAAACAAACAAACAAACAAGCAAACAAACCCCTCTTGGAGTGTCCATTCTAGTGGTCAGAACGTCAGATGGGTCAGGAAAACCACAGTTCCCGATCATCTGTTTTTAGTAACACAGTGACCCTCCTGTGGCATCCTGGGAACGTAATGGAAATACCCGTGCCCTGTGCGTATTTAACCAGCATGAATTCCTTCACGACAGCGCTGGCCTCCCTCTCCTTCCCTTTAAGCTTTCGGCTATAAAGAGCTGATTTTACCCTCCTTTCTGGGCAGTGGCGTCCGCTCCACCTCTTCCAAGAATGGCTGCCCCCGAAGCCCTTGAGATCGTGCACACAGATTGTGCATCTGCTACACACACACACACACACACACACACACACACACACACACACACCTTTTGAAGAAAGGAGCCGTTACAGCGGTTTTTGAGTGTCAGCGTGCATAAGGGTCACCAGAGGAAGCTGCTCCCATGGGGGAGCAGCTATTTATTTGTATTTTAAACAAGATGTGTTTCTCAGCAGGTGAATCCAATGCAGGTGTCGGCGGGCCCGCGCTTCTGCTCCATTTGTAAATCACTTTGTGTTTTGCAAAGCAAGGACAGCCGCACTGCCCTCTCCCAAGCTCCAATGCTGAGCAGAGAAGTAAATTACAAACTCTAAGTCTGGCTGTGACATTTCACTCTATTAGCCTGGTTCCTTCAAGTCATCGAGGGCAAACGTGCCCAGAGACCCGTTTCGAGATCGGAGGTTGTTGCAGAGATACAAGGGAATTAGGGGCGATGTGAAACATCTCCCCAGCTGCCACGCAGTCCCTCTGCCTCCTGGTGCTTGTTCGGGGGGGACTTGAAGGTCAGGAGAGAGCCTGAGTTGAGTACCCACCTTTATGTTTCTTCATTTAGGATCTAAGTTAACTACGAAAGAGGCTATGATCGGGTCAGTGCGCCACCATGTGGTGTGGAATGCCTCTTCTGAATGGCTTCATGCCCCACACAGCCTCAGAGAGTGAAGTTGCTCATTCTTTGACGGTCTGACACCACCTGTGATCCAATGGGACACGGCCAAGCTGTGAGAGGATTTTTCTGATTATAAGACAACTCTCAGAAAAACCCCCTGGGAGCTAGAAACAAGGTGGGCTCTTGAAGGTTCATGGAGGCCTCTTGACTTGTCTGCTGACTAGGGGCTATGTGGTATATACCCTACAATGAGATATAATTTAGCTTTTAAAAAGGAAAAATTTTCAACGTGTGACAACATGGGTGGACCTCGAGAACATTATGCTAAGTGAAATAAGCCAGGCACAGAAAGATAATTATTGCACGATTCCAGTTGCAGTTAAATTCATAAAAATCCAAGACTGGAGTGGTGGTTACCAGGGCCTGGAGGCAAAGGAAATGGGTAATTATCAATTAACAGGCATAAAACTCCAGTTAATTAAGATGAATAACCTCCAGAGATCCGCCCGACAGCACTGTGCTGTGGTCAGCAATTACGTACTGTTCACTTAAAATTTGCTAAGGGGCTAGGTCTCGTGTTAAGTGTTCTTATTAAAATAAAATGAAATAAACGAGGCCTTTCGCACTTGAACCTTGCTTTCCTTCATGTTGAACGTTACTTCCTCTCTCAATTTTCAGCCCAGAACGTCAAAATTCATTGTGTGTGATTGACCAAAACATTCCCTTCACTAAATTCTTTTATTCCTCTTCTTCCACTCAGATTTTCTTTTGTTCCATTTTGAAAACCTGTGTGTGTGCGTTAATTCTACAAGGCTTCGGGTCAACCGATCGTACTGTTTGGCCTCCCAAGGCCTATTAAAGACAAAAAAAAAAAGATATTTTCTGTACTGTTAAAGCCATAGCTGTGAAGGAAAACAAAATAAGGAAACCAGGTAGAGCAAAGATTGGGGGTAAGTTCTAAAAGGGAGAAGGGACGTGGAATTTGATGAGTGGAGGGGAAAAGAGCTGAGGGGAAGCGCGGGGACGAAGAGCGACCCTTCCCACGCGGCTGGAGCAGCGGGCGTGGGCGTGCCCGGGGCAGGGCCAATCTGAGGCCATGGCCGAGACGCCGCGCAGCGCTCTCGCGATCTGCTGCTGTGCTGCAGGTGATTAAAAAGTGAGAGCAGTGGCAATATTTGTATGCTTACGAATCTGCAATTTAGGCAGAATTCAGTGGGAACCACTTGTGCCTGCTCCTCTCAGCATCGGGGGCAGATCAAAGTGGGGAGGGTGGCTGGACCGCCCAGGGACTCCCCTGGCATCTCCGTCGCTGTGTGGTTTCTCCAGATGGTCTCTCCAGTGTGGTGGCTTCAGGGAATCTGGGCTTCCTGCACGGCAGCTCAGGGCTCCAAAGGGACGTGTCCCGCAAGAGAGCCAGGCAGGAACGGTATTTCCTTTATGACTTATCTTTGGAAGCCATGTGGCATCACTTGTACTGTAGACAAACCCTCCTCGATTCAAGGATAGAAAACAGGGCCCCCACCCGTTGATGGAGCAATGTCAGCATCACATAACAAGAACGTGTGAAATGGGACGTATTTGTGTGGCCATCTTTGAAAACACAAACTGCCACAAGTTGCATTTAGACCAGCTGGACCAGACAATTAAGAAAAACCAAAAATAGTGAAGAGAAGGATCAAGATGAACAAACACAACGACTGACCCAAGAAGAAAGAAAAAAATTCAGGGAATATATATATATATATATATATATATATATATATATAAACAAGAACTAATTAGGACCATCAAAAGTATTTGGCATAGAAATGTCTAGCCACTATGCTATACACCTGAAACAAATATAAAATAATATTGAACGCCAATACTAATTGAAAATTTTAAAAAAATTAAAAAGGAAAATAAAATCGATAAAATAAAAAAGTATTCGAGAATATTTTATTTCCATTAAATAATATAGGCTGATATGAAAAGAATGAATAAGCAGAATAGAAGAATCTAACTAAAATAGCCAAAAGTGAATCTAAAATGGACCGACCAAATAATAGAACAGCTGGAGGTGAGGACTCACATGGCAGCCCGGAAGATGATATTAAATAAATCCCTATGATGTAGAGAAAAAGCAAAGAGGCGAAAAAAACATATTTTTTAAAAGTCAAAGTTTGGATGGACCCACAGGAATTGAACACTTATATCTATACAAAACCTTGCACAGAGAGGCTTATAGCGGCTTTATTCATAATCGCCAAAACTTGGAAGTGACCAAGATGTCCTTCAGTAGGTGAATGGATAAATAAACTGTGGTCCATCCAGAGAATGGAATATTATTCAGTGCAAAAAAAGAGATACGTTATCAAGCCACAGAAAGACACACTAAGAGATACGTTATCAAGCCACAGAAAGACACACTAAGAGAAAGAAGCCAGTCTGAAAAGGCTACATGCTCTGTGACATGCTGGAAAAGCCAAAACTACGGTGACAATAAAAAGTAGATTGGTTGCCGGGGGTTGGGGGATGGGGGTAGGGCTAAATAGCAGAGCACTAGGATTTTTTTAGGCCAGTGAAAATTCTCTGTATGATATCGTAATGATGGCTGTGTCATGACACATTTGTCCAAACCTATAGAATGTACAACACAAAGAGTGAACCTAATGTAAACTCTGGCTTCTGGGTGATAATGATGCGCCAATGTGGGTTCATCATTTGTAACACATGTACCAGTCTGGTGAGTGATGTCGATAATGCGGGAGGCTGTTAAAAAACTAAAAGGTAAAAGACAAGGACGGCACGTCCACAGGGTGGTCCCGACTTCTGTGTACGAGGACTATCAGAGACTGACGGCAGAGACAACAGAGAGGAGGAAATACTCCCCCCCGAAGAGAAGAACGTGTCCTCGAGATGAAGGAAAGTGTGACCTTCGGGAAGTCGAAAAGGCCCCCGAGCGCTAAGTAGACGAATCAAAAGAGGGTCGCAAGTGGAAACGTGCAGCGGAACATTAAGAATTCCAAGGATAAAATGAAAAGAAAAAAGTTCCTCAAGAACCGTCCATATTCTTTGCTACCAAAAATAGAAGACAGGTCCCCTATAAAACAAAGAACCGCGCTGGACTTCTGGTCTGCAAACATGGATTCCGAAAGTCAGTGATGTGATTACGAATGAAACGTTCTTGCTCCTAGATTTCTATACACAGCCACCATGCATCGGGCGACGTGAAGATACCTGCGCATACATGCTAGGCAGGCTGCATGGACTCCCGATTTGAAAATAAAATTCTACAAGTAGCGAGCGACTACGGTGAAATACCGCTATGCGTATACCACAGTGGCTGAAATGAAGACTGAAGCCATCAAGTGTTGTGAAGACGCGGAGCCACTGGCGCTCTCACACGCTGCTGTTGTGCTGCTGCCGGCGACGGCACGCACTTCGCGACCTAGCTGCCGGCACTCCGGGGCACGCACGCAAGAGCAACGAAAGCAGCTGTGCACAACCAAACTGGCGCACAAATGCCCACGTCAGCCTGATTCGTAAGAGCCCAAATCTAGGAACGGCCCAAATGCCCACCGATGGAAGAACGGAATACCAGATTTTGGTATGCTCATGAAAGGAAAATCATCCGGAGAAAAGAACGAACCACTGATACCCACAAAAGCATGGACCAATCTCGAACATGTGATGTTGAGCAAAAGGAGCCAGACACAGAAGAGTACATAGGTCTGGACCCAAATAAATGACAAATAAATAATCGTGATAGAAGTCAGAACAGTGGTTACCCGGAAGGGAGCGGGGAAAATGGACTACAAAGGAGGATGACGGAGCTTTCTAGAGTGATAGAAATGTTGTGTATCTTGACCTTGGTGCTGTAGACGTATGTAAAAGGTCACCCGGACGTACGTCTAAGAGTCGTGAATTTTCTTACGTGTAAACTATACTTCCATGAAGTACCGTTGAAAGAAAAAAAAGAACAAGCCAGGAGATTTCAATGATTGGGCACAAAAAGAGAGAAAGATGGGAGAAATAAGTTTGCCGCTCAGGGTGATTTCAGGAATCTTCAGTGCCAAGAGCTGAGACAGAGAAGGAAGGGCCAAGGGCAAGGGTCTCGGAGCTAGAGTTCTCAGCCAACGGCACAGGACGGGAGGGGAGGCTTTGTTGCGAGGACTTCCTCACCACCCATGGTGGCCAAAGCTGCGGATGATTTAATACTTTTAAATCAGCAAGTATGGATTTTCGGTTATCCCTATAATGAAGGCATTCCAACATACATTCCAGCATACGACTCTGATGGAAATCGAGGAGCGGAGTTTAGCCACCTTTCGTTCTTGGTTCGTGGCTTCGTTTAATCTCTGTCGAGCCCTTGCTCTGTTGCCTGGAGGAGAATAAAATTTCGTTTCCACATTTTCTCAGTCATTTCAAGTTTAAGCTCAGTCACCTCACTGTTCCTGCTTCTCACATGAGGAGGGGCTTTAGATCGTGCCAGGGCCCTGGGGAAGTGGCTGGTCCAAGCTGGCATCCAACGGGTTCGAACTCGTCCCATCGGAATCTTGTCCGGAAGGGCCTGGCACTGTCCCTTCTCCACCTGGCACTTCCCTCCCCAGCGCTCAGGCTCCAGACATCTATCCGATGTCTTCTTGCCACATTGGAAGATGTAGGCGTGTTTTAGCGCAGCAAGAGCTACCTGCTCTCATCATTTAAAATAGACAATAGACAGTTAAAGGTAATTTTAGGGAAATAATACCAGGTCCTGCAAAAGCAGCGGTCCCCAACTGTTTTGGCACCAGGGACTGGCACTCCTACGAGCATCTAATGGCTGATGATCTGAGGTGGAGCTGAGGCGGTGATGCTGGTGCTGGGGAGCGGCTGCAGATACAGATGAAGCTTCACGCACTAGCCCACCCGCCCGCCGCTCACCTCCTGCTGTGCGGCCCAGTTCCTAACAGTCCAGGACTGGTACCAGTCCACGGCCCAGGAGTTGGGGACCCCTGCTACAAAGCATCTAGCCGAGTGCTTTGGTGTGGGACACTTCACTGATCTGAGTCACCAATACACACATGAAATTTCATCTTTGGCTCTTTTTAACTTAAAAGTTAAGTTAAAAAATAGAGTTAGAATTTTAACTTAAACTCTTTCTTTCTATAAAAAAAATTCTCTTGTGTAAATCCAGACATTGGACTCATCAATTTTAACAGCTGCTTATAATTTTTAGAGAGTCTATCGTAACAGATTCTCTCAACCTGTGTCTCACGGAAGCCTGGTTCCAGGTGATACGTTAGCAGGTGCCTGCGATGAAAAGGGGATTTACAAGTTTTATGTTTACATTTATAAGTAACATATATTTATGATAAGTTTGGGCAGCAATGCACATGTCCCCTTCGGCTGCCCACCGCACATGCGTTGGTTTGTTCAGGATGATAAGAAGTCAGGAAAGAGAGCGGCATAAACGGGTTTCGCAAACTGATTCGGATCTTTTGGGAGAAATTTCTACTGCGCTGACCTACTGCTCTGTAGACCCAGCTGACTGAACGCTGCCCCATCCTGGGTTTTCTGGATCCTTCCTCGGTCCGTGCAGTGCCCTTACTTTATAGAGGAGGAGGGTGGACGCTCAAGTCACCCCGCCGGCCGGAGCACCGGCTAGGAGCATGAATCACTCAGCTCTCCTCCTGGCCTGTGCAGAAATCCTCGTGATTTCGGGGCCTGTGAAAGCTGACGCACCTTCTGGTATTTCACAAGCGCTGAGGGGTCAGCCAGCGCGCACCTGGTTCCGATGGCCAGCTCGGGCCACGTGGTGACTCCATAGGTCAGTTTCCACCAGGCCCCAGCAGTAAACTCCACCGGCCTCTTAAAAGGATAATTACCTGCAGAGGAATGACAGGACTTTGTCCCCAAATCCTAAGTTTCCGTGCCGTGACTCACCTGTCGGGGTGGCCACCAGCATCCTCACACAGGGCCTCTCTGCCACAGACGCTTCTAGCACCATTTGGCGGGTGGCCTGATCCTGTTGCCGCCTCTTGTTCTAGGCCCTGCGTAAAACTGCCAGCTCTTTGGGTTACCCAGTGAGTGGGTTAGGCAGGAAGGTTTGGGCTCCAGCAAGGAGCAACGACAAATGTTCTTGCTAAGGACAAAGGGGACACGGACTGGGTGTGGAAGAGGCAGTTATAAACGTCGGCCAGGACCACGCGGCCGGCTGGCATTTAAGTTACAGGATATTTCAGTACTTCATCTATAGGATGTCAAAGGGACAGTGTGACTCGACTAGAAAAACAAAAACAAAAACAGAACATCACCCAAAAATGGCGAAAGGGACTCCGAATCCTTTCCTGGGGACAGGTTTAGCATGTTTTGGGATGTATGAGTGATGATTTTATTATGTTTCAACCTGTAGCATTTCTCACTGGTTAAGTTGCCAGCTATCAAAACGATGCTGAGTATGGGATGGGAAAGAGACTCAGGCGGCATGAATGGGAGCTTCGAAACGCTGCTGCGTTTGTCCACAGGACGTGATTCAGCAACGGCGCCAGCAAGGTGCAGGGCAGCGATGCCTTCCTGCCGGAGGATAAATCGCCAAATGCCCCGGGGGGAACCTGTGCCCCCCTATCCTTCTCAGGACGTAGGGGGATCAGAGACTTCTCGCCGACACCCGGGGATGCGGTCGGAGGATGGAGACGACGACGTTCTGTGCGGAAGTGGCTTTCGGTGCCAGGTGACTGACTCATTTTTAGACGACTTCCACGTTCGGCAGATGGCGATGATGCCGGTGCTTAGCGATAGAGCCGAGTGAATCAGGACGGCGTGTTTCCACACTTCTCAAGACGCTTATTTCTAAACACTAAATAGAACCCGGGGCTGCCGCCTCTGCCATCCCTCTCGTCCTCCCGTGGCAGTGCTGCCGGGGACCGCGGGACAAAGATCTAGACGCTCTCACCTCTGAGACTCTGAACACGTCAGGCCGCAGAGCGCACGGACCGCAGGCGTTCCCTGCCTCGATCCTTCCTCACAGGGGCGTGCCACGCGGAGAGGGCCGCCAAGTCTTCGACCCATCCCCGCGTGTCCCAGACAAAGTGACCCGCGAGACCGTAGAAGCGTCTATGGGGTGGAAGGAGCTTCTGTGAGATGGAAGGGCGTCGAGGCAGGGCGGAAGCAGGCGACTTCTTACCCAGCTGTGCCCCCCACTTCTGCAGTGCAGGGTTGGTCTCAAGACTTCTTTGCCCTTTTAAAATTTATCGATGACCCCAAAGAGCCTCTGTTTTTGTGAATTATTTTCGCTGATGTTTGTCACAGTAGAAATTAAAATGGAGAAAAATTTAAAATAGTTAATAAAACTAACGACAACCCCAAGATGGGTTGACACATTTTTATGAAAAACGACTGTGTTTTCTAAAACGTCGTTTTCAGTGGGCAGTGTGGCACTGTTTTACAGTTTTTTCAGTCTCACTTAATAGAAGACAGCAGAGTTCTCGTTGTGTGTCTGCGTGGCCCATGTAGCCATGTGTCGCTTTGGTTCAAGTGTATGAGGAAAACAGCCTCACAGAGATATACGTTGCTGGAAAATAGAGGGGCATTTTAATAGACTTTGCGGGGAATTGCGAATATTCTTTTTTAATATTATCTCAAAACTCGACAAGTGGTAGTTTCTTAAAGGTTCGTGACAGTGGAGAATCTGAAACTATAAAAACGAGCTTTTCGTATTCTGCACTCATGAGAGAATGAGAGCGATAAAAGGCAAAATAGTGTCTTTGTCGATGTGAGAATAATTTTGGTCTCGTGGACCCCTGGTGGGGGGAGCGGGACCACGGCGAGAAGCCATGGCTGTGGGGGGGGGGCGTGACCGTGTGTGGGGGGAGGGGGGTTAGTTTGACGGAGGGTGAGTGTGAAAGGGTCTCAGGGACTTGCAGGGGTTCCTGGACCACACACTTTGAGAACCACTGCTCTGTCCCGGCCCCGGAGTCCTCATCAATTCTGTGTCTCTCTGTGTGTGGATTTTTCTAATTTAAATTCTCATCTCCTTCCGTCCCCATTAAATAAGACAATCCCTGTCATTGGGCAAATCCTACGGGGTGTCCCCTGGGCTCCAGGCGCTGCGCTAGGAGCCGGGAGCACAGCGGTGCGCAACGCAGCAGAGGCCGGAAGGGCGCGTGACCGCGAGGGGCGCGCAATGGCCAGAGCGGGAAACCGGGATGGGAGGGAAGTGTGGCCGGGAGGGCAGCGGGATGGGACCGCGGCAGTGTGGCCTGGAGGAAGCCTGACGGATGGGGGTAGAGGACGGGCGGGGGCGGGGGTGCGAAGCTGAATGGGAAGGGAAGCGTGGTGGGGGCAGTGCGGTGGGGGGCGGGTGGCTAGGGGTGGGCGTGACTGTCGGGGCGGGGGCGGGGGGAGCGTGACCGTGGGGGGCGTGGCCGTGGGGGGGGGCGTGTGACCGTGGGGGGCGTGACCGTGGGGGGGGCGTGTGACCGTGGGGGGCATGACCATGGGGGGCATGACCGTGGGGGGCGTGGGCATGGGGGGCGTGGGCGTGGGGGGCCGTGATAATGGGGGGTAAGTGTGACCGTGGGGGGCGTGGCCGTGGGGCGTGGCCGTGGGGGCGTGGCCGTGGGGGGCCGTGATAATGGGGGGTGAGTGTGACCGTGGGGGGCGTGGCCGTGGGGGGCGTGACCGTGGGGGCCGTGATAATGGGGGGTAAGTGTGACCGTGGGGGGCGTGTGACCGTGGGGGGCGTGACCGTGGGGGGCGTGGGCGTGGGGGGCGTGGGCGTGGGGGAGCGTGACCACGTGAGGCAGGTAGTTGTCTGCAGTTCGCGCAGCCCCGAGCGCGCGCACCCCCGTCTGCCGGCGCTCTCCCTCCCGGGCGCCCACCCTTCCTTCCTGAAGGAGGAGGGGCGTGTCGTGTCGTGGAGCCCGCCGCCCTCCACGGGAGTCACGAGGGGGTCTCGGGACCACGGTGGCCGGAGCCCCGGGGCCGCGTGCTGGCGCGGGCACAGACACTTGCGGGTTATGACCCGGTCCCCCCGCCGCCGGCCCTTCCTTACCTGGCCTCGTCTCTCCCTCCATGAGCCACGACGCCATCTACGCCGTCCCCAGTCCGGTCCACGCCGCCCGCCCCCAGCTCGCTGCTGTCACCCGGCCTTGGCATGGTCCCGAGGAACGCTCTCACGTGCCCCGAGTGTAAGGACTTCGCTCTCCTGGGTGTCCTGCCATGCAGCGGGCATAAACATACTTGCTGAGATCGCGTGTGACTGAGCACCCGGCAGAGCGCGGGTACCGGTTTGTACCACAGCACATCGCCGGACGGGGCGGACGGGGCGGCTTAAACAGCGCATGCGTCTCCCCTGGGCTCTGAAGGCCGCAGGCCTGGGCTGGCCGTCCGCGGGGCTGGCTTCTGGGGCCTTGTCCCTCGGTTTCCAGGGGGCCGTCTTCCCTCGCCGTGGTCACGCGGTCTCTTGCCGCGTGTGTGCGCCCGCATTTCTTCATCTTAGACGGGCACCAGCCATGGTGGACCAGGGCCCACCCGAACGACCTCATCTGACCTCAGCCTCCTCTTTAAAGACCCAGTGTCATTCTGAAGTCAGGGGTTAGGACGTCCACATGCGAATGTGGGGGAACATGACGTAACCTATCACAGTGGGGGACGTGAAGAGGCTACGTCTGGGTTGTTCTCTCGGAAGGGCGGCTCCGTCCCGCTCGGGTGACATCACACTGGCCCACGCTTTTTGAGTCTTTTGAGCGCCTGCGACATTCCAGGCGCCGGGCTGGCTTTTCACAGGCACCACGCCCCTTCCTCCTCACAACCATCTGCCGAGACAGGCAGCATCGCGCCCCTTTCACTGAAGAGAAGCCGGCGGCTCGGGGGTTGTAGCCTCACTCAGGGCCACGGCGTGGGCAGGTGCAGACGCCAGAGCTTGGGCCCAGGTCTCGACTCTGAGCCGACAGAGTTAACCGCTTCTAGAGAGTGCCTCTCGGTTTTCTTCACAGCTTTACATAACCCCGTGGTTCAAAACGTGAAACTCCCGCGTCAACAGAGCCGTGATGAGTTGAAGCACATGGTGTTCCGCGGGGTTCTCACTAAGTCACCTGCAGCCTTCTCTGGAGAGAAGGGACCCGTCTGGGGAAACAGAAGCCCAGAGGTTGCCCACACTCAGGACAGAGAAGCACGAGCAAACGTTCGCCTTGCTCCCAGCAAGCAGCGTGGAGGCTCATGACGGTCCCCTCCCTGAAACCTGAGCCAAAATCAGAACCTACTTCATTCTCTGTTTCATTCACTTGGAAGAGGCCCAAGATAAAGGCTAGCCAATCACAGAGTCTGAGAAAACTACAACCAATTACCCTGAAAAATATGCTAAGCCGGAACAGATTTATTCGACGTGCTTGGTGGGTGGCTTCACAGGACCGGAGGCCAAGGTCTCCGTCATCTGCTTGGCTCTGCCTTTGATTAGTCATGGGCTGGACGGCTTTCTCGCCATCAGCCGATGCAGTCTCTCGTCTCAGAGAGAGCG
Organism: Rousettus aegyptiacus; assembly: GCF_014176215.1. Taxonomy (NCBI): domain Eukaryota; kingdom Metazoa; phylum Chordata; class Mammalia; order Chiroptera; family Pteropodidae; genus Rousettus; species Rousettus aegyptiacus. The sequence continues at coordinate 157,258,998 of NW_023416307.1, forward strand.
GGGAGAGTACCGAGCACCACACTGATTCATTCCAGACAGATCGTGGTGCTAACGACCATCCCCCGTGTTTCCTTTTGAATTCGCAGCAGGAGATCGATGAAAACTTTAGCGATGGGCGGAGGCGTGTGGGCGGAAGGTTCCACCGATTTGATCGGGTGGATATCCAAACAGCATCCTAACCGCCTGTGGTAGGCCGTGCACGATCCTAGATATTTTCCCGAGTGACGTCGTTTAGCTTGCACGAAACCCATAGGTAGGTGTCGTCACCCCCGCTGTACAGATGAGGAAACTGAGTCTTTAGAACCAAACCACATTGTCCGATACTGTGGTCACTAGCCTCGGGTGGCTATTTAGATTTAAAGTCATTGAAATGTCAAAAGTCAGCTCCTCGGTCCCACCAGCCACGCTTCGAGTGCTCGACAGCCACACGAGGCTCCTTCGTAAAGCACATTTCCGTCATCACAGAAAGTTTCATCGGTCACAGTGCAGCAGAGTCTAGAAGCAAAGGGACTTCCCGTTTGCTTAAGCAAAGGCGAGGCTCAAGTCTGCTGTCCTCGCCCCGAACCCGGCTTCTCCCCACCGTCCCAGCGCACGGCATGCCCGCGGCTCCTGCCATCTTCCCAGCGGGGCTGCTGGCTGCGGAGGCAGCAGCCCTGACCCTGATGGTCGTGGTCTTCCCCTGGCAGCTTCTGCCCTTGAACTAAAACCTTCTTCCTGCCCTGAAGGGCGTATTGGAAAATGCTAGGAAATGACCAGCAGGTGGCACGCTTCCGGCCCTGAAGGGCGTGTTGGAAAATGCTAGGAAATGGCCAGCAGGTGGCGCGCGTGCCTCACGTCGCACAGACGTGCACCTTCTGGCGAAGCGCCTGCAAAAGCCAAAAGCTTGTTTGGTTGCAAAACAGGGGGGCCAAGAGATAAAATTGGAATTATGTTCCCTCTCTCCCTTCCCTCCTCCTTCTCAAAGTTCTTCCTATTATCCCTCAGAAACTTTGCAATAAAGATGTTTAAAAATTGGAAAATACAGCCACCTTCCAATGTCAGCTCCTTAGGCTTTAAACATGATTACTCTGAAATTTACGTCTCCAGACAGACCTGTCCCTGAAACTCTGTGTTTATCCAACTGCCTGCTCGGTACCCCACTTGGGCGTCAAAGAGCCATTTCAAAATGAATTTGATCAAAAAAGTTTCTCATTTCTCCCACTTCTCTGTCCCCCGAAGTCACCCAGGTCCCGACCCTGGGCATTGGTGCTTTAGTGGTCTCTTTCATACATACACACACACACACACATGTACACACACACATGCACACACACACTCTGCGTCGCTCCATCAGCAAATCCTGCTGGGCCGACCTCAGAAAGGGGTCTCGGACCTGCTTACTTCTTCCCACGGACGTGGCCCCTAATGGGTCTCCATGCTTTGACCCTTGTCCTCTAACTCATTGTCCAGAGAGGTCATTTAAAACAAAAATCAGAACGAGTCACTTCCTTTAGAATAAGATGCAAACTCCTTCTCATGGAGTTCTTATAGACCTCCAAGACCCGACAAGGCCTGGCCCCTGCCTGCCTCTCGGACCGTGCCTCCTAGGACTCTCCTTCTGGGTCACTATCTTTCGTGCCTCGAGCACGCCAAGCCGTCCGCTACCTCAGGGCCTTTGCGTGATCTCCGGTCTGGATTCAGGGGTCACCTCCTGACGACTCAGTGTAAAGACCTCCTCCTTCCAGCCTCTAAACCATCACGCTATGTCTATCCTTCAGAACACCTACCCCGGTTGTAAATGATGGTGATGCCGCTTCCTTGTTTGCTCTTGTTCGAACTCAGCTCTGCCAAGTCCGAAATGCCTTCGTAAGAACTCACGTGTCGCAGAGCAGCCTTTCCGTGAAAATTGCCCTCTCGCCTCCTGTCCTGAGAACATCTTCGGCGTTCCTTGAAATTCCCTTCCGAGCCAAACTACTCAAAACACTTGGTCACGCAGTGGTTCTACGTGGGCTGCGTCCGCCTTCCGAGGGTCCGTTTTAAGTCTGCAAGGAGACTCGTGATGTTTCTAACAGTGTTAGCTGTATTGAGAGAACTTTCCAAACCCGCCACTGCTCCTAACAGCTACCTCGGGGGAGCGGGCTGCCCCAGGGAACGGGCAGGGGGACGCTGGGCTAATTTTCCACCGGAGCACACTGGTGTGGGCTTGCCCCCGGGTCACAGCCGTGCCACTCCTAGTGGACCGAGCGGACTGCGCCCAGAACATGCCACCTTTAACCACCTGGAAGAGGACATTCCGTTTTCCACCATAGCACATGTTTGTGTCATTTAAGTTCAGTGTGACCCACAGGCAGCGGTCCACCGCTCTCGTCCACGCCCACATTGCGTGTCTGATCAAATCTGGCTCAGCTCGACACGGAGCATCGACTGTGTGTCGTGCACGAAGCACTGGAGAAGCAAAGAGGGACAAAGCGCAACCCTGTCCCCCAGCCTCAGAGTCCATGACTGGGAATCTCCTCATCCAGCTTGAACAGGCACCTTGCTCACGACAACTTGCTCTGAAAAACCGTAGGTTCTTTTCAAAAATTGAAACTTTCCTCTGGGAGCAAAATTCTAGAAATTTCTCGGGAGGGGACAAATAAAATCCCATGTAGCCTCTGAAAGTAATTAATTCCAAGAAAAGAATACCAAAAGTCTTCAGAGCAAAAATGGCCAATAATATAAGTCCTTGGTAGCTAGGGCAGGTTAGGCGGGACTATCATTTATTTGGCATGCAAAGTCTGGCGTGAAAAAAAAAGTGATTCTCATTTCCTTAAGACTGTAGTTCTTAGTCCCCCACAACCCCTTCTTCTTAAAACAAATATGTTTGTAACATTGCCTTTGCTGCCCCGAATCGAAATTCACAGATAGTGTCACCTATGGACAAATAAGTTCTAAAAACCAATGCGTTGTTGTAAATGTCACACATGGGAGAAAGCGTGCACCGCGCAATGCACATTCCCATACGAAAGCGTTCAGAGGGTTCGAGAAGACAGTAAGTCGCGTGACCTTCGCGCCGAGTTTCAGCGGCCGCATCTGGGTTTCGCAGAGCGAGGCGACACTTCCACGGTGACTTGCTCTGTCTTTGCCGTTTCTGACACGGGCGAAACAGGCATGCGTACAGTGGCCATGCGAGAATGGCTATGGGCGAAGGACTTCCGCGCCCACGTGGCACTGGTGACTCAGGCCCCGCAGGTGGCCCCGCGATTCAGGACGTCGTTTTCCAAGATGGCGAACAACTCTCCGCCAAGTGCTGGAGGCTTCCTTCTGTTCTGAGGGTAGTGGCATTTCTGGGAAGCTTGGTGGCTGTTAGAACCCTGCTGGGGTTTGTGTTTATGGAGAAAAAAAATCAGAATCTGTGCTCAAAAAATAAAAAATAAAAAAATGGATTGAGTTTGTATAAACGTTCGGTGGGACACGTCAAACCTTGAGTGGACACGAGACAACTCTTTGCCCTGCAGGCTTGTCTCACGCTGACCCCCAGAGCCAGGAGGACTGGAGACGTCCCCACTGCCAGCCCAACACCCCTGCAGTCCTTGTAAGAACCAAAAGCCTGTCACACGGACACATCCCCTGGGGGGGGGGAGTGCCTTCCCCTTTGAGAAATGCTTCCTGAAAGTCACGACTCTTAGGAGAACTTGGGGTCTCGCACTCGCTCTCTGGGTCACCCCAGCGCCTACTCTGCACCCCATGGCCCCGCTGGGCAGGCGAGCAGAGCAGACTGAGAAGAAACGACGGCGGCTCTAGACGAGACAAAACCTGCCCCTTCGAGTGACAGGCTGAATCTCAGGCAGCGAGGGAAACTCCAGCCCCACGAAGCACATCGTGCTGTGACAGGGAAACGAGGCCACCAGACGACAGGGACGGAGAGGCCTTGCATGACGCGGCGGGCCCTGCAGGAAGAGGAAGGGGAGCCGCAGCCACAGGAGAGCGCGGCATGCAGAGCGGTCCGCACGCAGGGCAGGGCGGGAGGACGGGGCCCTGCGGCAGGAGAATCGCAGCTAAGGACAGCTCCGGAGGTTTGGAAGGAGAGAGAGAGATGAGAGGGAGAGACGCAGGAGGAAGGACCGGCCTTGCCACCTGCCGAGACGTGGCCTCGGGCCAGCTGCTTGGCTTCTCTTTGACTCAGTCTCCTCATCTATGAAGTGGGCGCTGGTGACGGTCCCTACCCCTTGGGCTGTTCCGGGGATGAGGCGGACCGCAGGCGAGGTGCTTAGCGTGGTGCCTGGGGGGCCTGCGAGCCTCTCACGAGTGGGATCCTGCGCAGCTCTGCTCCCCTCTTTACCCCGGTGTCCTTGGCGCTGAGCGGCCACGGGTCAAGCCGAGCTGAACGGGCCGACTCGGAAGGGCCCGTGGGAGGCCTCGGTTCTCACCAGGACGAATGGCGAGGGAAGGAACTGGGGCGCGGCGCTGGGGTCGGAAGTGGGGACTCGGTTTCTTTACATCCCCAGTCCCAGGGACAGCACGCCAGGTCACCTGAGTGGCAGAGCCCAGCTGCCCGAGTCTCTGAGGGTGGACAGGGCTGGTCTCGGCGCTGGGTGGCCGTGGAGCTGAGGGGCCACACAGCCAGGGCACCGCGGTGTGCGGGGAGGGGCGCCCGGCTGGGCTGCAGACCTGCCGGCTGACAGGGAGGCGGGGCCGCCCGCTCCCCCCAGGAGCTGGAGGCGCCGCCGCCGTGCACAGCCAGAGGAAAGTAGGCCAGCCCGCTCCTTCCCCTCACCGCCCTGTGCCCGTCACTCTCCCCTTTGCTCTGAGCTTTAGCCACACTGGCCATTTCCTTGTTTCTCGAAAATGCGAAGCTTCTCCGCCCACATCCCGACCACCACCGAGGTCCCCGCCACCCACCCGGCCTGGCTCGTTTCTGGTTCCCACGTCACTTCCTCAGAGAGCCTGCCCCTGAAAGAGGACTAGGGCCGCCCCCTCCCACCGTCCCTGGCCCCCTTACGGGCTCCGGCCCTTGCCTTCTCAGCGTCTGTCGTGATGACCCTGAATGTCGGTGTGAGAATCCGTGTCCGTCTCTCCCGCTGGACCAGACGCTCCCGAGGGCGGGCGGGAGGTGGTGGCCGTCGGCCCGAACCCGCTGCTGCGTGCCTGGCGCAGCGTCGGCCCCCGATAGATGCCGGTGGGAAGGAAGCGGACCGGACGGGGAAGGGGCCCCTAGTCGCAGAGCAGGGTGGCCGAGCCGGCCCTGAAAGATAATCAGGTCCGCAGGCAAACTCGGCTCTGAAGAGTCTGACGTCCAGCTGGAACCAGGCCACCTACGCCGCTGACCGAACACGCACTTCGCGGCACGTGCTCCCCCTATTTCAAGGCCCGGCTCAGGGCAGCGATTTATGTCTTCCTCTCTCTCCCACCCGGAGGCTGGGGGCGCAAACTCCGACTGGCGGCCCTCCCTGCCGTGGGCAGGACGCCGTGAGCCACGCCAGGAAGACCGTCCGGCCGATGGAGCTGGAGCCCTCACTCCGAGCATCGGCTACGCTATCACGTGCTGTCCACACCTGATCCTGTTTCAGCCTCTCAATGGCTCCAGGTGGCAGACACCATTACCACCTCCATTTTACAGATGAGGGAACCCGAGGCCCCGCAAGTCGCACGTCGTAACTTCGCAGGCTCACGTGATCAGCAAGAGGGGACCGCGATCGTCAGACTCAGACGTGGCCTGATTGCTTAAGCACCGCCCCTTTCTATAAGAACAATTGCTACTTGCAGGGAGCTGCGCTGGTTACAGTTATTAATGGTGCGACTATAGCAACCCCGGTGCGAATCATCAGGGAGAAGTATCCCGTGAACGTCAGCTACTATCGCCCTCGTTCGCTTACTGTCCCCGATCTAGGAACATCTTGAAGTGGGGAGAGGCCGTCCCTCTGAAGAGTCTTCTCGGCTCTTTGGCCTCCGCCTGGGGTCTGGTCACAGAGGAGTGTGTGTGACTTGGGCATCTGTCCGCGGAGGTGGCCTACAGCCCAAGCGCTCAGCGCGCCCCGGGCCAAGGATGCACCATCACATGGGCCTCGAACAAGCACCCGAGTGGGATTTGAGATGCACCGTGAAGGTGACAAATCCAGCTTCTATTACGGGTTCCTAGAACTAGGCTGTCCCCCCACGTAGAGTCCTCTTATGATTCACACGGGGAGAGCTGAGTGACAAGTTCAGGTCTTTCTTTTTTTAAATACGCTGACCTGAAGGGACCTCAGGAGTACGGATGGTGCGTTTCTAGCAGCAGAAGACTCCTCTAGAACACGCTTTTCAAATAGAGGGGGAATCCCACGCGCACATATCTCAAACCCAGCTCGAACTGTCAAACGTAATCCTGTGTGTGTGTGCGTGTGTGCGTGCGTGTGTGCGGTTTTCTAAAATGTGGCGATTCCCTGTTATAAAGATTGGGGCGAGGTTGAAGTCACTTCTCTGAACCGATGCGGGGTGGTCACAGCCTGGCGGGCTCTCCGTAGGGATCGGAACCAAGTCCCCACTTCTCCAAGGGAGCAGAGGAAGTGGGCAGAGCAGTTAAGGCGTCGCGTTCGCAAGCAGCTGCGAGATGCCATCTCCTTGTGGCTGTGGACAGGTCGCCTCGCTTCCCTGAGCCTAGTTTCCTCACCCACGGGAAAGCCACCTGTGGGTGAGGCTGCGGCGAGGAGGCCTGCGATGATGGTAAGCTACGTGCGCGACTCAGGGCCTGGCCCTCGGCGGGGCCTCCCAGAGGGCGCTATCACCTGTCAGGCCTCGTTATGGCCTGGCCAGGGGTTTGAAGTTGGCTGCCCAGCCTGGAGTTGGCCAGCAGGCCACTCAGGGCAGGCTGTGGGTCCAGTGTGGAGGTCACTGCCGTGTGTCCATGCTCCACCCCGGGGCCCTCCAAAGGGCTGCTTGTCCCTCCTCTCCCGCTCCTGCTGGATTCTCAGACTTGGGCTCTTAGGACCTTAGGAGCAAAGGCTGAGGGTGGGGCTGAACTTTAAATCAATGACAACGTTTCTTATGGAGATGAGGCCAATCAAAAAGTGGGGGGCGGAGAGTCACAGCAGACCTGCGTCAGGGCAGGCGCTTCAGAGACCAGCAGGCCGCATTCCTTTCCTAGGTGAATTTAGTCCCCGGTAAAGTCGCCGATTCACACACCTGCTCTTTTTCCCTTGCCACAAAGTGGGCACTGTCCCTCGTTTAAAAGGGATCTCGGGTTGACATCAGTAAGGGAATTCGGCGATTAGCCAGTTCGAGCACGGAAATGCTATTTGTACCAGGGCTAACGGTTGATTAACTAAAAGCTGGATCCACCTCTTCCTCCTCTGCTTTCCCCAAAGGACTTTAAAAAACAAACAAACAAAAAAAAAACCGAACCCTGACATTCCACTCTGAAATTGTACTAGATAGCTGAACAGCCGGGCCAGTGTCATAAGCAGAACTTCGGAGGCAGATGGACTTACGTGTAGCTCACGCCTCGTTTCTCACCTGTGAAACGGTACGGGAACCCCTCCCTTATAAGTTCAAGGTGAAGTGGCTAGGAGCATGGGCTTTCGAGCCAAATCTACTCAAGTGGAAATTCTGACTTTGCCATTTAGTAGCTGTCACTAAAATGACAGCTTGGGCAAGTCACCGAAGTTTTCTCTGACTGCGTCCTCCTCGGCGAACTAGGTTTAAAGCTCCCACCTACGTTAGTCACCTATCGCTATTGCAGCAAGCGACCACAGGGTTCGCGGCTTAGCACAACACACAAGACACGGGGGCACCTATGCGCGCTGCGGCATTATTTACAGTGGCCGAGCCACGGTAGCAACCTCGGCGCCCGCCAATGGACGACTGGATGCAGACGATGTTGTCCATATACACACGATGGAATATCACTCAGCCACACACAAAAAAAAGAAGGAAATTTTGCCACTTGCGACAACGTGGAGGGAACTCGAGAGCATGATGCGAAGAGAAACGAGCCGGAGAAAGGCCGATACCGTATGATTTCACTTATACGCGGAATCCGAGAAACAAAACAAAACTCGGAGGCAGGGAGCAGAGCGGCGGTCCCCAGAGGGGGAGGGCGGGTGGGGGCCGGGCGACGCGGGCGAAGGGCGATAACGTCCAGCAATGACGTGCATGTCTTGGAGGGGAAGGCACGGCATGGCGACGACAGGTAACGATACTGCGTCGCGTGTCTGAAAGTTGCCGAGAGAGTAAATCTTAACGGTTCTCAGGACGCGCAAACAGAAAGTTTTACGGCCTTGTATGGTGACGGACGGTAATGCGACTTATCGTGGTAATCATTTGGCAGAATCTGCAAATACTGAATCATGTCGTACCGCTGAAATGAATGTGATGTTCTATACCAATGATATCTCAATTTAAAAAAACCCACGAATGTTTCGTAGTTTTGGAGGAATGAAACTCGAACTTAGTCTCAGCGGGAGAAATTCTGGGTGTGCGCGGTGCGGCGGTCCCTCTGGGGGCCTCCGGGGAGACCGTTTCTGGCTCCAGAGGCCACCTGCGATCCTTGGGGGCGTGGCCCCTCTCCATTTTTTACATCCAGCGTCGTCGCATTACGCAGACCTCCTGTCTCGCTCCTTCATATTCGAGGACCTCTGTCATCCCGGAGGGGTGGGGGGCGTCCGGGGTCATCTCCCTTCTCGAGGTCAGCTGACGAGCAACCATGGTTCCATCTCAGCCTCGATTCCCCTCCGCCAGCCGAGCGCAGCCAGTTTCCGGGGAGCAGCAGCGAGTGAGTCGTGGACGGCGTTGGTGGGTCGCCGCTCTGCACACCGCGCGAGGTCTCGGAAATGCCAAGAAAGCCAGATGAAGTCATCTCTGCTCAGGGTTAGGGCAGTGCTTGGCGTGGTGAGTAATGAGCAAACCACGGTCTTTGCTTCCTAAGAACTCGTCCCGGGAAATTACTCATCGAGGTCAATGTCGTCTGGGAAAAGGCAGGCCCGTGCGAATGCGAGTTCCTTTGAAGTTCAGGCGGAATTCGTTTTGGTGTAGCAATGCCCAGGATTATAGCGTCTTCCAGCGAAAAGAGATGATATGCAGATCATCAAAGCCTACTCTCTAATTTTGCCAGAGTTAACGGAGGCCTGAAAATGTCTGTAAGGGGCAGAACCCAAAAGACGCGGCAGCCTGCCCACGAGCGCACAGCTGGCGAGGGGCAGAGGCGGGATTCGAACGCAGCTCTGCTCCAGAGCCTGCCGGGCAGACGAGCCGAGGCCCACTCTCACACGCACAGCAGACGCAGGCTCTTGGTGACGGCTGAGCGGACCCTGTCCCTCTGCCACACGGCCGAAGCTGCCGCCTGGCTCTGAGGCCCCAGTGTGCAGAGCCGAGCCCGTGACACCCCGTGACACCCCGCGACACCCCGGGCAAGGGCCCCGGGCCTGCAGGCCCTGCCAAACTCGTCCTGCCGCTCATCGCTCTCATGAAGCCGTTTTCTGTTCCCACGGCAGCTCCCCTCACATGGCAGCAAACCCCGAATACCAGGCATGTTCCGGAGCGAGGGATGGAAGCATATGCCGGAGCCAGAGAGAGAAGCCGGGTGACAGACAGCCTTCTTCTGAGAAGGCGCGTGGCGTCGCAGGCAGGGCCGCTTTTCCATTCCGCGTTCACCCGCCACCCGCCCAGATGGCCCGGCTAGCCTTTTCTTTCACAGGCTTCAAATAAAATGCAACGCCCTCTGGGATTTAACCAAATTCCACCCACTGACAGACTCCCTCTTTACCCAGGTGCTCCTGAAGTCACAGAATTTGACACCTACGCAACCTGACATTTCCCACTGGGAGGGGGAGGCCCGGAGTGGGTGCTCAGCCTTTCACTGAGCCCTTCCGTAAATACTTCCTGGGGATCCCTCTGGGTTTGTGGGTACAGATGAACTTGGCAGCAGGGATCCCTGATCCCTCACGGGGCTACAGCCCGGTGGCCAGCCAAAACAGGATCATGCCTTTTCACTGAGAGGCGCTCTGCAGATGGAGTAGGTGTGGTTGAGGCTGTTTATCGGAGGCTATCAGGGAGGCCTTCATGGAGGAGGTGATGTGTCAAAGCCGCAATGTAGGTGCTGGCTCAAAGTGGGAGGAGGGCACAGCTATTGCGAAGCCGGGGGCGGCATTTGCGAACGAAGCCCGAGACCCGCGAGACGCTGTCGGTGTCGTGAGGGGAACAGAGGTGCCCAGCGGCTCCGGGGAGAGGCAGGCGCGGAGGGGCTCCTCGGGGGGAGCCCCTGGCCTTAGGGGGAGATTCAGATGCTCTCTAGAGGCTACAGGAGCATTTTAAGCATCAAAATGACCCCGTCGGATCTGCACTTTTAAAAATTAAATGTACCGGGGTAACGGGGGTCACTAACACTACCTAAGTTTCAGGCGTACGAATCTGTAACACAACATCTATACCCTCCGTCACATGCTCACCATCCCAAGTCTGGTTTCCTCCCATCGCCCCATATCTGACCCCTTCTCCCCTATTCGCCCCCCTGCCCCCCCCCCCCGCCACCCTGTCCCCTCTGGCAACCACCATGCTGCCATATGTTTCTATGGGTTTTTTTTTTTAAAACACACTTCTGGTGGACGGCTAGCCAGCTGCAGAGGCAGAGCTGTGCCTCGAACTCGGGTCTGCTTCCCCGTCCGGTCCCCTTTCGCAGCAGCCTCGGAGCGTGTGCCCTGGCCTCACCGTTTGCGCCTGGACCATGCAGAGCACAGACCTGCTCCGTGGCCGGTGCCCCTCCCAGCGCTTGTCTCTAGCTGCGGGTCCTGAGGAAGTTAATCTCTGAGACTTGGTTTCTCATCTGTAAAACGATGATGATGATGATGATGATGATGATGATGATGATGGTGATGATGATAATTAGTCCACCTCAGATCATTGTTATAAAAATTTTAAAAGAACAAGGCATGTAATAGGTTTGCCCTCAAATCAATAATCAGTAGGGACTCTTCTGATCGGAACGCCCTTCTCTGTGGTGTGCGGGGCGGGGAGTCAAAGGTTCTGCTGAAGTTTTCTGTGTGTGTTTCCTCAAGGGCTTCCACGGCTGGCCGCCACCGTTTTTGGGTTTCTAGCAAGCGTTTTTTACTCCACCTGTAGGGAGGAACCTGATGACCACAGCTCCCCTCCCATCCGGGGCTGGGTTGCGATCCAAAGGGGCTGGTTATAATCCTGGCCTGGGATCCATATGCAGGTGCCGAGAGGGAGAAGCTTCCTCTTCCCCACAGCCAAGGCTGCTGCCTCCACATGCCCCGGAGGAGGCCGGAGGCCGAGGGGAGGGAGAAATGAGAGAGGCAGAGCTGGGGGGTCAGATGAACAGAGAGGGAGCCTGGGGACAGCACTGAGTCTCCGCTCCTAGTCCCCGAGGCTGTGGGTGGCAGCTCCCCCACCTCCCCCACTCCAATTCTGGGAACTTCCGCAACAGCCCTGCAAGTTTCTCAAGTCGCTAACTGCCGGCCCTGCCGGAGCCAAGTTGAGAGAAGGCCTGACACTTGGAGCCAAAAGAGTTCTGACGAATGGTGTGTTTGTCAGGGCCGCAGGCAATTCTGAATCATCGACCTAGAGCCCCCAAGTTCAAAGAGTTCAAAGAGGCCTCAGAAGGTCATCCAGGATGGTGGCTTAGAAAAACAAACAACACACACACACACACACACACACACACACACACACGGCATTTTGGTTTTCAGAAGCAAAATCTTCTTTTTGACTCTTTAGGAACCCAAATACATGCAACAATGAAGAGCGACCGCGGTTGGAGCCGCCGGTGCGGGAGACCCTCGGTCCTGCCCCCGCCCCCTGCGTCCACCCGCCCACCCTCTGTCCTTCTGAAAGCGGACCAGCTGGTCCCGCTTCCCACGCCCGGAATCACCTGGGCCGCCTCTCTGCTACCTGCTCAGCCAGGCTCAATCGCACACGCCCACCAGGGGCAGCTGACAAGCCCCGAGGAGCCCACTTCCTGCTGCAGCTGGCTCTGATAGCGACACAGTTCCTCCTCGGCCTCCTGGTGACGCTCACCCACCGGTCACAGCCCTCTGGGGTGCAACAGGGCTCATGAAGCACGCCTTCCCCACGACAGCCCTGCCTGAGGACGGTCTTCATGGCCCACTTAGTGCTTGGCTTATGCAGCCTCAGTTCCTTCTGGGACCTCATGTCCAGCTGGTGAGATGCCTGAAATAGGCAGACTTCTGCACAAGGTGTGATTTAAGGCGGGACATAAAGACAAAAGACAGGGAAAGCGTCTACTTAAAACACGCAGAGGTTTTGGGTGGCCCTATTATTTCCCGTGCCGGGCGCCGTGCTGGGGCTGTAGGCACCTCTTCTTTCTCTTTTTGTCCTCACAACACACTGGGGATTGAGGGATTATTTGTAGCCCCATTTGAAAGACGAGGCCCAGAAGAGTTAATGTAGCTGGCTTGCGTTCAAGGGCTCATCAGTGGAAGGACTGGCATTTGAACCCAGAGCTCACGTGACTCCAGAGCTGGTTTCTATCCGAAGACAAGGCTGTCTCTGCTACGGAGCATCTCGCCCCTGGAGAGGGCAAAACTCAGGTGCTCTGAGGGGAGGTAGCATCGAGGCAGATAATTTTTTTGCGAAATTCACACCGCCGTGGCTGGGACACACGGCGGACAGCTCCTTGGCAGGCAAACCTCAGAGGAACGTCCCGTCGAGCATCGCGCAGTCACTGCAGTTCACAGGTGATTCCGTCTGTCATTCAAGTGAGCATCCAGGAAGACACAGGTCTCCGGGGCCAGGACGACGAGGCGTGAGCGTCTGCGTGACCGAACGCGGTGCAGTCCGCCCAGCTTCCCTCTCTCCCGCCTGTCGAGACTCTTTCAGTTCTTACCCGACGCGAACCCCGCTGCCGGGGGCCTCTGTGCTCGAGGGAGAGACTGAGGAGCAAAGCGCCGAAGGAACCGGTTTCGTCCCACCCGGGAGCCTGAGGTGTCTGTCACCAGAGAGGAGACTTGGTCTCTGTTCCCTGTTTTATGGCGTCATTCAAGATCATCTCAGGGTTCCACGGCTGTGTCTGATGGGTTCTTAAAATGCTCCAGGTGTGAACCATAACAGTAACAATAGCAATAACAGGCCCGATGCCTTTTATTGAGCAATTACTAAGCACAGGCGCATGAGCCACCTTGCCCACGCAGCAGGTCCCAGCGGGCACCGCTGTGGTCTCATTTTTTTAGTAGGCATGATCGTCGCGGGCCGGGCGGACCAGGGACAGGCGGAAGCGTCTTTGCCCAGGGTTCTCCACTTGTAGGAGGCAGTTGCTCATAGTTGAACTCCGGCAATGTGACCTTTCTGACATGTTAAGTGAAAACGGCAGATTTCAAAGCAGTCCGACTCAGCAACCAGCAACGGAAAGGAACAAACTGTTATTACTGAAACAAGGAAGAATCTCCCAATAGTTGCGCCGAGTGAGAGAAACTAGGTCAAAGTGGACATGCTGTGTGATTTCATTGACATGATACATTCCGCTGACAGAATTCTCGACATTCAGACCGAGAGAGTGACAGAAAGCAGACCAGAGGCTGCCAGGGTGGGGGAGGGGCAGGACGGGGCTCGTGACGCACGAGGAACCTCGGGGGTGACGGAATTCGTTCTCTCGATGGTGTCAAAGCTCATCACACGGCACACTCTAGACGCACGTAGTTTATCGCATGTCAATTATATCTCAATCCATCAAGGTGTAAACACAGCATTAGGCAAGATTCTGGTTTGTCTTTTTTATTTTATTTTATTTTATTTTTTTATTTTACTTTACTTTACTTTACTTTATTTTATTTTATTTTATTTTAAGGCGAGGCAGGCCTTGGTTGACCTCACAGATTGCAAGGAACTTGCCAGCTTACGATCCCTTATTGTTTTATTTTTCATGCCTACAGCACCGGGTCTTCCTAAGTGGTCTCCCATCCAAGCACTAACCAGGCCCGACCCTGCTTAGCTTTGGAGATCAGCCGGGATCGGGCCTCTTCAGGCTGGCCCAGCCAGAGACTTGGTTTGTCTTTTAAATTAAACCGTGGAAACAAAGGCACATATCTGTGCGTCGCATATATAGATCTAGCTCTCTGTGCGTTGACACGACTCGCCAGGACCTGTGTGAGCTGTGCCCGACCCCCTCCTGGGCACCCTTTCTCACCCCTGGTCCCTCGACCCCCCCGTTGGGCCACCGAACGTCATTCGCTCCCTCCGGCGCTGCCCGCACTCCCTCACCTCCCGGCGTCCTCACCGGCTCTTGTTGCCGCTGCCTGGGACATGGCTCGCCCCGTGTCACCCCTCGGCTAACGCTTCCTGGCTCGCCGGACCGAGGATGCCCCCTCCTCCCGCAGACCCGAGGCCTCCCTTCGGCACCTGGTACTGTAACGATCTAACTAATACGTTCTCTCCCCTGTTACCTTGTAAGTTCATCATGGCGAGAGACCCTCTCGTTCACGGTGGGTTCCTAATACGCAGCACCAAGCCTCGCCCTTCACAGGTTTTCACTAGATCTGTGTTTCAGTGAGTGGCCAAGATGGTCCATCACAATCCTGGTACGTAGCACCCACTAATACTAACGCGTTATGAAGGGAAAGAAGCACACATTAATACGCTCCAATACGCAGCCAGTGTAGTGTCAAGAATGCTTATTAAAATAACAAGTCACGTAGTAGTTGAGAATATAATACTTAGGGTCATTCAGACCCGGCTCCCAATTGCCGGCTAAATTCTCCTGTATCATGGGGATCGCGCTATTCCATCATTATGACGTTTTAATCAGATGAGCAGCCGCGTCACTCAGACCAGCTGAGCATCCTGTCACCAAGCCCTCGTGCGCCTCTGGTTCTCTCCTCACAAAGCCTTCCTCACATAGCGCCTCAGCTGCCCCTCGCGGGACCCTCGCAGGGAGGTGACAGACGTTATTATGACCCCTCTTAAAAGGAGGCCGCGGCCCAGAGAGGCTACCGACTTCACCCAGATCACACAGAAGGTGAACAGCGGCACCAGGTTTGGCCCCCGACTGGGGTGCCGCCTGCTCCCTGGACGCGAGAGTGAGCGGAGGCCCCGCCTCCCCCATCCAGGTGAGTTGGGGCTGCCTGGCAGTTCCTGGGGCTCTGTGTTCTCAGCTTTTATCCCAGGTACACTTGCCCCAGACAGCTGGTAACTTCTGTCCACTCAGCTCCCTTTCCGCAAGTACCACCCCATGCCCTCCACCCTGGGGCTCTGTGCTCAACCAGAGAGAGAGAAGCCGCCCCACGATCAGGCCCCACAAGACCCGGACCCCCGTTTCGTTCATCTCAGAGCTGGAGGAGGTGCTCGGTTTGGCCCAGCCCCCAAAATTTGTTTGATTATGTGTTTAATTTTATTTTCTTCCTTGAATGTAAAAATGGCAGATACATTTCACACAGAACCCTGGTTTCGAGCTTCTCTCCAAGAAATGGGAAGATTCGACAATGAGGGGTCCTCAGTCACAGGTGGCAGCGACAAGCTGGAGTGAAGCAATGGCTGCCCCTCAGGCGAGCACGGCCACCCCTCTTGACCAGGTCCCACCTGGCTCCGGGCAGGTGTGACTCATCTGGCCTCTGGGAGCTTGTGCGTTAGTAAGCCCTCCTCTGGCGGCGTGACCCAACTAGTGGAGAGCTTTTACGTCAATCGTCTTTCTTCCCTTCTGAAAGTGGAAAGACTCAGCATAGAGATCGATTTTTCCACTGATGTGAATTCTACTTCCACCCCAAATTAGACAGAAGGAGCAGTTACACGCAGTTTGGTTTTAAATATATTTTCCACCCCAATGCAAGCATGTTACGCGGCGTACTGAGAATCCTTCCCCCTCTCCAAGCGAAGGTTTATTCAAGACGACCGAAGTTCCCACGGTTCAGCTCTCTACCCTGCGCTTTGGGATGTGAGGACGATTCCAGAACCGGAGCTGAAGAAGCATAATGCCACCGTCTGCGCGGCTTTCAGCGGTGGCGCTGCCCCCGGGGCCGCTGACTGAACGCTCACCAGCTGAATTGCTCTTTCGTTTACTGTTCGAAGCTCAATGCACATGTGCAAAGGCAGCCCCAGTTCCCCCCGAAACCCTGACACCTGTTTTTCTACCTCTCCTAGTTTGCAAATTCTCCAACCCCCCATGCCTTCCAAGGGTCCTTTGCCCCCAAGCAGAGAGGAGCTGGTCCTACCTGCGTAAACATCCTCTCTCCCCGCGGACGCTGGCAACCGCCTGGTTTGTTTTCAACAGATGGGTCCCTGGCAAGGCACGGCTGAAGGGGGCTGAGGCTCTCAGAGTGCGCGGCCCCTGGACCCGGCCAGGCCAGCGGCATCCGCAGGGCTTGGGGGCCTGCTCAGTGCGGTCTCTTAGCCCCACCCCAGACCTACCCAATTCAAATCTGCATCTCAACAAGATCCCCAGTTGACTCACATTTATGTAAATAAAGAAGGCCATTTCTTTGGCGAGGAGGACTGTGGATTGAACAGAAGAGAGCGAGGTGACTGTGGCCAGGAAGAGCTGCTTTGCCTAGAGCCGCTGTGCTCAGAGTTTTTCGTCCCAGGACCATTTACCTCTTGAGGGTTGTCGGGGACCCCGACGAGCTCGTGTCTGGGGGTTACATCTATCAGTATGTGCCGTATTAGAAGTTAAAGCGAGCGAACTTTTGAAATATTGTTAATTCACTTTAAAATAGGCAACGATACATGTTAACGCACATTTTATGAAAGGAGCTGCCTTTTCTAAAGCAAAGTTAATGGTAAGAGTGGCATCGTTTGACATTTTTGCGACTCTCTTTAAATGCCGGTTTTAATAGCAGACAGCTGGACGCCCCGGCGCCTTCTGCGTTCAGCCTGGCGCGGCCTCGCCAGTCGCGTGGTCTGTGCGCACGCCGGAGAGGAGTAATGAAAAAGGCAGCTACCCCCTCAGAACGGCTGTGAATAGTTTTGACTTCGTGTCGCCCCTGGAAGGCTCAGGGTCGGGACTGGGTGGCGGTGAGAAGTGGCCGTGGGGCGCGGCGGTGGACAAAGGCCCGACCGCGGGCGCGGGCCACGCGGACCCCGGGGACAGGAGCCTGCTGCGGGAACGCCTCGCGCCCCGCAGCGCGGAGGTCGTGTAGGGAAGCTGTCACCCCCGTTTCTGCTCTCGACTTGGTCCTAGGGTAGCTGCGGGACTCCGGACAGGTGCCTTGGCGTCTCTGAGCCGGCGGCCTGCAGGATGATCTCCAGGACTGCAGCCCCCGCCTCGGGCCCCCGTCCCGCCTCACCCGCCAACATCGGGAGGTCCCAGCGGGACCTTCCGAGCAAGTCTGTCGTTTGCCCAGCAGAGGGCGATGGAGACCCGCCCTGGCCGGACCCCCGAGGCCCTTCGCCGCCACCCGCGCCAGGCGCAGGCTCCCTCGTGATCCGTGATCCGGGCGGTTCCGGGGCACCGGCGACACCAGGTATCCCGGGCGACCTGTGCCGGCCCCGGGGAGCGGCGGGGAGCCCGAGGGCCTTCGCGTTACCCCGAATGTGGTCGGGTCCGGGTGCTCGGACCCTCCCGCGCGGTCCGGTCTGGGAAGGGCACAGGGAAGAACCGGTTTGGGCAAAGACGTTTCTTTCCCGCTGTGCCTTTTGGTGAGGACCCACCCGGGAGCTCCCCCGGGGAGCCGGGGACCCCGCCCGGGGGGAGCCGGGTGTGGTGGCCGGGAGGGGACCAGGACCACCCGCCTGCGTGCAGGGCTGCAGGCTGCAGGCCAAGCCCACCGCGGGGCGGGGGGGGGGGGGGGGGGGGGGGGGGAGGCCTGGCGCGGCCGGGGGCGGGGACTTGCGGAGCCAGAGGATGACGCCACTGGCCCCCAATGCCTCCAGGTTCACCCCTGTTGTCATGGCGACGACAGCATCCTGGCAGCCTGGATGAGGCCAGCCTGCCCTCAGAAGTGACCAGAACTCCGCTCACTCCGGAAGCCACAGGCGCTAGGGCGAAGGCCCAAGAAGACCCTTCCCCGGGGACACCCTGCCCAGCCACCGACCTTATGGCCCAGGATCATCGAGGTCCTAAAGCACCCTCACCCCAGGGTCTTGGAAAAAACCTGCAAAGTATGGAAGCCCCCAGAGAGCACGTGCCCGCCACGGCTGGCTTTTTAACCCGCTAACGGTTTGTCTTTTGCTCATCTTTCTTTCTTTCCCTGGAGCGGTTTCCTGCGATTCTCTTCCGACCATTTCCTGGCTTCATCTACTTTTAGTGGAGTGACGTTTAAGTCACTTGGGCCAGCTGAGGCTGAGCACCGAGGATGTGCCAGGCAGGGGGAGGGATGATCCCGACAGTGCAGCGGCGGGTGCCGAACACTTAACATGTGGGGCTGCACCCGTGTGAACCCACTCAGCCTTCCCTACGAGGAGGCAGGTCTTACCCTATTCTGCGGAGAAGGGAACTCGATACCCAGCTCATCGGAAACCAGCCAAGAAGTAAAATCAGATAGATCTGAGTCCTAAACTCGAGTCCTTAACTATCACCAGGCAACTTCTCAAAACATCAGTTACAATGGCAGATGTGACCCTTGGTCTCTGGATGCGAAACTTTTTTACTCCTCCGAGACCACGCATTTAATCTTTCATTATGTGTTAACAATTGAGAAGGCCAGGGTAGAAACACTCCTAAAGAAGGACTAAGGAATGCATCCTGATAACGTCGATCCAGCTGGCATCGATCAGATACCCACCACTTGCCAGGCGCTGTGCTCGGCCTTCTGTGATCACCACCGCCACTGACATTCTCGACGACCCGTGAGGTCGGTTCCAGCGCAGGCACAAAGAGGGGACCCGTCCGTGTCCCACAGCTAACGGAGGGCTCCTTAGTCATCCACAGATGCGCGTCCTGGCCACGGTATGCATTCCGGCAACACGTTCTGCTTTGAAGAGAAAGACGAGAGGGCGATGTGTGCGAACACGCCCAAAAATCTCATCTGGTTGGACCATTTCCACCTAAAATGTCTATTATTTTGGAAGCAGGCTAGGATAGGGTTCCCCTCTCATCTCCCTGAGAAAAAAAAGTTGCTAAGCAAATAGTCTAAACAAAGTGAGAACATGTTTATAGGACATTTTAGAGTTAGAAAACACCTTCCTGCTCAGGATTTAATGTCACCTTCACGACTCTTATGGGGAGTCGTCAGAACTGCTTACCTTATATGCAATGTACAGGTGAACTCCAGGAAGAGAGGACTTTTTAACGGCTAAAGAAAACAGTCTTTAATCACGCACAAAGCCCAAAGCGGAAACAACCCAAATGTCCGTCAACGGATGAATGGATAAATAAAATATGGCGTATACACACCATGGAATATTACTGAGCCCTAAAAAGGAGTAAAATTCTGATACAAACTACAACAAGGATGAACCTTGAAGACATTATGTTAAGTGAGATAAGCCAGTCGCAAAAGGACACGTTTTGTCTGATTCGTTTACCTGAGGTCCCTAGGACAGACCAATTTATAGACACTGAAAGTAGAATAGAGGTTATTGGGGCTGGGGGGGGGCGGGAAGGAGGATGGGGAGTTAGTGCTTGACGGGTACAGAGTGTCTGCGATGGTGAACAAGATCTAGAAATGCGTGGTGGTGATGGACGTGCAACATCGTGACTAGATTTAATGCTGCTGAGCTGTACACTTAAAGACGGTTAAAAGGATCCATTTTATTTTATGTATATTTTACTACGATGAAGAAAAAAAAGAGGGCACCGTCGTACCCCTGCCTGTTCGGTTCGGTTTTTTCTTTCTGAGGGGGGTTCTCGTGTGTCCGCTGAAGCAGGATCGGCGTTAACATAAGACCCACTTCTTGGCTTTGCAGAGGTTGCTGCCTCCACTTGAAAGTAAGAAAACATCACACCTTTAAAAATAGCTCACAATCATGTGTTTTCGCTAAATGCAGGAGGCTGGTATTCCCCTCAGGTATTCCAAATGAGCAAGATCTGGCCAGGAGGCGGGAGCAGTGGGCGTGAGTCACTGGTTGTCAGGTGAGGTCATCATGGGGTGACCGTCTGTGTGGAGCGGGCCCTCCACCTCCCACGTCTGCTGCCTTCTCCCCTCAGGGGCGGCCAGGTCAGCAGCCAGCTTCGCTGGAACGCTCTCTGCTCTGGTGTGACGTTAGCCGGGAGACATTCTCCTTTATGACTCCGTGACTCACCATCCCTGCAGATGGGTTCACAAAACCTCCCACAACCGAAGCCAGCTCTGAGGTCAGGACCCTGGATGGCGAGAGAGAGAGAGAGAGAGAGAGAGAGAGAGAGAGAGAGAGAGAGAGAGAGAGAGAGAGAGAGAGAGAGACACATACAGCCCTGGGAAGGGCGAGGAGAAGCCTTTTTTTTTTTTTTTTTTTTTCTGTTCTTTGGAATGCTAAATATCTAAGAAATGATGGGATGGTTTTACTTATCTTGATTATTCCGATTAAGGCAAGTTAGGAGGTTAGGAGAGTGGCGCTCGGAAGGAGACAGTCAACATTTGCCGAATGCTTCTTGCTTCGGAGGAGTGCAACGGGCAAGAGAGATTTCCAACTGTGAATAGAAAAATATACATTCTTAATTAGCTTCCAGTAACTCTGGTTTTCTCAGAGGGGCACCAGAGTTGGAGCTTGGTATGTTTTCATGAAACCGACCCAGGTTTCAAGTAGACGACTCCGGTCTTTACATGAAGAATCATGTTTATGCACGTAACTAGGATATTAATAAGTGATAATGGGGAGGGACTTTCTTGAACATGATTATACACTCATCTAGCAACTATTAACCGAGGTACCACATATATAAAAGATGAAAGAGAGCAAGAAAGAGAAAGTTTCTGTTTTATTTGTTTTGCCTTTTTCCTGTTTAGTCTCTACGTCGTTGAGTCAGTCAGGTATGATGTGAGCCATAGCATCGGACAAGCCAATTGGAAGGGTCAGAAACTAGATTCGAATCAGCTAGAGGTGAAACCTATCCACATGAGGGCTTCGGGCACAGCTGTATCCAGGTGCCCAAGAGATAGAGTCAGGGGTCTGTCCTTCCATGTTTCTCAACAGTGCCTTCGTAGGCCCGTCACCCATAGGCGATGTTTTTGGATTACGGTGGGGACTTTATTCCTTTGTATGATGCTCACCTTCATCAATATGACCTTTGCTCCCAGGGGAACCCACCTGAAAGAAATTTTTGTCCACAAAAATATCTCACAGATCGAGAAAAATAAATGCTGATTCCAAAATAAAAAGCAATGGTTTCTGGGCAGGCAGAAACGCTGGGTGTCCACTCCCTCCCAGTGGACGTCCGCCTCCGGGACGCGGGGGCGGGGGCCGGGAGGGGGGCGGCTCGTCGCTCAGAGTCCACTCGCCTGGTTCCTCAGCGAGTCAGCCTGTCCCGCGAGACCTGTGTGCCCTGGACTTGGCAAATCCGAGTCGAAACTCCCGCTCTTCTCTAGCTGTGTGGCCTCCAGAGACTCCCCGAGAAGCGATCCTGCCACTCACCGCCTGGGCGTGGATGGGAGACGGGCGCCGGGCACCGCATGTGTCACCTCCCCTGACAGCTCTGCAAAGTCGTCACCCACGCGTTCCCCATCTTGCGGACGAAGCAGCTGAGGCCCGGCGGAATTCAGCGACCGGCCCAAGGTCACTAGGCGGGGAAGTGGCGCGCCTGCCCGGGGCCCTCTGCTTCGAAGTCTGGGCCTCACTCTCCTTGTCCGGAAAGTGGGTATGAGATGGAGGAGATGGAGGAAGACAAAGAGGAAGAGGAGTCAAACGCCCACGACAAATCACGCACGCAGTAGACCCAGCCCTCCCCGGCAGGCCTGGCTTCTCCCCGGCAGGCCTGGCTTCTTCTCCCCTCCTTCTCTTTTTCTTTTATTTTGGCCTCTTTTTAAAGCCCCCGCTGGTCCAGGGCGATATTTCCTAATCACGGCTGTGACCTGCTTTTCCCTCGGGGATGTGACCGTCACCCAGAGAACCCACAGCGCGGACCCCAGTGCAGCACCCTGGCCGTTCCCTGGGAAGCCAAGGCGCAGGGAAGGGGGGGGCTCCCTTTGCTCCTGCTCGTGCCTCCGAGCCCTTGACCCCCCCCTGCAGGCCGCGCTCACTCTCACGTGGCTTTACTGTGACTCCCCACTCTGTGGCTGGGCTGTCAGGGCACCTTCCTCTGACACAAGGGGCCTCAGAAAGGGACAGGAAGTGAGGCCAGGTGAAGACTGCCTCGGGGTCTTGAGCTAGCACCTCTAATTCGGATGTATTGGAACTAGAAATGAAGAGGGGTTCTGGGTGGGCGGGGGTGGGGGCTGGGCAGCTCCAGGAGCCAGACCTACGCGGGAGCCTTCCTGAGGAAGGACGGGTGAGAGGGGAGGGGTCAGGACTAGGATTCCACTTCCTGGGACTCGGTCACCCCCGAGACCCTGGCACGTGGGCACTGTGACTTCCCGGCCCAGCGCTTGTCCAGCTTTAACGGCACCGGATTCTGAACCAGCAGTTCTGAGAGGGGCCCGGCCCGCATTCTGACTGTGCCCAGGTGATACTGGTGCTCCCGGCTGCCCGGAACCGGAACCGGAACCGGAGCCGAGTCCGCTTAAATTCTCCGCTCAGTCCCCAGTGATGGGAGGCCTCGAGCTGGGCTATCTGAAGTGAGTATAAAATGCACACCGGATTCTGAAGACCGAGTAAGAATAAAACGAAGCAAGAATATCTCTTTGATAACTTTTTGTATTAAGTAGATGTGGAAATGATAATAGGCATACTGGAAAAAATAAAAAAAATATTGTAAAATTTATTTCATCTGCATCTCTTTTTAATGTCCTAGAAAATTTTAAATTACGCACGCGGCCTGCATCGTATTTTCATCGAATAGCTCTGGCCTAGAGCAGAGGTTTCCAGCCAGATGGGGCGACTTTGCAATGTCCTGGGCAATGGCTGCAGGTGATTTCGATTGTCAGATCTGAGGGGTAGCTGCTGCCATCTCATGCGTAGAGGCCACAGCTGCCACGAAACACCTCGCCACCGTCGACAGCCCCTCACCACTGAGAGTCGCCCAGCCCAGAGCGTCAGCGGCACCAAGGTTGCAAAGTGCTGGTCTGGCGCCATCGCCGCCGTCTCTGAAGCAATGTCACCACCTGTCCGTTGCCTTTGCCCCGCCCCTTTGCACTGGCTCTGAGTGCCAGGAGCTCTGGGACGTGGCCCGCCCGCGGCTCCTCGCACAGCGCCTGGCGTGAGGTCGGCACGGCCGGCGTCTTGCAGTTACACTGTGCGGCTGGCTCTCTAACCGCCTGGGCCAACCAAGTGGCTTGACGTCGTCCATGCACAGGAGCCCGGGCCCACCGGCCGGCGCTGCAGAGCAATGCAGTGGGCCCACCCCGCCCTGCAAACGAGCTGGGACAAGACGTGCTTGGCTGGGTGGCCCTCGCAGCTGCGCCTTCATCAATCAGCAGCAGAGATAGCAATTGTCTCCGAAGGGCTCATCGCCCCGCCCAGCAGGCCTCTCGCAGACCCGGCTGCCTGCTGTGGTTCCCACGGGCTGGGCTGGATTTACCACTGTGGTGGCTTCAGAGGGCTGGCTCCAGCCTGTCCGACGACGGGCCCCTTTCCGCAGTTGCTGGGCCGTGGCAGCCCGGGCCCAGGGTTCCTAAGGAACAGTCATCTCAGCTGCTCTCCCTTCCCAAGAGGCTGGTGGGTGGGGAGGGCGAGGCCCAAAGAATAGCCCAGGTCCACCCAGGGCGTGCGACGGGCAGGGATCCGGCAGATTAACTTCTCTCGCTCAGATAACTCTTTAATCTTCTGCATAAAGTCTTGAAAGCCACCATTCTGGGCCTTCTTTCTGTCTCACCCGTCGCTCCCTGGGGTGGGGCCCTGTCCTGACGGGAGTCTCGAGTCTCGAGTCTCGCTTTGGGCCCAGAGCTGGGCCCTGTGAGCCTGGGTGTGGGGGGGGGGAAGTGCCTTGGGCTCAATTTCCTCTTTTACAACATGGGAGTGGAGCGGGGAGAGAGGAGCAGGTGGCATGCAGATCTGTAGCTCTCTCAGCGTTTCCTCCGGTCTTCGAGAAAAAGCCACGCCGCGGAGCAGGGCCCCATTGCCTCTCTGCCGCCTTCCAGCCTCCCCACCCGCAGTCGGAGCCCTCGCCCCGCGTCCTGGCTACTCCCCAAGCTTCAGTCCTGTGAGCGAGCCTCGTCCTCCACTGCCTGGAAGTCACTGCGTGTGCCACGCTGCTCTTCCATGGAGCTTTCTAGACAGGGCTGCAAAGCACGCACGCTGGGTCACATGGCACGTGTTAGCTGTGTGCCCTTGGATGAGTTACCTACCCTCTCTGTGCCTCGGTTTCTTCTGGAAAATAAGAATAACCACGCTACCCGATTCGCAGGGTCCGTGTGCCGTTTAAGTGAGATGATGCCTGTGCAGCTGTTCACAGTGCTTGGAAGGCAACAAGGAGAAATTCCCTGCCCTCGGCTCTATCATCTCTGGAACCTGTTCCCACTCAGCTCCCAGGCACCAGCCTAGTTGACTCCTCTTCCAGGAAGCCTTCCCTGATTCCCACCTGCCAGCTAAGGTAGCTGCTCCTCCTCTGGGTTCTGACTCATCTAGGACTCACCTCTGTCACCACCCTTATCTCCTGTGTGGTAACTGTCTGTTTACTTGTTTTGCTCCCTCAAGAGACTGCCACTTGTTCTAGTCAAGAGGCTGCAAACAGACGACCTGCCGGCCCAAGCCGCAGGTGTGCTTCAGCTAGACTATGGGCAACTGGGAAACATTTTAATGGCTTGCTAAACTTTGGAAATTAGATCATTCACTGAAAAAATTAAGTCTATGAAAAAATATCTGAAGAATAAAGTCCATGGGAACAATAGGATGATTTCACATAACAACCTGTAATATTACGAGCTTTTCTTAGCACACCAGAAACTGTAAACACAGCCCGCCATCAGCATCTGCACCTGCAGGTCACCTTCAGGCAGGCAGGTGCTCTGAGCCCGCTGCAGGCCCCACCCGGCCCCATGAACACACCCTCTGCCCCAGAAATAAAGTGATGATATAAGCCTGTCATCTAAATCGGGGCACTTTCGCGAGCGAAAGGAGAATGCAGTTTATAGCGACTGATCAGCCAGACGGCCCAGGGAGGACTGGCGCACACATGTCCCTAATCGCACAGGGCCAGGGGTTTGGGGCATTTCTAGGTCCCACATCACATACTTCCTGCCGCGCAAACGCTCGATAAATGGTAACAACTGTGCTGGTGTGGTCTGAGCACCTGCTTAATGTGTTAACTCACGCAGTCCTCCCAAGAACCCTGCGAGGCAGGACCGTGGCCTTCATTTCGCAGATGAGGAAACTGAGGCACGACGCATTAGTATCCCGTCTCGGCTGCACGGCCAGGAGGAGCCAGGGTGGCCTCGGTATAGAAACCAGAACCAGGCTGGGAAATCAAGAGTCAGCTCTGAGAGTCTTCCCGGCTCTAAAAATGTCTGGTTCTCCGTGCTTCTTCCCGGGGCCGTCCCCGCTTTGGTCCTGGCCCTGCTCCGCGTCTCGCGCTGGGCTCCCTCTGGCCGCCTCTCCCCTCATCTCTCGTCTCCTTCTCCTCTCCCTCTCCCTCCTTCTCTCTCTCCTCTCATCTCGTGCGTTCTTACCAACCGTGACTCAACGAGCACTTTCATGGAGGGAGAGTCTGTTTTCAGTAACGCCGGCTTGGTCCGGGCTTGCAGAAACCCGACCAGCGGGGCACCGGGCCTCCTCCACGCTTCAGGGAGGGACCTGCGGACGGAGGCTCCAGGCCCGCGGCTGTGAGATTCAGAGGTCGGTGGACCGGCCGCCCCCTGCCCACTCCCGGCCCGCGCCTCTGTCCTCGCGGGATGTCTGGCTGGGCGGTGGCTGGCTCTGAGCAGACAGGCCTGCAGAGAGGGGAACCGGGTTGGCTGGGCTCAGGCCCCCTTAACAGGAGGCTGACAGGTAAGTAGGGTTAACGGCGCCTCTTCCTCTCTGGCAAGAGGAAGGTATCTAGAAGACACTTTCCACAAAAGCAACCCCTCCCGTGTGTGTCAGGGAGGCGTGCGAAACGAATGTGTTTCAATGGGAGAAGACAGTCCTGGAATGTTATTTCGAAGCTGAAGAAAAAGGCAAGCATCCCACAACAGGCAGGAGCGAGGCGGCAGGGTGGGGGGCGTGGGTCCCTTCCCCCCCAGCAAGGGGTTGAGGAGAAGGCGGGGCGGAGGCGGAGGCGGAAAGAGAGATGGGAAATCAAACGGGAGTCGCCCGCCCGGGGAGCAGTCGAGGAGTCGTGAGAGGGGTGACGGGTTTCTAAACACTCGGGGCCGGACTTCGGCAGCCTTGCCCTGAGCAGCTGCCGGGGTGGCGGTGCTCGAATGAGCCCCTGAGGAAGGAAGGAGCAGGCCGCAGGGGGCCAGGCGCCAGGCTCGGGCCGGGGCTGGGCTTCGCCCTCCTTTCACCCTGGTGTCCAGTGGTCCCACGAGGCCGCCGGAGGGGAAGTGTGCAGACGGCTCTGCGGGTGGCGGTGGGTGAGTCAGGGCCGCACCCAGCTCCCCCCACCCCTGCTGCCAGCCCACAGGCGTGGCAGCCGCTGGGTGTCACCCTGAGAGCGAGAGCGAGGGGGGCGGGGGGGGGGCTGGTCACTGGAATTCACACCAACCGACCTGCAGCTGCCGGGCCTGGCTTCGGAAACCCGTCCTCGCTCAGGCGGCTTCGTCCATTCTGGCAGTTCAAGGTGACCCGGCTGCTGAGAGTTTGCGATTTCAATGTCAACAGCGCGAGGGGGTGGGCTCAGCCCAGCTGTAAACACCTGGCACCAAGCAGTTCATTGCCTACCCTTCCCCGGCCCCCGCAGGTGTAAGTCCTGAGCAGCCGGGAGCCCCGCGATGGGCCCCACTGTGTACCCACCGCTCGACACACAGGCTGCTATACAGGAGGTGCTCAGTAACCGAGAGGATGAATGAGCATGCCTTCGGATCTCCCTGCCGTCCCTGACCAGCCGTGCGACCCCTGCCCAAGTCCCTTAACCCCTCTGGGCTGCTGCTTCCCTCATCGGCACCGTGGGACAGTGCCGGTAAAAGTATAGACGTGATGCCGCACCCCCTCGCCCCCTGACCCCCTTGCCCCCTGACCCCCTCGCCCCTGGGGAAATAAGACGGCGGGGACCCCCAGCGCTGCGGCAGGGGTGTGGACGGAGGGGACGTTTTCGGCTTGGAGAGTCTGCAGCCTCTGTTGCTGGGAGTTCCGGGTGTGTCTGTCACACAGATGCTACTTCCTTGGGAAGACAGAGGCGGCAAAGGGCTCCGACACCTGGGTTGGACGCCCGCCTCCACCGCGATCGTGGGCAAGCCGCCTCGTCTCTGAAACAGAGTCACCGTGAGGTTCGGACGAGATCGGACCCACGCCTGGCCGGTGCGGGGCAGACGCTCAGCCAGGCTGCGGCGGCCGCCCCGGCCCCGCGAGGCGGACCAGACATGACTCTCTCCCCAGGGTGCAAAAGAGGAAACCAGAGCTGGCCAGGTGGAGAGGCCGCCTCGCAGACAGCTCGGCCCCAGGGCCCACCGCGGCTGCCAGAGTAAGGTGACAAGGGACGTCTGGCCACCCCTGCCCCCACCTCTCGCTGGGTGGAGACCTGAAACACAAGCCCATCGGTGTCAGAAAGAAGAGAAGGGGCCGGCCGAGCGGAGGGGAGCGAGCGGCCCCCCGGGAGCCTCGGGAAGGCAGTCTAGGGCGAGGTCAAGTCGAGGGCGGCCAGAGGGTGGGAGGATTGTGTGACAAGAGGGGGACCGGGGACCGGTGACCGAGGCGGCAAGGGGTGGAAAGCCAGTCCTGAGAATGAGGAAGGAAGCGCTTTATCAGCGTTCACAGGAACGGAGAGGGAAGTTGTTTGCATCTGGCCAGATACCTCGCTGTGACCCCGTCTCCACTCAGGGGTCCCTGTGGGCTTCGCTTTCAAAAGTCTCTTGGGAGAAACCACATGGCCCCGAATCCTAGAAGCTGCCCTCGGCCCGCACCAAGGGGCTGGTCCTCCGCCTGGCGGGCCCGCGGCTTCTCGTGAGAGTTGGCATTTCCCACGCTCTCAGTCTGTCTGTTTTAAGGGAAACTGAGGCTGGAACCTGGCCCCTGGTCCTACTTCTGCCATTAGCTCACTGGCGCTGGGATCCCAGTGGCTTCCCCCAGCTCGGCCTCAGTTTCCCCTCCTCCTCTTCCCTTCCCTCCGGAGCAAAGGGTGTGAGGTGCTAAGGCGAAAGTGACCCTGATCAAATGGTGTGGCTCAGTCAACAGCCAGCCCCGGGGTCAGCTTCGGGGAGCGGTGTAAGGCGGCGCGGGGCGCTGAGATTCCGAACCCGCACAGGCAGGCGGAAGCGTGTGCTCCCGCGGGCGACGCCGCTGTGCTACGTGGGCAGCGCTCCGAGGCCCGGCGGGGTGCGCCGCCCCGGGCGCGGGGCTGCAGCGGCAGTGACGGCGCCCCAAGTCCCGAGCCGATGGTCGTGCAAATGCAGGTGGCGAAGCCCACGTCCAAACCCGCCCCGAGGGACTCCTCTCCACCACGGCTCCGTTCAAATCCACACCAGATGACTGGGTGTGGGGAAGTTTCTTTCTTTTTTAATTAAAAACATTTCCCCCTCGGAATGAACACGGATCACCGGCACTTTTAAAGGGAATACCCAACGGAAGCATCTGCAGACAGCACGATGAATGGTCTGGAATCCGATTTCAGCGAACCGAGTTCTGGAGGGATTATAAATAAAGCAAAATTGTCCATGAACTGATCGCTCCTGAAGTGGGGTATTGGGTGTGAGGTTCTTTATGCTGTTCCCACCCACTGTGAACGTGTTTGAAAATGTCCAGGATCACTTAAAAATGTAATTTAAATTTCACGTTTAAAAAGTAACTAATTCACGAGAAACAAATTGGCCTTGGAAAGGCCCCGTCACGGGGCGGTGGCAGTGGGTCACCTGCCCTCGCCTGGAAGCTCTTTGAGGTCGCCTGGAGAAGTCACTCACTCTGGCCCCCCGGTTCTGTTCTCCCTGGGCCACATGGGCCCCCTCTGCGTCCATGAAAACTATCCACCCCCAAACTGCAGCCAAGTGCAGACCGTGGGTCAGGCTTCCCGAAGCTGCACTGCGCTTTGGTGACAGAATTTGGACCCAGAGGTGGTTCATGTCGACCTAGTCAGAAGATTGGGAGAATCTCTTATAAATGTTATTAGCAAAAGCTCAGGGGCTGCCCATGACTTGGGACACTCAGAAAACTGGGGAAGATGGGCCCCCTGACCTCCGCATGACGGCCGAGGGTCCAGGAGTGTCCCTTACCCCAGGCCCCACGGCCCAGGATGCTCCGAGTGCCACTGTCCTTCCAGACGCCGCCGAAAGCAGGAGACCTAAAGCCTCCCCGTCCGCAGCCATGTCTTCCTCGCACACGTGGCCTGCTTCACACGGAGCGCTGGTGGCGCATTCACGCGATCATTACTCATGGAGGCTGAGCATGCACGTGGGGTTACTGCGGAGAGCAAGCAGGTGGGTAGAAGTGGACGGAAGGTGGCCCAGGTCCCGCAACGGGCACGGAACAGACGTGGTCTTCACGTTCCAGAAGCGTCTCTCTTTCTAGGGAAGGAGGGGAACACCAACTGTTATATATGCTAATGATCCTTTCACTGAGATTCTGACGAGCGCCTTACAGAAGGGCAGGACCTGAGCAGGAGCGTAAGAGAATGCGATCTGACGCGGGGGTGCGGGGTGTGCGTGGGGAGGTGAAGCAGCCTCCCGAAGAGAACCGGGTCCACGTGGAGATCTGGGGATCTGAGGCAGTCACTGGGTAGCAAGGGAACAGGGTGATTTCAGACGCACACAGCCTGTGCCAAGGCCAGAAGGAGGAGCCGGGCACGTCCAAGCGGGCGGAGGGACGCTGTGCGGTCTGAGGAGGCCCGGGGCGGGGGCGCAGGGGGTGCGGGGGCGTGGGAAGGGATGGGGGAGAAGGTGCTGGTGGCAGATCGCGAAGGCGCTTGAAGGCCAAGTTAAGGGTGTGTGTGTGTGTGTGTGTGTGCGCGTGTGTGTGGATGCTATTCTTTTAAACCTAAAATGACCGCTCTGGCGGGGGCGTCTGAGCAGATCCCGGCAAACGCGGCGGCCGCAGGGCCTGGGCTAGCCCGCACGGCGCATGCGTGAGGAGGCGGCGCAGCCCTGTGGACTCACGCTTGGGGACTGGGGCCTGGCCTGAATGTCAGCTCCCACTGACTCTGAGGCGGCATTCTTGTGCAGTGAGCAACGTGTACAACTGTACACAGTGGCCGTGGATCGTGGAAACCAGAGAAATCATAAGGACTTTTGTTCACAAATCTGCCTCCTGCACTTGAAGAACCTTGAACTCTTGAGTTCTTGAGCTCCATGTTCACATTTGTAAGACGGGGTGCTGCGCATGTTTGCCGAATGCGTTCTCTCTCGGCCACTTTTTCTTTAGATTTTGTCTTGGTCTTGTCCACTAAATGCATAATGGCTTCCTTTTAATATACACCTGTATGGTGTTAGAAAGCTCCATGTTAGACACTTTGCCCCTTAGCCCTCCAAGCATCTTATATCTGTCCATCACGGAGACCAGGCCCCAGGCACAGGGTCCTGCCGCGTGTGAACTCCAGTCCTGGGGGCCTGGTGCGTGTGGAGGGCACACGGTCCCGTAAGGAGCCTCATGCTTGCATCTTGCGACTTTGAATTGTGGAATGTCAGAGCCGAAAGGGACCGTTTGGGACCTCATTTTACAGATGGGCAACTGAGGCGCAGAGAAGTGAGAACCAGAACAGGACTAGAGACCAGGCCCCTCGACAGGTGTGGAAGAGGTAGATAGAGATCGGGAGTGGAGATCAGAAGAGAGAGACTGGGAGAGGAAATAGCTCTCTGGGATGCTGTCTGACCGGCACGGTGTCAGGGTGAGCGCAGGACACCAGAGAGTCCTTGGTGACCGTTTGAAGGGGAAGAGAAGGAGGAAGAAAACAAGACTTCCTCAAGGGCTGGGTGGGTCCCTAGGCTGGAATCCCTTTGCATCCAGCCCGGCCATAGATTTTTCCAGACACGAAGTGGAATTTCTTGTTCTGGGCCTGGACGGTCTGGAGGCCCTTGGCCCGCAGCCAGGGCAGCCTGTGCTGACAGCCAGCCACCGCCAGCCCGGGCACTGGGCGAAGCCTGGTTCCCCTCCCAGGGGCCTCCGCCTGGGGTTTTCCTGGTCCTGGGCCTGCATCACAGCTGCTGTCCGGCCCTGTCGCCTCCAGTCCCACCAGCATTGCCCTGAGCTGGAAAACCCCTCGGGGCCCACGCAGCTGTGACCATAGGGGCAGGAAGCTGTGACACCAGGGCGCGCAGGGTGTGGGGTTTATTCTTAGAGTGTGGTTGGGAAGGGCGGGGCCCAGCGGGGTGGAGCGGGATGGAATGGTCAGGAGAGAACGGAACGGAAGGATCCAGAAGGGAGGGACCCTCTGAATTTCAGGCGAGCTTTCTTTCCAAAAGTGCCCGTGTCTGCTTCTGACCCCGGGAGTGTCTCCCTGCTTTGAGTGGCCATGGTGACTCTTCGGGGACATCTCAGGATCCTGGGTCCAGCCCCTCAGTTCAGGGACCCCGATCTGTGAAGCTGAGTGGTAGCAGCAGTGGGAACAGTGTAAGTAACGGCTGTCCTTGATCAAGCACTTTCCAGACGCCAGATTTTCTGTATCCAGCACCGTGCACGGCACATGCTGCGCCCTTCAACAAACGGCAGCCTTATTTAATCCACACGTCCATGTTAAGATTAATCTGAAACAAGTATTAATCCCATTTTACAGACGTGGAAACTGAGGCTCGAAGAGCGTAAATCGTTTTCCTGATGTCATGTAGCCGTTTGTCCACCAATTTGACAGATTGTTGTCGAGTCACTGCCGTATGGTGGCCGGTGCAGTAGGTGATGGACAGAGCCCTGGACAAGGTCCACACCCTCGGGTCTATTTGTGTCTGCAGTAGTGAAGGGCGTCTGACTGTGAACGAATAAGCCAGTCAGAAAGGAAGGTGACTGCAGAGTGGCATGGGGCACGAGCCGGGCAGGAGACGCACGGTGAGCGTGAGCGAGCTGCTGTTCTGGAAAGGAGGGCGTGGGAGGGCTTGTTTTCAGGGGTGACATTGGAGCCAGGCTTGGATTGGGTGAGAAGGAGCCTGGGAAAGGCTGTTCCCAGCAGAGCCAATGGCAATAGCAAAGGCCCTGGGGTGGGGGGCGGGGGGCATGAACCTGGTTTCCAGGAGGCCCCAGGAGGGACGGAAGTTGGCACAGGGGTCGTGGCAGTGGGTAGGCCTGGGCCATGGTCACCTTTGGACCATGAGGAGGGGATGAGGTGGGCAGGGGCCATCAGTGGCAGTGGCTGGATTTTAATCTGTAAATCCGGGCCTTCATGTCTGGCTGGGACTCTGCCCCTTTGGTCTAGGTCACAGTCCTGACTCCGAGCCGGGCTCGGGCAGGGGTGACTCACCTGGCTCGCTGCTGGCCGCAGCCCCCTCCGCTCAGTGTGCCATGGGTAACAGCTCACACCAAGGAGCTAAGGAGCCTGTCTGGCCGATGGGTTCTCCACCGAGTGACAGGAACAAACCCCAGACAATCGGCAGATCAGCCCTAAAGGCAGGAGCAGCTGTGCAGACCCGCGACCTGCCTCCCTGTCCCCTTGAGGCTTCTTCCATCCTCCCTGCGCTAGCTAGTCCCTCACAGTGGAGTCGGCATCGTCTGACCGGGGTTCAAGTCCTACCCCCATCGCCTGTAACCACCGGGGCTGTGAGCAAGTCACTGAACCACCTCCCGGAGCCTCGGCCCCCTCACCTGTGCAGTGGGCTAACACCTGTCTGCTCTCACAAGGCTGTGGGTGAGCGCGAAATACGATAGGAGTGGTATCAGCTGACACCGAGGGCCTGCCCCGGGCCAAGCACATAGTAATTCCCTTACGTGCCTTGACTCACTTCGTCCTCACATCGCCACGAGGGGACGGGGATCGTCATCAGAGCCAGCTTCGTTGGGCGGGCGGCTGGGCAGTCGTGTACAAGGGCCCCACACTAGGTTATACACTCAGCCATGGCTGCTTAGAAATGCTTAATAATTTTCAACAAGTCCCCCCACCCGGCCCTTTTCATGTTTCACTGGGCCAGGCCCATTCTGCAGACGGTCAGATTACCGTAAATTCACTCGTACGTTAAAGAAATGTTTAGTCTACGGCCACGTCACCCTGAACATGCCCGGTCTTGTCTGATCTTGGAAGCTAAGCAGGGTTGGACGTGGTTAGTCCTCGGATGGGAGACCACCGAAGACTATCAGGTGCTGTAGGTGGAAAAAAAATAAAAGAATAAAGAAGCGTTCGGCCGAAGGCCCTGGGGAGGAAGGAGTGAGCAGCAGGGAACTCCCTGCCGTCACGAGGTCTCCTTCGCATCACTAGCCGGACGAGGGAACTGAGGTTCCGAGAAGGTGAGTGACAGGGAAGAAGGGGTGCCCAGGTTCCAGCAGCGCCCTTCCCCACGGTGCCATCCGCCCCTTTAGCAAAAGGTTGGAAGGTGTTTAACGGGACGCGGGGCAAGGGAATACTCAATTCCGCTCTCAGTGCTTTAAGTGTGTTAACTCAGGACAACACCCTCCCTCAGAGACAAGGACGCGGAGGGAGGCCCCGCGAGGGCCAGGCACGGGCCGGCGGCTCCACGAGGCGAGGAGGCAGAGCAGGCCGGCTCCGGCCGCCCCTGCGCTGCTTTCTGAAATAACCATTCAGAAAATGGTGACTTTTACAATTACTTTAATCACCCTCATTTTCGTTGTTGTCTCGGGACCTGCCATGCATGAGGCATGACCCAAAGCGCTCTGTGGAAAATAGAAGAATTAACCAAGAAAGGAGCAGATCCATACGACACCTGCAGAGCCCGTCCCCCACAGCGCCCACCCCGGGTCTGACACGACTTGTCTCCGGGCCTTGACCCCAGCCTTCCCCATCCTGTCTTGAGCCAGCGATGAGGTCTCTCAGCGCTCAGGGTGGAGAAAACCGGGTCCCGCCTCCCAGTCAACAGGTCGGCTGTGGGGAGGAGCCGTTCACAGCGATGCTTATCACCGGGTAACAGCCTTCCTCTTCCTCCCCGTGTGGGGACAGGGCCATCTCCCCCAGGGGCCGCGCCGTGTTGGGGTCCCATCTCCCCAGAGTCAGGCCGGCTTTCAGCCTGAGAGAGTCGAGGGCTCTGGCAGGGACCCCAGCCCAGAATAGCGCTTCCCATGGCCTTCCCTGCTGCCGGGCAGTCCTGCCCCTCCTTCCTCGTCCCCGAACCTTGTCGAGGGCCTGCCATGTGCCAGGCACTACTCTGAGCGCTGGAGTGACAGCGGAGAGGAGAGCGGGCGAAGGCCCTGGCCGCGGCGGGCTTCGGCTCCAGCCCCAGATGCGCCCCCCGGAATTCTTTCGCTTGGGCGGCAGACTTCGGGAGTTTCGCCTCACGGGACACACCGGATGCTTTCACTCTTAAATATTACAGAGTTTTGTACAAGGGTGTGGGGAGGGTACTTGTTCACAGTTTCGGGGAGGGGAGTACATCTGGCCCCCCTTATTCCATTTTGGCTGGAATCAGAAGTTTTTCCTTATGAAAAAGCCTCCAGGCCTGCGAGAGGCAAGACCTGGAAGGGCCTCAGTTATTGACGCCTTCACGCGAATGCGTTTCCAGGCGCCGTTCTGAAACAGGCAGCCGTGGGGGCTGCGGGGCTGGGCGGCGCCCAGGCGGGATGCAGGGACGGAGGAAACACGAGCGCAAAGGCTCACGTCGCATCGTCCCCTTTGCCGCCGCCACAGTCCCGCAGACCCGCCAGCGAGCCCGGCGCTTTATTTCCATTTTACCTGTGCGCGAAGTGACACTGGGACCGTCTCAATGACTGGCTGGAAGTCACAGGGCTCATCGAGACTCAGGGCTTCTGGCCTCCACCCTGGGCTCCTTCTAACGCACTTGGGGTCGGGGGTCACCATCGGGGAGGGAGGGCAAAGGGCACCTGTGAGCCCGGCCCTGGGCTGACGCTGTTGTTTCACGCACCGCTGGCCTCGTGCCTTCTGTCCCAGGCTGGTCTGGGAAGCGGCTTCGGCCTCCCAGGGGCGCAGGTCAGGCCAGCTCAGGTCCCCGGAGCCACAGGTGAGGAGGACGTGAGCAGTGTGACGCTCCCCGAAGGCAGGGACCGCGGAGGGTCCAGTTACCCCTGGGGTGCCAGCGCCTGGGACAGCGCCTGACCCCCAGTAGGTTCTCAAGAAACACTCATCAAGTGACAAACGCAAGACAAGGGATTTGGGCTTAGCCGACAAGGAGCGCTCACCTCCGGGCTCCGTCCGGGAACTGGGGATGGTCAGCCTTCCCGCGTCCCTTCTGTTTTGCTGATACAGCGCATGCTGTTTATTACGCACAGCTGAATCCCCGCACCTAATCAGAGCCTGTCACACAGTAGGTGCTTAAGAAATATTTGCTGGGTGAGTGGAGGAGAGAAAAGCCCGGGGTTTGGGGCGCCTGTGTGGTTAACGGCGAGGAATTTGGCGTCAGGCCTACGTTTGACTGCTGGCCCTGCCTCTTATTAGCTGTGTGACTTGAAAACGACCCCGAGCCTCAGTTTCCCCCATGCCGTAATGAGGAGCACCTTGCTCTCTCCAGCAGGGTGTCCCTGAGCATCAGGCGAGGTCACGCGTGTGAAGTGCGCAGCAGGGTCCCACTCACAGACAGTGATCTAGTGTTATTGAAGTCCTCGTGTGTCTAAGATGAGGGTGCATTTTTTTAAGGGCCATTTTTCTTCCAAAGGACACTTATCCCTGGGCTTCCCCCGAAAGACTCCAAAGGTCATTCTCCCCAAAGACGAGGCCATAAGGAAAGTAAATTCCTGCTAAATCTCCCCTCCAAAGCGTAGTGCCCCCTGCAGCCTGCAGGCCAGCGCCTCGGCCCGCCTTGCCCAGGCTGGGTCCCGAGGTGACTGTGTTGAGCGTGGGGGTGCCAGGCTCTCTGCTCCCGGCCTTGGTCCTCAGCAGCCCTTTGAAGTTGGGATGTGCCTTTTCTTGTCTTGCGGTTGGCTGGGTCTCAAGACTAACAAGCAGTCAGTTTCCTCGCCAGGGTGAAGTGGATGCTCCAGAGATCAGCCGTGCAGATAGCGAGTGAAATCTAGTCGTCCGGCGAAGGCGGCCAGCAGATACGGTGACTGCCCCGAGCTCCGCCATGCCCACTGCGGCAGACCCCCCTCCTTCGTGGGTCTGGTCCAGGGCTGGGTCTCAGCTGCCTCACAGGCTGGAGTGCCAGGTCTTTCTGGCCTCCACTATCTGGATCTTTGGACGCCACAAGTATAGGTCAGTTTTTGCCTTAGAAACTTTGGTTGTTATCAAGGGGAAGATTCTGTGGCTTTGAAGAGAAGACGGATGAGGCTGACCTTCGTGTGGACGGCAATCGAAGGCAGTGGGGTGCCCAGAGACCGATTAGACAGGGCTCTGACACTGAGAGGGTGGGAAGATCCAGAAGATAAGGGGGGCGGGGGTGCAGGGCACAGAGAGAGCTCTCGAGGCATGCAAGCGATTACTATGTCCACCCGACAATAAGGAGAGACCAGACGCAAGCGTCCATCTCTTTCTCTTGACGTACAAAAGTCCGACCCAAGTTTAAGGCTCATTCACTACTCTCTTCTTTGCAGAGTTTTCTGGCATTTAAATTTCTCCGGGCCTCGCTACGCCATGGCTCTCCTCGAGCACGTGTGTACGCGTGTGTCTATGGCTGCCTGGCACGCTTCCGTTCATTCATCTATTCATTCACTCACTCAAAAGTAGGTGGGCCAGTCCAGTGGTCAGGTGGGCCCGTCCAGTGGTCAGGAGCGCGCAGGAAAGCCAGGCGGCTGCTGGTCGCGCTGACGCCGGCCATGTAAGCCTAGGTCAGTCAGCTACCTCCCGTCTCTGCCTCACCCTTTTGCCTCTGAAACGAGCATAATAGCAAGAGCCTCTCAAGGCTGGGGGGCAGGCAGCTGAATGGACACCCGCAAATATTTAGAACATAGTAGGCCCTCAACAACAAGGATATCCTTTTTTAGCGAACATTTATCGGGCATCTCATTGATATCCAGCACCGCGTGTGCAAATATCACTGGGCTTTTTGGGATAAAAGCTGATGCCTGTCTTCAGACTGCACACCGACCTCTGACCTTCGGTAAGTTCCCTTCCTTATCTGCAGGAAAATGTTCACTGATGAACCCACCACGAGGGAAGGATGATTATTCCTTCCCTAATCAGAGCTTGAACCACCCAAGGTTGCTGCCGTCACGTCTTAAGGATCAAAGGCCTGCAGTGGCTCGGCCACTTACACACAGATTTTTTTTCTACCTGCCCAGGAGCCTCCGTTTCCTCAGCTTGGCAGGTGCGGGGTAACGTCTGCCCTTTAAGATTGGCGGGGGCTTCGTGGAACCTCAAACGCCTCGTGTTGCGCGGGCTGAGGATGGCATCCCTTGGCTCCACCGAGAGTCTCCTCAGGGCAGGGACTTCTTGTCCCTGTTGCAACAGCACATGCTAGGGCTACGTGCAGGGATGGGGGGGGTCTCTGTCACCTTATCCATAAATAGCTTGCACCGTGGACGCCTGTGCGAGCCCGAACTCTTATCATTGCAGGCAACGGAATCCTCTCTCCGACGGCTGAGGTGCACAGGGGAAGCGCGGGGTGACGCATCTGGGGGCGACGCATCTGGGGGTGACCCGTGCACACGCGGGAGGAGCGCAGGAGCAGCCAGGCCCCGGGGCGGCGGGCAGCTCACTGTGCGCGCCCCGCTTCCGTCTTTCTGTCCCCGCCTGTCCTCGCCACCCCCTCAGACCAGCGCCTTCCGTGTGCCACCAAGACTGTCCCGGCTCCTCAGGGAGAAACTGAATGTTCTTCCGTAGATCCAGACCAAAAAATCAGGGCAGGGTTCTGATTGGCCGGCTCAGGTCACGTGTTCGTTAGCGGATCCATCCGCTGGGGGCAGCGCAGGGGCGGTGGCGATCGAATGGCGCAGCGTGGACGCAGCCCGGGGTGGGGGGTCCGCCCAGGCCTCGGCACCGCGCGAGCGAGGCCCCCCCTCAGCCGCCGAGAACGTCTGCTGCTCGCTGCTCGCCACGCGTGGCGCTTCCGTCGTTCCCGGGCTGAATGAACGTCACCTCCCGAGGAGACGGCAAGTTCCGTCCGAGCAAGAATGACGATGTCGGATGCTGTTTTCCTTCTTCTTGTGCCTCTCCCCCTGCCCATCACGCACGGGGTGGCGATGTCGGTCACACTGCTAGTCCTGTGGTCACGGACCGTCCCAGATCAGAGATGAAAGAATTGGGACGCAGAGACGGAGAGCAAGCTGCCCAAGGTCGCGAAGCTGGAACTCGACTCCGGGTCGCCTGCCCTGTGACTTCTGAGGTTCCCTGTCCCTCTCCCTGTCTCAGGGCGAAGGCTCTGTCGTCCTCATCTTCACCTCCAAACGGCTCCTCCACTTCCTGCCTCCCCAGGCTTATCTCATGCATTCTGTACATCTTCAAGGTGGTGATTATTTTTATTGTGATTTTTATTGTCGCCGGAGGCGCCAGCCCTGGCCCACTTCCCACTCATCAGAGATAAAGGAAACTTTGACTCTGCCTCCCAGCCAGGGCAGCCTTCCTTCTCAAGCCTGCTTCATCCCCTCGCCTCAGGTCTTCGGCATTTGCGGTTCTGTTCCGGACACCGTATTCGTTTTCTGGGCTGCTGTAACACAGGACCACACACCTCCAAGAACAGAGGTGTGTGGTCTCAAGTCCGCGAGGCCGGTGTGGGTAGGTTGGCGCCCCCAGAGGCCATGAGGGGGTCTGTGTTCCAGGCATCCGCCCAGCGTCCGGCTGGTGGCTCACTGGCTCGCTGGCTCGCCGGCTCGCCGGCCACCTCTTGTGTTCCTCGGCTCGTAGACGCCTCGCCCCAACCTGCACCTCCATCTTCGCCTGGCATCCTCCCTGTGTGCCTGCCTGTGTCCAAACTCCCCCTTTTTACAGGGACACCAGCCGGATCGGGTGAGGGGCCACCTTCCTGACCTCACGGTACCGTGGTCACCTCTGTCAGACCCTGTTCCCAAATTAAGTCTCATTCTGTGATACTGGGGTGTTGGGACTTCAATGTCTTTTTTTGGAGGGGACACAATTCAACCCAGAACAAACATCATTCTTACCCCTTTCCCCGCCTGAACCAGCCGACTCCCACTGACCCGCCCCAGTTCGGGCGACCCCCCTGACGGTCAGTGGCCCGTCCTCCTTCATGTTTGCATGGGTCATGATTTCTGCTCATGTTATTATCTGGGGAGTATCCGTGTCCCCTCAGATGCTCCCCTTCATGAGGACAGGAGTGTGACTGTCCTGTGAGCTACTGCGACCCCAAACCTGAATGAATGAATGAATGAATGAATGACGGAGGAATTAATCCTCGCTAATCACCAAGGTGAGTGGGTTCTCAGCGAGGGCCTCAGAGGCCGAGGCTGGTTTCCTGCAGAGTCCCCCGGGGCCGGCCCCGGCCCTCACACACCCTCGCCAGCTGCTGACTGATGACGGTCACCACCTCTCCCATCTGTCACCCCGGGAGACTCCGTCTCAACACCGCCACGCAGGGAAGGGCTCGCCAACCTGAGGGACAGTGGAGGTGAGTCAGAAGGGATGGTAAAGTGGACGGCGCTGAAACCAGACCCCTGGCACAGAGCTGGGGTGCAGGTTCACCGAAGGTAAGGGTGCCCGAGGGAGCATCGCCTTTCAGGAACACGCTCTAGTTGGCAGGGGGCCCAGGGTGCCCCAAGCCCCAGGTCCTCGTGGCTGCTGTGCCAGCACGGCCCGAGGAAGGTGACAGGTGGACCTGTCGGAGACACGCCTCCCCCAGCCGCCGTTCCAGCCTCACCTGTGTAGCAGGTGCAGCTTTAAGCTCTGCGGCCTGGACTTTTTCTTATGTGGACCAGGCGGACACACTGAGGGGCATTCCGGGGCTCAACTGATGCAACTTGACCTGTCTCCTACCCCCCAAAATTCCAGCCCCCACGCTTCCCAGGACTTCTCGGGACTCCTCATAGGCAGCAAATTCCAAAGGGAAAAACAAAGGCCTCCCAACACCCAGCCCAGGACAAGGGCCAAGCTGGAAAAAGTGACTTGCGGGCCAGTCACCACGTTTTTCCCCAGTGAAAGGCTGACTCATCGCGACAGGCCCGGGCTGGCTGGGACTCGAGCCGCTGGCTTGGAACATGCCTGAGCAGTGATTGCCTTGTCTGAAAGGCTGGTCCGTGAGAAGCCACAGGTCCAGGGCAGAGGCCACCGCCCTGGGAAACAGCCGCATGTGCCCTCGGGGGCCCTGAAGGAAGCAGGGGTGTGGTGGGGGTTGAGGGCCAAGCCTCACGTCCCTCATACTCTTGGGGGTCTGGCACAGCATGGGCTGGGTAAGGTCCGGACAGGCCGGGGGTGAGAGGGGAATGAGCCTTAGGCGTGGACGTCCTGGTCTCCCTCCCCCTAGAAAATGCAAATGGAAAACAACGCTCAACTTAAAAATAAAGGTAGAGAAACGCAGTGAGGTCTTCAATTTTCTTCACGAGATGATCCCAATGCTTTTCTTTGCATTATCCAAAGGAAAGAACTTTCTAACTTGAGGGGGCTAAAAGGGAGCTGGGGTTGTTTCCTAGGGCCCTGAGCACGTTCGGTCCGCCCACTGGGCCACTCAGCACCACGCGGAGTGCGAGGTTTGTCACCCATGGGCTCCCTGGACCTTCTTCCCTCCTCGTGCCATTGTTCACGGTGACAGCTGGGGCTCTTCAGGAAGGACTCTGAGTCACATGTCAGTTCAAATCCTGGATGTGTGTCCTTGGGTAAGTCACGCGATCTCACTGAGTCTCAATTTCCATGTGTATAACATGGAAATTACACAAGGTGATGCATGCATAGCGCCTAGGACCGTACTTATCAGAGTCTGGGATATGTACTAGATCTCTTCTAGCTTCTCCCTTTATTCCCTACAAAGCTTCTTTTAGGAAAGAATGGCATGTCAGTCATTTACAGTTTGGTGTGAAAAAGCTCCTGTCTCATGCCTTCTTTGTATTCGCTTATTCAACAAATGCTTGCGCACCTGCCACAGACCGGATGTGAGCTGCACAGGTGCTATGTCCTCTACATTCGGATTTCTCTTTTCATCCCCACAACAGTCTCTACCAGATCCCTAATGCTCCACTTGGCAGAAGAGGAATCTGAGACTCAGGGAGGTGAAAGAATGGTCCCAAGATCCCACAGCAGAGCCTAGATTGACTTATTCATTCAGGGGACGCTGACTGAATTTCTGCTCTGTCTCAGGATGGGTACTAGGGCACGGGAGCAAATGAGTCAGACCCCCATCCTAAGACCCTCATGGGCTACAGAGTGTGAAATAACCTTTCGTCCTCACTCTACTTGTTGAAGTCCCTGCCGGAAGCCTGGCGTGTGGGTGAGGACAGCTTCCCCAGACCCCTCCACTGTGCGCTAGAGGGCGTTGGCCCCTTCCCACTGGTCAGGACCGGCCCTGCCCAGCGCTGAGCTGGCGAAGCAAAAGGCCAGCTGCCCTTTCTTTCCACACCCTCTTCTGGGTACAGATTTCCAAGACTACCTCGGAATTCCATTCCTGTCCTCTTTACGGCCCTTCTTGATATAATACATATCACAGAAGCGGCACACGTTCACTGTAAAAAAATATATATATATATATCTGTATATATAGATCGGCTAAAATTCTCAAAGTTAACAGCACCTCTAAGTTCTGCTAGGATGGTTAAAATTGTGTTGAATTGTCTGCCAGAACTTTTTCTTACGCAAATGTTATATAAATAACAACGATAATAAGACGATGATAAGGATAATAACAATGATGGCGGCCCGGGTTTAAGCCACCCCTGACACGGAGCTTCCTCTGTGCCTGTTACGGGTCTCAGCATCTCAGGGATTTTAGCTCATTTAATCCTCATGACAACTCAGGGAGCTGCTGTTACTGCCCTCAAGGACAACTGAGGCAGAGAGAGGACGTATAAAAGTGTACATATTATTCTTGACTTAAAAAATAAGGCCATTCTGAACATGCCATTTTGTGACTTACCTTTTCCCCCTTAACAATAAATAAATAAATAATAATACGCTTTCTCAACATAATTTTCCATGACTATTTAGCATGCCGGCATTTACATACACCATAAATTACTCAACCAGTCGTCTCCTCTCGGCCATTTTTCTGATTTTCATTTTTTTTTTCACTAAGAATGACACAGAGATGTTCATCCTTGTAGCTTAATCTTTGCAAACCTAATCAATAAGCCCTTACGATGACAACCGAAAGCAGAATCTCTCGTTCTCGTGATACACATGCTCCAAGACTTCTGCCGTCTCTTGCAAACTGCCTCCCAGGTGGGACTGCTCCTGAATCGCTAAATAGGACTGTCACAGCCCCTGGACAACGGTCTGGCAACGCCCACGGGCACGAGACGGATGCTCATGCTGCTGACTCAGCAATCTCACTGCTGGGACTTTGTCTCATAAATATTGTCATACACAGACAAAATGACATATGCATAAGATTAATCACTGAGGGCCTGTTGGTCATAGCAAATGATCAGAAATATTCAAAATGTCTGTGACAGGGAAGTGCTCAAATAAATTATCGCACATCTAGACAATGAAATACTAGACGGTTGTAAAAAAAAGAGTGAAAAACTTTTCTCTGTATTCAGGGGAAAGCTCCCTGAGATATAGTGGTAAAGATGGAGCACAGCCAGTGTAAA
The DNA here is from genome assembly GCF_014176215.1 of Rousettus aegyptiacus. Classification (NCBI taxonomy): domain Eukaryota; kingdom Metazoa; phylum Chordata; class Mammalia; order Chiroptera; family Pteropodidae; genus Rousettus; species Rousettus aegyptiacus. The sequence goes on from NW_023416307.1 coordinate 157,301,628, forward strand.
AACATTTAATTTTGTATTAAAAAGGGGACAAATGATAGCCCACATTTATATTTGCATGTATAAACATTAATAAACTCTAAAACGGTGCCCGCCTGCCTGCTTGTGAGTGACTTTGGTGGGGTCAGAGGGACCAACATGAAAGGATGACCCAGGACAGAGGTACAAATTTTTTCCCTGATCATCTTTTCTATTTTTTTTTTTTTTTTTTAGATTTTAAAACCATTCTGTACTTCTTTCAGAAAATTAGTCTTAAAAAATTGCCTTCTAATATTGTTAAATCTTTTAAGGTGTGAGAATGCTATTGTAGTAATTTTTTAAAGAATACTTATTTTTCAGAGCTACATATTGCAACATTTACAAATGAAATTACACGATGTCCAGATTTGCTTCAGAATCATCTATGAGCAGGGGAGGCAGGTGGGTGTTCAGGGGATGTACGAAAGTGGTCCAGCATGAACTGGCGATTGTTAAAGCTCAGAGGGTTCCTTATACTCTTCTGCCTACTTGAAAAAATAATTCGTTGAGGTGAAGTTCACGTAAAACGAACCATTTCTAAGTGAACGATTCAGTGGCATTTAGTACATTCGTATGTGGTGCGACCGCCATCCTGATCTAGTTCCAAAACGTTTCTCCAACTTCAGATTAAAAGCCCTGTGCCCTCGAAGCGATTTCCAAGTATTTCATATAAATGAATCATGTACTATGAGACTTTTTGTGTCGGGCCTCTTTAACTGGGCATGATGATGTCCGCGAGGTTCCTCCACGCGGTAGCGCCTTAAGCCTCTCGTCTCTCTCCACAGAGCGCTTTTTGTTTTTCCATTCATCTGTTGCTGAACGTTTCAGCTGTTTTCGAGCGTAAAGACAATGCCATTATGAGCGTGCTTGCGTGTGCTTGCTGGAGCGACCGTTTTCAATCCTTTTTGGTACCCACCTGGGCGCAGAATCGCAGGGTTACGTGGAAATTCTACCTGTAACTTTTTGAGGCATCTCCAAGCTGTCGTCGACATTCCCACCAGTCGTGTTCGAAGGTTCCAATCTCTCCATGTCCTCGACAACACTTGTTATTTTCCGTTTTGTTTTTCTCTACGACAGCCGCCCTAGTGGGTGTGAAGCGGTATGTGCTGTGGCTTTGATTTGCATTTCCCTGATGACTAACGGTGTTGAGCATCTTTTCATGTGCTTCTTGGCCATTTGTGTCTTCTTTAGAGAAATGCGTATTCGGATCCTCTGACCATTTTTAAATTGGGTCGTTGTTTCTGTCTACTTTTGTATGTGTTTAAAAATCCTCCAGTAAAGAAAGATAAAAACGTTTTAGATATTTTACTAAAAACTTTAAGAAACCCACTTTTTTTTTTTTTCCTGGAAAGGGAGTAATTTTTCTTCCTTTTTTCCCCTACTTTAATTCCTCAGACACCTTTGCGTAACTCTCCTCTCCATATACCGTCACCCATAATGCCGTTTCGAAAAATATATTTACTCTTCCAACAAATAAACGAGCACGAGTTTCTTCCTTTCGCCCCCTGCAAGGTGGCCGGAGGGCATGAGAGCAGGCCTGGGTGGGACTCAGGTGTAGCCGAGGCTGGTTGTCCCCGTCACTCGGGCGACAGGATCAGGCTGATGCCTCTACCTAGCAGCCTGGTAGCTCACCCCTGATGTCCTACCTCAGTGTCTTTGCTAAGATTCCTCCAGGAAGGGAGGGCCCCGGTCACTAGCGGAAGAAGCCCTTGGGCCCACATCCAGCTACATCACAAGACTGGATGGCCTGGCCGGGGACAAGCGTGTCAGTGGCCTCCACAGCCAATGGGAGAGGCTGCTCCCGGCTCAGGTTCTGCTGTGGTAGTCGGGCCAAACAGATGGCTTGGGATAAACAGGGGGGTGGTGCTGGGAGGGATGGTGGCTTTGAGTGGCCTCAGCCTCCCTCTGGATCCTGGAGAAAGAGGCAGCTGAGGTGAAGGCCATGCCTGAGGAAGGGGCTGTAGTTTGGCGCCTTACAAACATGTTTGTGATTTTTTTTTTTTTTTTTTTAGCAGTGGAGCTCTTGTTTAAACAAACCACCACAGTATATAAGACAGGAAAAGGGAGCCGCTCCAGCTGAAGAGGGTGAGAAGTCCAAGCCTTCCCCCGCTCCATGCCACGTGGCACCTTGGGGACTTCTCAAGGGAACACGTCGATCCCGTTAACACATAGTCTTTATATGAAATCACTTGGGGACTCAGCACACTCTGTCTCTGGGAGCCATGTAGCGGGACCCGGAGGCCTGAGGAGACACCGAGCAGTATGTCAGGCTCCAGCTCGAGACGCCGGCCCTGCTTACCCCTCACCGGCCCATCCTGGGGAGATGGCCAACAGCTGGACAGCTGGGCCAGGGCGTGGGTGGGCTGAGGGGACCAAGGAGGGACAGGAGCAGGGCCCTGGGCTCTGGAGTGGCCCAGGCTCCTTTCCAGCCAGAGAGCCTGAAACTCAATCTCGGCTCCCCCGCCCCCGCCCTCGGTCCTGGGGAGAAGCCAGGCCCAACATGGTCCATGCGTAGCTACTGCCCAGGCCCCTCTCCCTGCTCCTCCCCTAACCTTACAGGAGACGCCATAAAAGCATGGTCCCCGCCCCACCCCAGGACCCTTTGTTTGATACAGAACCTCCTCGAACCTGGATTCTGGTTCCCCCGCCCCCTCCATGATGCCCCGATAATCGTGTGCGGTGGTGGCGGCATGGGGGGCATTTGTGAAGAAGCAAATAAAGAATTGGGCAAAGAATTTTACCCTGAGCTTTAGTGGTCCCTCAGCGGGGCTATTTAGTGCATTAAACGAGATAACGTGCATTTCAGCCCGGCCGTCACCGCAGCTGCATTTAGAAGCAAGGGCATGACCCCGTCCTTTACCTGCGTGTCACCTCAGACAAGGCAGTGCCCCTCTCTGAGCTCTGAAAATGGGCATCTTAACATTTACCCCTCGCGTAAGGTGCTTAATAGTGCCTGGCTTAGAGAAAATACGGTAGTATCAGTGGTAGTTATTTCTAGTTTTACCACTACTACTGTTATTGTTATTGTTATTATCGTACGACTATCATCTAATGAGAAAGGCACTGCAGTTTTGTAGTTAAGCACAGAGGCTCTGAAGCCAAATGACCTTGGTTTAAATTCCGATTCACCGTTGGCCCTTAGGCTCTGTGACCTTCCACCAGTTACTTGACCTCTCTGTGTCTGGGTTTTGGTAATCGTGTATGGGAACTATTAATGACATCTACCTCACGCGGTTGCTGTGAAAATTGAGTTATTGCACGAGGCACGCTTAGAAGAGAGCCAGGCGCACAGGAAGTGCTACGACCGTGGTTGCTGTTTGTCGAGGCTGTCCGGTGTTTGGATTATCATGAATTATTCTTATTGTTGTTGTTATTAAACAACCAGATTCTGTGAAAGCCTTCGCCTTGGATGCCATTACGGAGGGCCACAACCCAACATCCTCGCCATCCCACGAATGGTTGGGGTGACTCCGAGGCTGTGTGATTTGGACAAATCCCCTCCCCTCTCTGAGCCAGCTTTTATGGATCTACGCAATGTGACTTCTAAGAGTACCTGCTCGTAATGGCGCTGCTAGGTTGTTAGGCTCCATTAATGAGCGCGGACCCGTGGGAAGCTGCTACCTGCTCGTTAACTAGGCCCTTGTCCCCGGCGCCCAGCCTGCGTGCAGCTCCCTGCCCCGCCCCCCGCAGGCCGGCGCGAGGGGGTGCAGGGGTGCTGCCGGCGCCGCTGCCAGGCGCTGTCTGGGGGGTGGGGGGGCAGCCGAGCGATCCCGCGGCCGCCAAGCTTCCCCGGGGATCAGGTTTCTGCTGACGCTGTGCCAGGCACGTCGGCTTCCAGGAACCGGCAGCCGCTTTTAGCCCCGGGCCGCACACGAAAGGGCTGCAGTCGGAAACGTGACGTTGTGTCAACAGGCAGGCAGGTCAGCGCTGGGTGAGACCATCCCGGCGGATCCCGCCCTGTCTGAGGGCGGCTGTCCCCGGCCGCCGCGCCCCTGCCTCCGGCCGCCTCTCCCGGCCCCCCGCTCAGCCCTCGCCCCCTCCCGCTCACACACCCCTTTTAAAACAGAGGCCCTCTTTGTCTCCGGTGGGCAAAAAGACTGGGGTGCACTCCCCCCACCCCGCTCTGTCTCCCTCTGAGCTTCTGACTCGGGGCTGGAGGAAGGTCAAGGGCAAGCAAGCAGGGCAAGGTGGCAGAGGGGCAGCTGCTCCTTGGGGTGTGTGACGGGGGCAGAAGTCAGGAGGATTCTGGGTTGACTACATGTGGAACCCTCAAAGCTTTTTTTAGTTCGGTTTGCTCCAACCACTTCCTGTGTCCCCACAGCTACTCCCTGAGTCACTGCCAGGAGAGAGGGGTGTGCGGAACGAGTCCGGTCTTGATTTCAACCCTGCGCTCCGTCCCCAGGATAAATTCGACTTGTTTGAGTTTTTACCAGTAAGAAAGTCTGGCTGGAAAAGCCTAGCGGTTCATGGAGGAATTCAGGGGCCCATCCGGCGGGAGGGCCGGGCCCCCGGGCGCTGGGTGAAGGAGGAGCTCGCACAGTTGGCCACCTGCCTGCTGTGGGGGATGTGAGCGGGTCCCGGGAGGCGACAGACACCAGTTGGTCGAAGAGCCCATGGGTTCGCCTCCTGATTCCTTTCAGGACACCGTGCTGCCTGAGGTCAACGGCAGACAATCGAGGTCAATGGCGGACAGTCGTTCGTAACTTTCAGACCCTGCACTCTGCACGTCACACAAGCCAGGCAATGTTCTCTCCAGCCCACTGGCTCATAGGAGCCAGGGAAGGTGACATGTGAAGCCAACAGCCAGGGCAGGCAGGTGGTGCTTTTGCCTGGCTGATTGCTCCCTGGGGGGCTGGGGCAGGTTCCTGCCTGGGCCCCAGAAGACAGAGGGTTCTGGAAGGCTGAGACGCTGTGCGGTCTGGAGCATGGCACTGGCCATCAGGAAACATCAGGACACCTCTGGGAGGGAGCCGGGGCGAGGCAAAAATATTCGACCGGGTCATTTCCCACGGAATTTTTTCTTTTTCATAAGAGCCGCTTGACTAAGGAACACGAAAATTCATTCACGCACAAACACACCCAGTGAGAGGAAGTCCAGGAAGGATGTAGAAAATAATTATGGGATGTTGCCTTCAGCAGCAATAAGACAGGATATGGCAAATCCATTTAGACCTTGCTCCGCTCTAAAAAGTTAGACAGCCTTGGCGAAGAGCTGCTCCCCCAGCAGCCAGTGTTATTGCGTAATAACCCGTGAAATCTTTTCTCGGCGTGCCTGCTCCTCCACCAAGCTCCCCGGACGCTCAGGCCCACAGTTCCATACTTTGATTTTTTGTCAAGTTCTAAGGACCATGACAAAAGCAGACTGGGGGAGAAAATGTCCTTTTTGCTTAACTGTGGAAGGAGGCGTGGGATGATTGTTACAACTCTGGCAAGAATCAGTTAAAGAAAAAAAAAAACTTAAAACAAATATTTGTCTACTAGATTGACTAAGCTTATTCTGTCTGAATGCAAGGCACGGGAGAGGCTGAATGAAATGACACTGAGATTAAACTAGTTGGGGACACCAGGAGACAGCCTCATGTCATGATCGAGTTATTTTAAAGAATGCAGGAGACCATCTTTCTCTTCCACAGGAAAAGGATTATTTTATTAAGTACTTTAAAACAGCTACTTAACATCGACTCATAGATAAAAATATTTACAATTTCACACCTTCAGGAAGGCTCCAAAATATAAACACTGTACCTCTCCCTAGAGAAAAATTCTTCTCTTCAAAAACAGGAATACATTCATTTTTCTCACTTTGTAGATCAAGTAATTATACAAATAAACATCTGAAACATTTTCCTTTTTAATATATTTATATAATATATATTTATAACAGTTTTACAAATAAAGGCAACGACTTTATACCAAAATAAAAACAGGAAAAGAAAGAGTTAAAACACAATCGATGCTCAAGCATAGTGCATTTTGAAAAGCTGGTGCAGGGCTAGCTGGACGAGTCAGAAAACAAGAACTCTGGACCAAAAATAAAGCTTCTCTGAAGGAGACGGACTCCTTTTCAGCAATAAGGACGCTCCATCTGCTGTCGGGCGAGGGGAATTAGCCTGCAGAGCGGATCTTCTTGTCCAAGGGCTGGTTAGGCCTCGAAGAAGCTAAGCTTGGTTAAAAGGAGTTTGAGGAGAGACCCGAACTGGGTCTGGCTCTGCTCGAACCTCAGCTTTATGCACTTTGGGGCGCTTGGAACTGAGGTGTCTGCATCCCTCGGACCAGGGGTTCGGTTCCCTGGACAGCAAGGCTGTTTCCAGGTGACACTTAGAAACAGGTGTCGGAGGTCCCCGGGGACTTCTCCCTCGGCCTGGACCAGGGGGCCCTTTCGGTTCCTTCGTAAGCTAGTGGCTCAGGACGAGGCCGAGGAGGGGACTACATTCTCTTTATTCGTCGAGGCAGGGCTGGGGATGGGACCTGCGAAGGCTCCCCAAGCCACTGCCGGCCGCGGCCATGCCGTGCGTGAGTGTCTGCTGCCTGCTGCTCTGCAGAAAGCTCGGGTCTGGTCTGGCCGCCCCGTGCCTGCCTGGTGAGTCAGGGAGACAATGACAGGCAGGAGGGTGGGGTCAGGAGGGCTGGCTGGGAAGTGCCCTCTGGAAAGCCCTCGTTTGAAAGTACCTTTTTCTCAAAGCCGCAGACCCGGCTCCCAAAGTGAAGACTGACTCACGCCCTGCTGGAGACTCTGAAGTGTTTGAAAATCCAGCCGATGTGTATTGGGGGGGAAGAGGAGGGATTCGCTGGGCGGGGAAAGGCCCAGGGGTCGGCCGCAGTCCCTCTAAACCTCCCGATGGCAGGCGAGCTTTCACGTCTTCCCAGGCTGAGAGTTGCTGTCACGTCCTAGACCAACACACTCTGCACACGCGCACACACACCTCTCCACGCCCCTGACCACCTCGGCACACACGCTGGATGGACCTCGCCTCACTCACAAACACAGTTTTGTTTTGTTTTGTTTTTTGGAAGTAGGGAGGATGGGAAGCAAAGCAGCAGGATCCCCGGAAGAGTTTAGTCTTTGGTTTCTAAGTTTAAAGGAGGGATCTGCTTCAGGGCTTGGAGCAGGGCGGAGGAGTCCACGGACGGGTGGGCCGGCAAGGGGGAAGGGAGTCTCTGGGGCATGAGCAAGGGCGCGGGGATCTTGTCGGGGTTCATGAAGCTGCTGAGGGCTGCCGCGGAGGTGTTGAGGCCCGGGTACAGCACGGGCACGGAGGTGGGGTACCAGCACTTCTCCAGCATGGGCAGGTAGGCGGTCGCTGACGGGGGGATGAGATAGAAGGGCAGGCAGAAGGGGGGCTGGTGCGGGTGCGGGCCCAGGAACGGCGAGCCCATCAGGTCGCTGCTGGGGAAGTGGCCTTCGTCGTCCGACAGCTGCATTCTGCTCCTTTTCGTGGGGGGTTCCTCGGATTCCTGCTTGATGGCCCCGACGCGCTCTCCCGCGGCGCGCCTGCGCCCCGGATCGCTTCTGCAGGCCGGCGGCTCGCCGCGCACGTCGCCCTTCTCCGACTCTCCGCCGTAGCCGCTGTCGGTGTCCGTGTCGCTGCCGCTCTGCTCGCCGCTCGAGGGCGCGAAAGTCCGCTGGATGACCGGCACGCAGTTTTTCCCGGGGCCTTCCGAGCCTTTGGCCAGGGCGCTGGGCTTCTCCTTGAAGTCCATCGCTTTGGGCGCCGCGTCCGCCGGCTTCCTGGAGGTCCCGCCTTGCAGCAGCTCGGACACCGCCCGGTGGAGGTGCGTGACGAGCGGCGAGGACTTCAGGTCCCGGGTGTTCTCGTGCTTGGCCAGGTACTGCAGCACCTCGCGGGCACACGCCTGGAAACCTGAGCAGAACATCTCCTGACTCGCTTCGATGTTTCTCCCCGACAGCTCACCTGGGTCAACACACGCGCAAAGGAAGAGGTTGCGTAAGGCCCCGAGGGTCACCGGGGTACCTGCGCCCTGAAGGCCGGGCGCTTCCCCCTTTGTTCATACCCTGGTTCATTTGTGCCTCTGTTTGTTTCTAAAAAAGTACTACGGTCAGAGAAAACGTGGACTGCACTGAAAAGTCTAAGGAATAAAATAGAAAATCTTCCACAATCCCAGAGATAAAATGACAGTAATGGCCGCATAACATTCCCTCATAGAAACAGATCATCATTAAGGCAGACAGACTGTTTCCCCTCTCGAATTTGTGAGTCGTTCCCGAGTTTTCATTTCAAGTGACACGGCAATGAACATCCTAGTATGTTCATAAACCAAATAACTCGCAGGAGATCAATCGCGTGGTAGCAAGGACAGAGACCAGTCATAAAATCAGAGACACGAAGGAAAACTGTCACCTTAAGCGAGCTTATTTTTAATGACTTATACCTGTTGCAATCATGCCATCATCTTTAAACAGAGAGGCTACCTCTAAGCCTTTTCCATGTGCTCGATCCACGATCCCCCCCAAATCGGGCGTGACCATCTTTCTATTTTCAGTGAGGAACGTGACAGCAGCACGTGCTGGGTTTCTGGGATTCTCATCCCACTAGCCTTGCAAGGGAGGGCGGAGAAGGATGGAATGAGGGAGTGGGCGGAAACATCCCCCCTCCCCCTGTACAGTATTATCCGGAAGCAGTGAGACGAGAGGGTTAGAAGGTGAGTGCGAGTCTCTGGAAGTGTGAGTAGAACGAATGATGAAACTTCACTGGTTTCGTTAGATTGTGCAATTCGCCAAGATACCTAGTGGCTATTCAGGGAACCACACGAAATGCAGGAAAAACTCCTGCTGTCACCCTGCCAGGATCATACCACACACCGAGCCATAAGGAAGTAGAGAAACAGGAAAACTCTGGGGCATACCCCTCATTTATTCGCCAATGAAAGAGGGCTAAGAAGACCAACTGTAAAACACCCACGATGCAAATTATAGGTGCCTTGGCATTTTAGAATTTTAAAAGGGGTGGTGGGGAAAAGGGGGGGGGGAGACTCCCAGAACTCAGAAACTCTTCAGCCAAAATGCCACAGAAATATTTTATCATCTGACTAATTGTATTTATGCCAGGTGGCACACGGCGGCATCCCGAATGAAAAGCCTGACCTTTTAGGAACGACAAAACAGCATCTCCCACAACGAATGTGCATGAGCGATTCGTTGCAGGAACGTTTCCTAGAGCAGATGTTGAGCCCACAGGCTCTCTCTTTGTGCTAGAACTCTCTCGAGATGCTAGCCAGGCGCAGGCACTCACCAGCTTGTAAACCGCTCTGCAGGGCCACGATTTTCTGCTGCTGCTGATCGATTAGGTTCGTCAGTGCTTTCACGTGCTTCAAGGTGAGTTCAAGAACCACGGCTTTCTCCAAGTGACCCAAAGTCTGCAATCAAAAGCGTCTCCGTCAGCACTGGGCTCAGACGAGTCCCAGCTCTGGGACACTCACTAGCAGTGAGAAATGTCTCTAAAGGAAACAAAAAATAGCTTCTCCTGGTTGGCTAAATTTAATTTGAAACTTACAGATTAAAAAATACATATATATATATATTTCTGATTAAAGAATAAAAAATGAGGGCCACCTATCTTTGGAGGCATTTTAGAAGCAGCTGCTGTTACCTAAGGAAACAGCTTTGACAGATAAATTTCTCCAGCAGCCGCTGCTGACCTTAACTCAGGGGAATCGAGTTAACAGTTCTCTGCAGTGGTGGCAGCCTGGGGGGGGGGGACTTCTCCTGTGTCTGGCAGCCAAGAGGCTTCCCCTTGTTCCTTTCCTGACATAACTCCCTGCTCATCCAGGCTTTTTTTCCTCCTCAAATACTATTTCCCCCCCTTTCCCCAACCCAAGGCTGCCAAGCTAGTAAGCTGTTTGTTGGCTACTGCCAAGCAAGGACAGGATGTAAAAAAATAAATAAATAAATAAAAATCGCACATCAAAACAAGTCCTCTTATTAAAAAAAAAAAAAGGGAGGGGGGACGAGGAGGCTAAATAAAATCTCTATGTTGCTTGGTTTGCTCAAGTCAGGAAAACTCCAGAACCCTGAAAGTCACCGGGAAAAAAGTCTAAAACTCTCGTAAAGGAAGGCCAGCCGGTGTTGGAGCCAACTTGGAGATGTCCAAGCGGTTCTCATCTCGTTTGCACGAGGCTTCCAGAAAATCTCGGGACTGGGGAAGCGTACCCCCCAAACAGAGCCACAGCGGCTCGGATCCAGCCCTGGCTCTGCAGTTCCCCGCGGGCCCTGCAGGCGGCGAGTGACCCCCGCCCGCCCTCTGGAAGAGGAGCCGGCCTGGATTGCCGCCAGCTTCTCACTTACTGTAAGTTTGAGATGTTCTGGTAGCAGGTCCTTCAGCTGCGCGATGCACTCGTTAATCCGGTCACGTCTCTTTTTCTCGATGAGCCGGTGCGGCAGTTTGTAGGTCTCCTGCAAGGCGCACGGGGAGGCGGTGGGCACCAAAGGAAGGGGGTGAGAAGCCCCTCTTCTCCCCACCCCAGGGCTCGAGGAGTCCGGGCGGCGGAGCAGAGTCACACCCGGAACCTCCTCATGCCCCTTCTTCGCCAAGCCACTCGGTAGAGTCGCCGAGCCCGCACCTGGCAGACCCCCTCCAGCCTCACAGTGAGAAAACTTTTCTTGGAAACTCGGCATGAGCTAGGGGCTGGGGTCCCCAGGGGCGCGGAGCTCTTACCTTGCTGTCCTCGCTCCGCTTTATTCCTCGCCTCGACTTGTACACTTGGTACATGTGGGCGAAATCCATCCTGCAGGGAGAGGGGACAGGAGTGGTCGTGAGTTTGCGTGCGCCCGGGCTGCGGAGCCTGGCGGGCGCGAGCCCCCGGATGCGCCGGGAGCTGCTCCCAGTAGGAGCGGCGCGAAACGCGGTGCTGTTGTTGAGGCTCGAGGGGCCAGGGGCGCCCACTTACCCTGGTAGGTCTCCGGGCTCCAGTCCGGGCGCCTTGGACAGGCAGGCGGGGGGCGGCTGCGCGCTGGGGATCCGCTCCATGGCACTGCGAGCCGGGGCCACTGTGCGCTCCTGTCTGCAGGAGAGCGTCGGGCGAGGACTGTCCTGGAGGGGTCCTCGGAGCTCTCTGCGTGAGGCTTGCTCTGAGTCGGAGCTCCCCGAAAGGCGCTGGCGGTGGGCGCTGCGGCTTCGAGGCGCTGCCGCTTCAGTTGGGGGCGTGCGTGGTGTCCCCGCGGCCTCTGGCTCCGACTCTGCGCGCAGCCTGGCGGTGTGTGCTGCCTGCGCCGTCTGCGCCGTGCGAGCCAAGTGAATGAGAAGTGGGGCGGGCGGGGAGGCGGGCGGGCGCGCGGGGGGGCCGGCCGGGGCGGGGGCCGGGGGGGGCGACGAGCGCGGTGTAATGGAGAGGCTGCGGGCCGGGTTAAATGGGAGCGAGTGGGTGGGTTGGAGCTACGTGTTCTACCCTGTGACTCCAGGCACGTCTGGCCGCTGCCGGGGAGGGAAGGAGCGACCTGCCCGCCCTCCCCCGGCTTCATCACATGAGCCTCACGTGTTGGACAACGCTCCCGTGGCTGCGAGGGGCCCCCACCCCCAGCCCGGGCCCCCAGGTGTCTGCGGTGCAGCTGCCTTTCCCCGAAGAGGGGGTGGCAGCGTGGCCTCGGTCCTGCCCAGCTGGGCGGGGGGCGCGGAAGCTGGAAGGGGAGCCGGTGGGGGGGGAGGCGGTGGTAACGTGGGCGAACCTGCCCCAGGGAAATGAAGTAAGTTCCCGTCTCCTGGGAGGGGACGGGGGAGGACGGATCCGCCCGCGTCTGACTCAAGCTGGGAGAGGAATATCCCCTCGCTCGCTCCAGCCCGGCCCTCTTCCTCCTCCCCCGCCCGGCCGCTCGCGGGAGCCCGCGCGCAGCCGAGGGAGTCGCCCGGCCCCCTGCCTTCCCCAGAGGCCGGGGTTTCTTTCCGTGCCGGCTTCCCTGCCCCCACTCCGCCGCCCCGCGTCCAGGAATTGCCCGCCGTGGGGAGGGGCCGAGGGGCGGGGCGGATGTCACCCCATGGGAAGCCGGCTGGCGGCCAAGCGCAGGGGCAGCCGAGGCCGCCGGCGAGCACGCTGCGCGCACCTGACCGCGCAGCGTGTGCGGCGCAGCCCCCCGCTCCCCCGAGCTCCGCCGGCCCGCACGGCCTGCGGGCGGCGGGCACCCCACGTGCGCACCCGCGAGGGCCCCCCCGGCCTCTTCGCTAGTCGGGCCCACAGAGACAGCGGGCGGGGCGCCCTGCGCTCCCTCCCTCCTCTGCCCCCTCCCGAGCAGGGCGTCCGGGTCGCCTCCCCTCCGGCTGCAGCGTTACACAACCGTGGCGGCGACGCCTGCCCTGCAGCGGCCGGGGCGGGACGCTTCACGTGGCCCGGGCTCGGGCCGCCGCTGTCTGCGCCGCCCCGCGCACGGCCCGGGCACCGAGACCGGGGTGGCGGCGCGCCCCGCGGGGCCGCCCGGCGCCGCGTGCGGTCGGCGCGCAGAGCAGGAGGGGCCGAGGGGAGCGTCCTCGGTGGCGGTCGCCGCGCGTCGTGCAGCCCCCTGCGCTGCGCCCTGCGTGGGGCCGGTTGTAGAGACACAGATTCTGCCCCCGAATTTACGGGAAGCTCTGGGAAGAAGGCAGATTGGGCAACGAGGGGAAGGCAGCCTGAGAAAATAATATCGGGGCCGCTGGCTGGCAGAGAGAAAAGATAAGGTTTAAAAAAAAATTTTTTTTTTTCTTTTGCGGTTTTGTGGTTTTGTTTTTTAATTTTGTTTCATATGAACTGAGATGCCTGGGTAGAGGAGGAGGGGAATGGCCCGGGGCAGAAAGGCCCCCTCCGCGCGCCCCGGGTCTCTGTGCCCCCCCCCCCGAGGTCGCCCCGAGCAGGCCCCCACCCCGCCACCTCCCCCCGGAAATGTCCGGCCTCCGTGACCTTCTCGCTCAGCCTGGAGCAGGGAGAACGGCTCAAAGGCCAAGGCTGCGGCCCCGCTGATGCAGTCGGAGGAGCCAGTGGAAATTCGTGACTAAAATAAAGCCCGGCGGGGATTTCACTGACCTCTGCGCTGCCCCGCCCCGCCCCGCCACCCGCGGGGAGTTGAGAGATGACTGTCAGCCTTTCCCACCGCCAGGGTCAGTCACCCCGCCGCGCCGAGTGACCTGGCTGCGGGGAAGGGCTGAAAAAAAGAAAAAAAAAAAGGGGGGGTCTCCGCTGGGAGGGGGCGCAGAGGCGCTCCGGGCGCGCGGGCGCGGGCGGTGGTCGGCCTTCCTCGGCAGCGACCTTGACGCCCCGGAGCACCGGGCTTCACACCTCGGCGCGGCTGGGAGTGGATTTCCTTCGGGCGCCCGGGAGCGCTCCCACTTCCTGTTTATGTTTCGCGAGCGTCAAGCTCATTAGCAAGTGTGAGAAATGCCTGCCTTTCTAGCTGCTGGCTGGCGCGGCCGCGCTGGGGGCTCCGCGCTCCCTCCCCCTCCCCGCCCGCCTCCGTGCGCCTCTGCCGGCTGCACCTAGCGGCCGCCGCTCCCGGGGGGACGCCGCCCCGCCGCGTCCCGCCGGGAGGTGCGCCGCAGACCCGCAGGCCCGGCGGGCGGCAGGAGCCCGTCCGGCGGCGGTGCTCACGATCTGGGGTGACCTTCCCCATTGTGCTACTTTGCAAAGGGCGGAGAGTTGTCACGACTGCGTCAGAACCGCAATTCCACCAGGAAATACGCGCTGTGGGGAGGAAGGAACACAGGTCCCCTCCGCTGTCCCCTGTCCGCCCTCCCCGCCCCGCGCCGGGAGGGAACCCAGACCTCTCGGCCTCCGTGGTTCAGGGCTCACGACAATATCATTCTTGGAACTGGTCGAAGTTGTCGATGCTTCTTGCCATTACCTGACCTACAATCGAAAATAACAAAATATATGCATTTCCTACCTTTTTATTTGTTCCGACTGTACTCTCCAGCTTCAAGCATTACCCCCACCGTACCCAAGTTCTATCCTGTCCTGATAGTATTGTTTTTATGTGTTCCTCATCTCAATAGCTTATGATTATTTTTCTTAAAGTAATTCCTTCCCAGCATGCATCTTTCCATCCCGAAGAATCTCAATATTTGTTTGTCATTTTTTGGTAGATATTTGTTTAGTGCTTATCGTGTGCTGGTTTTTAGACTATACATAAAAATTCTGTATGTTGCTTCATTTACTCCTCACCATTACCTTATAAGGCTCATTTTTCCATTTCTATCACATGTATGAAGAGTCACTGTGTGCACCTAACTAAGACCTAGGGACATAGAATGTGTCTTTTTTGGGCAAATTGAGGCTTAATAGGGAGGTTAAATACCCAGCCCCAGGTTGTACACTCTGGAATTAGAAGTGGAACTCGACCCCAGGCTTGTTGGGCTCCAAAGCCTGTGCTCTTAATTGCTATGCTTACAACTGCATGGCACGGTTGCGCAGGATGTGCACTGCTCAACTTCAGGCGGCGGTGGGAGGGGCGCCATCCACGTTGCAGAGGGTGCGAGAGCGCCCTCTGGAGTTGTGCGATATAGCGCTGAGCAGCCGCACTGGATAACCCTGGCATTTTATAGCCCTCCCTCTGTCTTGTGTCTTACAGCTGTGGAGAGAGACTAATTTTGTACCCAGCAAGGACAGATTTTTCTTTTCTTTCCCAGCGGGGCTCGGCATTTCGGTGGGCGGACGCTGTGTATTGGGAAGTCCATATTGTTGCTGGTATAGCTCCCACGTGTCCCCACACCTCTCTTGCTCAGATATCATTCTTGGCCTGTTTATGGAACCTCAAAGAATTTTTAACCCCCTCGATCTCCTGAAGATTTCGTCAATGAACTCGGAGAATGTAGCTCATTCTGTATACCCTGACCAAACACTGTTGTGATAATTCTTGTTATTATTTCATCCCTCTCTTTAGAGTTTGCTGAAACGGTTAATACTGGTTAAATTAGCACGTGCTAATGAAGATTTATTGATTATAAAACAGAGTTCTTTAGAGGAGGAGTTTAAGTGTTGCGAAATATTTTGGATTTTAAACTACTGCTAGTAGTAATCCGGTGAACTTTTAAAAAATTTTTATAAATAACATTGTGTATCCTAGTGCATTTACCCAGCTATTAGAATTCATGGGGCTGCTTTCTATGTATAGTTCTAAAATATTTTATTTTGACATAGCTTTAGAGAATTTGATTTCAAAGTCAAGATCAGTTCCTTTAACATCTTATCTATAGAATAGTTGAATTGGGAAAATCATTTCCCTTTAAAATAGGTCTCCAGAAAAGACACATGAATAAACATAGCTTAATATTGTTAAATAGATTATAAAACCCTCTGAAATACAAATATAACTTTTACATTCATTGGCTGCATATCTATCCCTAGTAAAATGAGAAAGAGCCTCAAAGTTTTGTATCGCAGCTCGCAGTAAGAAATAATGCTGTTATGTGTGTGTGTGCACACACACACACACACACACCTCTTAAGATCATTTAGGCATAGGACAGAGAAGGCTTTGTTGGGCCATAGCAATGATTAATCACTAACCACTGAGCACTTAAAATAAAAATTTAAGCCACTTAGGAAGAAGAGAATACAATGTATTTCAGGCAAAAATTTCACTAAACTATTTCCCCTGGATATATTCTGATATTTTCCAGTCTAGTTGAATGAATTTTATTAAAAAAAAAAAAAATTCCGGTCTTGACTTACTGAATTGATGTCACACGCCCCAGTGAATCTTGGCCTGTAATTTGAAAACATGCTCTCCCCTCGAGAGCGCTGCACTTTTTTTGGCTTGTCTCCACCAGCATGAATCGGCGGTATCCGCACACTGGAAGAGCTTCCCAAGCGCTTACAAAGGCTGCTGGTCCCGGTCGAATTCACTGGGACAGATGCCTCCATTCGGCAGACAGCACTCGGTTGTAGGGGAAACCATCTAGAGTCGTGTCGACGTGTGTGATGTTACGTGTTGGCGATGTATCTCCATCTAGTTGAAGTTTTCTTCTATTTCTGGTTTGCTAAGAGGATTCATCGTGAAAGGTGTTGAATTGGTCAAATGCTTTCTCTGCCTCCCAACGGACCATCGTAGTTTTTTTCTTTCATTCTGGTGATATTATGAATTACAACTTTTTGATTGTTAAACCAGCCTTGCATTCCTGAGATAAGCCTGTCTTGATCGTAATGCATTTTTTGTTGCTAGATTTGCTTAGTTAATATTTAAGGATTTTCATGTCTGTGACTGTGAAGGGTATACACTATAGTCTTTTGTGTGATTTTTGTCAGCTTTTAGTATCAGAGTAACGCCCATAAAACAACTTGAGAAATAGTCTTTCTCCTCTATCCTTATGTAGGGTGCTCCTGTTTCTTTCTCAAATAGTAGGAGAAGCTACCTGACCCTGGACTTTTCTTTGGGGGAGGGTTTTTTTTTTTTTTTTTTAAACCATGAATACATTTTCTTTAATAGTTATCAGGCTTTACAATTTTTTAAATTTATTCTTTTGTCAGTTTTGGTGGTTTTTGTTTTTCAAGAAATTCGTCTAGTTCATTTAAATTTGTCACTATATTGGTATAAGGTTTTTATCCTTTTATTGTTTGTGTAATCTGTAGTGGTAACCCTTTCTCATTCTTTAAAATTTTTTTTTGTTAATCTGTGTTTCCTTGTTCTTTTCTTAATCACCTTACTAAGGTACTGATTATTTTATTAAGCCTTACCAAGATCTAAAAATGGATTTTATGGATTTTCTATATTGTTTGTTCACCTTATCTTTCTTCAACGTTCTCTTTTCTTTTATTTCCTTCTTTCTAGTTATTTTGGATTCCATTCTCTCTGCTTTTTCTAGTTTCTTGTGATGCAAGGTAATACCATTGATTTAAACCTTTCTTCTCTATCGGTATTTAAGGCTAAAAAACGTCCTCGAAGCACTGCTTTCATAGAGTCCCACAATATTTGGGTTTTGTATTTTCCTTAGTATCAATCAGGTCAAAATAGGATCTAGCAGTCTTTGTGATTTTTCTTTGACTCAAGGGTTATTTAGCAGAACGTTGCTTAATTTCCAAACATTTGTGAATTTTCCAAAACTTTTTCCTTTTTCTTTTGAAAAAAATCGTAGTCACAGGAAATGACAAAACTAATACAGAGAAGTTCTATGTATCTATCCTTCACCCAGTTTTTTCCAATGGTAACAGCTTACATGACTATAACAAGGACATTGATGTGGGTACAATTCACAGGTTTCAGATTTTCACTCATTCATGTGCGTATGCGTGTGTATATTTCTATGCCATTTGATGACGTGCATAGCTCAATGTAACCACCACCACAGTCAAGACGAAAAACCGTCCTATCACTACAAAGCCCCATGCCGCCCCTTCGTAGTTGTACCCATCCTCTCCCCCTCTCCTATCCATGGCGCCTGCCAAACACTCATCTTTTCCCCATCTCTAGAATATTACCATCTTAAGAATGTTATATAGTGGACCTTTATAGTCTCTAACCTCTGAGGCTTTTTTCCCACACAGCGTCATCTCTTGAAATCCATCCAAGCGGTTGTATCTATGATGGTATGTTTCTTTTTTATCGATGAATTGTATCCCATCGTACACGCGCCAGTTGGTTTAGCCATTCGCACACTGAAGGACAGTTGAGTTGCTCTAATTTTTTGCTATTAGAAATAAACCTGCCGTGAACATATGTGTGCATGTTTTTGTGTGGACGTAAATTTTCTTGTATGGGTTTAATGTCCAGGAGTATAATTTCCTGGGTCAATTATTAATGTATGATTTGTTCTTTAAAGAAACTGACACATTATTTGCCAGAGCAGCTGTACCATTTTACCCTCCCAATTGCAATGTGTGAGAGATCTAGTTTCTCTGTATTCCTATCAGCATTTGGTATTGTCATTATTTTTTTTAGCTGTCCAAATAGGTGTATAACGCCAGATATGTTTTTATTATTGATTCCCAATTTATTACTATTGGGTCAGAAGACACGCTCTATGAGGTTTTAATATTTTGACATCTATTGAGACGTCTTTTGTTGCTCAGAATGTTGCCTTTCTTGATGGATATTCCAGGTGGGTTTGAAAAGACTGTGTATTCTGCAGTTGTTGGGTGCAATGTTTTATCAAATCTATTAGGTCAAGTTTGTTGACAGTGCTATTCAAATGTATCTGTCTATTGATTTCGGGGGTCTATTTTGTCTATGATCACTGACATGGGAGTGTTTAAATCTCTTTGACTATGAGTGTAGATTTTTGTCAGTTCCTGTCAATTTTCGCTTTATGCGTTTTGGAATTCTATTCTTAGTTTCATACATGTTTAGGATTGATAATATTCTGATGTTTACTTTGTCTGATATAACATAACCACATCCGCATTTTTTATATTTTATGTTTGCATACTACATTTTTTTTCTACTCTTGGGCTTTTGATCAGTGTCTTTATAATTGAATTGTATATTTGAAAAAAGCATATTGTTAGATCTTGCCTTTGTATCGATCTGACGATCTCTGCCTCTTATTGGAGAGTTTTCTACATTTACGGCCGAGGCGATTATTAGTAAGGTTGGGTTTAAGTCCCCCATCCTGGTGCTTATTCTCTTCTTATCCCATTTACTCTTTGTTTCTGCTCCTCCTTTCCTGCCTCCTTTTGGGCATCTTGCAACTTTTCATCGTTCCGTTTACCCTCCTGTCTTTAGCTCTGCTTCTTTGTGGTATATTCTGGTGGCCGTTCTAGGACAGTGGTTCTTAAACTTAACATGCATTAGAAACAGCTGGAGGTTTTCTTAAAACAGATTTCTGCACCACACCCCCGGCGTTTCTAATTCTGTAGGTTGGTGATAAAGCTAAAAAATTTGCCCTATCAGATGCCGGCGCCGATGTATGTCTGGGGACCGTGCTTTGGGAATCTCTGTCCTAGAGATTATGCTTTGTATCTTTAAGTTATCCCAGTCTCCCTACAAATAGTCTGCTGAAAAAATACAGCTTCACAGAGGTGTCAGAACCTCACAGCAAGATGACTCTGTTTGTTCCCCCTCGGTCTTGGTGCTTAGCTCACATTTTATTTCCCCACATACTATAATACGGGGGGAGGGTTGCTTTAAATAATCAATAGTCTTTTAAAGTATTACGCACCCTAAGAGAGAGATGCAGATGGAGATACGTCACTTCGAAAGGTCTTCAACGTCGACCATGGATTCGCCTTTTCCGGTGCCTTTCGCATCCTCTTGCAGACCTAAGCTTTCTCCCTGGCGTCCTCTCTGTTCAGCCCGAAGAACCAACGTTAGTTTTTCTTGTAGCGTTGGGCTGCTGGGGGCGCATTCTCCCAGCTTAGGTCTGTCTGAAAATGACTTTCTTTCACCTTCGTTTTTGAAGTATATTTCCCCTGAGAACGGAGTTCTCGTTGGGCCGTGTTTTTCTTTTCACTTTATAGCTGTTCTGTTACCTTCTGGCCTCCACCGATTCTGGTGGAAATTTGCCTGTTATTTGTATTATTAATCCCTTATATTTATGTCTTGTTTTCCTCTCTGGCTGCTTTTCAGAGTTGCCACTTGCCACCGCTTTTCAGCAGTTTGGCTATGATTTTAGGTGTGGTTTTCTCTGTATTTATTCTGCTGGGCGTGCTGAGTTTCTTGGTTCCACAAGTCGATATTTTCCAACAATTATGGTAAGTCTTAGCCAATAAAGCGTCAACAATTTCTTCTGCCATAGCGTCCCTCTTCTCTTATTTCTGGGACACCATTTACACGTATGTTGGGTTGTTTGAAATTAGCCCAAACCCTGTCAGATGCTCAGTTTGCTCTGCCGTTGAGTCATATAATGAATTTATTTTTGATATTGTGTTTTTTCATCTCTAGCATTTCCATATGGTTCTTTTTTCTAGTTTCGACTACTTCGTTGAAATTCCCCATCTCTTCATGCATACTGCCTTACTTTCCATGAGATCTTTTAACATTTTTATATCGTAGGTATTTTGTGTTTTAACATCCCCGTTCCATAATTTCAACTTCTAACTTATCTCTGGATCTGCTTCTATTGATTCTTTTCTATATCAACCACAAGACACATTTTTCTCACTTTCCCATAGGTTTCAAATTTTTTTTTTTTATGGCATGTCAAATGTTTTGTAGACAAGAAAAGTAGAATACACAGTAAATAACACTTGCTTCCAAAAAGAGCAAGCCCTACCCTCGGTGGCAGGCTGAGTCCGTCGTAATCGGTCTGGATCTTGGCTTTGTCCGCTTCAGTCTGATTCAGGTCCCTGTGGCTATCGGATGCTTTGAGGGTGGCTCTAGGACTCGCCCTTCAGCAGAGCCTGGGGTCCGAGCTCTGCGGAGAGCCTTGAGATCTGCCTGGACCACAGAAGCAGCGAGCAGGTGTGAGAACCGCGCGCGGCCCCGCCCTGCTCTCTGCCCGGCTGATGGCGTTTTTTGCGTTATTTGCGCTTTTTAGTTCTCCTTACCCTCTGGCCCTGCATTCTGCGCCCCTGGAGATCTCCTCCCACCCTTTGTCCCTGGGAAATCCCAGGATGCTCCAGACCGTCCTCGAAGCCCTCCCTCCGGCCGTGTCTTGGGTGAGTCACCCCAGCCCTACGCGAGGGCTGCTGGGTCACTTTAGGCAGCACGTGCTCCTGTGGCCACGGCTGCTGGGCCCTCAGGTGGCCCTGACAAGTTCCTTCACATGTCAGCTGAGTGCCCCTCATCCCCGCTGGTCGCAGACTCCTCAGGGGTCTGGCCTTGGGTCTCTCCTCCATGCGGAGCTCCTCACTTTGGAGTTCGGTCCGCCCAGGTTTCTTCCTGCCCTCAGTTCTCTGATGAGTCTTACACGTCGATGAGTAGTTTGCCTTACCTGGCCTGTCTTGGTTGTTAGGGTGAGAACGGCAGGCTCTGGTAAACCTGTGCATGTGGCCCGAAGCAGAAATCCCCCAGGTCATTCATTACCTCTTACTGGAGATGAGAGGGTATGTCTGGGATCAGAAGGAAGCGGCCAACTGGTGCGGAACTGAAACTTCGAAAGACGAAGCCAGCGCAGGGAACTGACAAAATAAAATAGAATAGAGGATGGTGAGGGTTTGCGCTGCGGTCCATCAGACGGCGGCCGGAGAGTGGATCGGGGGGCTGTAAGGCGAATGAGAGACATGCAGCGAGCGGCATTTGTTTTCAGAGAGAGGACAGCGCGCCCACCCGAGTGTGCGGTTTCCGTGCCTGGAAGATGCCCGCTCCTCCCGCACGGGCGTCCTGGAGCAGCAGTTCTCACATTTCGCTCGGCATGTGAATCACCTGACGTCTGGTTACAGCTCGGAGGTTCTGATGCTCTCTTATGAGGTTGGGCTCAGGGCTTGAGATTCTGCGTCTCTAACGAGCTCCCAGATCATGCCGATGATACGTGACTAGCAAGGTCCTAGAGCACGTTCGCCCTGGTTTATCCCCTAATAGCGATATTTAAAAGCAATGGAACTCAATCGTTTGTGCTCGGGTGGGTTTACAGAATAAAAGGCAACAGCGGAAAGGTTTTAACTGAATTAACAAATTAAAACCAACAATCCAGAGCACCCAAGATGTAGCTAGAATGTGTCTTGCAGTCACTCGAGGTATAGAGAAAAAAAGATATTTTAGCGTTGAGCAAACCTAGTGACAGGCAGGCCTGTAATTCATCAAACTGGCTTCTTAAGCGGGAGTTTAAGTTTTTCTCAAAGAGGGAAGCTGCCATTCTGGGAGCTGGGTCAGGGGAAGTTCATTGGCACAAGGAACAAGGCCTCTCCCGACTCTGCTCTCAGCCGGCCCGAGATCCTGGAGCACCGGGTTGGGGGGCGGGGACAGGAGAGGGCGACGCTGGCTTCGGGTTTGGGTGGTGCTCGCTGGTGCAGAGAACGTTCCCTGGGTGGTTATACGTCAGGACCCGAACGCCCCCTCTCCTCACTCCTGTCGCCGGGTTAGTGGGTTCGTTGGTTTGCAGCAGAAGAGACTTACCCGTTGGAATTTTGTGGCTCTGACGCCAGCGACTGGTCCCACATTCTTTACAGAGCTAATTCCGTAACGCGCCGGTGGAAGAGGGAATACGTTGTCCTTCACGTCCTGTGCTCGGCGATGCAGCGCTAATCTCAAGGATGGTTCTGGTCCCGATCACCTTGTAATTATAAACTAGCGGAAGACAAAGGTTCACTTTAATGAAACTTTACCACGCAAAGACATGCGGAGGGAGCTAGTCTAAAGTTCCAGTGACATTTAATTAAAGAAAACTTAAGGGTTTGCAGTATTTATTTAATCAGAAACATTCACTGAGAGTTTTCTGTGTATCAGACACATGTTATGTGGACAACATTTTCATGATTATATTCTCATGGAATTTCTAAGTTTTGGTGGGTGGCAATTTTATCACTTTGAAGCGTATAAGGAACTGGGACTCGGCTTACTGATTATTGCATGTTATTCCCTTAGGGCAACTGTTTCACGCATAGATAAGAATAATTCAATTTTTTTTGCAAACAAGGCCATTTTCACTGGATAAACAAGGGCATTTTCACTGGATAAACTTGAGGCTGACCGCTAGCTAATGATCACAATGTTCTGAAAGAGTAATGAAGATTAAATGGGGATTGGTAAATTAGGTTCCAAGGTCCAAGAAAGCTGGGTACTATTGTGCGAAGCTGGAACCAGTGCTTTGGTCCAATGAGACAGACGCCGTGGGCTACCAGCGACGAGGATGAGCGAAGTGGGAGTTACCGAAAGCCTCGGTGACTCAGCTGTGAAACGGGTAACAATAGTAGCTATCTCACAGGGTCTTTGCCAGGATCAAATTATATAATGTGTTTCAAATATTTATCACAGTACCTGACACATTGTAATGACTCAATATTTGTCAATACCATTTATTAGTAGAATGCCACTAATTACTTAGCATTTCTGAGCATTCAGCCATGTAGATGTAATTCAGACATTAGTAATACAATCAGAATTTTATCTAAAATGTACTGAGGGTGACCTTAGGTTCCAACGCTGGATTTTTTTTTTTTTTTTTTTAAATACGAACTGTAGATTGTGATTCGGGACCATCAATCAAATAAATAACTTCAGAGTCCTGAACTTGATGCCCGGAAAAAGGTGACTTTGACCTTATTTGCCTATCCCCGGCACATGAAGTTGTCTAGATAACCTAATAGGCTTTAAATAAATAAATAGATAGATAGATAAATAAATAAATAAGGAAAATCATAAATTTTAGCTTTTAAGTATATGAAAGGATAAATAAATGATTGTGAGGAATATGAATTTAATGTTTATAAAAATCGTGATGACTGAAAAAAAATTAGACCTCTTTTTAAAATATCTTCCCTTAGCATCTAAAAAAGTCATGGAGATTTTTAGATTTAACTTGAATAAATTCATTCTACAAAGAACCACGCAGTTACATGGACATGTTGAGAGCTCTGTGTGGTGCTGAAACTTTTCAACAATTCAAATAGTTGGCCGATATATATATATATTTTTTTAAATAAAATAAAGGCTGTCTGATAGATAAGCCTGGTTAGTTAAGAAACCCGATCTGGTGGCCAGCTGTGCATATGGACTTTGCCTGGATGCATCTTTTACTAAAGTTTACCAATAATAGGGATTTGTGATAAGAGTAGCCAAGAAAAATAGACAAGTTGTGCTTAATATACTTCCCATCGCAATGGCCTGACAAATACAGTATACCATAAAAAATACTATACTATACTATAAAACATCATCCAAGACCACTCAGATTATAAAATGTAGCTAATTCTTGATGACATACAGGAGATTGATTATACGTTTGTTCATTCAACTGAGATTTGTCGAATGCTGTATTAGGCTGCTTGGGTGTCTTAATTGAGAGAAATTTATGTTCGTACAGTTCTGGAAGCTGTGTAGATCTGAGGTCAGGGCGTCATGGCTGGGTTCTGGAGAGAGCTCCCTCCGGGGCTTGCAGACAGCTGCCTTCTCCCCATGTCCTCGAGTAGCAGCAGCGGAGAGAGGGCGAGAGAGGGAGGGAGGGCTCTGGTGTCTCTTCTTATGAGGACACTAATCCCATCATGGGGGCCCACCCTCATGACCTCGCCTAACACTAATTACCTCCCAAAGGCCCCAGCTCTGAAAGCCCTCGCTTTGGGGGTAAGGCTTCAAAGCATACGAATTTTAGGGGGACATGATTTAGTCTATAGCAAGTGCCTTACTGTTTTTGTCCTGGAGATGCAAACGGATCATCTGGTCACAGTGCAGGCACAGCCTCCATTCACACGGACGAGTCCGGCCAGGCCCGGAGAGACACAGGACGGGTCTCTCAGCTTTCTAGAGCCGGGCGTGGAATTCCTGATGTTGACACTCAGGAAACCCAAATTATTGCCCAGGGATCAAGCGGCCGTTTAGTGAATTCCGTGACCATTTTAATTCTGCACACCGGCCCTCCCTGCTTTTGCATTCACTCATGAACGGGGCTATCAAGTAGAATTCTAGAATATCATCAGTTTCGTGTATTAGCATCTACTTAGATCGATAGCCAAACAAACGAAGCTTTGTTTTTCATCTACTATTTCAGCATGCCGTCTGAAGGGGCACGGTTACCATGCCAATGTGATAGTTAAAGGCCACATGTTTTACTACATTTATCTGGGTTGGGTTTACCCGAAGGTCTTTTAGTTAAAAAAAAAAATGGCGTCAGAGTTAAAGTGACCCTGGAGTCGTGAGTCTCTTAAGTGCACCTGAGCATACGCCACTGCGAACCTTCAAGCCGGTGGTTTTCAGGGCTTTAAAGAAACAGGAAGAAAGAAAGCCGGAGAGGGAAGAAGGCGAGTTTGCAGAGGGTTCGGACTTTCTTGGTTGGACGGTCGGTTCTCGGGCCTCGTGCCCCACCCAGTTTCAGTCATTAGCCTCAAGATAAACAGGACTTTACTTTGGGAGGGACATTAATGAGAAGACCGTGGGCAAATGGAAAGCAGCAAAGACCTGCGCAGGGACGGGAGACTCTGCCTGGTTCGAATGTGTTAGCGCTGTCACTCTGTCCCTGGCTGCTCTTCCGCCCATCCATTCATTCGCTCACTCACTCACTCATTCATTCATTCGCTCATCCAGTCAGTTTGAGTGCTGGACGTTGCTCTGGCCATTACGAAGTCCTTTCTTAACTTCTGCTGTTTTTAAGAACGAAAGAAAGGGCTTCCGGCTTGCGGGACAGGCGCGGTCCAGGCGGGCTCCCCTTTGCCGCCCCGGCGCCGAGGGGCGCCCCGGCCCTGCTGACCACACGGGCGGGTTCCGCCGCCCTTGGCCGGAGGGCTCCGTGGCCAGGGCAGGGCCAGGGAAGAGCTTCGCGTCGCTAAGGCCGACGCAGAATCGCTCTAAAGCGTGGCGAGGAAGGCCCGGAAACCCTGTCGTCGTCTTCGGAGTGATGACCCCGACTCGTTACTGGCATGAGTGAGGTGGGGCCCCAGAACTTTCCCCTAACGCGTTTTCGGACGACTCGTTTCATTCGCTTCGGTGGCGGTATCGCGGCTCTCCCTCCCCGCCGTGGGCCCGGGGTGGGGCGGGCGATGCTCCGGGCCGCGAGCGTGAAGGATGCTCTCAGGTCGAGCAGGTGCTTTCGCGCAGGTGGGCGCCTTCTGCAGTGTTGCGCGCTGGCCTCACGCTGGGTCCAGCCCTGCGATCGCTTCTTTTTCGGCTCCCTCCGCTCCTTCCCCAAAGAATCCACCGTCAAAGCAATTCAGAGAATGTCACTTATCACGCGCGGCGCGCTGGTCACGTCCCCGTGCGGTCCGCGGCAACGGCGCACAGCGGCCCGCTCTAGACCCTGAGGAGTCCTGCCGTCCCCAAGTCCTTAACCCTGCTGGACCCTGCGCTTCCGATTTCCCAAATGTATTTAACTGTGGAATTCTTTTTTTTTTTTTTCTTTTTAAAGAAAAACTTATTCATATCTCTTGGACCATTCAGGGAAGCTGGTTAAGAGCTATGACCCAATGATAGCCTGTGGAACATACTTATTATTTCAAAAACTCCTCCTTGTTGAATAATGCCATTTTCTCTTCTGGGTTCGATTTCATTTGCAAGTCACACTAAACCCTCCAGCATCCGAATAAGGAAGGGGCGAGAGTATTTATCACCCCCTTCCAGCTCCCACGTGATCGGTTCATTGGTTCAACCAACATTGACGAGGCTCCTACTGTGTGCTAGAAATACAAAGGTGAGTGGAGTGGAGACCCTTACCCCTGGTCAGCTAAGCAGAAGTGGAAACATGGACAAAAAGTTCAAAGATAATTTGATAATTGCTATAAAAGGGCAACAGGAATAAGGAAGGAGCTCGCAAAAACACCCTTTTATGGTCATGCCTGCAGACCACATTAGCCACTCCTTCGGGGGAAGAGCCGTGTGTGACATTCTTCAGTCTTTCCTGCAGTGCCCAGCGAGAGACGCTCGGCAAGCATTGGTCAAATCGATGATGGTTGAGGGGGAATCTCAACTCTTAATGGATGTACACTAAGTTATAAGCTCTATGACTGACCGCCTGCAAACACGCTTCAAAAATAAACCCGGACAAAAGGTTGTTTTCACCCCCCTAAGTTTCCGTTTTCCCATTTGCGAGGTAAGGGTGAGAGCGCTAATTTCACGGGGCCCGTGAGAGGATTAAATGAGAGCGTACACACAGCAGCGCTATGTTCCCTGGCCTTGACGAGTGGTTGATAAACTGCAGTTCTTACGACTACAACATGCCACGCTTTTTATCCACAGTGTTACCATAAATGGCACGCTCTGGTCGGACAAAAAGGTCACTTGGAACTTTATACGGTTCCATCAACATTCTCTTCTTGCCGAGAACATAGTTTTGAAAGGTTGGGGTGAAAATGTGCGGGCCAAGAGCCCCGAGTAAGGCCACACACAGGCACGCACAGCGCAACACATGCATCACAACACACCACACCGCACACTCGGATGCCACAAAACACACATGCCACACCACAGCACAGCACCTGCACACACCACAACACACGTACCGCACAGATACCACACACAGTACACCCGCCACACACACACCACACACCACGACACACGCACACCGCAACCACACATATCACAACACGACACACCACACCACACACTCAGATATTGCAAAACACACATGCCACACCGCAGCACATACACACATTATACACACACACTGCGTGTGCTACAACACACCTACCGCACAGATGCCACACACGGTCCATCTATCACCCACATACCACACACCGCAACACACACACACACACACACACACACACACACTCTCTCCCCTCCCTCTCCCTCACCCCGACCCGGTAAACGGCACCAGCGGCAGCTCCCCGAGTGGCCTGAGTGCCCCAGCGTCCGGCGTGAGGGCACAGCCCTGAGACGCGGAGCAGGCGTGACGGCGGCAGACCCGTGTCACCTCGGTCCGGTCAGCTGAGGGCACGGCCCTGAGACGCGGAGCAGGCGTGACGGCGGCAGACCCGTGTCACCTCGATCTGGTCAGTGTCACATCGCTCAGCTGACCCTCCGCTGTGCTCCGGACGCCTCGCTGATCCCCGCCGCTTTGTGTCGTCAGCTGCACGGCCTCGTCGCTGTCCCCCCGATGGGAAGGCTGCCGGCGAGGACGCTCTGAGCCCAGCCGCCTCCCCCCCGCCACCTCCGCTGCGCTCCCCAGACTGGGACAGGCCTTCCAATCACTCGGGTGACTGGTTAAATACACAGATTATCTTCAACAATCTCTAGGAATGGGGCCCGGGGACTGCGTTTATAAGCCTTCAGGGGGAAGCTCGGACACACAGCCCACGGCGCTGAGCTCAGGCCTTGCTCACGGTTGTCGTGCTTTGTTTATGAAACAGCGAATGACCTGTGAGAGGTTAGGGGCTTGAGCGCACGAGAAGACATTTTGCAGAGAAGTGTGTGTGTGTGTGTCGTACATGAACACACATGCATATGTGCCATGTGATCTACAAGACAGAGCGTTGGCTGTGGCATGGGACCGTGGCCAGGACCGCGTGACTCAGGACCCAGAAGGTCACCGTGAGGGAACTGGTGTCACAGGGCTGTGGTGACTTGAAGGACCCTGAAGCAAAGCCGACCCTTCCCCTCGCGCCTGCAGCTCGGCTCGCCCTGTGGCCCAGCACGGCTACTGGCCCTGAGTCTGGACTCTTGGCTGCCGGCTCCTGACGGCCCCAGACTTACACGGTCCTGCCCCAGGAAACCAGAGGAAGGTCAAAGCTTCTCTCTTACAATCAGGTTAGGTTGCAGCTTAGGTCATTAGGTCACGTACCCCATCTTGAGCTAATCTCTGTGGCCTGAAGGCTGGGGTGCATTGTCAGCCAGTCCTGCATTATTACCTGCCCATCCTGTGGCCGGAGGTCGGGGGCCCGTGACTGGCAACCCCAAAGACGCACGTGGGGTGGGAATGGGCAGATCCCTAAGGAACGGTGGCCACTGCCGGAACTGGAAGGGACGGCTGTGGAGAAGAAATGCATGTCCATCCCAGTCATGACCTTGACCTGCTCTAACGAACTAAGGAAGCCAGCCAGCCCCAAAGGGATGCATCTTATCCCCCGGCCAAACTCGCTAAACCTCTCCCTAAAGGTCCTTTCACCTTGAAGTATCCTTGAAGACAGTGAGTTTTTATTTCCTGTGGTCTAGATTTCAAAGCGGGCGTGGTCAGTCTAAACAGTTTTGGAAGTCTCCTGTTTCAAATGAAAAACGTTTTGTGAATTGTATTCATTAATGTAAAAATAATGTTTCTTACCCCCAAACTTTGATTTTGAACCTACAGAAAAGTTGACAAAATACTATGTACTTTCAGTGACAAATATTGGCAATGTGCCCTTTGATCAGTTGGTGCATTTCTGTGAAAATTGTATTTTAACAGTACATTTCTCCTGTATCACATTAATAAGTAATTCACACGAGATGATATGACTATCCGGTTTTCCAACAACCTTCCACATTTATGGTGATTTTTGTCTCAGTTGGTTATTACTATGGTGATTGTAAAATGATACATTTTCTATTTCTCTCATTTCTCCTATATTTATTGATTAGTATTACTCTCTTCTTAAAAAAAGCTTTCCCTCTACCCAGCATTAATTTTTTATCTTTAGGAACAGTTGTACAGGCTCATGGATTTTTAAATATTCGATGGGCTGTAACCCATTCCTGTTTTTAGTCATTTCGATGCTCATCTTGTCTGAAATTTGGCCAATGAAAGTCCCTTCATGCTGGCTCCTCTGTCCTTTCGACACAGCCAGGGTCCTTCCCGTCTGGCAGAGATTGTTTCAGACTGTCCTTGTACTAGGCCTCAGCCGTGAAGTCGGCCACTTCTTCAAGGCGACTGACTCTTTTTCACAGAGGGTGGTGTTTAGAAACCAAGAAACAGCATCCTCCCTTAGCCGCGATTCTGCTTTCTGCACTTTTAGTTGCCTGTGCTCAACTGTGGTCCGAAAACATCAAATGGAAATTTCCAGAAATAATTCACGTTTCGAGTAGTGCGATGAAATCTCGCAAGTCCTGCCACGTCCCGTGCAGGACGTGATCCCTCCCTTTGCCCAGGGTCTCCATGCTGTCAAAGCTCCCAGCCCGTTAGTCACTCAGCAGCCATCTCCGTTATCAGGTGGACTCTTTGTGTTCAAGTCACCTTTATTTTACTTAATAATGGCCCCAAATGCAAGAGTAGCGATGCTGGGAATTCAGGCGCGTCTAAGAGAAGCCGTAAAGTGCTTCCTTTCAATGAAAAGGTAAAAGTTCTCGACTTAATGAGGAAAGAAAAAAAAGTAGTATGCAGAGGTCGCCAAGCTTCCCAGTAAGAACGAATCTTCTATCTGTGAAAATTGTGCAGAAGGAAAAAGAAATTTGTGCTAGTTTTGCAAACTGCAAAAGTTACGGCCGCCGTGAGTGATTACTGCTTAGCGAAGATGAAAAGGCATGAGATTTGTGAGCGGAAGGTATGAACGGAGAACGTGTTCCGATCGATGGCAACATGTCCCCCCGAAAGCACTGAGCTTGTATGAAGACTTCGGCAAGGGCCCCCCTGAAACACGTGACCTCAAGTCATCACTACCTGTAAGGGATGGTTACCCAGATGCGGAAAGGGTTTGGGCTGAAAAATAGAAAAATTCCTGGAGAGTATTCTATTTTATTATTAGTTATTGCCATTAATTTCTTACTGCGCCTAATTTTTAAGGTTAGATTAATCACAGGTGTGTACGTGGTGTGTCGTATGTAAATTATACGTTAATAAAAAAGAAAGCTATAAAGATATGCAAAATTGCTCTTAAACAAAGGAAAAGACATTAAATTTCACTCGTAATGAGAGAACGCAAATCAGAACCGCAGTGGGACACCACTTTCACTTACTTAAATGACAAAAATTCAAAAGCTTGACAATCCACGCTGTTGGTGAGACCATGAGGAAACAATGAGGAAATGAGCAAGAATACCTAAAAATATCAAAATTTCTCAAAATAGCTATATTCACCCTTTGCCCCACCGATCTCTCTTCTGGGTATTTATCTTGAAGATATGGTCTAATGCTAAATTTCCATGTATAATTAGGTCTATTTCTGGACTTCCTATTTTTCTGCTGGTCTATTTCTGCTCCGGTACCCCACAATTTTAATTATAGAGGTTTTCTAGTATGTTTTAATGTCTGATAAGTGTAGTATCTCCCACTTTGCCTTTCTTTTGGGTTATTCTAGCTATTCCTGGGTGCTTTCATTTTAAAGACATATATACAGTTTAGAATCAACTTGTCTAGGTTCAGAAACGAAAACTTAACCCGCATCTTTATTGGAGTCACGCTGCATGTAATGTAGGGGAGGTGACATCTTTGTGATGGGTCACACTTTCCGAAAACGGTGGATGTCTTTCCAGGAAGTATACTTTTATGTATTTCAGAAACGCTCCTATGAGATTTCCTCACATAACGTTTATGCATTTCTTGCTAATACCTAAATATTTTATCTCCGTAGCTGCCGCTGCTGCTGTAAGTGGGAGTGTAGCTCCCCTTACTCCTCCTCACTGTCGATGCCCACAGGGTTGATTTTATGCGCCGCTGTATCATTGGGTGATTTTATTGTCTGAGTTGGTTTTATCTTTGAGCCACTGGGTTTTGCAGGTATGCTATCAGGCCATCTGCAATTCTAGATAGTTTCACTTATGTTTTCCCAATTCTTGTGACTCAAATTGCTTCCTCCTGCCTAATCGTGCTGACTAACATTTTCCAATTAAATAGAAAAGCTGGGTTTTGGACTTAGGGCTTTAAAAAAATTTTTTAAAATAATTTTAAAGAAATATCCATCTTCTTATTTTACTTAGTACTGGAGTGAGTGTCGGATTTTTTTAACAAAGCTTTTTCAGCATTTATTAAAATAATCATACAACTGTTCTTAGATTAATGAATACGGTGAATTATATGAATGGATTTCCTAATATCAAACCATTCTTGTGTTCCTGATATAAATTTCACTTAAGTACGAAATCGGATTCTTGTTTGTTAATGTTTTATTTAGAGGGGTTTATTTTTTTTGCATCAATATTCAGACGTGATGTTTAAGTTTTTGTGTGTGTGCTATATTTACTTTAAGTATGAATGTTAATCTTGATTTATACAGAATTTAAAAGTTTCCATTTTCTATGCTCTGGAAAAATTCATGTAGCATTGAGAAACCATCTGAGTGTGTTGATTTTTTGTGGGTTAGTTTTTTGAAATGTTCTTTAATACTTGTATGGAAATTTGTCTGTTTAAGCATTTTTTTTTCTACTGGGGTCAATTTTGTAAAATTACATTCCTAGGAAATTATCCATTTCATTTAAATTTTCAAATTTATTTTTGTAGGATTGTGCAATATGGTCTCTCATGATTTGAAAAATTTCTTCCATATCAAAACTTATTTCTTACTTATTACATTATTCTTATTTTCTAGAAATATTGCTATCGTGGTTTCTATTTCCACTTTCACTTAAGTGTTGTTTAATAGAGATTGTTTTAATTTTATCTGTAAAGAAATGTATAATATTCTGTGGTTTTGTTGCACTGTGATAAGAATTATATTTGAAAAGACTTATCAATTAAAACATTTTTTCCTCCTGAAATATGAAAGTAAAATCGATACTGTTGAACTTGGCCAGATGCGCCAAGTTCGTCTGGCAGTATACTGTTGCGTGCGACCCGCATCCCCAAAACAGGTTTTGCACTTTTTGAAGAGTAGCATTAATTCTTCTCATGACGGTTCTAGTCTTATTTTCTTATTAATCTAATGAGAGTATTTGATTAAAGTAGTCCTGATAAATAAAACCATATTGGTTCACTAGAATATCAATGTTAAAATAATTATATACACTCAATTTTCTTGTTTCAATAATTTTATGAGAACTAACTTACTGTTGGCTCAAGGTCACGTAATTGTTACAGTCTTATATTAAAAATAAGGTGATGGCTGTATCCACCGCAACCTAGTACAAGGTCTAACAGTCAAACAATAAAAAGTTTTTAAATTGATGAAGGAATAAACAAATCTACTACATATAGGTTATAATTCATTTACTTTTGCAAAGTCACATCGCTCTGAGAGATCATCAGGTAGTTAGTTACACAGGGATGTTTAAATTTCACTACCAACGACCCCTTTTCTGTCACACTGATAATCTAAGTTTAATGGGTTATGACACTTCATAGCTTAAGTACCGGGAAGGAATTTATTTCTTAGGCTGTCTTAAAATAGTAAATCACATACTCCTTCAACTGATGATACCGAAAGAGAACTCTTGGAAGGAGTCGTGTTGGAGAGCAAGGATGGCTTCACAAGTCACTGCATCTTTTCCTGAGGCGAGGGTCTCTAGACAGAACGTGGAATGGGACACAGTTTTAATAAGCAAAACCCTGAGAATTGTGTGGTCACTGAACAAGGCCTTCTGGCATCTACACCTTTGAATAGTCCTCTCTGGGCAGGCGCTGGCACTCGCTTCGACCAATCCAATATGGTGGAAGTGATGCCATGCACGT
Source organism: Rousettus aegyptiacus (assembly GCF_014176215.1). Classification (NCBI taxonomy): domain Eukaryota; kingdom Metazoa; phylum Chordata; class Mammalia; order Chiroptera; family Pteropodidae; genus Rousettus; species Rousettus aegyptiacus. The sequence continues at coordinate 157,334,582 of NW_023416307.1, forward strand.
TTAGGCCTAAACCTTAAGAAGCCTTGTCAAACGCTGCTTTTCACTCTTGGAACCAACCATCATGCTGGAAACAGCCCATGCCCTCAAAGAAGCCACGCCGAGGAGTACCAAGCCACTCCAAGAGTGAGCCGTGTGGGATGTGCCACCCTAGTTCAGCCCCTAAATGGAGCAAACTATGGCTTTCACCCAAAAGTGGACTGCCACCTGATTTTGTAAATAAAGTTTTATTGGAACATAGCCATGCTCGTTTCTTTATATATTATCTATGGCGGTTTTCTCACTGCAATGGCAGAGTCAAACAGTCATGGCAGAGACCTTATGGGCCACGAAACCTAAAATAGTTACTATTTGGCTCTTTACAGGAAAGACTCCTGTCCTAAATGGCCAAAGCCCCAGCAGAAGGACTGTCCGGCTGAACCCGGTTGACGCACAGAACCGTGAGCAATAATCGAATGACTGCTGCCTTAAATTATTAAGTTTGGGGGTGCTTTGTTATTCAGCGACAGACTGCAAAATCTGATATTTGCATTTTATAGGCTTGACGATGATTTAACTTTTTATCTTTTAACTTTTAGTAAGATCTATTGGATTTTTCTGTCTTGGCTGCGTGTCACTAAGACTCTCACCAAGGTCAGCACCCTCTTTGCCTCTCAATCCAATGGAGGTCTTTCAGTCTGCATCTCGTTTGACTCTGGGTCATCTCTTTGACCCTTGGTCATCACTTGACTTCTTTGCTCTTGAAACATCTCCCTTTTAGTCCTTAAACCGCAATCTCCTTTCTTTTGTCTTATAGGAAGCTCTATATGAATTTCTTTTGGGGAGTCGATCTTCTGCCTAACACTTCATGTAAGAGTTTCCTAGGATTTGTTCTTAGATTTTGTTTGACTTTCAACTAGTATATATTGAGCCTACTCTATGCCTGACATTGTCCTGGGTACGTGGGATACATTATTGAACAAAACTAACAAAAATCCCTGCTCGTGGAGAAAATTTTAAATATATACATAATAAAATAAATTATTTCAAAAGCCAGACGTTAATACATGCTTTAGAAAAGAAAATAAACAGAATGCAGGTTAGGGAGCGTGGGGTCGGGGGAGGCGGGGATTTAAAGAATAAAGGATTTAAGGAAATTTTTAGAATAGGCCTCTTAGGGATGATGAGGTTTGAGCAAAGCCTGAAAAAAAGATAAAGGACCTGATGAGTGGAAATCTAGAAATCTGCTCCAGGCAGAGGGAGGGCCAGGAGCCTGGTGGGGGTGCTGGAGAACAGGAAGGATGCCCCCCGGGGCGGACCGGAGGGGACCCCGGGCGACGAGGTCTCAGACACGAAGGGCTCCAGATCCCGCAGGGCCTGGAGAGCCACTGCTGGGAGTCTGTCTTTTCTCTCCGAGGTGGCGGGGGAAGGGGGTCTTTGAGGAGTTTTGAGGAGAAGAATTAAGTCCTCAAAAGGACAACTCTAGCTCCCAACAGAGACGAGAATGGAGGTGGCAGGGACACAGGCAGACAAGGGCGCCGGCGGAGACCAAGGGGAGCGACCGTCTCTTCTCGTCTGACACTTCTCCTGGACAATCTGAGGTACGCAGGCCGCCACGGCTCCACGCACCCCAGATCTATTTTTTTTCCAGCCCAAGTGTCTCCCCTGAGTTTCTGGCTCATTGTGCAAAGACCTACTGGTCACCCCCTGTCTGTGGCTCGCTCTTCTAAAGCCTGAGTCCCCTCCCAGGCTCCCCCTACGTCACCACTAAACCTTATTAAGTCATTCTCTTTAAGAGGCCACTGCTCACACACGTTAGTGGACAACCTGCGCTGGCACGTCGATGCTTTGGGCTCCTTCGGCACATTATTACGGTTTAGTTTGTCAGAAATTCTGCCTGTCATGGTGGCTCGGAGGATTGGACGTAGGCTGGGTTGGTTTTCACCTGACAGGATGGAATGCTGCCGTCAAAGACAGTTCAGGCCGGTCAGCTGTGTTGGTGAGTCTCTGAGGACAGAGGGTGGGAATTTCAGAGTGAATTCCTTACATTTTGCAGTTTTGCCATTGGAAATGTAGAAGCACATAATTCTGAAATTGTGGCTCTTGTGACAAACAGTAAATTTATCACGTAGCCAACAGGGAAGAGTTAAAGCTTCATACAGATCACAGAAGTTTAATATGCGAATTTAATTTTCTTCCATCCCTCTCAGGAATTTTTTTTGTTCATTCCCCATTATAATTTTAGAATTTAGCATTCATTCTTTTGACTTTTAGCAAAGGAAGTCATTTTGCTCTGGAAAATACTTAGTCAGAAGGGTGTGTGATTCCTTTTTCCATGATCTTTGTTTCTTATAATTTGTGTGTAAAGGAGTTTAAGAAGTTATCTTAAGCTTTTGTGTCTGACTCTTATTTTTAAGTTTTTTTTTTTGAAAGTAATAATTGATACAAGGGAAACAAGCCTCCCTAGAGTATATTTTTCCATATCATACTTACATATGGGAAAGAGTCTTGTAAAGATAATTAATGTGAAACTAACCAGGCCAATGAGAGCTATTATTTTTTTATTAGAAAGTTGACTTCAAAACGAATGTTTAAATGCCAGCGTAACATAGTTAAAAACGCAATTAAGTCTCATTCCTTGACACTTGAAAGCTCTTTTTATTTATTTATCGTATTTAACGAATGTTTATCCAAGGCTGGCTCTGTACTGGGCAGGGTGCTTGTGCTGGAGAGGGGGTAGGAACAAACAGAGGGAGCTCGATTCCAGGGCGGAAGGCAGCCGTGAGGCGGAGAGAGACAATCGCTGCTTGTAGTAAGCACCGGGGAGGGAGTAAACAGTGGACAGACCGAGACGGACTTGGGGCGGCCGCTCGAGGGAGACTTAATGGAAAGGAATGCTGTGGCCGGATGCTGTTTTCTGCTTTTTAAAAGAAATCGCGGCAAAATACTCATACTATAGAATTTACCATTTTAACCAGTTTTAAGTAGACGGTTTCGTGGGCGTTAAGTATACTCGTGATGTTGTATAAACATCACCGCGATCCACTCCGAAACTTTTCCATCATCCCGAACAGAAACTCGGTCCCCGTTGACAGTTGCTGCAGGCTGCCTTATATGGGAATTGTTTTCTGTTCTTTTAAATTTCGTGTACCCATCATGACTTTTCTTACAAAGTCTCCCTAGATAGATGTCTTCCCAACCAAGGAAAGCTATGGCGGTGTTTCCATTGCTTCTGTCCCTTAGCGCCTGTGATCCAACTGGAGACAGGAGCCAACCCAAGCACAGGCTGCTGCTTCTGGGGTGCGTGTGTGTGTGTGTGTGTGCGCATGTGTGTGTGTGCGCGTGTGAAGTAACGGTTGGATGTTAGACCATTTCCGAGCAAATGATCTTTCTTGGGTCAAAACCCAGCCATATTGCTTGAGAAAATAGTTTGGCGATTTTTCAAAGAGTCACACATAAAACTACCGCACGACCAGCAGCTCTACCCCTACGTGTCTACCCAAGAGAGCGAAAGCGTGCGTCCTCAGGAGGACCCGCGCACAGGTGTTCACGGAAGCTTTCCTCATAACAGCCCCAAGCTGGAAAGAACCTAATGTCCACCGACTGATGAACGGGGGGACGCGACATGGTGTATCACTGTGACGGAATCCTCTCCGGCACCAAAAGGAGCAAATGACTGACACCTGCCACACCGTGGACGAACCTCAGAAACATTGTGCAAAGGGAAAGAGCCACACACCAGCGAGCACGTGCCGTATTCACACGAAACAGCCAGAAAAGGCATGTTGGTAAAGACAGAAACTGGCTGTGTGATTGCTCGAAGTTAGGGCTGGGGACGGGGGTTGGCTTTGGATGGGCGGGAGGGATCGATCGCTTCCGGGGAGATGGCACTATACATGCTCAAACCGATGCATGATGCTGGTCGCTCCACTTGGTAAAGTTACTAACAATCACTGAATTGTACACTTGACAGAGGCGAACTTTATACTGTGTAAAAAATTCCTCATCAGCAGCTTGGATAAAGTCTCACACTTCATGGTCCGGAAGATAACGGTGTCCTGCTGGACCGACCGACGCTGGAACCTTTGCAGTGAACAGAATGGAGGGAAACCCTGTCCTCACGTTGCTGACGTGCCTTGCTTTATCCGTGACAGTTGTATTTTGAAGGGCCCCCAGTCTATTTTAGAGGGAATCAAAGTGTTGAAAGCTATTTAAAAAAAACTCATAATTATTTAAGTTTTTCCAGGTGAGATTTAGGGTCTGAAGTGATTTCTGTTCCCTGAACTGTTATGTCTGTCCCCATGTAAACCGGTGTTCCCAAAGAGTACTAATGAAGTTTTCATTTTGGGGGCGGGTAGAAAGGATTGAGAGATTTTGTTTATTCAACTTTCAGAGAAGCGTTTGTTTCTCAGATGGCTAAACGGTTCTGATCGGTGTGATGGGAGAGGGAACACCGTCACAAGATAACGTGGCCAGGGTTTGCTAAAAATGTGCTTGGCCATTTTAAAACCTATCTTCAAATTACTTTTAGTGTTCCAGGGTATGGTTAGGAAAAGAAGAGGTACGTACGTACGTACGTACATATGTATGTATGTATGTATGTATGTATGTATTGTGACATTGGTTAATGGAATCCAAAAAGTTTTAGCTGGATACTTTAATAGTAAGGCATATATATATATTTACGCTGTGTGTTCACCTCTCATAGTTAGATTTCTTTCTGTCACCACATATTTGACCCCTTTACCCCATCTACCTTCCCCTCCCCCCCTCCCCTCTGGTAACCACTAGTCTATTGTCCATGTCTGTGAGTCTCTGTTTGTTTGTCCTGTTCCTTTGTTGCTTTTAGGTTTATATCCCACATATTAGTGACATCATGTGATTTTTGACTTTTTCTGTCTGGCTTATTTCACTTAGCATGATTATCTCAAGGTCCATCCATGTCGTCGCAAATGGCAGTTATTTCATCTCTTCTCGTGGCTGAGTCATATCCCATTGTATGTATGTACCACAGCTTCTTTAGTCAATCATCTATTGTAGGACACTTCGGTTGCTTCCATGTCCTGGCCATTGTGCATAATGCTGCTATGAACATCCATGTGCAAATATCTTTTCCAATATGAGTTTTCAAGTCTTTGGGGTAAATACCCAGTAGAGGGATTGCTGGATCATATGGTAGATCAATTCTTCGTTCTTTTGAGGACCTTCCATACTGTTTTCCGTAGTGGTTGTACCAATTTGCAGTCCCACCAGCAGTATATGAGGGTTCCTTTTTCTCTGCATCCTTTCCAGCATTTGTTGTTACTTGTCCTGTTGATTACAGCTATTCTAACAGGTGTGAGATGATATCTCATTGTGGTTTTGATTTGCATTTCCCTAATAGCTAGCAATGTCGAGCATCTTTCCATGTTTGTTGGCCATTTGTATGTCCTCTAGCGAGAAGAGTCTGTTCAGGTCCTCTGCCCATTTTTTGATTGGATCTTTTTGTTGTTGTCATTATTGAGTTGTATGAGTTCTTTGTATATTTTGGATATTAGGCCCTTATAAGAGGCGTTGCTTGCAGATATATTTTCCAATATGGATGGTTGTCTCTTTACTTTGTTTATGGTAAGAGGAGGTATTTTACACAAATCTTTTAAGGCAATGTATCCAAGCACAGAGGACAGTGACTGCAAATTGGGAGCGCGCCATAAACATCTTCTTTCTTCCCATGGGGAACGTCCCTTGGTCATAGTTTGTATAGCTTTGATTTCTTTGGATTTTTTTTTTCTCTTTACACAGTCCTTTTAAGAAGCAGGATGAAAACCATTGCATATCTTGGTTTTTGAAAGAAGGGAGCCATGCTCCCCGTCTGCATCATCTTCATTGACCACAGACATTGACCACAGGTGGTGTAGCGGTTACAGGTGGGAGCCGGGTGAGCCACCTGGGTTCGATGCCGGCTCTGCCATCACTAGCTCAGGTGACCGTGAACAACTCTCCGAGTTCCCCTTAGCCTTGATTTCATTAATAACCTGGGATTCATGATGGTACCTTTGCCACAGGAGACACATTAAAAAATGATGGAATGTGTAAAAAGCACAAAATGGTGTAAAAATGGAGCCAAAATGAAGACTATTAGTAAGTAGAGACCTTTACAGTCTATGAGAGGAACTGTCCCCAGGCCTCAGCAGCCAGTGATCTGTTTGCATGTTAATCGGTTTGAAATTGATAAAAGCTTGAATTTCTTTAAAGAGGAAACTGCTGTCGTAGCTTCAACGGAGGGCAGAGAAATGTGTCATCCGGCTCTTCTCTCCTGGGGGCTTATGCACTGTGGAGGCCCACGGAAAGGACTTGAATTAGGCCATGCTTATCCTCACGCCTTTGCATCTGCTCTGAGCAGTCTCTCCCTCCCCTCCCCAACATCGAAGCCTCGTCTCCGGATGTCCAGGGTCGTCACGCCGCCTCTGAAGAGAGAGGGGACAGCATGGCAAGAATATCTTACAGCTGCTGCTGTCAAAAGAGAGCGTCGTGGGCGTGCGGGCGGGGCTCGGGCCTTCCGCTGACCGAGGGACGGCACCGGAAGCGGCAGCGGGCAAGGTCAGGAACCTCGGGAGGCCCTTGAGGCCTGCCTCTGCCTCTGCGACACTGCCTGGCACCTGGTGTCCGCGCACCGCGAGGGGTCCTAGATTGAAGACTACCACGGGGGAGGCCCGGACGCCCTGGCTGTCCCGGCGAGTCCGGCCCCGGCAGACCCACTGCCGACCGCAACCTCGCGAGCCCGTTTAGTGGAACCGGCATGATCGACGGAATTGCGGGAAGTCACAAGCCGTCGTTTTCAGCCGCTCAGTGTTAGGGTGACTCGGTGCACAGAGAATGCACAGCTAACACTGCCCCGCCTGCTGCACGCACGCGCGCCCCTCGGGGGCACCTCTCCCGCGTGCCACTGTCACTCGGGGCCGCCTCTGCTGGCGCCGTCTGTCTCTGTCCGACCTCACATTAAAACTCTCCTCGGCTGTGGCCTTGCGGTCAGTTAACGGGCTTGAAAGCAAACTCATACTTTCATTCCTGCCTTAGTAACTGAGGTTGGCTTAAGGGTTCACCCTGCTTTGACCCCACGGAATGGCTCCCTCACATGAGGAGACCCCAAGGTGGGCGAAGTCCCAGGACGGCCCCCCTTGTAAGAAGCTGACTCCTTGACCTGGAGGTAGAAGCTTGAGGTCTAAGGAAACGAGGCAGGCGCCTCCCAGCCCCGAACTCCTTCGCCTGCTGCTAGCACCGCTCTGAAATGCCCATTCTTCCGTCCTGCCCACAGGGATGCTGAGGGTCTGCTTCGGTGGGTCTGAGTGCGGTCTGCGTATCTGTCTTTCCGTTTTAAAAACAATTAATCAATGAATATCGATTAATCGAGCGACTTATTTATTTTTATCACGGTGACACTGGTTAACGGCATCCGGTAAGTTTCGAGTGTACCATGCAATTCGCATTTCGCTGTATGTTCACTGTCGGTAGCGTTCTGTCACCCCAGAGTTGGCCCCTTGCTTGTCTGTATTTTCATTAAGTTTCTTAGTGATTGTGAAAATCACACACACACATACACACACACGCACGCACACGCGGCTCCGGGGAGGGGAGAGCTGGTGCCGGCGGAAGCAGACTGCTGCTCACACCGCACGGGGACGTGGCAGCGGCGAACGGGCTCGACTTCACGATGCTTCTGTCACCGAACGGAGGAAAGGAACTGTAACTTCCTTCAAGAGGAAGGGTGCGGCGTCTGTCCCAGTCTGGCCTCTCGGAAATGCAGACCTTCTAGAACCTAGAATGGAAAGGGAGCTTTGAGAGAATGGTCTGATCCGCAGGCCGGGACATTTGCATCCACCTAGATTGACCTTATTTTTAAAAGCCCTCATAGTAGGCAACTTCAACATCTTGTCTAATCATCCATTAATTCCCAGATCGGAAATTTACTACTTTGTCAGTAAAGTTTAAAGCCCAGCAATTTATCCTTTAATCTCTAAATGTTCTTTTGTTTGTGTTTTACAAATTTACATGGTACAAAATTCAAAAGGGACGAAAGTATATATAGTAAAATATTTCTCTCCTGTTCTTATATTCTTGTCCCCAGCCATCCAGTTTCCTTCTCTGGGCCCCCCCCCCCTTTTTTTAATTTTAATTAAAGTAAAACATATTTACATAACATAAAATTCATCATTTTAACCATTTTAAAGTGTGTGATTCAGCAGTTTTTAGTATATTCAGTGTTTTGCAATCATCATTCCTATCTAATTCCAGAATATTTCCATCACCCCAAAACAAAACCCTGCATACTTCCCAATTCCTCCTCCCTGTTCCCTAGCAACCACTAATCTACTTTCTATCTCCATGGATTTGCCTATTCTGGACAATTCACATAAATGGAATCCTACAATATGTGACAACTTGTGTTCTTGACTTTTTTCATGTAGTACAATATTTTCAAGGTTCATCCCTGTTGTAGCACGTATCAGAACTCAATTCTTTTTTACAGCTCAATAATATTCCATTCTACAGGTAGACCACAGTGTCCGTCCATCCATCATCCACTGATGGACATTTGGGTCGTTTTCTCCGTTTGGCTATTATGAACAATGCCGCTGTGAGTGTTTGTGTACACGTTTCTGCGTGGACATGTATTTCTGATTCTCTTGAGCGTGCTCCTAGGAGTGCACTTGCTGGGTCATAATGCAACTCTGTTAAACTCCGAAGGATCACTAAGACGTTTTCCTCAGGGGCTCACCATTTCATACTCCAACCAGCAATGCGTGAGGGTTCCCATTTCTCTGCACCCTCACTAACACTTGTAATTTTTTATTTTTTATTTTTTATAGCCTTCCCAGTATATGGTCCTTGCTAGTGTATGGAAATGCCACTAAATTTTATATATTAAGCTTGTATTTGACACTTTGCTGAACCTGTTTATTAGCTCTAATAGTTTTTTAGTGGAGTTTTTTTATGGGGTTCAAAATATTTGATCGTGTTACCTGTGGATAGAAATAGTTTTACTTCCTTTCTAATCCGAATGTCTTTTATTTCTTGCCCAATTCCACCAGTTAAGAATTTCCAGTACGATGTTGACTGGAAGTGGTGAGAACAGACATCCTTGTCTTGATCTTGATCTTCAGGGAAAGCTGTTTGTCTTTCGCTATTAAGTATGATGTTACCTGTGGGTTTTGCATAGATTCGACACATAGATTTTCGTGTTTTCGTTCAGAAATAATTTATTTATATGTAAGAAAATATATTTGAACATAACTGGTCTTCACCTTGTGTTTTCCACCTAACAAGGTATCTTGGAGATCTTTCTAAATTAGTACTTAAATAATTTCCTTACTTTTTAAAAGTGGTTGTTTAGTTTTGTGTTGTATGGATGGACTATAATTTGTTTAATCCATACCCTGTTGGAGGATAATCTAACTATATCAATATTGGTTATATGAATTAAAAATCAGCAAACATTTATTTAACCCTTATGATTTATTTAACCCCTACTATTGTGTAGGACACCATAAAAATTATTAAAGAAAATAGGGCCTAAATTTATTCGCTTCATTTTCTCACTTTTGTTATAGAAATACTCCGGCAAGAAAGAAAGAAAGGAAAGAAAGGAAAGAAAGAAAGAAAGAAAGAAAGAAGGAAAGAAGGAAAGAAAGAAAGAAATATTTCTTCACACACAGAAGAACTGAAAGAATTGTACAAGGAAACTCAAATAATAATTACCTAGGTTCATCAATTGTTACCATTTTGCCAACTTTATGATAATATATTTACTTGCTTTGCTGAATCAAGTAAAAGTTGAAGATTTCTTGAACTTTCACCCATAAAATAAGGACATTCTCCTTCTTAACCACAATATCTTCATCATACAGAAATTTAACATTTTATTCCTAAATACCATCAAATATCTGGTTCACATTTAAATTTTCTGTGTGTCTCCAAAGTATCGTTTTTAGCTATCTTTTTTAAAAACTAAGGTTCAGTCAAGGTCTACACATTGCATTTTGGTTATCTCTTGAGACTTTTATCTAGAACGGTTATATATGTATAAGCAATACTGACTTTTTGAAGAGACTAAGCTAATTGGCTTTTAGAATGTCCACATTCTAGGTTTGTCTAATTGTTTCCTCATGGTATTGTCTACACTGCCCTTTTCCCCCAGTCCTGTCTGTGAAGTTGGAGGTTAATTCTAAAGGTTTGGTTAGATCCAGGTTAAACAGCTTTAGAAGCACACTTAGTGGGTGATTCTATATTACTTATTGCATCCTGTCAGGAGACATATGAATCCATTTCTTCCCCTACTAGAGAGACTACGTTTGATCGCTTGTATTAAGCGGTGTCCACCAGAACGCTCCATTGAAAAGGCACATCGTCCCCTTTCAAGTTCTGAAATAGCTACTCCTTTAACCATGACGGAATATCCGAGACTTGGTTTTGGGGGAGAGAGGGCTGGACACCCATTTGCTTATTTTCTTCCTTACACATCTCGGCTCCAGCTGTTGGTTTAGGTGCCTTTCGGGCAGACACAGAAGCAGGCCAGCGATAGGGCACGTGACGTTCTGTGACTTGGAGTGGGGCGTGGTCAGCGTCTCACTCGGAGGTCGATGGAAGGTCGTCGCATGAGAAATCAAAGTCAGGGATTAAGGTTTCAGTCTCTAATCTGCCACCAACTAGCCATGTGACCTTAGCTAATGTAACGTCTCTGGGCTCCGGTTTCTTCATGTATGACTTGAGAAGGTTTTTTAGAATTCCATGCCATCCTGGCAGTTCATGATTCTATGGTTTCACTCAGTGAAAAGTAATAGATCACATTTATGAGATGCTCAGTGTGGGGCCTTTTATTTTTCTCAACAATCAAAACACTTGGGAATCTCAGTTAATCCCGTAATTAACTTCATGGAGATGCTCAATAAACATCTTTGAGAACCAGGATACTGGTTTTGATGAGTGGACCTTTATTTTGTTTATATTATTATGTTTTATTTTGTTTTTATTGTTTCCTTTTATTTTTCCGTCACCCAAGAAAATTGTTGGGCAGCTGAGCTACTTTTTCTCAGGCCTGTGGGTCCAAATGTGTCCTCCCTCAAAATTCACATTGAAATGCTAACTCCCAATACCTCAGAATGTGAATTTTTTCAGAAACAGGGTCATTGCAGATGTAATTAATCAAGTTAAAACAAGGACGCGTGGGTGGGTCGTCATTCACCATGACTGGTGGCCCCATATAAAGGGGAAGTTTGGACGCAGAGACGCTCACACAGGGAGAACCCCGTGCGAAGAGGAGATGGAGGCGGCGTGTGCGTGTGCGGGAAATGCCGGGGTCGCCGGCAAAGCATCGAAGCGGCGGGGGGGGGGGGGGCGGGCTGGAGCAGATGCTCCCTCACCGTTTTTGGAAGGAGTCGTCCCTGCCGACACCTTGATCTTGGACTTCCGGCCTCCAGAACTGTGAGACAATAGCTTTCTGTTGTTTCGGCCACTCGGCGTGTGGCATTTTGTCATGGCGGCCCGGCCAAACTGATAGAGCTGGTCTCCCTGGCCCGGCCATCGGCTCCTTGAGGGATCATAGTCATCTGTCGAGGAAGCGAGGGGATCACAGATGTCAGAACCGCGACCAGGTCACAAAGGTCTGTTTTTCTGTCCCCCAGGCTGCTTTGCTGCTGTCGTGGCTCTGCCAGGCTTGTGCGTGTGGTCATGTGTGTGTGACCGCTGACCTCATCCTTTCGATAAGGTTGGCTCTGGATATGGAGGCAAACGAGAACGCATCGGTTTCTCACCCAATTTCAACAGCTTAGTTATTTCAGGGCACACGTGGTCACGTCTACAATACAATAAAATCGTAATCAGACTTCTGAGAAAAATATCTCAATAACTGCTCATACTTCCTCTACGGATGGATATACAGCGAGATAACCACAGGAAGATATGAAGGGGCCCAGTCGAGGAGAAAATACCTCTGAAGAATAGAGAGGAACTGGTACACATTTCCATTCATTTCTAAGTCTTGCCGTAATTTTAGAACGTGGAGCTCTCAATACACATTATACTTCGATAGGCAGTTAGTTTAAAGAGCGCGCGGGTGCAAAAATGCGTTCGTTTGGGTTGGAAGAGCGGCTTCAGGAAGCCGTGTGGCTCTGGTGGCTTTACGAGCATGGCTTCGCCCATTCGGACTGTGTAAATTGTGCTTTGGAATAATCGCCTCGCAGGTGTCCCGATGACCAGCACGGTCCCTACTATGTATAAAATGCTGCCAGTCTGACATCAGGAATGGCCTGAGGAGACGGTGCTAGCATGAATTTTTCAAATATGACCTTTTAAGGTTGCCATTCTGATATAAAGCTTCGTCGGTGATTTTTAATGGCAAAATCATCTTGCGAACCTAACAAACGAGTCTGGCTTTTGCTATAAAAAATTAAACTGTCCATGTCTTTGATTCGTCCTATAGTAAGAACAGAGCGCAGAACCAGAGAGTCGATGGGCATCAACGGAGAAGGGACGATAATGAGATTTTTATACTTACGGTGAGTAGAAGTTCCCATATATCTGCATGTCTGCAGTTAAGACACTGTGTAAATTTAGGCAAAATGCACTTTTCTGTCTGAGTGGAAGATTGTCTTGCAAAAGATTGAAAACAAATCCATTTTAGAATAATTGGTGATAAATGAGGAACTTGTGTTCACCCTAAGGGCTGCTATGGTTCGTGACTAGGGTAGATGCCACCGGCCACAACAAAACTCTTATGCTTGCGGTTGAAATTAGAGTGGCTTAGGCACATAATTTGGAGTGAAGAATCATTCCACAGACTTTATACACAACTTCTGTAGTGGGAGAGGGAGAATGGAAACTTCAGATTTTCCTCTTTGGATGGACAATTTTATAAAGACAAACAAATGAAAACCGAAATGAACTGTCATGAGCCCAAAGGACATAACTTTGACACTTTCAGCCTAAAATACTGCCTTCACCTAGTCTCACGGAAGTTCTCATAAATGCCGGAGGAGGCTTTCATCCAGGAATAAAATTTATTCCATACCCACCGTGTTTTCTTTAGGCATGTTTCAGGAACTATGAGCATTTATCTCACAAATCGTTCCGGAAATGACTCCACAGTTCACAATTTATCTTTTCAAGTGTGCATCCTAAGAGCCCTACTCCAGCATTTCTATTTTTAAAAGCCAAAGAGAGACGAGCAGGACTGCGACTTATGTCACAAATACGATCATAACTGGTGATTGAATGGAACTCGATTCCAGACTTTCTAATAATGATATGGCGTTACAATGTTTGGCTTCAAAAATTATGTAAATAACACATTTTTAAAATGCCAAATGTTTCTGATGCTCTCATCGCCTGTCAGCTGGGTTTTTCAAGATCCCCATCGGCGTCCCTGACCGTTGTTCCACGGGTTCGATTTTGCCGAGGTCCGACTGCTTCCACGAAAACCTGCACAGCGTAGGGTTCTTGAGTTATGGCGCGGAGCTTCTCGAAGTTCACACATCTGGCAAACACAATTATTTGATATTTGCTAATCCATTTCCTTTATTATTTTAGAGGCAGTCTGGGCTGCCAAACGCGAGCTCATTGAGACTTCAGAGCCGGGGGAAGGATTTACTGTTTAACAGTCGACTGTCCCTGTTTTGTTCACAGAGACAATCTGTCTTAAGATGCCCCAAGATGCACCCTGAGTTTGGACTCTTCTTCCCCTAAACTCTCCAGTGTTTGCAGCTGTGATGGGACACAGGATGACAATTGTCGATAAAGTAGCAGCTGACACCCCAAAGGCCCCAGGCTTTTGTACGTCCAAGCAGCCCATAACCATGTCCTTCGTCTCACCCAGCAATCGGAGAGGGCAGGATGGGGTGCTCCTCCCCCATCTACTCACCTGGGGACGTGCTGTCTGTACTTTTCTTTGAGGATTAGGTGACGCTTACAGTGTGTGTGTGCACACACCCTTCTGAACCTGCTGTGGAGTGTCCAAAAGTCCCATTATTTCCTTCCTTCCTTCCTTCCTTCCTTCCTTCCTTCCTTCCTTCCTTCCTTCCTTCCTTCCTTCCCTCCCTCCCTCCCTCCCTCCCTCCCTCTTTCCAGCTCAGCTCGAGTGTCCCTTCTGGGAATCCTTCCTCACCCAGCCTAGGACAAGGCTTGGGTCAGGGCTGCTGTGTCGCACAACTGTGGGGTGCTGTTTCCATTGTGTTTTAAGCGGATGCTGCCTCCTGGGACTCAGGCAATGAGGAGCCCGCCCCATGTGCCCCGCTCTGTGCCATGACAGCACCCTGGGCTCACCGCCTCCGCCGGCTTTCCCCCCTGAATGGCACCAACCTGCGTCCCCGTCTACCTCTCCTCCTCCTCAAAGGCAGGTCTGTATCTTATAAGGCTGAACTTGACAGATGTATGTGCCCAGGAAAATCTCACAAGGGACTGAGAGGAGTTGTTGAAGCTGGTGGCTCTGCGCACCGCACCCTCTGGTGTCCTGCCCTCATCAGCCAGGTGCCGTGGGCTTGCGTGGAAGAGGGGCACAGCCGAACCCGCGAAGGGGCCTCCCATTCCTTGTCATTTACCTATTCCGGACTTAACTCCTGCCACACGCCAGCACCCTGTGCACCTTCTGTGAGGATGGGCTGCCTGACGGCCTGGAATGTGGGGGGAGGGGCTGAGTGAACCCAGGTGCTCCGGGTTTGGTTGGCTACAGGGTTAAAAAAAAAAAAAAGCCAAGCCCACCACCTCCTAGGATGCTTTCTCCTTTCTGAAGTGGACCTGTCCGTCCTCAATTAAGTGGCAGAGGATTATCTAATCAGTAAGGTCTGATTTGTTATTTACTTATTTAATATTTTATGGATATATAAGAATATATGGAACTATCAAAATCACTGAAATAAAAAAAGTTGGTTCTGCTTGGTGGAAAACAAATCCTTCTGCTGTAGTACATTTTTCCATTAAAAAAAAAAAAAAAGAAAAACTGGTTTTCAGAGTCCTGCCAACAACACTCTAAATGTAAGTGCTAGATTTGCAAATAAGCTTATATTCATATTTAGAGAATATGCATATTCAGAGACTTATTATTCAGGAAATATTTGGTTATCATCAGACTAAGTAAAACTATGGCTAAAAATAAGAGGGGTAAAATATAAATAGTGGGAAAAGTTAGGGAGCATGAACAGCAGCCATTACGAGAATAGAAGAAAGAGGAAGAGGTAAGGAGAACTGCGTGTTGTTTCTGTTTTGGTTCATAGCTTCTCCACTACCTGGAATTCAGTTCGGTTTAGCAAACAGTCACGGGGTGCCCAGCACGCAGAGGTCAGAACACGCAGCCTCGGCCCCCACGTGCTGACGCTCGAGCAGGCAGGGCGTGACGCGCCAGCAGGACCGACTCCCAGCGTCCTCTCCGGCACCGTCGGAGCCCGCGGTGCGGTTTAGGGCTTGGACTTCAGTTCCAGCGTGGGCTCTGATTGGTCTGAGCCTGCCGCGGTAGCCCACCCCCTCCCCAATGATTGGTCCAGACGCCCAGGTCTGAGCCGGAAAGAGGCCTCAGCGGTTGGTTCAGGAATGATCATGTGACTCAGTTTAGGCCAATGGGACACACAAGAGAGTTTTCTGCGGGTTCCTGGGAAAGTTCCCTGGCTCCTAAAACAGAGGCGGTTATTCTTCCGAGAGGCCCAGCACCGCCGTGGCCTCTTGCTATTTGTCTGACGATCAAAGTAGCGAACGAAGGTTGGAAGCCATCAGCAAGATCAGAGAGAAATAGCTGGAGATCCCGATTAAGCTTTGCCTGATCTACTTAACTTGATTCTAGTTATATGAGTTGACAGATCTTTTTTTATTGTTCAAGGCAATGTGAGTTGGCTTTTCTCGTTCTAACTAACGCAGGTGATAAGCACATTGATAGTTACAATACTCCTCAGACTATGATAAATTATGTAAACTTTACAGAAAGAACAAAGCAGGCTCCATCCAGGATGGGATCCTGCAGTAATTGTGGAGTGCAGTATAAATATTATCAATTAGAAGTCAAAAACTAGGCTGACAAGAATCAATTGACACCCAACAGAACAAGTAGCAAACATTAAATAAGAGAAACCTCAGAGATGATTCATAGAGTTTGAGAGTTCGAAGAGATCTCAAGGCTTAGATAGGAAAACCCCTAGATTTCCTGTGCAGAAATAGGCCCCCGAGGAGTGAAGTTGCTTGCCTGCAGCCACAGCACTGAGTCGAGCGAGGTCGAGCACCCTGTTTTCTCAAATTCCAAACGAGGTTCTTTCCGTGCATCGCATTTCCTCTCTCAAGATAGGAAATGGAATAGGAAAATGGTATTTAAAAATGTCAGCCTAGGAAGAAGAGTGAGGAAAATACCGCATTTTCATTTAACGGGGCTTTAGGAAGCTCATAATAGAAATTTTGGATTATTTTGTTTTTAAATAAGACCGTGGCCTTTACTGAAAGGTTGAGCATATGCTGCAGCGTGGAACCACCTGGGTAGCAGAGTCGCTAAGCGCCCCGCCTAATGCAAGCTGGTTCCGCCCATTCTCACCCACACCTGTGACCCCCCAGCGCTGTCAGTCAGCTGCTCTCACTAGAGCAGGACGGTTCGTCCTTTTACAAGATCGGAAACCCACCCAGGAGGGGTCGGCCCAGTAGTGCGTTCGCCTTGGTGTCGCCCTAACGCCGGCGCCAATGGTCACTTTTCTACTTATTCCTCCACGTGCTCAGCGAGGCCGGAGATCCCAGAAGAGCTTACTGTATTCTGCTGAAATAATTACGTGCAATAAAATGCGTCTGGATCTAGAACGGTATTCTGGCCTCAGGTGTTCTATTTTAACTGCTCTAAGATCTCAAACACATATCTCTGCAACTTCATCTCCTCACCTGTTAACAACCGCCCTGCCTACCTTTCCAGGTGCTGTGGAGATCAAACAAGCTACTGATTGTAAAAGGAGAGGGTGAATCCTACAACCCTATCATTATGACCGACTTATGGCCCTCTGTTTTAAGATCAGGAGCCAGGAGCAGCTGAGGGATTTCTTCAGGTGTGTTAGAGATAGGTAGCCCTACCCTTCCTGAGAACCGTGAGAGCCTACCTCCAGTAGAGAGATGCCAAATTACATTCAAAATGCCACAAAAAGATTTGTAGATTTGACAGCCTCTGGAGATGAACAGTGGATTCTACCAGCTCTCTTAAAATGATGCTCCAAATGTACTAACATTATATAAAATGCCGGGAGAGATCATTCTGAACAGTCTAGCCAGATGAAGCCCATTTTAAAAAGCAGTTTCCAGCACTAGTTTGCTTTTTAGCTAACGAAAAGAAAAACGCTCAAAGAATGACTAAGATGTTCGATGAAGAAATGGAAATTATGCCTTGTGGATTTGCTTTAGTATTATAGCCACCCACCAAACCAGTCTCCTCCCTTCCAGACCTTTCCTAGATTCTCCTTTTCCCTGAGTTTGCTAGCCCGGTGACTTGAATGCTTGAGGTGTTCACACACACTTAGCTAGAGTCTCCAGAGTGAACAGCTTAAAGAGTAAGGCCTCTGCTTAGCCAAAAGGACTCAGAGATCTTACGATCTATCAAACAAACATTTTTTTTTCCTATACTTATGTGTTTCTCTGTTTGCCACATTCACAGAAGGATCTGGAGCAGTTCATATAAATATAAGCTCTGTACAAGCATGAAATAAAGTGGAGTGAGTTTTGTGAAAGAGAAAAATAGATGGGTAACGAATGAAGTGTGATAAACTGCCGGATGTATATGCGCAATAGCCCAACTCAGTTGCCAGAAGTGGGGAAAAATAAAAAATAAAAGGAAAAAGGAAGACACTATGCCTCCTAAAGGCCAGAGCAAAGTCAAGCGTTTGCTACCTGGTAACCGGCATCTGGCTTACACTCGGCGGCCTGGGCTGGGCTGGGTGGGAGGCAGGAGGGCTGGCAGCCAGAGCCTTGCGCCCCTACGAGCGAAAGCATTAAATTGCACCCTGAACTCTGAATATCCGCTTTTAAAACATCCATCTGTCATCCACCTACCAAGCCCAGTGGAGTGGCTGCTTAACTTCTCCAGTGAGGACCCGATCGTCTGCTTCACCTAGCCCAGGTGAGGTGCGAATTTCCAAATTCCAAGTCCGCGTCTGCCGCTCCCCGCCCATCTGCCAGCCACTTAGTCAGTCTGCTGCCCTGGGCAGGTCACCGCTCGAGGCAATAGCTTGTTCCAGCTCTGTTCTTTTCCCAGCTGGAGTCATTGTTCCGACTTATTTGTATGAGTTAATGCTTCTCAGATGCCCAGAAGCCTATTCTCACAGCTCACTCATTAATCAAGTCCATTTTCTCATTAATCAATTATATTCTTTTGTCAACCAGCTAATCTGAAGAAAAATGAGTTAGCTGATTTGGAAAAAAAACAAGTGTTTAAATGGTCACGATATAATGGCTTCAGGAAAAGCGCTTCTCCAATTTAGAGTTGGGTTGTACATGTGAATGACGCAGGTGGCTGCGGAATTTTAGGAACGGGTCTTTGTCTTCGCCTCCCATCCCTCTGCAGTGACTTCCCTTTCTAGGTGTTTCTTTTTGACAGCGGCGCTATATAAACAACTTTGTTCCTTGTTGAGAGAATTACGAACTGACAGGACAATAGGCATGCCTGGGAGTGAGATTAAGATGCATGAAGTAAGCAAAGAATGGGCGATACCAGTTGTGCAGCTTGAGTTAATTGTGTCCATAATTGTTACTTTGTGGCCATTTTTATTTTAAGTCATCCTCTGCCTTAATACTGTTTTTAAGATCAGGACCTTCATTCAGCCTCTACAGATCGTTTCAAACTATTTGGTCTATCAAACAACTGGTGAGAAATTACCAGACCCTTTCAAAGAAAATTCTTTAATTCATTTACACAGACTGGAATGTTTAAATTACATGAATATATCATCACTTTTATTTTAGTCACAGTTTTCTTCTCTTGTTTTAATCTGCTGTTTGATTTTGCCTTGCCAACCCAGAGTCAACTGTCTTCAAAGCTGTCTTTAGCTATCATGTTAAAAATCAGCTCTCTTTTCTTTGGATAATCCTGCAGCCTGGAAGATTTAGCCAACATTGTCTAGTGGTGCTGTTGACTCACGTGAAGTCTTCAGAGAAGGAAATGATTTTCCTGTGGCTGATCCGATTTTGTAGCAAGGTTTCCGTGAACATATGCCCTTCAGAGAGTGGCAGTAATTCCGTCTGTTTTTCTTCTCTAGTCTTTGTAATATAAAGTGCGGGGGACGTACAGGGGCTATCCAGTTCTAAAGTTCTCTGTACCTTTAAAACGCATCTTCTACTCAAAATATTTCTGTTATTTTTGTCGAACAACAAAATGCAGGAAAAGAAATTATAAATCTATACAACTGATATCTGTCAGAATGTTTTCTATGGATTCTAATTTTTTTTTTTTTTGTCCATCTGTTCCCACAAACTTACAAATGAGAAATAGCAATTACTCTGAAGTTAGAATAACCAGAGTGATTCTTTCCTTTTTTGACATAGGTTATACTACTTCGTATTCATCTTCATCAGAGGGTGCCAAACATCAGTGGGAATCTCAATGCCTGAGGTAGATAACCTCAGGTTATTTTACAGGAAAGGATAATGATGAACTTGAGAGGCCAAGTGGGGTTCTATCGCCGTGCCCCAAAGTAAGATTTTCAAGTTCAGTCTCAAAGATCAGAAACACGACTTGCTACCAATGCACACCAATAGAGATCCCCAGATCTCAACACCAAGGCTTTGTTTATTTGACGTAAGACATCGGGTCAATGGGCTAAGGTTTTTCTCTGTTTCTCTGGTCTTCCTTCCACTTAATCAAATACAATGTAGGCTCAAAGACAAGTTTTGAGCTGTCTCGCTCTCCCAAAACTTCCATCTGTACAATGGGGATTATAATGTTAACACTTAACCTCATAGGGTTGTTTCAAAGAGCAAATGAAAATGGTAAAGACCTTATTACAGACACTGGCACTTCATAGGTATTCAATTAATGTCACCTGACATTATCAACTCATAAAGAAAAAAAAAAATGGAGAACTTCAAAACCCCTCACCTGGGGCAGGTTGAGAGAATGCTTGTAATACAGTGTTTACTTTGACAAAGAGAAAGTTTCTATTGTTTCTTCCAAAATGTTGCAAGTGTTAAAATACTCTTCTATAGACACGCAAATTCTATCATATAGTATATCTATTATTATCTGTATATTATCATTTATATATCTGTTATCTATCATTATTTCTATCTGTATTGCCTATTATTATGTATTATTCTACTATGCAAGAATAAATTTTTTATCCTGAAACTCTCCCATTTACCCACGGCCAACTGACAAGGGTCCAAGAAACTACCATGGTAGCTGGCAGCCACTTACATGAAATTGCCAGTATTTGTTGACTTTTGACCTAAATATGTGGCAATTTCATGTGATTCCACCAAATAGACTCTGAATCCAGACACGTCCAGCCTACGAATTAAAAGCCCAAACAGACAATATGTTTTCTACCATTTCCTCTCACCCACTTGCAAAACGTATAAAGCAAACATATAACAAAAATTAAACACTAGAATAGGAAATAGTGATAAACCAGAGTTGTTCAAAGTTTAGAAAGTACACCTCATTCAGCACAATTTCAGTTTGTTGCGTTTTCCACCTTCAAAAGCCAGTTTAGATATAGGAAATGGCATTTTCTAAATATAAAATATAAGTAAACATAAAATGATATTTTTTTAAAAAAATTGTGGCTATTTCTAGCATGAAAACCCACTGTCTTTTAAGAAGATAAAGATGCTTTGAAAGTTTACCATGGATCAGAGTTACTTTTACAGGACAAGTTTTTTTGAAATAAAATTCTCTCCTGTGTTAGACTCTATATTCTTATTATGTGTTAAATAGCTCAAATTTTGAAGAGTATTTTTATAAGGAGATTTTATACCTTCCTCTTGCTGTCTTCAGCTTCCCTAATCAGTCACCTAGCTAACCGGACTTTCTAATTTGAAACATCATGTCCTCTCTGCCGAAAAGGGAGAGGTCAATACAGTGTGCCTGATGCCTTCTGAGGGCTGAGTTATCACACGGTCGGTCTGTCTTTTGCTCAGAAGGAGCGGCCATCCTTTATGGTGTTTGTGCACTCTCCCGAGACAGACGAAGGACCTTCGGCATACTAATAAAATCGGGGCATGCCTTCGACACACAATTAAATTCCACGGAAGTTCAGAGGTTTTCAAACGTGACATCTTTAAGGCAATTTCATCTGCAAAAGTTTCACTAATCACATGCTGGCAAATTATCAACGAGAGCAGTCAGCGCTCTGCTCAGCTGCGTCTCCCCAGGAAAACAGGCTGAAACGGTGCCATGAGGTTTTCTGAAGGGCTCCCTATGGCATCTTCGCTGAAAAGATATTAAACCAAACAGCTGCTGATGTGGAAACTGGCTGTTTGAACTATAACTTGGTTAGATATGTTGATGAGGAAGCTACGATCTCTCGCAAACGTGATGCAGGAAATGACTAAACATTTAATGCTTATTACTTTGCAGTATTCCTGGGTCCAGAGAGCTGGTGACGATGGCCTTGTGTGGGCACGGAACGGTGATCCAGGTCGGTGAGACCTGGAAGGGACTATTTCTTTGTCCTTCCTTGAGTTTCAGGCATTAATAAATATTAACTTGTTCCAGATCATGTCCCAGAGCAATCATTGACGGAACAAATGGAGGATTTTGCAACACCTTAAAAAAACAATCCTATCAGTGTTGTAGAGCTCGTTTTACAATCCCACCTTCTGAAAATGCCACGTGGCCCCATCGCTCTGGCAAAAGCTTTGCAAAGGTGACGCGATGTGGCCCTTTTAATGATGCAAAACGATGCATGGATTTTGCAAGTTCATGCTTTCACATACATCAGTGCTGGCTTTCGCCTACGTTTTAACTGTTTGGACTTTTAAAATATGATAAATACAGATACCATAGAATGTAATTTCTCTTAAAAGTACAAAAAGTTAACAGTTATGAAATTCCTTTGGGCCTTGTGCCACAAGTGGTCTTCCGCAGTATTAGAGAATATGAATACTGCTATTTTTTAACCGGTACAAAAGTCATCAATTGTGCTAAACTTTCTGTAAATGCACACAAGTAATTTCCAACATAATTCAAGACCGCTGATGGCAATCCAAGAAATAGTTACTAAGCCGGAGGTCAGGCAGACTAGGGCCTGAGGGTCAAATGGTGAGGCCAAAATCCATCCTTAGCTGACCTGGGAGCTAAGGATCGTGTTTTGTATTTTCGAAGCGTTGAAACAAAGCAAGCAAAGAAGAATCCACGAGGACTGTTCATGGCCGGCAAAGCCTAAAATATTTACTAAACTGCCCTTGGCAAAAAAAAGCTTTCTCATCCGGTGGCGAGCTTCCCATCCTCGGGGAGGGCAGCTGGCATTTTCCACGTCAGATCAGCAAAGGTGAGAAAGACCTTCCCTGCCCATAATACAGTAACAGTTGATAATCTTACCCAGAAGGGGCAAAAGGCCAGTCAGCTCGACCTAAGAGAAAAGATGGCATCAGATAAGGGCTTCAGAGAAAGAGTCGGAGTGAGTAGGATGTGGCCTGGTAGGGAAGTGATGTTTTAAGATGAAACGCGACGATGACAAGAGCTTTTGGAGGATGGAGGCGGGCAGAGTGGAGAGGGGCTCGGAGCAAACGCAGGGGTGTGCTCTGGAGCCGGCGGGTGATTCATGTCCAGAAGCACCCGGGTGGCTTCTGTGCGAGGGGACAGTTATATAATGGAGGCCACGATGGAGAGTTCGTGCAGAGGGACGGATTCGTTCTCTGAGAGGCCTAAAGGACAACCGCTCACGCCCGTACTTTGGCGTCTGATGTAACCGCCCTCTCGCTGAGTTACAGGGAAGCGTTTGATTATAATCAGTAAAAAATTAAGGAGCTAGCTCCTTTCAGGTTGAGTCAATGAATGGCTCTTGGCAGAAAGTCAGCAAATAGCATTAACGTGTGCAGTTACCGAGTCACCTTTACCCGCTGCAGCGGCGCGGGCTTCCAAGCCACTCCTCACGCTTCTTGAAAGTCCTGGTCTGAAGGCGGCTTAGGCAGGCGCGGCCGCGGGGCTGCGGGTGGCGGGTGGCGGGTGGCGGCCGGCTCTGCCTGAGCTTTTGCCCGACCCGGGGCATGACCTTTGGCAATGGGCTCGGGCCCCCTATCTCAGTTTCCATGGCAATAAAATGAGGATAACAGACGTTAGCCACCTCGTGGGAGTGCGACAAAGAGTAATAAATGAGAACCGTCTGCTGGGAGCTTTCGAGATAAGCGCTCCTGGAAACTGTGTGGGGTGTGGGCTGTGGGGCGGGGGTCGTTTAAGGGGAAAAAATCAGACTTTCAACATTAAAACAGGACGCCGTTTACAGCTTCTAAGAGCCACGAGCTTTGCAAAACAGAAAGGATTGCGGGTGGGTGACACGGGGCGCCCACGAGCCCCCGGCTGGACCTGCCACGGTGTTCTCTAACTCCACGGTAGGACGCTCGTCGTCTTGGTTTAATGGCAGGAGAGAATGTTGCAGACCAGAGGGCGTGGCCCGGGGCAAGGCGACAGACAGGGTGGCCGCACTGGCTGCCCACCGCTCTTGGAGAGCGCGGGGCGTCCTGCGGGTACCGGGGCGCAGAGGAAAAACGCCCTCTCGCCACTGGTCCTTCTCAGACCTTCACGCTGTGTCCCGGATGGGGACTGGGGACCGTGCCGGGGCCACCGACACAGCTGCCTGGGAGCTAGCCGTCTGTTGCCCGCCCTCGGGAGGTGAGGGAGACCCCAGCTTTCAAAAGGAAGTTGGAGAACCTACTGGGACCTGGGCCTCCACCCCACCTGGAGCAGACTCCTGGGGGCGGGGATGTTTCTTAGGGTCCCGCCAACTGCGCTTGCCTTTTTGATCCTTGCCTCTCCTCCTCCCCTGCCCCTTCCTTCCTCCCCCTCACTCTCTTTCTCTCTCGAAACACTTCGGTCTGCACTGTGCTGTTCGTTGGGAGGGCAGCAGCTCAAAACCACGAAGCCCTGAGCGTGACCCTGGCTCTCTGCAGCCGCCGATGACTCATCCTGGTGATTATCAGGGCGAATCTTCTCTCCGGGTTTGATCGCGCCTGGTGAATGCAGGAACGTTGACCGGGTCTGCCTGCCCGACCATCGGGTCCCTCGCGACCCTCGTTCTTGCTTCTCTTCGGTTTCCTGGTACGAATCAGACCATGCACCGTCCATCGGTCCTGGGCTGCTGCTTGAGGCAAACGCAGATGACGTGCCCTCGGGCCCTTGGAGACCGCTGTCTGCGTGAGGCAGGCAAAGGCCGAAGGCCCAGGCAGAGGTGGCCGGAACAGGGGAAAGCGCCGTGTCCTAGAACCTTGATTTTTCTGTGTCTTTTCTTCGCAACCGGGTTGCTAAGTGTGGAGTCACTGGGACCCGACGGCAGCAATGTGGCCTTTCTTATCTTTGTCGAGCTCTCCGTCCACTGAGGCCTCCTGCCATGCCCTCCGCCCGTCTATCACCTTTCATCTCTTTCCTCGGAGAGAGGAACCTGTCCTAGGATATGCGCCTCCGAGCCTTCCCAGCGGACAGAGGGGACCACTGATTTGAATTCCACTGATTTGAATTCCGCTGCTTCAGCAATGCATCTCTAAGCAGGCAGCTTGAGACTTCCCTCAAGTAACAGCGCAGGTTCTGATGGGGAAACCGGCTTGTCCGTAATTGTTTTAAATGCTCAGTTAATCAGTTACTCACCTGGTTCTGTGTGATCTTTTGAGCCTGATACTCTGCTAAATTAATCTCGATGTTAAAACAGGGAAAAAGACCCATTTTTGCTCAGTGGAACTAACTATGTACTTTCCCACATCGAATCACCTACAGATGCACAGTGAAGATCACAGGCGAACAACCCACAGTCCCGCCCCAGGAGCGTACCTATTACGTATTTATGTACAGAGCCTGGACACGCACGTTTGTGTTGCATATACGTGCACCAACATTACGTTCTTTGCGTTCGTAACAGTCAGAGCAACTCGAATGTCTGTCCCCTGTGGGACGGGTAAACTGCGACCTGTGCGTACGACGGAGTGTCACACGGCAGCGAGCGTGAAGGACTCTCCGCCACGCGCGGCATAGGCGAGTCTCAGAAGTGACGCCTCGGGCAACGGAAGCCACACGCAGTAGGACGCATACCTCTGACTCCATCTACATGAAGCTCGTAAAGGGTCGGCATTAGTCCCTGGAGCTCTGTTTCAACAGAAATCTCGACAATGGGTGTCCTTGGGGTGCTGGATTTAGTGACTGAAGAGCAGACCAGGGGAATTCTGGGTGTGGCGATAGTTACACAGCGCATTCGCTTCACGAAAATTCGCGGAGCCGCACAGGGGCGACAAGCCGCTCTGCGCGTCTCCGTGCTCCAGGCAAGGTTCACTTAAACACACGCGTAGCCACCGGCATCAGTTTTGGCTCAGGGTCATGTCATTTCTCTTCGGAACGGAATATCGAAATCGTGCGAATGTGTTTAAGCTGCAAATAACAGGAGACCCAACCCAAAACGTTTCAGCCGGGATTGGCAAACGCTTCCTACGTAGCGACAAATAGTAAATACTGTAGGTTATTCGGGACACGCGGCTTCTTGTCATAACCACTGGACTCTGCTGTAGCCTGAAAACAGCTACGGACAATCGTAAACAAAGGAGCATGGCCGTGTCCTCGGAAAACTTCAGTGAGCTTGGAGGCTGTCTCAGAATGCTGCTGACCACCAGCTCTCAGCTGACAAATCAAATCAGGTGATATCGCAGTAGAAAATGACACATTAGGAAAAAATAGGCTTTATTTGGTGTCCTCCTGGCTCAGAGGATTTATCTTTAAAACGTGGCTGCCTAAAAGCACAGGTGAGCTGGACGTCCTGCGAGATCCCAGCTATGCGCCGTGGCAGGATTGTCAAAACGCCACGGAAAGTGCGCTTTACATAAAAGCGAGTGAAGAGGCCAAGGCTTTTATTTAGTTCAATTTTTGTTTCTTTCTGGACAAAGTAGTACACTTACAGGTTCATATCCCCAAAGATTAATGGGTGTGCGGCAAAAATCTCTCCCGGGTGTCTCTCTTCCGGAGGTAACCAATGACTACAAGTCCTTGTTTACCTGTTACTTTGCAGTAGATCACGAACACCATTTCCCATCAGTACATAAAGAGCTTCCTCGCCCTTTTTAATAGCTGTGTAATATTCCATCATCTAGATGTAGCACAATTTTGTTAACACATTTCCTATTGAGAAGCATTTAGATTGTTTCTATTCTTTCACAGAAAACTAGGTATCAAATATGACTTAGTACCCATATTATTTCACACGTGCTCATGAACATATGCGGCACAAATCCCTGTAAGTGAAAATGATGCATCAAAATATATGTCTGTTTATGTTTGATATACACCGCCAAACTGCCCGTGGCGGTGCTGTAGCAGCTTAAACTCTCCGTAGTAAAGTTGGGGTGCCTATCTAACCACGCTCCCTCCAACAGGGCCTCTGACGTGACCTTTTCCACTCTGCTGGGTGAAAATGACATCTTCCGAGTGAACTGGAGCTTTTCACCATTCACTTCTTTTTCTTAAAAAAGGTTTATTTTTCGACTTTGCCAATGTTTTAGTGGTTGTTTTGTTGTTGCTGTTTAGCCATGCAGAAATGTTTGATTTTATGTATAAATCAATCTTTAATGGATTCTGGCTTTTATTCTATACTTCCGAGGGCCTAGCACACTTCGAGATTGTATAAAAATTATCTAACGATTGTTCTGACATGCCCCGGATGCGCAGTAAAAATCTTTTCTTTCTCTAATTCTATAAGTGTTAATCTGCTTGGAATTTATGAAGGATGCAAGGTTTGGATGCAACTTTGATTACCTGCCTCTCTGCCCGCCCCACCCCTCCCCCAGCCCCTTAGGGGCTATGCAGTTGCTAAAACACTGTTTATTGAATAGGTCATATCTCTCCACTGACGAGAGACACCATTTTATCTAAACCAAATTTCTTTTTGTATTTGAGTCCGTTTCTGTTACATCGAGCTGCCTGTCTCCTCACGTACTGCACTCTTTTAATTATTGCAGCTTCACATTTTAATATCTAATACAGCCGGGCAACCCTTGTTTTGCAGGATTCTCCTGCATACTCTTACTTTTTTATTTTTTCATGTTTTACATTTATAGATAATTTAGGGAGAGTTGACATTTTTATAAAGTCTTTTTAAATCTAAAAACACGGATATCCTGCTGTTTGTTCAAGTTTTCTTTTTGACCCTCAGGAGCTTGAAAACTCTTCTTCATAGAGCTCTCCACTTCTTAAGTTTGTTCCTAGGAATCTGACCTTTTTGTCACAAATATGAACGGAGTCCTTTCTTTCAGTATATGTTCTAACTTATCGTTGTCTCAAGGACTTTTAAACGCCAAAGGAAAAAAATTGTTCTTATCTCAATAAGTGGAATTTTCGAAATAAGTAACCAGAGCACTTGTAATTTAGTTCTGTTTGAAATAGTTCAAAAGAAAAAAAAATCCCCAAATTCATACAAGTAAGGATATTAGGGATCTTTTTAAAATTGTTTTCTTGATTAACGTTTTACTCTTAAAATAGACTTCATACAATTGTCTTGTTCTCACACACCTGCTGTTCACCTTTCCCTGGTAGAGCACAGTCTCGTTTTCACTCCCTGCCTCCCAGGCGCTCTGCTAATCGCTTCCTTCTCTCCAGGGAGGGCTGGCGGCTCAGCCTCGGATTCTGTCTCACCTAGAGCCGAAGAGGCAAACGCCGCTGGGAACTAGAGCTGTAGCTCAGCAGAGGAGACAGCCGAGGCCCTGCCAACTCCCCCACCTGCCTGGCTCCCTCCACGTAGCCTGGGAAAGTGATGTGTATCCCGGAAATCACAGACCTACTAGAAAGGGATTGCCCAAGGTCATGCCCAAGGGCAGTTGGCAAGCAGAAAGAGGACAGTCCTGTCAGAGGACCTCCAGCTGTGTGTCCTGGGAGGGCAGCAGGTAACCTCAGGGCTTCCCTTCGGTGACTGGCATTTTAAAGTCTGGGGGCTCATTCAGGGACCTGAGCTGGTTGCCTCTCGACTTTGACAGAGCCACTGATCAGGCTAGGAGGGGAAAGGGGAGGGGGCTTCGCACCTCTCCTTTCAGGCGGGTGGGACTGGAGGCCTGTTCTCTTCTTCCTGACACCCAACAACTTTCCTATCTGCAAAATCCCTATGATCACAGAGCTTGGGTTAGCTACTGGCCTCTATATGGATTAAAAGGCAGCCAAGAGGTGTTTGCATTACAGCACTAGCGAGGGGTAGAAGGGCTGCTGGATTTGGGGTCCCAAGCCCCGCCTCTGTCCTCTATGTGGATTTCCCTATTTTAATCCTCACGACAGCCTTAGAAGTTAAATATTACTCATATTTCTGATCCACAGATGAGGAAAGTCAGGCGCAAGAAAATTAAGCAACATGGCAAAAGACAGAGTCGGGATTTGCAAGCGAGGGTCCGACCTCGATGCTCATGCTTTTCACCACTACACTTGGCTTTTATGGAAATTAATGGCAAACCACCGTATTTTGAAATAAAGATGAGCAGAGAGCTTGAAGTTGCTCCTATGTATTAAATGCGTCTCCGTATGACTTTACGGATGAACATATTCATTCCGAGGATGTAGGCTTTGCTTACACTGGCAGGGATGCTGCAGAGCCCACTCGGAGGCACATAACACTTTTTCCTTTAAGCGATAGATAAACTCACAGAGTCGTCGAAATATAAACGACAGATCGCTTGGCAAGTTTATTCATCAGGGCTCTGCAGGCGAGTCTGCTCGTGGCCCTAACTCCGTGTTCGTGGTTGACGACATCCTTCCCGAGGTGTCGGATGTGTGCGCCTGTGTGTGCGCGTGCGGGCGCCCGTGTTTGTGGATAATACGATTTCCGCGTGGGCGTGAATCCCGTCCTCTCTGTGATTCCTGTGCCCCAGCCGTATCGCTAGGCAACACCAAGCCACACACATCCCACGCTTTCCTAATCTCGTCTGATGTTTCACAAACGGACGTCTGCTTTTGTACGCAAGCGGGTGACACCAGTGGGCTGAGGCTTGGGGCTTTTTAAGTGCCCGGCGTCCCCTCGGACGAGAGCCGAACGGCCACGACTGTGGACGACAGGCAGAGAAGAGGGAGAGCCGGCATCAGCCAGACGCAGATATTTGTTTCAAGGCTCTGGCCGATTATTTATTAGTGAGATCTAATGTAATTCCTGCCGTCCTGACGTGGCGGGTGACATCGAGGAGGGAGAGGGTGCTGGCTTCCTGCCAGAGCGCCCCTAGGACCCGGAGGGGGTTGTTTGTGGAATGCTCTCTCTGAGATGTACGACTGGCCAGGTGAAGACCGAGCGCGCGTCTCCTCTGTCAACATAGAAACCGGCGCTTTCAGGCCAGAGTCTAGCAGCGCACAACGAATGGGCCCCCAATCGCGAGCCAGAGTCGCCTGCAGTCCCCCTGCAGGTCGAGAGAGGCGTCCGAAGGCAAGGAGAACGCCAGCACTGGGCCTCCATGGACAAACGCACAGCCCTTCACCACTGCAAACAAGGTGCCTTGATTTCTCCCCACCCGCTCGCTCACGCCAGGCCGCAGAGCATCACGCCTGACCCGCAGCACTGAGGAGGCGGCCCCGGCCGAGCGAGAGGGTCCGGGGCCAGCATCGGCTGACTCCCCTGGGAAGGCAGCGAGCACGCCGCGCTCCCCTTAGTCGGAGGCTCAGGAAAAAGAACCGCAAAACTTTCGCCAGTCGGGAGAAGAAAATGAGGCGGAACGGGACCCCCTGGGAAGACCGCGTGAGTCGCCTGAGGCTGTGTAGCAAGTTTTCCCCAAACTTAGCAGCTTAACACAATACAGATTTAGTACTTGACGCAGTTTCCATGGGTCAGGACTTGAGGCGCGGCTTGGCTTGTGGGTCCTGTCTGGTGACCTCTTATGAGTTTGCAGTGAACGTGACAGCCAAGGCTTGACTGGGGCTGGAAAATCCGCTTTCAAAACAGTTTATTCACGTAACTGGCAAGTCACTGCCGGCTGTTGGCGAGAGGACTTACCGACTCGCCGTGTGGCTTCCTGACGTCTTCATGACGTGGCAGCTGGCTTCCCCGGAGTGGACAGTCCAAGAGAGAGCGAGGCAGAAGCCACAGCGTCTTTTATATCTCGCGGGGGAATGATGCCCCGTCATCTCCCCGGCGTCCTGCTGTGCACACGGGTCATTCCTAGTCCCTGTGGGAGGGGACAACAGAGGTGAGAATCGGGGAGGCGGGCGTCCCCGGGGACCCTTGGGGGCTGGCCACCGTGAGACGGAGACATTCCTGTGCGTGTGAGACCGCAAGCGAATTCATACACTGAGCGCGCTGGGTCAGTCCGTGGCCTCCGCGCCCGCCGCGAGCTGGTGCCTGGGTCGCAATGACCTCAGGAACTCGAAACCACACCGCCTTCCCGAGCCCCGGCCTCCGATGTCCTCGTGAAATCCGGGGAAGCCCAGGTTAGGAAAATGCTGGGCTCCGTGAGCTCTGCGGCGGGCCCAGCCTTAACCCTGTTCTCCACACTGTCCTGATCGCGGCTGTGACCCAGGGAGTTCGTTAAAACTATCCATTTCTGGCCCCACCTCCAGCTTCATGAATCGGAATTTCCAGGGAGGGGCCTAAAAATCTGTATTTCTGCTTAATTAAAAAAATTTTCAACCAGGTCATATATTCAACATGACTGGAAACTCCAAAGGGTATAAGAGAATGTCACTGAACAGTCTCTTTCCCTGCCTCGTCCTTCCAACACCCCGTTCGCCCTCCTAGAAGAGGTGATCAATGTTATCGGTCTTTTTTCCAGCGAAGTATGTATCCAGTAACATATGAATATACAAAACACATGAGGCAAATAATTTTATCTTGTGTGTATCTGTGTGTGTATATGTAAATATAAACGCGCATACATTCTTTAAGGCAAATCCAAAATCGATGCATACGCAGAGAAAAGCAGGTCCATTCCCGGTCCTCATCACCTGCTCTCTTCGGATGCAAACCCTTTTGCCAGTTCTTTCTGTGTCTCCTTCAGAGATAGGACTCTGTCATTTTAACAAGCGATGGGTCGTTCTTATAACCTGGTGTACTGGGGACACTCCAAGTCTATCTTAACAAGTCGAAGCATAGAAAACGCTGCTTGGTTGCACACGAGTTGTATGAAATGCATTTAGTTGGATTCTCTCCTGGAAATTCTACGTAGATTCATTCACTCCACCATTATTTCCAAAGGCCTACTATGTGCCAGGCCTTGGTCAGTGGTGAACAGTGCACGCAGCCCACGGGACGCACAGCCCCCTCGGCCCACGTGCCGAGTGTGAGACAGGTGTGCCCAGGGTGCCACAGCTGCTCCCTGGCACTGGAGGCGAGCGAGCGAAGGCTTCTGGGAGGGAGCGATTTCCACACCCATGAGGACAGAAGAGGATGTGAGGCGGTTCGAGCCGGGCTGTTGCAGAAGGAAAGTATTCCTGGCAGAGAGAAGAGGAAAACTGCCAAGGTCCCGAGTTTCGATCCAGGATGCCGCTCCCAGGCAACCGAAAAGTAAAGCATTTTGGCGTCTGTGTGCGAGGGAGGGTCAAAACGAAAGGGCGGGGTGGGGGATGGGGAGTAGCCTGAGGTCGAAAAGAAGGTGGGAGAAATATTTCGCCTCTGGAAGTCAGGTGTTAAGTTCAGGAATGGCATAATCAATGTAAAAAAAGTGGATTTTAATTTAGAAAGATGGATCGGAAAGGGGTAAGAATGGGAGGTAGAGAGATAGTTTCAGAGGTGGTTGTCAAAATCCAGAAAAAAGACCGGAACGGCCTTAAGTAGACGGCCATTCTAGGGATGGAAAAGAACTGGAAATATTTTGAAGTTATTTAAAAGTCAGGTTCTTAGGACTTAGTGGTTGGTCGAAAGGGGTTGAAAGGGGTTGTACGCGGGACACCTGCCGACTTCTAGCACGGGCAGCCGGGTGTTTGTCATTTCAACAGGGGACACGGTGGGAACGCGCTCTGGGGAAAGCCGCTTGGCAGAGTGAGGGGCGCGTCTGACATTTCGAACTGGAGAAAGAAAGATCGAAGAGTTACATTAACGTCCAGAGTCGGCTGGCAGCAGCTCGGCCATCTCCACATTGCTCCCTAAACCTTCTGTAGTTCGCATCTCCCCCTGAACCCCTGCTTTTTCCTGCCCCCCTCACCCTTCCACCCTTCGGCCCTTTCGGCCCCTCTGCGTGGAGAGGGCGAACACAGACGGCCCTGCGTTATGGGCCGCTGTGTTGACCAACTTCAGCCGCTGGCCAGCGGTGCGTCGGGATCCGCGGCAAGGTGATACTCGCGGTGGTCAGGAGCCCCCGAATGGCTCCGCGTGTACCAAATGGCGTTCGAATGGACCCGACGTCCTTTCGGTTTCTGATTTACTCTGGGAACCGATGACGCCTCTCCAGCATTGCACCGCGCATACGTTCGGAACAAGGTAAACCTGCGGCCACAGTTTTCTGTGCCTTTCGGAGTGACTCACTCCGTTTGCCGGAATGAATAGCGAGTAAGCAAATCCGATATTTGAAAATCCCACCTTGGTTTTGTGCTGCGAACAAGCAGCGGAGGCATTTCGAGTTGAGAGAGTGACCACGAACATAAGATCGTTGCCGCTGTGCGGAGAAATCTGAAGCATTTTATCCTGTCCTTGGTTCTTTCTAAAAGGCTCATTGTCTGCTAGCTGTGAGGCTCGGGCCGAGGACAGATTTGTGCCTGAACTTCACAGCATGGGTGGAAGAGAGTAATTTGGCCTTTCGTTTTTCCTGGAGTCGGTGCCAGTCCATTTATATGGTATGTTCACAGGAGGGCTGACAAGTGTTGAGAGGTTTTTTTTATTTGATATGCATTTTTTTTTTTTAGTAGAAAAAAATCCGTAAAAATAGGTACTTGTTAGCTAGTTTTCCTAGTTAATCTCAAGATCATCACCACGTCTGTTTATTAAGCAGTTCCACCTCGAATGGACTATGTGTTAAATTGTCTGGGCTGTGTTTAATTTTCATGATGAAACCATATACTTCATGGACAGTTTTTAATGATGTAAATGCAAAAATCACATTATTTTTCTTGTAACTTGTAAAAGCCATTCCTTCTAAAATGGGGCTGCTTATGCTAATTTGTTATAGTTAGTGAGTTGCAGGCAGCTCTGTGAATTTACTTTTCTTGGCAGTTCTAGAATATCCTGCCATAACACATACTGAAAAACTGTTTGATGGGTTAAGAAAATCTGGATGTACTAAAGGTACATCTTGTGCAAACCATAAAATAAATACATGATTACATTTTTTTTAAAAAAATCTGTAATCTTATCAGGTTAAGGAAATTGTCTGTATAACAACCCGAGGAAAAATTAAACCATTTTGAATGGAAAATAGACTTCCCATTTGTACATACTGCAAATATCTTTAATATCCGACATTGGCTCAGTTTTGCTGGTCTGCAAACTACGGGCTGCCAACGGTCAGCCGATTTCGTCTCTATGGGTAGTGCCTTGTTGCTCTAGTTGCTAGTAAAATGTAAGAAAAAATAATCATTGGGATTATTGGTGCAAAACATATTTTTAAACGATTATTATTTTTAAAAACAAAGCCAGCCACGTTCTAGTCCTTCAAGGATGTTGAATGACTGGGTCTGTTAGTTTTAATGTTGCCACCGATATACGACTGCGTTACTGCTGATAAATGAACAAGGCGCCCAGCCTGGCGCTGTGTTGCCTATACCTACCTAGTCGCCTCCTTTGAAGCAGTCGCTGATCTCTAGGAGCTTGCATTTATAGCTGATGAGGGATGCTGGGGAGAAACAAAGGCCATTCATTTGTTCATTGATTCGACAAATACAGACTGAGAATCTGCAATGGAAAAGCACTTTGATCCACTTCCTCTGGGCCTGGGGAATCCACTTGTATTCAAGAGTAAAGGGCCAAAGATATCTAGGAGGAATTCATACGTTGTTTGGTGAGGATGTTAGGCAGGCAGGCAAATACCCTTGCACATACCAAAGACAACATCTTATGCCATGAAGAAAGGATTTTCAAACTTAAGACATCATATTCCACTTTAGAAAGAGAAAAAAAAATGGATAAAAAAGGCAGATAGCCAATTAACTTCTTTAGTCAAACTTCATGGACGTGATTAAAAATGGAAAACTTAACATAAAAAACCTTAACCTGCTTATATACCTATAAAAGCTTCAAATTGATTAAAATGCTTTGACGACGAGATTGGACTCCTTGATCAGTGAACGCCCTCACAAAGTTCTCAGCAAAGTGCAAAGATTATATTTGAAGCCGAAGCATAAGGACAGAGTTGTACAAAGAAAGCCTGAAGTGACTGAGCAAAGTCAAGTACGTGATTGAAACGGATTTTGCAATTTACTCTTTCGATAATGAATTTCAACCAAACCTAATTAATTTTAAACTTCTAGCACAACGCGCAGTTTTAGAAAGGGTGTCATTAATGAGATACATAACCAGAAGTAAATATAATCATCTACTAGGCTTAGATTAGGTAAAAATGTTAATTTAAAATTAATTTTTGAATAGGTAATATGTACATTATTTTTGAAATGTCTCCCTCAATCCTGTCCTGAGTCACACACAGAGACACCCACACACCGGGAGTTATTATCATCTGCACGTGTATACACACAGGTTCTTTAGCGCGTACCACAAAATCTTGACATAGGCTTAATTGTCTCTTTTTTACACAAAAGGTAGCACGTGCAGACACTGTTGTGCTTTATCCCTCCCCCACCTAACATTATTCCTGGAGACCTTTTTGTACCACTACGCAAACCTTTTCAGTTTCTTTCCTGCAGCTGCATAGTATTCCACTGTGTGGATGTATCATTATTTATTTAACCAGTCTCCCCCTGATAGACAGTTGAGCTGTTTCCGATAAACAATTAAACAGCGAACAACCTTGTGCATGGTCATTTCACAAGTATACCCTCAGAGGTAGAATTGCTAGTCAATGGGTATAATTATAAGCAATTTTAATATCAAAGGTCCTACATAAAAGTTGTACTAATTTACACTTCCACTAGCAATATAGATGATCTTTCATGTGTTACTATCAGTCTTTTAGACTTTTTTTTTTTTCGCAAATGATTGAAGAAAAATGGTACCTCATTTTTTATTGTTTATCTCTTTTAAGATTTTCTATTGGACTGTTAGTCTTTCTTTTTTTCTTCTCAATTTGAAAAAGCTGTTTTCTATTAAGAAGGTAAGATCTTCATTAGCAATATGAGTTGCAAAAATTTGTATCTCACCTTATCATTTGTTTTTGAATTTCTTGTGGCGGCTTTTGCCACAGAAGTTTTATTTTTATGTAGTTGGATTTATCAATATTTTCTTTTATGGCTTTTGAATTTGACTCTAGTCACTGGGAAGGACAACTGTACCCCAAGACCATTAAGAGTGTCCTGTTTTTCTTCCAGGGCTTGAGTAATTTTCATTGTTTGTCTTAAAAGATTTTTAAATCCATTTGAAATTTGTCCTGGTACAAGAGAGGAGTTTTCTCCCTAAAATACTGCCCAGTTATCTCAGTATTAAGTATTGAATTGTCCATTTTTCTACACTGTTCTGTGATGTCATTTTTATCCCATATCTATTTGGATCAATTTCTGAACATTTTATATCTATATATTTTTACACATTTAAACTCTTAAAAATGTTCCCATGCTGTTTCTGTGTTTAAACTCCTTTTAAGTAACTCCACTGTTTAATTTTTAATTTTAAACATGTTTTCTTTACTGTTAACGAAACTTGCATTGTTAGTTGCTTCCTTGAGCAACGTCTTTAGAAAGTGACACAGAACAAAAAATACGTTTGCAATTATGTGAAAATATTGTTCACATCAGAGCTAATTCTGCAAAAGCTGAAATCTTGTGAAAACGAAAAATCTATTTCAAGTGAAATTCTCTCCATCCCAGAGAACCCGCGTATCCTCAGACCAGAAACATTTTTCGATTATACGTAATGAATTTTAAAGGGCGAGATGGATCGAGTGGGCGACGGATTGGAAGAAAGTGTTCTAGATCTCTCCCTGCATCCCTTGGTGAACTTGCTTAGACCTTAAATCACATTTATTGTAGGCTGGTTGTGTCACTTTAAAAAAAAATATTTTTAAATTGGAAACAACAGCGCTGGTTGCATAACGTGTAATTGCAGGATGGGTTTTGGTGAAAATCTCGGGCCTGCAGGTTTTGGATGATCACATGCGAAGCTGGGCGTGACGGTGGGGGCACGGGAAACGTCTGCTGATGACTTGCTCTCCGGGGTGCACACGGGCTATTTCCGGAACAACTTAATCCGGAAGATTACATAACTGAGAATAAGAGAGCAAACGGCGATCCCCGAGACCCTGGAATCTCATGAGCCAGTTGCAGCGACTCTGGACGAGTCGCTCCTGTTCTGCCCCTGACTTTCTGTAATCAAATAAAGCCTGTTCGAAAAGCGTGAGATTAGCATGCGTATGAACAGGGACATGCCGGAACCAGCTGTCGTTCTGCAAACGAAGTCAATAGAACAGGAACTTGCAATGCTTTTTTTCTTGATTCTTTTGCGAGTTTGTCACCATCATAAATGGCCCAGACCTAAGTCGGCTCTGACTCTTCTTGGGGAAGATGTCGACACACGTGTTTTACAGGGTTTATTGAATTATTGTCGAAACACATGGCGAGTTTAATATAGACATGACTATCTATAAGAACATAACGGCTATTTGACAGTTGGGAAAGAATTACAAAGTATGCTCCACCCCCCTCCAAAAAAAAAAAGAGAGATCGGTTGCATTATTGTCAAAACATGGAGTAGAGCTTATTCTTAGCTGGATCTTATGTACAAAATGGAAATAAAAAAAGTAATCAAAGTTCCTCCTAAGTTTTTACTGGAATATCTTTCTTTGGAATATTGATCCTGAATTTAAAATGAACACATGAAAAATGCAAATTCATTCTCCTGATCAGAAACATAATACAGTCACTTGAGAAAAATCTCACTAACTGTATAAACTGTTAGTTTTTGTCCCATAAATAACAACATGTATAAACATAAATACATGAAACCAAAATTAATTTTAAGCTCGCTCAGTGAATGTCTAGCCCTATAGTTTTCATCATCTAAGGGGAGTTAAAAATAAGGATTACTAAGAAAATATCCACCTTTTTTTAAAGAAAGTTTACGGAATATGAGCACTGAGCTACTTTCTTGTGTGACACGATTGACCGGTGTGTGAATTTTTTTTTCTTTTTCTGAGAATAAGGAAATGAGCAAATCAAAGTTGGAACTGGGAAGCTGAATGACTTAGATGCTGTGTCTAATGAAATGTTTTACTTTGCTCTAAAGACGGCACTTCGCCGGGCCCGCCTACACCACAGGGCACTGACCTACAGGAGGTCACTCTGGATGACTGTATGCACAGTCAGTACATGTCCATAGGAAGCAAATAGTTACTACTGATGGATGAAGAAATGATTGGGAGAAGAAGAAAGGAGGGAGCGTCCGTGAAGCTGCCGGTATGAGGCAAAGAGTGAACGAAACAGTGGGTAACGGGGACCGCTTTGTGGTAAAGCGCGGAAGGCAAGGAGCACGGCTCAGACTTCTCTTTGCGACCTCAGCGCCTGGGACGGCTTTCGTCGCGTGCTGACTCTGCGGCCCCGGCCGCGTGGAGTTAGTTCCCGGTTCGATTCCTTTTTAGTGGTTCTCCTTTAAAACCTCACGTGAGCAATGGAAATTGAAAAGGCGTTTTAAAATTTATGTCCTTATTTATTTTTAAAGACTCTTATGGAAATATAGCCAACACACAATATTGTATCAGTTTCAAGTGCACGCCATAGTTATTCAACATTTATACACCTGAACAGGTGATCACCGCGATAAGTCAGCAACCATCTGACGCCTATCACGGGCTTTTTTCTGTAAAGGAGAATAAGACTTGAGTAAGGTCAAATTACTGTTAGGTTAGCGTATAATGGAACATATGTACATGAATTTAAAGTTTCCTTTTCTGATGTTTCAGTCATTCTAGGGTTTGTGTGTGTGTGTTTTTTAATTAACGGATTTATTAAGCACATCCTATGCTTACGCAGAAAAGACTTGGTCCCTACCCTTGAAGTGCATTATTTTGTTTGAGCGACAAGGTTCACACTCCCTTATACCCAACAGTTAAGTCTATCTGAAGCGTCTAAAGTGATTCAGGTCACAGAATGTCTGAAAGGGGACAACTACAGGAACTCTTAGTGCAGATAAGTTGTCCACTTCCTCATGTGGCCTGTCACTGGCCAGGCACCGTGGAGCTGAGTTGCTCATGCTTAGAAAAAATAAAGGGCAGGGCTCATGGGGTTTAAGAACGCTGTACCTCATCTTGGGAAAACTGCTTAACCTGCTGTTGGGAGCCCTTGAGGGCAGAGTGTGTGTGTGCGTGCACACGTGTGTAAGTGTGTGCTCACGAGTATGTGCATCTGTGCCTGTGTATGAGTGCTCGCGTGTGCGTGTGTGCATACATGTCTGTGCACGTGCATTGTAGTGTGCTCACGTGCGCACATGCACACACTGTGTTTGTGTGTGCTCGCATGTGTGTGCAGTGTGTCTGCGTGCGTGTGCACGCGTGTTCGCGTGCGGTCGCATGTGTGTGCACTCGTGTCTGCGTGCGTGTTCCCCGCCCCAGCTGTTTCTTTCTGGGACATTCCCGAGTTAGTCGCGGCGGACCCCACGGGTGCAGCTGAGCACAGAGAACAGACGGGATTAAGTTCGAACGCAAAAGCAGTGGCTTCGGAGGCGCCTTCGCAGCCCGCGCATGCGCGGGAAGGCGTCGCGGGAGGCCACCTGTCCAGGAGGCGGCATGAAAACGTAGCTCCGCTCAGCGTGCACGAAGCTGACATCGGAAGGGCACTCAAGGCAGCGCAGGGAAAGACGAATGACGCCTCGGCTTTGGACAGAAACGGAGACAGGCAAACACCTCGGCCGGGCGGTGAGAGTCTTTGGCCCTCGGGTGGGCTCGGGGGCGGCTGGCGCGGCCGGCTAGGGTCCTCTGCTTTCCTCCGGCATTGCTCCCCGCGGCCACGAGCTGGGAGCGCAGCGGCAGGCGGTGCTCCCCGCTCCTGCGCGCACCGCGCTCCCCTGCGGGAGCACCGCTGGCGCCCGCGCCCCAGCTCCTGCCTCCCGCCCCCATTCCTGCCTGCGGTCGTCGGTAGTCCCTCCGAGGTCCAGGGTACAGCGCCGGCTTCCAGGACGTCCCCGCCCCTCTGCTCCGGGCCCGGGATGCACGCTTGCCTGGCCCAGCACCCGGGCCAGCACCCGGGGCCGGTACCTGGCCCAGCACCCGGGCCAGTACAGTACCTGGCACCCGGCCCGGCACCCGGGCCAGTACAGTACCTGGCCCAGCACCCGGCCTGGCACCCGGGCCAGTACAGTACCTGGCCCAGCACCCGGCCTGGCACCCAGGCGTCCTCTGCGCAGAAGCCCGTTCTAATCCGCCCTGCCGCCGCGATCTCCCTCCTAGGTCTGGACTTTGCAGGAGCGAAAGCTTCCCCAGGGACGCCGGCGGGTCTCAGGGCATCTGCCAGGTGCCTCCTCTGCCGGGCGCTTTGTTGCCCGGCAGCCAGCCATCCTTTCATCTTTCTCTGATTACGGCTGAGCAGTTAGCGGCAGCTCGCTGCGGTCAACGTGTCATCCTGACCCTCAGTGAACGAACGTCAGCATTCGAGCTATGTGCTGGCGTGAAAACGCTCCATCCCTCGCCTGGGAAAAGCACTGTAACTGCCTGACTGTTTTCGGGGCGGGGGCCGGGGAGGCGGAGAACGGGGTTGCTGCTTACGCAACGCGCCGCGGCGCCTCGCTTGCCGTCACATGCTTTTCTTCTTTTAGTGTCGACTGTGTTTTCCTGATTTTCTACCATTTAAAAAGTCTGGCTAAAAACATCATGCTTTTTAAATTGACGAAAATGGAAACTTTAAAAAACGATGTATGGAGATGCACACACGCAATGTAACTTTAAGTAAAGAATCATTGTTACAAAGTTTTCATAATAGTGACATCGGACCTATTGCTTTACCGTTTAACAGCTGTTTCTGTATCCGATGTCGGAGGCGGGGTTGCTTAGTGGCTGGAGACCAGACGAGCCCTGACTCGCCTCTGCCACGTACCAGGCCTGGCTTGGGCAAGGCGCTGGGTCTCCCTCGACCGCGGCCGGGTCTCTGTACCTGTGTCCTAGTCACAGGAGGAGGGTTTGGTGGCGCAGCGCAAAGGACGTGCTGAGAGAGTCCAGATCGTGGGAAGTGTTCAAGCCACACCGCTTCCCTCCCGGCCCTGTCTCCCCGCCCACGACACGCCCGCGGAGTGGGGGTGCGTGGGGCTTTACCTTCCTTTTACTCAAGAGACACGCTGTTTCCAGAGAGGTAAGGTGAAATGACAGGCGATGCTTCAGTTTTCACACAGAGCTTTACCTGTGGTCTTAATGCCGGGACTGGAAAGGGCGACCTCTCCCCAGGGAACTCGAAACACCTGCTGAACCACACTCGTGGGGGTCACAGAAACCCCGAAGATCTGACACTGCCCGATAGTCTGCAGAGCCACAGAGCCGAGGGCCGACAGTTCGCTCGGAGCTGAACATCAACAAGGCAGGTTTGAATCTTCACTTCTTTGGGGCGGGGCAAGGGGTCGGATGATGGAAGTAATTCATATTAATTTCAGTAACTTTCTCACTTCTACTTGAAAATGACTTGCCTGAGGATTTCCGTGAGTGTGCAGCTACTTTCAAAATGCGGCGTCCTTGGTTAACGTGGCTTTGTAAAAGGGGTCCCCAGAGGCAGGGCGCCGGCCGGCCCCAGCGTTACTTGGCCACATGGGGATGACGGGGCGTCTTTATATGACTGGGCTCTTCTGTCTACACTGCTTGAAGGGTCATGCCGCTCGTCGGCTTGTGACAAAGATGCTCTCCGAGATTTCTTCTTAGCGCTTAGATCTCTCTTATTAAAGTGACCTCATATCACGCTTTATTCCTCCTTGACATGTAGCCCGATTTTCTTTTAACAAACACTTTTTAAAACACACTCGTTCCTCTTAAAATGAACTGAAATGTTAAAACGCTTCGGCTCAGAACAATCTCCCTCCTCATTTCGTTGCTGTGCTTCTTGCAAAAATAATCTTGGGTTGCTGAGCTTCAAGAGAAGGGAAAGATTCCCCATACGCAAGTTGTTAAAGGATATTTTGTTCACCGATGGAGTCTGTTAGCGATACATTTAATTTACAGGCATGAAACGTCAGGTGTCAGCTGACCAGCAAAATCTCCGAGATCACATTGTTTGGAAGACAATTCAAAATGCAAACTTTTGACACATATTGACACATTTTGGTGGTGCAGGCCTGCGGTGAAGTTCAAAGAGGAATCTGGACAGATAGTCTGAGAAGCCCGTGTTAAATATTATGCTGGAAACATAGCTTAGGAAAATAAGCTGAAAAAACCAGGTTTAGAGGTCAGACAACAGATGGAGAAGTATTTAACATAGGTGCACTCACCTGCACGGATTCTACGGCTGATTTTTTACCGGATAAATCTTTTTACTTGTAACAATTTCAAAACAGCTAAAGAATGCTCTAGAAAGAGAGAAGCTCTTCTCTGATTAGTATGTGTCCTGCCTGGGGCACGTTTTTGCAATCGGATAAAATGTTGACTTTGCTGTTCACACAAAAACTTCAATTTGGCTAATTAAGTCTTAGGCACAATGTGATTCCTAGCAGGATTACAGGGCGGTTCTGCACACTTTACTTCGTGTCCTGGGCCTTTGAGGGTTGCTAGGCAACAGTTAAAAAGGCGCCACATACCTATGGTGTATCATTGCCAGGTTTCAAAAAAAGTGATACCAGGTAAGCCAGGCTGAGCAGCCGGAAATCCCTTGGGAAGGAAAGATACCGAGGGACCGTGGTGTGTGTCCTGCGTGCGTGTGCATGTGGAAATGTAGGTGATTAGTATTCACCCAAAACTTGTTAGAGACCGTGCAAAACGAATTTCCTTCAGAATATGTAGTCGCCAGAGCCAGATTAAATTCGGGATGTCTCAGCCTTGCTGTGAATGCACTGCTTGTTTCAACTGTAAGCAGTGAATCTATTTTTTTTTTTTTTTTAAGAGAAGGGAGGTTTACAAAACAGCAATAACAGTAGATTATTCAAATTCCCCTTTCCTCTCCGTTCAGATCAAAATCCCTGGGCGAGGGGGAGATGAAGCATGGCCCCAAACCAAGCCATCTATATGGAAAATGAAGGAGCTTTCGTAGGTGTTGCGATTAGCAGTAATGTTTTAAAAAATATGTTAAAAGCTCTTGGAATTCGTTTTTCAAGAGTTTTTCCCTAGCACGACATTCAGAGGCAGAGTTTGGGCGCTGGGTGAGGCGGGACCGTGTTTTCCAAACACGGCAGCACCAGCCTCGCCCTGCCGCGCTCCGCTAAGCACGTGCCCTCGGCCCTCCTCCGGCCAGAGGCCGCACCTGTGTCCCATTTCCCTGAGTACGGGGTGGGCCGACGGCAGGGCAGAGGGAACACCCCCTGACAGCCACAGCCAAGCCGTGCAGAGTGACACTGCTTCTGCCGCGATCCCTTTCCCGGGAATACATCTTAGTATCCCTGAGCTGATGCGTAAGAGGGCCAGCCGGCCCGAGCCACCATGCTTGAGAGACCACCTGGGGAGGCTCCATCGAGATAGCGGTGGCCCAGGAGCCCGGCTGTCTGGGTCTACGTCCCACTGCCGACCTCCAGATATGAGGGAGCCCGCCTTCACGCCAGCCCGAGCCGATGCTAAATGGAGCAGAGACGGATGTCC
This sequence comes from Rousettus aegyptiacus, assembly GCF_014176215.1. Classification (NCBI taxonomy): domain Eukaryota; kingdom Metazoa; phylum Chordata; class Mammalia; order Chiroptera; family Pteropodidae; genus Rousettus; species Rousettus aegyptiacus. The sequence continues at coordinate 157,377,461 of NW_023416307.1, forward strand.
CATCGGAGCCCTGCCCGACATGCAGAGGAGGGAACAAAATAAATAGTGTCATCTCGAGCCACTGATTTTCTGGTGGTCTGAAATGCAGCATCGGATAACCAGAGTGTGAGGATTGGAAGAAAATTTTGTTACAGTCAATGCTAAGTATAAATTAATCTATCCATAGTGGGGTTGGTTGATCAGCAAATGAATAAATTAAAATTACAGCGTCAGGATCTGAGTTAACCGAAGGCGGAAAACCACCTCGCCTTGGTAAGAGCTGTTGGCATGCGTGGAAGCGTTGGCTACGAAGGCCCCTTAATAAGATTTCTGAAACCTGACCATGATTTCATGTTTCGATTTCTTAATTATGATAATCGAGTTCATATGAATGGAGTAGGGCAGAGGACGTAGCAGTCCTTCGGTAGTTTAATTTTCACAATTCTCTGGGTCGAGAATTGGGGTGGAGTTTGGCCGGGTCGCTCTGCTCCGTGTGATTGGGGGGGGTCACCCACTCAGCTGCACCCACGGAGGCTTCCCTCGCCTCCTGCTGCCCTTCCACGTGCTGCGTCTCGCCACTCAGTCGTCTGGTCTGAGGCTGGCTTCCTGGAGGGGGACACGGAAGCTGCCAGACCTCCAAAGGCCTGAGCTCAAAGTCTCAGGATCACTTCTGCTGCATCCTATGGGTCAAATGAAGTCATAGACCAAGTCAAGAGGAGTCGAAGGAGGCTCCACCTCCTGATGGATGGCGCGTCATGCACGTACGGAGTGCAAAGAAATCAGTTGATACTTCGTAGATACGTGGGAAGAGAAATTGGCCCTGAAGATGTGGTTAGAAGTGAGGTTCTAATTCCGGGTCTGCCACTAACAAGCTTATTAATGCTTACCCTGTTTGCTCACATGCCAGGTGAGGAGAATGAGCCATGAACTCCAAGATCCTGTCTAGTTTCCCAAATTTGCCTCTAATCACAGCAGAACCTACATTAGCCTAGAAGATGGGAGATTGTAAACAGAAACACAGCGAATGAATTATCCATTTTGCTCTCTTCTGGGCTGCTGTTGGCCTGTGTTTAAAGTGGGCTGGCTCGCTATACTTGTGACATCTCTCTAATCAATCATCAGCTGAGCTCACTTTTGAGGCCTGTTCTTCTGTCTTCAGGACTTTGGTCCTGATACAATCTCCCCTCCCCTTCCTCATCTCCTTCCTCTTCAGCCTCTGGTGGGGAAGCAAAATATTGTTCAGTGTTACAGCGAAGTTATTATCTTTCACAGGGAGCCAGAAGCCTAGGGCTCCACAGGGGTTTGGGGTAGGGGTCCTTGAACTAGGATTTGACAAAATAATTCAGCCAACTGAACACCTCTGTAAACACTGAGCCAAACAGTCTGCGTCGGTTGCAAGATGAGACCCCCTACAGTGAAATGAAACATTTTTGGTGTGTTTTTAAGAATCTTCAACCGCGGTCTTTATAATTTTGAAATAGACAATTCCTTCAGCAAGTATTCTAAAAACCTTTATTTTAGGAGGGCTGCAAGTTGCCACAGGACCCCCCTAATTAGATCCCTGATCATTATTTGGGGAGGTTCAGTAGGTTTAAGACCTATGGTAGGTGCCCCGGGTTTCTGCCTGAATGACCTCATTATTCTGTAAGTGCCCTGTGCCTTCCATTTGTGGGCCTAAGTTAGTCAGAGCACTCGAGCCCTTACTGGCTGTCTCTGCTCCCGGAATTTCAGCAATGGCGCCCCGATTCCGGCAGAGTCCTGTGTACCTTAGCCACAACCCCTTCATGATGGTCTTTGATTTCTGATTTGGGAGTGGAGCGGAGACATTAAAATAATGTGCACGGAGCCCTACAGATCTCAGAGTACCTTCCTGGCACTAAACGATCAAGCTCACCTGTGTCCTTCCTCCTTTATTGCCAGAATTCTCAGGACTCTTTAAATGATGAAGTAAGAATGTTTTGGGGTCACAATAAGCAGCATACAAATCCTTATGATCAAGAACGTAGTGTATCATTATTGGCACAATGTAGCACAATCTGCTGCATCAGCCACCGCCCCGTTGGGTTTTTTTTTTTTGACAGATAAAACATTATTTTTTTTTAATTCACTTTTCATACTATATATACATATTTTTTAAAAACATTTTATTTATTTTTATTTTCCCCCTCTCCCTTCCCTTTTGGTGACCAGTAGTCCATTGTCCATGTCCATGAGTCACTGTTTATCCTGTTCATTTGTTGCCTTTAGGTTTATATCCCACATATAAGCGATATCATGTGATTTTCAACCTTTTTCTGTCTAGCTTATTTCGCTTAATATGATTATTTCAAGGTCCATCCATGTTGTCGCAAATGGCAGTATTTCATCTCTTCTTACGGCTGAGTCATGTCCCATTGTATGTATGTACCACAGCTTCTTTAGCCAATCATCTATCGTAGGACACTTTGGTTGCGTCCATGTCCTGGCCATTGTGCATAATGCTGCTATGAACATCGGTGTGCAAATATCTTTATAGATATGCGTTTTCAAGTCTTTGGGGTAAATACCCAGCAGAGGGATTGCTGGATCATATGGTGGGTAAATTCCGAGGTTTTCGAGGACCCTCCATGCCGCTCTCGGAGTGGCCGTCCCAGTTTGCGGTCCCTCTGCCCTGTTGTTCTATCTTCCCTTTTTCTCCAAGTGCTCACTATTATCCAGGACCTTCTTATCCCCTTTTTCCTTCACAATAGGATATCTCTTCCCCATAGCCTACTTCCAGTGCTTCCATTCTGTCAAGATTCCAATTTAGGCCACAAAAATGTAGGAAAGATAGTCTTTCAAAAGTTACGAAGAAAGATGTGATTAAAATCAACCCGTGAACAGTTCTATGGATTCTGGAGAGCCGGTGGCAAAGAGGACCCAGCACTCGGGGACCTCAGATCGCTACAGGCACACCTTGTTTTAACTGCGCCTGGCTTTATTGCTCTTCAGTTTTTTTTTTTTAAAACAAATTAAAGGCAAGACCTTTCACCTGTAAAAAGATTCGACTCACTTTATTGCTGTAGTCTGGCACAGAACCTGCAACGTCTGAGGTCTGCCTGATAGTTTTTTTTTTTCCCCAAGTTATCTCTTCAATTCTCATTGTGTCTTAATCTTTCTTCTATCCTTCTTCCAACCTTCTGACAATCTTCAGTAAAACTACCCACCTTAAGGGAAGAGAGAAAGAAAAGCAGAGAGAGCAACAATTCTATATTAACAAGAAAATTAAATCTGGGGGAAGAGCAGCAGATAGGGAGCTATTTTCCATGGTATTTGCACCGAGGTATCAACCTAAAGAACGGCCCATAGGAGCTCAAAATTGAGCAGGACTTTGTGCCCAGCGAGATGAATGTGGGACACGTGTTCAGCCAAGTCCTGTTTTCAGGTACTGCTCCTTTTCACCGCAGGCCATCATGACGCCTTCTAAGCAATGTTAAAAAGAGCAACAAAAGCTTCCTGCTCTCAAAGGGACACGAGGCTTAGTGAGGGACCCATGCATGAGAATATGCACAAGAATATACAATTTTGCAGCCTAGAGATAGCCCTATCTTTTCTTCATAAAACCACCCCCCGAGAAAGCTGCAGTGGAACTCCTGGAGTTGGGTTACGTTGATGGAGGAAGTCGTGTCACTCTGAGTCCTCAGCGTACCCTGGCCTCGCCTCTGGAGCAGACCATAGGCCAGCTGGGCGCCCTCCGGTGAGACATCTCCGAGCCACGGGCGTCCTGGCCCACAGCAGTCAATGCTCTAAGCGGTGGCTGCACCGTGTTCAGCGACCCCCACGCGACAGCTGTTCCTGCCCTGAGGCCTTAGGGCGGGTTCAGCTGATTTGCATTTCGCCATAAAACCTGGGACAGTTCTGACTTCCCCGACAACGTCAAAAGGGCAGTGTGTGCAGCCGGTGGCACCCACTTCCTTCCTTTCCCGGGGAAAGGCCCCTTCCCACGCGTAGCCCTGCCCGGACACCCCCAACTCCTCCGCCTTCCACTGCACGACTCGCGACCTCAGTGGCCTCAACCGCGGCCGACCCCAGGCAAACCCCCGCGGGCGGCACGCATGCGCACACAGCACGCAGCCAGGCGGATGGCGCCGCGGGGCGGGGAGGCGCATGCGCGTTCCCGGAGCGCCCCTCCCGCGCGCTCCCGCGAGGGGGCGGAGCACCGAGGGGCGTGGCGAGCGTACGGCCCCGCCTTGCCATTGGCCGCGGCCGGGCCATGTGGAGGCCCACGTGAGCAGCAGGCGCCCGCGGTTCCCCACGGGCCCCCACGCCGGGGCGCGCAGGCGCGCAGCGGGGCTGGGGCGAGGGCGGAGGTGGCAAAAGGGGCGAAGGCGGAGGAGGGAGTGCCTGGGAACCGGCGGCCTGTGCTTGGCGGGGTGCCCTGCAGCTGGCGGCGGGTGGGGCCGCCGGGCTGGCCGCTGTTTTCCCCTGGCGACGAAGGCTGCTGACGGGAAAAGGTTCCGGGAGGGGAGGCCCCGGGCCAGGCCCCTTCCGCTGCGGGACCCCGGGCGCGGGGGCGCCCGGCAGAGGCGCTGGGCGGTGTTACAGGCGGGCGTCGAGAATCGCCAAGACCGGCCTTCCAGGCCTGTCTACGCTTAGCCCGGGCCTCAGTTTCCCCACTCTTCTAGAGTGGACAGGAAGGAACGAGTTCACGTCCCAATCACTTCCTGCCTCGTGCGTGTGTAGAGCCCCTAGGCCATGGCCTCGCCCTCAGGGATCCGGGCGCCTGGTGCGGGCGCAGCGAGCCCGGAGTGCCCCTGTGCTGTCCTGCCGGCGCTCCGCCTGGGCCGCGAGGGGCTTGGCTGCGCGGCCTGTGTGAGCGCGGGCCTCGGTTTCCTCATCGGGGCCTAGAGCGCTCTCCGAACGGCATGCAAACGCAGGGTGCTAAGCTTCCCCCTGGCGCGCAGGGGCCTCGAGCTCCTTACAGGTGTCAAGCAGTGCCCAGGGCTTCTGGGTACAGCTGTGGGAGCCTGGGGGAGCGCAGACACAGGCGCGTGTGCGAGCCGGGGTGCGAGCCCCAAGATGAGAGGTAGGTTTCCACGCCCTCGGCTAGCCAGAGACGAGGAATGCAGGTATTAACTTATTAAGCACATTCCTCTTTATCCCTGCTTTACAAAACAACCTTCCCAGTCCCCAGTAGCTTTAGGAGGCTAAAGAGAACGTTTCATTGATTTTTCTGAATTCATTCCGATGATCAAGAAGGAAAAGTGATTGGGGCAGGTATCGGTGTACTGGAATGATTTGGGATGAAGCTGGTCCTCAGGAGAACCAGATGTTCTTCAACTGTTGCTGTGGCTCCATGTCGAAAACTTGAAAAATACTCGTGTTGTGGGCTGTATTGCCTTTTTTTTGGGGGGGGGGGGTTGGTTAGTAATACCCCTGCTTCTGGTGGCTATGGTGGTCCTTAAAAGCTATCATTTATTTTTGTAGACCTGCATCTTGACCTTAATCTCACCTTTTCCTACCAGTAACCACTTTAAGATCCTGTTGCTACAAGAGTTCAGGGAAAATCCATTTGTAATATTACTTAGAGAAGGACGACCACGCCCTGGCTTGTACATAGTGTTGAGTAAATCAAACTACTGTTCATTCTGGAAAAAACCTGCAGCTGAAACTGGGATTAGGGATAAAGAAACCCAGCTGGATTTTGCCCCTGAGTGCTGGTGATGGTTTCTGTTTGTGGTCTGTTTATCATACACCATGCTGTGCCAGAGTGTGACTAGCTTTCTGTTAGCCTGCCGTGACTACACACGGTACGTGGAAAATACTGATGAAGAGCTGGTTGGTTCTGACTCTTTGAGTGACGGGCAGGTGTTTGCTAAAGTGAGTGCTCTGTGCACACAAAGCTCCTTGTTGGACAAGGGAGCCCTTTGATTATTAGCATATTAATAACAGGTAACGAATAACAACAAAATATATCATTGAAAGCATAAGATTCTGCGGCTCGACTTTTTATTTTCAGGGTTTTTTTTTTTATTTCAATATTTTAAACAGTTGTAGAGTTTACCTGCTAACGTTCCAGTTCCTTGAAATTGGCTTAAAAGAGTTAGCTGTCGTTGGTCTCAATCACAATTTCAGTTCAATATACATTATTTAACAGAGAATGCTGAGTGATTTGCAACCGTCGTAACCAACATTTGTCAAGCAGGTACCATTTCCATTTACCATACTTGTATGTCATTGATATCTGTTATTTCACTGTATTGGGCACGGGGGAATAGAGCAGTGTTTATGTTCTTCCTCTTAGGGTATTTATGACATTGCTGCTCTATTTTTTTTTAAGAGAACAGGATCTTCCTGAAAGGTTGTGCCTGTGTGTGTGTGTGTGTGTGTGTGTTAGAAATCCTGGATATATATAATGTTTCACCGAGAAATACTAGTTTCCTTTAACATTTTTATTTATTTTTCACATGAAATAAGTAAATCTTACAATGTTAGTGTGGCTCTTTGCCAGAGCTGATCATTTCTTACTTTAATAAAGGGATCAAGAATTTTAATTTAACACATAGCAAGTACTTAAAATCCACCCCCAAAGTTGATGTTAGATGGTGAGTATTTTAAAACAAAGGTTTTAGACTTCAGAACAGGAAAGGTTGATTTGTGTTTATTCTGTACTTTATTAAAGTAAAAATAAATCCGAAAAGGTAGGAAATTAGTAGACAGCGCTGATGGGTGAAAATCAGTTATTAGACGTTAGGCACCATGGTTTAATGATACACTTGTATGCATGTGATATAATGGTATGTACGCATGTGCACCAGTGTTCGGTTTACAAAAATGGTTTTACTATCTCCTCTCATCTAATTCTCCTCTAATACTATGATACGTGTACTGCGAACCCACATAAGAAGTGCAGCGAAGATTTCAGAGGTGGGGGCACTTGCCCGAGGTCTTCTGAGTCTAATGCTCGCCCGGCAGTAAAAAGACACGACGGGCATCGGACCTTTTCACCTGGGCTCATGGTCCGTGCGGTCGGCACGTTCAGGTGTAATCCCGCCTCTGCCACTGGCTCCCTGTTCTGATTTGCACCTGGTTCTATTCCTCCTAAAGGAAGGGTTTCGGGGAAAGAGTGACGAACAGGACGAGAAGCAGCCCCGGCGCTCGCGGAGGTCACAGTGTAGAGCGAGCTGCGGAGGAGAAGTCATTCCTGTGTGTTACGTGCTAAGGGGACCGAGGACACACAACCCGGACGAGGGCGTCACATAAAGCTTCCTAGCAAAGGGGACTTTAAAAGTCAAGTGAAGGGAGGAAGAGATGGGCGGTGTAAGGGGAGGGACAGCACGTGAAAGGCAGGATGCGGCGGAGCGGCCGCGGCCGCAGGCGCGTGTGAGTGTGTGAGTGAGTGAGTGTGTGAGTGCATGTGTGAGTGTGTGTGAGAGAGTGGGTGCGTGTGTGAGTGAGCGTGAGTGTGTGTGTCAGAGTGAGTGTGAGCGTGTGAGAGTGTGTGTGAGTGAGTGTGTGAGTGCGAGTGAGTGTGTGAATGTGAGTGTGTGCGCGCGTGTGTGAGCGAGTGTGTGTGAGCGAGTATGAGTGTGCGTGTGTGACAGTGTGCGTGGCGGGGCGGGGGCTTCCGTGCAGGACAGAGTGGTTCGGGCTGAGGCTAGAAGGAGGCAAGGGGTCTGGCACGAAGGTCGCGGAGAGGGGCAGGAGGGTGCTGGGAGTCGCGCGACCGCAAGGAGCAGGGACAGCCCTGAGAGACCGCAGAAGTCCCAGAAGTCCGGGGCAGACGGCGGCTGCCTGGAACGGGGCGGCCGCACTGCAGAGAGGATGGGGGAGGGAGGGGGCGGCATTTGGGGAAGTGCGCGAGGAGGACGACGGGATTGCGGCGGGATGGATGCGGGGAGAGGACAGCAGAGCCGTCCCCGTCCCCGCGCCGCCGGGAGGACCGGGAGGAGACAGGAGACGGGAATGCCATAATTTAAATGCTTAGGGAGAAAGAGAATAAGATTCGCGTACTGGAAACTCCAAGATTGTCGAGAGAAATCAGAGGAGACCTAGATGAGTGCGTTTATGGGTCGGAAGACTCAACATTGTCGAAATGCCATTTCTTACCCTCTCGAGATATAGCCACGACCTTAGTTGTGTTCTCTGTGGAACTGTACAGGCTGTCGCCAAAATTTGTATAGAGAAGCAAAGAAGTTAGAACAGCCAAAACGAATTTGAAAAAGAAGTCGGAGGACTCATACTTCCCGATCTCAAGACTTACTATAAAGTTATAGTAGTCAAGACAGTGACTTTAAGAAACTATGGTAAAAACACACAATGTGCGATCTACCCTCTCCGTACATTTTAAGTGTACAGTACAGTATCGTCACTCCACGTGGAGTGCCGTACAGGCAGACCTCTAGAACTTTCTGATCTGCGTGCCTGGAACTTTGTACCCATTAAACGGCCGCTCCCTGTCCCGCTGCCCCTCAGCCCCGGGCAGCCTCCGGCCCACTTTCTGCTTCGATGACCGACTACTCAGCTGCCTCACGTAAGTGGAATTATGCGACATTTACTCTTCTGTGACGGCTTACTTCGCTTGTTCTCCAATGTCATCCATTCTAGCATGGGACAAGATTTTCTTCCTTTTTTATGGCTGAACGACATTCTGCTGTATGCACACGCCACATTTTCTTTATCCATTCGACTGCCAGCAGACGCTCGGGCCCCTTCCACGTCCTGGCTGTCGCGAACGACGCTGTGGCGGACGTGGGCATGCCGCCGTCTCTGAGGCCCTGACTTCGGTTCTTCCGGATGTGTACCCGGGAAACGGGGTCGCCGGGTCACGTGGCGCTTATACTTTTGACTTTCCCAGGGACTTCCACGCTGTTCTCCTTAGCGGCTGCGCCATTTTACATCCCCATCAGCGGGGCACAAGGGTTCCGGTTTCTCTACATCCTCGTCAACCCGCGGTATTTTCCGTTTTCTTGGTAATAGCCATCTTCACAGGCGTGAGCGGACGGTGCACGGTGGTTTTGATTTGCGTTCCCCTGATGTTTAGCGATGTGGAGCATCTTTTCATGTGTCTTTTTGCCGTCTGTTTTCTTTGGAGAAATATCTTTTCACATTTTTGCCCATTTTTAACAAGGTTGTGTCTTCGTTGAGTTGTAGGCGTTCCTTGCATTGCTTGGATGTTAACCCCTCATCAGTTTGCAGCTATTTTCTTTCTAGAGGCTGCTTTTTCACTCTACTGTTTCCTTCCTTTGCTGTGCAAAAGCTTTTTAGTTTGATGTAGTCACAACTTGTCTAGTTTTGCTCTTGTTGCTTATCCTTCTGGTGTGTCAGATCCAAGAAATCATTGCCCACGAAGCTTTTCCCCTATACATTTCCTCGGAGCTTTACAGTTTCGGGTCTCACATATAAGCTTTTAATCCATTTGGAGTTGATTTTTGTGACCGGTGTAAGATAGAGGTCGGGCTATGTTGTTCTGCACGTTTTCCTAACAGCACTTGTTGAGGAGACCGTCCCTTCCTCGTTGTGTGGTCTTGGTGCCCTTTGTTGGAGGTCAGTCGACCTTGTGTGAAGACAGTGTCATGTTGGTGGGTATCACATAGCAGACAGACACACAGACCCGTGGAACAGAGTACAGAGTAATAGTCATAAACATGTCATTTGATTATGGACAGTGTGCCAAGATAGCTCATTGGGGTAACAAACAATAGAATAATTTGATGTCATATTTTAAAACCTGAACCCTGACTCACACCTTGTATGTACATACAAAAATTAAAATGTATCATAGACCAAAATGTAAAATCTAAATCTATAACACTTCTAGGACTTCCTGTCCCTAGATATCCACATATGGCTTTTTAAATTTAAATACTTAAATACTAAAGACAATTTAAAATTCACCTCTTGGAGTTTCCAGCCACACGGGGCTCACTGTGGTAGTGTGCTTGTCAGCCTGGGTCACACACGGCACACTTGCACGCTGCAGGAAACCCTTGCACACTGCTGTCCTAGAAGGAAACCTAGAAGAAAATCTTATTGGGCAAAGATTGCGTGGACACAAAAAACATAAACCGTAAAAGAAAAAAAAAACATAAATTGGGCTTTATCAAAATGAAAACCTTTCAGTATTTGAAAAACTCTGCTAAGAAAATGAAACAGTAAGCCATAGAGCAGGAAAACAAATATTTGCAAAACATATGTTTGATAAAGAACTGGCAACCAGATGAAAGAACGAAACTTTCAGAACTCAATAATAACAAAAATAAAAGAGTGAGCAAAAAATTTAACTAGACACTTCACCAAACAAGAGATGTGGACGGCATCTTACTCCCATTTTCTAATCTTACACATGTAGTGTTTTTTTTTTTTTTTTCCCCAACAAGGGTGTCCTGGGAGTTTACGGTCCGCTTTCGCTTTCTTTGTACTCACCTGGCCTTAGTTTTAAAGCGCTGATTCTCACAAGTAAAACCCGAGGAGAATACGACGTGTGTGTGTCTGAAAAAGCAAACACATCGTTGTTTGTTGTTTCTGGTCGTCCAAGAGCGTCAGCGGAAAGGGGAGAGGGAAGCAAGGCCGTCCGGGCCGTCACCGATGGCCCCATCGGTTCGTGTGACCCTGCTAACGAGCTGCCGTGTTCAGCCTATTTGGGCCGTAAGAAAACCCGACCTTCCTAATTGTCTTCAATTCAGTCCAGCTTGAAAACAGGTGATTTGTTTTTTGTTTTTTTTTTTTGTTTTTGTCTTGAAGTCCCTGCTGAGGGTCATCTTAGGTGCATGTGGCAGGCCGAACAGCGGCCTTCAGAAAGCCGTCCGGTCCGGATGCCCGAACCCTGTGGCCGTGTTGCCTTACACGGCAAAAGGAATGTTGCCGATGTGATCACCTTAGGATTTGGGGATCGGGAGATTGCCTGGATCATCCAGGCGGGACCGATGTCCTCACAAAGGTCTTAAGAAGGGAAGGAAGGGGACAGACAGAAGCATCAGAACCTGTGTGACTGGTTCTGAAGGTTGGGCCGGCCACAAGCCATGGGACGCAGGTATCCTCTGGAAGCTGAAGAAGGTGACGGGGTGGGTGTCCCCTGTGGGCCCCCAGAGGGAAGGCGGCCCCGCCGGCCGGCTTCGGATGCGGCCGGAAGTGTAAGATGACACAGTTGTTTTAGGCCATGAATTTTTGGTTAGTTATTCTGGCAGCAATAGAAAATGAATGCATCGTATCTCAGGACTGTTCCATGTGCAGGTTGTAAAACGCAGACATTTTTAAAAAAGCTTTGGAAAAAGAAGTCTCCTTGCCAGCCCCCGAGCGGGGTCCCCGGTGAGCGGGCCGTTGGCTCTTCCCCTCCTGCCCAGCCCTGCGATGACGCTCAGTCCACAGCTGACGCTCAGTCCACAGCGAGAGCTAAAAGGATAGAGCCATCGTGACACGCCCCGGCGGGAGTGGCGCATTGGAATCACCTGGGGGCAGGTTAAGAGGGCGAGGTCCTGGGACTGGCCTTGCACCCTCTCACTTAAAAAAAAATATATTTTTGAAAGTTGAATTTACTGAGGTATAACTTACGTATTATAAACGTACCCTTCTAAGGTTACAGTGCTATGAATTTTGAGAACCTAGTATCGCCAGGTAACGGCCAACACCTGAAGATATTTCCTTCACCAAAACATTTCCCTGGTCCTTTGTGATAAATCTTTTCATGCCCCTGTCTCTGGCACCCACTGATCTGATTGCTGTCCCCACAGTTTACCTTGTCCAGAATGTCATAACCACTGACTGACATGGTGTGTGGCCTTTTGAATCTGACTTCATTTACTTCTTAACACAATCCTTTTGAAATTCATCTTTGTTGTATCTTTGTTCATATGTAAATGAACCATAATTTTTTATTACCCCAAATAGCCACGATTTCCTCATATTACCTAAAATGTGCTCTGTCTCTTGGCGTGCCATCTGAGAACTGCCGCGACCCTCCGTGGGCTGTCGAAGGGCATGCCCTTTAGCACAGCTAGACAAGGGACTGGGGTGGCCGGAGCATGGAGGTGCACGTGGTTGGAACTCACACGTTCACGGAGACACCAGCTTCGTCTGTCACAGGAATTGCAAGAAGGGAGAGAGAGGTGGGGGCCGCTTGGTCAGAGGGAGCAATGGCGGTGGCTTTGAGTCGTGAAGCAGGGTGACTGAGCCAGAGGCGTTATGATCGATGGTTAGTCATAGCACTGAATGGTCAGTAGCAAAAAGAGGGGGACTGCCTGGCCCTTCGTTCTAGAGGCAACTCCTTTGGGCCACTGCTAGGTATTTCTTCCTTAACGAAAGGCTCCCGGTTGGCCGTGGCTCCAAAGCCCTCAAGTAGATTAAGTGAAGGTTTGCAAAGAATCACCCCCTGCCCCCCCTTCCCCCACAGATGTACTGAGCCCCTTACTGGCAGGAACTGTGCTGGGTGCCAGGCACGGGAACGGACCTGTGGCAGCCCTGACCCTGAAGAACTCTGACTGTCCTTGATCTGACATTTGCAGATCTTCCCCAGACAGGCGGGCAGGCCAGGACGGGGCCTGGCACCGTGAAGCACTGGCGTGGGGGCGGATGAGACCGGGATCGCATGAGCTGCCTTTGAATCCCGGGCCCGAGGATCTAGCGCAGCCAAGTCACCTCACCTTCCTGAACTGACTTCTTTCCTGTAAGATGTATCAGGAAGGGGGGGGCGGGGGGGCGGGGAGAATGCTATTGTAAAAGCTGGTTGCACTTTGAGTTGGAAGATAACGCAGAGTTATAGTCTTTGTGTGTTGGGTCGAGGTAAAGGGCTAACCTCGGGGCGGCTGGGACCCGGGCTAAAATTGCTCTGCATAATTAAGACAGAGAAGCAGTTTTCACTCGAAGAGGTGCGGGGGTCGTGGTGGTGGCGGGGGGGGGGATTTTTACTTTACTTCTGTTTGGGCAGGGGCAGGGAGGGAGTGGGCTCTAGCATTAGACTGGAGACCAGACAAGAAACAGCTACTCCCCTGGCAGAGAGGAAAGGGGGCAGGGAGTTTTGATGTCAGATTGTCACTTTTAAGTAATTTCCTGTTGGTTGTTATAATCTTCCCCCAGTAAAGATCTGCTCTTCTCAAAACCCAGATGTTAATGTTTTGGAGACAGAACAGAGAGGGCTGTGTCTACACCGCGGGTGAACGGAGAGAGCGGGGGGAAGGGACGAGCGCTGGGCTCAGTCAGGTTTTAGGGTGAAACAGTGACAAGGCACCATTAGGAAGTGGTGAGCACCCTCCCCGGGCCCTTGAAATGAGGAGAGTCCTGGGCTTCCTAGCGACGAGAGCTGTGGCCTAGAATTCGCATGTGGTCGCTAAGGAAAGGGGGTACATTTCAGCCACGCAGACTCAGGGGCAGCGTCTCCCGGACAGGGGCGGGAGGGTTAAACCGAGCGCGGTGTAACCCGAGGAGCTACGGCATCGTCCAGAAGACGAAACATCTTTTCAAGAATATTTTTTAAAAAAAGAAGTCACGTCTGAATTCAGCACCAACCACAAACACGAGCGTCGTCATCCGGAAGTCAGGAGCTGTGCGGTCGCTTTCTGGCTTCATGAACTCAGTGCAAACCGATGGTCAGAACCTAATTAGGATGCTAGAGATACGGTTTTTAAAAAAGACTCAGTATGGCCCAAATGTGCCACAGGACACAGGGACGCAGGACCCCCAGTGAGGACACCCGGCCCCCACGGGGCGGAGGGGGCAGAAGGCGGCCCCGGTCACGCGTGCTGAGCTGAGATGGGGTGGGTGGGGAGGGGCTGCGGGCCCCTCCGCCTCAGTGTCTGCCTGAGCCGTGGGTGCCGCCCGCGGCCGCCTGGCCTCCCTTTACGCGGGTGGTGACAGTGACAGGGATTCGAGACCGCGCTCAGCCTCGGCTCCGACGCGGGAGAGGCGGTGCGCGGTCCAGGTCCCTCCCGTCCCTCCGTGTGGCCCGTGACGGGAACGGCCGGCAGCACCCAGGCCTCGTGTGGGGGCGCCGTCCTTGTCCCCCCGTCTCCTTCCAAGGCCGAATTGCTTTTCTTCCAGCTCATTCGCTCGCACAGAAAGCTCCGGACTTAGAGGTGCTGAAGGTGACAAGTGTGTGAAAGAAAGGACGAAATCGCCTATTCCGTCCCAGAGCGGGCGCAGTGCATTCCTGGGCCGCCTGGAGGGCCGCTCCTGGCCTGGCGGGGCGGCCACGGATTCGGGGACCCCCCCCTCGCGCCCTCCCTGCCCTGCACCCCGCCGCGCACCCCATGCTCGCTGCCGGACAGAGTCGCTGCTGCTCGAGCTGCGGGCCGCGCCCCAGTGGCTTCTAGCTCCCCGTTTCCTCTCCGGGCCGCGTGGCTGGCGCAGTCCCCGTCGAGGTGTGAGGATTGTCGCTCACGCTGGTTCACCGTGACCTTACAGCATTTTCAGTATCCTAAGTTTCTTCTTTGGTAATTAAAAAATAAAAAGAAAGAAAGAAAGGAAGAAATGGAAGTACCAGTGAGCTAGGGATCGGCTTCGCCCGCAGCGGCCCGGGGCGCCCACGTGTGAGGAGCGGCCCGCGGTCCGCCTTTCCGCTGTCTTCGCGTCGGTGTGTTTTGGGGTGCAGACGCGAGGGCTGGCTGTGCTTCCGATGAGCCTTTAGGTTTCGCGGGGTTGCCGAATGCGGCACACAGTCCCCAAGATGGAAAGAAGTTTGTTGTGATGATGATCATTGTCTCACTTAGAGTCGCCATCCCAGCTCCCCGGCAGGTAACCCAGGGGAGCTGGGAGTCGGTTCTGAGCTGCAGCCACCCACAAAAACCACACGCATGGCATTTTACTCAAAACTTTTAACAACCACTTTGTGATGCAAAACTGGCGGAATTTTGGGTACTTTCTGTAAAATCGAAATCTTCATGGGGGTTTTCCGGCATCAGAGTTGATTGTTAACAAATGATCGGTGTAACGCGGAAGGGCAGAGTTTGCTGACGAAACACGCTCCGTGGGCGGTGGGGCCGCGGCCACGGCTGCAGAAAGCCGCGGCCCCGGAGGCCAAGCCGCCTCCTGAAACGCGCAGTCGGAGCGGCGTGCAGGGTTCGCAGCTGGGGAGGACGGAGGCTGCAGGGGCTTCTGACCTTTGCCGCAGAAGTTTTGGTCTTGACAAAGCATTTATGTTCGATGCTTTCTAATTTGCAGACCCTCTTATGGGAAGAGATTTGAAAAGAAAAGCAAATCAATGTGCGTCGCAGGATGAAACAGGAGTGGCTGAGGTGGGCAGCGCTCGCTCCCGTCGGCTAAGTCAGGAGGCCTCTGCTTATTCTCGGGCCGGTGGCTTTACCTCTCTAAGGCTCAATTCCCTGTCTTGACAGTTAGAGTTTCACTCCAGCCTCAAGAGCCTGCGGTGGGAGTCTGGTTATTGCAGCCCGTTTTATGTAAAGGTGACTTTATCATCATGTGTAACTCAAGCCGCCTTTCAGGAACACGTTTTGTTTTTCAAAATCTGTAACAACATTATTTTAGCAGAAACTTATACTCTATAAGTACGTAGTTCATGCTCCTTTTATAGTCATTTATTTATTTTTTAGGTGAGGCGACCCTTGGTTGACCTCACAGATTGCAAGGACCTCGTCAGCTTACAATCCCTTATTATTATTTTTTTGTTATTATTTACGCCTACAGCACCTGGGCTTCCTAGGTGGTCTCCCACCTAAGTACTAACCGGGCCCGACCCTGCTTAGCTTCTGAGATCAGGTCAGATCAGGCTTGTTCAGCGTGGCGTGGCCGTAGACTCCTTTGGTGTTTAATACGTTTGAATTTCTATTTGTGCAGCCCAGACGTCAGAGCGATGGTCTCATGTTGAGCCTTAAAATAACGATAGGCACTCCTTGCCTTCCTGCACGTGGCTTCATTGTGCTTTCCACGGATGTTGTGTATTTTACAAACCAAAGGCAAGACCCTCCATCTGTAAAAAGACAACTCGCTTTGCTGCGGTGGCCCGGGACCAGGCCTGCGGTGCCTCCGAGCGCTGCCCTGCTCTGAAACTTTCTGGCTGTTTGTCGTGAACGCACGACCCAAACCACCCGCAGCAGGATCCAGAGCTATAACTTCCCATTTTATGTTCCAATTGAGTTTTCAACGAGTTAATTCCTTAGTTTACTGTGAAGATCTTTGTTATTTCCCACTAGCTTTGTTTAGCTGGCTTCTGCGAAGACCGAGCTGCTGGTTAGTGTCCGCGAATCAAGTAGGCTTTCTTTAGAATTTATGTCAGTAATATTTAAACCAAGAAAGCGCCATCTCTACAGGAGCGAAATCCATCCATTTTCTGAAAGAACAGCCGAATAAAAATTGGCTAAATGAGGAACAGGGAATAAGGAACCTGAACTTGGGAACAAATCGAGTTGAATCAAATTTTTAAAGAATGAAATAAGAGAGGTATTTTGTGCGTAATGGGAGGGGCGGGGGGAGCGGAGACAGATACGGTTCTAAGAAAAGTACAGTGTGGGCTGCCGCTGGCAGCCGCAGGACCCCGCAAACCAAGAATGAAGCTCGATGTGTAGGGGAAGGAGGTTTATCATGACGTAATTTTAGGGACAGATGCAGAAAAGGGCATGCATGATATTACAAACGTTGAAAAAGTGGCATGGTAGCTGCCAGACCCTTAATGAATGATTCAGTTGAGGAAATGGGCAGAATCCTGAAACTGGGACCCGCGCTATAGCAAACTTTAATCAAAGCCCCGAAGATGGCCCTGCACGTTGGAACCGAGCTACCCCATTTATTGTTCAGCCTGACGGCGCTAATTCTTCTTCTGGGCAGGCGACTTTGAAGGGGACTTGGACCCCCGTCCTCGAAACGGAGTAGCTGAAAAGGCGGCTCGTGCAGAGAGGTGACATCGGCTGCACATCAAAGGCCACGGCTGAAACGTCCCGTGTCACGTCTCACTGGCAGGAGCTCTGTGCTCACGCCGACTCCCAGGGTGGGACGTGCGTGTGTCATGCGGGCAGGGCGGCATTCCAGTTCTTTCTTTTCTGCTTGACGCTGTGAACTGATTGAAGATTTATGTCTCAAGTGACAGGATTCAAGTGAAACACGACGAACCTGAAAAAGCTGCAGCCTGAACATGTCAGCGCGGAGCCTGGCAGTGACCTGGACGGGCCCTGGGAGCCACCACACGCCCTGCCACGTCGCGCCGGGCAGCGCGGGGATCGAAGAGCAACCGCAGGGCGACAGGTCGTCGCGGTCTGGGCGCGGGGGCGGCGCTGTCTGCAGATGGGGGGGGTGCGTGTGTGGCGTGCGTCCTGGGCTTGCCCGACGGTGAGGACGGGCGTGCGCTGCACCGACTGGGACCAGCCATTGCCTTTTTAAGTTTTCAAATGTATAAAGTAAAACTAGTCATTTAACTGGACTGTAATCCTGACCTAGTCCCCCACTGGGGTGATGATTATTATCTACAGTGGCCGGGGGTGGGGGGCGGGGCAGGAGCGGCGGCTGGGCGGGGCACCTGCGCAAAAGCGCCGCCCAGACGTGTGGCCAGGGGCGGGCATCACCTCTTACTGCCTGTTGTGGCACAGGGAGCTTTGTCCACGGCTGCCAGGCCTGCAGGACCCTGAAGCCCACGGCCAGGCCGGTGTTTGCTCAGGCTGCCCTCCTCCAGTCACCATTAACCAGGTGAGCGTTCTCTGCATTAACCCGGTAACCAAACCAGTTGTGCTTCACGTTGGTCCTAAAGAAAGTACGTAACTGGCGTAGCCATCAGCGCACCAAGAAGAGCCGAGACACGAGCTGCCGGTTGGTCACTGCGTATTATTCTGCGTCATTTATTAAATATTTTTATATATACGTTTACAAACTTGAAGTATGCGTTTCGGAACTCTGCTTTCAATACATTTTTAAACTTTTTTTGCAGAGACATTCTCTTGTAAAATGAGATCCATATACAAAACTAGGCAACAGATATAAAAGTTTCCTTTCATACTTTTCATCCATCAACGAAAGAAATCGTGTGACAAAGAAATAAAACCAAAATGTGGCTTTTTCGCAAGAATACCATGTCCGAGTTCAACTACGAGTTCTAATGGGCCAGATCATGTTTCATCCTATCTGGAGGTACCTACTAATACTTCTTAGCTACTGTAGCATGTCTGGATGAAGAAAAAAATCAACTCTGGACTAAGTAATCTAAAGACCATCAATTATTCATTTCTTTACAACGTGTCACCAACATTCACCTAGGAGATGACATTGATTGGCCAGCAGGAATGCATTTACTCCAAACGCTGCATAAAAAGTTCCCTTTAAAAAAAATTCATTAACTTCACAAGCTAGAGTCTGAGCCTCTAATTGAGCTCAGATTTAAAGAAATAGTTTAAATGATCAATTCAGAAGCTTAAAAGTATCTTTGAAACTAAAGTTGCTTTTCTTAAAATGAACGCTGACTTGACAGTTCGTAGACTTGGAGCGTTGTCACCATAAGTCAGAGGCATTAATGCCGCTAGCGACAAGAAACAGGGTCACCACAGGGTAACTACATGGCACGGAGTGCCCGGGGGTCTGAAACTCGCTATTAATGGGGTTTTGGCAGCAGCATCATTGGACATTTAACCATTTATCACACAGCTTTCACACACCAGCTTCCAAGACGAACACTCCCTTGGGACAGGAGCTACCGATTGGTTGTGATTGCATAATCGTATTGCACAGTTTTATAAAAAACATAAATACCTGCTATTCTAGTTTTAAATACAAAATACATGTCATAGAGTTTTAAATCTATAATCTGGTTCAAGTGCAAATCAAGTGCTTTCTTTAGTCCTTCCAAAAAAAGCATTTTTAATATTTTTGGCACAAATGAAATGTCATCATGCCAGGAATTCTAATTACAATACATATATCCAAACCTTTAGGGTAGTGATCATATACACACAGTATAGAACCGAGTATTTACAAATGAGCTCAGCGTCCGGGCCACCTGCGTGGGCGGGTCCGGCGGACTGGCCGAACCAGCCCGCAGCAGTGAGGGTGAGTGCGGCTCCTTCTCGCCACCTGCTCAGGCCGGCTGCTGCGGGTTGACGTTCATGTGAGGGGGGTGCCCCAGGAGGCCGATTCTCTGTTTCTGCTTCCTTTGTTCTGTCATCTGGAAAGTTAAAAAGTTTCATCATTAGCCCCAGACACTTCCTGTGCGTCAGATCAGATGCTGAACCATAGATTTACCTCTGTGGTTATGGTTTGTACTGAAAGCCACTTTCTACAAACAGTGTGCCGTCACTACCTCAAACACACACGGCTTCAGAAAGAGCATCTTCCTCGGCGGAGCGGGGAGTTCTGCGACCTAGTCATGCACGGGGACGTTCACAAGTGCGGCCTGAGGAAACAAAGGACGGCAAGGGCGCAGGATCCCGACTGTCTCCCCGGTCCCTCTCCAGGTGAGGAACGACTCCTGCGGAGTGGCGGCTCCGCACGGCGGCGGCGGCAGCAGCGGGCGCTCCAGGAGAGCAGCGTGCGGGCGCCGTGTCTGCGGAGGGGTCGCTGGTCGTCAGGGTCACCGCACACCGAGGGGACGAGGGCCGCTCACCCCTCACGGAGGTCCGGGGTGATAGATACCTGGACCGCGCCATGGACACCGAGGAATGCCTGTGTCCGGAGAGGCCACGCCCTAAGGCCCATCAGATGAAAGCCTGCCATCAAGACCCCGGCCAGGAGGCGGGCCTGTCACTGGCCAGCCCCAGCGGGAGCCAGGCGGGCCACGGGGCTGGGAAGGCTGTGTCAACGCGCGGTAGATAAATCTGCCGTCTACCAGTGGCCTCGGAGCCAGCGCCTAGAGTTTTGATTTCCGAAAACCAGAAAGGAATCAGAGCGGAGTAGTAGAAAGAAGCGGGCTCTGGATTAGACCGATATCCTCACGGTTTTTCGTTACTGAACTTTTCCGTCTGCTTCTCCACTGGCACCGCGAGGGTGCCACCCTCCCTCCCGGTGGCGGGTGCTGCGGACATTCGGTGTCACCTGTCCATGGCTTCGGTCTCAGGCCTCGCTCAGACTAGTTTTTGGTACTGATACCCAACAGAACACAGAACAATAACTTAGCTAAGTTCAACTTCAAAGTGGTGATTTTTTCCTACGTAAAACATAGCAGTTTTCCTTTCACATCAGAATACTACTTTCAGGCTCCTGTGAAATGCCTTCTGTTAGGATTTAGAAGAGAAGATTTACGAGGAGTCATTATTTCCAAAAGGTAGCTTTAAATAAAGCTTTTTAGAAAAATTGAATTAGGACATTGCCGTGAGCCTCTGACGTTTCCGCAGATGCCTCAGATGCGGGGCAAATCTTTAAGGGAGGGATGCGCTCCGCTCTGCCCCGCCCAGGTCCCGCTGAGGCGGGGCAGTGGCATTTGGGGGGGGGGAAGTCCGCAGTTAGGCCACCGGCCGACCTTGCCCTGCCGCGTGTTTCACAAGCCGAACGCAAGACCCTCCTCCAGCAACGAGATTCCGCCCCGCCTTACTGGGGTGGGCCGGGACCGGACACGCAACGCCTCGAGGTCTGCGCACTGTCATCAGCCATTCATGCACCTTACCGCCTGTACTTCAGATAGGCAGATCGCACCCCTACCCCCAACTACCCCCTTGGCAGGCAGCCGTGAGAGGGAATCCAATAAAACTCCACGATCTCCTACTGAGTTTGGGAATCGCGGTGGCTTAACCCCCATTGCAGGAAACTGCAGTCAGAGCTGCTAATCAGAGCTGCTGAGATCTTTCAGCTGTTAGCACTGGCCACTCAAGCCTTTCCCTCATTGTTCGATACATAACTGCTGTACTTGAGATGATTGCTTATGCATGCACATCTTCCTGCCGGTTTGGTAAATGAGCTTTTCTTAACTTTTCAATCTGTCAATCATTCTCTTAAAAGCCTAAAACTACATTCCCTGATAGAGAATGTGTCTTCCACCGATAGCCCACTTCCTTCCCCCTTCTACACATCCCCTCCCTCAGTGTGGTCCCCCCCAATCTAATTTTCTAGGTTCATCTTCCTAAGAGAATGACCCATGCCCCTCCCGCTCCCCCTCATAAACCATAAAGCTCCCTGCCGTAGGTCAGGGCCAGACTTGCTCAGACAGTCACATTCTTGGTCATTCCAAGTACCTAGAACATACCTAATTCTTTTTTCCTAGAAAAAAGTGGTTCTTAAACTTTGGCATCATGCACCAGAATCACCCAGGAGGTTCGTCCAAACTCCAAAGTTGCATTTCTAACGCGTTCCCAGGTGATGCTGGTATTGCTGCTGTGGGACAACTTTTCACTGATTTTCTCCAAAATAGGTCAATACCACTGTGGGTACATTTTCATATACTTGAATACTTTAAAGTTTTCTGGGTACATATATGGTATTTCTCAAATGAGACAAAATCCTGGAGAAGAGTGTGTCTGCAGTTGAGCACATGAATTTGTCTAAGTTCTGTTCTGATCAATCATGGCTTTTTAGACAGATTGGCTATTATTTAAGTGACTAATAAATGAGAAAGAATAGGAGAGCTGCTTAAGTAATTTCTTCGGCCGTGGTCGTCATCCATATACAGTCGTGAGGGAACGAACGGAAGCCAAGCCCCTGAGGTCTCGCTCTGGCCTGCAAGCAACGGCGGTCAACGCTGCTGGCCAGTCAGGTCTTCCCGGCCCTTAGCGCAGGTTCTGGTACGTTCTGGCTTCATGAGCTCAGTTCCACCTACCTACTTGCCTGTCTCCCTTTATTAGCTCAGTTCTTCCTGCCTTCACGCGCATGTGTGCACACACACTCACGCATGATCTGTATGTTGAAGCATCACCATTATCTGTTACCGTTACCTATGCCAAACCAAACAGAAACAGTGACCAGTCTGTCCTTCGCATATTCTTATGCAGCATCCAACGGACACACATAAATACGGAGACCAGCTGGCGGCTCGTCATTCCTTCCGACTCCGTCTAGACAAGCGGCAAAGGCTGCTGCGGCCGAACGCGGAGACCTTTCCCGAAGGTGCCGGGTGGACGGCACAAAGGGGCAAGCGGTCACCCGCAGGGCTCCGAGCGGCCAGGGGCCGGCGCGGGAAGGACGGACGACCGCGGGCTGCCGAGGGCCGTGGTCTGGTTCGCAGCAGCCCTTAGGGGCCCTTGACCCGCCACTCTCCTGCCGCGGCCGTCCACGCGCGCGCCCCGCGTGGCGCGCTGCAGAGCCCGCGGGGGACAGCGGGGGCGAGGACGGCGGCCTGGTGGCCGCGCGCGGGGCTGCCCGCGGGCTCGGCGCCTGTCGCGGCCGTGTGGCCCGGCACGCTCGCTCCCGCGCCGCCCCGCCCCAACTGCGGGCCGCCTGCGAGGGTTCCTGCGAGCGCGCGGCTGCTCGCCGCTGCCGGGGACGGGGTGCACCGGGCCGCGCGCCCGAGACGGGCGGACCGAGCCACCCCCTTGCCGTCACCCCAGAGCAATCTCTTCGCGCCCCTACGCACGGGCCGCGCCGCGGCTTGTCCGTTCACTTGTCGCCCGCTCCGGCCTGCGAGTTCCTTGAAGGAGGAACAGGCTCCCTTCACCTCGTGACCCTGGGCTGCCCCTGGCCAGTGGGTGACCGACTCGGGGTTCGGGGAACGCGCGGGCTGGGCAGGGCAGCGGCACCCCGGGCACGCGCGCGCGCTCCCCCAGCCCCGCCCCAGGGGCCCCCTGCGCGCCCCTGCCGGCTCGGAAGTCGCCGGCTCGTAGGGCTGCAGGCGCTGACCTCCGCGGACACCCAGACCTCACGGGGCCACGCCCCGCCTCGGTGCCCGCAGCACGGGACGCACGCCGGGCTCGCGGCTCCCCTGCCGCCCGCCGGGGCCGGCCATCCCTGCCCCGTCCTGGGGGCCCCGCGCGCGGGCTCCCTTGGTCCTCCTCTGTGGCTCCCACGTCACCGTGGGAGGAACGTGGACACCGAGTGAGGTTTCCTGAGCAGTCGGGCGCCTGCTCCCGGTGCCCCCCACAGTGACCGCGGCCCTGTGGCCCTACGCATGAAAACGTGCCGAAGGCAGCAACGTGCCAACACGGTCTGCATGCTCAGGCACTTCTGGTATTCCCGACAGGGCTCCCTGGCCTACGCCAAGCCACTCGCCTTTTCAAGAAAGTGAACCCTTCTCTTAGTATTTGCTTTTTTTTCCATTACGAAGAAACATGCAAAAAAGGTTTAAGTTCCTCCAACAGTCCTCCTCCCTGGAATAAGAAAGGGAGAGAATCACATCTGGCATCAGAATCTCTTGGGAAGGGAAACTCCCAGGTGACAGGCATCAGGGACCCCTTAGAACCGCGACTGGAACCGGCTGTTCTCGCAAATAACAGAAAAGGTGACACTAGCAACCAGGTTTTTACTAATATCCTTGGTAAGAACGTTTCTTCCTCGAATTGGTATTGTGAGGAAACAACACCCAAAGGGGTCAGTGGCAGTGAAGATTAAAACCAAAGACTTTCACACACAGGCTGTCACCGCGCCCTCACGCTGGGTCTGGACCGGAAGAGCCGAAGACAGAGCTAAGTGGTGAGGCGGTTTTTACATTTTCCAATACTTTTTCTTTTTTCTTTTTAACTGGTGAATGGTATTCTTTCATAGCTTGTTTTTTTTTTCTTTATCCTTGCTCATTAATCATTTGTGGTTTTTATTTTTTAATTCAAAACTTTTCCCTCTGGAGGGCAGGAATTTGCACAATTCCCATTTAGGGACCAGCAACTCTCATCATAATGTGCTTTTTTTCTTTATGCAGAACAATTTAGGAAAATGTTATGATTGTTAGGCACCAGATTTAATAAAATTCAAATATTTTCAATAAGTTATTTCTCAAGTAAATTTATTAAGGATTTATTGCATAATCAAAAGAAAATGCTGATGAGTTCCTTTTGAAAGAAGCCAATTTCGCCCAATAAATGGAGCTACGCTGAATTTTTCCCATAATTCTGGGCACTTTAGTGAGATTAATCATGGTTAAGGCACCAGAAAATATATTACAGGTTTCCACATGTATCTTTTTAGCCTATAATATTTTCTAAGAAAAAATTGTTTGATTTCATATTCATTCGCAGGAAAGGGTTTTCTGCGTGGGTCCAACTACCAACTTTCAAAGAAAAATGTAAAAAGGGATGAAACCAAGCAGTGTAAACCATACTGGTTTTGATGTCATTTAGTGAACCTTAGTCCATATGCGGTCAAGTTTACATATTTTGTTTAAGCCAAAATTTTGGCTCAATAGAAACAATTCTATCTTGTATTTTAAAAATGCCAATTCCCTCCCATGCTCAGTTGTGTAAAACGGCAAAATATTCCTCCACAGTGTTTAAGTGCGTGATGCAGCTTCTGACACGTCAAGGCTCTTTTTTAAAGCACGAATAAGAGTTTCAATAGTCGACCGTGAAAGGCAGACAGAGTCCAGCGACACAACACGCAAAAAATCGAACCCGGACCGGAGGGCCAGGCCTTCCAGCCCCATCACTGACGCAGCTGATCGGCTCCCTCGGGGCCTGTGTGTCCTATGGCACCCTCCCCAAGGAGGGGCGGTGACTCCCGCGGGCCTGGGTACTACCTCTCACGCCCACGCTTCGCCGGGCGATTCCTCGGCTCCGGCTCTCCGGCTCCGTGGCCGGGCTTGCCGGCCCGCGGCGAGCCTCGAGGCACGCGGTCGAGGAGGACGAGTCCCCAGTGAGAGGGGCCTGCATGGTGCCACCGCCCGGCACCAACGCGAGTTCGTTTCAGACCCGTCGTTACAGGGGTCCGAGGCGTCCCTCTGCGTAAGTCTGCGATAGGTGGCTCTGGAAGGCTTGGGGACATCTATTAAAACACCTGATTTAAACAGATCCTCGAGCCACGGCTCTCTCCAAAGGGGGAGGGGGTAACTGAAGCATCGGCAGATGCGGTAAGGGGTCTGCCTGGCTCTTCAGGGGCCCGGCAGAAGCCGCCGTCCAGTCCTGTGGAACATTGGTCAGGTAGCGCACAGCAGGGGTTAAAAATTAATAAAATAAATAAGCAAAGTAACCTAGTTGGATCGTTATTAGTCTGACTTACTGAGGTTATTTTAGGTGGCTACCGAGCTCAGTGCTGTAGATGGCCCTCCTGAACAAGGCCTCTGTCCTCATTAGTTTTTATTCGCATCTTAATACATGTGAAAGAGAAGAACTTGAAGCCAAATGGTTCCTTGGGGCACAGTTTGGAGTAATTTAATTGGAAAAGAAATATAATTCAAAGTAAGACTGTTAAAAGTGCTCCGTAAGCCGTCAACGAGAACACTTTATTCTGGATGGTCCTGCACTGGCTCTCTGTGCCTACGAGTGATGCGGCACCTGTGGGTGCACCCTGACCTCCCTCAGTAACTGTTGCTGTGCAGAGGTCCTAATTTTGTCACCTACAGGAAGCGCCTGCTCGTCACCCAGGGCACAAGTCCCCGACACACAGCTGCATCCGTCACCAGGTAAGTGGCCGGTGGCTGTGCCTGTTCATTTTAAGGGAGTTGGAAGGGGGAAGGAATAAATACATAGGGTGTGGTACAGAGTGGCCCCCTCCCCAAAGTGACGGGGCAAAGCGTCTGTGTCACGGCCGGGGACAGGCTGGGCAGGGCCGTGCACACGGCTGGGCCCTGTGCGAGCAGGCGGGGCCTACACTGTTCGCTGCTTCACCTTCAGCACCCGGCCCAGTGCCTGGGCTACAGCGGCCACGCGGTAAGGATCTGGCCAGCGGACGAACCGAAAGGGGCTTCTCCATGACCTTGGTTTACCCCTGGAGGCTGGATCTGAACATCTTGGGGGAAGGAGAGTTAGTAGGTGTGAAGGCTCAGCAGCAAAATCAGAAACGGCTTTTCATCTCCTGTCAGTGAAAAGTCACAGGAGCACAGCTTCACACGTGGTGGTTTTTGGACGGCACTTCGTCGAAGTCGTTTGCATTTTTCCACTTTCAGGTTTTGTTTTTCATATTAAAACCTCGCCCTTCGGAGCACGGAAGGCAGTGTCATGGGCTTATCCTGTGAAGGGCGAACTGGTGGACTAAATGAGTCTGTCCTCTGTCGCCCGGTCCCTTTTCTATTGCCCGGTCCCTTTTCTATCCAGGTGACAGAAACGTCAGCATTTTAACACGAGCACTACTGATTCTCTGCTCGTTGGACTGGGTGTGCGTGGCAGAGGGGCGTGCGTGTGTGCAGGTGGCTGGGACTTCTTCCTTTACCTGGTCCTTGAGCTCTGACAGCTGGCCGGACAGGTTGGTGACCAGCTTCATGGTGGACTCCAGCTTCTCCTGCAGGTTCCTCAGCTCATTCTGCTCCCCTTCGGAGTCGCTGCTGACCAAGGACATGGCTCGCATCCTGGGGAACCAGTCCAGGTTCCTTTCCTAGAATCCACGTTGGGGAAAAAAAACAAAGCGGGAGTCACTTCCGGGAGCAGGGTCAAGGAGCAATGATGTCGTGCCATTTTTCGTGACGCGATCTGTTTGTTGCAGAACTAACACACTGTGTCTTTCCCACTCATTTAGTGCATATCTTTTTAACTGAACTGACGTGAACTCTCAATTCTCAGAAGTCACTTTAAAATTAAACGGGAAAAGTGGGTTTCCAACAAGATTTCTAATCGGCAGACGTGAATACTGATCTTTGCAAATCATGTGGCTGATGGGTTTTGGGTTTTAAAATTGGGGTAAAATAACATGACAAAATTTACTGTTTTAACCATTTTTAGGTGTCCGGCGCAGCGGCGTTAGTGTGTGCGCGCGGTCATGCTCCTGTCACCGCCCGCCGTCTCAGGAACTTTTTTCATCCTCCCAAACTGCAACTCCGCCCCCGTTAAAAGACAACTGCCCTGCCTGCCCCCTGCCCCGTCCCCCCACCCCCTGCACGTCCTCCCCACCCCCCCATGGCATCCCCATCCCCCGCCCCGCATGGCCTCCCATGTGCCATCTCTGAATCTGATGACTCTGAATGCCTCACACTGTGCTGTGTCTTTTTTGAAAGTACTGACCTTGGAAAATCGTTTGCAAACATTCTGGAAGTGAAATGAATATTAAGATCCTGAATGTTCTGGATTTTACTGGATGTGTGTGCACACGTGTGTGCAGTGTGTATGCGTGCGCGTGCGTGCTCGCTTGCGAGGGGGTTGTGAGAGGCTGGAAATGGGGCCTGGGCTCCTCGTTCGGTTTCCCTCCTCGTGAGATCACGGGAACCTCCCCCTCCTCATTTTCCTTCTCCTTCCGGCTTGAAGTGGCCGGTGGGGGCCACCAGGCCATCTCCGTCCTTGTCTTTCGATGGCGACAGCCTGTTCCTGTGACCGCAGTCCTCGCTACTGGGGAGCGGAGCAGTGGGACATGGTGCGCCTCCCGGTCCCCTCCCCTGCCCACCTCAGCTTCCTCCTGAAACGTAAGCCTCAGAGCAGCTTCTACACAGACAGCAGGAAAGCTTAATCGGCGTGGGTTACAGGGAACAAACCGACTCATTCCACATCTGCCGGTGTCGCTTCTCACCTGGACCGCCCTATCTCATCTGGATACGTGCTGATACTGATAAGATCTAACTCTGATCATGCCCTCCCCACCCCACCCCGCCCCGCCTACAAAACTGGTTACTGTTGCTCCGTGCGCACCCGCGGCCGCAGAATTGTTCTGTATGTAAATATTTTCTCATAGTCAATATCATAATAAGGTGTCTGCCGCGATGACTCTGCCTCTGTCGCCCCGAACAGCCGCAGCTGGACGGGCGTGGCTGTGCTCAGATAAGACTTTCTGTCCAGACGCTGGTGGCAGGCCGTGCGGGCAGCGGGTGTCGCACCTGCTCGGAGCCTCTGCCGACGCAGCCGGGACTCCGGGGCTCGGGACGCTCCGGCTCGTGAGCAGCAGCAGAGCAGGGGCCACTTTACACGGTGACTAAGAACGCGGGCGGCGCCTGATCAATATTTGCACAAGCGAATTCTGTTCCCGGCCTGCGCCCTGAGAACAGATGCGGAGATGGCGAACCCGGCGGCTCGGACCGGCTGCTGCAGAGAGATGGGGCTCACTGCCTGCCTCTGCCAGCGCCCGTGGAACCTTCTGCCTGCACGGGACTCGGGGCCAGCCCGAACGCATCTTCATCACCACCCCGCCACAGAGCAACGGGCAAAGGACCATTTCGCAAAAACGCCTCTTTCCAAGACGACGTGTCCGAACACCTGACGTGCGCCACGTCTGTGATCAGTTTTCTGCTCTGTCTACAGCGAAGGTGGGGAGCAGTCTGAAAACACCGAAGCGTGGCCCCGACTCACAGCTCGTGCGCCAGGCCTGCGGACGGCCGCCACACGGGCCCCCGAGGGATCGCCTGCGATCCGGGTGTGCGTGACTCCTGGGGGGACAGGCCCAGCTGCTCAGATGAGGGCACACTGGGCGGCAGGCGTGGAGTGGAGAAGGCCCGGACAGGGGCCTGGCAGAGGGAGAGGGAAGGGACCTGTGAAGGGCCCACCCGCCTGACGACGGGGGGACGGGCAGGCCGTGTGCGCTGCCCTGGCCGGCGGCCGGCACTCACCTGTAGCGGACTTATCACTGACACACAGGTGAATGCTACGCTGCCGAAAATGCCAGAGATTTCATCTAAAATCTGGCTCTCGAGTCACTCACATGTTCATTTGCTTAGCAAACCCTCCATAAAAATAGAAAACACAGACTTCCAAACAGAGCCCACACTGATGGGGTCCTCAGAACGCAGAAACTCTGCCGAGAGGCTGCACGGAGCTTCGAGTTTAAAGCAGTTTCCTCGTTCTGAGAGCGAGTGACCACAACCACAGATTCAAACGAGACGTTTTCTGTGGCGGGCTGCCGCCGTCTCTAGTGGCCTGCGTGGTTCCTGGACGCCCAGGAAGCGATTTCAAGGTCTGAACAAACGCGAAACACACACACTCTGAGCGCTTACCGAACACGTAGGGCCTCTGCGCCCGGCACAGGGCTGGGCGCTGAGGGTGCAAGGGAGAGAAAGACGAGGTCCCCGTCCCCGGGGTGCTTCTGAGCCAGAACAGGGGCCACAGGCAGGCCTCGGGGCCCTGCTCTTGGCTCTAGGGGAGCCCCCTGCAGCCCAGAAGCACTGTGACACCGATCGTGTGGAATGAGGTCACGGGCACCCGGGGTCTGCTGCTGGCACGTGCGGCCCTCACCTCGGTGGTGAAGGGGAGTGTCGGACCCTGCTGATTTTCACCTGTGCGTCAAACACGAGATTCCCATGGTCCTGGGGCGCACAGGCCCTGCCCCCGGGGTGCATGAGGCCGCGGACAGAAATGATGCTTCTTTTCAGAACGCTCATGGCAGTCAACAGTGAAAGAGTGAAAATATTTTATATTAAACTCAAAAGATGCCCAAAAGCAGGACATGAAGTCGAATCAGATTTTAAAGATAAAACCGAAGAGTTTAAAGGAACGCCACACACGCCGCAGGCCGCTCTGGGCCACGCGCCCCGATCCTAGGGATGAAGCGTCTCTCTCCCCACTCTGGATCAGAGCGGGGAGAGGACGGCCTGGCCTAGGGCCTCCCCGATGTTCCCCCAGCCAGGTTCCCTCCTGCCTGCCTCCAACCTTGACACCTGACAGTGGAGAGCCGAGCGGGGGTCCCCACGAAACCCCGAAGCCACACAAGCGAGATCGACGGCAGAGGGTCCGACGTTCCGCACGGCAGGTGCTGTCTGCCAGCCCCTGGGGCGGGCGGCTCCCAAACCCGAGGTCCTGGGCGACGCTGGCCTCTCGGTTAGTCATCCCGGGCTGCTGAGTCGAGTCTCAGCTCCCAAGGAGCACTTGGCAGTTAAAATCGGCGAGCTGTCCCAGCCACGCTGTCCTGGGTTCCCACGTGGCTGGCTCTGCGCCCCGCCCAGACCTCGCGTGGGGTCTGCAGCACCACTTGGACGTGTTTTGAGCACCAGGATGCCAAGGGCAGGCGCAGACGGAAGCCCGCGTCCACGCCCCCTGCCCCCCGCCCGGACCCCGCGTGGGGCCTGCAGTACCACGTGGATGTGTTTTGAGCACCAGGATGCCAAGGGCAGGCGCAGACAGAAGCCCGTATCCACTCACTTTCTGTTCGGCTCAGCTGCACACAGAATGCTGAGCCTGCCTCAGGCTAAATGACTCAGGGACGTGTGTCCCCCGCGGCTCCCCAGCCAGCCCGAGTCTGGGGGTCTATAAATGTTGGCAGAATCCTGCCTGTGCGTCTCCTTGAGTTCAAAAACACCTCAGTGTCTTGGCTTCCACTGCATTTTTGAGAAAGTCATGTTCGACTGAGACATCTTGTTTACGTGTGGCTTCATCTCGGGATGCGTGTGTGTGGTCGGGAGGGTGGGGCGGGGCGGCTTCTGAGTTCGCGGAGCATCTGTCGGCCGCATCTGTCGCTCTGGGCCCCAGACGCCCCTCGGAGCGTCCCTCCGTCTTTGCTGCTGGCATCTCGCATACCGATGTCATGAGACACTGTCTGCCCTGTGCCTGCAGTCCGGCCAGAGCGGCCCCAGCACAGCGAGCTTCCTCTGCAGAGCACACACCCCGGCTGCAGCCACAGCCGGAAGCGGGGTGACCACAGTGCTACGCTTCTGGTTAGTTCTTTTCTAGGTAAAGTGGGAAAAGTCCCTGCAGAGGCAAACACTGGAGTCTTAGACACGGGGGTGGCACTGACCTCTCGAAATGTCCTTGACTGGAAAGAGTGTGTGTGAGCGTGTGTGTGTGCGCGCGTGTGACAGACAGACGAGGAGGACGACAGGAAGTTGGATCGTGTGATGCAAATGCTAATCATTCTGAGAAGCGTTTTTCTTCTTCTTCCCAGGTTCAAGGGAAGAAGCTGTTCTAAGAAAGGCTACTGAGGTAGTTACCAACTCGGGGAAAGTCTGCTCAGGTAGACAGTTCTGTTTACCAAGTAAACAGCGAACGTTTCTTGTTGAATCCCTTATTCTTCTACAGTCAGACTAGAGAAATGAGGGTGGGTGGGTGTGTGTGTGTGTGTGTGTTGGGGTGGGCTTGGAGGGGATGAGGGTGAAAAACAGGGCCGCGGGAGAGAAGGGTCTGGGAAAAATGGGCCTTTTGCTTCTCTGCCCTTCAAGGTCCTTCCGGGAAGGCAAAGACTGTCCTTTCAACTCAAACAGCAGCTGACTTTCTGCTCGTCTTACCAAGCAGGACAGTGCACTAGCTCCCCCCTGCACCCCGCCCCGATGCCTGAGGACACTCAGGTGATAACAGTGACAGAGGCGCCAGGGCGGGGGTGGGGACAGGGTGGGGACGGTGGGGCTGGAAACAGCCGTGGGCTCCCGGGCAGGCAAATCCGGGGCCCTCGGGCTGTAACCCGACTGTCCCCTTTGTGAGTTAGCGTGTTCACCTCCACTGACGAGGCAGAAAGCCCCCTGTCCTGAGATCACAGCAAAGAGCAAAACCAGACCCAACCCAGAGTCTGCTGTTTGGGGTGGAAACCGGTGATAATGATCACTAGCTATGCTTAATGACTCTGCAGTTGCCATTTACAGTATCTGTTATATGTTTTTTTAAAAAAACAAAATCAAAGAAGGGGATCTCGACTGGGGACGCAGGGCAGGAGTTGGGGACGGAGGGGCCCGGAGGGTCTCGGGGGCGGCGGGACTGTCCGTCTGCCGCTGGGATGGTGGACCCAGGGCCTCACGACACGGAGCGCGAACCCAAGGTGACTCCGGCCCGCAGTCAGCAGCACTGCGGCTTCGCGGGTGTAACCGGCTCACGGCAGCCACACGGAAAGCTCACGACAGGGACATGTGGGGAGGCGGGCGGAGGGATACGGGAACACAGCGCTTTCTGCCCAAATTTTCCTGTAAACCTAAACCTGCTGTAAAAAATAAAGTCTAGTCATTTAAAAAAACAAAAAACCCCACACCCAGACTTTCGATGGGCGGCCCCATGTGCCAGGCCGTGGGTCCTTCTGTGCCAGGCCACAGACGACACCCCTGTACTTCGCGGGCACATCGCTGCGGCAGCCTCGTGACGTCTGGGGGGCAGCAGGACGAGCTGGGGGCTCCAGCCCCGAGGCCCGCCGTGTGCGTGGACGGCGAGCTTGTGGATGACTCGGACAGCGGCCTGGGTCTCTGTCGCCTCTAGGGCCCACCAGCTGTGAGAAAGGGTCCCCTGAACTGGAAAGCACCACGCAGAAGTGTCATAATTAGTGCCTCGAGTCACAGCAGGTCCGGGGTCCGGCGGCCATCCAGGTGCTGACCCCAGGCAGCGTGCCCGACCTCCCGGGAAGTCCGTCCCTCCCATCCTCCGGGGTGTGACTTCAGAGATGCAGGTCTCTCTCTGTCTGTCTCCAGCACGGCCGATCCCAAGTGTAGGTGTCCGTGTGGCTCCTTCCTTGAGCTCTGAATGACAGTCTCCAAACAGGCCGCGTTATATAATCCTCAGCTGGGCCGGAACGACCACGTTTCCTCCCCAGACTTGGTTCACGGTTGTTTTTGGACGACGCCATCACCGAGGCCGGGGCACCAGCAGGGAAGACCGCGCCCCGCTCTGATGGAATCTCTGGGAAGAGCCAGCGGCGCGGCCACTGTGACGTCATCGGGCCCTCAGGTGAAGGGATGCTGGGCCCCACTGGGGCCGGGACGAGGCAGCCCCCAACTCGCGGGTGGCACGGCCGGGTCCTGGGCTCCGGGGGCTGCCACCTGGAGGGTGCCGGAGGGCACAGAGCGGGCGACCTGAGCCAGGGCGGGGCCGGCCCCGTGGAGAGTCCTCACAGAGGACAGTCAGGCCGACCCACGCTTCCCGGGCTGGCTCGTGACATCTTGTTAGGCCACTTCCCCTGCACTGTCAGTCAGCTGAGGAACCTACCAGAACGTTCCCAGTGGTTTCTGATGGCATTTTAGCAATTCTTACTGCTTTTCCTCTATTCTCTCCTTGACTGTATGTGCTTTACATGTTGATCTCTTTTTACTTTTCACGTAATAATGGTTTTTGTCTGTTTGTTTCGAGCTGACTTCCATAGCTTTCTGAAGTTCTCTACTGTTGTTTCAGGGGACAATCCTCGGGGGTCACCTTTGGTCACTCATGCGCACACATGCCGACTTCCAGCTGCTCACCTGTGGGGGGCTGGAGGACAGGTCCGCACGCCTCCAAGGTCACCTGCCACGAGCATCCTCCTCAGCCGCCCACCCGACTAACCCCGCCCTGCACCCCGACCCCTAGGAGTCTCGCGCTCCTTCCTCTCGGCCTCCCCCCGATACCTCACGGAGCTGCGGAGTTGGATGGCGCAGGAGGCCCGTGGCTCAGCGTCCTCCCCGCAGAGGTGGGGGGACTGAGGGCCCGAGAGGAAGTAGGCTTGTGACAGGAGACCCCGGGAGCCAGGTCCCCATCTGACCTTTCAAGTACAGTGGCTACAACCCAAACACTAACGTTCCCCAAGGACCTGCCGGCAGCCTTCACTCCGCGGAGATACGTCTCAGAGGACCCTGAGTATGTGCACTTGATAAAGTCACACTCGGGAGAGCATTTAAGAAGGCCGGATGGTGACAGACCTCCTGGCACATGGGACACTGCAGCTGGGCGCCTCGGACAGTCGGTATTGAGAAGAAAGAGGAGGTGAGGGATGAAGGCAAAGCCACGGGTGCAGCTGGAGCGTCTGGGGGTCTGGGGGGGCGGCGCCCTGGGGTCCGCAGGGCGGGGGAGGAGCAGCAGGCAGGTCCGAGGTGTGGGAGGGCGAAGCGCTCGTTTCTGGAGCTTAGCAAATCTGCCGAGCAGGGGGGAATGTGTGTGAGGGAGCGAATCCCTCATGTAGTACGCGAGTCAGCGCAAACGAGTCCCACGAGGCGCTCGGACTGGCTCTCCCAGGGGAGACGCGCAGCGCGAGCCCCTGTGCCCCGGGGCAGGCGGCGGCTCTCTCCGCTACAACCAGCACCTGGCCCGGCCCGCCCTCGCTGAAGCTCAGCGCGGGGACGATGCAGAGCGGGGCGCAGGGCGGCGAGGGCGGCTCGGGTCTGGACGCCGGGCGCCGCCCAATGAGCAGGACGGGCGACTTCGTGCCCTCTGGACCAGAGGGCGCAACGTGCTGTGAGCCCGGGCGGCAAACTCGGGCTTGGCGACTGCTCTCTGCAGCTGCCGCCGACGCCACGAACCGGGCTCGAGAGCACAGGGCGGGGCCCGGCTGGCTGGGAGGCGCGTCCAGGACGTCCAGGACACTGGGACGCTGCTCCCAGCCACCCGGAGGCCGTGCCAGGCCCCTCCCGCCCCCGCCCCCGCCCCGACATTCTTGAACTCTGCCATGGTGCTGGCCGAGGGCGGACAGCACCCTGGGAACCGGGCTGGAGGGCGGCACCGGCTGCGTCCGTCCGCAGCCACAGTGAAGGGCTTCCAGAGCCCTGGGGACGTTTTACCCAAAGCTGTGGCTTCCCAGGGCCGGCAGGAAAGCTGACGATACGATACGGGCCCGTGGAAAGCTCTGTCCCGGGAACTGGGCGAGGCACGCCCTTCCTCCCAGCATCCCCGCCGGATTCCAGAAGAAAAGCCTGGCCCCGTGGCTGTGCATGTGCACGGAAGCAGAGGGCCTCCACGTCACCGTCACGGCCAGGGCACGCCCGTCTGGCAGGGAATGAGGCACAGAGGTGACGAGGGGACGGGAGGGGAGGGGAGGGGAGGGGAGGGGAGGGCTGGGTGTACACCCCGAGGACCCCTCCCCTCCCCGCTCCTGCACCCTACGTCCCGTCTCCTGGGGGCTCCCCAGTTCTCAAGCCCTTGACCTGAGACCCTCCCGTGACAAACTTTTATGCTCGCTCATGCCCCCCGGCCACCGCCCCCTCTGTGCTCACGTCTGGGGCCCTGCTTCCCTCTGTGACCCACAGCACCCTCAGTCTGCACGTGGCTCCCACCTTTTCCCCTGGCCCCTCCCCCGGGGCAGCTGGCACTTGGGTCTCCGGGGGCGGGAAGCCACCTTCCTCACTCTGGAAAGTGCCCGCATTGGATTGACAGCACCAGGCTCTCTCGGGTCGAAACGGTGAAAGGCGTGGGCCTGCTCCCCTTTTAAAATGAAGGCCGTGGCACGCAGGTGCCAGGTCCCATTCTGATCTTTGCCCTCAGTGACAGGGGACCTGACGGGGCCCGCGTCCATGTCCTACTGCTCATGAGTAAACCAAGAGTGGAGGCCGGGCGCCCGTTGCTGTCGACCCTCTCAAGGTCCCTCACAGTAGCTGTTGAGTAGAGTTTAATCTGCTGACGGAGTTTATTTGCTTGGAAAATCTACCCAGGAGGTCTTTTGGGGCAAAAATGGCTTTCCTACATGGTTTTTTTGATGCAAATTGCCAAGGGCTCTCAGCAAAGCTTTTCTCGGGAATGCAGGCCCCCCGAATGGCACCTCCTACTGGAAAGAGAGCACCCCACTGTCTTCTGAGAGGACACCGCCAGCTGCCACGGCAACGCGACCTGTGACTCGGAAAAGCGCTTCCTGCTTTCGCGTCTCTGGATGACCAGCTCCTGAAGAGGTGATGTGAACCATAAACCAAGACGGAACGAACTGGAAAATCTCCAACAGGAGCGTGGAGGGCGGGCGGGCTGGGGAGGGAGACGGGCAGGCAGACCGCGGGG
The DNA here is from genome assembly GCF_014176215.1 of Rousettus aegyptiacus. Lineage (NCBI taxonomy): Eukaryota > Metazoa > Chordata > Mammalia > Chiroptera > Pteropodidae > Rousettus > Rousettus aegyptiacus. The sequence continues at coordinate 157,412,869 of NW_023416307.1, forward strand.
TGGGGCAGGAGCGTGTCTACTGCAGCTGTGAGAAAAAGTCCGCACCAGGCCCGGAGGACCACGCAGCAGACACGGGGAATCACGCCCATCCCAATGAGTCACCTGGGCGTGGACGCCCCAGTCCGGTTCCGGTGAACTGCCTTCCCCTTTACTGTGGACACCTCTCTACCCCCACACGTGGCCCCCTGCTCCAAGCTCAGGTGCGGGCGGCGGAGCTGGTCAGGCTCCAGAAGCAGCAGCGGACACACCCCGAGCGGGAGCCGAGCTGTTCCCGGGGGCCGGCCAGTCACCTGCAGCCGGCAGCGCCCCAGGTGGGGGCCCGAGCGGCTGGGAGGGCTGTGCCCACTGAACATGCAGCTCCCGCCTTGCTGACTGATGCACGAGAGTCGGCGCTGCCCAGGAGAGCCCCTCCCCCTCCCCTGCCTCCATGGGGCCTCTTTTGGCCAGGTCAGCATTATGGGGGGGGGTGGACAGGCTGGGAGAGAAGCCAGAGCATGTCAGGAGAATCACGTGCAGCTGGGCAGGCAGTGGCTGCAGGCTCTGGACACCGAGGGTGTGCAGCACACAAAGGGCCTCACTGTACACACACGTGTGTCAGGACAGCTCGGGGGTGAGGGGGCTGACTCAGCAGACCTAGGTTTGAAGCTCACCGCCTGCTCTTCCCAGCGGGGTGGCCCTCAGGGGCCCATCTGTGAGATGGCAGCAGTGCCACCCACGACGCTGTGATGGGGACGAGGTCACGCACGTGTGCGCTGATTTAACACGCCCTGTGACGAGCGCTGCCACCCAACCCGAGGCAGTGCCTGCTCCTGGACATGGGGCCACCGTGGGAGCTGCCTGCCCCCGTCGGCTCACCGATCGGTCTCGCTGTCAGTTAACGGGCCACCCTGGAGAGGGGCCGGAGCGCCCGAGACGGCAGGGCACTGCACCTGGCCGCCCCGCTCCCAACGCCATCACTCGAAACCCCTCTGCGAACACGGCTGGCGCCGACAGGCCAGGATTCCCACACGCGGAACTGAACCGAGAGATCACGTCAGCGGGACAGACGCGCCGCGCTCGAGCTCCTGTCTGGTCCCCTTCGCCAGCCTCCCTTCTCCACGCTTCTGGGCTTTCCAGCTTCCAAGAGTCACTTAGTCTGCTTATCAAGTTAAGGGCTGCATTGTCTCCTGAACTTGACCATCGCAGATTACCGGCGGTCGCATCTTGGCTGGGAGTCGTAAACTTGATCTTCCACCTACCACCTGGGTGCTGTGCAGTATTTAAATTCCTTTGGGCAAAGACACAACTCATTTACCACTTAGTCAGGTTCAATCCACCTGACTGCACGGCCTATCGAATCCTCATCTCTCCAGCTGCACTAAAATCATTCACACAAAAACGACGTGCGGTACGTAAGTTACGGAGGACAGGGGGTTCACAAAAGCTGGCGGGTAACGGCGGCTGCCGCCAAGGATCCATGTGACCGCACCGACATGCACGGTACTCCGCAGGGGGGGCACCGGGGGTCTCCTCTCCTGCCTCGAACTGCCAGGGCTACGTGAGGTCCCTCTGTAGCCACATTTCCCCACAAGGACAGCGTCAACCAATCGATCAGACTGTGTCCAGTCCCGGAAGATGCTGGAAGTTCAAGGGCAGGCTAGTTCCAGCTCCGCCCTCAGGGTGACCCCAACATAACCATGAGAACCTATCACGTGGAGCTCCCCACCCCCACCCCGCGCCTCGATCACCTGAAGCCCTGGTCCTGGGCGGCGAACCCCCTAAATACACAGATGGAGCCACGGTGCCCGTGACCGAGTCGGCGGAAAGGGGAGCAGAGTGTTGGCCTTGCCCTACCTCGACGTTCAAGGACACTGCGATTGTTAGATTTAGGAGTGACAAGGGCCCGAATTTCCCACGGGAGGAATTCTTGGAGTCAAGATGCCCGTTCCGATTTTCCTCAGCAGCACTGTGCCCACCGCCAAGGTGTCCAACAGAGTCGTGGGGCTGTCGGAGACGGGGCTGGCGCTGGCTCGCTCGGCACGGGCCCCCGGCTGACTGCCGTCTGTCCGTCCACCTGGCCCCGCCGTCGTCCACGCCCTCCCCGCGTGCCTGCCCCCCTGGGCCCGCATGCTCACCTCACTTCTGTCACCCAAAGGACGTGCGAGGTGCTGTCAACAGATGGTGACTCAGGTCAGGGAAGTCCCACGACTGGCCCGGGGCTACACAGCCAGGAAGGGGCAGAGCTGGTACCCGCACCTAGGACTTCCTGTCCCACATTCAATTCTCAGGCAGTGACGACTTCATGGGGGGCGCCCGCCTGGGCCTGGCTTCCGGGATGTTCCCATCGCCAGTGAAAGGAGAGACAGGCTGCCCAGAAGGACAGGGAAGGGAATCTGTCGTCTTCCGTTACGTTCACACGAGAATCAGTTCGTGGGTGGACATCCGGCTGCTAAGTTCTCAACCGTGAGACGGCGCTGCTCCAGACATCCCTCGGCACCCCCAGCGATGGAGAGAAGGACGCTGCTTCCGTTGACAGAGGGACGAGGGCGTGGCGCCCGGATGGCAGCCGGTTCCGGGGCGGGGGGCAGCCTCCCTCACACCCCCACACCCACCGCCGTCGCGGCCAGGTGTCACTGTCCCAAAGCCAACCGGGGCGTCTCAGACCCTTCTCGAAACAGAGCCCCTGGCAGATGCTCCTGACCAGCCACGTGTTTTGAGGTGAAAACCTTCTGACACCGCTGTGACACTCCCCGGCCCTCCGGGCGACCAGCGCCTTCCGCTGGGCGGTCTCCTGGCTGTTCTTCGGGGACGCTGGGGTCTCAGTCCGCGGGCTAAAGGATGGCTGGGGAGGGATTCGCCCCCTGCCCCCAGCCTCTGCCATAAAGCGAGGGGCTGTTCCCAGGAACACAGGTCCCCGCGGAGCCTGTCCCCGGGGTTTCCTCTGAGCACGAGGTAAGAAACAGGTGTGCCTGGCAAACGTCCCCTCTGGGGCCGGCTCGTCAGAGGGGTCGCCTGCTCTCCCTGCTGGGAGTCGCTGGGGGTGCCACCATCAGGAGGAAGCTGGGGACCTCGAGGGCCTCACGGGGAAGGACGGGTGGGTCCAGGATGTGGGCAGGCGTGTCGTCTGGCCCTGCCCGCCCTCCCCCCACACCCCCCGTGTTCCAGCCCCACGAGTGATTCCGCTGGGAACCCCCAGTCCCAACCTGCCATGGCTGGCGTCCCGGGCGGGGAGTCACGGGGCTGCACGCCCAGACACCACTGATGGGTGCGGCCCGTCAGCCTTGCTCTACCGTGCACCCGAGCCCCCGGAGCACACCCGAGCCCCCCTCAAGCGCACACGACGTCAGCTTCCTCGGCAGCTTAGATGTTCGGGGCTAAGTGCTCTAGAGCCACAGATCTTGAGGCTTTTCACACACACCAAGAGTGGAGCAGACAGGGAAGCCCGCCGGGGGCTCTGAGCAGACTGGGGCAACTCCTGGCTCTTAATCTTCGTCGGGCGACAGCTCACGAGGCTCCTTTGTCTTCACCCCGAGACAGGAGCATGGGGTAATCGTAACGACTGAACCCAGGAGCAGGCATGAGGCAGCTCTGGAGACCGCAGAGGCTAAATGCACGCGGCATGCTGGGGACCTGCCTCCTCGTCCCTCCCACAGCCAGCGTGGAGGACAAGTTTTTAAGTCAGGGTCTGCGTCGTCACCTCCTTGAGACCCCTGCCACTCAAAGCATGGATCACGGGCCAGCAGCGCCAGCCCCGGGAGCTGGTGGGACATGCAGGCCGCGGCCCAGCCAGTGCCGGCCGCATCGGGACGCGGGTTCTAGCAAGGCCTCCCGGCGAGTCACACGTACACCCAAATTTGAGCAGCATGAACGAGCCTTTCGGGACCTCGCTGGTGCAGGCGGTCGGCACCGCCAGAAGGCCTCCAGGACCCCGGAGACCGCCGGGCCCGCGTCAGGCGGGACAGGGTGCCGTCACGTGACTGTCTGGGTCCTGCCTGCATCCGGGCTTGTGAATGCCGACGCCTGTGTGAACAGACCTTGCCTGGGGGGCCCGTACGTGACAAGCTTCAGAATCACATCTGCACAGACACACAGAGCCCTTTCAGGACACCGCACTGGCCCGGGCCCTAGGGGACCGGGCGGGGCATCAGTGAACCAACCACGCAGGGTTCCTAGCAGCTCACGGTCCCCCTCCCTGCCGGCGACGCCTCCTCCCTGCCACACAGCCGGAGCGGCCTCATGACACTCAAAAGCCACAGGTATTGGAAGGACGGCTGGCCCGGGACGCCCCGGGGAGCCGTGCCCAAGAAGCCGCTCTGGAGGCCTGTGGCAGCGTCCCCCACTCCTGGGACACGGTGGCATGCTTCCCGTCAGCAGGAAGATTAACCGGGACTCGCGTTTCTCCATCAGACGGTCCCTGCCTGATGATTGGCAAAGCGGCCCCCAGCGAGGCTGGGCTGGGTTCCAGACCAACCGGGCATGGTCGAGTCTGCTGGGCGACCCTTTCTTAATCATACCTCTCAGAGACCCAACCTTATTTAAGGCAAAAAAAAAAAAAAAAAAAAAACTCAAACAAACAACAAACCAAAGTAACCAATCAACCGACCGACCGACCAGAGGAAGCACCGTTATCAGAATCAGGGGCTGGCCACAGAGGCAGAAGCCGGGGATGGGGGGAGCGGGGGTTAAGGCCCTGGCCGAGCTGGGAGGCAGGCGCTCGCCTCGCCCAGACTCCGTGTTTCCCCCTGTAAACCGGGACGCCGCCGCCCGGCTGGCGCCTCTGCAGGTCACCCGAGGTCACGCAAAGTCTGGAGTCCAGCACCTCGACCGTGGTAAGGGCTCGGCAGACGGTGCGGCTGCTCTTCCACCACGTGGCCCGCCCCGCCCCCAGCCCCACGCCACGCCGAGGCCAGGCCTGCGGGGCCGCCCACCCACCTTGATCATCTCGGCCACGTAGCTCTCCGGCCCCGTGTACTCCGTGGAGTCCTTGACCTTCACGAGGACGATGAAGCACAGGTAGTGCCACATGTTGTGCTCCTCCTGGATGTGCTCTTCGAAGGTGACCGTCTTGTTGTCGAACTTGTCTCTTTCTAAGCCTGAAAGGAGGAGAAAGGCCCCGGCCACAAGTTAGCGGCCATGTGCGGTGACGCCCGGGGTGTCCGGACGGGGGGTGGGGGGGTGGGGGCTGCGGCACGAGGAGCTGGTCCCGTCTGCCTCGCGACGCGCTCAGCGATTCATCGTCGTAGGGACACACGGGCAGTGGGGGTCAGACCGGCTGGAGTTCGAAGCCCACCCCTGCCACTCACCGGCCACGAGTCACTCTCCACGTGCCCTGGCTGCCCCGTCAGGGAACGAGAGGGCTGCCGCTCGGCGCGGGTGTGTCGGGGGGCCACACGAGCAGGGGCGTGACATGCTCACGCACAGCAGACCACCAGCGCGTGTGACGTCCCCTCTCCAGGCCAGTGCCAACGCACACACGTGGCAAGAGGGTTCGGAGGACACAGAACAAGGACATGAAGACGCTGAAACACGTTTTTAATTCTAGCTGCTAAGTGTACGTTCTGCGGAGGGCCAGGCGAGCAGTTCTGAAACCAGTTTCCACGCAGTCTCAGACGCAGCAAATCAACGTGCATATGGAAGGTGACGGAGCCAGGTTTCTCATTGTCAAGGAAGGGAGCACGAATACAGAAAGGGCGAACGACAGAATAAACCCTGGAATGCCGAACTGCACGGAGAGGCACCCGTGTGAGCTCGTCCTTTGTCGTACAGGTAAAGAAACAGACGGAGGCGTGTGGCACGTACGCGTGTACCCACACACGCACACGCGCGTGCACCCACATACACGCGGCCTCGAAATGTGCGCCCTAACCGACCAACAGGAATGAGCACACCCAGTCCTGAGATCTCGGCTTCTAACTACCACTCTCCGCTCCTCGGAGAAAAGCTGACAGCAGGGCTGGGTCAGGAGAGGAGCGAGGTGAACTCGAGCCTGGAACACGTCATGGTGTTAAAAAACTAAGGAAGGACATAAAAAAAAAAAAAAAAAAAACAACGAACAAAACCATGACATGACCAAACACAGCGGCCAGCAGGCAGGGGCTCTCACTGGACGAATCTGGGACAATTTGAGCATCATAGTAAATCATGACAGTAAAAAACGATAATGCACTGAATAAAATAAAAATCTATGAATCCATGTTGTTATAAATACAAACATACAAAACATACACACGTGGGTAGGGAGAAGAGAACGTTATTTTTAAAAAAATGAAATCAAGAAAAGTAGGAAGAATAATAATATAAGAAAATCATTTGGTGATCATTAATGGATGCTAAAACTAGCAAGTTAATGTTTAATTTGAGGAATAATAAAACATTTACATTGTCTCAAAGTTTCTCCCCATAAAATGATTCTTAATTGCAAAGAGAAAAACAGTAACTTTATAGTGGGGAAGAGACCTGGCCATCAGCACTTTAACCAAGTGAGCGAAGTCAATCGAGGAAGTGACCTAGCAGCCCGTGCCCTCTGATGTGATGCCCTGAGGGGAACACAGTGACACGTCTTTGATGTTCCTGTAAAAAATGCATAACCTCAGCCTTACCATGGGGACACATCAGACCAACGCAAACCAAGGGACAAGCTAAAAGCCGACCGACCTACATTCTTCAGAAAGGGAGGCGGAAGCCAGAGGCAGCACGTAGCCCGGGACTTTCACTGGCTCTGAAGGACGTTGTCGGGGTAAAGGGCGAGATCTGGATTAGGTCTACAGATCAGAGGACAGAGCTGGACCGCTGTTAGCGTCCCGGTTCCGACCCTTACCCTACACATGTATGAGAGAGGGCCCTCGTTTCTAGAAACTACGTACTGAAATGTTTAGGGATAAAGAGGCATTGTGTCAGCCAGTCGCAAACTAGTCAGAAAAAGCGTGTGTGCGTGCGCAAATAAGGTAAAATTTTAATATTTGGGGAATCTAAGTGAACAGAATGTAGAAATTCTTTGTACTACTCATGATTTTTCTGTAACTCCGGAAAATTATGTCAAACCAAATGCTTTTAAAGGCTTTAAAGGGGACAAAAAAAAAAAAGTTTTAAAATGGAAAATGCTTGTATTTTGAGTACACACGCCAATAGGAAATATATACATTTAGTGACTACGTGATGAATAATTCTGAAACGGGTACTCGGCTCCCAGCTTCCTACACGACCGGCTTGCGTGCGCATGTGCTCCTGACGCTAGAGGGAGGGCGATGTTTCTCGGTGCCCGTGGGGTCCCCTCCTCGTCGCCGGTGGCGGACCTGCTCCGTGCGGGCTGTCGGGCAGCGGCACGTTAACGAGCCCTCCTCAGTCCCGCCATGATGGGAAGGACATGTGACCGGACCCGCTTCACAGAGAAGTGACTCAACCGTGAGGTGACATGGGGAGTGAGCGGCAGAAGCTTACTCAGAACCCAGGTCTGAAGTCTCCCCGAACGCTCGCTCGAAGGGGGCGCCCACTCACGCGAAGCCCGTCGCCACCCGCGGTGAGCCCGGCTGCAGGGCTGCTCAGCGTGGGGCCGGGGATGCTTGCGCGGCCCAGTGGCGAAAACCCCCAGAGGTGCGTCCATTTCAGGTGAGGTGCGGTCACGGGTCTGCTCCCCGGAGCCTCACTCCTCACACCAAGCCGGCCACAGCTGCGCCGGGCCCCTGGTGGCCCCTCCCCATTCTGTCCCAGCTGAAGGCAGGCGGAGCAGGGGCCGCCCAGGCCAAGGGCGGCGCCTCCACCGAGAGCTGAGAGCCGGCGCGTGCTCACCACAGATGAAGCATGTCGTCTTCAAGATCTCCTCTTTCTTCTGCTTCTCGCTCCGCAGGTCCGCAAAGGTGTCGATGATGACCCCGAAAATGAGGTTAAGGACGATGATGATGACCATGAAGAAGAACAGGAGGTCGTAGATGACCCTCGCGGCAAAGAGGGGCTCCTGGAAAGAGGCGTCCAGCCAGCCAGGTCACCCGGCCGCCCTCCGGTCCGCAGTCAGGGCAGAAGGCGGAGGACTCGGGGCCCGACACCCTGGTGCACCCCGGCCCCCACCAGCGCCCACCAGTCTATGTGGCCAAACTCAACCAGGGCATCAAAAGTTCAAACGCCACGATGGCGTCTCTCTCCATGCCCTGTGCCCACGCTGTGACGTCTCTGAGGGTCACGTCATCCGTGTGGCAGGGAGCCTCCTGGGGGCTACGGGGCTGTGGACAGGTGTCCCAGTGGCCAGACCCAACCCTGCAAGGGGCCACTTAAGTGTGGCTGGAGGGCTGGCCCCATGCATGGCACCAGAGCGATGAACGGGGAGGGGAGGAGCCCTCGCGGGCTGCCCGCCCGCCACCCACCCACCCAGCCCTCCGCCGCCCTCCCTGGGGACACGGCCACCTCTTTGGACGGCTTCCTGAGCACGTCGCCCACGCCGCCCCCGCTCCGCAGCCCGTGGCTCAGCACAGTGACGATGCACATGAGCAGCGTCTCACACGTGTGCTCCTGGTCCTGCTCCGTCTCCTCGGCCGGGGGCAGCTCTGCGGACACAGCCAGGGGGCTGACGTGAGCGTGTGGGGCCGTCTCACCGGCCGACAGGTGTCGGGGGCAGGAAAAAATCAAACGAAGCGCTCGAGCCTCGCACGTTCTTTCCAAAGAGCCGAGGGCGGCCGGGGTGCTGCCCTGAGAACCGCCCTTCCTCCCTCTGTTAGACCTGAAGTCCGTCCTTCCTCCCCAGCCCTGAGCGGGCACTTGACCTTAACCGAGCTGCTTAACTCTAGTCACGAGCCTCCCGTCACTCAGCGGAGGGTGACGCCTCCAGCCCGCGCCCCTCACTGCGGAGGAGGCCGTGAGGGCGGGACCCAGCGAGGGCGTGCACATGGCCTCTGGGTGACTCGCTTCACACTGGAGGTTGTCTCTCCTCACTGGTTTCTGGAGGAAGAACCTCGCCTTGCCGCCCGCCTTGCCCTCTCCTCCAGCTGCAGTGAGCACGGCCTGGCTCAAACACAGATCTCGCCACGTCACTCCCCTTCCCACAACTTCCAATCACCTTCTGGGCGAAGCTTAACCTCCTTGGCCTGACACCTAAGATCCTTCATGATCTGGCCCTTCTTGCGGCTCTTCCTCCTCACGATTGCGAGCTCCCCACACCTGCTGCGTTCCTCCTCCGCCCGAGGTTCTCGTTGCGGCGTGGCCGTCGCCTCTGAGGCGACGCCCTCACTCCAGCACCGGGCTGGGTGCTTCTGGCGACGCTCGCGCAACGCGCGACACCCTTCGCCTGCCCACCTCCCTGCTGTTACTGTCAGGGCACAGAACGCGGGCCCGGCAAACAGTGGGTGCTCACGGAACGGCGGCCGCGTCCACGAGGCAGGCTCTTCCCACGGAGCCTCCGGCCCCCTCAGCCGCCTCGCCTTGCCCCCCGTGCTGCTGGCCTGGCTTCCGAGCCGTGACTCCGCTTTCATCAGATTTCGACGTCGTGGGCACCACCCGAGGGGCCTGGCACTACCGTGGGGTGCAAAGCGACGAGGGCCTACCTTCCTGGGGTGCTGTGGGGGAGCAGTTCTCCCCGGTCTCCCCCCGACACACGTCCGAGTGCAGGAACTCGCTCGCCAAACTCTCGCCGGCGTCTGCGAGAGAGAGGGGGGCTCTGTGACGCGCAGACTGGTGAAAAGGTTTGAAGTCCCCGCGTCACGGCCCACCTAACAACTCTGCGTAAGCGACGTCCGACAATCCCGCAGATTACAAGGAGAGGTGCAATCTACACTTTCGCTCGGCGATCTGGGGTGGGTGGGAAGCTGGGGACTCATCCCTGGAGGCTCACGAGAAATGTCACACTTAAATAGCATCGCTCGAATGTTAGGCAGCTGAAACGGACGAGCGTGGGCGGGGACGCAGGCTCCAGCCGAGAGCGAGGGCCGGACGGCCCTGTTCGGACCGCTCACTGGAGGAGATGCCGTTTCGTGCCCCTCGGGGGCTGCAGGGACGAGCGGCAGCCGGGAGGGGGGACAGGCCGGCTGGCGTGGTCTCGGCCATTCCGGCCTGTTTCTTGGACTCGGGGTGCCCGGCTACCTGACCGACACCCAGCGATGTGTCAATTCCTAGTGTCGAACATTTTAATCAAGGGGAAAGAGCACTTGGGTGCCACTTATTTATTTGTTTGTTTGTTTGTTCTCGAAACTGCAAATCGCCTCTGTTCCTGCTGCACGTAGGAATAAAATAAGATGAAACCCGTGTGTCATCAGAAAGCCCCAGAGAACCAGTGCTCGCAGTCTGAGTCGCCTCCTGTACTTTGAGAACGTATATGAACTTTACAATTAGAAGAGCACACGTAGACCCTACTGAACTTATTCTGTCATTTCCCACTGCGTCCTGTGGGCGTTTTTTGTGAAGGTTTATGAGGATGCACTGTGTCCGTAGGGTGCACCACCCCACGACTGGACTAGAACCTAGTCCCCACCCCCCGGGCTGCAGGCCGGTACTGGTCCTGGCCTGTTAGGAGCCGGGCCGCACAGCAGGAGGTGAGTGGCAGGTGAGTGAGCGAAGCTCCATCTGCGTCTGCAGCTGCCCCCAGCGCCAGCATCACCACCTCGGCTCCGCCTCAGGTCCTCAGGCGTTAGATGCTCATAGGCGCACTGATCCCCGGTGCCACACAGCTTGGGGACCGCTGGCCTCGTGAGCCACTTCCTACGTCCAGGTTGCTTCCGGTTTCACTCAGCAGTGAGAGTCCTACCACATAGGGCTGCGGTACATGCACAGTCAGGCTTTTCTTCCAGGAGAAATTCCTAGAAGTAGATTTACCGGGCCGAAGGGGCACACATGCCCCTGCTTTCAACGTACGTACGCTCACATTGCTCTGTGAAGCAGTCGTGCCATTTTAAAACATGACTGTCGTGAATAAACTCTGCGTAGGGTCTGGGCCCTCGGACGGGGCACGTGACTGACACCCCACCCTGGGAAGAGAGGCAGAACTAAGCCCTACGTTGAAGAGTCACGCGCTGGGTGCTGGGGAGACAGACGCCCGCGTGGCTCAAGCTGCCGCTTTCATCAGTTCGGTTTTAACCGGGACGGACCCGACCGCAAACCCACCTGGGAGAGCCGTGTCGTTGGGCAGCCTGTCCACTTCCAGGATGAAGTCGTCCTTGAAGAACAGATAGCCCACGATGGAGAACAGGTAGACCAGGATCAGAGCCAGCACCGCCGTCAGGATGATGGACCGCCCGTTGCGCGTGACGCTCTTGATGACGTTGAGCAGGGTCTCCTCCCTGTACACTAAGTCGAAGAGCTTCGAGAGCAAACGGAAGGAAGGTGACGGGACAAGCCTACGAAGCCCCCGCGCCGGGCGGACGCCAGCATCCCCCGTCGGAGACCGATTTACGGAACATCTACCCCTCTGGGGCCTCGAACGCGGTACGTACGGGGACCGTACTGCTTTCGCACGCGCCTGTCTTCACGGCGACACTCAGAAGGTAAAAGGGAGGGAAAATGAGCCTAGAAAAGGCAGGCAGGAGACGGGGGTACCCCGTCTGGGGGTACCCGCGCAGTTTGTAAGTCCTGGAAAGAGAGCAAGTGTAGGCTCCTTCCGGCGAGTTTCAGAGGACAAGGGGCAGGAGAGTGACGGGGGTCCTGGCAAGCTCCGTTTGGGGAGTATTTACTGAGTTTCTACTAACGGCCGGCCACGCGGGGGCCGGGGCTGGGCGAGTCACGTCCTCGCCCTCCTGGGGCTCTGAGCCTCGGGGGAGGCCAGTGCGGGGAGCAAGGACTCACACAGGGGCTCGGGGCTCGGCCGCTCCCCGCCGGGCCTCGGTCCCCCCGGCCGCAGACTGGAGCTCACAGTCACTGCGAGGAGTCAGCAGGCGACCTGTACGCAGCGCTCGGCACGCGCGAAACGGTCCTCGCCATGACGCGCCCGGGCCGAGGTCGCACGCACGGTCTGGGGCAGGGACACTGGTGGCGGGGACGCCCCAGGAAGCCTCGACCCTCCCTGCCCCGGCGGGGCAGAGGCGCCTGCAGCTCACGGCATGCTCGCGTCCGGGCTCGCCCTCTGCGAGGAGACAGGTGGCTTCATGGGGGGCAGAGGGTTCCTGCTGGTCCTGAGAGCTAGTCTCGGACACTTGGCTGGCGGGGCGGCGATGGGGCCAGGGCTCCGCGGGGCTGTTCTCGGGCCCGGCACTGGTTTTGAGCTGGCCTCGGGGCTGACGCCACATCCCTCCCGGCAGGCGCTGGCCCCACCGCAGGCCTGCGCACGGCCGAGGGCATCAGGGGACCGCGGCTCGCGTCCGGCTCTGCCTTTCACTGGCTGCAAGACGTCGATCGAGCCGTGTTGCCTCTCTGGACCCCAGTTTCTCCCTCTGTAAAATCGGTGTATGGAACGCTCGGTCTCCCAGGCCCTTCCGAGGCAGAATTCACATCTGAGTCCGCTTTCTGGTCCAGGAGCCCCATTAACGCAACCTGTGCCTGGGACCAGCGTGGAGGAGGAGGAAACTGACCGGGAGGCGGGGAGGACGTCGAGGCGCCAAGAACACAGAGCGCAGCAGGCGACGGCGACTTCGGACCACAGATGACAGGCCTCCTGTGGGTCGGAGCCGTAGCGATCCACGGCCCTCCGATCGCGCGAGTGGCGGCGGCTTATCCTCTTCACTCATTATGGTTTTGCTTTCGCAGCCGAGGACGAGTGCGACTTTATAAAGGGACAGCTTTCTTCTAACTACAAAATCACACATGTCCCATGGAGACCGGCTCGAAAACACAGAAAAGCACAACGAAAAACAAAAAAATCACGAAGCGCCCCACCGTCTACAGGCACCTACTCCTTCTGGCCTTGTTACGTTTGAAAAAAAAAATGTAACATGTGCCTACGCATTTTTGCAAAAATATTATAGCATCGTGCTGGCACAGGGCCAGCCTCGTTCACCAAGCATTTGTAAACATTTCATGTCAAAAATGATCCCCTCGTACTTCACTGTATGGAAAACTCAGCGTAGTTAACCGACATCTTTCCATTTCTTGAACAGCCAAGACGTTTTCATGTCAGTAGAAACAACGCTGGGATGAATCCGTTGTGCTTACCTCCACGTCAACCTGCCCAGTTATTTCTTTCTGAATTTCCAGAAATGAGAACGCTGCGTCTAATGTTACGACAGAAACATACGCCCCCCCCCCCCCCGCTCTTCCGGGAGGGCTGCACCAGCTCCCTCGCCGCGGGGAGACCCGCACCCGCCGCCCTGCTGAGCACGCCTCTGAACCGTCCGGACGTCCGCGGCTGTTTGAATCAGCATGTCGCCGGTGAGCGCCGAGGTCGTCCCCTTTCCCACGAGTTCTGTCCGTCTGGCTTCCTCCTTTCGTTACCACCTGCCTGTGAGCCGGGTACGTTCTCAACCTGGAGCATCGATTTTTCTTCTAAGGACACAGCTGCCGACGTGAGGCCAGGTTCAGCCAGCCTTGGGGGGCCCCGGCCACCCACTCTCTCTCTCTCTCGGGCCTGGTGGCGTGGAGTGTTCACACCTGTGTGCTGCGGGTCTACCCTGGAGGTCTCGCTCCCTACCGCCTCCTGCCGCAGGCTTCCCCTGTCTGTGTAATAACCTGAATGGTTTTAATATTTTGTTTGTGGTTCTTCACATTGGATACTGTGTCTTGACACCTAAAGGAACACGTCCCTTGAGGTCGCAGACGAGTCGAGACGCAGAGAGCTTAGAAAACCCCAGCAGCACCCATGAGAGGTGCCCAGCCATGGTCAAGTTGGAGCCTGTTAAACCCTTCTAGAAGGAGTGAGCAGAGCCCTGCGTTTCTCCCCACTGTAGCGGGCAAGGCTGGACGGCGCGCACACCCACTGCGAAGGGGCCCCCGCGGCGTGGGGCAGGAGCCGCCTCACGAGCCCAGGGCCGGGCTTCAGACTCAGACCCGGGAGCCCGCAGAGCGGACCTGCCCCCCTGCCACCTCCTCGCCGGCGAGTCTGGCCATGTCCCCAAGCTCACCGTGGACAGCCAGCGCAGGGCACTCACTTCTTTTCAGGGCTGTGAGGCCCACGAGGGCAGGGACGACACTGGTCTGTCTCGCCGTGACCCCCCTGCCTCCAGCGCCGGCACTGGCCGGCATCGCGAATGGCCCAGGGCAGGGGACTCAAATGACCAGAGGAGGAGACGAAGCCAGCTGGACATGGACCGCGGGGAAAGCCAAACTCTCCCTGGGAGAGACGGCATTTTCTGAACGGGACCCTCCTGGCCCTTGCAAGAGGCCCCTTGGCAGGGGTGGGAGACACTGCCCTGGACGTTGCTGGACTGAGGCCTGGTGTCTCCCTGACTCGCGGACGGGAAACCCGCCCCGGGACGTTTACTGCGAAAAGGCTCAGAAGTGCCCACAGAGCCCTACACGTTTCTGACACGGAGCGACAGGTCACCCGAACGGCGATCAGAGTCATACGCAGAGACCTCTTTGTCCCAAACCTCAACGTCTAGCCAGACCTACTCAAAAACGAGGGGAAAGAGCCTGCCTGCCCGCCTCACCTGCCAGCATCACCCACGGAGGGACGGGCCGGCCCTGCCGGCCCGGACCGCGACCCCTAGCAGGGGAGACAGGGTGCGTCCCGTGTGGCCGCCACTCCACAGCCCTGGCACACGCGGCTGCACGTGACCCCAGGGCAGCCCTGTCGGGGAGACACGTCGCTCTCATTCTGCAGCTGGGGGAGCTGAGGCACAGAGCAGTTACGTGGCGAGCTCAGGGACCCCACAGGGAACGCCCCCCCGGTCCCTGCCTTGCTCCGCCTGTTTAAGCCCCTCGTCTGAAGCCCCTGATGGGCGTTCATCCTCACAGGTGTTTCCGGATGGTTCTGCGGGCGGGGGAGGGCGGCGTTAGGCGCCCCCCGGCATCTGACGTGGGCACAAAGCAACGGTTCCTCAGCCGCAGCTCTACAGCTTCCCACCCGTGACGGGAGAGCTCGCGGATACTTGCAACTTAAAAGCTAAGAAAAATGACGGCTCCGGAGGAAGGTGACGGAAGCACCTGATTTTACAGTCTATCGGGACGTTAAGCGCTGGCTCTGATGGACGCCGTCACGTCTGCTGAGCAATCCGTCCACCCAGCTCCGGGTCCTGGGTCTCGGGTCATGAGAAATGGGTGCTGATCTGATGTCGCTGCAGGCCTTCCCGGGGACGCGCCTTCCCCGGGGACCAGATCCCAGGGGAGCAGGAGGAGGATGACGCTCTTAGACACACTCACCTTGGGACGCACCGGCCGAGCCCAAGACACAGAGACAAAGGCCGGAGTGTCCGGGCCCAGGGCGCGGCCACCATCACGCACCATGCCTGCGGTGTGACCGCGCCTGCCCGGCGCCGACCAGCTGACCTGCCCCCTCGGTGGCTTCCACCCCAGATCTCCCAAACGCTGCAGACAGGGGTGCTATGACCTCGTTAGAGTGGGCGCGCCCGCCGCCATCGGAAGGAGGGGTCGGTGATGAGAGGGAGGACGCAGGACGCGCTCGTCTTCGGCACGCGAGGCCTCTGACCCCAGGGACTCACCAGCAGGCTGTAGAAGAACTCGTGCACGAAGAGCCCCATGGCGCAGATGAGCAGGTACAGCAGGTGGTAGAGGAACTCGACGTCCAGCACCATGGCCCGGTAGCCCCTGGTGAACGTCCCGCAGTTGCCCACGAAGCTCATGAGGAAGATGATTTTATTGCAGACCTGGGAACGAGGGGGACGGTCACGTGAACACGACCCTGCCGGCCCGAGTCTCCACAAGAGCCCAGGGCGAATCTCGAACCTGTGTTGGTCACGGCCTGAACGAAAGGTCCCTGTCGCACCAAATGCTCCCCAAACCCGCCCAAAACCACCTTGCGATGCAAGTCATTTCGTGACTTTGCTTTTCAAGCATGTCACACGTTACGCGGTGGTCAAATATCTTCACACGTCACCGTAGTCAAGTAACATTAGCGCCCGGCAAAAACAAATTTAACACACAAAAACAAAATTAACACACATACTGAAATTACGGTTCTCGAGATGAGCGTCATTTCCAACATTCTTACATGAGTTAGTCAAACACAGAGGTCACCTCAGTCCACGAACCCTGTGACCTGCTTGAATAATAGCTTTTTCTGAATTTCTGTTACATTCTCGGCATTACAGGGTCGCAATTTAATGAGAAGCAGCTGGTTCTTAGCTCTTGCGCCTCAAATTTCATGGAGAACATGAGAATTTTCTTGGGGGGGGGGAGGGACTTCAGCATGCATGCCGGTCCCCTGCTCTCCCTGCCCTGCTAGGACAGACTTCCCGTTTCCCCTGGGGAGCCAGCCCTTGCCAGGGGCCCAGTCCGTGAGGTTCAGGTGCGGCTCCTTCCTGGCCGAGCAGCACATCCGACGCTCCTGGCAGGAAGGGTCCGTTGAGGGACAGGCGCGCGCCCCAGTGGACGCCCACGGAGATCTCTCCTGGGACGGCAGCACCACCATTTCGTTCGTTCCCCCTGACCTCGAACCCAAGGCGTCTGTCTTGCTGCACCACGGAGCCTTCTAGAACCAGCCGTGCAGTGCCAAAGAGAGCCGGGAGGGGCCGGGCCCTGATGCCGCTGTAGGGGCCCCGTCTCTGGCTGCACCTGGGGCAAGGCTCCGGATCGCCGTCGTGGGGGCCGAGCCTTTTCCTCTTCTGCTTGTTATGCTGTGTGTACTGGCTGAAGGTAGCCCTACTGTGTGACGGAAGCCCCAGGCCCGGGGTCTGGCTCCTAGCAGGAATGCGTGAGTCAGGAGCAGGCTGCGGGGGGGCTCTTCGCTAGGCTGCACCTGGTGGGACCACGCTCTGCCGCCCTCGCTCGCCCGGCCACTGGCTGGGGAGACGCCGCCCGCTAACCTGGCGAGTCGGGGTGAACGAGCCCCTCGGCCATCAGATAAGGGAGCGAGCCGACCCTCGCAGCGCGAGTCCAGCCGCCTCCAGGCGGGCTGCAGCCCGGACACTGCGGGGTCGTCTTCTTTCCTTCTACTCGTCTAACCTTCAGCGTAGGCCGCTCCACGGAGTGAGGACGCACCTTCCACACTCCACGAACCGTGTCGATGGGGGTTCAGGGCCAGCCAAGGCCAGGCCCTGCTGCGTTGGCACCGCCCCCGCCCCCCGCCTTCACGACAGAGCCGCCTGCTCCACCCGGGTCCCCGCCCCTGCCACGCTCCGCTCTGGTCCCCTCCGCTCTCCACCCGCGGGTGCCCCCACCCCGGACTCAGCCGCTGTCCCCGCTTCCGTGCGGCTCTGCTAGCTCGGCCTCAGCTCCGGCCCAGTGCTGCCCCTCCCCCACCGTCGCAGCCGTCCCACGGCCCCGGGGCTCTGCGGGGGCACCGTGGGTCTCCCGGTCTGCCCAGCGTGCCCACCCCCAGCCCTTACGGCCCGGCAGGGCTCTGCCCCCCTGCCAGGGCCCCCACCCTGGCACCCGCCGCCCACTTCCTGTCCACAGCAAATCCGTTTCCCCTCGTCTGCTCCACGTGGGTGTTCCTCATTTTTTAGTCTCTCTAAAAGATTATTATAATTGTCTCAGCCTTTCCCCCCAAGCTAATGTTATCATAAATGGTAACTGTCTACGTTGCGTCTTTCCCTCAGCTGATCTGTGTTGAAGACGAGGTACGCATGGGCTAACTGAGAGCCAGAGACACAAACAGCGCGGCAGCCCACAGAAGACGGCCTCTGACGTCCCGGGCTTCGCCCTTCTGCCTGTCAACTCTGAGCTTCCTGCAGGAACAGTGCTGCCTCGCCTGCATCCCCAGCACCCGCGTCTTTGCCCCTCGGGTCCTGCGTCCCTAGGGCCACGGCTGACACGACGGCCTCTCTCGTCACCTCGGGCCCAGCGCGTGAACAATGTCAGTGCATTTCCGCCCTGGAAGCGAGGTCTCCGCGTGGCCTCTCGCAGGCCGCCTCGTTCCCAGGCACCGTGACTGAGCATCCGGGGTCACCGTGGCCTCCCTTGCCTGCCGGCCAGCCCAGCGGGGCCGTCTCGGGCTGGGGAGGAGGACACGGAACGCGCCCCCCTCACCGGCGGGGGAAGGCTCCAGCCGCGCCCACCGCGTGCCACCGGGTCCTCCGCGGCTGACCTCGGCACCTCCCTTCTTACTGAGCGTCCCCGATGGTCCCCACCCCCGCCTCCAGCCCCCCTCGCTTGCATCTGCACCACGAGCCACTGCGGAAGGCATTTTCTCAAGGACGCTTCTCTGTGCTCACTGTTTCCGAGTCCCCCCACCCCGCCCCTGGGAACAGCCTTTCCCAGCCTGGACCCTATGCGACCCTCATTCCCTGTGACCCACTGGACACCAGCCTGGGAGGCAGCGCCGTCTCTGCTCCCTGGGGATCCGGGCCGGCGTGCCCGTGTCCGAGGAACTGCAGGGACAACCCTCCGCTCCGCTTAACTGGCCGTTTCTCACGTCCCCAGACCACGTCCCCTTCCCTGCCTCAGATCTGATGACCAGGCACATGCTTCGGCAGCGCTGGAGGAGGAAGCTGTGCCTTGTCCCCAAATTCAGGGCCAGGTCCTGCGGGCCAGTGGGTGAGCCACACGGAGCTGGGACTCCGCTGGGGGCTGTCCCTGGGGCCGGTGGACCTCCCGGGGCCCACTTGAGCGCCTCCCCCTTCGTTAGCACGGAACTTCCATGCGCCTCCTCCCCAAGCCTGGCGCCTGGAGGTGGCTCCTCTCCCCCGGTGTCCTCGTGGCCTGGCCGTCTGGGGACACTGGGTTCTGGTGGGACATCACTTCCCCTTTCGTGCGGTGACCTCAGCTTCCCCACGCGCTCAGGGCAGGGGCCTCTGGGAGGAGACGGTGCCTCGCGTGTCTGGGGACCCCCTTTCACCGGGGACCGTCCCCAGCACGGCTTCCAGCTTGGCCCAGCTGTCCCCGCTTCCTAGAGTCCCCGCACTGTGCAGGTGGCCTCTACCCTTCCAGCGCAGCAAGACGGCATTTCCCGATGTCACCACCGCCTTGACACCCGCGCGGTCCTCTCCTCGCCTGGCTCCTGCTGCCCGTTGCACCCCCCACCCGCCCCCTCGTCCCACTGTCCCGTGTGGCCGCACCAGGAGCAGGTGCCGTGCTAACCTGGCGCTTGGCCTTACTAGCCGGAACCTCCCGAGCCGGCGGTCCTGTCGCCACCGGACTGGCCAAGCTCATTCAGACCTCGGCTGCTTTCCTCTTCCTCCCGACCTGAGAGGAACATGCCCTAAAAGCCGTGTCGGCCGCGTCTGGAAATACTCCGAGAGGCTCACGACCGCCGACCGACCGAGGCTGGGGCGGGGAAGGGGAGCGGCTGCCTGGCTTCTGCCACTTTGCCGGCTGACCCGAACGGCACGGTATTTTTCTGCATGGAAAGCGCAGGCCCTCGCCGAGGGCCGGGGCAGGAAGGCAGCGCCATCTGCATGTCGCGAGCGAGCAGGTGCGAAGGCGAAGTACTCACGTTGAACGCGCCCAGAAGGAACAGCGTGGGCTGCAGCCCGACCGAAAATATGAGCCGCAGGATTGTGGAGGCGATTAAGGCTCGGACGCCGTGGGGCTTGGGCAGGGCGACCACGATGGCCAGAGAGACGAGCATGGCTGTCCACAGCAGTCCCGACCAGTGCGGCTCCAGGGTCCCTGGAAGACACGGAGCACAGGGGACGGGCCGACGCGGGCTCAACCACACTCCCTTCGGTCACCTCCCTGGCCTTGCATCTGCCCCGACTTCCCCTCCACACCACTGTCCTGGACGCGCCAGGTCACACCCATGTCCCCGCGTGTTCCCGCTACCTGAGAAACGCGTCTCCCTTCCCGGGGCACCTTCCATGTCCCCTCTCCTGCGGAGCCTCCTGCACCCACGCCCTGCCTCCTTTCAACACACGTCTGGTGCTCCTTCCTGCTCTGAGCCCTCTGTGTCCCCCGGTCACCTGATACCCCGTAGGCAGCCGTCAAATGCTCGTTCAATAAATAAAGCTCATGCACATGTCACACGTCACTCGTAGGGAAGGCAAACTGGAAGCCTCAACTCCTAATGCCTATTAAAAGCATGCAAAGGCAAAGCTGAGGTCCCCCGTCGGAATCGGATTTCTTCAAGGGAAGGGGGACGGCGACTTCCGTGTCATTAGCATCATCTACAATTAGATTATCTGTGTCGTCAAACTGCTGACACCAGTTTCTGTCATCTCTTGCTATTGCAAGTTCTATTTAGAGTGCCCCACAAGAGGCTTGGTTATGTAACGTGAGCCAACATGGCTAAAAATATAGTTCTGTAAAATACTCATTAAAAAAAAAAACCTCCCGTTTCAAATGCTGCCACAGTCTGAGTCTCCTCCAGATGTAAACAAGCAGTGCTCCATGATTGAGGCCACTTACATAAAGGAGTGTCACTCTCGCCCCCCCAGGAAGCAGACACCGGGCAGGTGACAGCCTCTCCCCAACCTGCTGGCTGCCCTAGTCTGTCGCGTTCACGCCAACCGAGACTCACTCTCTCTCCGAAAACCGTTCCCCTGACCCCAGCTGCCTGCCCCTCCCCGCCTCTGAGTTCCTGCACAAGGCGACCTGGTCCGACACGGGCAGAGTCAGCGGCCCCTCACGATGCGGGAAGAAGTGGAGTCGGAGGCCTGAGGGTCGCCTCCCGAGCACGCGGCAGCGGGCGGATGTTGACTGATCATCACCGCCGAGGGCTCACGCATTTACTCCCCGCACCGCCTGTGAGGTCGGTACTGCTGGCTCCATCTTCCTCTGGAGTCCCGGGTTACGCATCTGGCCTGAGGCAACACAGCAAAGGGCTGGAGTCTACATGCCCCTGAAGTCTGTGGTCCTTCGCCGCCACTTTTTAAGAAGCAGAAGCAACATCTATCCGTTTCGAGTGCCACGTAACCACCACGCGTAACTGCTGCCGGCACGAGCAAGGCGCAGAACGCTTTTGCCCTCGGAAAGGCGTCCTCGAGGCCCCGACGGCGGCGCCTCGCCGCCTTCACCCCCGGCAGCCGCTGACATGGTTCCTGTCACTGCAGCTCCGCGCTGTCCAGACTTCCACGGAAAGCGGGAACAACGCCCACAAGCAGTCTGTCACGTTCTTTCACGTTCTTAACCTGCGCTCGGGTCACCGTGTGCATCGATACTCTGTTCCTTCTGTAGCGGAGACGCGCTCGGTCGTGTGGACGGCCCGCCGCTCACCTACGGGCCAGTCGGCAGCGAATGGGCGGATGTTTGGGTCGCTCCCAGGCTGGCGTGGTTCCGAACGCAAGCGCAAACCTCGTCGTGGGCACGTCTTCACTTCCCTCGGACAAGGGCAAGGAAGCAGAGCTTGGAATCCTCGGCGTCTGTCCGATTCTGCGAGACACGACCACGCTGTCTTGCAAAAGGCCTGGGGCGTGTCCTCGCGGGTGGCACGTGGCAGCGCCACGCCACGGCCACTCTAGCGGGTTTGTCGGGCTACCCCACGGCGGTTTTCATCTGCGTTTCCCTGGTAACGAGTGACACTGAAGACCTTTTCATGGGCTGACTGGCCATTTGTAGATCTTTTGTCAAGTGTCTGGTGACGTCTTTTGCCCATTGAATAGCCTTTTCGTCATTGAGCTGTAAGAGTTCTTTATGTATTCTTTTGTCGGATACACACTTTGTAAATGTTTCCTCAGCCGGTGGCTTGCCTTTCATTTTCTTAAGTGCTTAATCACCATCTTGAACCACCTCTCAAGATCCCGGTATAATAAATGTGACCAGCACGATGCATGGACCCAAATCCTGAGGGGACCAGGATAAAACCTGCTGTGTCCCCACTATAAAAGAAATGTCAAAAAATAATGCTAGATTCCAAAAATGAACCCCCCTTCCCCGCAACTGACTATAGAAAGACATCTTTGGGACAAATGGAGAAAGGTGAAAATGGACAGGTTATTACATGACTCACTTTTACTTTCATCAGGTAGGATAATGGTATGTCTTTAAAAATATCCTTATAAATTAGAGATGTACAATGATACATTTACGTGCAAGATGATAAGAGGTCGACTTCTTTAAAATGTTTCAGAAAATACAGTTGGAGGGTGGATGCGACCATCCTGGCAGAAGCTGGTACCTGCTCAGCCGGGGCTGATGGGTACGTGGCGGTTTATTATACTACTCTTCCTACTTATGTATATATTTGAACATCTAATAACGAGAAAGTTTAAAAAGTAGTCCTGTATTTGCTTTCATTACATGACATGCCCACACATTCAGTAAGAAGCCTGAAGGCGCTCACGTTTCGTGCTTCTGAAAGACTGTGTGACTCATCCCTTCTGAAGCGAGGCGGGCGATGATTCTGTCGGGAGGAGCTTTTAAGGCCACTGGCGCCGAGGGGAGCCACAGGCCTCATGGGCCCCCAAGCCACACAGCGCCCCTAATGAGGTCGTCACACGCATCCCAGAGAGGCGTCTCAGGAATCCTCGTGTTAGAGTTCGACAAGAATGCCGATCTCGGAGAATAATTTCAGGCAACCACGCAGATCTCGTTGCTCGGCAGGGCTAACGAACCCTCCCTTGATGGCTAGCAGTGAGCGTAGAGGAGACCCCACGATGTCTCACAAACGGAAACAATGCCTCCCGCTGCACGGGGTCGGATGTGTTGGCGCCCAGCTCAGGGACTGATGGACGGGAAGGGCTTCTGAGGTCGGATCCATGTCCTGTTCTCCCGGGAGGTCTCGCTGTGCTTCCCGTCCAGTCGGTCAGCAGCGAGTCCAGAGCAGGAAGCCTGGACTCCTGCAGCCCTGCCGGGGCTGATGGCACAATGGAGCCACCGCCACAAAGCTGGGAGGACCTTTGCAAGTCATGTCATTCAGTGGGTCTTGGACATGGATGGGCAACGCTCGGGGTGCCCCAGGGGTCCCGGGGGGTCAGCAACTATGCTTCCCCGGACGCCACAGGAGGCCCCGGGTCTGCAGGGAGGTGCCACACACTAGCCCAGCATGAGCACTGTGCAGAGAGGGTGCGGAGGGCCAAGGGGGCTCGTCCAGGCCGGACTCTATAACTCCAGGGACCCACTAGGCCAGGCTCACCACTGACGGGGAGGGAGCTGTCCACTCACTGTCCCTGGACATGGGCCTCGAGACTGACAGAGTGACTGGTGAAGACAATGGTCGAGGTGTAGAACAAAAATCGCTTTGAAATGTTTTTAAAGAAACGGAGGTAAATGAAAGCGCATCCAAAACCACGTCTGAGGGAGCTGCTGGGACGCAGATGACGAGTCCCGAGGTGGAGGGAGGCCTGGGCTCTGTCCCTGCCGACCAAGCCCTTGGGCCTCGGCCACCTGGCTGGGGCAGACGTGCCCTCGGGGAAAAGCTGGCCGCCTGGTGGGCCTGCCGGGGCCTTCAGCAAGAACACTCATTCCTGGTGTGGCATTGAAAAGGAAGACCTCCCAGACTTGTGGTTAGACAGTGCTTTTGGGGAATAAAATCACTCAAATAGAGCTTTCGGTGTAACTCGACACCGGACAGAACAGCTAACTCCTCAAACCGGTGAGTAAGAGACGCACCTCACGTGACAAGTCACCAGCGGCCGCGTGCGGCTCCACACGGGCTCGCGAGCTCAGCCTGCACCTCACTCTGGGGCCTTGACCCCACATGGGCAGTTGGCCCACACCTACGTGAGCCGATGAGCCAGGAAACTCAGGGCACGGTGAGCTGAGGAGTTGCCCCCAGGAGGCGGCCGTGGGCACGGGCCAGGGGTGTGCGGGAGCCGGCATGCACGTGGCCCCCCGCCCCGTGAGCCTGTCCTCAGCAGGACGGGGAGAATGTGCACACAGGTGACCGGAAGCAGGGGACGGGTGGCCCGCACAGAACATGGGCAGCACAGGCTGGTGTGGGAATAACTGAGCCCCCAGGACAAACGGTCTGCAGTCACTGAAGCCCTGCGCTCCCCCTTGCCTGCCACCCCCAAATTCCAGAGATCTCTTACAAATTCTGTCGTCAGAAATCAACTCCAGAAATGCGATGTGGGAAAAAAATCCAGTGGACTGGGCTCCAGAATATCTGCTTTGTTGGGTCAGCTCTGCCCCAGACAGGCTGTGTGACCCAGGCTCCCTCTCCCAGCCTCCCTGAGCCATACTCTCCCAGCACCCACGAGGAGGCCGAGACTCCTCCTCACGGGTCTCACAGCGCATGGCTTCCTTCTTTATTGGTCAACAAATACGAAAGGAAACTTCGCATTATTCTAAGTGAGATTTAAAACGAAACCCATGGTGAAAGCTACCACCTCGTCTCGTCTGAAGGGAATGACTGGGACCCCACAGACCGCCCCGGGATGTCCAGCGGTCACCTGGAAGGTACAGGTCACAGCCTTCTCGCGGCTTCCAGTAGTCCCCCCGAAATTAAAGACAGGGTACCTCCTCGGACTCCTCTGAACGGGTAGAAGAAGGCCACGAGCAGGTTCATGAGGACGGCCAGGTTGAACGAGATGCTGCTCCAGAAGGACATGTTGCGGGCACACCAGTACAGCACGGGCTGGGCTGTGGGGGCGAGACGGCCACGTGAGGGCCCAGGCGCCCGGCGGGGCGCCCGCCCCTCTCCTGCCCAGCTCCCACAAGGCGCTTTGGTTCCCAGTTTCCACAACAGTAAAAAATGGTCAGGTGTTTCAAAGGTGACTTACTCACAGGCTCGTAGCGACAACAGATTGGTTTGTTTCTGTTTGGAGGACTTACTGGAACGGGAGACGTGTTTGGGGACAAGGGGGAGGAGAAAAGCTGGAGTGTCGGAAGCCCCGCTGCCCCGCTGGACACCCTCGGTTATGAAACCCGGGGGTACCCAGAGTTCACATGCTGTGTCCTTAGCTGCTCCCAGGGCTCCGGGACCACATGAGAGGCCCGGAGAGACCCGAGCTGAATGAGCCTTTGAGAAGTGTGGGCACTGCGGGGAGGGGGGGGCACGTGGGATTCAGAGCCGGCCAGCTGGGCCCCGGATGAGGATGGCTGCCACTCCCACGTGCCCCCCGGCTTGGCATTCTCAACTAACTCGTGGTGCCTAAAAGCGAGACGCGGTCCCGTTCCTGACGCCAACTCGACCCTTTGCCATTTCCCTGAAGTCGGACGATGGCTCGGGGCGGGGTGCGGGGGACCGGGAGTGCCAGTTGCTGACTGGGTGGACAGAGCAGGGTCCCCGTTCCCAAAGGCCACCGTGGAGAAAGGAAGCGGTGCCAAAGCCGCCACCAAGGGGGTGAGGGGCACGGGTGACATTGCTGCCACGCCGTCCGCCGCCACCGGCAGGGGACGCCAGGCGGGCTGCACATTCTCGGTCTCGGAGGCACCAGCCTGTGGCCTGCGAAGGGCAGTGGTGCCTTACGCTTAGGGTGGCGCTCGAAGGTGCACACGGACGGAACGAGTTCAGGCCCGTGCCAGAGGCCAAGCGCCTCGGAGGTCATCTCGGCTGGCGTACCGCCCACCCCGACCCCATGAGGGAGAAGCGCGGAGTGCGAGGGGCTCCCGGCTGGGTGTCCCCTTCCCCGTGGAGCACGAGGGGCTCCCTGCTGGGTGTCCCCTTCCCCGAGGAGCTGCCGTCTAGCCTCCGGACAGCGGCGACGACAAACCCCCAGTGATGCCCCGCCGCAGCTGCGCCTGAGGAAGCCTCTGCTTAAAAGGAACCACGGCGCCCGGTGGTTTAACCACTGGGCGTTTCACGCCCGCGCTTGGTGACAGGCACTGCTTCCGCACCGCAGAGTTTAGAGCTATGAGCACCACCCGGTTAAAAGAAATCGCTCGTTTCATAAAAGAGGGAAACTGAGGCCCAGCAGAGCGCAGAGGCTGTGGCGTTCTGGTCGCCGGGGTCAGTGACAGAGACACAGCTGAGCGGTTCATGTCACCACTCAACAGAGGCGCTGAGGATTCCGCCAACCTCCGGTGACAAGGGACCTTCGGCAAGTCATGGCTGAGGCAGACCGAAGGCGGGGAGGAATCGGGCGCGGTGACAGCAGCCACCGGCATTTCTTCCAGACAGGAAAACGCCAGGCGAGAAGAGATGGACGGTGAGAACAGCCAAGGGCTGCCGACTGCCCACGCGGGGTGAGGGGTCCGTGGGATTCGCGACGCCCCCTCCACATTCCCGCACGCGCAGCAGTTAGAGGAGGAGGAAACGGCGGAGCTGGGCCGCGGCCCGTGCTCCCCCCCTCTGCGGGGGGCGCCATGAGACCCGAGAGCAGCTCCCGCGGGTGGCTCGGCACGGCCACGACTCACAAACCAACCTCCGTTTTCACGAGGCAAAAACGTTCTACTTGAACGTAGCGTCGCTGTGAATATGAACATCTGGCCCTCAGAATCGGCGGGGTGTCCGCCCGGGAGCGAGGGACATGGACTCCAGCCTGGACGTGCACTGCCTGCCGCCTCCTCGGCAGGCGGAACCGTGTCCTCACCTCCCTTCCCAGGCCCTTCACCCACAGACTCGGCCTGTGCTCCCCAATCCGGTGAAGGCTCCTCCAGCACACCCTGCACTCCCCCGCCTCCGGGCGCTTCCCCGCGGCGATTTAAAAACACGGCCGCAAATTCTTTGACGCTCTTCCCTTGACGGGACGCGGCTCAATCCATTCCCTGTGTGTGTGGGCTGGGCTCAACGACTTGCTTGTACGAGACGGGATTCAGCGGAAGTGGCCGTCACGCTCTCTGAGGCAAGGTCACTAAAGGCACTGCGGCTTCCTCGGTGCCCGTGCGTTTTCTCTCTCTCACCGTCGTTTTGCTCTAAGGAAACCAACCGCCACGCTGTGAGGACGCTCCTGGAGCCCTGTGGAGATCCGTGCAGAGGGCACCTGAGGCTTCCCGCCAACCGTCGTGTGAGTGAGCAAAGGGGGGACCCTGCAGGGCCCGTCCAGCCTTCGGATGACAGTAACCCTGGCCGGCATCGTGGCTGAAACCCTCACGAAAGTCTCTGAGTCAGAACCACCTGGCTAAGTCACTCCCAAATTCCTGATCCTGAGGAACCGTGAGAACACAAACACTTATTGTTTTAAGGCAGCAAGTTTGGCGGCGGTTCATTACACGGCAACGGAATGGGGCTAGCACACCTCTACGATGGGCAAAACGATGGCCCCAAACGCCTCCGCCTCCTATACTCGGAAACTGCGACGTGGAAAAAGGACCCCAGAGTGTCACGGTCAGAGTGGGGTGGCAGGAGAAAGGCTCCCCGGGCCCCCGCTGGCCCTGCGCAGGGAGGAAGGGCTAGAGCAGCCCGCGGGAGGCACGCAGACCTGCCGACAGGTGGACTCCAGCCCGCTGCTGTCCGGCCTCAGAGCCACCGCACGGTGAACTTACGTTGTGGCGAGCTTCCTGGTTTGCGGGGCCACGTGATAGCAGTGTTGTGAGACACGCGGTGAGCCTCCCCTGCGCCCGCCTCTCAGGTGGCCGTTCACCCCTCAAGCTGTCACCCGGATCTCACCTCTGCTCGGGAGCCTGACCCCCACGCTCCCACAGCGCGCCGGGGCCCAGCGCGGCCCTGCTCCCTCCCAGTCGACCACGGAAACGACAGCCGCTTACAAGCAAGGCGCGTGGTCTGACCCCGCCCGACGGCAGGCCTCACGGGCTGGGGGTGCGTGAGCGCGGACAGGACAGGGCGTTGAGCTCCTGCTCTGTGCTCCGGCGTCTCTGCGCTTCCCGGGGCCTTAAAGGTGGGACCGACTCGCCTGCCGCAGCACGGCAGCCAGACGGGGCAGTGGCAGCATCCGCAGGCCAGCGCACCTTCTTCCCAGATTTTCGTCTGCTTTCAAAAGGAACGGGCCCTTGCTGGTGACCTGGACTCCACGCAGATACAGCAGCGGACGCCCAGGCTCTACTCCGCCGCGTGCGATGCCCATGCCCGAGAACCCGCGCGAGGAAGTGTCGACGATCGCGACGTGCCCGGCCCTCCCGTCACTGCCTTCTAGGTTTCTCGGCCGGGACTTTTCGCCTCCTGGGGGCGAGGGACTCCCGGAGAAGACGGCGGAGAGGCCTGGGAGGCAGGGGACGCGGATGCACGGAACAGTGTGTGTGTGCACGTGTGTGCACGCGTGTGTGTGTGGGGTGAGTGGACCAGGGAAGAGCGCTTCTGGAAAGCCTGGGACTGAGCGTTTTAACACTCGCAGAACAACATGCTAAGCAGCCTCGGCCTTGAAGCTCGGCGTCTGCCTGCCTCGGCTGCACGGATGGTCCTCCGTGACGCCTTCAGGACAAGGTAAAGTGGCTTCGCGAACGAGCCAGAAAAACGTTTTCTGCAGATTCGTTAGAAGAGAAATGAGCTAGCGAGGAGAACGTATTTCATTTTAGTTGCACTTCTAACGAGTACATTCCTCCCCTCCCTCAATCTGGAAACCGTGTTTGATTCAGTTATTATTTTCGATTTTTCTCTTCCCAGCAGAGAACTTTGAAGGCAATTAAAATCTTTCCGTTGACAACTACAGCTGTTTGTTTCCTGAAACACGAACTGTTTTTGAAACAAAGAAAGAGGAAACAGGACACTAGCTACTAGCTACACTGTGAACTTCATCTTGGAACGATGAGACGCCATTCTGCAGTCGGTCGATCGATCAATCAATCCATCAAAAGGTGGTCTAACTCCCCCTTCTATAGGTGAGGGCCTGGCAGCGGTTAAGTCACCTGCCTGGGCCGCACAGCCAGTGGGTGGCAGAGTGGAATGAAATTCAGACCCCCGCCTCCCGGGCTGAGGTCTCCCTCCTCCACCGGGCTCAAGACAACACCGCGACGTGGCAAAGGGAAGGAGGGTGGGACGCAGCGCCTCCCGCAGAAGGTGAGGACCTTTCCGTTAGCTCAGACGCCTCTCAGAGAACCTCCCGGATGTACGTCCTACGCGTATGCACGAGCAGACACATGTATCTGAAGACACGATTCTGAGCGGCCGCATCTACCTCCCCAGTCTCGGCGGACGCCCACGCGGACCGGGCAAAATCACAGGTATGTGAATTCGGGATTATCCCCGGAAGCTGGAGGTGTGAATAGCCCAGCGGAGGGTAAAAACAACAGCTAAGAGAACGTTCTAGTCTGTGTAACGTAAAAGCTGGAAATGCGAGGTGATGGAGCGGCTGGGCGTGTCTTCTCTCTCTCAGAGCCCAGTGTGTTGCTGTGTAGACATTCAACTCACTTCAGGAAGCCTGAGCTGCAGGAGCTTAGAGGAAGTCCACGGCAGGGCACGAGGACATGGTGACAGTGGGGAGACCCTGCCCTGGGCCTTCGGAGGCCTGTGCCGTCCCGCTGAGGCCTCCGGCCCCATCAGAACCACGGGGGCTGGTGAGGGGCGGGTTTGGCCCAGCCAGACAGGTGACCACGCTGTACAGAGCTGGACGTCGAGGTACCCTTTGGAAGTGAGGAAAACGCAGTGCGGGTCGGGGGGAGCTGGCGACGGGGTCTTTGGGCAACCTGCTGCACAGCCCGCCCTGCCGCCAGCCGGATCGCGGCGTGCAGGAAGGGAGGGAGAGAGGCGGGGACAGAAGCAGCTTTCAGTACAGGAAGAGGACGGAAGCTCCTGGAAGCCGACCTCCGACCCTGGCGCCCCTGCCACTGCCCCGCCCCACAGAGAGTGCCCCACAGAGCACAAGCGCAGCTGGAGCCCCGGGCTGTGAGGCAGCCGCCAGCTCCTGACAGGAGTAAAGCACGAGCCTGCCTGAGTCGGTCACAGGAGGGGGTGTCTGTGCGCCCAAGTGTCACGTTACAATGCTGGTTACAGCCAGGGGCTGCGCAGCCCTCTGGGGCGGCCCAAAAAACTGTCCACGATGAGAGATTTCAACCCGACCCTCCGGGCTTTGCCCTGGGGCCTGCTGGTGAGCAAGGACGCATCTGAGGGGGCAGATGGTCCACTGCCCATAAGGTGCCGCCAGAGTGTGAAGGGCGGCCTGCCACTGCCCACAGACGAGGAGGAGCAGCGACTGGGGTCAGGTGGTCGGGGTCAGGCCGCAGCCGGCGCACCCTGCTGTGCGCACAAGGCCGGCCTCAGACACCAGAGGGCCTTCTGCAAGGTGCTCTCGGGATGGGTGCCTGGGGCTGGAGCCTGCTCGCCGGCCGCACAGGCACCTGTCTGGGGCTCAGCTTGGCTCCCGCGCGGTTGCAGGTGGGGGGGAGGAGTGGCGGGGGGCACGCACCTCGCAGCTTCTTCTGCCAGTTCATCTCGTTGAACAGGTCCTCGGAGCGCAGGAAGAAGTCGTTGATCTTGCTGCCCTGCTCGTCCCGCTCCGTGGTGTAGTAGATGCGCAGCTTCGACTCCTTGGTGAGGAACTCGCAGATGCTGGGCACGGGGAACACGATCTGCTCCATGGTGCGGTCCTGCCTGACGATCTGCGGGGAGGAGGGGCAGGCGCCTCAGCAGCCCGCAGCCGAGGGTCCCGGCTGCCGGCCCCGGGCTCGGGGTCCGACGTGGCGCAGCCCGGAGCCCGCGTCTGCTGACCGTGCAGACCCTCACATCACACGGCTTCCACAGGTCTCCAGGGGTATATTTTCACCTCAGGCCGATTACACTGCGACTAACTCGACCGCAGCTTAAACTGCCCCCCGCACACACGTTTGGCGGTGGCTCCAGGCCGGGGCCGCCCCAGCGCCTCCTATCACGATGGCATGGCTCCGCGTGGCGTCTGTCCCACGGGGCCAGCGAGCACCAGCGTGTGTGGCCAGCGCGACTGCGGGACTGAGCATTTAATTTTATTTCACTTGATCTTAAGCGGCCACCCACGGCCAGCAGCTCCCGCGTTGGGCAGCGAGTCACCTAGGATCCTTTCTCAGAGTAAAACTGGGTCCCCTTTGCCAGGCAGGAACCTTAGAGATCTGGTTCATCCAGTGACGCCCTGCCTCTCGGCACAGCATCTGAAATGCGCGGTGCAGGAGTCGCTGTGCCCAGTCGACACTGGGTCAGCACCCGCTGCCCTTTACACTCGCTTAGCTGGGCCCGGGGGGCGGGGGAGGGGAGCGGACACCTCGCAGGTTCCCAGACGGGCTCTGTCCCCGGGCAGGAGGCAGCCTGGTCAGGACTGTTCAAATTCCAAGATGCTGTGCTGAGTCACTGTCCCGGGAGGCAGAGACTTCGGAAGGGGCGCAGCGTGCAGCGCAGAGGGGCACAGCCTCTCCCTAGTCCGCCCCTCCAGAGCCCGCAGAAGTCAGGTGAGGCCCCGGGCCAACGCCCTCCACAAGAAGATCCGGTTCTCACTCTCCCTGAGGCACCAAGGTCAAGCTGTCCTGGGAAACTCGCCCAGGGGTGAGACAGGTTCCCACAGCCCTGGCTCCCTAAGTTCTGGGAGACTTGGTCTTAACACCAGTGGTTCCCAAATCTAGGGGAGATGATCAGGTTACAGGAAGCTTCCCTTTCACACCGACTCTGGTTGCCACGCTGACCTCGCTGAACTGGAATAGTGATGTCGGGGTTGGTGTGCGGATCCTGCCCGCGAACCGGCTCCCCGGGCGACATGCATACACACAGGCTCACGGGCCGACCGCAGAGCCTGCCAGCTTCGCACGGCCCCTCCTTCTGCCAAAGGACTGTAATCCGGGCTCAGGAGGTAACAGAGTGGGGGACAGGAGGCCGGCTGGCCAGAGCTGAGCCCCGGACCCCAGGCTCCCCAGCCTGACTCGCAGAGGCCCTAGGGTCTGCGGGGAGAAGCCCAGTGGGGACACCATGCCTGGCCATTTCTCTTTCTCGTCTGAGACCTACCCACACCTCTTTCACCGCCCTGACAGGTGGGAGTCAGGACACATTCTGGTCCTTCTCCCACCTGTAACGGGCTCCGTGACCCTGTTCACACGTCTTGGCCTGACCCAGCCTCAGGCGGCTCCCCAGTGACCGATGAGCTCGTGACAGGGTTGGAGTCCTCCTTCCTCCGACATGCTACACTGCAGACACCTGCGGGGGCTCCGGGGCAGAGCTGGCCCTTCTCGCGCCTCTAGCCGTTAACAACACACCAGGAGCGTTTGCTTGCATACTGTCAGGGTCAACGAATCGGTGAGGTGACGCCTTTTATTAGGGCTCCTAGAGACTCGCGACATCGGATATGATTCTGTTCTTAAAAAGCCTCCGTTCTGAATGCTCCACGTGGCCCAGAGAAGTCGCTGGCCCTTCACAGAGCTCGCCCCAACACTGACGCGGACTGCGTGCGCTTCCCGATTAGCCGAACGCGGCCCGCCTCCCCTGACGGCGCAGAGCCCGGACGGAGACAGGGTCTGTTCTCTCCGAAGCACAGAGACAACGCAGGTGACCTGACGTGTACCCGTGGGCCCTGGGGTCAGCCAGGCTGGGATTCGAATCCCAGCCCCGCCACTGATAACTGGACGAGGGGCACGACCTCCCTGCGTCTTACCTCAGTTTCCCCATCTGCACAATGGAGGCGGCCCCATTTAGCTCACGGGGGTTAGGAAGGCCTGTGAAGCGTGTGTGTTTTTGATGCGGACCTGGCCGTATCACTCCCCCAAGACGAAGTGTCCCAGGGTCCATCCTCAGGTGACGCCCAGACCCCCCGGGGGAGGTGGCCAGGCCTCCAAGGGGCTGGGCCGCCTGTCTTCCCTCTGGGTCTGCCTGCCCTCTGCCCCCCGCCCGGGGTCTCCCGCCCTCGCCTTCAGGCCCCGCGTCCGAGAGGCTGTCCCCGCTCGTCTCTCACTAAGGCCCGTGCTTCCACGTGGTGTCCCGCGGTCGACCGCGGGTCCCTCTGCGGGTCCTCACGGCCTGGTCGGGATGCACGAGGAGCGCCACCTCCCAGTGTGGCCTTGCTCGGGGCCCGCCTCCTCGCCAGGCCGTATGCGGGAGCCGGTGGCCTGGCCACCACTGGTGCGGGGGCTGGTACACAGGGGTGCTCACAACACCCCCGGGCACCCTAGACGGGCGTGTGCATGGGGTGCTCGCCACAGTACCTCTATCTGGGCCGTGTGCTTGGCGTAGAACCCCAGGGCCGCGTCCCCGTCCACCTGGCCGCCGGGCTTCAGCATGCTCTGCAGCTCCTTGTTGTGCCGGGCCAGCTGGAGCGGAGAACAGGGACAGGGCTGACGGCCCCGCCGCAGGGCACCGGGCAGCAGGAGCAGTGGTAGGGCCAAGGGCGGGTGGGGCCGAGGGCGGCGGGGTCAAGGGCAGGCGGGGTCAAGGGCAGCAGGGCTGAGGGCAGGCGGGGTCAAGGTCGGCGAGGTCAAGGGCAGCAGGGCCGAGGGCAGCGGGGTCGAGGGCAGTGGGGCCAAGGGCGGCAGAGTCGAGGGCAGCAGGGCCAAGGGTGGGCGGCCCCTGGGCTCCTTCCTGGGTATGCGCTGCTCAGCAGCTGCTCTGGACCTTGGCAGGACAGTACAGAAGTGTGTGCCCACATGAGGCCCCCCTTTCCCCAACCTCTTTGGCCGGCAGGAGGGAATCGGGGTTCTGCACAGCCCCGGAGCCTCCATTCAGAAGGTTCCGGGACTCTCCCGCCAGCTAAATGCCAGGGACTGTGGGGGGGAGGGGCGGCGGCGGGGGAGGCTGTTTGTCTCCTTCCCCCGGCATGCTGTCGCGGGGCCTGGCAACCTTCGGCCCCGCACTGCCATCGCCTTGGCGCTAATCCCCGGCCCTGAGAGGTGGAGGGGACGGGAAACACAAGCCCGCAGCAGGGGGCAGGTGGGCAGGCTGCCCGCACGCGCCGCAGGCGATGGCCCAGCAACCTCCACGAACAGGAAGTGCCTTCGAAGGCCCAGCCCCTTGGGAAGAGAATTATGAAACAGGGCATTTGGGTGCCGGGGAGGAAGGATGACCACATCCCCCAAAAGGCAAACGAAAAGAAGTCACAATGACAAGTTGGGTTCCACAGATTCCCAAACGCGGCAGACAAGGCAGCCCAGGGCGATGTCTTCAGACGGTTCAGACAGACTCATCAATGTTTATGAAGAGCCAAAACCTCCAGACAGAGTCATCAACCACATACGTGCCGCTGCTCAGGGCGAACGCTTTCAGAAACGGGGGGGCGGGGGGATTTCCAGGGACATGACCCCACCAGGGTGGGAAAGCAGAAGTGTCCTGGCACCCAGCACGGCAGGGCGGGCTGCCCCCGGGACCCGGGGGCCTCGGCGAGAGCCACGGAGACGCAGGCGGCCCGTGCCGCTCAGAGCCCCGGCCGGCCCTGGGACGTCGTACCTGGTGGGCTAAGATATAGATGTTGTGCCCCACGTTCCTGGGGGAGGCGGCCCCCTCCTCGCCGTTCTCGCCGTCCTCGAACTCCACCTCGCCCTGCATGTAGGCTTTCTTGATCACTTCCACCTGCGAGAAGAGCGAGCGTCATGGAAGACCCGCGCGGGGTGGGGGGCGGGGTGCAGGCCGCGGCTCGCGTGCGTCAGCCTCGCCCCCCGGGGTGACGCGCTCGTCCAGCCCCGCACTCGACATCCTGCCCGGTGTGGACACGGCCACAGGTGTCGCCCCCACCGACCCCCACTGACGCGAGACGAGACCCATGTGCTCTCCCTCCCCTGAGGCACCCGGGGGCTGCCTCGCGCCCTTCTGCTTTCGAAGAGAACAGTGCCAACAAACGTGCCCTGAACAGCAAGACGGGACGCAGATCCGCAAAGGCAAGAGGCCACTCTCTTCCCATCGCTACGTCTCCACCCAACTCTCCTGGCCCCTACCTTTGCCCTTTCTGGAGAGACAAACCCGTTTGCCCTTGGGAGTTGGCTGGGGAAACTATTTTCTCCGACTCCAAATTTTCCCCTGAACCCCCACAGCCTAGAGGACGTGAAAACGCCACCACAAACAGGTAACATCTACCTACCACTCACCACACGCCAAACTCTGGGCTTTGCATTTTAACTTTCTTTCAGAGAATCCCAAAGTTATGAATGTTTTACAAGGCGCCAAAACTCCTACTTATTCTGAATGAGGAAACAGGCTCGGAGGGGCGAGGGGCACGCCCCAGGCCCCACGGCCAGGAGCTGGGATGTGGGCTGGACCTCGACACCTGGGCCCCGTGCGCGCGGCCTGCCCCATGCCCGGAGCACGCGTCCCGAAGCCTCTGTGCCCGGCCGCCCTGGTCTGGCCGCAGGCCTGGTCTGCCTGTTCCACAGCCCCCACCCAGCGCCCAGCACGGCCCGAGATGCGATGACTCAGAGAACAGGAACAAAACGCCCTGAACCCCCAAGCCGCAGCAGAATGTAACTCTTCTTGAGGACTCAGAAGGCAGGTCAGCACGCTGCACTGCCACGGGGCAGGGGCTACTTCTCGGCTTGGAGCACGCAGGGCCCCTCACGGCCGCCCTGACACGGGGCGGGCTCGGGGGTCGCTCTGGAGACGGGACCCTGCTCTCCGCGTGGCGACCCCGCAGTGCTCTCCAGCACCAGAACGAACAGACGAGCTGCACAGGACGTGGGGGCCAGCACGCGCGCACGCGTGTGCACACACGCTCTGGGCATTAAGTGTCCCTGCCCTGCTGAGTGTTAGAACCGGGTTTGTTCCAGAAAGCCTTTGACCCTCCCCCGGGAGCCAGGAGTGGTGGCGTCCAGCCACGAGGGGACAGCCCAGGCGGCGGTGGCACCCACGGCCCTGGTGCCCACGGCTCCCCTCCGAGACAGGCCACGTCCTTGATTCACAGCGGCTGGAACAGGGTCTCGCGGAGGCGAAGTCATTCGTCCCTCCCGAAGCGTGACGAGCCCTGGCCCGCCCCTCCCCCGCCATTACATAGGTCGTTACATAAGCTCAGGGCGACTTGCATCACGAGCTACGACTCAGCCCTGACCTCTGCGATCAAAGAGTGGGCTCACTGCTAACTTCACGTATGGGAACACATACAGGGACTTCGGCCTGGCTGCGAGCGCGTCTGAGGTCACAGGCGGCAGACGGGGCTCAGTGCCCTCGCGCAGGCCAGTTACGCCCACCTGCGTGGGGACAAGTCCTCCCTGGGCGCTCCGGCCCCAGCTCGCTCTGCTGCCTGGGAGCCGTTGCAGTCCCCGGCTGCAGTGCCAACGGTAAACACCACCCCCCAACATCAACCAGAGTGTGTCTTCTTAAAAAAAAAAAAAACCCAAAACGTCAGCACCCCCAAAATACTCCTTTGCTGCCCAGACTATTGGCACCAAGAAGAGACGTGACTCCTGCAGCTCTGGACAGACAGGGCGGGCGAGTGGGGGGGAGGCCGCGGGGTGGGGAGGGGGCGGCGGGCGGGCCCCGCGCTGGGCCTGCCGGGGATGGTGACGCTGCAGCTGCCTTTCAGGGGTGAGGATGGTGCGGCTCAGGTCAAGCGCCAGCCCAAGGTGACCTGGCCAAAGGGCAGAGAGGACCGGGGGGCTCCCGCCTGTGGGCTCTACCCTGAGCCCTGTGCCAGGAGGGAGGGAGGCCAGGGACAAGGCTGCGCCCTGCGTGGAGGGAGGGGGCGGAGGCCTCAGCCCCAGGAGCACTGCATGCAGGACCCCACGTCCCCGCCCCAGGGCTGGAGTGCGCGGAAGCCCCGCCCGGCCCGGGGACAGCCCCGCCCCCACTCACCAGCTCCTTCGGCCGCATGTTGTACAGGATCCTCTCGGCGTTCTCGCTGTCGTGCCTGCTCTCCATGATGGCCAGCAGCAGCTTGGAGGCGTTGTTCTAAAGCGGGAGGAGGGGGGAGGGGGCAGAGAGAGCTGCTGGAGTGGCGGCCGGAACGCACCTCAGCCCATGGGGCAGCCAGGGGCCGGCGCGGGCCCCAGGGCAGGTCTGCGGAGCGGGCTCTGGGCCCGAGAGGCAAATGTTCGCCTGCGCACATCTCCCCACTATTCAGAAGTGGGGAACCTCGACGGGGTGCTGCGGGGGCGCCCGTGGGGACGGTGGTCGGGAGGACTCGCGACGTGGGTGCTGGCTCTGACGCAGACCCGCAGGCGCAGACGGCCGGCGGGCAGGGAGGCCCCGCCTGTCCTCAGAGCTGCCGTCAGCCGGCCTGAGCCCTCACGTCACAGGTGCGACTGACAGACACCCGTCGACTGGGGTGACCCGCGGGGGTGCGGGGGTGCCGGGCCAGGCTGTGTGCTCCCCCGGGTGGGGCTGCTGCTCGGGGTGACACGTGCTTCCTCCCAGAGCACGGGGCGCCACGCACCCAAACCGACCCTTGCTGTGGGCGCTCAGTCCTAACTAAATGCTGGGTGGAGCGAAGCTGCGTCGTCCCCGGGGGCAGGGGGGCCCGGCCACACCCCCGCTGCCCCCGCTTCCTGCACCGCCGTCTATGCGCTGAGCACGGGCCCGCTTTTTGGCGAAACCCTGCAGTTCCAGGCCCTTCCGGGACAGTGATAAAGTGCTCACGGCTGTGCAGGAGCGAAAGAGAGAGCAGATCCCAACAGGCCCCGACCTGGGGACAGTGAAAAAGGCAAAGTGCTCAGGGAGGCTGACGCGTTTCGAAACACGCTTTAGACGCCAGGCTGGGCGGCAATTCCGAGACCCGGAACTGAATTTTTGAGCTCCTGGAGAACCTCGGGGACCCCTAAACCGGGGTGAGGGCGTGTTCGTGTGTGTTGGTTCACCTAAGGAGCCAGGCTTTCATCAGGAAGGGCACTGCCGGCTTCTCAAACGTCCACGGGGCCAGCAGTGGCCCCTGGAGCCAGCACCCACCTCCCTGCAGACGTCTGCCTCCCGGCCTTCGCGCGCGGTCCAAGGAACAGGCCGGAGGCCGGGGCCAGTGCCGCTGGGCAGCCACCTTCTGACCCGCCGAAGGCAGACGAGAAACACGCGTTCCCTGAGCGCGTTAAACCAGCCGTTTTCGGCCCCGCACAGGTTCAGTGGCGCTGTTATTCCACTGGCCCTTTCTCCTCAATGGGGGGACCACCGGGACCACGGAGGGGGCGGCGTGCTCTCGGGGCCCCAGCCTGTGCCTCTCAGAATCGAGGCTTTTGGTGCTCAGGTCCTTTGTCTCCCAGCAGCGAGTGACGAGTGCTCGGCCGCTGTGACCCCGGAGCTGAGTACGAAGCTGCTGTCGGGCCGCGAGACCCTTCTCTGGGAGGAGAAGACCGCGGTTCTGCGTTTCCCTCAGAACTTCCCGCGGAGTGGACAAGACTCGCCTCGAACCCCGAGTTTCACAACACTGGCCGCGTTGCATGCGGAGGCGCCACGTGGAAGCCTCCGCGGGACCCTGGCCTGGCTCTCAACTCCCACTTGCCTTCAGCTCCAACACGAGGTCCATCCTCTTCTTTCCCAAAGGATTGATGTCGTTAAGGATCAGGGCGGTGATGATGTCAATGCCGTTGGACTCGTGGGTGGCGATGCAGTTCTGAGGGGAGAGACACAAGCACGCACACACACACACACACACACGAGCACTGGTCGTAACTCAGGCCTCGGAGGTCGACAGGCTTCATTGCCATTGCGATGCAATGCTCGCCACTCCCAGAAATGTCTCTAGGGCAGAGCTGCAAATTTTCCGTGAGAAAGTGGTAAAAAAAATTAAAGACAGATGAAAATCTCTAGTTTCAGAATTAGCAGTGAGCAGCAGGAAAGTCCCCATTGCTGTTACTGGCCGCGTCTCAGCCCGCGGGGCGCGCCCGGTGTGGGGAGCGCGGTGTGCGGCCGGCCGGGTCCCCAGCCCCGTTTTCCCCTTTCGCGGGGTGTTCCGTTCCCTCTGCGTCACCCCGTTGCGCACTGCGCACTTTCACTTAAACCTGACGCTTGGAGGGCCCGTTTCCTGTTTAAGTCACACACAGACGAACCCGCCCCGCCCCCACCCCGACGAGCGCTCCGTTTGCGGGCCCCAGGCCGCATGCTCCTTTCCACGGACCGGACCGCCATCTGGCAGAAAAGCACACCCGAGGTTATAAGTCAATTCACTCGGATGTCCGAAAAAAGTCTTTTCCCACGAGCCTGTTGTAATTTCTTGGTTCCTTTTCATTTGCAATCAGACTACACACACCCTCGGTCTCACCAGGGAACTGAGGCAGAAAGCAGATTTAACAGACGCTAGCCTCGGAGTCACGGTCAGCTGAGACCAGGTTTTTCCTACGCCGCTCAGCTCTGCATGAAGGTCCTGGCCTCGGCCCTGGGGAACCTGGCACACCCCACCTTCCCTGGCCCTGGTGAGCATCGGCCTACCCTCTCCCGCCAGGATACAGCTATAATTTGAGTGACTAAGCGTACTCATCCAAGCACTAATATGAAAACTCACAGCACCCGCAAGATACCCTGCAGAAGCAATGACCCGACCCATGGAGACACTGGGATCCACTCAAAAAACATGCCTCCTGAGAGGCCGAGGTGAAAACTAGCGGGCCTTTCTCTTCTCCGAATGTCTGTGGTGTTAAGATCTGAACCATGCGCTTTCTCATAGGACTTTCAAGCTGTCTTATGTGTGGCGAGGTTTCTCTCTCCAGCTGGGTTTAAACTTCTTGCGTTAAATGGCCACTTTTCGAGTCTTTCCTAGCATTTAAAATAGAGCCCAGTCTTCTGGTGTTAATGGAACCCCAGCTTTAAACTCTAACCCCAGTCAAGTCAGAGTCGGACACTCAAACCGAGCCGAGCCCAGGGAGGACAGAGCCAACACCTGCACCCAGGTAAACTCCTGACGCTTAAAAAAGCACCGGGGCACCTTCCTGACCGTTGGCAAGGTGGCCTCCAGGTATCCTGGTGGCCTTGGCAGCAGCGGGCAGGCGCTACGTGCCCTCTGAACGCATCCCTGGCAACGACCCTTCCGAAACGACAAGCTTCCCCGCCTGCCCCTCGCCCCCCAAACATAAACGGAATTACCTGGTTCTCGTGGCAGGGCCCCTGGCAGTACTCGGTGAGGCTCTCCAGGGTCTGGTTGATGAGGGCGACGTTCTTCTCGTTGATGTAGAGCCCGAGCAGGCCGAGGCCGCCGGTGGTACTGCCGCAGATGCAGTCCAGGAACTGCAGGGTCTCGCACACCAGGTTGTAGTTGGTCTTGTTGTTTTGGCAACGGAGGAAGTTCTGCCGTTGGGCAGTCCCCAGGTCGGGGGAGCGATTCAGAGACAAGAGGGAAAGGGTCAGTCACCCCGCACCGTGTGGACAGTGTCTGACTGGCCGGCACCCCGACCGACTGGCGGGTACGCAGAGGGAGGCAGCGCTGGGCGGAGCGGGAGGGTCGGCCACGCAAGTGTCTACGGCAGGGGCCACCAGCGCTGGCTGGCTCTCTGGGGCACTCTGATGTGGGACGCACTGGAGGGAGGGGGGGCGGCTCTCCCCTGACAACCTGCTCAGGACTCTTGGAGCCGTTTCCAGTTCCCATTTCTCTCCTTCCCACTCCTGCCCCCCGCCAGGTGCTGAGCTCGGAGGCACCTGACGTTTCCAGGGGCAGCGGTTCTTTTGGAAGGATGGCCCGGTCTGCGTGCTGAATGCCCAGAGCCTACCCTGGGGACGGTTCAGCGCAACACAAGGCGTCACAGGCTGGCTCAAGCCCAGAGCCATCGCGGGAACCTGGGCTGTCCCATGTGGCCACTTCCAGTGCCAACGGAAGGGGTGGGAGCGAGTGCGTGTGCGTGCCGCGAGCACGTGCCCGAGGCTGTGTTCTCCGGGGAAGCGGGTGATGTTCACGAGAGAAGCGAGGGCCGGGACTTCCTCGACGAAACAGAGCGAGCCACACTCAGCCACCTGAGGCTGGATGGCACGTGCTCTGCCATCGGACAGCCCGGGTTCAAGTCCCAGCCCTGTGCCCGCTGGGCGCCCTGAGCCTCAGCTCCTGCAGCTCAGGCAAGACCGCGATGACGCAGGCGACGCCGAGCTCCCAGGGCGTCCTCAGAGCCCCTGGCCACTGGGACTCTGACAGAACAGGGAACAAAGGGTTTCTGGAATAGTCGGTTCAACGGATGTATCGTGTAAAATTCCAGAAGGCCATGTCATTCGTTCACTCAACACTTAATTAGCACTTTCTATGTAGCAGATGGTGTAAGTCTGGTATGTCATCCATCTGTCCATCTGTCTGTCTATCCGTCTGTCCGTCCATCCATCATCCGCCCAAGTGTAACCTGTGCACCTACACGCCACACACCGGCAGGCCGCCAGATGCATGTGCACGGGCACACGTACACACTTGCACACACAGAGCAGGCGCCCACACTGGTGCGCAAGAGAGACGGTCCCTGTCCCTGTGGAGACGGTGGGGAGGACAGACAGAGAACCGCATCATTACGCAGGTGTCGAGAACCATCCTGGGTCCTCGACTCGAGGAAACCGGCTGGTGTGAAGGAGCTGAGTGTCGGGGCGAGTGCAGCAGCGGCGCCCCCGGCCGCCCCCCCCAGCGCCCCCAGCCCACCCTCACCTGGAGGTCCCGGTTGTGGTTCTCGCACAGCAGCTGCAGGAAGCGCAGGATGGGCTGCATGATGGTGACGACCGCGCTCATCTCCAGGTCATCCTTGGCCTTGTCCGCCGCGGCCTGGGCGCCCTCGCCGGGCTGGTAGTGGTCGTCGGGGTCGGCCTCCCTCCGGAAGGCGGAGAAGGCCTTCCTGGTGGCGGCGGAGGCCTCCAGCAGCTGGTCGCGGACCTCCTCCGTTATCTGTGTCACGGGCTCTTTGGCTGGAAGACAAGCACGAGACCGTCAAGCCCGCGGGACCTCGCCAGTGCTGGTCGCCGGCTGAAGGCGACGTCCAGAAACGTCAGGCCTCGCAGTCCCGAGGGATCCCCACGGCTGGCCGAGCACTCTAGGAAGCCGGTGCCTTCTCCCCTGCCGCGGGCAGGGTTCAGGCTGAGGCAGGGCCCGCCAGCGCGCTCAGGGCTGTGCCGTGTCTTAGAGGAAAAACCCCAGGGCAGGCTCTGTCACCCCGCACGGCTAGGCTCTGGGCCTCAGCTTCCTCATCTGCGAAGTGGGGACACGTGTGAATTCCACCCAGACAGGGTCCTGAGGGGATCAATGTAATGCTAATCACAACAGTAATTACCGTTGCCGGAGGGGCAAGTGAGCGTGCCCTGCACCACGTGCCAAGGCACTGTGATGAAGCCTTTGACGTGTGCTACCTCGTCTAAGCCCCCAGAGAGCCCTGCCAGGTAAGCGGGCGTTGCAGCGGGGCATTCGACCGCAGCCAGGCTGCCTGGGTCCACACCCTGGCTCTCCTGCCTTCGAGCTCAGGTCTTTAGCAAGGACAAGTGAAGAAGTAGCTCTCTGCCTCGGTTTCCCCACCTGTACTATTCTGCAGGGTTGACGCGCATTCCAAACGGAGCAATGCATGTTAAGGGCTCTGAACGGGGCCCGGTTCCCAGCAGGCGCTTGGAAAACGTCACCCATTCCTCTTTCTCCCCGTTCTAGGCCGGCGGTTATCAACCGGGCGTGACTCTGCCCTCATCCCCACCCAGGGGACAACTCCCCACATCTGGAGACGTTTCCAGAGACACTATCTGGGGCTGGGCACCTGGCATCTCCATGTAGAGGCCACACGTGCGGCTGAGCGTCTCACGGTTCAGCCCCGAGAGCAACCGTTGTCCAGGCGTCAGACGCCGTGGCTGGGACGCCACCCCGTTCTCATCTGAAACAAGGCTCAGCGCGGTTCACTAACTGCTCGCAGCCGCCTGACTCGGCACTGGTGGGTCCACCCTCCCCTCCCTAACATCCCTTCCCTTCCACTGAGATGACGGATAAAAAGCTTCACGAACTATCAAACGTGTCAGAGAATTGGCTGACAAAAAAATGGACATCCAGTTCTAAAGCGTGAATCTTCCTCAACGTTCTCGAACATTAAATGGAAAATTACAGAAAAGCCTTATTCGTGGATTTCCTGCCAAAAAAAAAAAAAAAAAAACCCTGGAGCTGAACCAAGAGGAATGTATATTAATTTACTAAACAAGCAGAACCTCCACAGCAACAGGAATTCAGCTAGGAAGAATTACATCATGACCACATTGGCTTTTTTCTTCCAAAGGGAACACCGTTTTGAGTCCAGAAGTGACGGAAGGCCAGAGGAAAGCAGGCGGGCGGGGGCTGCGTGGGGCGCGCACCTTTCTTCCGTGACGGGGCGTCTCTGTCGACCTCGTCGTCTTTCTTTTTATTCCCCAAGTCACTGGTGTTCACCGTCACCGTCGCCTTGATCTCTTGCTGGGCCACCTTCATTCGGTCATAGAAGACCTTGAAGAATTTCTCCGACTTCTTGTCCTCTGTTAGTCGGCAGAAAAAGGAATGCTGCCAAAGAAAAACCACAGATTTTCGACACTGAGACAGACCTGTGACTGAATCCCACTCGAGACACCCAAACCTCACGGCGGTCACAGTCAGCCGCAAAACTTCACTAATGGCCCAAGTTCAGACCGAAGATAAACACCATTCTATGCACTACCTGTCTCTGGATTCTAGGGCCTGAAGTTTTTTTTTTTTTTTCCCTTTTACAGAGCCTTTAAAGCAAATGCCACAGGATATCTTCGCTGGAGCAGTCACACGGGCTCAGGAAGCAAACTAAGGGGTGCTGGGCAGATTTTAGCCAACTAAGAACAGCCCCTCTTACCCAAATGACAAAACTACCCCACCGACAATGAAAATGAAATGTATTTTTGGTGATTGCAGCGGGGCTAGTCATTTGTTTAAGGACTTCTGTGAGTCCCTCCTTCGGAACAGCCTTGTGAATACATACGGATGAGTAAGACGTGCTACCATGCCCCTACGAGGCTCCACACTAGGTTAGGATGCCACGTCCCTAAGGAAGACTGAACTGTGTATGCAAAAAGTGCCCCAGAAGCTACATGATTATATCGTAGAAGCGCAGAGCTGGCAAGGAGGCCCCCGGGCTGGAGTGATCCCAAAATCTTCATGGAGAATGTGATTTTTCAAATTGGGCTTTGAAGGACAGGTGAGGGTGTTCAGATAAAGCAGCTCGGAATTAACAGGTAGCTTGCCTCTTGGAGACACACTTGTTTTAGACCTGCCGCACGCCACAGTGCGACTGTTGACGTGGAAACACAGCATGGTGTCTCGACTTCGTTTATGAGTTCTGCTTCCCGCCCCTTCGCAAACACCGCGCTGTTGTGAATTATTTACATAAAAATACAATACGGTCATTTCCAGAGGAATAAAACAAAGCTCCAAACAATATCCCTGCTTCTCCCAGTTGGGTCTTTCTGCCAATTTCCTATCCTCCCCCACGTGGAAAGACGGCTCGTGTCTACACAAGGTGGCCCTCGGCTCGCGATCCCAGAAAAACTACCACCTTCGCAGCGCCTGGAAGCCCCCGACCGCCCCGTCTCTCACCCCCGCACATACAGGTGCCTGAT
The DNA here is from genome assembly GCF_014176215.1 of Rousettus aegyptiacus. Taxonomy (NCBI): domain Eukaryota; kingdom Metazoa; phylum Chordata; class Mammalia; order Chiroptera; family Pteropodidae; genus Rousettus; species Rousettus aegyptiacus. The sequence continues at coordinate 157,456,844 of NW_023416307.1, forward strand.
CCAGGAGCCCCCCGGGGGCCGACACGTTTCTCTGCTGACTTCCGTCACTCTGACCCCCTCGCCTCCAGCCCGTGGGCTACTCCGACAGATGTCCGTCCCACGTGACCACAGAGCACTTCTCCACCGACCCGCTCCCCCGCCTTGCTCAGGACGCGGGACCTGCCCTTCCCACCTGCGTGCTGTCCCTTCCACTACGACCGCTCCCGAGCGTCACCTACTGTTCGTCCTTGTCACTGTGTGTCACTGGGCCCTCCCAGACCGCGACTCTTTGGAACAAGTGCGAGTCTTTAACGTCCTCCATTGCCTTTTATTGCCTCTTTTCTTTAGGTTTCTCAGTATTTTATCCATCCATCCATCCATCCGCCCACCGACCCACCCACCTGTCCATCTGTCCACCACTGACTGTGCACCTGTCACGAGTCGGGCACTGTGCCATCACTGGAGATACAACAGCGAAACGAAGCCTGAACTGTCCCCGAGAAACCAGAAGCTGGCGCGGAATGGACACAGTGATTCGATAACCACCCTGGTGACCGTTTACTGAAACAGCCTGTTATCCCCGAGAACCTGTCCCAGGAGACTGCAGGTGAACACCTGTTCCTCCCTGGCCCACCCCCGCCCCGGTTCTCCCCGCGGCCAGGGCCCCCTCGCCCCTCGGGCTCGCCACCAACGTCAGCTCCCTGAGCATCCGACGTGGCGGCCACGCCGGCTGCTTGTTCTCACGTGCCCTGTTTTATTTTCTTCAGCAACTGGCCTCTGAGACGACGCCACGGAAGGACTCTCCCGCCTACGGCCTCTCGCACGCGGGGGTGGACGCCCGCTGGCCCGGCCCGCGGCCTCCTGCGCGCCCAGACGCGGCCCGGCACGGGGGCGGTGCGCCCTGGTTATGTGACGAAGGAGCGACCACGACCCAGCACGTCGGGCTGCTCTTCACTGACACCCCGACACTTCCCACTTCTGTATTCATTCAGTGGACAAGACAGAAACGACCCCAATGGAGGTGAATTCTGAAAAATCGCTCAAATATGAAGAACTAACTTCTAACCGTCCGCTTCTTTGAGAGACAACGCGTCCACGGACAGACAAAAGGAGGTGTGTGGGGACAGAGAACTCCACCTACTGCCACCCAACTGTGGTGGCTAAATTCCGCCTCCCCCTCCCCGAAAACAAGGCTTCATCTCCCGGCGTCGAGAGCCAACTGCCAGAGGGCGGTCGCTTGGGGCGGTGAACCCCGTCGCTGTGCCAGCATCTCCTCGCTGCACGGGGGGCAGCGTAGAAAGTGGCCATCTGGCCTGCTGCCCAGGGCGCTCGCTCCGATTCCGGCTTCTCAGGGGACACATGGAAGACCCGCCCAGGGGCAGGTGCTTCGGGGGCAGACCCAAGCTCACTGGCAACAGGTCAGTACCTGGCGTGGCTTTAAGGAAGGAAGCCGAGGGTCAGGGCAGGTGAGGGAGTCGCCGCTGGCAGAGGCCACCTCCTGGGCGGCTGTGGCGGGGGGAGGGAAACTAGGCCTGGCCGCTGTACGCCAAGCTCAGAAAACAGGACGAGAAGGGCGGAAACACGGGCCGCGGAACGCCGAGGCCGCGCATCCGGTTTGCACGTGTCCTCCTTTCCCCCCAGACGCCATCTCTGCACGCAGAGGCACCACATGCAGGGAGGTACAGGGGCCCGCCAAGGCCACACGGAGTCCTCGTCACCCGACTGCCCAACCCGGTCCCTGGGACCACGCTGGGTCCTGGTGGAACCGACAGGCTCCGTTTACTCTCTTGTCTTTGGATGACTGTCCAGTGGACGCGGTTTGTTTCCCAGGGCTGCCTGAGCCGGACACGGGCTGAGTTGCTGAGAGGCCTCGGATCGAAACAACGACGGAGCTACCCTTTCAGATCTGCCTTGAAAATAATCAGACGTTGCTCAATGAGCCTGGCGGCCACCCACCTGCAGCCACCCCAACCCTCACCAAGACACAGAGCACGGCTTGTGAGAAGCCTGCTCGTTTCTGAGCAAAAGGCGCCCCAATTTAGGGCCTTGCAGACAGTGGTGGCGACTCTACAGTCAACGGGCGGGCAGTGGGCAGGAGGGGTGTGGGCACCCCTTTCTTTGGGGCAAGAGGTCACAGTTCCAAATACCATTCAGGAAGAAGAACGGGAGACCGGGCCTCCCCCGTGCACTGAACACACAGCGGGGTACACGAGCAGACACATGCCATGTCGAAAGGCCATCCTCCCAGAGTTTAGAGATGTGGGAGGAAGACAGGCTTTGCGCCCGGACGCAGAGCCAGCCAGCCCGCACCTGCGGGGCCAGAGGCCACTGTGACGGGGGGAGCCCTCCGAGCGCGTCTTGGCTAAAGGAGGGGCCATGACAGGAAGCAGACGGGACGTGACCCAGGACGCAGCCCGGCGGGAGTGTGGGTGGTCTGGGCGGGGCAGGCCACCGTGCCAAGACTGTGAACCCCCACAGCGGAAGGCTGTCCACGCTCGGTCGGTCCAGAAGCCCACACGCTGGGCCCGGAGAGAACCCAGAGAACAAGCTATTCCGCTTGGCTGCCCCGGACGACATGACCCTGCCACGGCCCGTGACAGTCAGACTGGACGCTCCCTTCTCTGCTGCAGAACGAATCATTCTCAGGCGAATCCAAGAATTTGAAAAATGTGAACACTGAACAGGGCGTCAAGGGCCGAGGTTCCAGCTGACGGAACCTCCCCGCCGGGGTCGTTGACTTTTTCTTTTCACTCTGCCTCGGGCACGCGGAGACCTCGGCCGTGGCCCCAGGAGGCTTGGACACCCGAGAACAGACACTGTGCAGGTGACGGAGTGACAGCAGTGGCTCCCGAGGTGTGGGGTCTACCTCCTGGCTGTCTTCCTGCGCCTGTTTGCCACTTCCTGGGGACGCTCCCTCTGTCACTCACACTACGGCAAGCGGTAACTGAACACGGCCTGTTCGCCAGGCGATGCCGAGGGGCTTGACCCACATCACATTGTTTCATCCCTAGAACCACCCACGAGGGAGCTGCGAGCAAGAGCCTCATTTCACGGAGGAGGAAACCGAGGCCCGCAGAGGTGAGGGCGCTCGCCGAGTCACTCCGCTGGGAGGTGGGCGGAGGGGGCTGGGGCTCCGGCCCCACCTGTCTGAGGCCACAGTGCAGGCTCCCAGGCACTCTGCTTCGTTACACACCTGTCACCTGTGCGAGAGTTTGTTGAATGCAAGCACCTCTGACTTTTTATAACACCTGCTCCACAGGTACGGAGAGGTGTGGGGGGTCCTCAGGTGAACCGTCAGACTGCCGGTGACGCCCGCTGGACACGCTGTTCACGTGGCTCCTGCACGGGCCCCTGCTCCTTGGCTAAGGTCACACGCTGTTCCCAAAGCCAGTGCCACGCGGTGACCGCTGCCGGTCTCCAACCCTTTCCTCAGAATGCGGTGGCGACCACCAAAACCCTAAGCTCGTGAGTCCTGAACAAGGTGGCCAGACAGTGAGGCATCGAGCTGGACGGGCGGAAAACGAAGCTCCAGCCTCGGCGCCTCACTGACCAGCCACGCGACCTCAGGCATCGCGCGCTCCTTGTCAGAACGGCGACCCCCGCCCTCCGCCCTGTGGCGCCGCGTGGAGGCTTCGCCCACCGAGGCTGCAGGTGTGCGACGCTCTGCGTGGAAAACTCTGGTTGCTGCGGGGAGCTAGGCGGATGGAGGGAGCTGGTGGTCCCCGTCGGGCGACTCCTCTTGCGAAGGAAAAGCGAGGGACAGTACGACGGGCAGGTGAGCGGCGCCGGGTGCTATGCGGTGGCCGAAGTCAGGTGTCCGAACGTGGCCAGGGGCGAACAATGCCAGCTGACACCGGTTGGCCGGGACGGCCTCTGAGTGCACACCGGAGGGCAAGTCGCCGTCATGATGAAGCTTAAAAAACACCCGGCTGCAATCTGACCAGTTTGGAAGCCGCTCAGGTTCCTTCCGACACAGAGAGAGACCGTTTCGCTCCACTCCTCAGAGCTTAATCTGCCTAAAGGCAGGACGCCGGCTTCTGGTCCGGCATTCCTCCTGGACGGCCCCAAACCTTTCAACGCGAACTGTGTTTTTCAAAATTTCTAACCAATTCTCTTGACTTCAGGAAAAGCATGATGTATGACGTGAGTCTAATGGTTAATAAAAGGGGCGTGAGAAGCTACACATTCTCTCTCACTCCACGGAGCCTTTTGTGAGGTGCGAGGGGTTGTGACCCATAAACACGTGGGGCTCTCAGCCCAGCTACCACTGTGAGGATGTTTCCAGCTGTAACGAGTCCAGAAATCAAAAACCCTTCAAGGCAGGAAAGGAGACGAAGCGACCACAACTGGTTCTCTGCATCGTCACCTCTGGAGGACGAGGACCAACACCTGCTTCGACCCCTTGGCTGGGGCGGACGGGGAGCTCACTGCGGACGCCAGTGCCGAGAGGGCCGTGGGGGGCTGGGGACGCGCCGGCCGCCAGGGAAGGGGAAGGCCGATGCGGTTGACCGTCCTGATGCTGCTAACAGAACCAGCTCCGTCTTTCGTGAGCAGCAAAATCCACCCGGGTCCGTTAAGGATGGCTTTTCTCCTGAGATGGGGGTGGGGGCAGGGCCTGCAGCACTGAGGTGGGCCCCCTGCTGAGAGCCTGGCAGGGATGCGGCTGTCCCTTCCCACCCCGCTGGGGGACTCGGCCCGGGGCGTCGAGAAAGAGGACTGACCCAGGAAGTGAAAGGCGAAGACCCGGGTCCTTGGTCTCGCTTCTGCTCTGCGTTCCTGAGGGGCAGTCAATCCACACGGACCGACGCCTCCTGCCCTGAAGGGTCCCAGGTCCCCTGGAGCGTCCAGCTCACGCCGCGGTCAGGCCCACTCCCGTGCCTGTGTCCGTGCAGAGCAGCGGGGGGCTCAGGGTCGGGTGGCGGGGTGACCGCAGAACTGGGAGGGCTGGGCTGGGTCGCCGACGAGCCTGTGGCCTCAGCTTCCTCATCAGTCGTGGGGAAGGGAGGGCGAGGCCGCCCCTTGGGGGGCCTGGAGGATGGAGGTGACCGAGGCCAGAGCCTGGCGCCTGGCACCTGCCACTTCCCTTTCCCTGCTCTCAACAAGCCAACTGCCCCAAACGCGCTCAACCACAGAATCTGCAGAAAAACGCGCTGCGGCTGCGGGGTCAAGGACGCAGGCCGGCAGACAGCACGCTGTCCAGCAGAGCGAATGCCCCCCCTTCCCCCCTCCCGGTCCCCTGCTGCATCTGACTAACACTCACCACAGACCCTCCGGGCCCCGAAGGATGTGCGCCGCGCCTCGCCGTTCCCCAGTCCCACAGGCCCGTTGCCCTGGGTTCTGGCCCACCACGCGGCTCCCGCCTGGCTGCAGAGAACGCCCCGGGACCTGCCCGGGGGACACGCAGACGGCCGAGCACACGGGGATGGGGGGTGGGGCGGGTTGGCGCTACCCAGCACTCCTCCGTGTGACTGCTGCTCGGGGCCTCATGAGCAGGCCCCGGCCCCGCACCCAGTGACAGGCGTCCGATCCGGGTCCAGCAGCCCTTCCGTCCCCAGCTCCCACTCCCGGTGGCGACACTCTGACCACGCTGGCCTCCCTCAGCTCTTGCAGCTGCTAGGCCCGTGCACGGCTGGTTCCCCTCTCATCTCTTGGGTCTCAGCTGAAACGCCACCTCCCCAGAGAAGCCTTCCCTGACTACCCCGCGCGGCTTCTTCGTGACGCTCCACACCCCACTCACGTGTGTCCCGGTTTGTTATCTGTTAACTGGTTTAGGATCCATCTCCACCGACAGACCATGAGCTCCGAGGGCTGGGACGCACACGGTCTCACCCCCGACTGCACCATGGCCGTCATGGGGCGCCCGACACCCAGAACGTGCCCCACAAACGTGTGCCGCATGAGCGCACGCACAACGGCCCTGAGGGATTTCCAGAACACTGAGGTCAAGCTGAGCTCTGCATCCAGGCAGCTGCAGAGGACCCCAACCACCAGAGGCTCCCGTCTGTGAGCGCCTGGGCCTGCCAGACGGGGCAGGGCCATGGTCCAAGGCCGGCCGGAGGCGCACCGCTCAGTGCACCCCCGGGGCGGGCTCGGGCTGGCCGGAGAGCCTCGTCCATCCCGAGAAGGGTGAACGCCTCTGGCCTCGTGGACACTTGCGTCATGATCAGGGAGCAGGGAGGACGGCCCCCCAGCGCCTGGCTCCCTCGCCGGACCCGGTGGCACGGGGTCTGGGCTCAGCGGTCCACGCTGGCGCTGCAGGGAGGCGAATACAACACAAACACAAAACCGTGCAGCGGCCGCTGCGGAAACGCGTCCTCCTCTTTTTCTAGGTCCTGAATTCAAAGGGAAACAAGTGGTCAGGTGGTTTACAGGACTGTCCCCTTCAGAGCCTCGGACATTTTGATGCAAAGTGCAAAAACCCGGACGTGGGAAACGGGTAGCAACATCGAGAAGACCTCTGACACTTTCAAAAAGGAACTCAGCAGGCCTCGGAGACGTTGGTGGGCAGAGATGCCCTGGGAACGAGCAGCCCCAGGGCAGAAGCGCCAGGGCCAGCGGTGACTCGGGCTGTCGGGCGGGCGGGGGTCAGAGCTGGGGGGAGGTGCGCCTTCGGGCCCCCACGGCAGGACCTCCTGCTGGCAGCATCTCCTGGGAAAACATCTCAGCCCCGAAGCCAACCCTGCTGGAGCAGCTCCCAAGGGAAAGCCCCCCCCCCACCCCCCCGGTCCCGCAGAGGGGAACGAAGTGACGGCCTCGGTCTGGAATCCGGGGATGTTTTATGCAGATGTCCGTCGCAGAGGCAGCAAGGGGAAGTCGGCCTGCCTTTGATTATTCAGACAGCCCACTGCTCTTGTGAATTGCACAACTCTTGGGCAAGGCTGGGGTGGGTTCTGGGATTAAAAAAAAAAATTTGTTTTTAAAGTCTGTCCTCACAGGAACTACTTTTTCTTTTCTAAGAACATTCCATTGTGACTTCGCTACTCATGTCTTGTAAACGCCTCTGCTCTGGTGGGAACATAGCTGACATGGCCAGGCCAGCTCGGAAGGCCCGTGGCCACCAGCAGGCCGGCCGGCCGGGGCGCAGGTGGCCCTTCCTGGGGCCGCCGCAGTTCCGCTTCCCTGCTGAGAACCGCATGGCCTTTCTACTCACTTATTTTTTTTTTAAATCCTGGCTGAGCAATTTCAACCTACAGCCTTCGAGTGACTGCATCTGCCCAGGCCCCGAGAATGCCAGCTGGGGGACAAACACCCCCCCGTTGTCATGGGTTCTAGCTCCTCATGCACCAGACGAGCCAGGTGCCACTGCCCACCCAGGCCACGCGCACTGAGGAGGATGCACGGGAGCACTGACGGCGCCCCCTGGGGCCCTGCCCCTGTCTGCCCCCCGACCCCCGACCCCCCGGCCATGGGGCCCCATCAGCTTGGGGCAACCCCATCGTGGGGCGTCAGCTTCCACCGGGCAAGATGAAAGATGTCCAGGATAGGCCCCTATGATGGAGGGCCTGGTGGTAAAAAAAAAAAAAAAAAATCCCGGGAAAGGGGCGGGCAGGGAACAACACACCCCGGCCAACACCGCTCCGAGGTCCGGAAGCCACACAATGGGACGCTCTGAGCGGGGGACGGAAAAATGTCCTGTTTCCGGTGACAGGTCCCAGAATCACGAGGAGGTGTGAGAAACAAGGACACTTATAGGTCTAAAAAAGAAGGGGAGAAGGAGAAGAGACGAGAACGGCGGGAGGAAGGAGCCAGGGAAGGGGGGTGAGATCGCGCGCAGACACCATGGCAACGAGGCCGTCCACCTACCCCGGCCGCCCACCCGCGGCCAGATTCTGTGCTGACGCACTTGAGAACAGGCTGGTTCCTACCAGCTCAGGAAGGTGAGCAAACCCAGAGCTCATTAAACCCCTTCTCAGCGACTCTCGTCTGCCTGCAGACAGTGAGCAAGGAGGGTATAAATAGAAGTTACATAACGGCTCTTTGTTGATTCCTGTGCTTACCCCAAAATGCGGCATGACCTTGTTTTGTTCCGAGGAGTTTTCTTCGGCGGGCTGGTGGGGGACTTTGATCTAGGTGGGGATCGTCCTAAAGTTTAAACAGCAGGCTACGGATTTCCAGGTGAAGAGCAGGTGCTTGGGGTAGCGTCCAAGTTCAGAATGCTCGGGGTCAAGTCCTCCTCAGGTGAAAAGTGTCCACTCTCTTGCCACAAAACTTAAGGAATAGTGTGGCTGCCACTTAGGACGTTTCCTGGTGAGGCCAGGGTTCATTTGACCCCTACCCCAACCCTCCCAGAGCAAGACCCATTAATGAAATGGCTTCCCAAGTTTCCTGCAGGAGGTCGGGAAACGCACGTTTAGAGTTAACCGATGCTTTCTCAATACCTCCGGGCGTGATCGGCTTTTTCTTTTGTGACAAGCAAGACAGTGGGAGCCCAGTGGGTCGCCAGGGCCTCCCTGAGACGCCGACACGGCCTAGGTGGGCAGTGACGTGGTACCTTGACATCGGCCCAAGCTCGCCTGAGCCCCGTGCCGGCCAGGGCTTCTGAGCAGACCCTGGGCTTTGGCGTCTTCACCAGAAGGTGGTTTCAGAGGAGCGTGCGCTTACAGGGCTCACTGTGAGCCCCGGTCCCCGGCTGTCTCGTCTAACCTGTCGATGCCACGAAACTTTGAGCAACTGTCGCCATGGGAACGTCCCCTCTGAAGTATCATTCAAGAAACGTCACGGGTGCTGGGGAGCCCCTGCCCTCGGTCTCAGCAACCGTTCCCACCCCCTAGGACCTCGGAACATGGTGCTTCTATTGACAGGACTTTGGAGTCTCGGAGGCGAGGGTTTTAGATGCAGACGCCTCCCAGGGACGGCGGTCAATCCCACAGGACCCGGGGGAGTGCTCTGACAGCCTGAGGGTGTGCAGGCCCCACTCAGCGCTCCGGCTCTGTCCACAGTGGCTTCAGTACCTCACCGCGGCCGGGCCGAGGGCCGGGCGGCTGCGACAGCTCAGGGCGCGGCCCCAGCACGAGGCTGTGACTGTCGTCCGCCTGCTCGGAGGGGCGTCCTTTCTCATCGGACTGGAGGGTGGTCAACAAGACCGTGATGCATAGATCCAGGCTGAAGAAAAGTCCACCTCCCCTGCTGCACCCCGCCCCCGTCCCGGGCTGGTCACTGAGGCGCGGGGGCCACCTCTCAGCTTCGCCCCATGAGCCTGTGCCCAACCCCCTTCCCAGTCCCCGGGAGGGAACCAGGCTCTACCTTCTACAGTCTGAACAGCGTGGATCCGCTGGGAGCCCATACGTCTCCACGTCCCGAGGCAGCAACGTTGCCAGGTAACAAATGTGGAAATATACTCAGAAAACTGTCTGTGACAATATACAACCTCCGCTCTGCAGCTGATAACCGAGGGAGTGTTAAAACACCATGTTCTCTTAACACCCGGGCCTCGGGTGTGAAAATAAAATTAAACGGGATACTTCCTCTTGTAAACAGAAGACAGGCATACAACTCACACACACGCACCCACTAGCTGGAAATAGTACAGGGGTTTGTGAGAGCCATCTGCAGTGCGCCCCAGCAGTTACCGGCCCCGGCCGCGCACGCGACCTCCGGAAGCTCAGAGAAACACGACTGGGCAGCAGGCGTCTGTCGGGGGCGAGTTCACCTCTGCCTAGGGAACGCTGCTCATGAAAAGGACCCCGTGGAAACAAAAGAAAAATTCGCATACTGTGTAAAACTGAACTTGCTTCCATCGTGCAGCACACACTTCGACTTTAGAAACCCACTGGTGACCACACAGTGACCACTTGCTGCTCATATCGGGCGACCAGTGTGTCCGCCCCCCGCCCTGCCCCCAGCAGCAGCGAGACGGACGCTGAGCTCCACATGTAGGACGCCAGGCCGTGAGCCAAGAGGCTGCCCAGCACGGTGCAGAGTCGAGAGATTCTTGAGTTCAAATCCCAGCTCTGCTAACTGGGAGACTTTGGCTAAGATCCCTGGCTCTTGAGACTCGGTCCCCTCCTCTGTAACCGGGGCTAGCCCACCTTGCCCGGATCAAGTACGTCTCCGCGCCCAGCACCGTGCCTGCCCCAGGACAGGCACGTTATAAAGGCACTAAGTCCCTTCCCCGTCCTTCCCCAAACGTGAACAGTCTTCGACCAGCCAAAGACGCGAATGTGGGGGGAACCCAGTACATTTCGCTGCTTTGTGCAAAACGGGCAGAAGCTGAGCTCTGACGAGCCTCACATGATGCCTTCGGACGCGAGCAGGAAGCCAAATCGTCAGGAACGTCGCCGTCATCGGACTCTGTGCAAGCGCCCTAACTCAGCGAGCTGCCCTCTGCCTCCACGGAGAGCAAGTTACACGAGCGAGTTTCCTCGTCACTGGTTTGCATAGACCTGGCGGTCCGGAGCTTGCTGGAAGGGGAGTGGCTTGCACGGCACGTAGAGTTTTTACTTGGCCAACCAGACGCCCGGCCTATAGGAAGTCATTCACAGGCCGAAGACCGGCCGCACGAGCTGTCTCGGAACGTGTCCAGAAGGCAGAGCCCAGCGACAAGAAGAACCACCAAGGGCAACACCATCGACTCTCATCTTCTGCACTGAAGGGGGTGCCCGGCCCCCCTTTCCTCAGACCCTGGGGGACGGGCCGTGGGCCCTGTCTGTGCCAGTGAAACTGGCGGAGCGGCTCCCCCGCCCCCAAGGCGTGCAGCAACACGGAGAAGCCAAGGACCCAGCCTGCGGCAGGAGACACTCCCGGATGCGGCCACCAGCCAGCTGTGACCCTGAGCAAGTCACTGGACCTCTCGGAGCCTCTATTCCGTTCTCGGAAAGAGCGGCTGCAGCAGCGCCTGCCCACTCGGCGTCACCGCGCAGCGCGAACGAGACCGAGCGGCGGCGGCGCCTGGCCCAGCCGCTGGCCCACGGGCACAGCCCGGGGACTCATTGCTCTCACTGCCAGATGCGGGGATTCCTAAGAGGAAACGACAGAGGACGCGCCTAGGAGGCGTCTCCAGAGCCGCGTCACGTTTCCCTCGGGTTCGGAGGCGCCGCACGCGCCCCCGCGCGTACACGAGGCGTCCCTTTCAAACGGTAACGACCACCGCGTGATCGTGCTTCACATCCGCGTGCTCATATCCGCAACAGGCTGAGGGGGAGGGTGCTCGAGGACCGGGGCGGCCACGGAGGGCCGGGGGTGATTCGCTCAGCGGGCATTTGCGGAGCGGCCACTGCGGTCCGGGGGCTGGGGTGTGAGAGGCTAGACCCTGGGAGAGGCGACGCTCGTGGGCGGGGAGGCGCGGAGGAGGAAGACGTGCGACCAAAAAGCACCACGGCGACCACACCTGCTCCCCACGCGTCACCTCATTTAGTGCCCGGCCCGGCAGAGCGGGGTTCTCCGCGTGGGCTCAACGCGCAGATGAGTTCCCTTCACGCCTCACACGTAACGACCTCTCTGGGAACCTCGCGGGGAAGACAGACTTGGTCTCTGTTCCCTTGGGTCTTACAGTGACCCCTCCATTCAAAGTGTGGGGACGGCCCAAAGACAAAGACCACCGGATACGCCCCAAGACAGGACCTCTGCCTCGGGGGGCCAAGAGGAAGTTTTCAGGGTAGGGGACGTTTCACACAGTGGTTGGGGAGCGTGCCAGGCAGAGGGAGAGAGGGCGTGTCCCATGGGAGCAGGGGCGTCTGAGCACGCCGCTGAGGACAGCGCGAGTCGGGCTGCGGGTGCGGAGAGCCAGGCGGGGCCCGATCACGCAGCGCGCCAGGGCGCGTCGCCAGGGGGCCGTGGCGTCCGCACTCTGTGGAAGGGAGGCTGAGCCGGGGAGTGTGGTGGCCGGCCTTCCGTTCGGGGGACGTGGCTGGCGGCGGCGCAGACGGGAGCAGTGTGTGGGGCGACAGGCTATCTCGGCCACCCAGGGGGAAGGCGCTCAGTCTCCAGACGCCCCCGTCGTGGCAGGCGGTGCCAAGCCCGGCTCCTCCAGCCCCGGCTGGGCCACCCGAGCTGTGTCACTTGCCCTCAGGGTGCCAACCACCCGGCTCACCATCTCACTATCGACCCCAACTGGATGCTCGCTACAAGATGGCAGAGGGTCGCGTGGGCACAGAGTGACTCTTGATGAACAGCCAGAGGGCGACCGATGGCATCACGGTTTTGAGCTTGGGGACCTGGAGGGGAGCACTGACCTGGACATGGAACAGGACAGGGCAAGCGGGGGTGGGGCGGTGCTGACGGACATGCCAGGGTCGCGCTGGGAGTGAGCGCAGCCGGAGAGGAATCTGGGAACGAGCAGAGGTGGGGCCGGGAGCGCTGCCCTCGGGTGCCCACGGGGGTGGGGGGGACGACGGCGACGTCACCGAGGGAGTCTGGAGGAGAAGACGGCCAACCGGCTGGAGACCTGGCCTCAGCGTTTTGGATGTTTTAGGCTTAAAGGTCAAACGCCGCCAGGAAACCCTGTGTTTGCCCCAAGGAAACCCTCGGCAGGAGGTGGCGCCAGGCCATCAGGAGGTGACCTGAAGTGTGCTCTGGGGCGGGCCGGTCCGAAAGCCCTGACCGATGGAGACTCTGCCGCTGCTCAGGGGTCTGGGGTCCCAAGCTGCACACACGGGTCTCCCAGGGCGTGAGCAGCCTTCTCTGCCCCCTAACGCTGAGCCAAAAGGAGGCAGGCGGGGGGGCTGTACCACATCCTGGGAGAGGCAGTGCAGGAAAGGGGAGAGCACTCCCTATCTCCCCCCCCCCCCCCGAAAGAAATTAGGAAAGGAGAAGCAGAGCCGTCCTTCCCTGCACTCCCACTGATCAGCCGAGTAGGTGGCCAGAACACCCTGGCACTAGTCGCCTGGTGAATGTTTACCTGAGACCTATTTTTGCTGCACCGGTGATGAACACGGGGCCGAGGGGAGAAGTCCTGCTTCCCCCTGAGCAGGTTAGCCTTTGACAGCAGAGTCACCACACACAGGGGCTGGGCAAAGGCTCTCTGCAAAGGGCCGCACGGAAGATAAATACTCGAGGCTCTGTGGGCGACTCGGTCTCTGCCACGGCTTCTAAACCCGAGTCGCACGAGGGCAGCCACGAGGGTGCTAAAGGAACGAGCGTGGCTGCGTGCCAATAAAACCTGGTTTCCCAAAGCAGGCGGCTGGCCGGGTGGGAAGGGCCAGCCGCAGGGGTCCGCCGCAGCTCAGATGGAGGCAGGGAGGGGCCTTCCCCGCCCGGAAGCCCGGAAGCTGCTTCGGAAAGCCGAGGAGAACACAGACCTCCCGGTGGAGCTGGAGGAGAGGGGGAGAGAGACAGGGAAGGAAGAGGGAGGGAGACGGGCCGGACCCCCTGTGGATCCGACCAGGGAGGTGAGGGCGTGGCTCGCTCCTGAGGGCGTGGCTCGCTCCGCAACTTTCCGCGTTTCCTCCGACGCATCTTCCTGACGCATCTTCCTGCTGTTCGATCCTACGTTCCAGATGACTCCTTCTAGAAGCTAATTCCCGCATGTGAGTTTTGCAGGAAGAAAGCAGATTTATGTTCTTCCAGAAAGCTCCCCGCCCCGCCGGGCATCCCAGACACGGAGGACCGACAAGCAGACGCATGGAACTGTCCGCTTCTGCCTGAATGCTGGCCTGGCTGCTCAGCCACGGCGGGAGCTGACGCCGGCTCCCCGACTCCCCAGACGCATGGGCAGGGTGCACACGGTGCCCTTGCGCCACCTGCACGGGCGCGTGCTGACAGCCGCCGCACTGACTCCGGCCCCCGCGTGACCGAGTGTCGGCCCCCCGCCTGGAGAGCGGCAGGAACTGCGACCAGGAAGGAGCTGTGGGACCTGTCACTGTCCTTCTCAGGGGAGTTTGCCCAGGCCCCGTATTCCCAAGGATGGGAATGCGCTTGAACTTTGAGTTTCTGCCTCGAAATCTGGGGTTAGAGCAGCCGTCCCGACAGACCCTTGTTCGGTGACGTGCCATTTCCTGGGGATGGAGAGGAAGGACAAGATGCACACGGCCAAGGAATTATTTGGACCAAAAAAGAGAGAAAAGGAAGGAAAGACAAAGGCCTGGGTCAGGGAGCATGTCATGCCACAGTGAGCGCACGGCCCTTGGCCTGCTCTGCCCAGGGCGCCCGTCAGGGTCGGGAACCCACACCCGAGGTGCCGGGGTCCCCCGACCTCTGAACCTCGAAAGTCATTTCACGGGGACTCGGGTGGATCGTGTATGAAAACAACAAAAAACAGAGCACCGGCCGCCCCAGGCCGTGGGGGCGAAACCCAAGAAGTCAGATTTCTGATGGAAGACACGTTTACTAAAATGAAGCATATTTTTAAATAAAAATGTTAGTAATAAAAACTGCCACATCTCAAGAATTTTCCAGGCCCCAACGCCGCATGGAGCGCCGTGTGTGAGCCGCCCTGTCTCTGAGAGGCGGGCGCCCAGCCAGGAGCCGGGCTGAGGGGTGGAGGAGGCAGGACTCGGCCCGGTGGCCACCCCCACGGCCACCCCCGTGGGCCATCCAACCGCCGTCTCACAGACGAGAACACTGAGATGCGCTGTGTCCTGAGGAAGTCCAAGGTCACCGGCTGGGGTGGGGGGGTGGAGCTGGATTCCGACCAGCTGTTTCCAGGCCGGAGGCCAAGCTGCTTCCTGGGCCCCCGACTTCCCCTGGAGGCGGCGTCCCCCACGTCCCTGACCCCAGTGGGCAGGGTCTTCGCTCCTGGAACCCAGCTGGGCAGCCGCGCCGGACAGAGCCCTCGGCCTTCTGTGGAGGGGTGCGGGCTCCACCAGGGCCGTCTGCTGGGGTCCGGCCGCCTGCCCCGACATGTTCATGGCCATGGCTCCGCACCCCCCATGCCGGGAGGAGGTGTCTTCTGGCCCCACCGCTGGCCACACGGATGAAACCCAAGGTCGGAAATCACCACACACCAGTGACTCACTTCTGACCGTCCTGCCAAGAACGACACGCCTTTCCGCGGCCTGCTCACACCCGGCCCCGCTCCTCCGCGGGGTGACCGCCCCGGCAAGTCGAGGCACGCCTTCCTCGCCAGCCGGCGCCCCGCTCCCAGCCGAGGGAAAGCACGCGCCCTGACTGCCAGCTCACGGGGCCGGAGGCAGCCCGGCGACCCCCGCTCTCGCCACGACTCCTGGGAGGAGCGGTGGAGTACACATCTCCTGCTGGCTCCCGGGCCGAGGCCTCAAGACAACCTCAGAAACCAAATGCGTGCTGAGGGGGGGCCCAGACCCAGGGAAATCGCTCCGGGATATGCAGGCCATGTTTCCTGACGGCACATGTCACGTTTTCCGAACCTAGCTGCATTTGTGCAGCAAAGAAAGCCCCACACCCCCCCCTCCCGGGCATGTGTGCAGGCGAGACCGGGGTGGGGGAGCACACGTGGGCAGCCACTGTTCCCTGCGCTTCTGCCCCCGGAAGCACTGAGGCCTCGGTTTTTCTTTTTTTCATATCTCGTCTCCCGAGTTCCCTGTGAGGTCCTCTATAGCGGTCCCTGCACACATGTCCCTAAACACCTGCATGTGCCTAAGAAAACCTGAACGTCCGGTGCGTTCAAAGCTGTAACACTCGACTCCTCCTCTTCCCCAGGTGGGACAGCTCTGTCCCCTGCACGGAAGAGGAAGGAGGGAACGTCCCCCGGGGGCTGGTGGGAACATCTCAGGCAGGAGGAAGGAACACAGGAGTTGGCAAGGACTTGGGGGACGGATGCAGAGTGCCGGCAGGCTTGCCGAGCCCCGCGTGTGCCAAAAATTAATTCATCAGCAAATGCTTATTTTATAGTTTCCCACTTGCCACACAACATCCAGCAGAGAGGAAGGCTTTCTCCTGGGGGCCGCAGGGAGGGGGTGGCGCCAGACGGGAAGGGAGCCGGCAGCAGCTCCTCTTCGAGAGGAGCTTGGTCCCCTGGCCCGACGGTGTCACCCACGCCTGGGCAGCCCACAGGCAGTGGGGCCGCCTCCTGCTCCTAGAGGCAGAGGGCTCGCCCCTGAGTCTGAGCCGCATGGAGGGCGCCCAGGCGGGAGAAGTTCGGGGGGCGATCTCCAGCCCTGCGCGCTGCCATCGTCAGAGAAGCCGGGGCAGGGGAGAAGGTGCTGGGAGACTCAGGGACACCGTCCCTGGGAGTCCCCTATGCCAGCCCGGGAAACATCCTAAGTCCTGCTCCAGGCACGTCAGGGCTTTAGGTGACGATGGCCAGGACACAGGAGCAGGCTCGACATGCGGGTACCTGGCGAGCCTGGACGGCTTACCCTAGGGGCCACACACTGGGTCCTTCAGGGTCTGGGCAGTGAAGGGCAGAAAGGTCAGGACTTCTGAAGAACAGCAGCCGCACTGACCTCGTGCGCAGGACGGGGCTGGGTTTTCACACGCCATCCGAAAGGGGAAGGACACATCGAAACTTCCACCACGGCAGGGCTGGACCTCAAGGAGAACTGAGCCCCTCTGTTCTGCAGCCGTGACACCCGGCTCGGGGCCTTGACTGACCCATGCTCGGCGCTCAATCGATTATAAGGGGCGTGGGGGAGCCAGTCTCCAAAGACGGCTCCCCAATGCCCTTGCTCTCCGTGCATGCCCATCCCCTTCTCACGACGAGCGGGGGCCCACCTCCCCTCCCTCCGAAGCGGGGCTGGCCTTGTGCCCGGCTCTGACCTGCAGAAGGGGGCAGCGGTGCCGTACGAGGAAGCCCAAGCCCGGGACTGGAAAGGGTCGGCGGCTTCCACTCTTGCTCCTCAAAACGTCACTTCCTGGACTCCAGCCACCACTGGATACTCAAGCCACAGGGAGAGGCCCCATGGAGAAGAACCGAGGTGACGGCCAGCACCAAGAGTCGCAGCCATGCAAGTGGCCATCGTGGCCCCTGCGGCCCGATCGAACCCCCGTGACTGTAGCCCCAGCCGAGGTCCCGCAGAGCAGGAGAACCACACCGAGCTCGCCCCCACAGGGACGTGACAGGGGCCGGAAGAGCCGCTGCTCTAAGCCACCGAGCTTTCGGAGGGTTCGGTTTGGGGGAGGACGGGACAGCACGTGCCCGTCACGTGATGAGATTGCTGGCGTGACGGGACTTCTGGCACAGAGGTCCAGGGAGCTGCTCCCGTCCACTGAGCTCTGCGGCCACGATCCCACCCCCGCCCACGGACACCTCTGGCTTCGCGCACGACGGGAGACTGTGCACGGGCCGAGCCATGTTCCCCTCCGGGTGCTGGTCTCCCCCCCGGCTCTGCACCGTCGACCTAAGGAGCAGAGCCATTCCTGGCGGGGGCGGGGGAGGGGGGGCTCTGGGGAGCCCGGCCTCTAGGGTGCGAGCCTCGGCCCGCGGCTTGCTGCCCGCACGTTTGGGGGCAGGTCCCCTCGCTGCCGTGCGCTTTGGTTTCCTCACCTATGAAAAGGGGGGATCGGGGCACCTACCTCACGGGGAGATTGCGGGGATTAGATGAGACGGAGCGTGAAGAGCACGTCCCCGAGTTCCTGGCCCACAGGACGCGCTTCGTAAACGCCACTGTCACTGTCCGCGTTGCGGTTTTTACTTCGGTTGTTTAAATGACCACACAGTAAACCTGACGGTTTTTGGGGCCCTGTCCTACGGACTTCCACACGTGTGTGGACCAGCATGGCCGCCGCCGACACAGCAGGACACACCCAAGCGCCGTCACCCGACACGCTCCTTGGCGCCTCCTTTGCAGCCAGACTCTCCCCGCGCCTCCT
The DNA here is from genome assembly GCF_014176215.1 of Rousettus aegyptiacus. NCBI lineage: Eukaryota > Metazoa > Chordata > Mammalia > Chiroptera > Pteropodidae > Rousettus > Rousettus aegyptiacus. Next base: position 157,474,487 of record NW_023416307.1, read on the forward strand.
CTGGCCAACGGCGGCCTGCTCTCCCCCGCTGTGGTCTTGTCCTTCGAGGACGTCACGAAGCTAGCGCCACGCGGGGTGTGGCGGCGCCTCTCGCTCGGCGTGGGGCCCGAGACGCGCCCCGGTTCCCGCATCTCCCGGGAGGCCGCTCCTTTCTGCTGCCCGGATGTGCCGCCACTCGCCCGAGCCCCATGTTCTAAATAATGACATTCAGAAACCAGGAAAGTCGTTCAGACATGAAACCAGCCGGCGGCCAGTGCTACTGGGTTCTAAGAACTCCTGGGAAAATGTCTAATAATTGCTTAAAAAAAAAAAAAAATCCTGATTCAAAGCTCCAAGGACCCCAGGAGTCTGCACTTCCGTCTCGGGCGGGACAGACAGAGGAACAGAAACCCAGGCTGGGTTCCCTTGTCCCCCGCACCCCGCTCTGGGAGAAACCCCCGCCAGGCCCCAGGGCTGCGTGGCTGACAAACCCCGCAGGCTCGCCGTGACTGCCCTTTCTGCCAGAGGCGCGAGTGGAGGGTGGCCCACCTGACCAGCCTCCCTCCCCGAGACTGCGGCTCGTAGCGGACAGGACGTGACCACGTGACCATGCGCAGAGGGTCCCAGCCCTAAGCGACCCAGCCCCCGCCGGCTTCCCCACTGGTCATCTGCCGCTCTGCCGCTTTGAACCAGCTCCTTCGGGAACGTCCAATCACTCCGCCTTCAGGGTGTCTGTCCCTAAGTGGCCTCAGACAACTCGAGTCCCACACTGTGTTCTCCAGGAAGTGAAGGGCAGGGCTGGGGGGCTCTCGGCGTCAGCTCCAGGCTAGAATCTGTGTTCCTGGAAGCACAGGTCTCGGGGGGGGGGGGGGGGCTGGGGCGACAGTCTCCCCTCCCACCCTTGCGAGCGCAGAAGGGAGGGGGGAGGGGCGAGAGGGAGGGAGGGCATGTGAGCCCTCCGTGCAGTGTCCCGGCCCCTGTCCTGTACCCCGTCCGGGCAGGGCGCACGGGCCACCGTCCCCTGGCTCACGGGCTCAGCAGCTCCCTAGGGAGGAACCCCCCCCTCACCCCGCCCGAGGAAACTGCTGGAGCCCAACTGTGGCATTTCATCTGGAGCCTGAGCATATGAGTAACGAATGTGTGAAAACATGAAACTAATATTCATAATTACTTTACAAGATAAAGAACTTGAAGGAAAAACAGCTTCTGTGTGCCTTGCCGTCACCATCAGGCCACACCGCGGAAAACACGGCCCGTCGCCAGCCAGCCCCAGCCCTCCGCCCCCGCCCCCGCCAGCCCCTCCGCGCGCCGTTACTCCCTAATGAGCAAGCGGCGTTTTCCTGCGGCTCGTCAGCGGCTCCGACAGCCAGCGGGGGCCCCGGCCTCCCCGTCTCCGCACCCGGCCGGGTGTCACCCAGTGGACAGATGCTCGCTCTCAACGACCTGGGCACCCAGCCTCCCCACCACTGGGTTTGGGACCTCTTCTGCTCCCCACTTTTTTGAGGTATAACTTCGGGGCAGTAAAGCACACTGATTTTAACTGCATGGCTCGCCAATTCTGAAACAGACACGTGCTCATGCAACCACCAGCTAGACAAGGATGTAGACTATCTCCTGCACCCCAAAAGGCTCCCTGTGCCTCTCCAAGCCAGCATCCTCTCCAAGTGACAGCCGGGTCTATCATTAGATTCACTCTGAGCTCAGGTTCTCATTAGCTCTCCCCAGAATTACTGCTAATTAACTTTTTAATGATTCGACTGTCTCCTGCTTTCCTCAATTTATCTATCCCACACTGCCAGACTTACAGCCCTCAAATCATAGCCCAACCCATCCCCTGGCCCCTCTGGCCTCCTCCGCCCGCTCTGCTCACTGCCAAGGGCCCAGCAGGGCTCAGTCCCCCGCCCCCCCCAGGCCCAGCTCCGTGTCCAGCTCCACCTTCCGGGTCCATAACCCGCCTCGAAGCCCATCTCGTGGAAACTGCCTTTCAGCAGCGCCTCACGCCGATGTCCTGCTCCGTCCTCAGTGGGTCCACCGTACTGTCCCACCTCCCGAAGGCCCCGCCCGTCACTCTCGAGACCTGGCTTCCTGTGAGCGTGAGCACGCTTTCCTGTATCCTTGCTAGATTTTCGACTTCTTGAGCACTAAGCTTCTGGGATTTCTCAAATTAGTAAAGCTTAAAAAAAAAAAACTAGGGAGGGAAAGGAATAACTTAAGGTTTCCAACTTCTTATGTGGCCAACGGAGGAAAAAGCGAACAGAACTGTCACCCTCTAGCTATACCATTTCATTAAAGAAAAGATACGGGAGCTAAAAAAATCAGAGAGGCTATAATCTCAGAAGGAAACGGTCCGACGGCCCCGCACACCGACACGTCTGGTGAGCAAACGGCTCACTCGCTGCCCTCGTCTTTCACGCTTGGCCTGGAGAGGCTTCTCCAGCGCCCGGCGGTCCCCGGCCCAGCTCCGTGCACACAGCGGGAGCTCAGTGAACGCTGGCTTCGCTGGTCCCGCCCCTGGGCGTCACGTGACCCAAAGACAAGGGGCGTCTCAGCGCTGTTCCGCCTGGCCCGGCACCACGAACACGGCCCGAGGGAGGAGAAGGGCCGCAGGCTGCACCCCGCTTACCGTCAGGCTCGCACCTGACGCAGTCAGACGTCGGTGCCGACATGCGACGGCATGGGTGCCCACATGACAATCAGGCATGCCGTGGACCCTGCCACGGGCACAAGGCTCGATGCGGTACGTGCCGAGCGGTAACTGCACGAGTCTGTGCTGGGGCCACTGGCGCCAGCCGCGCAGGGAGTGCAGGGCCCCGGCGCCTGGCTGGGAGCGAGCGCGTCTGGAGCCCGGCCTGCGGTCCCCGGGCCTGGGGTGCACCTGCCCAGAGACACGCACTGTCCTAATACGCACGAGGGACCCAGACACCATTAGTTTAGACTCCGATTTCAAATTCAAGACCCAGAATGTAATGTCAAGCCAAATATACCCATGAGGGTGAATCGTGTGGCTTTTAAGTTACATCTTAATCAAGCTGTTATCAATACACACACACACACACACACACACACACACACACACAGCTAGTAATTCAGAGAGCCAATGAAGAAAAATGTACAAAGGGAATACTAAAGATATTTAAAAGAATCATTGTGATTGCCATTTCTACATGAAAATTATATATGTTATTAAAATTCATTAAAATTGTTTCTTTAAAGACCACTATTCTAGTTTTTATTGTTTTAAAATATATACCACACCCAGCACACAAAAAGTCATCGACTCATCTTTAACAAGTCTAGCCTGGCTCTTCCCTCTCCGTGTCGGTTTGGTTTTCTTGAACCGTTCAGTTAAAAGGCAGAGAAATTTAGAGCCACTAACAGCTACAGTGTCTATAGATACAAAAATAACATCTAAACAGCACACACGGTCCAAATGCCTTCCCGGTCATCTTGTGACGGGATCGTCCCTGACTGCGGATAAAAACCGCAAACACGCGTCACTCGGTCACTCACTGGACAGACCCGTGTGGAGCACCAGCCAGGCCCCAGACCCTGGGCCAGCTTTCCTCACACGCCCTCAGCATTTCCCCAAGTTGCAAACGTAATTCGTGTTTTGGAACCGAGTCTGCATCATGACCGGATGGCCACAGCCAGGCAGCGCTAAAACTTATCTTCCAGAACAGCAGAATTTCACGCTGTAGGGAGGAGCCGTTTCTCGGACAGGAGTCTCGGCAGCGGCTGGGTGCCTGTCTCCCAGCACGGGCTCTGCTCCTGCTCGGCAGGGTTGTGAGTGACGTCGCCTTCCTACCTGTATGGTGGTATTGCCCCCTTCCAGAAGGGCGATGGCCAGGAGGATGCTCTCGTGGAACACGCGGTCACTGGAAGCGTTCATTATGAGGTCGATGACCAGGTTGGAGGCCCCCTCCTTGTCGAGGTGGCACTGGACGTCGGCCAGGCTCATCTCAGCTCTGCTCACGGCGCTGGACCCGGAGCCTCCCCCTGGGGAGATGCAACATCGTTCGTGTTAACCGCGGCCAGGGCAGCGGGCGTTACCGCGTATCGCTGTGCCAACTCTTTACACACTAAACACGTGTCTCTTTTCACCTTACGCACAACTCCACGTGGAAGGTACCGATGATCAGCACAGAAACGAAGCCACTTGTCCAAGGACGCCCACCTCTAAGCAGCAGAGATGGTATTTGAACGTGGCAGATACGATAAAGGACAAGACTTTTCCCCCATGAGACCTAAAGCCATCGAGCTGAGACTCTCCCTTATAGGAAAACACAATGACCTGGGCAGAATTAAGAGCTGCTTGAAGACACAAACCAAGCTGAAATGCTCCTTTGAACACGCCTAAGAAAGCACGACTCATGACAATCACGTCGGCCCACTTTCTAACAAATCCATCCTAGCCCCAAACTCACCCTGTCACATAACTCCTCTGTTCATTCATTCGGCAAGTGTTTACTGGGTGCTTCTGGGGAGCCAGGAGCCAGCGTGGGGGAGTGGGCAGAGCAAACGAAGCTCCCATCCTGTGACCTTCAGAGGACACGCCTAGCCCTAAGCAGAGAGAGCCCCGCCACTGAGAGGGGCGGATTCTGTGCGTGCGTGGAAAACGCCTGTTTGAGAACTCGCCTTGCACAGTTACTGGCAAGAACTGAAACGCTGATGTCCATGGGAACATGGACCGATCATTTCGGAAAAGGAACAATCATCTCGGTCCCTCCCACAGAGCTCAGGTCAGACGCCGCCTGCTTCCGCTGCTGGCCCTCACTGTCCATCACGCCTCCTACAGCTTCTCGGAGCAGAATCCGTCTCCAGCATGTCTGTCTCCAATCCCCTCCCCTTGACCTCGCAAATTTATTGAATGACCTCACCAGAGGACGTCCAGAGGAACCATTCTGAGATGCTGTATGTGCTTGAGACTCACTGGGACCTTTCGAATGAAAAGCTAAGGCCCCGTTTTGGGGACACCCTGGGAACTGCAGCTTCTCCAGAGCCACGTGCCCTGCGAACCGAGCAGACGTGCTTCCTGCTTCCAGGTTTCATTGGGTGGGAAACCCGAGCCCCCTCCCTGGAAGGTGCTGGGGCACAATTACTCAGTGCCGCATTTTTCTGAGTCACCTCCAGGGCCCACCAAGAATCATCAGAAGACCAGAAATCGGGCAACTCACTCTGTGCTTACAGCACTGAGCTCCTGGCCCCTTAAAACCAAACCCAACACCCACAGCTGAGTTCAGCGTTTTGGCTACTTTTGCCTGTAATAGTGCTCACAATGTTTTGAAACGCCTTTAAAGATCTGTTTTTAAGATTTCTATACAGGGATGTTTTGGATAAACTCCCATAAGCCTCTGGGGAAGGCACACAGCACGGACATTAGAATTCGATATACTGGGTTTGTATACTGGATCCATCAGTACCAAGCCTCCGCCTCCTCTGTTAAACTGGGACAACAGCATCAGCTACCCCACAACAGGCAACTTGAAGGAGGAAACGAGGTAAGGCATGCACAGTGCTTAGCAGAGCCCTTGGCACTCGGACAATGCACAAGAAAGGGTGGCTTCATCGTCCTCACTGCCAACCTCATTGTCATTTTATGGGACAACATGAGTCCTAACAACCACAAGAAAACACACAATAAAGTCAAGTCCCTTGAGTCACTCGGATGTCACCGAGAGAGTCACCATGGAGGGGAAGGAAGAAAGGCTCAGCCCGTGTCTTACTGCAGGGAAATGTTTTCAGACGTCGGCATGACAGCAGACCCAAGACAGAACAGGTTGATTTAAAAAAATCCCACCTGTACCCCAAATCCACCTGTTCGACTTTCGCCCTGCTGTGCGGACATGGGCAGCTGTCCGGCAGCAGGGGAGCCGCCGATGAGCACGCCACGCGGCCTACCTCCTCCCCCGGGCTTGCTGGGTCCTCCTGGTGACAGCGGGCCATTGCCAAAGCTGGTAAGGCTCTCTCTTCTTCCCGAAGGTCTGATGTTTCCATAGTAACGGTTGACCAAAATTTGCCTGAGCGCCTCACCCTTAATTCAAACAGGAGAATGAAATCAGTGTCTGAATTTAATGCATAACTGAGCGACTCGTGTTCGAAAAAAATCACAGGGGTACTCAGGTATCAGGGGCTCAGTGTCACTCGGCGAGAACACACATGATTAATAATAATAATAATAAAAGCGTTTGGAACCTCTGAAAGTTAACTTCTTCAATATTTCCTCAGGAAACTAGATCATAAAAACGCAGGGATCTAGCATATCAACCATCTGAGGTACTCTCTCGCACAGTGATAAAGACAACACGTTAATTTTGCAGGGCAACTAACAATAACGAAAGCAAACAACAAAGTCCCTGTAGGGTAAGCCAGCAAAAGTTGGACAAATTGAAAAATCTTACAGGTCGCCTTCCGCGAAGCAATATAAAAACGTTACTCAAGCACAGGGCTTATTCCCAGGATCCTATAAAAACATTAAGGTACCTTGAGTAAGAAAGCATAATGGAACAATAAGCTGAAAGCAAGGCTTTCTTACAGAGTCGATGGGCCAAGTGGTGAAAAAAAGGAAAAAAATTATGCCACACAAAATAAATTAGTGACTGACATCAGCTGTGCCAATCAGCAACCAAGCATCACGGAAGAAAGAACACTTGTGATTTGTTTTGAGACGACGTGGGAGGCAGGGAACAGGGAAGGCTCGCGGGAGACTGGGGTGCCGGATGAGGCTTCAAACTCTTCGGATACCGTGTGCATGGGTTTGAACAGTTCCCTAACACAAAGTTTAAAAACTATAAATATCAAAGCAATTGTGGATGGGAGCTATAGTAACTCCTTCCCACAATGGAAAAAAACCTGAAACTCTGATTTGACGCCTAAGCCTGGGGCGTTGGCCAAGCAGCAAGGAAGCAGCAGGGTGTCCTCAGCTCTAGTCACGCTTGGGGACTCCAGACCACCTCCCAGTCTGGAAGCTTTAAGAGCCAAAGGCCGTGCGGATTCTCCCCCCTCCCCACCACCCTCCTTCCCAGGGATAAAGCCGGAAGGCACGGCCTTCCTCTGGTCCCTCACGGAGAGGGGCGAGTGAGGGGCCTGGCAGAGAGGAAGGTGTTAAAACCGGGCCGGTCTCTCGGCCCTTTCAAGAGGCCTGCAACCCTGACGGTGAGTCTTTAGAATTCTAAGTGATTTGTTAATAAGCGCCCAGAACAGGTCTGGAGACGTCCAGCTGAGGGTGGCGGGGAGGCCAGGGGTACCCCTTAAGGTCCCAGGGCCACATTGCTAGGTTTTCTCCTTTACTGATCCATGCTTCTAGTCAAAGACTCCGGGGACAGATTGAGATGAGGTACAGAGGAGAGAAGGGAGTCGGGGGTGGGCAAGGGAAGTACTAATTTTTAAATAAAAGTTCAGGGAATAAAAAAATCTCCATTTCCCCCTCTCCCTCCCACCCACAAACATGTCTCTTGCTGCAAAGGAGGGAGCTTCTATTAGCTCAGGGAACGCATTCGCTTCCTCGAGCAACTGCGAATTCAAAATTCTGACAGTGCTTCCAAAGGAAAGGCTGTTTGTGATGTTTCCAAGCACTTTTTAAATAAACTGCTTCCAGAACAATATCCTTTAATGGCCTAGAAAACCACATCTTGGTATAAAGACAACACTCTGGTCAAATCCTCCAAAGCTGCCGCCGAAAGCACGGGTGATTTAAAAGGATGACTCCATTAAGAGAATTACTAATTTCAAAGGAACGTTCAAGAAAGCCTCCTGAGAGAGAAAAGGGGGACAGGAAAGGTTACCTCCACGTTGACTGTAACAGGAGATTAAATGCCATTTCCCTTTTCACGCTTGTGAGGCATCTACCTGCTGGTCTATCGATGAGAAGCGGACTCCGCGCTCCCACGAGAGGGAGGCTGGAGAAAACCTCCTGCCCCTACCTGAACCCCGCTGGCCCGGGGGAACACGGTCCGGGAGGCGGGCGGCAGGTGTGACGTGGGGAGGCTGTGGCCACAGCAGATGGCCGGTGCGGCTGGCACAGCGGGGATGTGGGGTGTCCCCGGGCCAAAGGGTCAGGGTGAGTGTGACCAGCCCCCCCCCCCGGTCCCCCTGCACCCCCTGCAGGGACGGCAGGCAGAGCCTCAGCACTGCAGGTCCAGGGGGGCCCCGAGCCGCACACGCTTCCTGCTCCCCACGGTCCCGAGGGGCGCGGGCGAGGCCCTGGGCAGTCTGCCGTCCAGGAAGCAGGAGGCGAGGGGAGGGTCACGTGCCATCGGCAACCTGCGGAGCCGAGGGACAGGCCGGGCGCCAAAAACAAGTCACACGGGGGCTCGCGGACCCATTCTGCCGGCCCTTCCACAGGAAACCCCCGCGGTCACCATGGCAAGTGGTGCGTCCAATGGCGCCCTTTTCCCCCATAACGGGATCTTAGAAATGTGCTCGTGGAAAACGTGTGCACGCACATGCACACACACACACTCCACTCACACACTTTTATTTTTTTCCGTCTTAATTATAAGGTTTTGGCACATTCACGTTACCTTCCCTACACACACACACACACACACACACACACACACAGCCCTCCCTGTGAGGGAAAAAAAACCAGGTAGCATGGGGGATTTTTAAACAACAAATCAAAACAAAATGAGATTTATTCCTTTTCTGAAAAGAGAAAGACAGAATTTTTGGTAAAAGGGGATGGAAAAATAAAACGGATAAGCCTCATTAATAGTTATACGAATGCCTAACGTGAAAACTTGGGTTCGGGGAGAATTCTGTTTTTCCGAAGCCGGGGATTAATGGAGGGGAAACTCAGGTCTGCAGGAGAACATTCCCGGCCACCTCGACACAAACCCCTCCAGAGCACAGAGCTGTTCCGGCGCGTCCGGCCAGGAGACCCAGCTGCAGGGGAGAGAAACTGACTTCCCGGACGGCGTCACTTCTCCACCTGTCACGCCTGGCCACGTGACCCTTGTGAAAAAAACCTCACTAGCTTTTTTTTTTTCCAGCAGCTTACACCTACAGCGTGCAAACAAACATCAGATGCTTGTCTCCGCTAAGAAATTCCACGCACGTCATCTCGCCTGAGACTGAGAAAAGGCAGTGAGTGTTCCGTTCGCCCGGGTGTGGTGTTAAAACGGTGACGAGAAGCCACGAAACCAGGGGCCACCTTGCAGCTGGGGGCCCCGGGGTTTCGCTCCTATCGGTGAAACTGGTGGCTGACGCCCTGTGGGGAACGCAGGTGGGTGCCCCACGCGGCACTCAGGAGTGAGCGGCGCCACACGCAACATAGAGAAAAAGTGACCTTTCGGCTTCCCGAGGGCCGGCCACCGAGGGAGCCTGTGCTTCGTGAAAGGCCACGGTCTCACACGAGCGGCGGCCGTTCGCACCTCCGTCAGCGCGGGGCGGGGCCTCGGTTTAAAAATACCCTTCCTCTTCCTACCCGCGGCCACCGAGCCACTGAGGCGGCTCCACTTGCGAGGGGACAACGGTTGTGACAGCTGCCAGCTCTCGTCACAGTCCTGCTGCCACTGTGCCGAGTGCGTCACGGCCCTGCAGGACGCTCCTAAGGGGTGGAGATGCACTGACCCCGTTTCACGGCAGCAGAAACGGGGGGCCCCGGGGCTGGACTGACCCGCCCCGCGTCACACGGGCAGGGCCTGGCCGGGGGCCACTGGACCCGCCTCTCGCCCCGCAGCACCGCCCCGGGGAGCTTAGGGCACGAGGGAGCAGCTACTCCTGCCGCCCGGGGCAGCCGAGGACAGCAAGTCCACGAGTGCCGGGGGGCCCCGGTCCCCGAACGTGGCGCATGAGGGACGCCGGAGGGGAGGGCCGAGGGCCCACTTCTGGGGAGCTACTCTTCGGTCAGCGCCTGTGACGAAATCACGAGCGCGCACGGGGTCGGGCCGGCCTGGGCGGGCAGGGCTCCCGGCCACCCGCCGGTCTTGGGCTTCCACCCTCCAGGACGCCGATGGCCACGCCTGCAAGGTCCCCGCCACGACTGCCCATTTCCTACCCCCCGGCCTCGCCTCACCTCTCCGAGCCTGCTTCCTAACGCGCGACGGGGGATGGAGGCCCCGTCCCTGGGTCGACGTCGGCAGGAACGACGCTGACGGGGTAACACGCGTGGAAGTCTTGGCACAGCAACCGGCACAAGGTGACGGAGCGCACAGAGAACCGGGGCGCCTGCTTCCTCCCCAGAAACGGGCGACGCGAGCCTACGACGCGCGGCTGGCGGGAGGACGGCCCCGCGACCCCGCCGCCCGGCCCGGCGCCCCCTTCCGGGAGCCTCTCCCGGGCGCGCGCTTGCTCGCTTCCGCTTCCTGTCAGCGGGCGACGTCGCGAACCGCCGGGGCAGCCGCGGAGCGTGAGGCGGCTGCCGACTTTCGGAGATCGGCGGCGTGCGGGCGGCGTGCGTACGTGCGCACGGCGTGCGGGCGCGGCCCCGAGGACAGCGCGTGCGCAGCGGGAGCGGCCACACGGAAGCAGCTCCTCGCCGGCGGCCTCCGTGCCCGCGAGCGTCTCTGTCGTTAGGCTTTTAACAGAAATCGCGCGTGACGGCGCTCAGCCACTCACACAGAAAGGGAGACGGTAACTAAGGAAAAGGCCCGCGCAGAAGACGCGGCCCGACAAGCTGGCTGGGCCGCCGCCTGGGCACCGGCCGGCTGTGGGGCGCTGAGCAGATGCGTGACAGGTGGACCGGCCAGTTAGCTTGATTTACATAAATGCCTGTGATGGGTCCTGAGCCAGTTAATGCTTCAACAACAGCAACGACGAAAGTGGCCGGGGGCTCCCGGCACCCCGGACTACGTACCCTTTTATGGTCTTCCAGCTGCCTCAGGGGTGGACTCGGCTCCTGCTCCTGCTGGGCACGCAGAAATTCCACTCTTAGCGCACGCTACGAAGACGCTGCCGGCTTCAGCATCAGGCGTGAGCGCACGCGGGTGCGTGGAAAGCCGCGGGGTGGGGGTGGGGGTTGGGCTGTCTTGTCTCCCCAGGGAGACTCTGAGGTTCTGGTTACTGCTTACCGCCGCCCCCCCACCCTGGGGCGCAGCCAACAGTGAGCAGGCATAGGACTTTTTGGGTCAACATCATTTTTTTTGCAAAGATTACAAAAAGGATGCTCTGTATCGTGTATTTTTACATGGACCCAAATGGGGTTCCAATGCACGACTCAACCGGGCAGGTCCTCGTGGCTTAGGCATGCATCCCGCACAGCGCATGCGTGAGGACACCGAGGCGCCCCCGCTGGGCACACACGGACACGGGACGGTGGCTGTCCCCGACCCACAGGCACACAGCGTCCTAATCACAGCTGTCCCCGCTGCAGAGCCCCGATGAGGACGTCAGGGACTGATCGTCACCACGGCCCCCTGCAGCTCTGCCACGCTGGCTCCCGTGGCACTCGTAAGGCCCTTCCACAGACGCCTCCCAAGCGCCGTGCACTAAGCGCACCCTGGCTTTCGCTCCTGGGATCCTGGAACGGTTTCTGAAAGTAAACTTGGACCCCTGACAACGTGCCTCTCCAGAAAGCTGCTCCGTGGCTCTGACGCCTTAACGGATTCCAGTGCCTCATTTAGCAAGTGCCGCTGGCGACAAGGACAGCGTGTGCTGAGAAACTAACTCCATGAGCAGCTCTCACCAAAGCTGCGTGTTCCTACCCGGAACTTCCAACCTGCATCATCTCTGCACGGGACCCCGAGCCCAGCTCATGCAACAACACAGAGGTCTTGACGTTCCAGGATTTCTCGAGAGAACTTTTCAAGACCGAGATGATGGTTTTGGGCGAAAGCCCTCAGAGAGCCACAGCCTCACCTGGAGGGGCCCTGGCTTCACCTCCAGCTCCTCAGAATTCGGTTTCCACCCCGAGCCACCTCAATGACAGCCGTGATCAGCGCCCGGCCGGGCCCCCCCACCCACCCCACCCTTGCCACCGGACAGACAGGCTGCACAACAAGTCAAACGCAGGGGCACCCGTATTTGCTGGCGCTGCAGATACAGGTGGGCAGCACCCACCTCTGTGGCGTTCTCAGAATCCGGAGCCTGTGGCAGCTGGTTGGGAGTAAAACGAAGCAGGTTAGTTATGGTGCGCGCGTCCCGTGGGCCACAAAGAAGTCCAGAGACCAACACTCAAGGACAGAACACAGACGGCACGGTCCAACATGAGGTGACCTGGCTGTCCCGCCAATTAAGGGGGCGTCAGCAGTTGGGGGGGACACACTTTCTCTGTTAAACGGAAGAGACGACTGGCCTGAGATGGAGAAACATTTAACATCAGGGAAGAAACAAAACCGTCCACCACAACCGAGAAGGAAATGCGTCTTAAAAAGAAAAAAAAAAAAAGTCCGAGGAAGCCATACCACACGCCCGCTTTGCTCACCCACACGGAGAGGAAAAGCCGGAGGGTGCACAGCCACGGGCCTCGGGGCGGCCCCCCCAAGTGACCCCGAGCTGCGAACACCCTGCGTTACCACCCTCCTTCCACTAGCCTTCCTGGTCCCCCACCCCCCAAGTGCTGGGCCCGCCTCGCCGGGGGAGACCTGGGCCCTGGGGTAAGATGCCCTTCGGGGTCCCCAGGAAGGGAAAGGGGGCTCCCGAATGCAGCCGTGCCCCCCGTGCCTGTCTCTCGGGGGGCCCCATGGACTGGGCTCCCCGGCCGCACTCCTTCCAGACCAGGAAGACACCCCGTCCTCAATGTCATTATTTCCAACAAGAGATGTCGCCGAGGGTGACAAAAGGTAACTGTAGGGTGCCATGTGGTGGCTGAAAGCGGGTGTGGCTGGCGAGAAGTCACGGCTCCATGCGGGGACAGTGCCACACGGCTGTCCTCGAGGCCACATGCTCGGAGCAGGGAAGTGGCATCAGATGGAACCGCCAGGCCCGGCCCGGGGCACCTGGGCCAAAGCCACGCACCGGGCACGGCTGGATGGTTCAGGGTGCAGTCTGGAGCCCTGGACTGAGGCCAAGGCTTGCACTGCAACGGGGTGACCTTGGCCTCCTTCACGGTGCTCTGGCTGAGTGTGCTTGTTGGGGGCAGGCCAGGGCAGGTACAGGGAGCATGTGGGGACTGAGCCGTGAGGGCTGGTGCCGTCTCAATCCGGCCAACGCCAGCCCTTAGGTGGTCTGATTCCCAAGATGGAAAAAAAAAAGTCCTTCATGTAATGCTTATTACGTAACCGAACGATTTCTGCCATTTTTTTTCTGTTTCCCAGCAGGTAAAATGAAGCACAGATACAGGGGATCTCTTCAAGCACAGAGATTAAACTAGTTCCCCGAGGACGAGGCACACAGGGAGGGCAGCTCTCTCAATTCTGGACAGAAGACCTTTCGGACAGGAGTGCAACCCACTAGCGTCAAGGAGAAACATTTCCCTCTGCGGAGGGTAGCTTCCTGCGGAGGTGGGAGAGGCGTAAAGCGGTATGGAAAACAGGAGTCGAGCAAGGAAAATAAAGCCGGAGAGGCCATATAAATAAGGTCACGATCCAGGAACGCACCTGAACTCTATCCTGGCGTTCTGTCTGCTTCAGGCTGAAGAACTAAAATAGTGCAAACACGTGTGCTGTCCGTCCTTAGTGCAAAAGCGGCACGTGAGCAAAGGCGGAATTAAAGCACTGCAGAGCAGGGAGACGTACAGATGGGCGAGGAGTCCTGTCGTCCACCGTTTGCATCAGCCACATGCCAGCCGACACTTCCTCCATGCTCACTCACGTGAGCAGCGCGGAAGAATGACAGGCACGGCCGGGCTGCAGAAACCCACGGAGCTGCCCTCTGAGTTCCTTGCCAATCACAACCAAAGTTAAAGGAAATGAAGATAATGGGGTTGGAGCTGCATGGTTTTTGTTTTGTTTTGTTTTGTTTTTTTAATTCTCTCGTCTGAGATCTCTTTGTCCGAAACAGCATCCTGTATTTTTACAATGCTCACAGGTAGTGTGTAGCTATTCCTCCGTCGCTCAGAGGTCATTGGTTTCTGAGTCGTTTTATGCTTTTGTACTGACACTCTACTGAGTCCCTAAACTGCTGTCAGGCTTGTTTCTAAATTCATTTAACTTTTAAAACAAAAATTAAATTTACGTTATCTCTCTTCTTTGAAGCCTTTCGTGAAGCCTTTTGAGACAAGAGAGGATGCTTTGCAGCCCCAGGAATCACCATTTAGACAGAGGGACCATGTTTTAACGCTATCCACTCCTGGAATGGGATGGAGAAACCGAGTGCTGGACGGGAGTCACGTGACCAGGGCTCTGCAGACAGCGGATCTCTGTGCGCCCCTGAGCTGGACACTAACACTGGGTGGGCTTCCACCTTTTGCCCTGAAGTTCAAGGGGACCACAGCAGACATTCCTTAGGATTCCTTCTGGTTAAAACATGAAGTAATGCTGAGTATATTGTCAGTAAACTTCATTTCATAATATCTAACCGGCAAGTTCTCTAAGTGACACAACCCACTGGGACATCACGTGACTGCGGGCATGGGAAAGGCCGAAACATACCTGGCATGTAATCTGGTCACCAAATTTACTAGCACTTCCTCCTATGAAGATTCCTGCTACATTTCCTTGAAGATAAGGTTATTTGAAGCCGCAGCTTTGAAAAATACAGGCATGTGAATACGCTACACGTGTTCAAATAAGATAATAGCTAAATATAATATGCAATGCCCAAAGCAGAAGATAACGTTAAGTAAATGGAGTGATTTTATAAGCGCTTGTTATCGAAGTTAATTTTTTTTTTCCATGTTAATTCATCTTCAACGGCCTCACGTTAAAGGGAAAGGTTTTGAGAAAACGGGCATGTCTGAATTTCACAAGTCTTGTCTTCCCCCACCTTAGTCCTAGGACCAGGTGCTGACGCCTCAGATCAAGGTGGAGCCTCCCAGCCCAGCAGGGGACTGGCAGCAGCCTAAAGCTGCCTGGGTTTGAACTTCGCCTCTTCACAGGCCTCCTTTGATCTTAGGTCTTCCCGGCGCTTTTAGACGAGGTCAGCAAAATCAAACGTAACACAGGCAAGATTTCCGATGACTGGCTTTGGAGGAGAAATTCGAACGGAATCTCAAGTCCCTGAATCCCAACTGTCCTTCCTGGGTGAGGCCACCAATCAGGTCGTCATGGCGACGGCACCTGAGCGGTAACTAGATACATGCCCGGAAGACCCTGCTGCTCGCCCCTGCAACGCAGAACACACGAAACATTTTATCGAGGGGCAAGTTTCTACTATAAATGAAGAAAATTATCCTTTGTCATTCTTAAGTAAAGAAGAAGCCCGCAGACTTCCTGGGTTACTATTTCTGGTGCGTGACAACGGCACCCACTCACTCACATCCATTCGTCTGTCCGTCTGCCAGTCCACGTGTGCCTATGACCAGGAGCAGAGAGCACAGACATGTAAAGACCCTTTGTTTTTTACTGCCTTCAACAGCGTCTCTCTACTGTCCCTGGGCTTTGATACTTTTCCTTCCAAATAAGACGTCTCCGCCCAGGGACCACCCCAGCAGAAGTCGAATGCAGTTCAAGAAATGGAGCTGCCTTGCAGATATAGTTATCAGACCATTAAAGGGAATTTATACTCTCTCACCCCCCACAACCAGTATTCAATTCCTCCTCACCCACTCACAACCTCAAAGGAGAAAAACAAACAAACAAACAAACAGCGCGATGGGCTTGCAAAGACGATTGCTGGGCCCTGTCTTTCATGAGCCTTTGAAAACCCACGCTAAGAGAACGGAACTCTTTTAAAAAAAAACAGCGGAAATAGAAGCTACCTAACGTTTCAGCAAAACAATGTTAAACCTTCACATCTGCTAACATAATACCTTTGCTAATGGCATTTGTTTTTAGAAACCAAGTAAGTTTCACCAAATAATTTTTGGTTTCACCAAATAATTTTTTTTTTAAACCGCATTCTGACTTGACCAAATTATACAACTTCAGTCGTTACGGAATAACGTCAGCATTAAAAAAAAAAAAAGGCCGCGTGCGCCAGCGCGCCTCCCCGAGGCTGGGCTGCGGCGCCCGTGCGCCCCGCGTGGAGCCCGCCTGGCCCGCGGCCGCCCGCGTCTGACAGTAAACAGCCCCGCCGCGTTTATTGGCAATTACTGCTGAAGGTCACACATCAGCAGTAAGCCTAAATTCCAGGAAAAAAAGACGTTCTTATGTAACTGCCGCCTGAATGTTGGCAGGTGCCCAACCCAGCAGCTCGCAGCCATGCAGAAAGTAGGGCAGCGCCGCGCGGGGCTGGGCAGCGCGAGGGCGCCCCCTGCAGGCGGCATCTGGCACTTCGCGCGCTGCTCCTCCGCGCCTCCTGGATTTTGCAGTTTCCGGTCAGCGACGCTTTGCTTGCCGAAGCACGTGGTGGGGGACGCAGAGGACGCGGGGCTGCAGCCGCCCTCCACACCGGGGGACGTCAACCCAGCTTCTCTGTGGCAGTGCAGAAAGGGGGACTTGCGAGCTGACCCCCAGTGGCTCCGGAGATGTCACGGTGACAGTGATTAAACGGGGACCGCATCCCCGATCCTTACGAGCGCTGCCTGGCCACGGAGCCACGGCACGCACGTTCTAGCGCCCGGCTCTTTGCCAAGGACACGTACGCGGCAGCGCGTGGGTGGGCGGGTGCCTGTCCTCTCCCCGAAGGCGAGCGCTTCCCATGGCCCGCCCTCTGGTTGGCAGAGCACCTTGCCGCTGAGGGAAGTGGCTTGCGTAGCCACCCGTGGGTGCAACTCGCTGGCTGTTACTGGACCTCTCTGCTGAGGCGGGAGTCCCCAGACCATGAGTGCTCATGACCCCAGGGGCTTTCGACCCCTCTCGAGGTTGATGGCAGTCACTTAACGTTACTTCGTCCTATTGCCCGTCTGCCCCCTGAAACCGTCGACTGCAGGAGGGCAGACGCCGTGTGTCTGGCCGGCCTCTCCCGGCCTCCTCCCACTGTGTCTGGGACGCAGCGGTTCAGCATCGACCTGTGTCCATTGGAAGCTGTGAGTGGGTACACGAGGGACCTTTCTGGCGGTGGCGACTTTCCGTACCTTGATTCGCGTGCATCCGTCTGTAACTAGCCATCCAACAACACACTTCAGAATGAGCGGAGGCACGAAATGCAAACAGCTTCCTTTTCTCCTCCCCTCATCTGTACCCCTGCCCTGTCCACCAAGGAGAAGGCGAGATCAGGGAGTATGGACACAGATTCTGCCCCTGTTTGCCACAGGAAAAGAAAGGGGGGGAGGGAGGGGAGGAGGTGGGTGGGCCTCCTCCTCCTCCTGGTTTCAAGGGGAACGTTCTTCTAGAGCTACAAGGCGGCTGGGGACGCCCCATGGGGCAGGGACCCTGTGACCCTGTCCTCACTTTACTCCGACTGCTCGGGGCACTGACGGACTCAGCAGGCGCTGTGTTTTTTTCCCCAAGTCGTTCACTGCACACCTCTCTTGAGACGCCTGACTGGCCTTTCTCAGCAAAGGGTGGTGGCCCTTCCCCAATCGGGGTACGACAGGGTTGCCAGATTCACCCCACACAGTCTCTGGGGCTGTTCCCAGCAAGCTGAGCACCCGGAAGGTCGGTCTGCGATCCCGGGGTGAGGCCCTGCCCGCACAAACCCTGGCCAGCGTCCGCCCCCAGCGAGCTTCCGCAGGGCCCCAGCTCACGCTGACAGAATGCCGGGGGGGGGGGGGGTGGACCGCGGGAGCTGCAGGAGTTTCCAGAACAGCCGTGAACAATAAAGGCCAATCAGGCAGCTCTGCTCGGAGGCCCAGATCCAACAGCCTGGGGGCCTGGGGACAGCACCGTGTCCAGGGCTCCACCGGTTGCTAGGGGTAACAGCGGAGAAGGGATCCACAGTTGCTTCCTCAGGGAATTTTCAGAGAATCCAAGTAGCTGCCAGAACATTCTTCTTTTATAAACAGACAGGATTCTATTTCCTAGAGTATAATTATAAACACACCTGCTCCGACTGCGGAATCTTTCCGTAAGCAAGCGACGACGTCCCAGCCAGGAGACCCGAGGTCTGTCCTGAGCAAGCCGGTCACTACGGTGCAGACCATGGCGGCTCTGATCTGGGGTGCTTCTCCTTCCCCAACTTCACTTGTCCCGAGGCAAACAGAGACACAACCTCAGTGCTTCAGAGGGAACTTTTAAGTCGGCGAGGCATTCACAGCTCTAGGCAGAAACGAGGGCGCCCAAGTGTGAAGCTGGGCAGGGCGTGAGTTTCGGTTGCGAGAAAACCAAACAGGAAGCAGCAAGGGCACTGCAGCCGCGCGGTTAATCGAGCCGTGCCTGGACCTCTTGCTCTTCTCACCTCTGTCCGCCCCGCAGGGCTCGGCCTCCGCACCTGCTGCTGTCTGCCTGACACATGGAGAAGGGCGTGTGCGAGCAGCCGGCCGGGCGCTCGGCCCGCTGGGGCCGCCGTGTGGCTGTGTGAGCGAATGGTCACCTATCCATCCTGAGCTCCGTGTCTGAGAGAACCGGCCCCGACGCACAGCCGCTGTGACACTTCCGGTCCTAAGCCTGGGATACCCCCGGGCGGTACCTGTCCCCACACGGCCCTTGCTGTTTCTGAAATGGTGGTGACAGGCGTGATACAGCAGATGCTATTTGGTGGCCCTTCCCCGCCCAGAGCACAGCATTCATTGGCCTCCCGGATGGACAGAAGCGGGCCGAAAGGTGATTTTTTTAAAACAGTCAAATCACATTTTTATCCAGTATGCTCGATTTGGCACGCAATTAAACCCCTCCAATCGCACACGTCGATTCCCCAATTAATCTTTTCCACTACCACATACCCAACAAGCATCTCATTCTAAAAATATGGCAAGAAACCCTGTGAAACAGTCACCAAAGACTAAATATTTTGGAGGCCCCCAAATCCCAAACAAAATAACCACCCCTCCGTCGGTCTCCAGAGTGATTCCCGTAAGTGAAACTAATTGGATCCCTAAGTTTGGAAGCCGTCAGGTGACCATGCAATTTCCTGACCACTCGGTAGCTTTCCTCGAAGAGAACCCACGGCTCTCGGACACTGCTACCCCGCTGCAAGCCTGCGGCTGCGACGTCTCAACGAGCCCTTGGAATTCGCACTTGGACGGAAGTGACCCCTCCCTCGCACTCGACGCTCTCCGACGTGGAGGCCAAGAGAGCAGCGGTTTTTAAACGCTTTCAGACTGGACCAGTGCCGCTGCCTCTCTTTGGAAAAGCAGCCCCGTTCCGATGACGGGCACACCGAGTTTCGGACAGGTTACCGGCCAGCGTCCACCACCAACTCAGCTGAGATTCTAGACAGTGAGCCACTGAAATCGTGT
Organism: Rousettus aegyptiacus; assembly: GCF_014176215.1. NCBI lineage: Eukaryota > Metazoa > Chordata > Mammalia > Chiroptera > Pteropodidae > Rousettus > Rousettus aegyptiacus. The sequence continues at coordinate 157,493,721 of NW_023416307.1, forward strand.
CTCAGTTTAGAAAATCTTTTATCTAGACTCACATGGGATCTCCAAGGACAAACGGCAAACAAACTCATGGCAAATGCTAACAACACAGACATGGAGGACGTGACTCATCCCCAGAAGGCACACGGCACAGGGTCAGACGCTGGACTCTGCAGAGACCAGGGGACGGGTCACAGGGTTCACCGGGAAAATGTCACGAAAACATCACATGGGACATTTAAAAAAATGAAATTAGGACCTCGGCATTATCCAATTCATCAATGGAAATTAGCTGGAAGAGAGAAAAAAGGGGAGAGAAAAAGGAGAAATTAGGGCAGGAAACCAGTCAGCCCAGAGTCCCAGGTTGCTGGTCGCTGTCTGGGTCGTGTGTCCGACCGCAGACTCAGTCTGTGGACGACGCCTCGTTAGATGGCGACCGCCTGAAGCGGTGCAGGCGTTTGGGACACCGCTGCCCCTCACAGTGACATCTGCTCTGAAACGTGCTGCTCTGGCATGAATGGGCAGGAGGCTGCCACACGCTGTCCCCGTGGCAGGCCTCAAACCTGGCAGGGCGCTCAAGCAGGAGCCCGGGCCTCGAACCTGGCAGGGCGCTCAAGCAGGAGCCCGGGCCTCGAACCTGGCAGGGTGCTCCCAGGAGCCCGGGCCTCAAACCTCGCAGGGCGCTTCCAGGAGCCCGGGCCTCGAACCTGGCAGGGCGCTCAAGCAGGAGCCCGGGCCTCAAACCTCGCAGGGTGCTCCCAGGAGCCCGGGCCCGCGCCGCTGCAGGTCTTCATGGGCATGGCCGCTGGTCAAAGCCATGAGCAAGGGTGCGGTCTCAGGGCACGGTTCCAGAAGAGGGTGGGAAAGCGGGTACAGGGCTAGCGTTAGGTCGAGTCCCATAGGACAGCTCTTCAGACTTGTTTTACTGTTCAGGCGGGGGTGAGGGGTAGGGGGCGGGGGTCCAGACTGGGGCTGGGCTGAACCAGGATCGGCTTCCATCAGCAAGTATTAAGATCGAAACACCCCAGGTTCAGAAGTGTCATATCCTGGCACTGCTCACAATCAAAACAAAAATCTCCCCCCACCCAAAGACGACAGGTGCTAACTCACATACTATTAGTAACAAGCAAACAATTTAACAGCCTCGAGTTCAAGAAAAAGAGCAAATGAGACCATTAACCGCACAGGACAGACGGCTGGCCCTTGACTGACTTTCATGCTGCTTCGTTACTGTTTAGTACACCTGGCAAATTTAGGTTGCTGTTAGAAACAGATACCTGGAAATGCTAATGCACCCTTTACTCATGAAGAGAAAAGCGCCAGCAACCAGCAGGGGGCTGGCAGGTTGTTGAAAAGGAAAACCCTGACGTTACCTGAGATCGAAAACGCCCTACTAGAGAACGAGCTACCCCTGTGGGCAGGGAATGCGGATTTTAGGTAAGTTCTGAGATGTCCGTTCGCGTTAATTCTTGGCCCCTGGATCTCTAACTGAAGTCGACGGCAGCGTGACGGACACCTACGGCAGGCTACAGAGCAGCCGAGACACGGAATAACTGTGCTCCCTTTTCCGGCGGGGTCTAGGGCTTGAAGGCTCCCATCAGTTAGAGAGGGGTTCAATTTTCAGGATATTCAGCTATGGAGGGTTTTTAAAAGAAAGAAAAAAAATGGACATGGTTTAATCTGCAGAGTAAAACTGAAGTTTAGCAGGCATGGTGCAGAGTGGTTGTGAAGCCCTGATAAAATTTTAAACTTAGAACGGTGAATACGCGAGAGAGAAGGATGCTGCCGAGTGTCATACGAAAATGAATGTTGTTGCTATTCGGGGGGTCATTTTTAATGCGCCACTGTCCCATCTAGTCTAAGCGACCACGGAACATGATCGCAGCTTCAGCGTCACACTTGTGGGTGGGCCTGGGCACATCCGAACGACGCTAATCTACTCACGACGAGGCCGCGGTGAGGAGCCGGGACTCTGACATCAGACCATCTGTCTGGGCTTCGATTCAGGGCTCTTCGCTGGACATGTGACCCCAGGCAATTTCTGAACCTCTCCGAGCCCGGTTCTCCCCTCCCCATCTCGGGTATAAAACAGTTACTAGTGACATCTGTCTCTGAGGCCGATCTGACGTTAAGGTAGGAGATGTGCTTAGCATAGGGGCTGGCGCACACCGAGAGGTCAATTAAGTGTTACCGGTGTCGCTGAAGACACTCTCTAGGACGCGGGCGGGCTGTGAAGAGCGTCAGGCGGTCTGAGCGTGATCGCCGCGCTTCGGCGTATTTGGCGGGGGGTGGGGGGGGGCTGTCACTGGCCCTCCTCAAACGAGCGGACCCGTACAAACACGGCGACGTTTTCAAACAGGATAAAAGTGACTTCGACTTTCTTCTTCATCTATGACCTTGCCTAAATTCTAAATGTTGAATGAAAAAGTAGGGATGGGTAAAAAGACCTAAGTCTCACCGATTTTAAAGATTAAAACTTAGAAAGAACTTGGCCCACGGACATGGTGGACGCCACCGTGGACGCCTGGGGAAGGCGGACGAGGGCACGGCCCTGCGAGCTGGGAACCCGGGGCGCCGGCCTTGATCCTGCCACACGCTTCCCACGTGACCTTGGGGAGTGACCTCGGGCTGTCGCCTCGGCTCTCGGCCATGGCCATCTCGTGGGCATGACTAATGTCCTCCCCAGGCGAACAAGGCTGTGAGCTGTGGCCGACTTCCGGTCATGGACCCCTTCCCGGCGAGCAGTACCCCCTGCCCTCTTACCCTGGCTCGCTCTTCCTCCACGAGCTTAACAATAGGCAGTTGCCGCAGCATCTCGGGGCTGGTGTGTCCGGGGTCTGTGACAATGTCCCAACGGGCATTGATCGGCAGGGCACGGCGGTGAGGGGGGAATCCCCTCCACGTGGCCCCTGAGACCCTGACCTACGCATTCATCAGCCACCAGCACTTCTACCTCCCGTGGCGTAAAACGACAAAGGGGAATGAGCGCGTAACCACGCCTCGCAATGCGCACTGGAGGGGAGATGCCCAGTTCACTCAGTTATAAAAAGGAACAGCTATTCTAAAGAGGAGAAGACTGTGGTCGCCGCATTTTGAAATCAAGTTTTATGCCCCCAAGGTGCAAATATATTTAGCTGGTTAAGGCCCTTTTAGGGGATTCTACCTTATTATGGAGAGTGAATGTATGTAACTAGAATCGTATTTTTAAACCACGTCTTCAAGCTCACTTTAGGAAAAATAACGATCTCGTGGAATAAGTAGTTACTATTCACTTGTCTGGCAGGTGCGGTCTCTGCTGCCTGCCTTCTCCCGGTCCAGGCGTTTGTATGAGAGGCCATCTCATCGCTGGCCACCTGAGCCGGGGCTCTTTGCTTTTATTATTTATATTTACTCTTTTCTGGCAGCCCTTGCCACAAAATTCCTCCTGAGTTACAGATATTTACTTTCTAATTACTCAACATCCGTCCATCTTTCAATGCATCGATTTTAAAAGTTTAGAGTGACATTGAAAAGGCTCGTGGTTGGGGGACAGTGGGGGAATGAAGCTGCAAAAAAAAAAAAAAAGTGCACTTTTCTGTTCTACTTTTTTCTTATTCAAAGACTCACGTGAACTTGCTCTAATGTTAATGGTAGATATCACTCAGGTTAGAAAGCAAGATTCTGTCTGCGGCCACGCCACCCTGAACAAGCCCGATCTCGTCTGATCCTGGAGGCTAAGCAGGTCGGGCCCGGTTAGTACCTGGACGGGAGACCGCCCAGGAAGACCAGGTGCTGAAGGCATTTAAAAAAACAAAAAAGGCCAGATTCCTGCAGACTTTTGAACTTGCGGTAGTCTGGCTGTCACCATCCGTTTTGACAAGGCGGGCCATGATTTGTAATCACCAAGGCTTCTTCACAGAGTTGACTACACAAGTTACTGGGTGTTTTGATCACTGAATGATATCAGTGTGTTCATCTACTCAGAAAACGCCGCTGACAGCGGCTGGGAGACAATCAGTGAACATTATCCACCTCAAATGCAAACTGGTGGGATTTCGACTCAGGCCCGGGCTTTCTGGGAGGAGGAAGGGGGCCGAAAGGGGCACTGTTTTTATCCTACTTGGACCAAAACGGGAAGTGTGAGTCATGTTCTCTGCAGACCCTTCCTCGTCGCACATGCTAAGCAGCGTCACGCCCCAGGGACTGTCCGCTTCCTAATTCCAAGCAGACGTGGTGACACGTTTGGCCGCCTTAATTCTAGTTAGAACTGGAGGGGGCTTAACACCCCGGCAGGACTGTGCGACGCCTCACCAGGACGCAGCCGGCGAGCCCACGGGCGTGCTCAGCTGGGACCCCGCAGACAAAAACGCGTGTCTCACACACGAGACGTCTGCGTTCACGGTGGGTGCTCGCGTGGTCGGAGAACCGTGTTATTGCTGTTTCTCTCGACAGTAGGTTACGTGGCGAGCAGCCTGAGAGAGACAACTGAATATGTGTGGCTTTTAAAGGAGATGGCCGTGGGGCCAGCTACCCTTGGGGCAGGATCAACAGTTTAAAAAGGAAGTTAACCCTTCCGTGGACAGGCCTGAACTAAGGGGGATTTCCAGCCCTGCCCCCACCCAGCAGAAACCCCGTGTTGACGGGACGTGAGACGCGGCACCTTCTCTCCGTAGCCTCTGTCCTTGGTCATCATTTCGCGGAGGGTCTGCAGGACTTTGATGCAGAGTTTCTCCTCGTTCTCCTCCAGCAGCTGTTTCGTGTGCTTGATCAGCCTGAATGGGGCGGGGGGGTGGGTGGGGAGCACACATCACATCACTGCAGCACGTCTGCATCAAGAACCACGCTGCCAGCAACTGACTGCCACTCTCCGGGCAATGAACGGACACGTGTCAAGGACTCCCGGGTCAGGCGGGCCTGGGGCACGCTCCGCGAGGGGAGCCGGCCTCGCCGAGGAGCAGCAGCGACACCTGCTGGCCGGCGGCAGCACGCAGGCTCGGGGGCAGAGCCGGTCACACCCCACGGGGAGAGTGCAGGGAGGGGCGGGACAGACGTCCACTCGGACCGGCTCGTTTCTGCAGGGCAGCTGTACGAGGGCAGCTGGTGACATGGCTAGAACGTGCCAGCGGTACAAAACACCGCGTGAGGATGGCGGCAGAGGCGGGCACAGACTGTCCCCTTTCCCACAGTCTGGTCCTTGAGGAGCCCTGAAAAGTAAGCCGGACGGCAGGGGCCGCCCTCCAGCTCCCTCCAGCTCCGCAGAGCAGCAGCCTCAGGGTAAAACTCAAATGGAGTTTCCCGGCCAGGTGGTCAAGAGGCCAGTCCTTTCTCTTAGATTACGCCCCAGGGTTAAACGAGGAATCTACAGACTCCTTAGGAAAAGACTGTGGGGCCCCGGTGAGTCGCAGTTTTGAGGGCAGAAGGGTCGTGACGTTTTTCGGGTCTGTGTCGTAGCCCCTGGTGGGCAGGGTAAGTCCTTGCTGAGCAGAAGACGAAAGGACGGGTGTGTTGTTAAAAGGAGACATGCTCACAGAACCGCGGCGAGGCCTACGGACTCACTGGGGCACGTCAGAGCAGGACGCGTCGAGGTCGAACACCGGGCTAGCGTCCCCTTCTTCAGGAACGACTGCTCTGTCCGGCCACAGGGCTCAGAGACCGGCCGCCCCGGCGACAGACGCCACTTACTTGCAGATGAAGCCGCCGCTCTCGCACTTCCGCCTGGCGTCGGTGTTCTCGGGGAAAAGCAGCTCGGGCCTGTGCAGAACGTCCACCAGCACGGACAGCTCGGCCTGGACCAGGGGCCGCAGCCGGTCCTCCAGCGCCGACACGATGTCCTAGAACGGAGCACGGCGTGGTGAGCCACTGCGGCCGAAGCCGACCGGGGAGGGCGAGAACGTTCGCTCCCCGCCTGCAACACGAGCACGGCCCTGGCTGGCTTAGAGGGACTTCAGGACTGTCTGGCGCTGACCCCACATTCTTACAGACATTGCCCAGTGGTGCCTGAAGCATTAGCCCCGATGCCGAAAACAAAGTGGAGACAGGTCTACACCCCACCAGCCCTTCCCTCGAGGGGGTCTTTATGCTACTTGGGGGATCATTCCATATATTTTAAAATATGATGCAAAGGATACATTCGACCACATGGAAAGATGTCTACGGTATGAGTGCAAAAAATGGTCAAGCAATATGATTATATGATCCGATCTTCATAATCATCCATAGCCACAGGATACACACCAACTATCACTAAGACATCACTAGTGGTTTCCTCTGGGTGGTGGGATTACAGGAGAGTCTAATGTTCTCTACGTCGGTATCGTGAATACCGTCACATGACTTTCGATGAGCATGAAGCATTTGCACAATACAAAGTCGTATAAAAACGAGAACACAAATGAACGAACATGCTGTATCAACATGCTAAGTACATGTACCCTGAGAGCATGATGGTCTTCAAATGCAAAACACACAGCTCTGGGAAAGGAAAACAGAGAGAAGTTGAAAGAGCAGCAAAACCAAGACAACGAACACCATATAGAGGCAAATGGCAGGAAACGGATGAGAAGTTATGGCCAAAAGATGCTGCCGCTTGCTGCACGGCCCGGGAACGGAGGCCCCGACCAGGCGCAGAGCACGGCCCAGCGGGTAACGGAGGCGGACCCGGTTAACCGAGGGGCTCTGCATGGGAAAGGCCACTTAAACCGCATCCGCCCCAAGTGGGGACCCGAATTTCAGAGGCCATGGTCAATGAAGAACTGATCGATCTTTTACCAGAAACTAAAAAACGTGAACATTTTACTTTACCTTATGTTTAATAAAATTTGTAATCACTCAGTAATATTTAGGAATAACGAAGAATGCATGAGTGAATCAAGCTATTTTGGGGGGTTGGGGGGGTAGCAATTTTCCCGAGACTGTAAGGGTACGCTGCGACATTCCTCGGTTCACGTTGACTTTCGCAGCACAGTCAAAAAAGAGGGTCATTTTGGCAAAATTCTCTGGGAGTTTCATCAGTTTCCCCAACAGCTTCCTGTCTGAAAAGCACCCCATTCTCTCTTTTTCAATAGTTACTGGTCCTAACTTGCAAATCTTTAGCTGTCGACAGCACTGGATGGAACTGAAGCAGTTCTTCGACTTCGCGTTCACGAGATCCTGCATCTTTTGCAATGTCTGAACTCTACATTGCAATCGATTTGCATTGTATCGTCAAATGCGCAACATTCGGCAATCGGAGAGACCGACACACGGGGATGGCGAAGCGATGGGCGGGGAAGGGTGCTCGTGTTAAGTGCAGGGGCATCCGAATGGGGATCAATCACGGAAGCGGCCGGTCTGCAAGTGAATGTTCTTACACGTGACAGCGTTTGCTGCGCTGAGACGCAGACAGCTCATTAGATCATGAGGACCCTCCCTCTCGGCCACTGGCCAAATCTTTATAACGACCAATATCTGTACTTACGTATTTTATTTTACTCTCTAAGAATATGCAAAACCAATCTGCGAAGAGCAAAAGCAGCTGGTGCGTTTGACCACAGGTAACTCATTCGGTTGGCACAGACTAGAACGCGCCGAGCGCTCGGCTATGCGTCTACAACGCGCCTCCTTCCTAAAAGCACGTGAGGTCAAGACGCCCTCGCTCAGGGAGCGCGCGACCTTTAAGAACCAGCGTGCCACGGGCTGCACGTCTCTCTTTGACCCGCGAAGCCCCGCCTGCCTCCCTGGCTGCACGGCTCCGGCCACACTGACCTTCCTTTCGTCCTTGAATGCCCCGGAGCGCCATGTTCTCTCCTGTATGACGTCTTTACATTTGTTTCTCGTCAAATTTTTTTCTTTACGTAAGTCTTACATTTCCCTGATCTTGGCTCAAACGGAACGTTAGCAAAGTCTTCCTTGATCACGATCCCGAGCCCAGGCAAGACTGGTTTCCTCATCAGAGTCTCCCATGGCACTGCTCACCTGTCCGCTTCATTTGTCCCCTTGTCATTCTTGTCATTCTACTTTTATCTGTGTGATTAGCTGACTAATGTCCATCTTCCTCCCAAAACTCTACAAACAAAAAGATCGTTTCTGGTTTTGCTCACCGTCAGTGTGGCGCTGACGAATGAATCAGTGAGCCCTGGTCTTTCGGTAAGTTCTATAGCCTCGGGGAGGTCCACTTATTCCATCTAACAGTAATGACTGCTACAGCCACAGCAGTGACGGCAACAGCAGCAGTAACCATCACCACAGCGCTCACCGACCGCGTGCTCGGCGCCCGTCGGCCCCTGCTCTGCGTGCTTCCTGTGCATTGTGCCGTCCGACGACAGCCACCACGACACATCCCACCTCGCACACCCTGCCAACCACATGCCACTGATGTCTGTTCCGTAAAGTGGTGGCCTATGCGCCCTCTCCTTGAACCCGAGTGGACCTCTGTGACTGCCGTGACTAACCAAGGACCGCGGGAGTGGTGCTGTGACTCCTGGAGCCAGGCCACGAAGGCAGGGCGGCCCCCACTGGTCTCCCTGGAGCCTTTCACCCGGGATCCGCCACGCTATGAGGAAGCTCAGAGCCCACGTGGAGGCCACCCGGAGATGTTTCGGCCAACCTCTCCGGCTGGGGCCCCGGCTATCAATCAGCCTGGACTGCCAAACATGCGACTGAGCAAGAATTCCAGACGAGTCCGGCCAGTCGCCACCTGACTGCAACCGCAGGCGCGGACCTGAGCAGGGCATCCCGCTGTGCCCAGGCAGGCTCCGGAACAGCCAAAGCGTAAAGGCCCTGCTACCGTGACTTGCCATGGGGGCGAAGACGATTGAACACGCTGCCCACTCGTCTCGATCCTCACACCGACCCCGCGAGGTGGACGCCACGATCGCCCTACCGTGCGAGCACCGAAGCGACTTCCCCGAGGCCCCACTCACTGTTTCTAAGCAGCGGAGCCGGACCCAGGACCCTGGCCTGCGGTCACACTCTTAACCACTGTGCCAACTCGAAGGACCTGCGACTCCGAGAGAAGCACCAGAGGAGCCCGTGAAGAAGCCGCTGAGGTGTGTCTGTGTTTACCGTCCCTCTCACACCTTAACAGGACAGATCTCTTCGCAGGTACCGAGCACAAGGGCATCACCTAGCCGGGACTTGGTCCCGCCTCTGCTTTCGCCTGGCTCATCCTGACACAAAACACTTCTCCCTGGACTATTAGGCTCGTTTACCTGCTGATTCAAGAGGCTCCATATCCCAGGGCGCTGGGGGATGCCCCCCGTAGGTCCTCACCCTGAGCACCCGCTTCTAACCCTCACCTGCCTGCCTGGGAAGAGCGTAACGAGGACCTGTGAGCGGAGTAACCCTGACTGGCCGTGACGGCCAGGGGCGCGTCCCTCCTGGCCCCACTCACATCACCGCATGTGACCGTCCGCTCGCCTCACCGGCTGCCTCCCGCGGCCAGCCTGGGGTTACCTGCAGTCTCTCGATGATGTTCCGATAGTCTCTGGAGGCCGCCAGCACGGAGTCCCTGCGGGCCGCATTGCGGGCGGACAGCCGCCAGCTCATGGCGGTCTTCTGCACGATGTTGTGGGACTTTAGGAAGAGGTTGTTGACTTGGCTGTCCAGGTCCACAGGGATGGCGATGGCCCGGCTCTTGGCTGTGCGGGAGAAGGGGTCTCATGAGCCCGCCGCTCCCACGGGAGACGCCCGAAGACGGGTCGCCTCCCCTTACCCGCCAGGCGGGCTTCGCCCGCGCGCACAGTGGGTCAGCGTGCACCCCGACGGGCTCAACCGAGCTCCGTCACCCTGCAGGTTCGGGGTTCCAATGTGAGCTCTGGGGGGCGGGGGGGGGTGGTAAACAGCTTTGAGGGACGTGACATGTGCTAAGTTACACAGCTCAGGTTAAAGGTCAACGGGTTTCCTCAACGCATGGCTTTAAGGCCCGCAATGTGTTCACATATTTTAAGAATTATCGAGACGGGGCACTCATTTGGCCAATGAACCAATTTTCCAAAACTCCTCTTTCAAGCTGGGTGTTCGACTCAGTGCTGTGAGCTGTTCCGGCCCCGCGGGCTCGCATTTCCCACTAAGGACATGAAAGCGCGAGTCTAACCAGGAGAAAAGCGTCAGTCGAACCCCCAGTGGGGGGCGGGCCACAGGACACGGCAAGCTGCCCAGGCTGCCAAGGTCACAAACAGCGAGCGCACTCTGAGAAGCTGTCGGAGGCCAGAGGGGGCTGCAGAAGCCTGCCAACTGATGCAACGTGGTGGCCTCGGCCGAATTCTGGGACGGAAAAGGATGTCGGTGGAGGAAGCGGTGAAGACCACCTCAAAGCCAGTTAGCGGCCATGTGCCAACACCAGTTCTGATCGGTGGCACCTGGCAATGCCAGACGGTGACGGCGGAGGAACGGGGTGACGGGTATGCGGGGACTCTGTGTTGTCTTGGTAACTTTCCCATAGATCCAAAATTATTCCAAAATAAAAAGTTCTCTTGGAAAAGGAAGACCATGGATACTAACAATCCTTTTTTTCATGTTAGAAATTTACCAGCCTTCCAACACCATGACAACTACCGCCTGCCTCCAGTCACGGGACCGGAAGCCAAGGTGTCCTACCACCTGTACCTGACTGTGAAAACAGCTCCAGCCCCCTGGAAGCGGGGTATGAAAAACAGTTGTTTTGATCCCAACAAAATCACAATTTAGGGACAGGAACCATCGGCCAGACGACAAACTTCTAACGGTTTAATACAGAAGGTAGGAAATTGGAAAAAAATACAAATAATATAAAACTAAAAAGTAAGATGCGCAGGAAACACTCATCTCAGCTAGAAACTACGGGCCTGCAGTGCCCTTTGTAAGTTGGAAACCGGGGACACGGGGTGTGATTTGCGTCCGGGGGGCGTATTCCCCAGTGGGCACAGGCTGGGCCCCTGGGTTCACGTCCCTTCATGCTTGTCTCTTCTCATCACTGTTGAGATGATGAAAACATTTCCTCTAACAAGCACTGAGCCGGTCAACTCGGCGACTTGCCCAAATTTTAACGGCCTCGTGGTGCATGGCCATATAAGGGCAGAGGAGAGGGCTACCGGGGGTTCTGTCTCAGAGCCCCATTTCTGAGATGTCACATCAGGAACCTGTAAGGTACAGACCTCCAAAAGCCTACTCTCTCATGAAAGAGTGCCACATCGATAATAAAGACACCAATACCTACAACATGAGAGTAAAGGAAATTGGGCGACGAGCCCTAATAAACAGTCTGGACTCACTGAACAGCTACTAAGCTGCTGGGGACCCCGGACCTGTCTTTGCTGATGACGGCTGCAGGGACCTAAAGCATTACTACAGGCAGATAACTCTCCTCAAATTCAGGCAGGATGATCATGCCTTTGCATAGCATTTACGGGGGGAACGGGGCAAAGTAGTAGGGTCTGATGAAGTCGGGGTGAAGGGAGCAGTAACTTTCCAACTTCCTCTTATGGCTGAGAGATGCTACGTGGGGGGACAGGGGGGGATGGAAACCCACTCATCACTGACAGGCATGAGGGAGCAATGCACCATTTCTGAGAAAGGGTGTTGCTTGGGGCCAGATGAGTGCTTTGTGGGAAATCAAGTTTCCACAAGGTCAAATACATTTACAGGAGGATGCAAATGGCTTTCTCGGATGAGGGACTTCCCAGGGCCTTGAATAAGCTTGCGGGCACTGAGGCCTGCCAAAAGTTGCCTAATGTCTAGCTGTGGAATCTTGTTTTTCAAAGCCTCTCCTTCTTTGGGACTGGCTGGTGCTTAACTCTGGGGGTGTCTGGCCCGGTGTGGGAGGGCGCGGCTTGGGAGCTGAGCCCCTGGTTCCCGGGCGTGGAGCCTCCCAGGTGTTTAGGGAACGCCGGCCTTTGCTACTGCGGGGCAGTTCGTGTCCACCACGCTGACTCCGACCCGCACCGGTACCTTACCCACGTCAGAGAGCACCCGGATGCAGCTCTCCACGGACGCTTTCTGGCTCGGCACCAGCCAGTTGCAGTGGTAAACCCGGAAGACGCCTTGCAGCAGCTGCACGAAGACGGGCTGGCGGGTCTGCGAGAGAGAGAGAGAGAGAGAGGCCGAGGGAGAGGCCACGTGAAGGCATGTGCAGATCACTCACGCACTGATCGGGAAGGGCTGACGCCGATGAGCTGGGGTCCCGGCCTGGCCAAGGGAGAAAGAGCCAGAAGCACTTTGAGGCCATGCAGAAGCCAGGTGCGATCTGACAAAGGACGCCTGACGGCGAGGAGGGGCCTGGAAACCGGCATTCTCGCCCAGGTCCCAACCAGCCGCGTGGCTTCGAGCAAGTTACCTCGCCTCTCTGAACCTGGGCTTTGTCCAGCACGTAACTAACTAAACAGACTGAGGCAGATCGACCCCAAAGTTCCTCCCAGATGTCACTTCGTGTGAGTAGAACCTACGCTGTTCATCAGCAAAAACCAACTGGTGAGTGGATCTCGCCTGGAATGCTCCCACGTGTTTATTTTTGGCAGCGTCTTCGATGATATGAAAGCAAAGCCGATGGCTGCTCTTCGCAAGTCCTAACTCACCGTAGAGGAATCCTGCAACGTTAGCACCTGGCGGGACTCACTCCTCGCCAGGACGGTATGAATTCGTACTCGTTTTAAAATGAGCGACCTCATACATCCACCTAGTCAGTTTGACGGTGACTTTCGGGATGCATCTAGAAGCTATAATTTGGTCTCCACCTACCGCTACCGTAGTCAGGGCAGCTTCGGACCTGGCAAAGATCACCGTGACGCTGAGCTGCTCTGCCGGTCTTCAGTTTGGGGGGCGGGGGCTCACTCGGCCCCTCCAAAAACAGTGGGAGCTAATGCAGCAAAGAAAAAAGCGTCGAAAACCTCCAGAGAGGACTCCGAGATGAATGGAAAACCACCAAAAGTACTAGGGGGAAAGGAAGTCCATTACAAGAAAAACGACAACGAAAACCAGGTTAATGCAATCCAGCGCCTCCTCCACGAACACTGGCTAGAGAACGTCCACGTCTTTCTTAAGTGCTACACGCCTCGCGGGGGCCCAGGCTACACTCCCTTGACGTGGCAGGTACCTTAACGCCACAGCAGAAACTCGAAGGCCCATCGAGGCTGAAAGCAAGCATCCAGAAGGACTACGAAGCGATGGTGAGCTAGAGTGGACGTCGGGGCGCTCTGACGCCCCGAGTCCGTGCTCTGCGCACTCAGTCCTCCTGGCAAACGCACCCTTCTCACGGCTTCCTTCGGGAAGTCCTCTCTGATCCGCGCCTCACGGCCATCCCAGACGGTGACCGGGTGACCACAGAGGATAGGGCACAGGGAGCCTGAGGGACTGGCCGCGAAGCCCGGATGCTCGGTCCCCAAGCACAGTGGGCCCGTTAACGAGGACATGTGCCACGTGCCAGGCCCTGTGCCCAGCGCTCTGCGCAGCCGGCCGAGGCCCGTCGTGGGCTCCGGCCCCAGGTGTGCGTGTCTCACCTGCAGAGTCGTGCTCTGGTCTGAGAAGGGAGAGCTGAAGAACGTGGTCACGATGCTCATGACAATCTCGGTCACATACTTCTCCAAAACCGAGTCGGCGTGCTTCCGGTCACTGGTGTTGTTACAGGCCTGGGGGCAAAGGGCAGCGTCGGCCGTTACAGCGAGGCCTGCACGTCCGCTGTGGCCGTTCCTGCCGCTCGCCCTTGACCAGGGTGGGGGGCGGCGGGGAGGCCTGCGGGTCATTACTCTCCCCCGAAGAGACAGCAATGGTAAACACACCTTTTTTCCCCTTTTAACATCACATTGTTTCTGAAATTGGGATTCACCTCACAATCATTTTCTGAAGAACCTTGTTACTTCTCCCCCTCCCCCCACTCCACCACCACGAAACTCCCGTTAGCCCACAGAGCGCCTTGCTGAGCGGGGGCTTCGGCTTTAGGTGGACGTTAAGCTCAGCGCAAAACCAAACCAAGAGCACTGACCCCCCCCCCCTCCCGCCCTCCCCTGCAGGTCAGGAAACCAGACGGAAGTGAAGGCTTTGCAGATCCTCCACTCCAGCCCGCAGGAGAAACGCTCCGCTCAGGAAGGAGACACACGTTGTCGAGGAAAAGAAAACATTACACAAACTCGACTTTAATGTGTCCCAGGTGACTGCTCACAGATTGATCCACGAAGGGTGAAATGAAAACCAGAAACAACCCGTCCTCCCTGAAGCCTGAGGCGTAAACTACGCTACGGGTGAAGGGGTGAGCACCACGTCGGCCTCCTGTGGCACGGGTGAGCGAGGTGAGACGACGGGACTGTTTTCCTCACGTCTACACAGGGACGCTTGGGCACGCGCACACACTCGCTCCACGCACGCACGCACGCACGCGGACCGCCCCGCAGCTCCAGAGAGCCGTACCCGGCAGATGTCCACGAGGAAATTCTCGAACAGCTTCCACATGTGGTTGCTGGTGTAGATCTCCTTCATCTCCACCTCCGTGTCCACGTAGCAGTGATTGAGGAAGTTAATGTACGCGATTTTCACCTGGAAGACAACAGGTGCAGGCTTCTGCGGACCCACCTGGCACACGAGTCCCTGAGCAGCTGCCTCGTCTGAACGGCGGCAAGGGTGGACCCAGAGGGTCGCTCTGTTCTCCCCTGCCAGCTCGCACCTCCGTGATCTTTCGGTATGGAAAGTTCACACCGACAAAATTCCAAAACATGAAGGTTTTGGAAGAGAATAATTTCATGAGTTCAAGGCAAAGAACGGCATAAAAATCTCTGGCCTTAGGAGAGATGGTGGACAAGTCCGACTACATAAAAATTAAAGATTTCTGTTCATGGAAAGACACCATTAAAAGAGCTCAGTGCCATGAGTTGGGAGAAGCCCTTTGCAATGCATATCCCAATGAAGAATTCCTCCAGGTGTGTGTAAGACGGGCACGCAGAGAGGAAAAAACAGGCGAAACACCTGATCCGATACTTTCTGAAAGCATTATCGAACGTCAAAAAAATGAACAAAAAAAAACACATGTTCAACCTCATTTAGTGATCGAGGATGTAGGAATTAAAACGACTATGAGATATCACTCCCGCCACACTGAACAAAGCGAAGGGTCCGAAGGCGCTGGGAGCGGGCGGGGCTGTGGGGCGCCCCGGGGGACAGGATGGCGGCTGGAGCGGCGGCTGGGAAACCACGGGGCGTCCTCGAGTCGAGTGGAAGAAACGCACGCCCACGACCCGACACTTCCACGTCGAAACGGCCGGCCGGAGAGAGGCAGGCCCGCGGCCAGGACGCGCGAGCCCAGCCCCCTCGGGCCCGGTGCCACCAGCTGCGACGCTCGGCTCCTAAGAGCCCAACACTGGAGACGGCCGGAATGAGCGTCGAGAGAAACACGGGAGTGCCGGGCACGGGACCGGGCCGCGGGGACACTCTGTGCAAAGGAAATCACACGGCTGCCCACAGGACGGACGGGTCTTAACTCGAGGCTGAACCTCGAAGGGCACAGAATAAGAAAGGAAGTCCGGAAACCGGCAGAACTAAACCATGTTGTTTGGGGACACACAAGGAAAAGCGACATGCGCGTCGCTCACGGCTGCCTCCAGCAGGGACGCCTCCGGGGGAGGCAGGATGCGGGGACCGGATGCGGGACGGTCTCGTGCTCTTTCCTGACCTGTGCTGGTTACACAGCTATTCCTGTCCTAATCGTCCTTATGAGGCATTCATGTGCCTTTCCGTGCTTACGTTGTATTTCAAACAAAAATGGGTTAAAAAAAAAAAAACTAATATTATACCTCCCTTTCACAATAAGAGAAATGCAAATTAAAACTATGTCAAAATATCACTTTTGTCTATCAGATACGTGAGAATCCATAAGTTCGCTAGCAGACTGTATGAGAAAGAGGTGAGCTCGTCACTTTCTTGTTATGATTATTATCTCATTATATCCTTATAAGGTGGACATTCATGGAGAATAATGGTATATCCACAAAATAAAACTTCACATAACTATAAAAACAACAGAATGGGACGCTCTTTATGGACTGATATGAAAAGAAGAACAGTACACCTAGAATATTACCTTCTGTGTTAAAAAAAATGGGGGGTGGGGAGTAGAGTAAACATAATTGTTTTTAAGTAAAACTCTGGAAGGGTATACAAAAACATAATAAATGATTTTCTGTGGGGTGAGCGGGGACAGATCAGGAGATTTTTCTTAGTCTACTCCTTTACATCAGAGGTCCCCAACCCCTGGGCTGAGGACCGGTACCGGTCCGTGGCCTGTTAGGAGCCGGGCTGCACAGGAGGGGAGCGGCTGGCGGGCGAGCGAGCGAAGCTCCATCTGTATCTGCAGCCGCTCCCCAGCGCCAGCATCACCGCCTCAGCTCCGCCTCAGAGCATCAGGCATTAGATGTTCATAGGGGCACTGGTCCCTGGTGCCACAAAGTTGGGGACCGCTGCTTTATAATCTTTGCAGTTTGAACTTCTCAAAATGTATTACCTTCTCAAAAATTAACCTAAAAATATAACACCATATCGACTTAATACATACTACATATGCTATGTATACACACATCTTAAGTTTAAAATATGAACTACTGGTATGTGTCTCAAAGAATACAAGGATAAAATATACCCCATATGACCTATTTTGTTGTCATTAGCAGCCAATATGTGTGAACAGGAAAAAGGAAAGCCTGGAGGGAATGGCTCCCAAAACCTGACAGGCATTTATTGTGGCTGGAATTACAGATTATTTTCCTTTTCTTATAGGTTACCTATCATTCCTTCTTATTTTATGTCGTTCGTTATTTTTGCAATACGAGTTTTCATTCTCAGGAGTAAACTTACAGACTAGGTCTTGCATTCCTGTGGACCGTATCTCAACCCGCTCTTAACTCATGTGAGTCCCTGGGGGTCAAATCCTCGGCTGGACGGGCTGGACCCGCGGAACGGGAGCACCGCAGCTGCCCTCGCCCTTCTCAGGGGGACGGAAGGAGAGACCAACACCCCCACACCCCTTCTGCACGGAATCCCACCGAATCTCCCAGCGAAAGGAGCCGCACATCCCTGGCCCGGGAGGTCCCGTCGGGACAGCCCGCAGGGCCACGCGGAGGGCCACGGGGAGGGCGCGCCCTGGCCGCCTCGCCCACCTCGGGGATGCAGTCCTCGTGGGTGACCACGCGGACGATGTCGTCCAGCGGCAGCAGGGAGTTGCACTTGATCTCGGTGTACACGTTCTTGCCCTCCGTGCACACGGCCAGCAGCTCGACCAGGTGGATGTGGTACATGAGCGGGCTGTTCTCGTCCATCCGGTCCCGCTCCGAGCGCATCATCTGGATCAGGGTCTGGAAAGAGGCTCTGTCGTTGTAGAACACGAGGACGTCCTCGCCCGAGTTCACCAGCTGCGGAAAGAACGGGCCCTGTTCGCATGAGCCGGTGGGGGGCAGGGCAGCAGCACAAAAAACGCTACCTAGTCACGGAGACGCTCTGTTAGCCTTCGCCTTCCCAAACCGGCCTCACCTACGCTACTCAACTCATCTCCATTTCACTCGCTGACCTCACTCGACAGCTGAAAACCTTCGCAGCGTCATCTTTATCCAGATACAGGAATGTTACAGTGGTCCGAAAACTCTTCGGGGAAGAGAATGCTGCACAGAGTGTTCGCGTATCAAGTGGAAAGGGAGACTGCCAGCCAGCGCTTGCATCGCCAAACCTAAGAGCGAGGCTGTGACTTTGCTTTTCAAAATGTTTCTACCTTCTCTTTACGCTTTAAAAGGATCCCTCGGACTCTTTTATACACTGCGTCGTCTCTTCGCAGCCACGGATTATCCACTTCTAATTGAGACAGGCCTTCCTTTCATCGCATCAAAAGTCGAGGCAGTCCCATGCATAACCTGTCCCCCAGGACTACGGCTTCTGATTAATCTCAAGAATAGACCAATTTTAGCATGGCACGAAACACGAAAGCTCCAAAGGGCTGGTATAGAAGGCGAAATAAATATGGTCGCTATTATTTACATAACGACTTACCTCTATGAGCTCTAATTACATCCTAGATACTGTGACTTCAGATGGATTACCTACCTAACCTCACTGTGCCTCGGTTTTGCCTGTCAACAGGACAAACGTGACAGCTAACTCATGGTTCTGTCACGCAGATTAAATAAATGATCGTATATAAGCTGCCTAGGACAGTGATGGGCGTATGGTAGGCTTCCGATAAGTGCTAACTATTACCGCCACCCTTATCTCATTTAATTTACATATCGGCTCCTCCCAGGAATGCCGCCGTACCTTCATTTTACAGAAATGCACACTGAGGGTTTAAGTCAAGCGGCGCATCCCAAGTCACCGGCCAGAAAGCGGCAGTGCCTACCTCTGAGCCCCAGGCTGAGCGGACTCCTCGTCACACTGCACTGCCTCCCACCGGAAACGCACACGCAGATGGGATTATTAAGCCCAGGGGAAGGTGGATTCACTTACGTTTCCATCTTTTAAAAAGGTGGGAAGATTAAACCAAGCGCGAGAGCCGAGGTCACAGGTGTGGCTCAGGGCGCTGACGCCCCACAGGTGGGACCGGGGCCTGTTCCACTGACCACGTTCTTCTCGAGAATTACCAAGCTACGGTCTCGAGCTAATTAATTAGACGAATAATTAAAGAAAAAGTCATTTAATCTGAGAAGGGAGGCTGCTCTGGCTCACTGGTTTCGTCCACATTTAACCTCCATCTACTAATTTCGGTTTATTATTCCTGGGGTTTTTTTTCCCCCTTCTCAGAAAACTGAGCAAAACTTCCTTAAAATGAATAGATTTATCACTATAAAAATCAGATCAGACTCTTGCCTCTATCTGCATTTTAGGCTCACAAACATGAGACACCACACACACACAAATTATTTTTGCCCCTTCACATGGCTCCAGGAGAGCGTGCCAGCTCTCACGGACAAGATGAAATAATTTTAAACTTTCTATGGAACAGTGGACGAAGGTCTACGGAACCGAACGGTCGTCACCTCAGCCATGACCATGTCTTGGCACTTCTTGATGAATTTGCCTTCGGCCTTGACGATCGTCTGCAGGAACTTGATGTACTGCACGTTGCGGCCGTGCGTCTCGATGCAGTGGACAAAGTGCTGCACGACCCGCTCGTTGATCTCGCTGCACAGCTGGAAGTTGTTCATGAAGATGTGCTGCATCGTCACGGCCTCCAGGATCTGGCAGAGGGTGGGGGTGGGAGCACAGGTCAGACGCCGGGGCCAAGCGCCGCGGGGGGGGCGGGGGGGGGGGAGGAGAGTCCGCCGAAAACAGAGCACGGGCGTCTGCACCCACGGAGGGGTCTCCCTGTCCTCGCGCCCGCTGCCCCCCTTCCTTGGAAACCTTGCAGCCCGTGTCGTGAACACACAGGAGGAAACAAACTCCCAGCACGCAGCTAAGCGGGTTCCCAAGGCAGTATCGGCCCCCAGGCCAGGAAGCGAAGCAGCCTTACAGGACGCCTGCCCCCAATCCAGCAGTCCTGTTTCTGCGAAGCTCCAGCTGTACTGTGTGTGTGTGTGTGTGTGTGTGTGCATGTGCACACATGTGTGTGTATGTGTGTGAACATGTGTGTGCAAGGGTGCGTTTCGTAGTACTGGTTACAAAACCGAAACTTAGACATCGCCTAATTGTCCATTCATGTGAGGATGGCCTTTTAAAAAACTTACAGCCATCCTATGGAAGACACGTCACCATCAAGATAAATAAGAACTTACATCTCTGACTTGCAAAGACAGCCACAATATGTAAAGTGAAAAAGCAAAATGCAAAACCCTGTGCCGAGTATGCCCCGTTCCTTTAAAAAAGGAATACGTGTTTAAGACGTTTAAAAAACGTATGTAACAAACTGAAATGTCACGCCGTTGTGCTGTATATGCACACACGACGTAACGTATATAGACGGAACTCACGCCTGACCTCAGGAGGAGGTGGCTGGAGAGACTTCTCCGCTGCTGAAGTCTGACCTCATAAGATGTCATAGTATTTTTTCATCTTTTGTAGTGAGGAATGTTATTAAAAACTACGTAAATATATCTTACTTTGACCCTACCAACCTCCCCCTCCCTCCTCTTGCCTCTCCCCCCAAAAGGTGGGAGATTTACGTCCCCTGAGAGTAGATCAAAAGGTTCCCCTTGGATGAGTGTCACGTTGTGACAAGTCCCAGCGGCCACAACAGCAAAGGACAATCCGTGCCTCTCCCGCCCCGCCTCCTCCCGCCCCGATGTCCGGGGGGCCCCGGCCTTACCCCGGGGTTGAGGAACAGGTTTATGTGCTTGTGCAGCAGGGCCTGGTTCTGCTGGTTGCCCGCACAGAAGTTCTGCAGAAACTCATGCGCCAGCCTCATTATCTCCTGCATCTTGGTGTCCTCGGCCTGCGTGGGAGGAGACAGAGGGAGGTGGGTTGGCATCGGGCTGTGCGGCGGGCGAGTCGTGGTCGGCGGGAGAAAGTGTGCCTCCCCGGCCAGGAGACGGGGTTCTGCGACGCGCCCACCACCACGGAGGGCCCGCTGTGGGGGGATGCCTGGGTGCTGCCCTGCTCAGACCAAAAGGAAGCCAGCCAGGCACGTCCCGTGTTCCCCCGAGTTCTCCCACTGGCCTTGGGAGAAGCGAAAAGATTTTACTCCGGGAAAAAGGCAATACAGAGCGGAAGGTAAGAGAAGGCCTCTGGGAGTCCACATCTAACCATGGCTGGGACTTCTCGAAACGGACTGACGGCAGAGCAGGGCTGACTTCAGCACCGCGGGAGCCCGCATCCCCCGCAGCTCACCTGTCCAAGGTGCTCGCCTACGGCCGTGTTGGCTTTCGGCAGTAGATAACATGGCAGAGTGGAATCTCTTGAGGTGATAAGTCAGGCACATGCACCTGTCATTCATTACTGCTTTCCTTGTCCCCTCGGGCACACCGTCTAACCTGACACTTAGTTCCCTGTCTGCAAGATGGGGTTACTGACTGCCCTGGGCGTTTCTCACACCGATTTTGTGATTCTCATTTCATGTTAAAAACACAAACTCTGTAAAGAGTCAGAAGTCCCCACGATCAGACAATTATGTAAAACCTATTGCCATTTTGCCCGATTCTAAACAAGCAAACAGTTACGATAGTAAAAACAAATTGAGAATTCCCAAAACTAAAAGTCGCCCCTCGCACTCCTTGAGCCCCAACAGTCCTACGTCTGCTCATGTCCACCACCTCCTTTCTGAGGCCGGGACCGCAGCCGTGAGGAAGGCGGGCCCTAAACCGGGTCTGCTGAGCTCCTTCCCCACACTGCACACAGACCGGCTGCGTGACCTTGGGAAAGATACGAAACCGCTCAGGGCCTGTTTCCTCATCTGTAAAATGGAGAGAATAAAAATGCACATTCCATGCAGATGCTGCGGAGATTAAAGGAGATTAAATGCCTGCCCAATGCGTAGACAGGAATTCCTTTAAAAAATGTGAGTGACTGGCTCTGGTCTGGGCCAAGGGTCAGGAAACTTTTCTTTAAAGAGCCAGAAAAGTGCTTCTGGCTTTGTGGGCCATGACGCGAAAGAGAGGGCACGAGGCAGGTGCTTTACGAGCAGGGAAGACGTAACGACTGAGAGACGCGAGCACCGTGCGCAGCTCTGACGCACGAGCGCACAGTGGTGGCCGCGTCTGACCCTCGTCTGCAGCTTGCCCGTCCCGGTGGTGACGATCACCCGTGAGACAACAGGACACGTCTGCCGTCAACAGCTAACAGAGGAATCTGGCTGCCAGAAGACATCAGCAGCACGTCTCGCTACGACAGAGCGGGCGTCACATTTGTCTCCCATTAACAGGGAGAGTGACCAATCATCCAGCGCTAAGAATCACAGGCCCTGGGACAGCAGGGGTTGGCAGCGGTGACCCCAAACGGTTCTACACACGTCCACTTCTTCAGCTACAGGTGGGTCTGCTGGGCTCATGGAAACGAACGAGCCTTTGTTGTCCCAGAGAGGTTTTGCAGGGTGGACAAGCTCCGAGGACAACATACGACCAGGGACCCCTCCACTGTTCTCCCTCACCACGACGCTGGTACCCGCCCCAAAGCAAGTCACACATACACATGCCAGCGCTGGTCTCAGAGGCGGCATAACTTCCACAGCGCCCTGGCAACGGGCGTCTCTCAGTAAGGAAACTGACGATGCTATGCGACAGAGCTGTGGCCAGCCAACGGTCTCCTCACGTCTTTACACGCAGAGAGGTAGATACTTGGCAGTTCTAGTTCAAAGGTCAGCCAAGTTTAGAGCCATGCACACCTATGTAAATGTCAACCAAGTCAAGTGCATGGCCTACCAGAGGGATGGAGCCTGTACTTGTTTGTGGCTGTTGAAATGCCTGACACCTGGTTCTCTCGGCCGCCACAGGTGAGGAGAAGGCCTCTGCAGGGGACACCCTGGGGTGCAGGGACCAAGGGGGCACGCACAGCGGTCCACGGCCCGGGCTCCTCGGCTGAGCGGACCGGCTCTGCTAGGCGTGCCGGGCCGCCCAGGAGGACACTGAAGCCCTCTGGTCAGTTTCCTGGTCTACGACCGACTGCTAGGAGTTCCCGCCATCTCATCCGGGGGTCTCGGGACTAAACGAGCCAGTGACCGTGATGAATGTAGCCCGGAGTCACACCCTGTGACCACCGGCAGGGGGCAGTCCTCCGGCGAGTCTTCACCTCAAGTCTCTCTGGCCGTCACTGGTGAGCTCGCGAGACCCAAGTCTGTGCCCTTGGACTCCAAACGTCCCCCAGGCATCTCCTGCCTGCCACGTGGGCCACCGTGACTGCCACACTGGGTTTTACAGGGAATGCCTTAGAAATGCCCTCTCGGGCCACAGAGGTTCCAGGGGCCATTATTCCACTTCCGTAAATCCTGTCACCGTCAACGACAAAGGCTAACACCAGGAGACAAAGCACAACTTCCAACAGCAGAAATGGGGACTTGCAGCAAAGCATCAGCGGATGGACCCAAATCCTGGGCCGGCTGTCGCCGCACGCGTGAGGACTCCAAGGTGGCAGCCCCAGGTCCCGCTGCGGTGGAAGGTGTGGAAGCGCTTCAGAGGCTCCACGGCGTCCGCAGGCAGGTCTGCGGCACCAGCTCGTGCAGGTACAGCCGGGTCCACCTGACTTCACAGACCCGGCCGTCTGCACACGGCGTGGGGAGGACAAACGTCCCCGCCCTTCTGCACACAACTTCACACTGGAGGGAGGCTACGGGTGACCCTAACTTCCTTTTAGGATGCTGGGTCTGCTTCAGTCAGTTTCGGAAACCGCTTTAGAGTCCCCGCCGTCAGCGTGGCTCCCCAGCTGGCCCCGCCCACCTCCCGGCCCGCCCCCACCCAGGCCCCGCCCACCTTCTCGTAGGGGATCTGCAGCAGCTCCAGCACCACCGCGTGCGCGCTCATGTTCCGCAGCAGGCGCTGCTGCTGCTTGCGGCTCTTGCGCACGGACGCGCTCTCCTGCACGCACAGCTTGCTGAGCCGGACCAGGATCTGCGGAGGACAGCGCGCGTTGGCGCCCCGGGGGGCCTCCTGGAGCCGAGGCCACACCGCGGCAGGGCGCCCGCGGGGGCAGGAACACCGCGTTTGCTTATTAGCTGAGCCCGCAGGTCTTAACCGTCCTCCCCCCGCCCCCAAAGCTATCCGCGAGTGACGGGCGTGCCCACCAACTCCGTCGTGGTCATCGTTTCATGCCCACATCCATCAAATCCTCACGGTGTACGCTTTAAATATATTCTAGTTTTGTCAATTATACCTCCATAAAACTGGGGAAATCTTTTTAAAGAAAGCAATCAACGTCAGACAGCTAGGAACTATAGTTGGAAAAAGACTGGGGGAGGGGGACAAAGAATCACGGTACATGAAGCAGCCTAAAACGAGGGACGTTCTTCCAACATGTAGCGCCCCTGTTGGTGGCATCAACACGAATCTACGCATGGCCGAGGACATGTCCTCCCGGGATAACCGGTGGGTCATGGCTCCAGTAGCAAGTGGGATGGCTTCAGGAGCGCGCTCTTTAAAGGGGTGACACTCGACATTGTGAATGAAAACGTGGGAGAAGTCTGCTCCGGGGCGACAGCCACGAAGCTCCAACCTCCGAACTCTTGACTACAGATTCTACCAGACGGCTCTGGTGAGCACTGTGCCAGGCACTGATAAATCCATGAGAGTCACAGCGCTGAACCCTCCATTCACCTGTAAACCTCCCAACGCACAGGTGCCCCTAGACAAGGGGAGGAAACAGGCCATGCAAATACTAAACGGCAGAGCTGGCCTCGGACCCATGTCTGAGGCTAAAGCCCACGCACTTCTCCTGAGGGCCGCACACTCCCTGTGCGCAGCTTCCACCTGGCTGGCACGAACCCCAGCCGCGTCGAGAATTAACGGGGGAGGCGGGCCGAGGGGACACTCACCTCCTTCACCACCCTGTAGTTGTAGCTGCTGGTGCTCTCGTGCTTCTGTGACTTGTTATTCCCCTCCTAGGGACCAGAGTGGACGTGAGTGTGGTCTGCACCACTCCTGGGCACCCATCCGTTTTTCAGAGCTGGCACCACGCTTTGCAAGAGAGGGTGGTGTGCAGCGTTCGCCCAGTCATGCTGGGCTCGCATGCGGCTCCCTCTGACGGATGCGACCTCGCCCACATGGGGGAGGACGGCGGGCCAGGCCACGGTGGAAGACAGGCTCCCTCCCAAGCGGGCACGTTCACGCAACAGGGCGGTCTATTCCCCACAGTCCGAGTGACCGGGGAGAAGTGGCCAGACTTCTGTTTGTGGCTTACTCTCTGGGAGAATGGCAGCCACCCTGGCTCCTTAACGAGCAGGTCTCTGGAGAAGGGAGCCCATCCCATAACCTGCATCCCAGACCAGAGGAGAGCGTTTGTCTACGCGTGGTGAGGAGCCCATCCGCCTCCTCCAGGGGCCACCTGCGCGTCACCCACCTCGGTCTTCTTGTGCTCGTTCTCTCCAGACGGGCCCTCCATGGCCTCGTCGGGGCCCTGCCCTTTGTACACCCACAGCTCCGACTTCTCCACGATGGATCTCAGCTGGTCCAAGTCCTGTTTGATCTGTTTGTAGTTGTCGACGTCTTGGCTGGTAACAAGCAGTTGAACCTGAACAATGAATGCAATTCATCAGTGGCATGGCGCAGACACCACCACATACATGCATGCATGCACACACGCGTGTACACACGCACGCGCGGTAATCTCACCTACCTGCTTGAAGGCCTGCAGCACCTCCTGCCTCTGGCTGAAGTGCCGGAAAAGCAGCTGCAGGGCCCCCGACACCAGCGGGGGGTAGTCGTGCATCGTCAGGTGCAGCAGGACGCGGAGGAAGGTTCTGCCGCCGTGGTCATCCAGGTCCAGGGGGGTGTTCTCCTCGCTAAAGCCGCACAAAGAGGGGGCGGACAGATGAGCCACAAACGCCCCCCCTGTCGCACGCCCTGGGCCCAGGCACACCCGACCGGTCACATGGCCAGCACCCCAGTCCACCTCGTGTGACGTTACAACCTTGTTTCATCTCCGACCACGTTGCGAGGTGAGGGAACAATCAATATGTCACAACTGTTAATCTAAACCAAAGTCCCGACCTGCCTGCAGTGACAGGCCTGGCCTGGCGGGCGGAAGGCCGGGCTCCTCGTCAGGGGTTCCTCACGGGGGCCTCGCCTAGGGTTTGCAAACTGCGCACAGTGTGTCTCTCCTACGCTGTCAGTCTACGTTTTATGTAAGATGCCGTCAGAGCTGCCAAGCTACCTGCGGGGAAGGACCAGCTTTTTCTACTTCCAGGTTGTAGCCAACTGATGCTGATGTCTGTAGCAAGTCCGTGCCCTCCACATCGACGTGGCTCAGCCACGGGACTCGCCTTGACAGACAGGTTGTTCGCAACGTGCGGCAGGTGGAGGTGTGATGAGTGCCCGGACGCTGTGGGCCCACCCTCCTGGGACCTCGGCACTCAGAGCCAGGCGGCAGGCTACAAAGACGCCCATGACATCCATGTGCAGGAGGTCCCAGCCTCACGGGTGTCCACACCCCACCAAGGAGCCAGAAACGTGAGTGAAGCAAGTTGGAAGTGCCAGGCAGCTAGTTACGCAGGGAGAGACGACGGAGCCAGGTGTGTAAGAAGTGTGTGTGGGGAGTGTTTACACCGGGTCTGCTGGTGTTTGAGTCTTATAGGCATATGAGACTCATAATCATGTTTTAAGTCAACACTGAGCAATCTGATCTTTGAAAAGGGTCCCCACACTAGCGTGAGGGACGACGCAAGACCAACACGTGTGTTCTTACCGTCACGTGGGTGCTCAGGGGTAAAAACTAGCCCCTCAGCGCAGAAGTACACGATCTCGTAACCCCGCGCCGTGGAGTGACCTCTTTCTTACGACCCTGTGTCCCACCATTTAAAAATCTCATAATACGTGCATTTGGGGAAACCTCCTTAAAATCCTTCCTGCCGTAGGCAAGAAACAGACACACACCCCAAGCAGACCACCATTTCCGACCTGAGTGCCAAGAGTCACAGGGAGCAGTTAAACCACCGACCCCAAGGCCTGACCCTCCCCCGGTACACAGGGAAGGAAAAGCCTCTGAGGGCCGGAGAACATTCGCCTCCCCACCCTGCAGCCACCTGAGAAACCGTCACTGAAAAGATACTTTCCTTCCTCCGAAGATGCCTTCTGCCTGTTCTTCAATATGTTCAAAGTCAAGAGCACCTGCAAAGTCAGAGCACGGGGCATGAGATGCAAGACGGTTTGAAAGTGTGCCCCCCAGGTGGCCTCGGCCCTGCCCGTGGGGGACCTCGGGCCCTCCGGAACCGTACAGGGAAAGCTGCGAGCCAGGGAAATGCAGACCGCACTGCCCGCTGGGCGTGGGGGGCAGTGTGCACACTTCCGCCGCATGACCCCTCACGACGGCACGGGGGTGCCTCCTTCCGAGGGAGCTCGGGCCTCTGCGGCTGGGGCTGTTTCTACCGCCGCCCTCCCCTTATCCTTCACCGCCAATCCCCGGGCAGAGAAAAACATCCATCAGGAGGAGAAGTTGCCAGCGGGCAGTACGTTTTCTTGGACAGTTTGTTTTTGGGGTTTTGTTGTTGTTTTGGCATTGCATGGAACCGCACAGGCACCCTCAGCCATCTTACGGCCAAGTCACTCCAGGATGGAAGGCGAGATCCCCCCCAGAGGAGTCTGGGCCCTTTCGGTTGTCACCCTGCCAGTAAAGGATGATGCTGAGGGTCTCGTTCTGGAATACAGTGACCGTCAAAGCCACGCACACTTCACCCTCCTTCTGGAACGTGCTGCTGGACCAGGCCCCGCTCCCCGGCTGGTTCCGGGAGCACTGACCTGGCACGCTGCCGGGCCCCTCCTGGCTGCTGCTTCCCGAGGACGTCTCCGAAGTCTGGGAATTGCTCTCGTCAAACTCCCGCTTGAATATGCACAGGAGGCAGGAGATCCTGTAGTCCAGCCGCACGTTGAGAATGAACTAGAGAGTCGAGTGGAGACGGGAACCGACTCGTAACGAGAGCATGCCCCCTGCGACCCGTCGCCAAGCCCCCCGCCGCCTGCTGCGTCCGGCGCCGTAAGCGCTGAGCGGGCCCGATGTGGGGTTCAGATGTCGACAGGCGCGTTAGCAGCAGACTTCCGTGGGGTCGGTCGGGCCTGCCCACTGCACCTCCGGTCCCAGTGCAAACGCCAGCACCCTGGCAATTACCTTAGTAACAGGAACAATAAATCCCTGCCCCCACCCCTATCCTCTACGAAATCCGACCTCGTTTCGGCAACTACCGAATGCCGATTCTGAGCCCCGAGAAAGGGTGACACTGGCTGCTTGTCACTGAAGAGCGTTCACGAGGAAAAATACACTTTTACTACTGAAAATCAGCTCGCTTCGTGGTGGTTCCTGACCATTCCCTGATTCAGACGCAGGCCCTAGGCTCCCTCTTCCTACTTCCCCTGCCCTCCACTCCAACACGAGGTCACGTTCCCTGTGACCGGACCCGAAAAGACAGGTCAACCAGCTGGCGTTATGTGGGGGCCTTACTGACCGACCTCCCTTCTCCTCCCCTCCTTGTCTCTGCCTTGCCCTCTCGCTGCCCTTACTCAATCCCGGGGCTGTGGCCTCCTCTCAAGGAGCCAGACCCTTGGCTGGCCTTCCAAGCCGCTGGTTTTCTCCCGACTACGGCACGTCCCATTCGGTGTTTTCTCAGAGTCGTGCGCTCAAACCGAGTACTGCACGGAACGGTGTCACCCCTGGCAGCTTCCCGCGTCCACCCAGGACCATCGACTCCGCTGTCTTCAATACACACACCACGTCAATGAGTAAGTCCCGGAGGCTCTACATCGGCCACTTCTCATGGGTCTCCCCGGCCCTGTCATTCACACATGCTCAGGGTCCCACTATATAACCTGCCTCGGCCACTACCAAGGTCTCCAGGTCCACCGCCCTAGGCTTATTCTCAGGTTAGCCCTCCGCCTGGACACTTCCAAGGCCTCAACACAGAACACAGCCCTGACATGCTAGGCACCCAGAGCTCTCTAGATCACAGCCCCTTCCGGACAATTTCCCTTCGAACACACACTATGTGCCCTGACCAAGGAGAAGAGCTCGCTGACCTGTGCGCCACGATGCCCTGGTTCAGCCCGCGCCGTCCACCTGAGAACGACTCCTTGTTTCTACGCCACGAACCTGCCTGGGCTTAAAGGCCCGGTGGGAATCCCACCTCCTGTGAACCACCCTGGTCCTTATGAAGTGGGATTGACAAGCCGCCCCTGTGTCTCGGGAGAAGACCCTCCTTCGTGGTTTTATTTCCACACCTGGCTTCATCGCACCTCATTCTCCTATTAGATTATAAACCCCTTGTGGATACGGGCCCCGTGCAAACCACCCGTGCATTCCTCACAGTGCTCAGCGAAGGCCTCGCACGCGGCAGGGGTCAGCACTTAAGAGTGTGAATCCATCCACCAGTTCTCAGATTGCTACGCCGCGTGGACCTCAAGATGCGCCAAGCTGGACATCACATCATTTCCGTTAAGCACCTATGACGCTGACCGGGTTGGGACGCCTGAGCCGTGGCCTAGGGAGTTGTTCGTTCTCTGCTTTCGGTCAGGCACGATAACACCAGTGAGGTTCCTTTTTTACCTACGCCTGTCTCTGTTGCCTTAAGCAATTATTTTGATGAGTCCCACTGAGGCTTTCAAGCAACTGATAAAATGTGATTTCAGACTAAAAAAAAAATTCCTTAGGTCTGTAACATTTATAATTACTCAGCATTCTGGGGTTGGGATTCGGCAGCACGGGATGAAAGAGGATGACAATAGTATTCTTTCTTTAAAGGAGCAAATGATTTTGTTGAATAAAAATTATCGGGAAGCAGGAAGAGGAAAATGCAGGCTGCTGGGGGCCTGGGGGCGGCTCTCCCATCCAGGACCGAGCCCCACCGCGGACCGGCCCCCACCCCGCTCCCCTCCGTCATGCTTCCCCTCCCTGCGAGACCGTTCCCATCGGCACACAAACCCACTGCGATCGCCCAACGAAAAAACCCTCCAGCAGAGCCTAGCCCCCCACGATCGCCCCCAGGCTTCTCCCGACTCTCCGTGTGTGTGACGTCACAGAAAATCTGCTCAGAAGACCGACTGTGTGTGTTCACCCCTGACCCCAGCCCATCTCCTCCCCTTCCCATTGAACCCGACCGGCTCCCCAGCTTGCCAAGTACGCCCCCACCCGGGGGGTCTTCCCGCTGCTGTTCCCTCTGCCTCAGAGACTCGTCCTGCGCATCCACCACTGGCTCCCTCACACTGCTCAGGCCCCCACGCTGGCAACCCACCCAAAACGAAACCCCCCCAGGCCCAGCCCAGGGGCCCCCAAACCATCCTGCAGGCGGGGCAAGGCATGCTGGGAAGAGGTCAGTGAGGACAGCAGAAGGGTGAAGAGCACAGGTCCCTAAGGGGCACGTCTGCCAGAGCTAAGCATTCACCCTGACTCTCTCCCTGGGAAGCTTGGGGCTCCCCCAGCGCAGGACACTGTGTCCAAACAGTGCCCCGCGAGGCACGCTCAGCCCCCGCCCCCTGCGGGGGTGGCTACCTGGAGTATCTCGATGATCTTCAGCTTGGTGTCCATGACCATGATGTCCTCCTTTTCCGGCTCGGCCTGCTTCACGTTGCCCTCGGGGGCGGCAGCCATGGGGGCCACGGGCAGGAAGCCCCCGCCCCGCAGCACCACCTGGGTCATGAGCTCTCCAACCCCGTGGATGGACCGCATCACGTTGCTGCCTAGAGGGACCAGGACAGACCTCGGTGTGACAGCGTCCCCACAGCGTGCTGACCACCAGCAAGGTGCGCGGCTTCTTGAGACAAATTATTTAACATGTCCCTGTTCTGGTACGTCCTCGGGACCCTAGGAACCCAGAAAGGTTGATGCTCCTCAGAAACCCGGGGCTTCAGGGAACAGTGGAAGCTGTGTGGGTTTTGAAATCCCCAAAGGAGCATTTTTTGTGTATTCATTCACAAGATTTTACTAGTCCCCTACAACTAGGGATGCAGGAATGAACAAGTCACAAAGCTGGTGCTGCCGACAGCAGCCGCTGGGCTGGGGCTCACGGCGCCACCTGGGGCTTGGTCTCTTCGTCGGTCGAATGAGAACAAAGGCACTCAGTGTCGGGACCGCACGGCGCGATGCTGAGCAGGGCCTGAACGGAGCGGGAGGCACGCGACCGCGGTTCCCTGTCCGGGCTGCAGAGGCCCGTGAAATGGTAACCCACACGCGAGTGCCTGGCGTGCGCCGACGCTGGCCTGACACGGAGGGAAATATAAACACGACCGGCAGGTTCCCCTTTCGCAAACTGAACACAGGCGACCCAGACGCAAGCCGGGACGTGACGTCATCCTGCGACCCAGACGCAAGCCGGGACGCGACGTCACCCTGCACTAAGGCCATCCCTGTCGGCTTCGGGACACCGCGACAGCAATGACGGGACACGTCATTTGAGGGCTGAGCAGCCGGCCTGTTAGGTGACTTTTGCCTGGTTCAGGGAGGTATGGACACGGATCCGCATTTAAATATAAAGGAAACACAGCAAGGCGTTAAGAGTCGTCAACCCTAAGCCACGCCGGGTCGACGGGCATCCACTGTCTTTCAGCTTTTATTTATATTGGGAGTGTTTGCAGGGAAAAGCCAAGAGGAAAGGGCAAGCCGTGGTAAAGAGCAGCGACGGGGGAGGCTGGGGGCACGTCGCGGGCGTGTGGCCGAGACCGCACTCGGCTTCTGCACCGGGTCCTTACCCTTATTCTCGTCTCCCTTGGCCATCTTGGTGATGGGGAAGATCGTCGTCACGTGCACACAGTCCAATATGGCCAGGAGGATTTTGGTTAATCGTAGAAGGTCAGAGAAGTTGTAGAAACCAAAGTATATGAGATTCCTAGCTAAATTCACAACCTGTTGTATTTTAAAAGAGAGGAAGGTAGTAGTAAATAAGCTGTAACCTTCAATCCCATTTTACGTTGACTAGTTTAGAAAATGACCAATTCCGACCTTCTTGATGGTAAGAGAAGGCGTCTGTTTAGCTTACAACTTCTGATGAATTTCATTTTGTTTCATAAGGAGCAGAAATAAGAAGTGAAAACCTGCAAAGCTCCTGATCTGCTTTGATGACTAGTTAACAACAACAACAACAACAACAACAAATGACCTATTCATTTGGTCTCTGCAGCTTCCCAAAGATTATACAGGGCGAGCCAAGTTATACCGCCATTGACAGAAATAGGAAATGTGGTCTTGAAGAAAAATGCTTTTCCCCCAAGGCAATAACATTATGTCCCTGAAATGACCGATCGCGGACAGACCCCAAGCACGGTCTGTTTCTCTCCTGTCATCTGTAATGCAATGACACGCAGAGCACACACAGCCTTCTATCATGTTACACAATCGACTCACCCCGCGTGTGTTTTCTGAGCAGAACCATTAAAACGCAGTACCGGTTCTATTTTCTTATGGAACCAAACTGAGCTGAATTCTTTTTTATCACAAAACCAGAGAGCACCGTGATAAAAATCCCCACACGCTAACTCACATAGTTTCTATCGACCCCGTAGAAAAACGACCAGGGAAAAGCAGAGAAGACGCATGCATCGTCTCCTCGGGAGTTACCTCGAACGTAAGCTTATTCTTCTCCTTGTCAGAGAAGGGAAACCTCTGGCAAACCACGTCTCTCAAGTACTCCTCCACGAAGCCCATGGTCTGGGCAAACCTCTCCTTCATCTCATCTTTGGAAGTTCCGCTGCTGTCGTAGCTGGGAGGGACAGAGGGGGAGCAAAGCGTGGCGGATTTCAGGAAGGCGTTCCCAGCTGCCAGGGCTCAAGATTCACGCCCCCTCATACTCGTCCCCCTGCCCCTGGTCCCTACTTTATTTTTCCCTCCATTCCCAACTCATGTCACCAAGATACACATCTTAGTCATTTGTCTTGTTTATTCTCTGTCCTTCCCCCTGAACGTATAGATAACGTTCTAGTTTGTCGACTGACATTTTCTTTGAGCCTCGAGCCCAGGAGACAGAAATGACCGAATAAAACCGATAAACAAACAAAAAACATAATCAAGCCATTGTTTTCTACCTTTGGAAAAACAGTCTTTGCCACCCACTTTACGTTAAGCTTAAAGAGACACAAAAACCTCCGTCTCTCGTCTATGCCGAGACTAGGCTTAGCATGACCAGCAGCGGGGTGCGTGCTGCCGCACAGAACAGGGTCAGCGGGCGGGTGTAACGTGACGCGGGACAGTGACGGGGAGGAGAAGGAGCAGAAGGAGCAGAAGGCGCAGGCTCACTCGTCAATGGCGATCTCGGACGGGATCTCCGACCACAGGCGGGCATACTTCACGGGGGTGACTTGCTCCTGGGGGTCTCGGTCCACATGCATGTGCAGCATGAGCCGGCAGAAGGACGCCCTGAGGTCGTAGGGCAGGTTTTCGTCCGACATGCAGCGCAGGATGAGGTCCACGTCCAGCTGGCCCGAGATCTCGTTGATGGCCAGGTACTGGCGGTCCAGACACATCCTGGCAAAGAGGTTCAGCTGGTACCTGGGGAAAAGGAGGCACGTGAAGGTCACACTCCCCATCGCCGAGGATGAGGGAACGTGCAGAGTCCAGCGGCCCCAGCTTTCGCGCTGGTGACCTCTGGCCATCTAAATTTGTACCACCTATTGGTCGATACCACGGATTGCTTTCGCTCATCAAACTCCAGCTTTTGATTCTATTTCACGCTCACGAGGTCG
The DNA here is from genome assembly GCF_014176215.1 of Rousettus aegyptiacus. Lineage (NCBI taxonomy): Eukaryota > Metazoa > Chordata > Mammalia > Chiroptera > Pteropodidae > Rousettus > Rousettus aegyptiacus. Next base: position 157,526,876 of record NW_023416307.1, read on the forward strand.
TTTAACAAAAATGAAAACGCAGCACGGTGTTCAGAGCCAGCAAAGACACACAGAATCAGGGGTCCTCATGTACAGCCGGTGGGAGCGCCCACCAAACCGTCCCAGCTGCAGCTGCTGAATAAAGTTTAAAGCACGTGTATCCTCTGGTCCCACGATTCCGTTCCCGGTGAGGAATGGAAAGTGTCCCACGTCTGCACAAATGAGAACGAGGACTGCCCCTAGCACGAAAAGCTACAGTCGCAGCACACGATGACCATCGAAGAGTGACGAGAACGAGGCACGATGAATAACAACACGAAACACCCGCCAACAGTCAACAACGAGAGCAGCAAACCAGCCTCCACTAGCGTGAAGGCGCTTCGGGAACGATGCCGAGCTAACAGGGCAGGTGTCAGAGCAGGACTCAGAGTGTGGTCCCATTTACAGAAAGTTTTAAGGACAGACACAGCCCATATTGTTCACAAATGCAATCAACTGTCGTAAAATAAAAGCGCACGGGGGCTGTGATGGATGCGCAGCTCGCGGACGGATACGCGGATGGATGCGCAGCTCGCGGACGGATACGCGGATGGATACGCGGCTCGCGGCCGGATACGCGGCCGGATGCGCGGCCGGATGCGCGGCCGAATGCGCGGCCCGATGCGCGGCCCGATGCGCGGCCCGTGCTCGCACGGAGAGAGAACAGAATTCAGGAGGGAAAGTGGCACCGCGACAGCGAAGTCCTGTTCATTTTCCTTGAAAAACGCTGTGAACAGTTTCTCATCTTTCCTTCCCCTTCCCTCCCCGGGAGGCGGCCGGGCCAGCGAGGCTAAGCGCTGGGACCGAGGTCACCTCCGGAGGAGGAGAGACAGCAAACGGGGGAGCGCGCAGGCCTAGCGCCCTCCAGGCTTCGCACCGCCAGAGCGAGGAGCTGGGACCATGGCGAGGGGGGCATCGGAACGACCCCGCGGTGCCGGACGGGAAGGCCAAGCACCGATGTGAAGGCACAGATTCTGTGTTTGTACAGATGGACACAGAAGCAGACGTGTGTGCGCAGATACGGACAGACAGGAAACGCGGACGGGCACAGCCGCATCCCAGCTCTGCCTGCTTCAGTTCCGTGCGTCGCCTCTATGTTGCAGATAACGAAACGGGGGCATGTGACTCCGTCTGACACTTGCCGGAAGTCCCAGGAAGGTCAGGATTTGAACCCGTGCAGTGCGACCCCGCCTCACTCTTAACCACGGTGCCAGACGCGGACGCGCCCGGCTGTCTGAGGACCACGCGTCCTTCTCCTCTGCCGGCCACGTCCAGGGATCAACCTGCCGTCCCAGTAGTGACGACATCTTACACCAAACGCGCCCCCCCCCACACACACCTGTCTTTGTGCCAAACCATTAGACGGCATCTTGCAAGCTACTCGGAGGGGCTGATGAAATGAGCAACAGAACCCACCCTGCCCCCGGGCCCGCGGCGGCCTCACCGGTAGTAGCCGAGCACGTCCCGGTCCTCCTTCTGGCCCTCCTTGGCGTCCTGGGCCAGCTCCCGCACGCTCTTGCTGCGGACCTCCTTGTGGCCAGCCCTCCAGAAGAGCCACACCTCCTCCTCGTCCTCACCCGCCTCCAGGGCGCTCTCTCCCGTGGAGACGCCCTCGAACTCAAATCGAGACAGGACCAGCCTGGGACACACGGGGAGGGAAGACGCGTTGAGTCCCAGGCCCCTCGCTCATCTCTGACGTGTGGCAGCCACGCGGGGACACGGAAGGCCGCGCCGTGTCGACCTCCAGCACAGCCACGAAGGGGCCAAACATTGCTGTCTTCGTGCACTTGGGCCCGGCCGTTCCCAACCGGGCGAGTCTGCGGCACGTTCAGACGTTCCGTCTGCCTCAACCGAGGCGAAGAGGAGACGCTGGTGTCTGGTGGGTAAGCGGCCGGCCGCGGTCCCAGCTCCCGTCCCCACGACAAGGACTTATTTGGTCTCAAATGTCAACACGCCAAGGCTGAGAAACCCTGCATGAGCCCAAGCCCAGCATTCAGACATGCACGAGGAACGGAAAAATGTCGCTAGGGCATAGTTCCATCTTGGTGTTTTTCTGCTAAACAGTGTCCATATTACTGGCACTGTACTTCTCAGAAGGGTTCCCTTCCGAAAAACGAATCACTACTGTTCTCCAAAACTTCTGTGGACCCATAAACACCTTTTGAATGGTGAGAATTAAGAAAGCTCTTCCTGACACTGACTTACTGATAGCAACCCTGGCTTATTACCTCCCTTAAAGTGTAAAATCGATGACCACACTTACGGAACTTTAAACCCTTAAAATTACGCCGTGTGTGATGCACCCGGGTGAGTTCCTGTTACTCTTAAATGGGCATGCAAAGTGACACTCGGGCAGACGAGGCCACACCCAAAGCTAGCTTACTTCCCCTGACCCAGGCCTTTGCAGAGTGGGGTCCAGTGCCAGCCCACCTCACTTCAGACCAAGCCTGAGGAAACTGAGGGCCGCATGTCATCACAAATGAGCACAGACTCCCACTGACCCACACGTTTTCCACCCAAAGCCTCTCCCCACCTCGTCCTGAACCCCCAGAGCCCACTCACTTGGTCTCGATGAGGATGTCGGCGTTGGTGGGGTTCAGTACAGCCTTACATATCAGCTCCTGGGTCACGGGGATCGACTTGTTCGTGGACACGCAGAGGTCGGACAGGTAATCTAAGAATCTGTCGAGAAAGAGAAACCACATGAAATGGGTTCTGTAGACAGAGAAGACGCCTGTCACCCGGAGCCCGGCTCTCCCTGAAGTCCACAGGTCCAACGCAGCCTGTAACAGAAGTGACGTTTCAGGCTTTGGCCCCGGTGTCCACAGCAGTAACGGAAACCAGGTCACCAGAGAGGAGGAGGAGGGAGGCAAACAAGAAAGTGCGGCAGTGGCCGTGGTAGACGAAGATCATGAGACAAAAATGCAAAGAAGGAACAAGACCGGAAAGAGATGCCCTGGACGCTGGGGCGGAGGCCCAGAGCCGCCCAGCGGGGGACTCGGCACCCCAGCTCTGACTCTGACTGGCTGCGCTCCCATCTGTGCTACGGTCCTCACTGTACCTCGGTGTTGGCGTCTGCGGAGACGGACAGCATACGACCTCTGAGGGCTGCGGTGAGGAGTGAATGGGAGAACGCGCCTACTCAGCTCGCTCCCGGGCTCACGAGGCTGCTCCGTAAACGTTGCTTTTTGGGTAGGACCGTTTTTATGACAATGTGATCGGCCTACTGGCGTGGCTGAGCATGACACCCACGCTGTAGACAACTTCACACTTTATGTGAATGGAGTGGATCTTAAGGGGCAGGGGGAGGGAAGACAGTGGGACGGGGGAGATCTGTGTGAACGTAACAGAAATGGGGGGATTCTGTCTATCACGATGTGAAATAAAAACTCGCAAGTGACAACCAGGTGTGCAGAAGACTCTTCGCTGATGACGCCTGGGAGGGCGTTCTAACTGAAAGTTGGGGGTGTGAAAAGCAAGCGGGGCGCCAACAGCCATGGTCCTCATCTGATCTTCACGTCGACCTATTTCGCAGATGAGGAAATTCGAGCTCAGAGGGAAAGCCAAGGTGAGCCAGCTGGCGGACATCAGAGCTGGGATCTGCCCTAGGCCTCACCCCCCTGTATCAAGGTCCTTCTCCCCACCACTCATCAGAGACCATGTTACCACTGCCCGGTCAAGCACATTGGCCCCAAACGGAGGCCCTCAAGGAAAAGCATGAGGCTCAGCGCCACGCCCCACGAATGCAGGGTCACCTGAGCGGCCCGGCCTCACCTGGGCTCCCTGTTCTTCCGCACCAGGCTGACGAAGGTGTCGATCTCGGCCGCGGTGATGTGCTTCTCCAGCAGCTTCCGGTTGTTGTGCAGCAGGGCGGTGATGGTGTCCTCGGCCAGCACGTCGTAGCCGATCTGCTTCTGCATGAAGCCGAACTGCTTGGCGATGTACTCCTTCAAGGGCGAGAGAGAGAGGGGTCAGCTGGGGGGCCGCGGGCGGCACGGTTCGCTGGAAACAAGGAGAAGTGGCGGCATGCCCGGGGGCGGGCGGACGCCCTGTCCTGACGGACGGCACTGGACAGCTCCCCACAACCCTCCCAGACCAGGGCTGTGCACCCCTCGGCTTCACTCAGCCTGCCGCAGACGTGACGCAGCAAAATGTCCCGTGTGCGCAGATGGCCCCTTCGTTATGCGCGTGGGATAAATTTTAGTGTGGTGACTTATTTGTCGAAAAGGTCAGAAGGCGTTTTTGGCTCTGGTGTCGTTCCCCATTCAGGAGGGTCTGACTGTGCCTCACTGCTCTGTGCGGCTGATAAAACATGGGTTTTCAGAACGACGCAACCGCGTTTCCTTCTATCTGGAGTAGGAGCCCATTTTTAAAGCTGATGGGTAACGGAAGTCAGGACACGCAAGCCGGTCCATTGTGCTCACTGGATGCATGACGACGTCTCTGGCTTCTCTCTTTGGGGCTGAGACGTCACATTCTACAGAAACACTAGAGCTCAAGGCAGCCTCTGACAAACACTAGTTTGTAGGCAAAGGTCGTTCCTGGACCAAAATAACCTGCTAGCTCAAAGTTCAAGTGGCCGTTTTTAAAAATTCCAAAATCTTGGAATCTCTCTGGACGAACAAGGTGGACAGAGCCACTTCTCGGCCCACACGTGACGGGGACGAGGCTGTGGGGCTTGGTTAGCCTCCGGGCATGGGCTGCTGCCTGCCATCCGGCACAGGGTCTGCAAACGGCCAAGGGAGCAAGGACACGTCAGTCTCCTCACATACAAGCAAAACCTTCTAGAGCACATGGCAGCTGAGCTGTCCTTGGAAGGAGAGAACACAGACCCTCTCTGGCCCTGCCTGGGTGGGGGTCAGCGCACGTAGGGGGACGCCGAGCAGGCCCACGCCCGGGGAGGATGCGGCGGCCCCGCCGCCCACGTGCCGCCTCGCGTTTAAACAGCACCAATGGCAGCGTTGCAGGCTCAGAAACGCTGGCTGGCGAGCTTACATCTGATACCTCGGAGCTCTGCTCACGATCGACACCATCTGTGTGACAACCAAACACAACGCCGACAACGGGGAAGAGCTTAGACTGAAAGGCGTCGACGGCGTGAGGACGAAAGCCTTCCGCGGCACCGGGCGGGGGCCGGGGTCAAAGCTACAGTCGACGCCGTGCGGGCAGCTGTGGAACGGCCGCCCCGTCCCCCGGCCTCGCCTTCCGCAGCCGCAGCCTCCCATAGTCAGCTGCGGCCCAAGGTATTCCATGGAAATTCCCAGAAATGAACAGTCCGTAAGTTTTGGGCTGCGTGTGGTTCTGCGTAGCCAGATAAGATCTCACGCCACCCCACCCCATCCTGCCTTTGTCCAGAGTGTCCACCTGCCCGCGAGTCACTTGGGTGGCCTTCTCGGGTATGAGAGAGATGCCACGGTCACGTGAGTTTTATTACAACATGCTGTTACCATTGTTCCGCTCAGTATTACTCTTCTCAGTCTCTGACTGTGCCTAATGTATAAACCTTGTCGTAGGCACACATACAGAGTTCGGTATTATCTGTGGTTTCAGGCAGCCACTGTGTGTGTGTGTGCACGCGTGCGTGTGTATAGTCGTGATATAGATAACGACTCAGAATGTCAGGAAACACGAGCCAGAACCAAAATAAAGAGACATTACCAGCAGAGACGGAGAAAACTCAAGAGGCAGGAGGAACAGATTCCGCCCTATCTTCTCTCTCTCTCTCTCTCACACACACACACACACACACACACACACACACACACACAGAATCAGGTCCCTCAGCCTTCAGGGAACACGCCATTAAAAAACACCACGAATGTAACACCAGCATCAGAAAAAGGTCGCTGGTCGCAAGGTGCTGCAGAAAGGGACGCTCGCGTACCCTCCCCGGGGACCCTGAGACACCTTCCCGCGCTCCGAACGACGTTTCTTTGGTAAGAGCAACCTGAACCGTGAACTACGCTCCAGCCGTCACGTAAGCAGACACGCGGCACTAAGGCCCGCGAGGAAAGCGCGTGAACGCCCCGCGGCCCCGGGCCCCACCTGGTTCTTCCTGTAGTCCTGCTGCGAGTGCCGCAGCACGCGGTAGCACAGGCGGCAGATGTGTCTGAAGGGCGCGTGCCGCTGGTCCCCCAGCTCCTCCAGCCGCAGCATCGGGCCGTCCCCGCAGTCCGTGAACGGCGCCTGCAGCAGCTTGAAGATCTGCGTGTGGAGGGTGAGAGCAGAGGCCGTCAGCGCCGAGGGTTTCGGGGCTAACGGCGCTTCGTCCGGAAGTAACGTGAGGTCAGGGCTGGCTGGGCCTCACGGGAAAGCCTGCCTGTCCGTGCTCATCGGGACCCTGGGCACCGCGTCCGCTCAGCCCACGGGACGGGCTCCTCCGAGTCCAGGCCCCCTGGGCCCAGCCGGGTCCAGGTGCTGGGAAGAGCGGGCTCGGGGGTTGGGGGGTCTGGGCTGACCGCGCTCGGCCTTGCGCTTCCTGGCGCCCTGGACCAGCGTCAAGGTGGCCTAAGGTTTTCTCTGCAGTAAACGGAAGGATGTCACCACTCTCGCAGGGCACGGATGAAAGCAGATGATGCCCGTCAGCAGCATGAGTGCAGCGCTCGGCCGGGCTCTGCCGCTGACTCAGACCCAGCCCCGGCCCCTCGAGGAGCTGGGGCTGCGGAAACGAGCACAGCCCCGAGCCACAGCCGGACGCCGTCTGCGCTTGCACTGGAAACCCTTGGTGACGCAGGGCGGCGTGCTTGCAAGGTCTGTCTGTCGTGGGCTGACGGAAAAGGCTTCTCAGATCTCGAGTTCCAGTGGAGAACAGGGGGACTGAACTACGCCCTACATTTAGGACTTCCATGGCTGGGAGTTTCCGGCCCAGCTCACAGCCCTGTCGCCAATCGCTTTACGGGATTATGTGGTGTGTGTTAGCATGCACCTCACCTACCCTGGATTTGTCACCTTCCTCCCTCAAATCTGACAATTTCCTCAAGTTTACACCAGATAATACCACCTCTGTATCCCCTGCAAGCCATTACTCCTTCACGGTAAGATGCTGCGATTCATAGCGTTGGGCAAAATGGCTTCTCGTGCTTGGCGTGACTGACGCCATCTTGAGAAGTGAGCTGCTCTCAGGGACCACCAGTTCGCTCGGGGAGGGTGGCTCCGTATCTCACAAAAGCAATGTTCTCACACAGGTGCAGAGGCCCACTGAGCTGTTACCGTCTGGGAACACACGGCGCCTAACAAGCCCGTGCCTCGGGGCCACGAGCCACCAGCACTCCCGGAGGCTGGACACGTCAGGCCCCCGCCCTGCTAAGTTCCCTTCACGAACTCTCCAGTTCTGGAATTGCTGGCCGCCTCCTCCAGCCTCTCGGCCCCATCCTGCTAGGGAGGTCGGACCCAGCACCAACACGTCCCTATGAGAGCCTTGCGGCCCGAGTTTCTCCTACCCGAATCCCCCAGACACGTGAAATAACCCGAAGGACAAGGGTGCTTGAACATTATTTTTGAGGAAAGTAAAAGGTTATTTACTGAACATTTCTCGGAGCTCCTCACGGGTAAATTCTCAACCAGTGTGTGTTAGACTGTCCTGAGCTCCCGAGCCCCACAGACACGGAGGAAGCCGGCGGGAACTTCGCTGAGTGAGAGGCCGGCCTGGGAGGTCCCCACGCTGCGTGCCTCCCACGACGGGAGGCTGTGTGGCTGCCAGGAGGCGGGGGAGGGTCTCAGAGCAGCGAACCTGCTCTGCGTGACGCCGACGGTGGCACGTGTCACGTGCATTTGTCCAAAGCCACAGAACGTGCAACAGCCAGCGCGAGCCCTGAGGCCACTCCGGCCTGTGGGGGACGCTGATGGACGTGTCTGTGCAGGCTCACGAGCCGTGGCCAACGCGCTGTCTGGTGGGGGGTGGAGGGGGGCCCTGGTAACGGGGGAGGCTGTGTTGGTCCGGGCTGGGGCTCGGGGCACACGCGACCTCGGTGCTTCCCACTCACTAACGCTGTAAGGATAGAAAACCGCTCTGAGGAACGAAGTCGGGTTTGTGAAAGGCGGCGGCCGCGCGAGGCGTCCGAGGGCAGCGCCTGCCCTGCGCTCACCGAGCCGGCCCGGCCCGGCCCGGCCCGCCTCACCCACCTGCTTGAGGATGTTCTGCTCGCGCATCAGCTTCTGCCGCTCCCTGTTGGGCTTGGAGAAGACCACCTCAAGGACGTCCTGCCCAGAGTTGGTGCCACCCGTGACGAAGTAAACCAAGTCTTCCAGCAGCTTGGTGACCGACCTTAGGGGGACAGAAGCCGACAGAGATGACGGCGCTCAGCGCGGGAAGCCCCTGCGAGGAAGCCCCGGGCCCGGTGACAAGAGGAACGAGCCGGCCACTCCCCACAACGTCCCCCGCGCTGACAGCCGAGGCCCGTGACCAAACAGAGAGAAACGCCAACCACACATCATCGTCCACAAAAGAACAATCGCCTTCACACGATAGCAGCCATCAGATTTTATCTGAGGTATCTCTGCCCCTGGCATCTAGTAAGGCAGCTCCAGGGGCCAAGCTGGAGACTGAGAAGGAGAAAAAGGTCCTTACGACGTCAGAAGCTTTCAAAGAGGGGGACGCAAAGGCAACTGCTCCCTGAAAGCCACCAGTCTGTGCATCCGTGAGCGCCGAGGCCGGCCCCTCTCCCGTCGGCTGCTGCGTGCTGCCCCTCCCGTGAGGGCGCGGGGAGCCCGCGGGCGAAGCCTCACCTCCTTTCGTTCTGGGTGATGGTGCCTTTCTCCAGCTTCCCGGCGATGGAGCCCAGCACCTTGCTGGCGTCATTGGCAAAGTCCAGGTCCCGAACCTCCGCAGGGGAGACTGGGACGATGGCAAACGCCTCCTTGTCCTCCTTCACGGGCGAGGTGCCGATCTGAAATGCAAGGCAGCCTTTGTGGGACGGCCTCTGGGACTGAGAGGCAGGGCACCGGACACTATATTTACAAAACATCGGGAAGTCCAAAAAGCTTGGAGCTATCTCACAGCGAAAACCAACTGGGCGTAGGGAAACATCTGGAAGAAAGGACCCCAAATCATTAACAGCTGTGACCTCTGGAACTAGTATTGTGGGAACAGCGAGGCAGGAAATCGCGCACTATTAAAATTTATAGCTTCATTTGTTTCAAGAAGTACTTAAGCCTCTTATAATTCGATACACATTCATAAATACACGGGACAAGCAGATATGCAAAATGGTGACTGACTCCAGGTGACAGCATCGTGATGGCAGACACTGGACCATTCTTTCAGCTTTTCTATAGATCTGAAAATGTTCACAAAAGCAGAAAAAAATTTCTAATAATTTCCCCCATGACCAGAAAAATTATGTGAGAGCATCATTCCAGTTTTTGAAAAGAAAACCCCTCCGTCTGTGTATTTATGCTCTGTGATCCTGGGGAAAGAGGGGTGAGATTCAGGGAGGGAAACTAAAGGGGCTGGGACAACTTCTGAGAAATAAAAGTGTCTATTTAAGTACATCGAGGAAAAGAGACACAATGACGATTGGGGGAAATACACTAGCATCCGATGTACCTTAAGGCCCGAGCAAACGCGCCCCGCCCCCCGCCAAAACCATGCTTCGGAGAGACCGGGGACCCAGGGGGCTGCTCAACCTTCAGGGCAGAAGCCACGGAAGAAAATGAAAAAGTTCTGGCCATTTCTCAAGCCCTGGACTCGCTGCAGCTGGGTGTCTGGGAGAGAAGTCTTTCATTGCATCGAAGCTCGTCCGTGACCTCGCTCTGGCTGAAGAGACAGAACCCCCCAGCTGCACACCTCCCCCTCTGTCCTCCAAGGCGACCTTTCATCGGGAGCAGGCGGCCGGGGTGGGGCGGGGGAGCTAGCGACTCACTTTCAGCATCACGGGTTTTTCTTCCTCCTTGTCGATGGGGATGTTTGTGCTGTGAACCCAGGTGTTAGTACACAGATGTCTAAGCCGGACATACGAGTTTCTAGAAAAAAAAAAGGATTCGGGGACAGGAATGTTTAGATTTTCTGTCACCGCTTACCTAGAATATATTCTATCACAGTAAAGAGGGAATCCGAATGGTGTTCTACGTACACTGGGAGGTAGAAACCGGAGCACAGACGGCTCTGGTCCCAGACACAGGGACTTATTTACAACAGCAAAGCATGCTCAAGGACGCTAAGATGACCGCGATACGCTGCGTTTCCAATGAGATTATCTCCCGTGAATGAATATCTCAGAACGAATGGAGCATGAGACAGAGTAACAGGAAGTACTGACTGAATGTGTTTGTGTGTAAATAATACGAAGTTGAAAGAAAAATGACAACCTGAGAAAATGAAAGGGTAGCACATAGCAGAAAAGGGTTATTAAACCGCAAATATAAAGAAATCTTTAAAATCATCAAAACATGAACATTGGAAATGAAAATGAGACAAAGACACAAACCAGTAATTTAACAAAGCAATACAAATGGCCAATAAACTTGGATACACACACACACACACAATCTCCTTAGCACACAATTTATACCAATTAAAACGATGTAAGATTTTATTGTTTCCCATTCCAAGGATCTTAGAGATGGCTACAACCCAGGATCGGCCAGGACTTAGGGACACGTTTTTCTTCCAGACTCGTAGTAGCTGAGACTCTGGAAGAGAGTCTGGCACTTTGTGTCACAGGCGAAATGTACTTATCTTTTCATTTAGCAATCCCACTTTTAGATTCTTCCTTTAAGAGATGACAGCACAGGTGTAAACAGAGACTTGAAGGTGTTCGACAAAGCGCTAACAATAGCAAAATGTTATACACAATCCAATGTCTCAATAATGGACTAATGACAGCATATACAATAGAATACTACACAGTGATTTAAAACGATCACAACTGACATTTATTTTACTTGGAAATATGTACAGAACATATTGCTCAGTGAAAAAAAATAAAAATGGCTTAGGATCCGATTCACAATAAATTATATGCAGGTTATCTGTGTGCCTAGAGACCCTTGTCTCAAACTACACAAACCAAAACATTAACAGTAGTTACCTCTGAATGGTTGTCTTTAATGTGTTTTTTTTTTACTTGCTTCTTTGTTCCTCATGATGTTTTAAAACATTTTTGTTGTTTCTTTTTACAGTGACTGTAGATCATGATACAATGTTTTTTTTTTTTTCTATTTTGCATTCCTTTTAAAGAAACAGTAGAAGTAACAGGCACAATTCCTGTGTGTGAGGATCTTCCATCCCGTTAGTGAGACAAGGTGGAGGAACAGCAAGCGATAGTGGCTAACGGAAAAGGCACATTAAAAAGCATCAAGCTGGGGGACGGGCAAGCGAAGGACAGAGGCCTGCTAGAAGAATGAGTCGAGGAGGCTTCAGAGGGCCGGGGAGGATTTTTAATACAGAAAGCTTGGGCTGGAACTTTAAACATGGGTGGGACGGGGCCGAGAGGAGAGCGGGGACGCCGTCCGCATGGGAGGGGCTGAGGACGATGGCGTCACACCGGGCACCTCTGCCTGCTCCCTTCCTTCACCGTCCCGCACGGTACCAGCAACAGCGACGGCAGCGACCTTGGCTTTCGACTAGCATGGATATATATTAAACGCCACGAACAAGAAATCTGACAGAGTTGCCATCTTTTCTGAGTGACGTGGCTCGCTTTCGTATTTTCAAAGGATAACCACAGCACGGAGCTCAGTTTTTAATCGGATGACTGCGTCCTCTGGCATCCCATGTCAAATGGCACCTAAGGCACGGAGGCTGGTCTGTCCAACCCACCTGAAGCCCCACTCCCAATGCCAGCCCCAAAGCCATGCTACTGGCCCAGTTACAAAAAAGCCACGAAGCTGGATGCTCTCTCGATGTCCAATTAACTCACCTAATTAACAAATGCTGCAATCTTATTATCTCATTTAGCATGTCGGGGGTTTACCATTATCCCTTTCACTTTGGCTTGGAAGGAAAATTTTAACCAGCGACTATCACAAAAATTCCTTTGCTGGGATGTTCATATATCTACTCCCAGGCTTTCTGATCTTCTAACAAGCAAAACTTAACACAACTTTAGGATGGAGGAAAATGAATGCACTACTGTCCTAGGGCTTTTGTTTTGTTTTGTTTTTTATGACTCCGCAGGATCGATGAGTAAGAGGTCCAGCTCATGTTTAGCTCTGAGGTCGGTGGTCCAGGGCAAGAATGGACAAAGATTTAAAAAGCCAAAACCAAGCCCAAGATGAGAGCTGGCAGTGCACACCCCACGTGACGACGCCACACACTTTTCCCACGGAGAACACCAGGCTTCCCCTTCTGACGAGGTCAGAATCGGTCTCCCGTGGACAGCTGTCCACCAAGGCAGGTTTTCAACAAAGAAAACGTAATGAACGGAGGGGACGTGGGAGCAGGGGTCTCTAACCACCAGCCAGAGCCACCTGGCCAGACGACCCAGAGCCGAAACGTCCCCTCCGCCCAGGACGATGGGGATCCCCGCCCGCAGGGAACATGGCCAACTAGCACCTGACTCTTCTTTGCCAAGGGAAGGCCGTGAAGCACCTTCTGATGCAACAACATTTCAAATCACACGGCCCTGTTTAGCATCTCTTGCAAACTAGAACATTTAGCCCGTAACATAAATTTCACTCCCTTGTCTTCTAGAAACCTAAAAAACTCATTCAGTAACTTCCAGAATAGACGGCACGACACGTGGGAAATTATTCAAGCTGAAATGCAGTTGGGTTCTACCGACCTGTACCTGACTAGGCAACAAGCAGACAGTCACCGAAAAAGGAAGCTTTGAAAAGGCAAACCACCCTACTACGAACCTTATTCAAAAACGGTCTCAAGATGGATCACAGACTTTAAGTGTAAAAAGCAGAACTATAAAACGCTGAGAAGAACGCAGCTTTGTGGCCTTGCATTAGGCAACGGGTTACTTAAGAAAGAAACCAAAAGCATAAGTGATCAAAGGAAAAATAAACTGGACTTTGACGGAATTAAAAACTTGTGCTTCAAGAGGCAGCGTGAAGAAAGTGAAAAGGTCATCCACGAAGTGGAAGAATGCATTTGCACCCAGAACAAAGAACGCTTCGAAGTCACTAACAAAAAGACAAATAATTGATTTTTTTAATTGGGCAAAAAAAAAAAAGGAGGGAAAAGATCTGAATAAAACATCTCTCCAAAGATGACATACGAATGGCCAACGGGCACTCATTAGCCACCGGAGAAATGCCAACTGACACCACAGTGAGGTATCACCTCGCCTTTCTTGGGATGGCTCAAAAGGAAACAAAAGGAGACAAAAGCGATCACAAGCGCGGGAGGGAATGTGGAGGAGCGGGAACCCTCCCACACAGCTGGTGGGCACGCCGCAGAGCAGTCTGGGAGATCCTTAAAACACCAAACGGAGAGAGTTACACACGACCCAGTGAATAATTCCACTCCTAGGTGCAGACCGAAGAGAAATAAAAGATTGTTCTGCACAAAAATGCACCTACGAATGTTCACAGCAGCGCTGCTCGCCACGGCCCAAAGCGGCTAAGACCCCAACCGCCGCCAACTAGCAAGCGGACAAATAATGTTCCGCATAATGGCAGTAAAACAAAATGAAATACTAATACATGTTACATTATGGGTGAGTCTTAAAAACAAAACAAAAAAAAGAAGTGGAGGAAGCCAGTCACAACGGACCACGCTTGAGGCCGTGTGCATGAAACGGCCGATGGACAGACAGTAGACAGGGGCGCGTGACAGCGACGGCCACGGCCGCCTTCTGCGGGGGGAGGGGATGAAACGGTTCTGGAATCGGCTGTGATCACGGCTGCTCAGCTCTGCTAATCTACTAAAAAAACGCTGAATTAAACACTTTGAGTGTGCGCAGGAGATGGGATGTACGTTACATCTCAGTGAGTCTGCCACTGAAAAAGGCGACCCGAACCAGGGTGAACCTGGTGTATGCGAAGCCCCTCTCACGCTTCCCCCAGGTCCCCAGGGGGATTCCAACCCGGCGGAGTGTAACGAGCCGCGGGCAGTTCAGGGAAGGCCTTCCTGCATGGCACGACTCCCCGCCGTCATGAGTGTCACAGCCGGCTCGGGCCGAGCAGGTACGCGGCGATCACAGACGTGAAGGATGAAAACACAGAGCGATACTCAGAGACGGGGCCTTCGGGAAGCCCACAGAAGCCAGCGAGAGCGGACCTCGCCGAGGCGCGAAGGCTCAGAAAGGCCCAGGCGACCTCTCTGGCTTAAACCTCTGAAACCTGGGACTCTGGGACGGGACTGGCTGGCTTGTGAGAAGCTGCTTAAACTCTCTGGGCCTCAGTTTCTCTCCAAGAGGGGCCGGTAAGAGCAGCCATGTCACGGAGGCGTGTGTGACGATGAAATTGCAGAGCACGAGGAGAGCACCTGGCGCTGCGCACGGCATGCGGTCAGCACTCAGTAAGCGTCCGCCAGGATTAGCGGCATCGCCGCCGACTCTGTGGGCACACCTGCGCTTCCATCCCGTGTTTACTCCGCGTTCCCCGCAACCCAGACGCGCTCTCAGCAAAAGAAAGAGTCAAATTTAAAACGACAGCCGAAGAAGGCCGGTCTGACTTCTCGATACTTCAAAGGAAATTTACTTTGCCCTCAGTGGATTTCAAGTATTCCGTTTTCTAAAATTTCTTTTTAATTGTTTATTCGATTGACCAGGAGCTCTCTCAGCTTTGGGAACGAGGGAGTAAAGAAAAAGCTGGAAGTACTAAGTTGCTTGAGCTTCAGGTTGGGCTTGTTTATCTACATACAGCAGTTCCCACCCAACCACTGAGAATTTGCAATAGATGAGCCGAAAACAAACAAACAAAAAAACAGACGCCATTCCAACGGCAGCCAGAACAAACCCTCTCACCAAACCCTGTATACAAACGTGGGGAGAGGCAGTGACCATCTGGACCGCCCGCTGCACAGCCGGGCCACGTATGCCGGGGAGGACCGCGCTGGAATCCTACCTCGGCACAAGGCTGTCGCCTCCGCGCAGAGTGGTGGGGTCGAGCTCGAAGATGGAAGAGATGTCGCTGCCCTCGGGCACGGAGACCAGGGAGTACAGCATCTTCTCCTGGGCGTTCCGCAGCCTGCCCCGAGAGGCGTCCTGGTCGGGGTCCGCCTGAGGAGGAAAAGCCGGCTGTCAGGGACGCCGCGTGCCGGGCGCTCCGCTCCCCGCCCCCGCTGCGCAGCCCACAGAAGGGGGGGGGACCCTGTGACGACGGCGGCCGGCAGGAGGGGCCCCGCGGCTGCAGGGCAGGCGCACGAGGGGCTCGTCGCCCATCCACGCCGAGAGTGTCACCACTCTGCCTTCTTGTGTGGCAGTAAAAGGTGTTGAAACGATGGGGTCACAATAATCGATGTCCACGGGAGGACGTGCTTGACGACAAAGGACCCCGCAGAGCCACGTCCAACGGCAGCCGCTGGGGGAGAAGCACGTGGAGGAAGTGCCCCCGCGGCTTCGGCTACAGGAACCCGCCTGACGGTCGCATGACGCGGCCCCTTCCCCGGAGAAAAACGCAAAACGAAGAAAGCTGGACGCACGCGTGCGTGAGCCGTGACCCCAATGTGGCCAGAAACACAGCCGGGAAGCCGCACCGGCCCTGGAAGAAGACGTTCGCGGTAAGTCGGGGAGGATGACAGCGAGGGCGACGCGGGGCGCAGGCCCCTCCCGCTGCGGCAGAGCGCGGCTGCGACGGGAGGACATCTTCAGCGAAGGCCACCGTCCCCGGCCACCGTCCACGGTCACGACGAGCGCCTCCCCCAGGAACCGCCCCACGGCCGGGTGCCGGAGCCGGGGGCCGGGAAGGTGTCAGCGGGTGCCCGGGGACCGCGGCTGTGCGGGCTGAACGCCTGACACCCCTGCAGGTGAGAGCACCCACCTGCCTCTCCTGGGAAACCTCGCTCCCTGTGCCCCCTTTCCACGTGGGGGATGGGGAAAGGAAACGAACCCTCCCAGGCGAAGGAGAGAGCGCGGGGCTTTAGCTCCGGGGCCTGAGTGTGAGCCGCGGGCCACAGTTGTGTTTATTAGCTCATGCGCAGCCCTGACTTGTCCATTAAAAAAAAAAGAAAATGCTTCTTTTTTACCCCAAACCTGTGTCCTCCCTCTTCAGGCCCCGCCCCTCACGCCGTGTGCTCCCCACAGACAGAGCCGCACTTGTCTGTCCACTGAAGAGTCACCTGGGCATCCCGAACACCCCCACGAGCTCGGTTCGGGGGCAGGACAGGGGACACAAGTCCTCCGACTGCTGCGACCTGTCAGTGTCTGGCACACCGCGCCCCGCGCAAACCCCGCCCGGTTCCGGCTGGCGACAGGGGCTCGGCTACGGCTGGCGGTTACGCATCAGGGACCTGCCCAACGTCCGCAGCAGAGTACAAACCGCACGGAGCCCCCTGTGTCTGGGGCCGGGGCTGAGACGGCGCCCTCACTGCCCGGCGGCGTGCAGCCGGCATTTGCCACTAGTGGGGGGTGGGGGGACACACGTGTGTGAAAGGCCGTCACACAGAGCTGCCCCTGGCATCGAGCCCGTGGCTCCAGGCCCCGAGTGCAGATGGACGAGCACCGCGAGGCTGAGGGAGGCCCCGGGCGACACCCACGGGCGCCGAAGCCAGCGTCTGGACGTCAGGGGACAGAGCGGAGCAGAACAAGGCTTCCCGTCCCGGACCCACACTGGGGCCACGCCGAGGCTGCGTGGCGGGGCCGGGCCTCCCGACACTGCCCGAGAGCGGGGAGCCACACTGCTGGCCCCGGGCCGCGGGGACGGCCGCCCACGGACCCCTCCTCCACACAAGGCCACCACCCAAGCCACCGCCAGAGTAGCCGAGGCAGAGCAGTCAAGATCCGCACCCCAGCCTGCTGGGGCACCCGCCACCCCGGTAGGGGGGGCGCGACAAAGCCGGGAGGTGACTGAACTCCGGGAGGCCCCGAGACGGGGGACACCGCAGGACCCTCTCTGCTTCTCGCCTGCCACACGAGGGTCATCACACCTGCCCTCGCTCCCTGGGGCCCAGACGAGCCGGGGGAGGTGCCAGCACCGGCCCCGATGCACGAGCGACCTCGTGCAAGCCACAGAGACGCCGCCTTCGGGGGCGCCTACCGCCTCAGGGGAACCCACCGCCTCGGGCGCGCCCACTGCGGCCACCTCGTTTGCAGATCCCGCCCGTCCTTTACAACAAGCATGTCTGCCGCTCCCTAGGTGAGGGGACCGAGGCTCAGAGAGGGAGTCACATGGCTCACAAGCGGGGGGGCCTGACACTCGAACCCGGTCTTTTCCTCACAAACCACAGGCCAGGAGGGCGACCCCGTGGTTCCAGGGAGCACAGGGCTCCCTGCAAGAGGGCACAGGCTGACTTCAACTAACCGCAGAGGGGGCACTTCCTGTGTCCTCAGACGGCGGCGCTGAGACCATGGACGTGAGTCGCCCACGGCAGCTCTCTCTCTCTCTCTAAAGAGAAGCATCTTAGGAAGAACGACGCCCCCGCCCGCCCAAGCCCTCGCACGCTGACCGCAGTGAACACTCCGCAGGGACAACGTGCAGAGTCTGCCTCGCACGCGGGCGGACAGGTGGGCCGGGTGGGTGGGTGTGTTCCGCCCTCCAGGACGTGTGCGACGTGAGCTCCAGAAGGGAGGGCGAAAGGAAGCACCGGGCCCTCGGGCGCTCCCTCGAGAGGCAGGGAAGGGGCGCCCCCCCCCCACCTCCCGCCAGCCAAGAGCTAACGGTGGGGCGCCCCGCCTAGGACCCCCGCGTTTCTTCCAAAGCTCGACCACCATCTTAGCCAAACTCAACTAGAGGCTCGGCATCACGCAGAACTCACTCCCCAGACAGAGGCATTCCCCGTGATGCCACCTCGGTTCCCTCCACGAATGCCGAGTCCTTCCCATCCTTTCAAAATTTTAAGGGGAAAAAAAGAAATGCCTGCATTGCCATCTACCATACCCTCCACTGAGACGGCCACATGGACACACAGGGTCCAACAGAGCAGCAACTGTTTAGATTCTTTAAAAATCCTGCACCCGAATGACGCGCCCCACAGGAGGACGGCCTCGCTCACGCCCGCCACTACCACGCGACACACCACGCGCTTGTCGACCCGTGACTGTGGGCCCCGGACCCCGAGCACCTCCGTGTCAGCACTAATTGGCGATATGGCCTCCGGAAAAAAGGTCCGATTGGCATTAAAACGCCTCCCGTGTGAAATCCACAGTCTCAGTGACACTATCCACCTCACACACCGGTCCCTGAAAATCCTGAGTGAGTGGGGATCGAGGTCAACAGCCACTTGGAAAAGGCCGACTTCCGCGGGGCTGTCACCGCCTCCCACCTGGGAGCAGTCGCAGAGATGCTGTGACCTTCTGCAGCTCAGAGGTGGACGCCCCTCGACTAAGCACACAGAAACAGCACCTTGACTGACAGGCACTTGAACCAATCGGGACACAGGAAACGGGACTGCCCTCGGGGGAAGCCCAGGACGACACCCTCTTTTAAGGGAGCCTCAGGCTCCCCTTCCCTGTCAACCAATGACTACGGTGGCAGTTCCTTAGATGGTTCCGGAACATGTGACCTCACCCTACCAGACGAAGACAAGAAGGCTCCTGTCCATACTTACTGGGGGCTGAAACTCCAGGCACTCTTCCTCAAAGTCAGGGTCTACCTGATGAAAAAGAATCGTTAGGAAATTAAAACATCCACATCGCTTTCGCAAGGACTTGGCCCCACCTGCAGGAGACGTCACGGCCTGGGGACATCTCTCGACAGCTGAGAACGCGTCCCTTCCCTGTTCACGAAACCAGCAGGCCACAACACTGACAACACGTCACATGACCATGACACACAGAGGACGATCTCCCAGTCGCCGAGAGACGGCTCTCAAGTGCAGACAGAGAGACACAATGAGTCGCCAGCAGAACGACAGTTAAAAGCCCGAGATAAATGAAAGACCGGGATCCAGCGGTCGAAAATCCTGCTCATTTTTAGTGATAAATAACCAGTCTATGGCCTCCAGCAAGAGCCGCATTCGCCCCAGAACACGGCAGGCCAGTGGGCCCTCCGCTCCGCTGGCTAGCGGGGCCCCTCAGCCCCCGGGCTCCATGCTAAACGTCAACTGTCTTGGTCTTTGGTTCTAAAATACTCCAGAATCGTCGGTCCCTACAGGCGTCAGGCGCCGCGGGGTTCGGCACACCGCGACGCAGGCTTCCTCCGGGCCAGCCGCAGGACCAGCGCTGACATTCACACGTCACCTAGGAAGTCTGCACGGCCTCGCCGGGGGCGCCCGGCGACAGGGTGGCATTCAGTGTGCGACTAGAGCCTGCCACGCATATTCACCGTGCCTCTTCCAGCAGATCGGAGTGAAACTCGACACCCATCACACAGTGTGATGGCTCCTTAATTTGATACAGAAATTCGAAGGTAAATTTCTCCTGCGGTCACCACCGAGTCTTGCCTTTCTTCACGAGCCCTGACAGACATTTAAGGTGGAGTTAGCGTCTCTGGTTGTGGACAGTCCCGCTCTGAGAACCGGAGCACTATGTAAAGTTGCCTAAATCTCTGTCTTGATGCTTCCGGCTTTGCATGCCACGTGTCACAACCGCCGCGTCCTGGTCCCTCTGTTCGAGGCAGGTTGGAGGGTAAGGCGTGGGAGGGGCAGGATGCGTGAGTGAAACAGGAAGATTATCCTCAACCCAGATCAGCACTTAAAAAACAAAAACACATCTACCCTCTTAGCAATTTCCAAATACACGGCACGGCACTGTTGGGGGCGGCCGCCGTGCTGCCCACACGTCCCCGGGGTGGCGTGAGCTGCTCACGTTCTCCCCACGCCTTGGTCGAAATCCCTGTGAAGTACTGAAATATGTTCACCGCCGTCACCTTTTCCCGTCCGCACGCAGGGAAAGGACGCAGAGGCGACAGAAAAGCGGAAGGAAACGAGGTGACTGCGCACGACCCGGAGCCTCGAACTGCCCGACGGTGACAGGTGAGGGAGGGCGGGGGGGAGGGGTGCATCGGCCTGGAAAGCGAGGCGCCCCGGGCCGCCACTTACCTCTGCTGCTAAGTAATGCCCCGTGGCCAGATGCTTGAAGCGGAAGAGGCTGTTCCAGTACCCCGCTCCTCCGCGGCACGGGTCGTGCTGGACCACCTGGAAGACAGGGGACGGTCACCGGGAGGAAGTGTCCCCGCAGCAGGGCCGCCGCGAACCTGAGACGTCACACGGAGCTCGTGGTTCAGGAGGGGCGTTCGCCAGCTGGAAAAAAACGTCGCCCTCTTCCACAAACCTCTGGCGAGTGCCGTATGCAATGTCAAAACTCTGGCGTGGGGAAGCTGTTCCTCCAAAGAACAGTCTCCCCGTTCACGGCAGTAAAAGAGGCCGCGGTCTTCGGACTATCAGCCTTAATCACAATGAAGGAGATCCTGAAATTCATCCACGAAAGGCACGTTGAATAAAAGGAAATTTCACGGAAAACTGTCAACGTAGTCTACGCACGGAACTCACTGATACACACACACAGGCCTGTGCCCTGGTGGCGGAAACTCCCAGAGCCTGGGCCAACGTGCCAGGAAATGAACGCAGCTTTGGCTTCTGGTCACGGTGGGTTAACTGGCACCAGGAGTTGGTGCCATAAACAGCTGGTCACCGCACCAAAAAAAGGACCTTGTCACAGACGACTAGGAAACTGGACAAGCGTGTGACATGACTGTCAGGGACACCGAGCGGGGGGCAGCGCACAGCGTGGGCCTCTGGGCAACGGGAGACGAGGCGGCTCCACGACTGCTCCGACTTTCTCCCGAAGGCCCTCTCCGGGTGGTGGCATCGGGAAGGGGCACCCACCACGCGGGGACACTGGTCCCACTGAGTTCGGGAGACGTGTCAGAAAGTAGGGAGACTGAGGTGGCTGGAATGTGCGGGAGCAGAACACAGAGTGACCCAGACAGAAAGCCCCAGAAACCTGTGCGGGGGTGTCCTCGAGTCTCTGGCTGGACACCAGGCTGCAGGTGTGGAAGGCGGGACCCCCACGGATAGAACAAGGGGGAGCTACGTTCCCCTGCTTCTGCCAAGATGGGGGAGAGAGTCCGTCGCACACCTGGGTGTGCAGTAGAGACGCCGAAAGGGTCGCGCCCTGGACGCACGGCTAGCCCGGCCCTGAGACAGGCTGCCATGTGGCTGACCTAGTGAAGCTGGACGAAGAGCCTCTAAAGGACCAAATGGGCCCACGAGTCACTTCACTGCCCGACAAAACAAAGCTCAGTCCTCTCTGAAGGCAGGCAGCAGGATCCAGACACTGGCAAGGAAGGAGAGAATTCTATATCACACACAAAAACGTCCTTCACAACATTCAGCAAATAACCGTAAAGCAACGGACAGGCAAGAATCGACAAAGTGTGACAACGTAATGACCCAGCACGTCTGTGTGGGTCGGAGGGGCCAGGACAAATACTTGAGAAATAATGATCCCAAATTTTCCTAATTGTGATACATACCCACAGACTCAAGAAACTCAGTGAACTCAAGGTAGGATACACACACAGAGAGACACATGCGCCGTCGTAATCAGATCGATGTGAAGCAGAAATAGAAAGATCTTAAAAGCAGCCATGAAAAAGAAAAGACGCTATATAGGAACAAAGGCAGAAAACCACAGAATTCACACTGGAAGCAACACATACGAGATGACGACGTTCGACACCTCGAGCACGGAAAGAAGAAACTGCCCACCTGGAAGTCTGTGTCCAGCCAAAACGACCTTTGTGCATGACGGCCACGTGGAGAGAATGGTGGAGGGAACGGGGCCTTAACGCACCACAGGTGGGAAAATAAACCGACCCGAGTTACCACGTGACCCACAATCCCCTCCCAAGAGGCACTGAACACATACGTCTTTACAAAAACGTGTAAACAAATGGTCACAGCAACTCTCTTCAGAAGAGCCAAACAGTGGAAACCACCCGAATGGCCCTGAGAAATGCATACAACATCGTCTAGCCACACAGAAAGATCTCGTTTGGCAATAAAAGACAGAGCCGTGACGCGTGAGGCCAGCTAGATGGGCTTGGGAAACATCGCGCCAGGTCACAGAGTCAGACACCAAGGGCCCCTCGGGAGACGTCCGGGGGAGGAAGTCAACGTTCGTGGGGGGACGAGTGGCTGCCGGGGAGGGGTGGGGAGCGAGGCTAAGGAGGAACGAGGTGTGGCGGCCACAGGTGTCTGTGGCGATGGCTCCACAGCTCCGGGGCCTACGAGAAACCTCTGAGGCGCACGCCGTGAATCGTGTGGTGCGCAACCTGTGTCTCCACGAAGCCGTTGTTTAAAAAAGAAAAACGTGACTTAGCGTGTCGAACATACAGATGACGTACTTTTGAACTGTATACTTGTATTTTAACCAACGTCACCCCAATAAGTTTAATTTAAAATTAAAAAAATATATATGTACTCATATATACCTATATGTACACATATACCTACACATACATATAGCATGGCATCCCGTGGGGTAACAATAAGTAAATAAACACATACGCGCATAGATCAAACAAACGAGGGCCAAATAAAGACGTCACACACCGACGGAAAGCTACGTTCTCAGACCTGCACGACAGGACACGGAACGGAAGCTGTTGATGCCGAAGGAAAAGGACACGAGACAAAAACGAATCCACAGGACGGAGTGAAGAGCAGGAATGGCGCCTTCCTGGGCGACAGACTCCCTTCATTTTACTTTTTTTTTTTTTAAATAGAAACGACTGTTTAAACGAGGCAGAATAACTAAGAATGCACTGTGGAGTTTATAACTTATGTAGAAGTAAAGCCGTGGCACTCACGAGGGACCGGAGGGGACAGGGTGTGCCACTGGAAGGTTCTCACGCCATGCGTGAAAAGATGGGGCATCTTTCTGGCTGGCGATAAGCTGACCACGTATAACGTAAACAGCAGATCACTCACTAACTCCTGCAAATATAAAATACATGTAAAGGGGCATTTAAGTTTCCAAAACCTTCAAGAAAAAAATTCAAAAGGAAAACATTCGATGTTTTCCTGGAATAGCCAGAAAAAAAAAAACTGGCAGGAAACAATCTTTCAGGGAGTAGGAATTAGACAGCTGTTCTTTCTCAGAAGACGGAAAAAAAAAAAAAAAAGAAAAAAAACGATGCTCTAAGTACCAAGCGTTTTGGAAGTCCATGCCTCAAACACTCTCCACAAAAAGCTGTCATCTTTAATTCACTTCAGTGCGTTTCTGAGCGACTGAGACGTGACGCTTACGGTGGTGACTCAGTCAGTCACAGTGGCTTTGGTAGGGTTCTGACATTTGCAACATATTTTTGATTTATGATGGCATGTGAAAGCAGGGAACAAAACTGTTTGTGAAATGACATCGACTATGCAAAAACATCCCGTAGAATAAACAGCTCGATGGAAGTAGACACGTTGAATTAACGAGATAACAATTCATTCCTACCCTTGTCTTCTCTAGTTTCGATTTCATTCTTTCTCTAGTTCGCATGATTTATTAACTTGAGTAGAGAAAGTCTTTTTGGCACCAACATCCAAATCGTACATGAAAAATGGCTCTGAAAGCAACTTTAACTCTGTAGCGGGTAGAGTGGGGCATCAACGATCCCTGACGAGGCAAGTTCCAGACCAAGTTCTAGCTCACGAGCGCGCGTGATGAGCGGGGCCGATGGCGTCTCCACGCAGACAGTGGAGAGCACATGCCGAGGGGTGCAGAGGAGGAGGAGGAGGAGGAGAAGGAGGGAAAGGGAGAGAGAGGGCGGAGAGTGAAAGCTCGGTGCAGACTCCCTTTGACATGCAAACGTAAGCAAAAGGCCACGCACAGGCCGAAACCACGGCGCGCTTTTGCGAGACGCCTATGGAAAAGACCGGCGCTAGACGGAACCAGGGTGCCGGGAGCCAGCAAGCACGTGGGAGCCCCGGACGCTCCACCCGCCGCGGGGGGATGATGGGAAGAGCTGGCAGGACGTGCCCGGCCGTCCCACGCTGAGGGACGCAGCCAAGGGCCGGCGAGTGCGCAGAGCACGGAGACCGTGCCGCGCGCCACGGTCGCCCCCCGGCCCCGGCCGCGCGTCCCTCCGGCCCGTCCCCAACACGCAGGCCCCTCCGCCTCCGCCGGGCCGGCACGGCATCACCTACTGCGACAGATGAACGAGCAAGGGAGAGGAAAACGGAAGGAAGGGGTGAGCCGATGGCCCGGAGACCACGGCGTCCCCTCCGGTGGCCGGCTGGCTTCCGGAGTGGACGCCGGGCCCCCCGCGGGCGCGCCCCACGCCCCGCGGCGGCCAGGAGTGTGCCAGCACCCGCCACGCGCCCTCACCTCCACTTCCCACAGGGCTTTGGAGCTGGTGGCCGACGTGGCCGACTGGCGGCCGGTGGTCCTCAGGAAGACGTGCTGCTTCTTCCGGTGCTCGTCACACGTGAGGAACTTCTCCTGCTCGGCGTGGAACAGCCGCACCACGTCGCCCTGGAAGGGGGCGCGCGCGGGCAGCGTTCAGGGGGGCTGGCGCGCCGGGGGGCCCGCGCCCCGGCCCCTCGGGCCCGCGGCTCACCCCCTTCAGTATGTCGTCCTTGTTGTCACTCCACTTCATGAAGAGGACGATCTTCCAGCTCGTGTTGCAGTTGACGGAGTTGACCTGGGGGAGGAACGGGAGTGACCCCTCGCATTCCCCTGGCGAGGGCGGCGTCTTCCGGCCCCCAAGCCCCGGAGGCCGACGCCCCGAAGGTCGCGGGCGCGGCGACTTCTCCCGGCCGTGCACGTCGGCCGCAGATGCTGCACTGGACCGAGAGCTGCGTGTGCTGCCCCGAAGCGGCCACCACGCCTCCTGCCTGTCCCGAAACACAACCGCCTCTCGCCCCGAGTCTCCCGTTCTGCGGCCAGGACGCAGAGGCGCAGGGGCAACGCGGACTCAAACCGGGATGGACAACGAAGGCGAGGACGTGTCCAGGGCACACGCGCTGGAGTGCGCACGTCACCCACGGGGGCGCCGAAATCTGCGCGGCAGAGGCCCGAGGACCGACAGCCACGAGCACACCTGAACACGGGGCGACCGCCACGCCCACTTCAGGGGACACGGGGTGACCGACCCACAGCCTCAGGGCTGGGCGCCGGCAGATTTGGGATCCGAAGCCACATCTCTCTGATTCCAGAGCTGTGTCCTCAACACTAGACACACATTGCGTCCTGTATTTGCCAACTCGTGACGGATGGCTGATGGCCAGACGTCAGCCTGACCGGCTGCCGATGTCCTGCAGTGCAGCCTTCTCCGGAATTGGCTCTTGTCAGGGGTAATTAGAACGAGGCGCCCCTTTGGCCAGAGAACTTGGTAGGAGGGTTCCTTCTCCGGCTTAGCAAGTTGGAAAACAATCCCCAGGGACGCGAGGCTCAGGAAAGGGCGTCCGGGGCAATGACCAGCCCCCCGCACCGCCTCCTGCGGCAGCCCTGACCCGGCCTCGGCCCCCTCGGGTGCAGAACAGGCACCCCTCTCCTTGTCACAGCGGGGGGGCCCTGTCAGCACGCATGTGCCCCAGCCCCGCGGCCCCCGCCCACCCTGTGGCCAGAGCTCGGCCTCCCTTACCTCATTGCACCCCGGGTTGTCCACCAGCTGATGGCTGCTGGCGTGGAGGGGCTGGCCCGCGTTGACGGGGTTCAGAACAACCTTGTCGCCTATGACCACCTGGAATGGAAGGGACCAACAGAGCTCTTCAGCAAACAGGCCAGCTGTGCCGGGCAGGGAGGCGGGGTGGTGGTGGCTGGGCGTCCTCGGCCGGACCCTTCTAGTACGTGCCGAGCTGGGACACCCAGCGACCCTGCTCGATCCCCGAGAAATGGCGAGGCCAGCACGGGACGCCCCTGCCTGTCCCTTTCCACGTGTCCACAGACGTCCGTCTGTCAGCACCAACTCGGTTTTGGGAGCAGAAGCAGCATGCCGTCTGCAGGGAGGTCTCACCATTGAAGGGACAAGGCCACAGTTCCGTGTGCCCAAAGCAACGACGCTCACACTGCGTGAGCACAGGCCACACTAGGAAGCACGTTTTCTGCCGTGGCCCGGTCGTGCACGCCTGCGTAGGTGTGTGTGTGTGTCTACGTGTGTGCGCATGTGTGTGTGTGACGTGCACATATGCAGACGTCTGTGTTCACCTGAAACGGGTCGCCCCAAATCGAAACGGGTCCCCATCACGTTTACCCCAGCCGGGTACTTCCTACTCCACTCCGCTTTCTACAATGACCGGCACCAGCCACTACACGGACCTCACGGCCCACGAATGGATCGACGCCTGCCATTTAAAAAACACCATCCTGCGAGAGTCACTCTGTTCAAGTCCATCTTACCTCCTCCGCCGAGGCCCAGCTCAGCGGCGATGCGGAAGGCACAGGAAAGCTAAGGACTTGCTGGAAATGGAGCTCAGGGCCAGACGCCCTGCCTTTCACTATAGGGGGGAATAAGGGGGTGGAAGAGCTGGCTCCTGAGGTGCCCAGCACCCCGCTCGTCAGTGCGATGCCTTTGGGGAGCGTGTGCAACGGAACTTTCTCTAACTCCAAATGAATAGGCTAAGTACCTCGAACAATCCAACACTCTGGGTGGAACCCCAGCTGTCCTGGACTTGTTACTCTCTGTTCTCAGAGGGTCGGCGTTTACTGAACACCAGCTGGGGGGGGGGGGGGCGGGGAGGGAGACTGCCTCATGCTGGAAGCTTCATATATGACGATAACACACACATGAACGTATACAAAAACACGTCTTTCAACCACCTGAAGCCTGTAAACTTAAACGGCAATACGGAAAAAAGGCAAAGCTGAGCTTTAGGTTCTAAGTCTAGTTGAGCATTTTGACAAGACTCCCTGCTGTTTAAGGCATATCCTTCTTTTCTTAGTGAAAAAGGGCCATTCCAGAATCTTCACGAGGTCAGAAATTCAGCCGACAGCATTTGAACACTGTTAAGAACATGCCCACGCGACGACTTGCTGATGCAGCTCGCAGGTGTCGGAACCGCTTCACGTCACAGCAAGAAGGTTTTCTGTGACTTTACGCGCTGATGGCCCCTCAGGACGGGGCCCGCTCGGGACCGGCCGCAGAGCTGCAGGCCGCCCGACGACCAGCGAAGCCGACCCCACAGTCCTCTCCCCTCCCCTGCCGCTCCTACCCCCGTCCTCCCCGTCACTGGCTACATCTCCCAACGAGAGAGGCTTTTCTGTTCCACCAACAATCCAGGCGACGTAAAGTTACCAAGGTAACGGGCCACGCATGCCATTTTCTCAGAAGCCCAGCAGGAGAAACGTGGGCATCGGATTTAGGTCATGCTTCTCTCCCGATTCCCCCGTTTCCCAAACACCGGTTACCACCGCGACTCCCTGCTTCTCCAGAGACAGGACGAGCCTCGGGTCCCGACTCTCAACCCCTGCAAGCGGACTCGGACGCATGCGGCGGCGGCCCGGCCCCCGGCTGGCGCGGCGCTTACGCTGTCGCCGATGGACCGCAGCTTGTAGAAGGGCTGGATGTAAAACCAGGACCCCTCGTTGCCGGCCTCGTCCAGCGTCACCCGCATGGCATTCTTCTCCAGCAGGGCCGGGAGCCTCTTGTTCACGGTCAGGTACTTGTTGCTTTTCAGATGCAGGAGCTGGAAACGCACCGAGAGAACGCGGTGAGTGGCGCCGCGCCCCACCCCGGGCGGGGGCCAGGGAAGCACCCCTGGCAGCACGGGAACAGCTCCGCGTCACAGCTGACCCTGCGAGGGGACAGTCCCTTCGCCTGGAAGAACGCGGCTGCTGGATTTGCACCCTGCGCTTTAGGAGAAGGCGGGGGGCGGGGAAGGCTGCCGACCCTGCAGAGACAGCCGGGCCAGCCTGGGACCCCACTGCCGCCCGCGACGTCCCCCTCTGCGTGTTAACAGATGCCGCTTCTAGAACAGTCCTGGCTGGCCCACAATCCTCTACCAGGGCTGCTGGGGTGGAGGAGTAACTGTCTGACTCGCGAGCCCCTGACGTCCCCCGGCCGTGACAGACGAGAAGGCGGGGCCCCCCTGAGCCCTCATCATGACGCCCCTGATCCTCCACCCACCTGGCCAGGTGCTGGACTCAGATGGTTTACAAACCCGCATCGCCTAGAGGTGGCTCCCCAGATCCGGGCCTGGGAGAAGTAAGGGTAAAGCGCTATTAGCTAACACGAGCTCAGAGCCAACGCTGTGACAGGCGCCCCCAGTCACCCCAGGAGGCAGACACTGCTCTTGCTCCCCTTTGCTGGTGAGCACGCAGAGGCGTGGAGGGACCTCAGTCGCACACCCTGAACTGGGACGCGCTCAGGGCCCGTGTGCTCAGCCCCTGTGCCCGCTCGTCCTCTGAGTCCCAAGGCGCTGGCCTGGCCCCGTAATACAGCTGCCACTGAACCGGGCGCCCACCTGGGCCTTGCGTCTACTCTCGACTGGACAGAACCCGAAAGGGACAAAATCTTCGAACTTTCTCTTGACAGCTGCTTCCGCTGTCTCAGCGGGCCTCACAGTCCAACAGCAAGAACCCCCGCACATAAAAGTTGGCTTTTACCAACTCGGCAATTCTCTTTTCCCCTGAGGCTCATTAGCCCTGTCCTATACTCGATAGGAACAAAAATGGGAAGGAATTCATTTGGAATTAGTAAAGTTTACACTAGTATTAGCGAGCCAGCAAAATCTTTCAAAAAGGAAAATGATGAAGCCAGACAACCAGACAGGTCAGGTCCTCAGAAGTTGGTGACTACTCTGACCCTTTGTGCCTGGGGCGAAACAATCTGGAACCCGGACAACCCGAGAGGCCATACTGGGCTCCGGACTCGCGCACACACCGTCCCCCAGCAAGGACGGACCCGCGCGGGATTTGTGAGCCAACCACGTGGCCCTGTCCCCCCGCATTTTACTCCATGTCACGCTGAAAGGCACAAGGGACGAACACATGCACCTCCCCACCCACGAGACCCAACATCACACGCTCGACCCGAAGCGACGGATATTCTCCCATCACGTCTGGTGACCGGTTCTTGAACCAAGAGATCCGAGTGACAGAGAAGCCCACTTCCACCAGACAGGAGGTTTCGAGGCGACATGAGTTAAACGAAACGGTGTCGGCCAGACTCCTTTCCATGTGGGAAGCTTCCCACTTAGGGCCAGATCTGAAACTCAGCTGCGGGGGACAGAGGTGGATTCTCACACCGCGAGAGTGCCACCCGGAAAGCCCGAGGGTCCCCCCACGGATGGAGGACCACGAGACCTTGCGGGAGGGCCCCCCACGGAGTCTCCCCGGGAAGCTGGCCAGACCCGCGTCGTGTCTGCCTTTCCGGTTTTGGGCTCCACGACGCTCCAGCCCCAGAACGCAAGGGCTGCCCTGCCCGACCCACCTGGATCACGTTGCCGTACTGGATGACCGTCCCCAGCAGCTTCCTGTTTTCCGTCTCGTTCTGCTTCTTCTCCAAGTCCGCCGCGTGCTGTGCGTGGAGAAGGGCGGTTGGTGAGAAAGAGGGAGCACTGCGCTACGCTCCCCGGCAGGGCGGCGAAGCCGGGGCGGCCCGGCCGTGCGAGGGCCCCCGGGGCCCAGGGCCACGCGCAGGGGACCGAGGACCCAGGCCACTCTGCTGTCGCTTCCCTGGCCTTTTTTGACTTTTTAAAATGTATTTTTTTTTCCTTTAAGGAATTCATGAGCATTTTGGCGCAGCTTAGCTTACATCGAAAGCTTATGTATTTTAAAGAAAACAGGGTAGAAATGAAAGGGAATGTGCATAACCTTTTTAAGATTTATGAAAAGTCCTTTTTTTAAAAGCTTTGGGGGGAAAAAAAAGCTTTAGAGTCAAATGAAACTGAACCAAATCGAAAGGCTGGTTTTGGGAGGCGCCTGGTTTTGCCCCCTGAAGTGTGTTGCTGAGCAGGAGTGAGCCCCAATTTCCTCTTCTGTAAAATGGAGATGGAAACAGCTACCTGCTCCCTGTGGGAGTCACGGGCACGGTGCCCCGTCGCTGCGGCAACGACGGCGTGTTCGTTATCACTGCCGGACGCTAATTATCATCTACTTACTTTTCATAGTCCTCCCTTGAATGGAAGATCATTATCTCAATTTTAAAAAGAAACGGACTCGGATTGAAAAGTTCGGTCGATGTCGCAAGGCTGGTTGGATGAGGGGTGCAAAGGGGGTTTATTAGAACATCTCTCCTTCTGTGGAGATTTGGAATTTTGCTGAATAACGTCTTTTTTTAAGTCACGCACCTACTAAGCAGCGGAGATCATCCCTAACCCCACATGTGGGTTAACTCCGCTCCACACGGTTACGAACAGGAATGGGAGGTGTTATGAGGACAGATTTGGCAGGTTGGGAAAATGATGAAGTTGCATAGCCTACCAGGGCCGCCAACCTGAACGACCATTTTTCTTTTCTTTTTTAAATTTTTTAAAAATTTTTAATTAATTTTTTATGGTAATGTTGGTTAACAAAATCCAGTAAGTTTCCGCTGCATACTTTAATAGTAAGGCATGTATATATTTACAGTGTGTTCGCCTCCCACATACGATTTCTTCCTGTCCCCACATACTTGACCCCCTTTACCCCGTCTACCTCCCCCACCCCCTACCCTAGTCCATTGTCCATGTCCCTCAGTCTCTGTTTGTCCTGTTCATTTGTTGCTTTTGGGTTTACATCCCACAGATAAGCACTATCATGAGGTTTTTAACTCTTTCTGTCTGGCTTATTTCGCGTAGCAGGATTATCTCAAGGTCCATCCGTGTTGTCGCAAATGGCTATATTTCATCTCTTCTTACGGCTGAGTAACATTCCCTCGTATACACGGACCACAGCTTCTTAGTTGATCATCTATCGCAGGGCGCTCCGGCTGCTTCCGTGCCCTGGCCCTGCTGCCGTGAACGTCGATCAGCGTGCACACATCTTTTCGGAGGTGGGGTGTCCAGCTGAACCGCCATTCTTCATCCGCTTCCCCATGCTACTCTGAAAGCACTGTCAGCACGCGGTAACGATGCTCACGGGATGCTGGCTTCATCCCAGGCGGTGAGGAAGCCGTTGTTCCGAGCCCCGTCTCCTAAACCACGGCTAAGGGGAGCAGGAGCAAAGCAACAGGGAAGAAACGCGGTTCTGATCTGACGGATGAGAAAACCCTGATGACCGCTCGTGCTCCGGGACCGCTGCCAGCATGCCCTTCCTTGAGGCGAGAAGCCGCTAGGCGTGGGTGAGCGGGCCTCTTCCCCAGGTCATGGACCCTTCCGGCCTCGCTCCCGGCTCCGCCACCCCAGGCTGGCTTTCTCAGCTCGGCCGGGTCGCTGCATCTCAAGCCTCACTCAGCAGTCTCGTCCGCAAAATGGGGACGTGCAACCTCTTAGGGCTCTTCCCACGATCAGAGAAAACACGAGCCAGGCGTATAACAAGCATTCAATAAAGGTCGACCATCATTATATGCAGGTCTCTAAAACGAAGCAATGTCCTCGGGATGGAAGCTTAGAAAGGTGGACTAAAGGGGCTGGGTGAAGAATGCCCCAGCTCCTCAAATTCAGCATCTGCTCTACCTCCACCTGGAACGGAGGTATTGTTGGGAAGATAGACCGTGTGAGACAACGAGCTCAGGAAGCAATCCTCGACCGCAAGGAAGCCGCACCGCAGGAGTCCGAGGATGTGCGGGAGGAGGTCCCCGACCCCCGTGGGAGGAGGTCACCCCGAGTCTGTTGCCTCTGCCTCCCCGGTGGGAGGTCACCCCGAGTCTGCTGCACCCACCCCCGGTGGGAGGAGGTCACCCCGAGTCTGCTGCCTCTGCCTCCCCGGTGGGAGGCTCCCACTCTCTCGTGGAAGCCCACTGAGAGTGAAGCCCACTGAGCTCAAGACACATCCAGAAGTAACACCAGCTGGCCCTGGCAATCCCCAGCACCCGGGCACGGTCCGCTCTCCATAAACACCCTCCCTTACCCGCCCCCCATCTCTGCCCCTGTCCGCGCCGGTGCCGCGCCCGCCCCAGGGACCCCTCTCTCTCTCCAGCACCCCGCGGGCAGCGCTACACCCAAGACCTTGCACTGAAACCCAGCAGAAGACAGGGTGGCGCTCTGTCGAGAGCCATCTGTTCTGCCGAGCAGTTCTCGGCTAATATAGAAATTCAAGGAAAACCATGTAGAAGGGAGAAAAAAAATCAATAGATTCAGCAAAATAAAACATACTGTTTTCCAACAAACCAGCATAATTTTTTTCTGTGCTCAAAACATCACGCTGAAAGAATTCACTGCAGGGAATCATGAAGTACTGTTTTTCATAGTTAAATGGTATCAGGGCCCTTGTTTCAGAGAGAAAAGTCCCGTGGACCTTCCTCTTACTTTCAAGAATTGCCAGTGGCCTGAGTTTAAGAAAAGTTCATCTAAAATATTAAGTTCCTACCTACGCTTAGACTATGTATAAAAGTAGCAATTCTCTAACAGTCACTGGCGTATCTAAAAAAAAGTCAAATTAGTTATTGAGAAGCCATACCCTCTGTATCGAAGACTAAGTAAACACTAGCATTTGTCCAAAAACATACGAGAAGTAAAATTAGAACAGAAAATGCAACAAAATTGGAGGAAAAATCTCCACAAACTTCTAATATCAAACACCACATCTGAAACCATCGAGAGGTTTAATAATGACCAAGCCTCCATGTAACGACTGAATGACCATTCAATGCACTGAGCTTATGAATCATTCTAAGAATTCACTTTTCCTACAAGCTCTTTGTTTAAGGAGGAAACTATCCAAGTCATTTCACCTTCCATTAACTGTGCAAACACTGTATGTACGTTCGTTTGAGTCCACACATCAATCCTTAGACAGCTCCCTCCAAAAAACCAAATTCGGGTGTTTATGCCCAGTTTCATTGAGATGTAATTGACATACACCACTATCCAATCTGGCCGGCAGACAGAAACGTCCGTCCTGATTTTCAGGTTTAACAGGTGAGACAAAAGGTAGACAAAAAGGCAATAAGGTCCGACGTATACCTGGGCCCACCGACCGAGGCGGCGTCCAGCCCTGAAAAGGACAGGATGTGGGGCGTGAACCCCGTAAGCACTGAGGGGCTCACGCTCTAGGACCACCGAGCGCTATGATCCCCTTGAAGGTGACCTGGCAGAAGCCGTCAAGACGTTTTCAGAGGGCGTAACTTTGGCGTAGCCATCGCATTTCCAGGAGATTCTCCTGAGGAGCTGATCGGGCACGTGCACGAGGCCCTGGCACCTGTTTTTCGGAATGGCAAAACCCGCCAGGCTCCTGCACACGCACGCGCGCACACGCACGCACCCGCCACAGGGACCGGCTGGCTGAAGCCACGGGACGTGTGCACCTGCCACCCTTCCCCCTGTGCGGCAGCTGGAGGGCTGTTTCTTCACTTCTACGCAGAAAGTCGTGCTCTGCGCTGTGGCCTCAGCCGCTGCGCGTCACAGACTCACCGCGCTCCCTAGGCAACGTCAAGGCCAAGGCCACCCTACCCCCCCATTATCGTATTTCAGAAACAGGGAAGCCATTATTAAGCTACCACAGAACGGTCACTGGAACGACGGGGAAAGCTTATTCCCCCAAGGTCGACGAGCTCTGAATGACACGGGACCCTGACGTGAAGAGCCAGCGACGCCGGACCGAGGCTTCGGGAGCCAGTGGAGGAGGTCACTCCAGCAGAGGGGACGGACACACGCAACCGGCCACTAGGTGGCGCTCTCCTTCAGAGCGGCGTTTCTGTCCCCGTCAGGAGGAAGTCGAGTGGTCTGGCCGACGAATTCCTTAAATGGCATTAATTTAAAATAATCTGACCTCTGACTGGGGTCCTGCACAGGAGCTGACGAAAATAAAAATGGAAACCCACTGGAGACTGGCCACCCGCCCCCAAAGGCAAGCGGCTGCCGGAAACACGACGTTTTAAGGACGGCACTAAAGCATGCAGCTAACTTTCAGACGCTAGGGGAAGAAGGTCCGAACGAACAGGAAAATAAGAACCACAGAGATGCAACACCCAAGACCCGAAAGTCACTCCGGCAACCTAAATCAGAACAAAGGACTGCCCGAAAACGAGAATGGTTTTTAAAGCATGAACTGCATTTAAAAAAAAAAAAAAAGAGAGAGAGAGAGAGAGAGCTGTGTTTTAACTTGATTGATAAGGAGTCCGACGTTCCTGGACACCTTGAGGGCTGCATCCTACGACCGTGCGGCTTTCACGGCTCGTGGGAGGAGCGCCCGGAACTGCGGGTGGGGCGGATCGCAGGCCGCGGGGGCCAGCGGGCGGCCAGGGAACGCCGCCCGGCCCGAGCCCTTCCTGCCCCGGTGTCCAGCGCGTGCCTGAGGCTTTAATTCGATTAAAAACTGAGGTATTTATACATCAGCATGGATTTTCAGCTTCTCCTGGACGCACTCCAGGCCCACCTGCCCACGCAGCAGCAGCGGGGGCTGGAACTGCCCCTTCCGGGGCTCACGGGCACACCCCACTCAGCAGCCTGGCCTGCCGAGTCCCCTTTATTCCAGCCGGCTTCCCGCTTGGCCGAGAGGAATCTGAATTAACAACCCCTGCTGTAAAACCATAGCGGGAGGAAGGGTTTGAGATGCTCTAATAAGATTTCCTCGAACAGAAAGATTTTCAGACCAGAAAAGGAAAGGCAGGACTACGGAGGGCTCCTGCCGCCAAGGTGGCCCCCCAGGCATGGGTGCTACACAGCCCTGCCCCAGCCGCCCCCCAACCCCCACCAGGAGGCCCACAGGCCTGAGCGGCCTGCACTGGCCACCCCGCTACATTCGCAGGCTCCAGCGCAGACTTCGGGGCGATTCTGGTCGTCACAGTGACCGGCGGAGGAGGAGGCACCGCTGATTTGCAGGGGACAGGGGACGGGGCGGCCGACGCCCTGACCGAGGACGAACGTCGCTCTCCCGTACCTCCTCCGCCTGCTTGGACACGCGTGTGGGCTGAAAAGCTGTCCCCAGGTTCCAGGCCGAAGCGCTCACCCCGTCTGACGCAGCGACACACCGCGTGGTGGCCTTGCATGGCATGACTCACACTGCTACACACATGCGTTTCCAAAAGTGCAAGTCCTGTTAGCAAAGCGTGCACTGCTGACCGTTCTGGAAAGTCATGCTACGGAAAACAGGCTTCCGGGTCCCCGGGGCCACACGCCTGCGCCGGTCACAGCCTTGGCTGCTGCGTCCGTGGGGCTGGACCAAACAGGTCCACGCGTCTGCTTCCTGCGCCCTGCACGGTGCTCACGCCCGAGCGGCAACTGACCGAAGCACACAGTTACAAAACGTGTTCCTTCTGTGTCTCCTTGGTAAGCCGTTTTTCAGAATGTGGTATCTCGGGAGGTTGTGTTATTTGTGAATATTATTTCCTGTTTGTACAGTTGCATAGTATTTGCTATTAAGAGGGATCACTGGGTTTGCTGAGCTTGAGAATGTGTGCCCTGAAACCACTGAAACAATGATGCAGTTCCTGAAGTCTCCAGAGCAACCTCTTTGCTTCCGCTGTTTCTTCTTCCTTTATCCTGACTCCTACAGACGGCTCTTCCTCCAGGAAGCCCTCCCTGACCACCGTACCGCCCACCCTTACTCACGCAGAGGGATGTGTGTGCCCCTGCCAGGTGCTCCCACCACCTTGGTGATCAGCCCTGTAACAGCACACGCCACACTCTCTTGTCACCACCTCTTGATTCTCCACTAGTGGCTGCGAAGCTCCCCGGTAGGCTAAGAAACTGTCGGTGTTGCCACCAGCGCCTAGCGCAGTGCTCACTCACTCCGCAAGCCTTTCCTGAGCACCTGCTGTGTGCCAGACACTATCAGATGGCACTGGGATACAGCGGGGGGCAGGACAGACAGACGCCGCCCCTCGCCTAAGGGAGCCGTCATCCTGGCGTGACAGCAGGCGGGGCTCAGTGCTGAGGACGGAAGCCGCGAACAGGGTCCGTGATGGAAGGCAGGCGCAGGACGCCGCGCAGGTGAGGCGGGAGGCGGAGGTCTCGCCGAGACGACCCTTAAACAGACACACGGCGGAGGTGACGGTCTGGGCTGAAGAGGAGCCGGGAGAAGCCGTGCCGACGTCCCACAGTTCTCTGTGGTGCTCGGGAAACGAGACGGAACGCGATGAAGCCGGCCCGCAGGGTGCGCGCGGCTCGGGATCCCCCATGGGGAAGGCGGGGCCCGGCGGGCACGGAGTCCGCGCCGCGTCCCACATGCAGGGGGAGTGACGGCTCATGCGTCCTTGCGCTGGACGATGAGCTCGCAGCGGGGAGGAGCCAGGTCTCTTCACTGCACCTGGAGCACTGAGTGGTGACCGTGACCCGCCTCTCCTTGGGGACAGCACCCTTTCGTCCTTTATTAAAGGACATAAGGAAGCTGGTGCCCGGAGCGGGAGGGCTGCGGAGCAGATCATCCCCGCCCGGCACACCTGGTGGCCGCCCACAAGCCCTCTCCACCCAGCGTGCCTGGACCGTGAGCCGGTGGCCACCTGGGGGCCACCCGCGGGCCCTCCCCACCCAGTGCGCCCGGACGCACCGGCGGCCCCCGCGAGCCCTTGGCACGGGCTCCCCACCCAGCACGCCCGGATGCCCAGACACACGCCAGGGGCCACCTGGGGGCCACCCGCGGGCCCCTCCCGCCCCCACCCCCACCCCCACCCCCACCCCCACCCCCACCCCCACCCCTGCCCAGCGCGCCCGGACGCGCCGGCGGCCCCCGCGAGCCCTCGGCACGGGCTCCCCACCCAGCAGGCCCGGATGCCCAGACATGTGCCAGGGGCCACCCGGGGGCCACCCGCGGGCCCCTCCCGCCCCCACCCCCGCCCAGTGCGCCCGGACGGCCCCCGCGGGCCGTACTCACGTGCAGCTTGTTGAGCAGCACCGCGTCCGTCGTGCTGTTGGCCCCCGGCTTGGCCGCTTTCCAGAACTGCTTCTGGGCGGAGTAGCGGTTCATGGGACACAGCTTGAAGAGGCAGTCTAGGAGGGAAGCCGGCACAGCGCGTTACTGAGGACGGGCGCGCGGAGCCCGGGGGGCCGTCCCCCTGTGGTCCACGCGGGGCCTCCGCGGGCACGGCTGAGCCTCAGCGACAAGGTGCAGCCTGCCCTTGACCTTTCGTCCTCACTGCCGCCGTGGGAGGTTACCCATGACGAGGCTTCTAGAAAGTCAGTCACTTGCCACACAGCCGGAGAGTGGCAGGGCTGGGACTGAGTCCGAGTGCAGCGTCCTTCCTGCCGCCCACAGACGGACAGACATGGGGACGAGCAGGGCCGCGGTGCGCGCGAGCGTTTTCCCACGGAAATCCAGGCGCACTGAGAAAGACTGCCGCAGAAGCCCTGCGGGCGGACCTCCTGGGCGGCAGGTGGACCTCCTGGGCGGCGGGCGGACCTCCTGGGCGGCGGGCGGTCCGAGGGCGGACGCGAGACCACGCTCCAGGGGCGGGAGGGGAACACCGGGACCTGTCCCGAGACAGGCAGGCCCTCGTCCCCGAGTCCCCGCGCAGCGTGACGTCCTACCCGCCAGGTGCGCCTGGGCTCGCGTGACTTTCCGCCCTGTCCAACGGAGAACCAACCCTTGCAGAGCGGACTAGTGGCCTCAGAAGATGACCGCGGCGAAATCCAAACACCAAAGGTAGCGGCAACACAAACCCGGCAAACAAGAAAAAGGCAGCGCCAACCCGACCCTGTCTTAAACTCCTGTCAGCGCTCTCAGGTAAAAATAATGACGATCTGATCAGATCTGGAAAAAGTCACCCAGATGTCAGAAATCGTAAAGAAAACCACTTAAAATATCGTCCCCAATGATGACCTTTATCCCAAAGCTCCTGTGTGCCTTAAGTTGTTAATGATAACGTGATCATCGTGAACGACAGGGCAGTGCACTATTTTTAATCTTAATCTTTTTCATTAGCATCTCTTTTCCTGCTTGCTTTTATAATGTTGACATACTAACACACGTATGTAACTTTTAAACACATACGGGCACAGATACAGACACGCATACATACATAGCTTAGGGGTATGTTTTCAAAATTTTTAATAGGGATATGACATCAAAAAACTTTAGAAAAACTGCCCCAGAAAACTACTACTAAAAAATTGTTATTGGGATATAGTGCTGAAATGTTTACATTTTGACACACTGGGTTTTCGAATGGTAAATGTCCAGAGAGTAAGATTAATAAATTTGGAATGAATACCCAGATTGGAAAAAATTATACCCTGAAAGTAGATCAGAACAAGCTTTAAGGAAAGTTCATCTGCTAACCGGACCTTTATTTTTATCTGTTCACTAAAAGATTCCCTTAAAAAACCCTGAACAAGCGAACATCTAGTTACTGTCTTAGTCACGTAACTGTCTCCAAGTAACCGAGTTTCCCTTGCTGTCGGGCTCACAGACACGAGGCCGTTCCTCTAAATCAGACTGCCCCTGCTTCTAGACAGGGACACATTTCTACCAAGCACGATACTGCACAAACACTCCACCTTGCTCAGGAAAACAGTAAATAACTGCTTCACCATAGAACCGAAAGGCACCTTCCGCCACCCATGACATCCTTCGTCACAAGCGGGCCTCAGGTAAGGGCAAGACCAGCGACGTCCGTCTTCATGAGCGCACACGAGGCCCCACCTCAGTCTCCAGGGACTGAGGGCCGCAGGGAAAGGGAGGCCTGCTCTCCCCGCCTCGTATGAAAACCACAGGTCACGCCGCTGACCACAGCAGTGGAGACGTAACGTCATCACTGAGAGACGAGGTTTCCCCCAGCGCTGACATATGTGAACTCGTCATCACCCCACGGACAGTCACACACCACCACGGGACTCCCGGCCGGCGATGTCCCAGGGATGACGCAGGCCAGAGGGTGGCGTCAGGTCTGGGTGAAGGAGACTTTGCTGATAATCACACGACCTTGACACAGCATTCTACACGTTTAAGTCATCGTGTTAACATCTAACACGGGCTCACTTTATGGACCAGACGGGATTAACCATTTCAGATTTCGTTGATAATGAGACATGAACTGTCTACTTTCTTCCCCCAACGGCCTTTCTGTGATCACGGCCAGAGGGCACACATTCCAGACCCTGGCTGGACAGATGCTCCCGTGGGGACCAGCCGGGCCGGACGCCATGGAAAGGACGCACAACGGCAGCTCACGGTCCGGCCGAGTCACGTGCCCGCCGAGCGCATGAACCGGCCAGGATCAGGCCCCGCGCTTCGGGCAGCGGGACGTTCGTCCACGGGTCTGAGCACCACCAGCCCGACTGGAGCCCCGCGCCACCTTCCACAGGCCACGCAGAGCGTGCGCCGGAGCCGCGCACCCCGGCGAGGCGTCCGCGTGAACAGACCAGACGCACGAACGTGCTCATGCCTGAACCGAATCAGCCTCGCCGGCGCCGCCCGCCTTCCCCGTCGCCTAGCAACCAACTCAGAGTGAAAAATTAAATTAAGCAGTTCGAATGTGGTGGTAAAGTCACCTTCTGAAATTCTGCGACTCAGCAGCTCCGTATCGCCCCTGGCTATCTGGACAGCGTGGCAGGGCCGAGTCCCAGCTCCGCCGGACCCTCGCGGCGTGCTAAGTATAGAAACACACGGATGCAGGGAGTCCAGGAAGAGCACACGCAGCACCTGCTTGGGCGACGGGAGAGCGCTGTGCGTGTGTGTCCGTGTGCTGAGCGCGCCCCGAAGACACGCCACGAAGAACACCTTCCGCGGCAAGAGTCACTTCAGGCCTTTGAAGAACACGCCAAGCCAAGCTTTCAAAAAACCACTTTGGAACGTTCCTGCGTTTTAGCAGACGCCACGCCGGGCCAGCCCGGAAGCGAGCCGGGGGGGCGGGGGGTGGGGGTTACGTGCTAAGGGGCTGTGTGCGCAGGACCCCGGACGGAGCGGCCACGGGCGGCCTTCCGCGTTTCCCGCGGCGCGCCGGAACGTGGCTGCAGGGGGCACGTTCGCTCCCGCGCTCGGTAACGCGCCGACAACGCGGCGAGCACCGTGCGCAGGTGAGAGGGGACGCCGGGAGCCCCCGCGGTGGGTCCCACGGGGAGGGAGAAAGTGAGGCTCAGAGCCGACCTCACGGGGAGCCACGCCCGGCTGAGCCAGAGGGTAAGGGCCGCGTGCCGGGCGGGACAGCGGCCGGAAGCCCAGCTCGCCCACACCGAGCTCCGTCCCCACGCGGGAAGGCTGGGGTGGGAGGCGCCCGGGGGCCCAGCCCTCCGTCCTGCCGCACGACGACGGCCAGCACTGAATCGCGCTGGACCCCAGGGCTCCAGCGGTGACGCAGGCATGGCCTCTGGAGTCGCTTCCAGCTCCAGGTCCCAGGAGCCCAGTCGTGTATGTAACTGCTGTTTATCAAAGCGCCTAATGTGTGCAGGGAACAGTACTCGGTGCTGGAAATAGAATCGTGAACCAGGTGCACAAGTCTCTCCACAGAATCCTAGCGACAGCGAAAACCTAGACCGAAGGTCAAGTTCACTTACGGCAGGTGGGAAGCACTGCGAAGGCGAGAATCTCACGGTGACCAGCCTTGTGGCTGGTGTGGGGGGGGGGGCTCACGCGGGGTCCCCAAGACAGGCCCCGCCAGCGCCGTGGCCCCAGGGGGCAGAGGGTGACGAGGGACCAGCCTGACAGACGCCTGGAGGCAAAGCCTCCCGGGCCGGGGCAGCAGCAAGTGCGAAGGGCCCGAGTTGGAAGCAAATCTCGCCAAGGCTGAAAACCCCGGGAAACGCGGGCTGGAGGGGGGGGTGGGGGCGGAGCCGTGGGCAGGGCTCACCCCATGAGTAACGCAGGGCTGGCACCTTCTGGCTTGTGTCCCCAAGGGACCTTTCTTCTGGCTGACGGCGCCCGCTGGGAGGGAAGGCCGAGGGGGGCGATTTGGGGGAGAGCAGGGAGCACGGGGACTTTCGTTCGGGCCGCGCTTCGCTCCGGGGGCCGGTGACACACCCCCGCGAGCTGCCGGGGGGCGTCCGTCAACCAGGAGCGCGACGCCCCGGAGCCGTCGGCTATTTCAGGAGGTGAGGGGGAGACAGGGGAAGGCTGGGGGTGCCAGGGAGAAGAACGTGGAGGAAGTCGGTATCGCAGAGACAATGTCACTTCCATCTGCCGCAGGGAGAGCCAGCCAGATCTAGAGAATACGCTCGTGGAGGCTGACAAAAGCTTGAACCCGATTCAAAGTCTTCCTCACGCAGAATAAAGACCTTCCTCTCCTTTCCCCTCCAACGCCCTCCCCACCCCCTCCCCGCAAAAAAAAAAAAAAAAAAAAAAAAAAACCAACACGAGGAAAATGGGAAGCAAAAAACCCAACTCCGTTCTTCTGCGAAACCCAACCCCGTCTCCCGAGCTGCGGTAACGAGGCTGGGAAGGGGCTGGAGGGAGGGGCTGCACGGCCCGCGGGAAGGGGACCCTGCGCCTGCAGAGGGAGCCCCAGTGAGAAGCAGGGCGCCCGGCCCCGTGGCGCCTGAGGCGGCTCGGGAAGCCGTGATGCCGCCGCAGGGCACGTCGCGGCCCAACCTGGAGCAGGGACAAAGGGCTCCAGGGGCTGCGGGCGGCGTGAGGACCAGAGTGACAGGCCACACTCTGTCCACAGGGAGACACGCCGCAGCTTCCAGAGGAAGAGGGCTCGGGAGATGCGACCGAAGAGCCAAGCAGATGAGGGAAAACGGGATGGCTCCCGACTCCGGGAGAGGGCGTCGTGAACGCCGTACGTCTTCAGCGCGTCAGCGAGAAATATTTACACAGTCATGGAAGTCTAAGACTGAAAATGACTTCAGCCAAAAAGGGCGTGGGGGGGGGGCATAACTCTAGTGGGAGGAGAAACGGGAACGCGCCAGAGAGCTGAGCAACCCTGTTAAGCAGGGAGTCAAGGGACAAATCGAAAATGGATCCATCTCCAGAGCGCGAGAGACACCCCACCTGGAAACACGGTATCAGGAAAACGTTACAATGTTGCAAACCCGTGCCTGGGAAGCGGGAAGGCCTGAGGTATCAGACAGACCAGACCTTCTGCATTGCCTCAATATTGGACTTTTTTGGTTCAGATGAGACTCACTGGACACAGTTAACCGTTTTAAAGTGAACAGTGGCATTTAGTACATTCACAATGTTGTATGCCACCCCCTCTCTGTATTTCCAAAACATCACCCCCCGAAAGGAGGCTCTGTATCTAGGAAGCGGTCCCCCTCAACACCCCCCAATTTTTAAAGGATGTGCACGTATCAGCGAGAACGTTTAACTTACATAAACCACCCTTTTGTACTCGATCACAGCTCAGTTTTTACTGACCTGTCACTTAACGGCCACAGAGTGACGAAGGCGACAAATCGGCTCATGCCATGAACGAGGGGTGGGGGTGGGGTGCAGAAAGCCGCCTGCAGGGAGGGCACAGCCAGGGCAGCTACCGCGGACGGCACCCCGGCACGAGTCACGATGAGTAAACGCACGGAGCCTGCGCCATACCATCCAGCCATCCTGCTCCTGGGCAAACGTCGTGCAGACGCGCCCCGCAGGTCCTCGGGCCTCACGCGCCCACAGGTAGGAGGAGGTCCTGGGGACTGGGGAGCAGGGCCGTGAGGAGGCACCC
This sequence comes from Rousettus aegyptiacus, assembly GCF_014176215.1. Classification (NCBI taxonomy): domain Eukaryota; kingdom Metazoa; phylum Chordata; class Mammalia; order Chiroptera; family Pteropodidae; genus Rousettus; species Rousettus aegyptiacus. The sequence continues at coordinate 157,569,425 of NW_023416307.1, forward strand.
CTGGCCCTAATGGCGCAGGCTGGTGGCCACGCACGACTTGCAGGTCACGGGTGATGGCCAATCACACGGCCCTGCCACGAGGCAGAGGAGCTAAGCGAGGCAGCCCAGGGCGAGAAATGAGTTTGCCGCGCACCTGGCCCACGTCTGCTGCAGTCTGTGTCCTTGTCACTCCCTCTGACCCCACGCACTGGCTGCAGTTATGGCTGTCAGCTAGACAAGCACAGTCTCACGCAGCCGGACCAACCGCAGGGACCGAGAGGGAAAACAATCAACAGGCTCTCATTTTTCTAAAAAGTCTTCATTCGGTCAGTACAAATAAATGCAGCTTTATATAGGGAGAAATCAAAGGGAGCTATACTTACGAAGAAAAGTGTAAGTGTTAATTGTTCGTATCTTGCTTTCTTTTAAAGAGGATAAAAGGCAACAGAATACAAATTTCAGAAGGGACAATAAAATGAACAAAGAGAAGGGGATTATTAATCCCCTCCCCCAACACGCACACTGAGAGAGCTAAGATTTAAAAGAAGTAACGACAGGGAAATACAAAACAATGTGTATCTCAAAGACTCCCGGCTCGAACTTGCTAGGCTAAAGGTGCCACGAGGCCCGGCCTTATCTGCCTCCTTCGCATCGCTCTGTGCCCACGGCATTCAGCAAACACGGGGCCGCTGAGGAACTGAGTGGCGCCCGAGGTGGATGACCACGCCGAGCGGCCGTGCACAGCAGAACGGACTTCCGTCCGCAGCGGAAGCCTCTGCGAGCGGGTGACCACCTCCCGGTCCCTCCGAGGGAACCAGCGCCACCCGCCCTGGCGTCTGTCACCCGCATGTCCCCAGGCCTGGCAGGGGCCCTTTAAAGTTAAGTGACGTGTTCCAACTGGGACAGCAAACAAACCTTCCAGGACCTGCCTGCACCAACACACAGACACCGCTACTAAGAGACAAAGGACAAGGCCATGTTCTCCTACTTCGGCGGCTCGAGGCGTTTTCTGCGCAGAAGACTCAGGACAGATGTTATTTAAGGGAACAAATTTACAACAAATAGTAAACAAATCCCAGAGAGCTAATGCACCGCACAGAGCACACAGGCAACACACTGCACTGTAACGAAACTTGCTGAGACCAGAAATGACTCTGGCTGCTAAAAAAAGGATAATTATGTAACGTGATAGAGGTATGAATTATCGCTGCAATGGCAATCATGTTATAATTCATGAATGTGTCAAGTTAACATGTTGCATGCCTTAAATGTATGCAACATTACGTGTCAAACGTATTTCAATTTAAAAAACAAGTATCTAAAAAAAATAAGACAGTGCAAGCTGACAACACCCAGGGCAGCTCTGCCTCCCAGGGTCACAGGACCGCCGCCATGCATGAACTGGAAACGCAGGGAAACACTTCTTTTTGGATGGACTTTAGCTCAGCCAATTAAATTCTTATCCACCTATTTGCAAGGAGGACAGACTATGGATCCACTTTCCCCTGGAGACAGGCAGTCAAACACGCGGGAAAAGCAAGCCCTCTCCCCGCCATGGGAGATGGAAGGGGCTGGAAATGTCGTCGGGGCAGGCTGAGCAGGGCGCCTGCCCATGCGGGGACAGGGGACACTCCACCCAGCCTCCGCCCTGGACGGACAGCCTAGCGCCAGTTAAAGGTGACTTGTGGCACCAAGGGCAACGGGGGGTCGCGGTCACTGGGAGGTGGCATCCTTCTAAGGGGCTGCCATGCCTGCCTCAGGGTCCGGCTCCGTGAGCACCCCGACATCTCACCCGCCGTTACCCCAATGGCTCGTCTCCGGCAGTCTCTGTTGTTTGCAACCAAGAGTCCCAGCTGACAGGTAGGGTGACGAGCGCCACACTCTGCTGCTGACGGAGGTCAGTGAAGGCGCTCGTCACCACCACCGAGAATGCCAGAAACACCGGAGACGGGGGCTCGGGGACCTGGCCAGGTGACAGCAGCTCTGTGTCCGCGCATCTCCCTCCGGGAAACGGGTCCTTCCTAAGGGACCGCGGGGCCGAAGACCGAGGGGAGAACGTGGAAGGGTCCGCTCCCCGTCAGGTGACGCGCAGGAAACCAGGTGCGGACGTGCTGGCCCGCGCCCTGGCAGCTGGGTGACAAGGCTTAAACCTCGGCTCCACCCCGCTGGCTACCTCGGGGGAAATCGTCGCCTCCGTAAGTTTCCATCCGTCGCCTCCAAAAGGGCAATAACACCGACTCGCGGGCTGATTTAAGGGATGAAATGAACCACTCGGCGTAGAGCGCCCGGCGCAGACGGCGCACGGAGCAAACGCTGGCCGCGGCGGCAGAACCGAACGGCCGGCCCGCGACGTGGCCGCGGTCCGACACCAACGGCCTCGCCACAGGCACAAGGCGCAGGTGGACGGAGTTCGTGGAGGTCATCACGGGTGAGGGAAGCCAAGGCAAAAAAAAAAAAAAAAGGAGCCCATGCGCACGTAGCGAATCTGTTTACGCGGCAGCCGAGCACGTGCGCACTCGCCCGAGCGAGGGACTCGGAACGGCGCCGCCTTTGTGGGGGCCGGGCTCCCCAGGGAGGGGCGCCTTCCGGGGCGCTGGTGATGTGCTCAGTCTGGGAGCGGGGCATGCAGGTGTCCGTGTGTGAAATCGAGCGCTGGAAATGTGGGTGCGACAGATGCCGCAGTAGTAAAAGGTGAAAATGAAACAGTAGCTGTTCTCGCGAGGAGGATGAAACAAAGTTTCCCTTCGTGAAAAAAGGTTAGAAACAGTGTCTGATGCCCAGGGCTGGGAAAGCGAGTTTGCTTTTGCCGGGGTTTGGGCTGGGCGTCTGCTGGTTTGGGATGGAGGAGGGACGTCGCGGGAGCGGGAGATGGCATCGCTGACCCCCGAATGCCCTGGGCTGCTTGCATGGCCAGCCGCGGACAGGACGCTGGGCTGCGAGCACGCCCTGGCCCAAGGCCTAGCGCCCAGAAAGGCTGTGGCTGCGGGTGGCTTTCCCCGGTGAGTCCCTGCTCGATCCAAATGGCTTTATACCATTCATAGGCTGCTCTGTAAAAATGCGGTCTGTAATGACATGCTGTGATGTCTGATGATCTGCTTCAAGACAACCAGGGGCGGGGGGCTGGGGGGCGCGGGTGGGGGGTACAGGGCACACGAGGTCTGCCGTGAACTGGTCATCGTCACAGGTGGTGCTGGGTACACGGAGGTTCCTGACACTATCGTCCTCGCGACTCGTACACAGGCCTAAATTTTTCATATAATAAAAGTCTTTAAAATCATCTATAATATTTATTTTCAAGTATGACATTTTTACAGAAACCAAAAAAGTATTTACCAAGTTCAAAACAAGTTTGTTTTCCTTTAAGTGGGAAGGGAAGGGAAGGGACAGAAAGGTAACCTGGTCTAATCTGCCAATCTCCCTGAAAACCAGCATGTTCTGGAAAGGAGGAATGAGCTGGACTTGTCCAAATACAGAAGAGACGGACGTGCACAAACCAGGAGAGAGGACGCCCGGCTCCAAGTCAGGGCTGGACCAGCGAGCACACCGCTGGACCGCGGTCGCCGGCAAAAAGCCTCCCTCCAGGCGTCCACACCCGGCGCCGCTGCGTGTTAAGGGCAAACGCCATCTCCCCGAGCACGGCCCCGCCTGTTTCAAGAATTCTAGGGCTGTGACGGTCTGAGGACATCCCACGTGTCCCACACAGGGACGCTCAGGGGGCCCGGAGCGTCTGATCTGAACGGACTTACGTAAGCTGCCGGGCCGGCCAGCCCGATCCTCCTGGAAAAACACTTACACCCCAGCAGAGTCTCCATCACACCCAGGAAACGCAGGCCGCTCCTCCTGCAGTAATTAGATTTTTCCTTCATTCGACAAACATTTATTAAGCACTTGCGTGCTAGAGACAAACCTTCAGGAAAACCCGTCCCTGCGCGTCCTCAGAGAGGAGGGACAGAGGTGCCAACGGGCCGCCCCGGGGTGCTCGGAGCGGAGGGGCCCCTCACCCAGCCTGCGGGGAGGCGGCGGAGGCTGAGGAGGGCTCCTCGGCCGCGCTCTGCAGCTCGGCGGCGGGGCCGGGGAGGGACGGACGACGCGGAAGGGACCAGAAGCCAGGGCACGGGAGTCTGAGCACGAACTTGCTTCAGAGGCGGCTGGACCTCCTGGCACGGCCCACGGTCTCCAACAGGAAAACGGATATGGCCGACCTGCTGCCCCCGCCCCCACCCAAGACACTGTCCACCCAGCGTCCAAGGCAACGCGGCCGACTGGCCCAGCTGGGTGTGACCCGCTTCTCCGCGGAGACACAAGAGGGCCATGGGCACCAACAGCCACAGGACGACCCCACCCCGCGGCTCTCGCTCCCACCTGTCTCCTTCCCGAGGACGCAGGGACCCAACGCTGAGCCCTTCAGGGCTCCCTGCCACCTGGGGGTCCCCGACCGGCCCAGCCGTGCACGAGCTGGGCCAGGCCCTCGATGTGTTTGACTTTTTACATACGCAGGAAACACTCAACAGACAGACTCCTTCCGCAGAGACCCTCTCGCCGACCCTACCCAGCCAGAAGGAACCAAATAAACAAACCAGGACTCACTAAAGACGGCATGTAGTACTGACCCTAAATCACGAGAAAAGCCGTAGTCTTCATTTATTTCGGGACCTGTGATTCCTTCGCTTGCGTCTTTCTTCTGTCCTAGCGAACGCGGCCGACCACCAAACTGCCCTGTAAGTCACAATCTCTCTGGAGAACAACGATCCACCTGCTTCTCTCCCCCAGAACCCTGACCGGAAAGGTACGACACAGTCACACTCAAGGCAGTGGCTCGTCAAAGTGGACATTCTCCAGGAAGGCCCCTCACTCCTCCCTGAAAACGTGGCAGTACCAGAGTTTCTCAACGCCGCCCCTGCCACGGTGGCCGGGGCGCGGCCGCCCACGTCGGGGAGCCTGACGCGGACCCCACGCCCACGTCGCCCCGTGGCCCCATGACGCCCGTCCCTGCGCCGTCCCCTCTCCCGTCCCGGCCCGTGTGGGGTCAGCGCCTGCCTTGGGCCGACACCTCACTGCAGCTGCCCTTCACCTTGACGAGAGCGCGGCCGCCATCCGCAACACGGCCACACGCCGCCTTCGGGGGTTTGTCCGCCGGCTCCTCGGGGCCCCGTTCCGGCCGGGGCCGAACGCCACCGAGGGGGGCGCCGCGCCCCTCTCACGGCACGCACGGCCTCAGCCGGCATCTCGGAGGTCGGCCTGCCCTGGCCGGAGGTCCCTCCCCTGCGTTCCTCCTTCGGGGGACAAAGCATCTCTTTCCGGAGACCACAGCTCCTCCTGGGCCACTGAAGGCCCAGCGCTTTGTCCCTCGGGCCCTTCTGCGAGGCAAACTGATGCGGCTGCAGCCGAAAGGCTCTGTGATCTGTGATCGGCACGGCGAGTCGGCCCGTTCACGCCCCAGCGTTTCGCGGTTAGAATCGCAGCCCATCCCTCTGCGAGCAGAGGCCACACGTGCCCAGCTCGCCAACGGTCCAGCTGTGACCCTTCCCATTACCGCCTTTGTGAGCGCTCTCCTGGGTGCCCTGCTGCCGCAGCAGACGCGTGAGCCCCGTCCTTCCTACCGCCCCTCCCCCTGCCGCCTCCGCTCGGCGATGCCCACAAGCTCAGGTCCGGGGTTCCCTTCGACAGAGCCCAGAGGCCTTCGGTCCCCTCGTCAGACTGTAACACGTCTCCACCCAGAAAGCACCCTCGGACGCACTCGGAAACTATCACCCGAAGTTGTGCCTCATTTCCTTCCCTTTTACTTCTTTTTTCCTTTGTTTTTTCAGCCAAAAAGTTGATACTTAAACGGCTAATTCTCACATTTTTGTTTCCAGTAGCTTGAACGTTTCTAGGTGCAGCCACTTTTTTAACGAAGGTAACATTCGCGTCCAACATCGTTCACACCTTTAGAGTATACAACTCCGTGGGCTCCGTGGGCTTTTAAACAGAAACTTCAGAGTGGGCGTCACGATGAGAATGTCTGCGTCACCCCCGAAGGAAGCGCTACGCCCGTCAGCAGTCACTCCCCTCCGGCCGCTCCCCTGGCACCGGCCTCTGGCTTCTGGGCAGTTCGCATAAGCGGAATCGTAAAACACGCGGCCTTCCGTGCCCGGCCGCGGGGGACCGTGTGTCGCCGCCTCGTCCTTACCCGAGGCCGAGGCCAGACCCGCCTCGCTGGCTCGTCACGTGCAGATGAAGAACATTCGAGCCGCCTCCGCCTTCTGGCTGCCGCGAACGCGGCTGCCGCGCACGCCCGGGCTCGGGTGCTCTGCGGGCAGGCGGTCGGTTCCCTCGGGGAGGCTCCCAGGAGCGGAACCGCCGGTCACGTAGTAACTGCGCTCCTCGGTTTTCGAGCGGCTGCCGAACTGTCTCACAACGTGGCCGGCCGCGTGGTCTGACCGCCGGGCGACGCAAGGGCCCCGGCACCACGCGCCCTCGCCGAGGCCGTCGCTTTGACTCGCCTCGTCCCGCGGTGGCCCCCCGCGGCTTCCTGCTGCACTTCCCCGATCACCGATGACACCGATCGCCTGTTCGTGTGCTTTTGGGCCGTTCATATTTTTCTTTGGAGAAATGTCTGCTTAAATCTTGTGCCCGCCTTTAAAATTTTTTTTCATTGTTGTGGAGTTGGAAGAGTTCTTTACATACCCTAGATGCTGATCTTCTATTTTTTTTCCTATGAGCTGTCTCTTCTCTTTCCTGACTCTGTCCTTGGAAGCACAGTCTTTAAGTTCGATGAAGTCCGATTTATCTTTCTTTGGTCACTTACGTTTCGGGTGGTGCATCAAGAAACGGTGGACGAGCCCAAACTTATGACGATTTACACCTGTCTTCTTCCGGCTGGTTTACAGTCTCGGACCCGACACTCAGATCTTTGCTCTGTGTCGCGTTTACTTTTCTACACGGTGTGAGGCAGGGGTCCAACTTCGTCCTCTCGTGTGCGGAAATCCAACTGTCCCCGTGCCACTTGTTAAAAAGATGATTTTCCCTCTTTAATTGTCTTGGAGCCCAAGTCGAAAGTCAATAAACCATAAATTACGGGTCTCCTTCTCCTCCTGCTAGGCAACTCATGTCCACCAACCCTCCCTACCAACAGAAGGGGGGAAAAAGGAGAACTTCTCAATTATTTATTAAAAAAAAAAATTGTTATAGAACCTCACCCGGGAAGACAACAAATACAATTAGGGATTTTGGAAAATGTGAAATTACTATAACTTCCCCCAAAGTTAAACCAACATAGCACACGAGAACAAAACCCACCATCTGTAACGTAAAAACCACCATCCGGCGTGTGAGCACGTGAAGTTACACACTCAGGTGTGAACACCCGTCTTCTCAGACACAGGCAGAGCGAGGAGGGTCTTGGCGACGGGCCTTGCTGCCGCGCACAACGGACCCCTCGACTCTCCTGTCGACGACTTGTCGGATGATGACGGCGGCACCGCACTGGGCGGAGTGAGCTCTGACCGAGCCCTCGAGCCCTCGCCCAGAAGTAAGGGCACCTCGCAACACCGACCTGACGTCTCTGAAAACGGCGGGATTACGGTGTGGTTTCGTGAGCTGACGGCGAGTGCCGCCTCGTGGAACTCCCCAGCCTCAGAGGGACGGCAGCTGAAACCGGCTCGGACATCGCGACCGTGACCTTCTCCCAAGGGGTGTGCCCACCTCCGATAATGGCCCAGAATGCCACCATCTCCACCACAACTGCCATACTGCAAGTTCTAAACAGCCCACAGGGTATCCTTTTACACAGAAGACATGTAAACATTCAAATATATGTGACAAATGCCAGGAAACTCTTCTCAATTTAGAAGCTAAAAATTAGAGCTATTTAAACTCCTCCAAACACACGGAACGGGAAGGTCCGCAGAGACGGCGTTCTTTCTGAGACCCAGGCTGCAGCCCTTCGGAGGGTCCCCCTGCCCATCCCCACAGCGAGACCCAGGGTGGGCGTCTCCTTAGAACCCGGACACACTCACGACCTCAGAGACCCTGGGCGCCTGCGCTAACCCACGGGGGAGCCGGAGGGGGCGCGATGAAGGGCCAGAAACCGGGGCCCCAATACCCTAAGCTCGGCCTCGTGTCGGTAAGCAAACTGGGGGGCGCCACAGAACTGGGCTGGGCAGCGGGAAGGCCAGACTGGGGACTGCACCGCCCACACGGACAAAGCGAAGCCTGCTGCGGGACGGGGCCCGACAGGGAGCGCACGCCGCCTGAGTCCACTCAACGTAAAACTCAGGGAAACGCGAACTTAGGCGGCAGCTCAGGGTCTCCCCGGGCGGGGGTGGGGTGGGGGTGAGAAGGAAGGAGGTGAGAAAGAAGGAACGGAGATGGCCGAGGGGCAGGATGGGACCCCTGGGGGCGGCAGTATCTTCACGGACTGTGGTGATAGTTTCGCAGGTGTCAAAACTTATCAGACTGCACATTTTTAAGTGAGGCTTTATCGTATGCCCATTATACCCCCGTAAAGCTACACAAAACACCACAAAACCACACCCACCTTTTCCTCCGTGGGCCCTGACATGCCGCCCTGACCCACGCAAGCCTGAGTGGACGTGGCCGTGCTCGGGCAGGGCGCTCGAGGCCAAGGGCCCAGGGGACGCGGCGGGGAGAATGCCACCAGTGAGCGCCTCGCGAGGGAGGACATCGGCCAACCGCCTTCGGTGAACCGTCATCCCGTTCAGCACTCCTGACGCCTCCTGCCCCGGGTCCAGACCTCGAGGAGGCGTCGCACACGCCACCGCCCTGAGCGGCCAGTCGGGGCCGGCGAGGAGGCAGGCCGGGGGCGGGGGGGTGACGGCCACCGTGAGCGCCGGCACCGGGAAGGGTGAGTGGCCATCGGTTTCCGACAACTGCTGCCGTCTGAGGATGCTCGCCGGTGCGGCTGGGTCTTCCACACATTCCAGGAAAAATGTCAGACACTGACAATTGTGTGTGAAACCTGCATTTTTGAAGGGTGAACCAACAAACTCAATTTTTAAACTGTCGTGCAGGTTAAACGAAAAATAAGTTTGAGCGGGAGCCAGCCTGGGGTGGGCTGATTCGCCACTATGGACAGATGGACGACACACGCAGGCTCCGGGCTCAAGACCAGCTCCACGCCTACTGGCTCCGGGGCCCGTGGTGACGTCCTCGGCCCCCAATGCCACCTCCGCCCCCAGCGACACGGGCTGATGGCGCAGGGTCCACGGCCGAGGGTCACGGTAAAAACGGAAGGTTTGAGGCACGGAACACCCTCAGCACAGCGTCACTGTCTTTCTCCAATGGGAAGAAGCTCCGTTTCAAAGGCTTTCTCTCTGAAATGAGATTTCTCTTTCCCGTCGAAGCTGCCGATGGCACGAAGCCTGGAGTGACGAGGACAACGGCGAATGGGCTTCCCCGGGCCAGGGGAGGACACGGAACAGACACCCTCCCACTGCGACACGCGTGTCAGCACGCATCGGGCCCGCGGACGGCACGCCCCAGCTCCCGAAGACGGAGGAAGAGGCACCTTGGGAAGGAGTCCGAGGATGAGCGAGAAAACGTGTCGCTCGGTGCCGGGCGTCCCCAGCCGCCCGCCAGGGCGAAGCACTCGCCAGGCGCACCCCCGGGTGCCGGCGAGACCCCGCCCGCCCACGACGCTCGTCCCCGGAGCCAGCTGCAGGGCGCGCGGGCGAACTGGACACCGCCACGGGAGCTTCCGGAGCACACGGGGGGAGGACCGAGGGCCGGACGCCGGCGCCCAGGGCCCTGCGCGGCCGTGTGGGCCTTGGCCAGGCGCCGGGGGCTCCTGCCACGTGCGCGATGAGAGGCGTCGGCCGGCGCCGGTCACAGAGCCCCACGGTGGGTGGCTTCCCATCGTCCGCTGCCTGCTGTCCGAATTGGAGAGTCGTTGGGAGCTCGATCGCACGCCTAGCACTCAGGTCGTCTGTGGGACGCCCGCAGTGCCGAGCGAGGGGAGGAGCCCACTGTGACCCGCACCCGCCAGGGTCCGTCCCCTCAGGCAGCCGGGACCGCCCGCCCGGCGGGGAGGGGCGGCCGTGAGGAGCCGCGGGTCAGGCCCCCCAGACGAAAGCTGAGCAGGGCTTCGCCCGCGGCCAGCGCGGGTCACCGGCCTGAGTGTGGCCTGCTCTCTCAGCCCCGCCACTTTCCGCGAGCTCCTCGGCACCTAGACTGGCCCCTGGACACCCCCTTCGCAGGACCCCAACGCCCCCTCCCGGGGTGACACCAGCCGGGAGTCCCCTCCCCAGCGTGGGAGCCCCGTGGCCCCCCCACCCGTCCCAGCCCTCGCATGTGCAGCCCTGGATGACTGTCTCGCGCGTCCACTGCCCCGTGCGGCCCCCAGGGGCCGCAGTGACGCTGCCCGCCCCTGGGCAGACCCCCAGAACCTCGCCACCGCCCCGCACGCGTGGACGCGATGGCGGCTTCCCTCACAACGCCCTCCGCGGACGCCGCCAGCCACGGGCGTCGGGCCAAAGCCAGCTCGCACGCGGCCCTGTCTGGCATGCTCCCCGCTTCGAACAGATGGAGGGGAACGGCCGCTCGTGAAAATGGAGGCCGTTGCACGCTGCAACCCGCCCCTCCGGCTTCGCGCTAACAGATGAGTCAGGACGGGAGTGGGCACCCACAGGGGCAGCACAGGGCTGGGGGGCGGGGGCCGCCTCCGGCCCGGACACACGCTCGCCTCTGCCGGAGCCGGCCCTCGCCCACGCCCGCACCCCGCCGACGTGCCGACGCACGGGAGAACGCCGGCCCCGGGAGGGCACGTGCTTTCAGTCACCCCGAGAAACAGCAGAAGGGCAGCTGGCTTGAACGGGAGTGACGACCACGTTCCTGGTCCCTCCCAGGGGGACGTCTGCCTTGTCCTGCGTCAGAAGCACCCAGGAGCAGTTGCTGGGTCTCAACGCCCCAGGTCAAACGACGGGAGGCCGCGGCGAGTGACGGCCAGCGACGAGGGCTGAGCTGGGAGGCTGTCCGGGGCGTAGGGAGCAGAGTTCCACGCACCAGATCTAGAGGGAGCCCGGCGAAGAGGCAGCCGCTGACCCCCCCACGCTGGGCAGGGGACACGTCACACCTTTGTTAGTGACCACCTGGTCCAGAGCACGAAAACCCACTGGGGCCAGTCACCAAGCCCCTCGGGCCGTAAACGAAGCCCATGTCCCAGCTCCGCCACCCGTAAACCGGGCCTGGTGGGGCAGATGCCCCTTTCCAAGGACAAGGGACTATTATTCGTTCCCTCGGCTACTAAGTCCCGGATTTGGAACCGAAGATGATGAAATATGGGGCAGTTATAGAAACATAATTAAAAACTAATACTGCCAAAGCAGAAGACCCACGGAAAGAGTTTGCTTATGAATTTGGTTTTCAACTCAAAACGTAAGCCCTTAACAAACGGGATAGGTCCCCTTTCTCAATTCTTGGTTTAAAAGGGAATTTTACTGTAGAGACTTACCTACGATGAGGTACAGATACCAATGTAAGCCACTAAAATCCCTTGTAAACAGGGATCTGGTTTCATCTTCATCAAATGTGAGGACGGGGTGGCAGGGCAGGCTGTGCAAAGTCCAAACATGCACACACGCATGCACACGCACATGCATGTACACACACACACACACACACACACACATGCACATGCACAGACTGCAGTCCTTCCTCCACGGCAGCGGGGTTGCATACGGCCCTTCGGATTTCATAAGGACATTCGGCCCCAGCCACGCTACCGAAATCCTCTCCAAGGTCACCGGCAACCTAAACATTAAAGTCGACTCGCTCCTCAGACCTCGTCCTCCCCAATCTCGGGGCCCTCTGTCACCCTCTGCCGCCCTCCGCCCGTCTCTCTGACCCTCGTCTGCCCCTGCAGGACCTCCGCTCAGGCGAGGCGCCCGCCCCGGTACGGAACGGCCCACACGGACTGCGCCAGGTACTGCGTGGAGCGTCTCGCACACGGCGACGCATCCTCCTGACCTCCCGACTGTGGCTCGGGTCGTTCACCTACTTGGAGGGTCAGGTTCCTTCTCTGTAAACGGAGGGTGTGGAAGGAGCCTTGTCTGGGCCTCCCGCTTGCAAGTAACTGTGAGAAAAGATACGCGTACGTTCACGAAGCCGGCGAAGGAAGACCCCGCGTGGACGCTGCGGGCGAAGCCCCGCTGACGGGCGGCGTCAGACAGGGCACCAAGCGTGCGGCGGGGCCCGGACGAGCTGGGGTCCCCGCCTGCGAGCCGGCTCTCGTCCCGGCCTGTCCTCCGACCGGGAGTCACTCGTCGGTGGCTACCCCAGGGCGGCTCCCTGTTCTCGGCGTGCCCCGCGGAGGCCAGGCCCCTGCTCTCCGGCGGCGTGACTCGCACCTCCAGGGCCCCTCACGCCCCCCGCTCCGACGGTGGGCCCAGGACCCGGTTCTGGTCAAAGACGGGGCGGCAGCCCCTGGCCCCGGAGTCTGTGGGATTCAGCTGGCTGGGGAAAGTGGACAGGGAGGCCTTCCTTCCCCGCCACGGCTGAGCAGAGCAGGCACCCCCAGACTCACCCAGCCGACGATGGCGGAGATCAAACACGGGGCGAGCCGCAGCACCCCGGCCCGGAGACACGGCGCCCCACTTCGGCCGGCGACGGGAGCTAAGGTGCCCGTTCGAGCGAGGCTCCGGGCTGCCTGCGCCTGGGGGGCGGACGGGGAGGCCAGGGAGGGGGGGCGGGCGGGCGGGCGGGCAGCCGCCCTGCTTACCCGGCCACAGACGGTCCCGCGGCACACGGGGGACTGGGCGCCCCACAGCCGATGAGCAAAGCCGGGGCCAACGCTTAATGCACGATGCGAATCGCCGCAGTGTTGGAACTGGGAGACGACGCGGTCGCAGAGCCCAGCGGTGACGAAGCCCAGGGCAGGAAGCGAGACGGTCGCCGTGAGCGCGGGGAGGACGCGGCGGCTCCCCGGCGTCCCCGGCGTCCCCGGGCCCGGCGGGCGGGCGGGTGGGCGCCCGCCGGACGCCGTCCCCTGCCCTCCCCGGAGCCCGGCCGCGGCCGCGCCCCGCGCCTTCTCCTCACAGCGCCGCTCTGCAGTTGAGGAGCCCTTAGCTGCCCAGCTCTGAACGGACCCCCCGACGGAGGGGTCACGGGTGAAGGACTGGAGCCCGGCACAGGCGCCGATCCCCGAAGTGTGTGACGTCGAAGCGGCTCAAACCCAACCGCGCCGCCTCCCGGCCGGCTTGGTCGAGACGCCCCGTCACGGCGCACGGTGACGTCGGACACGTCTCCACGCGAGGACGTGACGGACGTCTACGGCGTGTGGAGCGAGCCGCGACTTAAACACACCAGCCCCCAACGCGGGCGGGGTGGCCCTGGCGCCTCCCGCCGGACGCCGGCCCCAAGCGCTGTGGGCTTCTGTCACGCAGTCGCAGGCTTCTCTGCCAAATAAAACTGAAGAAAGGTCTGCCAGGCCCCGGCAGAGAAAGCAGAACCAGCCCGACGTAAAGTCCAGGACCGTGAGGAGGGCCGAGCCCCTTCGGCAGAAGCACCGGCCTCTCCCGCGCTCCCTCCTCCCCCGGGAAGGAAACGGCGTCTGACTCGAAGCCTCAGGAGGGGGCAACGCTTCCCCCGCGTCCCGGCCTCGGACGGCGGGGCGGACTCGCCGGGAACACGCGGAGTCACCCCAACGCGGCCATCGCGCACGGCGCGGACTCTCCGTGAGCAGGCGCTCGGTCCGCGCCTCCTTCGTGCCACACACTGACCGGCAGCAGGGACCCGGGTGTGGTCCCTGTTCCCACGTGGCTGAAATCTCAGAGGGGCAGGAAAGGCTCGGCGAGGACACAGCACCAAACGCAGTGTCGGGGGACAGCCACGAGGAGGGCGGGGCGGGAGCCCAGGGAGGCCGCGGCCGCGGCGCTGACCGCGGTGCACACACCCGCGCCGAGGGCGAGAGCCCGGCACAGGCGCCGAGCGACACCCCCGACGGGGCGGGGGCCGCGGGCGGGATCCGGCTCCGCGTGTGCGGCGCGGTCTCAACGCTCCGGGCGGCAGGCAGGGGCCAGATGGCGTCGCCGGGTGGCTGTGACCCGGTCACACGCGGGGCGTCCTGACCCCACGATGCGGCGCGTGTGGGCTCGGGGATCGCGTGCGCTTTGCTTCCCCGGCGGTGTGAGCGTGGCCGGGGCTGATTCGGGGGTCTCGCCCCAGCAGGTGTGCGGCCCTGGCGCAGGCCACGCGCCTGCTGCCCGCCCGGCCGGCTCGGCACCGGGCTGCGGGGGACGCCAGGACTGTCGGCCGTTCCAGACCTGTGCCGCTCACGGCCAGGGGCCGGCAAGCCGCCTGGGACCTCCTCGGTGCACACTGTGACTTGGTGGCCCAGGAGAGCGGTCGGGATTTGCATTTCTAAAAAGCCCCTAGCTACCGCCAAGGCTGCTGGGCCCCCGAGCCACCCTGCGCAGTACGGATCCAGACCGGCATTCCTCGAACTGCAAACTGCGGGTCGGATCGGAACGGGGTCATGAAATCGGCTTAGCGGGCCTCAACTAACACCTTCTCTTCACAAAATAAAGGAAAATGGAAAACCAGGGCACACTGCAGACAGTGAAGGTCCCGCCTTTCTAACGAGTGCACCCCAAATCGAGGCAGGTTCTGTTTCGATGCCTTCGACGCTGCCCCCGCCCTCACTTCACGCCTGAAGCAGTCGCCCCCGGCAGCTGCGGGAAGCCACGGGCTCCAGCCGCGAGGAGACACGGCTCACTGGATCGCTCAGGAGGAGGAAGGAAGCTCTCAAAGAGCTCGGCATGCACGGTCCGGGCACCACGACTCAGACGCGGCCTGTGACCCCGGAGCGCCACAGACGGCGAGCAGAATCCGCCTCCTAACGAGATCACCGCGTGCTCCGCCAGCCCGGGGCTTTTGAGGAATGCTGTCCTAAAGTCAAGCTAGCCGGCCATCGTAACCTCCAGGGAAATGCGAGGCGATTATTCCCACGGCCGGTCCCCACTGCAGGGATGGGGCCGGCCGTCTCGTGCTTGGGTCCTCCCAGCTGATGCTGAAGCCGCCGAGCCTGGGGACCTACGTCTCAGAGGACCTGCAGGGCTGAGCGGCACCTGAGAGGCAGGTGAACCCGACTCAGGGAAAAGCACAGTGAGGTAACGAGAAAAGTGACGATTAAAAGAGAGGCCGGCAGCAAAGCTGGACAACGGAAGGGGTGACCTTACCAAAGGGAAGCGATCGCCACAAATGACGAGCGTGCCTGTGACCCGGGCCGGCCGCCACGGTCCCGCCGGCTCCGGGTGAGGCAGTGAGACGGCGGCCGGGCAGTGACCAAGCAGAGCGAGGACGCCGCGGAACAAAGCGGTGTGCAGGTTAGGTCTCTAAGCCCCTGTCCTCGGGGGAAAAACAGCTGTGACCAGCACGGCCTCGCGCTGAGGAAGAAACCAGGCCGCGCGGCAAACTTCGGGTACAGCGCAGGCACTCTGGGCATCCCACGCGTCCATCGGCAGAGCGGAGCGAGGGACGGGGAAGAACGAGCAAGGGCCAAGGAAGCAACTCAACCAACTCCGGCCGAGACGCGGCCACCCCCAGCGCAGGACGACCGGAAGCTGAAGGGAAGCATTCCTGCCCGTCCCGAAGAGACGTGTAACCGGTCAGGCTCCCACCCTCTGCCCAGCCACAGGCCGCTGGTGCACAGCACACCTCGCACACTGCTGCGAAACCCCCCCAAACCTGCCTGTTATTTTCTAAAGAGGAAACAGAAATACCCAAACCAGACCCAAACAGAAATACCCCAGACGGAACCGAGCCTCCAGATGCCGTAGTAAGTGCCAGGTCAGGGAACGGCACAGAATGAGAGCCCGAGGAGGGCAGGGTCCCCCAGAATGAGAGCCCGAGGAGGACAGGGTCCCCCAGAATGAGTGCCCGAGGAGGGCGGGGTCCCCCAGTGTGCCGCTTACTGGTTTGAATGGGGAGCAAAACTTTCTGACGGCGCCGAGGCCAGTTTGGTTCTGGTGGCCGACGCCCGGGGGCTGCGCCCTTCACGTCTCCCTTGGGCCTTCCACCCCGGCAGACTTCTAGGTGTCACACACACGCCTCCTCATTAGCCTTTCGGGGTGTCCTACGGTGCTGGGATCCCTTACCTCCACACACACACACACACACACACACACAGCAGGAATGAGCCTCGAGGTGAAGGTGAAGAGCAGGGAACGGTCCGGGGCAGGCGGGGTGAGGAGACTCAGACATGCGCTACTTGACAGGCCCTGCAAACTGAAAGTGAGCTTGGGGAGCTTCTCCGGCCCGCCGGCCTCCGCGTCGGGAGGCGGAGACGTTTCCTCCGGCCCCCTCTCTCCAGACCCGTAAGGAATTCAACTTCCTTCTCCTTAAAGAAAACAAAAACCAAAAACAAACACACCAGACTTCTTTTGGCGAAGAGGAGAAATTAGCTTACATCAACCTCAGGCCCTGGCCTCCCCATCTTTTATCAGAAAGGATAAAGCCATCCTTCTGAGAACTGAGGGTCCACAAACTTCCTTTTTAGGCTAAAACACAAGATGAATATAAGCTCCAAGAAATAAGCCACACCTCACCTCCCTAGAACTCACGCTAATTATGTTTAAGACAATCATTTTTAGAAACGAGGGAAGGATGTGCAGTCAGAATTCTGGATTCCACTTGGTTAAGGAAGGTGTTGGGGGGCAGGGGCCGGGTGGGGGGGGGCGGGAAAAACGGCTTCATGTGCAGTGAACACGGGTGAGTGTCTCACAACAGCACCGAACGAGGTACTAAGAGGATAACGGACCCTGAGCTCTCCTGGAACGTGGGACGTGGGGCTCTCGTGCGAGCGAAACCGTCTATGCCTTAAAAGGGATGGGACGAGCCCCGGCAGAGGTGGGGAGAGGGCGGCCCCGGAAACAGCTGGGGGAGAGGCAGCACGGCGCGTCCGCCCCCGGACGGGACGATCGCACGGCGCCCGCGTCGCGCTGGGCCCCTGGCTCCTGCAGGAAGTTTACCCTGCACTATGTACACTGCATGTCGACATCTCCCTGGGGACGCCGCCACCAGCCCCGTGCGCACTGAGAACCCCTGAGGACACGCCGAGCCGGCCATAGCCCCAGCTCAGAACAGACGCCGCGGAGCTGCCCGCGAGCTCTGGCTCCCGGCTCAGCCCAGAGGGGAGTGGGAAAGAGCCCTTAAAACCGGCCAAACAGCCCTTTCCAGGAACGAGGCGGCCCACGGCTTTACCAAATAAGGCAAGTGGACGGCTGCAGCTGGGGCGGAGGCTCCGGCCGCATCGCCCCTGAAACCGGCCAGCTGGACGACGGAGACAGAGATGCGCGGCCGGGGCCCAGCCCTGTGTGCGCCGCGGCCCGCCGAGCCCTCCGCCTGAGCGGCTGCAGCGCGGGACGCCGGCCCCTGCCACCTTCGGGCGGCGTCCGACCCCCGGCCGCGGGCCCCTCAGCCTGCACCCGGCCGGCGCTGCGACTCAAACCCTCGTGTCCCCCCTGATGCATCCTGTGCGGATGATTTTCTAGCATAAAGTTCAGATACATAACATAGAGATGATTATAGATGAGGCTATTCTATAATTTTTCATTTTTTAAATGGAGATAAATAGCTATGAGTACTTGCATCGAAACATTTACTTTTTTTTTGGCCTCCAAGGAAGCTCCAAATCTGACTTCCTGTTACAGCAAACCTCCCTTATAGAAGAAATGGCTTGGGTTTCTTTTCTCTTTTTAATCTTTTTCTTCACCTCTTATGCCATGAGTCTTTTATATGCCAAAGACAAATTTAAATGACTAAAGGCTGAGGGTGAGGAAAATCTTCTCCTCAGGGCTGTGACTGCCTCCGGCAGGCTGTCAGACACGTCACCGCCCCAACTGCACAGCCTCTGACAGTGGGGGAGCCGGGGTCCCTTCCCCGCGCACCGCCGGGAGGAGGAGGTCTAGGACCGCTTCCACTGTCCTCGGGTCGTTCACGTTTCTGAAATCTCACCGCCAGCCAGAAAAACCGAGCAGGTGGCCAGCGACTTCCGTAGCCATCAAGGGGGCCTTTGAAGGGCTGGGAAGCTGAGGACAGTGGCCGGTCCATTCCTAGTCCCTTCGCACCCGGGATGTGAGTCCTCTCTGTCCACCTCCCATCCTGGATATTTCTTTCCCCCTTGAAGTCTGGTGGAGACAATGGCACTAATTACAATGGTATAGAGAGGCACAGGACACCTCGTCCACCTCTGAACACACACCTGCTGGTGGGCGGGGGTGGGGGGCAAGGAGTCACAGCACAGGGAGAGGGGGGTCAGCTGGGTGCCCCCCCCCCCACACGGCCAGGGGGCGGGGCCGCGTGTTCCTATGGACGAGGCAGGAACGCAGCCTCCAGGCATTGAAGCCACCAGCTGTCCCTCTGGCAGGCTCTAGCGTTTCTGCATCGCAAGGCTTGTTTATCACATGGGGGGGGACAGGGGGGTGGAAACTGCCTACTTGATGGTGCCAATAAGAGGCGCCTGACCTCAGACGTCAGAGCTTGATTTGGGGGGCAGGTTGGACGGCATGGGCGCGTCTGCTTCTCGGGGAGCGGGCGGGCCAGCACAGGGGCGCTGAAGCTGCGCACACGGCGGGGCTTAAGGGACATCGTCGGCGTGAGAAAGCGAAGATTAAAAGGCAGAGCGACTTGGCCTCCCGGTTACGCCGACCCGTGGTCTGTTTATTCCCATCTCTCTCTCTCTCTCTTTTTTGTTTAAGTCCTAAAAAAACTCACAAGGTCTTCAAGACCCAAATAGACCATTCCTTTTAGGCAAAAAGGGAAAAAAAAATAAAAAATAAAGCCTGTCTAAACTATTTTAAGTTTCTCCAACGGTCTGTGTGGGCGAGATGACATTCCGAGCCCACAGGGAACACTGCAGGACCCTCCGACACCAGGAGCCTCGGCACGAGCCGGCAACGCGGGTTCCGGGCCATGATGTCTGCCCCGCACTATTTAGTCATAACCAGGGCAGAAAACCACGCTGTTCCCCCCGAAGTCATTTTTGCATCACAAATGGTTTCTGAGCATTTGGTTATTTTTAGCACGTTGTACGGTGTGCTCTGCACGAAGCAAAAAATAGCAGTTTGCTTCACATCAAGCTTGCGGTGGGGTGGGCGGCGCTTGCTGTCCCAGACGCGTTCAAGACTGCGGGTGGGGGTGCCCAAGATAGACTTCCCCCCCCCCCACCACCATGCTAAATTTTCCTAAAAGAGGTTTATATAGAGTACGGCAAGCTGCCTAAACTTACGTAAAAATGACCAACGTCTACAACACTAGTCTGAGCACAACGAGGAAGACTTGGCGAATTTCGACCCCCCTCCGACGGAGACCTCACCTGGGGACGCAGGCCCACAGCATCCGGGAGATGTGCTTCGTCCCTACAGGCGGCCCCACTGGACGAGAAGCCCGTGGACCTCTCGGCAGCTCCAGAGGGACGGCCACCTGACATTTGTCCTCTACGCTGATAACGCTGTCAGGACACATTTGGGTCACCTCGAAGCGGTGCTTAGGGGAATCACTTTGAAATGTTACCAGTACCTGGAAAAGGTCACATTTAAGTTTCTGCCATGATGGAGTCTGGTGTGTGGGAAGTGCGGATTGGTGTGTGATCTAGGGTCCACACGGTTTGGTCCCGAGGGTTATGACGTCCGGCAGTATGAAGTTTAATTAACTGCTCTGGCACCGGATGTTGCTGCTTGGTATTCACAGAAACAATAAATATTTGCTGGAACAAGGTGGGAATGAATCCTCACGCTCTCGGCTCGTGTTCCCCCCCCGCCCCCCACAGGGGACTCTGCCAAGGGGGCGCGCCGAGCCTCTCTCCAGCCGGCTGGGAGGAAGTCCCATTCCGTGACTGGCGGGCTTGGAGAGGGCTCAGCATGCTCTGCCCACCCCTGGGGCTTGCCCACAGAGAGGGTCTGCTCTGATCGGCGCGGCCGGGGACATTGTGTGTGTGCAAAGGGCTGGGAGTAAGGACGGCCGAGAGGGGCTTAACCAAGAAGCCTGTGGGGCAGCAGAGCTGAAGCCTCATCCCTCACGCGCTTGATCGGCGAGCTGCAGAACAGGTGTGGCAAGCGCTCGGCTCTGCTCACCTGGAACCCTCCCGGGCTCTGCTCACCTGGAACCCTCCCGGGCTCTGCTCACCTGGAACCCTCCGGTGGCACTGCGGGGATTAGACAGCTGAGTTTGTCTAACAGGCGTGGTAGCTTTTATAAAGCAAAATGTGGGGGGGGTGGGGCATCGTGGGGTTCTCTTGTTCTGTCTCCCCTCTGAAAGGTAACATGGGCCACAAGGAATAGCTGGATAAGCAAGTTTGACCCATAAATCAACCAATTCCTCATTTAAGTGACCTGACCCTTAACCTCTGCCCTCACTCCTGAATAACATTAACAGTCTCCACTGTAGGGTCTTGCAACATGTGATGTGATTTAAAAAAAGAAAAGGATTTAATATTCGAAATGCAGCTATAATACATAATTATTCCACCCAGGTCAAACGCGTCTATAATTTGCATAGGGCAGGATGTGCTCCGAAGAGAAAGCAGCGGAGGCCACGCCCCAGGCCTCCAGCGTTCAAACACGCGCTCTACGTGGCACCGCCCTCGAACTCAAACTCGAACTCGCCTACGGAAAGGAGCTAGTCGGTGACAGGCGCGCTAGGTGGAGGGGACCCGGCAGAGACGGAGGCACTCAGACCGACCAGCACGTCCCCGTCCTGAGCACGGCCATTCGCCCAGAAATGAGAAAACCGTTTCCACGAAGACAGCTCCTCGCCAAGTTGCAGGATCGACGTGGTGCTCCCGTGAATCTAGTGCCCCACACTTCTAAATACATACTACGTATGTTACATACGACACATATAAGACAAGGGCTTAGAAATGTTGATTGACGTTACGAGGAATTATGGTCACTGGTACAGGATGACGGATGTTTACGGAGCTCAGCGAATGCTCTTTCGTTTACTAGCAGTAGGCATTTACCGCGCGCGTCCTACAGACGCCATGCGGACATTCGAGGACCACCTCGCTTCACCATCCGACCGGCACGCCTTTCAAAAGACGACGGGGCAGCTGGACAGGGCGAAGAAATCGTTCAGCTGTCGCACAGCTCATGAGCTGTGAGGCCAGGGCCCACGCCCGGGCCATCGGACCCAAGCCCGCCACGTGGAGCCAGTGCCCAGAGGAAGAAGCCTCTTTGCATCAGAGCATTTGGGTCACGATGGCCATGGAATAACTCGTACAGCTGGGCAGGTAGAACCCAATGAACCCCTTCAATAGATGGAAATTAGGGGTGTCACGCGGGTCAATCATGTTTTGTTGTTGTTCTAGTCAGACCGGAAGCGCCTCAAAAGCCCACATAAATAACAGAGACGCGCTGACCCCTTGAGCCCTGCCCTCTCAATGACACCCACGGCTCCCTGACACCTCTCTCTCTGCGTCTGCACCGACGGATGACAAGCGCCGTGTGCGCACACGGATGAAATACAAAGGGTGTAGAAACAAATCCACGGGAAGAAAACCCTTCTGAGTTTGGACGTGGATGGTTATTTTGTTGCTTCTTAGAAACTGCACCCTTCTGAGTTTGGACGTGGATGGTTATTTTGTTGCTTCTTAGAAACTGCACGCACTCTGGGCTGGCACGGAGCACGGCGCCCCCGGGCCGGGGAAGGCCCCTTCCAGCTCCGGAGACACACGAGCTCCGCGGGTCTCAGGGGCGACGGGGCCTGCACTCGCCCCCGGAGAACGCCCTTGATGCTGGCCATGGGAATTCCCAGTCGGAACGTGGAGGTCAACAGACAATGGACGGAAATTAATCGAGAACGTCGAACTGAACTCGCCCCTCCCATGATTTTTTGTGTGTTCTCTGACACTGTCACTCAAAAGATGGGGGGGGGGGGAATCACTCTTAAAAGTGACAGAGGAAACCTGTTCTCTATAGAATCTTATGCAACTGAGTTTTTAACCTCCGATCGAACCATTTAAAAAAAAGAAACACCTACACAAAACTCAATTATGCACTTGTGACATCACGAAGCCCAACAGTGTCAAGCGTTACAGCAATCTGGAAGCAATGTTTCTCTTTCTGCTTGCTACAAACAAACTGTAAACCAGAAACAAAAAGGCTAATATTTCAGATGCATTTGGTTTGCAGTTTCACACACAGGCGCTGGTTGTTGGATGAGCTTCGGGTAATAGAGCTACTGCCCACCCCCCACCCCCACCCCACCTCCAGCATTTTCTGTGCCAAGACATGCCGCCTTGTGCACTGGTATAGGATTGGGGGTGCGGGAGGCGCTCAAGAAACCAATGTGACTTCTACCCGAATGTACGGCAGCCAGAACACCCCGACACGGCCCTCCCCGTTTCCTTCAGAGCATTTGCCACACTTATAATTATAGTCTGTCTGCTCTACTGTGATAGTTGGTGAACTCAGGAAATCTTGTTTTATCCAAAATGATGTTATAATATTTTCAGTGAGGTAATAAAGGGTTAGAGTGTCGATCGAGCACTTGCAACCACGAGGCTGCTTTTCTGGCCGAATTTCAAGAGCAAAGGAATTTTTGTGGTCACAGTGCGCCTCGTTATGACAAGATGAAACAAAAAATCAATTGATCAAAACTAATGAAAAACGAACTGACTAGGAGGGACCCGCGGGTGACCCCGAAGCCCCTCGGGATCCCGGGTTTCTGGACTTCTCGGTGTGGCCCACCCCCCCGGCAGCAGCGGCCTCTGGGGAGCTCATTGGAAATGCAGGACCTGAGCCCTGACTCTCGGCCCACGGAAGCCGCATGTCTGACAAGGTCCCTGGTGGCAGTGTAGTGAGGCAAAGTTCGAGAAGCTCGGCTGTACGGCCTCCAACCACCCGCAGCCGAGGGCCACGCGGCACCCTGCCAGACGGCGTGGCCGTGCGGGGTCCCCGGGGGCCCCATTCCCGTGGTGCTGCGACCGGCAGGGGTCTGCGACCTGCAAAGCTTGCTCCCTGGTAAAACTGCCATGCTACTGTTAACCGGCCCCGCGGGGGAGAAGGCCTCCAGGGAGAAACTCCCGTGCTGACACCTTCGTTAGCTTGCAAACCCCGTGAAGGTGATGGCTGTCCTTTGTTTCTACGGGGGAATCCTGGGGCCCCAGCCCCGGAAAGAGTGTACCGTAGACACTCCGCTCAGCGTGTCAGGAACACACGCGGAGGGACCACTCGCCGGCCATCTCCGAGCTTCGGCCCACGCCCTGCTGGCCCCCGCGGGAGTCGCGGCCCTGACTCCACGGCTCCCAGGCTTCTCCCCTGAACACCGGGAATCTACTCCCTGAGCGCAGTTCCAGCTCCGCCGGGCTGCGACAAATTCCCCTCGAGCGACATTTTCAGTTACATCTTAGATTCGTTCTTGAGCCTCCTTCCATGTTAAGGACGGACGCTAGCATGCTAAGGATGGCAGGTTCCGTCGCCATCACCTGGCCGACCTCCGGCCCCGCGACGCCGGAGGCGGCCTG
Source organism: Rousettus aegyptiacus (assembly GCF_014176215.1). Classification (NCBI taxonomy): domain Eukaryota; kingdom Metazoa; phylum Chordata; class Mammalia; order Chiroptera; family Pteropodidae; genus Rousettus; species Rousettus aegyptiacus. The sequence continues at coordinate 157,592,862 of NW_023416307.1, forward strand.
CCACACCCGCCCCTCCGTGAAGAACGCCGCCTCCGGCCCGGGGACGAGCCCGCCTCCTCGCTGAGCGCTGCCGAGCGGCACCTCCACCCACATGTCTCCCACCGGCCCTCCTCCCCGCCCCCCCTCATCCCCAGTCGTCACGCCTCACGGGACCCTGCGTGAGCCGCCCACACCTGCGTGACACCGGCTTCCCCGGGCCCCCGGAATCCGGGCTGTGCTTTAAACGTGTCCCCGAGGTAGTTCTCGTGTTCCCGCACGTGGGGGAGCCAGTGTTCAAAGACCGGTGCGGGGTCTCCCTACTGCGCGATGCCCCCCAACGCCCGCCGGTTCCTCCCGTGAGCTCGATGTGTTTACGCTAGAAAAATCAGCTTGATGCGCCCGTGCGGTGCTCGGTGAATTACCGCCTATTACAATTCTGATCGATCGTCACGAGGCAAAGAAACAGGAAAGCCATTCTGCGTCTCGCCGCTCTTTCTCAGCGACATTGAGAAAACAAATAGTGACGCCAGTTTTTGTGGCCTCCGCTGCGCCCACGTCTAACACGCACGGCCAACGCCGAGACCCCTTCTTCCAACATGGGGTCGCTGCCGGCCATTCGGAACACTCGATACCTCAGCGACAAAACACAACAATGGACGACCGCAGCCACGCGGTCCAACTCCGCCTACGCGCTGGCCCGGCCAGAGCTGCGCCCGCGGCGAGGTCTGGGGAGACGGCCAGCACACGCTCCCCGAGGGCAGTCATGTTTTCTAGGTGTCTTTTGCCTTTTTTAAGGCAACGATATTTTACCTTACAGGCGTGCTGCGCAGAACCGGAACCTAACCTGCTTATTCTGGCTTCCGCTATGTAAACCTTGATCGCGTGCGGAGGAAGCCAGAAGAGGTGACAGATAAATGCCATTTGAACCTTCTGTCTGATCCCCCCTGCTCGATCGCTTTCACGTGTGCTCCCGCGGGGCGCTGTCCTTGGTCCCGGCACTAATCTGGGGGTGCGCGCTTCTCCCTGAACACGTCCGCCGGGAGACCTCCCTCCCGGGAGGAATTACGGTTGCCTGGTTTTCTTAACGAAGCCTGCTTACTGAACTGTAACACACGTACAGCAAAGCGTACGAATCCTAGGCAGATGGCATGGACGTGCGCGAAGCCGGCGTGCTGTGTGCGCAGCGCCCACGTCGAGGCGCCGAGCACGGCGTGCGAGATCATCTCTGCGGCTCCTGCAGCTGACAGACTCACCCGGTCACCGGGCCCAGGACCACGGGAGTCTGCAGACCCGTTTTAAATATCTGTGTGCTTAACAAACGAGTAAGATCGACAGAGACCGTTCGCGGCCCCGAGGAGGCGTGAACGGGCCGAGGAGGCGTGAACGGGCCGAGGCGGCGTGAACGGGCCGAGGCGGCGTGAACGGGCCGAGGAGGCGTTCCAGTCCTCACGCGATCGCTTCCCCTCCACAGCCGCGACGCCCACGGAAGGCAGGAGCATCCACTCGGCGGAGCAGACCCTTCCGAAGGAACTGTTTCCATCGTACCTTCGCCTCGAACCCAGCGGGGGGAAAACAAAGCTGTGACATATCGTTCTGGTCCCGGGGCCCCCGAAGTGCAGGGCGGCAGGTGGGGCAGTGCCAGGGACGTCCCGGACGTGCAGGAAGAAAAGCCCATTGTCTTTGACACTCTGGTACCTTTCACGAGGAGGGTGAGCGGAGATTCCGTTACGTAACCCACCAACTTGTCAAGCTACCATCTCCCCTGCGGGAGGAATTTCCGGCTTTGCGTTAAAACCCACGTCCAGCACTCATTGTGCAAACGAGGCCCTGCCCTCATGCTGCAACGGGAAACGTGGCCGCAGGTAAGGCAGAGCTGCCAAGACCCACTCAGGAAGGGTGACCCGGGGCCAGCAAGACGGGCGCGAGCGAGTCCCATCAATCCTGGAATTGTTCTCTTCAGTAAGAGGCTGGATGAGGCATCTGGACTTCCCGACTCGCATCTCCTGAGCAGCAGCCCACAGGAGACTACGAGCAGGGACCTCGGCGGGGGAGGGAGACACACCGCAGGCCTTTAGCTCCCGAAGTCCCCCACACCTAGATGCCGTGTGCACAGCAGGCATCTCGGTCGCCGCGGCCAAAGCTGTCTAAACCTAAGCAAGAGGACAAGGTATTCTTTTATTCATTTGTTCATCAAATATTTACTGAGCATCTCTGAAGAGCGGGATGCTGGGTAGAACCCCTGGTGCTCTCGTTCTCTGGCAGGAGAAAGTCAATAAAAAAAAGTTGCACATAAATGCGGTGTGACGTCAGAGAGTGCTCAGTGCTCCAAGAAGGTTGATGGCCAGAGTCGTTTTAGACGGGCGGTTGGGGGAGGCCTCTGGAAAGGTCGCACTGAGCAGATGCCAGAACTAAGGGAAGGACCGGATCGACCGAATGCATGTGAATAAAGCCACCCAAGCACATCAAGCGCAAAGGCCCCGGGGCGGGTCTAGGGCACAGTAGGTCGGTGTGCCTGCGGCCCTGTGAGTGGTGAGAATTTTCAGGACGTTGTACAGCAAGAGAGGCTTCGGACTTCATCTCGGAGTGATGGGCGCCATCAGAGGCCTCCGAGCAGAGGAGGGACAAGATCTGGTGAGCTGCAAGGCCACGCTGATTCGGGACAGAGGTGCCCCGTTGGGTCACGAGCGAGAGACAAGAAATGGGAACGAGATGAGTGAAGCCACGCGGCGTCTCACAGACAAAGACGGGCCCCAAGCCTCGCACCCAGCAGGGAGCCCGGCTCCCTCTTGGTTATCTGCTTTTACACGTGTGTGACATGTCCATTCTGTCTACGGTAACCTGCGAGCCAGCTCAAGTGGGTTTCTGTCTTTTCTAGCAAATAATCCCTGATGACAATATATGTGAAATCGGCGCTTCTCGTCAAACGCCCTGTGCTCCGTGCTGGCCTGCAGCACTGGGCGCAGCTCTCCGCGCTCTGCGGCCAGGCCCTTTGCCATGTGATGCCGCGGTGCCGACCTGCCAAGCGCAGGCGGCCTGCTCGGCCTCTGGAGCCGGGCTCAGCCCCGAGCGACATGCTTTGGTCAGCAGACACAATGCAAGCCAAGGCTCTGGGGCCCGCCCTCTGCCGTTGCCACGGCTGCCGGAGAACAAGGGACGTGTGGGGCAGAGCCGAGTCCCCGGTCCCGACACCCCGCGGCCGGCCGGCCCCCGGACACACAGGCGCTCTCACCTCCTGGGGTGTGCCCTGAGGTTCCGCAATTTCTACGTGGCAAAGGTAACCGATACGGCATGTGTACACACTGCCTGGATTTGATCCATGGATCGATGTATTTACTAGTCACAGTTATCGCCACTAATGAGTGAGGAGCACACACTTGACCCCCACACACACCCCGAAATGGCCAAATATAAACAAAAAAATAACAGATACAGCAAAAAAGGGAGATTCAAAATTATCTAAATGATACAAGATCTGGCTGATCTATCCCCAACTACTGTATAGATTAGCTGTAATTTTTAGGTACTGCAAAACAAATAGGCAAATAAACAAGTAAATAGACAAGCAAAATAACAATGAAGATGTCAGGCACTCAGATTCCTCTAGCGATGGTTAAAAACTCGAGAAGCCAACTCCTTCTTCTTTAGCACAAAAGCGCCACTCACGCTCAGCGAGTGGTCCTGCTGCCGACCTGCGGGGCTGGGGTGACCTGCAGGCAGGTGCCCAAAGCGCTCCTCAGAGATGGCCCGTGAGCCCGTGAGCCGGTGAGCACAGCTCTCGTAAACGCTGCTCATGGCATCTGAGAAAGCGCGAACGCGGGTATTTTAAAACGAGAAGCGCGGGAGTTCTTAACGCACCGGAATGAACACTCAGCAATCCGCACATTCACCGCCACAGCTTCCCGAGGATCGGGGGCGTCAGAAGTTTGAAAGAAGCCCCGGGGACGACGGCGCTTGCCCCTGACCGAGGGCGAAGGCGCTCCCCTGTCTCTCGGCAGCTGCATTTGTGCCGTACGTGGAAATGGCCTCGCGTCTGGAGCGTGAACATGCACCGCGCAGGGCGGCCCAGCCGCAGAGGCCGGAGCGGAGGGGCAACCGTCATGGCCCGCGGCTGCTGCGTGCGGGCTCCTGGGGCCGAGGACGCCCGCACGCTCCAGTCCCCGGCCACAGACCACTCAAAAACACTGAATTCCCACAGGAAGTCCTTTCCTGGGGCCTGAATGGAACTGTCTTGAGATCTTTAACAGCCATTCAAGAAAAGCTTAATTAAATATGCATGAGTGCATTCCGCAGCTGCTCCTCAAAAACCACAGTCCTTCTAGAGTTCGATCTGAACAAAGGTTAAGGTTAAAAACTGGTTTCCGAAATGACGCAACTCCCATGACAAGCTCACAGGCCTAGCCCTTAAATACCAAGATATCCACGTCCCCTTTTAACGATGCCTGTAAAACGGCCGTGGTACCTGTGTTGGCAAAAGCAGGGACTCACCGGTCCCCCGGCTGGAGGTCGTGCGTTCCAGGATCCCCCATAACATGCAGAAAGCAAGCAAACCATGGTTTTTTAAAGGCACCAGAGACCGGAGTTTAATGTCCTTTAGCTATGGTTCCCACGCACTAAGTTTGGTCTTTGAAACTCAAAAGCTTTCCACAGAAAGGGTGGTCACGAAAATGACTCCTTTTATAGAAACCTAAACCATCATTTGTTTAAACGTCTATAAAAGTATCACTGTAATGTTATATGGCTACACTGCTAGAAATGTATTTAATATACGCACCTACATATTTAGTTATGCTGGAAATTAACTGTTTTTTAAATCAAATTTTATATTTCATATGAAAGACTGAAAATAAGGAAACGTCTTCCGCACTAACCAGAAATAACATGGGGAAAAAAAAAGCCAAACTTAATGATTTTTAAAGCCACTTCCTGGCTTACAAACTTTCACGGAATCCTTGGAGTCTGCCAGATGAAGTTCATTCGCCTTGAGGAAAGCCCAGAAGAACGTGCCGCGGCGGCCTCCCTACGGGGTCTCCAGCCTCAGCAGGGGCCCGCTCCTGCCCCTCCCCGGCCCCCCCACACCCCCACCCCCAGCCACATGCCCCGCCCAGCCCCCACCCTGGCCCCGATGCCTCCCCAACTCAGCAGGCTCTGCTTCCTTTGCGAGGTGCCTTCTTCCACCACCATCGCCCATTCGGCCCAGCTTTGACCATAACAAGGCAGACTTCTATTTTTTTTTTTTTTTTTTTTTTTTTTTTTACCTCTCCCGTCCGTCCCCCACGTCCCTGCATTTGGGTGCCCCCACCCCATCCCCCGCGACGACTTTGGCACAGACCCCCAGTGACAGGTCCGCCCCGTCCAACGGGCCACTTTCTAGCCTCTTCACGTCTGACTTCTCGGGGTGCTGACAGTGCCGAACCTCGTTCTCCCGACCCCTGCACCCGCCCGTTTTCTCTCCCTTCGCTTCACCTGCCCCCCAAAGCCTGGCGTCCCTTGAATTTCTGGCCTTTACTCTCTTCCCGTCTGTCCCCTGTGCCAACTCCCGCATCCCACAGGTTTTGACGGCCAGCTGCCTGTTACGGGCTCGACGTGGATCTAACCTTAGCCAATCTGACTCCTGGGCCCTTTTCTCCAGCTGCCCACTGGGTACCGAACAAACCCCAAACCGAGCTCAGCACCAGTCCGCCCTGTCCTCCAGCCACCCCGTCATGGTGACTGCACCCCCAATCCAGCAAGCTCCCAAGGCGGACAGCGGGGGTGCTCCCTGAGCCTCCCTCTCCATCAGACCTGACGTGCGACCAGACGCCGCTCAGGTTCCTCTGCCCTGGATCCGCACGGCGCAGCTTCCTCCCCGCCTCGCACCTGTACTGTAGAACGAACAGGTCTTTGGTTTTCTAAATCACCCCCTGCCCGCACAGTGCACCCTTCCCACAGTGCTAGTGGGCAAGTGCGCCGGACTCGCCCTCAGCTGGCGCCTTCGGAGGCAGCCCTGCCTAAACGTCCAGTCCGAGCCGTTCCCCCGCCCGCGAGACGCCCCCTGACCTTGGCCTCTGCTCGTCTGGCCTCGCCCCTCCCTCGTCCGGGCTGGGCCCCCCCGCGCAGTCCCCCCGATGCCGCCTGCATCACCATCCCTTCACACGCGAGGTTACTTCTGCCTGGAATTCTTCCCACCTCGTGTGCCTGCAAAACGCCTCTTCGTGCTTGGATCACCTCCTCCATGAAGCCCTCTGTGATGCGGCCGCCCCTTGCCCCTGGCCCGCTCCACACAGGTGGCTGCCGACTGCTTTCGTCCTCTCTCTCATCTTGGTTGCGCCCGGGGTCCAGCACCTCCCACGCCGTCCTGTGTGACCCCTGCTGGCGCGTCTCCCTTCCACTACCCTTTAAGCTCCACGGAGAGAGAAGGTGCCCGCTGATGCTTTCCTCTTCACCTCGAGCCTGGAGCGTTGCAGGAACTCAACAAGGAATCGATCTACCAGCAACGAGGTCTTTTCTCCTTATCAATAGCCAGATGCTCCTGGTGTTGGTCGCCCCTCCCCACTCTGGCCCTGCTCGGAACTGAGCCTGCCTGGCCTCGGCCTTGGCCGAACTGGGTCACTATTCCGTACCCACTTGTTCAGAGCTGAGGTTCTGGGAGAATTCAACAGACGGAGCCTCGCCGGCTCGCGGCGGCGACGAGGACAGAGGTCAGTGCATTCTGGGAAAACGGCGGCTGCACATACTGCTCAGACTCAGCCGGTTCGTCAAAGGAAACGTCCCTTTGGGAAGTAGCTGTCGGCTTGTGCGTGGAGGCAGTGCGGAGAAAAGCCGTGCAGCAGGCTCCGACTTGGCTCCTGGCAAATCCTCGCAAGGCATGATCTTTTTTTCTTCTATTTGTCCTGTGACTTGATCTTCTCCCCCGACTCCGACACACTTCCGTGAAGTTCACGTGAGGACGCGTCACAGCTCACAGCCGTGTGGCTAACCGGGAGGAGCAGCGGGAGAGGCAGAGCCAACATCACGCCCCTCGGACCCGGTTACGAGTGAGGTGTCGGGACTTCGGGGCACAGGCCTCAGGCCAGAGAGGAAACAAATGAAATGGGCCTGATGATCTGAGGAGTCAGGGTCACTTCCGGCGTGGAAACACGGAGTTGGACACGGGAATCCTTTTTCAGCTTCTTCCTCCCGCGTTCTTCTCCGAATTTCTGGGGGGTGCACTCAATGGAACTCCCTAGAAATTAACAACCCCGTTTCCACGTAGCGGAGTCCACTGTTCAACGGTCTGCGAAACCCGATGTCAGCTGTGAGACCTGGAAGCCCCGCAGGCCCGCCCCGTGGGTAGCTGAGCTGAAGTGCCTGCTCGGGGGTGGGGGACACACTCCGCGGGGGACACGCTCCGTGGGGGGCAGGGGGAGCACACGTCCTGCACCCACCGGGAGAGAAAGAACTGCTCATTTCCTGGCACCAGGAGAGAAACTGGATTTGACCTCACGTTCCTGAGCTTTTCACCTTCGAAGTGCTTCACGAGCATTAACTAACTGGCCCTCCCACACTGAGCCACGCCGCGGGGCTCCAGGCCCCTCGAGGACGAGGGCCGAGGACAGCGCCGGTGGCCCAGGGAGTTCGTTCAACTCGGAAGACGAGCAACGACCCAACGACGAGGAGCCGCTTTCGCCCGCAGGGGCCGCGAGCGGCGATGGCTGGGACGCCGCCAAGTCCAGGGGGGCAAAGTCCGGCCGGAACCAGGGCCGGTGGGGGCGAGGCCGAAGGCTGCTGGGGGAAGGGCGCCCCAGCTCCCGCGGGGGGCCGCGGGGCTGGTGCCAGAACCGGCTCCGTGGGGCACCCGTGAGGGCTCCCCGCGCGGGGGGCACAAGCCACGGCGGCCGCCCGCACTACCGTTTGGGAGAGACGGCGAAGTCAGCCAAATTACGTACCGCTCTGTAATGGATTGGACTGTGTCCCCCCAAACTCCTCTGACTCCCGTTCCACTAAATGTGACGTTAACTGGACACAGGGTCACCGCAGATGTAATTGGTTAACGGGGTCACAGTGGAATGGGGGGTGACACCTCCCAGCATTACTGGTGCCTTGCACGCACACGCACGTGTGTGCACACGCATACGCACACGCACGTGCGCACGCCCTTGCGTCCTGAGGCGCCGCGCGGTGGCCGCGGGCTGGGACACGCCGCGGGCCGGCCTTCTCGCCGCTCCTCCGTCACACCACGCACCACTCCGCGGCTGGCAGCCCGGGCGTCCCCGGGGCCTGGCACGCCGACCCCCAGGCCCACGTGGCTGGCGCCCCACACGCTGACGTCGACCCACAGGCCGCCACCCCAGGTGCCTTCCCTCCCCGCCGCGTTCGGCGCCGGCCGCCCCGCCCCGCCCTGGTCTGGTCGAGCCGCGTCCCAGCACCTGCCCTCCTGGAGCACCGTGTCGATCGCTGTCGACGTGCTTGGTCTGTCTCAGCCAGGACAGTGCAAGGCCCTGAGAGCACAGAGCTCCCCTCTCATTTGGTCCTTCAGCGCGGTGCAGAGTGCACTGCGGGCACCTCATTTATTTGTTTTTCCTCCGAATGAATAAATGAGTACCACCTTCGAGGTGTGCTATTTTCAGCTCGGTGCAAAGTCCTGCAGTTTATCCAAGGGAGGACCACGAGCTGGTGCAATTATAAGGTTCTGCGAAGGCCCACGTACAGAGCTGGCCACCGTGAAACCCAGGATATCAGGAATGCACACGAAAATGGTCCCCACTCAAACACGCTGCTCGGCGTAGTGCAAACACGGCAGATAACCTTTCCTAAGGTGATCTCAGCTCAAACAATCGGGCCCGACTGCTTCACCCGCTCGCTAGGTTTTTTTCATGTCAGTTTCCAAAAAGAAAAATCTCTGTTACCACAACACTGGGGACTATGACAACCCGAAATGCAAAACTACTAGCTGCAACTAACGATTTTTCTCATAGAAAATAGGAATTAAGAATTTTTTTGTTTGTTTTTACAGTATCAAGACATTTTGATCAGACGCATCTCAATTCCAACCTTTTACACGTCTGGAGAGTAAACAAGCATTAAAACAAAGCTGAACAATGGCTGTGACTAGGAGCTACTCGGTGTGCCTCGACTAAGCCTCGTCTCTCAGGAAACACAGCCATCGAAGAGTCACCAGCTCTGGATCCCGAGTGTGACCTTTACAGCAAAACAAACGCTTATCTGTTTATATTTTAAAATAGTTATTGGCAAGTCTATTACTCATGTTCTTTTATTCCACATTAAATTAAAAAAAAAAAAAACCCTCAACTCATTCAGGCTAAACCACGAATATTACATGCCCAAGCCAAGAATAAAAAGACAAACAAACAAGTCCCCAGGCAAATGTAATGCCGCCAAAATCCACTCCCCATTCAAAAATCAGAGATAAAATTGTTATACGATCTTTCTTACTTTCTCCTTTTATTTTTCCCTTTGGTCAGTATATCGCACTGGACCCAAAAAAAGTTAGTAAGTTTGAACCTAGAAACATACTTTTATGAATCTGGGTTTCTAGTATACACATTCTCAAGTTATGTTTTAGCAAAGCTAAAAAGTTATAAAAAAAAAAAAAAAAAGGCAGTCACAGCAAGCTAGGATTCTGGGGCCACCCTTAACCGGTCACATGATCACTGCAGTCACAACTGGTCAGATGTCATCTGGAGAACAAAGGTGGACAGTGGGGATCTCCACGTCGTCCTTCCTAACTCGGGCAGTTGTTGCATTTAAGATGGAACTTCGCTCACATCCTTACCAATTACAGGAAGACTCGGCCATGGGCCAGGCCCTGCAAACCATCCCCTCATCTGAGACTACACACCCGAGAGCCACCGGGCACTGACTAATGCCTGTTACCCGAGAGCCGCCGGCACATGGAAACCGAGCAGGTCAGGGCTGAACGTAAATCAGGAGAACTCAACACCTGGCTCTCCTCCTCATTCTGTGTGCCTTTCCGGCGGGATCGACACAGGACCTAGAGTCACGGCCGCCTGCATCCTCTAACCCAGAGGTCCCCAAGCCCCTGGGCCGCAGACCGGTACCAGTCCGTGGCCCATTAGGAACTGGGCCGCACAGCAGGAGGTGAGAGGCAGGCGAGCGAGCTAAGCTCCATGTGTATCTGCAGCCGCTCCCCAGCGCCAGCATCAGCACCTCAGCTCCACCTCAGATCATCGGGCGTTAGATGCTCGTAGGAGCCCTGGTCCCCGGTGCCGAACAGGTTAGGGACCGCTGCTCTAAACCGCGAAGTATCACCATCACTGGTTTCCAAGTTGCTCTCACCTCTGAGACTGTGAGCAACCACGTTTTAGCAAAGTTGGAAAAAAAAAAAAAAAAAAAAAAGTTGGTCGAAGCAAGCAAGGAGACCTGGGGACATCCTTAACTACTCAGTCACATTATCATGATTCACGGTCACCTCCACGCGCCTTCTTGAGACCTTAGGGAGAGAGATTCCTCGGCAGAGGCTCACCTGCAGCACCCACCGCCCTGGCACCACAGTTAGCCTCTTCCTCCAGAACCTTCTGGGACCTTCCAGTACTGTTATGTCACTAACATTTTCCTTCTCCTTGAGAGGAAGCCCAAAGCCAGACTCTCCTTCCACAAAGAGCTGAACAGGACAGTAGCCTTTTAAGCTTCCTGATTATTCATAGGACTTGGGAAAAGAAGAGAAAAACAAATCAACGAGATATAACATCAAACATCAAGAAATCTACCAACACAATATCACGGGACCCGACGGAGAATGTCACTCCCTAACGGGGTTTCCTTCGCTGACGGCATACAAGGAAAAACCGCGTACGACTTCCTTCCACTTTTTCTTATTGGTGCGTCTGTCCATCCGCCACGCGTCCGTCCATCCACGCATGCGCCATGCGGTCTTTCCGGGCCGCGGGTATTCAAATATCTTTGTTTGCATATGTGCCAGGTGCGGTTGCAAGGTCTTTACAAATTTAATCCTCATAATTGCCTACTATCCCCATTTTACAGGTGGGGATACTGAGGCACAGAAAGATGAAGTAACTCATCCAAGGTCACGGAGCTATTCGGCGTCGGAGCCAGCACTGGGACCAGACCGTCTGGCCCGAGTCCATACTTTGAACCAGTAGAAGATGCTGCCTGCTCGGGAGGATGACACACACGTCAAAACCGGAAGCCCTATTAAACGCTTTAGCGATGAAGAGCTCAGGGTCCATCATCAGAAAGAGCTTGTTCATATGTACACAGAGTCACTTACTAGCTAGGTGACCCTACAAAAGTCACTTAATCTCCTTGGGTCTCAAGTTCCTTCTCTGTACACTGGGGATTCTCCCATAGGGTATTGCAATGATTAAATAATACATTTAGGACACTTAGTAGCTGGCAGGTAATAAGCTTAGAAAAATAATTACAATTCCATATGGCCAAAAGCCTCAGCAAGGATGTTCCTAAGCTGCCCTCTATGACTAAACTGTAAAATTCTTGAGGACAATTATTTTTATTCTTTGTATACAAAGAATCCTGCCCAAAATAGTTGATAAATGTTCCTGCATTAGAGATGTTTAAATGTAGGCATGAAAAAGGAGTTTTAATTAAAATATACTTAAAGAACATAAGATTTGTAAAAATACAGTCATCTGTACTTTAACCCTTTAAAGTTTTTAGTCAAACTAATTAATAAAATACAAGCATGCTTTTTAATATCGAATGTTGTTCAGTGTTAAGTCAATGACGTGATAACAAGGAAGGGGGACTATTCTAGATAAGGGACTTAAAAAGAGATTAGAGAGACATCATGCTCATATGCAAGAGAGTACTGTGCTTAGAACCTCATTTGAACATATTAACTATTAGAATTATTTTTTCAGATAATCAGAGAAAATTCAGTATGGTAATGACAGATGTTGTTAGCTTTATGAGGTGTGACCATAGTATTGCGGTTATCTAACAAGATGTCTTCTTTATTTCAAGATGCATTTGGAAGTATTCAGAAGTAAAATGGCATGATATTTCAAGTATACAAGCAAAAAAAAAGACGAAACAAAAATGGTAAAATGTGGAGCGCTGTTGAGTCTGATAAATAGGTCTGTGGGGATCACTTTGTCTTTTTTTTTTTTAAGACTTGGCAAATCCTGTGGGGAGGAGGAGTTTTAAAAAATCAAATTAGCTTAAAATAAAAATCGACATTCTCTCCTCCTGCACCAGAAGCTCCTTCCCCCTATGCCTTTCCAGAGAAGTTGCACTCTTAATTCTTTGCTATTTTCTTAGTCGACGTTTTCCTCTGAGGAAAAAAAAAAAAAAAAAATCATTTTCTTTCCTTGCCCGTGCAGTCTTTAACTTTTTACCGTTCAAAGCGTGGTCCCCTGTAACTCCCGTTGGGTCGCCCATGGCAGCTCCCAGCTGCCCCCTTTCCTCCAGCTTCCACATCTTCCCAGCACCCACTGCTGCTGACCTTATTATATAATGTCACGTCTACGTCATCGAGGTTGATTAGCGACATTATTTCCCAGCCATGAGCTTCCTGCTGTCTATAAATTGATTCTGTGTTTTGCATTACTGACCATGTAAATACTGTGCAAAGCACATCAAATAATGTAACGTGGAAACATTTTCCTCTTAGTTCGGTCTTAGCTTTTCCCCCCGGCGTCTCTAATGGCTTTTTCCCCTTTAAGATATCCTCGCTGTCTTCGAACCCTTGGTACTGGGCATTCCAACAGATCGCTTTATTCCCAGCGAAGATTCTTTTCCCCATGTTTACACATACTCAACCTGTCAGATGACAGAGGAAATTCACAGTCGGAGAGTCTATTCCGAAGCATAATCCCCCGGTTTTTAAACTGAACTGAGAAGCTGAGTGTTTTGAGGGCCGTCCAAACACTTTTTTTTTTTTTTATAAACTTACTCAAAGTGGACGGAGGACCATCTTGCAGGAAAAGAGTAGGGGGAGGGGAGGACAGCTCACGCGTTTGTAATGAAGCTTACTTCAAAGCCCAATGGGGCCATGCTGCAAATTTCTGAACATCAGAGAATTCACAACGAATGCTGAGATAGCTGCGTTTTTGCAGAAGCGAGGAATGCGTCCTTGTGAAACCCCTGGTCTGTGTTTACTATTCAGAATAACTGGAAATACCCGTACCCTCACTTGGGCTTGAGTCACATCCTAACACTATAACTCTGATGGGGCGGCAGGGAGAATACCACATCTGCATACACTACTAAGCTCAATATAAAATGCCAGAGAAAGACGGATGATTAGACAGACGACAGACGGACAGACATAATAAAGTTAGACAGCCACAGGTGACTATTGACAAGTCCAATCGATGCTTTAGTCAAAATATTTCATCGACTGGAGGTCCGCCCGAGTGGAGCACGCAGAGTTGCAGCTCTGGAGCGGGAACGGGTGATCTCTGCTGGGGGTGGGGGGCGGGGGGTGGAAGCTGGTGCAGCCGCTGTGGAAAACAGCATGAGGTGCCTCAGAAAAACTAAAAATGAACCACCGCGTGATCCGGCGATCCCACTTCTGGGCGTTTATCCAAAGGCACCGAAATCAATATCTTTAAAAGACATCTGTACTGCTATGTTCCCTGAAGCATTACTCACAACACCCAAGATGTGGAAGCAATGTAAGTGTCCATCGATGAACAGATTTATGGGTAAGGATGATGGTATACATACAACAGCGATGTATATTATTGTGCGGAATACTATTCAGCCATGAAAAAGGAAGACATCCCTCTGTTTGGGATAACATGGGTGGACATCGAAGGCTTCCCGCTACGCCGGACAGAGACAGAGAAATGCTGTGTGACTTCATGTGTGTGTGGACTCTAAAACAGCCAGACTCACGGACAGAGAGAGAACGGGGGTGAGCAGGGGGCCACAGGCGGGAGGAACAGGGGAGAGGGTCAAAGAGCACAAACTCTCTGTTATGAGAGGAGTGAGTTCTGGGCTCTACCACACGGCACTGTGGTTACGGCCGGCGACACTGTGTCACGTACCAGAAGGCTGCTGAGAGTCAGTCCTAAGTGTCCTCAGCACAAGAGAGAAATGGCGATCGCATCGCACAATGCGGGCTCTAGCTGACGCTCGCCACGGTGACCATGTCGCAATACAGAAATGTCTCCAATTGGCATGTCGCATACCTTAAACTCACACAATGTTCTGTGTCAATTAAGCCTCAATAAAGCTGAAAAGAGAGAGATAAACGAGTGATCCTGAGCTATAAAAACCTACCTCGTGCTTTTCCTCAAGTAAGAGATTCCCCATGACCAGACAGGCGGGCCCCAGGTGCGAGCGGGCGCCAGGTGCGGGCGGGCCCCAGGTGCGGGCGGGCCCCAGGTGCGGGGGGGCGCCAGGTGCGGGTGGGCCCCAGGTGCGGGCGGGCGCCAGGTGTGGGTGGGCGCCAGGTGCGGGAGAGCTCATAAAGCACTCGGCGCAGCAGTAAACGCAGGCTAGGCATCGACCGATCCCATCACCAACACTCAGAAGCCATCTCGTGTCTGAACACCTGGCCGTTTCTCCATAAAAGCAAACGCTTCTCTGATGATTCCATTTCTGCTGCCCATTGTGCAGACCCAGCTGCGCGTGTGAACTCCGCGCTGTGTCGGGGCTGCTGGACGCTAAAAGGCTGAGCCCGCAGACTCTGTCGGACCCACGGCGGGCTTCAAGTCGTGCGCTGTTAACTAAATCATTTACCTTCTTTCCTGTCCACTTTACCTGAGACAGAGAAGCCTCACTAGGCGGTTCTAGGGATTAAACTAGTTAAAATATGTAGAGCATCTGGCACAAAGTGGGGCGGTATAAGTTTTTGATAAATAAATTGCATATTGTTCACAATCGTTTAAGAAAATGAACAACTTCTAGGTTTATCATTCACTTATGCTCTGGCATTTCCATACTATGGAACAACCCTCAGCAGTTGAACATAACTAGATACTGACTTAAAAAATGATTTGAAAAAGTACTGTCACGTGAAGAAATAAATGCAAGTTGCTGAAGAATATAGGTATAAGAAAACTCACACAAAAAAATATCTTTTTAAAAATATATACATGCCCTCAGGTGACTAGGAAACTTTCTGGAAAGATACACACCCACGTGTTAAAAATGACAGGTTACCTATGAAGACCCAAGATCTGGTCCTGTCTCCATAACTAGGCGTCCAGCCTTGGTTAAATCACCAAACTCAGGACTCACCCAAGAACAGTGCCCTCACCTTAAAAGACGGGGGAGTGAAGGATGATGGGATTCATCACCCCCCCCCCCACACACACACACACACACACACACACTCTCTCTCTCTCTCTCTGATCTGATTATGGGATTCTGGTGCTTTTTACAAAGAAGACACAGCGTTCTGCAGCTCGCCGCCCTGCTCGGTGCTAATGCGAGGCCCTGGAAAGCGGGGGGCACTGTCTGAAACGCACAGCCCGTGCCAGATGGAAAGGCTCCGAGTGGGCGCAGCTCCCCACCCCGACCACGCTCAGCGGCAGAGTCTGTCTGAGCGCCCCGCGCCCCCGCCCAGGGCCATGTGTTCTCACAGAAGGGCTGCTGTACCAGTCAACGCATGAACAGCAGTTCATTTACTGCCACTTTTGCTTTTCCTCTGAATTGTCATCAGAAATATGTTAACACTGCCATTCACAGACATACGTAACCCAGTCAGTCCACCCACGAGCGGGAAGACGAGAAATCACCGCTTTAAAATCAGGGTCACGTCCCGCCATCTGCCCGATGACCAGTGAGAGGGACACTTTCCGACACCCATCGCGATTCCTGGTCACCTGAACCTCGGCCCTCAGTCTCCTTTGCGGCCCACCCCCTACCCATCCTGTCTCCCAGATCAGACCTGCAGCCTCGACCCCCAGTCCCACCTGGCTTTCCGGTCCCCCTACGACCCCATCCAGCACGACCCACCACCAAGCTTGCCAAAAGTCCCCGGCACCGACGACGCACAGCAAGTATCGAAAATATCAACTCGTTATATTCATGTCACACAAAAAACGATCGGCCTTTACAAACTGTTAAGAGCTGTGCACATGGCACATCTTAGCCTCCGACCCACCGCGAACAGCACACATTGTAAATACAGCAGGAACCGGGAAACATTTATTGAATGAGAACCAAATCGCTGGCCGAGGTCAGGGGCCAGCTCTGGAACAATCTTTTTCCACAAGCAAGGACCGATGTCAACTCCGAAACATCTACTGCACTCCGGATGATCCAGACACGGACTAGACCGTGTGGAAGAGCTGCACAGGCGTCTCTGGGCGACGCTGAGAGATTAGAGGAGCCCCGTCCTCAGGCAAAGCGCGGCGCGGTGAAGCCCCGTCCTCAGACAAAGCTCCGCATGGCGAAGCCCCGTCCTCGGACAAAGCTCCGCGCGGCGAAGCCCTGTCCTCGGACAAAGCTCCGCATGGCGAAGCCCTGTCCTCGGACAAAGCTCCGCCCTCGGACAAAGCTCCGCGCGGCGAAGCCCCTGGGACACTGTTTTCCGGGGCAACGCTGCACGACCTCACCTCTCTCAAGCTCAGCTCCAACCCCGAGGGGCGAATAAGCGAGCTCCTCCCCAAAACACAGGGGAGCCAGGGCCCTTGTCACGCCCTCCCCGTCCCCATTACTCTTCCTCTCTAGGCTCCAGCTGGCCCCCGTGTCGTCCGCGTTATGACACGCAGACCCAGACCAGAACGAACCCGACCGAAGGCGTGCCGCGGCAGAGACAGGCCCCTCCCCACAGCGCTGCCCGGGGTCCCCGAACCTCGCACCCGAGCACGGGGCCCTGAGGCCTGCGTGCTCCACGCGGGGGGACAGCTCCACGGCTGAGTCACTTGTGTCACGGGTGAGACGTAACGTGGAGAAAACGGGACTAATGACACCCTCGGGTTTTGTTCTTCTTTCATTTAGAAACATTTACTCGGCGCCAGGTGCAAGGAAACAGCAGCTCGCGATCGCGTGCCACGTGCCAGGCACGAAATGGTTTCTGCGCAGCAGCCAACGGGATCGTCGCCACGGCCCGCCGGGCAGGGGCGCGCCGGCGGGGGCCGAGCGCTGCGGCGGCACGCGGGCCAGCGTCCCTTCGCTGTCACCTGCGCTCGGGGCACCGACAGTGTCCCTGCCGTCGGCGGAAGCTTGCGGGGCCCTTTGGGGCAGGGTCGCCACAGCGCAGGCCCTGGACGTCCCCCACAGGGCCCTGCTCAGCCCCGGGGTCTTGGGGACATTTTCTGGCGAAAAACCCACAGCCCCCAGGACAGCTTTCTTTCTGGCCAGGGCCAGGTGGTCGCGGGTTCGGTGACGGGGCTGCTGTGCTGAAGAAGCAGGGGCAGCGCGGCACCCGCCGGCTCCGGCCACGGGGCGCTCTCTCGAAGGCGGCGGGGGGCCCGGGGCGCTGAAGCCCTGCCCCAAGGCGTCGCGCCCTCTTCCCTCAGTGGCAGGGACGAAGCCACCGCCTGGCTTTCCAGTCGGTGGGAATGCCCACAGCCCTGCCTTCCTCCCGTCCCCCAAGTTCTCACGTGCGGGGGGCAGGTACCAGGCCAGAGCCAGCGCCGCGGGGGTGGGAAAGGCCAAGAGACGAAGAGTCAACACTGACGACTTGCTACTTCTCGGCAACTGAGTTTTGGGGGGCGGGGTGGGGGGAGGGGAGAGCCAGAGGCTACTGATGGAAACACACGATCGGGGTGAACCAGCCGCAGGCCCCCGTCTGTGCCCCGAGCACCCCGCCGCCCCCCACGCGGGCACAGTCCTCCGATGGCCGACCCCTCCGGCACACGTGGGGGATGTCGGCTGCTCAGACACCCAAACGTCCCGTGTTTAAAACCCAAAACCCTCAAGCTTCGAGACGGACATTTACGAGAGATGAACCAAGCGCTCAAACGCGCCATTCACGGTGAACCTGTCCGGAATCCAGACGCTTGCATGTGCTTTGTAATTTTTTTGCAACAGGGAAGTGGTTTTAAGACCTTCTGCTTTAAACGGCCCTGGTGGTTCCTGAAGTTTTCTGTGAGTTGATTTAAATATTCTCGTGATCAAATGACAAGGACGATCACTAGACGGCCCTGGCACTGAATTTGTCTATCATGAAAAAGCCAAGCGTCATATTTATTTAAACTTTTTATTACATGGTAAATTCACATTTGGAGGTTTAAAGATATAGTTGAGTGTGATCACTCCCTTTTAACGAATAATTTCTAAAAATTACAAAGTCCAGAGGGCCCAAGAATGTTTTCTGCTAACTTGACAACTAAGAGTGCTCAGCTGTTACTTGTCCTCTGTGGCCAAGAAGAAACGCAGGCCAAGTTATCCTGAAAAGCGATTCTTTCGTGACGTGAGAACCACATCGGCCTTCCGTTTTGAGACGTCACTTTCTGCTGAGAAAGGAGAGTGAACGACGCAGATTTTCCTAATAGGGCTCGCAGGTTAGGGGACAGCGGGAACAGGCTTACCCCAAGTGCAAAAGGCGAGGCCTTACTTGAAACCTGCACCCCTGACTTACGGAGAAGCTGGGGTTCGAGGAGTTCTTTCAGATCAGAAGATCACTTCGCCGCGAGTCCCCAAAACGTAGCCTCAGAATGAAACTCGCTCCCTGCTCCTCCTCCTCCCAATAAACCGTCTTTCGCGTCACCTTGAAAGCATGGAAGTGCCCAGCGAAAGGGCCACCGGTACAACTCCCGTGGCCGGGACATGGGCTTCACGCTCGGAGGTCCCCTGGGGCGGGGGGCGGGGGGCACGCGGGCTTCGGGGAAGGTGCCGAAGGAGACGAAGCTGCTGTCGAGCCCGAGGGGCGGCAGTACTGAAACGCCACCAGGACACGAGGGTTACGGGCCTGAGGAGTGGCCAGGAAGACGAACTCCGACTGGGGCCTAAATTCTCAGTTAATTAACCAAACTCAATCGCCTCGGTTTTAATTCCGCTGCAATTTAATCTTGGCAACGTCTTTCCAGACACAGTCCGACTGAGGTTTAATTACTTTATTCGCCACTAAAAGCAAACCTGAGCAGCGCTGGGGACAGGCCCCGTGGAGAGGAATGAAAACAGGATGTTCTCTAAGGACCCCGCGGCCAGCGCCTCCCCGGTCACCCTCCTTAATACCGGCCAGTGCCTGGAGTGGAGAGAGGATGCGGCTAGCAAAGCCGCCTGAGGAATGAAGAGGTGGACAGCTTAGCTGCAGGCAGGCCCCGGCCGAGCCGGACTTGGAGATGTTCTCCCGAAGCGAGTTCAGAAGAACACGTGAATTTAGTCGAGTAAAAGGAAATTATCTAAATGGTATCCGAGGCCCTCTTGCAGAGAAGTGGGCTGGTATCCTGTTGTACCCGGTGCATCTGAGGCTAAACCCCTTGGGTTTGGGGGAGCGGTTTACACCATCGCTATGCAACTACGTCCGGAAAGGAAGGGGACTGAGAACGGCCATGTCCCGTGTGCCCACCTTTTTTTGACGGGGATATTATTTCACAGCTTACGTAACTGGGCTTCAAAGAAATTCGCACGTAGTCCATTTATCCACCATGATATCTGAAGCCACGTCAGAGCTTTTGACATGGCGACCACACCACCCTGTCCCTCACATGCCAAAGTCCTCGGAAGCCACATTCGACCCAGGTGCCATTAGAGAGACAAGCCTGTGTTGTCTACGGAGAAGGAGTTAGTGACTGCAGGGGCACAGATGGCAGCTGACGACCTGTCTTCTGGCGGCTTAGGCTGCAGTTTTCCGGCAGCGGCAAGTTTAGACACAGTTACAACTTTGCAGCCAAATGGTTTTAACAAATTCAAACATACTGTGTATTCATTTAAGTATGGGAGATACATTTGAGGAATTTCTATGTGTTTCTCAAAAGTGGGCTGCAAAACCAAAACGTCAGACCTCATCACTCACAGAAGAGACACTGAAGTTAAAAAGAATCATCGATAGGACCCAGTGATTTGAGAGACTGTAAATACGATTAGAATGCAAAGTGTGCCCGGCTGGGCGCCTTGCACGGGACAATATAAGTCTGCTGTGTTTCACATGTCACAGAAAAGGCCCTGACGCTTCCGCGGCCAGCACTGCTGGAGGTCACGCTGCTAGGTGGGGACAAAGCAAAGGCCGGGGCTCAGGTCCCCCCACTCCTAAACCTGTGCCGTGCCCTGGACGAGCGCGGCCCCCTCGTCCCACGGTACCTGCCCCCACGTCACCACGGGCCTGAACTCCAGGGGCTCCGTCAGGGTCTGGGGCAGAAGGCAGCACGCCGCGATTTGCCAGGGCAAAAGCCCCAGTCCCCGAGGGGGGTGGGCTTCGTCCATTGTCCAGCGCCGCCCGCCCGCCCCTCTGCCTGAGATTATCTGCCCGCTCTTAACCCTGGCGCGCCACCCTTCTCGGCAGATGACGTTTAAGAGGAATCAGCAAGCAGCAGAACAGCTTTCCGCTTCTGTGGGCCGAAGGTGGCGCATGCTCGGAGCGAGCGTCCAGGACCCCGGAGGACGGGATGAGACGGAGCCGGGAGCCGGGGCAGAGCCGTGCGGGGCCAGCTCTCGGCGTCAAGCCCTGGGCTGCCCGTCGCCAGAATGCCAAGTCTGGGCAGGTTTCGCAACCTGTAACTAGAAAATGATGATCCCCGCCCCCCCCCCCCCACCACAACTCCAGAGAGCCGAGATGAAGACCGCATGATGGAAAGCTCCAAGGAAGGTCCGAGGACACAGGCTCACGTCTCAGCGGTCCTGGCTACCGTCTTCTCAGGGTGACCGGCGAGGACTCGCTCTGCTCCCCAACTCCACCCTTTCAAAGGAAAAGAGACGGTGTCCTCCCCACTCGGGCAGAACCCCACCGGGTCTGGGGGGGCCATTTACGAGGCTGCGTGGTAACCACACACCGACGCTGTCTTCGGCTCGGCTGAGCGCGTTTCCGGTGCCCTCGGCCCTCCGGACCCGCTAAGGTCACTGCCCCCATTTTACTCGTGAGCAAATCAAGACACAGAAAAGCTAAATACTTCCGCCAACATCACACACCCGCCGGGATCTGAATTCGATGAAGACGATTCCAGGCGCAAACCTGACGCCCTACTGTCCGCAGCCCCCACGCGAGCACCGCGAAGGCGCAGCAGGGGGCCTCCCTGCCGCTTCCCAGGAAAAACGCTGCCCCCTCAGGACGAAAAGCGGAAAAACACTGAATCTAAAACTCTAAAACGGAGAAGCTAATTCAGGCTTTTCTCTCAAGCTTCAGCTTTCCGAGGACGGAAGTCACTAACCAGACCGTCTCGGGTACTGCGAGTGAGCTCGGACGCGCTTCCCAGGAAAGCGAACCTCAAGGCACGTGCGCGCAGTGACCCTCCCGCGCAGTGACCCTCCCGCGGCGCCACCGCAGACCACCACGGACAGCAGATGGAGATAAAACCCGGAGCCGTCCCCTTCACTATGCGAACCGGGAACGGCTGAGGTGGACCGCACTGGGACGCAGCCCACGGCAGTCCAGGCAAGTGTGCAACGCCTTCCTGCACTTGGCCCCACGGAGCTGGCCAAACTGAGGCACTGCAGGCCAAGAGCGGGAATGACTGACCTTCTCACAGGCAAGCCGGCAAAACCAGCGGAGAGGCGGTCGCTCAGCGAGCTCCCTGCTCTCGCCGGCAGTCACACCCTCGACGGCGGATGGCGGCATTCGATGACCACGTCCGGTGGCCTGCGCCCAGTGCAGACGCCTTTTCACGCCTGGCGGGGGGGCGGGGGGAGGGAGGGAAATCTGTTCCTATGGATAGGTACATTATTTACTGTTGACAAAAACCAACAACTTGGTGATTCAATGACCAAAATGCTAGGAATGAGATGGAAGAAAGATCGTATGGAGCCCTCTACGTGCAATCCAAACACCACAACACGGGGACCCTCCTGTCTACCAAAACCACTGCCGGCACCGAATACAGAGGCTGAGAAGATAGACCATCTCTTCTCCCCAATTCCTTGCAGCTAGAAACAGGCATGGAACCCAATATTAACCAATGCAACAAAAGGAGGCTGCCGGGTAACATGGCGATGAGCTTCTGTCGCCTCGTTCAAAAGACAGACTCATCCCTTCCTTCTCGCCATGAATGCAAGCGGAATGCCTGGAGCCACAGCAGCCACTCTGCCACCATGAGGTGATAAGACCGTGGAAAGAAAACTCCATACGCTAATGATGCAGAGCAGGAAAGACTGGCCTTGAGAGTCCTTCGCCACACCTGGGACTGTCTCTCTCTGCGTTCTAATTAAGCGAAAATGCACCCTTGTGTTTTAAGCCACCGTTAGGTGGATAGCTCTTACTGGAAGCCAGAATCATTCCTGACAGACTCAAACATCACTTCTTATTCCCTGATGACCGCCACAGTGGACGCCTGGAAGGCGTGCCCAGTACCTCTGTTTTTTTTAGGAACCGATTCTAGCCCGAATGGTTTTCCTGGGAGCTTCCGTGTTACTGTAGGTAACCCTTGCCCTCCGGCTTAAGTCAATTGATCCAGAGGAAGAAATCTGGACTCAATCACAGTCCTTTTCTTAGAATTTTGGAATATTAAAACAACCTCAGCGTCTTTCCAATGGTTAAAGCTATAAAATGATTAATTCTAGGAGCTACTGGGAGCCGTGTTTTCTATCACAGAAAATGGTGGCTTGCAGCGAGACAGAGAGTAAGTGTGGACTTCCATTTCTTACAGTATGATAGATTAGATACCCTGAGTCGATTAAAACGTGAAAAAAAAAAATGCTAGATGAAATATTAAAACATGTTTCTAAACCCTCTACTGAAGTAGTTCGCAGGAAGGCAAATAATGAAGTGAAAACAAAAAATATAATGTTTTTACACAGAGCTTGGAGTCAGGCCAGCCCTAAGACAGCATTCACCTTGCGGTTCCTGAAGACCTGGTGACCTTCGGCTTCCATTTCGATGGCTGCGCTGGTTTCGGGAGTCACAGCTCTGAGCCGACTCAAGGTCAAAGCCTTCTAGGAGAACCTGGCCTGAAGCCTGGACCCCCCCACCCCCAGGAGTTACACCTTCGGAGCAATGGTGCTTGACGAACACACGTACCCTGAAAACAGGAAGGGAGGGTGCCTTGTCTGTCTTGACTCTGGCACTGGGTCTCGAAGAGAAAACCCGCGAATCGCGGCCACACGTGAGCCTTCCTCACACTGGCGTGTGTGTCACCCAGGGTCACACTATCTGAGAAACCCTTCAACTTTAAGCAGAAAACAAACAAACAAAATAGAATGTGATTTAAAAGAGTGCTGAGTAGTGACGCCCCAGGCAATTGGCAAAAGGAAACAATGTCTTTTTTTTTTTTTCTGGAGGAACATAGCTTTAACCCAGGGCTCAAAGAATTCCCACAGATGAAATTCCAAGAAATACGAGCTGACAGTCAGAATCCCAGAACACACAGCCAAATCAGACACCGCTTTCCGAACCGGCCCGTTCAGAAAATAAAATAAAATCTGCAGAGATTTCACCTATGAAATTTTTAGAGCGAGAACATTTTTAAACCATGGTTTTTATGTAACAGGAAGTAAAATAGAGGCTTGAAAATATGGAGGAATGAGAATGATTGAACATTTTTAGCAAGCACCAAGAGAACTTTTAGAAACAAAAAAACTATAGCTGAAATTAAACTCCCAAAAAATAAAGAGCAGATCAGAACAGAACAGAATTAGTAAACAAAGACAGAGCAGAAGAAATTGTCCAGAATGCAGCCTCGAGAGCAAAGGAAAAAAACAGGAGTTTTGGAAACATCACCTGAAGGTCCAACGGGCAGCCTGGCCCAGGGAGTAATTCAACAGATCACGGCGCGGGAAGTTCCATGACTGTTAGCAAACACCACCTCAACTCTAGGAATCTAACGAATTTCATGCACGATCAATGAAAACACGCCCACACCTGGACTCACACCAACACGACTGCAGAAAATCAAAGGCAGAGAGAAGGAAGCCCGAGAGACGATGCAGAGCGAAGTCTCTGTCAATTAACGGCAAAAAAAAAAACGAACGCAAAAAACAGTAATGATGAGAGAAATACCCATGCAGCTGCAATTCTACACCAAGCAAAACTATCACTCGAGAATAAAAGTGAAATTGTCAGACAGGTGAAATGAGTATCGTCAAACGAAATAAGAGAATTTACCACCAACAGATCCTCTAAAGTCTACAGGATGCTCTGAGGCAGCAAGATAATTATCCCAGGTGGAGGGTCTGGTCTATGCTAATAGAGGAGTCAATAAAAAGAATGTTGATACCTAACGACACCTAATACGCGCGTTTAAATGAAAAAAATAAAGCACTAACATTACGTACTCACAAGAGTATACGTGGAGAGAGGTGAATGAATTACAGTGTTCTAGGCCCTTGCATTATAATAAAGAATAATGACAGTTCGGAGCATTAGGGTTAATTAAATGCACACATTAAAATATCTGGGGTAAGCATATAAAATATAACTCTCAAGCCAGTAGAAGGAAAAAATGGAATGAAGAATAACAACAACAATAACAAATCTTCACTAAAACAAGAAAAATACAAGGTAAAAAAGAAAAGCACAAATTATATATCCAAAACTGTCAATAAAAATTACAACAAATATAGATTGAACATTTCAATTAATAGACAAAGATGGTCAGAATAGTTTTAAAAAAATTGGTCACGTGTAGTTTGAGAGACATCACTAAAATGTGATGACGGATCATTTAAAAGTTAAAGAAAAAGTTATACCGAATAAATACTAAAACGATTCTGCTGTGAGGATAGTAATAACAGAAAAAAAAAAAAAGACTTCGAGACGAAACAGATGAAAATGTCTCCTACATAAAGATAAAATGTTTAGTTCACCAGGAGGTTAAAACAATTTTATAAGTGTCAGCTTTTACTAGCGTAACTTCAGTAAACTAAAAACTTAAAAACTACAAGGCAAAATCGCAAATCCACTGTCATAGTGGGAAATTTTTAGCCCCTTAAAAGTTTTTTATATACTATAAAGTTCACTTTTTTCGGTGTGCGGTTCTAGGAGACACGCATTGTTATATAACCACCACAATAATCAGGATATAGGACAGTTTCATAACTCCAAAAAATATCTTTCAACAATTGATAAGTCAGACACATGAACCAAAAAGCTAATAAACTCATATATAGGATATTACACCTCAGGCTGGAAAACTCTTTCGAGCATTATCCCAAGCACAGTGGGACATGTGTAAGAACCGGTCACCTGCTAAGTCATAAAACAAGCCTTTCCGGTTTTAAAGAACTGATATGATACAGATCGTATTATCTGACAAACACACAACTAGGTCATAAAAGTTTCTTGAAGAGAACTAGACATTCTCCGCATAACTGGAAATATAAAACACTTCCCAATATCCCATAGATATTAAAAATGACAGTAGATGTAAGAAAATATTTAAATCCTCTTAACGCCGCGAGGTGTAAAATCAAGGCAGGGCTACGGGGAGGGGCGTCTCCTCGCCTCTTCCGGCGTCCTGCGCACCTGCGCACCTGGCTCACCTGCTCACCTGGCTCACCTGCTCCCCACGCACCTGCTCGCCCCGTCGCTCCCATCCCCACATCTCCCTGTGCATGCTCGGACCCCGCTCTGCCCCCCCCCCCCCCGTAAGGCCCCTTGCGGTCCCACCGGCACACCTGGAAACCCAGGCGAGCCTCCCATCTCGAGCTCCTGCACACCTGTGTGATGTATTCACAGGGTCTGGGATGACAAAGGGGACGTCGTGGGAGCACGGAGAGGGATGTTCTTAAACCAACCGCAGGGCCCGCCCCTCACCCCATCCAGATGTTCGCCCGCCCGAGGCCGCGTGAGCCGGTACGAGCCGCGACCCGTGGAGGCCGGTTCTCGCTGGCTCCCTACCACCCGGCATCCAGAGTCCTGCCGGGCTCACGGTTTCACCGACCGGACACATCGACCGCTTCAGGGGCATTTGCTAAGCATCCTCAACTCGATCACCCACACTGAGGCCAGCGCCTAAAAACGCCTGGGGAGCGAAAGCCCGACCGTTCGGAAGCACCCCGAAACGTATGCTGCCGCTTCTCCAGCAAGCTCCCCAACCGCGTGTTTCTGAGGCGATTAAGATGAACTCAAATTATCAGGCTGCGGCGACCTGACAGCGTGGACGGACCGGATGACCCGCGGGAGAAGAACCTCCCGAGCCGTCCTGCCCACCCCTCGTCCTGAGGCTGCAAACTCCGTCAGGGCGGCCGCCAGTTCCGCCTGTGCGGGTGGACGCTGCGCCTGGAAACGGGCCGGCAGCTCGCGCGGCCCGACGACCGTCGGGGCTGCTGTCTAAGAGTCTTGCCAAGGACACATGTCCTAGCGCAACAGTTAGGGTGCCAATACGGAAAACACGCAAAACGGGGACCCGAGTCAATGGAAGTTTACCTCATCCTAAATATATTCCCACTTCAAATTCCGTTGAAGAACTGTTTTAAGGTAAAAGGAAAAAAAAAAGCCGAAATCATCAAAGTGAAGTTGAGAGAGGAAATGCATCGCCATGTAACTGACGTGGTCGTCCTAGAAGCCGCCAGGGCCCGGGCCGACCGGTCACAAACCTGGCCAACGAGCGAGCTCCGCTGCCCGCTGGCCGCGTCCAGGGCGGGTGATGACGAGGGCACCCGCGGGGGGCCTGAGCGCGTGTCCTGAAACCACGACACCCGCTGCACCCCGGAAACGGCACCCCGCTCCCCGGCCTGGCACGACACGGCGCCGTCCCGGCCCCCGCCCCAAGGACGGGCCGCTGCAGGGGTTCTGAACGGCTGAGTGGCGAGACACACCGAGCTCTGCACGCTGTCCGGGACGGTCGTCGCCTGGGGCCCAGGCAGCGCTCGGTGACTCGTGGACGGTGCAGGTGACAGCAGCGGGGGGGGGGGGGGGGGCGGTGTTCACACATCAAGCATCCGAAGGAACGAACGTCCAGAACCGAGCGGCTCCCGGGCCCCAGACTCAGCGGGAGGCTCAGTTTCCGCAACGCCCGTCCCTCTCCCCGGGCGACTTCGGGATCCCGACAGCGTCCGGGTCACCGCCGGCCCCGCTCCGCGGTCGCGTCCCGCGTGAGTCTGTGCCCCGCGGGGACAACCGGAAGCAATGCTGGCACTTCTGTTCTCTCCTCACAAGCGCTCGGCATCCGCTCCTGACGGCCCCGAAAATAAAGCCAAGGCTGACACTTAAAAAAAAAGTTCTCCTAGCTTACAAGAGACCAGCACAGGACAGTTACGGGTCCCTGCCTCCCCCTGCCGAGATCAAGGGACGGCACTGCCTTGGGCTTTTACGTCCTTGTGTAATATTTAATGAAATGCCCCGTTCCTACTGGTTTACGTACTGGAGCACACTAATTTTAGAAAACCGATTAGCTAGTTCTTTGTAACAGTATGTTATTGTAGCTAAGGTCAAATTTTTCACTGAAACTATGGCAACAACACCCCGGTATTCTCTGTCAACGAGACCGAAGCAAAGTTCTCGAGCGAGAGGCCGCCCCTTGACGGCGACACCTGGGCCGGGTCGTTCTGCCTTCTGCCTGTACCTGAGACGCCAGCCAGGCTTCTGCAAAGAGTTACAGCCCAAGTCCAAGTGAGCTGATGGATACATGTCATCCCGGAGGACATTTTTAGACACACATAATTTTAGCAGGCACAAAACATCCAGACATTTCAGAGCACCTAAATTGGAACTCACATGTACTCAGAAAAATGCCAGATGAAAAAGAAAAGAACTTTCACATCTCAATCAGGGGGATAATTGCTCGGTTTATTTTTCTCAATTATTACAACGGCTCAGATTGGAGGTTTTTCTGCACTAACCTCCAGCGACAGCTTTTGCAAAGGAAGACAGGACTGACTCTTCGCAGGGACACGTTCTTCTCCCTGCACCTGGGCCACTCACCACTCCCCTCCCCAAACCAGTGCCACGGGATGCACGCACACTGTCTGCTCCGAAGGGATGTGCTGGCCTCTCGCCTGGGAGAGAGGCCCCCACCCTTGGCCAGCACGTCCCTTCTCCCGGGAGCTCATCTGTCCTCAAAACCAGGGTGAGAACGTCACTGCGCAGGCCGAGTGGCAGGAACCTACCAGAAACACACGATGGGGGGAGGGGGGCTCTCTAGAGCATGGCGGATTGGCACTGTTGTCCTGCATCTGTCGGGAGCGGCCGGAAGGCCTGTCAGGGTCCAGACACCCACGGCGCCCTCTCTCCAGGAGGCTGGTGCTTGTGTCCGTGAGCAAGGGCCACCATGTCGAGCAAACACCCCGTCGGGAGCTGATCGAGGCCCGCGCACGTGCAGAGGAGGCCTGACGTCGCCCCTGCAAAGGGCCCCAGGAGCCGGAGCGCCCTCTTGATCAGGAGGGACCAAGGAATTCAGAAAGATTAAAGCGTGTCTGGCTACGAACACCTCCACACGCTCTGCACTCTGAAACCTTCGGACAGACACGTCCGTGTTTTATAAGATGGCAAGGGCTGTGTTTGATCTTCCTAAAAGAGCTGATGGCAAATTTAGTCACCTCGGCTGCTCAGCTACCGTGTGCAGAGCGCTTAGCCTGAGCCAGGCCTGTCGCCAACTGCATGGCCCCATCCAAAAGCAATCTCCTCGGTCCCAGGCTGTCACCAGGCGGGGAGGGTGAGTGTCTGGCCCGTGGTCACGGAGCCGATCAGGGGACCTGAGCCCGTGACCCCGGAGCCAGCTCTCCCGACCGCAACACCTCCCCCCCCCCATCAGAACCAGATTCGGCAGGATCTCTGCTTCTGCCTTTGTAAATGTTTGTTCACCTTTTCAACTATTCAGCAATTCCACCCCTCCGCTACTCCGCAACGTTCTTTACTAACCGGACTGGACACAGCATCTCCCCCGCCCCCCGAGCCCTGCTCGTCGGGACCACAGGCGGGGCTCCCCGGGGAGCTCAACCGGAAGGAACAGCGGGGTCTACCGTGGGAACACACGGATACTCAGAGCCCAAGGGACCGCCTGGCTCACCCCGTCCCGGAGCCGCCCTTCCCTCCCCCCAATCCCTGACAGGTGGCTGGTCCCCTGGGATGAGGGGAATCTTGGTCACCTGACGCAGGCTCCTTCCGGGAGCGAGCCCTCAGCCCTCAGTCAGACGCAGTTCCTGGAGTCCAAAACTGTCCCCCACATTCATCCGAGGCCCTAAGTCTCTCCTTTTCCGGGCTCGGAACATCCCTCATCCCCATGGGAAGACCGCCGCCCGCTGTCCGGAGGGCTGGGGTCGGCTCGGCCGCTGGTCAGAGATGCAGATGCTCAGGCCTCGGCCAGACCCGGGTCAGAACGTGCGTTTCCACAGGGCGCCGGGGGGGGGGGGGGTCCCTCCACACATCTGGGTTCCAGGAGCAACGCCTCAGATGCGTCTTCTAGGTCACCCCACAAATCCCCAAGAGCCTCCCACAGCCTGGGGGGCAGGTGTTCCCCGCCTCCCAGGAGGCGAGCGCGGCAAGCGCAAAGCCGTAAACCAGCAACGGGAGCCAACGCTTCACCTGCGGCCAGCGACCCCGGGGAGGGCTGAACGCGGACGGGCTCCCTCGACCCTCACAGAAAACGCTGCGGGGCACGACTCGCGGTCTCCCCAGACGGGAGGTGCGGGAAGGCAGGCGCGCGCGGTTAAACGGCGTGTGCCGGGGACGTGGGACACAGAGCGGTTGGCCTCAGCGTCCGGCGCAGCGGGCGGCCGACCGACGCGGGGGGAGCCCGGCTGCTTCGGAGGGGATAACCGGGCCCCGGAAGCAGGACCGAGCTGGGGAGCCCCTCTCGGACAGAAAAGGGGCCCCGGCCCAGGGCACGCGGAAGCACCGCGGGCCTGGCCGGGGCCGGGAACCTGGAGCGGCGCCCGCAGCGGGGCCGGGTGGAGGGGGGTGGGGGGTGCGGGCAGGCTCGGGCAGCGCCCTGCCAGCCCCAGAGTGCGTCCGGCACCCTACGCCCTCTGGGGAATGAGCCGTCCTCAGCTCTGCACTGACGCCCCGGGTGGCAGGCGGTGGGGGCCGCGGCGGCCCCCCGCAGAGCAGGGCTGCCCCTGGGGCTCGTCCCAAACGCGAGGCTCTCGGGCGCTCGCTGTCCAGCACAGGCATGGAGTCCTGGGACCACCCCCCTCGTCCCCTCTCGGCTTCGTTCCCACTGGGCAAGAGGCCCTCTGAGCGGTGGACTCACACTCATGCACTCACGTGGCTGAGCGGAAACCCTGGAGCCTCGCGGACGTGGGTTCGAGTCCCGGGTCCAGCTTGGTTACTGCCCTCCCCAGGTTCGGGGCGCCCACGTGTACGGTGGGCAGATACCACTGCTCACGGCATAGAGACACTCCGACCGGCAAGACCAAAGCCAGCCCACGACCCCGCCGGGGGGCCGGCCGCCGAGGAGGGCCATGCTCACACGGTGAGTGAAGCCCAGGATGTCAACACTAGAGGGAGAAACACTGGGGTCAAGGAGAAGACGCCCTCGGAGGACGAGGCTGATGCGCTCTCCAGGCAGAAGGCAGGTCAAGCGCAAGAAACCTTTTCAGAACCCGACACAGGTTGTTTGGGGAGAGATTACGGGACAGCGTACGGCATCCGTGTAAAAATAAATACACAAATGAACATATAGAAATTCTGCCAACAGTTGACCTAAATTATCATCAGCAAAAACACGCTGCACTGCTAGAACCAGGAGCAGCGAAAACCATTTCAGAAAAAAAAGAAACACTAATTCCTTCCCAACCAGCTTCTACCTAAAGACCAGCCTCACGCCAGCACGAGGCCAGGTGTGCAGGCCAAGCCCTGGTCCCCGCAGACGCTCGAAGCACAGCTGAGCAGGCAGAGAGGACGGTGTGACCAACACCGCACCCGGGTGGGCGGTCAGCGCGGAGCCCCACTGCACCACAGAAAACGCATCCTGTGAAAATGCATCTCGGGATGACACACGTCGGGGCAGCAGAGGAGGAGATTCAGAAATCCAACGGCTCCGTGAAGGAACGCTTCGAGGCCGCCACCCGGCCACGGGCCCTCCGGGGCGGGTGTCTCACGCCACGCTGTCTGGGTGCCCATCCTGGTTCTGCCACTTCTGCGCAGCCTTGAGCCGAACATGACAACTTGGGTGACAGTTTCCTCTTCTGTCCCCGGAGGGCAACCCTGGACCGCGCTGCAGCTGCCTGCGGCGTGGCTGAGGGCTGAGCACTGACGGACGTAAAGGGAACCACAGAAGATCAACAAACAGGTGGATTCATGCATGAAGGTGCCCTACGCGGTGCTCACTATCATTCGCGTTTCTAGAAAACAGGTGATCCTTAATGACACAGGGCGATGGAACCGAAAAAATACGTTTTTAAGCCCTGGCCCAAATACAGCCTAAATGAGAACGTGGGGGGTCGGGGTGAGCCCCCATCCCAGCGACGGCACGGGACTGACCCCCGACTCAGGAGGTTCCGTAAGCCTCCGAGTCCCACATCAGAGCAGGAGGGAGAGCATCAGGGGCTCAGGCAATTCGCCGCACGTCAGCGTCCTGGAGACGGCGTTACAAAACCTTCTGCCAAAAGTCCTCGCTCGACCCCTGCGGTCTGCCTTCGGGACCACGTCACAGCTGACACGCGACCCCGCCACACCTGCCCTCGGCGGAGGAAACCACGTCGGCGACGCTGAGATTCGACTACAGGACGCGGTAAACACACCTGTTGTCCTAACGCACCCCATGCACGTACAGCTGAAACCGGTTCTCCGTCAGCAAATGCAAACGCATCGTTCCAGATGCACAGGTATAAAACAGGAGTCTGGGGTCCCCTTTCTGTGGGTGACGTGGGTATCCAGAAAGCAAGCTGTCCAGCAGGTGCAGGCAAGCCTCAGCTCCCCTGTGCCCCCAGGCGGGACGCCCAGCGCCTGCGGGCAAGCCTCCGGAAGCCGGGCAGGCCGGCAGGAACCCAGCGAGGGGCACGAGGCAGTGTGTGGGGCTCCGGCAAAAGCAGGCAGCAGGCGTCGGCCCGCGGTTGTGTAACACGCTGAGCGCGTTCTGCGCTGCTCGGGAAACGGACTCAAATTACAGTGTTCGTCCCTGTAAGTGGAGTCTGTTGGTGCAGGATGGAGATAAACGGGTAAATCTGAAACGAAGATTATAAAACAACCTGCTAATCTTTTTATTAAATTTGAATTGATGCTGAGAATACACTACAAAGCAGCTGCGTGCGCGTGCGCGCGCGTGCACACACACGTGCACACACACACACACACACACACACACAAAACCTTCACCACGCCTCAAGGCACATCCTTGACAGGTGCCTTAAATAGACTGGCTTTTCTGCCTCATTTCACAAGACAGGCAGAAACGAAGCCCTGTGCCCTCACTGCAAACGGCCCATCGCGGATTAGAATCGAAAGAACAAACAAAATTTGAGAGAGGCCCTTCCCTCCTGCATGTGGGTATTTAAAGCTAAACGTGATACGGGCTCATTCCTCGCATGCCTCGCCGAGAGGAAAAGAAGAAGAATGTCGCTTAGCAACAGTTACGACGACGTGCAGCCAGGGGGGCGGCTCGCGAGGAAACTGAGCCACTGAGCTGGGTTTGGTCACCCCCGTCCGGATGCCCCGGCGCCTGGCTTCGGCCCCTTCTGGCCTCAGAGGGCAGCCTGTGTCTTTCTTTGTGCCCATCCGTCTCACCTCGATGAAGACCTGGAATCCCGAAGATAGAGAAGCTTCTGGATGACGCGAGGCTCCGGGACAGCAAAGCCTTCTCGTCATGTGTTAACCAGCCTGATGGCCAGGCTTCAAGCCGGAAAGGACCTTGGACAGTCATTTCACCTAAACCCCATTTAACGGATGGAGAGCTGAGGCCTGGAGAGATGAAATGACCCCCCCGCTCGGTCCCGGAGCGGCTGGGGGCGGACGCTGGGCTGGACACAGGTTCTCGCGTCTGATGGTGCTGTTCGCCCAGTGCTTGCGGTCCCCTGCGTCCCCTGAGACCCACGTCCTACCTCGACCTAACCTGCAAGCGAGACGATGATCAGGTAAGTAGGTTGCTGGCTACTTATCAGCTACTTATCACGTGATCATAAACACTGCCAGTCGTAGTTGAGGCGCCCTTCGGAGCCGCCGGGAGGTTCGAGGCCGAGTCGGGAAGCGTGCACGGGATGCGAAACCCCACTTCCCCCGGGAACCAAGCCGTCTGCTTCATCCATCGGCTCCCGAACAGGTGGGCTGACAGCGCCTAGTCCAGGACTAGGAAAGGAAGGTCCAGAAAAAATGAAAAGGCCCCGCGTCTGAGCCTCCAATTCGCAGCGATGCTTCAGGTCCCAGAGTGGCTTGCCGCCAGGGTCATCCTGAGACCACGATTCCCGGCTGTCACTGGTTTAAGCGGGACAGAGGCTGAATGGTCAGGAGTCTTCAGCCAACGTGCTGCTTGGGCGAGGGCCGGAGGCTGGGTCAACGGCCCCAGGACGAGCAGGTCCTCGTCCACACCATGAACAGGATTCAAACCGTGTTGCAGGCAACACGCCACGTACCCCGCAGCTCGTCCTGGCAGTGGCTAAAAACGCAGTCACCGGAGTCCAAGGCGTCCATCTTCCCACGTGGCTTTCTGCCTCATCTAAATGGTCCCAAATTAAAGCCAGGAAGAGCCTGGGCATGATGCCAATAACTCGGCCCATTCTCAGCCAGAGACTGGAGGTGGCGAGGGCCCCGGCCTGACCCCAGGTGTGGGGACGGGTCCCTGGGGCAGAGGAGCAGGACGCACCAGTCCTGGGCTTTTGGAGAGGCCTCTGGCTCGACTCTGACACGAGTCATGGGACTTGGGGCCAGACGCTCAACCCTAGTCAGCCAAAATGGCCCCCAGTGTCAGACAGATGCTCCCCGGGCTGAGGCGGCGTCGCGAAGCTCAGGCAGAGAAGGCCCGTGAAGAGCGTCCTCATCCGCTTGGCCCAGCGAACCGCGGGATTGCAGGGGCAGCTCTCGCACCTCGCAGGAAGGCATCTCACCTGCTTCGCTTCCACCTGCGCGTAGACGGCTGCTGTGCGGGCAGCGAAGCGCTCTGAACGAGTTGCTCAGAGACCTTCGCCGCGTCTGGGCACTGACTTCCCGGAGAACGTGTTTCTGTCCTCCTCGGAGTGTGACTGCCTGGTGCACAGGCGTCCGGCGAACGTTCGCGGGGTGAGGGACGATCGTGCCAAGACGTGCCACTTCCCGGAGGACGGGCAGTCACTCGCCTTCCAGGGCCTCCGCTTCCTCAGCTGCACCGTGGGGACATCGGGGCCCACACCCCACAGCGCGGTACGTGGATGGAGATGATCCATAGGGAGCACTTTGCACACAGTAATGCTCTATTCACGTTGGCTACTTTACCCATAACGTGAGCCTGCTTCTCCGGGAAACCCTACGACTCTGGAAGCAAAGAGGACTGTGTGTAACGCCCCCCGCCCCCCGCCCCCCACCCCATCAGCAGCCGGTGCTTAGTAGGGCCTCAATGCTTCTTGGGCTGAATACTCGTTTTCACGAAACACACGCGGTAGTGGGTGGTTGTGCTTGAAACCGGCCTGACTGGGGGAGAAAGAGGAGGCAAGGACAAGGAGGACACGCACCCGGAGCACCCGCGCTCAGCCCCATCTCTGGCCCCCGCCCCAGCTCGCCTGGCTGACCTCACGAGGCTTCCTTTCTCCTCACCTTCGGGCCCAAACTCCCCCTCCTCCCACCTGAAACTGAGTTTCCCTTCGAACAGCTTTTCTTCTGAAACCAAGGAGCTTGAACAAGGCTAGAAACCTCTCGGACTTCGGTGGCACCGAGGTGGTAGGACCCGTCCAAGACCAAGACTCTGGGGCCGAGATGAGCAGACAAGATCAGGTTTGGGGGGTGAGAACTTGACCGCTGCCCCAGTCCAAAAAATGGGGTTCGCACAACATGCGGCACAGTCGACACCGAAGCCTACCTTACCCCCCCCCCCAAAGCCCCACATCTTGTCTCTGCTCCGACGCTCTGGGGGGGCCACTGAGAACCGCAGAGATCTGCGACCGGAGCGGAGACTGGCTGCCGGTTTCCGCTTTTCTGTGTAGACGACGCCCCAGTACGCAGCGGGGGGAAGCGGGGAAGGAGGCGGACGAGGAAAAGATAATGCGGAGGAAGGACTTATTTCACGACCTGCGAAGCTTCTCTGTCCCCGGTGTCGAGCGCGGGTTTGCCATCCCCACTCGCGCAAGAGTCGGGCAGAGCCGACGCCTATCGGGGAGGAAGGAGATGCTGCCTCACCCGCCTCAGACGCGGGCGCTTCGAAGGGCACCGCGCTCGGAAAGGACGGAGCCGCCGAACTAGCGGGCACCTCGGCTCTCCCCTTCGCCGGGGGGACGCCGTCCACGGTCCATCCGGATGATGAAACGGACGTGGCTGGTGTGGGACAGGTGTGCGGCCGGTCTTTCGCTCCTACAGATGACGTCAGGGGCAGGGGACCCAGTCCGTGGAATGACGAGGAAAGCAGTTCGCTTGGAAACGTGCTTTTATCCATCAGAAAGAGGCGCATCCAGCAGTTTCCATCTTCCGCATCTGCTGTGAAGATTCACTGAGCAAGGCTCGGGTGCCGGGTACTCCGTCTGGCCCTTTACTCGCGTGATCTTCCATCCTAGGGCCTTTACAGGGAAGGAATCTTTTTCCCCCCTTTTACAGATGAGGAAACAATCTCAGAAAAATTAAGTCATCTACCAAGTCACTCGGCCTGTACATGATAAAAGTGGACCTCAAATCTGGGCCCTAGGGGTCCACAGGCATGTCCCTGTCCACAACAGCATTTAAAGACAAAGAGAGGAACAATGTATAATTATTCTCGTATCGAGAAAGGAGTCGCATAGAGGTCCTCGCCTTTCTGTCACCACTTAGGAGTACCAAGGCTCTGTACTAGGTGCTGGAAAGGAAAAGGTAAGAATAATAAAGGCTTTGCCAGCCCCCTAACCAAGGACCCAGCCCCGCGGCACTAAATCCAAAACTCATTTAATCTTCACGGGAGGCGTGTGGCGTACGACCGTCACCCCCTCCCGTTTTACACGTGAGTCGACCAGGTTCACAGAGGTTCAGCAACCTGCCACACACCGCATAGCTAAGAATCAGGGGAGCTGGGACTGGAACCCAGGAAGCCTGGTCGTAGGGCCCGTGGTGCCATCCGGTGGGGGGGCAGGTTGCAAGGGGAGCTCACAAGGTCACGGAACCAGAAGCCACAGGGAGCATCGCGTAAAGAGGCCTTCGGCTCCCACGTAAGCACAGTACGTGATGATGGCTCTCGATGCGGTTTAAGAAAGAATTTGGCAAGGAGACAATGGGAGCTACAGCAAACCCACGCGACCACACGCAGCGCGGCCGGTGGCTCAGTGAAGACTCCGCAGCCCGCCCGGCTGCTTGCCGGCATCTCACGCTTCCTGGCGTGTGCGGCACACGGCAGGGCGCGAAGGCACAGCGAGGAGGGGGGTGAGGAGGGGGCCAGGAGGGGGGCCAGGAGGGGGGGGGGCGAGGGGGGCCAGGAGGGGGCGAGGAGGGGGGCGAGGGGGGGGCGAGGGGGGGGCGAGGGGGGGCGAGGAGGGGGGCGAGGGGGAGGCTAGGAGGGGGGCGAAGAGGGGGCGAGGGGGGGGCGAGGAGGGGGCGAGGAGGGGGCGAGGAGGGGGGCGAGGGGGGACCAGGAGGGGGGCGAGGAGGGGGGCGAGGGGGGGCGAGGGGGAGGCCAGGAGGGGGCGAGGAGGGGGGCGAGGTGGGGCAAGGGGGAGGCCAGGAGGGGGCGAGGGGGGGGCGAGGGGGGGGCAAGGGGGGCGAGGGGGCCAGGAGGGGGGCCGGGAGGGGGGCCAGGAAGGCCCCCGCGCTGCCCGGCAGCCCCGTGCACCATTTCCAAACATCAAAACCACTCCGACTTTGAAATACACTTGCATGTGCAAAGGCAGAAATCCCTTCCCAAAGAGAGATTGTTTTCCCCTTGTTTTAGGGACAAAAAAAAAAGTTTAAAGTATGCCACACAAGCATCGGGGGGATGCTTTGGAAAATGTCTGACTCCCAGCTGCCCGGGTTCCAGGATGGACGGGGCCTCAGTGGCCCTGGACAGCAGGTCACCGGGAAGCGCTGCCCGGGTCCCGCCCGCGTGCACTGGGCCAGGGTTCCCGCACGGGACAGAGGCAGCGTGGCCGAAACACCCAGAGCCTGCGGGAAAGCGGGTTCTGAGCCGGGCTTCCCCGCTGGTTCTAAGCGCCTCACAACCCGGAAGCCTCTGCTGATAATTCATGGACAAAGGCAGTCAACGAATCAAGTCACTGTCGCGTGCCCACCCGCAGAACCGGGCCGCCGACGGGGTTCGGTCCTTCCCCAACGACTTCCACCGGACGGGTGAGTTTATCCCAACGCGGCCCCTCCACGTCGGCCGCTGGACAGCACCCCGGCGCCGGGCACTGAGGCCCTGTGCTGGGGAAACACAGAGCCCCGCGACCTCCCCGTGGTCCTGCTCGATGCTCTCAGAGCCACTGGTGACCTGGCACAGGGCCGTTCACGTCACCCCGGGCTCCCCCGCCTGCGTCCCAGGGCCGTGCGTGCAATGAGATCCGAGCTCTCCCCAACTCGCAGCCACCGCCGGCCGGAACTCAGCCAGCTGCAGAGCCGCGCCTGGCCCTGCGCAGTCCACAGCCGGCCGGACGCCACTGGCGGTGGTCCCCAACCTCGGCTGCAGGGGGTACTCGGCCGGGGGCTTTCAACACCACGTGCCAGTTCCATCGGGCTCCCTGGGGGTGCAGCTCAGACAGCGGCAGCTGTGAAAGTCCCCGGACACTTTCTCACACCGGACGAGTTACTGAACCCCGACCTGGGAGGGTCTGCACCCCTCACTGGGTGGACAGACCCTGTCTCCAAGAGCTTAAGTGCGCACCCAGCCCGCCACGCTCGGCCCTATAAAAGGATAAACTGAGGCACGCTCTACTGCTCAGAACAGGGAAATCATTCTCTGTGGACGGATTGTCACCCCTGGCTCAAAGCCTTCATCACCACTGCACTGAGGACCGTCTTGGAAGAAGATGTGGAGCAGGGACTGAGAAGGCAGCGGAGGCAGCAGCCACCTCGAGGTCCCTGTCACACGCGGCTTATGTCACTAACTCTCCCGTTAAACAACTCCTTCAGGTGAAACTGCTCCTCTGATGGCCTCGGGCACACGGGAGGCTCCAGCCCAGCCGTCTTCCAAGTGCCTTCTGTCCACCTGAGCGTCTGCTCTCTATGTTATTCTAATTTCTTTAGCTTTTATCCAAAAAAAAAAAAAAAGTTTCCAAATCATCTATCAATAAGAAATTACAACTCAAACAATATAACTGGCAAACAGCAAGTTGGAGCCCTCTGGAACAAGGCCACCAGTCAAATACCTGACCTGGTCAACTACGTCAACCCTGGCTGTCTGCGTCACCGGGGAACCCTTCAAAACGTCAGCACTCAGGCCCCGGCCTCCACGGCTTCACTTGAGACGTCTGGAGTTGGGCCCCAAGCACCTATTTAAAATGTCCCCCAGATAACTACTCCGCAGCTGAACCGCTAACTGCCATGGCCACAAAGAAAAAATGTTTATCATCTTAAGATACATTGTAAACACCTCCTGGAATAAACCAAGCTACCTCCCAAGGAAGACACTAAATGCAGGAAGCCTAAAAAAAAAAAAAAAAAAAAACAGCCAACATGGCAGGAAGGCTATAACCCAAAAAGTAAGAGCAATAAAGAACTCGCCCCGGCTGAGGTGTCTGAGAACATCAGAGCCCCAAAGGGGCAGCAAGGTCTGCTGAAATAACACGTTCCCTGTGATAGATCCACACGTAACTCCTCGGTCGGAGACGCGGCTGCACGAACGTGAGGCTTTACGCCGAACTGGCCCTTAACCGACCGAACGCAATCGACAAACCAGAGTCATTCCTGCGAAAGTCGTTCTCGCCTTGACACTGACCCCATGCATTTTCCAGAGGTCGTAAAGCTCAGAAATCACGCTTTAAACATATATACGGAAATAAACCTACGATTGCTTAAAAAGAAAACAAAAAAACCACGCGCCACGGCGGCACGGATTTTCGAGCGAGGCGAGCTGCCCACTCCAGCGAGCGCGGACTCACCTCGGAACTTCTTGGGTGGGTTGTTGAGGTCCCCGGCCTCTGGCTGCACAACGCAGCGATCGTCGACCAGCCTGCAAGGACGACAGGGATCAGTGCTGCGTCAAGACACGTCTGAGAAAATGAAACCCGAAGCGCCAACCGAAAGCAAACACCCGGGGCCGCTCCTGGGCGAAACCGGGACGGCCGAACTGTCCCGCCGGGCGCTGTTCGCAGGAGGGTTTCCCGGGCAGGAGCCCGGACCTCGTCTGGCAGCCCACGTCTGCTTCTGCCTCGGCCACCTCACGCTGCCGCCTTTGGTGGCGCCTCTCCCCAGACCCCTCCATGATAGACTTGGGCATGGCAGGCGATAATGCTGAGCCCACCCTGCGCCAGACCCTAGAATCTGGGGATGAGGAAGAGCTAGGCCCCTGTCCTCAGGGCGTTCAAGGCTAGAGCAGGAGCCACTAACTGGGCCAGAACATGCCCTAAGGGCTGTGAGAGAGGGAAGAGCAGCAGCGGCCAGGAACTAACTGCGCCCGAGGCCCTGGGAGCCGCTGCTGGCGGGAGGCCCTTCTGCAAGCACAGGAAGCCGAAGGAGGTGGGAGGGGGATCCGCACAGGCAAACGCAGGGCGAGACCCTCAGGAGACAGTGCGAAACGCTGGCCGCCGTCGGCCTGGAGGTGGGGGCGTCCGCTAGAGGAAGTCCTGACTGACCGGTCTGACGCGCCCGCCTCCCCCAGAAGAACCGAGAAAGCCGGTTTGTACCAACGTCATCGCAACAAAAATGACTTAAAACGCATACATCTGCTTTTGGACAGATGAAGAAACTGAGGCTCTGAGAACTTTAAGTGGCTTGTCCGCGTCCCCGGCTGGGAGGACCGGCTCATATTCCGAGGGACCGGCAGACGCTGCTCTGAGCTCACACTCTCTCGTTTCCCAGGGTGTCTTCCCCAGAGCAGGGCGGCATTCAGACCCGGCCAGCGCTGTCCCTGCTCCTTCCTGCAAAGTCCCCTTTCGCCTCCTAAAGTCCCGCCTGTCCCTCAGGGCCCTGACTCGGGCCTCCTCCCCCTGGGAGCCCCCAGGCCCCTCCTTCCTGCTGCGGGCTCTCTCTGCCCCTCCCCCACCCTCCCTGGTCCTCCCAGCCTCCTGGGCTACAGCACACAGGGTGCTCCAGGCGATGAGCCTCTGCGGACAGAGAGCCCGCTCTGTGGCCCGGAGACGCCCGGGGCTAGGACAGTCTCCTGCCCAGGCCAGGGGTCCCCTATCCACTTGTGGGTGAAGCCGGAGGTCCGGAGTGGCCCACCTACCAGCCATCTGCCCCCCTGGGTTCCAAGATACAGACGTCTCCCCTCCACGGGAGGGGCCGTGCAGCCCGTGACCTGGGTTTTCATGCAAAAATCAAGAGTGGAGTGTGCTTACATAAAACTCCCCCGTGAGCCCCTCCGAGGGCCACCGCGGTGGAGCCACGCAGCCTGGGGTGGGGGAGGGGCGCTGGGAATCCAGTGTGGGGCCCGGTTAATCAAACCAAAAGTCCTCAAACCAGGAGGAAGGGCTGTGAGGAAGGGCCCAGTCGAGACCAGAAGGCAAATGACTTGTAGACGGCACTCGGCCACCTGAGTCACTTCACTGCTGCCGGTCTCCGGGCTGCTCGGTCGGGAGACATCCATCAGACTCTCCGCTCCTCGACCTCACTGCCACCAGGAGGCCCTGTCCCCCAGGCCCCCCGAAGCTGGGTTCAGGGACGGCCCGAGGACCTGAGTTATCTAACGGTCTCCGCAGGGGGCCCCGAAGCCTGACCGATGCTGCCCGCACACGGCACGTCGTTCTCAAGCTCCGCGCATCAACGGGCCGCTCGGAGGGAACCGCCACCTACGGAGCCGGAACCGGGCTGGGGAGCCCGCCGGGGGCCGAGTCCCGCGGTGACCGGCAGTGGGTCGCTCCCTGCCGCCCGTAAACGTTCAAAGCAGTAAAAGGAAAAAGAAGCTCAAGCTCGGTTTTATAGCAGTGACCGTCGGATCTGACATGCGGGGGATCGCGAGAAGAAAATACTGACCCGAAGGAAGCATTTGAGCCCCAAATTCCAAGAGGTGCCACACTGATGCCAAAGACGGGGGAGGGGGGACCTCATCGCTCAGTTGTGACGCTGGAGGGAAGCGCTTACGAGGAACCGTCCCTTGCAGGAACCCCCCAAGCGGGCGCCCTGGAAGGGCGGGGGCGGGGCACCAGGATCTCACGGTTGACTGAGGGTGGGGGCAGGGCCCCAGGGGACCCATGAGGCCCGCGGCACGGCCGACGGCGTCCAGACGGGCGCCGCGGGCACACGGTCGGGAGGGCACAGGCAAGTCACCCGCCGCGGGCGCCGTCCGCAGCCCTGGTCCTGCAGGCCCGCGTGTTCCCGCCTGTGGAACCGTGGGGTGCCGCCGCCTCTCTGGGGCGCAGCGGTTTCGCCTCCACGGACGGCGAGAACGTCAGAGCTCGCTGTCGGAGCTGTGCGGGGACGGAGGGGTGCGGGGTGGGCGCTCAGCGCGGAGCCCCGCGCCGCAGACGCCCACAGAACTGGCCACCGCTGCTGGCACCGCGGGGAGAGCCCGCGCCGGGGCCGGAGGGGGCCAGCGG
This sequence comes from Rousettus aegyptiacus, assembly GCF_014176215.1. Lineage (NCBI taxonomy): Eukaryota > Metazoa > Chordata > Mammalia > Chiroptera > Pteropodidae > Rousettus > Rousettus aegyptiacus. The sequence continues at coordinate 157,634,430 of NW_023416307.1, forward strand.
TCAAGCGGACACGAGGGACGTGCAGGCGGCGCAGGCCTCTGCCAGGAGCCGCAGAGGGCGGACTGCGAGGGGACGCCCTCCGCACAGCGAGCTCAGGGAAAGCGCGGAGACGCGCTCGCCCGGTCTGGTGACCGGGCTCGTGTGGGGGACTCCTTCCTATCCAGCGACGTCAGGGAACGAAATTCTCGCACAGCGAGGTCCCGCTGAGACACGATCCGACGGCTGAAATTCCTCGCTCCTTGACTGGGGTAAGGGGCATGGGAGGCCGGGAACGGTCACTCTGCACAAACTCCAGACGACGAGACTCTTTAAATAATGCTGTGGTTAAAAGCAAGGTCCCCAGAGAAGCTGCTGGCCTTCCTTCCCCTCATCTATCGGAGACCAGCCCTTGCCGAATTCAGCAATGCCACCCCAGGGCCTAATTACGCCTCTCCACACAGACACAATATGGGCCATTCCAGGGCCTTCCAGAGCATTCCGGAGCTAGCCATCTCGACTCTCCGGTCTGTTGCTGCCGCCTTTGGAGCTGTTTTGCCTCCCACTTCCTCTTCTAGACAATGGGAGGAGGGAGAAGATCATGAAATGAGTTCATTAAGGTATATATATGTGTGTGTATATATATGTATATAGCATTTAACAGTTGGACAAAAATGGTAGAAAGTAGAAAAGAGCAAAAATCTGACTTACAGAACTCTGTGCAGCTTGTAACTTTCAATTGCACACAGCGATTAAAGCAGAAAATGTTCTGCTCCAAAGAGATAAGCATCGGAGAAGTCTCGGCTCATGTGACAAACAAGTTCCCCTCTGACAATAGAACGTTTATGCAGCGAAAAAGCACTTCTTTGGGTCTGTAAACATGAATCTTAAGTTTTATCCCATACACTTAGCATTTTCCTTCTATACGAAGGAAGAGAAAATTATAATAAATTGTGACTTGACATGGGATTTGGTATTCACGATTCCAACCGCCCCACAACATTCTTATCCAGGAAAATCGGGTTTTCAGCTGATGCCATGACGTCTTAGAGCCTGCCACACAGGAAATGAGGTGTTCTTACCCCAACGTGCTAATGAATCCATTTGTCGATCCCTCCGCATACAGAGAACAAATGTCTCCAATGTGTAGGAAACTAGACATCTTGTCGGACATGTCTTTCTCGAAAATCCTAGACAAAGTAAAATATGCAACATTATTAGAAGGAAAGAAATGCTCAGAGCAAGGGGGGGGGGGGAGTCCCTGAGAGTTGGCTTCGCTTAGCTCACTTTTCCAAAGCACCCCACTTAAAAGCCAAATTCAAATGAGTGTGACAGGCAGGCAATTAAGTGAGCCAAGCAAGGCCACATGCAACCACATTTCCCCCATACGTTATTGAATTTCAGGATATTCCAAGCACAATAACACTTGTTTCTAACACAACCACGCCCAAATCCGACTCTGCTTGAGGACCCTCCGTGTTACATAGCGACTGTAAAGGCTGCAGGGAAGTCGGCCAAGAACTTGGCCGTGATTGCGGAGTTGGGAAGTCTGACCCATGAAACAGTAACATTCTCGATCTGCCTCGGGAACGTGAAGTCTGAAGGAAACACCTGTAGAACTTGGGTCTGGTGGAGCCAGGGCCGAGGAGCTAAGGCAACAAAGTGAACTTACTAAGAGGAAACCTAGTAACAAACACCACGAGCCCTGACAAACAGCCCTTTAAGAATTCCACACCCGGACAAGCCTTTCCCAAACATTAGTTTCAGTCTTGCTTTCTCATCCTTTACCAAGAAACACGTGCAGAGAGAGAAAAGACCCATGCCCTCGTCCGAAACCTTTCTAATGCAGGTAAGGATAATAAGGCTGAAATCAATTAAGAAGCTGGGTCAGGAGTGCACACAGCTGGGTAGGGGCAGTCCTAGAAGAGGCTGGTAAGTTCGAGGAGATCTCTACATAGCCCAGAAATCATCACACTTACACACGCACGCATGCACACACACACACCAACAAGAACATCGACCTGACTCAGAGAAACAGCTGTCATCGAGGTCATAAATATTGAAGAGCGGAAGCCGAGTACAAATAGCTAAACTGACGTTGGAAATGCACTCAGTTCCGTGGGGAGACGGGGTGCTCGTGTGGGCTGCGGGTGCCTCCCCATCTGCTGTGTAGATGCCCCAGGTAACCCAGGTCTCCCCACAACCTCGTCTGCAAGCCCAGACTCCCCGAAGCAGCTCTCTCCACGGCGTCGCTCATGTCCCCCTGCCAGAAACCCTTCACCCCGCAAAGCCACGGCCGCTGCCAGGGCGTGGAGGGGCCTGCCGTCCTGAAATTCCCTCTTGGTGCTGAGTTGTCTTTGTGGAAGAATCACGCAGTGAGGATCGGCGCGAAGGCTCGGGGAGCCCGTCAGAGACCTCAGATCAGTGCGTGTGAGCGGCAAGGAGACGCCGTGCATCCCCGGCATGACCCAGACGCCGCGGGAGACAGCAGAGGCGTCGCGCTGGCCGTGACCGGCGTGTGGACCGGCCCAAACCCTCCCCGCATGGAGCCGGCCGCGGGGAACCCAGGGCCGACGCAGATGTCCGCAGGGACACCTGCCGGGCCCGCCCTCCAGAGCCAGGTCACGTCTTCCTGACGGGGCGTCTCACACTGGACGGCAAACCGGTGTTCCCAGCAACATCCGAAAGGCCGCCCCACGGAGCCGGCCGTGGGCATTCCCGCCGCCCCAACGCGCGCGCACAGGCGAAGCTTCATCAACAGCGTCAGGAAGCCGGCGCTGCTGGGACCGGCGACTGGAGAACAGGTTCGCTTGGCGTTCGGAGCCGGCCTCCCGGGAGGACCCTGGAGAGCGGCTGAGCACGGGGAGCAGGGGTGAAAATGGGGAGCAGGGGCCAGGGCGGGGAGCAGGCGGAGCGCCTCACCCAGCACGCCCGCCTCGCCCCCGCTGGGCCTGCCTTTCCAGTGGGCACTGGGCCCCGACGGACACCAGGCCAGGAAACGGCTGAGTGACCACTGTTTCTCACATCCTCCTCGCCGCCTGGGCACCTGACGGAAAGGCGCCAAACGGGAAGACGGGGACACGAGTCGGTGTCCCGGGATGACGAAGCGCGAGGTGCCCGGCGCGGCCCGCAGCGGCGACGCCCGCAGGGGACCAGACGCCACGTCTCCCCCCGCGCAGCCGCCCCCGCCGCTGCTGAGGGTCACGGCAAACGCCTCCCAGGCGGCCCCGCAAGCGTCCATCCTCCTGCCCGGCCCTCCAGGCGCCTCCCCCCGTTCCCCTTCCACTGCCGGGGAAAGCGAGGCAGCAGGGGGGTGGGGGGGGGACCAGTCGGACGTGATGCCCAGGCCCGTGCGGCTCGAAGCCGAGCGTCCCACCCGCGCTGACCCGGCGCGGCCGACAAGGGCCGGCCTCGCCCCCGGGTGGGGAGGGCGCGGGGCGCTGATCTCACCGTCCCCTCTCCCGACCGCCCCGCCTCTGTGCTCCCGAGTTTCTCTACCGCGGCCGCATAACCCTTCGATGAGTCAGAAATAAATATCGAAGTATCTTCTTCCTGACCAGCGTGCTTATTAAGCAGACAACTGAATGCGCGACCTTTAGCCATAGGTCACATTCCCCGCCCCCCTCCCAAAACACAGGCCAGCACGCACGTCCCCCACAGCTAATGGCCCTCGGCCGGGCGATCTGCCAGGGTCACAGTTTTTAAAAAAAATAAAGCAGCATCAACAAAAACTGGGGGGTGGGGCGGGCACCGATTCTTCCCCAGTAAGTCCCTCTGCAAAGGACAGGCAGAGGCTCCCCCACCCACGGGGGGGTGGGCCGGTGAAGGTCCTGAGGCCACCACCAGGGGTGTCCTGGAAGGGAGAGCGAAGGGGGCAGCCAGCGGCAGGGCTCAGGAGCCGGAGGGGGCCGTGGACAGTGGCCTGGGAAAGGGGCCCGGGGGAGCACTCTCTGGAGGACTTCCTGTTGCTCGGGGCAGGTGGGGAGCCTGCCTCTCTGCTACCGGCATCGGCTGCGCCTGCAAACTTCTCACAGCTGTAGGCCACGTCCCCATGTCACTCACACGTGGCCGGGGACCTACAGGACAACAGCAGAGTCAGTGCCATCCCCCCGTGGGGCTGCCTGACCCTGGGACGTCCCACCCGACACGGACAGCCGGGGCCGTCTGCTAGCAAGCCGTGCCGGTCACCTGACGGGGGCGACACCGGGCTCGGGGACCGCTCCAGGGCCCCCTTCAGGCACAGCTGCCGTGGCGCCCCTGCCGCCAGCCCGCCCAGGCCCCTCTGCTCCCACTCCTTCGCCTGTGACGTGGGGACGACACTCGCGTCAACGGGTTGCCCTGGGAAACACGGAAACCGGGGCGGGGCGCGCGCCGGGCACGGGGCCGGCCGCCCACCGCTCAGGGCAGGGCACCGCTCGTCATTTTGTAACGCGGCGCAGTGGCATCCGGAACGCTTTCGGGGCTTCCAAACCTGAGCTCACCAAAGGCCAGCACCCCTGCACGAGACGCAGAGGGGAGTCGTCACGGGCGACTCGTGTCTGATCCGGGACGAGGCACCTGCCTTCCGGAGGATACCTGCGCCCCACCCCACCCTGCCCCCCGACGCGCCCGCCGAGGAAGGCCCGGACTGCGTGGCGTCCCGCGCGCTCCCGGCTGGGCCACCGAGACAGAGCCCCAGGGCGAAGGCCGGCGGCGGCCCCACAAGGCACCGAGTTCCACCCCCCGCCCAGCGATGGGACCCCCCACGCGTCTCCCGTGGGTGGTCTCGGCTTCTGCGTGAACACCGGCAGTGCGGCCGATTCCAGGTTCAAGGAGCCGGGTTAGAACCCACTGCGGTCCACTGCCCCACACGAGGGCAGCGCCTCCCGGGACCTTCTCTGCCCTGGCGCTCCACGACCTGAACACGCGCGTGTACCCCGATTTCTCCCAAAGGCGTGGCTCCTGTTTGCGAAGCATCGCCATCCTCCCAGGCCCTGACCCGCGGGGCCCAGGGGCGTGGAGTCCGAGGGCCAGGGCCCCACGCCACCTCCGCGCCCCAGGACCGCGGGCCAGCTCTGTGACTGCCCTACGCCCCGCTCCCCCGGCTGCAAAACGGGGATCGAGTAGCTCCCTCAGCAGGTGTCCTGAGGTTCAGGCCCCGTGGGATTACGTGAGCGAGCGTGAGGTCCCCACGACCCTGCCGCCTCCCGCCTCCGCTCTGGGGGGCTGACGCCCCTGCCAGCAGGGTTCTTCGGGGTGGCCTCGCCGGGATCACGCTCCGAGAGGCGCGAGGAGGCCGTGGGGGCCTGGTGGAGCCTCACGCCACCCGCCGGCTCAGTGTCCGGTCTCCGTCCCCTGAAACTGCTCCCTGAGCAACACGTAAAGGAGCAGCTGAGTCTGTTCCTCAGAAAGGTGGGATGAGAACACGGGCACGGAGGTCTCCCTAGGGGGCGGAACCAGAGGCGGCGGCCCCGGTGCGCGCGCGCTGACTCCGGAACCCTCCCTGGTCGCCTCGTCCACTCCGCGGTCCCCAGAGGCGGCTAGGTGACGAGGGCTCCCACACCTGCATCTCACGGCCAGCGGCGGCGGGATGCGGCCCCGGGGCGCCCGCGGCATCGCAAGGCACCAGCAAGAGCCCAGCCGCTTCTCCACGCCGCCCGGGGGCGCGTCCGGTCCCCGCTCCTGCCCTGCCACGGGGCCTCCGCCCCCGCTGTGCCCAGATCACACGCGTCCCTGTCCCACGCCCGGCCCAGAGAAGGCTGGGACGTGTGCACACCGCCCCACGGCCACCCCGGCGCCTGCCTAGCACGTGGCAGGCGCTCCGTCAGCGCTCGGCAAACACGCGGCGAGGCCGAGCGCCGTGTCGGACTCGCTTTAAACACCGACGTGTCTCTGACTCTTCCAGGTCTTTCCTGCTCCTCTGCCTCCACCCAGACCTTGGCTGCACCCCAGAAAGCCTTGCCACTCACCTCTCTGAATCCGCCTTCCCCCCTCGATCTGTCGCACACACGCGGCCAGCGTGGACCTTCGGAAACAGCGCTCCGCCTGGCTCGTTCCGCGGCTGCCGGCCCCCCAGGCCCTCGCTCTCCCTCGTCGCTGCCCTCTGCCGCCGACGCCCCGGCCACAGTGGGCTTCCTCCAGACGCCCCGGGGCGCCATGTGCCTCCCTGTGCCCAGGGCCTTGGCACCTGCTGGTCCTGCTGCCTGGCACGGCTCCCCTCCCCCACCACCTGTGGCTCACTTGGCCGCCGTTACATCCCGGTGTGCTGTGCGTCGCAGCCTCTGGGAAGCCCCCTGGGGCTCCGATGGCCCCCGCTGGGCCACGCCCCCCGTCTCGCAGTGGCTCGGTCACGCGTTTGGATCTCGTCTGCACCACCGGGCTGGGCCCGCGGCAGCGGCCGACGGCAGGAGTCAAGGCCGGTGACCGGGACGCCGCAGGCCGGCAAACCCGGGTTCCATGTGACTACGGTGCCCTCTTACCTGCTGCCTAAAAGACCTCACGCTGCTTTCGGGGTGCCTGCTTTCCTACAGCGAATTAACGTCAAGTCCGCACGGGTGGATGAATGGTGGAGAACAGAGGTGTGCTGGCCCTCGCAACGGGTTTCTATGAGGAACCTGAGGGCCGCACACAACGTTCCTAACTTCTATTCTGGGCAGCTTTCCTCCCGCACGGCCACAGCCCCCTTCACGTCAGAAACAGGCTGGAGACAGAGTGAGGGGCCCTGGGTTCGAAGCCCGGCCCCGCCAATCGCCGGCCGCATGCTCTTCACCAACTCGGCCCCAGCCACCAGCTCTGACTGTAAAAAGTGGGGGCAAGACGGGGGGCGGGGGGGTGCAGCGCTTCCTGCCCTCTCCGGCCACTGTGAAGGGTGAGCCGACCAACCCCCCGCGGCGCCCGCGCACATATCCGGCCCGTACCCCTGCTCACAGTTTTCTGTTCTCTCAAATGGAACCGAAATGGAGAAGTTCCCTGTCCCTCCCCCGGAGCCTGCCTCCCCTCCTGCCCGGACCCCCGGAGGCTTCTGCGTGACACAGGCTCCTTCCTCCGCCAGCCCTGTGGGGAACGTGCCCGCACGAGCGCGGTCCTGGGGACGTCTACGTGCCCCGTGGGCCTGCGAGGCGGCTCGTCCGAAACGGCTTCTCGGCCCCCAAATTCCGGGCCCCCAAGACAGCCAGGCCCCCACTCTGCTCCCACTGGCTCCAGCGCCAAACAGGGTTCCTGCGGGGAGGGTGGGGGCGGCGCCCTCCTCAGAGGAACGAGGGTGCGGCGCCTAGAGCCTCCTCGCTGGGCGCTAACACAGACCGACCCTCGGCCTCGCCCCTCGGCCTCGCCGCAGAAGGCTGTTCGCCCCATGAGAAGCGGCGCCACGGAAGTTTCTGTTTTTCTTTCCTTTTGGCTAAAAGCTTGGACTGCGGCAGGAAGTGCGCACATCGCGATTCTTCCCATCGATTTCTCCCGCGCGCACTTAATTGCATTATATTCATTTTTACCCAAAAAAAAGAAAAAAAAGCTCGACGTTTCGCCTACACACAATTCAGAATTTAAGTCAGCAACTCCAGAAACGAGACTAAATTAGAACACTTTCATCACCCAAGAAGCTACCTAAGGTGCCGCTCAATGCTCACGGGCCTCAGACGAGGGAGGAACCCAGAAGCCTTCCCTCACAGAGAGAGCGGACCCCGAAACCACGGAACAGACTCCTCCTGACGCATCGGAGCGCGCCCCTTTATTTGATAAAGACGAAGCCGCCGGGCCCTTGGGTGGGGAAGAGTCTGACTTTCAGTAATGGGGTGTTGGGGAGCCCCGCCAGTACTGCCCGCATGGTAGCCTCCCCCGACCCCGGTGCCAGGAACCACGCCCGCCGCCCAGTGTCCCAGCCCCCCCGATGTGGAAGCACCCACGTTTGACCACCCAGTGACCTTTGCGTACATAACCAAGGCACACACGAAACGCTCCCCAGGGGCCTGGGTCTGCGACCACCTGCCCCTCAGAGACGGCCGCCTTGGCCAGCGCGGACCCATCTGCTCGTAACGGCTTCTGCCCTGATGCCCTGGACGCCGGCTGGGCCAGAGCCTGACAGCGGTGAGCCTCCGAGACCATCCCGCTCCTAGGACGGCACAACGTCATCGGAGGCCGAAGGCTGCGAGGAGGCCCGGGCGAGGGCTGTAAAGCGACCTGTACTTGAGGCCACTCTCCTCGGACCCGGAGAGGGCCCTGCGCTTCACAGTGGTTAATGGACCCTCAGCTCCGGAGCCCCCGGGCTGCTCCGTGGGATGCGCCCCCGGCTCCAGGTCCTCTGTGCTCCTCTGCGATTCGCGAGGAGCTTTAGCTGAGCGGCGACTTTGTTTTCGCACAAACGGCGTGAACGCATCCCCGTGCAAAACTTCTGAACAGAAAAGTCTGACACAACGGCCCGGACCTGGGGGTACTCGACTGTACCCCGCCACGGGCACCTCCAACTTCCCCCTCCCTCAAATGTCCCATGACACCGCCCAACTGTTCAAACTCCCCAGCTACCCTACAAAGCCGGGGGCTGTCAGTGGTGGCCAGGGGGTCCCTGGGGACCCCCCGAGCCCTTCCAGAGGATCTGCGAAGTCAAACTACCTTCATGACGACACCGAGGCGACAGAGGGCCCGGTCACACAGCTCCTCGCACGCGCGCGCACGGGGCCCTTTCCGAGGCTGCGAGACACGCTCAGACACGCTCGTCGCGAGCCCCTGAAGGCGGAAGCAGACGCGGCTCCAGCCGCCTGGGGCTAAGCCGGCTCTGAAGGCGATGCGCGAGACTGCGAGAGATGTGCGTGCAAAGCCACGCCGCTCTTCCCCCGAGTTCGTCTCGGAAAACGAAGCTTTTCATTCATAAAAAAACACGTTACCGTGTTAACGCGCGGCGAGTTTTTTACGTGTCTTCTCAGTGCTGAACCTCTAACGCCGGAAGTACAGACTCTCGTAACTCACATCGACGGTTCCTCGGGCTCCTCAGGAATCCGCAAGCACGTGAAGAGCTCCCGAGACCCGGAAGTTTGGAAAACGCCGCCACGAGTTTTCTCTGAGGGTCGCTTTGGCACTGGCACATTGCGCTCAGGCCTCGCGGTGCGTAAGTACGAGAAACGGGACAAAACGGTGTCCAACTGCAAAACCCACAGCGGAACGGCCAGGGCTGAAGAGAGGACCCCTTGACGTGAGACCCACGTCCTCCTCTTTATTCGACACTTGCTGAATACCTACTATGTGCTCCAGGTGGGGGGGGGGTGCAGGCCGACAGAACACGGTCGAGGTCCCTGCTGTCACCGTTCCTACACCCTGGTGAAGGCGGAGAGAGAACAGAGGGGCAGGCGAGACCCGCCAGTGACCAACGCCACGGAGGGGAGTGAAGCCGGGACTTCGGGAGCCGAGGTCCAAGGTCACCTTTATTCTACGCGAGCGCGATGGGAGCGAGTGACCTCGACCCGAGTGACTCCCTCTCTCTGGGGCTCGCTTTCCTCGCGTGACGGAGCGCGACACGGTGCTGAGGCTTCGACACGAAGACGACGACGGCCACGGGCCTCCTCAGCACGCGGGGGAGGACACTCGGGAGGCGGCCGCTCGCTCTGCTCGCTCCGGCCTGCCGCCTTCTCCGCGCTCGCCGAGCGCCCCGTTGCCCACGGTCCCTGGCGGAGCAGCCCTGCGGCCCGGCAAGCCCGCGTGACGAGCGACTGTGAGCAGGCCGCACGCCGCGGGGGGCGTTTATCTGAACGGGTCGATGCCGGCCGCAGCAGAGCGTTCTCCCCGCCACACCCGGGGACGCCCAGAGCACTGCCCGGCGGAGGGCGGCACGCCCGTGTGGTCCCCTCCGCGCCGGCCCTGCCGCCCCAAGGCTGGCCAGCTGGCCCCGAGGCGCGCGCTGCGCCCGAGAAGTCATCCTTCCACTGAAAAAATGCGGCCGACGGAAACCCATCAGGCTCCCCTGTTCCTACTCGGAATATCCGCCTCGCCTCTACCCACCTCCTAAAAAGAACAAAGAGAGGGCTTTTGCCAACGTCTTTCAGTGCTGGTTTTATTGCCGCTTGCTTTAAAAATGACTTTGAAAAGAATAAAACCAAAAGGCTTCTTCTGAAGTGAGGCACCAGAGAGGACCGCTATGTACAAAGACTTAAAAGCACCTGGAGATACATCCAAGAGGCCACAGGCGGCCGGGCGCCCAGAAGCCTGGACGAGGCCGGAGGGGCCACGGCTGCCACTTTTAGGCCAAACGGCCCCCGGTGGGCAGAGCCAGGCAAACCGCAAGGCCCTTCTGAGGCAGAAGGCGACCAAGCCCAGAGAGAGGAGGAGCTGCCGGCGCTGGAAGGCTCTCCTGGCCAGAGGCCAAGGACACTCCACCCCCTCCAAGTAGCACCGGCCTCCCCACGACGCCTCCCCAGGAGCCCTGGCCCAGGTACTTATATGGTAACACGGCTGGGAACGCAGGAGGGGGAACCCACCACACTCCCGGTGGACCCCTCCGAGAGCAGGGGAAAGGTTCTCTCTGCGTCTGTTCCCGGAGATGCTCACTGTTAACTCTGGAACTTCCTGTGAGCAGGGACGCTCGATGACCCCATCTTTACTGCGAACCGAGGATGAGCAGCACGTTTCCGAGCTGGACGCCGGCCGGCCCCCCATTCCCCACCCCCACCCTGCACACCGGCTTCCTCGTGCCCTCAGCACGCAGTTTGTCCCCACCAAGAGACAAACGCTGTTGCGAAGAGCCCTTCTCTCAGAGCCTAGAAAGTCACGTTCTGCTTTCGTTTTCAGTCAGTCCCAAAGGAAGTCACCAATGCAGAAGTCTCGACTTCGAGCAGGGCCCTCTGGGGCAATCCTCTGTGACAATCTCGGAAAGAGCGGTTGTACTTGGGCAAGTGCAGAGTGGGACCATTAGACACACGAGAGGTGAACACCCACACGCAGAGATAACCAACCGGCCTGTCCACAAGTACGTCTGCTACAGACCTCTCCTGAAAGCAGGTATGTTCTTTACACAGCTATTTCTCAGAAAAGACGTCAGTACCGCCGCGTGCTCCCGCGCCTCCTGCTCGAGGCCAGCGTAAGAGGCGCCCGCCCAGGGCTCGGAGCTGGCAGCCCAGAGACCTGACATTGGTGGGTGGATATCGTTTAGCGCACATCCCTCATGTTGTATGCAGAAAAGCAAACAACAACAAAACTCTGAGTGATTTCTTGGAGATCGCACAGCTGATTAGTGGCCAAAAGATAGACCACGGGGCTCGAGGAACTGAGGCCAGCGCTTGGGGGCTGGGGAGGGTGTTTGTGTTTTTAAAAAGTTAAAGTCAGCCCCAGCCTCAGGAGATAGCCCTCTCCCCACAGCCTGACCTCCCCCGGTCCCCGCTCCCTGGCCCCCCCCCCCACACACACACAACCAAAAGTACCAGCAAGTCAAGTCAGGTTAAGATCCCCAGGAAAGGATAAAAGTCTTGCCAAATCTGGGGAAGGCACTCCAGAACAGGGTTCCTCAAGCTCCGGGCGACTGATGTTTGGGGACAGATCACTGTTTGCTGTGGGGACAGGTGTGTGTGTTGTAGGAGGTTTGGCAGCATTCCTGGCCTCCACCCACTAGATGCCAGGAGCACCCTCCCCCCTCGGCGGGGCCAAAAGAAGTGTCCCTAGACACTGCCAAATGACTCCCCCCGCCGCCACCCCCCCCTCCACCCCGGATGTCAAAATCGCCCCCGGCTGAGGACCACTGTTCTAGAACGTAGTTTTGGTTCCGTGCACTTGGACCTCTGCTGGCGTTTGTTATTCTGCGGCTTGGCGGCTACGACTCGAAGCAGGTATGTTCACACCTGTTCTGCAGAAGAGGAAACAGGCACACAGATGGCCCACGTTTCGCCTGTGCTCAAGCAGCAGGCGGCGCGGTCCGTCCTCAGGGGCCCGCGGCCCGGCAGGGCGATGCGGTCGCGGCCCGCGAGCAGCTCTGTCTCGCCAGCTAACTCTCACCCCCGCCGCTCTCAGTAACACTCGACCATCTCCCGAGCCTACCGCCCGCCCCCCAAGACCAACATCTCAAAGGCTACCAACAGGCACGGGCTCAAACATGTCTACGCAGCGCCCCCCTTTGCTCTCCACAGCAAAGGGGGCTTTTCGAGGCAATGCGCCCGTTCGAGAAACGTCGAAGCAGGAGAGAGCGGCACGAAAAATTAAGATTCATCTGAGAAGCAGCCTACGGCCTTTCGAAGGCGGAGCACACACGCAGATGAGCAACTTGATTCGACGAATGTTTCGCGAGCCCTTTCGACGTGTCGGGTCCTCGTGCGGGTCAAAAATCGGAAAGGCCCAGGAGGAAAAGAGGGTGCCGCGGGGTTCTGAAGGACAGATTTCCAGGTGTCGGGGAAGGCTCCGCAGGAGAGGAAGCATCTGGGCTGGCAATGCCAGGATTGGGCAAGGCGGATGCAGACGGGGCGAGGAGGGGCCCAGCGGCAGCAATGACGGCGCGTGTGACGGCGTGGAGACAGAACGTGGCCGCACGCACACGCCGGCGCACGTAAACGAACGTCCCCAAGCCCACGTGTACCCGCGTCTTCCGCCTGGAAGCGTGACAGAGCGCACGCGGATGCTTTTAAATTTTTTTTTTTTTTTTTTGCAAAGCAAATCAGTTCCCAGATAAAGCTCTTCCCGAGAAGCAAATAAACACCGAGGAACTTGAGAGACTAGTGATACTCCTTCTCGCGGTCATCATTTTCTGATGAGGAACATTATACAAAGCAGTCCAGAAGTTCTGCTGATCCGCGGGATCATAAAACACAAGTTCCCCAAAGTGTCTGACAACAGCAGGTCCCAATGCAGCTTTGTTTATGTCTGGGACTTCACAACCCTAAGTAGATTCCAGAGGTAGCTTTTGGTCTCTTTCTACCTCTATCTGAACAGCCAATAACAGCACCCCCAAATGTAAGTATACCAGAGAGAACCCTGCCAGACCCGCAGCCTCTCACCTCAGGCTGGTGATTCAATCTGCCTTTTCACTTAACTGGAAATGAGAGGGCGGCTGGGGGAGGTTCGGAGGTCAGTTTCAACAGGTGAGAGCCAGCCACAAAGAGACGCAGTAACCACAAAAATAAGTACTGAAAAGGCACAAGGCCAAGCATCCTCCAGTACAAGTCTTCTCACACTTCCGCAGGTGTAAGAATCCCCTGGGCTCTTGCTAAAATGCAGGTTCTGGTTCGGTGGGTCTGGGGTGCGGCCTGGGAGTCTGCATAGCTAACACACTCCCCGCTGAAGCCAGTGAGGCTGGTCTGGTGACCACAGATGGGGTGGCAAGGATGTAGGAGAATGCTTCTCAAACTTCGGACTGCAAAACCCACAGTAAGAAATACACTAAACTTAACCATCCAATGTTGAGAGAGAGACAGAGAAGGGTGTGTGTGTGGGAGGGGCAGTGGGGCGGGGAGGGAGGAGGATGGATGACTGAAGAAATGAATGAATAAGAAACGTTGTTGCAATGTACACAGTTCTTTTTAAGTATCCATTCTATGTACTTTGATATTTTTTATTCTAGTCCAGGCATTAAAAAAACCACTGACCAAGACACATTAAATTGATGTCACGACCTGTTAATGGGTTACCGCGAAGTTTTAAAAGCCTGTCAGCAGCCTTCCTGCTAAACCAGGGAGCACTCTGTCTTAGCTCCAATATACTAAGGCAAAAACTGAGACCAAATTAAAAAGTTAAGAGTATGCTCAGAATTCCTTTTAAAACGGCAAGGATGTGTCAATTGCATTTTGGAAAAGCTTTCATTAAAAATGTTTGGTTTTTAAGTTTTCTTTCTGTTCTCTGACCTGTATGAGGAGAATGACAGTAATACCTGCTCGGCCCTGAGCAGAGGTCTCTAAATGCCATTTCTCGCTCAAAAGAACTAAGGTTCCTTAGAGAAAAAGGCCGACTCCAGGTCTGGGACAAGAAATGCAGATGAGCCTGGAATATCCTGTCATACTGAAGCAAGAAAGGAACCCAAGACTACTGGGGCTGGGCCTTTGAATCCTCCTGAAGAGCCTTTCTCTCTCACTGAGCAAAGATGAACAACTTGAACATCGGTAAGTGAAACAGACAAAATATGTTTAAATCTGAGTTCGTAATGATACTAACAAAAGCACACACCCGCTGGTCATCGTGGGTGTCTCAGCAGGGGCGCCGATGGTGTCTGGAATAACGTGGTGTGCTGGGGGGCTATGCAGTGAGTTGTAGACTGTTTAGCAGCATCCTCGGCCTGTAACCCTTGGGGGCCATTATCGCCCTCCCCCCAGATATTGCCCAATATCCCCCAGTTAAGAACCATTTCCAGGGATCATGTTAGAGAATCAACTCCTTATTTTTGAAAACTAGTAAAAGATAGATTCGAGTACTAGTCCTATCTTTCTTATAGGAACTACATCCCAGAAAACCAAAAACTAAGTGGAGAAAACTTCTTTTTATAGATGATTCCAGCTAATAAGAAGGAAAAATAGAATTAGGAGTTTTGCGACTACAAATGAGGTGATGGATCGAGGGCCTGAGCATCGACGGGTACTAGGATCACAAGAAGACGTGTCCAGGTGTAACATACAGCATACGCTCCCCTGAATAAAGTTCACCAAATGGACTGGGCCAAAAAAGGAAAAAGAACTTGACTAGTCTCAGACCTCTAAATCTATGTACATCCAGTTACAATACATCCAGAGGACACACAGAGAGGAACATGTTCAACTATGCCACATGGATGCAGTCAGCCAAATCCAAACTGTGGACAAACAAGTCACCCAGTGTCTTCAATAACAACCAAAGAAAAATGTACGGGAAAAAAAAAAAAAAAAAAACAGGTGTAATAGGAAACATATACATTAAGACACACCAACCACTTGTAATGCATTGACTTTCTTCGAATCCTAACCCAAACTGTTAAATATGCATGTTTATATAGTACTTATATCTTTATAAAAGGAAATGAGGACTATGAAAAATTTGTTTTTTCTTGATAAGGCAATAGGATTGTGATTATGTTTTTTTAAAAAAAGAACCCTGATACTAGAGATAGGCACACAAATGCGGGATGCAATAGCATGTCTGGGACTGGCCTCAAAGCCACCCGGGACGACGGGAGAGTGTACGAGGGGGCGGATGCGCCGTGAGCCATTCATCGTGGAGGGTGAGGAGGAGCAGGGAGGGAGGGGCTCATTACCGACATCTCTACCCTGGGCAGCATGCCCCAAATTTTCTATAGTAAAGTTTTCTGTGTAAGTGCAAACAGACAGAACAGTGTCTGGCCCCGAGTCCTCACAGGGTTAGGTCGCTTTGAAGAAGAAATGAGAAATGTTGTGTTTAAATGAATAATTACTAGGCTTTACCCCTGTCCTAAGATAGCTAACGTCTGAATAGTGCTTTATCTTCCATTTAGTTATCTTGAAAAAACAGTATAAATAGGAAAAACGGGCCTCTGTGATGGTGATGGAACCTGAATAATACATTTTTACTGTAGTAATTCCATAAATGTCATCACTCAAATGAAATCCCATCAAAAGTACAGCCACCTTCAGGAAAATGAAGATGCAGATGTCTATTTATTAACAAGAAAAAGTATTCAGGACAGAGTGCAAAGATGAGGTGCCAGGCAGGAGGTGCTGTGCGAGGCCTTTTATGAAATAGAATATGCACACGATTTTCACGAGGGGGGGTCTAAACCCTGATCTTGGAAGGCGGGATTGGGGGTGACTGGCTTTATTTTGTTGCTTATCTGTATGACTGACTATGCACATCATATGCAATAAGTAACGACTATAACATAGGCTTGTTATAAATTTATATACATGGAAGGGTCCACTTCAGCTCTCAGAATCATTTGTCTTGAACTTCGTACTCCCCAAGGGTAATGCGAGCTGGAGGCCTTCTCGTGTAGCTCCTTGAAATAAGACCGTGAGGCCCAGGTTTGCGATGAAGATCAACCCATAGGAATACCAGCCGGTTCTTAGAATTGGCTGTTGAGCCAACCACAGGCCTGCCTATCCATCAGAGGATTCCTGTCTAACTGAAGGGAATGACAATCCCAGGTAGCTCGTGTGGTTAACCACAGAGTCTGGGAACTGGGCTTCACCTCCCAAAAAGTTCCAATCTGGGTGGGGATCCTGACGTCCCTGCCAGTCTCTTCAGAAAGGATGACACAGTTCCGTGATGGTGAGAACCACTCTGAGCATCCCGCGAGCTTAGCGATCCTCGGGGAAATGCATCATTGCTTACCTGCAAACACCTGCACAGCCCGACCTCGACCCCCTCTCCCACCTGAATGCTGAGCGCCCTCCCTCTGCTGCTCTTGCTGCCCTGGCCCCCTGGGACACCCTCTCCCCCAGAGGCCGCATGGTCAACCCGCTCACTCCCCTCAGGTCTCTGCTCAAAGGCACGAGGCTAATGAGCCCTCCCCAGTCCTGCCCCCCTCACCTGGGTGCTCCTGGAGCCCCTGTACCCTGTTTTCTTGTCATTGTTTTTCTCTTTTTGGTGGCAAAATATACATACATAATGTTTACCATTTTAACCATTTTTAAGTGTACAATTCAGTGGCATCAAGTACATTCACAGTGTTGTAGAACCTTCACCACCATCCATTTCCAGAACTTCTTCATCTTTCCAAAGTGAACCCCTGTACCCCTTACACAAACTCCCGTCACCCCACACACACCCACGACACTATTCCACCGTGCCTGTGGGTTTGATCGCTCTAGGGACCCCGCGTAAAGTGGAACACACACCACTTGTCCGTCTGTCTTTTCTGGCTCCTTCCACTTAGCACGATGTTGTCACGCTTCATCCATGTTGTAGCATGGGTCAGAATTTCCTTGCTTTTTAAGGCCGAATGCCCCTGTCCGGAGGGAGCGCATTTGGCTGATCCATCCCCTGCCAGTGGGCACTTGGGCTGTTTACGCCTTTTGGCTCCTGTGGATAATGCCGCTGGCAGCGTGACTGTACAAATGAGCCATTCTCGGCCCTACCTTCTATACTCACGGATAGACACCCAGAGGTGGAACTGCGTCTGGTAATTTTACACAAGATTTCCCGAGGCGGCGCCACACTGTCTTCCACAGCGGCCGCCCCATTTCACACTCCCACCGACGGCCGCGAGGGCTCCGACTCCTCCACATCCTCCCCTGCCCTCGCCTTCTGCTCCCCCTCCCGCTGCGTTGCTCCTCTCCATCACACTGACCACCTGTCCTGCTGTATACATGCTCATTTATCCTGGCTGCCTCCCCCCCACCCCCAACGAGGAGTCAAGCCTCTTGGGCACAGGGCTTTCATCACCGTGCCCCCGGGAGCCAGACCACAGCCCGGCACAAAGAAAGTGCTCAATGAAGCAATAAAGACTTGAACCGTAAAACTTTCAGCGGTGACCAGAATGTCTCGAATAGATTGATCACAACGAATGCCTTAAACTACGTCCAGTGTAGGGAAGAACTCGGACACAGCTCAGTGAGAGGCGGCGTGATACATGCTGTTTTTCCGTGTCTTTCCGGCTCATCCTCATTAGCAGTAACCTCAGAACAGACACTATCACGACTGGGAGAACTCATAAAAATCACGTCGGTCACGTCACCGACTTCAACGTAATTAATTTCATGCAAAAACTTAAAACGGCAGAAGCGCACTAAAATATTGCATGCATTTCCAGTTAATACAGAGCCCGCGAATGCAATGTGTTTTATTTTAAAAGATCAAACCAACGGCAAACAAGATGGGACGCTGGCCTTGTGTAGACGCCTTAATTAGATGGGTCCAAAGACAGCCTGACCTAGAAACCTAACTCCAGGCCCACTTTTATTTGTTTTTGTTGTTTCTTCTGTTGTTCATATTTGGTGTTTGTTGTTTCACTTCGGTTTGTTTTTTAAGAGCTGCTTGTAAAGAAATCAGACAGTTTCCATGAGATCATTTATAAGTGAGCAAAAAAGCCACGTGATGTTTTTCTCTGGAAGTCAGAGAAATACCGTTGGATTAGAAGTTTCCTCTCGCACACACACTTTAATGCCCTGGTCTTCCTTATTCCCTGGATGAAAACTTTTGAGGAAAAAGGAAACAGATGTGTCTCGTTGGCTTCGCCTACTTCTCTAAGCAACCATTCCATCTCTTGTTCCTCCAGAGGACGCCACTTTGTTGATGTGGGTAACACGCGACCCCAACCGCTTCCAAGGGGCTCGAAGTGGAGGTCAGGTGTAACTGATCCAGTTAGAGCACGCCGAGCTTCCCTCGCCTGATAAGAAGGGACTCTTGATAGGATCTTCTGCTGATTTCAATTATTCAAAGAGCAAGTTGTACTTTACACACACACACACACACACACACACACACACGTCCACGTACAAAATGAAAAAAAAAAGTGCTCTGCACAACAGGCCACAAAGCAAAGGTACATGAAAAGATTTCGACATTTCAGACTCAGTGTGACCTAAACTTCCAAATTATTCAGATGGGGGCTGCCTGATTCCTTTAACCTGTCCAGGTGCCTTGATGTAGATGATTAGGATGGATTTCAGGTGTGAGTCGAACCTGAGGCTAGACTCAGACGATGTTCCTTATGGTTATTTTTTTTTTTTTTTTACTCTCATTCAGGCGTTTGGCACACAACTTTCCAAAACAAACTCAGAATCACACCTAACGCCTCCTCAAATATCCCCACACCTGCAGCTGCACCGTTTCCTGCCCACATCAAGGTAAGTGCTGGTCATTCCTCATCGCTGGGACATAAGCAAGAGTTATCTCATCAACAGCAACAAGCTGATCATTTTTCCTAACTGCTGCTTCACCACCACCCCCAACTCAGGTGCATCTGGGGTCAGAGAGAAGCCCCACGGCCTGTGGTTACACCTGGCTTCCACTCTGCGCCAGGTCGTGGGCAAGTGATTTCACTCTCTGCACCTCGGCCTCTACCCCCGTACCTGACTCCCAGGGTATCTGTGACAGACGGCTCTGGAACAGGTTTACAAGTACTTCATGTCTAAGTTTTATTTTGAGCAACCGATTGGAGAAGAGTCCATGGACCAATTTCTCCTGCCCGACGGCTTACTCAGAAAAGGGGGAAGGAGCCCAATCCGTGGCCTTTTGAGTGCCCACTAAGCAAGGCGAGTCACTAGAACTCCAACGAGGAGCTAGACCTCACACATCCAAATGCTTCCCAACCCACCCACGCTCCTGAGGACCTTATCAGCAGGAAACAAAAGCACTAGACCACTATAACGAAGTGTCTGGCTTTTCTTCTCTAATTAGAAAAGCCCAAAGATTGTAGCCCAGGGAACAGCTAAATATTTAGGATGTTGTAGAAGTTCCTAATACCCGGCCCCCGTTACCCCGTTGTTTACCCTGTTCCTGACCATTTCGGAAGAAAAAAACTTGATGCCGAACCGGCAGCAATGGGAGTGTACGTACACTTGTTGAAGCCTCCCTTTCTTAAAGCGCAGTCTGCCCATTTTGGGGGGAAAAAAAATGGGAGCTGTTTGTGTTTACAGATACCTGCTGCCCTCGCCTCACACCCTACGGCAGCCACCTAAGCAACAGGGACCCGTCACATCGCCTGACATTCAGATGGCTTGAGGCCAAGGGCTGGGTGCTACCATCTTATGCTTTGAGAACTAACTTCCCTTTTTAAAGTTCTAATTCTTTCAATTCGCCAGCAACCACTTTCATTTCTTGCAGCCCATCCCACTCTGATTAAACACACGTTCACAGGAAGAAAAAAGAAAGTGACTATTTTTGAACAAGGAAAGCGGTTGATTTCTGCTTACATATCTTGGCAGATGAAATGCACTGCATCCTTCACAATTTAAGTCATCGGCATGCTTCCTGGCAAGTTCAATTCTCAGTGGGCCAGTGGGCACCCCTTTCATTGCTTAGTTTAATGGCTTTCCCCCTCCCTCCTCTCCTAACCCTTCGAGCTGTTTCCGGCCAGAGCCTCGGCCAAAAAAGCTGAGCAGGACTGGCCCCTGCTCACGGGAGGCAGTAAGATCTCGGGACTCAGCCATGGGGTTTCCAACTCCCCATCTCCATGGCCCGTGAGAAAGGACTTGAAACAGGTTTAAGGCAAAAACTCATGACTGAGGGCAGCGCGCAGGCTCCCACACTCACCTGACCCTCGCCAGGCTCTCTGGCGCCAGAGCCCGCCCGGCCAGCGGTGCGAATCCTGCTCCTCTGTCGTCGGCTCCTAAGGATTCAGAAAGGAGACTGCGCGTGAGACCAACTATGCTCCAGATTTCACGCTTCCACCTCCTTTAACCTCCTTCCTGGAGAGCCCTCCCCCGCCCCCCACCCCAGCTGACAGGCAGTTTGGTGGGATCACGTGGGCGGAGCACAGGTAACTTCGCGTACTTACTTCCACCAAGTAACCGACAAGTGAGGCTGGGCACACGCCAGCCTGCAACGCGCCCGGCGGATCCCGAAGCACTCGCTTCCCGCAGCGGAGGCCGAGCGTCGCAAGCCCGCACCCTCCCCGGGCGCGAGCTCCGTCCACGCTCAGCGCTCCCCGGTGCCCTCCGGTCCCTGGGCGCCCTCCCCACCGGGGCCCCGAGCATGCATTATTCTCCCCACCGTGCGACTCGAGGGAGGGCTACATTTTAAGAAAGACGGTTTCCTTGGGCGGACTCACATGTGACACCCCCACAACCACAAGCCTCCCGCCCCCCCTTCACCCACCCCACCCCCCCCAAAAAAAACCTATTTCCTGCAGCTGCTGCAACAGTTTCCAACTTGGGGGAATGCCATTCCGGTCCAGCATTGAGAGCCCTTAAAGCCAGTCACTGGAGTCGAGAATGTTTTCTTTTTTTTTCCGCCTCAAATGAATCCCCGCACCCCCCCAAAAAAAAATGTTCTCAGGAAAAGAACCCCCAATGCATGCAAGTGCTTGCAAATCCACCGAGAACTCCCAGAGAGCGGGGCAAAAACTTGTGCTTCGGGGGGAGGGGGAGACAGCACCAACTCCCCGCGCCCTCTGCCCGGCCGCAGCCGCTACCTTGGTGCCGGGGGAGCCACGCCGGTGTGGGGGAGCAGGGCGCGGAGGGGGCTCAGCGACGGCTGGGTCGTCCCATGCTCGCGAAGTGGGAGCTCGTTCCGTTAGGCTGGGAGCGGAGCACCCACACCACCTCTCGGCGTGGCTTCGCTCTCCACCCTCCGCCTCCTCCTCCGGCACCACCTCCTCCTCGCCTCCCGCCCGGCGAGCCCGAGGACGCGCCTCAGCAGCACAGCCACATGGTTACTGCACTTGGACGCGGCTCCAGGCGCCTTATATAGGCCGCGAGGCTCCCTGGGCAATGTAGTCCGGGCCCGGGGTCGCGGCGGCGCCCGGGGCGGCGGGGCAGACTACAAGTCCCAGAATCCCTTGGGCTCGGGGCTGGGCTCGAAATAGACACGGGCGGGGGCGGTGGGGGGGCGTTCCGGCTCTGAACTCCGCTGCTAGTCCAGAGCTGGTCGGGCTTGGGACCCACCTCCCAGAGCCACCCCTGGGGGGCGCCCCCACCTTTGGGGACGCCCCTCCTCCTCCAGCTGCTCCCCTTCCCTTGAGTCCAGGTGTCGCTGGGAGCCGGGGGCGGGAGCGGCTCGGGTTTCTGCTTTGGAAGTTTTTACAGGCTGGCACCCTCCTCCCCCTTGCCTGGAGTCCCGAGCCAAGAATTTCAGAAATCCGGGGCACCGAAACGGCAGTGTTTGCGGTCAGGGATTAGAAGTGCGAGGTTGTCTTTATTTAATCTGCTCGGGTTTGCACAGAAAACTAAGTCCTGGGAGCGCGGTGCACGCCAGCGGGGCCCCAGGCTCGGGAGCACGTCCCCGGCCCGGACCGCGCGTGCCCTCCTCGCCCGGCGGGGGGTGGAGAGCGCGAGCCCCCCGCTCCCGCGCGCAACCGGAGCAGCCGTGTTGACTTGTCAGCGCTGAGATGGGGAGACAGAGTGTAAACACAGACCGCGACCTCGGGCCTGACCCTGCTTCGGGCAGCCCCTCTGCTCCCGGGAGCTGTAAATGCTTAAGTAAATAAACCACAAACCAGAAAAACAGGGCTCGGGAGAGAGCCGTCCGCATGGCGTGCGCGCCCGGGCGGGGCGCCCTCGCGCAGCCCCCGCAGGGGCGCGGGGAATCAGGTGGGTTTCAGCCCATTGCCGAGAAGCACCTGCGCTCCGGGCGCCGGGTTGCCTCGGGCTCGGCTTTTGGATGGAGCGCAGGGCTGAGCTCCCTTCTTCAGATCATGTGCATTCGCTCCTCAAACATTTCCTGAATTTCCTGAGTGTCTCTGCTGGGTGCCGGGCGCTGGGGCACGGTGGGGAGCCAACACGCCGCTCGGCACCCCAGGCAGGCACTGTCTGCCTCAACAACAGTAGCAGTAATAATTGGGGAGACTGATTTTACTGAGCCCAGACCGCATGCACCTGTCATGCGTCGTGTTACTGGGTTTTAACAACCCTAGGCCTAGTTTTTATCCCTACGTGAGAGGTGCACAGCCGAGGGCTCAGAAATTACCCGATTTCCCAGGACGACACCGTGAATTAAGTAGTGCGGCCTGGTTTCCAGTCCCAGCTTGTAAGTCCCTGTCTTTGGGGAAATCCGTCACCACTGCCTTAAGTGGCCTCCCCATTTTAGAAGCAGCCTCTGAGCCCTTGGGCAAGTCATTGTCATCTCTTTGTCCCAGTTTCTCCATCATGAGAGAAAAACACTTGACTGTGACTACTTTCCACTTTCAGGATTGCTTGCTATGGCATCAACAGTCCTGCGAAACTTCTGGAACCAATTAAGGGAGCACCACAGCTAATAACTATTACCAGCGTAACGATGCCGACAATAACAATTGACATTTACTGGGGACGTGCCATGTGCCAGACAATATTCCGAGCTCTTTATGTACCTTATCTCATCAAAACTTACTAAGGACTTTTAAAAAAAAAAAATTATGGGAAAATCGAGGCACAGAGAGGCTAAGTAACTTCCCCCAAGTCTCATGGGCAGTTTTACTCCCAAACCCTGGACCTTACCTACTACCCTCCACAGCCTCCCCAAGGGACACTTCCGCATGGTATGTATCTGCCCGAATAAGCATTAAACGCCAGTCCAGGGGTGCGCAAAGCTCTGTGGAAGACAGAGAGTTCCGGTCCTCCCGTCCTGACTTTCAGCGCTGCCCCCTGGTTACTGGGCACTCCCGCCTGGTGCCTCAAGCTGCCGCCCCCCATCATCAAGAAATTTCATCTTGTCACAACGGGGTCCACACCTTTCCGCTCTGTCGTCTCTCTTGAGAAACACACCATTGCTCAAGGGTTGGGGGCTCTACTTTTCAAACAAATTCAACAACACTATAACTGGTAAATAGGAAACGGTAAGTATTTCAGGGGCTTAACTCAGAAGCGCGATGGGATTTGCACATGGGTTTTCTGAAGACAACCTGGTGTTGCTCAAGAGCTGGAGTGGGGTGATGTCCCCCCTCGCCACTCGAGGGACACGTGACCCTTAGCTGCTTTATCCACTGTCCCCCTCCCACAGCACAATTCCCCCCCCCACTGAGGGCGGGGCCTGTGTTTTATGCATGCCCGTATTCTCCGCCTCCCCCACCCAGCAAGCCTGAGTCCTCCGTGTGCATATTTTAGTAGATGTGGGGGACTGTGGAGGGGGGGACCCTCTGTTTAAAAGAAGCATTTTAATAGGAGGTGTGCCGCCCATATGGCAGGCCAGGTGAACATATTTTTCGAGCACGCGAGTCTCATAGCTCACTCATCGTAGACTGTTTCCTCCACCTGTGTGTATACAAATGGTTCCATTCAACAGTTGGCAACTGGCATCAGGTTCTAGAAGCTATTAGGTCAGTGAAAGCAAGATGCTGCATTTAGTAATTTTTATATTGATCCTATGCTGAAATGAAACTGGACATAGTGGGTTAAATAAAATAGATTACTAAAATTAATTTCACTTGCCTTTCTTTTTGCTTTTTAATGTCCATTAAGAAATTAGACATTACGTATGTGACTCATATTCTACGCTTATGGACAGCGCTGATCTAGAAAACCAAGAACCTGGATCTCGAGATCCACTTTGAGATGACAACCAGCCCTAGAAATTGCCACTCGTGACTTTGCCCTCGAAATGCCCATGCGGCAAAGTGGGAAGGCTTTTCGGAGTCAGGGAAGTCTCGCGGTCCCAGCCGAAGTCCGAAGAACGTCTGAAACCGGCATATGGGTCAACATCCAGGGAAACCCAACGGAGAGACAGGTACTCCTCGGCAGGGTACGGCCGAAAACTCCGGCCGAAATTCCTGCCGGAGCTCACCCTGGAACATTACCCCGATTAAAGGACTAAGATATGGTAGAGAGAGCGGAGGCCAGAAAAAGCGGGCTTGACACCCAGCGGCACCTGTAACCTTGACCATGGCCAGGCACCTAACCCTGCAGGGACTCAGTCTTTTGACAGCGCAAAGCCACGACTCCTTGCCCTGCTCACCTCACCAGATTAACTGGGTCGCAGGACGTGAAAGGGCTTTGCCAGCTCACCACCGCTCACCGGAAGTAAGAGGACGCTGTGAGCGCGCACCGGGGGAGGCTGACGTCCGACCGACCGTCCAGCTCCGAACCAAACTTCAGACAGCTGGGGCGGCGCCGGGTCGTTTTCTCCCGGGCGAAAGATTTCAATTGTGGTCATGATGCACCTACTTTAATGAATAGCTTCGCCGGATGGCTCTGAAGTGGCACGGGAGCGCCGGCCTACGCTGCAGTTGTTGGTCTTTACCTTTGGGAGCTGATGTGCGATGAACTGCCATCAAAACGTGAGAACTATCGGCGAAGAGAAGTCGCTTCTGTGCAGCGGGTCCTCTGAGCTGTCTCTCAGTCAGGGGGAGCTTTCCGTAGTGGACAGAGGGAGCCACAGCCCTTTTCGAGACTCTCATAAACCCTGTGGACATCTGCCGCAGTACGATGCAGATATTCAAATCCTAGCCCTTGGAGTTTCTTGTACCGATTCCCCAAAACTCACTCAGAGACACTCCCAGGAAAACAGACTATCTTTTAGCTTCATGTATCGGTGACGTTGTCTCTCCAACCAGATAAACTCCTTGAAAATAGGGCCCCGACCCTATGTTTGTGTACTCTTCACAGCATCGAGCTCAGCTCTGGGATACCGAGTGGTGCTGGCTAAGTCACTGGCTAACAGACTATTGGAACTGCAAGCATGGCCGAAAAAAAACGACCCCTGGACACATCACAGCCCTACCCGAGATGGAAAAAGTGTAGCTGGTGCTTGACCAACAGCAGGCGGGATGCCACTTCGGTGCGGAGCTAGGAGGATGCTTTTCCTGAGACCGGGCCCCGGGCAGCCTGTGAGGCTAAGAGAAGACAGGCATGCACTGTCCTAAATCCGGGCTCGAGAAGAGCCTGCCCGTCAGTAACCTTGCACATGGAGGGAACACAGGCAGATCATCAATGATTTAAGATCCGGAAGGCAGCTCAGTAGCTACAGAAGAAGACGAAATCAAACTGTTACTACCTCCCTGTATCACGCGGAAGAGGCGGCGGCTCCAGCACTGGCGACCGCTGCCGCACTGCCTGGGACCACGCAGGCCAAGGGAGCGCTGTCGCTTCCTTGCGCGGCCTCTTCCTGTGGAACAGGCAGAAGCAGAGGTCATTATCAACGCAGAACCCCCGCCCCCGCCCCTCCTGCCTCGAGTCTGCAAGACTACCATCCCGAATCACTCCGGCCGCCGCGCGAGATCTGAGGCCCTGAAGAAATCTTGGGAAACGCCTTATGATCTTATCCTCGTGTTTGAACCGAAAGGAAATCTGTTTGTCGAAAGAAAAACAGACAGCTCTTCTTTACAGAAGAATCCAGCTAATACATGCAGAAAGAAAATGAGAAAGATCACCATTTCACAGGTTTCAGTGTAAGAATTTATTTAGACAAAGATTTCATCGGTAGATGCCAAATCCCCTGGGCTAAAGGTTGATGGGAATAGGGTATTCATAGGATGCTAAAAATCGCCCCCTACACCACCCACTAACTACTACGTGGGAAATGGATCTTTACAACAAAGGGATATGGCAATCTCCCGCGTAAACCAAGTGATCGGACTTACCATCCATGACTGGAACGACCAGACACTTTTTGCATCCTGACATGATTCTATAAGAAGTATGCAACATCACACACGAAATGTTCTTGCCAGAAGTATTTGAGGATACAATCAGACAAACCCAGAACGTGGGGCGTTCCACAAGACCGCTGGCCTGGACTCTTCAAATCAATCAGTGTTATGAAAAAAACAAAAACAAAACAAAAACAAAAAAATGGCAAGAGGACTACCTAAATTAAAAAAGACCAAAACAAACTTCACAACAACATGCAACATGTGACTCTTGATTGGATCCTGGATTGAAAGAAATAAAAAAATAAATCGATGGAACACATTTTTCAGCAACTGGAAAAATTTGAATCTAGACTATATAGTAAGGAAAACTGTGGAATTATTCATTTTCTAGGTGTAATAATGGTATTGTGGTCATGTAGGAGAATGCCCTTGTCCTTAGCAGCTGTACCCTAAAGTATTCGGAACTGGAACCTCATGATGTCTAAAACTCACTCTCAAAAAAGGCATATTTACATAATCCAAAGTGTGTGTGTGTGTGTGTGTGTGTGTGTGTGTGTGTAAATCTTGAAACATTAATAGATGTTTCTATAACCATTTTTTTGTGATCATTTCACAGTTATGCTGGAGAATTATACCTTTGAAGGTGACAGTTAAGTACAACGAACTATTTAAAAATCTACATTCTAACTGTTTAGGTAAAATGCAAAACAAGCTAGCTGCTAGAACTAGACAACTTTTATGTCAACAGTCTCCAAGCTATGAATGATCTCATTTGTGGTGAGCTTGCAATATATTCTTCTCAGAGCCTTTTCAAGTCAACCAGAAAAGCAAAGGGAATTATGCATGAGAAAGGGAAGTGGAAAACTTGAGAATTTTTATAGGCTTCATTTTTCCCTTCTCCCGGGAAAGCGATTTAATGATCAATAGACCTAGTCGGTGAACCAGGCAGGGAGTTCTACTGAATTCAGTCACCAAACGAGCAGGATTCGTAGCTTCTTTTTCACTTCCCATGCCGTATGAAGCAACTTAACTGCTTCCTCTTGTTCCCACTTAATTTTGGTCCCAGATTTAAAGTGGTATTTCCCTCTAACCGTGGTTTTAGGATATGGGTAACCTATACACATCATGAGTCCAACCCCGACGGAGTGTTTGAGGTCGCTCCTTCACAGGGCAGGTCAGCGGGGTAGAGTCAGCCCGGGGAAGTGGGATTGGAGGGATGGGGGAGGGGGAAGAAGAGTTTATCGTACTGGTTCTTTAAGTGCTCGGCTGTATGGATTGATAGGTAACGGGTACCTATGCCCCCTACCAGGTGCTGTGCAGGGCACTGGGGAGAATGGCGAAGACTGTGGAATGCAGGGTGCTCTCGCCGTCTGCATTGTTATTTATCATCACCTTCCTTCCTGGGGAGTTTCAGACATGGCGTGTGGAGGGTGACCCAGGGGAAGGCCGGCAGCTTTGTAAGCGCAGGCTGCAGCCCTTGCTAGGCTTTCGCCCCATTTCCCTCGCTGTTTCCTCTTTCTAGGAATGTTTTGCAGACCTTCGCAGCCATGACCTTGGACATGACCTTGGACATCGCCTGGGCGCTGTCCAGTCCTCTGGCCTTCCTTAACTCCTTTCCCACTATGCAGGCACTGGCGGTGCACACGGGTGTGTTTCTCCGTGAAAGGTACACGTCACCAAGACGCCCCTTTGTCGCCGAAACCCTTATATTGAACATGATACAGCAGGTGAGGTAGGGAAACAGCTTCTGAGTAGCTTCTCTCCTCACATCTCCCTTGGACGAGCCCTTTGATTTACGTTTATAACCGTGTCATCTCTTAAGAGAAGAGGAAGTAGAAAGTGTGTCGAGTATTTTCAAGGCGGCTTAAGACTTATTCTACACCTGGAACACCTTGGGAAACAGATAAAATTGGCTATCCTTGGAGCAAACGAACACTCCTGTAAAGATCAGGGCCTCTTGGGGGCAGTGAGGTGGGGTGGGGGCGAGGATTAAATAAACCGATGGTACTCTTATCCAAAGTAAGTAAGAGTGTTTAAAAGGGGAAGATTATTGTTTCCAGAAGAATTCCACTCGAGTACCTCGTTTTGTAACTGAATCAGAAAATGTTGTAATAAAGCCCGATGAAACTATTTCCATGGAGTAACAATAGATCTGTTTTTTCCAACAAAAAAATGGTTCAGATAAGTGTCTGCTAATTATTTTTAACTCGCGCATTACGAATAATCCCTTGACCTTCAGAACAAGTCAAATGTTTATTTGGTTTTGTAAAAGTTCACCTGGTTCGAGAAGTAGGGTGAGAAGCTGCTATTAGGAAAACTTTGTATAATGTTGCACTTCCTTTAAAAAAAAGAAAAGAAAAGAAAAGAAAAGAAAAAAGAACGTGTGCCTTCTGACCCCAAATCGGTGTGAGAAAGTAGGTTCTCAGATTAAATTAGGCTTTTCTCTTCCACTTAACTTATTATCACACGGGAAGAGGCACCAATATTAAAAAGAACAGAAAGATGTCTTACGATGCCAGTCTGTATCGGAACAATGCTTTGAAGCACTGGCATGGCCCTTGGTGACATGTCAACCCACACTACAGAGTCAAGGAAGAAGAAAAATGCTTTCATGTGTTTCATGGAAAAACTCAATCAGCAAGCAATAACATGTTGATTAATTGCAGACATTGAATCGCGAATCTTGTTTTGCACCATTATTTCGTGTAAAATGTAGCAGAAGCAGAGAAGTCTTGGGGAAATGAAGAAACAGTAGAGTTTGCCTTTCAAGTCCATTTTTGGGGGAAAGCAATCATGGGTTTCTATCATTCGTTATTGAGAAGAAACCTGTTTAGGAAACCTTTTGCTCGATGCGTGGGATGCCCTGCTAAAGACATGTACTCGGCAGATGCCGGCATCCATAGAGCACACAATGGCAAAGAGCTGGCAGATTTGGGTGTAACCTGGAATGCATGGGTGCCTTTCAGAATAACTTCCAATGCTACGTTCTTTGACTCCATGGGTTCCCCATCTTCCCACAGTGCTTAACGCACGGTAGATCCTTTCTTTTACTGAGGGGACAGACATCAAAAGCTGCACGCGTCCTTCCAGATCCCACAGCCAAACACAGCCTCTGCGGGGACAAGAGGCCGGCCTTGCAGAGGCTTTCGGACCCTCGGCCAGCACTCAGCCCCCTGACAGGTCGTCAACACTGATGCTTCCAAACCAACTTAGCGCATTTTCCACCGTCCTAACCAGCCCTTGATTCTCGCTGTCATTTTAAACGGAAGGCGCGATTAAGGTCCTAAGGCTACTTACTCCTTCACTATCTATATATAGTTTATTTTATCAATTACGCAACAAGTGACAATAAACCCACTATCTTTTAGAGTGGGGATTCGTTCCACTGGATTCCTGGCTGGTCCATCTGCTGGCCAAGTGCACTAGAGACACTTTTCTGTGGGGAAAGCACAAGAGTCCCTGGTCTCCCAGCGACCTAACCCGTTCTTCTGTTGCTGTGACCCAGAGAAAGAATTTTTTCACAGGGGAAGGACAAAGGAGTCAGTCACTCCTGGGGCGACTTACATTTTTCACATGATTGTATTACCAATTATCCTAGAACTGGGAAGGGAAAAAAAAAAAACCCTCAAAACCTTAACTTTCTTGTCAGATTTCCCAGAGGGGTGGGCATGGCACAGTTCCCTTTTCTGCAATTATTTTCAAATTAATTTGCTCTTGGCCCAGTTTATTCATTTCTGGAGCCATTGCATCACACCCAAATGAGTTTCCTCTTTCTATTGTTAGACAAATTTTCTCAAAAGATTTTAAAGCTCTCTGCTTCCTCTTTATTCTGTTTTGTGGGTGAAGCTCTTTATTCAGACTCTTTCCTGCGAGTCCTCTTGAGTTTACAAGTTGAATGATCGTCCGTGGGTGGGAGACAGTTTCTGAGGTGACATTTATCGCCTGCCATTGCCTCATCCGGGGATGTGTCCCTGCCGTCTTATACGTCGCACTTAGTAATTCGTCCTTAAAACCATCATCATCATCATGGTTAACACACTATATTAGAAACCACTTACTGAGGTCTTAATATGCGCTAACTGCTTTATGTAGATGGTTCTACATAATCCTCATCATGGTCTTAGGAGGTGGGTTTATTAACCCTGTTGGACAGACTGCAAAAGTGAAGAATTTCAAAGTTTAAGTAAGTTCAACCTGTAAGACTGCCTCAGTCCTAAGCTTGAACTCATTATGCCCGTGCTTCTCAAACTGTGGTCCTCAGACCAGCAGCAGCATCTGCATTATTTGGGAAATAGTTAGGAATGCAAATTCTTGAGTGGCGCCCCAGACCTACTGAGTCAGAAATTCAGGGGGTGGGGCCAGCGACCCATGTTTTAAAGCAGCCCTCTGGGGGATTCTGGCGCTGAGGTTAGAGAATTAGCTTTATAGGCACAAAGGCATCACATGAGCCTGTGAATCGGGAGCTGGGAAGTCTGTCCAGAAAAATGACCCCAGGAATTTGGGTTGCCTGGCCTGAGGCTGGCTGGGACCCGTAGCTTCCCATCTCCCAGAGGGAGGGCTGAGACTGCCCATGGTTCCAGAGGTCCCCAAGATCTCCAGGGGCTGAGCAGTCTCTGAACTCCCCAACAGCTGGGAGCTGAGCTCAGTTGTCTGTGCCCAAATCCTGCATGGTTAGCATTACCCTTCAATTCCTGCCCTGACCCATACAAAACCACTTGCTTCCTGGTGACAAGGGAGAACAGTGGGAGTGAGCGGTTGAGGGGCAGAGCTCCCCTCTCATGCTCATACCCCCCAGCTGCATCCAGCTGTGTCTCGGTCAAAGCACATCATCGTCGGGCTCTCCGCTGGATGCCCTGTGCATCCGCGAATTCCAGCCAGTGTCTGGCGATACTGCCGGGGCTTAAACAACACATGCTTATCATCTGACAGTCCCTAGGTCAGAAATCCAACATGGCTTCACTGAGCTAAAATCAAGCCATCAGCGGGGCTGCATTCCTCTCTGGGGGGCTCTAGGGAGGATCCGTTTCTTTGCCTTTTCCAGCTACTAAAGGCCACCCACAGTCCTTGGCTCGTGGTCCCTTCCTCCATCTTAAAATCCAACAACGCTGCATCTCTCTGACCCTTCTTCTTACATGGTCACCATGTCCTCTGACCACAGACAGCCAGGATGGGTTCTGCTGCTTTTAAGGATCTGTGCGATTAGGTTGGGCACTCCCTGGTAATCCAGAATAATCTCCTCATCCCAAGGACCTTACCTTAATCACATCCAAAATATCCCTTTTGCCACATAAGGTAACACGTTCACAGTTTCTGAGACTGGGACGTGGGCATCTTTGGGGGCCATTATTCTACCTTCCAGAGTCTTCTCTTGCAGCCTAGGACAACATGTTCTTTTAGAGACTCTAGTAGCACATTTCAAGAGCTAGGAACAAGGAGAGAAAATGAATTCGTATATTATTTGCCAATTAGAGGAACATGTAAAGCTATGTTTCTTCGATTGTATTTACTGAAATATATAACTCTGCTTTGAAAACAATTTTTTTGAGAGCTAAGTATCCACGGCTCATAAGATACATCGAAGTTTCAGAAGCAACGCAATGGCACGTGCCTCAGCATAAAGGTGATATCGCAACCATACCAACTGGTGTTTCCTTCCCTTCTTATACCCGCCTAACTGGTCTCGATAAAGTGAAGTAGGCAAGATAGGAAACTCGGGCTCTTAGAAGTTTAGTGATGGGACCCAAAGTCTCCTAAGCAGATGCCGGGACCCGAAGCCCAGCCTTTGACACTGATCCCACGCTCTATTACACCAGGCAAGGCGACGGCTTTAGTCTCCCCAGAAAGAAGTGACTTCCCCAGTGACCGCCAAGCTCTGGGGCACAGACCCCCACCCAGGCAACTAAAGGGATTCGAGGGTTGGGAGCTCGTTTGATCTGGTAAGCATCGTTTCAAGCCTGAAAAGGGAATATACATTTATACCCTTCACATACATACAGGGGCTGATCGATGTGTTTCCTATTCAGCATCTAGATGTTTCACTTTCAAAATAAATGGATACTAAAACCGATACTGTATAGGCTCTGACATATATACGTATAAAATATGCATTGTGTGTATATATAACATACTTCCCCTTTACTATGAAGCTCTCCTTGAAAACGCTGGGACTCATTCTTCTCCCTTATTTTTATTCGACGTCAAACACTACGAAAGCTCGGGGCTGGAGGCGCCCTGGCTGTGATTTCCCACGGCATTCCTTCTTCCCTCTTCCCGAAGGCAGATAAAGCATCTTTTAGTCGCTCTATATGTCTTTTCGTGCCATTTCTGGCTTCTTCTCATCTTTCTCTCCACTCAACTGCTGTTCAGAAACATCAGGACAATTACTGGACGGTCAGTTCGAAGGAGGAGAATTCTAGGCCGTGCTGCCTGCCGCGGGCCCAGCATCGCTGAGAGCAAAACACGGGGCCAGCACGGGCCCTGCAGGGCAGCACCAGAGGCTTGTTTCACCAAAGCGGTGATTTGCAAACAGTCCGGTCCGGCTCCGCAACGCCAGCGGTACTTGGGAGCTCGGTACTTGGGAGCTCGCTAGAACTGCAAACTCTCCGGCCCACCTCAGACCTGCTGAGTGACATCGGGCCCACCAATCATTGCCAATGCACAGGACGGCCTTGGAACGAACTTCTAATTACAACTGATTGATTGGACCAGAGATGGCAGCCTGACTCAAGTGTCACCAAGCTGTAGTAAGCCCCTGGTGGCCCGAGGCGCGAGGTGGAGTGAGAAAGGGGGCCGGGCCCCCCCGGGCTTCCTCCTTGTCGCGGTCGTAAGGCGCAGCTGGTGTCTTGTGCGCGAGCAGCGCTGTCCATGCCGGGTGAGGCTGTGCGTGGCGCGGACGCCACACAGCTCGCTGGGGACAGGAGCTGTGCTGGGACCCAGCGGAAGCTGAGAAGCAAACTTTAAAAAAGGCCCTGAGGACAGAGCAGGAAAGCACGACCCGACCCGGGAGGAGAGGCCGTCCGCGGGGACAGCCGAGGTCGGAGCCAACCAGGGAACCCCCGGGACACCTGCCGCCGAGGCCCCGGAAGCGGCCGCCGCCTCGGGTTCCCGTCCGTGCTCACGGGGCTCCGGCCCCTGCCGAAGCAGAGCCACCCCGTTTCTGCGGCGCCTGCTCTGTCGTGTTAAGGACGAGTTACTAAGCGTGACGTCTGACGTTTCTCCTCTTTTTGGCATTTTCTGTAAGGGACTCTCCGTACCCCGCACGTTTGGGTGGTGCTTTCAAGGAGGGAGAGAAGACCAAACCATTTGACCAAGGAAAGAAAACAAAACAAAACAAAAACGAAACGAGAAGTGCTCCCTGTGTAAGTTGTCAGCATCGGCTGCAGCGCCAATGAGCAGAAGTGAAAAGCCTACCTGAATAGGCTTTAATCAGGCGGTTCCAGTGCACAATGACCCGGAGGAATGAAAGAACCACGCGGCACAACTCTTTCTGCCTCATTTCATGCTGTTTAAATACGCAGAAGAAAGTGTTATGTAAAAATAACTACTTTAGAATGCTCATTTTATATATTAAACAGGTTGATAATTATAATTATCGTAACTAACAATTCGGGGGCTATTCTTAGGTACTAAGCAATGTTCAAAGTATTTCACACATTTTAACTTATTTAATGTCACTTCCACAAGCGCAAGAATTTTCGTCTGCTTTGTTCCTTGCTGAACTCTCAGTGCCTGGAGTCATGCTTGGCAACTGCTTGATACTCGACAGATACCGGTTGACTGAATGGAAGCGATGGTCGCAGGGCTGTGGGCGGAGGCACTAGGACAGCCACATTGCCACTCTCTTGGCACCGAGGTAGAGAGTCACATCTTGCGTGTGAGCATCACCCTGTCAGGCAGCCAGCTCCTGCTGGGACCAAGACCCCGCCCTCCGGGAGCGGTCCCACGGGTGTTTCTGAGGGACGCTGACGCCCAGACTTCATCCCGTCACCGTCCGAAGGTTTCTAATCGTCCTACGATTCGTTCGTGCATTCGACAAACAGTCACTGGGCACCGCCACGCGCCCTGTCTTGTTCGGGGCACGGGGGGGTGCAGCGTTGGACGCCAAACTGCGGTACCTGCCCGCCCCTCCCCCATCCCGGGGGCAGAGAGAAATGAGCAAGATGATTTCAGGTAGTGACAGGTGCGCGACGGCATGCGCGGTGTGGCTGACGTGGCATGACGCAGCGTTTCCTCCTTGAGGGGTAACGTTTGTGTGTCGAGACCTGAACGGCGGATCAGGGCCCGCGGCGAGCCGGGCAGAGCGCGGCGGGCGGGCGGGAAGCGGGAGGTGGGACAGCGCCCTCCGCTCTGGGAGCAGGGAGAAGGGCCCGGGGCCGAGACGGGGACGCGCGAGGAGAGGCGGGGGCCGGGCCGCGGGGCGTGCGCCAGGTCGCCCTTCGCGAGCGGACGCGCCACCGGGAGCGCAGGTGACCCGCAGCGCCTGCGGGGTGGGCCGCGCTTCAGGCCGAGGACGCCCGCTCCGGGCGCAGCTCCAGCCCACGCCTGAATGTGGGGGGATGGCCAAGGTGCGGCCATTTCGGCCCAACGCGTGACCCCTCCAACGGGCAGCCTTTGCTCGCGAGCTTCCTGTCGGACTGGTCCAGACAGCACTGCCCTGGTCCTGAGAGACAGCACCCGCAGGAGCTATATCAACATATCCATACCCCTACACCTATCTATCATCCATCTGTCTGTCTGTCTGTCTGTCTATCTATCTATCTATCTATCTATCTATCTATCTATCTATCCATCCATCCATCATCTCTATCTATCTATCATCTATCTATCTATATCTATCTATCTATCTATCTATCTATCCATCCATCCATCCATCCATCTCTATCTATCTATCTATCTATCTATCTATCTATCTATCTATCTATCTATCATCTATTTATCTATCATCTAGCTATCTATCAATCATCATCATCATCTATCATTTATCTATCTATCATCTATCTATCAATTAATCATCTATCTATCATCTATCTATCTATCTATCTATCTATGTTTCTATCTATCTATCATCATCATCTATCATTTATCTATCTATCATCTAGCTATCAATCAATCATCTATCTATCTATCTATCTATCTATCATCTATCTTTCTAAAATGAGATTCATTATAAGGAACTGGCTCATGTGGTTATGAAGGCTGCAAGCTAGAGACCCAGGAAAGCCAGGAGTCTCATTCCCAGGCCTGTGAGCCGATGGTGTATGCAGATCTTAGTCCGGGTGGGAGGCCCTCCTCCACCTCTGTGCTCTCTACAGACCCCCAAGGGCATGGGCCATGCCCACCCGCATAGGGGAGGGCCATCTGCTCTCATCAGTCCGCCAACACAGATGCAAGGCCCTTCCAGAAACACCCACAGACACACCCGGAAAGGATCTTAAGCAGGTATCGGGCCTTCCACGGCCCAGTCAAAGTGACCCATGTAGTCGCCCACCCCCATCGCCCGCTTTCCCTGCCGGAGCCCCTCCTTTCCCAGGTGTCAGACCCGGGTTGCAGCGTGGAGGCTTTGGCTGCCGCCTCCTTCCTCGTCCCCGCCCTCTCGTTTTCACAGGTGGCACACCAAGATCGCTTTTGCGTTTCTAATTATATCTTGGTCATGTCGACTGTGGATCCCGGAAGCGTTCTGAGGAAGCCGGTGACAAATGGGGTTTGGGGACCGGGTCACCCACTGCCTGACTGGCAACGAGGACCCATCTCAAGCGGCATATGGCATATGGATAGTCCCTGGCGCAAGGTGGCAGCCCAATTGTTAACGGTGTTACTGGCGGTGGCCTGGGAGAATGTCCGCGGGGGGGAGGAGCGTCCGAGCCAGCGTGCCCGCTCAGAGGTTCGAAAGGCACAGAGGACAGTGCGTCCAGGGAGAGCGAGACAGCTGGTTCTTTCCAACTCCGGCCGACCCACGGGGAGCCCCTGAGAAACGAGGGCAGCTTACACGTGTCAGAAAGGCCCTGTGAGCGCCGGGGGCCTCCGCGGCAGCCCCATCCACGGCTGCGCGAGAGCAGAGCCAGGCTCTGACCGTGAGGGCCCTGACCACAGAGGTGTCGGGTGCTCAGAACCCGCAGGCCGCCCAGGCTAACGTCAGGGGTCATGGCGGAAACACCTGGGCTGAGCCGTGTGGCAGGGACATGAAGGTGGATGCCCCTGAGACCGGTGGCTCTTAGGACTTCCCTGAGCCTGTAGAGGTGGCCCATCCCTTTCTACCGAGAACCAGCAGGTACCCCGGTGGGAAGACACCGCAGAGCCCGTCCCTCGCAAGGCAAGGTCCTGCCCACCCCACGAGCTGCCCCACCTCCAGCCTGGCTCTCAGATTGGATGAGCGAGAAGGGACCGACTTGAAGGGACTCACTGGTGCCATGGATTTCCCACCTTGGCGAGGGGCAAACTCACTGCCGGATGGGGCTCGGAAGCCGGGGGAGGGCCGCGGGGGGCTCGGAAGCCGGGGGAGGGCCGCGGGGGGCTCGGAAGCCGGGGGAGGGCCGCGGGGGCCTCGGAAGCCGGGGGAGAGCCACGGCTCACTCCCAATGAAGGTGAACTGCGTGGGTTGCTGAGGCCGATGGAGGACTCCGTAGCTCAGGGAAGCAGGGATGCTGTTGGGATTTCCTCCGAGAGGCCAGAAGACGCACCAGGACTCTGTTCCGTGGGAGGCCCTGGAGGACACACCGCGCCCACGGCCACCAGGCACGCCCTGGGCAGGAGGCACCAGCAGCTTGCCCTGCGGGCTGGGGCTGATGCCTGAAGCAGCTGCAGAGCTGGAGCTCGCTGATGGCAGTGGAGATGACAGGGGCCTGGAGCAATGGAAGCTAGCTGGTGGCACTCGTCCCAAACAGTCTGAAGAGCTACAATTTGTGTAACGGTGATGGGGGCTGGGGGCGGGGCAGCCAGGGGACTTGACCCACGGGCGGTGTGTGGCCGGTAAGATTGAGGGTAACCAATAAGAGGGCTGCTTGACGCCTATGGGTAGGATGCTGGGGGCGGTTGGCCCATCAGAAAGAAGGTACTGGCCCCTCACCAGGAGCGCTGACGGTCCCAGTCTCAGCCGCTGTGCTGGGGGCACCTGGTTGCCAGCGCAGATCGGTGAGGCTTCAGGTACACAGCGTGCTGCCATGGATCTGGCAAATGAATTTTTTTTTCTTTTTTTCCAATCCCAAGCAGGAGAAAGGATCAGAAAGTGTTCACATAAAAATGGAGCGGGGGCCAGAGAAAGCGATCCTGATCACCGCCATTCATTTATTTATCCATTGATTCGGTAATTATTTACTGAGTGTTTATAATGTTTCAGGCCTTGGCCTAATTTTTCTGATACGGTGGCAAACAAATAGGCGGGATCCGTGCCTTCAGGGAGCTCACTGCCCGAGAGCACAGCAGCACCATGAGCCGAGGGCGATCGGGTCTGGGAAGGGAGCGGACACGGCAAGGGCTGAGACCGAACTTCCGCGAAGGGGCCGATAAAGTTTCCTTCACCGGCACGCCAGAATCTGTACTGTGCACAGTGAATGCAGAAAAGCTTGGTTCAAGCACTGACCTCTTGGCCTCATCGATTGTTAATGGGTATGGTCATAACAGATTTCTTACCGAGTGGCAGTGATCTCCAACAAGAAAACGTGTCAGACCTCGTGGGAAGCTGCAAAACAGTCAATATGGAGGAAAGGATTTTTAAAAATTTCATCTTTTTAAAATCGAGATATATTATTGTCATATAACATTACATTAAGTTCCGGTATACAAAATGATGATTCAATATTTGTATGTATTGCAAAATGATCACCACAGGACTTTCCTTTATATTAAAAAATTCAAACGTAAGTAAAGAGAATAGTACAACAAACACTCAAATAGCCATAAACCGACTTCGACAATGATCAACTCATGCCAATTGTGTTTCATTTCTAGCCACCGCCCCAACACCCGTATTTTAAGAAGGAAATCCCTGAGAACATTTTTTTATCCATATATATGTATATAGAACAATACATATATACATATAGAGATTCTTTTAAAAAAACTCCACAAATACCATTATCACTCTAAAAAAACTAAAAACACATTCGACAATATGATATGATTTGATTCAGTGGTCTTATTTTCCTGGTTATCCTAAACATTTTGAGATCAGTAGGTTTGGATTAGTATTTAGATGAATTTCATGTATTGTCATTTTAAATCTGTAAGTTCCCACTTCAACTTGTTTTTGTTTTCATTTCCTTTCCCCCCCCCCCTGAAGAAATTGGGTCTCATAAAACAGTGGTTCTCAAACTTCGATGAGCATCAGTACGCATTGGTATCACCTGGAGAACTTGTTACAGCGATTGCTGTGTCTATCACATTTCTAACAAGTTCCCAGGTGCTGCTGCTGCTGGTCTGGGACACTTCCAGAGCCACTGTGGTAGGTCTCCCCGAGTCTAGATCTCTCTAACTGTATTCCTTGGTGACGTCAACACGTCATGCTTTAACTTTCCTGCTAAGGGAAGCTTATTTAATTGCCCACAGCAGAGCATAATGGTTCAAACTCAGGGTGTGAAGTTTCATTTTAGAGACACTGAGCGAGCGAGACTTAGTGTGGCTCGATTTAAATCTCGTTTTTGGCGCTTCTTTGCCACGTGACCTTGGACAAGTCATTTATTCCTCTGCGAACCCAATATTGCAGTTGCAGCTTCGTTGTGAGGATTAGATGAGATTTTTAAAAAATAAAGTGCTTATGTAGCACAGTGCCTGCCTGGCACATAGCAAATGCTAAATAAATTTGATTATAATTTTTTCAACCAAGAAATAATGGGGCGCCTTGTCTGCGGAAGGCCCATGAGTTTTGTAGGGTTTTGTTTTGTTGTGTTTTGACATTAGCACAGCTAAGGAGTGCACCAAAAGAGCGGTACCTAGAGAGAAGGCAGGTAACTCGCGCCCACTTCCTGTAGGCCCCTTTAAGGAGGGCGGGGCCACGTGACCCAGAAGGTCACATGGCTGCGGGACAACATGGCTGCGCCCGCGCTAGGACCGGCTGCTGGAGCCCGCGCCGGGCTGTGTCTGGCGCCCTGGCTGCCGCTGCTCTTGCTGCTGGGCGGCGCGGCGGGGGACGAGGAGGCCGGGGCCGGCGCGGGCGCGGCGTCCCTCGCGGGCTCATGCGGCTGCGGCTCTCCCCAGCGGTCCGGGGCCCCTGGCAGCTCGGCGGCCGCACACCGGTACTCGCGTGAGGCGAACGCCCCGGGCCCGGGCCTTGGCGAGCGGCCTTACGCGCCCGGCAAGGTGCGCCCTCCATTTCCAGAAGGCGATGGGGGCCGCCGGGGTCCTCGGCAGGGTTGGGATGGGCATGACAAGGGGCCGGCAGGAAGGCAAGTACGGATTACAGCCGCACCCCAACTTGCGCATCTGCCGACCCGAGTTGATGAGTCACTCTTCCCTCCGTACCCACCTGATGGCTACTTCTTGGCGGCTCAGCTTGACTTTGAATGTTAGAGAGTTCGGTTTGAGAACAGTTGTCCCTCGTTTTCTTACCTTCAGCTCCCATTCCCTCCTCCCGCTACCCTGCCTTATTAATGTGGTTCTTGGAATTTTGTCTTTTTGCTGAGGTTCTTAGACTTCTAGGTCAGAGAGATTGGAGTTGAAGTCCCGGTCCCTCTCTTATGACTGTGAAGGAGTCAGGGCCCTGGGTCTCGGGGCTCTAAAATTGCTCTATACTTATCCGCAGTTTCTTCCTGGAGACGGTGCTTCATGAGGGCAAGGCCTCGTCCTATTGTCCTGTTATCCCGAGCACTTTGGCACGTGGGAAGGACGCAGTCAACACTGGTAGCTTTATTGCTCTTATTTATCTTTGGCTGGCATTGTGCCTGGATGCGGTAGGTGCTCCGGTATATAGACTAGGTTAACAAGCATTCCTTGCTTCTTTCCGTCTGCCAGGCACTTGCACATTCGTGTGGTTGTGAAAGCAATTTGCTGGACTAGAACCCAGGTTTTCTGACCCCTGAAGAAGTTCTCCTTCTGGTAGACCTACCATTGCCCCCCTTCCCTCATCTCTACCCGACTTCTGCCCCCTTCATCATTCCGATCTGCTGCCACAGCAGTGCGGGTTTACTCTGCCATAACAGTTATTAAAGACGCTGGTCTGTTAGGGTCTCTCCCCTACTAAGCTGTGAGCTCTGTGGTGGTCGGGACCATAATTTTTCTGTCTCAGGTATGGTGGTTAGGTCGGGAGCTGACCTTCTTATTGTTTCTTCATCTTGCATAATTATTGGCCTTTTACATTTTTCCTCAGAGGATGACTTGCATTTCTAGCGTTTTTCTTTCGTGGGGTGGGGAGCCTGGTTAGTGTTGTACCGTGTGTATTGGCCATACTGATTTAAATTCCTTTCTGACTTGAATAGTAATTGATCATCAGTTTCTCCCCCGCTAAACAGGAAGCCCTGTATCTGTTTATTCGCTTTGTAGCTGACAGTGCAGCTGTCTTATTTGCATGTACACATCGGTCTGTCTAGAACCTTCTGGCCAGTACTGAACATTCCTCATGTAAGTGTTCCAGCTGGTTCCAGAATGGGATGTGGGTGGCATTAGCTCCTGAATCACATTTATAAAATATACTTTTCTTTCATTCCTTTACAGTGATTTTGTGTCCAGATAGAGCATCGTGTGGGCCATCTTTGGCTAGTTCTTGCATTCACTTTAGTGATTGGAGGCCAAGCTGTTACAAATAAACTAGTGGTTGTTGAGAGCACAGCCTTCAGCCTTCAAAGACCTTTACCCCAGTGATTAAACCTGAAGGAGCCGTGTTATTAAGACAGAAGACTTCGTAGGAGGCAGTTCTTTATTTCTCGCCTTTCCTTGGTTTCAGTATTTGTTCAGTAATTCATATGCAGATGATTTTGGTCTAAATTTAACACTTAGCCATTTATTCTAAATTTGGGAAATGCAATATTATGGGAGAGGTACATGGTCATAGTGATGGCCCTTTTTTCTTTTCTTGTTTAAAAGACTTTTTTTAGAGCAGTTTTAGGTTCACAACAAAATTGCGAGGCAGTGCAGAGATTCCCCATGTGTGCTCCCTGTCCCCACTTGCATGGGCTCCCCCATTATCGGCATCCCCCACCAAACTGGTGTGTTACAGTCGATGAACCTACACTGGCACATAATTACTCCAAGTTCGTACTTTCCTTTAGAGTTCGCTCTTGGTGGTGTGCGTTCTGTGGGTTTGGAAGTGTGTGATGACGTGTATCCATCATTACAGTATCCTATGAAGTATTCTCATTGCCCTAAAAATCCTCCATGCTCTGCCTGTTCATTCCTGTCCTCCTCACCGGCAACTATTGATCTTCCATTGTCTCCATACTTTGGCCTTTTTCAGAATGTCGTGTAGTTGGAGTCATACGGGATGTAGCCTTTTCGGATTGGCTTATTTCACCTAGTAATACACATTTAAGGTTCCTTCATGGCTTGTCATGGCTTGATAGCTTATTTTTATAATATTCCATTGTTTGGGTTTACCAGAGTTTGTTTATCTAGTCACCTTCTGAAGGGATCTTGGTTGCTTCTAAGTTCTGCCGATTATGAATAAAGCTGCTGTAAACACTTAGGTGCAGGTTTTTGTGTGCGCATGTTTTCAGCTCATTAGGGTAAATAGCTGATTGCCGGATCAGATGGCAAGAGTAAGTTTAATTTGTAGAAAAGGCTAAATTGTGGGTAAATTGTCTTCCGAAGTGGCTGTGCCCTTTTGTGTTCCCACCAGCAGTGAGTGAGAGTTGCTGTTGCTCCGCATCCTCGCCAGCATTTGGTGTTTTCAGTGTTCCAGATTTCATCCGTTTTAATAGGTGTGTAAGTGGTAGCTCATTGTTTTCATTTGCTGTTTGGTTGACGTATGATGTGGAGCATCTTTGCCTTCTGTATGTCTTTGGCGAGGTGTCTATTAAGGTGTTTGGCCCTTTTGTAAAGTCAGATTACTTGTTTTCTTATTGTTGAGTTTTAAGAGTTCTTTATATATTTTGGAAAACAGTCCCTTGTCGGATGTGTCTTCTGCAAATACTTCTTTCCAGTCTGTGACTTGTCTTCTCATTCTCTTGACATTGTCTTTTGAAGAGCAGAAGTTTTCATTTTCATGAAGTCCAGCTTAGCAGTTTCTTAGTGGATGGTGCCTTTGATGTTGTATCGTAAAAGTCATCACCATACCCGAAGTCATCTGAGTTTTCTCCTGTGTTTTTTGTTTATTTAGTTTAATTCAACAAACGTTTATTTGACACACATATAAGACTCTGTCTTATGCCCTGGGCATAAAGAAAAGAACAAGACTTATGCCCTGCCATCAAGGCATTTACCCTCTGGTAGGTTTCTGTTTCTGTCTGTCTGTCTCTCTCACCCCTCCCCCCCACACACACATCACATGTAAGCGTCATTTTTCCGTAGTGATGATACTATAGGAGTGTGTACGTATCAATTAGAGAGGAAGAAAGGAGTCGTTTCTTTCTGGACAATCAGGAAGTGCCTAAGAGAAAAGGTCACGTTTGAGCCAGGCCCGAGTGTGTCCTAACCTCCCAAGGAAGCCCTGTCCTCAGCAGCAGTCATGCTTCGTCCGCACTCTCTCTGTTGCTTCGGACTCGTCTGTTCTGGGCATTTTACGTGAATGGACTCATACAACATGTGGCCTTTGTGTGTGGATTCATTCATTTCTTATGTTTTCAAGGTGCGTTTATTTTGTAGCATGCATTGGTGCTTCGCTCCTTTTTCTGGCTGCCTAGCATTCCATTTTATGGATGTACCACATTTTGTTTATTCATCAGTTAAAGGACGGTAGAGTTGTTTCTCCTTTTTTGAGTTGTTTCTCCTTTTTATGCATCATGTGCCTACGAATGTTTGTGTACTTTACGTGTGTGTAGACAGACATACATTTTTGGGTGTCTCGGATACATGCATAGGAGTCGAATTGCATTCTCATATAGTAGCTCTTTTTATTTTTATTTTTTGGCTTTTTTGAAGAACTGAGAGACTTTTAGAGTGGCTGTGTCATTTCATATTCCTGCGACCTTGGCTACATTCGTTTTTGTCCATGTGGTTATGGCCGTGCTGGTGGGTGCTTAGCAGAACCTCTGTGGTTTTCGTTGGCATTTTCCTCGTGACTCGTGATGCTGAGCAAGGGGTTGTGTTTCTTAACGGAGGATTTTGGTGTCATCCTCAGACCTGATGTCAGTGCTGGGGACACAGATGTGAGCAGGGCAGCCTCGGCCACTGCTCCCGTGGAGTTCAGAGTTTATGTGGGTTGGCGGATAGGGACCAAGTCATCGCTGTCAGTATCTCAGTAAAGAATTAAGGACAAGGACGTAACAGGGGTAAGCCCTGGTCTCCATTTCAGTGATTCGAGCTTTTTCCATCGCCGGAGGCCCGCCTTCCCTCAGCGGGCTCTTAGAGGGGTTCCCTGTGGCAGTTTTATATTCGCTTTCAGCAGTAGCTCAGAAGGAACAGGAGCGTGTCGGAGGTGCAAAC
Organism: Rousettus aegyptiacus; assembly: GCF_014176215.1. Classification (NCBI taxonomy): domain Eukaryota; kingdom Metazoa; phylum Chordata; class Mammalia; order Chiroptera; family Pteropodidae; genus Rousettus; species Rousettus aegyptiacus. The sequence goes on from NW_023416307.1 coordinate 157,677,955, forward strand.
GCGCAGACGTGCGAGGGGGCAGGGTGCCCCCCGCCTCCGCCCTCCAGCCCTTCTCCGCCCGGTGGCCCTCGCCCCAGACCCGCTCCCACAGCGGGGATTTGTGGCGTGTAGAGTTTGGGCCAGAGAAACTGCTTTTCTAAAGAATCGGTGCCTCCTTTTGTGACCGGCGCGCCGCCCTCCGTGGAGCCGGGAGTGACGGCCTGATGGCTGCGTCCCAGGCGCGCCGCGCCCCACGCCGGTCCGCCCGTGATGCCCTGTGTCGCCCTTCCGCTGCAGATGGTCCCCATCCCCGCCGGCGTGTTCACCATGGGCACGGACGACCCTCAGATAAGGCCGGATGGGGAGGCGCCCGCCAGGAGAGTCACCGTCAGTGCCTTTTACATGGACGCCTATGAAGTCAGTAACGCGGAGTTCGAGAAGTTCGTGAACGCGACCGGCTACGTGACCGAGGTAACGGGGCCTGGGCGCGGGGGGCTGGCGCTCTGACGCCCGCGCGCGTGCCCAGCCCCGCGCCGGCCACTCCCGCGCGTTTGTCTGCTGCCACTGCCCTGGCAGCCCCAGGAGGCGGGTCACTTTTCATGTAGCAGACCAGGCTTCGAAGCGATTTTCCCGAGTCGTACAGCTGGCCGGTGGGGACCGGGGTGCCAGCCCGGCCAGCGTGGCCCAGGGCCCGTGCCTGTCACCACTGCGCTCCATTGTGTCGGTGCCTTAACACGCCAGGCGGTGCCACTGTCTGCTTGGGCTTCTCGGGTGTCAGACGGCACGTCAGGTGAGGCCGCTTCGCCCTCTCCGGAGCTTCCAGAAGCACTGCGTAGTCCGTGAGCGGCAGATGCAAAGCGCAGCTTTTCACGTTTGTGGGTTTAGTCCGACGCCTGCCGGCCCGCGAGCTGCCCCGAGGCCGCTCCTGGCATCGTCCCGTGGTCACGGGAGCACGGGGCCAAGTTCCGACGGTGCGCGTTTGCTCTAAGTGGCAGTAGGAAGAGAGGGGGGCTTTCTGGTTTACGCAGATTTCGGCGAGTGTCAAAACACACACACGTTCCGTAGGCTTCCTGTTTTTCTCTCACCAGGGGACTTTATCCTCACTGTCAGTTTTTGGAGTTCATGTCCTTGATTTTTTCCCAAGACTCACACATCTTTTTTCTTTTTTGCTTTTTAAAAAATTGTTATTTATTATTATTATTTATGCCTACAGCACCTGGTCTTCCTAGGTGGTCTCCCCTCCAAGTACTAACCGGGCCCGACCCAGCTTAGCTTCCGAGATCAGACAGAGGGCTTGTTCAGGGTGGCGCGGCCGTAGACCATGGACCGCGGCTCCACAGGGGTGCGAAACCAGGACCTTCTGCTTGTAAAGCAGACGTGCTGACTGCTACACTATGGAACCACGTCCCCGAACATCCTTTTTTAATGAAAAAATTAATTTGAGAATGAATCCTGGCAGCAGAACAGTTTTTGAGTTTGGTTTTACCTGGTCACGTTTCTTTGGACTGTCCTGAAACGTACAGACTGGCTTTTTTGTACCTGTTTGGAGGACACAGAAGTCCCTTTCATGCTGTCTCATAAGCGTCCTCGCAGATCAAGTCCCCAGCAGTCTGCCGGACTCAGTAGAAGACCTCTAAGGACGCAGGCTGGATCAGGGTTCGCCGTGAAGGTCAGATAGACTAAGCAGAACTTCGGGCGTCCAGGAACACGGGTGGGGAAAAATCACACCTGGATTTTTACTGCCTTCCAAGTGGAGTTGAGCATTTCCTTCAATCATGAAGCAGCCGGCCAGCCACAGCCGTAACAGGACCTCGATTTTGTCACCAGCAGAAACCACAGATGCTTTTTGTCACGTTGTTGTTATGGCGGACGACTGGCAATGTTGGGTCCACCCCCCTCAGAAAGCACGGGAACTGGGGGCTGCTTTATCTCACCGAGTGTGTGAATAAAGAGCACATACACGTTACACGTAATTACACCTATTAGCAGAGCACACGTTTGTTTTATTAATATTTTGATATAACTTGTTTTCTTTGTAATCATTGATTCTATTTTGTATGTTGAAACATTTCATTCGTCCTTTATGCCTCACCATGCTGCCAGAGGGGTGCAGGGCACAGGAAGGGTTCCGAAGCCCAGCTTTGGATAAAGCGCTTCCTGTTTTTGTGGCACTTTGCAGTGTTTTTCTGTCCCTGCAAGCTCATTTTGCATCTCACGCCCCTTGCTCCCCGTGTCCTGGCCCGGCTCGTCTTGTTCCTGTCCCTAGAAAACTCCACTCTCTTCCTTATCTTAGGGGCTCGTGTTTCCCCCCTGCTTGGAATTTCCTGCCCCCTTGCTGGTCCCCCTTTTTGCATGGCTGGCTCCTCATTCCTGAGCCCTCTCAGCTTACATGTCCCTTTCTCGAAGAGGCTTCCTCTGCTCATTATGTCAAAAGGAGCCTTTGCTTGATAATCTTTGCCTTCAAGTAAAGCTGTAAATAGTTTTTTTCTCCTCCTCTTGATTGATTTGGTTTTCGTCTCCGCCTTCACATGCAAGCGCATGAGGAGATGGACCATGCCTGTGTCATACTGACGTTGGGTCTCCGTCGTCTAGCCCAGAGCTGGGCACGTGGCACGTGCCGGTGGGTGAAGAGTGGCCGAGGTCCTCAGGCGTGGGGCGCCACGGGCCGTGCGGGGCGAAGGAGAGACAGGGCGCTCCATTCAGGGGAAGGGGCTTGAGCGACTCGCGGGGCCTGAGCTCCAGGGCTCCAGTAGGCGGTTACTGCCGTCTGGTGAGGACAGGACTGGCCTGGGGGTCGAGATGCGAGTCGTGTGACGTGCTGGTGGTCGTTAGAGCGGTGCGGTTGAAAGAGGTTGTCCAGCAGTGGGGCGTGTTCTGCAGGCGTGATCTCCTGGACCGCCTGTGTTAGAATCACCCGCTGAGCTGTCCCCACGAGCAGGTCCTTGACGTCACCCCAGACCTCCAGCATCAGTCTCTGGGGACGGGAGCCGTGATCTGTGACAATGGCACAGAGCCCAAGAGGCTCTGGTGAGGGGAAGAAGGGCTGAGCCCGGGGCAGGGCCTGGAGGAGGAGCAGAGTCAGAAATGGAGGCGCAAGGCAGAGGGGCAGTGCCCTGGGCCGTGGGCGACGGAGGGTGTCTGCAGAATGGGTCCCGTGCCACAGGGAGAGCCAGGTACGCGAGGGCTCGAGACAGTAATGACCAGTAAAAGTAAGGAAGCAGATTTCTGCCCGACGCCTGGCACGCGTAAGCACGGTCGCACCGTCGTGGGCTAGAACATCAGCACGCGGTGCCGTTTACCTCGTTTGGTGCGGTTCCAGGAGCAGAGCGAAGGCCAGTGTTTGGCGAGGCAATCTGGCGTGTAGAGAACGCCATCATTTTCTGAAGTCATTTGTAAGGCTCGGGGAGCTCTGTTTCCATCGACAGGGAGCGTCACATTCTCAAGGGCTAATCTCTTCCAGTCTGCGTTCCCACTGGCTAAATAAGCCTCGAACGAGAATGGTCTCTGAGTGACAGCCACCTGTTCGAATAGGACGCCAGATGCTTTCACGTCATTTCTCAGTCCTCTGGGAAGTCATAAGAGAAACTCAAGTTTATTTGGAAAAGAATCACTAACAGCGTGCAAAGAAAATGGCACGCGTGAAACACGTTACTACCCTTTTCTGGATTTTATTTCCGTTTTCCCTGCAGGCTGAGAAGTTCGGCGACTCCTTTGTCTTCGAAGGCATGCTGAGCGAGCAGGTGAAGACGGATACCCAGCAGGCGGTAAGTGGCGATTAGCCAGGCGCGCGTGTTTCACTGACCCTTCGAAAGCGCTTGGGTGTGAAACCCACCCTCCCCGCCCGCAGCACCCACCCGTTTGCGGCTGGGTTGAGCTTCTGTCCTGTGCACCCGGTGACACGCTGTGTTGCCAACTGAGGCTCAGCTGGGCTCCAGATGTTTCTGGGTTTCCTTTGCTCATGGCCATTTCCAGAGTGGAGGGTGAAGTGCGGATATTTTTTAACGTTTTCATGGCATCAGGTGCTGGCCTGGAGAGACAGTGTCCTGTGTCACCGTTTATGAGTTCACGTGGTCAGTGCAGTTCACGAAAGGGCCCTGTGCTCTGCGAGGTTGTGGGAGATCGAGCCAGGCAGCCGGCCCGACTCGCAGGGGCGCGCCCGCTCTCCCAGAGTGTCCGGGAGGGTGCTGGGGGTGGGTGCTAGGGTGTCTTCCCGGGAAGTCATGGACACGGCGGACCGTGGGTCCTTTCCAGACTCTCTGGCAGGTCCGTGGGTGTGCGAGTGTTTACACACACGTCTCACGAGCGGGTGGAGAAGACGGGAACAGGGCAGAGGTGGGTGAGTGGCAAGTGGAGGGTTGCAGGGCAACGGGGCAGAGAGGCGCCGAGCCGCGTGAGCGCCGCGGGGGGTGGCGTGCCGCGGGCACAGAGGGCGGCAGCCCGGGCCTGGCCGCCGCGGTCTGCCCCCCGCTGCCGGGCCTTGGTCCTTCCGTGCTGGCGTCTCTGGCGAGCGGCAGTGCCACAGAGGTCACACTGTCCGGCCTCACGTGTCCTTTCTCTTCCTACGAATGTGCAGAACGTGGGGGCCAAAACGAGGCGAAACCAGACCTGTGCCCGTCATTTGTGGGGGGGTCAGGCCGCCGCTTTGTACGCATTTTAGGGGAATGTTTTGAAAACACGACTGAGCTCTAAGTGAATGTCACAGCTTTCTCGGCTCATCACAAGTGGATGTTACAAGTCCGCCGTGTAATCTGATATACTTGTTTTCTTGAGTTTTGAGGTCAGATTGGCCTCGTGCTGATGAGTCAGCATCTCAGGATGTGGTCCCTTGTTTCAAGACACGGGATGGGGGGCTGGGGCCCCCGCAGCATCCTCGCGTTTGCGCCTTCGCATCCAGGGCCTCCTGTCCTGAGGACCTCGGGGCACCCTGGGCAGGACGGAGAGGCGGTGGTCACCGCTGGCCCGGAAGGTGCCCCGCGAGCGCCCGGCGGAGCGTGTGAGCCGGAACCAGGGCCACAGCCGGCGGCCGTCACGGCAGGTGCTGGCCGCTGGGAAAAGCGTGTTGAAGCGTTTGGAGAGGGCCGGGAGGGGCAGGCTGATCTGTTGACGGCCGGAGGGAGCTGTTTTTATTTTTCAGCCCCTTCACCCCCCCCCACCCACGCCTCCGGCACCAGACTTGCGTTTTACCAGTGTTCCAGAAGTGGAGGGGGCGCCAAGGCCCGCGGGGCGCGTTTGCGTGGGAGGGGGACCCGTTGCGGGGCCGCGCCCGCGGGAGGCGGCCCTGATCGCACAGTGAGAGAGTCGCCTGGCAGCGGGTCTCTCCAGGCCCTGGTTAAGTCAAGACGAAAGTCCCCTGTGGGTGCCCGCCTGTCACTAGCTTGGGTCCGTCTCCTATTTTGGAAAGAAAAGAAACCTCAGAAGCTTCCTCAGGCTCTGGTAGCCAGCTAGAATTTAACAATATTGTTTACTTTCATGTCATTATTTGAAACATAATTAATTTGTAATACTTACTTTCATGTAATATAAGTTTCACATAATTTTATAAAAATAAATGTTGTAGTTATTTTAAATGAATTTAAAAATATTTTACAGGTTTTATTCAGTTGGGATTATATATTTGGAAGGTCACATTTTCCTATTTTGGGGTGAGTGCCTCTTCAAGTTCTGAAGAATCCTTTTTCGTTTAATTAGTTTATGATATCCACGTTTTTCCCGCCCATCCCTTCACCCTACTCCGCTTTGGAAACCATCAGCTTGTTTTCTGTATCTATGTGTCCGTTTTGATTTGTTTATTCATTCCTCTTGTTTTTTAGATTCCACAGATAGGTGAAATCATATGGTATTTGTCTTTCTCTGACTTATTTCACTCAGCACAATACTCTCTAGGTCCATCCATGTTGTTGCAAAAGGCAAGATTTCACTCTTTATTGCTGTGTAATACTCCATTGTATATATATCTCTCTTTTAAAATTTTTGGGGAACCGCCATATTGTTTTTCATAGTGACCGCGCCAATTTACAGCCCCACCAGCAGTTTACAAGGGTTCCCTTTCCTCCACGTCCTCGCCAGCACTTGTTTGTTGACTTTTTAATGATGGCTGTTCTGACAGGTGCGAGGTGGTATCTTGTGGTTTTGATTTACATTTCTCTGACGATTAGTGATGTTGAGCATCTTTTCATGCGTTGTATGTCTTCTTTGGAGAAATGTCTGTTCAGGTCCTCTAGCCATTTTTAAACTAGATTTTTTTTGTTGTTAGATTGTACGAGTTTCTTGTATATCTAGATATTAACACCTTATTGGATATATTATTCGTTAACATATTCTCCCATTTTGTAGGTCGTCTTTTTGTTTTGTTGATGTTTTCTTCTGCTGTGCAAAAACTTTGGTTTGCTGTGGTCTCGTTTGTTTATTTTCATTTTTGTTGCCCTTGCCCAAGGACACATATTCAAACAGATATTGCTAATACTGATTTCAAAGAGTTAGTGCCTGTTTTCTTCGAGAAGTTTATGGTTTCAGGTCTCACATTTAAGTCTTTAATCCATTTTGAGTTTATTTTTGTATGGTATAGGAAAATGATCCAGTTTCATTTTTTTTTTTTTTTTTTTGCATGTATCTGTCTGGTTTTCCGAACACCTCTTATTGAAGCAACCGTCTTTACCCCATTCTATGTTCTTGTCTACTGTGTCATAGATGAATCGATCATGTGAGCATGGGTTTACTTCTGGGCTCTCCATTCTGCTGCATTGATCCAGGTACCTTGCTTTGCCAGTACCCTGCTGTTTTGATTATGGCGGCTTTGTAGCATCGTTTGATATTAGTGAGTATGATACCTCCCACTTTGTTCTTTCTCAAGATTTCTTTTGCTATTCAGGGACTTTTGTGTGTCCATATAAATTTTAAGATTAGTTCTAGTTCTGAGAAGAATGCCATTGGTATTTTAATAGAGATTGCATTGAATCTGTATATTGCTTTAGGTAGTAAGGACATTTTAACACTATTGATCCTTCTAATCCACGAGCAAGGTATAATCCTTCCTTTTATTTGTCTCCTCTTTAGTTTCTTTATGTCTTACAGTTTTCATGGTATCGGCCTTTCCCCTATTTTGTTAAATTTATTCCTGGGTATTTTATTCTTTTTGCAATTGTAAATGGGTTGTTTTCTCAATCTTTCCTGATTGCTTATTACTGGTATATAGAAACAACAGATTTCTGTATATCAGGTTTGTATCTCAGAACTACTTAATTCATTTATCAGTTCTAATATGTTTGATGGAGTCTTTGGGGTTTTCTACATATAGTATCACGTCATCTGCAAATAGTGATAACTTTACTTCCTCCTTTCACGTTTGGATGCCTTTTATTTATTTTTCTCGTCTGATTGCTGTGGCTAGGACTTCCAATACTCTGTTGAACAAAGTGGTGATAGTGGGCATCCTTTCCTTGTTCCTGATCTCAGGGAAAAGCTTTCAGCTTTTCACCATGTAGTATGATAGTACCTGTGGGTTTGTCACTCATGGCTTTATTATGTTGAGCTATGTTCCTTCTATACCTACTTTGTTGAGGGTTTTTATCACTGAGTCATTTTAACATTGAGCTGGCTCTTAGGATTTGTTTGTAAAAATAATCCGAAACTGTGTGAATTTGATGGTTTAAGACAGAGCACACGTGCCTGCTGAAATCTACTTAGTTGTAGTTATTTGGATGCTAAATTTGAAACAGGATCTATTAAATTATAGAAAGGATTAAAGCTAGCTTTTTTTTTGGTATTATTTTTGTTTTACGGTATTTTACCATCGATTGTTGAAGGGATAGTATTTAACATCTAAAAGGTATGTTTCATTTTATACTTTTGTTATTAACATAAATCTTTGACAGGAAGAATGGCCACGGGGTAGGGAGAAAACAGTTGCTCTTGGTGAGAGCCTGAGAAACAATGATTATCTCTCAGTTTGTGGTGTGGCATTTTCCAAATTGTTAATAGTGTAAGGACACAAATTCCTGAGTAGGTGTCCTTGATAACGGAGGAGGGTAAGCTATTTTGAGAAGTTCTTTTCAACTGAAAGCCAATTTCTGTGAGGACTCAGAATTACCAAGGCATCATCTTCTTTTTTTAAAGTAAAAAACGATTTTCAGACAGTCATAGTTGCCCACAGAGTGCTGGGCGCGTTGTTCTTTGGGCGACGCTGGGCCAGGGTGAACGGCGAGGGTTGATGCAGCCGACCCCCATGTGACACGGCGGGGTGAAGACCCCAAGCCGGAGAGACGCGTTGGAAATGGCGCGATCCGGGTACCTCATGGGAAACGCCCAGAGACCCAACAGGGCTCCGAGGTCGCGCCCCAAAAATGACTTTAGAAAAGCCTTAGTGCGCTAACTACAGCGTAAGCCACGCCAGAGAGTGTTCAGAAAGGCACGTTCCAGTGCTAGGAAAATCAAATCAAAGTAACCGGAAGCACGCGCCGATGGAGCAGTTAGTTGCTCAGCATCATTTCGGATGTTAGTTTTACTTTCCCGGTGGCTCGGCCAGTGTCCCCCTGAGCAGCCTCCGTTCAGCTTGCACTTCTCTTCCTTTACATGACCCCCGAGACCTTTCCTTCCCAAACCGACTTTGCGGCTCGTTTACCCGGCGAAGCCGTGAGGAGAAGCTCACAGCCTCGGACTCAGACCCGGTTCTGATCTCTGCTCCGCCGCCGACCAGCTGGTTTGGGGGAGTCACTTAGCTTTTTTGACTTCTTAAAGTTTGACAGTTTAAAACTTTTGAGTCTTCTTTTTTAATGGAAGCGTAAAACTGAAAGTCTACTGAGTTCTTTCAAAGCAATCCCTGAAGTTCCACGAGTTTTGTAGTAAGTTTTTGCGTATAATACGTTTACATAAAATACATTTATACTCTATGTACACAGTCTACTATAGAGTTAACATTTTGACACTTCAAGTAAATGTAAACGCCTTCTAACCACGTAGGTTTCTTTACCCTACCCCCGTTAAAAGTGTCATATATAGTATATCTACAAACACTGAAAAAACCCAAGACAGTGTTACAGTTTTTGCTTGCAACACTTACACGTATTTTTACATTAAAGAAGAAAAACGATTTACTATATTTGCCTGAACCATTTCTGCTGCTCTCCCCTCATCCCTAAAGTGCCATGTTCCACCCCGCCCCGGCCCCGGTATCATTTCCCTTCGCCCTAAAAAAGCCTCCTTTGAGAGCAAGTCTTATGTTAACGAATTATCTTAGCTTCTCCTCATCGGAGCATGTCCTTACTCCACCTGCATCCTGAGGATACTTTCACTGGACACAGACTTCTGGCCCGAAACACCTTTTCTTTCATCCCTTTTGGACGTTGTTAGGTGCGTTTCTGGTCACGTGGTTTCTGATGGCAGTCATTCGAATGAGCCACTGCCCTCATAGGTATCATGTCATTTTCTGGCTTCTTTCAGTATTTAAAAAAAGTTTTTTGTCTTTTGCGATTTAATTATGATGCATTTAGACACCGTTTTCTTAGAGATGATCTTGTTTGGGGTTTGTTGAGATTCTTATGTCTGTAAATTTTTAGAGTTTGCAGCCATTACCCTCCCCCCCCCTTTTTAAACACTAATCTCTTCTGTTTTGGAGACTCCAGTGCTTGACTGTTGGATGTTATGCTAGAGATTCTTCCAAGGCTTTGCTCATTGCTTTAAAGTTGTTTTTTTCTTTTTATTCTTCACTTACATACTTTCTGCTGATAAGTCTTTGGGTTCTCTCTTTTCTCTGTCATTTTTATTCTCTTGAGCCCGTCGTGAATTCTTCATTTCAGGTACTGTATTTTGCAATTCTAAAGACTCCTTTTGAAGAGCAGCCCCCGTTTCTCTGCTGAGGACACCTGTCTATTTTGAGAGCCTTCGCCTTTCCCTCGTAGCTGATGGTTGTAGTAGCCACTGTGAAGTCTTCGATGACCCCAGCATCTGGGTCGTCTTGGGGGTGGCGGCTGTTCGTTTCTTTTCCCTTCTGTGTTGAGTCTCTGGTGCTGTTACCATTCTCTGGAGAATGTTGCCCTTTTTTTTTTTTTTAAGACGGTCAACCTGGTAACCGTGTTAGGTACTGACCCCAGGTTTTGACGTGCCGCTGCCGACTCTGTGGCTGTTTGCTCATTCCCTTCATGGCAGCACGGCGCTGCATTATTTTTTTTTCTTTGTTGTAACTAGCATTTTACCTGCTTTCATCCATTTCTCACAGGGGGACAGTAATGCCTACGTAGTAGAGCATCGTGAAGATGAAATGAAGTAATGTGCACAGAACCACCTTGCACATAAAGGCCTTTCAGTGACCGCCACTCCTCTGGTTTCTCCCAGCGCACCGTCTCTTAGCCTGGTCCGACTGAAGGTTGAGTTACGTTGCTTTGCTTTCCTGCTGCCCATCTGTGCAAGCTGAGAATGCTGTGTCCCGCTCTGCCAAGTTACGGTGCTGTTTTGAAAAGACTGGCTATTGCAGAATAGATTCTCTTGGGTTATCTCAGAATCCTTGGCTAGAGGAATGTATCAGTGATTTATCTTTTTTTTTTTTTTTGGTGGGGGTGGTAAAACGTACATAACACAAAATTTATCATTTTAACCATTTTAAAATGTACGGTCTTTGGCACCGAGCACATTCCCCGTGCCGTGCAGCCGTCACCCCGCCATTCCCAGAACGGACAGAAGCCGTGCCATGAAACAGCGACTTCCTGTTCTCCGCTCCGTCCGCCCCGGCAGCCCGGCTTGTGCTTTGCGTCCCTGCGGGTTTGTCCACTCGAGGTGCCTCCTCGAAGTGGAAGCGTGCGACGGCTGTCCGTTTGCGTCAGGCTTATCTCACGCAGCGTGATGTCTTCAGGGTTCACGCATGTCGCACGTGTCATTCCTTTTAAGGCTGAGTAATGAGTAGTCCGCTGTTTCTGTGCACCGCGCTCGTCTGTCCCTTCTGTCACTGGACACTTGGGTTTCAGCTGCTGAGCAGCTCATGGCTGTTCCGTCTGTCGTGAGTGGTGCTGCCGTGAGCACTGGTGTACACACGTCGCCGGGCGCGTGCTGAGCGTTGTGCGCACGCGTCGCCGGGCGTGTACAGATACATACTTTGGGGTGTACACAGTGTCGTGACTTGTGTGTGTATGGTGACGTGGTTTCGAGCTGTCATTTGGACTCGTGCCTCCTTGGTCGTCCGCCATCCATCGGGGTCTGTTCTTTGACTTAAAGATGGGAATGAGTTTGGCTCCCTCTGTTCGAAGGTTTGCTCTCTGGCTGAATGTGGTCAGTTTTCCAGCAAAGCAGCTGGGATGCTCCGCCGAGCTCCAGGTGCTGTGCTGCTCCCGAGGACGCAGATGGGGGCGCCCTCCGTGCCTCTAGCTGCTGGGAGTCTGGGAGCGCAGTAACACAGGCTCTAAACCCAAACTGGGTATATGTTAAAATCTGATTTATGAATATTTTATACCAGATACGTTAGAGAAACAGAAATGAGAACACATATAACATCTGTTTAAAAATGATCAAAGGGAATGAGAGCGCGCAGAGCCCTGAGCTTCCCAGATGACCCAGGGATGGGACGTGGACGTGGAGAGAAGGGCGGGCAAGGCCGGCGGCAGGTGCTGCGGTGGAGGGTCGTGGTGAGCGGCCGCAGGGCGCCTGGACAGCCGGCTCGGTGAGGCCGGTCGGCAGGGCGGTGGGGGAGGAGGAGGCATCTGCGGGGAGCCTTGCGGACCAGGAAGAACTCCTTGTGGGGCCAACTGGGGCAAAGCCCCTGGCGGAGGGCCCACTGTGCCCCGGTGCCCCGACCTCCGCCTTCAGCCGTGTGGTCAGGTCACAGCGAAGCTCGCTCCGAGCTCGCTCTGGTAAGGCCATGTGAAATGTCCTTGTCGCCCCACGTTTCAGATTTAGATCATCCCGTCTATTTGTCCTGGGGCGCCTCGCGCCCGCCTTTCGTGTAGTTTGTCCCAAGGAGAACAGCTGGCCGGTGTTTGTCGAGGGCTTCCCCCTGTACCCTCCACGAAGGCGGGGGGGGGGGGGGGGGGTGGCTGCGCCCTGCGCTGTTCACCACCGCGTCCCCAGCAGAGTAACTGCCACTGACAAGCACTTAGTAAACACATGTCAGAGAAGCGACAGTGCCGTTCGGCTCCTCTGCCGGAGCGCTCAGCTCTGGGAAGCGCAGGGCCCGGACCCGGAGCGACCGTCCCGTGCCAGAGGCCGGCTTGTCCTTGGCACGAGCGCACTGGCCTGGCCGCCGGGCTGAGCTGGGTTCACAGCGGGTCACTTGGGGAAGGCTGTCCAGGGCTGGCCGATGGGACGAGATAGGAAGGGCACGCAGTCACACGCCCGTCTTCTGTGTCCGTTTGTGAAGAGAGTGGTTGTCCGCCTGCCCTGGGAGCCAGCGGGGCGCAGGCTCGGGCAGCAGAGCGCCGGGAGCCCCGGGAGGCGAGAGCCAGCGGAACGGGGCAGCGGGCAGCATCTCCTTTCCCGCGCGCTCCACAGTAGCCCTCGCGGTCAGAATGCGCGTGCGCGAGGCGCGCGGGGCGCGGAGGCTCCGATTCGCGCTGTCTGCTGTGTCTTTAAGTTTCTTTTCCAGTCGCGGGTCTTCCGAGGTCTCTGACTCGAATTAAGAAAATGCCATCCCCTACCTCCCAAACGCGTTCGCCCTGTAAGGCTCCACGGTGAGACGGATAGACCGTCAGGGACGGGGTGGTGCCCAGGGGCATCCTGCCCTAGGGGACGCTTACACGGAAATGAGAATTTAGAACCGTTGGACCTTTCAGAATCATCTGGCAGCATCCTCGCCCTGAGAGAAGAGGCAGCCGTGGCCCTGGGGGGCGGGGGGCGTGGCGCCCTTCAGCCCTGGGTGGGGGGGAAGCGGTTGCTGTCACCTGGGGGTGGGCGGAGCCCTCCCGGCTGCGGATCCTCGCTTCTGCGCAGGGAGCCCTCGTGAAGGTGTGGGAAAGGGGCGAGCAGCGCGGGGCTGCCCTCACTCTGGATGCAGGCAGAGACAGTGTAAGGAGCACCGCAGGAAGTGGTGGGAGAATCTGAACGGAAATAGAGCTTCGACCTCAAAAAATGCAAGTTTCGGTCCATACAGAAAGAACACGATCCCCGCGTGAAGGATCTAGAAGTCCTGTGCAGCCGCCGGGTTCTCACTTCTGCCGGGCTGTGCCTACGAGAAGGGGTCCAGGAGGGAGTTTCTCGGTGCTGCCCTCGCGGGCTGGAAACTGCGCCGTGCAAACCCGCAGCTTCTGGGGGAGGGAGGCTCACGCCTTCCCTGTGGCCAGGTGTGGTGCGCGTGAGCCCTCGGCATTGGACCGGAGGCGCAGGGAACGCGATGGCACGCCTCGTGCAGATCATCGCGTTTTCATGTTGTTTACTTACTTATTTATTATTTATTATTTTTTTAGGTGAGGCAACCCTTGGTTGACCTCACAGATTGCAAGGACCTTGTTAGCTTACAATCCCTTAATTTTTTAAAATTATTTTTTACGCCTACAGCACCTGGCCTTCCTAGGTGGTCTCCTATCCAAGTACTAACCAGGCCCGACCCTGCTCAGCTTCTGAGATCAGAAAGGATGGGGCTTGTTCAGGGTGGCATGGCCGTCGATGCGTTTTTAAATTATGGAAAGTAAAGTTTTAACTTTAAAAAAATCCATCGTGGTTTTTTTTTTTCTTTTAAATAGTGGTTTTTAGCAGGCGCTGTGGAGACCTACACTTAGGTATAGTGATGTCACTTCTGGAAATTTAGCAGAAGCGAAAAATGTAAATGAAGATGTTTGAAGATGTTCACTGTAGTATTATATGTAACAGCAAAAACCAACAGAGTTGAATGTAGCCTGAGGGATTTGACCTTAGGAGATGTTTGGTGAATTATGAAACATCAACATGACAAAGTGTTGTGTCGCCACAAAAAGTGTTTGTTGCAGAGTCTAGATAAAACATGGAAAATAATTAACAAATTAATTGAAAACAAGTAATGTATAAATTGGGAAAAATATGTAAAAATGTGTATGCTTATTGAGGAAACTGGAAGGTGAATGTAAAAATACTTTTCAGTGGGATGGTGAAGATAAATAATTTTTAATTAGTAAATATTTTATTGTTTTTGTTTTCAATGTAAAATCGTGTCTTAGCTCCATTAAAATAAAACACTTAGAAAATCCGAAAAGACACTATGTTTACTGTAAATAAATTTAGAAATTAAAAATGGCACAAAAAAGGAATATTGAGTATCACCTATAATCTCACTACCCAGAGATAGCCGTTGGAGGCATTTCGGATTATGCGCTACTAACCTTTTTTAGAGGGGTGATGTATGTGCACGTGTGTCTGTATTATAGTCGTATTTTTGAGTGGGCCATACGGCAGACGTGCAGCTGACTTTTTCCACTTTCTGTAGGGGGCGAACACTCGTCACAGCGATCACCTCTTTCCTGGGTGTGATTTTTAACGACTGTGTTGTGTTCCTTCACATGGACATACAGTAAGGGTGTTAGTGGTTTCCCCGCCAGGTATGGATGTGACGTCGCCTTTTGCTGGGTATTGTCCAGCTGCTTTCGAGAGAGGTTATATCAATTTACATGGTCACATCTTTGCATAAAGAAGTAAAAAATTGTTTTTGGACATTAAAAGATCCTTTTCTCTAATTCCTATTAATCTATTTAAAAGCCCAAATGAACTTTCTCTGTATTTATGATTCTCTCAACTGAGATTGAGTAAACGCTTTTAAGTGTTCTTTGAGCCCAGAGATTCCTTGGGCGTTTTTTTTTTTTGCACATCGTCGGTAATGAATGACTCTGCATGGGGTTTCCTGTCCTCTTAAGGACACATGATGAATGTTTGAATACAGAGATTAGTGTCCCAGGAATGTATTGTATTCAAGCACAAGGAATTTCACTAAGAACTGAAGCAAAAAGTATTGAATAATTTCATATTTTTCTTAAGTTTTATAAATATTTGTACTGTGTATGAAAAGGCATGCATTTTTCTCTCACACATATTCTATTAAGTAGTCAAGATACCTGATTTAGGATTAATTTGAAATAAACTGTCAGACTTCACTGCCTACCTGTTTTAGAGATGAATTTGCTTTTACTCTGTTTTTCAAGCTTAGTTCTCTATTTTCCATGTTTGTTTTGGGTGCAGAACAAAGAGATTTTCACTCACTGTGTGCGTTTTAGTCCATTAGATTCTCCTCCAGCTTTATTTATACTTCATGAATCTGAACAGATCTGTACTTTCCCATTGTTCACTGGTGCCAGTTGAAAAATTCCCGCAGGCTGTTTTTATAGGGGTGACTGTCATGTTCTTATTACATTTCAAGAAACGTCCATCTTTTTAATTTGCCTGTCTGAACGCATTTAATATTTATTAAGAGAGCAGTTGTAAAGTTGTGAACTTGCCGTCTTTACACCCAAATGTGCGTAATTACACAGAGCTCTGCCCTTTCCCAGTGCCGACTCATTCAGGACTGTGTGTGTGCGAAGCATCGAAGCATCGTTTACCACCTCTGGCCAGGATGAAGGCACTTTGCTGTCTTCCCCTTTTTCTTTTCTTAAAGCTGTTGCTCCATGTCTGGCTATGTCCCCAGGGGGAAGTGGGAAAAGTTGTCTTTGCTCTCCTGAGTCCCCTTCCCAAGGGGACACCAGTGCTTACTCGGATCCTATTTACATTGTAATTGGTGGCTGGCTGTCTGCTACAGCTGTTTCAGCTTAAACCCGAGACAGTTGCTATGGAGATACTGGGCTAGAAATAGGTCAAGTTAAAGTCCTTTTCCCCCCTGGATATAAAGGAATGTGATTCTAGAAGTGTCTTGATTGAACAGAAAATGCGTGGGTGGGCAACCACATCCAGAAAATTTTCTCTCTTCAGGAGGAGGCTTACGATGGGTGCCAGTCCACTCGCGTTGCTGCCGGTACCCAGCACACAGCGCGGCTGAGGGCCGTTCCTGTTCAAAAGAATAAGACGTGCCGTCATTTGCAGTATAACCATTACCTGGCTCATATGTGACTCTCAAAAGTTGTTGATTTCACGAGCTCCTAAACATAGTAGAATACTGTTTATTTTCAAGACATAATCAGGAGTTCAAGAACAGGTTTTTAAAAACATGTGACATATGGAAAAGGAAGGCATCTGGTGACATCGGTTGGGATTTGCCATAACTTTGGCCAGAAAACGTTGTGAATTTCCCTTGGCTGGGGTGTCCTCTCTGTGATCCCATCAGTCCTCTGTTGTGGGGTGACTGCAGTTCCTTGTCTTTCTCTGTTCATGTGACACCTGATGAACTCGTTCCTGACTCTGCGTCTGACCGTCACAGTGGGGACGCCAAGTCTTCCTCGCAGACGGGCGTGTGGTGTGGCGCTCCTGCAGGACCCCGAGCCGGGTCTGGTCTGGGGCTTGGCGCACGGGGGCGCCGCTCTCCTGCCCCGCTCAGCTGCCGCTTGCTTCAGGGAACGGGCAGGTCAGTGCAGGGGCCGCTCACGTCGTGGCCGTGATGGAAACGGCTGCTGCGTCCTTCTGAGGATTCTTCGAGGTGACGCCTGTTCTTACACTCTCGGCCTATCAGTCTTCCGAAACGGGTGAACTGGCAGGTGGCTGGGCTCAAGCCGAAGATGCGTTGGGGGCAGATTTTCACCATTAGAATAAATGTTCTTTGAAAGTTCTAAGAGAAGATCGCAGCATGCATAATGCACGTGGATAAAAGCAATACCGATGGCCAACGTTTCTGTGATTCCTGCCGTGTGCCAGGACCTGTTCTAAGCTCTACATATATTATTTAATCCTCACAACCACCCAGGGAAGTAGATGCTAATAGTAAGTAGTGTCCCCACTTTACAGATGAGGAAACTGAGGCCTCGAGAGGTTAAATGAGGAGCCCAAGGTCGTGCAGCACTGCTGGACGCGGGCAGCCTGGCCTCAGGGTCGGGCGCTCTTCTGTGCCGCTAGCAGCTTTATGTTAACATTTGAGAAGAAACATTTTTTTTTTTTCTGATTATCATAGTGCAGTGGGTTATTTTGCTCCTCCCGGGGGACATTTGGCTATGTCTGGAGACATTTTTTCTGGCCACAGTTGAGCGGGGGAAAGGTGCTGGCGGCATCCAGTAGGGAGAGAGCGGGGGTGCTGCCGTGCATCCTGCAGCGCGTGGGATGCCCCCCCCTTCCAGGGGACTGTCTGGCTCCTGTGCCAGGAGTGCCGAGGCCCAGAAGCCCTCCCAGCCCTTGACCCCTGGCGAAGGCAGTGCATTCTTCCAGACTTTTCCTTCTGATTATAATAGCATACGTTCACATATGTATGTTTCACAGAAAAACAATCGGATGTGTTCTATGGGCTGTCTTTATGGTCGATTATATATACCTCTTTCCGTATGGCAGTGCATTTTGATAACTGTAGTTTTCCTGTAGTTGGATGGACGGATGCCAAGGATGGGTCGTTTCGTAATTTTTATCAGCAGTAATGACACCGTGCACACACCTCTGCGTGCGCACCTCGGCTCTTACTGCCGGAGAAGGGCTGGGTTGCGGCTAGGGGACGAGGACCGAGTCACGGGTGTCCCCTTCCCTGTGCCTCAGGCGGCCCGGCTTCCCACTGCGCTGAGATGAGTGATCGTCATACAGCTCCGTGACCTCAAGTCCAGTAAGCTGTACTGGATCCGTGACCTCAAGTCCAGTCTGGTCGGTTGGTTGCTAAGGTGACGTGGAAGGTTTCAGAAAAGAGAATGAGAGAGGTGTGTGTACAGCAGGGAGGAAGCCAGCCTTCCAGGTGTAAGCACTGGGGGGTGTAAGGTGGCACCTGGGCCCGCCGGTGGGAGACCTGGAGGACTTCTCCGGCGGCCGCGCCTGGCTGTCGCTGCTAAAGCTGCGCGTGCGCACCCCGAGCCCCCGCCGTCCCGCTCCAGGGCGCGGCCAGCAGACGCGCATGCGCCTGGCCCAGAAGTCGGGCGTCTTCAGAACACGCGGGCAGGTGGCGCGGTCCTCGGCAGCTCGCAGGTGCCGTGGGCCGCAGGATGGGTTTAAAGAAGGTTTCCGGGTTACTAATGGTGAAGTGTTTCAAAGCACAGAAGGTACAGGGAAACAGGCAAAGTACCACCCAGATTTAACATTCCGCCATATTTGCCTTTTTTTATTTTTTATTTTTTATTTTTTTAAGTTATGAAAGAGAAGCTTCCACAGCCTATCTTACCGGTGTTGGGGGCAGGGTAGAGCGATCCGAAGATACTGAAACACAAGAGCGGCGACCTGGGTTTTCCGCGCTCGCCAGTTCTTGATGGAATGGGTCCCATGTCACTGGCACCTGAGCATCGAGCAGTCTAGTCAGGCGGACGTCCCTGGTTAAAGTTTCTGCAGCCCCACAGGTGAAGTAGCCTCTCACCTCTCCGGCCCTCTGAAGAATAAAACTCCTTCCAGCAATGTCCTTGGAGGACAGAATGCCTCTTTTGTTGAAAAATTAAAGAATCTGGCTTTTTCCATCGAACTGTGGTTAGAACACCATGAATGTTTGATTGTGCTGTTGTGAAAACAGAAGTTACGAGTGGGTCGGTGTGTTAGCGCCTGCCGCGGTGGTCAGTGGGAGCACCCCCGCCCCCGGCACTCAGCCAGGCTCGTTGGGGTGCGGGTGGCTGTGAGGCCTGGCCCGGAGCCCGCTCTGGTTTGCATCAGGGGCGCTGCGGCCTGCTCTCAGTGTGCAGTGCACTAGCAGCCACGGTGGTGGCGACTGTCCGTGGCCCTCCTGCACTAGTCCCGTTCCTGAGGCTCACTCAGTGCCAGCCGCAGGCCTGGCCCTCCCCGTGATCACCCGTGAGGCAGTGTCATTCCTGGCCCATCTCCAAACATGAAAGCGGGCTTGGACGAGGTCGGTGGGTTGCCGAGGTCACACCGCGAGTGGCAGAGCCAGGATTCAGATCTTTAGCTCCAAGGCCAAGTTCTTAACCAGTCACTGAATGAGGACCAGGTGCTGTTGCTGTCTGGGTTTGCAGACTCGTGAGGCAGGAGTTAAGGCCGGGAACAGCCAGCGAGCACTTCCCAGTCCTGTCTGATTGGGGTGCCCGGCGTCCAGGGTCCCGAGGCAGGGGCTGCACCCACGTCACAGATGAGGACTCTGCGGGGCCCACAGCCAGCGAGCTTGCCTGCGAGTGCAGGGCTGGGAGTTGCGCCGCGGCCTTTGAAATCGCAGCTTTCCACCCTGCACTTCAACTTGGCCTCTGGCCGCTGTGGTTGACCTTCCGCCCAGCATGGCTGTAAGGTCTGCTCTGTCCCCCCGGGAGCGGCACCGCCTGTCTGTCACTCACAAGGTGGAGCGGACTGACCAGCAGAGCGTCTTTAAACCCTCGGCGATAACACCGTTTGCATGGGTATTTATTTGGTCACTGCATTGCTTAATGATATGAAATAATACCTTTTTTGTTAAAGAATTATTTGCACGTAAATTTTTACATTCGCCACTCTAGTAAAGGTACTTGTCTGGTAACTCAGATGGGAAGCCCAGGCCGCGAGTGAGGCGTGTGCCGCGCACGCCGAGTCGGGGTTCTCCAGCGCCGTCGTCACTAACCCCAGCTCGTTTGGTTGCTTCAAGGTCGCAGCTGCTCCCTGGTGGTTGCCGGTTAAAGGCGCTGACTGGAGACACCCGGAAGGGCCCGACTCCACTGTGGCACACAGGTGAGGCTGGCGGTTCTTCCCGCGTCGATCCCGGTGCTGTCGAGAGGGGCTCGCTGGCCGTCTTCACCTGTAAAAGGGTGAGAATGGCAAATTCTGAATGACAGGGAAGTAAAATGGCAAGAAATAATGTGTGTGAAGATGCACCACTGCCTGGTCTTAGTAAGCGGCCTCTCTTTCCTCATTTGTCCTGTGAAAAAATCGTTTCTCGTAGGTTTTTTTTTCCACCTGTGCAGGCCAGTTGCAAATCTCATGGCATGTTTAATCTTTGCAACCTGTCCATTGCCGCAGTCATGAGTGGGTCAGCACGAGGACGAAGACTCGGTAGCTGTGTCCTGCCAGGTGGCCGCTGTGGAAGCTCAGGCCTTGGCTGGAGGGTTCCTGTCGCCTCCAGTCCTGGACTGACACACTTTGGAGCTGCCACCTGACTGAAATCCGCAGAGCGGCAAGTCGGTCAGCACGTCTCGGGGGTGGCAGGGAAGTAATTATCTCAAGCAGAAATGGAGTAGCGCTTCCAGCCCTGGAGATGGAGAAAGGTTTGGGTCAGGACTCAGCATCTCCACAGCCCAAGGAAACTGCTCTCCTAACCTACTTTTTCAGACGGGATTTTGAGCCTCCGTTTTTGACAGCATTCCCGGCTGTCGCCCTCAGTGCCAGGGAGCTGGGAGTCCCGGGAGCCCGGCACCGGGGCCGTTGTCTCTTGAGAAATGGCAGATGGAGTGCAGAGCCTGAGTCGGCAGCCCTGCAGTGGAAACGGACGGGGAGGCGGGAATTACACCCAGGGTTCTTGGCCTCCTCAGCATGAGGAGCCTCTTAGCTCCCGACTGATACCGTCTTTCCTGAATTGACTAGCAGAAGAAAAAGCCAGGGGGAGAAGGAAAACCTGGGCGGGGGGCGGGGGGCGCTTGTATTTTATCCACTGACCGAGTCCATCTCCAGAGGGTGACTGGCATGTGAGTCACTCAGTAAACACTCGCTGGAAGAAGAGGTTAAGTTGTGGTGTGATTCCCACAGGGAATTCAGACGCGTTTAAGAAATGGACAGGTTCCGTGTAGTCTGCCGGGCAAACGGGACAGGGGGTCACGGTTACCTGGTGCTGGGTGAACGTGTAGACCCCTGACTCTCAGACTTTTCCCCGAACCCTCCCAGTCCCCTGTGCCCTTGTAAAAAACAAGCACTCACTTGGACTCTGCTAGAATGAGGCAGATGAGTTGGCTAATCCTAGTGGAAAGACACAGAGTTTAAAGCCACATGTCACTGGTTGGGTCCCCTGGACCCAGGCGCTGGGGTAGAGCTTGCGTGCAGAGTACCTGTTAGGGCTCCACACCCGGGGGGGGGGGCAGGGCGGAAGCAGGGTCAGGTGGAGGGTGGCCCTGGGACTGCCGCGCGGATCCGAGTCCCAGCCAGGCCCGCCGGGGCCCTGGGCTCTGCTCGCCCACACGATGGAGCTGTGGTGGCCGAATGGCTGGGCCTGTGCTGTGCCCCGGCGTGGTCAGCCCTCGGCGGCCCCGAGCAGCTCTCCGCGGAAGGAGCAGACAGCGGGGCGCTTCTGCTGAGGGCACCGCCTGCCGCGGGGACAGCACCTGTGGGCGTCTGGGCGGCGCACTCCGCGCACCTGCCGGGACCCAGGGAGTCCCGTGGGGGCCGGGCCTGCCCGCGGAGCCAGCAGGTGTTTCGAGGCTGCTGTTAAGAGTAGTTAGTTACTGACCTCGTGGTGGGGGGTGACCGACGTGGCACGGTGGGGCCCGCTCTGGGGACCGGGACCGCCGCGGCCCCACGGGGCGGCCTGAGGGTGGCCGCGGGCGCTCGGCTGAAGCTGGTGCTGCCGCGCCGTCCCCGCCACTTGTCCCTCTGCTCTCCGCCCGCAGGCCAGACCACCCGGTGCTGCACGTGTCCTGGAACGACGCCGCGGCCTACTGCGCCTGGGCGGGGAAGCGGCTGCCCACGGAGGCCGAGTGGGAGTACGGCTGCCGGGGCGGCCTGCACAACAGGTGCTCGGGGCCCGGCCCCTCCCAAACCCCGCGCCGCGCCTCGGTCGGGAAGCCACCTGAGCCGCAGCGCGGCGGCGGCGTCCTGGCTTTGCCCGTGCCCGCGAAGTTAACTTAGGAGACCCCGACGGGCGGGTGGGCACCCAAGCTCAGCCGCGCGCGGCCAGCAGTGGCCGAGCGGCTCCTGCAGCCCCGGGGCGCCCCCCGCAGGCGGGCCCTGGCGTGGCGTTCAGAGCCGCGAGACTGGACACACCGGGTGCCGGGCCTTCTAGGAAAGGCTCCTGAAGTAGCGAAGGCCGTACAGGAAGGCGCGGGGCGGCGGTGCCCAATCATGCGACCGCGTAAGTCCGGAGCGGAGTCCGCTTTCCCGGCCTTCTCGCTACCAGTCCTCTTAGTCATGCCGTTTATTTCAGGCCTCCCGAGTACTCCAGAGTGACTGAGGTTGTCGTCAGCTTGACATGAGCTAGTTAGCAGAAGTTAACGAAAAATCCTGATTAAAAGGTTTATTTATATACGTAAAATAAAAAAAAAGTAGCTCGCTCAGAACGGGCAAGCAGGGCGCCCCGTGCACGGCGTCCCCTCGGCCCAGCCGGGAGCTGTGCCCTGGCGGGCTGATGCCGGTGTCTCTTCCACAGACTTTTCCCCTGGGGCAACAAACTGCAGCCGAAGGGCCAGCATTACGCCAACATTTGGCAGGGCGAGTTTCCCGTCACCGACACCGGCGAGGACGGCTTCCGAGGCACCGCGCCCGTGAGTAGCGGGGCTCAGGAGGGAGGGGAGGTGGGAACCCGCAGGGACGGGCGAAAGGCCCGTCCCCCCCAAACCCCGGCCCGGGGCCGACACGCTCCCCTTGCTGCACGCGCCCGCCTCCGCACGGAGCAGACGCCGTCAGCCCAGCAAGCATCTCCCTCACGGGGCGTTTTCCTTTCTGGTTCCGTGACACTCGTGGTAGAAGCTGGAGGGACAAAGTGGGTAAAGGAGGGAGAGCATGGGAAGCCGCGGACGCCCCCGCCTGGCCCTGCCCCGTCTCCTGGGTCAGCGACGCCGGTGCCGCCCGGCGTGGCGCCGAGCTGGGGGCGCGAATCACCTCGTTCGCTGCGCGGTCAGCTCGGCCAGGCGGGCCCTGGTACCCTGGTCTCCGGGGGAACAGCTGGACAGCGGCGCAGCTGGGATTCGAATCCGGGTATTTGTTTCTGAAGGCCGTGCCCTCGCCTGTTGCATATGCCGGCCTGTGTGTGTCTGCTGTGTGGACCTAGATGTTTCTTACGTATTGCTCTTGGGTCATCCTGGATACAATACTTAAAATCCTACTATTTTTCCCTGTTTAATGTCAGGGAAATTTTATCTGCCATCAACATTTCTTCCCAAATACATTGTCTTCGTTCCCTAGATCACCTGGCATGTGAGTGAACCCTAACTTATTTACCTCTTATTGCTGCAAATTTAGGTTACCTTTTTTTTTTTTTTTTTTTGCTAAACAGTAGAACAATCAGCTTCCTATGCATAAATATTAAACTGCCTCTCTGATAATAGCTTTGAGATAGAGTTCCATCAGTGAAATTAATGAGTCGAAGCCTAGAAAATTTTCTTGATGAGGGTTTTAGATCTACGGCCAGTGTTTTCTAGAATGCGACTACCCCAGCGTCCCTCCCCACAGGATCATGTGCCGATGAAGCAAACAGTCTGTTTTCCCCTGATGCGTGAGGAGAGAAGCCGCGTGGTGGGGGCCGCCCGCCTCCTGGGTTTGCCGTTACAGAGAAGAATTTCCTCTCTGTGATCTTTCAAACAGCTGTCACTTTTTTAGCATTTCTATGTTCATTTCACACAAAAATAATTTTTTCATAATTTATAATACAGATGTTATTTGGAACATGACCAAATGATTCCAAATTTCAACTGAAATAAAAACTGTGTGTCTTGTATATATTATTATATTCAAGATATTTTGGAAAAGGTAAGCGAGGAGACCTTTGACCTGCCAGAAATTTATAAAAGTATTTTGGGCTATCCTAGTTAAGGAATTACAGTTATAATTTTTGACGGAATTAATGTAAAAGACAAATTGCACGCGACCGTGCACCTTCTGTAGGCAGATGAGTGCACGCGTGTGCTCACGCCATCCTGCGCGGACGACTTAGGTGCGCGGTGCAGGAATCAGCGTGAACCCCTGGGAAATGTGCGTACCTCAGAGGAGGCCAGAGGCGGTTCCGCCATCTGGTAGCTGGTTCCCCCCTGTTCCCTTTGTGGTCGCTCGTGCCGTCACGGGCACGTCGATGATGCAGCAAAATGAGTGGGCGCAGCTCTCGGCCTCGTCTCGAGCTCCGCGTGGGCGGGGAGCCAGCCTGGGCCTGCGGGATGCTTCTGGTCAGCAGAGCTGGGGGTGCGGGATGCACAGAATTGTGGCTAAGGTGCCCAGGGCGTATGCGCGTGAGAGACCGCAGAGGAGGTGCTGGCCGATGCAGACGGCAGGACAGCGCCATCGAGGCGTCACCGCGAGGCAGTGCGCCCCCACTCCGCTGCGGTGCGCGCCCCCCGGACGTGGACGGCATTGTGGTGGCGGGCCCATACCCAGCTTTCTTTGGCAGTGGACACACCGAAGAGTCCGGCACAGAAGGGCCTCGCAGCCTGGATGCCCCTGATGGGCGCTAGGCCCTGAGACGCAGGGCCGCTGCAAGCCTCGAAGTCTCAGCAAGGGGCTGCTCCTGGGCCAGACGTAGGTGCCCGTCGGTTTGAGTAAAGGCCACGGCAGGCCGCGTTGGACAGCTGTGACCATTAACAGCACTCGCCGCTGCACAGTTTCACACCATGTGTGAGCACGTGAGCCATCAACGAAAGTCACAGAGAGGCGAAGCCCAGCGGGGTGGGAACGCGACTTGACGAGGTCCGCGTCTCGGATCGGGGCTGTGCACGGAGGCGTGTCAGGGCCACACGGCCGCCCTGCTGCGTCCTCGCGCTCTGGGCCTCAGCAGGAGGACTTCACCTGTGAGGCCGCGGTGCCCTGCGCGGACGTCGCCCCCTCGCCTGCTGGCCCGGGCGTTGTGCTGTGGGCCTCTGCGCTTTACCGGGCCCTCCGCCACCGCCACCGCCAGCCCCACGCCTGGACTCAGGTTTCGCTGCTGCTCTGCGGCCTCCGCCCTGTCCGCTGTCCGTGCCGCTCGGCTCGTTCGGGGCGGGGAGTGTGTGTGGCGTATGCCCCGTGGACGGCTGTTTTCTCTTGAGGTTCCGGAAGGAGGCCTTGGTGTCTTTGTGATGCATTCGGCAATGAGCAGTTCCAATTTCTCTTCTTCTAAGTGGCACATCCACACATGGTCATTTGAGGGGAGGGCGACCTCCAGATTTTACCTTACTTAAACATCAAATCATTTAAAGGGGAACCTCCCCCACCTCCCTGCAAACCTGGGAGTAGATATTATTGTTTCTTCATCTGCCGGAGCCAGCCGGCTAGAGTCGAACAGCACCTGAAAGAGCGGGGTGAAGCCTAAGGAAAAAAAGACAGGAAAGCGCTTCGGGAGGGCGCACAGTCACTGCCGCAGCATATTATACTCTACAAAGCGCGTGAGAAACACCCGCCCACAAGTATGTAGCTAAGTGCTGATATTCACTCAGGAGACTTTGTAGCTATCTCAACATGCCCTTTCCCATGGCCAGAGAACCTTCGGTTTCTCTCCCCTAAGGCCGGGCGCACCTCCTCCCGAGCAGCAGACCGCACAGCCTGCCAACTCTGCAAAACTCCCAGCTTTGCTGGCAGGTTAATTCTGCCTCAAAACGGCTCCCGACACTCATCTTATGGTTGATCGGCACCAGAGAGATTAAATTTCTGGCCGGGCTCAGCGTGGGCACGCGAGGGGCCCTGAGGCCGCCTGCCTGGGAGCCTGGCCGCGCGTCCCGCGCAGCTGAGGCATGGGGCCTCGCCGGGGTGTCCCGCCTCGTGGTGCTCGCGCCCCGGCCGCCTCCCGCTCAGCTTCGTTTGTTCTGTTCCCGCTGGCGCCGTCCGGCTGTGATGGCCCCTGCCCTCTGGTCGTCTCCAGGTTCTTCTATTATTTTTTATTTTTATTTATTTATTATTTATGATTATTAATGCCTACAGCACCTGGTCTTCCCAGGTGGTCTCCCATCCAAGTAACAACCAGGCCCGGCCCTGCTTAGCTTCCGAGGTCAGACATCGGGCGTGTTCAGGGCGGCGTGGCCGTGGACCGTGGACCGTGGCTGCACTGGGGCGTGAACCCAGGCCCTTCTGCGTGTGAAGCAGACGCGCTGACCGCTGCGCTGTGGAACCACGTCCCATCTCCAAATCCTGAAAGAGCAGTTTGTGGCTATGGCTGTTCCTCCTTTACTGCCCCTTCGACCCTGGAACGCTGACCCCAGTTCCCAGGTCCGCCCGGGCACCTGTGCCTGTGTAGGTGAGGACACAGCTCGCCCTGGCTCTCGCCCTCTTGGGGGTCGCTGTGGCGTTTGCGCCCGTGCTCCTCGCCTCCCCCCCCATCCCTCTCTGCCGCGTAGACCTGGATGTTTTATTTTCGGCGTGTTCGTCTTTTCTTCCTCATCTTCCGTCGTTTAACTGTCTCCTGCCTTTAGGCCACACCTGTGGAATCGCAGGAGGGACTCTGAGCAGGGGCCGCTGTGTCCCGCACGGGCGCTGGGCAGGGGCCGCGTGGTGAGCCCCTGGGTCCTCCGCGCGTCCGACGCCCTTCCGGCCACAGGGGCTTCAGCGCCTCGGCCGGCCCAGGTTTCGGGTGCTTCGCAGTCATGCTGAGACTCGGATTGTTTTTTAAACTCCAAGGATAACTTGATTTTTTTTTGTTTGAAAAATGAAGTTCTTCTTTTATGTTTGAGGATTTCCATAAAAGTGTTGGGAAGAAAATCTGAGTCATTAAAATGGGAAAACTGTGCCGCGTGGACTGTCGTTGAGTTAGGTTTTCTGTTGCCCCCTCCCGCCCCTCCTCCTCAAGGCTCGACACTTCGGTGGCGCATCTGACAGCGGCACGTGGCAGACTGTCTGGCCTGCCTCCGACGTGCGACTCACTTGCTGGCTGAAGGACCCGTACGGTTTTTGGCTTAAAATCCCAGAGACCGCAAACCCTTTTATTACAGACGTGCCTGGTAACGAAACGACGTTTTCTTTGTAAAAAGAAGTCCCTTTAGAGCTTTGATGACAGTGGCGGAGGCTTAAGGATAAAGCGGTGAGTTGGGGGGCCTGGTGGAGAGGACACGGTGAGCTCTCAGCACTGACGGACATTGCGTGGCACACACAGCTCGGCTCCGTTGGGCTTACGCCGGGTCCGATGTTGTGCTTTCGAAGGTCTAAGTATCATCTGCCCCTGCCCCTCGCCCCAGTCAGATACAGATTAGATTTATGGCCAAGACTTGTCCATTAGGAACAATTTCACAGCTTCTCTACCACGTGATATGTATAAAGGTCCCTCAAGTTTCTGAACTCCTCTCGGGAGCTCAGAGCTGACAATGTCTCTTTCTTCTATTTTAATTTTAGTTCTTACATTGGCCAAATTGTATTTTAACTGTTGGGATGACAGACGTGGAAGTGGCACGTCTTAGTGCGTTTCTGCACCAGAGAGATTTGCCGCGCGAGGCGAGCAGAGTGACAGCAACTTCCCTTTTGTGCCCTCAGGTCGATGCCTTCCCCCCTAATGCTTACGGCTTGTACAACGTGGTGGGGAATGCGTGGGAGTGGACCTCGGACTGGTGGACCGTTCACCACACTGTCGAAGAGACGCTCAACCCGGTGAGCCCCCTCCCCAGAGCACCCAGGCGCCCCTCTCCCGGGCACCCTGGCGGGAACTTCCTGCATTTCTGGGGGCACCTGTGTGCCCTTGGAATTAACCTTGGTGTGTCCCCAGGCGGACATGAAGCGCATGTCTGTTATTTCAACCTGAAAGCATCGTGTAAAAGTGTCTGTGAGCAGTTCATGTGCTGCTGGGTTATGATGGCGATGATCGTTTGAGGGGATCTGCCTATCGCCTTAGAAGTTCTGTTCAGTCTCACCGATTGGATCAGGGTGAGAGAGATAAATGCAAACTTCACTAATGTTTTATCAGTAACTGCTGAGATCTGCTAGAGGGTATTTATCAGGTGGCGAGTTGCCCGATTTTTGATTCATCGAAATTTGGATCCAGGCACATTCTTTGGAGAGAATGAGAAAAAGTACTTCCTGGATGGACGCTGTGTCAGGAAGTTGAGTCCTTCCGTGATTATTTCCCAGATTCACAGATTGTCAGTTCAGTGCCTCGCATACCTGGGGAGTCTCAGACGGCCACGTGCGTCTGAGTTTTACCTGATCTAGTGTGGGAACATGTTGACTGCAGCTAGCCTACTATGCTTCCGAAACCACACTCTGCGCTCAGAGCAGACAGAAGTGGACATACTACGTGGACGTGTGTACAGAGAGTACTTCCTTTGAAAAGAACATCTCTGAATAAAGTTTTTGTCGTGCGAACAGGTTGGGGCAAAAACAGTGTAAAACCTTTCTCTAGCAAACTAGATATTCATAAATCAGATCGAAGAATGTATATTTATACTGAAATCTGCTCTCTGGGAACTTGATTTGCTTAATTTTAAACCATAACCTTTCGAAATGGCACAAAGGATAAAGATAAAATCCCTTTTTCTCTTTACAGAGGAGGGTTAAACAGCTCAGAGTGATTGAAGAATTTGTCAGACTCTGTGCCGCAGGCTGTTTTCGGAAAGTGGGGATAAATTCGTTTGAATTTCTCTTCACAGCATAACACGTGGGCTGCTCATGAATAATCTAGGGACGCAGATCTGCTTTCTTGGGTGCAGAGGAAAAAGCCAAGTTCTTCAGAAACTGTCGCTTCTCCCTCATTTTCTGGCAGGGCCAGCGGAAGTGGCGGCCCGTCTCTCCAAAATGATGAGGTTGTGAACATCTCGGTGGGTTTGTGGTCGGGAGATGCCAATCCCGACTGGCCTTTGCTGTCAGAATCAGAACTAGAATTTGTCCCTCTCAGGAAGAAGCACGTGCTGGCCTGGGCGGGGCTGCTGCAGGCGGCAGGGTTCCCGCGAGCTGCGGATCTGTCTGTCTGCCCATCTGTCGAGCTGCGTGCTCGCTAGCTCCCAGTTCTGCAGCCGCTTGTTTTTCTTGAAGGGTTTACAGAAAAATCCACATCGAGTTCACCCATCCCAGGCTTTATCTTAGGCCGTCCTTGCTCTGTAAATTACTCTCATGTCAAGTTGCTCTCTGTGGCAGTGGCCTCGTTCGCGTCCCGATTTGACTGTGATAAAATTCGATGGTTCTGAGAACCAAACCCCAACTCCCTAGAAGACTCACTCCCCATCATTCAGATCTTCACAGCTTTCCTCCGCGTCCGGCGCCACAGCCCGCGGATGAGCCACGGTCGTCGCCCCTGGGTTCCTCCTCCCCCCGTGCCCTATTGTAGCTAGGACCAGGACCGTCTTCAGAGAGCGGGCCAAACGCTGTCGCTCCTGCTTCTGATGCTGCAGGGGCCCGTCTGAAGAGCCAAGTACAGACTCAGAGCATGACTCGTGAAGCCTCAAATAATTTAGCCCCTTTGGAGCTCCCTTTAGCCGTATCTTTTTATTCTTTTTTTGAGCATTTAATTGTGAAATCTTAAAGAAATTAAGAAACATACAGAGAATAATATAACGTACTTATGTATCTGCTATTTAGACTTAACGTATCTTAAGTTTATGGTATTTACTTTATTTCTTTTAACCAAAGAAAAAGGACAGAACTGTTCTCCTGTTCCACTCTTGGTCCTGTCGGTATTTTTAATTGAAGCCGTTCCGGTCGGTGGTGTGGTTTGGAGCCGTCATGGCTTAACATCTGCACCCGATAACTCCAACGTCCAGCCACCCCGTGGCCGGCTTCTGTTGTCTGCTGTCGTTCTTGGATTTCAGTCGTGTCTTGTTTTGTTGTGTGCCTGGTTATTTCTGATCGAGTCCCAGGAATTATGTGAAACGTGGAGATTATTGAGATCTGGATCCTGTGATCTTTCTCTAAAGAGGATTTACCTTGGCTTCTGGAAACTTCTATTTCAGATTAGCATATGTTTATTGGGATGATTTGAAAGTGAGCTTCAGCCACTGTGAGAGCTAGACTTTTTCCCAAAGAAAGGATGAAAACTTAACTAGGTTTACCAAAATGATTAATAACTCTGCAAGAGATGTCCCGTTTCATTTCCTGCTAAAAAATTAAGAATTTTACAGGTGACGTCCTGTATCAGGATTACAGTGAACCCCCCAACCCCTTCCACCCTAGCCCCACATTTAAGCTCAGCGTTGTCATCAAGGCCTCATCTCGTCACGCTGGGCGGCGGTAAAGGTTTACCTAACGTTTGTGAATTTTCTGACACAGATCAATTCTCTTCTTTAAAAATTTTCACATCCAACAGTCCATGTTCATAAACACTTTTCCGGATCAGAGGTGCGATCGTTACAGGTTTTGGGGGAGAAAACGCGTGGGCTGGGTCAGTGTGAAGCCGGCCGCCAGGCTTCCCACCCCAGCTTCCCAGATGACGTTGGAGTCACAGAAGCAGAGCCGCGCCCGCATCCTTGTGTGGGAGCCCTGCGGCACCCCCGCGGCCTGTGCATGGGGGTGGGGGTGGGCAAGCCAAAGGGCTCAGGCTTCACAGTTACAGCGTTTTGTCTTTCTCCTCTCTGGAGGGCTCCGAGTGCCTTTTCTCTCTCCCTGACTCCCTTTCTTTATTTCTCCTCCCGATTGTGTGAAAGGAGGCAGGTGGTCTCAGCGGCCTCCTCACCGAAGGTCATTCCCGCTGAAGGTCGTCCGGGGAGAGTCAGGATCTGCTCTCCAGCTGTGTTTTGAAATGCGAAACGCGAAAGGCTGCTCACTTCCCTATAGTATTTCATCACAAACTGCATAGTTAAGCCAGGAATTTCTGGAGCTGCTCTAAATGCAAAGAGGATTTAAGAGATGTGAATTGTGGTGCAGCCGCTTCTTCTGCTTCTTCCGCAAGCAAGGGAGAGGCGGAGAATTGTGCTTACGGCTTTTTATGTCTTGAGATTTTAAATCAGTTTCTTGTCTTTCTTACCTTCCTTATCTCTTGTTTCCACTAAGTTGTTCTTTAGAATTATTGATTTGGCAAGTCGGTTTTTGTCCCTAACATTTGACTTATTGATGAATTATAAAGTAATGTAGCGTTATTTTCCATTTCTGTAGCTATACCATAGTTTATGCCGTAGTGTGACTCATCTGTTCTTTTCTTGAGAATCTGGAAATAAAACCATGTTATTGAGAAGAGAAAAATAGGACAGTAGAATCATCTTTTTTAACAAATTATTCTGGGGATTTTTTTATGTGGATACATGGACAGATTTATAATATAGATATATACATATCCTCATGTACGATTTCTATGTAAGTATGTAGTTTTATCCATTCAGCCAAATTTCCTGGAAGCCTGATGAATGCCAGACTCATGTGCTGGCGTCTGGGAATCAATCAAACACACCTGACTTCACGCACTTGCATGCGTAGGCATCGTGTGTAAAGAGGAAGTAGAGCCTGATCGTTAAAAGCATGTAGTTTTGGAGTCAGACCTGGTACCCAGCTCGGCCTCCTGCATGCCGAACGAATAACCTGGGGCAAGTGACTTAGATCATCAGCTTTCTCATTTATAAGTGAGGAAATCGTCGTGCCCCTGTGGAGTTATTGAAAGTTTCAGCGAGATGCCACGAAGGAAACATTTAGTGTAGTGGCTGGTACGTGGTAAGCCCTTGATACATTTTAGTTCCGACTACCATGTTTTACCACGGTTTATGTGCAGCGGAAATCTAAATACAGTAAGTCTTCACGCTATGAATGACACCTCACTCTGAAATCTGGTCTGCGGAAGGCACTTACTCTGGGCCCTGTCAGGGATGCGGCAAGGAGATTGGCCGTCCGGTTAATTCGCAGGCAGCTGTCAATAACGGCTCTTTCTGGGGCGGGTTTTGACTTCCTACTCTTGGAAGTAAACGCTGCTCCTAATGAAGCTGCAGAACTTACAGAATTAGGCACTTAGCACTGGTCCACTTCGCAGGGTCCAAATTCAAGTCTTGGCAGTCTTTAAGTATTCTTTGAAAAATGTGTTTAACTATAAATACCATTTGGTATCAGCTAATGGCTTCTTCTCTCTCATAACTCGCTAATGAGTTGTCACCGAAGGATGCAGAAGATCGGAGCGTGAGAGAGGGTGCCGCGTAGAATCCTCAGGAAGACTCTCACTTCGGTGCTGAGCGCCGTGTCTGGCTTTGCAAACAGGACTGATGGAACAGCTTCACAGCGTCGTTCTGAGAGCGGGACGTGACTGCGTCTGGAGCAGACCTCGGGCACGTGTGGTCTGCATCCGGGTTGTGGTGGCTTGGTTGCAGTGGACCCAGAGGTCACCTTTCTTGAGGATGATGCTGCAGGATACATCCTGGCATTGAAACAGACCGACTTCTCTGTACCTCAGAGCCAGCCCATGCGGGGCCGGCTAGACCACAGGTGTTCTTTCGTGGTGGATGTGGGCGTGCTCAGCCTCTGGAGGTGAAGGAGCCCGGCACTGCCAGAGGCCCAGCCCGCCGGGCTGCGTCCAGCCATCGGGCGAGGAGGCGGCGGCCGTGGCGGCGGAGACCCAGTCTGCCCCTGGTCTCCTCTTAGCAGTTGCTGCTTCTGGGGTTTCAGCAGCACAGACGTCGTATGGGCTGTTGTTGAAAAACTACCGTTTGTGTTCGTAATGATGACAGTCCATGCCTCTAAAACAGACCAAGGGTGTCTGTAGGTCAGGGTCTTACCCGTCCCCCCGGGACCTCACTGCTCGCTCTCCTCTCCCTCCTGGGATGCTGGATGGAGCGCCCGTAAAAGCTGAGGCCCGCGGCACCTCACACCCGCTGGGATGGCCGCTGTCTAAACCAACAGCGTGGGCGAGGTGCGGCGCGATTGGGGCCGTGCGCACCGTTGGTGAGCGTGTGAGGGGTGCGGTTGCCGTGGACGACAGCGGAGTGGGTCCCGGAAATATAAACAGAGACCTGTCTGAGCCAGCAGGCGCGCTCCGGGGACACGCCCCGGGGGGCCGCAGGGGGGTCTGGAAGAGACCCGCGCACCCCCTTCGTAGCAGCGCCATCCACAGTGGCTGGGACGGGCAGCAGCCCGAGGGCTCCCGGAGCAGAGGAGGATGAACGTGGGGTCTGCACGCGATGGAATGAGATTCGGCCTGTGAAAGGAGGGGGTGCTGACGCCCGCTCCGGCACAGGCGAAGCTTGAGGACGTCGTGCTGTGTGACAGAAGCCGCCACAGCGAGGCTCCTGGAGCCGTCAGAGCCGTAGAGGCAGAGCAGGACCGCGGCTGCCAGGGGCCGGGGACCGGGGACCGGGGACCAGGGGCTGGGGCCCGGGCAGGGGAGTTACCGTTCAGTGGGTGGAGTGTCAGCTGTGCTGGAGGAGAGGCTGGCGAGGGGCGTGGTGACGGCTGTGTGGCGTTCTGTGCTCAGCGCCGCTGCATGGCGACGTAGCGTGGTCACACTGGTGAGCTGCACGTCGTGTGTGTCACCGTGACGTGAAAGACAAGTCCAGGTCTTCGAATGAGGCGCCTGAAGGAGGCTCGTGTCGCTCAGCGCCGCCTGGGCACGGGTCCACCAGGTGTGCCGGGGGGCGGGGCGGACAGGACCTCGCAGGGGCGCTGGAGCGGCCGTGGCAGGTCACAGCGGGGATGCACGCGCCCGCGAGTGAGGCGGGGGCGGGGACCCCGGGCCGCTGGTACCCGTGGTCTCGTGTAGGGCCCTGATGCGCTGTTATGTCGATGAAGTTTAAAGGGCCGGACTGTTTGTGCTCACAGCGCTTCCGACCCCAAACGTGTGGGGACTTTTCTACACCAACACTGGTCTCCAACTCTCTGGACGTCGAAGGGGTGTCCTACAACTCAGTTCGGTTCTGACGTCAGCCACCCAGGTCAGGGTCAGATGCCACAGGTGAAGCGCCCAGTCCCACGCGTCTGCCCACGCTTCACGTGCCAGCGGCAGGTGAGGTCACAGGCTGCCACGCTTCCGCCCGGCAGCCGCAGGTTTGGGGGTTCTCGCGATGCCCTCCTCAGGGTTCGTAATCTGCCAGAACAACTCACAGAACTCAGGAAGGCACCTCACTTGCAACCAGTGGCTGCTTATGAAAGCATACGGGTCAGGGACAGCCCGGCGGGAGGGAGGCCGAGGGCAAGGCGGGGCCTGGGGTGGCGCAGGGCACAGGGCACCCCCCCCCACACACCCGGTGCTCACCAACTCGGAAGCTCGCCGACCGTCACTTAGGGGGTGTTTAAAACAGATGCTTTATTAAGTGAGCACGATTAAATCATCCACCGTCGGCGACTGAACTCAACGTCCAGCCCGTCCTCCCTCCTCAGAGGTCAGGGCCGAGGCTTGGTCTCTGCCACCAGGCCCCGTCCTGACCCTGGGAAGAGGGCGACAGCGACGGGGCCGAGGGAGGCCCGCTCTCTCAGCCCGTCGGGCGAAGCGTCATTTGCAGAGCCCCTCGGAGCGGTGAGGAGGGCTTTGCAGCGACATGCAGGGAGAGTGAGTGTCGGGCCTGCGACGGCCCTGAGGGACTGGAGGAGGGGGGCGGCGAGCGGGTCACACCTCGCCGGGCGCCTCGAGGGCGCGTCCGAGACAGGGAGCACTGTGCACCCGCCCGCGCTGGCTCGCGGGGGCTCACGGCGCCTGCAGTTCACGTCGCGATGGAAGGGAAGTGTGGACCCCCCCTTACCGCTTTCTTTCTGGGATGCGACTTTCCTTGGAGGTCGGAGTAGTCAGGGGAGGGGGCCACCTGACGAAGCGGGTCTCTGAGCTGGAGCCGCCGCCGCTGCTGTGGGGTGCGGTGGAGACGCCAGACCCCGCGGCTTCGAGCGGCGAGACCCGACAGGCGTCCGCGGCGTCACCGAGGTGCGGTCTGTCCTCGTGGGGGCGTCCGTGCCTTGGGTGTGGGCTCCTGCGCGACGTCAGCGGGCGTCCTGTGCCGGGAGAACCCGTCAGGGCGCGCACGGCTCACGAGGACGCAGGTCAGCTCTTTCCCTAAGCTAGCGGGTGTCTTCACCTAAGAAAAAAGACGCGAACTCTGACTCATAGTTCTCCTTGGATTTTAGCCGTTTTCCCGCAGTGAACTCGTCCGTGCTCTGGACGGGAGCAGCGGGCTGGTGAGTGTGGGAGCCGCGACGCCAGAGCCGCGCGCGAGCAGCTCGGGCCAGAGCACAGGGCGCCCGGAGCCGTCGGGCCCCCGCTGGCTGGCTGCGTGGCCTCGGCCGGGCCGCCACCCGCCCCGTCCCCTAACTGTCCGTCCGTAAAATGCAGCCCTGGCTCGCTCCCCCTTCCCTTCCCGATGTGTCCTTATTGGGACCGTACGTTCCGTGGTCGCCCCGCCAATGCTCGGGCCCACCTCAGGAGGTCGTTTTGAGGATGAGATTATTAAAAACAATCCCGGCTTGTAACACGCGCTCAGTAGATATTAGCTGCTCCCTGCAGAATCAGTCCTTTAAATGCCCAGTTTTATGTATTACCTGGAAGCGAGGATCGGTGCTACGTACCTCGGGCTGCGAAGGTGACGCTTTGTATCGGTGGCGAGCTTAACACCGCCTCGAAGACTTCCTTTCACCTGGCATGGGTGACAGAGCGCCTGCAGGGAAACCTGTCTTCCTCTGTCTCAGCGCGGGGTCAGGGCCATGCCGGGCCTGCCGGGCCCACGGGGACGTCCCCACGGGGCCGTCCGTGTGGTCTGCGCGCCCTACGTGCTGGCCTCTGTTGTCTGGTCTCTGGTTTTCTTTTTTTCTCTGACCTTCGGCCGTCACCCTCCTTTCCTATCCCCATGCTGTGTGTAAAGCTAGTTGTGGTCCCTTCTGCACAGATCCTTGTGCTCGGGGACCATAAAATCACACGGTCGGAAAGGCTTGGCTTGGAGTAGCCACGGCCTCACCTGCCCACTCTTCAGTCCTTTGTCACCTGCGGCAGCGGGCCAAAGCAAAGTGAGCTGTCGGGGGCGCGACTTTCTTCGCACGTGCGCCTCGGTCAGGGTCGCAGCTGAGCCTGCAGGGTGCTTGGGCTTGGCGGGTGCAGAGGCGGCATGGGCCTCCTCCTGGCGCGGTCACTGCCCGCCGGGGGGCCTTGGCCACCCACTCATTCAGTGTCTCCGAGTTTCAGCATCCCTCGTCCTTACAATGGGGAGGATGACGCTTGCTGCTTCCCAAGGTTATTGAATCAACTGAGGCTGAGAGTTAGCATCCGCTACACGAAAGTGGGCAGAGTTCCTTTCTTCAAGAACGGTTGAGGCGATCGAGGAGAGACTCCTTTTGGGGAGCGCGTGGGCAGAGGCTTGAAGAGGAGGAAGGTCTGCGTCCGAGCAGCCGTCGCCATGACCTGCTTCTGCGGGACACAGTGCCTCCAGCGGGCAGCATGAGCCTTCCCTGCCATTCCAAACTCCAGGCTGCTGGACCTGGGCCTGCGGGAGCCCACACAGTCTGACAGCTGGCGGGCTGGACGAGGAGTCAAGTGCGCAAGGGAGCCCCACTTCCAGCCCCCCGGGGCAAGGACACCTCGCTCTTGGAGGGACATGCAGTGGCTCGTGCTGTAGTGTGGGGGCACAGCCTGCCCCTGGCACCCCACCGTCCCCGGCACATAGACCTCCGAGGAGCCTGACTCCTAGCATCTTAGGGCCAATTTTTTCTTTTAGTTTATTCTGGCATAAGATTTTCTCTCCCTTTAATTTAAAAATTTTGGTTTTTTTTTTGTCATAGAAACATGCAAATTCGCAGAAGTCAAGAGGATAGCATGTTCATCCCCACGTGTCTTTAGTGCCTAGGTTTAATAAGTTACCAACTCATGGCTGATCTTGTATCTGTATTTCCACCCACTCATCTGCTCCCCTCCTCTCCGGGGTTATTTGAAGCAAATCCCACGTTTTATATATTGTTACCATCTTATTTATTTTCATTTAAGGGACCAGCTTTGTGCCGGTATAATTGGCATACGTTGCACATCTAAAGTATACAGTTTGATCAGTTTATGGATATAGTGATCCAATATATGTATATATACTGATCAAAACACACACACACACACACACCACACACACACACACACACACACACACACACACACACACCCATATCCACGAACCATCACAGTCTAGATAGTGGACAGACCCAACACCCAGACGTGTCCTCGTGCCCTTGGTCCTCCATCCTGTCCCTCTCTGCCTCCCGTACCTAAGCAATTACTGATCTGCCTTCAGTAGACGAGTTTGCGTTTTTTAGAGTTTTGGATAAATGGAATCATCTAGTATGTATGTATGTATGTATTTTTGTCTAGCTTTCTTTACAGTGGCATAGTCTTTTATTCACTCTACAGATATTATTGTGCTGCTTTGGGTGCCATTTTGGAAGCTGCGGGGCCTGGTCCAGGTGAGAGATGCCATGAGGACCAGGCTGGTTACCATGGAGAGGGGAGTGCCGTCAGCGGCCTGCTCTGCGGGTGGAGCTCAGCAGAGCAGCTGTCCGTGGGGTGAGGGAGAGCACAGTGACCCGTCAGGAGTCTGGCCTGAGTGGGGGGGCGGAGCGTGACGGAGTGGAAGCAGACGGAGGAGGAGGAGGAGGAGGAGGACGAGGAGGAGGAGGAGGACGAGGAGGACGAGGAGGACGAGGAGGACGAGGACGGCCGTCCCCGAGCCAGCCCTTCGGCCTCCGTGCTCCGTCAAAGCTGCTCGTGTTGCCATCGGCTGGTCTTAGCGAGTATCCCGCTAATCTGCAGATGGAAACAGTATTTAGAATACACGGAGACATGCACAAGAGTGCCGGGTCTTCTCCTAAATGTTTCTGAATTAAGGCGAATGATCATTGTCACGTTGAAAAGCCTGAGTCTCGGTTTCCTCCCGAGTGTTCGTGGCACCATCTGAACCCGCACAGGGTGAGAGTGTAGGGCAGAGACACGTCACACGCTCAGACGTCTGCGAGCTGCTCGAGGCGACGGTCACGCCATTGTCCCTGTGGCCCCGGAGTGTTTTTGTGCCGGTTTCACCATTAAGAATGTTCACGTCCTGCTTGGCCTGGTGCCGCGGTGACCACCTGTGCACGCCAAGATTAGCTGTGGGACTTCTGGGACGCGGTAGCCTGTCTTCCCTCTGCAGAATCCGCGTGTCAGCTATTTTAGTAGAACTTGGACTCCCTTTGGGGGTTTGGCCTTAGAAAAACTGGGTTAAGCGATCTCTGTGGTTTTGGAATTTGGGAGGTCATGCGCCACCTGGATGATTAAGTGTGCGGCGCCTTCGGGAGACGGAGTGAGTCGTGCGCTGGTAACGGGTCACGGCAGCAGCAGCAGCTGCGCCCTCACTGTTGATCCCTGGCCAGGTGCTCCGTGTGCTCATCGCACGCAGCCCCCACGTCCGCCAGCGGAGCAGGCCGCGCTGTCGCCTCTGCTTCCCACGGAGGAACCGGACGTGCAGGGGTTTCCTAGCCCGACCGGCCTCGCGGGCGGTGCCGGGGGCCAGACCAGCCTCGCGGGCGGTGCCGGGGGCTCTCGGGCGGTGTTGGGGGCCGGACCGACCTCGCAGGTGGTGTTGGGGCGGACCGGCTTCGCGGTGGTGTCGGGGGCCGGCCTCGCAGGCGGTGTTGGTGGCGGGGGGGGGGGGGGGAGGGGGGGGGCGCCAGACCGGCCTCGCGGGCGGTGCTGGGGGCGTGCCCTGCACCCGGGCAGGTGGTCTGGGGCCAGAGCCCATGCTCTTCACTGAGAGGCAGCACGTGAGGTGGATCTTGCGAGATGAATGGGAGTTCGACGAGCAGTGGGCACAGTAGGCAGCAAGATCACGTGTCTCCTTGGGGGGCGTGAGAAACTCATTGGCCTGAGGGCGACGATGAGAAATGGCATTGGTAAGGAAGGAAGGTCATCGGGCCTAAAACCAGCTTTTTTGGTTACCACAGCAGCTCTCTCATAGGTGAATTTCTGAGGTCTTTGAACACGTTCGAGAGCTCCTGTTTCTGTCTGCTCAGATCCAGAGAGTGCGGGTAGGGGCCTTGGGGCCCAGCGGGCCTCTGAGGCGTCTCCTGATTTCGGACGGCCCGGGTCTTGTCGTCCAGGAGTCAAATCACTGCTCCCACCCTTCGTGTTCAGCTTCGATTCTCTTTAGGGTTAAAAGAAATAGTTCCAATCATTTTAAACTGCGTGGTCTTCCCAGACCAGCCCACACTCCGACAATAGCTAAAACGCTATCAGGCGGCTAGCGTCGGACGGGCACCTCGCTTCTTGATTCTTGGAAGGATGATGAGAGCGAAAGCAAATGTTCTGATGTGCCGCGTAATCCTTTCTCAGAGGCTGACTCTTATTTCCTGCTTCGAAAGGTGCGGTGCAATCTAGCGGTAAGACTTGACTATAGAAGGAGACAGTGAGCACGGAATGAAAGACGCTTTTAAGTTTCAGCAGAGTGTCATTGCTGATGTCACCGAAGCACAGACACCCGCCAGGGCCTTTCGGTTTGCGTCACACCGAATGCTCCTTGTTTAACTAAGCAAATGAGTAGCTCAGTTACGAACGCGTCTCCAAAGGCACGGAATTGCCGCCCTGTCTCCCAGGTCTGTCCCTCCTCCTCAGGCAGCTTGTCCCTGGTTTTTTAGTGACTCTTTTTCTAAAGAGAGTTTCTGCTTGTGTCGGTGCAGATGAGTGTATGTCTGTTTAGCTTGTGCGAGTGCATGTATATTTTAGGATTTTGTTATGGAAATGCTCATAAGCGAGAGCAGAGAGAATGTACCTATGACTCAGCTCCAGCAGTTCTTAACTCTGTCAATCCTGGTTCAGTCAGAATTAGAACTACTAGTGTGTGTGTGTGTGTGTGTGTGTGTGTGCACGCGCGTGCACCTGTGCCCGCACATGCGTGTCTAATGAATTTATTATAGAGATTTGACCTTACACACCCTGAAGTTGCTATTTTATACATATACGTATATATAAATAATCTAAATGTCCAGTTTTTACCTTAATAAACACAGAAGGCCCAGAGGTTGGATTTAACAAAGACTTAAAAGCAGCTATTATTTTTAAAGAACCAAAGGGAAATATAAAGAATTAGTAGAAAATACAATGTGAGTTAACAAATAAGGATGCATAACAGACGAATGGACATGATAAACGACCAAGCGAAATGTCTAGATTTGATAAACATAGTAACCGAAATGAATAGTTCCCTAGATGAACTCCGTAGCACATTAGAGACTGTAGAAGAATCGGTGCACTTGCTAAGTTAAATCAAGAGAAGATTTTCAAACCAAAGAACAGTGAGGGAAGAAAGAATCGGAGAGAAGCCAGCAGGGCCTTCGGCTGCAGTATAGCTCTTCAGCGTAACTCCGGCACACGTAGCAGGAGCCCCGGGTGGAGGGGAGCGGGAGAAAGGAGCAAAACGTTTTTACAGAAACGATCTAAATGCTTCCTGCTTTCAACGACAGTTATCCAGAGAGCCAAGAAATTCAGTGAGCTCCAGCCTCGATGCTTCGCAGTCGCACTGTGGGATGGCGAAGAGAACATCTCGGAGGCAGCAGGAGGAGACTCCGCGGCGCACGCAGGGCGGCGGCAAGTGGTGAGCGGCCCGCTTCTCGTCAGCAACGATGGAGCCCAGGTGGCGGGTGTATCCGGAATCCAGCTGTCAAGCAGGAAGTTTCTATCCAGCACAACTGCCCTTTAAAAGTGAAGTTCGTGGAGGTTCGACCTCTGGTTCTGGGAAAACGGAGTCGACGTACAGTTCCCCACCCCCATCCTGCTAAATACAGTTAAAACTCTGGACACCACACATAAAAGAAACATGGGAAGCCCCCGAAAGGTGGGAGGAAGGCAGAGTAGTCGTGGACCGTGCGACCCTCGGAGGGACATGGCCGTGGGCTCCGTGGATTTTCTTGCTGCCCCAGATATCTCAGACTCGGAGCTGAAGGAGCCACCGACCCATGAATGCCAATGGATGTAGACAAGGAAGTCTCAAGACGGCCCCGCCGACTGCAGCTGAAGGAGCAAGCAGAAGGGGGCAGTCTAGCAACGAAGAGATCGTCGAGGCAGTAACCGCTCTGCACGGAGCAGGCCGTGTCCCGCGCAGGCCCCCAAAGGCCCAGCGGGGCGTGTAGATGTCCACCAGCCCGGGGCTGGCCGGAGGCTCCGTACCACCCCTGCCTGGGTGCTGTCAGAGAAGGCCTTTGTCGCTGTCCAGCAGTCACGGGGCCCCCTTACCGTGGAGAACACGTGGGGAGCCAGAACGCTCACCCTCCCAGCAGTGAGTGACGAGAGCCCCATAGGAGGTGGCAGTGGGGGCTGAGCTGGGGCCCTGGCTTCCCCTCCCCGCCCCCTGGCAGTGACGAGATGACTCCACCTTTCCCCTGTCGGCGGGACTCACAGAAAGCCAGCTAAAACGGGATGTTTACCTAACGTCTAGAGTCTTGTAACATAATTAAAATCCAGGTTTCAGTTGAATAATCACTCATCATACCAAGAACCAGGTAGGTACCAAGCTGCATGAAAAAATGACATTGAATAGATGCTAACACAGGGCGACAGACGTTAGAGTTACCCGCCAAAGATTTTAAAGCAGCCATGATGAAAGTACTTTCATGAGCCATTACGAACATGCTCGAAACAAAAAAATAGAAGATATAAATGAGAAGTAAATGCAAATTTTAGAACTGAAAAATGGAATAACCGAAATGAAAGCTTTAGAGTAGGCTCAACAGCAGGGGGGAAAGGACAGAGGGAAAAAAATCAGTAAACTGGAAGCTAGAACCAAAGAAATTATCCAAACCGATCAACAGAGAGAAAATAGAAAGTCACGAGTGCACGAACGAACAAGCCTCAGCGTCCTGTGCGACTATAACCAAAGATCATCCGGCATTTGTGTCGTGAGGGGCCTGGAGAAGAGGAGGAGGAGGTGGGGCTGAGCGCTCCAATAATGGCTGAAAATCTCCCACATTTGGGAGGAGACGGAAACCTGTAGATTCAAGAGGATCATCTCCGAGAAATCCATTCCGAGACACGTCGTAATTAAACTCCTGAAAACTAAAGACAAAGATAAATGTTGAAAACAGCCAGAGAAAATGACACCTTTCCTAGCGGGAACAAAAAGCATTGCGAATGACAGTGGGTTTCTCATCGGAGACCCTAATGAGGACCAGAGGAAATGGCACCATATTTTTTAAATATTGAAAGAAAATTGCCAACCCAGAATTCTTTATCCAGTGAAATGTCTCTTTAGCAGTAAGAGGAAATCAAGACATTCCCAAAGGAAGGGAACCAGAATTTGTCACCAGCAGACCTACCCTAAAAGGATTGCTAAAGGAAGTCCCCTAAACTGAGTGGAAACGATTTAAGGAGGAACCTTTAAACATGGGGGTGGAAGGAAGTAACCGGAAGCAAAAATGGGGCTGTGGGAGCAGGCTTTCCTTCTCCTACGTTTTCTGTCGATGGTTGAAGCAGGAATTATAACATTGCCTGATGTGTTTCTATGTGTATTTAATACCATCAGATGATAAACCAGAGAGGCTAAAGGGTTGTAAAGGGAGGTAGTTTTTCATACATCACTGGAACTGGTCAAATAACACCAGTATACCTTGATGTTTTATGTGTTATCACAGATATATGTGTACACACGTATATGTACACACACGTACACATAGGTACATATTTAAATACATAACTGATAAGATGTAAACTGATACGTATACAAAACCGATATAGACATGTAAACTGTGATAAGATACGTATAAATGTACAGTCAAACGGTAAGTAAATGAATTTATTTAAAAAGTCGGACAGTGAAGAAGGCTGATAGGAAAAAAATCCATCCGCTTGCAGCGTGACGTTGTTGGAGGGCCCTGGGGACGCCCGGCACACCAGAGAGACGAGCAGGCGGGTCCTGGGCCGAGAGCCCGAGACGTCCCTGGAGGCAGAAGGGACAGCCCTGAATCTGTCCTGCTTCGGGCACGTCGCGGGAAGGCGGGGCTCTCCGGAGAGGACAGTGACCCAGGGCAACGCAGGAGGCCAGGCGTGCGAGCGGCCGATGTGTGGAAGCAGCCGCAGGCCGGCTCCTGCAGCCGAGGCCGGGCCGCGGGCAAAGCGGCAGGCGACCAAGCAGTGTGGCTGCTGTGGCCCCACGCACGGCACGGATGTCGTTAGCCTTGGCCAGGCTGCTGACTTGCTGTCTGGTGATGACGCGTCGGTCGCTGGAGAGGGCGATGCGAGAGCCGTTGGGTTCCCCTTCCTGTGGCAAAGCAGCTCCTCGTTTCAGATGGGACTTGACAGAAGAGTTCCATCTCGCGCGACAGCAGGCCCCGTGAGAGGCTTGTTTGTTTCTTTCAGGCGAGGCGACCCTCGGTTGGCCTCACAGGTTGCAAGGACCTTGTCAGCTTACGGTCCCTTATTTTTTATTTTTTACGCCTACAGCACCTGGTCGTCCTAGGCGGTCTCCCATCCAAGTACTGACCAGGCCCGACCCCTCTTAGCTTCCGAGTGATCTTGCTTTTACAGAACCGTAGATTCTCCCGGCGGACTCGGGTTCGGTGGCCGTCGCAGCCCAGACGTCCCTGGGAGGGAAGCTCGCAAGCCTCTTTTCTCACGTGTAGCTTGCTCGCACACACTCGGTAGAGGTCTGTTAGTCTAACGTTAAGCATTGAGGCCGTGGAAGGACCTGTGGCTGTGCGTGGAGTGAAGGCTGGCCAGTGGCTTGGTCTGGGACAGTTCCCAAGAACCTGGAAATGCCTGGGAAACGTGGTCTTCTGCCCACGTCGTTGGCAGTGGCAGGGCCATGTGTCGCCAGGCTTGGAGGAGACGCGGGTCTTCTGGCTTCTGCCCCTTACGTCGGGCCTGTGACCACAGGCGGCTGACAGGGAAAAAGGAGAACCGAGACGGGGGGGGGGGAGGTGCTCTCTCGCTTTCAGGAAACGGCGGGCAGCTGGGCGCCGAGCTGACTTTCCGCATAACGGAGGAAGAGCAGGACGTGCCTGTCCCCCTCAGGCTTTCCAGCTGCAATTCTGGTTTGTGGGGCCTCGTCGGTCCCCGCAGATGCTCCCTGCATGGCTCGCCCGACGCCGCGGCTCTTAGCCTGGTAACCGAAGTCGAGGATGTGCGCTTCCTGCGCACCTTCATCCAAAGCCCTCGGCACAAGAAGCGGCCTGCGCGCTTGGCCGGCGCTTCTGGCTCCAGGTCTCACCCCGCACTGGCCACTGCTTCTGCAGGCCACTGCCCCGTTTCCTGTCCTCCTGGTCTCTGAACTGGGAGCTCGCAGACCCCGGAGCCAGGCTGCCTGGGTGTGAATCCTCGGCCTCCCGCTTGCTTAACCTGCCTCAGAACTCGTTATGGAGGTTACGCACGTTAATATTTGCAAAGGACTTAGAACCATGCCCCTTTCATAGCAAGCACGATTTAAATCTTTTTGAAAAAACCTGTGTTTTTATGTCTTGATTGTGGTAGTGGTTCCATGACTATACATTTGATGAAACTCATCAGAATTCTGCATTTAAAAAGGATTAAAAGGGTTAAAAAGTTTACTTATGTAAATTATACCAATAAATCTAACCTGAAATCTTTCTGAGATAAAAAGCAAATTTCTTCCTTCACTCAGCACAGGGTTTATTAGGTGTTGTGCAGTAGGCTTATAAAAACATAATTATAATGCAGGATAAATTTGCCTCTCAGCATGAGAAGGTGATGTGGGGGTTAGAGGTAGAGCTGGACTTCAGAGGATAGGTAGGATTGAGAGAGGTGAGCCTTCGGAGGGTGCCTGGGTGCAGGTGTGAGGCCTGGGACAGAAATGCATGTGGACAGTTCGGGCGACCACAGGAGAGGTGGTCGCCAAGGTGGGCCCACGCCCACTGTGTGGGGGACGCCTCGCCGTCTGCACTAGCGAGTTCTCTTCTCTTCTTTTACAGAAAGGCCCCCCTTCTGGGAAAGACCGGGTGAAGAAAGGTGGCTCCTACATGTGCCATAAGGTAAGTCAAGTCATGGAACTCTATTTTGGTGTTCAGACAGCAGGTTTGTGGATCCGTTGAAAACAGCCCCATAATGTCCCGTCTGCTTCTGCGAATGCATACCCGTCCCCATCAAAGCTAGGAAAAAAAGTAGGATGATCATCTGAGTTTGGGCGTCGTGACCGGCCCGTTGTTA
The DNA here is from genome assembly GCF_014176215.1 of Rousettus aegyptiacus. Lineage (NCBI taxonomy): Eukaryota > Metazoa > Chordata > Mammalia > Chiroptera > Pteropodidae > Rousettus > Rousettus aegyptiacus. Next base: position 157,722,665 of record NW_023416307.1, read on the forward strand.
ACCAGATTCCGTCTGTCGACTCGCGCGCGTGACAGGCCCCGGTGCCCGCTCACCGGGGTGGGCCGCGTACCTTCCCAGCGTGCGGGTCTGGAAACACGCTCCCCCTCTTTGGAGACCCCCGTGCGTTTCTGGGTTGTCCGCTGAGTTGGGGACGGAGGGTGGCTGCGGCGTACCGGCGCGGAACGTGCCGGCGCTCTAGGCCTGGAGCGTGTGCTCCGTGACGGGACCGTCGGCCTCAGAGAGTGTTTCTCCTCCTCGGGCTGTGATTTCAGTGCCCGAGCGGGCTGCTCCTGGTCCGTCAGAGCGACTCCATATTTCATTTTAAGGCATTTGGAAATTGAATACCGCCTCTCTCCCTTTTTGCTCTAAATCGTATATTTTTAGCGTCTCCAGCACTTCAGCTTCTGCCTTTCTGTCCCTACGCAAGGATGGCATTTCACAGACTGTTGTCACGAGACACTTCGCATGGTAATTCAGTCAGTCCAGGCGGGTGGAGACTTACAACAGCCTTTGCTGGCTCCAGATTAAGCCACTAATTCGATAATGGTGGCGTTGTCAAACTGTGCCTCAAAACAGCGCTTCTCAGAAGTTATTGTGTGTTAGAACCGTCTGGGCTCTACAGAAAATACTGTTACCTGTTCCCTCATTTGCCTCATTCCGATTTGATTTTTCTGGAGTGCGGCCCGGGCATCTGGATTTTAAAGCTCTCACGGTGACGGAAACATACAGCAAAGTTGGGGAACCACCGGCCTCAGGAGACTCTTCAGGTTATGTGTTTATGTGAGTTCGTACGCATGTGTGTCTTCTGCATTTCTTAGACTTTTCAATGCAGTTGTTTAGGGGGCAGTTCACAGAGTTGAGTTCACTGTATGCTTTACGCCTGCAAATAACAAGACATGGACAAATTTACCTTTAAAATTGTAAATTTAATTTTAAATTGAAAGCATTCTCCCAGGTCATCCCAGTACTTTTAAGTGTTCGTATCCACGTCAGTCTTTAGTCTCAGATTTTTTCCCTAATTGACGCTGCTCCTGCAGGAGTCTCTGAATCCTCCTGCTGGGGAACCAGACGTCCATGAAAAACAGGGGACGCTCTTTTTGCATAATGGCGTTTCAAAACCCTAATTGCTGCCAGTTATGTCTCTGACATACGGCATTTTCTTAATTGGGACTCCATTTACTTTGTAAGAATCGAGGACCAGAAGAGTTTTCCTCAAGAAACAGTGCAGCAAATGAAGAGTGTGAAACATTTTAAGCATAACACCGAAGTGTCCCAATGCCAAGCATACGAGTGTTATCTACTTTAACATTTCGTATTTTTTGTTCATTTTAAATCTGTATTGTATAGGCTTTCCTGTTTGTTCTTTTAAAATACCTTGAAACTTAATATTTGTTTTTAATATATACCTTTGCATGGTACAATTGGTTTTCGTATATTTATCTTCTGTCCTGCAACTTTGTTAAACTCTTGTATATTTGTAATGTTTTTGTAGAGTCTGTTATATTTTCTACATAGGTGGTAAATGTAGACAATTTTACTTGTTCCCTTTTCATCTGGATCTTTTATTATTTTTTTTCTTGCTGTCTATAACATTGTCTGTAACATCCATTATAGTTTCGAACAGGAGAGGTAAGAACAGACATTCTTCCCTCATTTTTGAGGTGAGACTCTTATGGGGTACGCATTTAAGTTTTCAAAGTGAAATTTGATATTAGCTCTAGTGTTTTCCAAGATACCATTTATCAGCCTGAGGAAGTTTTCCTCTATTCCTAGTTTTTGAGAAATTTTATCAGAAATGAATGTGGATTTTGCCAGGTGCTTTTTCTGTCGATATTGAGATGTTTATCTTTTCCAGTCTGTTACTATGGTGAATCACACTTATTGATTTAAAATTTTCCGATCTTAAACTACCCTTGCTTTCCCAGAATACGTCTGATCAGTCGTGCTGTATGACCCTTTTTACATGCTTCTGGATCGGATGTGCTGGAACGTTGAGCATTTCTTGCACTTACCGTCGTGACGGCGAATCCCTCGCTTCCTTGTCTGGTTTCGGTGTCAGTGTATCCCGGCTTTGCAGAGGAAACGTCCCTCATCTTAAATTTTTTTGAGACGGTTCATGTAGAATCAGCTATTTCTTATGTAGGTGTTCGCTAGATTCCCCCAGGGAAACCATTTGGGCCTAGAGATGTAGTCGTAGATGTAATGTAGTTCATAGGCGCAGAGTTAGGCGGCTTATCTGTTTCTTCTTGATTAATATCTGAGAGTTTGTTTCTTTCGAGGAATTTGCCTGCCTCGTCTGAGTTAGTGAATTTACTGGCATAAACTGTGCCTTTCCATTGGCCGTTTGGACCACGCACGTCCAACGTGGCCGTTGACGAGGTCGGGTTCACGTCTGCCGTCTTGGTATTTGTCCTTGTACCATCTTTCTTTCCTTTCCTCTCCGTCTCTCTCTCGTTCACTTCGGTTTTATCACTCTATTTCTCTTCTTTGGTTTATTAACTATACCTCTTTGTTTTGAAATCTCAGTGGTTGATTTAGAGTCTACGTCACGCGTATTCAGCTTTTTTTAGACTTAATTTGGTCGGGCTCGGAGGGACGGAGGTAACACGCCAGAAGAGGGGCTCCCGGGGGACAGCACGGTGGTGGCCGTGAGCACCTGTCGTCTTTTTCGCTAGATTAAAAGTGGCGGTTTCGGCTGTAACTACATTATTAAGATGCGGACTCTGGAATTAGACCTGGGTGGGAGCTCTGTGACTGCTCCGTGCTCGTCTGTGACCTCGGGTCCTTCCTCCTTCTAAGCCTCAGGCTTCACCTTTGTAAAATGCACATCGTGGTTGCACCTGCTGGAAGGTTCTTATGAGGAAGGAATAGACCAAAGTCTGTACGCCCTTGGACAGTGCCTAAGTCATGGCGAAGGCTCAGGAACAGTTAGCTGCTGCTAGCCCCGTCATCCTTCATCATCAGCGTCATTAGAATTAGATCGTTTTCCCCACTAACTCCCTTTTGAATAAGGATCCAACTAATGAACTCCTAACTCGATAGCAGAATCCTGGAAAAGATCCTTAAGGCATCGGTGAACATCAGTAAAAGTAAATCAATGAAAAGAAAGAATAATGTTGTAATTCATTTTGGAAAAAATCACATTCCCTAGAAGGTGCCTGACCTTTGGTTATGGGCCGGGCCCCTTTGCTTGACTAAAGCAAGCTCCGACGAGTATTCATAACTCGTAGGAAGTCCATGCGAAGCACGGCTTTGCTGAGGGCGCAGGAAGAAGGACCGCAGGGCAGTGTGGTCTCGGGTCGGGAGCACAGACTCTGAGATGGGACGGCTGGGAGAGGCTGCGGTGCCGGATCCCCACTTCTGAGCGTCGGGGCCTGGAGCACAGTGCCAGGACCCCTGCGCTTTGTTTCTCCTCACGCGCGCTGGCGACGGCGGATTCGTGGAGGGCGAGGTGCGCGAGTCACCCTCCCGTGACGTTCTCAGGACAGTCCCAGTAGGAAGTGCTCGGGAAATAACAGTGGTTCTCAGATGTTGTTAGATTAACCCCAGCGGGGTCTTTAGCTCAGCCCACAGCCTCCACCATCTGACACGCGGCCATTAGCGAAGGCGTTGGTCTCACGTCAGCGGCAGAGCACCAGGGCGAAGCCCAGAGGCCCGGGCTCTGCTGCGCGGTTTCCTGCGGTGGTTCAGTTTGTGATGAGCTGCAGTTACCGTAAAACTTCCCTTCGTCTGTAAGAGTCATCGTCTCATAAAAACCACGTTGCCGTCCCCCATTTCTGCCTAGTCCCAAGGCCGGTAAGTCATTATGTCAAATGGATTGTTCCGGAGTCCAGGGTCCCATTCTTAGCACAGGTGTTAAGATCAATTTCATACAGTAATTAGCCATTTTGAGGAAATAGGACTAAAACCTCTGTTCTTAATTAATAAAATGACCCATATTTCAGCCACTCAAGGTACTAACATTAATAACCGGTTTTTGATGCTAAAAGTAGAGTTGGGGACAAAAAAGAGCAACGAGGATGATTAAAATCAGGCCATTTTCCTCTTTAGTAATGTGTTTCATCGGCTGCCCGTTACCGTAGTTTAAAATGAACTACTTACTGAGCGAGTGCGTGCTCATGAGATGGAATGGTGATGCGTGTTGACCGGCTTCTCACGCGATGGCCGGGACCTCTGCACACTGGCTGGTGGTGAGACTTGCTTTAGGGCGCAGCTCCTAACAGTCACTTGGGTTAGTGGAAGGTTTTCGAGACTGCTGTGATCTCATACAGGACACATAACACTTCATTACATTAAAAATGAGAAAATAAATAATGAACATAGACGTGTTCCCGAAGAAACTTAAAAAAAAAACTTCCTAAAGAAAACTAGCGATCGTTTTCAACCAGACCTGTCGTGTACTTTGAGTTTCCTCTTCCCCGAGTAGAATTACTCTGTACGTACCAGGGGCTTCAGACATGGCCGTGCTGAGAGGCTCATCCTGGACTCCGTGGGTCTCTTTCTCCCCCCTTCACGTCCCAGCCTCCGACCCGGGACCCTGGGCTCTGGGCAGACACGGTTCCTCGGGCCGTCGGAGCCTGCGCTTCGTGGCACACGCACAGCGTCTTGTTTTACGATCCATGCCGTGCGGTGTGGGAGGTACGCTGCCTGCAGCGGCGGCCTCAGCCCTGTTCCTCAGCCCAGCGGGGTCGCTCGGCTTCCCCTGCTGGCTGGGGTGTCCTCGTCTGTCTAAAACGAGGTGGCTGAGACCTGCGAGGGGCTGGCGGAAGCTCTTGTGTCAGTGAGAAGCGGGGGCCCCCGGGGAGGTCGGATAAGACAGGCCCAGCCCCCTTCTGTGGTGAAGAGTGTTGTGTTCCTCACAAAGCGACACTCACAGTGCCTGCCCAGTGTGTGGTACTTTGTGTGTAAAGACGAGATGGAGCATTGTGACATTATTCCATGAATAGCCCCTGTTTTATCAACTAGGGAACAGGATCAGAAAGGCTTTGCCTAAAGGTGAATGGCTAATGAGGCCTGGATTTCATCCTTTGTGGTGAACAAATGAGCAAAATGTCACAGTTTCCGTTAATCGCAAGTGCCAGCTCCGGCCTGCCGGGACTGCGGCCTGCCGTGGGGCAGCACCCTGTTCGCCCACCCCCGTCCGGCCTTGTGTCGTTCCTCAGCGTGGTGCTAGTCGTCGCTTGCGCCTGGAAGTCTCGTTCCGCAGACCTTTGGGACCTCGGCCCCCGCGGCCCCCTCTCCCTGTTTTTCTTCCTTCTGGGCCGACCGCTCCCGGAAACAGCCCGAACCTCCTCGGCTGGTGTATTGCGTGCGAGCTCCTGGTGACAGGTGCCACCCGGGCCTGTCCCACCGTGTGCCACGCATCCGGAGCAGCACGGAGTGCGGCGTGCGCCCTCACACAGTGAAGAAGCGAGCCGAGCTCACACGGGGCCGGGGCCAGGCCCAGGCCTCGCTGTCTTCTTACCTTGCCTGAGCTTTTCCATTTTCATGCCTCCGTATCGTTTTCTTCACCAAACACGCCTTTGCGTCTTTCTAAACCCTGTAAGTCATTGCTGCTGGAATCGTGCACTTGGACCCAGAGCGGCAGCAGCATTTGGACGTGAGAACGGCAGAGCTTTGCACCCCACACCAGACCTCCCGGGTGTGTGGTCCGGGAGCGGGTGTCCACACAGGCCCACCAGGCCGAAGCGAGGGCACCCGGCCGTCCACACCGTGCTCAGCTCTGCTCTGGCCGCGGTCTGCCCTCCACCTTCCACAGTGCTCACGACGACTTAGCACTCCGGGGAGGACAGTGCCTGCATGGGACTCAGTCACCACCCCGGTCTCTAACCCCGGACCGCTCTGTAGCTGTTCGGTGTCTCCCCGTCGCCGCCTCACCCAGCCTGTGCCCTCCAGCGGGGCCGTGCCTGGACTCGGGCGTCCTCGGTGGCTGTACGCAGCAGGCGGTCAGTAAGTGCCCGATTGTTTTTGTCACATGTGGCACGGCTGTGGGCCAAGCGTGTCCACGTGCGGCTGCCCGCCTCGCCCGGGGCTCGTGGTGCGGGGCCGGGCTCACCCGCCGGAGCTCGGCCCTGGAGCTTCCAGGGCGCTCGTGCCCCACGGCCGCCCAGTGGCGGGAGGGGACCGCTGCCCTGTCTTCCTGCGTGGTCACCGCTGGGCGTTTTCGAGCTTCCGCGGCATGCCGGCCGCAGCCCGCAGCAGGTGCCGTGAGGGGTTCATTATTTCAGGCATGTGCTAAAGGCTCGCCTTCCCTTCTCCTGCCCGGATGCTGCCTGGATGGTACGTTGTATTCCCCACGGCCACAGGGAGCCTGAGAGCACTGGCTGCTGGTCCCACCAGCGGCGGAAGGCGAAGCGGCGCCTCCGCATCTCGTGGTGGGGGCGCTCCACGCGGTGTCCGTGTCGGCCTCAGAGACGAGGCTCATGAACGCTGGAGGCGTTCAGCTTTTGTGAAAGAAGGGAGAGTAATGCGAGTTAACAAGAGAACTGCCCCTCCTACGCCGATCTGTCTGGGTCCTCCTCCATGGGTCCCAAGGTCACTCTCCGGGATCACTCGTGTGGTCCCTAAGCAGCTGCCGGGGGTTTTACCTTCCCTGGGCATCTCAGAGTTGACACTCGTGTCCTCGGGATAACCAGCGCATCGTCATATGCTGTCGTTTTGGATTGAAATAACGGAGACACAGAGGACATCAGGGTGCCTGTGTGGTGGTTCTTGGGGTGCGGAAGCTTTGGAGGATTTCGAGTCCATGATCCGTGGTTATTCACAGACGAGGCGACCAGCGGTACGCGGGGCGCCCTTATTTGCGCAGTATGTGCGTGCGTGCCGGCTGAATGTGCGGGGGCGGGGAGGAGGCGTGAGTGTGACCCCTGCCGACGCCCCGGAGTGTAGACGCCCTGGAGTGTAGACGCCCGCGCGGACCCGGGCCGGAGTTCTGCCTCCTCTGACAGCTGGTCGTCTCAGGACTCCTTTACCTCCGCTGGGCTGTTCTAGTCACAGGAAGCGACAGGCCGCGTGGCCAGCACTGTGCCTGGTCCGTGCCGGCGCCCCGCCCCGGTGGAACAGGCAGCTTCGCGAGTCGCGGGTCACACCCCAAAGCAAGGCCTTTAAAGGGGCGTTTTCCACGGCGTCTCCTGCTCTCGCCGTTTCTGGCTTTGCTGTTCGGTTGTGGCCAGGCCGCCTGACGCTGCGCAGTGTCGTGATGTTGTTCTGAATTATACTATTTTCTTTGAGCCGTATGGCTTGGTTTAACGTCACGGACTATTCTGAATGTAAAAGTGTTTTCAGTTGTAGCAGCAGTGCGTGTGAGGAGGAGGAAAGGCAGCAAACACACGCGGTGGAGGCGCTTTAGCCGAGCTGCTGAGTTACTAACGTTCGGAGGGCGAGGCGCGAGGAGAGGCCCGTCCCCTTCCGACCAGCCCGGGAGCCGCTTCGACGTCCCCTTCCCGGGTCAGCGCCTGGGTCTGCCCCCGGGCCCCCAGGTAGCCGACCCGCCGGGTACCTGCGGATCAGGCCTGCCCGCGCCTGGCCCCCGTCACCCTGACTGCCTGACACCTGGCTGACCAGCCCTGGCACTGAGAGTGCGGGACCCGCACCTCCCGAGGCTGTGCTTTCCGCTCTGAGAGCTTTAGCTCCTCTTTCTTTCCTGGAGCAGCCCTCGGGCTTTGCCCAGTTGTGTTCCGGTTTGCAGACCCTGAGGCCCTCGGATAAACTTCTCATCTATTTCCGGCAGAGCCTCCGGGTTCTCTTGGAGTTCGTTTGACACGGGTGGGGAGTGTGCAGCCCGCCCCGGGGAGGACCGTTGTGGCGCGGCGCGCTGTGACTCTCGGGGCCTTTTCCCTCCGGATCACGCAGCTGCCCAGATCGAGGCCGTGCCATATTCGGTGTGGTGCTGACTTTTTCATTTAGCACATCATGGAATGTCCTGTGTCATTAAGTATTACAGAAAAACATGATTTCAATGGCTGCTTCCTTGTCTCACATATAGGTAGACTCCCGTAACTTGTGTAATGTGGGGCGTTAAGTTTTATTTTCTCACTCTGCCCGGCGGCGCTAACACCGCGGGCCCTGCGCAGGGTCCGGGTCCCGTTTGCGAGGCGCGGGCCGTGGGGTGGGACGTGGGCGCCGCGCGCTGTCCTCTCCCGGAGGCCGCGCGGTGCGGCGGGGCGCGGGCACCGAGCCACTCACGCCCCTTCTCCCCGCCCCCCGCCCCGCCCCCCAGTCCTACTGCTACAGGTACCGCTGCGCCGCGCGCAGCCAGAACACGCCGGACAGCTCCGCCTCCAACCTGGGCTTCCGCTGCGCCGCCGACCGCCTGCCCGCCACGGCCTGACCGCGCGGAGCCGGGGCCAGCCGGGGCCAGCCGCGTCCAGCCGCGTCCAGCCGCCGGCCGGAGGAGCCGCACCGCGTCGCCCACCCGCGTCGCCCACGCGCCACACCGTGCAGGGCGCGTCTGAAGCGCATCGCCACGCGCTTCTGGGCGTCTTTTACAGGGGAAGGGGGTGGAGTGGGGCGGAGGGGGCCCTGGGCCAGGCTTTGGGGGGCCCGCGTCCCACCCGCGCTCTGCGTGGGGTCAGGCCCCGCGTCCCATTGCGACCTCGCCCGTCCGGTGGGGGGACCCCCCGCAGGGCCCCAGAGGCGCCCTCCGCCTCGGTCTCTGCGCCTGGCGCCTCCACAGGGATCGCATAGCGAGAATTTATGACAGATTATTTTTAAGTTTATTTTTCCACGTGTGAATCGGTGACTTCAGCCGTGTAAGCTAAGGCCCTCCCTCAAGGACAGGGTCGGCGGGGACCAGCTTTATATTCTTGCACTTTGTCCATGGAAACGGCGTCCTGTGCATTGGTTGTCAGGACGACTCCACACAGCCCAGTGACGGTGCGCCCGGCTCAGCCGTGCGAACGTGGGGTGCCTGTGGGGTGACTCTGCTGCGCTTTATCTTTTAATGTTAAGTGCCTTTGGTTCGGGGGGCAGCTATGAGCCCCATTTCCCCCTCGCCCCAAAGCCTGCGGGGACGGCGAGGCGTGTGGCACACGGAGGAGCCGCCCCCTTTCAGACTCAGGGGGGAGGGGGCGCGAGCACCCCGATTGTGCCACGCCACAGGCTTTGAAGTCGTGCACTCCGTCGAATAAACCAGCCTCTGCTGCGTCGGCCTCACTCGCGTGTGCTCCTTTTGTGTTTCCCTCGCGGTGTGCGTGTTTTTTTAAAGAAACGACCGTGGTGCGTGTGAGTTCTGTCTGCTAGGAACTTTCATGCCCATTAGCTACTTGATGACTTTGACACGCAAGCAGTTCATGGCAATTTCTATGCCAAAGAGCAAGGTTCCCTCTGCGGGGACCTCACGACGATGACGACGACCTTGCTTCTCCGCGTGGAGGGAAGGGGATGGCGGCCCCGCCTGGGTGGTGGTCCCAGGAAGCCGGCAGCCGCCTCCCGTGCCGGGAAAGCCTCCTGGCTCAGAGCGTGGCTTCCAGCCCGAAGACCCTGACCCCCCAGTCCCTGAAGACCTGGAGACGCTTCCAGCCTGCCACTGGGAAGCACCGGCTTGTCCTTGTGTCCGCTGCTCAGGAGGTAAGTCCCGCGGCACCCACCTGGTCCAGCCCACACTGGGCTGCCGCTTCGGTCCAGAGCCTCCCAGCAGCAAGACGTTTGTCTTGAAAAACAGTGTGTTGCTGGGGCGTTTCGCCACATTCATTAAACTGTCAGTTTCTGGCCATAAAATGTTTTACTACAAACTTTCATCAGTTGATGATTAATTCTAAGCAAAACAAACAAACAAAAGCATCCGCTTAATTGAAAAAGCTAATGTAGAAAATAAGATGCTTTATTCTTGAAGTCAACACAGCTCAAGTAGTTTCTGTTTTTACTTGTTATCTCCCACCTGCTTATATTTTTTTTACGTGGTTATATTTTTACTGTGTATATTTTGGGTTCTTGTTAACTGTTATATGGCGTAACTATTTGGGGTGCGTTTTGGCTTAGTCTTTAGAATTGTATTTTTAGCATCAGCACAATATTAGAAAGCATATAAAACAAAACCTGTTTTTAACAAGCCCTTTGTTGAAGAACCTTATTTCTAGGTTACCAAGAGTGCACCAAATGACAGACAGCTGTGGCCACCACGCTGTGTAATATTGTTGCATATCGACATGTTGGTAGTGTAATAATTTCAGCTTTAATGCCCTGCATGCATTCCCGAAAACCTCATCTTCTGCAAAATTGCATGCAGAGCATAGGGAGCATAAAGGAAAAATAGAGCTAGGGACAGACCACTGAAAACTCAAGGAACTTTGTAACCAGGGCACTGACAAAAATAATAACTCCCCAAATAAAACCAGTAGCTCGAGTAAGTCTCCAGTGGCGTTTGTAGCCGGAATAGCAGCCTTTGCAGTCTCAGTCCTGGGGTTCTTCCTTCTCCAAGATGTTTCCTGAAGGCGTTTGTTCTCGACATCACTTGCATCAAATTAAAAGCGGATGGGTGTCGACTTCTCCTCAGCCATTTGTAGGGGGGCGTGGGCAGTGTCTGTAGTCTCTTATCTGCACGCTTATCTTTATGTCCCTTGGTAAGAGGCTCTTGTTTGGGGTCTGTGCCTCTAACTGATTTTCTGCCCTGCTGAAGCATGGAGGGGATTGAGGTTTGTTTTTAAATATGCCTTGGTCTCCAATCCCGGACAACCTTAATTTATTTTCAGGGTGTACACGATGAGCTGAGTGGGAAGCAAGTCATGTCTTCTTTTTTGAAACCTTATAAACATGATGAGAAAGCGTTAGGGGGTGGGGGACGATGGGGGCGGTGGTCTTGAGAAGACATCAGATTACGTTGATGCGTCTGACTCTGCGTGGTCCAGCCTCCAGCTTAACGTGGTACAGAGCTCTGTCAATTAAAGGTTTTCCTTTTCTTCCTCTTCCCTCCCTCCTTGCTTGTTCTGTTCTTCTTTTTCCGTTTTTTTTTTTTTTTTTTTTTACAGAGCATCTGTGTGGTCCATGTGACACTTCGGGAAAATAAGAAATGGAAGGTGCCATTTATTTTAGTAGGTGTTTTTCTGGGCTGGGGCGTGGTGGGGTAATAGCTCCAAACCGGTGTCTTGGTAAAGTCCATTTCCACCGACTGACTTTGCCGAGAATTCTCTTGTCGACATGTAACGAGGCAGTGGCCTTTCTTCCATGGGCACCTGAGAATCCTGGTCCTCTTGCTGATCACCTTTTGAAAACAGATCATGTGTTCAAGCGGCACATAGAATTGTCGCCTGTGCTACAAATTCATCATTGACTTAGTGAAAAGAGTATTTTGAAAACAAAACAATACAAAACATGGAAATACGATGTTTTCTGTTTTTAGACTTCAGGTAGGTTATACAAGAGGCTTGTGGTTTCTTTTTTTTTTTTTTTTAATCAAATGGTATCTTGCATGCATTTCTTCCTCCTTCCTTCCCAGTGGCAGGCTGTCTCATGAACAGGTGCACCTGCGCTACTCCTCGGAGGACGCGGGAGGAGTGGCTCTCGCCGGCTGCGTGGAGTGGTGCTCACGGCCACTGCTCTGCCGGGTCCCCGGCGGCCACACGGAACCGGGCCCAGAGCCGCCCGCTCGCCCCGTTTCCAAGACACCTGCATTCGCGTGTGAAGGCTTCTGAGTTTCCCTTGTTGGCAACTGATTACGATTTAAAAACCAGACACTGCGGAGACCTAATATTAAAATGATTCTGCAGTCAGGTGCAGACTGTGGGGTGCTGCGTCCAGCCTCCAATCTGAAAAGTCGACTCATTTCATGGAACAAAACCTCATGTTTCGGAAAAAAAATGACTGAGCAAGTCAGTAAGGCACCGGTGCGGGTCCGAGTGTGAGGAAGAGTGGTGGTTTCCCGGGGGACGCCCTCGACACCCCCCGCCCCAGAGTCATTTAACAGCCGCAGATGATCTCAGCGGCGCCGTCGGCAGCCCATTTTTTTATGGTGACGTTGGTTAACGAAATCCAATAAGTTTCATCCGCACACTTTAACAGTAAGGCACATACGTACATTACACTGTGTGCTCACTTCCCATAGTTACATTTCTGTCACCACATATTTGACCCCTTTACTCCATCTACCTCCCCCGCCCCCCCCCCAACAGTCCATTTTCATTAACTTTGTCACTTATTACCCAGTTTGCAGATTAATATTCGAGAACAAGCAGAAATGTCTGTTTCTTGACTCTTGGTTTCATCTCATCTATTAAAACTTAATTTTCTGCAGTAAAATTAACAAGGCCGCAGAGCAGGCCTCGTTTTTGTAGGTTTGCCAGAGTCCGCCGTGCTGTTATGGAAAGTTGGCCGTTGCTCTTTCAAATGCTTAAAGCCCCGTGGATGTTACTGGCTCCGAGAGGCCCGGGCGGAACCGAGGCAGCTGGCCAGGTCCCCTTCCCACCTCCAACTCTTGTGTTGAGAACATTAGAGCAGGAGTTTAATTAATTTTTTGATTAAGCCCAACCATTACAGACCATGTTCAGGTAGGGCATAAAATGAGTGGCTCCTTTCTGAAATCTGCCCTGTTTAGGATTGGGAAGTTCGGGGGATTAGTGCCAAGGGTGGAGTCGTTCAGCTTCAGATCAGGTTCTAATCTGCCCCCAAATGGTCATTGACCCCAAAGCCATCAGTGCGAGCAGGCTGGCTGGGCCTGTGGAATTGAATTAGTCACAGTCGTCAGGCAGGAAGGCCGTTCCCTGTCACAGTAACTGAAGGTCAGATGGGGTGGCTCTCGGGCCTCTGGGCCTGGGCCATGTTTGACAAAAGCCTTGTTTTCTTTGCCGAGGAAATGGAAGACTAATCAGAGCAACTCTTCCAATAGGTCAGTTTGGCGTCTCATCAGAGTGACATTAGAAGCCCTGATAGTGCTCACGAGAAAGTGAAAACAGCTCACAGACCGGCAGGGACGAGAGATAAGCCCCTTGTGGGGTGGCGCGGATCAGAGGTCCCCCGCGTCTGGTTCGGTGCTCGTGAGGAAGGGCCCTTCGCGGCTGCTCCTTTGAAGGCCGCAGTTTTCTCTGCTCCTGACGCTGCCAGGTACAACTTGACCTATTTACCGTTCGGTGGCGTGGAGGGGCGCCCCTGGAATCTCCTCAGCTGCCGTAGTTGGAACCACTTTGCTGTAGAAAGAGTTCCCCGAAGGACTTCGCAGCACGAGGCGTGTGGAGCGTAAGAACCCCTGCTGGAGGTGACACGGAGCTGGACCCCGCATGTCACCGGCGCCTGCCCCCGCGGGGGTGGTGGTGGCACAGCACCCATGAGGAAGGTCCAGGTGTCTGTTCCGTGAAGCAGCTCCCTTCTGCTTGGCGGCGTTTGTCTTCATTTTTCCGTTGGGAAGGCCACGTCTTCTCTTAGAAAACTGGGACTCGGGGTGTTTACAGGGCGCCCAGGTGACGTGGCCGAGGAGGCAGGTCCACGACTCGCTCTTTCGGTGACTTCTGGCCTCGCCACTGTACCCTTAAATCTGTAGCTTGTGAGTGGGGGTGGGGAGGAGTGGATTGAAAGGAAGTGGCTGCTGGGAGGTCACCCCAAGGGGAAAAGGGGCCAAGAGCGAGGCGGGCGGCGGACTAGTGGCTGAGCGCGCGGGCTCGGGGCGGGCTCGGGGCCCGAGGGGCTCGGTTCACACTCTTGTCCTGCTGCTCGCTGGTCTTGTGGCTCTGGGCGAGTCACTGAACCGACTTGTTCCTCAGACTTTGCATATTAAGTGGGAATACTTCTGGAAAAGGTCGGGTCGAGGCTGGAGGGTTGACCTAGTGTGGCGTGATCTGTGCGTAAACCTTCGACCTGCTTTACATCCGTGCCAAACCGAAGGTTGATGCAATGATCATTCTGTGTGGCAATGAAGTATCTAAGGTTAAGACTTGGATGTTCTTAACCTCTCCAAGAGGCATGCTTTCGTCACACCCTCTCCTCCCCCCTTTTTTACAAAACGATCATGTATTCATAAAGAAGTGTATTTTTTGGGGGGGGGTGCGGTAGGAAAAGGCTGGGCCTTTTGGAAACATTCACCCCCTGGAAATAATGATCAAAAGGTGCGTTATCAGCTCATTTGTACCAGGCTCAACTCCATGAAAAGAATACAGCTGATAAAGGCAGTGGGCTGAGATCACGAGTGCAGAATGAAAGGAAACAGTGTCCTGCGCCCGCTTGGTAGATAGCGTTCCGGAGGAGCGTACGGGAGGACTTCCCAGATGAGATTAGATCCCGATCTGAGACGAGGCCGCAGTTCTCAGCCTCCTCGCCTGACTCTGCGCTCGGCTGAGAACTGGGCGCGGTCTGTTCAGACGCAGCTGCAAGGAAGCTTCCAGCTCGAGGTTCGCCTCCGTTCCAGAACATTTGCAAATACTCAGTTCGGTTGGAGGGAGTACACCACACAGATTGGGAACCGTATTCACATTTGTCATTTTAAATTAATTAATGAAACGTTTTGCTTCAGGACACATCAGGCGAGCCGAAGGCCGGAAAACATTGATTTTTGCTGTGGGCCGTTAGCTGTGGGCAGGCCCTGGTGCCGGGCCTCGGACCCGCGTCCGGAGCCGGCCTCTCTGTGAAGTGGCGGTCCAGGATGCTTTTGTGTGTCATGGTCCCCATCTAGTGGCCGCATCGTTGGTGGGTTTTGCCGTTTTTGTACAGGTAATATCTCGAGTTGGAGAACCTTTTATTTAGTGGTCCTGTGGGTTTGGAAGGCTGGGGGAGGGGGACAGAAAAGGGTGCAAACGTTCATTCTGTAGGAAAAATATTTTCTAAAGTACTTCTCCGTTCTGATCTCTGACTTTTTAGAGAGAAGGCAGGAGTGGAGACTGTGACCCGCAGAAGGGGAACAGGCTCCAGAATGATCTCTCATCTTTTTATGCTGATTATTTTCTGAATTTCTGCTGCCTTTATTAATAATTTTCATTAATAACTATCCACCAAGTATCATTAGAAAAACCTTTATTTTTTAATTGTAAGAACAATAAGATGCATAAGGTAAAACTAGGAACTAAAAAGCACGCAGAGTATTTTTAGAGGCCCTTCATTCTGTGAGTTCTGATCATCTCCCAAATCTTTGCCCGCAGGTAACCACCATTAGCACTTAGTGTATCTTTCCGGCGTTTCGATGCGTTTACAAACATATACGTGTGTCTTGATATATACTGACTACAGGTTAGGTATAAATACACACATATACACACACAAATCATACACAATATATACAATTCACATTTGGTTTGTATAAAGGCTATTCATTTAATGTAGTTTGTACGCCTCATGAAAATACTATACAGGTCTCCTTCTTTTTAAACAGCTGAATTAGCAGCCCCGGAGAGCTGGCTCTCCCTGTCCTTACAACAGCCTGCTGGTCCCTTCCGTTAAGCACCTCCTGCATTCGTCTGGAACCCCGAGTTTTGCAGCTGTTGCACAGGAGACACCCCGGATTGCTGGTCTGGAGACCAGCAGGCTGTATGGTTGTGGTTCCAGGGGACCGTACATATCTGCCTCCTCTAAAAGCTGCTGCTTGAGGGGCTTCCAGTCAGCCTGAAAGCCCGTGGCAGGCAGCGACAGAAGCAAACACGAGAGTAAAGCACAGTGAGGAAGGGGAGGAGCGCGTTTCAAACTAAACAGGAAATGCATGTAATGAAGGGGAGATGCGCAATTCACCCGATAGAGAGTTCAAAGCAATGGCCATAAAGAGGCTCACCAGACGGGGCATAAACGGACGAGCGCGATGCGAACTCCCACAGAGAGGCAGGAGTTGCACTGGTGTACCAAACAGAAGTCGCGGAGCCGAAGCGCACGGTAACTGGACTGGAAAAGCGCACGGGAGGTTGAGCAGCAGGCCCGATGAGGCGGAAGGAAGGGTACGCGAGCTCGGGCACAGGCCACCGGAGCGCAGCCAGCCTAGGGGCCCTACGGGGGGCACCATCGGAGGAATACCATTCCGGTGATTTTCAGTTTTTACTGTTGAAAAATGTAGCATAGGGAATATACTCAAGGATAATGTAATAAGTACGTGTAGTGCCAGGTGGGGACTAGACGAATTGAGGCTTCACGTCATGAAGTATGTAAATGTCGGACCACCTGCTGCACACCTGAAACTAATATAAAACAATACTGCATGCTCACTCTAATTGAAAAAGCAATGTTCCAGTCAGCCTATTTGTATCTACTTAACATCTTTGCCAGTTAGTGCAGATATTTCTGTAGGATAAATTCCTGAGAATCTAACTCCTATTTCAAAGCATATGGTTACTTTAATTTGGGGTGGATGTTGACAGCCCTCCAAAAAGGCTATACCAGTTTACATTCTCATGTACAGTGAATCTGCAGCTTTGTAATGATTTTTTTTTTTTTTTTTAATCCTAAAATGACTCTGAGAACAGCTAAGGTAGCTTTGCACAGGGAACTTACGCAGGACTCGAATACTCGTCAGGGGAGGTGAATGAAATCAAGCTCAGGTCGTCCCCTGGCCCGATCTTCTCAGCCCTCCGCGGCCGAAGTACCATTTTGGGGTAAGCAGACGAGTCCAATCTTGATGGCAAATCCGGTCTGCAAAAGTGAGCCACTGTTAACGAACTTGTCCTCGGGAGTAAGTTGTTTCCGCCCCCACCCACAGTCCACAGTGACCTCTTAACTGCCTCGTGACCACGTCGATTTTCTCCTTGTGGCTGGAGCTCCGGGGCCCCTGTCTGAGCTAATCATTCTGACCTTTCCTTCGCGTGGGTTTGTTAGGGACGCTTCTGACCTCATGTGCCCCTGGACATTAAAAATCATTGTCTGGAGGTCAGGGGCCTTACGTGTTACCCAGTCTTATCAGCCGCCTCCCTTCATCTCCCCGGTCCAGCCTGTGCCCTCAGAGGTGGTTCCTGGGCCATGCCTGGCTTGTCGTGTTAGAAGTACTCAGGGGAGGTTGTCTGAAATTCTCTGTCCTTAGCCTCCCACCCAGAAGACTGGGCGAATTGGGCTAAAACGAGGCCCGGGATTCAATGCTTTTCAAAGTCCCCTGAGCACTGGGGTCCCCACCCTTTGGGAGCTTGAGTCGCCTCATCTCTAAAACGAGGGCGTGAATGCTTTGAGCTCTCGCAGGGAAAGGGGAGGAAGGTCGTCAGGACAGTTTTGCCCAGAGACGGCAGGTGGCAGGTCGCTCCTGGGGGTGGCCCGTGTGTCCGTCCCAGTGGCCCCATTACTGGGAACAGGTGCTGCCTCTGCTGTGGGGTCGATTTCCGGACTCCCTCCTGGAATGACACAATCAGAAGGGGAGAAGGCAAGACCGAGAAAACGTGCGTGCCTCCGTGGACACAGAGGTGTTAGTGGACCCTCGTCTCACAGTCTCGAGGGACCCCTCCACTCGGGGATCCTGTGGCTGGGGACCCTGGGCGAAGCCAACCCGGAGGAGCAACGAGCCAGCAAAACTACGGAGTGAGTAGCCTTTGCCTCGCTGTACCTTGAACCGGCAAACCAGAAAGCCTACCGAGGGCTCGAAACAGCTGAGCGAGAGCCGGTGTGTAGTGCGCATGACGGCTGTTGGCCGAGTGACCAGAGCTCTCAGCAGCTGTTGGAACCGAGGACCTGAAGTCCGCCCGCCAGCTTTTCAATGGCGTGTGGCCTTTGGCTTTCTTGGCACGCACTTTCTTTATTGGAATCTGTGGGATTTGCATTATGAGCTTGGAGCTTTGGAACTTCTATGTCTAAGACTCTAATAATTAAGTTGGCTTTGTGCTAGGGGATGAATTGTTACTTACTGCCTCTTGTGTCCTCAGAGCGGCCCTGCTTATAAATGAATATGCTGAAACTGCAAGTCGAGAATTCAAATGCAATATCTCAGTTTACAAAAGGTGAATAACATTGCCGTCACCCCTGCTGTTGATGGAGTGGACAACTCATGTAACCAGCCACAGGATAGGTGTATTGGTAAAGAAATGGAATCTTTTTAAGGAAAATTTTTAAAAAGTTAGTGAACCCATTTGATCTCTTTCCAATAAGAAATGTCTAATTAAGGTTTGTTATGCCTTAAACTGTTTCGAATGACAGGTGTAGAAAAGTCTACCTTGCTTGTAGCCTTAATTTTCTGAAATTAAAAATTTTTTTTTTTTATCTGGTAGCATAATGAAAAAAGAGAAGAAAAGCTCTATATATTCATTCATAGCAGGATGAGAAGGAGAGTCCTAACTCTCAAAAGTGAAAGCCTAGGGTTATAGGGTGAGTGAGTCCCGAGGACTCACACAGCATTGTGATCCCAGCCAGCGAGCCGCCGAGAGAGCAGATCTTAAATATCCTCCCCACGAAAGGGCGTGATGGAGATTTAGCTTTTGGCCCCAGGCTCTTCAGAACGCAGCGTAGCAGGTGCTCAGAAACATTTGCCGAATGAATCACGAGGTCGAAGAGCCATCCTCACACCACCCAGCACGTGCTCGATGCTCGACAGGTGTTTATGGGTGAATGAAGTGAATAAATGGATGCATGCAGAACAGCTGTGTTGGTGCCCGGGTGGTCCAACCAGAGCTACTTCTCAAATGCTGGTCTTTGCGAAGAAATGTGTAGACAGGGTGTCATGTCGTTCATAAGGCTACCCTGTCATCTTAGGAACTGCTTCTTCCAGACCATGGTCAGGGTCGGGGCTGAGAGGAAGCGCGGGTTTTCCGGGAGGACCTCAGAAAGATAAAGAAGAGTGAAGGACGAGGTGGACAGTAGGCGGGCTCCATCCTCGAAGTGACAAGAAGCCACTGAGGGGCTTAAAGCTAGAGCGTGCTGTGGGGACGGCAAGGCTGGAGGCAGGGAGGCTGTGGCAGGGTGCGGAACGAAAACATGAATAAGACGGCAGATCGGAGAGGTGCAGACGGAACTTGCAGGCCTCGGCGATGATTAGCTTGCGGAAGAGGAGGAACGGTCGTGGATAACTTGCAGCTTTGGGCAGCGAGGCCAATAGCATTGCCAATGATGGAAAAATGATACACACACAATAGCGGAGGCCTTTATCATCCCAGAGAAATCCCAGAGTTGTAGGAACCGGGAACACCACGGACGTCCTTTAGGGTCTGCTGATAGTCCTGCTGCCCTTAAATGATAGACAGGTATCTTGCTACTTAATATATATATATTAGCTGGCCTCCACCAGGAAGGACCTACCATTAGAGTCAATCTGGTGGAGCCAGAGGCAGCTTCTAGGACAATATGCTGCGCGTTCTGTTAGGTGAGGCACAACGACACTTCATGGTAACTGCACTGAGATCGTACTTGCAGCCTGTATCGGTCCATTATTTTGTGTGAGGGTCACAAGTGCCTTGCCATGCAAGCTAGTTCTTCCATCATTGCATCCAGGACAGGACGGCTTGTGGGAGAGCCACGGGCAGTCCGGAGGAAATAACATATCGTTATTTTCCTACTTTGACAAAATATCTTCATAACCAGGAGAATGGAAAATGCATAAAGTTATGGTTTTTACATGACTGAAAGTTGGTAAAATATGACTAAATTTCATCATGCCTGGGTGTCCAACTGAGCTGGCAATGGTTGGATGGATAATAAAATAATGATCTATCTAGTTCATAAATTATGATGTATTCCAAAAAATCTTTTTCTTAATCATAAATTGCACTGTTATAAACAGATTTCACATAGTTGGTGCTCTCTCGATGATGATGCCCTGTGAGAGCGTCTCTCGAGTCAGTGCAGCTGATTTCACTTTGAGAAAGCTCTACTCTGCTGAGACAGGGTTTACCATAAATCACGAAATTTACTTATCCTGTTCAAACGTTATTACGAGATTACATTTAATGATTATGGAAAGACAATGTCATCGCATACACTACCATCACTGGCACTGTCACTGTAACTATTAAATATATCATGGGAAGAACTGTATGAACGACATGAAGAATATCAGACTTCTCGGTCCCCACATCTACAAACTGGAAAGTAATATGAATTGTTTAATAGGGCAAAATATTTGTGTCTCCTTGTGTAACTGTCCCGAATACTGTGCTACTCGTGAGTACCTCTGGAAGCACAAGGGAACAGAAAGAGAAGCAAGGAAGTTGACACTCAGCAGGGCAAGAAGCCCACGCTTTGTTATTCAAGCATTGCATTTATGCCCTGGGCGGAAGGTCTGACATGTTGAATGTTCATCTCTGTTCTTGCTGAACCCAGCACTTCTGCTGATCAGAGTCTCGCTGCAAAGCCAGGTCCACCTCCGGCAGTGGTCACGGCCACAGTCCCAGCATCAGGCACAGTCGTGTTTTGTTTGAGGACGTGAAGTGGAGAAGCATCTCCCTCGGACCCAAAGGCTGTTCTTCCTGAGAGCAGTGTTCAGAGTCACAGGTGACCGGTTTCCTAGACACCGCATCCTCTTTTCTTGTAAACTTTATGGAGATGTAATCACAGACATAAAACGCACCCCTCGAAAGCGGGTTTCAGTGTTCTTACCCTGATAGACCGCCCTGGACCGGCGCTCCCACACCCCCCTCCCCATCCGTCTCTCTGACGACCACTGATTTACTCATTTATAGAAAGAAATGCTTACTGTGGACATTTCATATAAATAGAATCAGAATATGTGGCCTTTGGTGTCTTAGCATAATATTTTCGGGGTTCATCCATGTTCTAGCGTGTGTCAGTACTTCATTCCTAACATATTATTTAACAACTTTATTGAGATACAATTCACACACCATTTCACTCACGAAGCGTACAGCTGCCTTACATCACACGGGCAGAGTGTTATATGTAATATGGATCTCGACATAACTTTGAAAGTGCAGGGCCTCCTAATGGTACGGTTTACATGTATTCAGGGAGATATTAGCTACTTTATTAAATAATATGAGAGTATGGGGCCCAAATAATTATTTTAGCTTTCAAAATGTCTAATAAACCTCTAAAAGTACCTTGTTTTTGCAACATCCTTGCTTTAAAAAAGAAGTTAGAGATGTTTGCCCCTCCAGAAGTATATATGGAATTAAAAAACTTCTCTTTTGTGGTATTGACAGGTTTATTTTCATGTTATTAATATGTGAAGAAATGAGTCTGAAGTTTTGAAGCATAACTTCACAAGCTTTGCAGTATAACCAAGTGCATAGTGAAAATTTTTGTTTTCTTTTTTGCCTTTTGATTATACACATGGAAGTCATTGTCTTGGGTATATTTTTCATTATTGGTAATTATTAGGGTGATATTATTAGCAGGTGATAATCATGCCCTTTTCCTTCATTTGTGTTTAGAAACACATGAGAAATAAGATGCAGGTGTCAGACAGAACTCAAATTCTCAGCTTTATTGCTGACAAACCCGGAAAACAGGCCGAGGCAGGCAGCTGCCAGTTTCCTTGGTCTGGGGCTAGTGCTAGAAAAATTACAATTACAGCGGCGTAAATGCGGGACGTCCAGGCGTCAGGTCAGGCCGGCAGTGCGGTCCACAGCCCAGGAGCCGAGGCTGCTTTCACTTTTGCCGACGTGCTGTGTGGTTTCCTTTTCCAAAGCGATCTCGGGGTGTAGGGTGGACGCTCCAGCCAAGAGGAAGGAAGAGGGGGTAAGGGCAGGATGTCTCCACTTAAGGAAACACCAGGTTCGCTTCTGTCGCCTTAGCCAGAACATGCCGCATCCAACTAGGAGAAGTGCCCGTTTTTGGCAAAACCCTGAGATTCCATCACAGAAGGGGACAACCCGTGGTCTGTGCCGCGCTCCTGGGGAAGCTGACCACTGGCCTCCGCTGCAGGGCGGGCAGCGGCTAAGGCAGGGCGGGGACTGCACGGAGGGTCACCCGCATGTGAGCGGGGACCCGGAGAGGGCCGGGCCAGCACGCGCGCTCCCTTGTCACCCTCGCCTGCCGGGAGAGGCAGAGGAGAGGCCGGGCGCGTTCCTCCTGCGCGGCGCGTCCCAGGCGGCGTCCAGGCGGCGTCCTAGGTGGCGTCCGGCCCTTCCGCGGGCCGGTACAGCGAGCTGTCGTAAGGCAGGACAGCGGCACACGCCCGGGCCCCGCAGTAGCAGGGCTTCCTCGGCGTCCCGTCGTCCGGCCCGGCTTCGGCGTCGCTGCCCGTCGCGTTGAGGAACCTCCCCGAGTAGTCGTAGGACAGCTCCTCGCCGGGCGAGATGTCTCTGGCCGCGAACAGCGCGAGCTTCGGCACCATCGAGTCAACGCGCACGGGCACCATCACCAGGTTGGGCTCGCAGGAGTGGTTCAGGAAGCGGCCGACGTTGCCCACGCGCGCGGGGTCCACGAACGTCTCGAGCAGGGGCCCGGCGCGCGCGCGCTCGCGCACGGCGAGCACGTAGTTGGCGTCGCGCGGCGTCTGCGCGCGCACGCGGCGGCGCGCCTCGGCGCCGCCCAGCACCTCGCCCGCGTACTGGCACACGAAGCGGCCGCGCGGCACGCGCGCCAGCGCGCGCACGCCCCAGCCCTTGGCCGCGGTGCGGAACACCTGCAGCGGCGCGCGCAGGCCGCGCTGCACCACGCGCGTCCGGCAGCGCTCCGGGCAGCGGCACAGCGCGTTGCACTCGAAGACCGGCCGCGCGCACCCGGCCGCCGAGCCCGCGTCTCGGAGGCGCCCGTCGTCGTCGTAGCTGTCCCCGTGGCGGAGACAGGGGCACGTGCCGGCGCGGCAGGGCTCGTGGAGACACGCGCACCCCGGGACGGTGAGCAGAGCGGGGTCGACGTCGGCGCCCGGGCCAGCCACGTGGTCCGGGGTGTACTGCGGGAAACAAACGCCGCGAGTCAGCGCGTGGCCGCGGTCATGCGCATCACCAGCGACTTCTGTCTGCGATACTTGCTTTTCCAACATATGTAAAAATAGGGCAGAACTGACAAAACAGTATGTTAAAATATGGTCTGAAAACATACCTCTCCAGCATAAAAGATTAATTTTAGGATTTAAAATCCTGTGCTTTCATTTTAAGTAGAGACAATAGGAATCTCTCTCTCACTCACACACACACACTTTTTTCCCCTCTCCTATCAGCAACCGAAAGCTTTGTAACCCATTCTGTTTCCCTCTTAGCTAAGGATGTCAGAAAAATCAGTGCTGGATTTAGTTTCTGAATGCCGTTAAGTGTTTTATCCTTGGCTTTCGATCTTTGACATTTTCTGATAATAAAAATGCATACACGTTTTTTTATTGCGAGTCACTTCAGATCCTTTTTGGGGATAAGAAAATCATAAATGATGAATCAATGAAAAATGGCCTTGGGTAGAGGGCTTTCCATGGATTTTTTTAAAAATAATTTTCTTCTTTAAAGATTATGTAAACTTAAATATCCTGATGTTTTTAAAAAAAGATGCTATTTATAGTTTTATTTAAATCTTCACAATGTTAAAGGCATTTGGCCATGAAATTATATATCAAATTCCAAAAATCATATTTGTTACATATTGATACTTAAATTTATTGCAGATGTATACATGTAAAGAAATCCTATTCTTATTAAATGAGAAAGGGGTAATATGAAAAAGTTTCTCAAAATTTTACATTTATAAAATGTTACAGAAAAAGCCCTAAGTCTATGTAATCTCTATGAAGTGTAGATCTCTGGTTATTTCTTCACTGGCATAATGAAGGATATTTTCAAACCCTGAAGATTTAAGCGTCTCTCAGGAGCCCAGCATATTTCTTTATGAGCAGACTAATTCTTGCTTGCATGGGACCCAGCTCGTTCATTTATAGCCACCGTTAGTGGCCTGGGACCCAGTTTCAATGGGGGTGGGAGTGGAGGTGTCTCTGCCCCTCCAACAGGCAATGCTCTGAGCACCAGCTGGATGTCCCAGAATTCAACTCAATTCCGACACCATCTGCCAGGAGATGACATCACATCCCACAGGTGAAAGATTGAGTCCTACAAGAATGCCCAGCCCCCGCTTCAGGCACCAGTTGAAATCTAGGTCACTACCTGCATTTCTGACAGACTGCCTATAAATCTGAGGTTTCCAAGACCCCCTCCTTGGGTTCAGTTAAGTTGCCAGAGTGGCTCCCAGACCTCAGAAACATTTTACTCACTGGATGACCGGTTTATTATAAAGGATGCAACTCAGGAACAGCCCGATGGAAGAGACGCACAGGGCGGGGGCCGGGGAAGGGCACGGGGCTCCCACGCCCGCTCTGGGGGTGCCTCCACGCGTTCCCCAGCCTGGAAGCTCCCTGTCCTCAGGGTTTGTGTGGAGGCTCCGTTAAGTAGTCAGGATTGTTCAAGCACTGGCTACTGACTACTGAGCCGCAGCCCCTGGCCATGGCAGTGGGTGGGCAGAAGGTCCAGCCTTCTGATCCCGTGGCTGCCTCTGCGGGCGACCAGCCCCCATCCGCAGGCGCTTGCCTGTGTCACACTGAGGTCTCGGCACTTGGGCAGTTCTAAGAGTTTGAGTAGCTCGGTGCCAGAAACGGGGACAAAGACCAAATATATACTGCTTCTTATACATCATAATAGCACACCTGCTTTGTTCCCAAAGGGTTTAATGAGGCTTTCAAAGAGGTAAGATAAATGAACAAAAGGTTAATAGAGACTTCTGGATAAACTTCCTGTTTAAAGAGGGTATTTTTTTCCCTTGACGGATGTAATCACTGACCCTGATACCAATAGTCGTCACCAATCATTTTATCTCCATATGTTTCGTTTCACATTCAAAGGTCAGTAAAATACCATTTCAGAGAGTTATTTTACCTGACTTAGAAGAATGGCTATACTAAAGAATATTCTTTTGAAAACCATAGTCTAATATAACATGATTATGTAATTATCCATCTTGAAAAGTTGAAAAGTTAGTCTTTTCAGAAATAATCTGCCACTAACCTGACATTCTATTCAAATATTAATATGCCATGTGAACTGTTAAATTTTGAGTATCTGAAAACTGTTGTTAAATGTGTTGCACATCAGGAGCCACTGATGGGCGCTTAAATGCTCCTAATTTGTGGCTCTCTACATTCTGCACCCTGTTTCCTGGTCCAAACCCAGGACCAAACTCATTCAAAAGGGGGATACCCCGAAGGCTTCTGTGCTTCCGCTGAGCCAAGGAGATCCCTCCTTGGGGGATGCGAACTCAGAAGACAGGTTTTTACCTCCTCAGCACCTATCTGTTCGCTTCTGATAACAGCACCCTGACTCCTCCCAGGGGAGCCCTTGCCACCCTTGTCTCGGCCTTGGATGGGAGTCCAGGTTGGGCAGGGGCCTAGACCTGGCCAACCTTAGCAACACTCGTTCTTTTCAACAGTGTTTACTTCACGGATGGACACGGGACCTAAGACAGACCAACGACATACAATTCTGGGACTTCTGCTGAAACGATTAGGGTGATGCACTCTTTCTACGGCAGAGTGTTCACCTGGCAGCCCCAAGTTCTCCCGCACATGTAAGACCTGCTGCTGAGGGTGTAACTGCAGGAAAGGGGCACGGGGGTGCGAAGCAGGGAGCTGGTGAAAAGAAATTCAGCTGACACTGTTCGAGTTTGGGTCCAGGCTGTGCCGGTACGTGAGGCAGTTCCTTCCCTTTTTGGTTCGAGTCAGTCTGTGTCCTATCTGTTTCTTGCAAACAAATGAGTCTTGATTAGTACACACGGGGTGGAAGCTGAGAACGGTTCCAGGAAATGGCTGGGCAGTTTAGTGGAAGACATAAATGGCTAATGAACAGTGAGGACTCGAATTGGGAGGTGACACTGAACACCGTGCAGGAGGCCAGACGAGCAAACTGTGACTGTGGCCTGGAGCCCCGGGCGCGCAGGGCACTGCTCAGTGCAGATCGCGGACGGACACACACACAACCAGACTCTTACTAGCTTTGTGCCTTAGGGCAGGGACTTGCTAAGCTCTGGGTAGCAACTATGAAACAGGAGTAACACCTGTATCTGGGGGGGGGGGGTTCTCATGAAGTTCACATAACATAACACTACTCAATGTCAGGCACTTCCTACTTTTAAAACAGTAGCTTCCAACAATTCTTCTAGACATTTCCTTTCTATCTCACAGGTTACTGTGAAGGGAAAAAAAAGTGAATCCACGTACACAGCTTACTCTGGTGGCTGGCACATGAGTGTGATTTATACAGGCGATCCAATAGGGTGGTAAGAAGAAGCGGGTTCTGGAGTCAAACTTCTCAGGTTCAAATGTAGTCAAACCAAAATTATGTCTAGGAAACCATCTGATTACATTCCTACCCTCTATCACTTGTCCACCTTGATGGGAGGTGACTCCCAAAGATGTCTTTCATTTATCAATAAATGTTGCCTTGCTGCCTATTACACACGTGTGTGTAATAGGAAAAACCACTCAGGAAAATACAAAAGAGGGCACGGAGAATGAGATTTTTATCATGTTTTTGGTATTGTTATAGCGTAAGCTTTACTTTTTCCTGGTATGGAATTGATTATGCGAGAGTTGGGAATAAATGCAAAATGCTCGGTGCAAAATGATGTGCTGGAAACCAGATCCTCGAGGAACCTGGGTGGAAACTGCAAGTCTCTTGACAGAAAACCTCAGAGAAAAGTTTTTTATAAACATGGTCACCCAAGAAGCCAAAATGGAAGCCAGAGACAGCATGATGAAGAGCAAACATACCTCCCTGGTGTTCTCATACTTGGTTCCTCTCCTCTTCACACCTGCACAGAGCAGCATGGACTTTGGGATCTAAATGGCATAAACTGTCAGGCTCTCCACTGGTACCAATGTCTTTTAAACAAATACATGTCTCCAGGAAAGGCGTGGTCCTGAGGTCTGGAGTGTGGTATGGGAAGGGGTCAATCATAGTGGTCACAGAGCGGGTGACTGAGGTAATATTTTTTGATTGCTTGATTGCGGCTCTTGATAACTTTTGATAGGTCTGACATTTCTGATTTACATTCTGTATCGAAGCTCCAGAAACCGAAGTATGAAACCATACAATATTCTGGGCTTAAAACCTAGGCCTTGATTTTGAATGTGAAACTTCTCATTCCTTTTTTGGTTGTTTTGAAACACCAGCTACAAGAATCTTTGTACTTGGCCTCTAGCCCCATGAGTTTGTTTTTGCTCCAAGCAGCTATTAGGAGACTGTGAGCCAGATAATTCTTTTCAAGGGCAAGTTGAAATCTTAAAAAAGATGTTTGAAGCTGGTTTCAGAAACCTGAAAAATGGCTAGGTCTAACTCAGTTCAAGAAAATCAATGTTTTTTTTTTCTACTTAGGTTTCAATACTGATGGCATTATGATATGCTTGCTTCCGGTCTGAACATTTGGATGTTCTTTTTTGCCTTTTCACACAATACTCAAAAGCTAACTAGACACCAAGTTATTTTTAAGCTGAATTTTTCATGCCTTATTTCTTATGTGTGCATATGCCTGTGAAAGCAGGGTTTGGGACAAGCACACTGTGTTGACCTTGTATAAGACTTGTTTTTGTGCTTCATGAACACGTGGAAGCAAAGCAGTTGCAAGTACTTTGAGGCTTGTCATTTAAGTATTTCGAGCATTTTTTATCTCCTTGCAGAGACTATAAATTCCTCAAGGAAGGGATCGTGTCTTCTTTCTGCAGCTCTCACTCCACCAGAGCTGTGCGCACAGCCAGGCAGCTGGAGCACTGTGAGATCAGGTCTGTCTCTGGATTTTCCTTTATGCCCATCAATTGCAGGTATAAGGATCAATCACAAGGTTATCACAAGGCTTCCTCCCTTCCTCCCCCCTTTTATTAGCAATCAAGAGCTTTCTATTTGCTCTTGTAAGCTCAAGGGCAGGAACTGTGTGTTGTCACCATTTAATTTTATGTGCCTAGCTTAACATGGTGCCGGGCACATTACAGGCACTCAATTATTTGTTGAATAAAGAAAACATGTATCAGTGTTTTTGACCGGGCATTCAGCAATGTTCGGTTTTGAATAAGATTTTAGGGATCAGTGTTTAATACGGTGCTAGGCAACTGTATTGTAAACCATAAATTGCCTAAGGTAGTTTGAGGAAAAATAACCACTTCTGACGTTAACATCCTGGTCTACTCTGAAAATTGCTATTGCGTCTAATGTTTTATATGCTCCTCAAACAACCCTAGGAAGCAGGAAGGACAGACAGGGTTCAGTATTGATAATGGATGTGACAAGGGCTATAAATTTTAATTTCATTTTGCAGATGAAGAAACTTAGGCTCTGAGAAATGGCTAAGATGGCTAAACTATCAACCTCCAAGTCCAGTGCTCCATTCTTTCCAACACCTTTTTTTTTTGGTCATTCCTGATTCCCTAGGCAACATTCAGGCCAAGGTCAGAGGTGTGAGAAAGGTAGAGAAGGGCTTTGCGGTAGTAACAGTCGTTAATGTCTATGGAGTTCTTTCAGCAAACCAGGAACTGTATTTTACTTGTAATTTTCAAAGCAGCCAGGAGACAGGTACTATTAATTGCACACAGGACTCGAAGGCTTACCTGAAGCTAGTTTCTATTTGCCCAAGCGCTTACAGCATGCGGGAGATTCAGTTTAAGTCTGACTCTAGGGGCCAAGTTTTTAACCATGACACTAGGCTGAGATGGGTTAATGGGCCCCATGACTTACTTACCTTACACATGAGACACCTGAGACCTGAGAGGTTAAGGATTTGCCCCAGATCTCTCTGCGAGTTCTGGGGAAAGTACCAGGGCAAAAAGCCAGATTCTCAGGGCTCTTTCCAAGGGACCTCAGGAAGCCTGTGGTTTTGCTCTTCAGGGAAATGCCACTGTGTGGCCAGAAAAGAGGAATGCAATGCTTAAGGTTATTCTGGAGGATTAACAAAAGAATGACAGAAAGCTGTGCTTTTAGGAGCTAGTCCTGCCCACAAATACCTGTGCGAAGGGGTAAGAGAACAGGTAGAAGAGTCTGCAGGTCACCTGCCGTCAACCGCAGAACTGCGAGCACCTGACGAGCTGCGCAGCCACCTATCCCCGCCCCCTACAGGGCACAGGCCCACGCAGTGGCTGCGCGCGCAGCGTTCCTGGCCGTCAAGCCCCGCCCCCTACTCGGAGGGCGCAGGCCCCGCCCACGGACTGCGCGCGCAGCGCTCCTGGCCAAGCCCCGCCCACTACTCGGAGGGCGCAGGCCCCCCCAGTGGCTGCGCGCGCAGCGCTCCTGGCCAAGCCCCGCCCACTACTCGGAGGGCGCAGGCCCCACCCCACGGGCTGCGCGCGCAGCGCTCCTGGCTGTCAAGCCCCGCCCCACGCCTCTCTCTCGGAGGCCGAGCCCCGTCCCCTACCTGGAAGGGTTCTGGCGCCGACCCCGGGGGCCACGTGCTCACGGGCAAGTTCTCCAGGCCGCACGCGATGTCCACCTGCTCCGCGGGGGCTTCGGGCTCCTCCCCAGGAGTTGCCATCCCGCAGAGCTGCCGAGCCCGGCCCCCGAGCGCCTGCCGGCGGACGAGCCGGAGCGTCGCGGAGGATGCCGGGAGCCGTGGTCCCGCGGCCCCGCTGGCTCACGGGAGGCGCGGGCTCCCCATCCCCGCACAGGTGGCCTGTGCGCGCGTCTCCTCCCCCGGCCCTCAGCTTTCCTCCACTTTCTGGTCGGGCTCGTCCTTTATTTTGAGCCAAATGCACAACAAACAGTACAAAGCCTTGTACAGTACGGACAAAGCTTGGGAGACACAACACGAAGTGCTTGAATGTTCGTGAGTCTCCGGGAGGGCGTCCGAGGCGAGGTCCTGGTCCGGGTTTCCCCGGGCTTAGAAGTTGGGGTGTGGGGGACGTGGGGGGCGCTCTCACCCGAGCGGGACGTGCTCCGGGGCTTCCGGAGATCCGGGACTCCGGGCAGGTCGGGGGACGCATGACAGGGCTCGCGCTCAGGTGGCAGGGTGGCCTTCTGGGGCGTCTGCACCCTCGTGTCCCCGAAATTGCCGAATCAATGGGATGCTGTTGGTTTCACCAAAGTACCCCTGCACGACCCCGTCCTGCTGCTCCTTTTGGAAGCGTCTCGGGCCGTGGGCTTGGGACGCCCCCGCCTCAACTGGCCTTGGTGTCCTTACGTCCCCTGCCTCAATGTCCCCGCGGGCGGCGGTGTCACTCTGGGTTCTGACCCGGGCCTTTTCCCTCTCCGAGGCTCATCAGGGAAAGCGTTCGCCCCCGCGGCCTGTTAGGTGGCCTGCACTTGGTGTCCAGCTGCGGGCCAGAGGTGCGGGACAACCAGCCAGCGGGCATCCCCGCGCGCTGCCCAGGCACGTCGCGCTCCAGGTGACCGGGGTTGACTTATTCTGCACATTTTCCTTTTGTCCTTTAACAATCTGGGAGAATAATTTGTCCACGACCTGCAGAGTCGCCAAAACAGCAAAGCAAAGCCTTTCCCTGTACTCCCTCCTCTCCTTAGACCTCCATGGCTAAGAACTTCCCGCCCAACCCTCTTTATCCTGCCTTCACAGTGTTTTCGGTTTCTTCTTACCTAGTCCCGGGCGCTCGTGTTCTTTTATTTATTTATTTTTTTGCTCGAACTCCCGAAGTAATTTTTTTTTCGAAGCCTAACAGTCTCCATACCCCAGATCACCCTTACCGCTGCTTCTACAATGATCTGAGACTGCGCACCCAATTATAGTATCCCACTGTTCGAAATTCTGTGTTCTCTCCGTGTTTTTCTGAGTCCATCTTCTATAGCCTCGTTTTGAGGTCCTTGAAGATCCCGACACTGCCTGGTTCCTTGGTGTCTGTTTTTAACCCCTTGTTCCATTATGTTTTCTTAATAAGCCATGGTACTTGGGCCTCTGTGCCTTTCACATTTTTCTTGTGTCTCCAGTGCCTTTCCCCCGTGCTCTCTGTCCACTCAGCGTGTGTCCCTTTATCTTTCCTGAACCTGTTTCCTACAGCATTACTTGCCCTTTTGTGTGTGTGTGTGTGTGTGTGTGCGCGCGCGCACACGCGCCATTTCTCACAGTCCTTGTAACTCTTTAACATACTCAAAGGCCTGTTGAAATCATAAAAATTATACATGAGAAGAGACAGGAAGAAGGAGACAGAAAAATATTTTGTTTTAACTTTAATAATTTTGGTATATTTGCAAGTCTTCTGATATAGGGCCAAGGTGTTTTGTTGTTGCTATTTTGTCTGTGAGTCTACTGATTAGAATTCCATGTCATGCCCACTCTGAGCTCGTTTGGGTGTCTATAAAGTGGAGCAGGGGCCAGAAGGTAGCGAGGCCATCCAAGGTCGTGATCTGTGCCCCCCCTTACGCCCCCCGCCCCCGATGTGCTTTATACGTTTCTTACACGTACTTCAGTGGCAAAACATTTTAGTGACTTGCCTTTTTTTCAGGTTTTTCCAGAATGTTTCACTTAGTTTTCTTGGAGGGAGAAACTCTTTACACTCACAGTTCATCATTATTTCCTTAGATAATTATAATAAGGCCTACCTGTCATTAATAGTATCCTAGTTCAGCTGCTGCAACTGAATACCATAGGCTGGGCGGCTTAAACAACAAGCATTTTTTCCCTCATTTCGGGGGCTGGAAGTCTGAGGTCACAGTGCCAGCATGGGCAGTGTCTCGTCGAAGGCCCTCTTCCCGGTTTGTAGATGGCAGCTTCTCATGTATCTTCATGTGGGGACACAAAGGGCTGTAAGGATGCTAGTCCCATCACAGGGCTCCACCCTCCTTACCTGATTACCTCCCGAAGGCCCCACCTCCAGAAACCATCACGTTAGGGCTTCAACGTATGAATTTTAGAAGAACATATTCAGATCACAGCAAATAGATTTAGGAACAGACACTCATGTTTCTGATAATGGGCAACAGTAACATTCATTGAGTTATTATTTCGTGCCAGACACCATTTAAGACCTTTACATGTACTAATTCATTTAGTTTCCATAATGAGGTACTTGAAAACCTTATTGAAATTACCCACCAAAGGTTGTTATAGTTTCAACTAAATGTTCAGACTCACAGGACTCTCATAGGCCACACATGGCATTAGGGTCATTCAGACAGTCACAGCCTGCCAGCAGAAATGCTTCAGATGTTCTGTGGGGATAGTGCATGCAGCTGTCACACAGCAGGTCACAAAGCTGCCTGGGAGCATTCTTTGTCTTCCCAGAGCGTGCTCAAATGCAAGAAGAGATCTTCGTTAATAGGATGTGAGAGTGTCCTGAATTAGAGATCTTACACCCTGTAGGAGCCATAGGCGTTAAGGGAGTCTCCTAGTACGTATTTTATGAGACATGGCTGTGTACTTGCTCTTAGGAGATAGTCATTTATGTAATGTAATTTGGTCATGGTGATAATTAAGGGACACAAGGTAAAGTACTGTGGTACTTCTAAAGAAGGAAACGTAACTCCTAGCTGGGGAGATCAGGGAAATCCTCGTGGAGAAGAGTCTATTTGCCATAGGATAAGAAGAATGAATAAGATTAAGGAAGATTATGAAAGGCATCCAGGCAGAAGGAGCAGCAGAAGTAAAAGAATAAAGAAACGTGAATAAGAAAGTAATTTCAGATTGGCCGGAGACCAGGTTCATTTTTCAGGAATTGTAAACAATGAAGGAATTTTGCAAATGCGAAAGAACACACTGTTCTTTCATTTTAAAAAAGGTTTTGGTCTGTGGCCATGCGATCCTGAACAAGCCCAATCCCATCTAATCTCGGAAGCTAAGCAGGGTCGGGCCTGGTTAGTACTTGGATGGGAGCCACCTAGGAAGACCAGGTGCTGTAAGTGTAAAAAAAAAAAAAAAAAAAAAGGGATTGCAAGCTGACAAGGTCCTTGTAATCTGTGGGGTCAACCAAGGGTTGAGGGGAGGCCAGTGTTTTAATAAAGTTCTGCATGGTTTTGTATTCAGAAGCTATTCTTTCATCAAAGTCTAACTAGCAGTACCTGAGCTTAATCTGGGATATACTTTATAGCTAGTGATGAAAGGTCTAAAGTGAACAGAAGTGACGTATTTGTTGGTGTTCAGACAGCATGAAAAGAGTAGTTTGGAACATATTAGTTTTGGAAAAGTGACTCACTACTAGATACTAAGTAGGCCTCATACAGGCACTGGACCCGCTCATCAACTAAGGTTGTGCAAATGAAAGCATATTTAGGAGAACCAAAGCATACTAGTTGATACTTTTGGAGGTTTCTCTCAATTTGTTAACTATTTCCCATTGGAGAACATGCCAGCGCGCTCGCAGCCCGTCAGATGGCGGGGGGCTCACTGAGCCTTAGCTCACACTTTTGACTCTGGATGCACACTTGGCAAGCTAGGCCAATCAGATGCTCTTGATGAGTAGTTGAGGCCACAAAACAGCTCAACCTGTATGTATGATTTGGGAGCTGAGAGGCAGGCAGCTTTATTTGGTATATTGAAGGAGAGGAGGAGAAAAGTCAGTCTTCCAGGAGAAAAATGAAGCAAACCATGACAAGAAAAGAGGACTCCTTCGTCCTTCAGACCTGGCCGGTTCCCATTCTGATCCCTTTAAGATTCACATAACATTTATATTCTTATAACAAATTATTCCTTTGGGTTTAGGTTAAGTATGGTTTCTGTTCTTTAGTCAAAGAATTTTGACCAGTGAAAATGATGGAATTATTATCATTATTAGAAAGTGTGGGCTGCATAATCAGCTACTGTACAGAGTTAGCTGATGTCTATGAATTTTTTTGTTCATTTTAAAAGTTGGCAAGTTATTGGTAACTGCATTTCTGATGTGTCTTCACTAAAGAACGTTTCCCCAAATGATATGAATAGAAGTTTGTATCAAAAGTAGTAAAAAATATGAAATTTCTGTCTAGTGGAAGGGATAATAATGTAATAATAATAGATAATAGTTATGTTGGTTATAATATGTGCCCAATATTGTAACAAGATAGCAAAATGGAAAGTAAATTGGACCAAAAAAAAAAATGTCTTCAATAGCTGAATTTTATGCCAAAGTGTATGGCATGGGGATCACTTTGCAATAAGAAAGAAACATGGCAGCTGAGAACATGAGAGTTGTATTTTACAAAATTATGAGCCTGTGTTCTCTCTACTTTCCAAAAGACAACAGCTTGTGTTTTTGTGTATAGACTGCTAGTAAATATATGTCTTCAGCAGAATTAAAAACTTGTGTCTTATCCCATGTTTTTATCATTGTATCGTGGTTTAATGGAATCCACAATTTTCTTCATCGATGTGACAACAACAAATAATCAAGATATAACCTCAATCACAATGTCGTTAGCGTAAGTGCTTTAGTGGTCACATAAACACCGAGGATTGACGATTATACAGTGATAACTCATTATGGTATCCAGTCAGGTGGGGCTTGTAGAGAAAAGGTGATAGAAGAAAATTATGTGCTTATTTAACTTGAAATGTCACTAGCATGGGATTAAGTTCACTCATCAAAGGCATGTCATCAAATTTATTACCAGGTGTGTTGAAATACTATCACCAAGACTAGGAGAGCAGACTTGGCTCTCTGAATTGACTTTGAAAGGCTCAGCTTTTTACACATTTTCATTTTGACTTTGGAAAGAAACTTTCCATATTACCTGAAGGCTACCACCTATAAACAGCACATCATGATTTATTTCTTCATCATAAATATTCCTTCTCCTTTATAATGAGGCACATGGGCCAGCCTCTTCTGCTTGAAGTCTCCAAAGCAGAGATGTATATCCTATGAAGTCTAGTACCACAAATGTCTTTGTTTCAGAGAAGCCTGCAGAGAACATTGAAGCTCAGATCTACAAGGGTCTGCACCAGATACCCCCATAGCATCTGAGGCCAGAGTTCTTCTAGGGATCAGGTTCAGTTTCAGCTTCTTATGAGTCTACATCCCTGCACCTTGCTATCCTCCTATCTGAATTTTCACCCCGGTAGCTCTAGTTCTGGTATTTGGGCAGGAAGAAGGAGATGGAACCAAGGAACCTGAGAGAATTCTGCTCGAGGGCCCAAGACTGACTTGGCTAAAGAATCTGGAAGAATGTTGGTGACTTGTACTTACTTTTAGATGTTTTAACCAGGAAAATTTGGGTGTGAAATAGAGAGGAAAAAGTCCCTTTTTGTTAATAAGCGTTACCGTGTTTCAGTCAGCATCATTGCTGTGAGTAGATGGATTTTTAGGTGTCAAATGAGAAGCGCTATGGAGACTGTATTTCTCTCCTCACACTCCTAGTTCAAGAACACGTTCCCCAGCGTCTGACCGCAGTGCCCGGCGCCCCCGTTACGAGAACTCTCATTTGTGCACGCACTGTGTTCTTTCAGAACTCACTACCCCTGGGAGCGGGGAAAGTGACAAGCACACACACGTCGTGTCATATCGCCTTCCTTCCTGATAAGGAGGTACCGTGAGCCCGGAACTTAGGGGAACTGGCGAGGAGCCGGAAAAGCTGCCAGACAGATCGGATGAACGTTGAGCACTTACTACATTCTGTAGCGAAGTCCAAACATGTCAGCGAGGATGAGAATGTTCTGTATCTAAGCTGTTCCATACGCCAGCTACATGTCACTATCGATTACTCGGAATATGGCTAGTATGACTGAAGAACCGGGTTTTTAAATTAATTTAAATTTGATTTAAATACATGTAGTTAGTGGCTACTCTATTAGCACATTTTTAGACACTATACTAAACTCTACCTACATTTCTTATTTAATCTTCACAACAACTCCCTGAAGTAGGCAATATTATCTCTAATGCAAAAGATTTGGGAACTGGAGTTCAGATGAAGCGATTTTTTGACGTGTCCCACGTGTGTGAGTGGGGTTTGCGTCCAGGTCTGGAATCAACTTTTCAGACACTGCATCTCTTGCAGGAAGTAAAGGATTAGAAATGATGAAATTAAAAAATCGATACAATAGTTCATCTTATTTCAAAGCACAGTATTTTATGTAGTGAAGGGTGTTATGTAACTTGAGTTTGTGTGTGTGTGTGTGTGTGTGTGTGTATGTGTATGTGTTTGTTTTAAAGGGCTGTGCCCTTGGGCTTTGAAAAAACAATCAGATTAATTAGCTGCATCAAAAGAAATTTTGACCTCATTACTGGTTACCCTAGTTCTGAAGCCTGACTACTGAGAACAATCTCTTAGGCTACTGAGGTCTCTGCTTTGTGACAGTCAACTGTCATTACTGTAAGATCTGTCTATCAGTCTGTCTGTCTATCAGCCTATCTATCATCTATCTATCTATCTATCTATCTATCTATCTATCTATCTATCTATCTCAGGTGTTCTATGAATACCTGAAAGAGGCCGAGGTAATAGCAATCTATTGTATATATATAATCCTGTCTCTCGGTAGTAATAAAAATGCAGAGAAAATCACCAATTTATGAATGGCCACAGAAGCAATTCCTAGTGCTGCTCTTTTAATATTTTATGTATTTTTAATAAGTAAATGGAGGCAACAAATCGCCCTATTCCTGTGGTACTCTGGAAAGGCAAAGGAAGTGGCTCTTTGAGCTCTAGAGCCTTTCGGCTTCAGAATGAAAGGCCAGAGGTTATTTTTATGGATCGCAACTGCCATTGCAATAGTAAGCAGTTTTCTTTCAGGATCATTCTAATCCTAGCTCTTCTGCTCTCAGTCACCTGTTATAATTTCACTATGTCACGAGTGAATGGCTGGTCAGAGCTCGGTTCTCTGAATCCCCTTCGCAAATCCTGAGTCTAGCTTTACTCCTCACACTTGGACAGTCTTACTTTTCATTTAGCTGTTCCCTTGTAATTTTTAAATTGCAGGGATTTTTTTGGGGGGTGGTAGGAGTGGGTCAGATATTTTCAAACCTATTTGTTTTAGTAAAGTTTCAGGCCTGGAAGATTAAATTTCATGTTCTGGAATTTACCTGTGAGCTCGGCTTAAAAGAACATTGAATATAATTTGCTTTTTTACAGAACCTGGACGTTAGCTGGTTAATGACACAGGAAACCACGTCTCACCGAAGATGAAGTACGTGAGTCTTCTCATCACCCCTTAGCAAATTAATTACAGTTTTCCCCAAAAGTGTGCGTGCGTGTGTGTGTGTGTGTGTGTGTGTGTGTGTGTGTTTAAACAAGGTAAATTAAACAGGAAATTCAGATTCCACTTTTCTGACCCTAGATTTTCTAGGTGTGTGTTGCCGGGACTTTTGTCTTAATTAAGGCTGGCAGCGCCTGCTCAGGTGAGACAGCCAGTTTCACCTCTGCTCTGGCACCGAGTCCAGCCACCTGCCCCGGGCGCCGCTTTCAGACACGGAGGGAGCAGGCGAAGCGTGGCCGGCTCGGTGGTGGCAGCCGGTGGGAAGAGGAGTCGTCGCGTCTGACCGCGCCCTTTGGGAACAGACCTCGAGGTGAGTCCGGTGCAGCACCGCGCCTCGCCTCACAGACGCCTGCGGGTTAGCCGGAGTGTTAACTTCTGACTCACCAACTTGTTCCCACTTCTCGGAGGATGCCTCTTCTGACGCACTCTGTGACATCTACATATTCTTGGAGAAGGGTTCGCCATAGGCCAATGTTAAAGCACCTTGCGTTTAACCAAAGCCTGGCGGACAAGCTATTAGTTTCAGCCTGTGTGTGTTTTTAAATCTGAAATAATCATGGACAGAGCTTATGTATTCTAGGGCAAATAGTCATCGTAGGGATATTACTAAGCCAGTACTGAGCTTTCTTCCTCCACTAAGGAAAACTAATTAATAATAGCTAAGTAAGGAAAAACTTATTTTAGATGAAATCATTTACATTTGAACAATTGGAATTTTATTCCGAACCATCTGGAGTACATCATATTATAAGTCTGTTTTTGCAACTAATTAGTTGTTTCACTTTTTTGGTTTTGTTTTTTTAGCAAGCAAACGAAGCCATGGAGGATCCTCAAATATCGTTGCCGGAAGCAGCCCGATGTCTACAGAAACACCACGTGTAGAATTCGGGTGAGGTAGGTGAAGAGCTATGAGGGCGACAGCAGCCGTAAAGGACAAGGACACGTCCCGTGTCCCTTTTTGGAAAGTGTCTGGAATTCACGGCGATTCAGTTTTCAGCTTCGCGCTTGAAAATTTAGTTTTGTCTTTCCCCAAAGGTCAGTATAAAGAACCCATCTCCTGCCGAGGGCCAGGCTAACGGGAGCGATGAAGGAGGAGGTGAAGAGCTACTTCATTTTCTTCCCTTGGAGAAACATAAAATGCTTATTCACGAAACATGAGACCAAGTCATCTGTTATTCACCAGAAACCTGTTCTGGGGCAAAGCGAGGCATACATTATTTATTCTGCATTATGAAGTAAAGTAAAAAGAGAAAGGGAAAGGAAGGCACTTTAAAGTGAATCAGAATGGGAGGGAAATGCAGAAAGAGTCAGGGTCTCTATCTCTCTCCATCTCCGTCTCCGTCTCTTATCTTCTGTCTCCCTTTCTTGATTTATACACAGGCACATGCAGAGAGAGAGAGAGAGATTGAGATACTAATTGATCGAGAGCAGAAGAAGCAAAGAACTAAAGCACTTAGGTCTCTGATAGTGGTTTGTCCTATGTTTAGCCTGGGACTATTATCAGTGTTGACATATGTTAGAATTTCCCACCGAAATTCTCGATCTTATTTGTCATTGAACAACTGTGTATTCATCGAGGATTTACTGCTGGCAAGGCGCTGCGGTGGGGAGCGGAGAGTGACCATGATGTCGGCGAGCACATACTGTATGGCAGACGCCAGACAAAGCCTTCTGTGTGCGCCGTGTCTAACCGTTACGCCAATCCTGAGGCGGGAACTGTGGCCACGTCTCACGCCGTGTTACATGCAGAGAAAATGGGCAGTGGACTAGTTAGAGCTGAGACGATTTTTTACAAAGTGTTTTCTGATTTCCCTTGTATTACCAACTAGAAGAGGAACCAGGCAGCAGGGAGGTCTCAAGCAGATGCAGTTTCATTTTGCCGTTTTCTCGTCATTTTTATTTGCAGTTAGAGAAGTCTAACTGTCCCAAAGTTGAATGGGGACATTTAAGCTGTGTTTGAGGAATGCGTAAGACTTGAAAATGTGGAATTAGGGGCAGAAGAACCGGAAGGGATGGAGAGGACATGAGCGGCCGCTGGTGGGTGTTCTGTGTTCTCACGTCTAACCACGTTTTCGGCCCCGAAGCAGCAATTCCCCAATGGTCCACTAGGTGGCGGGATAACGCCACCCTTTCCTCCACTTACAAGTGATAAGATGCTCATTTTACATGAACGGGACAAGAAGTGTTTCTCTGTAAAATGAGGAAAGAGTTTGAAAACACTTGTAGGAATTGTGAGGAGGAACTTCGGAGAAATACTGTATGTTTAGACTGACATTTATATAATCTAAGAGAAATTCACCTTCAAGTTATAACTTGAGTAGATATGGAATTCTAAGGTGACCGAGTGAATAAATTTGACGAAGACCACATAGTGTGCAGAGACGTGAAACTTGGGAAGGTGTTTCGTTGGAGAGTTGAGAATCGAGTGGGTCTAAGCCTCGCTGCGACTTGAAAACTGCAGCCAGCGGCACTCACCGGCCCTCAGCAGACCTGGACGCCCCAGCGGCGGTGAGGGCGCCGCTGCCATTCGCCTTCTGTCTTGATCTCGTTACGTCTAGACCTGCCGAGGGTCGCAAAAATGCAACGTAACCAATAAGAGTACAAGTTTTAAAACACGCGATTTTTATTAATAACACAATTTATTTGATGCTAGTCGTTTATAATGAGAAAACTTAATTTTTAGCATTTTCCACGTAGTCACTTGACACGTGTATTTGAACACCTGCCGTGCGTGGACCATTGCGCCGGACGCTGTTTTCAATGGTCATTTAGTTCACGGTGTCCTCCAGCTAGAAACGTCACAGCACCTAAGAAAACGGGTTTAAACGAGGACCGATGGCCGACTAGGTCCAGTCGAGACGCAGCCCGGGGCCGGGCGCTGGCGGGAGGGGCGGGGGCGGGGGGTGGGGGGCGCGGCGCTTCCCGGGAAACCTTCAGGGGTGGCGGTGGCGTGACCGCGACGCTCCGCGCGCCCTGTGCCCGCGGTGCCTGCCGGAGCCGCGCTGCGAGGACGTGGCCTCCGCACGCCGTCCGTGAGCGACCAGCGCGCACCCGTGGGCCTTGCGCCCACAGCGGCTCTCTCCTGACTGTGACACCAGCCTCCTGGGACAGGCCCGAGGACCCAGTTAGGCAGGGAACGTGGGACCTGGAGCCAGCGTGCGGCTTACGTGCTGAAGGAGGGGGGCGGGCTGCAGGTCCCTGCCGGGTCCCCCCGCCGGCTCCCGCGTCCCGGCCTCCGGCCCCTCTTGCTCCTCCTGTCATCAGCTCCCTCCGCATCGCCACCCCAGCCCGGCTAGGTTTTTTTTTTTTTTTTTAGCATTTTATTTTTAATCTCAAGTATACAGTGCATTGGTTAGACATTTACATAGTTTATGAAACGATCCCCGATTGCTCTAGCACCCCGCTGCCCCTAGTTGTTTTAATCTAGTTCAGGGCTGGTTTGACTGGGGTTCAGGTTAAAGTACCCCTCACTCTGGGCGCGGAGCCATTGCGTCCCAGGAGACACTCTCCTGCGGGCTGTGGCAGACCAAGCCGGGCAGCAGTGGGTCATGGCACAGACTTCGTAGAAAGAAGAGCCCCGCTCCGTGGGCCAGAGGCCCTTCTCGGTTCTCAGAGATACATAGTAAATGAGAAAAGAGTAAAGTGAGGGGAAGTT
The DNA here is from genome assembly GCF_014176215.1 of Rousettus aegyptiacus. Lineage (NCBI taxonomy): Eukaryota > Metazoa > Chordata > Mammalia > Chiroptera > Pteropodidae > Rousettus > Rousettus aegyptiacus. The sequence continues at coordinate 157,763,148 of NW_023416307.1, forward strand.
TGCAAAGTTCCAAAACCATCTTCCCTGGTAGGTGGAAATTCGACTTTATTTATTGATAACAGAGGGCTGCATAACTTCTAGCTTTTTGGATGATGTGATTATATTTCAATCCTGAGCTCGGACTGACTGACTAGATGCTAACCTTACAGGAATAGTTGTTTCGAGACGGAGGCCGATCAGCCGTCTTTCAGGATCCCTCCACGTCCACCCACAGGCATTAGAATATTTATTTTTTTAAGTGGACAGACACAGAAAACAATTTCTGCTTCCTGATTCTTTGCCCAAAGCTGATAATATTTTTGCATTATGCCGAGAGTAATCCTGCCCATAAGTAGTTTCCACTGTTTGCGTACTGCGCAGACAGATTCACTGAGATTAGGAAACTGGCATTTATGCATCAGTGATGAAGCAGTTAAGAACTTGGCTTATGTCACTGTGCATTCCTCACCTTCCCCAGGTGTTTTCTGGTGAGATAGTTCTAGGTCACAGACCTGTATTAAAGAGAGCAGGTGCCTGAAATCTCAGGGGGCATTATTTTGCTTTTACGTGGAATCATCCTTAAATTTTTTATGCCAGCGCAGAGCCAGGCAAAGGGAGCTCAGAAACTGAGGAGAAAAGGGAGCACGTGTGTCAGAGAAGCAGCAAGAATTGTCCGAGTCCACGAATGATCGGAAAGGCTTCAAAAACATGGTTCTCCCTGTGCTGGGGGCGCTGCTAATTTACTCTAAACTTGGCTTAGTTGGTAACAATGGGGTTTCCTGAGCACAGACAACGGGCTAATGCAGAACTAACCAAGGTGCCAAGGAGAAGCTCTCTGTGCTTTAAATCGGTTGTTCCCAAAATGCACCGAGGTGCTTCGGGGCGCTCAAGGGAACTCGGGGGTACTGCGGGATATTTTAAATATTCAAGGGAAACCCAGAGGCACTCAACATCTGCGCAAAGTAATAGCTCTGGGACAGTTCACAGTTTCAGCATTAGATCGTGCTAATTCCTTTTGATGAGGTCGATTTCTGGTGATTGCCGTGGTACAAAGCAAGTACCAGTGACATTGTGTAACGGCGTGAGTGGCAGTGTTCGGTCTGATCCCAGGGTCTGAGAAGCTGTGCAGCGGCCACTGGGCCTCCACATCCTGTTAGGGAGTGAACATGGTTAAGAATCAAACACGTGTTTTTTCCGTTTATGTGAATTTTCCTTCCAAACGGGTATTAAGCATTTGGGACATACGTAGTCATTGAGCCGTTTGGGCCTAACTGACACACTTCTGCATTTCTTCTGGGGTACAGATATCATGACACTAGAAGTCACTTCAGACAAAAAGGTTTGGCAGCCTGTTGTTTAAATCATTTATAAAAATTGGGTTAAGTTTTTGTGCTTCTTAACAGTATTTATGCATTGTTCTCCATTTTATCTAAGTGTACAAACGTAATCATATACCTGTCTACCTGTTTTTAAAACTATGGTTCTCTGTTTCTGCTGACTTTCCCCGCCTCCTCTGGTGCACGTCCTGGGTCTTTGCTAAGGATGCGCTTCTGCAAGGCGTGACTGCATGTTCATTTGTTCAGATATGCAGAGCGGAGAGAGTTCACCGTTTTACAAAAATGAAATGAGAGTTACACACGGCAAATGACATTTTAGCATTGTTATGAAAATAGTTTTGACCTGTAATGGTCTCAGAGATCCCAGGAGTCCCTGGGTCACGCTTTGAGGACATTTGCGGTTTACTGTGGTCCGACTTACAATGTTTTGACTTTGCGATGGAGCAAAGGTGATAGGGGATCAGAAGCCGTGCCGTGATTTTGGTTTTCTTCCTGGGCCAGTGGGAGTTGGGAGGGCGCTTCTCGCGGTGCTGGGCAGAGGCGGTGAGCGGTAGCTGTCACCCTGGGGACCACAGTGTCCGCGGCCGATGCCGCTCCGCGTTCTGGGTGCTGCTCCTCTGTGCTGTGGCCAGTGGCTTTTTTTTTTTAATGCTGTGTTCTCAGCACGCGTAAGGTCGGCTGGGCTGAGTAAGCTGTGATGTGCAGTAGGTAAGGGGTGTTCAATGCTTCTTTGACTTAGGGTATTTTCAACTTACTATGGGTTTCTTGGACTAGAACCCCATCGCAAGCTGGGGAACATCCGTAGATATGTTTTTACAATAAGCGAAAACTAAATCCGGATGGTAGTGATACACCTATAGCAATGTTCTTTTTTTAAAGTTTTGTTTAAATATTTCACGCATAAAAAGGATTTTTATCTGTAGTACATAGTGTTATAAATGTGTATTATGTGTTTTGATACATTATGATAGAGTCGTGATAGATATTTTAAAGTATTTTTCATTTGCTTTGTTGACACTGATAAAATATCTTTTGCACTTACAATTACTTTAACACTTTTATGTTAAAAGTGACACTTTAGTGACACTTTTTTATGTTTTCTCCCTCGATTACATTTTTTCCTTTGGGGCATAGGCTTTACGTGAACACGATCGCTATCCTGTTAAGATTCGTAAATGATAACACTTCAAATGTCATTTTTACTCAACATTTTGCTAAGAAAATAAGCCAGTTATCCTTTTCTGTTCCCGGAAGTCATTTGTCATTCCGGAAGTAAGATCTGTTGCGCTTTGCTTCCTTCCCGCCCAGCGTCGGCGCCTCGTAGCTGTCACCGCTTCCTACAGTGTTCGATGCTCCCAGCCTTGGCTCCTCATGCGTGTGATTTCTGCTTCATGTTCAAGAAAATCCATGTCTGTAATGTCCAAAAGGGACATTGAGAGACTATCCTAATGTTGAAGTATTTTTTTTTCCTTTTGAGTATTTTTCAATACTTTATTATAAAGTCTTGCATTTATAAATACCAGAAAACCGGACACTTAAAACTTACACAGGGATTATAATACACTGACAATAAAACCAAAGAAAAAATGAAACCATGTAGGGCTACAAGTAGCTATGTAACTTGGGAACATTGTAAACTGGTGATGCTCTAAGGCGTTTTGTAAAGCATGTGCAGTATTTCCTTGCCGTGCACTGTCGTGGGCCGCACAGGTGGATATTTCAAATGTTTTTTTAACACTCACTAGTATGGGAAACCCATTTAGGATGTATTTTCATGGCATACCTTGACGATTGGCTTGATTAATGAATGTAAGTTATTTGTATTTTTAGTTACATTATTATTATTATAGTATTTACTAATCGCTGTGGAAGTATTTCAGCATTTCAACAGTTCTGTACATATCAGATGACTATATCAACTCTAACCTTTTGCATCCTTAGGAGTATCATTCATTCCTCATGTAGCTACTGATCGCTTACCGAATGTGAGGCGTTACGAGGCACCGTGGGAGGGTACGAACGATGCCCAGAATGTGTCCTCGGGGAGCTCATACTCTATGATATATCCACATAAGGAAGTAGACTATACGGAAGAAAATGCCAAATACTAGAAAAGTAGTATTAATAACATACAATTTGCATTCACAGAGAGAGGTTAGCTTCATTTGGGAAATTTTATTGTCAAAGATTGAAATGAACCACATATATATTTTTCCTTAGTCCAGTCATGTGTTCTCATTGTGAAAAATTCATAAACTCTATAGACAGTCACAAAGAAGGAAAATTGCTCGTAATTTTACATAACGATCACCATCATTAAGACTTTGGTGTTTGACTTTAGTCGCTTCGTTATTTTAAGTGGAGCCTTTTGAAAAGCGCTTTGCAGAGATGCTCATTCAGGGGACAGTTCTAGGAGTCATGCAGACACTACGTACAGCCCTTGCTGTTTGGTGATGCTGCTTGGTGGAGTTACTGTCAGTTGTTTTTTGAGCTGTTTAACGGGCAGTCGTGATCTGGCCATGCTTAGGGGTCTAACTACTGCTATGGCCAAGAGATCCGACCAGAGAGATGCAGCGCCCTCACCTGGTGGCTTAGGGACCGGACTGTCTTGCTCATGGAGTTCTGAGAGTGTGACAGGTTCTACTGAGAAACAGAAGCAAATCTCTTTTTGCTTCAGAAAAGAAGACTGTTTGCTTATTCTTAGAGATAGTATTATCCACGAGAGACGAGGGCTTAGGAAATCACAAGTATGTCCACATAAAACTTATCAGTTAAATCTTTGTATTTGAATTAACATTTGCTTGTTAAGATATTTATTCCATTTACGGGAAAATTAATATATTAAACAATTCCTCTCTCTTTCCTTCTTTTTTTTTTCATTTAAAGCACCATGGCACTCTTCATGCAAAACAACGAATTATTACATGCTTATTTACTTTACATGCTGGAATTTCTCCTCCCCCGCCCCCTAGTAGAAATTGTGTCTTCTCCCTGTTTTAAACATTTTAAGTGATTGTTGATACTAATGTGAATTCTCTGGAGGAGCCAGCCGAAGGACGTTTTTGGCGGCAAGAAAATATCACACTGCAGTGGTACTCCTTCAGGCGGATGGATCACGCCCAGGGGACAGAACGTGGCCAGCAGGGCCGCCGGGAGGCCACAGGGAGAAGGCCGCCCGCTCTCCGTGCTCCCCCGTCTCCTCCCTCAGCACCCCCTTTCTCAGCTCCCCTTGCAGTTCTTCCGAGGGTCGCTTTCCGGTGGGGGACACTCACCCCCGACCTCTTTAAGTGGTACCCAGTGTTCCGCGTTCCTTATGCTTTCTCCCTTTATCCTTTTCTCTGTGACTATGTCGGAAAGCAAGGCAGTGTACCGATATCCACCCCCCAAGATGTTAAGATATTTTAATTTATTAATCTTTCACTCCTACTTGAATGTTGACAAAGGATTTCAAAAAAGGCAAAAATTTAACCAAGAAAGAACAATATTTAATGTTCAATTTTCAGATGGACTTCAGATAGATTTTTAGTTGTTAAATATCGGAAGGTATTTGGAGACAGGGTCGCATGATAGACCCCTCTGTTTGTCCTACAGACAGTTCTAGTTGCATGTTCGCTTCGGTTTTGACGTAGAGGAGAGGGGGTTGCTCTTTGTGTCTTTCTGTGCAGACAGCCAAGTGAAAGTCCTTTGCCACGAGGTTTTATAAAAAACTTTTTGGTAGCCTCCAGAAGTTGAGCGTGGGGGAAATTTCCTGGGGAGATTAAACTAAAAGAAACAAACTCGTAGCAGATTGGCCTTCTCCCGGTGGTTTCTCTGAGTCTAAAGATGCCCCAGGGAAAGGCAGCAAAGGCGGAGGGCACTAGCCGCTCTCAGCCCCGCGGTCTGGGCCCCTCACGCGCCCGCCCTGCGGCCCGAGAAGGAGACGCAATCTCCTGTTCCCTAGAGAAGGGGGGCGCGTGGTCACCGAGTGAGTTTCCAGGGGAGCAATAAAAATGGCTCTGCCGGCCACTTCCAATAAAAAATAATCTTTCACAGGGCAGAGGATCTAATCGGTAAAACCATTTACGGAGTTCTCGTTTGGCAGGTCTTCGGAGGTGTCTCGTCTCCGAAGCAGTCGCGGGGAGAGGATCATGTGCCGGGCGCAGGACAAAGAGCAGACGCCTCATTTTAAGAGAAGAGCTTGTGACCTTTACGTTTTAAAATAAGATTTTATTTTCAGATCTTTTCCCAATTGAGAATCGACTGAGCCACAGCTCCCTCGCCGCCCGCGTCGTGCGGGCCTCTGCCTTCCCTGGAAGTGCCGCTCGGCATGAGAGAGTCGACATTGTAGTAACTGCGGTCTCAGGACCGTTCACGCTGCCGCAAGGGCTTCTTCCTGCTCTTGGTGACAAGTAGTTCTGTTTCTTAGCTCCGGGGAGAAAAAGAACGAGGGGTAGACGGACCGTGCCTGGTTTGTGTGATTCAGTTCTTGACTCCAGTTAATGACTGCCTATCACCTCCGCGTCCTTTTAAATTATTACTGTTGTTTCTTACTGGTGGCCAGGAGTTATTTCTGGTTCACCTGCAATAAATCTTTTCCGTTCCATTCATCTGAATGTGATTTTTCTATGACTAGATAAATACATTGATTTTATGTTTCATGGAGCTTAGTGGTTTGAAAAAATGATAATAGGGGTTATCGATTCCAATTTTTTCTACATTGTTATTGGGGTCAGTTGTCTTTCTACCCTGTGCAGAGTCTTTCAGGATGTTCTCTCTTTGCTCTAAACAACATTAAATAAAATGTATAATGATAATGACAAACCAGGCCTGTTAATTAAGCAAATTAAGATTGTGGGTTTTTGCCAAAAAGGTCAAAGGCAGCTTCTGAGTGCCTAGATTATCTTCTGCATTCTGGCTCATGTTTGCTATTCTGCCGAATTGTTCTTTCTTTATAAAATGCTTTTATGCTGCTTTTTGAAAAGGACGTTCATTCACGCGGGTAAACAATCCGAACAGTGTAAACGGCGTGTGGCGGGGGTTCCCCGCACTCCTGCTCTCTCTGCTCCCGGCCGCGCCCCCGGCCCAGCTCCCCCAGCTCCTCGCGGGTCCTTCCTGCCTTTCTCCTTGCGAATACACGCGATGACCCTCCCTTGCCGTTCCCCGCCAGAGCTCACTTGGCACTAGGCTTCTGAGCGTTCTAACGGTAATTTCTTCTAATGCTTTCCTCTTACCCGTGAACTGCCAGCATTTTCCCCTAGAGTTTTTGGCTTTTTGATCAGACAACTCTATGTTTGAATGCGGACTTTACTACTTACTAAGTGTGCGATTTGGGGTTAAACTCGAGGGTCTCGGTCGCTTTGCTTGGTCGCATGGAAGGACCGGCCCCCGGGGCACAGGGCGGCTGTGAGGCTTGAGGGAGGCGGCCGGCAGCTGGCGGCCTCAGGCGGGCGGCCGACGCGCGTCCGTTTCTCTTCCTTGTCCCCTGTATTCTTCTCCCTCCCGAAGTGCGGTCGCCCGTTCCCTGAGTTAACGCTGTAATCACCTCGCAAGCGGTCTTTGTGTCTGTGGCACTGCAGCGGAGTGGCCTTTTTGTGACTTCCGGCGCACGCAGAGACTCCGCTGCACAGGCCCGTGATGCCCTCGGGGACCCGGGCCGTCCCTCGCGCCCCGCTCGCTCCACAGAGTCCTCTTCCCTACGCTGCCGCACGCCTTGCTCTCCGGCCCGAGTCCCCGCCTCGCTTAGCCACTCGGTGAGCTGTTGGAGGCTGGATCGCGTCCCCGCAGAAACAAATGTTGAAGGCCTCAGCCCGGTCTCTGTGACCGTGAACTTATTTGGAGACAAGGTCTCGGCAGGCGATCAGATTAAGATGAGACCCCTCGGATGGGTCCCCGTCCAGTACGATGTCCCTGTAACAGGGCCGTGGACGCAGAGAGACACACACAGGGAGAGCGTCGTTTCGAGACTGGAGTTTCGGTGCCACAAGCCGTGGAACTCCCGGAGGAGAGGCCCGCGGAGTTTCTAAGCGGCGCTGCAGGCGTGCACGCTGGTCTGGGACCCGCAGCCTCCAGGGCCGCGAGGCTGCCATTCTGTCGTCGCGGCCCCCAGCTCGTGGTGAGGAGGGGCAGCCTCGGGAAGGCACTGCAAAGCTTCTCTGCAAAGCCGCCTGGGCCTTCCTTTCACACAGTCTCCCTGCTCTCTGCTCTCTGCCCTTTTCCCTATCGGATCATCTCGCTTTATCCGAGTGCTAAGTCGGGGCGCTCGAGATTGAGCGGGGCCGGACCCCGTGCTGCTCCAGGCCGGCCACCGTGGCTCCGCGCCCCGAGCTCCCAGCGGTGTGCGGGGTGTGGTGCGGGCCGAGCCGACCCGGGCCGCCCGGCGCCCCGCGTGTTCCCCGCAAGGCCTTCGGCCCCGTCAGCGGTGCGTTCGTGAAACGCCTCTTGGCATTAGTCTGACAGGTGGTTGTGTTTTTACTACTGCCGAGTCACGTCCTCTAAAGAACGTGGCTTCAAGAAGTCCTTAAAGTTGCTTTTAAGATATTGTCAAAATTACCTTGGAAAACCTTTACAATTCATAGCACAAAGTATAAGATATGCAGTTTTTGGCGTACCCCACCTGGCTCACTAATTTTTATGCAAACTAAGGCTGCAAATCTCTGGAACGGGGAACATGCTCCTTACATAAACCAGAGCCGGGAGAGGGGACCCCGCTTGCGGACGTGTCTCACGCGCGCAGGGCCACGCTGTGCGGCGCGTGCGAGGAGCCGCCTCTGCGCGTGGCCCCCGAACGGCCCGGTGTGTTTCGCACGTGCGGCCGCAGCTCCGCCGCGATGCCCACCCCCCACTTCCCGCGGAGAGCGCGGTCCCCGCCCCGCGGCCGCTGAGAGCTCGCTCCTTTTCACGCACAAGCTTCAGTCTTGTCCCCGAGCCGCGGCTTTTCGGCACCAGCGGGTCGGCCAGCGCCGCTGGCGGTGGCGGCTTCTGCAGGCTCTGCCGACGCAGGGCTCGCCCTCGCCCTCGCCCAGTTCTAACGTGCCGCGGGCAGTAGTGGCCCCTCGGGGCCGGGCCACGCCCTCCGGCTGACCCCGGCGGCAGCATCGAGCCACGTCCTTTCCATCCTCTCCTCTGGTGGCTTTCAGCGAGTTCGGAAGGCCCAGTTTCACCTGCCTTCTCCGGCCAGCGCTCTGACAAACCGAGGGATCCATCGTTCGAGCTTCTTAGGACCTGGTGGCTTCAGGTCGGGGCAGAGCTGGCCGTTCCCCACCCGGCAGTCTCCAGCCTCGCCCAGCATCCAATGCTCTCTCCCCCGTAACCTGTCACCCCGGGTGAGGTCGGCGAGCGCCTCGCCCGGTTTCATGTCCCCTCGGGGTACAAAATGCTGGCCCTGATTATTGTTATCATTTTTAGTTGCCTTGACCACAGGCCTATTGTTCATTTGTTTCTTTCTCTTTCTTTTCATCTATCCATCCACCCGTCCATCCTCATCATCTGTCTACCATCTGCCTCCCTACCTCATTACGTACCGACGTATTTTATTGAGATATAATTCACAAACAATAACATTCCCCCCTTTAATGGGTGCGACTCAGTGGTTTTTACTACACTCACCAGGTTCTGCGACCGTCACCGCCGTCTCATTGCACAACGTTCTCACGGCCTCAGAAAGGAACCCCAGACCGTTAGTCGTCACCCCACCCCGTTGTCCCCCGGCCCCCCGTTTCCTCCCTCTGCATGTTTGTAACTCCACTGCCCAGCGGCGAGCAGCCTGGCCCCCGTTCCCGTCCAGGTAGCGACTTGTTCGGCCAGCTCCTCCTGTACGTGGCCAGTCTCCGGGCGGCCGCCGCCTGCCACCCGCGGGGGGGTCCCCTTAGCCCCTTTAGGCTGCAGCCCCACGGGGGACCTTGCTGCCCCTCCCTCCTGCAGCACCTCGCCCCGTGAGGCGGGCGCCCGGTTGCTCAGTTCCACTTAATGGTTTTTATACCTAATTACGAAGGGCGGAAAGAAGGCTCTCCCTTTTTCCAAAGTTTATTCTGAAAAATTTCAAGCTTACCATGAAGTTGCAAGAATGGTATATTGAAAAGCCATATCCCTTTACCCAGATTAAGTAATTGTCCACATTGGTTCTATTTCTCTCTATATGTGTATGCACATTTATACATATGTGTATGTGTGATACCTGTGTAGTTTTTGGTTTTCAGCGAACCATTTGAGATGACGTAGATATACTGACAGTACCCCAAGATACTCTGCGAACTGCTTCACCTCCTAGGTAAGCACTGCGCACTTATCACTCGGGAAATTCAACATCGATGCCATACTCATCAAAGACGTGGCCTGTGTGCACATTTCCCCGATCGTCTAACGGGGTTCTTGAAGAGGGCTTCTTAAGTGTGGGACCAGCTCTAGGGTCGTATGTTACCTCTCCTTGTCCCGTCTCTGTGTGGCAGTTGTCTGGCCTCGAGAGCAGCGTCCGGCACGCAGAAGGCCCTGGGCGGATGTCCGTGCCCTCATCGAAGTGCCCTTCTAGGAGCATTGTCTTCCAGTTTCTGTCTGACCTCTTTTTTTTTTTTTTTTAAGTTTAGGCAGTTCACTTTATAAAATAAGTTAGCTTTAAAAAAAAAAATCAAATGTACATGCTAAATATATAGAACAAACCCGCACGCAGCAGAAGTAAGTCTTCTTCCTGTTTCACAGCCTCTGACCCCGCTGGTCTTTTAGAAGCAACCACTGTTTCCAGAATCCTTCCAGGAAGATCTCTGCGTAGAAGCATAGAGCTGTACACACACATCTCCTGGTTTTTGGGGGTTTTTTTTGTCATATAAATGGGCTTAAAGCACATGCTCTTCTGTAACTCGTTGTCACCCTCTGTTAAACCTCGGAGACAGTTGGGCCTGTGCACCAAGGGCGGCCTCATTCTTCTTCGCGGCTTCATAGTATTCCGTCAGGTGGAGGTGTCAGCACTTCATTGCTGGTGGGCACGCAGGTTGCTCTCATTCTGTTAGCTATTAAAACACGTATTTGACCTCTTAAAGGGACTAGATTTGTTATGTTTCGGCATTTGAAGCCGTGAATGCGCAGAATAAAAGGTAAGGGCATTTGGATATCTTCGCAGACCTGATTTTTAATGAGCTGTTTTAGGTTATCGTGACGTTCGCATATACTTGAGTGTAATACTGATAAACTTCATGTGTCAGGTGATGGCTGATGAAGCATTCACTGTTCAAACAGAGATGCCTAATGTAATCACGCAGGCTTGAATTAGAGCAGTGCTTCTCAACCTATCCGTGGCGGAAGATCACATTTGAAAAAATATTTCCAGTACTTCGCAGACCAATACTTTTATAAATGGAGTAAAAACAAATTATCAGAAAAATAAAATAAATTGTAGAAAACACAAAGTTTAGATGATTATATAGAGCGATGGCTCTTAAAGCATGGTCCAGGATTTTCAATCATTTTCTAGACGTAAAGGGACCAAAAAGTTTGAGAACAGCTGCCAGAGAATTTGTGTTATGTTTATAAGTTTGTGGTTCCGCCATCATAACTACGCAACAGGTGAAACGGTGTTTCCTTGTATTAAATACGTGTGTGCAAAGAACACCACGTATATCAAAACTTAACCTTTCAACATGACTTGCTTTTTGCTTGTTAATTTATTTTATCTTGGTTAGAGTGACTGTAATGCTATTTGAGGAGATAAGGTATATCCAAACTGTTTCTTTGGTCCATTTTAATAAGTAGTAGAGAAACCGGCCTCACAGATGTATTCGATGGCTGTGGGTATCTATTTTTGAAACTTTACTTAATTAAACAAGTGATCTTATGTTTTCAAAATTCATCTTCAATTTCTCATCAGTGCTTAATTCTAATAATTTAGTTTTTAAAGTTATAGCTAAAAGAATGAAAGTAATAGATCCTAAATACATGAATTTTTTAAACGAAAGATTTAAGTGAATTAGCTTTTATGATGACTCAATTTTTACTATGTCAGTAAAAACACTTAAATTCTGTTGACTTTTTTTTTGGAGTAATAAGACTTTCTCAGTGAAGGAAGTAGTGTAATGACTTACATTTTGGCTCAAACTCCTTAATCTGAGTAGCTTAATCCCAAACCATTTCTTGTCACTGGCCCTGTGCCATCTGGACGCACTTATAAAACCTAACTTCTGAATCACTTGTGTCGGCATGTGGACAACTTAGATTTTTACACAGTTCAGAACTGATTGTATTTATCAGCAGTAGAGCTGAAAAAAATTACAAATGTAGTTTAAAAATTGTCATATCAACAATAAAAAACACTCAACTGACTCGACTCGCCCTAGGAGCTGGTCTCTCACGTCTCTGGCCCATGCATGGCGATGCCGGGCAATGATGTCGATGAAAAGTGGTGTCTGAGCTGCTTTCTCCGTCTTAGGTTCATTTCTGTTTCCAAGCAAACATCTGCGTACGTGGCTTTTTAGTCTTAGCAACCTGACGTACTGCATGAAAAAAGGCCGAGAAGCACTAATGTTTATCCGCGAGATATTGAACATCTGCTTTTCTTAGCCTTTTAACTCAGTGCCCTTTCTTTCAAAGGATACTTTGGCTTTGAACTCATTTACTGATGATTTATATATAACATCTACTTAAGTCTTGCTTAGTGACTACGTCTCCACAAATACCACGTTGTGATCTGAGCGCTTCATCCTCGGTTACGGCCGTGCAGCCAAAGTCAGTCCGCGGGGCGTCGCGTCCCTAATAGAACTGGTGTAAACTCTTTTGGTCTCATCTGTCTGAATAACGTCCATCATTGTTATTTGCTTTACTACCAGTGCTACATTCAGAAAAATGAGTGTCTATTCTTGAGAGAAAATTCCAGCGAGGCTTATGTCGGCATAGATAAATCCGAGTTAAATCTAAAACCAGTTTATTTTCCTAATTTCGCTTTTTAGAGTATAAATCCACGAAACGAGCTTGGCCTAAAATCATAACAACTGTGAAAATAACGAGTTTCCGAAGGACGCACACCCACGTCTTGTCGGGCGGTCACTCACCCGTAGGCCTCGGGTGGCCCGCCGGGCTGACGCCCCGCGCCGCACGCGGCGTGACCCTGCCCAGGAGCCGGTGCGCGCGCCCCGCGCCGCTCGCCTCCCAGGCCGACGGCGCCCGGACCTTGCTCCTTCACCACGGCGAGCCCGCCGCCCCGTGCTCGGGTGTCGTGTCCATGCCACGCTGCCACAGAAGTTCCCGAACGCGTGCCCTCGCGTGCCGTGGCCCTCCCGTCAAGGACCAGTGACAACCAGTCCACGTGCCGCGTGTCCTGGCCCAGCAGGTATTAGCGAACCATAATGATAATAGCTGATGCATGTCGAATTTGTATCGTACGCCAGGCTCTTTGGTCGTTCACATGGTTTATCTCATTTAATCCTCACCACGATCCAGTAAGATTACTGCCGGTGAGATCCACTCTAGGTGGTGTTGGCCTCAATTTACAGATGACAAAAATAAGGCTCAGACAAAATCCAGTAAGCGTCCAGGGTCACACAATCGTTCCAGTTGGAACTGAGATTCGCGCCCAGGCCTGTGGGTTCCAGAACCTGAACTCTCAATGTGTAAATTCAAACGCCGTAAAACAGTGTCTTTGAACTTAGAGGGTGAGTTATAATCGGAAAAGCGAGGAGGTAGGGTCTGTTCTTACGTTTGGCATGACCTGGTTATGTGGCCTTTGACAAGTCACTTTATCTCTCTGGCTTCAGGTTTTCTCTCTGCGTGTGACATGGGGAGAATAGGGGCATTGGTCCTGTGGCCTTTAAGCTGTGGCGGGCTGGCGCCAGCCCACGCCAGCCCACAAGAGCCAGTCGTTAAGTTCCTGGTTGCTTCGTTAGCTGGTCGATGTCATCTTGGTAGCTTGAAATGGCTGTCGCAGAAGTGTTACAGCGTGGAAATTGCAAACACTGTGAGTCGGGGCTCCCCCGGTCGTCAGACATCCCCCAGCGTCCGCTGCTCTCCGGTCCCCTCAGCCTCGTCCTGCATCCGCCTCCCCCGGCAACCGGAAGGCGAGTCCTCGGTCCCCGCGTCTCGGGCACCTCGCATCGCGCGCCGGTGCCCAGTCCGCGTTTCGTGACGACGACGATGATGACGAAGGTTGTGATGAGTAAGTAACCTCACCAACACCTTAAGCCTTTGGATGGGCGCTCGGGACAGCCCTCCCTGCGGCCCGGGGACGCGAGTGCCGGCCGCCTTCCCTGGCTCTCACTCCGTGTCCTCCGGTCCCCTCCGCCTGCTCGCCGGCCCGGGTGTCCGGGTGTCTCTACGAGCTCCAGCTCCTGCTCCGTGCCTCTGTCCCAGCTGGCCTCACGTTCATGCTCGTTCTCGGTTCGTCTTTCTCCTTGGATCCCAACAATTACAACCGGTTCTTAATTTAACGTCAAGCACTGTTTTTATATAACGATAACGTGTATCGATGTGGTCATAGGAGGAACCCCCCCCCCCAGGCTTGTGGCAAAGGAGATCTGGGTGCTTAGGTTTTGCGTTTGTCCTTTAACTGTTTGAATTGTATTTTTCTCATTTGTTAAATAATGCGTTTTAATTATATCAATGGTTCCCAAACCTGCCTGGGTTTCAGTCTCTGCTTTTTTATTCATTAAATAAAAACAATCATCCCCTCGAGAACTGTGGTTCCACGAAATGGCGTAATATGTGACGAGAGCCCAGGACAGTGCTGGGTGCGGTGTGATCTCCCCAGGGCTGGACTCCCCTTTCCTCCCCCTCCCCATTCTCTCTCCTGCCTCTTCCCCCTGCGAATTTTGTGTATTGGTAAAGTCAAGTTAAAATGAGCGTCAAGGGCAATCGCGAAGGGAGAAATAAGTCAGACATGGTATTATTGGGTATAGATATATATGTACTTATAGATGAACACGTTACTAAGTGACTCGTTGGCGTGAGCCTGCGAAGCACGGCTCCCACTCAGGCCGTCCGGGCTTCCAGGGGCCGCGCAGCGCCCCAGCTCTCCGTGGGGCTGGCCGAGGCCCTCGTCGGAACTGCGCCCCGGCCTGGCCCCCGCTGCTTCCTTCCCCTCCTCCAGGAGAAGGGCCGATCTCCAGAGCACCCCCGATTCTCCGTCCGCGCCTTGCTCCCCATCTCTGAGTTGGCTCCAGGAGAAAACCCGCCCTGACAGCAGCCAATTAAATAGCACAGATTAAATGGCATGGATTACACTTACACTTGTCTGATTAAGCGGACCCCTCTGCTGGCGGGAGTCAGTCTGCTTTCTGGACTCCTGAAGCCGGGCTCCAGCCCTGCTTCCACGCTCTCGGTGACCACCGAGAGAGGGCAGGAGAGGCCGTTAGACCAGCCGCTGCGTGCTGAGAAAACGGGGGAATTTAATTATCACAGAAATCCTGGGCACTCCGTTCTCCAAGAAAACTTTTGTTGTTCCTGTTGGCTCTTCCTACATCCTCCAGAGATCTGTGGGCGCTGTAGGCACAGACTTCATTTAGTGCGCTCCAACGGAAGCAGAATTCCTAGGGACCCCTTTTAAAGGACACTTCAGAGCACAGGCTGTGGTTTTAATGCCTATCGATGTTTAGAAGTGTTTGAACAAAGTGTATTTTTCAAAAAATCAAGGATGCCTTATAAAGCCGGGGAACGTTAGATTCCAGAGTTGGTCCCATTCAAACCTCTCTTTCGTACATGGCATGTAAGCCCTGGTGTGGGAGGTTCCAGGGCACCGAGGAGAAACGGGGGTAAAGCTTGTTCAAATATCTTCCCACTATACCTTGCACCGCTCCTTCTATTATAGGATTTTGGTTATTTCTAGGCTTTCAGGGAGTTAGAAACATTTCCTAAAGAAAAAACACTGCAGAGATTCAGACCTGGGACCACTTGATCACCTGCAGAGTCCGTCACGCCTCGGCGATCAGTCCTTTCAATAGGGAGGCTTTTTTTTTTTTTTTTTTTTATTGAGGCGTGGTTGACATAGCGTTACATTAGTCTCAGGTGTACGACACAATGATTCGATAGTGTATATGTTGCAAAGGGATCGCCACAATAACTCCAGCTGGCACCTGTCACCACAGGTAGTCACGGTTTACCCCGCTCTCCTAGCTGCTTGCAAGTGTGCAGCCGTGTTAGTAACCGTGGTCCAGGCTTCTTCCTCAGGAGCCCAGAGCCGTGGACGCAGCATCAGTTCAGCCTCCGCTCGGCTTCCGTGACGGTCCAGCTCTGACCCCCAGGCCTCCATTTGTTCCCCGTGCACCTCGTGTGAATAATCGAACTTTTCTCAGCTTTGGTTTCTTTGTATAAGATGTGGTTCGGAATCTCTGACTCGAGGTGTCGACGTGAGGACTGAGCGAGCCGGCAGCCGTAGAACGCTTGGTGTGTGACAGTCGCTTAACGTGTGGCGTCACGACCGCCATGAGCCGTCACCTTCAACAGTGGCCCTCTTTCGACTGCCAGGCGCGCGCGGTGTCGATAACCGAGAGCACCTTGCGTTATTCCATCCCCCGAAGGATGGAAATCTAGTAAGGCCACATCTTCAGACAGAAGGGATGCATTTCCGCTGGAATTTCAGGCATTCACCAGTGGCATGGACGGGTGTGATGCCGTGTCTTCGTCCGTATCTTCATGGCTTCCGACACCATTCCTCTTGAGGAATTCGCCCGTTCTGCCTTTGGGCATGTCTGTTGGGCTTTGGGAAATTTGAATATTCGATTGTCAAGATGATTACTTCACTCATTCATTCTTCCTTTCCCCTACTTCTGGCCTTTGCCTACTCTCCTCTCTCCTGTAAGTGGCGCCCTATCTTCCATATTTACTAACTAATTTTAAATATGATACTTATGTTAAAATTGCTTTATGTTTGCATGTATCTACTAAGCATCATTTAGTTATGATTCATGGCTAAACTCAAAGTGTTTCTGCATTTAAGGCTTCAAAATTTGGAATGCTATAGCTCCAATATATTGTACTGTGTACTCTGATAAGTGCAAGTTGCTAATAATGAACTAGTTAAGCACTCATATTTCTGAAATATGATTCTGTAATTATTTCATTCTTTAAAATAAATGTACTTTACCACTTAGAAGTAAACGAGGGAGATTTCAGCTATTTCTGTCTATGAAATACTGTACTTTGGTGGGTAGTTTGGTAAGCTTGGGACAGTGAACAAAAACCCACTGTGAGAATTTCAGTAACATCACTTGTGAAAAAGTGTTAATTGTATGTGAGGAATCATAATCATTATTGCTGAAAAATTGCAAATCACACTTGAAGTCACTGTCGTAATAACTGTGGGACTTGTTCGGGAACAGGAGCGTGGCCACGGGTTTGTGATGATCTTTCAGGCAGTCAGCTCTGAGAACCTCTGAAATCACAAGCAGGAGTTCAAAGTAACAAAAATTCCACAGTTAGGGCTTTGCCCACGCCTGCCAGATGCAGAGGACACGCTTTTGTCCTGAATATTAACTGACGGAAGTTGGAGTCAGATGGGTTAGGAAGAGCTGTCGTAACGATGTCTAATTTTGTTTAAGCATCACTTTTGCAGTTCGAGGGGTTCGGGGCTCTGCCTCCCCGACGCACCCCTGCATTTGCAGCGAGCCCACTTTCCGATGCTGCGCTTTGTGACAGTTTCCGTTTTGTCACCCAGTTAAGACCCTGGGGTGGTCTTCCGCCACTTCGCAGGGAGTCAAAGGGCGGCCGAGTTAGACGTTTGACGGCCTAACTGCTCTTTCCCCTTTACGGAAGAGCGTTCCGGTGTCCAGCTCGCAGAAGCACTTATGGCTTACGCAGTCGCCATCACCTTCCGCTTCCCCGTGCCAGTTAGGGTGGCGATGCCCGCTGGCAGCAAAGGGCCTGTGGCGTTTGGAAGAGGCAGGATCCCGACGCTGTGGCTTTTCCAGAGACCCCCCCACCCCGAACCCCCCCCCCCAAGCTCGGGCTGGGGCCCCTGGGCCGTGCGGGGCTGCGTCTGGCCTCCCGGGAGGCGGCCCTGGAGGGAGGCAGCTCGGCGTAGGCGCCGTGGTGCCCTGGCCGCCTTTCGGGTGGGAGCTTTGTTTTTAACTCTGCTCCCCATGTCGGATGATTGCTGAAGTCAGGTCATCGGGAGGACAGCTTGGTTTTCCATTCTTATCCCTTTTTTCCCGACGTGGTAGAATTCACAACCATCTCTCTTCTGGCACTAAAAGCGAGGAATAAAATATTTAGCTTCTCTGGAAAACGTTATGTACATAACACGAAAGATTCGCCGTATGTTTACTGCCTGTAGGTTCCGGAGAAAAAATTCTCTTCTTTGGATCTTCTGTTGCTGAACGATATTACAAATGAAATCGAATCTTCAGGGCGGGACAGAGGTTGTGAATATGGAGACGACGCGGCCTCGCCCACCAGGAGCACGTCATACCGCAGCACACGGCAGGCTGGCCTAGGGGTCACAGGGGGCCGTTCATCGTACGCTTCGAGGGCCCAGAGCACTTACCACGGGCACCAGACGGTGCTCCCTGGGCGACGTGGGGCCCTTGCACGTGAGGAGGGTTTGTGGACAGAGGGCAGGCCACGGGCCTTTCCCAGCCTGAGCTGCGTGGAGGAAGGCGGGCGTCTGGGGTGGGGGCACCGCCGTGGACGAGGGGCGGGCGCGCTCGGGGTCCCGGGAGACAAAGCCGGCCAGACAGGTCGGGGCCGGATCGAGGGCGCTGAGGGACTTCATGGCACTAGATCTCTTCCCGCGGCACTTGGAACCAGCTGAAATATTTTTTCTTTTCTTAAAAAAACATCACATGCCTTTTTCTCGAATTATTTCGGACTCATGCTCTTGGTTTGAGAGCAGAAGCAGGAATCATCAGGAAGACTGGTTCACGACGTGATCTCTCTTACTTAGTCATCTTAGAGAAGAGTGAGTGACTTTTAAAACTGATCAAATGAAAAATATATGGAGAGGCTTTAAAAAGGATAACTTCTGCAAAAGGGAAATTCTCTGATTCCGAAGGGCATGACCTTTGACCTTCACGTGATCATATCTACACTTACTTAAAACTTACCATTGCCGCCTTTACCTTCATGCCTTCTGCCGTCCTAAACAACAACAACAAAAGCACAATAACATTACGTGAGGTTTGGAAACAGAAGGGACAATACGCCCACGCGTCCCCTCCGGTCACGGAGCCCCGGCGTCACTCTGGCCCTGGGGAGGGCAAAGCTGGGCTTTGGTGGCTTCCGCCAGCCTGGCGTTGAATGCCGTGTCTTCCTGGAGTAGCGCTCGGACTTTCCCGGGAGAAACAAACGGCTCTCGGGCCATGTGGTTGGTGCAGATCTGACCTGTCGCCACATCTAGAAAGGCCCCGGCGTGGCCAGGCGGCCAGCTGCATCGTCCCGCCTGTGGTGATGTGTTTGGGGACAGGCACGTGGTCAGCCCAGGCCATGCAGAACCGCAGACGCGGCTCTGGGGCTTTCTGTTGGAACTTTTGGTAAAGAAGCAGGCTTTCCACTGGGGTTGGTGAGAAAGTAGAACATAAGCCTCAATCTGCTGGTGGCCGCCCTGCTACCCCGCGGCGGGGGTGGGGGAGGGGGGCAGAAGCGGCACAGAGAGAGAGAGAGAGGGAGAGAGAGAGAGAGAGAATGAATGAATAAGAGAGCGCGCGCGCCTTCTGATGACCGATCTCGAGCACCAGCCATGCTGGAAATTGGCATCGTAGCCACGGATTTGTCGTCGTTGTCGTTGTTATATCTACCAAAAATCCTCGTCTTTGCTTTGGCCACTTCGGACTGTGTTGCTGTCACGGACGAGCGCATGCACATAGAGGAAAACTCGGGGTATCGGGGTTTGAACCCCGAGGGAGAAGCCCATCCGGGGGAGCGGAGGTGCTGTGGGGCGCTGTCGTCGGGGACGGTGTTCACCATGAGCTCTGGGGCTGCTCCGCTTCCCTGGGCTCAGCTCCCCCCGTCGCCCTCGGCGGCGTCTGCTGCGTGGTGTGCCTCCGCCTACCCGGCCGAGGACAGGGCACCCCCGGGACCCCAGAGTCAGTGTTTAGCAAAGGAGGGGGCACCCCACCTTCCAGCTGTCTGCCCGGGGTCAGACTTGGCGTAATGTGCTTTTGCTTTCAGGAGCTCTGAGTGCACAGAAGGGCCTGGAAACGTGGTCGGTCCTGGTCATTTTGAGAGGCAGAGGGGCAGGCCGTGTGGGGTGCTTGGTTTTCTTCCCTTTGTTCTCATCCCAGACTATTTTTCCTGGTGGAATCTGGCCAAAATGAACTTCAAGGACAACCTGTCGGCTGTTTACAGCAATAGAGCGAGTTACTTATAGTGGACTTTCAGGATCCAAGGGCAGAAAGACCTCCCGTGCTTGCCAGCTGTCTCTGCGTCGGGGCCGAGGTGCCGCAGCGTGGGCACTGACCGGGGGACGTCTGGGAGAGGCCTGTGTGCCACCGGGGCCGTTCCGGGGCGTGCCGGCAGGGGGCGGGGGCGAAGGCGGCGGGTTCGCAGAGCAGGGCTTGCGCTCCGTGTCCTTCACGCCGCCGGCGCTGGCCTCGCTCTTGCCGCTGAGCCGCGATTGCAATCGTGATCTCGGCAGGCACGCCACGGCTCCGTCACGTTGCAGATGGTTGGCACCC
The DNA here is from genome assembly GCF_014176215.1 of Rousettus aegyptiacus. NCBI lineage: Eukaryota > Metazoa > Chordata > Mammalia > Chiroptera > Pteropodidae > Rousettus > Rousettus aegyptiacus. The sequence goes on from NW_023416307.1 coordinate 157,783,021, forward strand.
AAGCCAGCAGAAAATGCGCATAATCCACGCCTGACAGATCCCCACAAAGCCTCCCGAGACAGCAGGCGCGCAGCCGTCCCCAAGCTGTTCCAGCTTCTGCAGATTCCTGGCTGGTCGGGCAGGAGCGGATCGGAGGCAGGCATTTGAGCAGCAGTGAAGAGGCAGACCGGTTATATGTGTTGGAGCAGCTTTGCGTTTTTAAACGGAATGCGTCTCTTTCTTCCCTGCACGCGCATGTTCTTTTATCGAGCTCTGACCCCCAAACCACATGTTCCCTACTCTGGGAATCCGAGGGAAACAGAATGCTGCCCGCCCCCTACTTTTTGCAGGTTGTTCATTCTGCCCTGATGAAGAAGTCGCTAACGGCAAGCAGAAGCGATCGGGCTGGTGCGGGGGGGCGGGCCCTGGCCTGGGGCCCCCGTACTTGCCTCCTAACCCTGTATTGACGCGCTGTGGACCTTGATGAGGGTTAGTGTGTGAGTTCGTCACTGCCGCTCTAACAAAGGGTCACAAACGTCCTGGCTTACACAACGCAGGTTCATTATCCCGCAGCTCCACAGGTCCGAAGCCCAGCCCGGGTCTCACCAGGCTGAAGCAAGGTGTCGGCAGGGCGGCCTGCCTTTCCGGAGGCCCCAGGGGAGAATCTGTTCCCTTGCCTTTCCCACACTCAGGAGGCCGCTGCATGCCTTGGCTTATGGCCTCTTTCTTCCGTCTTCAAAGCCGGCAGCGGCAGGTCACGATCTCATGTCACGTCGCTCTGGCTGACTCTTCTGCCTCCTTGTAAGGAGTCATGTGATCAGACGGAGTCCGCTGGGATGACCCAGGATAGTTTCCCATCTCCAGATCCGTACCCCCGTCACGTCTGCAGAGGCCCTTTGTGCCACGTAAGGTAAGGAGTTCACGGGTTCTGGGGATTAAGGCCAGGGCACCTTCGGGCGGGGAAGGGGGGTGGCATGGCGTTAGTGTGCCTGCCAGTCATTTAAACCTATCGATATTAAATTCTGTTCTGGAAGCTTACGGTCTCCCCAGCACCGTTCTACAAATCAAGAATACGCTCTCCGCGTGACCCAGATGCCACTCGATCTCTGATAAACTCGTACCTGACAGGCCAAGTTAGGCCCGCAGTCTCGTAGGCCGGCCTCTATGCTCTGAAAATGTCTGTTTAATAGAAAAATTTTAAGTTGGGAGATGTCATGTAAAGACGCCAATTCCCAGCCTCTCCTGAAGGAACAGCAGCACGAAGGAGAATGTGCCCACGCCGGGGCGTTCCGTCGGCTAGCTCCTTCGTTTCCTGCCTGGCCACAGCCGGCCGGGACCGAGCGGCGCCCGTCGGTTCCCTGCCTCCTCGTCCGCTCTGCCGGCGTGGCCCCTGAGTGGGCACTGGGACTTCCGAGCCGTGGGCCGTCCCCTGAGATATCACCCTTACTGTGTAAGGGAGCTTCGCCCTGGGCACCCAGGGGTGCTGTCAGTCCCGAGTCAGTCAGTAATCATGGAGCTACACAAACGGATCACTGTATTTCATGCCGTTTTTTTTTTTTTTTTTTTCTGGTTTCAAAAACAACACACATATTATGGAATTTGAGAAGACGCCACAGCTACACCCCGCCTCCAACATTACAGTTAATTGAGGTTTTCAGTATTACCGGCTCTTTTGTTTGTAACATTAAAACAAGGTAACTGTTTCTCGGTAGTAAATTATGGGTCGTTCTAATAGCCTTCTTTTTGGAAATGTGTTTTCCGCCTAGCTGTCCTAAGTGCAAGTGATACTTTTATCATCTGACACACTGTAACGGCAGTGATTTATTTCAGAAACGCGCTGGCGCCACTAGGCTTTGAGCTGCCACCACTGAGCTCCCGGCAAAGAGTCAAATGGAAATTTATTCATTGCTTGGTATTTTGAGACTTGCAATTCCCTTCCTAGATTATTCACAGCTGTTTATAATCCAAAAGGCAAGGTGAGATTTTTTGATAGAAAAAAGCAAAATAAAAATAAAAACCAGTCCATAGTTCAGAAAGCGATACATTCCACATCTACTCCAAACGTTATTTTGTTGAAAGAGCAAAAACATTTAAATCACATTTGCGGTTTTCACATCATGTCGAATGATCATGCTATCGCGAACAATTACAGGCTCCCTGCAATCGACCTTGTTTGTCTTACATGTTACATAGGTCAATTTCAAACTATCTATTGACTGCTCGAAGATCCACCTAGTCAGGCAATTTGCAGTTTTTCCTGTTGGAGGAAGAATCCCTTGCTTTGCTATAATCTCCCGCTGCACCTGGTTAAAGAACAGATTCCCCCCTTCACTGAAGTGGGGTGCACGGAACAAATTGGGAAGAAAGCAGTTTGATGGCAACTGCTTGCGGTTGTAACTTTCAATTTTCCTAGGTTTTCTTCTCTTCCCGAGGCCTTGAATTCATTGTATCTATAAAAAAGGCAAAAAGGCAGGCCGCCCGTGAGCTTGGCCGTGTTCATGCCCCTCTCCTGCCAGTCAGGGCTTTAGTTTCCAGTATTTGAAAGTTCAGCATTTTCAAAAGGGTGAGTCTATTTGGGGACGACTTTATTTTTGTATTTTGGGATAATAGATAATAGGTTTTAAGCAACTCAGAATGTGCGTGCATGTGTGTGCGTGTGTGTGTGTGTGCGTGTGTGTGTGCGTGTGTGTGCGCATGTGTGTGTGTGCGTGTGTGTGTGCGTGTGCGTGCGTGCGTGTGTGTGTGTGCGTGTTTGAAGGGGATTCTGAAACCTCCCGCAGAACTATTGTTTGCTCCTTTGCTGTTGACTTTTCAAGGGGTTTGGTTGTCCCAGAAATGGCACTTAGCCAAGGGGAAGGAAAGGATATAGTTCAAACGTTTAAATCCATCTCTATTTTGTAGAAACTATACATTCGATAGGCGATTAGGACCTTTCTCAGAAACGTGCTATTCTTTGTGCCTCTCTGAACTCCTCGGCTCCGAGCAGGGCCAGTTTAGGCCACATCATCACTCACCTGAGGTGCTCTGTGAGTTGGGCTCATCTTTGAAGTCATTTATACAAAAAACGGAGCAGTTTATTTATGATCTTTTTAGAAGCAGCAGGGTTTTGGGTTGGTGTAATCTAGCTGCTGCTTTTGTTTGTTATTCAAATGAGAGGTGTGATTTTGTAGAAAAGACTCCAGAGCCAATTAGCTCCTTTGAGCATCAAGCCACCTTGGCAGAGAGGGGCGTGGCAGACCAGTGAATCTTTCCTTTATTCCCAGGTGACAGACACACTGCTCAGTAGTGACCAGGTTACCTCCAGCAAGGGGCACTCGTTTCTAAGACTGAGGCGATTGTCCAGTCGTGACAACGTGGGCAGAAAGGAACGAAGCATCGCGTGAGATCAAGGGAGGGAGGGACGGGCCCGGGGAGAGGCCACCGCGTCTCCGCCGTGCGCGGAGACAGAGGTCAGCATGTCAGTTTCCCCGGGGGACGGCGGGACGTGTTGGCAGACAGAAGGGGGGAGCACCCCGAGCGGGGTGTGGGTTTCGTGAGGAGCCCCGCTCTCCCACGTAGTCTCCCTGGCACCCGAGATGTGGGACGTGTCAGCCCCGTCGGTCTCGGGTCCAGAAGGGAGCTGAAGTGCGCGGAGCCGGCACGACTGCCCTGATTCGAGCCGTCCGCGGGCGTGTCAGGATTTGAACTCGGGGGTGGTTCCCCGACCCCCCAGCCGACGGGTCTCGCACAGCGGTGTTTCCCAGCAGAGGCTCTGCTCTTTGCAGGTCCCCCCGACTTCTCTCGAGTCTCGAGGTCAGATACCCTCAGGAGGATGAACTCTAGTTTCAGGAAGTCTATGTCCGTCCATGGCTACCAGTATCCACCCTAGTCCTGTCCTGCGCCAGGAGTGCAGTCAGGGCTGGAGTCAGCTTCGTCCCCTCCCAGCTCCCATGGTTACGGTCACGTACCCAGCCCCCGCCCTCCGGCCCCCCATCCTCCAGCCCCCGCCCCGCCTCCCTGCTCAGAAAAATGGTTATGAACAGGACCTCGCACTTGGTGCCCAAGCGGCAACGGACTTCAAGTTTTCTGGACGGTCAGGGAGGGCATGCAGGCCGTGCTCGGCGAAGGTCAAGAGAACACTTCCCAGAGGAGGCGAGAGGCTCGGATAAAACAGAGTTAGCGCGTGTTCACCGTGGAACGCTCGGGTGGCTTTCAGAAAGCGTAAAGATGAAACGGCCTCGTCCCACCGAGGAGAATTGCTCTGAGGGTTTTGGTGTGTCTTTCCAGTTGGTTATTATTGCATTATATAATCAAGATGAAATCTTTTTAGACATGCTGTTTTGCAACTTTAATTTTTAGCAATTTATGACGTTTTCCTATATAAATAAATCTTCGAAAGCACAACATTTTTACAATGGAAATGGCTTTTCTTATAAAAGTGTAATGCTTACCAAAAATCAGAGGATGCATAAGACATTGTAAGGAAGAAAAGAAAAACAAAATTACATAACTTACCTCCTGACGGCCACTGCCATTTACATTTGAGGGTGTAGACTTCCTGACCTTTGCTGAATATTTGTGTGTGAGTGTGTGTGTATCTGCGTATGTAAAACACGTGTGTGGCACACGTTACAGTTTATTCCTGCAGACACCTGATTCATCTCTTGCAGCCGCCCTCCCCCCACAGACGTCAGACATCACGAAGGCAGAGACGTCGTCTGTCCCATTCGGCAGAGTAGTCCTCGCTCCTAGCACAGTGCCTGGCACACTGAGGCAAGCAGTAAACCTTTATGAGATGTCCGCGTGAGCGAGCTCCGGGCCCGGACGCGGGGGCCCGAGCCGGGAGTAGCAGGGGGGCCGTCTGCCCTGGGGGGTGGGGGGTCGTCCGCACCGGGGCTGCCAGCTCGTGCTCCCTGCTCGCGGTGCTTAGCGGCAGTGCGGTTTTCCACAAGCCGAAGCCAAAGCCAAAATGAAGCACACGACAAATGATGAACATGTGCGTTTTGACTATTAGGATTTATGGCAACTCACACTTCCGCCTTCCCCATTTTTCGAGCTAGCTCCGGGAGGGCGAGGACCCGGCCCCGCTCACCGCGCTGCTGCTCCGGGAGGGCGAGGACCCGGCCCTGCTCACCGCGCTGCTGCCCGTGCGTCCTTGGCGTCAGCACACGGCGTGGCGGGCGCGATGGCCGGAGGGGGAAGCGAGCAGATCGCCATCCGCGGAGGCGCCCTGCGGGCGGCGAGGCCGTGCAACGCTTCTCTGAGGTGATCAGCTGCCTCGGCGGCCGTTTCTCCCATGAAGCGCCTTTTCCTTGTCTCGTCACGAGACCTGATCCAAGAAGTCGCCATGGGGAAGATGTGCGGGCAGACAGCTAAGTCGCTAAACCAGCTTTATGTTAACTCGCCCGCCTTGTGTGGCGCACACCCTCGGAGACGTTTCAAAGGCTCTGAACTGAACCAGATGAACCAGAGCGAGTCGGACTGGGATGTTTGAAGCTTCCGTGGCGCTGGACGCGATCCGGAGAGGTGGGCGCGGAACTGCAGGCCACTGGGGCCGGAGGGACCTCGGATACCCGCCAACGCGCTCTTCCCGCTCTGCAGAGGAGCAGACGGGCTGTGGGCGGCGGGTCAGGGCCAGGGGCACGTCGCGGTAGGGCTGGGACTGGGCTCGGGCGTTCTGCTCCCGGGCCGACGGGGTCCCGTCTGCTGTGGGAGAGGCAAACACCAGCCACCCGGACCGCCATGCGAAGGCGTGGCGCGTGTGCGTGGAGAGGGGCCTGAGGGGGCAGAGCGGAAGCGAGGACGAAGGGCGGAGAGTCAGGTGGCCACGGGAGCCTCCTAGGTGGCGCGCCCTGGGTCCCCGCGCCTGGGGAGCAGCCGAGTCCCACGGAGTGACTGGGAGAGCAGCGTCCCCGCGGACCCTCCGCGTGCGCGGCCGGCCCGAGGGCCGCAGACTCAGACGGGAAGTCGACATGCTGTGTCACCAGGACTGGAAGCTCTCCGTCTTCCCTGCTGACCTCACTGGCTGCGGGCGGTTTTAGTCCCTGGGCACTCATGACACCGTCTGTCGCGCACCGACGCTAAGTCCCTTCGTGCGGAGCGAGAGGAGGCGCAGCACGGAGGAGCGGGACGGCGGCCCCGCGGCGGAGTGCGCAGGGTCAGCGCGCCCCTCGGTGCTGGGCCCGGGGCCCGGGGCCCGGGCGGAGCGAAGGAGAAGATGCACAGGAAGCCGGGCGTTTCGTGGGAGGCAGAGGGGAGCTTGTGACCTGTGAGGCCTCGTGCACCCCCTCCCTCCCCCGCTCCTGCCTCTCAAGCCGACGGCTGCAGTAACCCGGGACCGTCCCTTCCCTGCTCCGCACGTGGTAAACACGGCTTCCACCCACCGCTTGCACCGTTAGCTTCTTAAAATAATCCTTTGATGATCCCAGTCTTCGGCTCCACACCTCCCGGGCTCCCGGGCTCTTCGTTGCCGAAAGCGCTGGTCCTCAGCTTTGAAGCCGCGCATGGGCGGCTCGTTAACGATGCAGAGTCAGAAACGCGCTCCCAGGGGGCACGCACCGCGTGGGCCTAGCATGACACTCAGGAATTCGTATTTTCAACATGTTCCCAGTTGATTTCTGATGCAGGTGCCTCGGGAACCATACTGAAAAAAATCGCCTTGCGTCGTGGAGTCCAGCTCATTAGCCAGAGGAGTGACATTGAATGGTGGGAATTCGAGTCCGTGGCAGGCCACAGGGGGAGGACGTTCTGGGGGAAGGTGCGTCTCTGGAACATCTGCAGGAATCGGGCACCCTGGCAAGGACGACCTCAGGAGGATTCGTGTCTTCCGGATGGAAAGGAATTTGGAAAGCGATGTCACCAGTTTTTGGCTTGAGCCTGCCAGACCCCTGGCACAGTGGAAGGGACTCTGGAATGAGGTCGGAGACGCTTAACGGCTGTGGAACCGTTGGGCCAGCCACGTGACTTCCCTAGGCCTCGGCCTCCCTGATCTGTGAGGCCGGGGGGCGCGACGCCTCGCCCGCCCATCGAGCTGCGGGGGTCGACTGCGGGGAGGCGCCTCGACGCTCGGAAGGTGCCGCGTGGCACAGGGCGCTGCGCGTTCATTTATACTGAAGATCTGCTCTCCTCACCCTCTTGTTCGCTTCACGTTTGCCACGTGACAAAAAGGATCCCGCTGGGGGAGTAAGTGCAGCTAAAGAGGCGAAGCCTGCAGTGACAACGTGCAGCCCGGGCAGCTGTGCGCAGGACAGAGAAAAGGCGCCGGCCGCCGGCAGAACGCTTCTGACGCTTCCGATCGCCCCACGGCTCGGGCCGCTCGTCGAGCCGCCTGCTGGAGTCTGAATTTGGCTGAATTTCATAGTGAGAAAAGCTTAAGAAAACCCACACATGCTGACACCCAAAAGGCTAACGAGGAGAAGAAACAGCTCGCGTAATGAGTCCTTGTGCAGTTCCCTAAAAAGAAATCATGAAACATGCACAGAATGTCGTCTCCGAAGGGTTCGCGGCGACTTGCTCTAGTTTCCAGTGTGGAAGCCGTGCTCGTCCCTGGGGGAGTGACGGGAGCAGCGGGCGTCTGCTCGTCGTGAGCCGCCCCCCCCCCCGTGGCGCCACGCGGGGCTGTGGCCTCGGCCCCTCACGTGGCGGCCGGGCACGCAGGCCGCTTCCTCTGCTCGGCGCACGCACAGCTCCGCGGCCTCGGGTGGCTTTGCAGTGACTCCCGGTGGGCTGGAGTCGGCTGTTTTTGCCTCAGGCACGTTTACTCTTCCCTGTGCTGCTCGTCCTCGGAAGACGAGGGAATGCTGCGTCTAAAAGTCATCTGTCGACCGTTCTTCTCGGAGGCCCCTGGTCGCAAGTCAGCTTCCCCCACCACACGGGTCGGTTAGGTCTTCGCATTTTGCCATTTTTCCCTTATGTCTTTTATTATGTTATATATATGTGTGTAAGTTATGTGTGTGTGTATATATATGTACACATATATGTGTAAATATGTGTGTATATATAAAAAGAATATGCGTATACTTATTTATATAAATGAAGTGCAGACTCCCTTTGAGCTCCCAAGACTCTTCCCCAGCCCAAGCCTCCCTCTCGTCCCAGAAGCGGCCACCAGGCTGCGTGAAGTGAGCAGCATGATGCTCGACTGGATGATCTGACTAAGTACCGGGAGGTCAAGGTCGCACCCGCTGTGGGAACCTGGGCGCAGGTGTCCAGAACGAGGCCGCCTGACGGCCGCGCGAACTCCTGTCTCTCCGAGATACGCTTTCTCACCTGGTATAAACCTTGATTTTTTCTCCTGATGAATTTTCTTAGCATTTGTAGATGCACCGTATTTTTTTTTTCTTCACGTTCTTTTTTAAAACATAGGTAAGACATTGACATGGTTCAAAAATCAGAATTATTTCCGAACCGTAGACACTGAGGATCCTCTCGTATGCTCTGTCCCCTTCTCCCCCCAGCCTGTGCGTAACAATTTTTATCGCTTCCTTGTTTGGACTTCCAGTGTTGCGTTGTGCACATAGAAGGAGATGCGAATATGTTTTCATTTTCCTGCTTTGCTTACTCGGAGCACCGTATTCCGTATTCATCGTTGTGCGTCCTGCTTTCCGTCCCCAAGGACAGTGTCGTGTTTCCCACAGGCTTGCCAAGGGAGCGTACTGAATAACGGGACCCCCCGCCCGTGGATCCCCCCAATCCAATAGACGAGAAACGAGATCTCAGGGTGGTTTTAAGTCACATTATCTGAAGCGACAGCAAGCACCCTTCAATTTTTTTAAAATATGCAGACAAATAAAGGACACAGATGTTACGTCTGCGGCTTGGTGGCTTTCGAAGGTGTCGACGACCACGCAGCCGCCGCCCAGGGAAAGCGTAGAACATCCCAGCGCCGGGGAAGTCGCTTCGGGCCCTTCCTGCTCAGTGCTGGCTCGCCGATGAACGCTCGCCCTCCACACGCCCTGGAGTCGCGCCGTACGGCCTCCTCTGCGTCTGGCCTCTTCACGGGACGTGTCTGTGAGATCTGTCCCTGCTCTTGCATGTACGCAGTGGTTTGTTGTTGTTGTTGTTGTACATTTCTTTGTGTTAACAGACAACAATTTATATATCGACTTTCTAGAAAATAGACACTGTAGTGGATGCTGGATGTTGGCTGCTGCCAACGTTTTTGACATGCGTTTCGGAAGACTTACCTGTTTATGTTCCCTTCGGGTGTGGACTCAGGGTTGGGGTTGCTGGTGTATGTTTAGCTCTAGACGTGGTTGTCCCAGGCTGCACTGCCAAAAGCAGCGTGTGGGGTTCACGTTCCTCAACATCCTGGCGTGTTACGGGTCTCTGTCATTTCAGCCAACCTCGTGGAAGCGTGGGGGTATTTCACTGTGGTTTTAATTTCTATTTCCCTGATAGCTCATGGTCTTGAGCACCTGTTTATGTTTATTGGTCTTTTGAATATTCTCTTTTATGAAGTGACTTTCAAACATTTTTCTTATTTTTAACTGAGTCGTTTTTTCTTATTGTAGCAGTTTGTTATATATGCAGCATATGAGTCCAGATTTCATGTTATTTATATATAAATGTAAGTAATTTGATATATATGTGTTAGAAATACCTTCTGGTTTGTACTCTGCCTTTTTACTCCCTTCTTAGTATCTTTTGGAGAATTGAGGGTCTTAGTTTAAATAAAGTCGCACTTATCTTTTTTGGTTCATATTTTCCGTATCCTGTTTATGAAGTCTTCGCCCATCCCAAGGTCATGAAGATGTTCTCTTACGTTTTTTTCTGGAAGCTTTATCATTTTCCACATTTAGGCGTTTGGCCCTTTCAGATTAATTTTTGAGCATCGTGGAATTTAAGGGTCAAGGTTTATCTTCCTTCTATACAGACATCCTCGATGTCAATCCAGCATCTACAGAGGGCAAAGGGGAGCCATCCTTCCTCTTCTGAACTGCAGTGGCAGGTCTGCTGAGTGGCAGTTTGCTGTACCACCGTGACCACGTGCGCCTGGGCCTATTTCTGACTCTCTGTTCTTCCGTCATTATATATAGCACGTTGCCTTAATCATTGGCTTATTCGTAAGTATTGACACCTTGTTGGGTAAATCTCCCCAGATTTATTCGTCAAGATCGTATTTGCTTTTCCCGGTCCTTTGCATTTCCCTGTAAATTTTAGAATAAGGGTGGAAAATCCCAGCTGGAATTTAGATTTGGATTACACTGAATTTGTGGATAGATCTGGGGGAAAATTGACATTTTTAACATTTCTCAGTTTTTCATTCCATGGATATTTATTTTGGCCTTTCCGTTCTCTCTGCAGCCTTTTGTAGTTCTCAGTGTAGAGGTCTTACACAAAGTTTATACGATGAATTCCTAGATATGTGATGTATTTCATTGCTATTTAAATCTTTATTTTTTGAAAGATCCATGATCTATTTGGTTGTCGTTAGTAGACAGTTGAATTTGCCATTGTCAAATGGCTTTCCGTGTATTTAAGGGCCATTTTTGATTCTTTTTCCGGCAACTGGATTTTCTTTTTCTATCGCGCTATGAATGTCTTTTTCCCGATTCCTGAGATCTCCTTATAAATTAGAAATGACGTTTTGTCTGTGCTGTGAGTTACAGAACTCTTCTCAGATTGTCATTTGTGGTAAAATTCATTTTTCCGCTTCCATCATAGACCAAATAATTTACATACTGACAGGATCTCAGAAACCTTCTACTCTAAGTCTCTCACTTTACAGTGAGGAAACTCTCGTTTCGGATTTTGAGTAATTAAGGCCAAAGCGCCAGGTGACGACGGAAGCAGACTCTGAACACAAGTCTTAGTGCAACGTTTGTTCACCATGGCGCCTGTCCATAAGCGAATAGCGCGTTGTATTATGGCGGGTCGACTCGTGATGCGGGATTATTTTTCTTATATTAGACTGTAAACGCCACGAAAATAGGGAATTGTATTTTTTCAAAGACAACTACAGAGCTACATGTATCACAGGTACCCAATAAAGTTTTATTAAATCGAATCATGAAAAGAATACTCTCCCACAAAGAGGAGCCCAGGTCTTGCTGGTTTAGCCGGGGACGTCTATAAAACGCGTATGGACGACATAATACTAATTCTACACAGACTCTTTCAGAAACCAGCCCTGAGAGACCTTCGCAACGCGTTTAATGAAGCCGGGCTGCTCTGAAACCACAGCCAGATGGAGGTACCCCAGGAGGAGGAAAGTGCCGACCGGTGTCTCGCGCGCACGTGGAAGCCATGACCTCCCACAAGATGCAGCCTGCACCCAGCAACACCGAACGAGGGTGAGGGTGGTCACCCTGGCCAAACGGCGTTCCCCGGGCGGGCAGGGCCGCTCGCTCTCCCTCCGGCGTCTCTTCCGCGTGCGCGATGTGCCCTTGCGGGTGTCCCGCAGGTCTGCGAGATTCTGTCTTGTTTTCAGTCTCTTTGCTTTTTCAGTTTTGAGGGTTTCTGTCGTCACAGCCTCAGGCTCAGAGATTCTTCATCTGTGTCCAATCTCCTCCTGGGTCCATCCTAGGTAGTCTTCATTTCTGGTACAGTAGTTTTGGTCTCTGGCATTCATTTTTGATTCATTCTTAGAATTTCCATCTCCCTGCCTATATTATCCATGCGATGTATGTATCATTGTACATAATTAATAAAAATCATGGTCCGATAACCCCAACGTTCCTGCTGTATCTGACCCTGGCTCTGATGCTTGTTCAATATAGTCAAACTATATTGTGCCTTTTGCCTTTTAATTTTTTTTTCTGTGAGAAAGACATCTGCGGGGCGAAAGGAACTGTGGGGGGCAGGCCTTCAGGGGCGTAGGGGTGAGGCGAGGAGGGGGAGCGTTCTGCGGCGAGGCCTCGGTCTCCGGCGAGCCTGTGTCCCTGGACTCTGACCTCCAGGCCTTCTTCGTTTTCTCCCCTTCCTTACGTGGGACGGAACCGCCAGAGGGAGCTGGGGGTGGTGCTTTCCTTCGGGTAGGTCAGGTTCTGGTTCAACCTCGGCAGGTGTGTTCGGTATGAGCTCACCTGAGGGCAGGCCTTGTCAAGACGGACAGAACCATCTGGTGCGTTTTCAAATGCTGCTTTGTGCGCTGCCCCTGCCGGAAGCACCACGGGGGTTTCCTCCACTGCGGATGCCGGATGCCGGATCCGAGTGCCCCGCGGTCCTGGAGGCAGCTCGCGGAAGTGCAGCCGCCGCTGCGTCCCTGGAGTCTGCCTCTCTCCGCGGTGTCCACGCCACACTCCCGCAGGTGTCGATTCAAGTTCAGGTTCGTCTCCCCGTCGCCCTGCAGAGGTGTCTGCTTCAGTAAATCGTGATTCTCTGTAATTACTCGTCTGTCTCCCCACTTCTGGGGCCAGCGGTTTGTCTTGTGGCCTCACTTCTCTGATGGATCTAAGAAAGGCTATTGTTTCTTTCAGCGTTTTACTGATCGTTAGGACAGAGTTGTGACTTCTAAGCTCCTTATACTTCAGGGTTGATTTATTATCGAAAATCAATTTGTGCAATAGACCATATTATAGAATAAAGGACAAAAATCCCATGATTATCTCGGCAGACATAGGCAAACACCTGAAAATATCCAGCTTGCATTAATGTTAAGCTTTCTTAACAACTTAGGTGTGGATGAGAGTTTCCTCAGCCTGATGAAGGTCAATGTCAGCTCATATCATGCTTGACGTGCGAAGTCTGAGTGCATCGGCTCCTTAAGATCTGAAAGGAGACCTGGGTGCCTGGCCTTGCCATTTTTATCCAAATCGCACTGCAGAGTCTATTCAGTGACATAAGGCAAGAACAAGAAACCAAAGATACACAGATTGGTAGTTAAGAAGGTAAATGACTTCGTAGACAATATGGTTTATGTGTAGAAAATGTTAAAGACTCTGCCAGAAAGTTACTAGAATTTAAAAGAAGTTTAGGAAGGTCACAGGTATAAGAACGATATGCAGAAATCAGTCGTTTTTCTGTATATTAGCAATTAATAATCCAAAAATAAAATTAATAAAATAATACCGTTGCCAAACTGACGGTGAACAAAGATTACAGACCAAGTCAGGGACGTTTTTCCCTTTGACTAGTTCTGGCTAAGGGTCTCACTAATTCCTTTTTAAGAAGTTATTAGGAGTTAAGATATGATCTGTATTAAATATATTTTATAAATTACCGCATGGGTTTTATAACATAAAGAATACATGAAGTCCTATATGAAATAGACACATTAGTCAGGGACTTATGTTGATCATTTGCATCAAGATACTAGTGGCTGAAAATGGTTTGTTGCTGTTTAGGTATATGATACGGTAACATTATCTGCGTATCAGACTAAACAAGATGTTACTAACCCACCTTCCTAGCCGCAAAGATAACTGGGCAATTTAATAAAAATGGCAGTAACCTTAAAAAAATAAAATAATGTAATTAACTATGGAATAAAAAATAAAATACTAAAACGCATAGGCATAAATTTAACAAAAAAGGGTAAGAACCGTATGCAGAAACCTACAAAACATTGCTAAAAGAAATGAAGACCCGAATAAGTGCCCGCCACAGACGAAAGCACATCACATGATTGCAGCCACGTGAAATTTCTAGAAAAGGCAACACTACGGAGAGCATGTTGCCTGGGGCTGGAGTGGGGGGAGGGCCTGAGGACACGGGGACACTGGGAGACTTGGGGGGGGTGAGGAAAGTGTCCCAAAGCAGCCACGTAAATTCTCTACACCTTCTTTGCTCTGTACTCCAAATGGGTGAATTTTATGGTTCTGTAAATTAGGTTTCAAAAAGCTGTGAAAGGAGGAGAAATCTCTGAAGAGGAAGCTGCGGCAGATGCTCGTAGCTTGGAAGTCATTTTTCTTAAAGGAGCTCTTCTTGTTTCTTCCTTTCCAAGTGAGGAGGGTTTTGTTTTGTTTTTTAGTTTCTGCTTCTCCCACGGGGCTACCCCCTGGCGGTTCTCAGGAGGGGGCGTTCCCCAGAGGCTGCCGGGGTGGGCTCCCCCAGGTTCCCCCACTTCCCTTCCTTCCTCAGAACATTCCCTGTGTTGCGCCCACCCCTCTGGGAGACCATCTCCTTGTAGCTCGGCTCACATCTCTCTTTTCTAAACTCCCAGGCCCGTGCTCTCCCCACGGAACTCACCGGCAAGTTACGACAGGCGCCGACGGTTGGGCGAGCAGCTGCTGTCCCTCTGTGGACTCCGGCCACCTGAGACGGGCTGCGTCTCAGTTCAGGCCATAGGCGGGAGCAGCCTGCTGTGGGGTCTGCGGGGAGGTTTGCGTTTCTGATGGCGGTGTCGAGGCGGCCAGTTAGGACAATGGCCAGCCGAAAGGACCAGCCAAGCCCTTGTTGTGACTCTAAGCCGGCAGCACAGAGTGGCGCTGGCCCCGAGCGTCCTCTCCCGGGGACAAACGCCGGCGCAGAGGGAGGAGGCGGTGCGGAGGAGCCGGGAGCGAGGGGCTCCTGCCTTCTCATGCGTCTGGGGGCCCGGAGAGGGAGAGGGGCAAGGCCGGGGCAGAGCGAGCTGAGTCAGCGGGGCCGGCCGTGCCGCGGCCGAGGCCCCAGGGGGAGGTCTTGGTGGAGGTGCCTCGGAGATGCCGGTGACCTGGGCCTCCGCGCAGGAATGCAGGCGCGTGAGCAGGGCTGCGGGGCGTGGGTGCGGGGAGGGCCGAGGTCTCCACTGTAACCCCCTCGGGAAGACGGCAGCGCCTGGCTGTGCGCCAGCTTCGGTGGGGGGCGGGAAGCGTCCCCCGCGAGGTCTGCCGAGCGGAGCCTTGTCGTTGCCTGTGGTCCAGCCTGCAAGGTCACACGTCGGAGCTGGGTGCGGAGCTGGGCTGTTCCGTCGGAGCCGCCTCTTCTCCGTAAGCCGACATGCGCCCGGCGCTGGGAACCGCGGCCGGGCCCGTGAGGGGACGGTCGAGGGGACGCGGACACTCCGGACCTCTCCGTCCCAGAACCTGCAGCCACGCGCTCTGGACTTCCCTGGGGGACGGACAGGGCCCCCTCACGTCCAAGCGCCGTGGTCGTGCCCTCCGGTCCGGTAGCCTCAGCCGCCCCTGACCGGCGCGCCGGCCGATCGTGGAGTGTGTGCAGCTGCCCGTGGTCTGAGTCATTGCACGTGGTTCGCGGCGTCCGGGGGACCAGCCTCGGCCGTTCTCGCCGCCACACGGCTCCCCTGTAATCTCACTGCAGCTCGGACCTGACGGTCAGCATGCTTTTTCGTAGCTAAGGCACTAAAGACGAAAACCACAGGATACTTGATTTGTTGCTGTTCCCAGCATAATGCTGAGGAAAACTCCCAGCACCAGTTGCCTTGACATCGAAGACCGAGTTTGGGTCCTGGTAATAGAGCTGACGGAATCAAGTGCCAGGTAGCGACCGTTTGCCCTTGGAGGGTTGCGCAAAGCTCTCCTGAGGGGCTTGGTTCCTTGTCTTGTCTCCCCCATTACCTGGACTAAACAAACTCCCAGAGTCGTTTACAGGATGCTCATGCTCCTTCTGAATTACTCTGTCTGAATGTAGGCTGATTTATTTTTGGATAAATCGCAACCCCAGATTCCTCAGGACACTGTTTCTCAGGAGGAGTATCTGGGTTTTAGGCACAGCTCTTGCCTTGTGACCAATGTTATGTAAGCTGCATCGGTGTGTGAATAAGTTTTGGAAACCGTCAAATGTTGATTTTATTGACCTTCCGTCAGCCCTTGGCCTGTGCGTAGGAATTGTTAGTGCCCTAAATACTGGCTCCTGGGACGTGGGCGAATCTTGTGGCACCACCGCCCAGAGTCCAGGTTGCTGGGGCGGGTTCTCGACAGATTAGATGATTCCAAGGGGGACAAAATCGATATGTTTCAGATTCTCCTCCTTAATGTGTATCTTAATGACTCGATATGATTCCTGGATGAGCCCGACTCATTCTTCCCCGCCGCAGAGAACAGACAGACGAGCATTCGCCTAAATGCTGATGATACAGTTTCATTTTCTCAGATGCAGAGCAGCCTCGGCAGCCAGTGCCCTTTAATCTAATTACTTCACTTTAAGTCAGTTAATTCAAGACGGAAGTCATCCATTTTGGCAGAGGGCACCGGAGGCCGACTCGCGGGCTTCTGATAGGCGCCTACCTTGAAGCGTGCATCAGCAAATAGCACTGGGAATCATGCAGTATAACATGGGCACTGAATCGAGATCATTGGTCTCTGCTTCTATAATTTTTCGCATCGGAATCATTACAGGCGTATTTCATAGCAGAGAATAATTTTAAAAATGGCGGTGAGAAGCTGAAATTGGTCGGACGTCCTCCGTGCGAGGCCGCGTGCCAGGCCTTCTGCGCCTTTTCTGACATCCACCACGCCCTGACGAAGTGGGGAGGGCCGTTCTTGCTGCGATGGCAGCAGACCCCCCTGTTTTCTGGGGCACAGCCGTCCTCATCTGTCTCCGCGTGGCGGCCCGTGGCCGTCCTCGCGCATGCCCGGCGTGGGCTTGTCGGCGCCCTCCCCGGAGGTCGGCCCCTCTGTTTCCTTGGACGTGCGTCGAACACGCGATCCGCCTTGCACTGGTAACCGGGGGCCGGGGAGACGCGCCCGCGGCGTGGTCGGCTCCCTCGTTTCAGGGCCCGCCGGCCGCGCGTGGCTGGTGGCCTTCCTGTCGCGCAGCACGGAGAGCACGTGGCCGCCGCGGGAGGTGCTAACGTACTGGTGGATTTGTACTTCGTGCTGACGGGTCAATATTTTGGATTCGATTGTGCAAACGACCAGTTTACCTTCTTCCATTTTCTGACTTGACAGACCCTGCTTGTGTGTCTGAAATGTATAGAATATCAGATCGAGCCTGCTGAAACGGTTGTTTTTGCAGACCAAAAAGTTGAAATACTGGTAACTTTATACAGCCTGACCTAATAAAATAGCCAATAATAGGCAACATTTATTACATGAAAAATGGATTAGTTGTATGTTTACTCAAATTAACACGAGCAAAGCACTTAGGGTGGTTCCCGCATGATAGGGTCGTGCCCTGTGCTTTATTCTAAGTGCTTTAGATGAACGATCCCACTTAATCCTCGCAGCAAATGCTTTCTGAGGTGATTGTTCTCGTTATCCTTGTTTTATACATGAAGAAAAGGAGGCTCGGAGAGGCTAAGCAGATCGGCCCTGGGGAAACGGCGCTAAGAGGCCAGCCGGGATCTGACCTTGAGTGGCTCCTCCCCGCCGCCCTCTCAGCCACGGGGCGCGCGGTCTCAGATCCCGACGTATGCCCCCTGTACTCTCATTAAGCATGGGTTTTGTTGGGAACCCACTGCCCAGAATGCTGCCCTAAGTAAGGTTTCCAGAGAGGTATAACGTGTGCATAAAAGCTTTGATCATGGGGGTCAAGTTCAGTGTCAGCGCGAGAGAGCAACCCTGGGGTGTCGCAAGGAGGTGCGTGTAGAGGTCCGGGTGAGAGGTCAGGACATAGTTAAAGCAAAAATTAGTTCGGCAGTGCGAGGTCCAGAGGAAGTTTGAGACAACTACCAGTGGACACTGAACTCAAAAACACTGAACTTAATAAGTTTTCATCGTTGCACACAAGCATTTGTGTACACATAAGCTATGTTTTCTGTGATTGGTGGGTATAGATTTGTCATTATTCACACCTGCTGCGCTGGAGGCAACGTTGGTTTTCATTTTTTGGGGCCCCCCCCCAACAACATTCTGTGCTCTTCAATTTGAAGTCCACAATCCCATTCATTCATTCATTCATTCATTCAACAATTATCGAGCCTCTGCGACGTACCAAGACTGGCCATTACTCAGTAAACAGGGCGTAGTCCCCGGCCTGAAGAAGCTCCCGGTCTTCTGAATAGAAAACATCGAATGTTTGAACCAGAATTTAAACGTCTGAACAGGAAAACCAATGTTTCGGTACAGTGCAAGGCTTATAATTCTCAAAAGGTTACCCAGGCGCTTCCTGACAGGAAGTATAGTCTGTGTTTTAAGAAAGAAAGGGATACAGTCTGTGCTGCATCACAACTTAACTTTTTCAGCAGTTCAGAAGGTCCACGGCCCGTAGCAACACACCAGGTCCTGCTGGAAGGTGCTCGGAACACATTGATTTGAACCCGCTACCTGCAGGGTAGTTTGCCGTAGATGTCTGATTTTGGAACCATAAAATCACACAGATGTAATGCAGAGAAGAAAGAGGACAGTCTGGCTCACTACACTTTCAGAAACTTGGCTAACCTCGTGAATTTCTGACCTCACAGGGACAGACAATTTAACTTCTCACATTTTCTCCAAGGAGAAAATTGTCGTCAGTTTTTAAATAGCGACTTTATGTCTTACAACTGAATTTACCTTCTGTAGTCAGTATGTAAGATGAAATTTGAGCGTAATAAATTTTGCTTCTGAACACTGCATATAGTCGGTCATAATCATAGAGACATTCCTATTTTTCAGCATAAAGGAGTTGAGGTTGGAGGCCGGTCACGGGGATGGGGAGCACGGCACAGGGAATGCAGTCGGCAGTAACGTAATGGTGGGGTGGAGGGCCAGAGGAGAGAAGGAGCAACTGGGGGGGATCATTTTATAAACTATAGAAATGTCTAGCCAATATGCCGTGCGCTTGAAACTAATAAAATGAAACAGAATAAACCCAGGAGAGTCATGCAGCGCCCTTCCCGCCCACTGCCGGCCGTGCACTCACTGAGTAAAGTGGTGGGCAGCGTCGCTCGCATGATCTAAACTCATCTTTTACTGAGTTATGTGTGTGTGCATTTGCGTGGGTTTAAAGAGCAGACGATGCCGAGCCACCGCCCTCAGGCCCCTGCTGCTCATGACGTGATTCTCGTCCAGCTCAGCTCTCCCCATCACCGAATCGACCCACGTGAACAGAGTTTTACTTGAAAAAAATGAGAGGATTTTTCCCGAACGAAACGAGAGGAACCTCCAAGCAAACACGGACCCCCGACTTGGAGGTATTGGTCCTCGGGTTCCGACAACCTTCTCGTGGAGCCTCCTGTGACATGAGCATCCGCCCGGGTCAGCCCAGACGGTGCTGACGTCTCGGGGCCACGGGGACAGCTCCTGCGGCATTCAGAGAGCGCGTTTGTCTGCCCACCACAAACCATGACCGTAGAGACAGACACACGGTCGGTCGTCTTGGAGGCACTCGCCCCTGGGAAATAGGATGAAGGATTAAGGTCAAGGTGGGTTTGAGATATCCAGGGCAAGACGTTTGTTCCTGGTGCGCCCCATGTGGCTCCATCCCACCTGAATCTGCGAATTCCCCTTCCTGGTCCCACTCACCATAAACAACTTTCTCCATGGGGATAAATTCCTGAACAAACAGGATTTAAGCCCTGGCGATTCACACGTATCCGCGGTTATCCCTATATGCACAAACACCTTTTCTTCTCTTTCCTTATTAATCTTGAATCATAAAGGGGTGCTCTGACTTACTACTGAAGCATTTATCATAATAATTTATAATCATTATAATCATAGTTATTGACTGTGGCATTCCTCATTATTGTTGTTCGTGGTTCAGAGTACTGACTTTCAGTGGCCGTGGCCTCAGCCTTCATCGTTATTAACTGTGCCGTGGCCTTCAACGTGCGCTGTCCCGGCTTTGAGAAGGGAGGCGACCCCGTCTGCTGGGCCCGAGGCTTAGAACCACGTCGGCTCGTGGTGAACGCCTGGGGGACGCAGCAGGCGTGGAAGCTTTCGCAGGGGTCGCTGGATGGGAGAAGGACGATGTGTCTGGCCTTGAGTAATTCACTAGCATCTTTAATCGTCATTAGGCTCAGAGAAACAATGAAAAATAAAACAAGCCCATCATCATCTTCTGCAGCTGAAAATCATTGTGCGTGCGAGCATTCGGAACCTATAGAAAAATCTGTCTTTTGGCGAGATGTGTGTGATGTTCAGATGATCTCTGGGAAGCTTCAGCCGTGGAGTTTCGGGAAGCGGGGACCGTGTCTTCTGGAGTTTACATGCCATGTGATTTCTCCAGGGAAATTCGCAGACATGACAGGGGCCTGATATGTAAAACTCCAAACTCCTAACCCCTTGCTGAGTACGACTGGTTCACAGGTCTCACTGCGGATAAAAGTTTATCAATGAAGTTTTCTCGTATATGATGGTAGATGACCACACCTTAGTTTAAACCAGAAAGTTTGCAGAGCGTTTTAAATGTTTTTAAAAGCATAGGGAAAAGTGTCCGGCATATTTTAAATCAGGGAAAAATATATATATATATTTTTTTGTAAACGTCTTGCGAGGTGGACTGGGCTACAGTTATTTTCTGAGGACAGAGAGCACAGAGGTTGCAGTGACCTTCCGCACCGTCTGGAGACCAGGCCTGTCGCTCAGCGCGCGTCCGGCTCTCTCGCGCCGTTTTCCTTTAACGTCTCTTTCGGTGGAGCGGGAGCGTTCCCGGCTTGTGAGGCAGCCCGTCGCACCGCGGCCCGGCCCCCAGTTCTTCGCTTCGATTATCGAGAGTCCTGTTTCCGTCGACTCTCCTCCGGCTGGTTGTGGATATTTCGAAATCCGTAGGCAGGCTCTAGAGAGTAGGAAAATCATATCGACACTGATTTTCAGTGTGGGCGCTGATTTTATTGGACTGTTGTGTCTTTACACCATGAGTTCTGTCAGTGCAGACGATGCCAAAGGAGCGAGCCCGTAACGCCGTCCCCGCGAACCACAGTGACGGCGCCAGCTCCGTGAGGTCCGAGGCAGCGGTCTGCGGTGACTACGGCGCGGTTATTAGCCGGCGAGTCGCGTCGGCCTTCCTCCTGCCTGTGAGTGTCGGCCCTGCATTCGTCCGCCTTCGAATGCAGTAGGAGTCATTACGTAAAGAGAAAATGGTGCTGTCGCTTTAAACGAGCTGCTCGGCGACCGAAACACCTGCGCCGCGATTACAGGCATCACTCAGAGCTTCTGTTTCGACACACAGAGGAGACGTGGTCAGGCTTCAGAGAGCTTGCTTTCGTGTTCACTACATCTCCGTTTTATTTCGGTCTGGTTGTGGTGATTTCAAAACACCACTGAATGTTACTGAACATCTTTAACTTCGTCCTTCGGGGTCGTGGTCAGTGTAACGGTCCTCACCTCTGCCATCAAGCTTCCGGGTTCTCATCGGTTTCGTAAACGCAGGCGAGATTCCTTCTAGAACTGTGAATAGGGGAATCCTCCAGGACGATTTAGGCTCTCTTACTCCCAGATGACCGATGACAAAAGGCGTAAGGTCACACGCTGGGGCCTCCAGCAGATGCCCTGTGATCCCCTGGAGTCCTTGGTTTGGGATAAGGCCTCGGGTGTGTGTGTGGCGGGTAGGGGGGGCCTGCTGGGGAGTGATGGAAGGGGCTGCTGGAGGCTCAGGCCCCGGGCGGCGTGTGGGAGCTGCCGGGGGGGGGGGGTCTCTTTGAGCCTCAGTTTCCTAGTGTGTGAAGTGGAGAAGATGGAATCCTCGCGTGGGTTGTGGCGAGGAGAGCTTCAGATCGAGGGCGGGAGCTTGTTTGTTTACTGTCAAGCACGGTGCTAATGTGGATGACAGTGACTACCTACTGGTACAGCCGAAATATTCTCAAACTGTCACCCCCCCTCCAAAAAAAATCTTCCCATCGTGCTGCCCTCTGTGCCTGAAATTTGTTCCATAAGAACCGTCCCTTTGAAGTAAACGGTCGTCTCGCAGGGAGCTCTCTGTGGGACACCCGGCCCCTCGCCCCTGCTGCAGGCAAGAACGTCTGGCCGCGACTCAGGGTCTGCCTTCCCGCCGGCGCTGGGCGGCTTCCAGGCGAGCTGCGGGTGAGACGTGTCCACTGAGGCAGCAGAACCTCTGTCGAAACGTCAGGACCGTGAAGGGGTGACCTAGGTCAGCGTGATCAGCACAGATATTTTACCATGAATTAATATCTTGGAATATTCAAGACTAGGGAAAGTCAGATGGAATAACCGGGCCTGGGGGGGGGGACAAGGCTGGGGGTCACTGAAGGAAGGACGCTTGGGCGGCCGGACTGTGTGGAGGGCCAGTGTGGGCCCTAGAGGCCACAGGCATCGAGGCGTTCGAAAAACAACTCTATTTGGGAGTCAGATCTAAGGCGAGGCGAGGGTGTAAAAACAGCTTCGTGGGGGGTGGGGGGAGAGGGAGCGGGGGAGGAGGGGGGGCCGGGCAGGGCACAGCCCGCCGAGTTTGTTCTGCCTCCTGGGACCCTTCAGACTTCCTTATGGTTTAATGGCAGCGTGTGTCTCAAGTCCCGAATTTTACCCTCAGAACTTCCCTTTCTCTGCCTTATAGCAAAGGGGGGAAATAGGGAAAATCATATAACCAGATTTTTAACACTTTATTAACAGAGGTTACTCGGAAGTTAGACTTATGGCGCACAGATAACCAGCTCACGGTGCCCTATGAACACCAGCAGGGTGACCGATGGCCTTTTAAGCATTTAAGAACAGGCAGAATTTTTTATTTCTGAGAGAAGAAAAAAGGCTGTTTATTTGAGACTCCAAAGGAACGTGGGCACCCCCGTCTGCCCCATGCTCAGCCTCACCTCGTTTCCCTGAAACTTACAGAGCTTCGAAGAGCAAGACTCTTGCAGGTGAATCTGTAGGGCAAACTTCAGCATCTTCAGGGTCCAGGGCAAGAATGCAAATGAAGCCCACTCATCATGTATCTAAGTATCTACAAGTTGCACATCAGGCTAATAGACCGTTAAATAAGATATGTCCTATCCTCCTACATGAATGAATGCACGTTGTGATCGCTGGGGAGGCCGGGTGCTGGACCCCTCAGAGCTCGGTGCCAGACGTGGAGACAGCCAGGCCCTGGCCCGCGCCCCCTCCCTCCAGCCCCAGCCCCATCCGTGCGTGTGGGTACTTCGGTCTGCACGGTCAAGCCCAGGTCATAGGCCCCCCATAGGCAGGAGCCCCACAAGGTCATTTGAGCAGAGAATTCTGGTGACCTGGGCATTGGAGCTCAGTTTAAGAGGAGGCCCACCCCTCTGGTCCTAGGGAACCTCTAAAGGCTGGGTCTAGGACAGGGGCCCCTCTTGCCTGGGTGTACGGGGGATACTGGGAGCCTTGCAAAATCAAGGAGTCATAAAATTGGAAGGGAACTCAGAGATCATTCGATCCCAGGCCTTCATTTTGCAAGCCAGGCAATTGAGATGAGAGAGGCAATGTGACCAGCCCAGGGTCACACCCCTAGTGACCGCAGAACCGAGGGTAGAGCTCGGATCTTCCCTCATCCCCTCCTCTCCGTCCAGCCTTTTCACGTCCCGTGAGATCGTCAAGCAGGTGTATTCTTACTGCTTCTTTACTTCGAGAACGTTGTTCAGGTAACTGGAGATGTCGCCTGGGAGCCTCGCTGTGCGGGCCCAGCATGGTGCCAGCCAGGAATGAGGTGGGGGCGGAGGCGCGGCTCCCATGAGCACAAGCTCTACTGTAAACCGGCACCAAGCAAAACCCAAGTTACAAAGGGGTCCTTTTACCAAGTGTGAGTTAGGGGGCCGCCCGCATGGGAGCCCCAGAGGAGACGCGCTCGCCGGCTCGCCAGTCGCCAGGCACGGCTGCCATTATTCTCTGTGCACAGAGAAACCCCCAGGTCGTCTTCAGGCGCGGATGGCAGTTACCTCACAAAGTGCCCTCTCCATACCCGGTTCTCGAGCCTGCAGGACTAACAGACTGTATTATTATTATTTAATTAGGAACTGGTTATAAGCTTGTTTTTCCTTGTATGCAAAGAGCAGTATATTCAGTAGTAGAATTCTTACCAACCACACGGGGAAACTGAGTTTAATTTCCAGGCCAGGTAACCGTAATCGACTTGGGAAAAATCACAGGTTTTCATTAGTAGAGGGAGGGAGCTTGGCTCAATGTCCTGGAGATTACGAAGCGGGCTCAGAAACTCACTCTGAGCTGTGTGACCGTACGGAATCACGTAACCTCTCTGAACCTCACTCGCCTCATCCGCGAAGTGCAGCTGATAACAGCACCTGCCTCCCAGCAGTTGTGAAGATCCAACGCGCCGGACAAGGCAGGTGCTCGCGGGGCTGCCCGGCAGTCGGCAGAATTTACTATTGCCGTTGGCTGCGTTTTAGACCCTGGAAAACACGCGTATACACTGTAGACATTACAAGCTACACCTGCCCCACAGCAAGCTCGTCACCTTTGTCCCAAACCCTCTGCTCACCCCCGCGTCTCCATCTTGCTGCCGACACCCCCGGCCCCTACGTTCCCAGCCAGAAACCCGGGAGCCGTCTGAGGCGCCTCTTCTCTGCCCCCCCGTGCCTCGGGCGCGGTCTTGGGCCGAGTTCCTCAACTGCTTCGGCTCGGATGGAGTTTCGGGTGTGAGTGCTCCGTGCTGCGTCCCTTCTGCGTCTTGCGTGGCCGCTGGCCCACTCCGTTTCCCACCGGTCTCTCCGCGCCCATTGCCTTTGGCGCGCTTCCTGAAGCACACAGCTGGGGGCTCAGCCTGCACGCCAGGTTGCGCACAGGCCGAGCAGGTGGAGGCGCCCTCCAGCCTGCAGGACGCCCGGGGCCGCCCGGGTCCTGTTTCCCGCCGCGCTCCTGGCGCCTCGCGATTTGGACGTGCAGAAGCGCTGGCTTTTCCCTGAGCTCACCGTGCATGCATCCTCACCCCAGCCCCACCTACCGCCCCGGCCCCGCCCCCAGCCCCGCCCCCTCACAGCCCCACCCCGGGGACCGGCTGTCACTCCACAGGACTCAGTTCTAGGACCGGGCTGAATTATTCAGATGATTCTGGGATCTGTGTGGCCCGTATAGGTACATTAATGAAACCCAAGTCTAACTGTCGCCTGGCCACCACCTCAAAGTCCTGCGCGCTGACCATTTTGCCGAGTGTGTGGCGGGGGGGGGGGGGGGGGGCGGGGTGCGTCCTGCGTTTCGGGAACCCTGGGATGGACCGCGGTGTGTCTGGGGAAAATTCTCCTTGCCGCCGACTGGCAGGAGTCTGCACGGCCGAGCTGGAGAACAGCGTCCTCGCTCTGCGAAGATGCCGGAATCGTCCCTTTTAGCGGCGCGTGAGTCGGAGGCCGAGATTCTCTTTTCCATCTCCAAGGCTGAGTAGCCTCCGTGCCTGACGCCGCTGCGGAGTTGGAGTGCGGGCGGGGAGCATCGCATTAGCATGTTCTCGAACCTTCTCTCCTGTTTTCTCTCTTTCAAACACGTGGCGGTGACGTGCATGCCTCGGGGTGTGGCCCCGCCTGCGTCTGGGTCCATCCTTCCTGTAGAGCGCCGTCTGTCGGGAGGACAGTCTTTTCTCCGCTGATGACATTTTTCACCTTCGTCGGAAACCAGTCCACGTGTCGGGTTGATTCCAGGCTCTCCCCTCTGTGCCCGCTGGTCACGGCAGCGCCGCTCCGTCTCAATGGCGAGCTCTGTAGGAAGTGCGACGTCAGGTACCGGAGGTCCTCAGATGTGGTCTTCATTTTCAAAGCCAGTTTTAAGTCAACGTCCGTTTCCTGTCGCCTGCCCCTCAAAACGCAGGCGCATCTGTTTGGCGTAAACCTAAAGCACGATTCTCACCGGGCGGCCTCTGGGCCTGTCGGAAAACAGCGGTGCCCAGGCCCCGCCTCCGCGTTTTGAGTTGGGAGATGTGGGGGATCCAGCGACCCCAGTTTCAGTAGGGCGTCCGGAGATGCCACCACCAGGTGGGAAGTGTTTCAGGCCGTGCAGGCCGTGGGACCTGTTCCAGTGACTCTGCTCTGCCATTGCAGCATGGAAGCCGCCAAAGACTGTGTGTGAGTAAAGGGCATGGTCGTGTTCCAATGAAACTTTATTCACAGGGGCCGGGGGTGCAGGCCCAGTTTGCTCACCCCTAGTGCAGTCCGTGCCCCCCCCCCCCCGTCCCACATCTAAATGCCGGCACGTGCCCCATTCTCCATCACTTTAGGCCTCTTTACTTGAAAGACCTTCCAGGAAGGCTCAGTGCACATGTGCCGAGTCGTTCTTTGAACGAGGCGTTTCAGCGCCGAGGTCAGACATTTTCCCTCATTCCGGCTGGTCCCGGATGCCTCCACGGGCTCCTTTAGTGGCAGGCAGTTTGCATTTGGCCTCGCCCTTGAGCCTGCCCCCTGCGTGAGCCTCGCGCGTGGGCCACGTGCTGCAGGAGCTTTTAATTCATGCCGGCCCCAGAGAGGGAGTTTGTCGTGGTGATCGCGTTAGTTTGTGCTGTGACTCGGTACCACAGACCGGTGGCTTAGGACGGCAGAGACGTGTCCCTCGGTCCCGGCGGCCGGAAGCCTGGGATCGCGGGGTCCGCAGGGCCGGGCTCTCCCATGGCGCCGCGGGAGGGTCCGGGCGGCTCACAGACGCAGCGCTCCGGGCACGTGGCCCCTCCTTCCCGTGTGTCCTCGCGTGTCTTCCTGTCTGGGTTCGTGTGCGAGTCTCGGCTCGTCACGAGGACCCCCGTTGTGTCAGGCGAAGACTCATGCTGATGGCCTCCCCTTGACTCGACCCCCTGCGAATTTACACGTCCTGGTAAGGCCCCATTCACAGGCCCCGGGAGGAGGGCTCGGGCACCTTTGGGGGGACACAGCTGTGTCCCTGACAGTGACGCAGGTGCTGGCTGAGGCTTAGCAGCGGCTGCACTAGATAAAGTCTCTGCACGTGACTTTGCAGGCCTTCGGGTCCCGCCGGGAAGGGCACACAGGTCCGGTGAGAGACGCGGTCACACGCTGCTAACCCAGAGGGCCGTGGAGGGGGCGGCGCGGGGAGAGGAAGTGGCTGCCTGGGCAGCGAGCGTGGGGAGGGCCGCGCGCCCTCCGCGGGAACCTGCCCGGGACGCCGGGCGCCGGGAGGCAGAGGGCCTCGCACTCACCTGTGTGCAGCCGCCGTCCGTCCGCTGCGTCGTCCCCGCGGGGCGGCACAGAGTCTCACCGTGCGCCTCGCCCCCCGTTTGTGACGTGACATGGTGGGACTGAAGGGGCACGAACCGGGGCGCCAGGACGCCTGGGGTTTCGTGGTCACTCTGCATCTCCTTAGACCTGAAGCAGGGCACACACCTCCCTGAGGCCCGAACTTCCGTCCCTACAGAGAAGACGAAAGACTCCCTCTGCACAGAGGCGTCTGAGCAAGGGGGTCCAAGAAAAGTGCCCCGAGACGCCAGCACAGGGACCCCAAAGTGTCGCTCGAGCAATCGAAGGAAGACCCTGTAACAGGTCTCTAAGGGATGCATGGGCCGCTAGATAGATTTTCTTGTCTTTGTAAAACTCTTTATAAACTCTTTTCCTTTCCTTCTTTTTCCCTGCCTCCCTTCCTTCATTCCTTCTCCTTTCTTCCTTTCTTTCTAATAATGGGACTGTGCGTGTAAAGGGATGCTAAAACAAGGCAGGAAGGAGTTGAGATTGCTTATTGCTGCGATGAAAACAGAGAGAGAAGTGTCTGCTTGAGCGTGCGTGGTCCTCCTCTGCTCGGTGAGCTAAGTGCAGTGACCTGGAAATCCTGCCGCGCCGTGGGAGGAAGGCGGGGGCTGCCTCCTCGGCGCAGAGCGAGACGGCGAATTTTCCAGGCTGCTGCTTGGTTCAATATCTACTGACTGTATATCGGACATGTGTAAGTTTTTGCTCCACACCAGGCATTTCCCTCTTGAGCGAAATAATAACTTGGCTTTCTCAGGGCCAGCATCTAAGGTGATGAGTCTGTGGCTTTGTGAAACATTCCGCATTTTTCAGTTTTCTTCTACCACCTTTCAAAACCTTTATTTATATCTTCATTGTAACTTACTGCTTTCTGCCTTGTGTCTTTATAGTTTTTTTCTGTAAACATCTAAACCATAACATGCTCCTTGAAGGTAGAGACTGTGTTTTTGGGCTCTTGGTAGTTGCAAAGGGTGCCTGGTACGTCACCAGGTACAGAGCGGATGCTCCTTGGGTTGAGCTAATTGGATTGAATTCCCCTGGCTCGTCTAGCAATTAGAATGAGCTTAAATGGAACCAGTGTTTACCTGTAACCTAATCACTTCCCTGCTCCGGGAGTTGGGCAGGGCACCCAGCCCCAGAGAGCGCAAATGCAGAATCCAGTGCGAGATGCACGACTTACGTAGAGACTGTCACTCCTGTGGGCTTGGTGTCCAGGACGCTGAGTAGCTTTTAGTTTGGTGGCAGGGTGGAGGTGAGCAATTCCAGAGCTCGGGTCTGTTGTAACAAAAGCAATTACTAGATGCCTCTCTCACGGGTCTAGGAGGGACTTAAAATTCTGATTGCCTCGTGCTGGAAAGAGAATAAATAGAGACATATTTAGAGACAAGGAGAGCGATGAAGGAAACGGGACAGAAATTGTCCCGATGACTAGAGGCGAGAACACTGGGGGGTGGGGGGAGGTCCACTGGCCAGCGAGAGGAGGATGCCCCGAAGTCAGCTCTGCCAGTGAGGCGGCGATTCTGGGAAACCGACTCCGAGGATCAAGTATTATGATATGAAACTATGAAGAGAGCTATTGATTTAGAAATAATTTGAGGAAAGAGCAAATCACTTCTTCCTGCATGAAATGGACAGAGGTCGATGATCAGAGTGTTGATAAATGCTCCATCATAAGCTCGTGGATAACAAGTAGCCCACCTGGAAAGACCGTCCAGGGCCGATACCTCACGGAGCGGGAGGAAAGGCAAAGGCCCCTCGCCTGCGGCGCCCCTGGCTCCAGGAACGTGATGACCGCCCCCAAGGAGGTGCACCGCATGAGTGCGGATGCGGGGTTGGCGATGTCCGTGATGCTGGACAATCTGTTATTGTCTCATGAATTATCCCCGTGACAAAGCCGGACACCAGCTAGATGGGGTGGGGTGCACGTGCCTCAGAGCAAGGCGCTCGTGGTTCCTTTCATAGCCAGCAGGATGAAGGGCGGGAAGCTGGTCCCCAGATGCCAAGGATGCTTAGGTGCTGAAGAGTGTGGTGAATTGTGCCTCAGGCTCCTCTCTGGATCAACTTTGAAAAACATAAAAGGCCCTGACGTGTCTTAGTGATGGCGCATTTGCATGTGAATGCACGTGTGTTTTATAATCAGCAGAATGAATCACCCAAATTTGCATTAAGTTAACTGGGAACCAGGACAAACTCATTTATTAACTTATTTAAATATTTACTGAGCATCTATTCTGTGCCGGAAACCCTTCTGCACACTGAAGATGCAGAGGAGGACGGAACGAGAAACCTCGCCCTCGAGAGCCTTCTCTAGTAAACACGCAGGACCTCAGACTGGGCACCGGTCAGCGCTGCAGTTAGAGCGCGGCAGGACGCAGGACGGGCAGGGGCAGGTACAGCGCTGGCGGGAGGTGAAGAGCTCGCGTTCTCGTTCCCGAAAGCCGCGTGGCTTTGCGCAAGTCTCTCCCGCTGTCTGGGCCCGACCCTCTCCATGTGCTCAGTGCGAGGCGCCGGCCAGCGGGACATTCCCACGACGCCCCCCCCC
Organism: Rousettus aegyptiacus; assembly: GCF_014176215.1. Lineage (NCBI taxonomy): Eukaryota > Metazoa > Chordata > Mammalia > Chiroptera > Pteropodidae > Rousettus > Rousettus aegyptiacus. The sequence continues at coordinate 157,812,357 of NW_023416307.1, forward strand.
CCCGCCGCCGTCCGCGCGGCAGGTGACCCGATGGCAGACGTCCGGCCAGCTCGCCGGCTGCTGGTCAGAAGGCAGGGCCTGGTGCCAGGTCACAGCCTCCGTTCACAAGCCAAGTTACTCTGGTACTTTGGCGTGTGAGTTTCCCTTCTTAGTCGAAGATGAAAATCAAAATCCCAGGTCAGCCTGTTGACCTGGCGGTCCCCTCTTGGGTCACATGTCGTATTCTGGGTAACTGCTGGACTCAGGAGCAGGAGACCGTGGCCGGCTTGGTGTTCGACTGTAAGGAGTGTCTGCGAAGGTGGGGGCGGGGGCCTCTGTGGTGGAGCACTCACTGGATCCTGTGTTCCATTTGCGGTCAGGGCAGTTGCCCTTGCCAGATGCTGTGACGTGCCTGGCAGAAATCACGGGGGGATGCTGAGCGGACCCCCCCCCCCGCTAATGTCCATGGCGTCAGAGTTCCCGTCCGCAAGCAACAGAGGCTGACTGGCCAGGTAAGGGGACGGAGCTCGTTACATTGAATGTTGGGGAACACGCGGATCTGTTGTGAAGGCCGGGTACCAGCTTCGACGCTCGCCCCTCGATCCCGCCGGCGGCTGGCGTGAGAATGGCCATGGCCCCGCTGAACCTTGGACGCGGCAGTCCGTGCTGCGCTGTTTCTCCACCGCGAACGTGCCTTTCTGTACTTACTGCTGCTGGGCCGGGGGGCGGCCGGCAGCCCTCGCCGCTCGCCTTCTGAGTCAGAAGCTCTCAGTCCGTGTCTGGCATGGGCGGGTCGTGTGCCTGTGGCAAGGGGGTTGGGAAAGCAGCTTCTTAGCACTTTCAGGGAGAAAGAGGAACTTATGCTCCATCCGCTCTGTAAACTAGAATTTCTCCAAACACAGTAAAAGGTCCTGAAGCTGGGCAGCTCAAGCAAACAGCCAGCACATGTGCCACGCCTGGTGGGTGGCACTCACGGCGCTGGCGCTTCTCCATCTGTCCCCAGGCGGGGCACAGCGGCTCACTCAGCACCGCGCTCAGCACCTCGGGCGCTCAGCACGCGGTCAGCACCTCGGGCGCTCAGCAGCGCGGTCAGCACCGCGGTCAGCACCGCGCTCAGCACCTCGGGCGCTCAGCACCACGGGCAGCACCACGGGCAGCACCGCGCTCAGCACCTCGGGCACTCAGCACCGTGGTCAGCACCTCACTCAGCACCTCGGGCGCTCAGCACCGTGGTCAGCACCGCGTTCAGCACCTCGGGCACCCAGCACCGCGGTCAGCACCATGCTCAGCACCTGGGGCGCTCAGCACCGGGGTCAGCGCCTCACTCAGCACCACGGGCAGCACCTCGGGCAGCACCTCTGTCAGCACCTCGAGAGGTCAGCACCGCGCTCAGCACCTCGGGCACTCAGCACCGTGGTCAGCACCTCACTCAGCACCTCGGGCGCTCAGCACCGTGGTCAGCACCGCGTTCAGCACCTCGGGCACCCAGCACCGCGGTCAGCACCATGCTCAGCACCTGGGGCGCTCAGCACCGGGGTCAGCGCCTCACTCAGCACCACGGGCAGCACCTCGGGCAGCACCTCTGTCAGCACCTCGAGAGGTCAGCACCGCGCTCAGCACCTCGGGCACTCAGCACCGTGGTCAGCACCGCGCTCAGCACCTGGGGCGCTCAGCACCGGGGTCAGCGCCTCACTCAGCACCTTGGGTGCTCAGCACCGCGCTCAGCAGCGCGGTCAGCACCTGGGGCACGAACAGAGCTTATGGAGAGAAAGTGACAGTCCTTAACGTTTTCCTAGACGAACGCTGTCATCCCTTCGAATGACAGTCACCTGTGTTCTTTTCCTATAGCCTTTCGGCAACGTAAAACTGGACAGTTTGTGTCTCCTTCTCTGCCGATGTCACAGTCTTTCCCCGACCTGAGTTCACAGGGCCTCGCCTTCCCTGCTGACCCCGAAACAGTTTTCAGAGAGGGTCTGACTTGAGTTGCGCTCATGCGGAAGAAAGCTGTGACGTGCCCCGGGACGGGGGTGTAGCCGTTGCCCAGCAATTGTCAGGTGGGCAGATGAGCGTCTCATCTTTCTTTTCCATGGTGCCGTTCTTGGAAAAACTCCTACTTAAAACTCTGAGTCTGCAGACTGATTTCCACAGCAATAAATGACTTAATAAGATAGGGAGTCAATTAGTAGATGCACAGTGTCCTAGGAAGAGTCCGGATTTGGGGGACAGGTAGGCTGAATTCTCTGCCAGCTGCTGCACAGACATTGGACCTTTGGCAGCTTTCTTGCTGACAGAGAACCTCACTTACGCATCGTAAAATGGAGGTAGTTGTGCCCATTTTGCAGGAATGTCGCCAGGATCGAATGAGATACTGAAGTGACAGGCACGTAGTAGGTGCTCAATAAATGGTATTTTATTTTTCTCGATAGAGCAGTAATTCATCAACAAAGAAATCAGTGGATGCCATCCATTTCTTCTTCGTGGGTGGAGAGCTTCCTGGTAGCTTCTTGGTGGGGCGAGGTTCCCAGGGATTAGGCTGATTTTATGCAACGGCTTGTGAACAGGAATAGAAACACTTCCATTCAGGCCCAGAATCCACTGTCGTGCCTCCCCACATGCTACCCACTGTCTCTAGAATATTCTTGCCCCACTTCTACACCTGGATGCCTGGCACATCCTGCAACATCTGGCTCAGGAGGCACCTCCTGCTCCGAGGGACCGTCTGGGACGGTTTGACTCGAGTCTGGGTTGGGCACCATGCCTTTCCGTGTGTGTTTCTGCCACAGCACCCGTCACAGTGCTCAGTGAGTCTGGCAACACCAGCCGCCTCTGCGGTGCCTGCATCTCTGCAAGCTGAAGGGATTCGTGTGGGCGCACCGTTGTCCAGACTGTGTGATCAGATCTGAGACCTTGGGCAAGTGTCCTACTCTAAGCTCCGATTTCCCCGGTAGTAAGATGAGGATTGAAACTGACCTCGCCGCCTCCTGCCAGAGTTTTGGGGACCAACTGTGACTGTGGCGTAACCTAACAGGGCCCTAGGAGCTTGCCCGGCATGTGTAGAAGACCAGGATTTGGCTAAGGACCAGGTTTTCGCTTAGCTTATGCTGTACGACTAGCTTTGACTGTGTTGGGTGGGGATTGCAAGCGAATAGGAGTTTAGCTATCTCTGGGGAAAAGGTAACCTGGAGAAACTGGGCCAGTTGTTGGAGGGAGAAGGAGACTAGGGAATTAGGAAGAATTCTAGAGACATTTCTTCTGTCTACCTGTGAATCCATCAGCAACAGTGACATTACTCAATGGTGAATTTTGAATTGAGATTCTGAGGTTTTATATGAGGGAGCAGGCTGGGCAGCCAGCGACTGCTGCTGCTGGCCTCAGGGCCGCCTTGGGCCACACGAAGCGTAGGCCCAGTGACAGGCAGGTAGCGTGATTTATGGGCGTCCATGTGATCTGTGTTGAAACCCGGCTCGGAGGTGTGTTATGGAGTACATCCACGCGCTGCCACTTCCGCTTAGACACTGGATACCCTTTCAGACCGTCCGGCAAATGACCAGGTGCCTTCTTGGATCGAGCCTTTCCTTCCTTCTTCATCTCTCACTGATTTATCCCAGGCAGGTTTGCAAATGAGCCTAAGTTATCTTAAGCACTCAGATTCCTCTAGTTCTATGTCCTTTGCACTGCCCCAACTTAATGCTTCTGTACGATCCTCGTCTTTACTCATGTTGGGGGCCCGCAGGCTGGTCTTGGGAATGATATCGGCTATTTAGATATGTATGTGAACTTAGATGATGGATGCTCGCATTTTAATCATGCCGGTCCTCGAACCGAATTCGGGAACAAGGGGCGCTGCTCCCCATTTGTGGGGTTCCTGAAACCACCTAGCAGGCAGGGGGGAATTTTGAAGTGACAAGTGACAGGTGATAGAGCTGGCTAGTTGTCACGCTTCCATGTGAAGGTCAGTCATGCCTGGAGGTGTCCAGTTCCAGCCCTAATGCATCTTTTCCCAGGGCACAGAGGACCGGCATCACTGTCATTTCATTTTCTCATTAAAAATCAAGTTGAGATAATTATAGGAGCAATTCTTAACCTATAAATATTTGTTTGGCAGTAAAATACACCACAGTCTTTTGCGTTTAAATCTATAAATCAGTAGACCAGATCTCCGGAGGCTAAACTGTAAATGTCTAAGACATTCAAATGAAATTTACTGTTATAAATACAAGCCTATTGAAGTAATGAGTTTCTCATCGGCAGAGCAAATAAATAAATAAATGGTTCCGACACAGAATCGACTGAAGCAAAACTTTATGGCCTCTCTCCAGCACCAGGCGGGACTCGGCGCCAGGCGGGACTGCAGACCCACGACGAGGGAGCGGCCCGTTAGGCTGGGGGCTCCCGGTCTTCCTCACCCCAAATTGCGATATTAGCAGAATTTGGAAATGATAGTGTATGGCCACAGATTTCAGTTGGGGACAGTCGCTTCCTGTTTGGGGATTATCCATACTACATGCCAAGCTTTAGAGAAAGAGAGATTTTAGCCCCATGTAAGGAAGGAATTCCTAATGGAGTGGCTCGTGGAAGGAACATGTTGCCTCCTGAAGTCATCAGCTTACCGTTATGATAATTGTTTCGTCACAGGCTCAGGGAACTGTGCGAGGATGTGGCAGAAGGGTTTTAGGTATTGAGTAGGGCCGGGCTAGGTGTACTGGCATTGCCGCTTATGCTCAGGAAAGATTTTAAGGCCATTAGTGACAATACCCCTTGAAAACGCATCACGAAGGCACCCTTATGGAGAGCCACAGACTCTGTGGGGTCCATGCTTCCTCCACCCTCAGCCTCAGAGATGGTCGCTGCTTCCTTAGCGGGGTGCCAGGTGAAGTCCCATAGTGAGAAAGCAACATGGGATCTTTAAACACTACAGCTAGAACATCACAAGCGCCCACGTGGCGAAAGTTCTGGAGAGGTCGCGGGTCCCCGGGGTCTCCGGAGGGGCGAGTCAGACCCTGAAAGCGGGGTGACCGAGGAAACGCCTGCTTTCTCCCCTTTCCTCAGCCTTTCTCCCGCACAGCCATAGGCTCAGCTCGCTGGGCTACCGGGTTAATGTTCTGCACTGTTTAAGTTGTTATTTTTTCTATATTCTGTCTCTTTTTGAACTCACTGCACGTAGAGTTGAATTTAGGTAAATGCACAGCTGGTAGGGTTCCTGGGTGAGGTCCTCCAAACTCGAGAGTTTGTGACATCTACTCTGTGGGTTTCCGGAGATCAAACGTAAGAAGTGGCTAATTAATCCTTTAGCTCGGACTTGGCAGTCGGAGGCTTAAACTGCAGACCACGTCCAGCCTGTCGTCTGTGCTTGTGAATGAAGGTTCCTGGGGACAGAGCCCCGCCCATCTGTGTGTACACTGTGGCGGCCTTCAAGCTGACGTGGCAGAGCAGTCATGAGCAATGGCCCCCCGAGGCTAAGACAGTCACTTCCTAGCCCTTTACAGGAAGCAGTTTGCTCTCCGCGCCTCTAGCCGTGTGTGTATACGTGTGCGTGTGTGTGCGTGTGTGTGAACACACATATACTAACCCACGTGTACATAAAATGGCATCCTCTGAGGAAGGAGTTTTCTACTGATTCTGGGAAATAAGCCCAAACATCTGACCCAGAAGATGATTAGTTCTTACTTTTCCACCCACTGAATTGAAGCAAAGAACTTCTATAAAAGCAATCCTTCAGACACTGCTTATCACGATATCAAAGCTGTCAATAAAAAAATCAACCCCCTTCTCTCGGGTGAGAAATTCTGCAGATGATTATGGGTTAAGAGAAAGATATTTATCTCATCCCTTGTTTCAAAAGCGGTCTTTCTTTGCCTGATTAGCTAGGGCAGAATTTAATTCTGTGTTGGAAGATTTTAGGTGAGATGAAAAGAAATGTTTGTTCAGAGGAGCGGGTAGGAGCTGTACCTACGTGCAGGCAGGCTGATATTAAACCTTGTGATTAAACTTAGTTCAAAATACTTTATTTTTTTAATGTGCCAAAAAAAGGCTTATATTTCTTCCGGCCTCCATTTCCGTGAATAGAGCTGAGTGAGATTTCCTAGCACAGTGCAGAGTTGCTTATCTCGAGGTGAGAAAAAAAAAGTGTCACTAGCTGATTCCTGCTGAGACATCATCTTTAGAAGGCCTAATGGTTAGCCGGCTAACTTAAGCACAGGGAAGGGGGAATTATTGCTGATTATAGGGCCGTTTCCACCCCTGATTTGGGTTCTTATTTGCTGGCTTTGGAGCACAGCCCGGGTGGGGGGGGGGCGGTGCTGGTTGTTTCTGTCCCTGTCCCATGTCACAGCTGGTGCGGGGACGTCTCCTTCCACACGGCGATAAGTCGGTTGCTATCCGTGGTCATATTTCCTAACTTAATTTGAATGCAGGCTTGGCATTCAGCATTTGTCATTTTCAAAAAGGCCGGGGAGAGACTGTGCATTCTATCGACCGGCCCCTTTCCAGACGAGGTGCTCGTTATCTCGGCTCTGACGCCAGCCCCCGGCTGGGATGCTGCCTCGCCCGAAGCCTCCGGCTCCCGGCCCGTGAGGTGAAGGAGACGAAGGAGCGGGCGGCCGAGCCCGGCGGCCTCGGCTTCCCACCTTCCGGGCGGTGCCGTCCAGGACCATCAGCTTTTCCTCTTCTTCAGACGCTGACGGCGTTCCGTGTGGAAAGCCGCAGAGCGGCAGGTGGCCCGCCCTCTGCTGCAGGCACCGTCACCCCCCTGTCCGCAGGCCGTGGCTCCCGGGCCCCCCCTGTCCGCAGGCCGTGGCTCCCGGCCCCCTCATCTCCCTTCGCCTGTCCTGAGTCTCGGAAGCCTTCCTGCTTCCGCCCCCTCCCCCGCCGCCGCCGTCCCTCTTGATTCCTGCGCTGTCCCCATCGCCCTCCCTCCCTGCCTGTCCCCCCCCTGCCCCCCCCCGCTGTCCTGCAGGTCGGTTTTGCGTCTCCCCGGGGCCACTGCGGCTCCGTCCTCTCTCGCAGCCCGAGGCCCTCGGGGACACGCCTTCCTGGCGCCGGTGGGCGGGATGCCGAGCGTCCTGAGGAGCCGTGGCGGTCGGGAGGTCGCGTGCCGTCCGCTGGGGCACGGGGAGCTTCGCGGCGAGACCGAGACCGGGGCGAGGGGGACGCTGCCGGGAGACCCAGCGGGCTTTCCTTCTCTGTCGGCCTGCGGCGACGTCAGCCACAGTGCGCGCCCTGGGGATGGACTCCGGGGACTGGGGCTGGGGCGACTGGGAGAAACAGCCCTGTCCGTGGAGAGGGCGCCCGCGGCTGCTGCGCGCTGTGTTCTTCCACACACGTCGGAGGAAGGCGCGCGCAGTCGTAAACGTCACGTCACGCGGCAGCCGAGGACGGCGAGGAGGCCGAGCCGCTTCCGGTCCCTCCCTCCCTCCCCTCCCTCCCCTCCCTCCCGTCACGTGGGCGGCCCTGGCGGGGGTGGGGCTCAGGCCACGCCCCCTCGGGATGTGGGTGGCCCTGGCGGAGGGCGGGGCTCTGGCCACGCCCCGTCACGTGGGCGGCCCTGGCGGAGGGCGGGGCTCTGGCCACGCCCCCTCGTGGGTCCGCCAAGTGGGATGGGCTCCGAGGCTTCGCGTTCGTGGACCGGCTGCCGATCAGAGTCACTTGGCGTGGGACCGCTCTGTTCACCCAGACGCTTTCGGCCCTTAATGCCTGTGATTCAGGTGCCGTCGAAGTGCGGTCGATGTGTTCTCAGGCAGCAGAGGTCACTTCCGGCGTCCGCAGTGGCAGCCTCCTGAATACGGTGACGTTTGAATGGCCCTCGCCGAACAGGCCAGGTCGGGAAGCCTGCGCAGCTCTTCCGGTCCTGGGGGCCGGTTCTCCTCGCTGGTCAGCTTGTCCTCTGGGCAGCGGCGTGGTCATGGCGCATGGTGCATCCTGGCAAGGTCTTCCTAAAAGTCTTGCGGAGATTCCGAATACTGAGCTGAATTTCAGTTTCTTCTGTTTGCTCACATTCCTGACCCCAGCATGCCCCAGGCTTACCTACGGTTCCCTCCGGATGAGGGAAAAGGGGGTTCAAAGGTCAAGGCAGTGCCCCCACTGCCCGCCTCCTTGAGACCGGCACACTTGGCCTTAGCAAAACCGTGAACCGGAATGAGGTGCGCCTGCCGCTCCCTTCACCTGGTCCCGCTGCAGTCCTGCGGAGTAACCGCGTCGCGTGGTTCTCGCGCCCTGCCTGAGGACGGATGCTTTTCAAGGGCAGCAAGCGAATGGTTAAAACAGTCTCTCATTTGCTCATCAGCTAAACATTCCAGAAATGCAAGCCTTTTCTGTTTTCTAGAGGCTGTTATTTTCTTCTTCCCTACTCCTGTTAAGTTTCTTTCACCTTAATGTTTACAGAAGCTGATAATCTCAGTTCCTGGGATGCTTTATGATCTTCAACGAAACAAATTTTTTTCTGTTTTTCGTTCACAGTGGGAATTTTTCTCTGCTGCAGGGACAGAAAAAACTAAATATTACATTAATAATAAAATAACTTGAAATCCTTGGGAGAAATGTACTAAGTAAAGTAGTGTCACGTTGTGTCAAAGGAGAAGTTAGTGCGAGAGTTAGGATAAGTCAAGGAATGGCATAAAGATGTACACAGGCAAACAAGAATAGAAAACAAGGAATAGTTTACAGACTGTAGGAGAAGGAAGTATGTGTCCTCCCTATCTAAATAGGAAAGAGAGCAAAGAACAGAAGATCCCCAAGCACACTGATTTTCACACTTGATGATATGCTAGACTCTGCTCTGAACACCGAAGCAGACAAATGCCGGCACACTGGGTCGGGGGAGCGGGGAGTCACGGAGCGGACTGAAAGGCAGTTTCCTGACTCCTCTTAAAAATCCGTTCAAAGAAGTTTTGGTTGGGGGAAGGCTAGAGAAACCCTCAGCCTTGGGAAGTCTTGCGAATGTGTCAGATGTGTGAATAGGACCCTTGTTCTGCTGTGTCCACAGCAGACTCTAGCTTTTGGGAGAAGCAGTCCGGGGCTAGTTCTAGAAGGGACAAGCTAGAGGGCCCAGCTCGTGCCCAGGTATCCTGTGGAGAATTAAGTCGACTGCAGTAGAAATTAGGGTATTTGCCAATCCAAGGCCAAGGATCAGGAGCAGGGGTCGGGTGCAGAGCCAGGGGTTTGGAGTTAGGTGCGAATAGTGGCCTAGCAAGAGGTGAGGAAAATGAGTCGAGAGATTTCTAGAAATTTCCTAGGGGATTTATGACTCACTTGTACTGGGTTCCTGCAGAGGCTGTGTGGTCCTTTGGAGTGTCTGAGTGGCTAAAAGAGACTAGTTCTTGTCACTGAAGTACATGCACCTAGTGACATGTTTAAATAGCCCAAATTAACTCTAAGGAGTAGGCTGGGGTCACTGTACAATTTGTCCATGTTGCCTTTTAGGAAACAGTGGTGACCTCGGCTGTTGAGAGAGGGAATGTTTCACTTGTCAGCCCAACTTCCATGTCTAGAAATTATTAAATCCAACTGTGCAATTGTTTGTCAAACGACCAGACTTATTTCTTTGAGAAAAATAACACTAAAATCAGTAGTGTGCTGTAAATAAATAACCACTGACTCCCCACCCCCCAAAGAGGCGCACATACATGCATGCACAAGTTTATTATACATTGTACAGTTATAAAGGACAAGTAGCACACAATTTACAATGAATAGTAAAAAAGACAGAGCCCTGCCTTGTGTCCACATGCTATGCTCGCCCCGATGGACGGGCGTAGTTGTGATGTGAACGTTGGTTGGTATTTTAGTTTCCAGTGATCAGTGATGTGAAGGTTAAGTGAGGACATTGCTGGAAATGTACTCTTGTGTCAATAATATTAGCACTTTCTTTGCTGAATCAGATAATGAGTTTCAAACACGGGCAGTATAGCTTTTTGTGCTATTCACAAGGTAATGACTAGATACAATAAACTTTCATGTTTAATCCGCATTATTAATAGTTTCACTATCAGCAAAACAATAAGTTAAGCCCTGATTGCATTTGCTCATTTCTGTGGCACAAATACTCTCACAGTGGTCAATTTCAAGGTATCAGTGTGAATTACTGAACGTGGAGTTGGGAAGAAAAGTTCATTAACACAGCATGAGACGGTAAATCCAGCATACATACAAAATACACTGCGTATCCTCAAGGGCATCATCAGACCTGCTGGCCGCAAACTCGAAGTTTCCCATGACCTCAGACCCACCAGAGCAGCTCACAAACCAGTACAGTTCTCTACTTGTGATTAGAGCTTTATTACAGCAATAGGTTACAAATTAGACCGAGCCCAAGGAAGAGAGGTATGAGGTGAGGTCGCATGGTGTCCAAGCACGGAGCTTCTGGTCGTCCCCTCCTTGTGGAATCCTGGACGGCATTACCGCCTCCTGGCTGTGATACGAGGCATTAGTCAACCCCCCTCATAGTTTCTAACAGGGAAGCTCAGCTGAGCCTTGATGTCCGGAGTTTTTAGTGAGGCTTGGCCACACACTGCTTTATTTTTTGACAAACGATCTGCCCTTTATATGGCATGAAGCTTATAACTCATCGTGTTGCCAGGATACGCCGTTAGATATCAAGCGTGCGTTCCTCATTGCAGCGTGTTGTGATCAGCACGTGGTCGTAACTCTGGGAGGTCGGGGTGCGCGCATGTCTCCCGTTCTCGCTTCTCTAGGACATCTGGCTGGTCCGTCGCCTTGGGACTCACGCTGTTGCCGGGCTTCGGGCCGCGTGGCCATGGTGACGGCCCCGTGCGGGAAACCCTCCTGTTCCTGCTGCGGACGCCCCTTCTGGAGTGTTCCTCGGCGCTGTCTCCTGCCGACTCAGAGACGCTGGTGCGTATCGATAGTCTGCAGACAGACTGTGCCTGACGGGGGCGTGAGAACCCACACGCACCCTTCCTTCCCTACTTGTTAAAATCGATGACAGTTCATCGGTCTATTATAGTCACTCTAGATTTGTATCGCTGCGTTTTCGTATTCTCTACATTTCCTTTTTTGAGCATCATTATTGGCTCGTGGCCTTTCACACTTTCAACTCGTCTCAATGAATTATTGTTATTTGCGCAAACAGACACAACGTCATCAGTGAGACCTCTAAATTTTCTCCTTCGTCCTCTGTAATTCTTGGTGCAGTCATTGCTTTTTGGAAACGGTGGATTTCTAAACTCATTGTAAGTCTGTTTTCCCCCAAGACGTGGGATCAGTCACCCTCCATCAAGTGCGGGTGCTGTCTCCGGGAGGAGGACCAGGGCTCAGAGGCCGAGGACCCGCGAGGCGGTAGGTGCGTCAGGGGGAGCTGCTTCGCCACACTCTGGACGGGGGCGGGACAGGAGACTCTCGTTTTGATAATCACGTGTTCAGACCCATCTTTCCAGTCTCACTCCTCGCTGCTGCCTGCTTTGCTCACACCGGGAGCTTTATCAGCTGCTAACACTTTTGCCCTCTTTGAAGTCTGACTCCTTTCCACCTGCCACTTTTCATCTCCCTGAGAAGCGATTGTAGCTGTGCCCTTGCTGGGGCGGGCTTAGCCCTTTATTCTTTATTTAATCTTATTATTATTATCATCATCATCATCATCATCCAGTTCCTGTACTTTACACCCCGTGACTGTTTGGTAATTACCAGTTTATGCTTCTTCATCCCTTCGCCCTTTTCACCCGGCCTGCCAAGCCCCGCCCTCCGGCTCTCACCAGTTTGTTCTCTGTATCTGTGAGTCGTTTTAGTTTAGTTCGTTCTTTTCTTTTGTTCCTTTATTCCTAAACCCTGGTTGCTAGAGTAGCTCAAGTGAGCTTCTGCATTTTGTAGCCGAAGGTCTTGACGCCCACAAGTTTATTCGCTAAGGAGAAATCTAACGAGTCCGACAGACGGACTAGAGGCCGAGAATTACTGACATCTGCGAGTGGAAAAGAGTCTGAGGGATAAAACTGAAGCCGAGAGCTCGACCGGGACGCAAGTCCAAGGAGGATCCGACGTGGATCCGCTGACCAGTTCTCGTCTTGTGCTGTGAGAAAGGATCCAAGGGCAAGACAGTCAACAAGCAGGAAGGAGCAGGGCTTAGGAACGCGAACGCCCGCACTTCAGAGGGAGGTGCCGGCAAGCCGGCGGGGCGGGCGCTGGGGGTGTCTGAAGACGGGCTCTTGTTCTTCTGGGGGCAAGGCCTGGAGACAGGGCACCGGCGCAGCCTTCTCACCTCCCAGCAGGGAGGGAGCTCAGCTTCCCTCATTTCCTTCCTCATTTCCTCATGTACCGGACTTGTCCTGGTGTCAGGTGCATGATGGGAGCCGTAGTATTTGCGATGCAGATGACATTGTAATGATATTATAATTAGCCAAAGGTCAGTCAGGTCTCGGGAAAGATGGTATCGAAGCTGGAAAGGACTGGTTTTGGCTTGTTTTCCCTTTGCTGGAGCTAAAACAGAGAGAGAGAGAGAGCTGAACAAAGGACAAAAGAAAAACTCGGAGCCTTATCCTGGAGGGGAGAGGACGTCCCTCAGCTATCCAGCCAGCCTCAAAGTGAACAAAATTCTATTTATAGTTGTGTTTAAAAAAAGAGTAAGGGAGGGCTTTCTAATGGTGTGACACTACAGAAAAAAAAGAGGAAAAGCTAGACTAACAGAGAAAAGAGGAAAAGCTGTCAGGGCATATTTATTTTGGACCTGAATAAGTCGAACATTCATGGAGAAGAAAGCTGAAACCCGCAGGGAACACCTCATTTTCACTGAATTTAAAATTATCCCGGATGTACAAATTACGTCCATGGGTACAAAGAGATGGCTGGGCTATTGTCAGTGATCTTTGAGGAGTCATGAGACACAAGAGAGGCACTAAAATGGGAGAGATTCATCCCTGGTTCTCATTTTTCTAAAAATTGAAAGACGATCGATCAGCATGACACTGGTGGCGGGCGAGACGGTGGAAAATGTAATTCTAGGAACAGCTCGTTCGTGCTCGGGAAATGGGGCACGAGGGTCTGGCACGGGCTCACCGACGAGTGGCCGCGACAGAAGAGCCTGCGACCCTCTGCTTCCTTCGGCAGAGTTACGGATGTCTGTTATGGCGGACGCTGGCCACTCGCACCTCGGCAGGGTGTTCGGCGCCCTTCGTGACATTCTTACGAGTAAGAAGGAGAGAAAGGGGCGGGTTGATGGCGAAAAGCAGGCGGACGTGTCACAGGGTGAACACCGTGCCCGTGGGTGTTGATGTGCGAATCGATATCTGTTGGAATAATTCGTCGAAAGAGGGAAAGAAACGCTTCTCTTAGGGCCGGAAAGAGGACACAGCCCGGCGCTCCTCGGGCCGCTCATCCCGCTGCCGGGGCGTCTGCGGCGCCGGAAACAGTCTGTATCGATGCCCCCGCCCGGTCCGCGCTGGCCGCACCGTTCCTGAGTGTGGCTAGTCCAACGGGGGCACCGAACTGATCGTATTTTTAGTTATTCTAAATTAAAATAGCCACAAGCGGCTAAGTGGATACTGTATTAGTGAAGTACATACGAAAAAAATTTCCGTATGTGTTTTTAGTGAAATACATAAAAAAATATATATATACATATACACATATGTACATATATACACACATATATATACACACACACACACACATATATGTCTTTTTGTGTGTACAGCATAGTGGTTAGACATTTACATCAATTAGAAGCGACCCTCCCAGCTAGTCCAGCGCCCACCTGGCACCATGCGTGATCATCACCATGCTGTCGCCTACGTTCCCTACCGTCACTTTACACCCCCGCGACTGTTTCGTAGCTACTGGTTTGTACTTCACCCCTTCACCTTCCACCCAGCTCCCCAGCCCCACCTCCCAGCCGACAACCGTCAGCTTGTTCCTTGCGTCTATGAGTCTGTTTCTGCTTGTTTGTTTGTATCGTTCTTTGGGTTGTACTTATAAATGAGATCACATGGTATTTGTCTTTCTCTGTCTGACTTAGTTTACTCAGCATACCTTCCAGGTCCATCCATGTTGTTGCAAATGGTAAGATTTTATTCTTTTTTATAGCCGAATAATTTGCATTTTAGATGTGCACCCCATCTATGGATGGGCACGTAGCTTGGCTGTTGTAAATCATGCTGCAGTGAACACAGGGGTGCAGCTGTCTTTTCTAATTAGCGTTTTGCATTTCTTTGGATGAATACCCAGGAGTGGGATCGCCGGGTCATACGGTAGTTCTGTAATTTTTTTGGAAGCTGTTTTCCATAGTGGCTGCACCGACTTGCCTCCTTAACCATAGTGCGAGAAGGTTCTCTTTTCTCCACACTCTCTCTAACGGTCATTGTTTGTCGATTTATTGATGATGGCCATTCCGACATGTGTGAGGTGGTAGCTCATTGTGGTTTTAATTTGATGATTAGTGACAGTGAGCATCTTTTTATATGTCTACTGGCCATCTATATGCCTTATTTGGAGAAATGTCTATTCAGGTCCTATGCCTAATTTTAAATTGGATTGCTAGGGTTTTTTTTTTTTTTTTTTTTTTTTGGTATTAAGTCGTGTGAGTTCTTTTTAAAAATTTTTCTTTATTTTATTTTTAAAGTTTTAACTTAAAATTTTTTTTTATATTAGTATCAGGTATACAGCACATGGTTAGACGTTTCTATAATTCCTGGAGTGACCCCCCCAATTACTCTAGACCCATCTGGCACTGCACACAGCCATCATGGTCATATCGACTATATTCCCTGTGCTGTGCTCTGCATCCTCGAGACTGTTCTGTAACTACTAATTTGTACTTCTCCATCCCGTCACACGAAGTCTATATTTTTACCAAGAGGTATTTAAAGATTCGTCTTATAGGATCACAGGAGGGTTTTGCCAAGAGGATCCTCAAGTATTTTACATCTGTTTACAGATGAGAAAAATGAGGCCAAAAGGAATTAAGTGATTTCTTCAGAATCACTCAGTTATCAACTGAACAGGAACTCAAACTAAGGTTCTTTGAATCTCATTGCATTTCTCATATGTGCCATGTTATGGAAAATATCCTCTTATAAGGATATAAGTACGTATTAGATATTGTTTTCTGGAATTTTCCTTGAATGAATCATTAAATTCTTCTGTTACATTTTAAATGTGAATGAAATAAAAATGTGAATGAATGACCCGACTTCAAACCTTCAAGTCCCTTCTTCATTCTCTGATTTTTTTTTTCATATTACTCTATTCTCGTTTCATGTTTACATTAGTTTATTTTTTCGAGGAAAGCGAGACAAGGCTGGAAGTGATGATACTCAGAATCCCAAAGAGAACCTAGGAGAACATGCCTGTGCCTTGTTGAGAGTGGGGGGAGGGGGCGGGGGGGCGGTTCCGTTGAGTCAGGCGGATGGAATTCTCATGGGCCCATCCCCCAGGCAGCCGGATTTGTCTTGACATGTTTGAATATCAAAGGTGGACGCAGCGAAGGTTCAAGACACGGACCCTGCTGCCAAGGCGCATGCATGTGCTCCGTTCTGTATGTTGAACAAAACTCGGACCTGTCCCAGACTCTTCGTGGAACAAGATCTACTTTGGCATAGTAGGATGGTTAGAAAGGCATAACTATTTCCAGATCCTAACATTTTCTCAGGGAATTTTCACGATAATATCATGAGTCAGATATTACTGTTTCTCAGTGTTGATAAAGAAATTGAAACTCAGAGACCTAGTGAATCTTGCTCAATTTAGAGAGGCTAATAGGATAATCCAGGCCGCCTGATTCCCGGTCCAAACCTCTATCTGCTAAACCACCTCTTTGTTCCCAAAGCAAAAAAGAGAACCAAGAAAACACATTTCAGAAAACGTGAGAATGAAGCTGCTCTCAGCTCCCTACTCACTTATTTATAATTTCTTGAGTATTAATTAGCATGCACCATAATTTCAATTTCTCCCCAGAGATAATTTGTTATTTGGTCAAGGTGGCCTTTTCCTTTATATTTATTTTACTCTGCAACCCTTCTTATGTTTGAAAGATGGGAAAGGGAGGACCATGGCTCTGTTGACCTTGGGCTTAGCTAATGTTCCGCAGGTAGGCTTCGACTTTTCCTATAAGGTAAGAAAGAATCATTGTAGAAAAACCAGAAAGTATAAATAAAAATTTAAAAAATAAAATATAATCCATAATTCCTCTGGTTACAAAGAATCACAATTTCCAACTTACTTTATTTATGGATAAAATTGAAGACTGGAGCCATACCATATACGGTTCCATAAAATGCTGTGAATATGTCATGTCAGCAAATATAGAAAAAAAGCAATAAAATATGTTCCTTTTAATGACAGGAGCAGCTTCCACTGTGTCATAAGTAAGGCTTTCTTTTGTTCCTCCAGCATTTGTTGGCTGTTCACAAGCTTTGTTTTATACAAAATCCCAAATACTTTTCTTCCGTTTTTGCAATCCTGTGTCCCTGACCTTATTTGCCTTCCAAGTAGTGGCAATTGGGACTTGTGAGTTTGTAACTGCCATCTCACTAGGCTTCTTGATAGAAATTGCTGGAATTGTCCAGTGAGAAGTAAATAGTTGAGTAGCACTTATTTTCAGCTTGACACCCTAAGTGAAGACACCGGAGAAGAAGTGATTAAAGGACAGACGAAGAGGCTCTGAGTGAAAAGCGAGGGTCACTGCCTTGTTGCTTTTCATATAAAAAAAAAAGGGAATAAAAAGGAAAGAAACTCAGGGACAAAGTGTAAATGAGTTTGACTTGCTCGCCCTTTGAGGAATTTGGGATTCGAGCACTGAATCTTAAATACCTTCGGAGAATCACCGAGTTTAGAATTTAATAGATCAAGCTGGGATATAAGAAAATAAAAAACCAAAAGCTTCCTTGTACGTCCATGTAGTAATAGATGTATTTTTTGAAAATTTCAGGTTATTTATGGGACAACTTTGCAGGAAACCAACTACACATGTTGGAGGTTGGAAACTGCTCATTCCGAGCAAAGGAGAAACGCAAACCCAGGGGAATAATCCGTGTTCCAGTGTTTCCACGAGACACTTAGGAGAGGTGGGCCCCGACGCCGGGCGTCGAATGATGCAGTAAGTCGCTTCGTGATGTGACTGACACATTGTACGAGCAGCCAGGGGTGCCGGGTCGATCCCTGGCCTGGGTTAGCTTTCTGTGTCTCAGAACCTTTGTCTACGTATTGGGGCCAGTGTCGACCCTGGCCCGATATGTCCTCTAGACACTGTGGGAACCAAGTGACATCGTGGGTTTGGAGACACCTTGGAGAGGACCGAGCTCTGCAGATTAGGGGCTCGTGAGAAGTAACCGCAACTTTCATTTACTTGTGTTGAGTCGGGTGCCTGGTTTCCTTGTTCCCAGAATGCAAGTTTTAAGCATCAGATCTGCTTCCCGTGACATTGCCATGCCCTGGAAGACCTGCCGGCTCCGACAGCCGATCCGCCCAGAGTTAGGTGTTATTCGTTTACGAGATAGTTTCAGGCCTAGAAAATTAGCATCGAGGCAATGAGGCTAAAATATAAGACCATTTCATTCTAAAATTAGACTCAAACATGGAAAGAATATAATTAGCAAAAACAAAAACCAGCAAGGAAACACATAAACCACCTGCTTCCCTCGTCCAAGGACTGGCTTGTTTCTCCCCACAGAAAAGGCTGTTTTAAATAAGCGGAAGGGGTTTTGGAGAGGCGGGAGTTACTCTGTTTTGTGAACTGAACTCTTGCTGTCTCTCCCTCCCTGTGTGAGTGTGTATGCGTGTGCGTGTGTGCGCCCTTGCACACGCATGTGTGATTCACGTGGACAAATAGTTCAGTGATGCTTTCGACTTCCGAAATTCTCGAAAGCTGTATTATTTGTCAGACTCAAGGTTTGCTAGTCAGCTGCTCTCTGAAATACTGCTGTGTCACGGAATTTCAGCTAAGAAGTTCAAGCTCCCCACCTCCGTGCTTCGTACCTGAGGTTACTCCAGACCCGCGGGCGCGGCTTGGGGGGTTTAACTCACCGCAGGTCGCGTCGGCCTCTAAGTCGGCTGCTTGCGGCATCTGTAAAATGTGTGATGCTATACGACACAAGGCATGGCTTTGGTCCACGGGTGCCGTGGGCGGCGTGGCCAGCGTGGCCAGCACATCGGGGACGCTGAGACCGTGTGAACACTGAGATGTCATCTTTGGTAAAACCGGGCCATCCTTGCGTCTTTCCTTAACGGGGGAAATGACACTCTGTACTCAGGCACTTCCATCGCCTGGGAGTCCGCGTCCGCTTCCCGCTGCGTTTGTCCCAGGGCTGGGTCTGCGCAGACCGGGGAGGTGAGGGGCGACGGCATCAAAGCCTCTGTTCTGCCGCTCCGAGCTCTACGTGTCTCCCCTCCACCCCCCCCCGCCCCCTCCCGGCCCCAGCGGTTTTCTCTTTGTTCTTTGGTGATATCCGTCCTAGATCCAAAGGTTCGGCGGCGGACCGGCTCATCGTGATTTTAGGGCTACGGTGCCTCGATTTACATGCGGAATGTCTCCCAGCCCCTACCTCAGAAATGAGCTTAGAAACCATTTTACTGAGAATCAGCAGATGAGGAAGGATCTGGGGGAAGTCCACTCAGCATCTTTTGATATTAGCTTTCAGAGAAGGAAGAGCTTTCCATCTGCCTGTCCTCTGCTGTGTAGGACATTTCGTAGGTGTCCATGTGCCAGAAGTCTCCTGGGAATTTAGAGAAGGCAAGTACATGTTCATTGCTCATGGCTTCGCCCTTCAGGGAGGTGTTGCATCTGCGGGGTAGCTTTCAGTGGCTTGTGCCCACCCTTCTCCCCCAAGTCAAGGTCACGATGGCCTTTGTTCCTGACCCCAATGTGGGGATGGCAGTAAATCTCCATCATCCTGTATAGGGACGAAGTGGTTTTCTCTTTTTTTTTAAGTATTAAATCTTTTAAACCTTTTTTAGTGTTGACCACCTCTTTTGGCATTATTAATTTTAAAATCTTCTCCTTTTTTAATCTGTCTTTCTCTTTCTTTTTCTTTCTTTCTTTCTTTCTTTCTTTCTTTCTTTCTTCCTTCCTTCCTTCCTTCCTTCCTTCCTTCCTTCCTTCCTTCCTTTTCTTCCTTCCTTCCTGTTTATTTATTTTTATTATGGCGACATTGGTTAATGAAATCCAGTAAGTTTCGGGTGTACGATTCAGCAGTGAGGCAGATATAATTTGCATTGTGTGTTCACAGCCCATAGTTAGATTTCTTTCTGTCACCACATGTGTGACCCCTTTTATCTCAGCTAAAATCCTCTTTTTAATCAGTTTCATGAAACGCACCTTCTCAATCAGTGATGAGAATCAGAAGGAAATAAGTGGCTCTGGGGTCAGAAGAGAAGTCATAACCTTTAATGCGGATTGGCATTCGGTTAATATTCGACCGACTGACAAGCTGCCTCAGTTGGGCTCCCGTGGGGCTCAGCAGGCCCCAGCAGAGCCTCGACAGTGACTCGGGTTCACCGGAGAATGCTTGTAGTGTGAAGGCGCAGACGGCCTGACTTTTGTGGGTGGTGGGGCGGAGAGGAAGGGGAGAGATCTGGGGTTCACCGCTGCGCGTTCTCCAGCTGCTTCTGCTCCTGCTGGCGACAGCCCAGTCGTCCCGTTTTCCTCCGCGCCCCAAGTTTAGCCTCTTCTTACCCGAAGTGACTCCAGACTCAAGAGCAGTTTTACTACAGGTCTCGTTAACCTTTATGTTGGTCGCTGAAGGTCACATATAAAGCGCGGCAGGATCAAGGAGGAGAATTGTAAATTGAAAAGAGACACCAGAAGGTTCCGAAGACCGCCGGGCACCTTCCGATGCCCTGCGACAGTTTCTTCTCAGCTTCTTAGTAGCCGTTGGCCGTTCGATCTCTTCTCGACGCGCGCTAACTCCTCTGTTGGAAGGGACCAGGCACGCGAGCTCACGGGAAGGTGTAAATGAACGACGGGGAGTGTAACCTGCTACCCGGCCGCCCTTCACGTGTGCGCACGGACGAACGTGTGGAAAGGACGTTCGCGGTCCTAGCGATGTCCTAGCGATGTCCTAGCGATGTCCTAGCGATGTCCGTGCCGCCCCAGCCACCTCGTGCGCGCGTCCTGTTCAAGCGCCGTTTGGAAGTTTCCTTGAATCGCTGACAGAGGCTAAAGCGAGTTCGAACCAGAGTCGCTCGAAGAACAGATCTGTTTGCCTCACTTCAGAAATGAAGGCTGGAGGGAGGGGCGACAGCCGCGTGGGCCCCTGCAGCAGGGCCGCTGTTTTCCTCTTCGCGGACGTCTTCTCGCCTCTTGCCTACGCGCACCCGTAGTTTCTGTAACTGCCCACCGCGCTGGAGGGGCCCACTTTCCCCTTGATGTCGTTATAACAAAAACAACAGGAAAACCTCCAAGCTCTCCAAGATTTCTCGCAAGTACATTTTAATAAATGATAACCTAGGGCGGTACATTCCAAATATTTTTGACCATGACCCACACTAAGAAGTATATTTTATATTCTTGGCACATAGACACAGATGTACACACACACACACACACACACAAACACACACACACACACAATTACGTAGAAATAAAGGTTTCATGAGACAGTTCTTACCCTCACAGGGCATGGTGCACTCTGATATCTTCTATTCCTTTTTTTTCCATTTCATCTTATTTTCTTTCTTATCAAATTTGTTAAAAAAAACGAAGCTGCTGACTTTGGCCAGACAAGAGACTGTCATCCCTCCATGTGGCTTAAAGATGGCCGTTCCAGCCTCGGTGCGCCACGGTTTAGTTCCCTGTTGCTGGGCATCTGGGTGATTTTCAGAAGTCGTTTTTCCCTCTTCTGCCTTTCCTGTCTTTCTTTCCTTTCCTTTCCTCATCACAAAACATGCTGCACCAAGCAGCTCACGTAGTTAGTAGTTTGCTTTCGATGAATTATTCCCAAGAATGGAATTACTTGGCCAAAGATTTAAAAAATGTTCTTTATATCTTCACTTTAATCGAGAATAATGTACTCTGACAGAGGGCCCAATACCCAGCTGTGGCATGCCAGGCAGATCTGATGGGTCAGCAGGAGACAGGCGGGCGTTAGGGAAGTCCGTATTTACAGGGAGCCACTCAGCACCTACCAAGGGCTCGGCAGGACGGCGTCGTGGCTCGGCAGGGTGGCGTCGTGGGGCCAGGCTCAGGGTCGGAGCCCGGACGTTCTGTGCCAGCCGCACCTCGGTCCTGTGACGCCCGGTGTCAGCTCCCTCGCCGGGCTGTCGTGAGCAGTCAGTAGGACAGTACCTCGCTGCAAAATATCCTTGTTTATTATTATTGCTGCTTTTCATAGGGCTAGCTCTGCTCTCAGCTCTCCGAAGGAAGATTCTGTTCTCAATCCACTGGCTGGGGCCTCAGCAGATTCCTCTTAAGTGCTGGCTTCAGTAGAAACTAGGTGGCCTTGTCCAGAGAGGGGCTGAAAATCTGTCAAATAGTAGCTCCTGGACAGCTTGTCCCATGTCTACAGAACGAGGGTGACCACAACTCGGAATTTAGTGACGCCAGAGGCTCTGGCTTCTGCTACTTGTCCCCAAAGCTCCTTTTGGCCCTCTGGGGTATTGAGCTGAAGAGCCGGAGGATGACATTGAAGAGATAATAGGACAAGACAATAGGAAACCCTCAAAGCCCTCTAGATAATTTGGTCCTTCCTTTCTGAGTGGGTTGGAGTGACTTCAGGATTTTTTCCTTTCTCATATTTTTGCCTTTGTTCTAAAACCATTATGGAAAAATATAGTTTACCCAATGGTGTAGCTTTATAGTTAAGATTCTAACAGGGCCCAAGTTACCCAGGGCGAATCCTAATTTATTTCCCCTCCTGCAGTTACTGGAGGCTTCTTAGGCAGGTGTGACATCCACAGTTAATTGAAAAGTAGATCTTCTTGCTTCCAATCAGGGAACCCTCGTTGGGAGGACAAATTAATTTTACAAGTTCAAGTGGATCCGCTTCCGACTTCCAGGCTGGCTGGCTCGTAGATCTCCCAGCTCCTCCTTCTCCAGCTCCAGCCCGTTAGTTGCTCGTTACTGATTCGTTAGTGACTTTACTCTCTGTTCGCACTGGAAAAATGGAGAAAGTTGGAATTTCCTATTTGTTGAGTCATTCTGATAAAAAAGGTAGCTACAGGAGAGTTTTAGGGTACAGAGAATACTCGGCGAGATGCCGCGATGATGGCTGCGTGCGCGCTTGTCCAGACTTACAGGATGCGCAACGCCAGCCGTGAACCGTCATGTCAGGTGTGGCCTTTGGCCGGGTGTGACGTGTCAGCCGAGGTTCACCGCTTGTGACTGCTCCGGCGCTCAGGTGCGGGGTGCTGAGGACGGGGCCGGCTGCGCACGCGCAGGGGAGGGGCCGTGTGGGAAACACGTGCGTGTTCATCTCCACTTTGCTGGGAACCTAAAGCTGTTCTTTAAAAGTTTTATAAAGGTTATTGTAGCAGAGAGTGGAACCATTACCTGAAATGAGGCGTCTGTGGTTATCACCCGAAGGACAAGTGTAACGATTACAGGAAATGATGATGGCAAGCTGCCTGGCTCAGCGCCTGGTCACAGTGCTGGTCTCAGCTCCCCGCTGGAAAAAAAAAGAATATGGCCGCTGCAAACAGAGGCGTCTGCATTTCTCCTTCCTCATGCCTGAGGCCAAGCTTCCGTCTGGGCTCCCAGCGGCACCGTCCATCAGAGTCAAGGCATCCGAACTCATCGTTTTCTCTTGGTTTAGCGATGTCCTAGAGAAATTTTCCTAAGGAGATTTATCCGAGGAGATTCACTAGAGTCTTGTTTGTCGCAGTGGAAAGTCTGTCAGCAGAGGAATGCATACAGGAAACGTGACCTATCCGTGTGCAGGGTCACTGTCCAACCGTCGAGTGACGAGTCTGTGTATGTAACGGGAACAGATCTCCAAAACATCGAGTGACAATCTCGTTACCAAATTACGGAACTAGTAAATACAACACACTAAAATTTACAATTGTATCATTGTGAATAATAATATTCTTGAGTGAGGATACAAATATATGTCTGTAAGATATAAAAATGGTTCATAAAGACATAAATTAAGTTCACGATATAGATTTCTCTGGGAAGCGGGGCTAGCAGGACAAAATGAGGGCGAAACGGAGGGTTCTGTAATTTTATCTGTGTTGCTTTCTTTCTTTTTAATGAAAAAGGACTCGTAGTCTCCCAAACAGACGCTCGGATGAAGAGGCAGATATCGCAGTAACATAAAGACTCCTGGCGGCCTTGATCAGTGCCCCCAGGTCTGCCAGGGTTAGCGCTTCGCAGACGTCTGGGCTCAGAAACCTAAGAATGGTTTCCGATGCCCTCCGGCTTTATTACCCGCGTCGGCCTTTCATCCGGTGTGTCCCTTCTTCTGGAATGCACCGCGGATGTGGAGCTCTTCCTACGTTTTAAATACTATTACTTTAATTTGCAAATATCAGCTGTGTCACTCAGGCTCCCTGCGAGAAACAGGGCACACTTAAGTTCTGTGGTTAAGAAAAGTGTTACAAAGGGACACTTCCTATACGTGTGAGCACGGGAAAGCAACGAGGGCTGGTATAGGCTGTTAACCGGAGAATCATACTTCACAGCACCCTCAGACAGGAAAGGTTAAAGGGGGAAGGTATTCTAGAGAAAGGGGGGAGCAACTGAGCATCCCCCAGAGTGCCCCTGGGAGAGGACACAGCGGCCAGCTGTTTGCGACTCCGCTCGCGTTGCTGCATCCCTCCGTGACCCCAGTCACCTGGGTGGGGAGCCGAGGCAGGTGCATTGCGCAGGCGCGCGGGTCAGCAGCTGGGCCCTGCGCAGGGCGCAGAGGTTGGGGAGCGCGTCGGGGGGCTGCGTGGAAACGGCCGGCCCAGCACGCTCACCTCTCACGTCCAGACTTCTGGAAACGTGGATGTAGGTGTGTAGACAAAAACATCAGTTAACCAAAGCGCATCGTGCCCTCGGGCGATCTCTGTGTTGTCCTGAAAACAAAATCCCGTGCGGGATCTGCAGGGTCTGTGTCTGCTTTGCCAGATTTTCTAAGCGCCAGCGGCGGGTTCTTACGCGGCTGTGGCCGTGTGCCCCCGAGCAGGGCGCGGGCTGTCTGTCCTGCACAGTGGACGTAACCAGAGCGGTTTTTCTCATGATCGGATTAAATAATTTATGTTCAGCTCCTAGCACAGAGCCTGACGCGTAATAGGTTTTCCCATTAAATAGTAGGGTTTATTCTCCATTGTGATGAAAGTTATTCTCCAAGCCTATCCAATTCTCCAGGTCGCGTTTTAGCAATAATAATAATAATAATAATAATAACAACAATAATAAACACCTTTCTACATCCTGAGTCCTGCAGCCCTACCCACCTGCATGGTGCTCCTTTCAGAAGCCAAATCCAAGACCGTGTGGTTATAGAGCGCCTTAGCCGCGTCTCACAGTGTGTGCAAGACGCACATCTGTCTACGCACATAGAGCGGCTTTTTGAGGGCAGACAAAATCTTTTTTTTTTTTAAATTCTTAGAAGTGCTTCTTGATCTTCCCTCTCCTCCTCCCGCCCTCCCTCTCTTCCTTCCTTCTTTCTTTCTTTCCTCTCTCCCTCCTTCCCCTCTTCTCTCCACCTCTTCTCCTCCGCATCTACCAAGCTGCAGTCACTTACTGAGGACCTGCCGGGTCCTGTGCTACTGCTGCAGGGACACACAGGTGGAGGGACCTGGACTCCTCCACAGAGCCTCAGGCGGAGTCGGGGAGGCAGGGCACACGCGAGCGCGTTAGCGAGAGTCCTCGCGCGTCCACGCGTAATGCTCCACGCCATGGAGAACACAGCGAGCGCGCTTAGAAAATCAGAGCCGAAGGCTCGTGTTTATACCAAAGGAAGGCAAGCTTTGGTGAACAGGCAAGAGCTTAGCAAACGCGCTATTGGCGGATGACCAGGACTAAGAGGAGAGGAGACCCTCGCCGCCGGCCGAGAGGGGAGGGGCGGCGAGGGCGGGGAAGGCCGGACGGAGCCGGGACTGTGTGGAGCGTCCGCGACATCCAAGGAGCTCGTATCCCGGCCCGGGCTCCTCGAAGGCCTCTGGCAGCCGCCCCTTTTCCCGGCTCCCGGGCAAACTTCTTCCAGGGTCTGGCCGTTTCTAACGGGACATGCCGATGTCCCTGGGACGGTGCTCATCTCTCAGACTCAAGTTCGGGGTGATGAGTTGCGCCTGTGGAAGTCTCTGTAGGGGTTCGGCCAGGTGAAGGAGCGTAGCCCGGGAATTATTATATACAACTATGGCATTTTAAGTAAAACCTACATTTTCCACCTCTCTCTGAAAAAAGATCTGCATCAGAGTCTATGGATCCAAAAGGCTGGGAGGGGCTCACGGCCGTGTGCTGCAAGTGAACACGATAATTACAGGTAGGAAATCACTAATTAGCTCCCCCTACCAAACGAAAACAGAGCGGAGGAGGAAACCAGAGGTACTTGACTCTGCTAGATACGCGTTCTGCGAACTTCTCAAATTATGGCGTAGCATATCCAACATCAAGTGTGCATGCGGCCGTGGAGGAAGAGCGGGCACTGCCGTTGCCCACCTCTTGTTAAGCAATTTTTTAGATAACGCCCGTTCGTGGTATTAGTAGCTGACGTCTCTGGATGATCTAATATGCGCGGGCCACTGTTAGGTGCTTTACTCAAGTGAAAATACGACTTCAGGTGGAAGTCCGCTGAGGGAGGGGAGGGGGCGAAGAACAGAGCCACGATTCTGAGGAATGTGGCCCTAACGAGGAGGGCAGGGGTCAGCAGGAGGAGTGGCCGGCGGGGCTGGCGTGAGACGTCCGTTCCTTCCCCTTTCGCCTGGGCAGATACAGGCACAGGGGGCTGGCGACCCAGCAGTCAGGACAGGGGTTTTGTGCCAGCTCTCTGGCTTCTGGGGCGCTGCACCCCCTCTAGCCAATTGCCAGTACCATTCCCTGGAGTCAGGAAAGCGTGGCCCTGGGAACCCCCGGTGGACTTCCTGGAGGAGGCTGCAGGGCGAGGCTAGGTTGCGTCTCAGAGCCCCGAATCAGAGTGAGGTCAGAGAGAGGTCGTCTTCGTTCTCGTTTCCACGTTGCCTCCTTGCTGGCCGAGTGTTCAAACCTCAGAAGGTTCTCGATAAGTAACAGCAACGAAAGCGTTTATAAGGCTCCTGTCCTGTGCCAGAGGCTGAGCTAAGGTTTCACACACACTGCCGTATTTCGTCTGCACCGCGGTGCTCTGAAGTGTAGGAAACTGCTGTCTCCATTTTAAAGATGAAGAAATTTGAGCCCAGAGAAGCGAAGTTCCTTCCCCAAGATTATGTTGCTGTGAAATCGACTTTGGTCCTTGGCTGCGAGGGGCGAGGGGGCGGGGCCCGGGTTGTCAGTTTCCGTCCATCCTCTGGGCCGGAAGCAGATTCTACGCCAGTCCCTGTGGACCGGGCCGGGACCAGGCAGACTCGGGGCTTCTCTTAGGCTGGCTCGTGACTCCCGGGGTCTAGGCTCGATTTTGTTTTTTGCCAAGGACCTGTGTGGCCGAAGTCTGCTTCACCATCACCAACGTGTTAAAAAAAAAAAATCTATTTTCTGGGTTTCTAGTACATCAGATGTGAAGTGAATGCTGCAAATCTGCTTAATGAGTCTTGAATGTGAATGGTGCTTCGGCGTATTTAAGACAAATTGCAATTGTCAGGAATTCCTTCGTGGCTTCCGCTGTAGGCAGTGGACGGAGGGAAGTTAACTCTGTGCATCTCTGGCAGTTTAAATCCTCCCAATTTTTTTTCCCTTTTGATGTGAAACCATGAAGGATGAGTTTTCTGCAGAATGCTTCCTGATGGATGGAGAAAATATTCTGCGTATGGTAAAATCCTGTGCAAACGTGCAGCTAACATGTTTATGCCATTGCTGGGCAAAGAGGAGCTGCGCACAAAGACATGGAGGTGTTTGGCACAGAAAAACGGTGTGCGCGTCGGGCCCCGAGAGCCTTCCGAGGAGACAGCTTTGTTGTCTTTGAAAGCCGTTAGTCACTGCCACGCGAAGCCGATTTCTGGTGTCCGGAGACAGAAGGGTCACAGGAAACACGCCGGAGCGCCCTGTCCGAAGCGAGAGACGGGAATGAAACGCAAACGCCGGCGGAGCGAACGCGGGACGTCTCGGGCTCTCGCATGAAGACCCACGACGTGTGCGCGTCCCTGTCCAGACCCGGGACGGCGGCTTCGAGGCAGGTGCGCTGCTCGGGGCTCGGCGCCCCGCCGGCTCCGGCGCCGCTCCGAGGACACGTGGCCTGGGCACCTGCGGGGCGATGCCGCGGCCCCCCCTGACGCGCGCCCCGGGCCGACGAGACACTGGGGGGCTCCGCGCTGCCCCGGGGGGGGGGTGGGACAGGCGCTGTCTCGGCCCCGAGGGCGCGGGAGGCGACCGGGCAGAGGCCCTGCGCAAGGCCGGGGGGCGCGGCCGCCGTTTCTGACAGACGTTGGGGGGCTGGGGGGGGTCAGATCAAGCAAGCCTGGCAGGGTGTGTTCCGAGTGAGCCCCGAGGATCCCCGGGCGCGTCCCCCCTGCGCGTGCCCTGGCCCTTGGCTGCTGCGGGTCTGGTGGGTCGCGGGAGCCAGAGCTTGGGTCGAGGACAGCCGGACCGAGGAGACGCGGACGGCGCCCCTCCAAGGGAGCGTAGGGATTTCGGGTAGATGCGGTATGTTCTCCTGGAGGGGCCATTCTACTGGGAGATTTGGGGTGAAAAATCACCTTTTTGATAGTAAAAGGAATAACGCAAATGTGTTGTGAATTGGAAGGCAAAAATCACGTGACTTTTTAAAATAAAACCAGAGATTTGAAGGAAATAATAAGCTTGCAGTTGGTGAATTCAGGCCCTTTCCTCTACTCCCGCCCCTGAGTACGCGGAAACTCTACTTGTAAGGACCCTGGCTGGGCATTTTTGAGCAGTTAGATACATTTTGTGGCGAACTCATGAGAAATAAAGCTCTTTTTGTGGTTTAAACTGGACGTTTTAAGTTGAAATTTGAGGTTGAGAATTGCCAGTCTACAGGGTGAATCTGTCACACAGGCCAAATGTAATCAGTAGACAAGTTTCGTTTGATCCACACTGACTCAATTTTTTTCAATTTCTTGCTAGCATTTATAGATCCAATAGATGGATTTCGTCAGGCCGTGATCCAGTTTGTTATAAAGAACAGAAAGGAAGACCCCGCATCCCTGGGCATGGTCTCTCTGGGCAGTGTCTGGGCGGCTCCCCGCAAACAGCCTGCTCCCGGCTCACCCCGCTGGTCACCAGACACTCCCATCTGTGACCAGTTCTTCGGCTGAGATGCCTCTCGGGGTTTTCCTGTGGCCACATCTCTACAGGATTCATCTCTCCCCCTCGTTTCAGCCACGCGCGCTCCTGAGAGCATGGCCGTCGGGGCGGTCTGTCAGAAGATTTCGATTCCCTTGCACCCTGAGGCCTAGTCCTCACTCAGTCACTTCCGATGGCTTCGGCTTACTCACACTGCGGTGTGCAGTCGCTGTGCGAAGACAGCCTATCCGGTGCCTGCTGCCTCGGGAGAGACCTACGAAAACTGCCTGCTGCCTCCTACCATGCATTCTGGGGCCAGGCGAGGGTAACTCTCCAAGCTGTCTCATTTTAAAACTTAGTGTGAAAGAGGCATGTGTCCTACGGCCACGCCACCCTGAACAAGCCGGACCTAATTTGATCTCCGAAGCTAAGCAGGGCTGGGCCTGGTTAGGACTTGGATGGGAGACCCCTGAGGAAGACCAGGTGCTGTAGGCATTTAAAAAAAAAAAAAAACAAAGAGAGAGGCTTGTGCGGGTTTTGGAGCGGAAGAGGAAGCACAGAAAGCTCCGTCGCTCGTCAGTGCTGGGCTTGGAGGACGACCTTGGATGGCATGGGGGGCTTGGGCCGCAGTCTCAGCTCTTTACGCGCCATGTCCTCAGGCACGGTGACGACCAAGCTGACCATGTCCGGCTGCCTCCTGCCGTTGGGAAGGTGGCGCCTCCCTGTTCCATCCCCGAGAAGCCCAAGCGTCATGATATAACTGGGCCAGTGAGAAGACCTTCGCAGAGTCGCTCGTCAGACATCGTGTTCCCGTGAACGCCTAAGTCGGCGGGCTCCGTTTAGGGGATTCTCTTTGCATTGTGCCCAGTACCGCCGCCGATGTAGTTAGTTGTATTTCCTGATGGTGACGTGGTTTCTATCTTTTAAAGACCGAAGAGAAAATTCAATGATAAGAAAATGTATCTTTTCTGGCTGAGTAGGGCCTTATAATGATAAAAGAGTATCTTGCTATTCCTTATTCAGTGAACACCAGAGTTGTCTACCACCAGCCTGAATGAGAAATAATAAAGTTATATAAAAGCGTGTTTGGTTTTTATAGGCTTGGAGGTCATGGGAACTCAACTTTATATTCATTATTTGCTAGCATCATTTTTCTTTCCTGCATTGTGAATTTCCGAGGGTCTTTTTCCTTTTAGGCATTCAGGAATATAGATGTGTTTTGTATCGATCTGCTTACTTACTTGGCGTAACGGCGTCTTATCGCAGGCAGGCTGCTGGTGGCGTCTCGTTTTACTGTTTCTAAAAGTTTCAGTGGTTCTCGTCGGTGGTGAAAAACATCAGTGTTTCTCCTTGAACAGTTCTGAACGAGTCATTTGATGTTTTCTGGCTTCGCTCTTAAATCTTGCGTGGTGTCGATTATAAAGAAAAGAGACATTACAGATTCTGTCATCAATCTCATTCTTCAGAGCTTTCAAAAGAAAACTTCGAAAGGCACATTTTCTGCAGCTGAGGCGGCGTCTGGCGTTTGCATTCATAGAGATGGCTCGCACGGCAAACCTTTTCAACGAGGAGGCTGAACGCCATTTGTTCTGTTACCTGTGGTATCCCAAGGTCAGAATTTTTAAAGCCATTTTAAAGTTGGAAACCTAGAATTTAGGACCCACGAATATACTATAGCCTGTACAAAATCATTTCTTTTTAAACTTGGTAAGTCTTCTTTGAAGGAGCCAAGGAAATCGTTGAGCCTTCTATTTTAGATAGATTTGTCCTACATAAGTATGTTCAAATGACATTGTCAGTAACAAAGAATTATTCTAGACTCTCATATTTAGAAATACCTTAGTTATGATCAGTACCCCAACTAAGATTTGCTTTTCCTTTTATGATGCCGCTGCCAGTTGGTCATAAGGTCCTGTGTTTCTTAAAGTGTGTTCCTCAGAGTGGGCTTCAGTGGCAAAATCAGTGTCAGCGTGGTTTGGAGTCACTGACATCCTTTGAGCGTAGTTCTCTATTCCATTCACGGTGGTTGGTCTCCTAAGTGCTCAGGTGACTGAAGGACCGCGGAGAGCAGGATCATCACC
Organism: Rousettus aegyptiacus; assembly: GCF_014176215.1. Taxonomy (NCBI): domain Eukaryota; kingdom Metazoa; phylum Chordata; class Mammalia; order Chiroptera; family Pteropodidae; genus Rousettus; species Rousettus aegyptiacus. The sequence continues at coordinate 157,842,651 of NW_023416307.1, forward strand.
TCCTGAGCTAAAGGTGTTTGTTATGTGCTCAACAAACAGCCTTTTGACTTTACTATTCACGCTTTTGCTGACGCCGTTCATGAGAACAGGCTGGCGCCCGTTCATGACTGGGGCGATCACATAACTTATCATCTAAACCGAGATGATGCTTTATATACCTGAAAGTTATGTAATTATATTAACCAATGCCACCCCAATAAACTTAATTTTAAAAAGTAAAAAATAAACTGAGATACTTTAGAGAGTGAATGGGGTGCTATTAGTAATTGTGCTGGACAAAAGGCATAATTGAGATTGTGCTGGCTACATGGGGACATAAGGTCACCTTGTGTTTGATGAATGTGCCTCGCTTTCAAAGCCTGGCTACATCCTAACCTCTCCATAATGACTTTTTTTGTTTCCTCAATTGGAAGCCATTTTTTCCTCACGGAAATCCCTCTTTTATTAAAAGTATCATTTTTTACCTTGTCTTAATAGTTCCTTAGGGAAGCCCCATTAGGCTCTAAGTTCATAAGGACATGATCTCTACTTACACCCCTTTCTGTCTCCCTGGCCCAGTCATGTTACTCTGTCTGTCATCATAAGCACTAATAAATAGTTTCGAATGAGCGAGCGAATGAATGGATGAATAAATGAGCCCAATACCAAAAATCTGATAACCTTCTCAACTGTTATCTTTTTTCCTCTCTTAAAATAAATGGTTTACACTCAATCTATTTCACTATCCACGTCCCTCGTAAACCTCGCTTCTTCAGGCAATTTTGACTCTTGCTCATTTATTTTCTATATGCAGATCTTTGATTTCTTGAATCTGTTTCTTCTTCATACCCACTGTAAAAATCTAGATCCAGGGCCTTGTGGTATTTATTATTCCTGGATTTTTGCCACAGCCTCCTAGCTAGTTATCTTGTTTTGATTTTTTTAAATTCTTATTTTGGACATATATCAACCCAATCTACTTAAAGTAGAAGTTCAGTACTCCTTCCTGATTTTAGAACTAAGAATCCTTTTCTATAGCCCATAGGCTAAAATTCAAAGTTCTTCAACTGACATTTAAGGCCCTTCATTAACTGGGCGTAATTTGTAGATTCACCCTTGCCTCGTGAAGTTTTGATTCCTTCCCTTTAGAATTCTTACTCCTTGTCACCTGATTCCTTTGTCTAAAAAGCAGAGCTCAGATACGGTTCTTTGAACTGTGTTAGGTTTTCCAGCTACGTCCCTTGCAGGTTTCTCTTCCATGCTCTGCGTTCCATCCGCCACCAAGCTGGCCACTTCTCAGACCGATTCAGCATCTCTGCCTTCGCACGTGATGTTTATCCCGCCGGGACTCTTCTCCCTGTCACGGCTGGCATGTTCCTCCTGATTCTTTCAGATTTACATGATCATCGCCCTCTTTACAATCTTTTCCTTACCCTTCCTGACTCCCCAGGTGCCACCAGACGCTTGTCCTCTGTGCTTCTGTTTGCAGAGCTCGAGTACAATATGTATCACCGTGAATTATTGGCTAGTCTGCCTCTCTTTCAGATTGAGAGTTTCTCGAGGCCAAGGACATAGTTTAATTTATTTGTATCTCTTGGACCCAAAAGTGATTAATATGTAATAAGTTCTCAACAAATATTAATTGAAAGGGAGATCAAAGTGGCTATCATTTATTGGATACTTGCCATGTGATGATAGGTATTGCCTTGTTTAGTTTCATTTAATTCAGTCCTTGTAACCACCTTCTGAGATAGGCATTCTTAATGTCACCATTTTACAGGTGAGGCCATTTAGAAGCTCAGAAGGTGAAGTAACTTACCCAAGGACAGACAACTACATGATAGAACTAGGAGCAGAAATTGGGCTGCCAAGTTGCAGGGCTCATACTTCTAAATACCGCGCGTATTTATTAATTTCTGTCTCTATACATTGGCTTGTTTGTGGAAGAACTTCTTCCTCATTTTTTTTCTCTTTGATCAAATCTGTTTTATAGTTGAAGGGCAAGGCCATCATCTCATTCCTGCCCATTCCTTCTGTGACTGCATCAGCCTTTCCTTTTGCACGCACTTATTTGGTTCATATGTCGTTCACAAAGTTCAGTACTTTTAGCGTGAGTGGCTTGACTTGTGTCATATTTCTGACCCATTTCTTGAATCTCTGGACTCGGATTGTGTTCTCTGTTTACATAACACTCCACCCCTGCACCCTCCATATGTGTACACTTATTACAGTTCCAGACACGTAAGAGTACTTTGATGCAATGTGTGTATCCTTGGCTGAACACAGTGTGCAGTTGGTTCTTTCGTTACTTTTCCCTCTACGAATCTCTGTAAGATCGAAGGCAGTCTAAGAGTTCACGGAATTAACCTGTTTAGACTCACACTTGTCAGATTCTCTTCACTAAGGACGGGGTTAAGTATTTTCAACAAAGAAGACACGTAAAGGAAAATGGGCCTGACACACAAACAATGATGCCACCAATCATGGAGACGCTCTGCTTGAAAGGGTCCTTTGAAGCCGTGTCATTCCTCACCCTCTGACAACAGGAGAGGAAACCAAGGGGGTCCTGCGTGGCTACGTGCCGTGCTCCCCAGTCCCCAGCCAGCCCCGCGGGTCCCATGCACCTTGTACTGTGCCGATGGGGATGGCGAGTGAACATGCAGAGGGTCACGGGCAAGAGCTCTGCATGTCAGAGGGTTCCAGTGGCTCCACGCGGGGAAGCTTTGTAGATGCCACAGGGCGTCAGAGGAGACTGTGGCAGTGAGCTAGGGAGCAGGACGAGCAGCCAAGCAACCCTGGAGAGGACTAAGAATTGATGTTGATAGTCGTTCTGTACGATACACTGGGCCACATGGACACAGCTGGCCAAAATGCCGGCGGGGCTTTTCCAGCATCTTCCTTTACTCTCTGCTGACTTGGCCTTCGGGGAGAAGAGCTGATAAGTGCATGACGAAGTGACTAGACGTATTGCATGTGTCCTTTAAGGGGTCCAAAAGTTACTTAAGAGTCTCCTGAGATGTTTCCTTCTTTAAAAAAAATTACGTGCTCAAAAAATATAGTCAAAATAAATTTGGAGCATCCTGAATAACGAAATGTGTTCTGAAGTATGCTGTGATGCTTATGTCCTTGTGAACAAATGACGGTCCCAAGCAAAGGCCTCCTATGGAGCCATTATTACCAGTCAATATGCCACATGAATTGGTCCAGCCAAGGAATTGGTCCAGCTGAGCTGCCAAGTGAGGCAGAATTATTTTTTTTTCTTTTAGGTTCTGGTGCATGCTGTTTAATTTCAATAAAAATGAATTTTTGTTCAGATGACAGAGGGCTATTATCCTATTTGAGGTTCTTTTAAAGGTTGTTTTTGTCAACAGCATAACACATAACTAAACAATGGTTTAAATTAGTATTCAATTTTAACATAAAAAAGAAAAGAATTCTGAAGGAAGACAAAGGCCAAAGCAGAAAGCTGTGATGACTTTTTAAGGGGGCATTCGATCCCCTGAGCAGCTCCTGTCTCCCCGCCCCCCACCCCCGCCCCGCCATGTGGGCGCACGTACGTCTGCAGGAGCATACACACAGCTGTCAGGAAACATAACCAATCTACTATTTATCGAGCAATTATGTTCAAGGCATTAAACTACATTTATGAGAGATAAAAGAGGCTTATCGTCTTTAGGGAGGATACTACATTAACTTAAATTACATATTATTCACTCATTTATTCATTTAAAAAATATTAACAGAGCACCTGCTACGGCCAGGTGCCGTGTGGCGATGGGGGTACACGGTGAGCAGAATGACGTGCGGTTACTGGGCTTGTGGCGGGGAGACAGTCTCGAATCGAACGATCGCATAGGCAAGTGTGTAACTGCTGAAATGGTGCCCGAAAGAGCAGGGCTCCCTAAGTTCAAGTGACAAAGGAACCTGTCCAAGGTGGCGGTCGTAGTCAGGGCATTAAGGGGCTTTGGAGCTGAAATCGAAGGACTACTACAAGGTGACATCTTAAGGCGTGTATCTGAAGGAAGCTACTAACAGATTATCACGTGATCGAGAGGTTAAGAAAACGAGATTTGGGCCGGGAAAGTCAGACTTCGGTAGGAGAAGGTGGCTGAGTTTTGAGGGATGAGTTATGAATTTCATAGGTTTCAGAGCCTTTTAGAATCTCTGGTACATCAGTTAATGACCAATCTGTTATTCTTCCTTTGTTCTGCAATTTAGTTTTTCATCAATGATCTACTTATTTATTCATAAAGCCCTGCGGTTCCGGAGGCTCCATGCTGGAGAGGCGCTGGGGGAATACAGACAGAGAGGGGTAAAAGCTCGCCTTCCAGGGGGTGAGACAGACTCAGAACAGTGTCCTGTATTTTTCCCGTCCCATCCATGCGCTTTTCAGTTGCTTGTTCCGTGTTATTCTGGTAGACCAGCTAGCTTTCCTCATTTGCCAAGTGGCCTTCTTTGTCTTGTTTCTGGATAAATGGTTTTATAAGGCAGAGTTAGACGTTCTGGAACGTTGCCAACAGTCCTGAGTTGTGCCGTAATTGATTACTAATCACAGTGGCAATATTAAATTTCAGGGAAAATTCCTCTCCTCGTATCTCTGTCCAATGTTAAAGAGCTGGTGGGTGTTCAGGTGGGTGGGGATCTGGCCGGGACAGCCAATGTGGAGACCCGTCCTTGTCAAACTCTCTTCAGGAAGGGGCTGCGTGCAGTGAAGGCAGAAATAAGTTTCTGTGTGTCGGGCTCTGTCCTAGGTGCTGGGGATACAACCATGAGAAAGCACACAGACACCTGCCGTCACGGAAGCTATGTTTCAGTTGGGAGATTGAAAGTCAATAAGATGGATAAGTGAGCTAGAGAATATGCTAGTGATAAATTTCATAGGACAATAAAGGAAGAGAAAAGAGGGAAGCGACAGGAACGTGGTGACATTGGCGGCGCTTGCTTTAAGACCCAAGGGACATGAGGATGCTCAATGCGTTTTGTCCTTCACAAAGCATTTGTTAAATGAGCAAACATGCCCGCAGTGTGAAGTGAGGTTTCCCGGGTGGGTCAGGCAGGGAAAGGAGTACAGAATATTATTTTCGCCTGTTTCCTGAGGTCAAAGATCAGTTTCTTGGTGTGGTGAAAAGTGGATTGGCCCTACCTGAGTATGGGGAGCGGAAGAAATAGTTGGGAGGAGGGGCGGCCTGGCACAGGGAGGGGAGGAGTGGAGGAAGCAAGTTACAGCTGTTCAGACGGAATGCTCGACCAGCATGGAATTGCGGGGCCACCCAGAACCCCAAACTGTGTCTCCCCGGCTTCTCAGCCCTCCACCTGTCATCGCCCTTCTGTGTCAGATGGCGCTTCTGCTCGGGGAATTTATATTAGACCTTCTTAGGGCAAAATAGGTTTGTGCATTTTTTTCTGTCTAATCAATCTCCTTATCATTAATTTCCTTTCAAAAACTTTTTCGGGCTGTTAACAAAAATAAATTATCAGTGATTGCTAGTAACGGTTGATTTGTTGGGGATTATCACTGAAGTAGAAAATGCAATTTAGAATCTCATTACGATTATTATTCCATTTCATTCACTAAATATGGCGACCTTCTAATTTAGAAATTTAAGATGCTTATTAGATAAGCGTTAACATGGTACTGCTATAATCGTAATGGTCTTTTGCCTACATGATATTTTGTTTTATTGCCGTAGGAGGATGCGGTCGGGGGTGATGAGCATGGCTTTCACTGTCTTCTACGAAGCCAGACATTAAAGACGCTTAAAAAACTGTGAAACTGTCGCTCTTCTCAGTATTTTAGCTTTTGGAAAAATTTAGTTTATATCACAGAATATTTTATTGGTTTATGATTCTTATTTTTAAGTGAGCTCATAAAGTTTAAATTCTTCTCAATTTTAATTTCTAATACAGTAAATATCAATAGATTAACTCTGGACGAAAGCTTTTGGGATTCCTCAGCAATTTTTAAGAGTCCTCAAACCCACAGGTCTGAGAGCTATTGGTTAGCGGTCGAGAGTGTGGACACTGGCGACAGACCGGCTTCCTGTTTCCGGCACGTGACCTGGCGCGAGGCACGCACGTGACCCCGCGTGAATCACGTGACCCTGTACGAGGCACGCGCCCGCACAGCGCCAGCCACTTCGCCTGCAGAACGAGAGTTGCGTTACCTGTGTCGCAGGTCCGCTTCCAGGGGCAGCTGAAAACCAGGCGCGGGGAGAGCAGCGCAGGGCCCGTCGTCGGCCCGCAGTCACTGCCGGGCGTCCTCATGCCACGTCCGGAGGCCGAGGGGCTCAGGTGCAGTGCGCATCTCGAGGTCACACAGTCCGTGCTGGGGCTTGCCCTGTGAGTCTCACGACCCCAAGCCGGGTCTCCAGTAACTTCATCGGCCATTGCTTCAAGGTGCTCAGGGCAGTAGAATTACCACCTTATGTTTTCCTTTGAGACTCAGAGGGGGGAAAAAAAAGGTTTTCCCTGTTAAATGCCGCTGTAAGTTAAAATGGTCACAACCCTTCTTCACGCTGTTGTGACCGTGTGACAGCCGCAGTGCGCTGACCACCTTCAGTCCGATTCGCGTCAGTGCCGTCCGGCAGATCGAGCGATTTTGTCTGTTCCACAGATGAGGAATTCTGGGCCTCGGGGAAGGTGCACTGACTTGGCTGACGTTTTACGACAGTCGGGCACGAGGTGCCAGGCCTTCTGACCCCCCGCGTTGGGCCGCGCAGCCGTTCAGCACTGCGAACAGCGTCCCATCGAACTCCTTCCTTTCGCCGGGGAGAGCGAGTCCCGGGGCGGCGAAGCGCCTTCCCTCGGGCGCACTGTGCCCAGCAGGTGGAGAAGCAGCTACGAGAGTAAATGCGATTTAGCAAAACGTGTGTTTCTTTCCTTTAGGTTTTGGGTCACGTGGATGATAATTCCATTTTCTTCTGGTCCTAGATCGTATAAACTCTGTGGGCTGTTGTTCTAGTGTCTAAAATATCGTGGTTTGGATGATGCTCCCTTTGCCTCTCCAGCGCGGTGGTCTGATGGCCCCGTGCTTGCGGGTGAAGATCTCCTCGTGCCGTGGGGCTTGTTGGAGGCAGTTGGCGTTAACTCGCACCACGGGGCACTCTGATGGCCTCACGGTGCTGAGCTTTACCTCGGGCATTTTCAAATCTTAATGTTAAACACACTCTGACCAGGGGGTCCGTGTATTCGTTCATTAATTTTCTGGGAGGAGAAGGAAGAAAGGAATAATTGGTTCCAATATTGACCCGTTGGGGCATCATCCATTTTGTGTGTGAAGGATGTATCATGTAACATCCAAAAAACAATATTTTGTCCCTTTTTGGGCTTTGTATTAACACGGCTCCATGTCTCCTGTCTGCAGTTCTTTAGTCACAAAGAAATTTTCTAGAAAGACAGAGGAGAACCGAGGGCCTCAAGTCTCCTTGGTGCCATTGCTTTTCCCATCCGTTGCCGTATGACGTGAGCCCTCTCCAGGGAGGGCTGAGGGAAGAGGAGGAGCGTGGGAAGACTGGGCGACCCGGAGAACACGCTTTGTTTTACTCATGGTTCCCAGGACTTCAAGACGGTGCAGCTCTTCACACAGGGCTGGCCGCCGTTCATCAAGACGAGTGAGCAGCTCTTGTGGGCTATTAAGTGGAGGCCTCTTTGAGTAGGTGGGCGTACATGTTTGTTCGTTTAACGTGAGTTTGAGCACTGCATGGGGAAAGGGCGGAGAAAGACCCCCGAGGGTAACAGCCCTCAGCCTCAACTCTGTTGTCTAAGCTCTGGCCCCTGAATTTGCATTTTCTACTCGCAAAGCCAAGAGCCTGAGCTTCTCACACGCAGCCCCTGTAGAAAGCATCGTTTCAGGTGTGACTCTGTGGGGTCTCGCGGAGCAGCCAAAGCAGTTCACTAAGTTACTGTTTCCAGCCACGTATGTTTTCCGCCGACTCGGAGTTCTGGTACACGTTACATTTCTATAATTTAGTGCCCCAAGAATCACATTTCAGCTCCCCCTATTCAATGGTACCCCAGTTCCCTGAGGAGCTGGTCTGCCCCTAATCCGTGGCTGAGTCTGTGATATAGTGATGGATCGTCTATATTAAATATGTGGAGTAGATAGGCAAATGCCTATTTCCTGAATGAAGCAGTCAAAATACATAATGTGAAACTTGTATTTCATCAACTTGTAGCCACTTGAGGATTTAAGACGATCTGTTTAACACCTACCCTGTTATGTTGAAAACCAAGAAAGATGTAGAATTGCATTTCTGGAGGAAAAAAGTTCTCGTCTCGTCTTTAAACAAGATAACCATACACTATGTTTTCCCAAACTCTAGGGATAATAACGATAATCCTTTGCTATTGCAAGGTACAAAGCACATGAACAGAAGTGATTTGCCGGTCTCTGGAACAGCCTTGTAAGTTGTACAGGCAAGGTGACCATAGTCCCATTTATAGTAGGGGTGCTAAGGGAACTCGAGAGAGGCTCTCTGCACCAAAGGTTACGCATTGTCTAAGTGCCGAAGCCTAGGAGACGTCCGTGTGTTCTGTCCCTCAGTCCAACGCTTTGTCTACTTTGTCACCTCTCCTTGCTTCTGGAAAAGATTCACCTCTTAGCAGCCAAGCAGCTGAGGCATGTGCTCGCTGTCCTGCGGTTCTGTGCCTGGAAGCATTCGGTCATATGCAGATTCTCCGCAGCAGAGCTGAGTGGTTTCCTCTGAGAAGACATCATTCCATTGGCTGCTATGACCACTGAGTGGACAGTCACTTCCAGGCAGGTCAGAACCATGAGCGGGTCCTCACCAGTCTTTGGCAAATCACAACATTTCTCAAGACACCTGTTCCTGCTTCACCTCCTGAGAGAGCCTTGCCTTTGTTGCTGCTTGTGTTTCCTTAGACTTTATTAGCTGAATGACTAAGAGCATGAAGTCAGGACTAGTGAATTTTCCCAAGTTCTTGGAATGATTCCCAATATTCCCAAAGGAGGTGGTGTGGGGCCACACACCCAACAGATTCACGGTTACTCCCCCAAAGCACACCCGTTTACGAAGTCTGTTTCCTCCACAAAGTCCTTTCTCTTTTTGAATTAGAATGGTTATCTCGCTAAAAGATGCTCATACTTTCCATAAAAATCAAAACAAACTGTACAGAACAAAGAAGAAGGCCAGAAGTCAGAGTCCTACCGCATGTGGTGACGCCCTGTGAAGTCCATTTCTCACCTCGTTTTTTTTTTTTTTTTTGGAATGGCTCTGTGCCAAAGATGATGTCATACTTGTTTATATGTCTTCTCTCTCCTCTAGAGCATAAACTCTCTTGTAAGAGAGAGAGATGGTGTCACATAGTTTTTATATAGTGTCTAACGAGGTATTGCATATTTGGTAGGCTTTAAAGAATACTTTGGAAAGCACAGCAGTTATAGATGCAAGTTCTCCTTTAGGACTCTAATCTCGTGCTCTTCTCAGAGCAGATTGCAAATGGAAGATCGTATCGGCAGAAGGTGGGGGCGATGAGCGGCAGGCGCGTGGGTTTCTCTTTGCCTCTCCCGGGTGTGTCGCAGTCACGCTGGGACGCGGTGCCTGGCGCCCTGGTGCTGGGCTCTGGTCTGCCGACGCGTCTCCATGAGCCTAATGGAACTTCTCACCATGGGCACGGAGCAGTGGCAATCAGCCTCTGGGGCTTGATTGCTGAACTTCTGGTGCCTTCAGATTCCAGTGGTTTTTAGTAATGTGTGTCTTGGCGAAAGGACAGGGCTCAGATGTCATGCGTAGAGGGAAGGTGGCCTGCCTGTGAGGTTTCAATTACAGTTGTAATAACAAGTCCATTTGGGATCTCTTCATTAAAAGTGAGGCCTTAGAGCAAAGCCGCGCCCCAGCAGGGGGCCCGGATTCAGCCCCCTGGTCTGTGCACGGTCATCCACGGGGCACACTCCCATCCGGCAGAAGAGCCTGGCTAGACCCAGGGGACATCTGGGTATCTTCTAAATAAACTTAGCAATCTGCCTGGAGGAGGAACTTTTCAATATACGGGCCCCTGCTGGGCGGTGTGAGCTGTTCTGGGCATTTGTCTGCTAGACACTTATTACACAGAAAAAGAGTTCAAATAGACATGGATGCTATTATCTACAATAGCCTGACGCAGCCTGTTCCGGCCACCCGAGGGCGGCTTCTCCCCAGTGAAATCAGGCCCCTCTCCCCAGACGGAATGTAGAGCTTCATCTTTTGAAGCTCTATTTATTAATAGTTCATAGAGCTAATATTGCACAATTAAAATGTGAGCAACCGAGTTGGCTATTAAAGAGTATTAATCATTTAAAAATAGACATCTCATACCAGTCCCTTTCATTCCACGCCGGCGACCCTCGCCTCAGACCTCTGGAGGTTGCCAGAGTAAATTTGCTGGGAATTTAAAATTTTAAGTTAATTCTATTAATTTTCATTCTTTAAAACATTTTTATTTATTTTTTTATTTTAAAATGATTTTAGACGTAAACAAGTTGCAAAACTAGTGTAAGGCCTTCCTGTACATGCATTCCCGGATTCCCCGAGTGTTAGTATTTTTCTATATTTGCTTTATCATTATCTATCTCCGTGCAATATTCCTGCTTGTCTGAACATTGCAGGCACGACCTCCTTCAGGAGGATTTCAGACAAAGAGAAAAATATACTCTTATACTTTATAGTCATCGTGTTGAATGCTTTTTCTAGATGTTCAATAAATAATAATAATAAAAAAATGCTACCAACACTATTATCAGTTAACATTCACCAAGTAAATCATGGGCCAGGTATGACCTTGACATGTTTTATCAATGAGGGTTCTGCAAGAAAACGGCCAAATTTATCTGTAAAGTAAGAGGAAATGAATAAGTTGATAGCCGAGGTTATCATTCCCAGAGGCTTGAATCACCACTGTATTGAACTACGTGCCGGCACCGGGCTGAACGATTAAAGTGTGTCGCCTCGCCCGGGCCTCTCATGGGGCAGGCATCATCACCCCCATTCTCCAGACGGGCAGACGAGGTAAGACAATTTGATAACTTGCTCAAGGTCACCAGCTAGTACATGGAAGAGTCTGGATTTGAGTCCAGTTAATGTGGCTTTTGAGTCTAGATTCTTAACATCTATGTTATACTTCTCTGAGCCTTGGAGAAATCTGAATACATGACCCCTGCTTTACAAAATCAGTGCTGTAATAATCCTTGAGCTAGGAAGCCTTCAAAGTCAAGTGCAAACATATGTTTCAGGACATACTTATGCTTATTCCCATTATAATATGTGTTATGTGTGTGTGCTTGATGTTGAATCTATGCCTTACTTTGTTCTTCCTTCCTATACCATTATTTTTTGGTACTTAGTTAGAATTTAACGCGCATCAGAAAATGAGTGAAGACCTGGGTTTTGCCCAATGTTTTAGATCTTGCCTTGGGTTTTGAAGCAGGACATTTGGTTGTGCTGAACTCAATTAAAAAATGGGTTAAAGTACCAGCATAGGCCCTTTTATTTGTCAATTATACCTCAATACAAATAATTTAAAAAGGTCTAGAAAGTCTGAATTTGGGGAGAGATTTGGACAAAGACAAGCCAGAAGGTCTACCTCGCCGCCACCTTGCCTGAGACTCGCGGGGAAGTGAAAAGCCGCCGACGTGACCCTCGTGGGTCACAGCCTGTTAGACCCCCTGAGGCGCCCTGGAAAAGTGATCGTGCTATCTTTGGTGCCCAGCTGTGGCCTTCCGCACTGAAACCCAGACTTTTGAGAGCAGAGCGCATGGGACATGCATTCTGTGGAAGGAACACTCGAGCGGCTGGTTGATACCAAAGCCGTCGGAACCAGGACGGGAGAACCGTTTGTGACAGCCACTGGTGTTTGGGAGAATGGTTCCTCAGCCCCCGGAAACAGGCCCCCGTGGGAGTAACCGCTTGGCGGCAATCAGTGGATTCCAGATTCCTGGAGGGAGGGAGGCCACACGGGCCATCGAGAGATGTCCCCAAACTGTCACAGCTTCGGTCTCTCAATCCGTGTGTTTAAAGAGACGGGAGTAGATCACAAATGGCACGTGCCTGGCACTGTGCCTGCCGCATGCCAGACACGACGAATCGCTTACGGCAATTAAGGTATCGAGTAATAATTCTATGTCGAGTCATACTCTAACCCAATAAGCTCCAAAAATGGCCTAAAACTCCTGTCTCCATGTTGCTTTACGCATCTCCTACCAACCCATGAGACCAGAGTGGGCATGGGAGGAAAGCCTTCTCATTATCCTGGATTGGATGATCTCGAGAGACTCTTCCGGCCCCGAGATGCCAGTATGTGACTTTGAGGACTGAAGGGCGGTATTGGATGATAGCTACAAAAGCAGGAGTGCAGGATGGTTAGCTGAGCTGGTCCTCGGTGTCCCTGTTTCTCGGGCTGAGCCTGAACCCCGAGGTTAGAGTGGGGAGGGCAGAAGCTGGTGAAATGGCTCATCACACACTCTGCGACGAGGCGTGGGTAGAACTGCTTTGGGGGCCGGATAACGAAGAATGTCACAAGGGAGGAGGCCATTGTCCCTGAGACTGAGAGAAACCCACACAACCAAGAGCATCCAGATGCAGCGTCTGTGGCAAAACATTGCCCAGTTCGTGACGGACAGACGCCTTCTGCAGAGACTCCTTCAGGGGATTGCAGTGGACAAACTGGATCCACACTGCCTGGGCTCAGCTGCTGGCTCTGCTATGGACTAGCCGATGACCGTGGAGGACGTGTTGAACGCCTCCGTGCCCCAGTTTCCACACACGCAGGGATGGCATAGTCTCACCCTCCCTACCTCCTAGGCGGCCGTACGGATTAAGTGAGCTGATATACATGAACCACCTGAAACGGCACGTGGTGGCAGTGAGCACCGTGGAGCGTCGGTCGGTTTATCGTATTCTCCATTTTTCAAAGGCTCCTTCTCCAGTATAGTTAAAAAGAGCTCTAAAGTGTGGACTCTTTCTGTGGCTACCGAGGCACAAACCGACTCCCTCATTTATCAAGTCGCCCTTTACTAATGGTGTTTGCGACATGGAGTGGGACGGCGGGTTAACAGGGGTCTGATCGTTCAGGTAGCTTAGCGAGCCCGGCCTGCTCGCCACCCTGCTGCCCGCCTTGCCTGGAATGCCGTCCCTCGCCCATCTGCGTGGTTCGGTTTGCGGGCATGACCGCAGATTCGATTTGTGCACCTGCTCAGATCGCCCCTTGGAACACGGGCCCGTGAGCAACAGTGCCGTGTGAAAGCAGTAATGCCGTGTGGCGTAAACCGCGTCTGGCGATCCGTCATCTCCGTCCCTATGTTCTTTCTGCCCGCCACGTTATAAGCTCCTTGAGGACAGAGTCGTAATCATGGCTTCATTTAGCGGGCAGAGTTGGCCTTGCTGAGGTTTGAACCACAGTTCTATTAAGTTCATGGATGTTAAAATATACTACTTGGTAGCTATTGTTTTCATTGCTGTTATTATTACTAGTCTCATAAAAGAGTGCAGGCTCTGTGTCAGATTGCCAGGGCCCGAATTGTTGCTTCCTGGCTGTGGCCGAGGGCAAGGTTCATTTTACATCCTGATCGGCTTATATTTTGCTTTAAGAATTAAGTGACATAAGTTCTCTAAAAGTCAGCAGTGCCTGTCACGCACGTGACAAATCTTACTTTCTTTTATTACTATTATTATTTTATTTCTCTTACTGTTATTCATTTTAATCTCAGGAGCACCATTGTCCCCATTTTCAAGACAAGGAAGGGGAGGGACATCGAGAAGATGCAGCCAGGCAGCGGGAAACCTTTGTGTCTCCAGAGCTGTGCTGTCCAGTAAGGCAGCGTCAGCGACATGTGGCCGTCAAGCGTGTGAAATGTGGCTGCTCTGAACTGGCACGTGCTATGAGTATGAAATGCACACTGAAGCCTTAGCATAAAAGGAAGAGTGTAAAAGTCCCATCGATGTTCTTATATTGATTACGTGTTGTAATGGTAATATTCTGGACACGCTGGGTTAGAGTACATTATTCTAAATTTCACCTGTTTCCTTGTACTTTGAAAATGTGGCTACTAGAAAATTTAAAGCGACTCATATAGCCGACGTCCTGCCCCATGCGACAGCGCTGCTCCGGAGGCCGTGGGCGCTGGCAGTGGGAGGCACAGCCGTTTTTAAGAACACATTCCATGGAGGGAGCTAATAAAGCTCTTTGCATTCCTTGCTCAGCGTAATCATTAAGATTTAACTTTAACGACCACATCAGGGAACATTAGATTTTACTTACCATGTAAAAAAATTTGTTAAGCTGGTGATCGGTTTGCATCTTGGGCGAACCTCACCCCCCTTGACAGGAGGCTGTGAGGCTGTCGGGTCCTCCCTCCACGTGGTGTCCGTTAACGGCCTGAGGACGAGCACAGCTTCAGCGTGGGAGATGTGAACCCCGGCTTCCTCATCCAGCCATGTGGCTTCGGGAAAGCTGGTTAGCCTCTAGGTGTCCCCATTTCTTTTTCTGAAAAGGGACATAATTTCTGCTGAGCGGGATGTGCTCTCCACCCGTCTCCCCACCTTCGTTCTGCACTCCGGGGGGTGCCCCACGAACCCCAGCAGCTACCTTGCCCGCTGGTTTCAGATTCAGTTTGGGCAGTGGGAGTGGGCAGCCTCTGGACGTTGGGATTCTGGGAGAGCAGTATGGAGTAGCCTTCTTTTGGAGGGAGCTCAGATATTTGTATTCCATGATGGTGCCCACAGAGAGCGCCTGCTGTGGATGAGGCTCTTGGTGGCCAGGTGAGCGAGGTACCCCTCCTGGGATGCCCAGTGCCCCTGCAGTGGCCATGTACGTGCAGAGGGCCGGCTTAGGGACTTGGAGTATCCCTGGGTTTTGGTGTCCGAGGGCTTTCCAGGGACCAGTGGAGGGGGAGGGTGTGGTGACAGCTTCACTTTCCTGAAACGCACAGAGCTCCTGTTGCTGTTTGCTGGCCTCAGGGCATCTGAGCAGGCCTTGTTGGATGACTTTGAGCTCTGCTGGGAGGAACCCTGACTGCCTTGCTGGGTTGCCTGGAGGATTGTAGATAATGAATGCAAATCGCTCAGCACAATGACTAGCGCTGGGTAGGCATTCACAGTGATCATTTTTTCCTTCCAAATTCTCTTAAATTCTAAGTTCAAATGGTTGCTTAAAGAATTAACACTCTTTTCGGAAATAAACGAGATACTGTATGTGGAAGTGCTTTGTAAAATGTAAATCACAATGCAAAGTGTAGTTAGACTCCTGAACCTTAAATGTATTATTTTTAAAAAATACGGTATGTCCATCTTGCCTTAATAAGATGCAATTCAGTTTTTTTTCAGAAGTGGAGTGGGGTGGAAACTTCAACCAGATTTCCATGCAAATCTCATCGAAGTGAAAGACTTGGCTCATCTCCTTCGGGCTCCAGGCCTTGGGTTTTAGATTTCCCATTCCCATCTCCTCTGCTTTCCAGCTCAACGAAGCGAGAGCATCAAGATGAGCAGACGGAGAGGTAATTGCTTCTTTGTCTCATTGTAGAAAAAAGCCAAAAAAAAAAAAAAAGGAAAAAGAAAAAAAAAGAAAAAGTAATATAAAAACACATCTTGGAATGTGGAGGAGCCTCTTAAACCTGCATCGTGTTGGTCCGCAGCGCCGTCTGACCCAGGCGGGGCAGCGGCAGGGCGGGCGGGAGGGCAGGCGCTGTCTCCCTCCTGCTCTGGAGCGTGATGGAGCATCCGGCAGGCGGCCGCCCCGTGGCGCGGGCCGTGCGTGGTCATCCTCACGTGGCAGGCGGCCGGCAGAGCGTCTCTTTCTCCGCACTTGCATTTGCTCCGCCACTTTAATGAAACTCACCCCTTCGTGCTGTGTCCCATGCTGTTTTATTGTCCTTCCAAATGAAGTAGTTTCTGGAAATGATCTGAGCAAAGAAATTTAACACTTGCTCATTAATAACCCAGCCGTGGCACAGTTCTCGGGACTGCAGAGATTTCGTAGAGATCAGGGGTTGAGGGCATGCCACCTAGAGACACGAGTACCTCACGTACCAGGTGGTTATCTCAGCCTCAGTTTCCTTATCTGTCAAATGAGACTAATAACTGTATCCTATTGGGAAAATTAAGTACAACAGTGAACGAACAAGGCCTTTATAAAATATCAAGGGTGTGCTGATTTAAAGGGTTATCATTTCTAAGCTAATAGCCTCTCAGAAACGAATTAGACTTTCAACAAACCATATTTGCCTTAAAATAAAGACCAAGAAACAGTAATTAAATAAGCCATATGATGATATTGCCTACAAGAATGTATTTTCTGATTAAATAACACACATCCAAGTACCTAGAATAGTTCCTGGCATGTGGTAAGACCTCGCAGGCCTTCCTGTCCTGCTCCTGCTGACGTGGGAGGGGCAGCCGAAACGGGCAGCAGTGGACGGAAAGTAGACCACTTTCCTGAAAAGCCCGGATGACACACCTCGTTGTGTCTGGCGCTCGGCGGGCTCCGGCTGTCACACCAGGTAAGGACCGGGCGCGCGGCCCGGGCGTCTGAGTGGCAGCCGTGAGCCTCGCGCTGCAGGTGGAGCGTCCTGCAGGCACCGGTGCTGCCTCTCCGCGTTCCTAAGGCGGGCGTGTTCGCGGGGTTGTCATAAAGGCCTCTAGAAGCTTCTCACGTAAAAGCTCACCGTATATGCTGGGCGATCGGCTTCTCCAGTGTGTTGGCGCCAATTCCGTCTCTCTCTCTAGCTCACTCCCTCTCATGAAAAGAAAGGCACTGCGTGTTTACAGGTTTATTGAGGGCAGTGATCTGTTATTTGGGGGCGAACGTAGAGTAATCCAACCATGTCTCCCAGGTTGACATCTCGCAAACTGAAAATTAAACGCCTTATCAAAGCTATTGACGAAACCCAACTGTCTGGGGAGGGGCGCTTAGGCTAACGGATGAAATTATTATTATTTTGGCTTTAATTTTCCCGAATGCAGTTGCTCCCACCCCATCCTCTTCCAGTTTTAGTTACTCTTGGTCAGTTGCGGTCCGAAAATACTGAATTGATAATTCCAGAAACAGACAGCTTCTGAGTTTCCATTGTGTGCCATTCTGGGTCGCGTAGTGAAATCTCACACTGTCCCACTCCGTCCTGCCTGGGAAGCAGATTGTCCCTTTGTCCGTCGTAGTCACACTGTGTATGCTTCCGCCCGCTGGTCACTTAGTGGCCGTCTTGGTTATCAAATGGACATTGTGGTATTACGGTGCTGGCCTGCGAGTCACCCTCATTGTACTTAATAATGGCCCTGTAGCCGTCCTCACAACTCTTATTCCAATGTAGGGTTAGAGTTGTTCTATTTTATCGTTAGTCATTGTTGTTAATCTCTTACTGCGCCTCATTTATGAAGTGAACTTCACCACAGGCATGTGTTTATGTATGGGGAAAAACCATACAATGGGGCTCGGTACTATCCGCGTTTCAGGCATCCACTGGGGGGACTCGGAATGTGTCCCCCGTGGATAAGGGGGGGCCGCTGTGTGTACTGAAAACTACTTCTCTCAGAATGTTTTTCAAGGAATCATGTTTGTCTTAGTTTCTTTCTAATAATGTTGTTTTCCTTCAACTTAGCATTTTCTTGTATATAATTGAAAATACTAGGTTAACGTTTTGAGGAATTCATCACCTATTTGGTCACCAAGTGGCTTCCATAGCCCACCTTTCTCTTTTACTTGATTTCTCTCTCTTCCTCAGCCATTTTGCAAAAGAGAACCTCCCCTGCATCCTTGGGGATGGGGAGGGTGGGGTCCAGCTGGTCCCTGGTTTCTTAACCTGGGCACCTTCTTACCTGTGTCTCCTTGGTTTGCTGTACCCAGTCAGTCCCCCAGAATGTCTGCTGCTGTCTCCTCGTTCCTTATCACATTCCGTAATATTACTACATTTCAAGGCCTTTTCTGGAATTATTTAACAAGTATTTAAGGAGCATTTATTACATATATGGCCTTTTATAATTGGCGGGGGGTGAAGACTGCTTGAGGTGGAGTATTTGGGCACACGTGCTTGGGAGCAGCGTCCCCTCTTGGTTACGGACGGGGGAGCAGCGTCATCTCGTGGTTACGGACAGGGGAGCAGTGTCACCTCATGGTTTGGACGCAGATCCTGGAGTGATGCTGCCTGGATTCGGATCTTGGCTCCTTTATCTACTGTCCATGTGATCTTGGGTTTTATTTAGCTCCTTGATACCTCAGTTTTCTCATTTATAACAATGGGGAGAAGTATGTCACATGAATGGTGAAAGGATTTGATTAATTTCTGTATACAAAGTGCTTAGAACAGTGTCCGGCACAGAGAAAACAGTTGCAAATTTTGGTACATGTAGGGTCCAGTCCCTGTTCTGCCACTCCCTCGAAGCCTGGCTCTCTGGTTTCACAAAGCAATACAGACAGAGAAAAGAGCGCAGAATTCGGAGCCAGAGGGTTCCAATTCTATGGCTTGAGTCAAGTTAATTAAATTCTTGGATCCTCAGTGTTCATCTCTTTTAAAATATTCTATTCTCAGAAGCCGCTCGAAAGCCAGCCTGCCTTCCACCTGCCCAGCATCCACCTCTGCGAGGCTGGGCCCTTTCGGCTGCCGCTTCACCGACAAGGGTCTTCTTCCATCAACACGACGAGGCCGTACGGTTTGCCAAGGACCTTTCACAAGCCTGTGTAATTTAGTCCTTATCACGGTTGCGTGAAGGATGTGGGCCTTATACTCATGTATGCTTTGTGGGTATGGAAACCAAGGGCCAGAGAGGCGATGATACCGTCCCATGTTGGCACAGCTGTAAATCACGAGGGTGGGACTTGAACTTGCTTCTCCGTGCTCTTTCTTCAATTCTACAGAAGCCTACGAGTTCAGTTTTTGATTTTCCCATGCCATTCACTTTTCTTAGATCGCCTCATGGTTTTTATATAATCTCATCGGGAGCCAGCCGCCCTCCCCTGACTCATGCTTGATACAGTGAATGCGTGATAAGGAGGCACGAATTTATCAGAAGTGACCTCCAGGCCTTGCCTTTATCCCCTCAGCTCCATTCTTTGGTCTGACTTTAGAAGGTGCCTTCCCCATTTGTCCATCAGCGACAGCTTCTAACCCTCCCTCCCAACCTCAGAGCAGCTGGTGGTCCTCCCCTGCCATTTTGCACATTTCTTTATTGGCACTCATTTCAAGACATTTTATTTTTTTAATAACTTTTCCTGATTACAAAAGCTGTTCATGCTCATTGTAAAAAATATGGGACACACAGTAAGAAAGAAGGAAGAAACACACATAATTCCACTATCCAGAGATAAACATTGTTAATATTTTATTATTTAAACTTCTGTTTTTTCACACTGTATAAATCTCTTTGATTCCTGAGCTTTCATAGCTGGAATTTCAACAGAAAATTCAGACGGTGAGTGTTACCTGGTATGATGGCTTGAGATGGATGTGACTCTTTTGGAGGTCAGAAAACAGATGTCTTCATCCTGATTCCCAGAACCTGTGACAATGTTAGGTTACGAGGCACAGGAGACTCTATCTAGGCTGCTCATCAGCTGACCGTAAAACAGAAAGAGTATCCTAGACTAGCTGGGGGGTGGGGAGTGGGGCAATCACAAGGGCCCTGAAAAGGGGAGGAGGGTGTTGGAAGACAGACCAGAGGGCCTGCTACCTGAGGAAGACTTGGCCAGGTTGCCAGCCCTGTAGATGGGGAAAGAGGGTCAAGAGTTAAGGGACATGGGCAGCCCCTAGAAGCTGGAAAGGTCCAAGAAACAGCCTCTTCCCTAGAGCAGGGGTCCCCAAGCTCGGGGCTGTGGATCAGCGCTGGTCCATGGCCCGTTAGGAACTGCGCTGCACAGCAGGAGGTGAGCGGTGGGCGAGCAAGCAAAGCTTTATCTGTATCTGCAGCCGCTCCCCAGCACCAGCATCACCGCCTCAGCTCCACCTCGAATCATCAGGCTTTAGATGCTCATAGGAGCCCCGGTCCCTAACGCCACAAAGGTTGAGGACCGCTGCTCTAGAGCCTCCAGGATGGAATGAAACCTGGCCAACCAACACCTTGATTTTAGCCCAGTGATACTTTTCTGATATTTCAGAACTACATAACTGTGAGATTTTAAATTTACATTGTGTTAAGCTGCTAAGTTTCTGGAAGTCTGTTACTGCAGCCCTGGAAAACTGGCACACCTGGCATCTGCACATGTTTAGAGCTCTTGTGAGGGGTCGATGACTTAATACAGAAAAGCAGCTCAGAAAACACCTGGAATATAGTAAACAGTAAACGCTAGCTAACATCCCTGCATATGTTATAACGTTCTACAATCTGCTTGCTTCCTTTTCGCATGTTTTCATTTCATGTCACCTGTGCCACAGCACTTTTCAGCCATTCCCTGACCCTTTTTCTCTGTGCACTGGTCGAGGTCAGCTGCCAGTGCCAGGAACATGCTGCGTAAAGAAAGGTGTCTTCATGCTCACACACTGAGGAAACCACATGATGTCTTGGTCACGTGCTGCTCATCAGCTGTCGGTTCATGTCCGCTGCATGGTCTTGGGATGTTCCTTTCCCTAAGTCTCAATTTTCTTCAGCATAAAATGGGGATAATTATAATACCCAGATCACGTACTTGAACAGATGAATAAAGGTACACGTATGAGCCCTTAGCACAGTGCCCAGCACGGAGCCGAAGCTCAATACCTGTAAAGAGGTATTGTTTGTCATTGTTTATTCATCGACCTCACTGGGATTCTGGGTCAAGGCAGGGTATGAAGATGACAGACCTTCCATGTGTATCTGCACTGAGCACACTCTGAGTATACTCATAAATATTACACGGAGTTGGGGATCAGGATGCTCTTGATGTTAAAAGACTGTGACAGATAAATGAAGGGCAGAGGATAAGATACCCTTAAAAGCAGGCGAACAAGCATATACCTGGGTGAGATATTTTAACCGTTTGCTACAGCGCTTGGACTGGTTTCAGAGGATGGGGCACCGATACCGGTGAAGGCTGATGAAAGAAATATTATTCGACAGGGCGGTGGATTGTCATGGCATTTTTGTTACAGTCAGCAAGTTTTTCAGTTTCTACTCATCATTGTTTCCTTTGATGATTTCTGGACCCAACACTGACATTTCGACACATTTTATCATTCTGTGATAAATTCTTTAAATTGAAGCTGTGTCCTTTCAGGTGAAGGCATGATTGCTTTGAAAGCCACATTAGGGATCTGCATTGAAATTATGGTCTTATACTGTTCTATCACTGTTGGCCTGTGTTCATTAATTTAAGTTATTCATCTTACAGTGTGTCAGCTAAACAAATGATACTGCTCAAAGGTCATGCTTGAGTTTCCTCTGACACAATTAGTTATATTGGTCTATTATTTCTCATTCTTTTCTGAATGTGTTACTGTTGATTGTTTTGGAAACTGATTAGACAGACCCTCATTTTGTGGAGGATGGCACTCATTAACCCACAGAAAAGGTGATTAACGGAGTTCCAAATTATTTCAGTCCAGAGACTATGGTAAAACTTTACTTTTCATTGGAAGGTGTTATTTCCAAGCTTATGCATATTTCATATTTTTCTTACACTGGAAAGGTGAGATTATGAAGTGGCACAGATCACATGGAGACAGTGGCAGTTAACCGATGTTTCACTGTGTCTTGGAAATCGTTCTCTCTCTCTTCTATACTACTTAATAAGATTAATTTCATTCCAGATCTGAAGTCTTATGACTGTTCATAAGGGCTCATAAGTTCAAAGTCATGTCACAGTAGATAGGGGAGGACAGTGGGGACTCTGTAAGTTGCGAGCGGAGGTTCAGGATACCAGTGCAGCTCTTAATTGTGCTTTACCTTCGTGCATTCTTCTTGGATCCTCATTGTCTCATTTTTCACATAGCAGTTGCTTCTCCTATCTTGTGGAGGTATAGGAAGAAGCAGATTGTGTGTTCAAAAACAGCGGACTGAAATGCAAAGAAAACGATGGATGGCGAGTGCGGGGTCCTTCACCGAACCCCGTGCAGGCAACGGTGTGAGGACCAGCACAGCGACGGGCAGAGGGGCATGGCCACCCGCACGGCCCGTAAAACGGAGGTGGCTTGGTTGGCCTGGGACGCACAGGCCGTTTCCAGCTGTTTTGACCGTTTCCTTCCTCACCCTCTTTTGCGTGGGGCGCGGTGCACGTAGTACCTGTCCGAGCATTTCCCAAGCATCTGAGTATTGGTAATCGGAGGCCTGTGTGGGTGACTGAACGCAGGAAGCCACTGGAGCAGGCGGACATGCAAAAATATTAGCCAAATAAGATTGTCGAGCTTAAGGGAAAATGGGCAGTTTTATCTTTTCCCTACATTTCAAAGATGACACTTGGGTTCGAGGATTGTGTTTCCCAAAAGACTACCGGGTGGGACCGACCGTCCGGGCCCCGCTGGGGTTTTCATACTCGTTCCAGTCTGCGAAGCGACGCTGCGATTCTTTCACCCCGTTTTCCAGGCGAGGACACCGGGACCCGCAGAGCGCGGCTCCGAGCAGATGGGACGCCGACGGCGCCGTCGCCGTCAGCACAGCCTGCGTGTGGCACGGTGCCTGGGACGCGTCTTCCAGACGGCGCGTCGGGTTCCAGCCGAGTCACTTCTCGGTGTCTTCTCCCGAGTAGCCGGTCACTGCGGCGTGCGTCAGTGCCATCGCCAGATGCTTTGCTTCCTCTCCCGCTTGACCCTAGGCGGAAGGCCTCTCCACGTTCGCCTCCAGGTAGCCGACGGCTGTGAGCGGAAGTGGCATGGCGTCACTTCCGGCGGAAGCTTCACCAGCCGCTGCGCCATTTGCCTGGCGCCCTGCGTCACTTCCGGCAGAAGCTTTCCCAGCCGCTAGGCGATTTGCTGGGCGGCGTCTGATGGTACTGGCCGGGCTCCGTTAGCCCAGCCGGGTGGTGAGGATGACGTGCCGCGATGCCCTGAGCCCGCACTGTCCGTAGAGTCGGAATGAGAAATGTAGCTTTTTTCTAAGCGGCTGACGAGGCCAGGTGTTTATCACAGCCGCGTAGCTTAACGTGTCCTGACTGATACTGTTGTGTGACTTGAGTTTAACGTTACGGCTCTATTTTTTCTTGGCTTTCTAACCTATACCTGTCAGCTGATGACCTTCTGTAAATGCGCTAGTGCCTTTTATCTAGTGTCTACTTAGGAGCCTTTGATGACGGGTTGAAATGGTACAGACTAATGAGCAATATTCATTTCTCATGTGTTTACTGAGTTTATGCTCTGGGAGCTCGCAGTCTAGCAGAAGCAGGCTTAATTTAAATACGCAATGCACAGTGCTGGTTCCCGACCCTCCGTGCCCTGCGTAATCCCACATGACCAGAGCAGGGACAGGTGAGGCAGAAGATGGCTCTGTCTGCAGGTCTGATACGTTTCCAAGGAAGAAGTGGCGTTTGAGCTCAGACTTGAAGAATGGAAAAGGTTTTGATAAAAAATAATTGTAATCGTATGATGACATGACACAAGAAACAGGCAATGTTACTTAGTAACGGAGATCATAGGGTCCAGAATGAGACAGACTCAATTCAAATCTAGGATTCATCACTTATGAGCTCTGTGACCTTGGGCAAGGTACTTCCTTCTTTTCTTTTTTCTTTTCTTGTTCTTTTCTCTTTTCTTTCCTTTCCTCTTTCTTCCTTCCTTCCTTCCTTCCTTCCTTCCTTCCTTCCTTCCCTTCCCTTTTAAAGGTGCTTTTTTTTTCCCTATGTGGAAGTTTTTCCATTCATAAAGGGGATAAAATTGGTACCTATTCTTTAGTGTTGTCTTGAAGAGAAAATGATAAAAGCATGTGAAATATTTAATACAGATCCTGGCAACTAAGGCAATATCCAATGTAACCAGCAGTGGTGTTTACTTTTACTGGTGGGAGAGGGGTACCCTTTGGGCTCCTTTTTAGAGTGTTTTAGATTCAACATCCTAATGCTTTGTCTGACTGCAAGGGGATGATGTCATTGAGTTTAGCATGAGGTTTACTGTCTCCTTAGAAAAGCAATACCCACCAATTAATAGTGACAGTCACTGAACATTTAGTACCTAATGAGCTGCATCTCCTCAGTATGGGCGGAATGGCATAGGAACTGTGCAGCCTGGCTCACCAGACCTTCTTGCTGGCTCTCTGTGACCTCCCCACTGGGCTGCCTGAGGGCTTGATGTTGTTTGAGAAATGCGTTTAGAAATGTCGGTGTCTGGGGAGCCTGTACTCTGAGCCTTCTTGGATTCATGGATGCAAAGGATGTCAAAGCTGGTCTCTAGTGAGCATCTAATCTCCAGTCCTTATTGAAAAAATGGGGAAAATAGGGATTAGGAAGGAGAATGAGATGACTGAGGTCAGGCAGTGATGAAGTTAGGCAGGGTCCCTGCTTTTCAGGAGCTAATGATCCAGTGAGGGAGACAGAAGAATTGCAAGAAAACAAATGATTTCAAAGTGGATGGGGTACAATGATGATGAGTAATGATTGAGGGGATATTTTATAAAGCGTAGCCAGGGAGTTCTTGCCGAAGAAGTGGTATTTAAGCTGAGATTTGAAATATGTAAAGGCACCAGCCATGCAAAGATCGAGGCAGGTGTGTTCCAGACAGGAGGGATGACAAGTCAAAAGTCTGTAAGGCAGGGATGGACTTGGTGTCTTTGAAGCCAAGCGTGGTGGGGGCCCAGTGGGCTAGGCTGACATTGGTCACAGATGTTGGTAAGGCAACATTTGCAGGACTTTGGGCTGCTAAAAAGAGATCCAGTTTGATTGGAAGTGCAAAGGGAAAGAAGCCTACTGGACAGTTTCAAGCAGTGGAGTGACAAAATTTGATTAATGATTGAAAAAATCATTCTGCTGTTGTGTGGAGAATAAGCTATAAGATGATAATCAAAGCAGGGAACCCAATTAGGAATTAATTTCAATAGTCTTAGATGAGAGATGGTGATAGAGTGACCTAAGGTTGTAGACTGGAGGAGAGAGAGAAGTGGACAAACTGGAGCTATGTCACAAAGATGGAATTGACAAGAAATTGGAGAGAGTGTGGTAAAGGGAACACATAACCAGGATCGACTGTTTTGCCTTGAGCAACTGAATATGGATTATGGTTCACCTCATTTCCCGAGACGAACACCGGGAGAAGAGAATATACGGGGGCAGAAGATTCAGAATATACCATTAGATAAAATGAACGTGAGATGCCAGGGTGACAAACAAGTCCTGTCGTCAAGTAGACAACTGGCTGTAAAAGCCTTGAGTGTTCCAACGACCCCACTCATTGGCTATGAGCCTGCCGCAAATGCTAGGACATTATGATGCCACCGCCCTAACTGGGGCCACGCAGACATTGCTGATAGATTACAGCCCTCTTTCCTGAGAAGCCTGGGCATGTGGCCTCAGAGTTTTTCTCATCGCAGTGCTCCGGGCAGCCACACACTGCTCCGCTGGTGTCGGTGTTCCAAAGACATCTACTGGCCATTCCTGCTGGGCTGTATCAGCATCTTTCCTTCATCGACCATTTCAGATGACTATCGGTTTTATTGTAAAAATTAGAGTGAGTGAAATATGATTCATTTTCCACACCGACTGAGAGCCGCTCTGCATACTTGTCATTCTGCAAGGTGCTGGGTGGGAGAGAGTTAGTTAATATATGGTTTGGTCCTGCTCTAAAGAAGTTTAAAGCATCTGTTGGGGGGGAGGCAGGGAGGGATAAAAGGACTGTGCAGGACAGTGTATGATCAAATGTCCATGCTCAGAGGAGGGCAGGATTACCAGGCATTAAAGCAGTGCTAGGAGTGCTGGAGAGAGCTGAGGCTTGGTCTGGCCTTGAGGAAGATGGGATTGGATGGGGAGAGGGTAGGATGTTATCAACAGATGAGATAACCAGTCTGATGAAAGGTGTGAATGGGGGGCTGTGGGAAATGGGGAAGAGGAATCTGGCCGTTATGGAGAAGAAAATTGGGGAAAAAATTAAAGTAGTTGTCATATTATTGTTTTGACTTTAGGACAAGCCTCTAATCAGTGATTGGCTTGAGTGCCGGGTTGTTTTCCTGAGTAGCATGAGTTCCTGTTTCTCAGATTCCACTCAGTTTCTTATCACCAGCTACCTGAGTAAGCCAATGCTGTGTATCTTAAGTTTTTATTACAACAACATGCCAAACTTGGCAACAGTTTGCTAGGTGGCTCATCTAGCAGATAAACTCCCAAATCTTTGTGTCTTAACACAGCACAAGTTCTTACCTTGCTAACGTCATAATCTGATGCAGTTCTCATCAGGCAGCTCTCCTGCATCCCTCTCCTCCAGGCGGTGATTCAGGGACCCAGGCTCTTCATCTGTGGCCTTTCTGTCTTCAATATGTGCCTCGTATGGCAGTCCTGGCTATGGGTTCCATTCTGGCCAGACAGCAGGGAGAAAGAGCAGGAGGAGTTGTATGTGGGAGGGGCTCAGGAGCCAGCTGGAAGCTCCACCCTCATCCCAGTGGCTCTTGGCCTAATGGCCAGATCTTACTGCAGGGGAGGCTGGGGGACATAACTTAGTCGTGTGACCTGAAAGAAAAGGAGATGAATTTGGTGATTCTCTTTCCCACAAGATGCCACTGGTCACCTGATTCTTAGGTAAGAGGGCTCCTGACTCTGAAGGTCATTTGACGCACTTGGGTTAGAGGTCTTTCCTTCCCAGCCCATCACCTCACCTCGCTCTGGGGAGCTGAGCCAGCCCAGACTCAGGTAAGAGCAGGTACCTGCCACGCCGTACAGATTTCAGTTAACTTTTTATCCTTCAGCTCTGACTCTAGACTCCTTCTTTATCTCAGACTTGTCCAGGGTCCTGTTTGAACACTGACCTTACCCCTGTGCTTTTGCCTTGACCTCTGATACCCATGCCCACAGACTGTCTCAAGTTCAATGTCGGTTTCCAGTGAAGAGTACCACTTCTCAATATAATTATTTGCCATAGACTTCAAGACTGTAAATCAGAGTCTGGTAGTGTTAAAATTTTAGCAGCCTTAGAATATAAGAAAATTCACAATATCTGGAGAACACAATGGTTTGGTAAAGCCTGCCAGGGAAGTGTGGTTATATGGATTTTCTAGATTGGAGTTAGTCATGTCAAATGGTAATACTACATACACTTCCTTACATTCATTTTGTGTGAAAAGAAGTTTTATACATGTGATCTCCTTTTGTTCTCATAGCGCTCCGGCAGAATAGGCATTTTTATCTCCCTGCATCAGTCAGCTACAACCAGAAAAACAGAATCTGTAGGATGGATGGATGGATGGATGGATGGACAGATGGATGGATGGATGGACGGACGGACAGACAGACACAGACAGACAGCAACTGACCAGTTCACATGACAGGGGCCTGGCCAGCAAGCCTGAAGTCTGACGGGCAGCCTGGCGGGAGGGGCCGGGAGGCCCGAGGGGGACCCCACCCCGGGGAAGCCTCACTGCTGCTCTTCAGGACTCACCATCGCCAACGCCTGAGTCAGGCCCTCCGGCGTTTTCTGGGGCACTCTGCTTCACTTAGGCCGACTCCGGACTTTAAGGCTGTGGGCGTTAGGGACACCTGCAAACACCTTCCTAGTAACTCCTACGTTAACGTGTGGCTACGTGAGGGCTGAGCCTCGCCGAGTTAAAGCGCAAAACTGACCTCCACGCCCCATGTACAGACGAGGAAATAGAGAGGTAGTAAGTTGTAGAGCTGCTTCTTTGGGCTTCTCCTCTCATGCTAAAATATCCTCTGAGGTGTTTTTCAAGGCCTTAAATTTCATATAATGTTTGCAGCGGGATCCAAAGAAAATATTTAGATCGATTTACCAAGAGTGGTCCAATTTGTACAATATTGAAAATATAATAGTGAAGAAAGTCATTCATTACATGACGGCCACAAAAAGTATGAGAATGACTTATTTTTTCCTTGTCTAAGAGTCTTGTTATTAATAATTTCCAGTATGGAAAGCCCTTAGTGTTAAGAAAGTCAATGATAGGAGAGTTTTCTTCTTTAATTCTTTATTCAGGATCGCAAGAGACAAATCCTTAATATATATTTTCAGCCCTGAGACTGAACAAGTTATTGGTTTAATTATAGAAAGCTAAACTTTCATCTTTCTTTAATTGAGCATGGATAATTTGTACCTGTGATCAGTAGCCAGAATGTCATAAAATCATTTATGGAGTCTCATACTCCTGAACTGTAGTAAAAATACCAGTTATTTTGTTAGGCCGGCACAGCCATCATTTTGTGCATCCGCTTCAGTTTGTTGGTAATTATCGTCAGCCCTTTATGTGGTTTGGTAAGTGCCACGAGAAGTGCTGTTCCCTTTCTGGCGACAGCCAGCACATTTAGGAAGAGCTGGCCAGTGAGGAGACAGATGCTCGCTTCATGGGCCCGCAGTTTGAGTGACAATCAGAGATCAACAGATCATTATTTTTCACAGCAAGGAGAGGGGAGAGGAACCAGAAACCCTGAACGAAATGTCAGCTCTCGGAAGCTGCGGCCGCGTATTCTAGCATAAGGCGAGGGCACTTTAATTTTATGTATTCCCTGCAGTCACACTCTAAGAAGACAAGGCTATCATTACAGGTTCCGTCTACGCAGCGAACTCATAGCCCTTAGTGAGAAAGCACCCTCGAGGCCAGAATGACTATCGTGCCTGTTTCTGCCATAAATATCTGGTAGAAAAGAGGGCCGGCCCACTGATTTATTGCAGCCTCGGAGAGAGTGTGCAGCCCACGTGCCTAGGAACCGTTGTGATCTAGTCTGAAAGAAGATGAACTTGATTATGCCGCCAGCATAAGAATAGTCTCTATAAACTCGAGGGCAAAATTGATGGGCTGGTCGATTTTTCATCCCTTTGAGGCAGAATTACTTTTTTTTTTTTTTTAAAGTAAGAATAGTTTACAAATTTAGAGTAGAAAGAAAGACATGATTCGAATAGAATATGTTTTCCCTGAGGTGCTCAGAATGTGCTTTAATGTTATTCTTCAACCCAAATTGCACAGAGGACAGGTCAACGGAGACAGGGAAAAGAGAGGCCGGGAGAACAGGAGCTAAGGGGAGGGCTCGGCAGCTTTTACGCCAATGAAGAAGAGTGGAGGCAGGTGCAGCTCCGGTGAGCCCGTGCCCGAGAGCGAGGCGGCCCGCGGCTGCCTGCCTGCGGAAGGAGTCTGGGCCAGCGAGGGTGGGGCGAGAGGGGCGTTGCTGGCGAGGTGGCAAGTTTCCTTGACAGCCTGGGAACTGGTTAGGAGAAGTGGAGCTCACAGGTCAGGAGCCCAGCAGGAGAGAGAGGGCTCGCTCCCCTGGGGCCGTGTGGGGAATTGCAGGGAGGCGCTGTCTGGAGGTGAGCCGGTGGGGCAGGCGGGGCGTCAGGGAGGCGGGGCGTCAGGGAGGCGGGGCGTCAGGGAGGCGGGCCTCAGCAGGATGCTGCCGTACCTACCTCCTCGGTGAGCTCCGGGTCTGGTGTGACTGGGGCCCGTGGGACCTGTCGCTGTGGAAGGAGGCTGTGGCCCTGAGCCGAGGTCGTAGCAGGGCCAGCCATTGCCAGAGCTGCAGAGCTGAGGTGGGGAGCGGACGGCCGAGGAAAGACCCCGGCCGTCTCCCTCCCCACCGCCGGTCTGGCTAGGGGCCAGTCCCGCCTGAAGTCAGAGGGGACAGGAGCTCGTGGTTTGGGGGAGTCTGTAGGGAGAGCACAAACCAAACAGCACGGGGGGACCAGGCTGTCAGCGAGGCCTGCGTTCGGGGCTTGCCTTGGGGACCCGTTTTCGAGGGACTTAGCAAGTAGCTTAATTCTTTTTTTTTTTTAACACCTACAGCACCCGATCTTCCTAGGTGGTCTCCCATCCAAGTACTAACCAGGCCCGACCCTGCTTCGCTTCCCAGATCGGCCGGGATCGGCGTGTTCATGGGGGCGTGGCCGCAGACCATCCTTTTCTGCTGCTTTTTTCTCCCCGTTGGTCAAGGGGGGTAATAACTCTTGCTCGCTTCCTGGAGTTGTTATAACGATCAGGCGACAGGCATTCTTGTTTCATTAATTCATATTTATGTTGCACCTAGTAATTTCCAAATCTTTCTCATGTCTCTCACCTCATTTGCTTCTCAAAACCAGCCTGTGGGGGAGCAGGGTTAAGTTTTCATTCCTACTCCACAGCCGAGATGATTGATGTGGATAAATTGAGTGGTTTCTTTAAGGCCACAAGGCTAATAGATCTTTTGACTCGAACTTAACTGTAATTTTCTCTTACCACACTTAAATGCAATTTAATTCAACGTTTCAGGCAGTTTGGAGGGACGGCTACTGCCCGGGACCGGTCCTTTCCTGTGGTCTGGAAGCGCAGCGTCCACGACTCGGGCCTCCTTCCTCACCTGAGCTCCTGGGAGCAAGACTGCGAGGGACGGTGGGTAGTGTGCCTAACGCTGTGACGGCTGCGATGTCGCTGGGCGACAGGAGGTGTCCAGCTCCGTTTCGGCCTTGTGGGGCCCCCCTCGGGGAGCCAGCTCAGGAACTCGTGAGAAATACAGACCCCTGGGCTTCTGCAAAGTCACAGCCTTCGGAGTGCGGCCCAGGAACCTGTACCCCAAATCGTTTCGGTGCAGGTAGTTGGCTAATCATACTTCGAGGGATTAAAATTTGGATTAGGAACTTCTGTGGTGTCGACCCGTGGAAAACTGCTTCTATGCGTTTCTCATGGGATGTGACGAGTGACCTAAAATTGCATTCTGCCTGGGAAAAGAAGAATCAGGTCATCCTTTAAGACTTTGGTCAAAAGAGGCCGCACGTTTGTTCCCATTTCTGCGCCCTACATCCGTCCACCGGAAATCCGTTTCGCGTTCCCAAGCTGCCGAGGACGGGGGTCAGTCTCCTTCCTTAACACTCACAGCGCAGGGCTCCCCGCAGGTAGGCGGTCGGGGCTGTCGTAGGCAGCACAGCTGTCTTCCTTCCGTCTCTTAAGCAACCGCCGCTCTAATGCTCCTGTGAGGCCCTCTCTGCTCCATCGCATCGCTCTAGGCAGTGGTAGAGAGAGAGGGCCCCCCAGGCATCAGCGTGCACTAGAGGGGTGCCCCGCTGAGCCGTGTTTCCGCCTTTCGAGACAGTGTGGATATTCCTGCCCCCCCTCACCCCGCCCAACTTAGAAACGTCTCATGTCCTCGGCGACTTCTGCGTAACACAAATCTCTCACGGCAGAAGTCGGTATAAGATGAATGAACTTTTCTTCTCAGAGTTCCAGTTTCTTCGTGTGAAAATGGGACAATCTGATCGACTTCGAAGGATAGCGGTGAGGGCCAGACGAAATAATTTGCTCCACAGGAAGCGTTTCATAGGACACCGGCCCCGCAGGAGGGCCTCAGAAGTGGTTAACCGTGGTCCCCGGCAGGTGCTCTGCTGCCGTCGGCTTCCTCCTCGGCATCGGCAGCAGCTTTCGGCTGTTGGATTATAGTGTTAACTTTGTGCCGAGCACATGCCAAGCACCTGACATTCTGAATCGCGTTTCCACTGCTGTCATATCGAATCACCCCACGCTTAGCAGCTTCACACGACACATCATTTCTCTCCTGGTCTGTAGGCCAGAGTCTAACGTGGGCTCACTGGGCCAGAAGCCAGGAGTCGCGGGGCTGACTTCCCTCTGGGCGCTCTAGGGGAGATCCCGCTTCCTGCTCGTTCGAGTTAGGTTCCGGGCAGGATCCACTTCCCGGGCCCACCTCGCTGCTGGCTTGTAGCTGAGGGCTGTTCTTAGACGCTGGAGGCCGGCCGCGTTCCTTGGCTGTGGCCGCCGTCCGCCACCTTCAAAGACAGCAGCGGCGGATTAAGTCCCTTTCGCACCGTGGGGCTCTCCTGCCGCTTCCTCTGGGACCAGCTTCTTGCCTTCCTCTTCCACTGTTAAGGGCCCTCGTGATTAGATTGAGCCCGCTCAGGAAATCCAAGGCGGTTTTCCTAGTTTAAGGCCTGCAACCTTACTTCCATTTGCAACATGCCTTTTGCCGCAGGATGCGGCAGATTCACAGGTTCTGTGCATTAGGACGTGGACGTTCAGGGTCGGGGGCCACACGATCCATTGTCTCACTGAATTATCCGAACATCTCTGTGAGGCAGATTTCATTATCCCTGTTTTACTGATGGGAAAAGAGAGGCTTAACGAGGTTAAACGAGGTGTTAAACCCAGGCAGTTTGAGTTCCAGCCCTGGACCCTGAGCTATGGCCCTGGACCCTGAGCTACGATGCAGCAGCAGGATGTTCATTCTTCAGCTTCACAAACTTGGCCTCAGGGTAGAATTAAGCCAGGTCAGTCGGGGGCCACTCGGCTGGCAGCCCGAGGACCCGTGCTGCTTCCTGCCTCGTTAGGAGGCGGCAGTGACCTGGCAGGACTGTGCGGCCTCGAAAGAGCCGTTGCATCATGGCTCCGCCCGGCACTGAGTAAGGGCCCCGGGGTAGATGGCAGATGCTCGCTGATCTTCAGTCCACTCAGCTCTGCAGCGGGCACGGTCGGCCTCCCGCTCAGGTCGTGGCAGACGTGTGGATGGCGCTTGGCACGCAGTGACAATCCAATTGCACGGCAGCCGCTCCTGCCGGTGAGCGCGCCGTCCAGCACGCCAGCCGCCTCTCCGCACGAGACCCCGGGCCAGGCAGGTTTCGGGTCTGGTGAAATCGCAGCTGGCTTGGGGAGGATCGTCTTAGTGGCCCTCAGCCATTTTTTAATGTGACCATAGGGGAGATTCATCTGATAAATCAACATCAGCTTCATGAGTGGGGGTGGTGGGGCGCTCAGAGAGGTGGCCTGGACCCGAGAAACACAGCGGAGGGCCCCGGGATGCCCCAGAAGGTTCCGGTCACCTACCTGAGGATGCGGCTTGTGAATGAGCTCTGTGCTCACCCCACTGTTTCCCCGTACTAGCTGCTGGTGAACGTGGTTTCTCGCAATCTCTTCTGCTGTTTACAAGCCCCATCCTGCGAGACGAGAGTCCCAAGGCAGTCCTGAGGACTGGGGGGAGTGGGGTGTCGAGGACGTGGGCGAATGCTGAAGGTCGTTCTCCGCGCTGCGCTGTGCGTGTCGGAGCAGACCACGGAACCGCACGTTGGTGGGCAGCTCTTCGAGCCTGACCCCTGAGTAAACACTGACGTACCCCAGAAACGGAGTTCCGTTCAGAATGACTTGTGGCCCACGGGACTATGAGGCGATGTGAGTTACCTTAGGCAGGAAGGGCAGGCAGCGAACGGGCTTAGGGGATGAGACCAGGCAGCCGCGCAGGACTGCAGTGACGTCCTAGGCCTCTCGCTTCCTTCCAAGGGGACTCCCGGGGCGCGTCGGGGGGCGCTCTGCCCCAGCGTCTGCTGGCACGGAACGGCGAGCTGCGGAAAGCCGCGGTCCCTGCCCCCTGCCGAGGTTCGCGTGGACCTCTCCCCGCGGCATCTCCCCTTCAAGGGAAGCGTGCAGGGACACAAGGACGCTTAGTAATAAGTAGCGACGTCTCCTCTCTCGTGGCGCCTGCTTCTCAGTGGACTTGAACGAACGCACAGCCGTTTCAGATGTTTGGGCCTCCCAGGCAGAAGCGATGGTCGAGTCGGGCACCCTCGACTTGAATATGTGCATCAAAATGAGCCCCAGGAACCTCTCCTGATGGCGGAGTGGCATAACGTTCGAGCTCTGGAGTCAGGGACCAGCCTGTCCCGAAATCCCACCTGGGCCACCGAGTGGCTGTGAGAGCGGGAAAGTAGCTTCCTCTAAACCTTGGGTCCCACGTTGTAAAGGTGACAGTGATAACAGTGCCCGTCTCATCTAACGGTCTTGTCATAAAGACGCAGTTGGAACCCCCCACACCACGTAACTGTGTGGCCCCCGCCAGCGCCCTGTCATGGTACCTCCTCTGCGTCTTCGCACCTCTGCCATTCGGAGTCCGTGAGCCCGTTAACGTCAGCGAGTTTCGAGAAGACCGCTCTAGCCTCTCCTTCTCGGCGGCTGGTGTTTGAGAAAAGGTCAGCCTTCACTCCAGGAGGCAGCTTTAGCTCGACGCCGCGGGGCGATCCCCCACACCGTGTTTCGAGCCAAGGAGAGATGTCGCAGCTGTTGACAAGGTCCGTCGGTGTCTCGTGGCTCGGTCACCAGGGACGGCGAGCTCAGAACACCACGGGCAGCTGCTCCCGCCCCCGGCCTGGTGCCAGACCCGGCAAGGAACAAGGCGTGTCCAGCCGGACCACAGGCGCAGCGGCTACGGGGGGCCGGGGCTGCTCCAGAGCCGCCCGCACAGCTGTGGAGCATGAAGGTCGGCCAGACACGCGAGGTGTCGCCTCTATTGCTCCTGAAGGAAAACGGAAGAAAAAGGCATTTGAGAAAAGTTCGTATCGGCTTCAGCTCTTCAAGATGGTCAGCTGAGTTCTGTGCAACGACAGGGTTAGACCGAATGTGCGTCCAAACTCTGCCCTGACAGGCGGCCGCTCAGAACCCGGGAGGGCAGGGTGTCGGCCGGGGGCCGGGGCGTCTGGGCTCGAGCTTCTGCCGCGGGGCGCTGCCGGCCTCTGCCTCGCAGTGACAGGGGGCGGAAGCCATGCGAAAACCCAGTGCGGTGAGTCACTCGATAATACAGGTTCGAAAAGTGATACGAAGCCACAACACGTAACTCAGCCTTTCCGCTGTGATCTTCTCCATGTCCCGATTGGGCGGGAGTGAGCGTAGGACTTTAGCACCGTGGGAACGGTTTTTCCAGAAGCAAGTCAGGGAAAGGACGCAAGGCTTCTTACACATTTCGGCCTCTGTTTGGCTTTTGAAACTGGTAACATTTGTGTTTTCTTGAACCCCTCTGATGCCGCTGTCCTGAGTCCAATGTCACAGTCCTGAGTCTTCATGGAGTGGCTCCAGGTTCACAAAGGATTTCACGTCTGCCTGCCCAGAGCGGCGACCCAGAGTTGGGGTCCCCGGTTCTTTGGGTGGGAGTTCTGATTTGAGGGGGGGTCTCTCAAGGTCTCCGAGGACAAACCGCTTCTCCTCAGTCCCCTCCAGTCCCTTTGGTTCCGTCTCCCCATCCCTCGGGGGCTGCGTGCGAGTACGAGGAGCCCGGCGTCCGTCTGGGCTCTGCCTCCGGGTACGGGACCCCAAGCAGGCCGCTTCGACGGGCCGCGCCTCCGCTCGCTCGCCAGGGGGGACGATGGCAAGGCCCGAACCACAGTGGAGACCTCTGAGTGAGACAACGAACCTAAAGCGGCCTGCGAACTGCGGAGCGTTCCGCGAATGTGGGGAAGGGGTGTCGCCGAGCCCGGGAGTGACGTCCTGACACCCGTCCTCGAGAAGCAGTAAAGCTGGGGTGCTAACCTAGGGTCCCTCCGGAGAGCCCCTCTTCTGGCTTCACGAGGCAGTGACTGAGGAAAAGGTGAGGCCCTGTGCGCACCCCACGGGTACAGCGATTCCCGCCACCCCCTTGTCCTCCCCCCTCTACCCAACCCTGTGGCACCCTGTCCCCTCCTGCATGTCACCGGTGGACGCTGCGTCCTGGCTCCACCTGGATCAGGGCTGGGGACGAGCAGCGCCGCCCTGTGTCCTGAGTGCAGGGTGAGGGGCCTCGGCCTGACATTCTCAGCTCTGGCGTTAGGAACGTTCTCTGGGCTGGTTCACTCGCTGGCGTCTGGTCGCCCTGGGAGACGAGGCAAACTCTTTTCTCATTATGTTGCACCTCGAACGCTGTCTCGGAGCTCACCAGCTTAGTTTCCCTCCCTCCCTTTCCTTCTTAAATATTAGGACGATAGCATTTGATTTAGGGTAACTTACTAATTTGGGTACCACTAAGTGGTCGGATTCGTCTAAGTATTAATATTAACCTCTGAGACTTTTGGGTGTCGAGACCTTATTCACGCCCCTCATCTTTTTATTCCCCAGAACCTAGTACAGTCTTGTAGACAATAGGTGCCTAATAAGTGTCCACCGAATGAACAGTGAATAGTAATCACCTGTACTTCTGAGGATCTAAAATGTGCTGGGAACCCTTTAGAGACGCTGTCATTTAATCCTCACAGTGGCCTTATGGGGCAGACAACATCCCCATTTCACAGGCGAGGGACCCGAATGGCAGAGCCTGTGAGAGGTGTACCCCAGGTCGCGCGGCGGCAAGATGTATGGGCTGAAGATGGGGTTCGCGCAGCCCCCCGTGCCCGCATGTGTCGTGCGGTGTCCGCACCGCGAAGGCCTGCCCTCCGGCGTGAGCATAAGCAGACCCTCGGGCAACGCAGCGTCTGAGGGGGTGAGACGGCGCGGCTGCGGCTGTACCAACCTGTACGGGAGGCAGAGAAAGGGTCCGAGGCGGAGGTGAGCTCATCGTCTCTCCCGTAAAGCACATTCCGCTATTAAATCCCTACTCGACTTTTACAAAACAACCCGTCCTTAATACTAGATACTTAAAAGCCAGGCACTGTGATTAGCGCTTCTATACACTAGTACAAGCACCCCATGAAGTAGGCATTATTTTCCCCTCTTCTTTAGAGCAGAAACACGGCACAGAGAGAGTAAGCGCCTTGTCCGCGGCCACACGGCAGCTCCAGGCTTGGACGCCCGTCTTCCGTCTGAGTCCAGAGCGCGGTCTCCTAACCGTTTCGCGACCCTGCCTTCCCCTTGTTCTCCCTCGTGGTCGGGAGCAGCCGTCGCGTATCTGTTCGTGACGGCTGACAGTCCCCGCCAGGCCGTACTCTCCCCGGGAGTCGGGCGCCCTGTCTTGGACGTCCGTGTCGCCCACGCTGTTCGGCTCGTGCTGATGCGCGCTCGTCTGGTGCCCGTCTCAGGCTCAGCCGGCGGCTCAGCCAGCCGCCCTGCACCCCTAAGAACTAAGGGGAGGCTCGTCCACGCCCCAGTCGTCCTCGGCATCATCACGGCCGTGCTGCAGCAGGCGCTTCGTGTCCCGTGCCGGGGTCCTGGGGTCCACCCCCGGTTTCAGCTGCACTGTGCTGGACAGTTCCCGGCAGGGCGACCGCGCCTCCCTCGAGGGCCTTCCACTCTTCTCGTGGCTTTTCCTGAAGCCCCCGGAGCTCTTTGTGCGTGTTTCGGGCGGCACAGAATGGCAGGGGAGTCAGTGCCCCCGGCAGAACTCCGCCGAGGGAAGACGAGACGTTCCCGCTGCCTCGGGTTCTTAGGTGCCTCGGGCGCGGTCTTTCGAGAGTCAGCCCGCAGCTGCCGCCCGCCGCCCCAGTGGCGACCGGCACCCTTGCGTTTTTCCTACTCCTCCGCCTCACTCGCCCCATTCCCGGGGATGTCCCCAGCATGACCGTGCCTGCTCCCACGTCCTCGTCTGTGCGTGTGGGGGGGGGGAGGGGCGTCGTGGGGAAGGGAAAAGTCAAATAAGGGGCGATGCCCGATTGTTAATGACTCGACGCCAGAGGCCACGGGCACGTCGCGTAACGCGGTTGGGTGGATTCGAGAAGCCATCTGGGAGGAGACCGAGCTTCGAAGGCCTTGGACAGGCAGGTTCAAGGAAGGACAGCTTCATTTCCAGAATCGCCCTTTCTGCCTTTAAGAGTTTACGGTGTATAAGCAATTACACCGATGGAGAGGTGCAGAGCTGTGGAAGGTGCGAGAACGAGTCAGTCCATCTACGGGACGCTCGGGGGGGCTCCAGTTCAGCTTCCTCCCGTGCTCAGCCGCATATGGATTTTGGCGTAGGAGGCGGACCCGCTCCAGCCCCACGTCTGCGGGCTCCACGCAACACTTGCCGGCTGATTAGTCGTGTGACTTTACCGCCCCCCCCCCCCCGAGCCTCCATTAGGGCTTTGTTTTGAAAAGATGCCGGAGGTGGTGTTTATAATCCCTGAGCAGTCACCCCGCGGAAGGAGTGTCGCGAGGAGAACGTGGCAGATGGCGACTTGAACACCGCGCTGGAGAGCATCCGTCATCATGATGAAGGGCGCACAGTGCAATCCTGGCAGGCGCGCGGAGGCGGGGGAGGGGGGTGTCTGCCTGGTGCGCCCGGGCTCGTGATAGCTGGTGTGTCGACTTCTGTGAGAACTTTTTAATTAGGAGGATCAGCAGGACTCGCGGATGAGTCACGAAGAGAAGACCTTTCGCTTTCGGTAAATGAGGACAAACTCGCCATCAGTATCCAGAGCCGCATTTATTCGGTGCCCAGTGCAAACGGCACTGATCTAATGCGGACGAGGCCTCGGGCCTGCGCCCTGTGTGGCCGGGCCAGGGTGCCCGGGTCCTTGGCCCCGACTGCTCTCCTCACCCCGGAGCAGCGGCTGCACAGACACATGGGCCCGAGGCAGTGCGCCACGAACTGCAGATTTAAATCTGACCTTGTCACTTGCATAATGAAAATCATTCGCTCATTTCCCACTGCACATAGCATAAAACCAAGCTTCTCACCACCGGCCGTAGGGCCCTCTACAGCGCGGTCCCTCCCTCTTAGCAAAGGGGTGCTCCTCTTTGCTCCCCCTTTCAAAATGCTTAGTAAGCTGTATTAATACAGCAAAATATGCTGTATTATTTTTGAATGAGACAATATTTATGAAAAGTTATATCCCAAACCGAAAATACTGTATTATTATTATCATCATTAGCAGACCTGCAATCTTAGAAAGCAAAGTCTCTCCAAAGCAATGGAATATTTCAGGGGCAAAAGGAATTTCTAAATGAAGCGTTCCTTTACCGAGACTTCTCAGAGAATGAGAAGTATTCGTGCGTTCACTATAGTTTTGTGTTTGCTGGTCTACCCGGGTGTCGTCAGACTTTGCGAAGACTCCGAGAAGAACCGTGCAGATCTGGTGCCCTGGGGGTGTGTCCCGCTTGTGGGCCGCATCCCCAGAGCCTGAGCCTGTGTTATTTTGTTCATTTGCCTGTTCGCTCGTTCACTGCCCGCCTCTCCCATGAATGTATGTTTCACCAGAACTAGTACAAGGCTCGACATTTACCAGGTGCTCCATCGATATCTGTAGTCCGGATAGTACACAAAGTAAAGTGCACACCCTAAGGGTGGTGGATAAAGCATCATCTTTCGTGCATAGGGTGGAGTTCTGGACCTTCAGCAAGGCCTCTGAGCTAGCCTTTAAACAACCTAGAGAATTTCTCCAGGCTTCAAATCTAAGCCTTCCACATGCTGGTTGATGATTCCCGTGTTGGTCTTGGCTTGGAAGCTGCTGGCTCTGGTCGGAAGTGTGTGTTGACCTGCCTGGGACAGGCCTGGTGTTGGGCAGAAGCATCGTGACATCGCGTGGAATTCTGACATTCCCACCGGCGCGGTAGCCCACCGACGGCGGACACGTGAAAACTAGGCTCACTCCCGCTCAGTTTTGAAATGCGCTGCCACCGCTAGAGCTCCCGTGACTGTGAGATTTGCTGTTTTGAGTTGGTTTTACCAGGGTAGCGTTGAGCATTCTGGGTAGCACATTGTAGATGTTCAATAAATTCTCGGTGAACGAAGGAAGATTTACATTTTCTATTATTAACTAGTAGGCGGTCTTAGGACCTTCAGGCCCCAGGTAACCCCTCCCCCACACTGGGTAGGGTCGACCTGCGGAGCCGGTGGGGTGGAGGGCGTGGCTTCTGAGGCTAGGTCGCAACAGGCACGATGGCTTCCCTCTGGCTCCTTCTCGGGCCGTTTGCTCTGGGGGAAGTCAGCTGCCATGCCGCGAGGGTACGCGGGCCGCCTGTGGAGCGGGTAACGTGTGCACGCGGAGGCCCCCGTGCCTGTGAGCTGCCTCGGAGCTCGGTTCTCCAGCCCCAGGCAGCCTCGCGGTGACTGCCGGCCAGCTGGCTAAGCTGCTTCTAAGTCCCTGCCGTAGAAACTGTGCCATGACGAGTGCTCGGTGTCTTAAGCTCCCCGGTTCTGTTAGGTGACGGTGGCTAAGAAGCCCGCACAGAGACCAAGGCGATGACCCGAGGAGACCTCCTCAGAAACCGGGCCTCGATTCCGGTGTTGTCGCCAGTCTCTCTCGGCGTTGTCCCGCCGGTGTTTTATGGGCCTCGACGTCCCCTGGCGCGGCTGGCCTGGCGTCCACCGCGGTATTCGCCAGTGTTTTCCCCAGTCTCTTCCTTGTCTCCGTTTGGATTTCTTTTTGATGTTCAGAAGCGTGTTCGTTTGATGGTGAGGTAGTAAGTCTTTTCCTTTCTGTTTTTTGAATTGCTTTTAGTTTTCCTTTCCAGAGCTTTAATAAATATTCAATTTTTTTTAATGATTTTATTTTTGTATCTTTGAATATTACATATACCTGCGATTTATCCTGGAGTCTTGTTAACTGCTCTTTGGGTGTAATCTTCTAGCCACCTCATTAATGTAAAATCTAGGTTTTTCTCTTCGTCGTACCATGTACTGCGTGGCAAAACTTAAAAGATTGCTAAATTTACACTGGATCAAACACCCTTGTGTTCTTTATTTTTACAAACTGCCACTTTGTCAAAGGAGAAAATTTACATCGATCCGTCTTCTATGAAGTCCTGCTGATTGCCACCTTAACTTCCTTGCCTTTTATTTTCTAGATGGTTCTATTTTCAATTTTAGGCAATCATAAAAGTCCTCAGGTCTGCAACTTCATAGGTCTTAGCTTACTTGGGAACTTTTATTTAGAATCTTTTCCATCATGGAGAGAATCACCTTGACCTTCTCTCTTCCTCTGGGTTTGTGTTTGATCTACTAGCCTGAACTTGCAAAAATGTCAACAGTTAATTTTCTTTTAATTAATATCCTTATTGGAGTTGACACTATATCACCCTCATTTATAGGTCTATTAGTAAATTCCCTAGCAGTGTTTTTTAGAAAGAAAAAAGACCTGCCAATTCTAGTGATACTTTTCCTGAAGTTTCTTTTAAGTTTAAAGTAAAATATTCATCTATGGAAGAAATTTTGGTTGTAACAAAGGCAGCGTGTAATCTCTGTGGTCACTGCTCGACCGAGGGCTTCGGGAAGCCAAGTGTCTGCGTTGTGGGTCACTTCCAAGGTCACATGGGATCCCAGCCCGGGTGGCTGCTGCTGGTGAAATGGTCGTGACCTTCGTCTGTGCACTGACAGTCTGGCTTGGCGTCGTCGCCAGCTCTGCAGGGGGATTTCTGATGGTTCCTGTCATTTGTTCCCCGCAAGCCGGGCCCTCCTTTTGAACATGGCGAACCTGTAGCGTTCGCTCTTTCCGCTTTTTAACTTGCGCTGTTACATTCCATTCCTGCCTTTATTAGCGGACGATCCTTGTCACTGAACACCAGCTAGGATTTTAATAATGAGTTGGGAGGAGTGTTATTTCGCACGATCGGTATACTTTATCTTGTTAACACCTGGCATGTCTTGCGCTTTAATGGTCAGATCAACATCCTGTGCCTGTTTAACATCTTTTCGCAAGTACCCTGTAGCATTCACTCCCACGCCCGAAACTTTCCAGAGGACATTTTTGCTGCTTTGCGTTAGTTCTTCAAGCCCCCTGTGCTTGTCGCTGTCACAAGGCGCTTCCTCTTCCTGGATTGTACTTCCTCGTTACTCCCTCTTTTCACCAAGCCAACGACTGTCACCCATCAAATCCAAGCCGAAGCAGTGTTTGCTCAAGACTAGGTCAGGTGCTTTTGTTATATGCGCTCAAGGGATTTTTATGGGTCTTCCATTTCTCGTCCATTTATTTGTGTGATTATTTTATGTTTAACTTTCCTTCCGGGCTAAAATTCCACAAGAACCAGGACGAGCTGGGTCTGGTTCGGCTCGACATTGTTTTCTCTGCATCTAGCACCACGCCTGGCACATGAAGGTTCTCAGATGTGTGCTGGGTGAATGAACGAATGGTTTCTGAATTGTGTACGTGGAAACTGAAACCTGGAAATCTTAAGTAGCTTGACCAAAATCCTGGAGCAACTCGGTAGCGGAGGTGGGAGTCGAACCCGGGTCTGCCATTCTCCAGTTTTGTCGTCTTCCTGGTAAACATAGCCGCTCTGTGCTTCTGTGTCGGCCTTTTAAATTTCTCCTGTGCTTGGTGCCTTGAAAGCGTCTGGCGAGCTCAGAGCCGGATCCCGAGTGTGAGCGCAGGCTGCGGGTACGTGACAGGTATGCATCCGGGTGCCTCCAGACGGGGCGGTGCGGGGGGGCGGGGCGGGGATCATCCTTCAGGAGACTCTTCCTTTCAGCGTGCCCCAGTTTTGGAGAGAGAAGCGGGGCCGCGGGAGCCGTTGTGAAGAGTCTCGCCAGATGAGGGCCGTGTGGGAAGGCGGCAGCGGCTCAGACTCACCTCAGTGTGTGTTTGCCCCGAAGCCGCGAGGTCTGCAGGGCTTCACGCTAGGTTCAGGAGGCTTAAGTGTTCGTAGCCCTGACTCTTCTGCTTGTTAGCTATTTTCTCCGGCCTCAGTTTCATGTCTAAAAAATGGCGAGTGTGTGTGCACGTGAGTGTGTATGTGTGTGTGTGAGAGTGTGTTGGGGGGAGGGCGATCATAGAATCATTGGCAGAAATTCTGCCAGCGGGTCTGTAAAAAGGACTTGTCCCCTTGTCCCTCACATCCTTCGCTAAGTGAGCTGGAATGTTCTTGGAACTTGGGGGCCTGGGATAGAAACTATTCCATTGTATAACCCAGCGCATCTGAGAGTTGACAGGGACCAGTCTCACCTGTCTTTGGATCCTAGCAGTTTTGTGGGCTCATT
Organism: Rousettus aegyptiacus; assembly: GCF_014176215.1. Taxonomy (NCBI): domain Eukaryota; kingdom Metazoa; phylum Chordata; class Mammalia; order Chiroptera; family Pteropodidae; genus Rousettus; species Rousettus aegyptiacus. The sequence goes on from NW_023416307.1 coordinate 157,885,179, forward strand.
GTAGGCCATTTCTAATAAGTGTCTGAATGAAAACATACCAGGAAAATTGAATCTTGCTATATTTCCTTCTGGTTAGAGTAAGGAAATGTCAGTATGGGAGGAACTTTGGGAGTAAGTGTAGTCACTTACTATGTATAGGAGGAAAGCTGAGTTTCAGAAAGGAAAAATGAAGAGCGTAACTACCGACTTTGAACTTTAGGTCCGGTATGATTTTCACTATACCCAGTGGCTCGTTTTATTCCCCACGGCTATTTTTAGCACAATAAAAAGACCTTAAAATTTTCTCAGTTATAAGTAATATTCAAATCTGGAAAACTCAGTGAAGGATTAGAATGTCCTTTTTTATCTTCCTTTTCTTGTAGAAATATCCTTTCTCTGATTATAAACACAATATATGCTCATTGTAACAAAATTCAACCCATTCAGAAGTGCACAATGTGGAAAATGAAGGGTTCTCACATACCCAGGCCCCTAGACACAATCGCCGTTACCTTGTTATCTTGATTTATGATTGTCGGCAGGCTTTCCTCTCCCCCTCCCCCTCCCTCTCCCCACATATAAACATATCATTATCTATAACATACGATTTGATATATAATGATACATAGATATATAATGATATCTAATTATGTCTGTAATTAGCCGTGATGCATATTATATATATGCATACATATAGCTGTGCAGGTTGCAGCTAGTGAGATGTATCTTGCATGCATAGATCTTGAATCTGTATCTTGCATGTATATACAAATTTGTGTATATTTAAAAATCAGATCATATTATACATACCATTTGCGCCCCACTTCTTTTTCTTAGCAATATTAAGGGACTCAGACATCTTTTCTTGCTAGCGCGTCTAATTTATTGTTCTTTCATCGGATGCCTCACAGGTCGTCGTAATGCTATATTTAAAGGGCCCTCTCCCCTTGGATGTTTATACTGTTTCCAGTTTCCCGCTGTTCTGGGTCTTGCTGCAGTGAACGTCCTCTGCATGCTTCTTTGCATGTTTATGTTTCTTCATGATAACTTTCTAGAAACCACACTTTGAGTTAGCCACAGTATTTAAGCACACGATCGTGTAAGTAAAGAAATGCGGTTAGCCAGTTCCCACGCAGGAGAGATTTCCGGCTGCGGGCGAGTTCAGATACGAGGCCCCGGAACCCACGAGCCAGTCCCTGGTCGTTGGTCTTCACATTAAGTTTATGTTCCTAGCCTAGCGGTGGAGCCTCCGTGACTGAGGCAGAGACGACCCCCTCACACGCCTGCACCCCGTCGGCCTCGCCGTTCCTCCCCGTCTTGACTTACGCCGCCTTCCACGCCTGTGGCTTCACGGCCGTCACTTCCACAGCGTCTTCCTCTCCGAACCCCGTGACATTTCCACTGGACTTTGTCGTGACACTAATACTTTTTATTCTGTGTTTAAATTTCCTGCGTACCTATCTGTGTCTCCTACTAGAACCTGAACTCTCAGAGCACGCCCGAGGTGACTGTGACTGTTCTTGGTGGCCGTCTGGCACCCAGCATTGCAGACCCTCAGCAGCATTTATCACGGAGGCGGACGATGGACAAGCCCGGCCTTGCGCCAAGCAGCCCCGTGCCAGGAAGGCCGGAAGAGGAGAGGCATCCCACTTTCGGGGGCAGCTTTAATTACCAGGCCGTGCCATCTAGCTCATGATCAGGAGACTGTGCTGCATCCAAGGCACCTTAATATTTGAATGCGACACCTGGAGTCACCCACTTCCACTCACTTAGTTCCTAGTGTCTTAGCTGAAGCACTGGTCCCCTTGGGCCATTGGGAGAAATGCGGGAAGCCCAGCCTCCCCGAGACAGAGAGCACCTCGGACAGGGCGGGTTGGACCGTGGAAAGGTATTGCCTCCCCGTTCTGGAGGCTGGAAGTCCAAGGTCAAGGTGTCCTTGGGGCGGTTTCCTTTGCAGCTGTGAGGGTGGGTCTCGGCCAGGCCCGGCTCCGTGGCCGATGGCCACCATCTTCCCCGTGTCCTGCACAGCGCCTGCCCTGTCTGCGCGTCTGTCTGCGCGTCTGTCTGCGCGTCTGTCTGCGCGTCCAAACTCCCCCCTTGTAAGTCACGTTGGAGGGGGCCCACCCTCATGCTCCAGCTGTAGCTCGGTAGCTGCGTGAGACCCCACGTCTGAGGTGCTGCGGGTTAGGCCTTCGGCGTGTCTTTGTCTCTGGGTGTGAGTGTGAGTGTGTGTGTTCGGGGGGGTGATACAGTTTAGCCCACAACAGCTTCGAACAGAGAAAACAAGATAATCTCGACCTCCTCCATGAGTAGGCGCCTGAGCTCAGGGCCAGGGGGAGCTGTTGGAGCCCCCGCTCTGCTGGTTCTAGCTGTGCCCGGGCCGGAGGGGGACCTGCGGCCTGCAGCCCATGCCACCTATGGAGCAGCTCAGGCCAGACTACAAGCAGGAAGTGGTCATGCGGTGTCATGCTGGAAAGCAAGGCAGAGCTCGCGTCCGCGCGCTGGCCCGGGCTCCGCTCCAGAACCAGAGACGGCCGGGCCGGTCGCTTCACAGTCCCACTGGGACGGAACACCTCGATGAAGAGCCTGTCCACGCCGAAGGTTTGGGGAGGGCAGGGAGCTGCGCGCCCCCGGACTCCCCAGCGGCCGCCGGTCCTGCGGGACGGCCTCGGACAGCCTGCTCGGCTCCCAGGCTCCTGTGGGTCCTCACGCGGTGCCCTGAGCTGGCAGCCGCAGGGCACCTGTCCACAATGGCTGCGGCCGGAGGTCGGAGGTCGCAACGTGCCCGGAAATGGAAATGCACACACAGGTATGTGCCAGGTGTGCGAAATGCACAGTCCATGTACTTGTTACATATAACATATAATATGTACGGTATGAAAATGTATGTTTACATATGCAATGTACAATACATCCAATTTGATATATATTCAATATATAATATGTTTAAAATATATGTATATATACATAAATTTATAATACATATGTAGCAACATATATAGATCGTATATTCAAAATATGCACGTTTGAAAACATTACACATATATAGGTATTATATGCCTCTTTCTATATATTTATATCAGCCTAGAAATGCATTTGGACTATATACAGTTGGATATATGTTATATATTAAAAATATCTACATACGATACATATTTTATATATTCCTCTATATGTTAGGTAGCTATACCTATGTATCACTCTACCTACATTCCTATGGAGAGGTAATTTGGAATATATACGTGAACATTGATTGCAGACACTCGCGATCTGAGGGGGGGGATGTCAGAAGTCATGGAGTAAATATATATAAGTTTATATATAAAAATATGTATATTTTAACCTCCTTACTCGAAGAGTGTCCAAATGATTATCAGAAAGCGCGACCCCTCCCTCGGCGAGGGGTGTCAGTGCAGGGGGTGCAGGGCAGCCAGGGTCCCGGGGCAGCGTTCACGCAGGCGTGACGAGCATGCGTGTGGGTTTCTGAGTCCGGGGACACACAGCGATCTGGCACGGCGGGCAGGCGGATGCTAGGAGGGTCCCGTCCTTGGCCTTTGGAGCTGTCCAGCCAAACTGTTTGGGAAGCAGCACTGCCTGGGTTGGTCTCAGCGGCACGCTTGCAGCTCTGCATTCATGGTCGGGGGCAGTGCCAGCATCCCCACCCCCCAGCCCCTTCGGAGTGAGTCACAGGCCGGAGCCCAAACCCTGTGGCTGCAGCTGTGTGACCTGGCAAGGGCTGGGGAAGCTGGCAGGGGTGGAGGGCAGCGGGCCAGGACTCGCCCCGTTGACCAGGATTAACTGCCTTAAGCAACAGGCCAAGGCTGGGTTTCCATGGAACCGCGCAGGAAGTTAGCTGCTTTCCTGGGAGGCCCGCCTCCCGTCTCCCGGAGGCGAATCTCGGTGCGGCAGCTCCCCCTCTCAGGGGAAATGGCGCGCGCGCAGGCAGCAGAGGCGGGAAGGCAGCTGGGGAGCTGGCCTCGCACGCCCCAGCCCCGCGCGCCCAGCGCCCAGAGCCGGCGTCTGAATGCAGATGCTGGCACTCTGAGCCCTTTGCCAGGGCTCCGCCTCTTCCTCCGCTTCTGTCAGGTGGAGCCGGGGGAGCTGGGTGCAGCACGATGGAGGGGTTGTTCAGTCCCGCTGCCCTCAGGCGATACAGTCGGTTCTTGCTTTGAATCACGAGTAAAGAATTACACGCGTCTCAGGCCGCACGTCCTGCGGCTCCCGCTTCACTGCCCTCGCTTGGCGAGCCGCTTCCTGCCAGCCCCGGACAGGCACTCGCGGCTCCTCCGGCCGATCGCCGCGCGCCAGAACGACTGCCCTCGCCGGCGTGGGCGGGAGTTGCGCAGCCGACTCCGCCTCGAATGCGCTGCGGATGCCATTGCCGAAGTGAACTGTCCACGTGTCTTTTACACTCGCCCGCACTGTGCGGACTCTGGGGCTACGCAGCTGCCCTCATGGAGCCCGCATTCGAGTGAGGGCGGGGGTGGGGGAGGGGAGGGCCTGGACCGCGCACAAGTAAATATAGAGTCGGGCTCCAGCGCGTGCCTTGCAGCAAAAGAAAGCGGAGGGAGCTGGGTTATTCGGGGGGCCGGGGCGTCTCTCTGTGGAAGTGGCATTTGAGCCGAGACCACGCAGAAGGGAGGGGGAGAAGCGGGCTCCCGGGGGGGGGGGGCGAGGGGAGGGGGGAGGGGGGGGTCGCAGGTCAGAGACTGCCTGGAGCGCAGCGGCCAGGGCGCAGGGCAGGGCTCCACGTGGCAGGACATGCGGGCAGAGAGGAGGGCGGGAACGAGGCCGGGCAGGCCCAGGTGGCTCTGAGCCTGGTGGAGGGTTCTGAACGGGGAGGACGGCCTGCGGCCGCCACCGACTCCGGCGGTGGGAGAATTAGAGGAGGCGACACAGAGCCCGGCAGGCGGTGCGTGCTCAGGGACGGCGACCCCTCCCGCCCCCCTCTGCGTCCCGCCCCCTGGTGTGTCCCGCCCCCTGGTCCGTCCGTCCTCCGTCCTCTACGTCTGTCCTGCTCAGGATGACCGAGCGGCCCTTACAGTTTTCCCGTCACCTTATGCTGCACCGTCAGCCCCCCAAGTGCAGGGAGGGCGTCTCGTTTCTTCGTGACCGTTGCACCGCCCAGCGCCTCGCAGACTGTCGGGATGCAGCGAAGGGTACGGAGCTGGCGTTTGAAAATTCCGCTGCATGAGGGGCGCAGACGGCGCCCGGGTTGGGCGAGTGCGCGACGGGCGGCCCTGCTTGCCCTGGGGAGCCCTGAGCTCGGGCCCGGCGGGCGCACGTAGGGCTGCAGCGTGTCGCACACGGCGCGGCTTCGGGGAGCAGGTGCCAGGCCCAGGGGGACGTGGGCGAGTCGCGTGCGCTTCCGCGGCTCGGCTTTCCCGCCTGGGCACCTGCGCTAGGAAGGCCCGGGCCCCGGGGCGCGGGTGCGCGCAGCGGGTGCGCGCAGCGGGTGCGGCGGACGGCTCGGCGTCATCCGTCAGTGCCGTCCCCGCTGGAGGCTCTGTCGTCCCCCCAAACAAGGAGACCAACGCCAAGAGTCGGCCCAGCGGCGCGGAGAGGGGCAGGCGGCTGTCCTTGCCGAAGCGGGCACTCTGTCCCTAGTGGGAGTCGCGGCGGTGAGCCGGGTGCGGGCGGAAGCCGGCGAGCAGCCCGTCTCCTCTGTTCCTTCCACCGCCGCCGCCAGTTTTACCGTCTCGCTGGCGACAGGACCCTAGCCGGCCTCACGTCGCTCATCCAGCGAGCGGCAGGGCCAGGGCCCCACAGAAAGGCTCCTTCGGAGCTGTGGGGAGGGCGGAAAGCGGGCCCCCCACGCGGCGGGGCTGCGATCCGGGCCCGGTTCTCGCCTCCACGGAGGACGCCTGGTCCTCTCCCGGGAGGAGGGCCCTGCTCCGGACTCGCGGTCCCGCGCGCTTCCCCTCGACACCTTCTCCGGCGTCATTTTCCGCACGCACCAGCTGGAGACGTTGTGCCTCTGACCCCGTCCTCGGCGATGAGGCGCGTGGGCACGGCGCCCCGGCCCTCGCCGCCGACCTGGATCCGGGCCGGCGGCCGCCCTGCTGAGAGCGCGCGCCTCTGCCGAGGGGCCGCGGGGGCTCCGTGGAGCCTCCGCGGAGGGGGCGGTAGATGGTTTGTCTGTTTCGCTCGCCGGGGAGATGACGTTGTGCTCCGAACCCCTTTCCCCCTCTGAGGCCTTCGCGGCATCGCGGCCCCAGCGCGGCGTGGGCGACTTCTGCTTTGGGTCCCACCTGTTCCTCCCCCTGCCCGCTGTGTCTCCAGAGGGAGCCTGGAGGCTGGGAAGACACCCCTGAAATGCAGACCCGCTGTCCGTGGGCCGTGGGAGGACCGGCCACTCCTCCGCCTGCCCCTTCGCGCGCGGGTCCTGGTCGGCCGCTGTTGGCCGTCCGTGCCAGGCGGCCGGGTGGAGGGCTGAGTGGCGAACGTGTGGTGCCCTGCTGGCTGAGACCTCCTCCGCCTCCCCGGCCGGGGCCACCCAAGTTAACGGGCGCCTTCTCCATTGGAGTTCAGTCCTCACGTGTCTTGTCCTCCCACGAGTGGCGTTTGGAGATCTCTCTAGCCCACCGTCGGGTGGCCTTCCCAGCCCTCCCCGCCTCCTCCCGCACACTCGTCTCTGGACTGAGCGTGCGGCACCCTGCCCCGCTCCTGCGTGAGTTGCTTTCCCGCCACTGCGTCCCTTGCTTCCGTCTGCCTGGGGCGGTGCCCTTACGACTGTGGACCCAGGAGCGTCCGCCCGGACACTGTGTAACCCCGGCCTTCTCACCTGTGGGAGGTGGTCACTCCTTACTCACCTGTTTGGACAGTCATGAAGACGGAATGAGATGGTGAGTGGGAAGGGTTTGGGTGAGCAGCCGGCCCTTAGGAAACGCTCGCTCACTACCAGCTCTTTCTACCTTTACCTATTCAAACCCCACCTCAAAACACACTTCCGCTTCCTACAGGAGGAGTCTTTTTGGACCATCTTCCGGTTCAAGGTGTGATCTCGTTCTTCCAGTGTTGTTATTTTGTGACTTATTTGGAATTATTTCAGTGGCCCAGTTTACGGTCCAAGTCCCTGACTGCGGATAAAGTGCTCGTGGAGGCAGAGACCCAGGCCCGGAGCGCGGAGCCGAAGCCCAGCTCCGCGGGGCGGGATTGGAGCGCGCTGCCCTGGAGTCATGGGGATTTCACTTTGCTGACCTTGTGCCGGGTTCTCGAGTGTTCTCCCGGTCTGATGGACGGCCCACCCATTTCTCACCACACCCAGACGCTGGCATCCGGGGTGCTTTGCTGCTAAGGGTGCAATCGGGTCAGGCCGTGAAGGCAGCCACACGGACGCTGGTGTAAACCAAGGGCCAGTCTGTTTGGTAGGCGGTGGTAATGGCCGTTTTGGACCACTGAGGTCATTTACCTTTGACCTTCTAGAACACAGGAGGTTCTGAACGAACCAGGAGGTGGGTCCCAGTGTCGTGTGTGGGTGTCTTCGGTGAAGGGGAGCTGGGTCCTCGTTTTCGGTAGCAGTGTTATCAGACTTTTTCTAAACTGCAAGAAATTTCACATACATTTTGCCTCACAAATACTTATAATTAGGTCAGATTTTGGAAAAGTAGGCTTCTATTTGCATTGAATGACATTAATTCTGCATTCTCTCCTAACAAAGTTGGAAGAGAGGGATTAATCACTTATTCATGCAAAACCAGCTCACATGAATCATGGATTTGTCTCGTCCTGGTAATTTCGCAGTGCTCATTTTTACGTGTCTCAGGCTGCAGATAAAGTGAAAACGGAGGTGATTTACCCTCCACAACAAAGACACGATGGCCGTGTAAACAGGGTGTGTCCCAGTGGAAATCAGTGGGTAACCATGGCAATGACTACAATGGGAAATCGTATCTCCTTATGAACAGAGCATCGGGAAGACCAGGCGTGAGAGGGAAGGGCTATGCCTACGCCCGGACAAAGGCGCTCGGTCCGCGCGAGGGGCCGGGCGTGCGTGCCCGTCGGGAACGGCAGCATCTGAAGCGCGTTGAGAGTGAACTTCACTTTCGGCTTCCTGAAGTTCAGGCTGGAATTTCTTGGGCACTGTTCTCGGAGGTCCAGCCAAGAAACTCACATCTCAGGGCAAGAACAGCGTGGCGGAGTGCGGGAGGCTGGATTCCTCGACCCAGCCTGACCGCACGCGGCGATGAGGTCGTGGACAAGTCACGTCATCTCGTCAGGACACAATTCCTTGGTGTGCAAAGCGAGCCGCTGGGAGCCGCGGGGGCGGCGGGGTGACGTGTGTGGCCCTTCGCCCGCCCTCCCCGCCCGGGGAGACGTCGCCGTCCATCCACCTGGCTTGCGGAGTCTCGTGATGCTCGATCATGCGTCTCTCCCGGCGGCGCCTTCCCGTGGGTTAGAGCTGTCGTGTTGAGACCTCCGTTTGCGCCCGTGTGAACCATGGGGCTCGTTATCCCTGACGCTGTAAGAATTTGCACACTCGCTGTGAGCACGGAGTGCGCGTTCGTGTCAGTCGACGTGAGCACAGAATCCAAGTGACGGCCCCAAAACTGCTAGAAAGCGAGTTGCGTTGTCTCTGCCCAGCCAAGGGAGTTGTTTGGTCTCATTCATGAGCCAAAGTCTGTATCTCGATGAAGAAGTTACTCTCGAGCCACTGACCCGCTGTGCGGCGCGGCGGTGCGTTTTCGGGATCGGCCAGAAGCGACTTTGAGGAGCGGAGGCCCCCGCGTGCGCGCCCGCCCCTGTGTCCAGGACGGGGCGGCGCCTTCGTGCCCAGGTGTCCTCGGCGGGAGCCGTGAGTGCGCCGCACGCAGGGGCGCGACGCTGGGGGCTGGGCGGGCTGCCCCGAAAGGACGCTCCCACGCCAGGAAGCCACCTCGTCCCGACCCAGCACCGTGGTGTGGCCCTCCCGCCTCCCGCCCGCCCAGATTGCCCTGACCCTCTCCGCAGAGCGTCGGCATTCCTCATCGATCCTTTTTATTTCGGGCTTTCTGCCGGGTTCGCTCTCCTCCTGCGTCCTGGCCTCTCGTGTGTGACTTTGAGTCGGTCCCGGCCTCTCAGAGCCTCACGATCCTCTGCCCTGAAGCAGGGACAGAAAGACACAAACCTCCTACCACTCGCAGGGTGTGAATATCACGTAAACTCGGGACATGGGAAAGCATTGGTACACGCAGGTTTTAAAAATAATTATCAACCTCTCGTACGCTGTCGTTGTTAATACGAATCTAACTTTTAATTCACATGAATTACAAAAATAATTTTTAGAATTGCGTTTTGAAACAGACGAGTATCTGTAAGCGGGGTAGTTTTGGGTGCAAGGCATGCTGGGACATCCTTGGCACGGGGCGGGGGGTGGGGGGGTCTTGCTGGGAGCAGAGCTGCAGGCGCTGGTGTCCTGCAAAGGCCGAGCCTCGCGGGGCCTGTCGGACACCCACAGGGCTCATCGTGAATATTCACTTTATCCTGGACAAAGGCTCGTATTGATATCTCAGATACGAGGCCTGACATTTCCTCTTTCCAGCCGGTATTTGTTAACACGACATTTCCTCTTTCCAGCCGGTATTTGTTAACGCCCGCTACACTCTCAAAGATAACATAGTTCATAGTTAATAAGATCTATCTATATGACTTCACATAGGAAACAAATCAACGTAATGCCCTAATTTTAATATAAAAGGCCAGTAAACATTAAGTTAATTAAAAATAACCTAATATGTGTTTCAGTACATAAGATCGTGGTCCTGACTACACTAAGGAGCCTAACAACACAGTCGCATGCCGCACCCGTACGGGAACCATGCACGCGGATTGCCACAGGAGCGTCTCACTTGTCAGGCCAGCACCAAAAGTGTCACTGCGTTCTCGACGAGGTGATTGTCACAATGACGCGCAATTCCCGGTGAAGCCGCCAGCGGGACGGCCCAGTCTCCCCTTGGTTTGCAGGCGGAGGCTGCTCTGGGTGATCTGTCGCCTCTCAGGACTCGCAGCAAAGTTCTACGGCGAGGTCGGCATCCAGGCTCAGGCAACGTCGAAGCGGGTTTTTCTTCTGTGCCAGCGTCCAGAGGGTGCAACACAGCCGATCCCCGGTGGGGCCCCCGGCGGGTTGTGGCACGTCTGTCTCCCCGGGCCCCACGCTCTGCCTGCCGGCGCACGCGGGGTCAGGACGTGGGAGCAAGCGGCTTCGTGGAGGTGCTCAAACACGCCGGCAACGATTCGCAGGCGGCCCGCTGGAGGCCGAGCCGCGTCGGCCGGGAATCGACGATGTGCGCCAGGGGCCCCACCGCAGTGCGTGTGGCCGGTGGGGGCCGGGCCCGGGGCGTGTCCTAGACGGGGGCCCAGGAGGACCGGCACATTGGGGAGAAGGCCGCACTCCGCAGACGCGCAGCTGCCCCGGGCGATGGCGGCGGGACCGCGCCCAGACCCCCAGCCGCTGTCGGGGCTCAGCCCAGTGCCCCCCGCTCAGCCTCCGTCCAGACTCCCGCAGGGCCCCAGAGGCCTGTGGCCACAGATCTGAGGCACGTGGGGCCTTCCCCTGGGGACTTCCAGAGAAGACGGTGGAGGGGACTAGAAAAAAGTCATTTCCTCTCATTTCCTCATTTTCACACTTAGCAATGAGTTTAGCGCCTTTAGGATGGGTCACACGCCTGGTGATGAAAGACAGACCAGATGGCCGTTTCCCCCCTTACGCTTCTGTTTACTGTGACTAAATTACTCCTAAAAACCTGCCTTTTTGGGCTCCCTCCGTGAGCCCTAAGACTGTAACGGGAAAAGAGTTGGAGGATACGGATCCGCCCGGTGGAGTTTTAAGTCAGCGCGGAAGCGGTTGGTGTGAGCGTCTTCGGAGCGCGGTTACGGCCTCATCTCAGCAAGTATTTCCCGGGGAGTTTCCGTTCTGAAAATCGCTCTTTCCCTTAGGAGTGGTGTACGCGCCTGTCCGTTCGTCCCGGGGACTCGCGCTGTGCGCACTCTCTCTGTCATCCTTTGCACCCAGTTTTCCACCTAAATCGTCGTTCACTCACTCATGTGTTTATCACCCATCCAGCTGCGTGAAGGCCAGCCGTCTCTGAGACAGGCGCAGACTTGTCCGAGAGATCGACGTGCATGTAAACACACGATGAAAGTACCGTCGAGCAAGGGTCGCCACCATCGGGGCATCAGGGAAGGAACGGCGAGGCCGGGAGCCGGCAGCAGCGCCAGCGCCGAGCTCTGTCGGCAAGGCCGGAGCGGGGTGCGCGTAGGGGGCGCGGGAGGGGCTCGCTGGACGGGGCCCGGCGCGGGTACGGGCCCTTCAGAAGGCCGTGGGGGGCAGGGCGACCGGACGTGCGCGGCGGGAGGGTGCCTGGTCACAGGCGTGCGCGGAAGCCCGGGCCGCGCTGCTCCCGGGGTGGAGCGTCTCCCACGCTTCCTGCCGCTGCTCAAACGTGCTGCCCGCGCCCCGCTTCCGTCTCGCTGTCCCCGCTCCTCCGCGGGGGCTTCGCGCCCGGCCGTCTGCCCCGCTCCGGGCAGCGTTCGTCACCCTCTCGCCTACGCTGCCGCAGCGCTGGCCGACGTTGCCGGGCGGTCGCCAGACGGCTCGCCGTGTGCGCCGACGGCCTCCTCGCTGGCTTGCGAGCTGTCCAGGAGCCGGGACTGTGGATGGTTTTCCTTCTGCAGGCAGCACAGTGCCCGCCCGGCCAACGGGACGTGCTCAAACCCGGTGGTGTGAACAGAGTGACCACTGGGGATCCAGACAGAAGAACTTTTAGCAGAGATGCAGCTCGGAGCATAAAGGAGGGAGGAAGCGTGCGCGAGGCCTGCCCTTGACCTCTGCCCACGTGGATGCAGAGGGACCTTCTCAGCATAAGGCCACGACCACCTTATCAGCAAAGAGGATGGAGTGATCTTTTGAGATTTTTTTTCTGACTTCACTAGCTGTGATTTTAAAACATTTCTGAAGAATCGATTTTATATTCACCCACGTTTTCTTCATTTTTCTTTGGAGTGGCAGGGAACTTTATTGTTTATCTGCTCAACTGTTCTCATCAATAATACATGGAGGGGATTTTATCGTTAGGTGTTAGCGGAGGGAGCTTGTGCTGTGAATAGTCATAGCGTCGGAAAGGATGTGGGGAGCGTATTTAGAATATTTCGCTGTCTCTGGACAGTTCTCAAACTATTCTCCGGCTGACCTCCTGCAAAAGTAATTGCACGCTGTGTTCTCTGCACTGGCGAACTAGCAGCCTGTCTCCAAGAGCTTTCTTTTTGTGTTGAATTATTAATAAATTGATTAGCAGGCAGATGACCAGAATCTAGGAAGGTGATGATAAGTCATTTTTTCAGTACTCACTGCCAAAGTGCTTTGAAATTCCGAAGGAAAAAAATGAAATAACTCAGGAATTCTTTTTCACCTGGTTTTCATTATTAGGAAAACGTGGCTAGACTAGTATATTGGGTAGGAAGAGGTGATTTTGTACACTGTGTACTGCACCAACGTGGTTAAAACAAAGCAGATATTTAAAACGCCGCATTTCAGGAAGCACATCCATAGCCTCGTCTAGCCGCCTGGCGCCTGGTGGGGCTGCGGGTCTGTCCCCTCTCAAGCGTGTTAGTAAGTGGCGTGATGGCCGGAGCCCTGTGGCCATCGGCACCTGCACTGACGAGGCAGTGTCGTGACTGTCGGGGTCACAGGTAGTTGGAGGAGACCCTGGAATGGGACCTGGGCCCCAGAGCGTTCAGGTGCTGTGCTCTTCAGAGCCTTGGAGGAGGTCGGGGGCAGTGAGGATAGCCGGTCCGAGCCCACAGAGGGCTGGCCGGGCGGGACGGGGCGAGGGGACTGGCCCCCGCCTCACTGCCCTGCACGGCGTGTGGCAGGCTGGTCTGACTGGGGACCGCGTGGAGAGAGCAGCTGAGTCACCCTGGCTCTGGGGACAGTTTGGCAGTCTGTGTTTGGGGCTCCAGAATCCTGCCCGGGTCGGGGGGCTAGGCTTCTTCACCTGTCCCGGCCCCCCAACCTTGCTAGCCTGCCGCCCTGCCCCCGAACCCCTCATGGCTGGGACCTCACGCCCAACTCGTCATAGGCCCCAGCTGACTCCAATCTTCCCATGCATGTAGTCAAAAATAATGTAACCTTTTCTGATTATAAGGGAAATACATTATTATTGTGGAAAATTTGGTAAAGAAAAACTATAAAGTATAAACACGTAAGTAAAGCCCCACCCCCAGGCCTACCGGTCGGAAACGACCGCTGTTAACAGCCTGTGCGTTCTGCCATAAGTGAAATCGGAGTTGGCACATGACTGTTTCCGCCGCACGTTATGTCTGCAGCACTTACTATTAAGCCTTTAAAATGCTCCTTAAACATTATTTTTACATGACAGAAGATCCATGGTTTGCACGACGTACTCCCAATTGCTGCATATTTAGGGTGTTTTTAACTTTCCTGCTTATATATCCTATCGAGAATGGCTTTCCACGTAGTTTTTCCTGCTCGCTAGATTATCTTTAGTAAGTGTGACGACCCCAGATTCCCAGTCGTCCTCAGGACGGTTTCCTAGAAACGGATCGTAGCGTCAAAGGCCGTGAGTGTGCGCGAGACTCCGGGACGAAGTGTCTCCTTAGAGTCTGTCACCTCTGCGTCCCCTCGTCTCGCCCTTGGCAGATGGTGCCACATTTTCTGACGCCGTGGGAGTGACCACAGCCACCCGCTTTGGGTGTCGGCGCCAGCCAGCCAGCCGACGCGGGCCACGGACCCTGACTCAGACCCCATGAGGGGTTCCCCAAGGAGCCGACGGAATGGCCGTGTGTCGTAGAACTTTATAACCCACTTAAGATGGCAAAATTGAGACACATGGGACGATAACAAATAACTCAAGGCAGGAGCGCTGTGATCTTGCTCTGGGAGCCGCGGCCCCTGAGGGACCTGAGGTCTCTGAACGGTGGGGGGTCCCCACAATTAGCTGAGCCTGGGACCCCAACCGACCTGGGTTCCGCAGAACGAGTTTGTTAGTCTCTCTTCTCAGCGCACGGCATCTTGGCACACAGCAGCCTCTCCTCGCTCCGTCTTCTCCTGGATAAGACAGCGGTGACGCCGCCACCTCACGCTCACCCAGCAGTTTACCGAGGGCCGGGCGTGGCGCCGACACACTTCACGGGCATTCTCTCATTTCATTTGCCCCGAACCCTCGGAAGGCGGTAATGTTATCCCTGCTTCGTGAATGATGCAACTGGGGCTCAGAGTGGGTAGGAGATTTCCCCCCAGGTCACATGCTAGACAGGGGCAGAGGGAGCAGGTAGAACCACTGGGCCTGTCAGTCCAGGGCCGTTATCGTGAGCACGATGCCACACAGCCTGTCACACGGGGCGGGCCACGCGGCCGAGCCTACGCTGGGAAATGTCCCTGGCCAGCCTCTCTGGCTGGAGTCTCGCTGCTCTCTGCCGAGGTGGCCACCACCTCAGGAGCCGTGTGCCTTGGCGTGTCCCGCTGGGGACGCTGCTGGCGGGCGGTGCTCCCAGGTCTCTGCTCTGGTAGCAGGTGCGTCGGCCCTGACGCCCGCTGGGCTCTCGGCGACTGCACCTCTGGCCTTGCACAGTTGAAAATTTGCGTGTACCTTCTGATGCTCTCAAAACTTTGATTACGCAGCTGTCCTTCGGTATCTCAGGGGGTTGGTTCTGGGACCCTCCCCTGTGGATACGGAAATCCGTGGTGCTTGGTCCCCTGCATAAAATGGGGCAGATCGGTGCGTGCGGTCAGCCCGCCACATCCCCAGACTCACGGCCGCGGATCGAAGGCAGCGCAGGAACTTGCCGAAAGACTCGCGGGTAAGTTCAAGCACAGTTCAAGCCGGCGTTGGAATGACGTTCAGGGGTCAACTGTATCTTCCATCATAGAGTAATGACATTCTAATTCTAAAAAAATAAATTAATCTCCTCCCCAAAGTAGCCACTGTTAATAGCTTGGTGGGTACTCTCCAAGACGTTTCAAAATTAATTACTTTTTTAATAACAGAGTTTTGAGGTACAATTCACATGCCATAAAATTCACTCTTTTGAAGTGTGCAGCGCGGAGGTTCTTAGCATTTCCAGAGTCGTGCAGCCGACAGCCCGTCGAATTTGAGCACATTTCTGTCACCGCGCTCTGGTCACTGCTCATCCATTCCTCTCTCCCCAGCCGCCAACCTACTTCCTGTCTCCACGAATTGGCCTGTTCAGGGCACGTCATGTAAGTGGAATCACACAACGAGCCTTTCCTGTCTCGCTTCTGTCATTTAGAGTAATGCTTTCGAGAGTCTTCCCTTTCGTGACATGTATCCATACCTCATTCCTCTTTATGGTAGAGTGATGTTGCATTGTACGGATTACTGTATTTTGTTTCCTATTCATCTTTTGTTGGACATTGGCTGTTTCCACTTTTTTGGGTATTATGAGCGACGCTTTTTGAACACTCCTACACAGGTTTCCGTGTCGATGTATGTTTTCAGTTCTGTCGGGTGTGAGCCTAGGAGCGGAATTGCTGGGTCACATCGTGACTCTGTGTTTAACGTTTTGAGTAACTGCCACACCGTTCTTCACAGCGGCTGCACGCTTCACGTTCTCGACAGCCACGCACGAGAATAATTCCAACTTCTTTAAATCTCGTCGATGCCTTTTCTGGTTTGCTTTTTTGACTGTAGTCATTCCGGCGGATGCAATGTGGTGTCTCACTGTGGTTTTGATTCATTTCCGTAATGACTAATGATCTTGAGCAGCTTTCCTGTGTTTATTGGACCATTTATGGATCTTCTTTTTTTTTGTGGTGAGATTGTTCAAATCTTATGTCAGTTTCAGGTGTGCCCAGCATGGTTAGACGTTTCTCTCTCCCCCGTTACGCTCTCACTCATCCGGCTCTACATGTCGCCATCACAGTAATACCGACTCTGTCCCCTGCGCTGCGCTCTACGCCCCGTGACGGTTTTGTAGCTGCCGATTTGTACTTCTTCATCCCTTCACCGTTTCCTCCCAGGCCCCCAATTCGCCACCCACCCCGGCAGTCACCAGATTGTCCTTTTTACCTGTGAGTCTGTTTTCACTTAGTTTCTTCCTTTTGTTCTTTAGATTCTGCATATAAGTGAAGTCATATGGTGTTTAACTTTCTCTGACTTACTTTGCTTACCATAATACCCTCTAGGTCCATCCGTGTTGTTGCGAATGGTAGGTTTTCGTTTTTTTTTATGGCCGAGTAACATTCCAATGTATATATGAACCACAGTTTCTTTATCTAGCCGTCTGTTGATGGGCCTTTAGGGTGCTTCTGTGTCTTGGCTGCTGTGAATATAGATCTTTATGAATTAGTTTTTCGGTTTTCTTTGGATAAATACCCAGAAACACAATAGCTGGGTCAAAAGGGAGATTTATTTTTAATTTTTTGAGGACTGTCCAAACTGTTTTTCCATAGTGGTTGTACCATATTTATCTTCTTTAAAGACGTCTATTCAAATCCTTTGTCTATTTTTAAAATGGTTATTCGTCCTTTTACTTGGTTGTAAGCATTCGTTATTCTGATTACAAGTTCCTTATCAGATATATGATTTGTTAATATTTTCTTGACAACTTTTTCATATGCATTTAAACAAATACGTATATATTTTTGTGCATATATTTACATATGTAAAGACGTAAATAGATTTCTCGATCTTCTACATGTGGGATTAAATTGTTTGTACTGTTGTGTAGATCTCTTCCCAGGTCATGGCACATGTAAATCTGCCTCATCATTTTAAGTGTTCGCATAGATGTTCCCATAACTATTACCCTGGCTCTGGCCATTTGATGCATCTCAGTAGTTTTGCTACTGTCAGCAGCATCCCTGCGAAGGTCCATGTCTGCATATGCGCAGGTCCCTCTCTGGGATACCTTACAGAGGAATCACGGAGTTGAAGGGAAAACGTACCTTACAGTGTAGCACGTGCTATCGAAATGTCTGTAGTGGTGTGTGGGAAACCGTTACCTTGCACACCAGCCAACACTCCAACTCTTGCCTCCGGATGAACAAAAATGCTACCTAATTGTTGTTTTAACTTGCGCGAAATTGTTTCAATATCACGATTTCCATAATTTCCATTATTTGGTGTTCAGAATAGACTCTGACCCTTGTCTAATTCTCTAGATCTTCCCAACAAGACACGGAAAGGAAATGGTAGATGGTCTGGAAGAGTCTAGATTTATATTCCAGCTTTTATGTCTGTTGAGGCCTGCCAGAGAAAAACACGGCCCTTAAAAGACTTCCCATTGTATTTGGCGCTGACCGGACTTTTAACCACAATGCAGAGACTTTGAACTTCACAAAGATGTGGCATTTGATTTTAATAATGCTATCAACAGCGCTCCCATTTCGAGTGACTTTTCAAAAGCGTCTTTTGTCGACAGAGGGCTTTTATTAGCTAACATAACCTTGCTGTACTCCATGTCAGCTGCGAGAGAAAAAAGATGTCCTTGACTGCCAAATATGGAAAATTGTTCAAAAACTCTCAGGGGGAAGTTGTTCACCTTTTGGAGGCTGCGTTCGTCACTCTGTGATGTAGCTCACCTGAAAATAACGGCTCTTTCCAACACTGATGTCTAGAAGGTGAAGGTTGACGAGATTATGCTTCCACACGGACAGTGGTATGAACAGCAACCGTGGAGGATTAACACAGAGAGACCGGCGGACTCCGCTCCGAGCATGATGTTAGGCTCAGTTGTGAATGTCTGTGTCCGCGCCTCTGCAAATCAGGGGGCGGGCAAGAACATCGGCGTGGGGACGACACCTTGGCTGTGGCCCGGGGGTGCTGGCCGAGCCATGGCTGATACCTGAGCGGCACCGATGAGGAGGAGGAGCGTGGGGCGGGAGTCCGAATCGCGGGCTCCTGGTGCCCGCCGTGCGCGGTGTCCGTGTTGTGCTTCCGGTACGGTACATCCTTTGATGGAAGGGCTCGGGCAGCAGCGGGGAGGTGGGGACGGGGGGTCGGGCACGGGAAAGTCGATTGGGATTCTGCAGCGTGGGGACTGGCGTGCGTCGGGGCAGAGCCCCGTGACCCCGGCCAGCGGGGGAGAAGCCGAGAAGGCGCATCCCTAAGGGCATCTGCGCAAAGTCGTCCACCGAAAGGCTCAGTTCAAAACCCACGAGCAGGTAAGTCGAGGCCGCTCATGCGTCTTCTGCCGTGTCAGGGGCTGGCTCACAAACCGAGGGGGGCTCTCGGCGGACACCTGTGGACCCGGCGCTCACAGCGACGCGTCGCCAGGGCAGGCGGGGAGGACCCTCCGTGAGCACCGCCCCGAGTCCCCGGACGCCGCCGCTCTCCTTCGTCTCTGCCGTCTGGTGGGCTGCGGTGCCGAATGCCTGCGAGACTCCAGCGCGATTTCGAGGGCCACGATTCAATGAAGATAGAGATCAGAATGGTTCCTCACTAACAAGGGTGATTACCTAGCTATCGGCATGCAGGGAGGACGAGAGCGCGTGGATTTCCCATGCCGTCCTAAGTTCGTAAGGGGCTGGCGAAGTCGTTTCGTTCTGCCGTTCAGCGGGCCGGAGTTTAACTCCCGCCTGATGGACGGGACGCTGCTCAGCGGGACCCCTAGAGAATAAGCGTCTCAGCAGCCCTCGGTCACGACGTTCCCGCTGTCGTATTGAATATGGCGACACCGAACGGAAGGCCGTAACCCTTCGCGTCCTCTCCAGGGAGGGAGCAGGGGGGACACGTTTCGTTGCCCTTTGTCTTCATCGGTTCGAACCCCTGGACGTGGGCGATGTGACGGCACGGCAGCGGGAAGGACATGTCACTCTTGCTGCCGCTCAGCTGAGGGCACACGGCGCACGCAAACCATATAAACACGTGACCGTGGATTGCCACGAGCGCTTCGCAGGCAGCGAGGTGCAGCCGCAGGAGGAGGGGAAGTTAACATGCGGGGGGGGGGGTCACCGTTAGGGGGGCGGTGACTCTGCAGCTCGTTTTCTTTGGCCTTTGCTTACTCGTGCCTAAAATGTCACTTTAAAAAGGAACAATCAGTATCCGAAGAGATGGTCATGTACGTGAGCGCTGGCCCCATACCAAGGGCTCATAATTTTATCTCATTATCATCACTTGTATGTCACAACGTTTCTTGGGGTAGGTAGTGCTAGAATCATCTCAGTTTTGCCTTTAAGGAAACGGAAGCTCAGAGACGTTAGGAAATTAGTACCTGTGATGAGAACTAAGCAGAAAAGCAAAACAATTTAATGTATTCTCTCTTTTATGTCCACTTTTTGAGGAAGGGTTTAATATTTTATGGGCAGGAGTAAAGTATTCAAATGAAAGTACAGCACATACTTCATTGTCTACGTTGAATTAGCAAAAGCAAAAATTTAAAATGAGAACTAGGTTCCTCTTGCTTTTTCTCCTCACTTTCCTTCACCTTCTACGCTGCTCCCTGTGGAATAAGAACAAATCAACAAAAAAGTATCGAGCCCTTCTTCAGACCTGAGAGTTCTTAGAGACAGAAGTCTTAATTTCTCGAATAATCCACAGTAATTAACACAGAGTTTCACACATAACAGGAGCTACTTGCTGAACAAATATACAAATGAATGAGAGAATAAGTAAATAAATGAATACGTGTTTGTATCAGTGAAGAAAAACAGCCATGAGTATTCTGATTTCCTACTTTATGAGGCTGCGAGTATAAAACAAATACGCCTAGCCATAGGAGGAAAGCAAGCTCTTTATCTGTATTCTTAGTTCTTAGAGTTGCACGTTGCTTTATTATACCTCATACTTTCCTTTTAAGAAGAACACCGTGGCTCCGTTATTACCTATTGCTGCACAACTAACCGCCCGAAGCGTCGTGGTTTGGAACAGCGGCCAGCGTTTGCTGTCCCTCACCGTTCTGGGCACTGACTGTGCTGTGCCGGGTGGCGCTTCCTCGCCGTGTGGCACTGACCGAGGCCGCCCCGGGATGGTCTGCGTGGCCGCCACACACGCCGGCATGGGTGCTGGCCGTCGGGGCTGTGGCCCGAGCATCTCGGTTCTTCTCCACGGGGTCTCTGCTGTGTCCTGGGCTTCTCTTCTCACTCGAGGCAGAACGGTTTCCAGAATGTGCCGGGAGCATGACAGCAGAAGCTGCGGGTCACCTCGGCCCCAGTCTTGGGAGCGACTGAGTCACGCCGCCCCCATCCCGCTGGGCAGAGCACGCGCCAGGGCAGCCCCGATTCCCAGGGAGAGGAAGCGGGCTTCACCTCTGACGACCGCAGCGACAAGGAATTTGCAACCGTCTTTCTGCTACGGCGCCGTATCTTTTGGGAGAAGACTCATTTGTTGAATGTGTACATACAAGAACGAGCGAATGGATTTTGAATGAATAAATGAAAGAGATGAAATGTGCCCAAATTCCAGTCTTGGCTCCTTTATTTGCCTCATGTGTGACCTGGTCAAGTGACTTAAACTTGCCGAGTCTCAGTCTTTTCAACTGTGGGTTGTTTTGAGGATTAAATGAGGTGATGCACATAAAATACCAAACTCAGTGATTGAGGCCCATTGTATGCATTCAGGAAACTGTTAACCACGGTTGTTATTTTGTTGTTATTATTATTACTGTTAACAAATGAAAGTCAAATAAATTATTTTTCAATAATGGGAAGGCATACGGCACCTCTCCGGGAATACCTCGGCGTCATGACGTTTGGCCTGGGGATGTCTGATACCGACGGATCGGGCCCGAGCCTTCTAATCGTGTAATGAAGTCGCTGGTTACCCTGGTGCCGTGGGCTTCACACAGGCCGAAAGGAAGCAGAACCGTTCGCAGGTCTCTGTCATCTGTCAGGTCCCCATAAATCGGGAGGATTCTCTTATGGCTTTGATTTTAAGGGATGATTTAGGTTTCTCAATTTTAATAATCAGTTAAGTGTGACTTCCATTTGGAGGGCAAGTGGTGTGAAGCGAACTCACCTGTGTGCCTGTAGGTAGAGAGAAGTGTGCACAGAATTTGACAAAATCGCTTCATGGCCCGGATCACGAAAGTCCTTAACCGATACCTCCAGGATGCTTTTGCATCCCTCCTGACCTTCCCTGCACACACGCCTGAGACTTTACGTTTTAAACTTTCCAGCGGCTTCCCATTACTCCTAGAGCAGAGTCTGAGTTCCTCTCTTGGCTTATCCACTGTCCGTCCTCACCTTCCGCCCCTCCTCTTCCCTGCCTTGTGGGCTCCAGGCGCAATCGCCCCATTTCTGTACTTTCCATACCCTAGACTCAAGCTCGTATTTGCCGGAATGCTTAGCGAGATGCCGTGTCTTCTGTCTGGAACCGTCCATGTCCACTTCTCTCCACAGCAGCCTCATTCTGGTCATTAGGTCTCAGCTTGGAGGAGATTTTCTTGACCTCCCTTGCGTGTGGAGGCTAAATCAGCGGCCCCTACCCTGATGATCTTCTCTAACATCTTTCAAAGCTTTGTAGCAGTTATCGTGCTGTGCTATTATTTCAGTCGTTTATTTTTCTTTTGTTCTCTTTTTAAAATCACAAGAGCAGTGATCTGTGTTTCTGTGTTACTCAGTTCTGTAACTCCAGCACCTAGGAGGTGCCTGGCTATAACGGGTGCTCAATAAATATTAGCCAAATATTTCCAGACACCCAGCAAGGCAGAAGTGATCATTACCTTCACAAAACACGGGCTTCTTTAGTCAATTACACTCATATTTATCTTTTTAAAAGTGTTATGACTTCTTGAAAGTGTTCAGTGCTGAGAAGATATGAAAGTAACTTGGTATTCCCAGGAACTTGGATTAAACTCACATTTCTATTTTCACTGAATGATCTTCCTTCCTGCTGATTTTAGTGACTGTTCTGCCGACGGGCTAGGCAACACGTTAGGACAGTATAAAGGCTGTCATATTCGGGTCCGGGGCTGTCACACGCTATTGATGTTGGATATGTGGATGATCCTTAATAGAAAATGAAAAGCTCGACAGGTTGTTCACTTTTCAAAATTTGCTTTTCGTGAGTCAGACTAAGAGATCAGAAAGATTTTTAGATGGACCTATTATTGAACTAATAATACGAGAGCCGAAAAGTGAGCCAAACTGAAGTTTTCTTCCCGGCTTTAAAATGCCGTTTCATTATTCACAGAAGATCTTTCTGAATATTTTGATGCACTTTATAAAAATAGGTTTTGAGAGAGTGCCTGAATATTCAGTTTGGGGGTCTCTCGGAAGTGAACAACGGTGTTTCGGCTCGCCATTAATGTGTGCTCGTTGCAATAATTTAAGATGTATTTCTTGGTGTGGTTGTGATTCTTGGTAGTTCAATCTGAGGTACGTGTCACATTCAAAAGTCGTCCTTTGCCACGATTCGGTAGCAAAGTTAGACAACCATTTTTACAACTCAATGTGGCCCTACTTTTTATTTTAAATTACAGTTTTTTTAGGTAAAATTTGCTTATACCACTGCCATATTCTTTCATCGAATATGTTCTAAGTGTATCCAGAAGGATTAAAGCTGAATTCTCTTTCTTTTTTTTTTTTCAGGGCATTTTGGTCAAGTCGCTGAAATAAAATAACTGTATAAAACCGAGCACCTCCGAAATGCCAGGCGTGTTAATTCACGTTCTCACACGCCAGCCTTTAAGGTAAATATTTTTCCATTTCCGCCTTTCATCACCTTTCCCTTTTTTCTTGAAACTGTGCTCTTGCTTCTTAATCCTCTCCCTTAGCGACAGCTCCATGCGCCTGCCATTTTCCCTGCCCGCGGCCTTCTCGTGTGCTCCAGCCATCGGCCAGCGGGCCGCGGGTGCTCCCAGGGTCTGAGCCTGACCTGCCATCCCTGTCCTGCCCAGGGCGCCGGCCCTCTGCTTTGAACTGTCTTGTCCCGCCATGCAAAAATGGCTTGACATTTAGAACCAGCCATTTCGGCCTCCTCGAACTGTAATGCTGGCACGTGCCGAGCAGCCGGTCTGTAGCAGAACACATGGACGATCACTCCGGCTCGAGGTGATCAGAATCGGTAAAGGAGAGAACTCACAACAAACGCCGGCATTAAGAACTGCGCATCGGCGACTTTGGAAGACAGACGAAGAGAGCTGGCTTAGTTCTCATTTGGTTCGGTTTCCACCGGAACTGCCTCGGGGGTTCGAATGGCACTAACGTGGCCCTCTACGTTTGGACACGTCTTAGGGATGGACGTAGAGTGCACGTTTGCACTCTGGGTAGGAAAGCCGCCTTTGGAATTGATGCCGGAGCACAGCGAATTGAGAGGCTGAGGTATACGAGCCGCCGGTTCTTTTGGAAATAAAGATTCTGTAGATAACGAGGGTGGTGATGGTGACGGTGAAGCCGGGGACGCTGATGGTGGCGGAGGTACCACCCTGCGTCTGCCCGAACCCTTCCGTGTCTCACTTAATTCTTGTGACAAATCTGTGCAATAAGTTCTATCCTTACCCTTATTATACGATGAGGAACTGGCGATTTAGGAGAGTTGTGTATAATCGGGCAGTAAGTGGTATCCGCGAGCTTCCACCTAAGTCTGTTGTTTACGGAGCTTGCTTTTTGGAAGAAAATCATCTTAAATTTTAGAGGCACTTTTGGTTCGCAGCAAAATTGAGAGGGACACGCAGAGATGTTCCATGTGCCCCCTGCCTCTACGGAGGCACAGCCGCCCCCAACATCACCGTCGCCCACCATCGTGACACGTCATACTCACCCAAAGGCCACGGCTTACCTTCCTGTTCACTCCTGGTGTTGCACATTCTGCGGGTTTTAACGAATGCATAATGATCTATATATCTGCCATCATGGTATCACACAGAGCATTTTCCCCACCCTAAAAACGCTCTGTGTTCTATCTGTTCGTTCCTTCCCCAACCCCACCCCCTGGCAACCACGGACCTTTTCACTGTCTTTAGAGTTTTGCCTCTTCTGGAATGTGCTATGGTTGGAATCATGCAGTATGTAGCCTTTTCAGACTGGCTTCTTTCACTCCGTAATATGCATTTGTGCTCCGTGTCTTTTCGTGGCTTGATAGCTCAGTTCTTTTTTAGTGCTGAATAATATTCCATTGTCTGTATGTAGCACAGTGCATTAATCCATTCACCTACTGAAAAATATCCAGGTTGCTTCCCAGTTTTGGCAATAATGTATAACGCCGCTGTAAAGATCCACGTGCAAGGTTTTGAGTGAAGGTACGTTTTCAGCTCCTCTGGGCAAATCCCGAGGAGCGCGTTTGCTGGATTGCTTGGTGAGAGTGTGTTTCGTTTTGTCATAAACCACCCGACCGTCTTCCAAAGCGGCTGTAGCATTTCGCACCCCCCCCAGCGGTGCGGGAGCGCTCCCGTGGCTCCGCATCCTCGCCAGCGTCCGGCGTCGTCCGTGTTCCGGATTCTGGCCCCCCTGAGAGGGGTGCGGCGGGGTCTCACTGCTGGTTTCGCTTGCATTTCCCTGATGACGAATGATGCGGAGCCTCTTTCCACACGCTTATCTTTTATCTGTGTATCTTCGGTGAAGGTCTTGGCCCGTCTTTACGAGGGTCTTTGTTCCTTTATTGTTGAGTTGTTAGGGTTCCTTGTATCTTTACCAGATGTTCTTTATCAGATGTGTCTCTTGCAGGTATTTTCTCCTGGTCCGTGGCTGGTTTTCTCATTCTCTCGACAGTGTCTTTCGCGGAGCTTAAGTTTCTAATTTTAACGAAGTCCGGCTTAGCAATTACTGCTGTCATGGATCTGCCTTGGGTGTTGTCTCTAAAAAGGCATTGCCATGCCCGAAGATCATCTGATCATCTAGAATTCTCTTCTAGATTTCCAGTTCTGTATTTTACATCGAGGTCTGTAATCCTTCTCGAGTTCATTTTTGTGAAGGATGCGAGGTCTGTGAATAGATTTTTTTTTTTCTTGCTCATAATACAGTTGTTATGGCCTCATTTGTTGAAAAGCCTGTCTTTTCTGTTATCTTTTTCCTCCTTTGTAAAGATCAATTGAATACATCGATGCGAGTCTATTTCTGGGCTCTTTATTCTGTTCCGTTGATTTATCTGTCTATTCTTTATCAGTACCACTGTGCCTTTGACTGTAGCTTTATATAGAGTCTTGAAATGGGGTGGCGTTAGTCTTTCAACTTTGTTCTTCTCTTTCAATATTGGTCTTAGCCATTCTGGGTCTTTGCCTCTCCTTATAAACTTTAGAATCAATTTGTCAATATCCACAAAAGAAATCACTAGCATTTTGATTGGGATTGCATTGAGTCTGTAGATCAATTTGGAAAGAACTGATAATCTTGACAATGTTGTCTTCCTACCCATGAACATGAATTATCTCTCCATTTTCCTCCTTCGATTTATTTTGCCTGAGCTCTGTAGTCTTTCTTGTACAGTTCTTTTTTAAACTAGCCAGGCTTTTATTTAGTATATAATCCAATCACGTTTGGCATGTTTGCAGAGTTGTGCATCCATCCTTAGCATGGACGCGCACTGGGTACTAACTTCATTCTTGGCTCCAACTTGCTTTCCTACACCTGTTTGCCTTCCCATCTTTGTTTACTTTACTCTATTTTGACATCTTTTATGTTCCTTTAAAGTCTTTTAAAAAGAAAACATGATGTACAGATTCCATAAAACATATAAACATATACATTAGAATTCAGTATTTACACTTCTCATTATTCATGAATTATTTAGAGATACATTGAATGCTCTTAGCTTGAAAATAGTCACTTCCCTGAGTAAGCAGAAAGCATGTTCATTGCACTTAATTTGTTGTCTTTTTCTAGCCATGGGGGATTGTGGAATAGGGGGAAAACGACAGAGTTAGCTCTTCATTTTTCTAATTTTTATAATTTCTATGGTATATTAATTTTTCCAAATCTGTTAATGGTCTATTTAAAATGAACTTAAAATTTTTTTTAACATGTTTTAAAGAGGTGCATACAATGTCTGAAGGCATTTCTAAGAAAAAAATTAATTTTCCAGTAATGTACAAGTAGTAAATGTATCATAATTTAGGATGAAGAGCTAAAGGCTATTTTCTGTTTCAACAAGAAGTTATGAAGTGTTGGATTTTCCCTAAGGAGCTAATTATTTGCTGAGATTACTATGGTAGCAGATTTTACAAGAAGTTCAAGATCTCTGTAAATAGCCAAAAAAAAAAAAAAAAAAACTACACATGTTATTTAACTGCAATGCTGAAACCATATGAACCAGTTTATTTTTTTAAAAATAGCTTCACGTAGATTATTTTGACTATGAAGAATTTTTAATTTAAAAGTTTAACCATTCTTACGGAGTAATATTTAAAAATTTTCTGATTCTCTAGTCCCTTGGCCTACTGCTAAAAAGACGATAATCTTATAATTTTCCGATTGGCATACAAAAGTTCATAGTTTTTTAAAAGACGACATCTTTATCTGTAAGGAGCCGAAGTCGTAGTCATGATCGTGCCCAGGGCGGAGTATGCCGACACCTCCTTCGCACACTTTCTTTGGGAATATTCTGTGAACCACACGTGTGTAATGAGGTCCTTACGTCCTCTCTGGACTTTGTGTCCTGGGAGGACATTTACGTCTGTCGCCCCCTTGACCAGCATCCAGTCTGTCTTCTGGGAAGAGAACAGGATTTTGGGTCTAGGTAGCTGGGCCGATCCGAGCCTGCTTTCCCCATCCCCCAGGGCCAGACTCACGCGCTGCGTCAGGGCCAGTGCAGGACCCCGACCAGGGGTGACGAGGGGGCGTCGCTCCCAGCCCATTCGGCTGGAACTTGCAGAAGGAGGGGCTTTCTCTCCACCAGGTTGCAAAGCCGGGAAGATACAGCCGGGAAGCCACACTAAGGACAGAGCCTTGCCGAGAACACTGTGGTAGCAGGGCCCTGACGTGGAAAGAGGGGGCGTCCTGACCACCTTTGCGGTCCCCTAAATCAGCTGTGCTGCAGCCAGGGGTACCTCTGGACTGCCAAGCCCCTGCAGCCACTGTTCTACCTTATTTTGCTTAAACTAATTTGAATTATGGCTGTGCCGTTTACCACAAGTCTGGAAGGTTCCGATTGGATCGTGGGTTCTAGTAGGTGATTTAATAATAAGATATAGTTTTACTAGGGGACGCCTATGTATTATTGAGGCAATTATCCTGATGATACGAGGAAAAAGATCCTTAATTACTTATCTGTTTCCCACCAAATTGTTTACATTCAAACAGTTTTAAACAGCAGAACAATTTAACTCTAATATTGATCTTGAATGGAAAAGAGCGGCAAGATAAAGCGTGAAGAGCATTAGGGAAAACGAATTCTGATGGGCAGGTTTAAAAGGGACCGTTCGTAGAGAACTGGGTCGCGGAGGGCGGCGCTCCGGCGGGCAGCCGGCTGCCCACCCCGGGGTCTGGACCAGCGGACGCTCCGGCCCCCTTCCGTGTGCTTCCGAGTCCTCTCCATCCTCCTCCAGGTGCTTCTGCTTCTTGGTGGTAACTTCATTTTCGAAGCCATTAGCATAATTTTGCTACAGACCTTCCTACTGTAGAACGTCTTACAGGCTCTCTTTGTGATGAAGATTTAATAAGTTAGTTAGATGTGGGAGTCTTCCCTGCCCTCTCTTAGCTATGCAGTATTTATATAAGTTGGAGGTTTTATGTCTTTTAAATATCGTGAAAGCCACGTGAGGAATCTCGGTGATCCCTTGATCGACCTAGAGAAGCTGGGACCACCTGGCTTCGTCTGGGAGCGTTTCCAGTCCTGCTGGGATGGAGGAGCAACGTCAGCCTCCTGCACGGCAGAAGCCTCGGGGCTTTGAGAGGAGGTCGCGGAAGCTCTCTGTTTTTGCCTCTCTCGATGGTGGTCCCCACTCTGTTTTTTCTGGGATGCGGTTTGCTCAGGTTGTAGTCAGGGCACAGAATGGGAGTGGATTGGAAAGGATGTTTCTATGCATGATGGGGTTATGTGCATACACCCACACGCGTTACGCATCGTGACATCTTTACACACGCACATAAACCTTTATATATGCCAATGCATAGATAGTATACCGCTCTGCGTGTGTGCATGCGTACACACGTACATGTTACACGCATCTCTCCATGCATGTACATACATGCCCGTCTACACATACCATTACATGTACATATGCATGTATTACGTGCCTCTCCCTAACACGCACACGTGTGCACACACACGCACAGACACACACATTTTTCCATGCGCTGCTGCTTTGGTTAGGGGCTGTGCCGTGGCCTTGCCCGCTCATACGCAATAAAACAAAGAAAGCCTTTTAAGCGTCTGAAACTCGGTGTGTCCCTTGTCTGTGTGTGTGCTGCCCGCTGACCACTTGGAGGGCAAAGCCCCTGAGCCGCGTGCCTCTTATTGGTGAAAGGCTCTGTTCCTGGCTTTAAAAGACCTGGCTGCGTGACCTTGGGCAAGGCGCTTACCTGGATAATTGCCCCAAAGATATTCTCGGTTCTCAAATTTTTATTCTCTGAGAATTTTTTAGGTCATTCTAATATTAACGCCAGAACTATTTTGGGCTGAAAAGCGCGGGTAGTAACATCACTTCGCTTTGGCATCTTGCTCTTGCTTAACTGTCTGACCAGCTCTCCGCCCCGTGG
Source organism: Rousettus aegyptiacus (assembly GCF_014176215.1). Taxonomy (NCBI): domain Eukaryota; kingdom Metazoa; phylum Chordata; class Mammalia; order Chiroptera; family Pteropodidae; genus Rousettus; species Rousettus aegyptiacus. Next base: position 157,913,686 of record NW_023416307.1, read on the forward strand.
GGGGCCCAGCCTGGTACCGGGGGTGTCCAACTAGAAGAAGACGGAGCAAGGACCCGTGGCCCATGTGTGCTACGTCCCAGCGGGTCAGAGTGCCCCTGGGACAGAGCTGTCCTTCATGTAGCTCCCGCCTCGAATTCTCTCACCTCGTGATCTCCAAGTGTTGACAGTGACAGGTGCCTTTAGTTTTGCCACTTACTGTAGAGACGGACCCGTTCCTGACAGTAACCTGGGCATGGTGGCAGCATGTTAGACCGTGACGGAGCATTTTCTAGGTGAGCTCTGTCTTCCGGACGCAGCGCTCACTTTTCTCCGCCCACCATTCTGTTTCTTCCCGAGCCTCCTGCAGATTTCGTCCTTATCCATATTATCGGGGCGTGTGGGAAACCCGTATTTCTCTGGGAAAATTGTTTGTGTTGTCTTTCTCTGACAATGCAAAGCAAAGACAGGTTCTGTAACTTCACACAGTCTTTCGGACAGAGTTAGAACGCTAAAGAGTTCTAGAACAATTGTATGTTCTAGCTATAAAACAGCCCCTAGCTAATCGTCATTAATGAATAATGTTAAATATTAAAAGAAAGAAGAGATACTTTCACAATTGGTATCAGTGACCAGATTGGCATCTTAAACTAGTAATTATTATGGCTTTGAGGTAATGAATATTTCCTACCTAAGGACAATTAATGAGGAGAAGCCTTCTGTGTATTCTGTGCAGGAGTGACTTTCAGCTGGGACAATCCATTCTCTAGAGTAGAAACCTTGGCTTCATCAACAGTTGCTTTATGCACAGAATGCTCAGGCTGCAGGGGACCTTATTCAGTTCTTGCAGTTTGTAGATGATGAACTGACCAGAGGTGAATCATTTGGTCAGAGCGATATAGTAATGCAGGTAAGATAAGCTTGCACATCTCCTAGTAATCATTTATTTATGAAAACGTAACTTGTAAATGAAAGCCAAGTCTTCCCATTCTCGGAACATTTTAAAGCGGATGTCTTAGGGAGTCTCCCTTACTTGATGTTTCAGTGACAAATTAAAAACAGCAATGTTTAATTCAAAGCTACATAAGATTGGTCTGTAACTAAGTTAACACAGATACCAGTCTAGACCAGGTGTTACAGGTTTTTAAAAATAATTTTTTAAAGCTTTCTTTTTCTTTCTTGTTTTTTTTTTTCAAAAAGGAAAGAGTCTTTGGGTCTTTTGATTTCTCTTCTCCCATCTGGGAAATTTGGTCATATTTTTTCTGGTCTGTAAGATCTGGCATCTATTTTAATGATTTTATTCAACATGAGATAACAAGGAACTGGGGGGTGAATCCTGAAACGGGCAATTTATAATACACAGACATAAAAAGCATGATTTTAGGACATCGTTTTTAGTGCTGTTCAATTGTTTGTTTCTATTCTGGATATTGCTAATTTGATATGTGTTTTACTTTTTAGCTTGTGAATCCAGTACAGTGTTTAAAACCATTTTCTGCCCTTAGGTGAATATCCGTGTGTGTGAGTATTTCGTGCAGGGGCTCTCTGCAGCAAACAAAACAACACCTATTCAAAAAGTAATGTAGACATTGAAAAGGTAGAAATATATAGCTCAATTCCTTCTCAGAAAGTGGACATACCCATTCCTCCACCACCCAGGTCAGAATGAAACATTCTGGGCATTCCCGAGACCCCCGCCATGCGCCCTCCCACGCCCAGGGCCGAGAATTCTCCTGTCTACTGTCATCGTTAATTAGCCCTTCCTGTTTTCCACCTGTACATGAATGGAGTCCTACCTTAGGAACCCTTTTGTGAATGGCTTAGTTAGTTTACGTTACTGAAACTCATCCATCCGTTTTGTCGCACGTGGTCGTGACTTATTCTTATCGTTGTGTGGTATTTCGTGGCATGAGTACGCCCCGATGCATTTATCTGTCCTATTGCTGATGGACATTTAGGCGGCCTCGCTGTTCAAGCCGTGCTGTTACCGGCATCAGCCACGCGTGTCTCTCGGTGCATGAATATGTATGAGTTTCCGTCGGGTCGATACACACACACTTGGAAGTGAAAATGGAGGACCTTGGGTGTGCGTGCGTGCGGTTTTGGTAAATGCCGTTGAGCAGCTTTCAAATGTATATTTCCTCACAGCAACAAGTTTCTTCAGCTTCATCAGTTCTTGGCATTGTTGGCCTTTTAAATATCGTCGTTTTCGTAGGTGCATAGTAAGTGCGTTGTGGTCTAAATTTGCAATTCCTGGCACATTCGTTATAACTGATGAACCCACATTGAGATGACAGCGTCCCCCGACGTCCGTAGGTCCCATCGGGGTTCGCTCTCGCTGGTGTACATTCTGTGGGCTCTAACAAACGTACAACGACGTGCATCGTCATCATTACATCGTGCAGGAAAGTTCACTGTCCTGAAAATCCTCTGCCCCCCGACTGTTCCCCCCTCTCCCCCCAGCCTCCGGTGACCACCGATCCCTTTGCCGCTGTCCTAGTTTTGCCTTTTCCGGAACGTCGCGTGGTTGGAATCACGTGGCATGTGGCCTTTTCTGTTCGGTCTTTCGCTTAGTGATGTGAATTGACATTTTTACTCCGTGTCTTTTCATTGCTCGATAGCTCATTGTTTGTTAGCCCTGAATCACATTTCATCGTCTGGATATACCGGAGTTTGCGTATTCATTCAGCTACTAAAGCATATATATCTTGGTCGCTTCCGAGTTTTGGCAATTATGAATAAAGCTAGAAACATCCACTTGCAGGTTTTTGTATGGATATAAATTTTAAACGAATTTGAATAAATACCAAGGAGTGAGACCGATGGATCATACGGTAAGAGTACATTCAGTTTTGTGAGGAGTCGCCGAACTGTATTCCCCAGTGGCTGGAGCACTTTGCATTCCCAGCAGCAATGAGTGAGCGTTCCCGCCACTCCACATCCTCAGCCGCGTTCGGTGGTGTCGGTGTTCGGGATTTTGACTGTTCTCACAGATGTGGCGTGGTACCTCACTGTTGTTTTAATTTGCCTTTCTCTGATGACACGTTGTTGAGCATCTTTTTGGATGCTTATTTGCCATCTGTGTATCTTCTTTACTGAGGTGTTTATGATAGTCTTTGGGCATTTTTAAATTTGGTTATTTGTTGTCTTATTGTTAAGTTTAAGAGTTATTTGAATATTTTGGATAGCAGTTCTTTATCAAATATGTCTTTTGTGAATATTTTCTCCTGCTTTATGGTTTGTCATCTTATTCTCTCAACAGTGTCTTTTGCAGAGCAAAAATTTTTAATTTTAATGAAGTTCATTTTACAGATTATTTCTTTCCCGAATAGTACCTTTGGTATTTTACCTAAAAACTCATGACCATTCCCAAGGTCATCTGGATTTTCTCTTATGTCATCGCCTAGGAGATTTATTGTTTTGCATTTTACATTTACGTCTATGATCCATTTTGAGTTAATTTCTGTGAAAGCTATAACATCTGTGTTAGATTGATTTTTTCACATTTATACCAGCAGTGTTTGTTGAAAGGACTGTCTTTTCTTCATTACATGACTTTTACTCCTTTGTCAAAGACGAGCAGACTCTATGCATGTGAGTCTATTTCTGGGCTGCCTTGCATTGATCTATTTGTTACATTGATCTATTTGTCTTTTTGTCATTACCACTCTGCCTTGATTACGGATTTTTTCTATTGAATATTTAAAAAATTTAATTAATTTTTGCTCTTATCTGCATTATTGTCTTTCTCATACTTTTTTGGGGGATGGGTATAATTTGATGTTTGTTTTCCTAATTTCTTGGGATGAATCTTAGATCATTAATGTTCACCCATCCTTTTTTTCAAATAAATACATTCTGAGATGGAACAATTTTCTCTTGAGCACAGCTTTATCTCCACCCTAAATATTTTTTCTTTATCTAGAAATGTTTTCAATTTAAGTTTTGAGGGATATCTTTGCTCTCAATAGACGTGCAGGCTGTGAGTCCTTTATTTCAGCCTGTCAGGTATGTCGTCCGGTTTTTCTCGTGGATCCTTTTGCTCATTTGGAGACGTTACCTTTCGAAATTGTTGCTGTTGCTCTGAAGGTAATGTCATCTTTCTCCAGGAGCTCTTAAGATGTTCTCCTTGCTACTCCCCTGTTTCATTAGCGGGTTTTCTGCAATGTGTTTAGGTAAATAATCCTTTGTAATTATCCCCCTGGGAGTCTGTAGCGCTTCTTGAATCTGTGGGTTGATGCCTTCCATCGGTTTTGGAAAATTCTCAGCCATTATCTCTTCACATGTTGGGGCTCCACTCCGTTCTCTTTCCCCTTCCCTTCTAAGATGCGGTTACACTTATGAGAGACCCCTTCACCGTGTCCCCTACAGGATATTCAAGGTGGCACAGACTCTTGGCCACTCTTGCCATCAAGGGATGGAATCCCTTTCCCCTGACCTTACGTCACAGTCTGGGTTGGCCCTGTGACTCGAGCCAGCAGTACACAAACTGTGGTCCTGGGACCAGCAGACTTAGCGTCACCCAGGACTTGTTAAAAATGCCTATTTCTGAATCTGTCCTAGACCTGTTAAATGAGAAACTCGAGGTGGGGCACAGCAAGTGTTTTTGACGAATCTTCCAGGTGATTTCGGTGCATGTTAAAGTTTTAGAATAACTGTTTTAGACAATGGCGATTGGTCCACGGGGTGGCCAGAGAAGCTAGGAATATGAACCCGAGAAGGAAGAAGCGTCTTCTTCCCCCATGGCACTGCTAAGGTGGTCTGATGTCACCCTGCACTTGGCGGCCGTCCTGTGGAGGCGCATTTCTGAGCTGCTTTCTGAATGACTGCGGAGAGTCTTGGGCAGGGTTGGGTCCCAGGTACCCACAGTAGTAACTGGATCAAAACTGCATCTTTTTTTCCTCCTTCCCCGCCTCATCTCCTCAGTCTTATCATGACTTCCAAAATAAACCGCCTGCACCCAGCCCTTTCCTCAGGCTTCGCTTGGGAGAGAGCCCAGATTACGACCTCAGTGTTATGAAGCACAGACCCGGGGCAGGGATGTCTGGCTTTGCATCTCGGCTCTGCGAGTTAGGTTACGACGCCTTCCTCTAGGCGTGGGGGCGTCGTTTATCAAACAGGGGCGCCAAATTGGCTGCCTGCTTAGCTTTTCTACCCCCGACGTGCCAGGACCCTCCAGCTCTGACTTCCGTGTGCCCCTGCGCACCGTTTCAGAAACCGAACGGTCACACATGGAACAAGAATCAGGAGGCTGAACGACCAGGCCTCCAGGTTTGCCCCTTTTCCCAGTGTCTTTAAAAATCCGCTCCCCACCCCATGTTTTCCCTAGAAGTATCCAGATGACCTGCTTCATTTTCCACCTCGATCGGCCTTTACAGACACAGACCCAGAAAAACGACCACAAGTGCCCGGACCTGAGCAGACCACACAGAGCTCGGAAGGGCAGACACTCTCAAAAGCCCTGCCGCTCGGAGCCTCCTGATTATGCAGGACGTAAAGGTCGAGGGTGAAAACCAGCGCAGGCTGAATGTGATCGACTGTCTGCGTGACTCAGCGCGGCACAGTGGGCTCAGTAGTTAGGGCTGGGGCCAAAAATACTTAACGAAAAATGACTTCAATTTCGTATTGATTAAAAAAGAAATGAAACGTTACACCGGGGGATCCAGCGATAGATTTCACTCTACCTTCCCTTGTAATTTGAGATAAATTGAAATTTACGATAATGAACATAACCAGGAAGGGGAAGTCTATTTTTTTCTTCTTTCAGGCACTAGAAATGATTGATTCGAAACTTTCCAGTTGTTGTTTTTTTTCTCCGCAGCGGTGGCTTCCAGTGGGGCCTCGACACAGTGACTGTGTTGTTTCCTGGTGGGGACAGAGATGCTCGTTGTTTCAAAAGGGCACAGGCAGAGGTGGCGCATGCACAGGACAGTCCTGCATAGAACTGCCGGGGGGAGAGGGGACCCCGCTCACCGAGGGCCTCCCTCAGCGCGGTGGCCTGCGAGGGGGCCGGCGGTCGCCCAGCACGGGCGCCGAAGGGCCCTGCCTTTCGATCGCTTCCTCCATTTAATCCGGTCGTATGGAATTTCTTCGGGGTCCTTTCTGTGCCAAGTAAGGACAGACCGTCCCGGAAAACGCCCGTGCGGAGGCGGAGTGGGCGGGTGCCACGTCCGGAGGCGGGGCACCCGCCGCGCTGTGCACGCCGTCAGCTCAGCGAGCGCAGGTCTCTGTATCTCTAAAGCAAATAGGTCCAGATTGTTGTCACCTTTTGTAGCTCTAAACTACGGATCTTTGGTGGAAACATCCACCATGTATATTCTTTTGTTGCCTTCAGTTTATGAAAAAAGTGGGTCCAGATAGTTCATAACTCCACACGCCTCGAGACCCTTGTGGTGGCGGTGTAGTTTTGGGGACCAGAGAGGAGCTTATCGTAGGACTAAGCTCTCGTCATCTCTGGGACCTGCCTCACGCATGTGGTGATGGCTCCTCTGGCCTGCGTGATCCCTGCCCACTATGCTGGCAAATTTTTAATGGCTAATTTTTTAATATTTTAAACTATCTATCACCTCTCAGCTCGGAGAGAATGAAACCCAATTCTCTTCATGTGAGTTATGAAAGAGTAGAGGTAAGTCTTGTACACACGCACTTTGAGAGTGAAGTCCTCTAAAAGGTAGACAGTTCAGGCACCATGAAAACCTCTAACGTGAGCTGAAGCCTCGTTTGTGAGACCACGTGAGGAAAAGTTCCAGACCCGTTAGGGCGGGAAGGCAGCGGGGCTTTCAGAGTGAAAACGGGATCCTCCTTACGGCGTATGAATGAAGAACTTCGGTCCCAGTAATGCCTGGTACCACATGGACAGACATGGAGGATCTCACCGCCCTGGGAGTGAACTTCCTGCCCGTAGAACATCCGTCCCTCGCTGCAGTGGGCTGGCGGGACCCCAGGCATCATCACGGAGGAGTGAGGATACCCACTCCGAGCACAGGGGACGGGCACGCTCGGGTGTGTGGGCGTTCGAGATGCCGCGGGGTTTTCCAGCAGGGTTTGAGCTGTGGAGTCGCCACGCACCTCCTCCGAAAACCGTGATTCTTAATTACGAGAACCTCATGTTGACACGGATCGAGAGTGGCAGAGACGTAGGTGGGAAAGTGGGCTGTCAGGATATCATCTGTCCCCTGTTTTTCTGAGTTTGGCAGAGGGTTTGAGAACAAAGTCCCCGCTGCGTGACTGCTGCTCCTTGGCAGATAAATCGGCAGTGATTCGAGAAAGATCCTTGACGTTTCTGCCCCATAAGTTTTTAATCGGTCCTTAAAAAAAAAAATCTGCTTAATCCCTTTTTGAAACGTAGACGTCGCCTCCAGGAGTGGCAAGCCCAGGGGCCTGCCCGGGAGCGGGCCGTTTCCTGCAGCGGTGTGGACGCGGGCCGGCCTGAGCCGCAAAACCGCTTCTGCCACTTTCTAGCTGCCTGACGTCGGGCGGGTTCCTGTACTTGGCTCAAGCTGGTTTGAGTCGTCTGTAAACAAGGATACTAGTGCCTGGCCGCTGGACATGGGCTGCCGCGGGGAGGGCGTGACCCCAGCGAAGCCTCGCTTGGAGACCCCGGGGTCCTGCAGACCCCCCACCGGGGCTGCCGGCAGCCGGGGCGTCTGTTCTGCGGAGCGCGCCCCTGGCAGCTGGGAGGCGGGGCTCGTGCAGGAGGGGACGTGGGCGTGCGTTTCCCCGACTGTCACCGTGATGCCGAGGGCAGACCCTGTCCCCATCCCTGCCCTGCCCTAATTCTGTTCATGTCCAGAGTGTGTCACTAGGACTGGGGGCCTAGAGGACTGCAGGGGGAAGGGGCCTGGGGGCCACCAGCCTGCAGGGGGCCTTGTCAAGGACCGCGCTCCGCCTGGCCTTTCACACCAGGCTCGCTTCGCTGCTCACGGGCGCGGCTTTGCACACGGGCCGTTCTGCACCGAGAGACCGAGCTGTGGTCTGCGGCTGCCGCAGCGAGGTCCGGCCGCACCGGGGCCCCGCGCTTCGCCCCGCATCGTTTTCCTGAAGCCGGCGGACTTCTGGGGCTGCGCTCTGCCGAGGTCATTCCAGGGCGTCCCTGGGCTTTTTGAAGTCAGTATTTACTCCTCTCAGGTGTGCTAATTAGTCTGACTGTAGGAATCACTTCGCTGTGTGTATGTATGTCAAACATCGTGTTGAACGCCTTACGTAGATATGGATTTTATTTGGAAAAAAAAAAGGCATATATAGGCCCGCGTGAAAAAGCCGATCTGTGTGGTTAGGAAAACAAATATTCATCACGCAAGAAGGCGTGGGTCCGGGGAGCCCAGACTTGAATTCTGCCCTCGCTCTGCCCCGCCGCGCGGGGGTGGGGAGGCCCCCGACCCCGCCCCTGACCCAGCCCCGTGAGCGTGGGGAGGCCCCCGACCCCCTGACCCCGCCGCACCCCTGACCCAGCCGCGTGGGCGTGGGGGGCCCCTGACCCCGCCGCACCCCTGACTCAGCCCCGTGAGCGTGGGGAGGCCCCCGACCCCCCGACCCCGCCGCGCCCTCCGCTGCAGGAGGGGTCGGCCGCCGCCCTCGCACACGCCCTCCGCTCTCGGTTGCCCTGTTTCCATTCCTGAAAGATGGAGCTCAGAGGCGGGTATGAGATGCTGGACCCCGTGTGGCCAGAGGGGCACACGGCGAGACTAAGTCGTCCCTGTGCCGGGCGTCCAGGGGGTCTTGGACCGTGTCCCCCAGGCCCCGGGCGGACTGCCGGGAAGAATGCGCCCCGCGAGGCTGCAGGGCCTTTAGAAGTGGCCGCCTCCTCCTGTCCAGAATGCGTCCTTCCCTCCGTGAGCCGCGTCAGGCCCTGGGGCTGGCTGGGTGGGTGCGAGGACCCCGATCCCCCCATCTGGGCTCCCGGCATGAAGCCGCGCAGCGGCCGCGGCCAGAGCCTGCGGGAGGGGGCCGGCCTTCGGCAGGTGTCCACTTCGGCTCTGTCTGACGGGCAGTTGGAGAGGCTGTCGTGAGTCCCTCTTAATGGCTTTCTTCAATGTGCTGACTTAAATTTGTTTAGTTCCAGGGGTTCTCTGAGCAGCCATAACGATATTTCGCGTAGTGATTTCTATAAAATAGAAATGCCATTTTTTTTTTTTTGCGAGCCCAAGAGTTTCCATAAACAAATTATTCAAAACCAAATTTAATCGAATGCCTTTATTTTTTTCCTTTGGCAAGCGTACGTTCCCTGGGCCTGCAAAGAAACAGGATGTCGCCGTCGGTCGGGCTGACCAGAGCTGACAGACGGGGCTGTCGGGATTCGTCGCTAATTCGGCCGCTGAGCCTGAAAGGCCTGGACAGCGCTGGTGCCTTCTGTAATGATATTTAACGTCCGGCCTCGGGTTTGAACCTCGTTTTCCCCAGGAGCTGGCGAGCGCACCGTCTGGGCCTTCTTTGGCAGCGTGCGCCCTCGGCCCAGTGGGGCTCCCTCACGGGGGCACCGCGCAGTGTGGCAGCAGCCTCAGCGCGACTCTGTTCCCCCCGAGCCCACGCGGTGGGCCCTGCGCGCACGTGCGTTTCGGGGGACCCCCTCTGACCGTGGCCTTGAACACCTACGGAGAGGGGGGAATGCAGACGCCCAGCCCCCTGCCGCCTTGTTCCCCTCTCACCGTGGCTTCTGACTGTGACTCGCCTTTATTTCCTCGAATTTATTTGCCCTTTTTGTTTTTGCTAGCCAACTTTTTGCTAGCTCCCTGTCCATTTATAATATTGCCCCTTCAGTCTGTAACACTTTTGCAGGAAAAACAGGTTTTCCTGCGATGGACTTCAAAGTCGAGGTTCCGATGTAGATTTTATGTGGGGGTTGCATAGTACGATTGATTGGCGAGTGGCGAGGAGTTAGTTATACAGCAGAACCAACAAGGTCTGGCTTTTGCCGACACCCAGCAGTCTGGGGGGGGGGAGGGGAGGAGTCATACCTCAGACCCCCAGAGGAGAAGCACGAGAATTCTGCTTTTTACTCTGCTTTTTGTCTTGTGTGTCCTACCTATGACAGATTTATCCCAATATTTGTCCTTTCGCTGCTGCTGTTGTCGAAGAGAGTTTCTCAAGATGGGAAATGCCAAGTCACATGGTGTGACAGAATTTGCTGACCCTTGACCACTGGTGGCATTGTCAACCATGGTAGCTGAAATCACGAGAAAAATTAAAACTCATTGTTCAGAGGTCAAGAGAGGCTCGCTTTTGCGTTGTGGCTTCCCGTGATCGATGACGGGTCCTCTGCCCAGTGTTGCAGCATCTTTGACATTGAAAGCCATGTGCAGCACACCGCCATTTAGGAGCCGTGACCAGTGTCATAAAGAAAGACACTGGCCGTGAGAGGCAGCCCCTGTGCAGGTGCTGGGCGTCCAGTGATGTGTGCTGGAATCCTAGCCGTGCGACCTCGGGCACATTCTGGTCCCTTCGAAGCCTTGTGGTTTTTTTTTAAGCTGTAAAAGGTCATAATCTTGCTTTATATCATGATCAGATAACATCAGTGTGACGCTTTGCAATCTGCAAGGCCACGCTGGAAAGCTGCTGTGTATGACAATGTACTTCGTTTTGTGTTTGTTTTTGTCTTGCTTAAAATTTTCTCTAAATTTGACTAAATTTTCCTTCGAGATCTCAGTCAGTGCAGTCTTTGACAGGAGAGTGCTGTTGAGAGATAGTTCAGAGGAAATAAGATACTTCCAAACACAAGACAAGAAAATTCTCTCTCAAACAAAAAGACTCACTATATGCCAGAAAGATTGACGAGAATTCTGAACAGACGAACATCTACTTACGTGACGTGGCATTAGTTTTCTCTTGCCAACTAACAAATTAGTCCAAACTTAGTAGCTCAGAACGACAAGTGGCTTTCATCTCACCGTCTGTCCGGGGCAGGAGTCCTGCTTGGTTGGCCGGCTCTGGCTCAGGCTCAGGCCCTTGTGGTCAAGGCGCTCCTTGCGGTTATGGCCCTCCGCGGCCGAAGCGTGGTCGTAGGCAGGAGGCCGCATTCCTTGCTGGCTCTTTGCTGAAGGCCCAGAGTCTGCCCGTCTGAGTCTCTCCAGAGGGTTGCCCGGGGTCTCCGCAAAGCGGCAGCTGGCCTCCCCCCAGGGAGACTGATCCAAGGAGAAAAGAAAGAGGAAGTGACAAGCCATTTTATGACCTGGCGTCTGAGGTCACACATCAGGGCCGCCAGCTGCCATGCTACGTACCAGCTAAATTCAAATTTCAGATAACTGACAAATTTTGTAGCGTAACTGTGCTCCATGCACTGCTTGGGGAAGACTTGCTCTAAAAAATGTTCGTGATTTATCTCAGATTCCTCGGGGCGGCCTGTCTGTGTTTCACCTCCCTTCGCGGCACCTTCATTTTAGAAAACGTGCCGAATCGAACGGGCTGTAGCCGCTGCGTCCTTTTCTGTGTATTTCTGTCCTCCAGTTGAAAAACACACGGTCGAGTCTCCCTTCGTCCACTCCGTCGATGAGGCAAGACGCAGAAAGGACCCCGCGCTGCTTAAACAGAACCGTTCGGAGCCCAGGCCCGGGGTTCTGAGCCCCGTCTCCTCCCCACCGCCCCAGCTTCACCCCGCGGGTCTCGCGCCTTCCCTTTTCCTGAGCGGATTCCCCCTGCTGCCGCCACAGGCCGGGGCGGTGCCCTCTGCTCCTCCAGGGCGGGGGGCAGACCCGTCACCGGGCCAGAAGCTCCCAGTGCTCACTGACCACCGGGGACGGGGAGGAAGCGAAGGTTTTTTCCTCTGGGTAGTATTTTGTTTTGCTTATTTTTGGCTTCTGAAAAGGAGTTTGTTTTTTTTTTTGTTTTTGTTTTTTTTAAAAAAAGGGGATCATATCTCACCAGCCCTATATATAGCCCATAAACCTCAAAAAGAGGGATCCAGGAGAAAAATAAAGCACAAGGTTTGATCTGGCCATCTCTAAGCTTCCCAGACCCCGAACTGGGACTCACTGAATGAAAAGAATTTGTTTTTCACTGTTTTCTTCTCGAAAAAGGAGACATGATTTTGGAAGTCAGTGATTCCTTTCTTCTCAAAGTCTGCTGAAGTGCTTCATGAAAGCCTTCTCTAGTTGGGTTTTTCTAATTTTTTTTTTTTTGCTGATAGAATATAAAGAAAGATTTCAAAAAGTTCACTGGAGAAAAGCTAGCAGAAATGACTAATTTTAGGTACCAAGAAGAAAAAAAAACTATTAAAAATTAAAAATTAAATAGCTCATATTTTGTGTGTGTTCCTGTTTTTATTATATAAAACAATATCAGAAAGAATTACTTTAATTATATAATTCAGAATTAAAATTTTAACAATGCATAAAAAATTTACAATAATTCAGATTTTAGCATGATAATGATTATACTTATTTGATAAACACGTTTTTACCTCATTATAGCAAGGTAGATTATGTGAAGTTATTAAACGATTGTGAAAACATATTTAACTTCCACTTAAATATCGGGGCTATTTCCTTTAGCTTCTTTGAGAATGACTTATTCCTGTGCTTTACCTTAATTTTAGGGGGAATTCGAGAAGAGAAGCCACGCTTCAAAAGCCCGCGATGACCGTTTCTGCCTTTTCATTCTAACACGGCCCGTGTTTTTTTATTTGCTAAATCTGACACCTGAACTCCCTTTTCACCCTAATTGTTAGAAAGTCGTTCCTAAAACTGGCCTTCACTCAAGGGGAGGGGAATGAATCCCGTTTTGGAATGAGAACTACCCAATAATTATGGATATGCTTTAAAACCCGCCATAATGGCGTAGTGGAAACGTGAACTTTAACAGCCGACTTAGGGCCAACACCCGCCCCTCCCGTCCCTTAGCTGCGTCCCTCAGGCAAGGTGCCGTCTTCTCCCGGCCTGTTTCCTTACGTGTCAACTGGGAGCAGCCACCTGCTGGCCAGAGCCGTCCCGGCCCCCGCCCTTGCTGGCTCCCACCACGGTGGGCACGACGTTGACCCCCCGTGTTCCCCGCGGCCAGCCGTGGCCACGTGCCCCAGTTCTGGCCCGCGGGGTGGGGGCATGGAAGGAGCTGGAACCCGGAGTTCTGAAGGAAAGCATTCGCTTTCCCGACAGAAGGGGACAGGTCTCGGGTGGCAGCGGCAGAGTCTAGCGGGAGAGGAAGGGACGTGAGAGAGTGGCCGGCGTGTCCGGGGCGGTGACCTCCGTGTGGAGAGCACTGCGATTGTAGTGGGAAGTGTAGGGGTTTGGTCATCATCTCCATTTCCGGAATGGAAATTCTAAAACCCCTGGATGAGGAGTAATGAGCACACGGGTGTCTTTTATTATGTTAACGAGGTGCTTTTGGAAAGAGGCCCCTAGTTCCCTAAGGATGGGGGCTGGTTGCCAGGGAAACCGACCTCGTGTGGAGAAGGTTGGAACTTTTAGTCCCACTGCTCAGCCTCCTGGGAGGGCCAAAGGGCCGGAGGTGGAGGTCAGCCCCCAGTGGCCAGCGATTCCGTCAGTCATGCCCGTGGACCAGAGCCTCCGTGAGCCCCCAAAGGACGGGGTCCTAGAGCTTCCGGGCCGGGGAAAGTGTGGGGGTGCTCCGAGAGGGTGCGAAAGCGCCCCGCTCCCCCGCACCTTGCTCTCAGCTTCTCTTCCGCCTGCCCGTCCCCGAGTTCCGTCTTCGGTAATGAACCGACGGTCGAAAATGACTCCCCGCGCTCCGGCAGCTTCCGTGGCAAATTGACGGAGCCCAAGGACGGGCTCGCGGGCATCTGCGGCTCGCGGCTGGTGGGTAGGGGCGCAGGTGACAGCCCGGACCGCGCTGGCGTGCGGAGTGGAGACGGGGCTGTCCTGCAGGACCGAGCCCTCGCGTGGGCTCTCGCGCTATCTCCAGGAAACGGTGTCACGTCGACCTGAGTCACAGGACTCTCGGCTGGGGTCAGAGCTTGGGGGGAAAACCCACTCGGTGGAACTGGGCGCAGAATCGTTGCCATAAAATTAATTTGTTTGCGGACTTGAGGACACTGTGTAATTAAATGTCCGACGATGTAAAGAGGAAGTGGAACCAGTCGAGGGGGTCCCCGAAGGGCAACCGGTTCCGTACGCGCAGCACACGGGGCGCAGCGTGTTGCCCCCACATTCGCCGGGACGCGCGCTCTTCCCGGACTCCGCAAGCGCGGGTGGCTGGGGGGCCGCGCGCGTGGGGAGGGCGGCCTGTGGGCTCCCCGTTCTGGCTTCGGGGCTTTGGGCGGGTTATTTCTCTCTCAGGGCTTCGCTTTCCTTTTCTGTAAAATGGAGCTAAGAAGAGCATCTGTCCCAGAAGGAGTTTCTTTTCTTAGGATCGAATAAATTTTCCGTACGGTCAGAGCTCAGAAGTTGTTAGATGGAATGACTGAGGAGTGGCTGAAATTTAAGGCGGGTAAGAAGAGTCCCGATGGGGGAACGGCCTGCCCCCGAACGGCTAATCGAAGCGAACGTGCGACTCCAGGCTCGACACGCCGCGCCCCTGAGGAATCTACCTGCCCTATGTGAAGTGCGGGTCGCTCGTCATCCGATGGCGCCCGGTGCCCATGTGTAGTGAGCCCAGGGATGAAGCGAGCCGCACTCTAGAAAACTTGAGTCTGAGTTCGTCTCGGTCAACTGTTGCCATAATAGTGCTGCGCGACAAACCGGCCCAGCCCAGCGGCCCACAACGCCCAGCATTGGTTCGTGGCTCGTGCACACCTGGGTCAGCTGGGCCCGGCTGGGTTCGGTTCTGCTCCCTGAGCGTCGAGCTTCTTCTCGGATTAGCCACTGGGTCCCCGGGATGCGCTCTTCTCACAGGAGTGCCGGAAAACGAAGCCAGCCGTGCAAGCGCGTTGAAGGCCGTCGCTTGTCTCCCGTGGGCTGACATCCCATTGGCCAAAACGAGTCACGCGGGCAAGTCCCAAGTCAGGGGGAGGAGGCGGAGGCTCTCCGCACTGCGAGCCCTCAGCGGGGGCACGGAGTGGACCACGGCCGAGCTCGTCCGCGGGTTCGGCCGCCGGGTACGCTGGGGTAAGTCACCGTTCGGCTCGCTCTGGGCCTTCGTTTCTTTACTTACACAGCGAAGGGGCCGACGGAGGCCAGCGGGGCCCAGCGAAGCTGTGTTAGAATCACCTGGGGAAGCGTTCCACAAACACCGGTGGCGTGGGCCCCCTCCAAGGTCCGTTAAATGGGGCTCCCGAGGGCTCAGGCTCGAGGGCTGGCGAGTTTCTGACGCCTTCTCGCTGAGTCTCGGGCGCAGCCGGGACTGGGAACCGCTGTGTAATGGCTTCGAACGCTGCTTCTGTTCCAAAACCAGGTCCGGGCTCCACTGGGACTGGCTGGTTGGCCGTCGGGACTTGCGGCTGACAGGCTGCTGGCGGGATAAACATGTACGTGCCCTCGGTTATCACCGAGTCTCCCACGCCACGGCAGCAAGCCTGTGCTTGCCCGTCGTCTGCCCCTTGCGCAGAGACGGCCCTGCGTCCTCGCAGGTGCGCGCGGTCCTCCCGTGCCCCCCCCCCCCCTGCTGCGCTTGCTGGACATTTCCTCGACGTGAGCAAGCTCTCTCCCTCCTCCTCTGTGCCGTTCACCCTCCAGATCCTGCCTAACTCGTTCCGCTGCCGCCTCCCCCCTTTGCCATTAGCGCGAGTGTCACCCGGCTTCCCGTCAGGGCTGACAGGGGTGCTCAGCACGCCCCACCTGCTGCCACTCTTTCCCGCCCACGCCCTCATCAGCCCGCGCAAGGGGATGCGATTTGCATTTCCACGGGAGCGATGCTAAGCGCCGTTCTGAGGAACCCTGCGAGGAAAGGCAAGGCGAACGTCACCTGTGCATTTCAGGGGTGCTGCAGAAGAGAGACCTGCCTGCCTTTGGGAGCGGGGTAGGGACCCGAGAAGTCCTCATTTCCTGCAAGGGCTCCGTGAAGATTGTGGGACATTTGTCATAATTCACCGTGATTGCATTTTATGATTATTGGCTCCCTCCGGCAAGTTCTTTAATTTTCTTGCCCACTAACAAGAATTATAATGTGGAGTCTCTAAGTGAATGAGAAAGTCACAGATCTGAGGTCACTGATAAATTAGTTTAATGGGGATCTTCTATTTTTTTCTCCTCTCATCTTTTACCATTGTACTCTTTAAAACGACCCTATATCACTGGTTCTAAGGTGCATTTTCCCCTCCAGACTTTTATCTCTCTGCAGTAGGAATGTGTCTCATGATTGACGGTGTCTTCCAATTAATTGGCAGAACTTCTTCCCTTCCTCGGAGGCGTATGCAGTAATGGTGCACCTTGTAACGGATGACTTCTTAGAAGCGATGAAAGAGGGCATGTCTAGGCTGTGTGCCAAGTCTGTCACAGTCATTCTCATTCAGTTCTCACAACAATAACCAACTGATTAATTAATGGGTCAGTACTGGAACCTGATCAGCACATACGTATTGCGCTAATATTAATAATTCTAATTAACACGTGTTGAGCAAGTTCTTTACAAATACTCTCAGGAGTTGATATTATTTGTATTTCATAGGTCAGGAAAATAGGTACTTAGAAGTCACGAAACTTGCCAAAGTCATACAGTTGGTAGGAAGCAAGGCAAGATCTAAATCCAGGTCCTCGGCCTTCAGGTGCTATTAGTAACCCCCCACCCCAATACCTAAAACCTTTATGTTATTATTATAATTAACGCAGGCAAAGTGCTTCACCACGCACGATAGGCTTTCACAAACACCTAATTTAACCCTGGCCTAATAACCTGGCAAATGCAAATTCTTGTACATGTTTGCATTTCAAGATGTAAGACATTGTTAAGATACATTCGTAGAAGCCTACTTAAAAAGGTATTAACAAACCGAAGAGGCACACCTGGGAAGCGGAGGAGCTGGAACTGTTTTCACTTCTTTAGGGCCAATAAAAGCTGGGTCAGAGGTCACGCTAATTGCCATGGGAAGGACAATTGTGCCCGTGGTTATGGAAAAGCGAACTATGGCAACATCGGAGGCTTTACTCTTGAGATCTGATTCTGCATTTCTAACTAATTAAGGAAAACACCGTCCAAAACAAATGGGTTTTTAAAACAATGCATAATAATGGCTTGTAAAATGGATCGTTGGAGTCGATAAATATAATAAACGAATTCAGGCCAATAATTCTTCCTAATAGCTCCAATATTATAAGGAATGACCTGAAAATTCAGGATATTAGGTATTTGGGTTAAATCTACCATTTCGTTATTCTAGCGATTTATGGCCAACAAAGAAATCCGAACAAAAGGGACTGTGAACAAACAGGAGAATTATAGTTAGGCTGATGTTGCTTTCGAATAATTCTGTTGAATTATTGAGTCATCTAGGAGTGTCACAAAGCCGCAGCGTCACAGGGCTCTGAGGCGGAAGGGCCCTGGAGGTCAGCGTCTCGCCTGACGCAGGGAGAAGCCTGAGCTCTGGCTCTAACGGCCGTCAGTGTTTCATGCCGTCTTTGCTGGGCGGCGTCTTTGATACCAATTTGTTGTGTCTTACACATCTTCGCGGGTACCTGGCGTGGGCCGATGGGTTTTGGAACTACCCTCTCTGCCTCTTGGGGGCAGAAGCGTGGTTTCTAGCTTTAACGTAGGGCTAGAAATCTTGCTGTTTTGGAAGCTGGGTATCCTTCTCTAGAGGACCCTATGTCTTAGGCAAGGGATGCATTGTGTTTGGCCCTAGATGATTGACTGGCTCTTAGTCAGAGATCTCAAGGGCAAGATCTACCCACTGACTGGGTAACTTAAGTCGTCCTTTTATCCAACCCCAGATTTTTCCTCCATCCTGTCCTCAGTCTCTGTGGAATAAAAACAGATCCCACGAAAAGCCTTTATAGTTCAGGAGACAGGCAATTCCTTATCTCCAGTTTGTACAGTAGCAACGTTTCATTAGAGCCCATTGTAAAACATTTTTCTTTCTTTCTTTCTTTCTTTCTTTCTTTCTTTCTTTCTTTCTTTCTTTCTTTCTTTCTCTCTCTCTCTCTCTCTCTCTCTCTCTCTCTCTTTCTTTCTTTCTTTCTTTCTTTCTTTGTAAATAACAACATGTTCGTCATGGCATTATGATACATTTAGGACTGGAATGTATCTCAGAGATCATGCATTCCAGTCCCCTCATTTGCAAATGAGAAATTTCGTGACTGGAGTGACTAAATGCCTTCCCAGGAGCACAAGCCAGCACGCGGCAGCGGCCAGGCCGGAGCCCTGGTCTCCTGGCGGCCCTCCTAAGTTTCTCCTAAAATCTTTCAGTTCACGTTGATAACTCCTTGCAAATAAGAAACATGGCCATGCAACTCTATTCTTGGGAAAATAGCAGAAGATACTGACGAGCCTGCAGAAGAGGTTAACATAAGGCTTCGAAAATGACCTATGGGGGGCACTTGTCATGTTTCCGATTGGCGGGGGCAGTAACCCCCAGCTGTGTTGTGATTTTGGCCTGTGTACCCGGAAGAACCAAGCGGCACTCAGCGGACTAAGACTCAAAGGCGGTTTGTTTATGCTCCTGTGCCAGGCCATCCCTACGGGGTTTGAAGATACGAAGGGTTCAGTCTCAGTTCTCTCCGTGTTCAGCTCTAGGGCCAAGCGGATGCCACTTCCCAGGCCTTTCTGTTCCTGCGGAAGGTGTGGCCTGACGGCCTTACTAGAGCGTTTAGGTGGCTTCCCGCCTCCAACTTAGAATGGGACTCTCCCTGGACAGATGGCTTAAACAGCAACATCAAATAAAAGCATTTGTATCTGTGCGGCACCTTTTCAGATATAAAAGCACTTCTTCATTAACAGAAAGTTTAGCTAAGACTTTGAGGACCACGCTTTCCCCAAACCTGCAGCATTCTTCATAAACCGGCTATTAAGGCGCCCGCCCAGCTCTGCCCCTTGACTTAACCTTCCGCGTCCCAGCTGTCCCCCCTGGGGAGAGGGCCCGCGATGGCATGAGAATAAGGAAGCCGCTGCTGGGTTCGGATGCTCGCCTGGGCCAGAAAACGCCCGCAAGGCGCGTGGGCGACCGTGGGCTTCGCGTGTCGCTGGGCACGTGTTTAAGCGTGAGCATCGTGGCTCGGCCTCTGTGCACGCTCCTTCACCAAGTCCAGTTGTTTCCAGGTGCTTCCTTTCCATGCCCTTGACCACGTCAAGGTCCTTGGTTTTACACGGAGGCTCTGAGGCTCTGAGGATGAGCTCTACGGCCGGGTGTAAGCAGGGGTCCCACTTCTGTCAAAGAATATCTGAAATCGCCTGAAACCGTAATGAGAGCAGAGGAGCGAGTGTCGGAACGTGTCTGTCTGTCTGTCTGTAATGGAATAACCTGAAAAATGCAAATGTCTTTCCCCCAGTCTGTTCTAGCTAACTCTTTGAGATTCTAAGGCAGCTGTCAGTTTAATACCAGGGCGCGCGTAAGCAGGCGTTTTGACTTGCAATGCGTCTCACAGGCTGCAGGCTGTTCGACGGCTCTCTCTGTGACAGCTCCCTCTCTTCTTTCATTAAAGAACTGAAAATGGAAGTCGCACAGCCTGAAATCCCTGGTTATGTCACCTCCCTGACCTCGCCCCTCCCACCCGCTGGGAGGCGCGGCGCCTCAGGAATGAGGTCTGAACCTTGGTTTCCTTGGAAGCAGAGCCCGGGAACCGCATGGAATCGGTGGCAGTAGCTCTTCGGGAAGTTTTCCCAGGAAGCAACAGCGCAGGTTCGGGGAAGTGGAATGAGGAAGGAGCCGGTGAAGGGCGTGTGACCACGTCGCTGCCGGGGGGCTGGAGCTTGTCCCCGGGGATCCCCGCGAACAGCGCGGAACACGCGCCTGCCAGCCGCCGCAGGGGAGGGCCAGGGAGCTGCCATGTTTACGTCACGACCCCGACAGCCACCCGATTTGGGGTGCGCTGCTGCTGGGGAGTGTGCCACCTACTGACAGCAAGCCCTTGAGGATGTCACTTACGTCATCCGAACGTCACGTCTCATGTGCAAGGCGGAGACGAAGCTGGCTTCAGAGGATGGCGGTAAGAGTTCCACACGTTAATGCATTTAAGTGTCTCGTGAGTTACAGAGTCACTATGCTATGCAGGTGTCATTTATAATTTGTGCAGATAAACGCATGCTCCATTCCCCCAAGGAGCGTGAAGTCTGATGAAGATGTTAAGACAAAGACACAGATAAATATCAAAGGCAGCAGGGGATAGGTGTCATCGCAGGGCAGCATTTTTAGAGGGTGGCGGTCACGTCGGTGATAGTAAGTAACTGGCAGGGCCGCCGTCTGTCCCTGGGCTTGGCGCACTTGGGGCACAGGCTGTCACACTGTCCCTCGGAGCAAGAGAGACAGCTGCAGAAGTTACCCTTTGGCAATGGACATGCGTAAGCGATGGTCCTTTCCCATGGTCTCTGAGAAGTGTGACCTACACCGCAGTTCATCGGCACAGCTTCGAAGGCCAGGTCTATGCTCCCTGGAGTTTTAAGCCCTTGATGGACCAGTTTGACAATAGGAAGTGAGAGTCTCAGTTCAGAAGTAGAAACTTAAATTACAAACTTATGAAGTAAACTTAGATTTTGGCACTAACTAAAGAAATCGAGCCGCAAATGTATGTTCAATTATAGATAATTGTTAGTGGCATTAAGATGACAAGAAGAAAGGTAACTACAGGTGATATCGAATTAAGGCCCAGGGTAAGTTTTCCTACAGTAAGGTGACATGGGGATGATTGTGCCTTTTTCTTAAATGACTAAGCAAATGATACTGTTGATCATGATAAACTGGGTTTTAAACCAAGGTGAATCTTAGGATCCGGTTCTATTTTATGGAAAAGCTGTTGGGAGCTTCCAAATGCCTTTTAGAAAACGATCAGTCTCTGTAAGAAACTTCTGTCAAGCGAGAAGGAAAACTCCCCACTCTCAGCTGGTAGCCAAGCGGACTTTATGGACTCGAAATGTCAAAGGTGAACAGACACGTTTACTGCCGATGTCGCGTCCACCTCTGCTGCTTTCCGAAGCCGCTCACAGGACAGGGAGGAAGGGCCTGCCGGGGACTGTCCCCGCCCCGCCCGCCCCAGGAGCCAGGAGCAGGTGCAGGGGCAGCTCTCTGCGACTCGTCAGAGCCCTTCGCTGGGAAGGTTAAGTCAGCGACGCGGTCCTGGGCTTGCGACCCCGCGCCGCTCTGACCTCTGCTTCCGGGTCACATTCTATTCTCTGGCTCTGGCCCTCCGGCCTCCCCTTTCTAAGGACCCTCGTGATGGCATTGGACCCGCCCAGATGACCCAGGACAATCTCCCCTTGCGTGCCCTTAACTTAATCACACCACCATGACCTCATCTTGTAAGGTGACGTAGCCTGGGCCCTAGGATGTGGCCATCTCTGAAGTCTTTATTCTGCCCACCGGTGTATAAATACCCTTGGTCCCTCACCCCTCGAGTGGGGTGACTCTGAGCATGCTCCACACAGCTCCCCGAGTTTCCCAGCAGGCTTTGGTCCTTCTCAGTAATGTACCTTTTCCTGGTTCCCTTCCCTTTCCTGTTCCTCTGCTCCCCTGTTTCTTGGGATAACTTCCCAAATTCAAATACTTGCAGTCAGATCTCAGGGTCTGCTTCTTAGAGCTCGGTCGCTTAACTTCCGTCAACCCTTAGAAAGTGATTCCTTTGAGTACGCAAAGAATGATGAGAATAGGTCCAAAAGGACCCCAGAGGCAGCTGGAAGGAACTCCCATGGGCCAAATCTGGAACCACAGATAATGACTGTAAAGGAGAGAATGAAGCAGGAATCCACGAGCCCCCCAATAAACAAGCAACTAACCAGTAAACTAATAAAAAGGGAAGCTCCTCCTTACAGTCAAAATCTAACTGTTAAATGTGGAAGGGAGGATCGAATTATAAAATGATTATTTGGCAACACCGTAATAATAACTGATTCAAGCAAGAAAATTCAGTGGGTGCTAAAATGGGGGTGGAGGTTTGAGAGTACCAGGGATTTATGTAGTTTCAAAGCATACCCCTACACGATGATTTTTGGGAGTAAAAAAGTAACTTGATATTGGAGAAATCTCGTTGGCATTACCGTAATCAAATGATCTAATTGGTTAATTGCGCGTATTCAGAGTCTGAGTGATGTGGATAGGGGCTCAGTGTCATTTTCTGTGGTATTCCACAGTTCAAATTAGTGCAACAGAACCAAATTAAGGGACATTCTGTAAAAGAACTGGCCTGTCCTATTAAAAAACGCCACCATCATGCAAAACGGATTCAAGAGCTATTATCAGAATAAAAAAACATGAAAACTACATGAAGCACATGATCTCGGGGTTTTTGTTTTGCTATAAAGAACCTTATTGGGGGCAATTGAAAAAAAATCTAAATAAGGGCTTTAGATTATAGAGTTTTATCAGTCGTTTTATCAGTAGGAATTGTCCTGATTTTGTAAATCGTTCTGTGATCATGTGCAAGAATATTCTTGTTTTTTTCATGCTTAGAATACCGGAAAGGACATTCTCATTTTTAGGAATTATTTAATAATTGTAATGACTTATTTAAGTGAGTTATTTAGTGAATTATTTCAGGATAAGGGGGATGTCACATCTGAAACTACTCTGAAAGCAGTTCAGGAGCGAGGGAGAAAACAAGTGTAAAATGTTATCGTTTGACAGATTTGGGCGAAACGTATCTGGGAATTATTTGTACTATGCTTGTAATCTTTGCATGTACCCAAATGGTGGCAAAATTACTAAAAGATGTAGAACTGTAGGTGTGTGAGTCATTGGGTCACTGCCCGGCTTACCTGCATGATTTAGAGTCAGGAGCTGGAATTTGAGCTCTGGCCCAATAGTCACGCAGCCTTTGGTGAATCATTTTACTTTTCTTGGCTTCAAACCACATCTGGAATGTGGAAGGTCTGAGCTAAGTGCTTCTTCTTCATCCCTTCCAGAACACTCTTTGCGATTCTCTAACTCTCGGCTGACCGGCTGACCATGGGTAAATTGCTTATCTGTTCTAAGCCTCCTGTTTTCTCAGATGTGAAGTGGAGAAAACTTCACAGGAAGGCGGTTGTTTTGAAGATTAAGTGGAATTATGCATGCAAAGCGCTTGCCATTGTGCCTCGAACACTCTGAAAGCCCAGTAAAAGTTATTTTTACCTCCTCGGTCCTGATCCGGCCTCTGGACTAACTACTGTTGCGAGTCCCCCATAATTTACATCTTCCTCAGCCTTCCCGTGCCTCAAGCGTTCACTCCTTCACCCTCTTGCCCGGGTCGAATGTCCCCCACTCTCGTGCCCTGTCACGGAGTCGCCCCCTCTCTAAATGCTTCTGCGACGGTAAGTCCGACTTTTCCGCTGCCCCTCCTTTCTCGCAGATCCCTCGGCATTTCTTCAGAGGCCAAAGTGGCGGCCGCTGGGATCACAGATGCTCGCTGGGCTCCCGCTTAGGGGGCTGTGATCTGGGGGCGTTTCTTCCTGGCTCGTGTGTCTCTGGGGTGAGGTGACAGCCCCCCCAGCACGCTGCCTCGCCCCGACGGGTAAACACGACCACTCGCGATCCAGGCCCCACACAGTAAATGATGGACGAACGTTCCATATTTATTCATTCCGGGGAAGGATTTTTTATTTTTATTCATTTAAGACAATATGAAAGTTTATTTACAACATTCATGTTTTGCCTGAAAATCACTAATATCCTTAATGGAGAACTTTCTTTGAAAACGATTCCTTCTAATGATAAGCCCATTGCCCGTGGAACAATGAAGTCCTTTGCGATTCCCCAGGGAGAAAGGCCCTGGACGGGAAGTCGGGAGCAGGCTCGGGAAAGGATCTCTGTGGGTCCGGAGGGGCTTTCGGTGGCCGTCAGAAGACCCAGCTTCATCCTCACCTGAGCTTCCTCGGGACGGGTGTGAGGGGAGGTTCCGGCTCCGAGTCTGGGGGGCCGCGTCGAGCATGTTTTACGGCTTAGGAATCTAAGTCGGTTTTGGGGATCGTGTGTGCGAGAGTCCCTACGGCCGGCATCATTTCCATCCGCGGCCCAGGTGGCGCACGGTTGCCCGGGAAACAGGGCGCATCGCTGCTTGACAAGGGTACGGCGGCGGCTCGTGCCTGGCTTGCGACCTTGTTCCTTCACGGGATGGCAGAAAAAAGATGAAGTCACTGATATTTTGAAAAAATGACTTTTTTTTTTTCCCCAAGAAGAGTGGGACTCAGCCCGGGGGGACGACGCCTGTGTCCTCGGCGTCCTGCTCAGTTGCTGTTTTCGCGGCCCCTTCCCCGTCCCCAGACGCCCCTGGATCCCCAGCGCCTCTGGGAAGCTTTCTTCCGCGTCCTTGGAAGTCGTGATCTGGTCCCTCGGCCTGGGGGGCCGGCGCTCTGGCTGTCGGCTGGCTGAACACCCCCTAACCTGGGGAGATCTGGGGGCTGAGCGGCCCAGATTGACCAGGCTGCTTCTTCGGGTGCTTTCTTGCCACCATGCCACCCTCACGCTGGGGGCTCATTTACCCGGATGTCCCTCCTCCTCTGTGACTGCACCCCAGGGAGCTCAAGCACCGTAGGCTTATTTTTATGCCCCTAGCGCTTCACAGAGAAGAGGTCAAATGTCCCCAAAGAAGGACTTGTTTGGTCACTGGATAGCTGTGTGACAGTCGATCATACAGACTGTAACTTCCGGCTTTCTGAGAGAATTTAAGAACACGAGAGGATGTTTACTTTTTGCAGGAAGGGAAAATACAGCATACAAAACCGTCTATATCAGGATTCTAATTTTGTATTCATAAAGATGTGCGTTTTTAAATTTATATGTATCTGCACATACGTAAATATCTACACAGAAAAGACGAGAAGAAAGTGCACCACAATCTCGCTTAGTTATTTTGGAGTTGTAGAACTATTTCCCTTAATAGATTCTGCAGATTCTCTATAGCGAATATATATTACTGTTACAATCGAAAGGAAAAAATATCCTTTTTAAATGAATGGCAAATAGGATCCATCCTACGACGGCGTGGGGCACAGCTGAGCCAGTTGGGATAAAATCTGGTGACGTCAAGCACGGTTACAAGCGTTTGTTCTAACACGAGGGAAAGTAACACAGGAGCGTGTAGTTTACGTAATGTTCCTAGTGGTCTTCTTTTCATAGCTGCTCAGTAGCACAGGAGCTATTTAGACCAATTCGCCTCTCAGAAGAAAGTCATATACTTTTAGATTAAGGTCCATGGAAATCACAAAGGTAGGGGATTAGGTATAAAACTCTTCACTTTAACGGCTCTCCAGGGAGTTTATGGCCTGCACCCGCCTCTCAGAATGATTTACAGGGAAGTCAGTCCACATCCGAATGAGTCTGCGCCCTGGATAATGTGGTATAGCTTTAAAATACAGATCAGAGAAATGACTAAAACGTGAGAGCGGCCTTCACGGCTACGAAAGCAAGGGAGTGAGGCGGCATTTTGCCCTCTTACCTACTAAGCTTGTGGCATTAATCTGCTGACAAACCTGCGGGGGGAAGGTCCTTCCTTGAAAGACCCTTCAAAGGTCACGACACAGGCCCCTTTTCTTGCTCCCTACCTTCTGCAAAAAACTAAATCGATCCAGCCAAAGACGTGGCCGCCCAATACCCCCGGGGCCCCCCTCGCTGGAGAACAGGTCCCTGGGGAGCGCTGGGGCCTTCAGCCTGCGCTGGACCCCGGCTGCGTCGCGGCGGCTGATGCCCCGCGGCCTCTCCGTGTGGAGAATGGGGCGACAGACCCCTGATCCGGGGGCGGGGGAGGGTCGCGTGAGGTCGTGCCGGCCACGCGCTCAGCACTCGGGGCGCGCCGCGCCGCGTGGGCCCGACCCCGCCCCCCGCCCCCCACCGTTCACTCATTCATGCGCACATTCGTCCGTTCGCGCGGGGCCGCGTGCGTTTACGCTCCGTGTTTTCCCTCCCGCGGCCTCGGCGGCCCCCGGTCGTGGGTGCGGAGCCGTCTGCACGTCCGGCCGCCTCTCGTCCCTCCGCGGGGTGGTGCGGGGCCCACGCCTCTGCCCGTGACCTGGCCTGCCGACCGTCCGATGACCGGAAACTGTAAACCTGAGTCCCACAGGCCCCGAGTTTGCGCTCTGCGCCTTCCCGGCCGTGCGCGTCCAGGCGGGCTGCCCGCGTCTCCGAGGGGGTACCGCGTTCTCGTCTCTCAGAGGGGCCACGGGCCCCCCCTCTGGGGGCGAGTAAGAGGACCGTGTAAACGATCCCTGGGAAGCTCCGGGCAGGGGCCAGGTGTGCAATAAATGTTTTTTTTTTTTTTAGTGGTACATTTTTCTTATTACTCTTTATTTAAGTATAGATGGTATACGATAGTATATTAATTCTATTAGTTTCGGGTGTGTGATATAACGATTCGACATTCTTGTACCTTACAATGTGATCACCCCACTAATTCTAGGAAGCATCTGCAGACTTACCACGATATTACAGACAGCAAATGTTTGCCCGTCCTCATTCCTTTAGGAAGCCACCGTCGTAAATGGTTTGCTCCCCTTCCCCGTGACCACTCCTCTTGTTCCCGTTAGCGAGACCTGCCAGCTCGCAGATCAACGCATTAAAACGGGACTCAGTCCCGGACAGCGCCGTCTTTCAAGATTAATCAAAATTCCGTCAGCATCCAGACTGAAGCTTACCTTGTCCGCGTAATCCCGTGGGGGGCAGAGGGCGAGTCGGAGCCACTCGGCATCCGCGCTGCTCCCGTGGGCGTGTGACGCTGGGCTCGCGCCCCAGTAAGTGGCATGTCACTGAGGACGCGGGGCCTGCCCCGAGGGCTGGTGCATTTAGTAAACAACGCGCCCTTTAATGTCTTATGGCCCCTGCCGGACTCCTTTTGGGGGAAGCAGAGGGTTTCCCGAATATAAATATCCCACAGACTTGGGGATCTGTACAAAAGCCATTTGTTTCCGGCTCTGTCCGACGTCACCCTTGCAACTCGCGTGAGAGCACCGGCTCCGTCACTAACCGCGGGAGCCTTCCACGGCGTGCCGCTGCGGCGAGAACGAGCCCGGAATCCGTGAATGCGAGCGCGGCAGGGAGCGTCCGCGTTGAGGTGTAGCGGGGTGTAAGCAGTTCTGACGTCCGTCTCTCAGACGCCACCACACGGCGCCTCTCGCCGGGGAAGAGGGGACTGTGCTTTCAGCCGTGGAGGCGGCCTGCGGTGTCATCTCCCGAGCGGGACGCCGTGTCCCGCCCCCCGCCTTTCCCAGCTGCCCTGCGACCTCCAGCCTCTGCCCTTCCGGACGCTCCTCCTCCCACATGAGAGGGGCTCCGGGGGGTGGGAGGGGACACGGGCGTGCAGGGCCCCCTCACGTGGCTGTTACGGGTGAGGCGAATAATTACTCCCACGGGCCTTCGCCTTCCTATCTGTCAACTGGGGAGAACCCCTGATTTACCGGGACTGTTTTCGGGATTAAGTCACATCCTCAGTTTCTCGGGATCTGCAGCACAGCCTAGTATCCTGAGGCGCAGGCGCGGTCAGACGGCTGTGGGGAGAGCTATGTGCCCCCAGGTCTCTGGGAGTTCTGTAATTCGACACTACAAGAACCGGGTCCAGCGCCGTTAGGGCACGCCGGCTGACGCACCGGCAGGCTGGTAAGGGGCACACGAGGCGGGGGTGGGGCAGGGAGGCCACGGCCACCCCAGACTCGTTTGAGTCCTGCGGACACTCATTCCAGAGCTCCGGGTGGTGATCCTAAAACTGATCTTTAAAGAAACATTTTTTTTTCCCTCCAGCTAACCTCCTTATGAGTCATAATAAAAAATCTCTATTTGTAAGCAGAGTGAGCGTGAAAGCATTGAGGTGAAGAAAACATTTTCAGTTGTAGTTAGAATGCCACGGAAGCAGTTAGATCGCCCCTTTTCAGTGACTAGAAACAGGCGGAAAGTGTGGTTTTCCCGGCAAAGTGTTAGAGACGCGCAGTGGCCTCTTCCCACTGGTAAAACCGATAATGAAGAGAAGAAAATGCCATGGAAGACGAGCAGATAGAAAGCAAACCCCAGGCGGAGGCCCGGCTGCCGGGTCCTCGGCAGATAAACGAATGGCCGGCACGCATCGGACCTCACGAGAGAAAATAACGGACTCGGATGGCGTCTGTTTGTGAAAACGGAGACGAGCCACAAGTGAGAAAAGATGCTAATCGAACATGGCGTTCGTTTTTATAGTCGTGGCATCGGTTTAATTTGTCATTAAGGGGGCGGATTTGGGGGAATGCCTATCTGAAGAAAAGGCTCCAAAACACAACCTTGCAGCATCAGGGTAGAGCTACCGTGTGCCCCGAAGGCAGCGAACCAAACGGGAAGATGAGATTAGAACGACCAACAGTTGTCACTCGACTGACCGGTAAAGGCCGCTGTAACCTTCCTCATCAGGCGAGACTTAGATGTGTGGTTTCCCTGGCCGTCTAACTCGTCAGGTTAAACTAAGCACAGATGAGGACGTACCGTCCCCGTGTTTCCATCGACTGAAAACCAAACCCATTAGCGCACTTGCTGGAGGAGGCAAAGTTAAGAGATTTTCCCCCCGAGAAACTGGCCTGGCGAAGGCTGGTCCACGAAAGCTCCCGGGGTCGGGGTCCGGGTGCTCGCTGTGTGTCTGGGATGGAGACGTGGTCACCCGCGTCGTTTACTGCCCTGATGTCTGAGCGGCAGTCACGTGCCAGGCTCACGCCAGGGGCTTGGGGTATAAAGGTCGCCTCCTCCCTGGCGACCCTTCCCCTCGGGACACTAGCGGGCGTCCGTGAGGTGGCCCAGGGCTCTCTGTGGCCTTCCGAGACCAGAGCGCCCGCAGGAAAGCCCGCGGCGATCCCCCGAGGCCTCGCGCCCTCGGCGGCAGCAGCGGGTCGGGCTGTCCTCAGCTCCGGTCCAGCGTCCGACCCCTTGGAGGGGCGCTGGAGTGTCTGGTGCAGCCCAGAGGCGGGCGGCAAGGCCGCGGGCACCTTCCCGACAGCTGGGCGCGGGGATCTGGACGGGGTGCACTGTCCCGACCAGCAGCGCGGCGGGCCGGGGACCGCCGGTTCTGCCCTGGCCCCGGGTCTCCTCACCACCAAGGGCGGAGATGGAAATGCTGCGGGAGGGGAAGCTTCCAGCTCAGACGCGGCGGTGTTCGCGCTGCTGCTGCTCCGGAGTCCCAAATTCTTCTCTTCCTCTTTGGAGCGGGGAGGGAAGTGATTCGTGACACAAGGGATTTCACGGAGAGGGAGCCCTCCGCCGGTCTCGCCCGCTCCCTCCGCTGCCTCCCGCCTCCGCTCGGCTGGCCCCGGCTCGCCGTCACCCGCTCGTACGGTCACACTGTCCCTGGCCGCAGGCGCCATCTGGACCCTCCGCGCTTCATTCCTCTGCTTTATCAGTCTGCATTTCCCAATGGATTCTTTCTCTCCTGACTATACTTTTAAATCCTACACCGCCACCCCCACCCCAACTCCGCCGGGGACCAGCCTCCTAACTAAACCCACTTCCTTCTGTTCTAAATTTCGCAAACGCATTTCCTGGGAAACGTTGAATTCTGCAAGTGTCTCACTGTTCTTTGGACAAAAAATTCCAGCTGTACAGAGCCGTTCTGTTTTCCACGAACCGTCTACCTTTCCCTGCACACATCTCCACACGTATGTGGACTGCTGTGGGTCTGAGCACAGACCGCTGCTGGGAATCGCGGGTGATACGTGTCGGGAAACAAAACACTCCATGTGTGAGACTTTGATGGAGAGTGTGGATACTACTAAAGAAGATCAGTTTGAACAAGACCCTTACAGAAAACGACTGTGACATATATGATCAATCAGTCTCTCTGTGTGGGCGTCTCTCTCCCCCTCTTTCCCTCCCCTCCCCCACCCTCCCTCCCCAACCCCCCCTCGTTTAGTTATGCATGGGGTACAGTAATACGCCTTTTATCTTCTTATGACCTTTTCCCTCCATTAGGTCTGGGCAGTTATATTTAAAATATAGAAATCATGTTCATTAAAATATCTTCATTAACAGAGATTTCTTCCCTTAGAAAAAGAATTTAAACACTTTCAGGGCGTAGTTTTGAGAAGCATCATGCTGTAGCTGATTTAGTTTGGTAGTTGTTTTGAGGGGTGTGAAAAATCTCACCACCGCCACTAGCAAGAACTGTAAAAGATGTATCACTGCAAATGTTCTAAAAAATCAGAACAAAACTAATTTATTATAGTTCTGTCTTCATTATACACCACGTGTTGGTGAGTTAAACACAACAAAAGTACTGTCTTTTCTTTTAAAAGTGTCTACTAAAGGTAAAAAGAATAAGGTAACAATTAACATGTAGTCTGTTACATTAAAAAATCTGATATACATATTTCTATTGCCTGTTAGCTTGTCCTAAGCCTCTTTACCTATTACAAAAAAAGAAAGAAAGAAAGAAACGTAAATGATCAAAGGCAAACATTCAATTCAGTTGATACAACGTTACAGTATGGTCAACTAACATCGTTCGGGGTGGGTAACAAGTCTAGCCTCAGCGTCCCGCGTGAAGAGTCTGCAGACCAGGTTGCCGCAGCAGGTTCCATGCCGCTTCGGAACTGCACATGAGCTTTTCAGAGGCTGCGGTACTTTCCACCGATGGCTTCGGAAGACGGGGTCACGCTCCTGGTGAAAGCACAGGCGAACCCCGACCTGTCGATCGTTGTATTGAGCAGTGTAGTTAGAATAGCATTACTGAGTTTAGCACAACAACTAAAACAAAATAATCGTCATAATATAATAATAATTATAATAACGAGAGGAATAAAAACCAGACACAGACCGGAAGCCCAGAGACGCTGCCAGCCGCGTCACACTCTGCGATACGCTATACTAAAAAAAGTTGGAAACGCCCACCCCGTCCTCTCCACTCTGCCGCGAACGAGCAAAGTCAAAAATACAAAAGTCTTCGACGCGTCACTTTGCAGAATAAAGCAAGAATGTCTTTGTGCTCCTTCCTCCCAGAAGCGGGGCGCCCGCCGCGTCACCACAGGTAGTAGCTTCTGGACGTGTCCACCTGGGCGGGCTTGGCGTCCGCGGGGCCGTCTTTGTCCTTCTCGGCGTCGGCCTCCCAGAGGTTGATGAGCGGGGGGTACAGCTCGTTGAGCGGGATGGAAGACGTCTTCTGCATGTACTTTTTTAACGAGTGGTGGTAGTTTTTCCTCTTCAACCTCTTGGCCACGTACACAGTGACGGAGGCCAGGCTGATGACGGCGAGCAGGGACCCCATCACCGCGGCGAGGGCGGTGCCGGCCTCCTGGTCGGAGACGTCCAGCGCGAAGGCGGCGGTTTTGGTCGTGACGTTCACGCACGACCTCTGGGTCTGCTGGTGGAGACTGGCCACGGTGAGGCACACTTCGTAGTCGGTGGAGGGCTGCAGGTGAGTGAGGTTGTACTCGTGGACGTCCACGGGCACCCTGGCGGTGTACGTGATGTGGGGGTTGTCGACCTTCATGGTGGCCGACGACCACTTCAAGTTCGACGTCATGACGTTGGAGTTAACCTTCCAGGACACCAGAATGGAATGAGATTCCGCCTGCTTGACGTAGATTTTCAGCACCTGGGTGCCGTCCAGAAGGGTCCCGTTGACCCTGACTGTCACCACGCGCGTGTCTGCCCCCTCGACGTTCTGGGCGACACAGGTGTACCTTCCCGAGTCTTCGACCTGCACGCTCGCTATCTCCAAGGTGCCCTCGCCGCTTAGCGCGTATCTGTCCGACGGCGTCTCCACGCTTATCTTGTTCCCGAGGGGCGTCACCCAGTAAATCTCGGGCTCGGGCTCGGCCACGGCCCGGCAGTCCAGCAGCGCTGCGGCGCCCACGTCCACGTCCAGGCGGGCCGGGGGCGCGTCGCGGGCGATCGCGGGGAGGCAGCGCTCGCGCGAGTCCTGCAGGAGCGCCTCCTTCACCTGCTGGCCCCGGCGCTCGGGCGGCATGGCGCAGAACATGGACAGCGGCTCCATGAAGCGGATGCCGGTGCGGCCGGAGCCGACCCAGCGGATGACGCAGTCGCAGCGCAGCGGGTTGCTGTGCAGGCTGATCTCGCGCAGGTTGGGCAGCGCCTCCACCGTCTGCCGGTAGAGGGCGCTCAGCGCATTGTTGTTGAGCATCAGGCTCTCCAGGGCCGGGATGCCCCGGAAGGCCGAGCGGTGGATGTACGACAGCTTGGGGTTGTTGGTGGCTTCCAACTTGGTGAGTTCCGGCAGGTTGTCCAGGGCATAGCGGTCCACGGACACGAGCTCCCCCATGTTGTTGATCCCCAGTTCCTTCAACCGGAGCATGTTCCTGAAGTCTCCCTCCTGGATTCTGTGGATGGGGTTCTTGTTGAGGTCTAAGAATTTCAGGTTCGGGACTTTCTGCAGGGCGAGCTGAGGGACCCTGACCAGTTTGTTATCGTAAAAAGACAGGCTCTCGAGGCTGTCCAGGCCCACCAGTGCGTTCCCGGGCACGTCTGTGAGGTACATGCCCGCCAGCACCAAGCTCCTCAGGTTGGAGAGGGGCCTGAAGTTCATGTCCAGGATCCCGACCACGGGGTTCTCCCCGATCATGAGGATCTCCAGGTTGGGCGTCGCGTCGAACCAGCGGCTGTCGATGACCCGCAGTCTGTTGGAGTTCAGGTGAAGCCTCAGGAGGTTTCTCAGGCCCGAGAAGGCATTGGCGGAGATGGTGCTGATCTGGTTGTGGTTGATGTAGAGCTCCTGCAGGCTGCTGAGGCCCTGCAGGCAGTGGTCGGGCATGTCGGCGATCTGGTTCTCCTCCAGGTGCAGCGTGGTGAGCTGGCTCAGGTTGGCCAGCCCCACCTCCTTCATGTCCGTGAAGTTGTTCTGGGAGAAGTCCAGCTCGGTCAGGTTGAAGAGCTGCTGCAGCCCGCCCACGGCCTTGGCGATGCTGTTGCTCTGCAGCAGCAGGACCTGCGTGTCGCTGGACAGGTTGCCGGGGATGCCGGTCAGCCGGAGGTCGTTGCAGTCCACGGTGGCGGCCTCCCTGTACGTGGACTGCGGCGTGAACCAGGGCCGGACCTCGCACACACACAGCTGCGGGCACTCGCCGCTGTGCGGGGCGGCCGCGGGCAGCGAGGTCGCCAGCACGCCCAGCACCAGCCGCCCGGCCGCCAGCGCCAAGCTCACCCTGGCCATGCTGCCTCCCGGGCCAGCGCAGCCCCCGGCGCCCCCGAGTCTCAACGCGAGGCGGGCCCTGTGCAGCTAGACGCGGGACGGCGAGCCGGACATACGACCGTCTGAGCAGAGTCGTGGCTGAGCGGCGGAGAATTCCAGGGTGCGAAGGGGCTGTTTTCTGGAGTCTGCAAAAGGCAGGGAGCGTGGGGAGTCGGTCAGCCCGTCCCCCGGTTGTGGGCACGGCTGCGGCTCCGCGGGGAAGTCAGCTCGGCTGAATCGCAGTCTGGAGACGTGCCTGGGGACGACAGGGGACAGACGTTATGGTCACTCCTCGCACATCCCGCGTCTTAGGCTTTCTCTGGTCTGTTCGAGAGGCACGGCCGCTTGCAAATCTAACAGCAGAATGTGCGAAGTAACTAAACGGGCTTTTCAACTGCAGGGTGCTTGTACTGTGGTCCACTCACCACACTAAACTAGTTACCACTTTCCAATTAAGTCAGGACCCCTTATAACACCGGGTAAAATCGTCACCCGGACACACTTGCATGCTCACGCACACACGCATACACACACACGCATACAGACACACACACACACACACTATACACGCACTTACTCGGAAGGCTCCGAAAAACCCACAGATGTCATTTCTTTAAAAACAAAGATGACTTTAGAAACAACATATATTCATGGCTCCCTCCAAAAATAAATAAACAAAAAGGTCAAAAGCAAAACATGAAAGGCCTTGTACTAAAGACTCAAATTTCATTTTTATTTATTTACATTATAATTTGTTTTCTGAAATTCTTTTCCCGATAGTACATTCTGTAGACATCCAGCCGATGCCTTTCTAGCTCAATTATTCTTATGCAAAAAAATAAAAAAATAAAAAAAAGAAAAAAACCTAATTCAACACAACTACAAAGGGACAATATCAGTTTTTCTTACATTCTAAGAGCCACATCTGATTTTGACAGAATAAAACAGTAAAAGGACTCTATTCCACTACCCCACTGGTCTTCATTAAAAACGCAAGCACGTGTATACATTTCACATGTATAAATGCATCAATCTCATAGGAATGTCACTGGCTACTTAGCAGCTATAGACCACGGATATATCGGCCTTGGCTTCCTCCGCCATAAAATAGGGTTGGTCAGGAAGGTCCCTCTCTTCGGACGATTCTCACAAGAAGGAAAAGCATCCAGGTAGAGTTCCTGGCATGGTGACCGATGGATAGTAAACGCTCATGAAAGTCTGATAAGGGCGTAATGTCCAGGATACATAAGGACTCCTGTGGGTCGAAAATACCAACCACAACTCAAAAAACCCCTCGAATATTTGATTAAAAAAATAGGTGGTTGTGTATCTAAAGAAGATACACAATGGCTAATGCACATATGAAAGGATGCCTAGTATCGCTAATCGTAAGAGAAACGCAAATCAAAACCACAGTGAGGTATCGCCTCACGCCCACGAGAATGGCCACGGTCACAAGAACAGAACGCTGGTGAGGACGTGGAGAAGCCCCGTGCGCCGTAGCTGGAAAGCAGTTTGGAGGTTCCCCCCCCCCCCCAAATCAACACCAGGATCACTGCGATACAGCAGTCCCACTTCTGGGTATACGCCCCAAAGAATTCAGAGCAGCATCTCAAAGAGAGGTTTGCACAGCGGCGCTCGCTGCAGCGCTGGTCACAGTCAGAGAGGCGCGGAAGCAGCCCGCACGTCCATTCGCGGGTGGACGGAGAATGTGGCACACACGCAAAGCAACACATCGCGCCGCCTTGAAAAAGGAGAGATCCTGCCGCATCTCCGATGCGGATGAACCGCGAGGACGTCACACAAATGAAATGAGCAGCCCAGGGCTTAGACGAGAGGACAAGCCCGTGCGGCTCGACGCCCAGGAAGGATCCAGAACAGTCGGGGTCACAGAGACAGGGCGGGGTGGTGGTTGCCGCGGGCCGCGGGCGGGGAGGGGGCGCGTCCGTGTTTGTGGGGTACGGCGTCAGTTTCGCAAGACGGAAAAACAAACCTGTTGCACAAAATGATAGAGTGACCGCTACCGAACTGTATGCTTCACAACGGAAGGTGGTATACCGAGTGTTTTTTTTTTTTTTTAATCATAAGAAACAAAAGTAAATCATAATTCAGGCCAACGTCTATCACAAACATACAGATTAATTATCTTAAATTCTGCAACAAATAAAAAAAATGGCTGGCACTGACTTTAAAAAAAAGTGAGACTGCTTTGTCCTCGGGCTGACTGGACTAAGTCAGTCGACGGTGAGATGCCTGGCTGGTGACCGGCTGAGCCCCCGGCGCGTGTGGCAGTGTAAAGCAGCCCCCCTTGAACAGCGAGCCGTGACGTCACAGGCCCGGGATTGGCAGGGCACCCACCTCGAAGAGCCCGATCAACGCTTGAATAGTTACGTTTGAGGCTTCCTTCTCCTACAAGATATGTTTGGGACACTCTGCTCTGGATATAAAGATGTGAAGGAAGTAGATTTTGTGGTGGGTCGTCGCCGTGGGCGAACTCCACGTCATCAGGTCGGATGGGACGCCGGTTTAACAAAACCACACTATTTCCTAGGACTTTGGGCTGGAATCCTTACGTATTAAGTTCCTACGGAGCAATCACAGTGATGTGATGGTTACGTAAATTCCGGTTACGCTGAAAACCAGCCAGCTGTCAGCCTGCAGAGAGCATTCTGTGGGATCAGGTGACCCGGTTTCGGATTCCGACTCCTTCACTTATTAGAGGTGTTACCTCGTACACACCACGTCAATGCCTTACGTCCCAGTTTCCACGGCTAAAATTAAGGCTAATTATACATCCTTCATATGTGAAAATTATGGTAACCTAATAAAATAATCTACGCGCGAGGACTCAGCCCAGAGCCTGGGAAACGGTCCAGCACAGAGTGAGCACTCAGATGCTCACAGAAATCTCTGGAACCTCGTCAAGTGTGCCATTAAGTCGCATTCTCGCCCTGCAGGGGTGAATAAGCGCTCTGACCGCCTCGGGCGTGACAGGCGTTTGGAGAAAGTCCTCTTTTTTGCTGTTTACCATTCCCATTCCATTTTCAGCCGGTGCGATTTGCATTAATAGTGTTGGAGGTTCAGAGACCGAGTAGCACACCGTGGCTGAGGCGGTGCCCCGTGCGGGCAGGCGAACCGTGGGCCACAGGCATCTGGCATCTCACGGACGCCACGGTCGCGGCCGCGAAGAGCTAGAAGGTGGAGCCCCCAGACGCGGGGAGAAACAGCTCGTTGGGGGGGAGAAACAGCTCGTCGGGGGGAGAAACAGCCCATCGGGGAGAGAAACACCCCATCGGGGAGAGAAACACCCCATCGGGGAGAGAAACACCCCATCGGGGGCGAGCCCCATGTCTGCGCCGCCTCCTGTGGCCAGCTCACGGTGCACGCGTCATGTTCAGAAAAACTCTCCTTTCAGCTCTCTCGGCCTCCAAATGGATCCAGGGGAAACGCAGCCTTCGATGTGGCTCTTCCTCTGGGGAATGGCCCGGGTAATGGGGACGTGGGTTTTTTGTTTGCACAAGATTTCCTTCTGTCCCACACGGTTCTCTCCCCAGACACTCACGGGTGGGGGTGGGGCAGCAAGGCGGGGCCGGACGCCGCTCCGAGGACCCACCTCCCCCTGGGCCCCGAGGCCGAGCGGACCTCTGCGGCGGGACCGTGGCTGATGGTGGCGTTCGTAAGGTCTGTGAGCGACCTGGAACTGGGGTGCAGCGTGGCCTCGAGCGCGGATGCTGGAGAGAGACCTGGTTTCAAGTTCGGTTCCGCGACCTTGAGCTAACCTTTCTTTCTGAGGCTCGGTTTTTCTTTCTCTTTTCTCTGTCTCTTCTCTCTCTCTCTCTCTTTCTTTTTCAAAAACGTGGATCCTAAAACCAGGTGGTGAGACTTAGGAATGAGATGTTAAACGCACGGTTTTGGCCGACGGCTTGTCACATAGCCAGGGCCCAACGGATGTTCGCTGCTGGTGCGTACGGGTTCAGTGTCTCCTACGGGACCCGAGTCTTTCCACAGACGCCGCGGTGACGGGGCGCGGTGGGCCGTTGTCACCGGCAGAGGTGACAGGGCGCGGTGGGCAGCTGCCACCAGCCGAGGTGACGGGGAGCGGCCGCAGCGGGCTCTTCGAGGTGGGAAGGGAAGGTCTTGCGAATGCGTCCTGAACGCCGAGGCGGCGCGGGCTACGTTCAGAGACGCTGGTGTCTCGGGCTTTTATCCGGCCCTGCCCCTCGCTGGCTCAGGCATCCTTCTCCAGGCGCCTTCCGAAACGCCGGTCCTCGTTCACACGTTATCCGGGGCGAGCACCCTGCCGAGTGCGTGAGGGCCCGCGGGGGGTGGGGGGCTGCGGCTGGCAGGGGGCGGGGCTGGGACAGTGTCCACGGGGTGCTGGGGACACCGTTGCGCACCCTCTCGCAGGCACGTGACGGGGCTGAGGCTCTTCTGCGTGCGGCCATTCCTGGGAACCCTCGTCACTCATCACAGGCAGCAGGTGGCCCGTGGGAGCAGGGGCGGGATTCTTAATTCTGGCGTCAGCACACGCTTCCTACTTGACCTCGAGCAAGTCTCGCAGCTTCGTGTCCCGTTTTAGTCCTAAAGAGGTCGAGAGGAGACGTAGTCACAGCTCCCCAGGCCCAGAGGAATCTCGGAAAGTCACCGTATTGACCTCTCTCCTGGCGTCGTGGAAAGCTGTACTTCTAGCCGCTTCCAGAGAGGCAATCCTACCCTTCCCGCACCCCCCACCCTCTGTTTTCGTTATTAAAACGTTGTTATGGAGGCATGGAGTTCGATTAAGCCCCAAATCTCAAACTCCAAAGCCTTCGGGGGCCGGGCAGGGGGAGTCAGCTGAGCCTGACACCGTCTCACAGAGCTGCGCATCCACGTGGTCCCGAAGCCATCCGAAAACACCCCGCCCGTGGGGACCAACGAGACCCATCTGCTTCCTAAGGCCTTTTATAGCTTCTGGCCAGTTTGCAATGTCTGAATGACGGAAGTACAGTAATAACAATATCACCCGTAACGCTTAGCTAACAAGAGTGTTTGATAACTAGATTAGATAGAAATTTTAAAATACTATTGGCAAATAGTCCATATGTGAACATGAATCATTAGAAACTCAGCACATTATGGTACGAATCTTTGCCCTGAAGAAAGCTCCTTTAGTGCTTTTTAAAAAGAGCATTGCATTTTCAGGCATCCGTTTTATACGCCTTTCTCTCGGAGGGCCTGCTGTTCAAGGAAGGCAGAACCCCGGAGGTCCCCTAGGCGGTCCCCGGGGTGACCTGAGATGACCCAGTCAGTTGGCAGAGGAACAAAATAAAACCCAAAGGCCTCAGTCCCCCAGTTCCTCAGCCAACCACTTTAAATTTCCATGTTGGTTTTCCTGGTTCCCGGAGACAAATTTGATCGCCCTTTCCCCAATTTATTGTCGTCTTCTCCGTTTTCTTCCTGTGGTTATTCTCATTGCCGTTCCTTGACAAAGCCTCAGGGCCTGTCTGGTGTGCCCGGACGGGCTGATCGCACTGGTGCACAAAGAGGGGGTGGGCCCCCTGCTGTTTTGATCGCCCCCACTCTCCTCCCCGCTCTGGGCCGAGGCAAACCCATCACACTGCAGGTCCGGCTTCAGACATCTTTGGGTGAAGCCCGAAGGCCCAGCTGGTCTCCGAGCGGAGCATAAAGGCCAGGGTCATGGCTCACGAAGCTGATGGGGACCTGGGCCTGCACGCTCCACGCGACGGCTTCGCTCAGCGCCCGCAGCCCTGGGGGTCGGGGGCCGCCGCGCCCGTGTTTGTGGGTGACGGAATGGAGGCTCAGAGACTGAGCGACCTGGCTGAGCTCTCGGAGCCGGTGGAGGGGGAGACGGTCCGCCTGAGCCTGGCGACGAAGCCGGAGCCCGAACTGCTTGTCCCGAACACTTGTCGCTTCTAGATCCCATTTTTGGGCAAGATAATCACAGAAGGTAATGAGGTAAAAGTGATTCCACAACTAGCAACGCGTGGTATCGGGGCGAAGGCGGAAATGGATTCCGGGTCCGCAGGAAGTCCTGCCCACGCCCCCGCCAGGAGGAGGGCGGGCGGGCGGGCGAGGGACCGCGATGCCCGGGACGCGGCTCTGAGGGACGGTGGAGTCGAAGCCCAGCCCCGCCGCCGGCCGCTCGCCCCGGTCTCACGGCGAGAGCGGGGGAGCGTCGCCGGCCTTCCTCGTGGGGTGCTTCAAAGGCCCGTGGGGGTTAACGCGGGAAACGTGCCGAGGGCGCCTGCCACGAGTCCTACGCCCCAGAACAAAGTTCCTGCAGGTGGAACCGTGTCCACCCAAAAAAAGTCATGTCGGCGTGCCCGAGCCCAGAGCCTCTCGCGGTGAGCTTGGCTGGGGGACAGGGTTGTTGCAGGTGTGAGTAGTCAGGGTGAGGTCACCCCAGAGCCTGGGGTGGTGGAGGCTACCCCACATGGCCCGTGTCCTTAAAGAGGGAGGTTGATGAGCAGATGGCCTGTGAAGACAGGGACACGCGGGCGGAGGCCACGTGTCGACGAAGGGAGAGGCTGGAGCCGCGCGGCCGTGAGCCAGGGCACCGACGTGTGCCAGCGATGCCCGAAGCCGGGAGGGGCAGCCCGGCCGGCCCCGCCGGGGCCTCGGGCCCTGGCTCGAGGCTCGTCGCCCCCAGGACCGGGAGCTGGTCCGCGTCTGGCGTTTTGCCGCAGGTCTGTGGGACCTCGGTCCGGCCCTCCCGGGAAGCCCACGCGGTGCCCCTGGGTGCCGCCACTTCCCTGACGATCGTCCCGTGAACACTCATCTCCTCGAATGCCGACGCGCCGGCTCTGCCCGCCCCCTCCTGCCCGCTGCATGCCGGCCACACGGGAGAACCGGTCACGAGGGAGGCTGGGTGGCCCGTGCCCCTCGCGGACAGGGAGAGGCCCGGTCTCGAGTTTTCAAAGAAACGTGTAGACTTGGTGATCTTTGCAGCTGCCTCTGCTAGGACCCGGCGAGCAAGGCTAGGACTTATCCATCAGCTCCCTCGGCCCTACGCCAACATCATTTTCCTCCAATACTCTGAAAAGTCACACACCAGACACAGTTTGAAGGCTCCTTAAGCCTGTGGTCTTTCAAACCCCTTTTTAAAACCTGATTCTATGACGAGTGAGGGATGTAGGATGAGAAAAAAAAATTTTCTTTTCTATAAATCACTTTGTAGGGTTGAGAAAGATTTTTTTTTTCTTTCTTTATGAGAAAGGAGCTATTTGCATAGCCGGACTCGTAAAGCAGCAATTTCGCATTATTGAATCGAGAAACTGACAGCAAAACAAGCGAGCAGGAAGCGCAGCGGGGGTGCCCCACGGCCCCGCTTTTAGCACCGGCAAGTACAGCGACACGAAAACGGCCAGGAGGGCCCTTACCTCAGCCTTTCTACGAACCGTTTTAATTCTCCTACAGTACGTCTCTATGAAACGATTGTTTCGTAGTAACCGACACGATTAAATGTCAGATAAACGCGAAATCCTCGGCTCGGCAGCCGGAACGTGCCGGCAAGCGTCTGTTCTATTGCCTCTTCGTGAGCACTCCCCGGCACATCGCTCAGCGTCTTCGCCGTGGACGCAGACGTGACCGCGCCAGGCTCACGCACGGGGCCCGGGAGCCGGCTGCTGCAGCGAAGGGCTCCTGATCACGCATCCAGGCTGCAGAGCGGCCGTGGGAGACGTCGCCTCGCCGCAGGAGGCGTGCCGCGTCCAGGCAGTCCGTCAGGCCGTGGCGGGTCCGCCTCTCCCCCAGGACCGAGCGAAAGTCAGCATAGTGGAGACAGTCACTTCTCATCGAGAAGACGGCCGACGTCTGCACACCCACTTCAGAATATTTATTGTTGTTTTCTTTGCTGAGTGTTCTCTACTGTTCTTTTGTTATACTTTTTCAGTCCCGTAGCAATCTTTCTTACCTATCTTGACATTTTCACAAAATTCTTATTAAAAAATAAAGACGTCCGACGTCCTTAATTTAAGGTGGGGCCCGTACTTTCAGCTCTGACCTCGTGATATTTCTCTGAATAGTCCGACTGCTTAGAATTTGCCAATTAGAACACCGAGTGCCGTTTGAACCTTAGACTGGGAAAATGTCAAGAACACGGCCCTTCCGCAGTAACACGTGCCATTAAAGTCTGGAGATGGAGCTGTGGAACCGCACGTGTCGTTAGCATAAAAGCCGGGGCACCGCAGCTCGTCGACAGGCGTTCGGGTGAGCGTCTGCGTTTGCCCTGAGCCTGGCCACTCCTCAGACACATCGTCTTTACACAGAACGCCGCCGTTTCCAAAGAAGCAAAACAAAGCCATCCGCCCCTGAGCTCTTGGCATAAACTTGGCTTCAAGTTGTTTTTCTAAACGATTTTCATACAACCGTTTGTTCTAATGAGGACTCAAGGAACTCGATTTTCTTCGTCACTGGGGAAGGATGAAGAGTAAGAAGCGTGCCTGTCTGCTCAAACCTTCCCTCTGCAGGCGTGGGGTCCGTGCGTCTCTCTAAGGGAGTGTCGCAGCGGCCAGAGGCAGGGCCGGGGAGCCGGGCGCAGAACGGGCAGCTCCACGCGAGGCGCTCGCCTGTGCCGGGCTCCCGCAGCTCCCAGCGGAGCTCGGTGTGGTCACTCGTGTTTCAGAAGTGGCTTTGGGGCTCAGAGAGTGATGCTCAACCCGGATCCCCACAGCCAGCTGGTGGGGGGGGGGGGCCGAGGCGAAACCCAGGCTTGTGGATTTCTGAGGTCAGGGCCCTTTCTGCGACACCGCCGCCTTCACCGCCGCCCTGGGCCTCCAGCAGAGACCGCGGCAGCGCAGCCCTCAACGCACACACGGGAAAACCGACAGGCAGAGCGCGCACCCCCGGGGGGCGAGAAGGCCCGGCTCACGGCCCTGCAAGCGTAATCCTCTGGGTCGCTGAGGGTCTCCTAGAAAGCTTTTAGTTTCAATCTTTAATATCCACTTTCTTGCCTTTGATAAGGGTGGTTCTCTATTTATTTATTTAGAGACATTTCTCTTTCAGGCCCTGTTAATGAACTGATATTGGATTTCCCGCCCCCCCCCCCCAAATCTGAAGTCTTGGTTATTAACTTATTTTCTTCCAATTTTCTCTCTCTCTTTTTTTTTTCCCCCCAGAAGTAGACTCCAGGGGGGGGGGAAAATTCTAGTTAATTAAGGTTTCTGGTAATCGGGTTTTTAAATTGTTTTGGTAAATTAACATCAGGTGAAAGCCGCCTCTGAATTTGAAATAGTTCCTTATTATAGCTTCTCCGTGGTGCCGATGCTAGCATGCCTTTGAGACTAATGGGCCAGTACTCCAAGTACGGTGGGTGACCTGTAACCATCAGTCCACCTGAGGACATTAGCGGCATGGTCCTTAATCACACGGCTGAGGCTTTGTGTCATCAAACGGTACAAAGGGACAGCGGAGGACATTAAAATGATATGTCAGTGATTTCTATGGTTTCTTCATAAAAATAGTAACTTCAGCCGACTTTGCTCACTGCCATTCATAACCATTAAAGCATAAAGTAAGCCGACACTATCATAAAATCATCTTATCCCCTTACCTCCTAGTTTTCTATTAGAAATCGTAGTTACTTTTTGAACTTTAAATATAGGAATCATTTTTTTTTTAATGAAGCAAAATTAAAGTCGCTTCTTAGAAACCTTGGCCAAATAAAAAGGTTATTTCTTAAAATGATACGTTTTACAGTAAACCGCAGTGCAGTCTTATCTAGAACTAACAAGCACCTTAAAACTTGTCTGTTGAGCTTTAGATTTAAGGGGACACAATTGGAACTTGGAATGTTCAAAGGGTAATAATGGAGAAGTATATCTTAATGGTGGTTTCTTGTTATTTCAAGTTATATTTAAATGAGGATAATGAGGACATAAATGGAATATCAGCAAATAATTATTTTCTTGAGGAATTAAGCGACGTGAAACAGTAAGCTTTGGCACCTTGGCATAAAACGTGGACAGGCAGCTGATTTTTGCGTCACGGATTTTAAGTGTCAAAAATCTAAGTGGCACCCATGGTAATGCTTGAGAGACACTTCGGGGTTACGAAGAATCACCATCAACACGTGGCGGGCAATTCGGGACTGGTCCAAATGCCCACGCAGGTGACAGAGATGGGCCTGAGTCTGCAGAGCAGCAGTTCTGGGGCGGGAGGGGGGTGGACGCGGGGTGGGGGTCAGTCGGTGCGTCCGCGGGGAGGGCGGGCTGTGCGGGAAGCGGCGCCCAGTCCACAACCGTGGACATTTCTTTCCAGACCCAAGTTCAGAGACAGGGCGTTAGCAGCTTCGTGCTGGTCGCGGTGGGCGTGTTTACACCCCAGAAGCTGGCGTGGGGTGCCGTCAGGGCTTCTGTTTCTGGGGAGCCCGCCAGGGGTGTCACGGCGGCAGGGCGGGCCCGGGTGCGAGGAGCGGGCGCTGCCCCACTGCGGGTGAGCCCCACGGTCTGCGGTCCCCCGAGGCAGGGGCGGGACTCAAGACCAAGGGACGGAGCGGGCGCCAGGCCCCCCGCGTCAGAGGTGGTTTCTCTCGTTTCTCTCGCCGGTCAGAGACCTAGCGGGAAACAGGGTGGTTCGCGAGGGAGCAAATAGCGTGCGTTTCAGAGGGGACCACGTACAAGAAAGGTCAAGGTGAGCTCGCAGGACGGACGGACGCCCCGAGCCGGCTAGGACGGCAGAGGACCGACCGGCGCCCCGGACGCGCAGCGAGGCGGGGGCGGCGGGGCCGGGAGCGCGGGGCGGGGGCGGGAGCGCGTGGGGGGGGGCGGGGAGCACGGGGCGGGGGGGGCGGGGGGGGCGGGGAGCACTGGGCGGCGCCCCGCAAACTCCGCCGCCGGGGGCCTGGGAGCCCGGCTCTGAATCCAGGGGGCGCGACCCATCGTCCAGCCGTGCGTGAGGCAGGCGGGGTGGTGCGGGGAAACGGGGGTCCGGGGTGGGGGAGGCGGGAGGGGATGGGGCAGGACGCGTGTGGAGCTCAGGGAGGGTGATGCGGGCGGGGACGCCCCTGCGGAGCACGCGGTAGAGGCGGCGGCGGGGCCGGGAGACGGCGAGGGCTCCGAGGGGGGGGGGGTGCGATGACAGCAGGGGTGGGGGGGGCTGACCTCGATGACACTGTTTCCAGAACATGGCGGCGCGTGAGCGCTAGAGCTTGGGAAGTGGGGTGCGGCCGGAGGGTGGGGGGAGGGGCCCTCCCTGCGCGGGGGGCCATGGCGCCCCCTCCACAGCCGCGGCCCGTCCTGCACCCCAAGTCCCCTGCCTCCCCTCCGCCCTCCCGTGGCGTGATCTCGAGGGTGAAAGTATCCCGCAGGCACTTGGGTACATAAGAGTAGAGTCGGGGGGGGGGGGAAGGGCGTGGCCAGAGAGAAACGTGGATGTTCTTCTCAGAAAGGCCTAGAACAGGAGACTTGGGACCCCGGGCGGCTCGGAGGAGAAGGCGGGTTAGCGAGGCGGGGCGGGGGCGGGGGCACCAGGGCGCGTGGCCTGGGCGCGGCGCATGCGTGGA
The DNA here is from genome assembly GCF_014176215.1 of Rousettus aegyptiacus. Classification (NCBI taxonomy): domain Eukaryota; kingdom Metazoa; phylum Chordata; class Mammalia; order Chiroptera; family Pteropodidae; genus Rousettus; species Rousettus aegyptiacus. The sequence goes on from NW_023416307.1 coordinate 157,958,221, forward strand.
GGCCCGCTGCGTCCTGCCGTTAGCTGCACCCCCCTCCCCCCCCATGACTATGTGGTGACAGTGACCGAACTTAGTTAGATGTCAATACGAAGATGGAGCTAAAACGAATTACTACAGGGGCTCGCGCTCACTCAGCGCCGAAACGATCTCTGTATTTCGAACCATAATCATTGAAATCTGGCAGAAAAGTAGCTCTCTCCACGGAGGACCAATCGATAACATCGCAGTTTTATGGCCGTTAGTGCCCTAATGAAATTACCATCTGACTCTCCTGGAGCATCTCGCGGACTCGGCCTCCGTCGCCTCCTGCACCTCAGCCCCTGGCAGCTGGGGCGAAGGGCGGACGGCTCGCTGGAGACGGCGCCCCCGGGGCCCCTGGGGCGTCTGCGCGCGAAGCGGGAGCGAATTTTTTGAGATTTCCCAGCCCGGCGTTGCTGACAGTCACGTCTGTGGGCAGCGCAGGCTGCCAGGCAGCCAGCGTCTTACTCTGGGGTTCACCTACCACGAAAGGAAAACGTATTATGGGGGAAAAAGGCAACGGAAAGCAGAAAATAAGAGCGCAGACCGAGCTGGCCTCGAGCACGGGCACTGTATCTGTGACCCGAGTCCGGAGCGCAGCGCCGTGCCCAAGGCCGCGCGGAAGGACCTGCTGGGGCGCCCCGTAGCTGCCGGCCGGGCACCTGCCAGGCCGAGCCGCCCAGGCGCTGGCCTGCCACTCAGCCCGGCCCGAGCCCCGGCCGGGGCCCCTGCCCCTGCGACTGTCCCTCCAGGAGTTCGAACGCCCTGCTGCCCCCGCTTTCCCGGACCGGATCTGCTCGTCCCGGCTCATCCGTGCAGAATGCAAACGCTCGCTCTGGGCCACTCCATGTGCGCCTCGGAGGGCGGGGCGGGAGCTCCGAGGCTGGGGATCCCTCCTTGTCCCGTCCTGACCATGCTGCCCCCACCCCCCTCCCTTCCTCCAACCTGCAGAGCCCCTCCCCGTCCCCGGTCCTGGGCTTACAGAGCTCTCCCCGCACCCTGGGCGCCCAGGCCGCCCCCTCCCGTCCTCCAGACGGGGGCTGGGGTGTCTGCACCGAGCAGCCGCCCGGAATAGCCCCGCATGGCCCGCGCCCCTCGTGGGGTCCCCGCATTGAAGGGAGCACGGCACCCGTTTTGCTGCTCGCCGCCCCCCCAGCTTGTCACAGGTGACGCTGCCGGTGTTTTCGGATTGACGGGAGCGAGCGAGCGTGTGTCACGCGTGTGCCGCGGTTCCGACTCGTCCTCCGGCGGCAGAGCCCGGGGCTCCGATCAGTGGCGTCGTCACAGATCACACAGCGAGTGCGCGACAGGGCCGAGATTCAAACCCAGACCTGTCTTGTCTGAGCCGTCTTGTTTTTTCCTGTTTCGTTGTGGAGTTTGCACAGAGGATCACGGAGCTCGTTTCTGTGTTGCTTCTTCCCCGGCGCGCGCGCACCTGGCGGCTCGTCGTGGGCAGAAAGGCCACCACGCTCGCCTTCTCCTCACCCCCGTCACCCTTCTCACAGCGTCCGACATTCTACGCGCATCTAACGAGTACCTTCTGATTGCCAGCACTTCCTTTGCGTTAACATCGAGCAAGCACCCCCAACTTTCCTCATAACCTCTCTACTGTGATGCGCTAACATCGCTGAGTATGGTGCAGGTTGAGGATCTGCTCATTTCTTCCAAACTCTACAGGAAACAATTCTGTAAACATATTTTAGCAGAAGCAGCAGGTCAAAAACGAAATAGGCTGCGCCATGGAGATCCCTTTCCGCCTTCAGTGACTATCTGCTAAGTGCATTTTCCACGTGCCAAGAGCTCGCCCCGCTGCCAGGGACCCGAGGCCCTGAGGAAGGCTCCGTCTCCTCCCTCGGGAGCTGTCTGGTGGTGGTGGTGCAGTGTTGCAGATAAACAGCCCTTAAAGGAGAAGACACAGCTCCGCTGGGCGTGAGGGTGAGGAGGAGGCGGCGGGGGCGGCCGAGGACGGCGGGACTCACTCGGCCCAGAGGAGAACTGGGCTGGCGGCGGCCGGCCTCACGCGCTCACCGGCCCCGAGACACGGCGTGACTGCCTCGACCCTGATTCTTCCTCCTCTGTAAAGTAGGGATGCCCCTCGCCTCCCGGCGTTGCCAGGTGCTCTTCTCAGCACCCTGAGGAACGCTGTTGATGGGCCCACGAGGGTGGGCAGCGGTGGCCGGCTGGGTGGCGCTGGCCCATGTCGAGAGTGTCGCCATCTCCAGTTTCCTGTGAATGCAGCCGTCTACTCACCGGGGGGCTCCGATTAGGAGGATTAAACAAGACGATGAATACGAAGTTCTCTCAAGAATTTGAAGAGAACAGGGCACTTATCGTCTGGATTCTCTTCTTCATGTGCAAATGAGGATCTGCTGGATCTGCTGGCTGCCACAGGCGGAGGCGGCAGAGGCGAGGTCACAGCGACCAGTCCCTGTGCCACTCCCCCGGGGTCTCATTGAGGGTCCCCCGGTGACGCCTGGTGACGTCCTCTTGCTCTGTAACTGACCTTGCCCCCGGGGGGAGTCCCGGCTGTACTGCGCTGAGGCCTCGCCTGCCGCCCCCACCCAGGGCCCTGCAGGGCGACGAAGCAGCGAGACAAGGGGGTCACGAAGGGGACGACACCGGGAATCGAGGGCGCGATTCGTGGGGTCCTCACGGGCGCCGGCGGTCCTTCTAGGAGAGGGGCCCGGCCCGGCCACTTGGCTTCGTGACCGCGGATCCAGAGGGACGAGGCTTTCCGTTCTGTGGGATCTGACTGTCTTGATTTCAGCCCCTCTCCGGGGGACGGGACCAAACCTGCTGTCTGGCTGGGCACGGGGACTGTGATTTACGGTCAGAGGCGCGACGGAACCTCCAGAGGAAGAAGGGAGCGCGGATACAGAACACGACCCGGACACGGGCTCCAACCTGCTTGCCAGTCCTGTCCAAGCCTCACGACCTCCTCGTGCATGTTTGCGCAAACCCAAAGCTCCCTGGGGGTCTGCCGCCCTAGGTGACACCCACGCGCACTGCTGGCTTCACCGGCTCTCGTCGCCCCTTAACATCCTCCGCCTGCCTCCGAACGACCCCCCGGGGAGTGCGCACGCCACAGCAGCCAGAAACGGCAGGTCCCGACATCGAGACACCTCTGCTGGGCGCCGCTCCTCACCAAGGGCTCCCCTCGGCCTGCACAGGCCACACCCCCCCCACACACCGGGCCCGATCTCGCCGACCGGGTCCGAGGGCTCCATGGGCCAGACCCTGTCATCGCCCCGTTTCCCGGGCGGGGGGCGCACATGGCTCTCTGCAGCGCCCCCAGACCACAGTGCGGGGCGCAGCTCGGAAACCCGTTCTCCCGCCGCCGGGACCGTGACCATGACCTTGCTCCCGCTCAGCCCTGCCCAGGGCTGTGCCCCATTAAGCTGTGGCCTGCGCAGCTCCGAGGCTCTGCCTGCACCCGGCCGAAGGGTCCCGGGGAGCACCGGGGGCCGGTTTTAACGGTGCCGGCCGGTCCGGCCGTCGCTCAGGACTTTTCATCAGATTCTGCCACCTACTTATCTGCAAATGTCAAAGGCAGTAATTTCTATCAAAATTACTCATCTTACTTCTGCCTTTTTTTTTTTTTCTGTGTAAAAGGTGCTTTTTAATTTTTAGAAACCATCTATGAAGTTTCAGAAACGGTGTGGGTGATGGTTAGGAGAATGCGGTCTTTAAGGATGCATTTCCAACTGTTTAGGTTTATCCGGAATATGATTTAAAAATATGCTGTTAATAATTCCATTATCATTTTAAAGGCTAATTCAGTGATTGGTTAAATAAATAAAAATATCAAGCTAGGTTTCGAATTTTTAAGTAACAAAAAAATACAAGTAAAAAAATACACCTTGCTTTATTTCCCAAAAACCTGACTCTAATAATGGAATTAATTATAGGGTTTTTCGAGCTGGATACGCTGGGAGCTGGTGTAGTCCAACCCTTTTGTTTTATAGCTGCAATTCAAGAGGAAGAGGCGTAGCCTGGGACTTTAACAGCGCAGGGTGAGAGTCAGAGAGACCCAAGTTCACGTTCCTTCTCTGCCACCTACCAGCTCGGGACTTCATCCGTCACCCGCGGCCACAGAGCTGGCTGTTAGGAGTGGCCGATACAGCAGGGCTGCCGTCCGCTGGGGATCTGGGTGCAGGACCCTCTCCTCCCAGGCAGACCCAGATTCATCCACCCAGCCGACAGGTGTCTGAGTGCACGCTGGTCGTGCGGCCTTGGGGAAGTCACTCACGCGCTGTGTGCCTCCGTTTCCCGAGCTGCAAGCGGGAACTGACGTCAGAGCCGTGTGGACCACAGGAGAGTTAGTGCGCGGGAGTGTGGGGCGGGTCACGCCACTGCTCGTCCTGAGGGCGAAGCCGTCCGAAACGTCCTCACTCGGCTTCTGTTCTGTGCTGCCCTTCGGATGGCTCTGAGAGACACAGGTGTCTCACCTGGCCTCCCAGGTGAGAATGACTCCATGAGTATGCGAGGCGGCCAGCTGGGATTCCAGGGACTGGCCGTCCCGCGGGACACGGCGAAGCTAATTGGTCCTTCGGGGTTCGGCCTGACGCGGAGCCCGCGCCGACAGAGCCCCACCCGCGGGAGGACCGTGGGGGACGGAGCTGGCTGTCAGGCCAGCGTCTCCGGGGCCCCGTCGTGGTCGGGCAGTGCGGACGCGTCCCCGGCCTGGAAGCTCGTGGGGCAGGCCCGGCGCCCACCAGACTGTCGCTCGTGGGCGGAAGTCACAGAGCTGCGGAGGCGAAGGGGGCCCGGCGGCCCCCCAGCCGCGTGCGGGGCCTGAAGCGGGGGATCTCTCCAAACCTCACGGGGACGTGCGGGTCTGGGCATCGGACACGGAAAGGGCAGCTTCTCGGCGTGGAAGGCACCGTGTCGCGGTGCCACGAGCGCGGACCCCGGCCATCCTCCTCGGGAGGGCGGACGAGACAGCCTCGCCACGGGGACGGCGAGCACCAGCCCAGAACGCGGTGCCGCTGCCCCCGCTTTCCTGGGCAGCATCACCCCAGATCCGCCCGCCGCCCTGGGGCACCTCGCCGCCTCGCCCCCGCATTGCCGCCCGCCCCCCGCGAACCCTCCTTCCCAGCCCGTCACGGATGTTTTCTTAAGCTCCTGAGGTCAGCCTGAGATATTAGAGGGAAGGTCTGGTCATACTCGTGTACCTAGGGAGCCCAGACTAAGGTTTCCTGCAGGACACGTCCTAACCCATGCATCGGGGACCAGGTCTCTCTGGTGACCTGGGAGCTGCAGGGCTGAGTCCCCCACATCACCACCTGGTCCAGGAAGCGGCCTTGGAGCCGGAGGGCAGGGCGCGGGGTCTGGGAGGGGCCGGGAGCCTGGGCCTGCGACCCTGTGACCCTGCTGGTCCTCCGCTCCACGTGTGACGGCACGGCCTCAACCCCGCCAGCGGAGGAGACGTGCAGCCTCCTCTCCCCCCAGCTGAGCCTTGGAGATGGTTAGGCGACTCGTCCAAGGTCACGCTGAGCCTCCACGGCTCTGACCCTTGGTTACCGTGACCAAGGAGGACTGGTAACGGTCGGTGTCCTGATGTTACGGGTCGAGCGAGAACCACGGTCAGGACCCTGCACACTCGGAAGACCCCGAACACGCGGCGCCGTCCGCTTCGCCGGCCCGTCTTCCCCCGACGCAGCCTGCGCCGTCCCTGCCTCCCTTCCGACCCCGGCTCGTTGGCAGCCTCGAGGCGCTCCGCATTCTGCCCGAGGCCCACGAGGTACGAGCCCCACCCCCGGCTCAGTGCGGAGCCCACGACCAGCCCGAGGAGTCTGCTTCTCTCGACCGGGGGACCGGGGGTCCGCGCCGCTGTGTGCCCTGAGGTCAGGTCTAGAGGTGTGTCCCGCCGAACACCTGTGTCCCAGGCGGTGGCCCGCTCCGTGGGTTCACGGCGCATCACTGCCGGTCTCCCCTCCGGAACCCCTCCGGGGCCGGACCTCACTGCGGACAGAGCCGGCGTCTGCCGGCGTGGGCGCTGCCGACTCGGACGCGGTCGCCGTCTGCGGTCTGTGCATTTCAGCATGTTCAGCATCACCCCTGGCTTCTGCCCACTGGATGCCGGTAGCAGCCCCCACCCCCGCCCCGCAGTGGTGACAATACTGACAAAAATGTCTCCAAATATTGCCAAATGTCCCCGGGGGAGCGAGCTCGCCCCTGGCTGGGAACCTCCGGGACAGACGGGGCAGAGCGCCCTGTTCACACCGGGCACTCAGTAAATATTCAAAGAAGAACATGGGGTTGATGAAACAAAACGCTCATGGAGGGTGTGCGGTGCACGTTGCGGAAAACTCCGGCGAGTTTCTTTGGGGTTTAGTGCCCCCCGTAACGCCTGGCACGCAGCTGGGGCTCGGGGTGTATTTACTGGGCGACCACGTGCCCCATGATCAGAATCAGCTCCCTCTTTCCCGGGTAAAATTCCTTCCGTCACGAGGGCTCTGCAGAGGTGGTGGGAAGTTGCCATGTTGCGGGGAGAAAAAGTTTTTAAGGATGACAAAAACCTCGTAGCTGCGGGCCCCGGAGCCACGAGCATCGCCTCGCGGCGAAGGGCGGGCACCCCGGACCTGTGTCACGGCGTCTCGGGCAGAGAGCGAGCCCGGGGCCTTTCCCAGCACACCGCGGAGGGTCACCCACGCGGTCACCGGCCTCAGAGCCGGGCAGCGACGCCTGCTCCCCCTGCTCCCTCTACGGCACTTGATTGCAGTGATTATTAGGGATGCAAATTAGGACTTATTACGACTGTGAAATAACAATGCAGGTTAATGGTATTCTTTATTGCCGTGATAACATTTTTTCTAGAGGGGAAAATTATAGGCATGAAACCAATTAAGCAACCTTTCTTTCTCTGTCAGGCTTTTTCGGTTTTCCTAAACGAAGACTCTCTTTGTCCTTGCCGCTCAATACTGCAGACTGATTTTTTTTTGTCTCTCAGGTCTTACTGAGATTAGGCGTCAATACCGGTGCCGTCCAGGGTTTTTTTTTTTTTTCCTGTGTAAGTCAAAAATGACTCTGCTAATACATTATGCCACAGGAGGCGATCGTAAATGAGAGCCAATATTTTGAAATGACTCTTTAAGGGACAGCCTCCTGCAGGGGGTGGGCACTACTGAAGTGGCCGCCCTTGGGGACCGCTGCTGGCCGAAGGCTGGACAGGCCTGCAGGACGGCCGTCCGCTCCCACGACCGCGACGCCGGCTCCGGAACGCAGCGGCCGGTGGATGGAGTCCTCACACCTGACGTAGCTGTCCTTTGCCGCCAGGGCTACGGAGTCTCTGCCACAGAATCCTTTCACACGGCGGAACATCACGGCACATGGATATTGTCCCTGTAACTACGGTAACCAGAAAATGCCACCAGTGTGTTTCATACACACATGAGGGGACAGCTGTGGCGTCCGCCCGTGTCATCACCGGCGTGAGCCAGGAAGGTCCGGGTCAGAAAATGACAACTCGTTTATATTAATCAGAGCTGTTACATCGCGCCCCAGCCCCTGGGCTTTGCGGAGCGTGAATGGAAGGTCACACGTCCCCCCGTGACAGCGGCGTCCAGTCCTGAGTTAGGCCGCACGGCAGGGCGTGTGCGGGGCACCCCACGCCGCGCTGACGGCCTGCGGGGTGCATCCTCTCAGGCGTGAGCCCAGCTCCTGGGCAGCGACTGTCAGTGTAGTAAGTACGACGGTTCCAGCAAGTTCTGCGCTCGGGTTAGTGGTGGTGCTGGGGACGCAGCTTCCGCACACCTCCGAGCAACCTCGCGGGTGAACGTGCCGGTCCTTCCCACCCTGCTCGCCCGACCCCGCCATGTCGCACGTGAGGGCTAACTGAGGGTCGGCGGGGAGCGTTCAGAAACTGACTCGCCGTGACTAGTAGCTTCCTGCCCAACCAAATAACGGCTAAAACTGCTAATGGCCTCCTGCCTGTGCCAGACCTTTAGGAAATATTCAAAGAGTGAAAATATGTTACGCCTGCAAGGTGCTGTTTCTTTTTTAAAACACTGCAACATAAAATGGTGTGTATTTTAATTATCGAATAATATACTTAACAGCTCTATGGGGCCATAAAGTCTGGAGACATAGCCTATGTTATTTCACCGTGTATTGTAAGTGCAACGTTAATCCATTGATTATGCATGCGACTATGCTTCCGGACGTGGAGGCTACACCCTGTTAGAGACCCACAGAGCAGGTGAATGGTAACGTGCTCGAACAAGAGAGTTTAAAAAGCAAACTATATTTCAGAAGACTTGTAGGATAAACGGTTCCCTTGGCCACTGCAGTATTGAATTTTATAGACTGGTTTATCTTTTGTTTCTATTCTGCATTTTGAGCCAACACAAGAGAGAACACATGTTTTGCTGGCTTCATCTATATAATTATAATTTCATCCTGGATAAAATATTAATCAAAGCTCTCTTCATGAGTTAAAGATACTTCCATTGTTCCCAGAAACCAAAATATGATTCTAAAAGGGAATGTGCTTTATCTCCAGATTGGCTTAACCCAAAATAGATGCTCAGCATAATAATTTTGAAAAATTAAACACAATATTTGAGAACCTTACATTAGTGTTCAAGTGAATCATTCCACGAACTGCTATTCTGTAGCTTAAAAATAAATTACAAGACAGCAAGCATCATGAAAGTCTAGTAAAAAATGGCACCCGGTTCCTATAATTTATCATATTTTATTTATGTCTGAGGGCTTATTTAGGGTGGCATCAAAAGCCCACCTTTCTGATTATTTACAGGTATATCCAGCTGGCGTGGGAAGTAACACTGTAACTCCAGAGAGGCTAACTGTCTTTAGTACCTACCAGGCGTCACTCCTTCAGAACATGTGGAAAGTTCTTCAGCGGCTCAGGTGGAGAAGCCAGCCGTCACGGGGTCTGACCAGAGGCCGGCGGTGGCTCTCCCCTCGCTTTTCTGGGGGTTCCAGAGGCTACCCGGGGCTGCCCATGTTACCGTTCAGAACCAGAGACTGCGGTCAGATCTGGCCTAAGGTCTTATTTAGCAGAGTGATGATCTTCTAATGGCTACTTTGTTACTTTTATTTACCAGGGAAGAACTCTGACCTTCCCTTTCACTGGACAAGCAGAATGAAGGTCTCACTCAGGCAGGACGATCGTCAAAGGTAAGTCCTCGCAAATGTGAGACTGTGGTCATTTTAAAGTTGCCCGGTTTGTTTCAAAAACACCTAGGTGATAACTTTACCATAAAATGGTTTATCACATAGTTTAGAAATGTCAAGTGTATGTTATGGGTAGCCTTCGAGTCTGTAATGAGGACAGAATCCCAGGCTTCCGTCACGTAAGAGTTTATGACAATGATTTGTTACTCTCTGATTTCTCTCAATACCTCTAAGACAGAAAATGTAATGCTGCCTGTGACATTTTCTTAAATTTAACTCACTTTTTCCCCTCCTAGAAAACACTGCCTTACATGTTAAAGTCACCGAATCAGCAAAAATAACTTAGGAAACAAGTAAAATAGCAAAGTAACCTCAAAACTGAGCCCTCAGCACAATGTTGTCTTTTTTTTTCGGGGGGGGGGGTGTATTTTAATGTCCCTTTTAGTGACACTATAGAAGACAGAGGCAAACGCCGTTCTGTCAATCGGTCCTTTTTCCCTTTGACGGTGCTGGAGACTAGGCTGGCTTGTCACTGGGGGCTCCCGTGTGCCCATGGCACCCACCTTCTGTTCGGCGGCCCCAGGAGGCTGGAGGCAGGCAGCGGAGGGAGGTCTGCCAACGTTAGCCAAGGCAGCCGCCCCGGCACCCGGGTCCACTGCATGACCCCCCCGCCCCCGGCCCCCCCGCCGCCGGCCATCTGCTGTTCTGTCCTGTGGCCTGAGAACCTCTCAGGGGACTAGGGCCCTGCTGCTTTCGTCACCTGCAGTTCTAGAAGTTTGGTGCCTTAACAACGAAAATAATTGTGACTGGACAGTAAACATTCTAGTGAGATCTTCGGGCCGATCAGGTACGACTGTTTCCCCCTACACTGTTGATCTTTGAGGATGGAGAACAAATGTGAGCAGGAGGTGGCGTTTCTAAAAGCGCGTGCGCACACACACGCACACACACACATACACACACGTACCCCAAAAACAAAACTCTAAAAGTCGAGGGGTCAATTCAGAAATCGCTTCATCACAAGTGGGTTAAAGCTACCGTCTGCCTCATGTAAACATTTTCCTCACTAGCTCAGAACATCCAGCGCACACGCACACACACACACGCACACATGCGCACACATGCACACACACGCGCACACATGCACGCACGCACACGCAGGCACACGCGCGGCCAGGTAAAGAGAGCAAGCAGCACTTTGAGTTTTCGGTACAGTGGCCCTCGGGGAATTTGGCTCTCGACTGAAGGTGTCAGCTGAGGCAGGGAACTCCTAAACAGAAAGTCACACAGCGGCCTTATTCCATTTTCTTAAGGTCTATTGTTAACTACAGACTCCTTGTCTTTTCAAATTCCTTCCTGTGAATGGACGAGGCCGGACATCTGCCAGGATTCGCTCACATTTGCATGCAAATCAGAGACCCCGGGACACACCTGGCCCCAGAGCCAACAACAGCACTTCTCCTCCGGATTTACACAGAAGGGACCACCCTCCAGAACTTTCCACTCTCAAAAATGAAGTCACAGGCATGCATGTCGCGGTAAAGCAAATTGCAAAACAAAACATCACACTGTCTTTCAGAAAACCCCACAAGCCCAAGCGCAAGTCAGCAATACCTCCCTCACTGAACCCCCCTTTTACCGCCCTGGGTCTGGGGTTAAAAACGCCAGCGGCGGCAGGATTTAGAGAAGGGTCCGTTTTCCCGTTCTCTGGGCCTTTGCTCGCGAGGCTCTGATGCCTCGGAACCATTTACCCCCGTGGTCCACTCACTCGCGGGCTCGCTCACGACATCGGGGCTCCAGCGCTGAGCCTAGCAGGCCAGGTCCCCCCGCCGACTCTCCCAGGCAGCGCCCCAAGGCGGGCTCCCTCGCGATGGCCGGGGACCCGTTTTAGCACCTGTCCCAGTGCGCGGTGGGGTCTTCCCGGCGGGGCTGGCGGGGACCCCCTCCGCTGGGGGCCGCGGTGGGGGGGACCCGGGGACGCACGGGCCGCGGCTGCCCGCACCCCCTCCGCGCAGCACAAAGGACACTCGCTGGCAAACTTTCCTCGCCCCACACGCCGGCGGCGCGCGGGCCCCACGCGAACCCCGCTTCTCCGGGCGGACGGGGACTTACCTGACACTCCGCCATCCCCCGCGGCCTCCCGAGCTCCGGGCGTAGGGCGAGGTCTTGTCCGCACTCGGACAGGCGACAGTCCAGCGGACCGCAGCGACGCTCGCGCTTCCGTACGCTCTGTGGATCTCGCCCCTGCCCCCTCCTTCACCCACAAGGCCCCCGCCCAGCCGCCCCCGCCCCCCGACCTCGGCCCCCCGCCACCCCCGTCCGCTCCGGCCCCGCTCCGCGCCCGGCTCCGGCCGCACCACCCCCGCGCGCCGGTCCCGAACCAGCGGGCTGGCCGCCTCTGGCCACTTCGCCTGGCCGCCCCTGCGAACGACCTACGGGTTTTGGGGGAGCAGGGGGTGACTAGGTGCCCGTGTCCCCGACTCCGTCATTTCCCCCGCTCCAGGGGCCACGCCCCTCGTCCCCGGGGCCCGGAGCGTCTGCTGCGGTGCCCCCCGCCAACTTCGCCTCGACTTCCCCGGGCTGCAGCCCACGCCTCCCGCCGCGGCCCGGGCGCGGCCGGCCGAGCGCACTTACCCCCAGGCCCGGCCGGCGGGGTGCGGGTGCGCACGAACCGCGCCGGCGGTGGCGGCAGGAGACGAGCGGGGGGACCGGCCGGGCGGCGCCTCCCTCCCCAGCCGCAGCGCGCACGGGCTCCTCGGGGGCCCGGCCGAGCACCGGGACCGAGGCGAGGCGGCGGCGCGGGCGGCAGCTGCCGCGCGGGCCCGGGCTCGATCCGGCTGCCCGGGGCCGGGCCGGAGGCCGGCAGGGCCGGGGCGGGGGGGCAGGAGAAGTGGGGTGCGCAGGGCGCGGCGGCGCGCCGCCAGGTCCGGAGGAAGGCGCCCGCGGCTCTGGGGGTGCCGCCGCGCGGGCGCCGCGCCCGGGCTGGTGCCGCGGCCCCTCTCCCGCCCCAAGGCGCTGCCGGCGCCGGCGCTCGGGCCTCGCCTGCCTCCCGGCTCCGCCGGCGCCCGCGGTGCGCCCCGCTTTGTGCTGCCCGCAGCCGGCGTGCACCTGGTGTAAGCAAAGGCGGTCAGCTGACGGGCTGCGCGCCGATTGGCTGCCGGGCGGTCTCCGCCCCTCGCGCCGAGCCCCTCCCGCCCAGGGCGCCCCCGTCCCCCGCCCCTCCCCCCGCCGGCCCCGGCCCCCGCCCCCACCCCGCTGGGCCGCGTGCCGAGCCCCATCTGTGGCCGCCCAACAAAGGCGCCGCACGGCGGGTCTCGGCGGCCGGGCGCCCTGCGCCGCGGCTGCTGCACAGAGCGAGGGCCGCGCGCTTTGTCCGGGGGGCGGCCGGCTGCGGCGGGGCCGGGGGGGGAGGGGGGGCCGAGCACACGGCCGCTTCTCAGCGAAAGACACACCAAAAATAAACAGACACATAAAAGCCCGCGCCCGGGCAGCCGGACACAGCGGGGCCGGGTCCCTCGGCGCAGCACAGGGCTCGGGCTCGGAGGCCGGGCGCGGACTCCGGCCTGGGAGGGAGCCGCTTCCCAGACCCGACGCTCGTGTGGGACGCAGGGCGACCCCCAGCCGGCGCGGCGCCCGGCGTGCGCCCCCGGCGTGCGAACCCCCCAGCCAGCCCGGCGTGCGCCCCCGGCGCGCGGCCCGCACGCGCCCTGGCGGGGAAGGAGCGCGCCGGCCCGCGCGCGGCCACGCCGCCCTCGGATGGCGAACGGAAACTTTGCCACTACGGCTCTTTGCGCTGTGCGGTGTGAAAGTTGTGCCCCAATGAGCGGAGGAGGCCGAAGCGGGGGGATGTCCGAGAACACGGGGCGGACATGGGTCACTGAGCTGCCCGTGCACCTGAGTCTCACCTGGGCGCGCGAGGGGCCCTGGGCACTGGTTTGGGGGCTTCTGCTCACGCCAGAGTGTCCTTAGCCCCTCAGGACTGCACGACTCCGGGCCAGAGGGTGTGGCGCCAGCTCCGTAGGGTGCCCAAGCTCGGAACTGCTGGGGAACTTGGGTGGCCCCGTACTCCTCAGTCATCTTTGAATTCCTCGAAGACCTAGTTTAAGTTTACACCACCAATTATTTTTATTTGGATTCCGCTAGCGTTTCTCTGTGTCTTTTATTGATGTTGACAAACACACTCGATGCTCCTGCATGTCCATGTACTTCCTGTTATCCCGAAGCTGTCGCGTAGATACCTGTGGGTCCCAGCGAGCCTAGTAGGGCTAGGGACAGAGGGTAAGTGTGACTCAGGGTGGGCGAGGAGCAGAGGGCGCCCCTGGGAGGCCGGCGGCAGGTGGGGCGCAGCCCGTGCACAGACAGGCTGAGCCGGGAACCTGCGCCGCCCGCCGCCCTCGCGCTGAGTCTGTGTAGCTGGGAGTCGCCTGAAGGCAGGTGGGCCCCGGGGATGGTGGGGGGCACAGAGCGCCAACCTTCAGGGAAAGGGAACGAGGCCTCTTCAGGGGGCTCTTCCCAGCCAGGGGGACGGTGCTGCGCCCCGCGCAGTGGGTTTACGAGGTGGGGCTTGGGGGGACTGACACAATTCACAGCGGCGGGGAGTTACCCTTTCTAGAACAGCCTCCGGGTTTTGGAAGAGGCTTCCGAGTGGAGCTGGTGGAGCTGCGGTAGGAAGAAGCCGAGTGAGGCCCGAGGGCGTGAGCTTAGAGGCCAGGCCCGCCCCGCTTCAAGGCCCCGCGCTGTGCTGCCGCAGGAGCCGCGTCTCTCTGGGGAAGTCGCTTTACGTCTTTAAGGCTAAGCTTCCTTGGCTAAGGAGGAGGGCTGGGAACCGGCCACCCCGACGGGGTCCGGGGGCCGAGTGAGAGCGAGCATGCGCAGAGCTCGGCGTCGTTCTCCGTGTGTAGTGGGCCTTCGACAAACGTAGGTGGGAGGCGTTGCCAGCCAGGGAAGTGAGGCCCAAGCGAGACCTCGGGCCAGCAGGTGGAATGATCATTTCACGGACCCGACGCAGGTGACAGGCTGTTGTAAAGGCGCCAGCAGCTCCAGTGAGACACAGACCCTGTCTCCCCACAGTTGAATTCCTTTCTCTTTAAAGCAGCATATCTTTCATTTAAACTAATTCCCCCCTTCCCCAAGGTAAGAGTGGGAAAGGAAGCTCAGCCCGATCCGACATAATCACTGCCTTTACTCTGTGTAGACGGAAGAGCATCCTCCTCAGGAAGAAGTGTGTGCGTCAGAGACAGGGAAGGGGCCTGGGCGGGAGGGTGGCCATCGCCGTGCCTGGGGACAGATGTAGGCACAGCGTTCACAGAGGAGGCTGGAATTTGACCCAGTTTTTGGAAGTCTGATGAATCGCCTCAATGGTTCATTTGGCCCAGCGTTTAGGAGCTGCCATGTCATAACCCGCAAAGGCGTTTTAGGACCGTTTCATCGACTGACACACGGAGCGCTTGGTCCTGGGGGTGAATGAAGGGCGAGCAGCACCCGGGCACTGGGCGAGGGCACCGAAACCCAAGTCCCCTTTTTTTCGGAATCCTCGAGTCTCTCTGAAGTCCTCCTCGTGAGCTGGCCCGGTCCTGCGGTCCTAAATCTATCTGTAGAAAAGGACGTCGTCTTCATATTTATTTATTTCACTCATCGTAGAAGCCGTTGGCGGCTTTGTGGGAGAATGCAACTTGGCCGCGTCGAGACCCTAAAAACCCCACTCGATCCCCTCCTGTCCCTTTGAAGTTCTTTAGCCTCGGTGAGAAGGGGCATTATAGTTGGTGTTCGCCTAATTGTACTGATCTATGTGGTAAATGTGGGGAGAAAAAGGAAACTTTCCATGGTGATTATATTCGAATAATCTTTAGAAGAACATCTGTATTTTGAGAACAAAAATTACAATGTGCCATTTAAAACCACCAGTTCTAAAAGTTAAAAATATATCTTTCTAATTGAAATATTAACAGAGTGCTGCTTGTCGGAGTTCTTTCCAGCCTCCGAATTTGCATCAGAGCTTTAAAGCCGCCACCGCCACACTCTGAGAGGGTGACAACTGCGCGGTTTATAATCACGAAGCTCATCATCGCTGCCGACGTTCGCACCGAGTGCGTTGCTTCTCCGAGCATTTTGACGATCGAGTGGCCTTAATGACGTACACATAGTTCCTGTTTTTCCATTTTTGTAAAGCATATGAGATCACCCTGACCCTAAAAAGTATTCGTCGAGGTTTCCGTGATTAAAATGATTTTAACACTTAAGTCTAAGAATTTGACATGGCAGTAGGGTGAGCACCCACCTCGGTTTGCCTGGGATGCCGGGTTTTGGTCCTAAAAATGTCACATCTCAAGAAGCCCCTCAGCCCGGGGTGAACCGAGAGGGCGCATCGCGCTATATGGAAGTCACACGAAGTCACGGCCTCGTCCCTCACCAGGGAAGTCCTTACGACGGGCTGGACCGAGACTCCTGCTCCACCCCGCAGAGCCGAACTGCTGCAGCCTGACAGGCGTGCGAGCCCGCCTCCTTTTCTTACGGTTAAGGCAACCGAGCCCCAGAGGGGGACCAAGCCTGCACTAAAAAGCTCGACGACACAGCAGCGCCCCCTTAACCCCAGGGGACCCATTCCCAGGCCCCCAGCGGATGCCTGAACCACGGGCAGTACGGAACCCTGTATGGACTCCGGCTTTTCCTATATGTATGTACCTAGGATAAAGTGTAACTTGTAAGTCAGGTGAGAGAGTAACGACAAGAACTAATAGCAAAACAGGACCATCCTAACAATAGACTGTAATCGAAGCCATGTGCCCAGGTCTCTCAAAACATCTTACTGTCCCACACTTGTCCTTCGCCGAGAGGGAGCGTCTTCAGCTTCTCCTTGGCACGCCCGAATCTCCCGCCTCACTGACCTCGCCCTTTGGGGCCCTCATGACGTGAAATGAGGGCGACTGGAACTCAGCGCGGCGATCCCGCGGCCAATGGCGTCTGGGGGGCGGGGGGCGGGAGGTGGGGCACGTGCAGGGTGGAGGAATGAGTCGCACCCCGGGCCGGGCAGGGTGGGCCCCGAGGGGTTTCACCACAGTCCTCAGGGCAGCGGGCACTTCAGACTCATGCCGTGTTTACTTCCCGAGTTTCCCTTTTAATGTCATTGGGCCACGCTTGACCGCAGGTAACTAAAACTGTGGAAATCGAAGTCGCGGATAAGAAGGTAGCTACTATAGGCTACTTGCAGGCGGAGACTGGGTGGCCAGCACCCAGCACCCAGCACGTAACAGGTGCTCGGGAAATATTTTTTGAATGCATGCATTGAATCAATAAATGAGCATCTTTACGTAATTGAACACATTATGTCATGAGCATTTTGTTCATAGCAGTAAAAAGTCTTCGAAAGTATAATGCTTAATGGCTGTGCAATTCCATCAATCTTCTGTTGGTCTTTATCAATCATTTTCTATGACATATTATAATAAACGTACTTAGAAATGCCCATTTTGGTTATAAACTGCAATTTGGATGATCAATTTAACATGTTCAATTTTTTTTTCTATTTTCATTACTATTTACCTCAAGCTAGCCAGACCCTACTAGAAAATAAAAAGTTATTTAGGGTTTTCTTTGCTTTTGTCTTGTACAGATTTTAGCTAACGAGAGAACTTTACAATCGGGTTTCTTCGTTTTCGATGATTTGCTTCCGTTCTGATTTCTGATCGTATACTCGTAGCTCACACAGAGCCACACTTAGCCACGTCCTCGGGGTGAGAGGCAGAGTGCGTGACAGTCACCGGCCAGGGCTCTTGGTTCGCACCAAGGCTTACACTCCAGCTGAGCGCAGCCGTGTGACTCGGAATGAGTCGCTTCAGCTCTCTGTGTCGATGGGAGTATCTACATCGAGGGGTTTGTGAGGATTAAGCTGAGTCTGTGCCCAGCGTGCAGCGAGCACTCACTGAACAGCAGCGTGCTTGTTTACACGATGCCAGCCGCAGGAACGAACACCCCACAGGACCCCGGGGTGCGCGTCACACGCGCCTAACGCAGCGTGTTCCCGGCTGGGGGCCTCCACGTGGTCATGCAGGGCCCGGGCCGCCCCCCTCGTTGGCTCTTCCTCCTCCGTTTCTGCGGGTTCCTTTCCGTTCAAACAGAGGATGAGGAAAGAGAAGAAAGGGCCACATTTTATCAGGCTAAGAAATGGCCGACGTCCACTGGCGAGAAGTCAGAGGCGCAGCTCCACCTCACGGGCAGAGGAGCACGTGTGATCTGCAGCACAAATGCAGCCGCGCGCATCGGAAACACAGCCGTCTCTCCTGCGCGACGTCCGTCTGTCCTGGTCCTCGCCTAGTCTGGTAAGGGAGGGAGGCGCGCGTGGCTGGATCGGGCCCAGCGAGTGGGGTGCCATCGTCACAGCAAACAAGATGCGCATCAAACAGCCACCGGACTTCTCACGTCCTCCCAACACTGCTCTTGGGTGGTGGCTGACCTGATGCCGTGTCCACGCCGCCTCCCGAGCTCCCGGGGCCTCAGGCACCGCGAGGAAGCCCTCGGCCGCCCCGGCGGCGGCATTTTATGCGCTGCTTTCTTTCCGTCACCATAAGACTGCAAGGAAGCGCAGAGTTGTTCCCCATGAGAAAATGCTTGGAGACCGCCGCACGAGAGGTCTGTGCCCCTAGAATCGGACGCTCGGTACCCCCGTTTACCCGCATTCCCAGGGGCCCACCCGGCTGTGATAGGAACAGCAGCAGGTACCACACTGGTTCACGCAGGCTCTGCAGCAAGGCAGAAGCTCAGAGACTCGCCCTGTGCTCCGTGCCCGCCCCGCCCCGCCCGAGGGTTCCCCTCCATGTCACCCCCCCCCCCAGGGTTCCCCTCCGCTTGGCCTGCTCTTCGTTTCACTGATGTCGTGGCGATGCTCACGCTTCCTACCTTGGAGCACGCTGACGGTCTCTCGGAGTCAGATGGGGCCCCCGCCCGTTTCCATGGATAAACTGAGTTCTCGTTTGCCAGACTAATCATCTGTCAGGATCCTTCTTCTCTTAGCATTTGATTCACGCGATTCCCTTGAGTCTCTGTTCCTGCCCCAAACTTGCACTGCACACAAGCTCTCTTTAGGAAGAGGGATTTCGTTTTTGAGTTTTCTGACTTGAGGAGAAGGAAGGGCCGCCGAGAAGTGCGTGACCTGTGAATGGTGACTTACGCGAAGGCCGAAGAGAAGCTTCGGGAGGATCGGGCTCCGACCTTCCCTTTTACGAATGAGCAACGCTGCACCTCGAGAAGGCCGAATCCGCCCTGCGCTTCGGAGAGCCTGGGACGTCCCGATTTCCAGCTCGGGACTCCTGCTGTCATGTGAATGGGACAGGGACTGGGGTCCAGGCCGTCCGGAAGTGTGTGGGTACACCCTCACGAGTCTGCTGGGTTGCTACAAGAAGTTTTTGTTTGTTCGAATTGCGTAGTCTGGAAATCTAATATACGCGCATTCCGAGTCATTCGCGTGGCTGTCTGGAGTGGACGTGGAAGGTGGGCAGCTCGCGCCCCGTCCCGTGACCCGCAGCAGAGCGGCGCACAGCGTTCGGAGCTAGTGAGAGGAAAACAGGCGCTTCTGATGGGCGAGGGGCGTCGTCACGGCAGGCGGAGGCCAAGCCATGTCCAGCCATATTCTAAGAGAGAAGGTTCCAGAGGAACGTCAGGAGTTAAACATGATGGGAGAAGAAAAAAGGAAGAGAGAACTGAGTCCTCAGCATGGAGTAGCCTGAACCTGGTGGGAGGGGGGCGCAGGGAGAGAGAGACAGAGAGACAGAGACGCTCTCTCTCAGAGACAGAAGCGGAAGGAGAAAGAGGAGGAGGAGGAGGGGACACGGGACCCCGGCCCTGCCGCCACTGCCCTCGACGGCAGAGCTGCACCCCCAGGCCGTGGCCGCCTTTCCGCGGAGCTTACTCGTACCTGTGTGCCGCTCGACCGAACCCAGGCCCCGTGCAGGACAGGAAGCCAGGGAGGAAGGGGCTGGACTGGGCACCGGGTGGGCCGACTCGCCCCTCTGCAGACTGGAGTTAGAAAACTACCAAACCGGATTCTTCCTGAGGTCCTCTCTGGTGCTGAAATTCCAAAGTTAAATTAAAGCAGAGGTGTTTAAAGAAGTGTCTTCCTGTAGGGCTTGGCCGATTCCAATACATTCTCTGCAATTATCAGTAGTTAAGTCTATCGCACCCGAAAAGTACAGCTTCGCGAACATTTGCCTCTCGGTTGAATTCCTCAGTTGGGCATGTCGGCACAAAACATCCATCCACACAGAAGAGAGACAGGGAAGGCGAGGGGAGCAGAGGGGAGCATCTGGTAAGGACGCCGTGCGGGATGCTTTTCAGGAGGGTGTATTTTGAGCCTTTCGGGCGAAGCTTTTCCAAGTCGTACTTGCAGATGCAATTATGGGAAAACTGCTTACCGTGTTTGGCACACGTTCAGACCTACAGACTCCAAGCACAAACCCTGAAAACCAGAGGGAAGAGCCGGCAAACACGAGTTACCATAGATTATACAGAGATCCGTTTACATAATCCGGAAAATAGCTATTCCTCGGGACGCCCCAAGGACACAGAACTCAGTGAGGCGCCGTTTTATTGGGTATGAAAAGCCCGTCAACTGCATGATGACTCAGGACATGCTGTGGCCTTGTGCCTCAGAGCCTGGGCTCTGGATTCAGCGCCTTCAGAAGTTTCCGTCATCTCATCCACGAGCTGGGAATGATAGTGGTAACCGAGTCAGGTCGTCGCCAGTATTAAATGGGAGGAGGCACGTTAAGTTATTAGTGCAGGGCCTGGGACGTGAGAAACCTCGTCTAGTACAGTCACGGGGTCGCCAGCCTCGGCCTTGGCCCTCTGGAAGCCCGGCCGGCGTCAGGCCCACGAGCAGGGATTTGGCGGCCGATGCCTACGGGCGCGGAAGGGGCCCCGCCCGCTGACCTCCAAGAGGGGAGAGAAGTGATTGTCGTAAATGCGTGATCTCCTCCATCACGGGATGACGATGATCGCTTCCTTCCTTGGAGGCTTCTTCGGCTCTTAAAGCTGACCTTGCTGTTCACTGTGGGCCGACGTGGTTCGGCAGACGTGGACGAGTGGGCGAGCACCATGCCGGGAACCGGGCACACGTGGGCGTGGATGCAGCCAGTGCTCCTTGAGTTTCCGGTGCATGCTGGGGGCTCGTGTTGGCTCTGAGCTGTAGCGCAGCCGCGGAGGGCCAGATGCGGGCCGTGGCGGGGACACGGGGGAACGACATTAGGGTCGACTCCGTCCCGGCACGTGCGGGGAAGCCACAGGTTGGGTGACCGCCCGTCCGTCCCACGGTGCCCAGGACTGGGGGGTTCCCCAGGAGGCCGCATTTTGATGCTAAATCCGGGAGGTTTGGGGACACCGGGTCACACTCCCAGGTTTTGGGTTCCTCGCCGCCCAGCCTCTCTCCCTGTGAGGAATTTAATTCCTCGTGTTTGAAACCGCGCTAGACGCAGCCGTGACGTGGTGCAGAGAGGTGTCGCGTGCGGGTGGCATTTAAGGGAGCCGCCGAGACCTGCCGCGGCTCTTGGTGTGACAAACGGCCCCTCAGAACTGGAGCCCCCTCGCTGGGGACCCCTGCCCCCGGGCGTCCGAACCGCTGGGATGAGGCGATGTGTCCCCAAGGGCCTGGTGCAGAGAGGACGCACAGAAACATCTACATTTCCTATTTCCAAACAAGGACACGCGCCACGCCGGTTTAAGGGGCGAAGCTGCATCTGCCGCTTGCGCTTCCGGGGCCGCCCCGGAAACACTCGAGACCTTTCCATCGGGCATAGTCCAAGGTAGCAGCAAAATTACAGCACCCCCCGAGGCAAGCGTGATGTGGCTTCTGTCTTGGGTGCCTCCTGAAAGCCATGAGAACCAGCGTGGTCAGCTTGGGGAGCACCGAGTGCTGAGGTCGGTCCGTAATGCTCTGGCCATAAAATATGCAGCAAGTGTTTGTTTATTTATTTATTTCTTATCTGCATTTTAAACCACAAGTCCACCACTGTGACCGTCATTTTCAGGTGGCTAGAAGGAGCCAGCTCGGATCGGGTGTCTTCGAAGTCCCCTCCTCGCCCGAGCCAGGGCGTTTCCATCCCTTTCCTGCGTGTTTTCCTCGCCAGGGCAGATCGAACGGACGGGGGAGGGGCAGGCTGAGCAGGCGGGCGCCTCCGGGGCCCGTGGCAGGCCAGGGCCGACGCCGCGGGCCCGGGCCTTGGCAGGCAGCGGTCAGCCTGCACGCACACGCCCCCGGCGACCTCCCCGAGACGGGCTTCGTGGCCACTTCTGACTTCGGGTTCACGTAACGGCTCGGCGTGCCTGCTCATTTAGACAACCCCGAAGAGCTTTCTTGGCAACCACCAGCCAGGTGAGCACACGTCACGCGGCGGCAGCTCGTCCCGTGCGCCCTCGGCACCGTCCCCGGCCTCCCTCGCCTGCCTTATCGGGCAGCGCGACTTCCTGCCGAGGGTTCCCCCGGCGTGCTGACATTTGCGGGGCTGTGCGGGCTGCACCGGGCTCTGTGCTAGGTCTGTCTCCTGGCAGTCGAATCGGCTGGGCCAGGCGCCCCTGTGGCTCAGGGCCCCGCAGGTTCTCGGACATGGGCCGTCCTGGGGCGACGGGCTCGCCCCCTGCAGCAGGCCGGAGACATCCTCTAACGCGCACGGCACGGACCGCCCCTGCAGATGCTCGACGTGTGGTCCTGAGGCCGCGCCCGCTGGCTCCAGAGGCCAGTCCCAGCATTTTGTCTGAGGTAGGAGAAGCGGGTAGCATTCACCAGAATGTTTGTAATTGCCGATGGACCTCAGGCTGTATTGAGACGAGAATCGTGTTCGAAACGGGGAAGTTTGAGCAGACTGTGAGCTGCCGGCCTCGGATTACGGTATTCATTCATTCGGCGGAAACGTGTCTCACTCCGTGAGAAATGCTGGGGTGTGACAGGTCCAGGCGTAGTGAGGAAGCGCACACTAAGGCAGCTTAAATCGCATCGCGTGGCGGGCCCGCGAGGGGCCAGAGCTCTTCTGGTCTGGCTCACGGGGCTGCTGGACTCTTCCCCGGAGCAGTCGCCAGCCGAGCTGTCTACGGGAGGCTGGCTGACCGGTCAGGACGGTGGCCCGGTGGAGACTGTGCCTTCTTAAAGGGGGCGGCTGCCGTTCGGTATCGTTCGATGGTCACTTTGTGGAAATGTGTGTCTGGTTTTGCCAAGAGAAAGTGGAGATCCAGAATTTAATGCGAACTATTCCACTTAAGATATCGCCAAGATGGTGGCCGCTTCGAGTGCTTAAAAGCTCTGTGGAACTCGGCCGCGGCCTGGGTCTGTGTGCTGTGTGTGGGCTGCCGGTGCCCCATGCAGGTACCGAAGTGTGCATGTCACCCGGAGCCACCCGGGACCGGCAGCTGCTCGGCCGGGCCGGCCGCGTTCGCAGGGGCAGAGCGTGGTCCCCGGGCCTGGGCTCGGGGGCTGAGGGCATGACTCGGTCAGGTGAGCAGCTGTGAAATCCTCGATTTTATTTTCTTAATGAAAAAAAAACTATGATTTTTCGTTTTTACATTTTGGACGTAATGAGTAGAAGAGTAAGTTCTATTTCACAGTTATTTATGGGCAATGAAATGTACTTTTGACAAGTCTATCACATTTTCATCGTTTATAATTTTCTTCCAATGGGGAGTTAAAGGTTTTGTGCCTTTTTAACCGTGTTTATGAATAATGTTTCCTCGTGTGTGTGTGTGTGTGTGCACGTGTATGTGCGTGTGCTCGCTAAGCACGAGGCATCTCGCGACACGCACCTGGCTCTGCCTCATTGGCTCTGAGTAATGCCATCACCTGCAGTGAAATATCCACAAAGCCGCTCAGGTCTCTGAAGAGTTACTCTTTTTATTTTTAATTTATTATTGTTATTTACGCCTACAGCACCCGGTCTTCCTGGGCGGTCTCCCCTCCAAGTACTAACTGGGCCCGACCCTGCTCAGCTTCCGCGATCAGACGGGATCGGGCTTGTTCAGGGCGGCGTGGCCGGAGACCATGGACCGTGGCTCCACTGGGCCTTCTGCGTGTGAAGCAGACGTGCTCACCGCTGCACTAGGGAACCACGTCCCATATTTACTTTTATTCAGCACGTAGTTAATTTGAGTCCAGATATTTTTAGCAAAAACATTTAAACCGGGGAGTCGATGAACACGTGAGAGGCAGAGGGAGGCGCGAACCCGGTTTCATGTTACGTTTAAAACTGAACGGTCGACAGGTGCGTCTTCAGCCACGCTAAGTGGGGTACCCGGTAGAAACCGCTCTCTTCCACACGGAGAGGCGGCAGCCTCCCCCCCCCTCCCCCCCGCTTTACGAGGGCCTGGAGCGAGGCCTGCGTGAGGAGCCATCCGGGTACCACCTGGGCTCCTGGGGCGCTTAGGCAGGTCATTCAGACCTTAGCTCATCAAAGTGGCTGCGTCGAAATGTGTGTCACCCAAGCGAAAGCTGGTACTCTCCGAGGTCAAGCCCTCGGTCAGTGTCGCCTTAGAAGGAACATAATCCGTCCATCAGAAGTAACTTAGACCGTCCAGTCTTTGCTATCAAGGTAGATAAGGTCCGAAGGTCCCATCGGCTTTTACTAACATCGTCTCCCCCTGGTCCTCTCAGACGATGTCCCTCAGACGAGCAGCACCGTGAAGTTCTCTCCTCCCTCCCGGTCGGCGCTCCAGCGTGTCTCGTGCAGCGTAAGCAAAGCTTTGTTCTCAAGGCCTTATCCCTTTACCTTCCGCCGCCTGTTTCTTTCATGAGTAAATCACGACCATTTTCAGAGACCGCGTCTCCCTGGCTCGGGTTCTCCCTCCCGGAAACCAGGCTCCGAGAGACGGCGTCCTCACGGAGGAGAGACCGAGGAGGGCGAAGCATGGCGCGGTCGTGCTCCAGCCGTGTTTGCTCTGCTACGGGTAAAAAATCCTACAGCACATGCGATTGCTCGGGATTGCATGTCACGGGAGGACCTGGTCATGCTTCACCCCTGACCCCCCGACCTGCCCCCCACCCCGTCTCCGCGGGCAAGACCGAGGAACAGCGTGACGTTCACGGACAGGATGAGTCAAGAGCGGTGAGCGCGCCGAGTGCGTGGTGAGAGGTGGGGTCAGGTTCGCAGTGGACCGACTATCAGGGCTGGGCCGAAACGCGCCTTTGGGCGATCGTGACGGTGATATTCGTGTGGTTTCTACAGTGACATCTGAGGACTTCTATTTTGAGCAGTGCCAGATAATCCCGTGCCAGGATGTCGCGATCACGGATCGCGGGGCTCCAGAATCCGTATTAAAAAAGTCTCCCTGGTGTTTCTGTGGACCGTCGGTTTGGGAAATCCCGATCAAATTCACCCTCTTCCGCCCGCCCGATGCCTGCGTCGCCCCGGGCGGCCGGCCCAGGGGTCGCCGGGTTTGGTGGCGACTCGGACACCCTAAGCATTTACTGTCAGGCACCGAACCGCGGCCTTTACCCGGTTTGTCCCGTTTAATGCAGACACGGTCTCAGCAGCTTCGTAAGGTTGCTTAGACACATCTCACCCCGGTTCTTTGAATCCGCTGCGAGCCTGCTCTCTGCTAGGCTTTTGCTCATGTATCGCTTGCCCTGCGAGGCACACGCTGCCTGGCCGACGAAGCCGAGGTCCCCCCACCCCGAGCTTCGCAGCGTCTACATTCACGTCCATGCTTCCTGGTTTCGTTGGAAACGGAGTGGAGCTGGGCAAGCCAAGGGTGTGGGTTCCAGAGCCAGACAGGGGTTTAAACCCAGCTCGGTCTCTCTCTCTCTGGCTCTGCTGCCCCCGGGTAAGACGACCGCACTTGGCGCTTTCCTCAGCTGTGACGGGGAACTTCAAAACGGCACTTCCTCACAGGGCCACGTGAGCATCGACAGGTCACAGTACTTACAACAGACCCAGGAAGGGAACGGCCCAGGAAATGCGACCTGCCGTATTGTCTTAGGCCAAATGTTCGCGGTCCATTTACTTGACTTTCTCAGCTGCAAGGCTAGGAGCCTCTTGAAGGAAGAGATTTTATCTCGTTTAATCTTGTATCTCAAGTGCCTACTACAAGGCATCGCAGATAACAAGCTTCAAGAATTAGTAATTCTCATTGTAATTCTAATCTGTGAAAAGGTTCAGAATAAGACATCGTAAACACCTCCGGAGCACACACTGACTCCCTGAATTTTACAACTCGCATCGATGAAACCCCTCCACTGCCAATTAGTAACTTACTTTATTGTCACTTAGCCACATGGCTCTGTAAGTTTCCACACCGCTTGGCCCGTCAGACAAGCTCGGGTTCGAATCTCGCTTGCTTCTCTCGACTTGTCATCCGCCAAGTCTTCGCACCTCTCAGATGCTCACTTTCCTCATCGTAAATCTGGGATGAAACAGTGGCCTGGCCGTGTAGTGCCGTGTGAGACACGTGGGCCTAGGCGTCCATGATGACAAGGACGCTTAGGGGGGATTGGGTGGGGAGGGGCAGGCCGGGAGGGGCGGGTGGGGAGGGGCAGGTGGGGAGGGGCGGGAGGGGGGGGCAGGCAGGCCGGTCCTTGCATGGCTGGGGTGTGTTGCAGGCCCAGGCCTCTGTTCAATATTCTTCAGTCACGTGGCCTGAAGTCTTTGGGGGTCAGATTTCTCTAATTACCGGGATGGTTGGATTGTGTCCTTGAAAAAAGATGTATTGAAATCCTAACCCCCAGAACCTGAGAACGTGACCCTTTTGGAAACAGGGTCGCTGGAGGTGTAATTAGCTGAGATGGGGTGACGCGGAGGCAGGGTGGCCCCATGACCGATGCGCAGGACCCAGGACTGCACACCCAGGACCAGCAAGGAGGCCGGCCGCCAGCAGCAGCAGCTGGGAGGAAGCGAGAAGGGTTCTGCGCCGGGGCCCAGGGGGAGCACAGCCCCGCCTGCTCCTCACCTTAGACATCTACCTCTGGGACTCTGCAGACACCTGCCCTGAATTGTTCTAAACCACCCGGTCAGTGGTGCTTTGTGACAGCAGCCCTCAGAAACTAATCTTGGCGATCGCGACTTCTCAAAGTTAGCCT
The DNA here is from genome assembly GCF_014176215.1 of Rousettus aegyptiacus. Classification (NCBI taxonomy): domain Eukaryota; kingdom Metazoa; phylum Chordata; class Mammalia; order Chiroptera; family Pteropodidae; genus Rousettus; species Rousettus aegyptiacus. The sequence continues at coordinate 157,984,421 of NW_023416307.1, forward strand.
GGAAAAAAGAGAATACTTAACATGACATTTATAAAGATGGGCAAACCAAGGTGTTCTGAAGGCTCCGGGGTTTTCATCCTAAACTATTATGATGATAGAATGACCCGCGACTTTCAGGGAGGACAGGGAGAAAGAAACCCTTGGTCTACCATGCTCTGTTTTTTAATTTTCCCCTCAAACTTCCAAACTTTTTGTAACGAAGTTTGGGTCCCTGGAGGACCAGAAAGCTTTCAGTTCGGAAAGGGAAGCAGATCCTGTTCGCATCTCCTATTTATGGGCCGTTGCTTCATACGGCCCTGTGGCCACATGACGCTCGCTTTTAAGAACCTGCAAATGAGACCAGATTCATTATTTTTTAATGCAGGGAGGATGAGGGCAGACTTCGCGGTGGGATACACAGCCAGGCTGCCACTCTCGCCCGGAATTTATATCAGAAACTAGTCAGCGACACGCCATGTTTACGAACCTCATGTTCGGCGTAAGAGCAGCAGGTGCTGGAGACGGCGTCCTGGCGTTGCCGGCGGTGCGTGATGCGCGGGAAAAGCCCTCGAGTCTCGGTCGTTCCGCGGTGTTACAGTCGGGGACGGGGGAGGCGCCCGTCTGACTCCCCCATCGGCTCTGTGCGCGCGCTGCTCTCGACGAGGGGGCAGCGGCCGCGCCCCATCAGACCTCTGAGGACACGGAGAATGACATTGAAATGGTGCAAATTCCGCGTGTTCTGGGAGAGAGTCGACGTCGCATTTCTGTCTAAACAGCCTTTCTTCTGCGGAGAAGCAGCTCCGTGTGGCCGGTCCCATGCAGGCCCCGAGAACCCGGCTCCGCCCTCGAAAGGCCCCGCGCTCCGCCCTTTGCTTGTGTTCGGCTGTCGGGTCCCCCCCCCACCTCGGCTCCTTGCCGTGTCTTCGGCTGTGGAATGGTGACATTTTTCTTTGGAAGGAATTCACCCCACATTTTCTGGGTGAATTTCTTGGCCCAGGTGACAACCACACAGCTGAGAGTTTTCAGTTTAGTTTAGTTTAGTTTGTTTGTTTGTTTTCCTAATATAGCTGGGTCATCGCGGTATCCTTTGCTCCTCTAGAAGTCCGTCCTCCGTTGTTCCCAGCGTTACCTGTCTCTGTTCCCTAAAACGCTAATAACTCCTTTTCATTTATCCATTCATTCAGACTGTAGCCTGCCCCCGGAGCTGAGGTGCTAAGGCTCGCGGCCTGTATTTGTGCTAACAAGCTAAGAATGGTTTTCACATTCTTAAATGGTTGCCAAAAAAAAAGCAGCAAACGAAGAATATTTTATGACACGTGAAAATTGCACAAAATTCAAATCTCAGGGTCCACATAGGGCCCCGTGGGACATCGCCACGGCCGTCTGGACGTGTGCCCTCCTTGGCGGGCCTTGGCTCTGCAGGCGCCTCGGGTGCTCGGTACTGCGGGAGTCCTGCCTCCAGGCGCGCCCGAACCCCCCCGCACTGTCGTCAGCCGGCTCGCCCCCGCCAGGAGCTTGGCCCTGCGCTCCCTGGCTGCCTCCATGTGCCTCTCCCGTCGGGCTCTGCGTGGCCAGACCCCACCCCCGCTGTGGCCTTCGTCAGCTCTGCGGCCCGTGCCCTAGCCCGCCCACCCCGCATCGCGCCTCGCCTGCCGGTGCGGCGCCTGCCTGGGCCTGCCGGGGCTGCGGTAGCACTAGCCCGCAGACTGGGGGGCCGGGCCGGCAAACGTTCGTTTCTCAGCGCTCCAGAGGCTGAGAGTCCAAGGTCGAGGCACCGGTGGGTTTGACGTCCGTCGAGGGCCCGCTGCCCGGTTCACGGCCATCTCCCCACTGCGTCTTCACGTGGCGGAGAGGGGGCCGAGGGCTCCCTGGGGTCTCTGTCGTCGGGGCACCAACGTCATTATTCATGAGACTCCTCCACCCTCATGGCCTAATCGCCTGCCTAAGGCCCCTCCTACGGTGCCAGACGCCGGGGAATTGGATTTCAACGTGGATTTCGGGGGGACGCGAGCCGTCCGGGACAGCATCCCAGGTCTCTCGTCTGAGAGGGCGGCCGAGACAGCGAAGATACCAAAGTCGCGAGTTTCTTTCAGGAGGAACGGCTCCTGAGCTAAGTCTCTCCTGCCTTGCATTTAAGTTGTTGTTTGTTTGTTTTAAACTTACACAGAGGAATCCACGTGCGTACTTGTTACATTTCCTCTGATTGGCCGCAGCCTAGCATTGCCGCCTGCGAAGGTGGCTTTGAAGCTTCTCTTCGCTAGCCATTGTACAGCCGTCTTGCCCAGAGTTGTGTGTTTTAAAGATTCTTTGCAGACACACATTCTCCATCTTAATCTGACGCACTGATGAAAATGGTCAAGAGAATCGGCCCTCGCACGGAGCTTTGTGGCACTGTCCTAGAGGCTCCTCTTCAGTGTGGCATTGACCCGTCAGGCAGCACTCATTGGAAACGGTTCAAATGATTCCAAGCGCGGTGACAACCAGTGATTCTGGAGGACTGTGCGAAATGCCTTGCTAAAAGGACGCGGACTGTGTCTGAGCTGTGCCCCTCACCCAACGGCTTACGGGTTCCCCTCAGGGTATCCGTGAGTACGGCAGGGTCAAAGCAGACATTTTTGGAGTCGCAGAGACCTGAATTCCAGCGCCACATCTGCCCCTTGACCTGGGACGGTGACTTCCGACGGTTGGTGTGGTGCTGAGAGTCCAGTGAATGAGCGGCCGCTGTTCAAGCGAGTGAAATGCACCCCATGTGGCAACCCCGTAAATGGCGGCTTCCATTCCTGGCAGTAACGAAGTTACCGAGAAAAGAATGAGGTTGCTGGAGGATGAGATTGTGTTCTCAGTAAACTCACAGCGGTGCCCGGTAAGGAAGAAATTTGTTATAAACATACATATTTCATTTTTTGATCACTGATTCCTGCAACTTGCATGGGTTCGACGTTAAATATTTTCTCCCGGGGTTTCTTCAGGCTACTCCTGGCTGAAATTTGTTCCTATAATCTGACTCCGATGTTTCCGGTCAATCTCCTATGTATTTAGGAGTAAACCTTGCTATATGAAATATTACCGGTGGTCTTTTCATTTTCGGACCCCCTGGAATGTAGTTTGCGCGAATCCGTGGCTATGAACAAATGGAACCGCCAGGCATTTCTCTGTCGTCTCCTGTCTGCGAGGCTTCTCTTCCGCTGAAAAACGTGATTTGGGGTGAGGGGTTCAGGATCGTGGATCGAAACATCTGAATACTGGTACTTGATCTGCGCCTCAGGTGGCTCCGTGACCTCTGCTGTGGCCTCTTGGCGCGTTAGTTTATCCCTCCATAGATCATGGGTTCTACCAGGTGCTTTCCGTGAGCACCTTCTCGTTCACGGTCCGGTCAGCACATACGGGACGCCTCAGAGGAGTGTATGCGGGGGAAGAAGCATGGGGCCATTCCGTAACTACGCAAGTTTCATAAGAAGACAGCGAAAATAAGGGTGGCGCCTGAACTCTGCAGGGGTTCAGAGAAGGAGGGACCTCTGGGTGTCAGGCCGTGAGGGGCGGAGTTCATGGGTGAAGCCGGAATGAAAGGGAGAGTAGAAACGGAAAAGAGTTGATCTCAGAAGTGCTTTTCATTCTTACGTTACCTTTTTTTGGTTGATGTTTTAATTCTCTCCAAGGTCAATGTCAGTGCAAGGTATCTACCCCCTATGCTTAAAATACTGTCCTGACTCTTACTCGGGAGTTCTAACTTCCACTTAGACTTCAGAAGCAGACGAGGCCACGCCAGTCATTTGCAAGCGCGCCGTTTCGAGGAGGTGCATCAAACAGCGTCCTACACGGAAGGACTCACGGAGACGGGCAGAGCAGTTTAGAAACTGCCTTCTGGCCTCAGCAGCGTGCGAAGGCAAATGACTCGGATAATTGCTACTAAGCGTTTGCTTCTTCCTGGTGAATGCGGGTTGGGAGGAACAGCCAAGGAATGATCGGTGGCATTGGAGTGGCTTGTGTGGCGGTTAGAAACACAGGCTCAGGATGGGGACTCAAGCCCCACGCCAAGAGTTGATCCTTGGTCCCACGCGGGAAGGGGTTCAAGGGCGAGCCGGCGTTCAGACAAAGGAAAGTTTATCAGTGAAGGAATAACGCTCCCCACACGGAGCCGTCTCCTCTCAGAGTGAGACCCTGAGCAGCCACAGAGCTGGGTTTACGTATGTTTTGTTTGTTTGTTTGTTTGTCTGTTTGTTTTAGTGTGAAAAATGACTGATTATAGGGAGTAAAGAATATGGAATGAGTGGGGAGATATATCTTTAACCGTACAAGGCACAGCTGAAGTCTCCTTTCCCATCATGGTGTAAGTCGCTGTTAAGGCCGTGGGTACACGGTGGTCGGTCGTCTCTGCAGGAGTGTCCCTTTGATCTGTGGGTCCCCCGTGCTCTGATCTGTGGGTCCCCCGTGCTCTGGCCGCGGGGCTGACAGCGCTCAGCAGGCTCTGAGTTCCGCTTGTCTTAATATTCGCTCAATCTGAGTAGTTCTCACGCTTCTTTCCTGTGTTAGTTGGATGAGGTTGGAGAAGTTACTTCACCTTTTGTACTTCCGTTTTTTTTTCTTTTCCATAAATTGAGCATAATAATAAAACTTAGATATTTTGTCGGGGCGAAATGCACGACCACAGAGAGGGTTCGAAGCAGTCGCTGGATCAGAGGAGATGCCCGCTAAAGGCCACACATTATTATTCTCGGCGTTTTTGTATTTTCCCATAAATGCATATACGTATTATTAAAAGGAAAACAATATGGGAACAGGACCGGCGTGGAAAGGAAAAAGGTGAGAAGTTCCGAGTCTTTCTAGAGCCGGCAGTGTAACGGACGGCGCCTTGGTTACTACAGATTCCGCCTAAGAAATGGCCCGACAGTTGGCCCCTTCATGCCTCTTTCCTCCTGAGTTCAAAATTCTTGCAACTCAAAGAAAACGATCTTAGAATTCTGAGCGCTTTCTCCGAACCTTAGAAATCCTTGTGCCATTGGACTCTAATTTGTGATGTTATTAATTAAAGATGTGTTTATTTATTACCATCTAAATGTCCTTACACACGGCGGGAATGCGACAGATATAGAAACGGAAGCGTTGCTTTGCCTGAGCCACGAATGCATTTTAATCATTAATAACGGTGTAGAGTTTAATTATACACTAAAATTTAAAAATCGTTTAAAATCATTAAAACGAATAACGAAAGACAAACGCATTCTTTAGGAATTTCTTTTGCAGAAAAAAAAAATGATTATTTAACCGTTAAATGGGTAGGACGGACCCACTCCTCTATCGGAATTTTCGTGACTCTTTTGTCTCGGGTTAACTCGGTTTGGGAGGCCGGCGCCCAGGTCGTGCAGCAGGGTGGGCCGTAGCACGCAGAACGGAAGACGGCGTTAGGGGTGTTGAAAACTGCGGGGCAGTGGCCGGGAGCTGCGCCTGCTGCCGCGGGGGTCAGCGGACCTGTGGTTGTAAAGCACCGCTTGCATTTTTGATCTTGCAGCAGAATTAAGAGCTGTTTCTTCAACTCTGTATGTGTTTTCTTTTCAAAGCCCCTGACGATCGGTTCCGTCTTTCTCTCCTTTTCCTCCCTCTCTCCATACCTACCTCGGCCGGGGACAATGCCGTAACGTAAGACGGGTCGCCTCTTGACCGACGAGAGGCCTCAGGCAGTGAGAGCCTCCTTGCTCGATGCATGTGAAACAAGGCTACGCGAAGCCCCAGAATCCACCTGCCAAGCAGCACCGTCATTTCGGCGGGAAGATGGCTTCGGTGCCTCGACAGAGCTTCTCCATCTCGGAGTTCCTTATTCTGGTGACAGGAGACGTCAGTTCATCGCAGTGCGCCCTGGGGAAATGCTTCGCTGGTGCAGAATGGCTGGATTTGAACCACTGAAAACCCAGGCGCTACACGGCCACGAGACGGTGGCTTGTGCAGGAAGCCGAGGCCGCGGCTTCACGGGGAGCCCGGCGGGGCGCGCGAGGTGGGCTGTCCCCCGGGGCGGTGGTGGCCACCTGGGGCTCCGCTGGACCGCGGGCGACCTCCACCCTCCTTGGAGCGGGAGCGGCTGAGGCACGCGGGGTCTGTCCCCGGGCACGTCTTTGTCACTCAGTTTCTGCCATTTTCTTTGCTCAGGAAGTACAAGTTGACCCTCATCTGTAACCCCCCCCCTTTTTTTTGCTGGAAAGGAGGAGTCATCATCCAGGTGACACAGTGCACCCTCGTGTGCCCCCCACCCCCCCCCAAGGCGTCGACGCCGCCGCGCGTCGCGGAGAAAACGCGGCTCGGCCTTGCACATGCGAGGGACGTCCCTCCTGCCTGACCGCCCATCCTCGCCTTGCCGGGGAGGACGCGTTCTCTTTTGTGATCTTGTCTCTTAAAATCGGCATGACAAGCCAAGGCCGCCTGTGGCCGTTTAGAAGAACAGGTTTCCTCTCAGCCCGGGTGACGTTTCGGGGCTTCGCCTCCGCTGCTCTGTGACAACGTTTTCCTTTATAGACGGCGCGGTTTTCCAAAACGACATCGCGTAAGTCGACCTCTAGCCGGGAGTGGGTTTGGAGTTCGCAGCTTCGGCTTGTTTCGGGGTTTTACCCTCGTGGGGAAAGGGCCTGTGTGGTTATTTCACGCCCTTCGCTCAGATGCACGAAGCGTGATTCTTCTGTGCCCGTCGGACCCGTTGGAGGCGACTGTCCCCTGGGCTGAGACGGGCTGTTTGTGGACACTCGGGTCCAAGCGTCCTCGCTGATTTGGGATGTCTGCTGTAAGAGAGGGTTGGGCAGTGCCCTGGACTGGCTGGTCCTTCTTTACAGGCTTCTTACAGGCAAGAAAAGGGTGTCACCTCTGTGCCAAACACTCTCACACCCTGGCTGAGTCGGCGGGGCGGCCACGGGCGTGTGGCAATGAACTCTTACCTGGCGCTTCTCCCTTTTCCCCTCCTCTCCGAACTTAGTTCCTGCCAGTTTTCTGAACCCAGAGGGAGAATGAGGGAGAATTACTGGCCTGGCGGGGTGGCCCGTGCTCATCACAACAGGCCGTGCGCTGGGCCTCGGGGGCGTCTTCATCACCCGAGAGTGTCAGGGGACAGCGCTGTTTGCGGGTGGAGCATCTTCGGAGGCCGAGGGTCATTCCGTGGCCGGCACGTGCCCGGAGGAGGCGGCTGCCAAGGGGGCTGCTGTGGCCCGTAGGTGAGCACGCGCCACTCCACGCCAGAGCTAACGGGAGTCGTCGGTGCGGCGGTGGCTTTTCCAATCCTCTGTCCCCATTTCAAAAGAGGACGCGGCCCGAACCCAACATGGGGTCCTGTTTCCAAGGACACCTGCCGCGTCCCGGGTCCCGTGGGGGAGACAGGTCTCGGGAGCCCCTCCCCCACGCACCACGTCACACGATGTCACGTCCGGGCCATAAACCTTCCCAGGCCGCCCGCCTTCTTTGCCGGATGGCTAATGATCGCTCGGCCGCGTGCTGTGTTCTTGCAAAACCTTCACGATGTTTCTCTGTCTCTTTCTTTTCCGTTTCTGAGCAGGGCCTGTAAATGACAGAAATATATTTCAGCTCAACACTTCCATATCTCTGTCAGCTTTAGCAGAATGTGCTGGGTACAAATAACCCACGAGGGAGCCAAAGTCGGCTTCATTTTTATATTCGTGTCCAGGGAGCAGCCGGTCAGACACACACAAGCACGCCCACTCCTGGCCCGGCTCCCGTCTCCCCGAGGTTGGCGTCCCGTGCGAATCCAAGCGCAGGGAAACCCGGCCCCGGCCACTGTGAACGATCCGGCCCCGGTAAATGACCAGTGTTCGCTTCCAGCGGATTGTTTTTCCTTCTGCTTATTTGAATAGCTGTAAATGGGTTCTATTATTTTGAAAATGGAAATATTTAGCAGGCCAATCTACAACATGACAGGTACCATTTACGAGCCCGAAGAAAGCAATTCGCAGTAATCAGGCGAAAAAGAAGGGGCATCTTGAGGACGTGGAAAGGGCTCATTGGCCGTGTTTGGAGGCGTCGCCATTGTGTCATTTGTCACACGCGGTAATGATACCACCTCCCGTTTATTGAGGAGTTACCGTGAGCCAAGCACCGAGCTGCTGCTGCGCGTGTGAGTCCCACGTGGTCCTCACGGACACTTTCCGAGGCGGGTGTAGAGCCCCGTGATGGACGCGGAGGCTGAGCCCAGCGGCGAAGCGACGTGCCCGAGCTCACTCGGCTACGACGCCGAACGGGGTCTTTCTGCCTCCGCGGCCCCCGCCCTCTCCTGCCTCCCCAGAAGGCACAGACCCGGCCTTCATGAACGGTGCCGAAGATCGCTGTCGGGTTTCTTGATTCCGCAGGCCACCTCATTTTTCTGGACCTGCCCGAGATCTTGCAGGTGGGCGTCCCTTATCTTCACGGCGAGCCCTCGCCGAGCAGGGCGTGAGCAGAGCCCTCGTCTCCCTGCTGCCAGCCCACAGCCCCTGCCTGCCTCCCGCTCCCTCTCGGGGGGCGGCATTGGCCACCCACTCCCACGAGCCCCACCCCTGCCTTCTCTGCAGCTCGTCCTCAGAGACCTCCCCGTCCTGGCCATTTTGCCGCACATTTGGTTGCTCTTGGTTGGTGACGTCCCCGTAACAGAGCGTGCGTCCTAGGGCGGGAGGCCCTGTTTCACTCAGCACAGCATCTCGGGGCCTGGAACAGGGCGTGGCCCTCGGAGCTCCTCCCTGGACACTCATGGGGTGAGGGACCGAACCACGGGCCTCCACAGCGCTTGGTTCGGGGTCCTGTTCCTTTGAACCGATCGGCGTTTGAAATTTAGCAAAAACCCCTCCCTTCACATTGTGCATGTGCAAAGTCGTGCGTGCATTTTTATGGACTCTGGAAGGAGTGGTTCTTTGTTTTATAAGAATGATTTAATATGTCATTAATATTCAGGACGCATCTCACTCCAAGCTTTGTCCTTTTGAAAGCTCAAGCCAAGTGGTAATTAAATCTACTTCAGAAATATTGTTGTAATATATCACGCGACGTCGGAGCACTTAAAAACGTTTGGCGCTTCCTTCTCCTCCACCCTGTCCGTATGCGAAGAAGAAAACGACCTCAAAACAACAGCAAAACGCTGTTCGGTTGCATTTTTTCGGCTTTTCGTGAAACCTTTCGCATGTCCGTTAAATTTAGGCAGAGTGTGCACCTGCCGCCTCACGTTACTGAGTCCAGATTTCCCAACTCTGAAACAGGCCAGCGGTCCCCACTCTGCGTGGCACCAGGGACCAGTGCTCCTGTGAGAATCGACCTTTGCAAGGTGCGTCGAAGGGTTAAGGCCGGGGGTGGGGGCTTGGCAGTGCAGGGTCAGCTGGGGGGAAAACAGTCTCATGCTTTTAACATTGATCTAGGGAATAACCTTCCCGATGCTTGGATAAGGGGACTCTTTGTCCGCATTTCGTAACGCGCCTGCGTGAAGACCGGCCTTCCTCGCCCGAGGCTCGCTGCGCCCGAGAGGGCTCTCGGCCTGGCGTCCGGGTGCTCGCTTGGCCGTGGACCCCAGAGGCTCCGCGCCGTCTCCTTCCTCGCCTCCCACAGCGAGTTTCACCACGTAATTTCTTCGCAAAGATCCAAATTCCCGTTTTACTTGAAGGTGTTTGCTTAACAGCAGACGATCGGCATGGAGCTAGGTAGGGCGGAAATCGCCCGTGCGGCCACACGCCTCGCATGGCCCACGCACGCCGCCTCCGCACGCTGGCCTTGCAGACCGACCCACAAGCGTCCCTCGGTGTCCACGTGTTCGGCGTTTACCGCACAGGGTGGGGACGCTCGGTCCGCTGACCTCACGTCCTGGGGTCGGGTACCGCCCCGCGTCCCCCGACTCGTGTTTGTCCTTAATGCGGGAGGAGCCAGCGTGCTCCTGCTGGGCCAGCTTCTTCCTGTAAAAGTGGGTTAGGATCCACCCACGTTCTCCTTGGGAAAAGGAGTGTGTGTGTGTGTGTGTGCGACGTGCGTCCTTCGAGCAGCTGGATCAACTTTTTCAGGCCACGCGTGGTCCCTTGGTGAGACAGGCAGGGGTCGGGCGGGCGAGTGGAGGAAGGCTGCGCTGGGTTTGGGTTTCGGCTTCGCCGTCCCAGCTCTGGGCAGGCGCTGACTTCCTCATCGCCACCGTGGGGACGGTGAGAGCATCACCCTTAACACCGGACCGGCGCGAGGGTCGAGCAGTGGGTCTGTCCCGCCGAAGCGGAGCCCGTGAGAAGTCCTTAGTTTGCAGTAACTTCTCTCGTCACTTACTCAGGCGCCGAGTAAACAAACACACGGCGAGGCAGACACGGGTCTGGGGAGCGCTGGCCAGCGAGTGACCCGCGGGTCTGAATTAATTAAGGTCCCTGCCCCGGGAAAACTCGTTTTGAATTCCTGAATCAAGACAGGTAGACGCGTTCACAGAGTCCTTTGCTTTTCTTCTTTATAACACTGACCACAGTTTCAATTGTTTGTGTGATTATCCACTTAGGGGCCCCAGACATCTGGCTCACGGCCATGTGCCCAGTGTTTATCCTGCAGTTCTGAGAACAAAGGCGGCACTCAGAACCAGGCGCCGGATGGACGGTGTGTTCAGGAAAGAGTTTCGGGGTGCCTGGGTACCTGGCGGGGCACCGCCGTGATGGACGGACGGGTGGATGGATGATGGATGGATGATGGATGCGGACGGGCGGATGGACGGACTGGTCTGGTTTCCTCGGCTGCCCTTCCCCTGTTTCTCTTTCCTCTGCTCTTCCTCCTCCGCTCGGAGTCTAGTCGTGTTTGTAAGTGTGCACGTACATTTGGCACGTTTGATTCCGTGTCAGGAGAACTTGTTGCTCGGTTACGCCGCCATTCCGGGGTCTGCAGCTGAGAACTGGAGAAACACGGCCCCTGAGGTTGGAGCGGGTCCGTCTCCGCGCGGGGCCTGGCGGGGTCGGGGCCCCCCTCGGGCCACAGCTTCTGCGAGCGTGCGGCGAGTGGCGGCCTTTGGCCTCCGCACATCGCGTCTGGGTGGAGACGGCACGTGACTCACGTCGCACGCACGCGGGGGCCACTCAGGTGACGGGGACCAGCGGGGCTGGCCGGGCGGGGTCCTGGCAACCCGAATGTGAGCCCCGTCCCGGGCCGGCCCTCACACCCTTCCCATTTGTTTTTGTCGCCCATGTGAGACCCACTTTGCCAGATCGGCCAGTGTGTCGAGAGAAGTTAGTTAGATGTCTACATTTTTATATCTACATTCTTCCGTTTAAAAATATGATCAGTGAAGTCTTTTACTATAAAAGACGTATAAAAGGTCATGTCCGAATCCATAGTTCTAATGGCCGGATTCAGCCCCCGGGGAGCCTAGTCAAACACCTGTGTCTGTGCACCCCAAAATCATCGACTGCCACGTCATCAAATGACGTGAGAGCAGCTACATCCAAAAACGTCTGCAACGAGCTGGGGTGCAGGAGCTGCCAACACAGGCCGGAGATTCCTGCGGGTCTGGGTCTGTGCCGTGAACTCGGACAAGCGGCGTGGCCGCGCAGGGCACGTCTTGATTGACACGATTCTTCGACCCCCTGGGACAGGAGCATAAACTTCTCCCTGTACTTTGTGACGTGCTCAGTTTATCAAATGCACACGCTTCGCAGACCAAACACGACACATCAGATCGAACATTCAGCATTTATTGCTAATGCAGTTAGTCAAACTCTCATGGAAAGTGCAAATTACAATGAAAATTGTATGTGACTGAAACTTGCACATTGTAAACACCTTAAAGAGTGGACAAAACTGTGTAATTGCAGTGTTTACTAAGCTTATTTCTGTAATAACACTTAAACTATTCACAATTATCAGTGTTCTGATTAGTTTATTATTTCTATATATATATATATTCTTAAATATACAACCATATTTGTTTAATTTAGAAATGGTAGTAGAATTTATATTGACATCTTCCCAGAATTACGAAATCTTTGTTGGGTCCAAAAAATGCCCCCCAAATCGAACAAGCCCAGCATCTTAGACCGGCCCAGTTCCAGCACCTGGATTATCGACGAGCTGATTTCCGATCTGCGAACGGGACAAGCTGCTTGCCCCCAGCTGACCTGAGCCTGAGCCACCCACCGTTTGGCGAGGCCCCGTGGGAGACCACACTTGGGTTCATTGGTGGCGTGGTTTTAATCCTGTGTCTTTCCCATGGGTTCAGATACTTGCAACTTAACATTTCCCCCCAGAATGAGGCATTCTTTAAGTTTTGCATGGCCAGCACCGAACTGTTCATTATCCTGCCCTCACCCTGTCCCGTAAGGATTATCAGCAACTTACCTTGCCCATTAGTATTTCGGTCGGTCGAGCCATCTAGCTCTCTGGGGACATTTGGCTAACCAGTCATCTCAAAGTCTCTGTTGAACCCTCTTTCTATTCGGCCGTTGAGTGTGACCACTGAGTGAACTTCATTCTGCCTGGTAACTACCTGTGAATCATAATCCATCTTTCCTATTTGGGGATTTAGATCTAAACCTCCTTGGAAATATTTGGCTGACTCATGATCCTTTACCTCATCTTCTCTGGTTAGACAAAAGCATCTACATCTCTGGACAGATGTACAGTGGAATAAATAGAAGACACAACACACCTACACGGACTCGCTCCCTTGATTATTCTAACCAATTAAAGAGCGGGTGTGTGTATTTATAGTCACTCTCCTTTTTGCATTGGAACTGCCGTTTAGTTCACTTTGTGTTAACTTTCCCCGTCTCTTACCGGGAGGCAATCGCTGCCTTTCATAGACTCGACCTTGTTCCATTTAGCCATAATAATAATAATTAATAATAATAATAATTTTTGACGCTCAGATTGCCTTAACTTGGCCTGTATGTGTCTACTGATGTCACTCTGCTGGCTGGGTGTCCTGATGTCCTCATGAGAGCCACTGTCAGTTCCGAGGTGGGGGACCAGTCCCCCTCTGAGAACCCCAATCAGAGACTGACATCTGGGCCCTCGAGTCTCACGCAAAGGGGTGATGGGGTCGAAGCGTTGTGGACACCATTGGGTCATTTTTAGAGAAAAAAACGGAACACAATGTATTGCCTTTTAGGAAACTGAATTCATATTAATTTTTGCAATTTAGCTATGATGTCACTCAATCTTCCCTTCGATATGATTTTTTAAGTAATTTTCTCCAAATCGAAGAAAGAATCCCCTCAACCGTACTGTAATTGTGTGATCCCTTTATAACCCTAATTGCGGTCGTACGGTCCACCCATCTGTGGCCAGTTTGGGAGTTCGTCCTCCTGCGTAATCATAAGAAACGTACGTGCGTATGTCTGTCTGGAACCCTGTTCCTGGCACGGAGCTCCCAAATCCTTTGGCATTTACCGGGTCAGAGGAGCGTCTTTGGTTCCGATGTGGTGGCTCTTGGTGGCTCCCGGACGGGGACTGGTCCCCAGACGGCCTGAGCCGTGATGAGAGGCTTGGAGCAGTCGGCCCGCACTCTCCGTTCTGCAGCAGTGGAGTTAATGAATCCTCATGCCGAGCGAGGCGGCCTCCATAAAAACCCGCGAAGCGCAGGGTGCAGAGGGCTTGGGGCTTGGGGGACACTGGCGTGTGCCGGAGGGCGGTGGCTCGCTCCAGCTGCTGCTGCCCGCGGGTCCCCCCCAGACCTCGCCCCGTGTCCCCCTTCATCTCACTGTTCATTCGCGTCCTTTGAAATACTCTTCGCAGTAGACCAGCGGTCGTCCGTGCGCTGCTCTCCCGGGACCTGGGACCCTCTCCAGCAAGTGATGGAATCGAGAACGGGCAGCGGGAGCCTCCCATTTGTAGCCGAGGCAGGTGTGGGCGACCCGGGGGGCCCGCTGCTGAGGATGGGCGTCCGTGGTGGGGGGACAGCTCAGCTGAGGCGTCTGCACGGACCGCGGGCGGCGAGGGAGACCCACACGCCTCCCCGGCAGAACGGCCCCCGTGGCGTGGGGCTTGCGGGGCTGTCGTGAGGAGTAAAGACGCTTCCATCCGGGGCGCAGCACGGGGGACACGTCGGGCGAGCGCAGCCGACTCGACGCCGCCGGCGCGACCCGGAGGCATCCTCCCCGACGGCGCATGCTCCCTCTCGCTCGGGAAGCGGGATTTGTGCGTGAGCTGCGGAGGTCCGCAGCGACACACAGGGAAAAAACCGCTTTTCCAAAAATAAATGCCTTCTGCCTCCTTTGTAGCGCTAATCCTCTGTGTGACATTCTGTAGCGCTTTCAAATGTTTTTGTATTAACGTCAAAATTATCCATCGGGGTGGTGTCTGCATCTGCTTGAGGAGCATTAATAGTTTGTTCTGATGTATCCCCACTTACGGAGGAGCTGTGGTGCCAAAAAGGGTCGGAGGGTTTGGCCAGAAACCGTTAGGAAAAAGCAGATCCAAGGATTAGGTGACTCAGATATATGGCCATGATCACAGGCAACTCTTTTCGTAGCCGTTTTTTAAATCCAAAAATTACCATGGATTAAAATTCACCGCTGTGACAGACGCGCCCCCACCCTGCTCTCCGACGAAGCTGATTTTGAGAGAGGTCTCATGTTATTCATTAATCAGAACTTGGTCTTTCCGAACTTACCCGCTAGAGACCTACTGTGTGATTGGAGCCGTGTGGGCCACACAGAGGCGGGTTTACCGAGGGCCCTGTAAGCAAACCTCCTCGCCGCTGTGGAGAAAGGGCGCCGTCCGTGAGCACAGGCGAAGGAAACACCTAATCTGGGGACGGCGAGAATGAAATGTAATGAGCCGCGGGCCGTCGAAAGGCCTTCTCCGCGGCACGTGCGCACACGGACGTCTCGCCAGCAAGACGCAGAGTGTGAGGCACGTCGCTCTGATGCCCCGGACGGACGGACCCGACCGACTTGCTAGCTGCGCAGTAATGCATCGTCCTCGCTAAAAGCTGCCGTGCCCCTGGGGCGCCTCAGGGGTCCCGAGGAGGAGGAGAGCGCGCCTTCGAAGCTGGGTGGTCACGCAGCGCTGCCGGTCGGAGGTCGGGTTTAGATCAGGCTTCAAACGGTTGCTAAGGGCTTAGGAATGAAAGCCTAGGAGCAGCAGGAAGGAACTCGCAACTGTTCGAAGGCGCGGTGAGCGGCCCCGCCTGTCTGTACCTGAGGGTCCCTGAGAGGGGTGGGGGGTGCCAGCCTGGGGGAGGAAGGGGGAGGCACGTCCTGGGGGCATCGAGTGCCTGGCGGGGACGTCACGCCACCCGGTCCGCAGGAGAGTCGCGTCGAGGGGCTTTGGGCCGAAGCCTCCTGGAGGAGCTTCCGTCTGTCCTTCCGTTCGCACATGGGCAGCTGCTGTATTTGGTGGAGTGGGAGTTGCCTGGATTCTGTTTTCAGTAATTTCCAAATAATTCTTTCTTGGCTCCTGAAGACGATTGTGGGAGATACTTTTCTTTTCCTCTTTACAAAGGCGAGTCTTCTGGACGAAAGCCAAGCCCGGGGGGTTGGTTCTCTAAGCCGGTCTCTGGGTTTCTCCTTTCTCCCTATGGACTAATATTTTGCAGTGTTCGCCACGCCTTTCTGTTCGTAGACCGCCCTGTGCAGACACACAGGCCGGTGCCTGGGGGTGCTCCATCGCCTCGCGCGGAGAAGGACTCTGTCCTGCCTGCCGAATCCCCGGCCCCCGCCATGGCAGGCATCGCGTGGGCTCTCAGGAGTTTGTTGACCACAGGAAGGCAGGAAGGAGGGAAGGATGAAAAGGAGGGAATGGAGAAGGAGAGCGAGCCGCCTTAGACTATGACAGGAGCATCCTTCGAACCCCGCAAATTGGAAGCCCGTGAGCTGGGCCACTTAGCAGCTCAGCTCTTCACGACCGGGGTGTTGGAACGTGAAACCAAAGACCAAGATTTACCTTGCAAAATTACAGAGCGTTTTGAGAAACGCCTTCTAATACAAGGCCGGGAGGGGATTTCTCATGAGCCATATACTCTTGGCCATTTTTCCCACCCATCGGCTGCACGCGATGTCATTTAAAAGGGCTTGGGGAGCTTCACGCAGATTTGAAGGAGCTTCGAGTGGTGACGTGGAAAAGGGGTGCGGGGTAGTCGCCGCTGTGGTGGACGGTCGGAGCCGCATCTCGACAGAACCACGCCGCAGGCCATTGTGTTCTCTGTCGCCTTCCGACTTTTGTCTTCCATCAACGAGGAAGGCTTTATGTCTAAAACGGGGTATTCGTAGGAGGAAATGGGTGCGGAGCAGGTCCTCCTACGTGTGCACGGCTTCGAGTGAGGAAGACGGGCGCCGGCGGCGTGGGCAGGCCGCCTCCGCGCACGGGGCTCACGCGGGAGCCGGCTCCTTTCCACGACGAGGAGGGGGCGGCCACCACCTCTCGCGTCGCTATGAACGCCCTCTGGAGCCTCGGCTCCCCTGGTGGTGGTCGACGCCGCACAGGGCCGTCTCGATTTAAATTAAACCAATTAAAATGACGTGAGGTTTGAGGTTCGGTGCCTCGGTCACGTTGCCTGTCACGATTCAAGTGCTCGGTGGACACACGCGGCTGGTGACCGCGATGCTGGACGGCGCAGATGCGGGACCCCCCCCCCCCACGGCGGACCGTGCCTTCGGACGCTGCTGCCTTGGGGCGGGCTCCATCCGCTCCAGTGTAACCGTCGCTGGCCGGCGTTGCAAACCTGGCTCTCCAGCTGCCTCTAGGCCTTTCCCGTCTCAGTGAGTCTCCGTCCCCCGGGTCTCTGTCCTGTCCCTGGGCCGTCCCTCTGCAGTGCAGCCTCAGGCAGTGGCTCACAGTGGGCTTAGTTTACGTCGTCTCCTTTAGGCTCAGCTGCTGCAGGTGCGGCCACCGGCTCGGCCCGGCTGGAAAGGGCTGACTGTGTGCATTTTGCGCCTACTCCGAGTTCAGCGATGTTACATTGGTAACTTGGAATCAACCACGTGAGACTATGTACGTTATACAAATCGGCAAACATCACGAGTTGGGGCGTTTGGGATTTTTTTTTCCTCCTCTTTAATCATTTGCTAACGTGTATCTGTTAGCACTTACAATATGTCAATTCTTAATATTTGTTAAACGAATGAATGACTGTCTCTTGGACAATCAAAATACCCACTGATAGGTTGGTGCTCAGAGACATTCTGCAAATTGAATTTGTATATAACCTGGTATCTGCAAACACGCATGGCCAAGGAACACTTTTTCAAGGAATTGTTCTATTTGTTTGTTTATTTTTTACGCCTACAGCACCTGGTCTTCCTAGATGGTCTCCCATCCAAGTACTAACCAGGCCTGACCCTGCTTAGCTTCCGAGCTCAGGCATCGGGCTGGTTCAGGGTGGCGTGGCCGTGGACCGTGGACCGTGGCTCCACTGGGGCGTGAACCCAGGACCTTCTGTGTGTGAAGCAGATGTGCTGACTGCTACACTATGGAATCATGTCCGAGGAAGTTTTAAATAGTACCTTCTAGAGATAATCTAGAAGAAGCGTTCACTAACCTTTATAAAATTGACCAGGTTTTTAACCTTTAAAGTTTATTTACTTGCTGGCAGTAAGGTATTTATTCAAAGTGATTTTCTCATAGTATGACTAGATGGTAATATTCAAGTAAAAAAGTGGATTTTTTTTTTCCACATGTAGAGTTCTCTGGTAAAATACATGATGTGAAAATCAACTCACACCGTTAAGAAAAGTCATTATGCCCTCTGGGGGCAGAGGAAAATCTCGCCGGCCCGGGCCGCTCCTCCGTGAGGCAAAGCCAGACGGGGCGCGCTCTGGGGGTCCGTGCCCCCACTTCTGGGGAAGCGAGGCCAGCATGTGCTGCCCACGGGCACGTGCCGTGCGCGATGCGGCCGCCGCGTGCGCCGCCGGCCCTGAGCGGTCAGTGCTCCTTGACCCCCACGGACGCTGTGTCGAGGTCTTGATTATTCGGGTCTCAAAACGCGACTTTATGTGGAAGAAGGGTCTTTACAGAGGGAATCGAGCTAATCCACAGGGCCAGTGTGGACGCCAATCGAGACGCAGGAGGAAGGCGGCCAGGTGGCTGGAGTGTCGCGTCTGCAAGGCCCAGAATGCCGAGGATCGGCCGCGGGAGAGGCCGGGAGTCGCCCCTGGAGCAGGCGGAGAGGCGCGTGGCCCTGCGGGCACCTCGTTTTCAGCCGGACCGCAGAACTCCCGGGCCATAAATTCCAGTTTCTGGAGCATCGTGACGGCAGCCGTGGGAAACCAATACGGTGACTTCCCGAGGTCGCGCTGACGGTGGGTGACGAAGCCGGCGTTTGGCACCCCTTGGGGGCTCGGCGCATGTGACCTGCTGTGTTTATTTACAGCACCGTTAGCAGCGAGGCGCGGTACTGTTACTGTGGAGAATCCAATGTGCGGCTGCAATTTTTCCTTCCTCCTACCCCTGTGCTGGGCTCCGTTCACTCTGCTACGGTGGGGGGGTCCTTGGCATGGATTCAAAACCCTGCTGATCGCACTCGAAACCTAATCCGAGATCGGTCATCCATTCTGGGGCAGGTTGCCGAGTTCAGACACCAGGTAGCCCCCACTTTCAGGAAGTGCGCCCCTTACAGCCTGACGTCTGTGACCCTCGGAGGACTTTTTGAGACGATCGCTAAACCGGGCTTGTGCGGGACCCTCCCCGCCCCCCACGCCCGACGCCCCGAGCAGGTGTGGGGAGCTGACCGCCGCAGCCCCGCGTTCCGGCGGGGATGGACCTGGAGAGAATTACGCCAGCTCCGAGCTCCGCACTGATGTCCCGCATCCCAACGCGCGTCCGCAGAAACGTGATGCAGCTTCTTCACTCCCTCGGCCGGAGACGCGAGGGCTCACGCTCTCGGCACGCGCGTCGGGGCCGCTCTTAGCGGCGACGGGGATCATCGGCCCCTTGGAAGCGAGGCGGACGTGGGGTTGTGGGGTCGTGGGGCCGTGCGGGTGGGCGGAGGATCGCATCTGGGTTCTTTGTCGTCCTACAGAGGATGATGAGTTTGTTAGGGCGGAGCAAAGTTAGAGGAACCAAACCCAGATTCCCCGTCCACTCCCTGCTCTGCCCCACGGCCCAGGCCTCCTTTGGGTGCCGCGCCCTGGGGCGCCCTGGAGCGCGGCGGGACCCGAAGCGAGTGGTTCTCCCAGTTTCCCCGGCCGGCGTGCCCTCGACTCTGGGGAATCGCGAGCAGCTGCGCGAGGGCAGAGCCCGCCGTGTGGATCGAGCCGCGGGACGCACCGGGAAGTCACGTGGTTCCCGTGGCTGTGGCTGGTCCCCCATGAGAACCTACAGAGCAGTGGCCGTGGACGGCAGCTCCACCAGGCGGCCCCGGGGCCGGGGTCGGGGGTCCCGGCGTGTGGCCCGCGTCGGCCTCCGCGCTGCAGGGGAGGCGAGCAGGGGAGCGGTCTGCCTGCTGCGGGGGGTGGGGGGGGGGGGGGGGGGGGGGCGGTCAGTCAGGCACAGCGATCGCGTCCAGACCTGCCCCCCGTCCCCATGGTCCCCTCAGCCTCAGCTCTGCCCCTCCCCCTCCGAAACCCTCGAGGCCGCCCCGCTGTGCTGGCGAGCCTTCGCCCGAGCCGCTCCGGACCCTGCTGGACTGGGGCGAGCAGCTGTGTCTATCACGATGCCGTGGACCGCGTCTCTGGACGGGGCCGGCCCTGCGGGGCTGGGATGCCCGGCGTGCCTGTGGCCGTGTTGGGGGGCGGGCGGGGCTCGTCTGGGGCGGCTCGTCTGCAGGGCGCCTGCCTGCCGTCCTCTGGGGGCGCCTCCGCACGCGATTCGGGGTCCCCGTGTGCGGAGAAGCAGAGGGCGGGTCGGGGTGGGCCACTTGCCCAGAGCCTCACGGCCAGGGGCCGGGGGAAAGGACGCTCAGGTCCAGGTTCCCCATTACGGCGGCTGCTCAGACCGAAGAGGAGAGAGCGAGCGAAACGGCTTGCTGGCCTGACAGGCGCCGAGACCTGGCCGGGACAGCCCTGTGGCCCGGCGTTTGCCCCAGGAGGAAGCTCCTCCCCGCGGCGCGGTCCCCGTGGCGCGGTGCCTCCGCTGTGCCGTGTCAGCCGGGGGGTGGGGAGGGGGTGACATCTTCATCGCCAGACGGCTCGCTCTCCGGCGAGGGCTTCAGCTGTTCAGCTGACAGATGTCCGTGGCAGGTGCACCGTGGCCGGGGCGTCTTTCCGTGGAGGAATGTCTCAGTCCGCAGTCCGGCGCCAGGCATGCTGGACCCCAGGGGCAGATGCCGATAGGAAGACCGGGGTGGGGTGGGGGTGGGGTGGAGGCGGGGACAAGAATAGCTTCTCCCCGGCCCCTGGACGGAATTCTAGAAGGAGCAGCCTAATTCTTTCTATTTCTGGTGGAAGAGTCATGTGGTCAATGCTGGTGGATTTGTTCTGCTGACTCAGTTGAAATGGGAAGAGAGTGTGTGTGTGTGTGTGTGTGTGCACGTGCATGTGCACAAGTGATTTATTAAGACCAGGCTCCGGGAGAGACAGGTAAGCGTGACGAGGGCCCAGGTGAGGGAGGGGGCAGGCCGTGGTGGGATCTCGTGCAAAATCTGTCAGAGGCCACCCGGCCTGACCCCACGGGGGACCCTGGGGCGCGAGCTGGGCCTCAGAGGTGTCCTCGCCTGTGGGCGTGGGCCGAGGGCCGCCCAGGCCCTTCCTGGTCATCGTGAGTGGGGAGTGGCCCCAGCAGCCGAGGGGCGGCCTCCGTGGATCAGCGTGGGTGCTGGTCGTCAGCATCGAGGTCCCGCAGGAGAAGGGCACGCAGCTCGCTGAGCAGACCCAGCGGCCGGAGCGGGCGCCGGCACGGCCCACGGCGTCGCTGCCCGGGTCATCCTGGAGCGCCGCGGACGAAGCGCAGGCACACTGCGCGCCTCCACCGCGCGACGCTGGCCTCGGCCCCGCGCGGCAGGGGCTCTCCATTGCTCCCTGTCACGGGCCCCTGGCGGCCTCCGTCTCCGTGAGCGCAGACCACGCCAGGCGCCTCGTCTAAGTGGAGCCATGCTGCGTTTTCCGTTTGGGGGGAACCACCTCGTTTTTAACCAAACACCTTTAAAACACAGTGCCCCGAGATGTTCACATCATAGAAACGGCCTCGGCGGCTCTCCTGCTCCTACTGGGTGCCGGACGCCCCTCCTGCTCCTGCCAGCAATTTCTACACGAGAACGAGATCGGGCCCCGGAGGGCGCTGCCTGGCGGGGCTGTGCGCACCTCATCGGGCGGCAGACGGGGTCGCGGTCACCTCAGTGCCCTGAAGGCTCTGATTCCCGGTTCTTCCCCAGACCCGCGACTCCGCCCTCCCACGCCAGGAGAATGTGTTCTGCTTAACCACAGCCCTTCTCACGGGGCATTTGTGTAGCCGGAAACGGATTTTCAGAATCGCCCATCCCATACAGCAGTTTCCGGCCTTGTCCTCAGCCACCGACTCCGTCCTGGACGGGATCCCAGTTTCCCAAACCGGGCGAGGCGGAGCCATGTGTCTCGGGGTTCAGTGAGTTCGGCCTTGCGGTTTGGCCTGGGGCTTCAGCCTGGGGGTTCGGCCTGGGGGTTCGGCCTGGGGCTTTGGCCTGGGGCTTCAGCCTGGGGGTTCAGCCTGGGGCCTTGGCCTGGGGGTTCGGCCGCAGCGCGCCCCCTCTGCCTGTCCTGCTCTGCTGCGTCAGAGCCACGGGCTTTCTGAAAACGGCCTGAAAACGAATGATCTAAAAAAACGTTGCGAGCTTCCTCTTTACGCCCACGCGTGACAGGTGAGAAATGCCCCCCTCAGACACCCCGAAGGGGGTCCGCTTCAGTTCCCAGAAACTGTGAACGTACCTCCTTTGAGGAAAGGGTCTTTGCAGATGGGAGGAAGCGAAGGCTCCCGAGATGAGGACCTTCCCGGCGGGCCCTGCGGGCCACCACGAGTGTCCTTACCCGAGGGGGCCAGGGAGTGGCAGGCGGAAGAGGGGACTCAGGGCAGTAGAGGGTGGGGCAGAGGGGCAGCAGACAGAGATGGCCTGACGCCGCCGCCACGCAGGCCCTGCCGGGCAGCCCCCCGGGGCCGCAAGGGCCAGGAGCCGACTCGTCCCCGAGTCCCGGGGGAGGGCGTGGCCCTGCCCACTCTGGGGCTTGTAGCCTCCAGAATTTTGAGAGAATAAATTTCTGTTGTGTTAAGCCATTAAGTCAGTGGAAACTTGTTCCGGCAGCCACGGGGAACCAATCTGCCATGCAATTAGAAAATTATTTTCTAAGGTATCAAAAAAATCCGTCTGGAGCTGCTCTGTGCACACGGTTGCTGGCTCTGGTCACCCCCACCCCGGGCAGACGGTGGGCCCAGTGCTGACATCTTGGACAGGCACCCAAATGGATCGGAGAGCTTCCTGCCGCCTTCCCCCGGGGAGAAATCATGAATTTTCATCATTTCAGCCGGTTTGATTTTCAAGTGTTCTTCTATCAACACAGAATTTGGAGAAACTCTTGAGAGCGAAAAGATTCACACAGTCTCAGAGCACGAGCCCTTTCTCCAGTCGATTTTCCCCTGCCAGGACGGCGGTTCGTTTCTGTGCTACTAGTCCATTTACATAAGTTCCGTCTCTGGAGACGGGGATGTAAAAGGCATGGGCTCTGTCTGCATAAGAGATAATGCACCTTCCCGGTCTGCGGAAATTAAGCTATTACCGAGTCCACACAGTATAAATATTTAAGCCATCGAGTGGCATTTTATGCAAATCGATAAATGAGAAGGAAACAGCACTTGCAGAAAAAAGTAAATTGACTTTTATAGAAGTAGCAAGGCCACTGCTAGACACTTCTTACGGACAGGACATCCCGTAGGCTGGCCATGTGCTGTCGGTCTCAAAAAACAAACTCCAACAAGAGTTTTAAGTTCTAATAATTCCTTCTGCTTAGGTGGTGCTTTCCCGGTTGCCAAATGCTTCTGTATTCATTCATTCTTTCTCACTTTAACTTGGTACGTAGATAAAACGGCGATTTATGGGTTGTGTGTTGGATTAGGTCTCCCGTCCCCCAATTCATATGCTGAGGCGCTAACCCGCAGCACCTCAGGATGTGAGCTCATGTAGAAATGGAGCCAGTGCAGGTGTAGCGAGTTGCGATGAGTAGGCCCACCCTACTCCAGTTGGGCTGGTGTCCTTGTGAAAAGGAAAATCAAACAGAAATCCACAGAGAGGGAAGAGGATGTAAGGGGCGCGGGGAACCCGGGCCGTCTGTAAGCTAAGGACAGCTGAGGGTACTGGAAGCTAGAGGAGGGGTGGGGGGCAGATCCCCCCTCCCGGCCCTGGGCAGGAACCAGCCCTGCCGGTGCCTTGGCCTTGGCCTCGCAGCCTCCAGCAGTGAGACAACAGATTTGCATTCTCCGAGCCCAGCTCGTGGTGCTTCGTTAGGGAAGTCCTGGCAGACGGAGACATCAGTGGAGTTTAGGAAGTGACTTCATCTCAAGAGAGACCGTTGCCAGCATCACATACGACCGGATCCAGGACCAGATCCGGGTGTTCCAATTCCTAGTACAGTGACGTAAAAATGTCCCATTCTGTTGATCGCAGGGGGCAGAGCTCGGTCAGAGGATGGATACGAGCTGTTATCTGCATCGGATGAGCATCGAGAGCAGCAGTGAGCGGAGGGTCATCCTGCCCCGGAGTTGAGATGAGAGGGGCAGAGGCCCCGGGCAGGCGGTGTCCCCGCAGACGCAGTCAGGAGCTCTGAGTCACGGCGAGCGGCGGGCGGCGGGGTTCGCGGGCACCTGCTGAGCCGAGCGCAGAGCGTTGGGGTGCATGTGGGTTGCGGCTGAGGAGGCTGGCTTCGCGGCTGAGGAAGTCACCGTGGTGACGCGTGAGAGCCACGCGCTGGCGTCGAGAGCTTTCCCGGGGCGTGAGGAGTCTTCCCTGCCCCTCACAGCGTGCGGGCGACGGTCCGATGAGGACGGATCCAGAGCCGGTGTGACGAAGCTGGGGGTGTCCAGTCCACAAGGACGGCCCGAGAAGCAGCGGCCACGGTCATCGTCTCCTGTAATAGTCACAGTGACTGTCAGAGAGGTCCCATCGTCACATCGTAAAAACAGAAGACTGTGCACGGCCGGGCTCAGTCACCTGCCCGAGGCCACACAGGTAGCTGCCGCTGCTGAGGTTCGGACGCTGTCTGATGGCAAAGCCCGCTCTGTTAACCGGGAGGCCGTGCCACGCGGAAACGCTTCCTCCCGTGCACCTAACGCAGTGGGAGGAGACAGATCTCCGCTGTTTCCAGGCGCGTTTCCACCTGGCTTAGAGGACCCAACGCCCCTTCGGTCCCCCTAAGTGGTGAGTGTGGCTCGCAGCGACACAGCCTGCGTGGGCATCGCGAGGGAGACCGGAGCCTCCTGCTCCAAGAGAGAGTCTGGCAACAGAAGCAGAAAAAAATAAAAAGGGCGTCTCTTAACAGGAGCTTCCAGAGAGGCTTCTGCTTCGGGCTTAGACTTGACTTTATAATATATGATGAGAGAGAGAGAGACAGACAGACAGACAGACACACGGAGAGGTGACTGGCGGGGAAAGCGCGTGGCGACAAGACGAGGAGCAGATCCCATTGAGGGCGCCGGAGCAGGCGCATCTCCCCGTGGCCCGGGGAGCCCGCTGCGCGTGCGGACGCGCGGGTGCCTCGAAGCCTCCTCACAGACTCGCGTTTTCCCGGGTTGGGGGCAGGGTGGAGCCAGTGTCAGAATCCACCTGTGGAGGAGTCCATGTGTCGGATTCAAAAAGCTCAGAAAAATAACTTTTAATTCGCTTCTCCTGTAAGCGGATTCGATTTTCACGTTGGGAGGGTTTCGGACCCGGCCACGCCCCGCGAGCCGTCGCGGGCAGGGAGGCGGTCGGCTTCAAGGAACCGAGCTCCCTTTGACTTCAACGCCAGTGAAGACGGGGACGCTTTCTCCAGATAGACCTGCCTTTACGTCCCGAGAACCCAGAGCTATTGCACACCTGCCTGACTTTGAAGACAGAGGCTCCCGATGGCGGCGGGGGGGGGGGGGTGTTTATTTCTTGCACAACCACGAGATGAATTGGCTGTGCGTGTGCTGGGCGGGGAGAAGGGGAGAAACAAGTAGACAGACCATCTCCAGATGCTCTTGCAATGAATATAACGAAACTGCTATAAAAAAGTCCGACGAGTCAAAATAAGTGCAATTATTTTTAAGAGTAAGTTATCTTTACAGGAGAGGCAGTGGAAGTAGAAGCCGGAGAAAGCAGAGGATGTGCGCGCGCATGTGTGCATGCGTGTGTGTGCGCGCGTGTGTGCAAACGTGTGTGTGTGCACTGTGCGTGTGTGCATGTGTGCGCGCGCATGTGCACGTGCGCGTTCATGTGTGCACACGTATGTGAGTGCGTGCGCACATGCATGTGTTGTTGTTTTTGTTGTTATTGGGTGTCAGTCTTCAAAGGCTGCAATTATCTGACCGTGCTCGCTTAAATTCTGGAGAGGATTTTTCACCATAGTGTATTTCAAATGAAGGAGGAGAATAAAATCTAGCCAACCATGGCCAATTGCTGCAGCGTGAACGCTGCGCCCAGGGTACTTATGATGAAAATCATTAATTTCTCTGCATTCCTAGGAGGGTTTTGGAACCAAAATGTCTGTTCGTAGCTCTGTGGGAATGAGTTTTTATTTATTTATTATATTCATAAAAACTGCTTGGTCCCATTGAGCCTCAGGAGGTACTAATATCATTTTAAAATCTCCAGAATTAATAACCGTTTAAAAATCCCTCAGAACCCTAAAATTGCCCAGTGTCTCTGCATCTGTTAGAAAGAAACAGAGGTGGGAAGGCGGATCGGACCGGCCGGCGGGGGCGGCAGCTTCGGTGCCGAGTCTCTCTTCCGTCGCGGGGTACCGTCTTTTGAACACAGTGGCCGGTCACCAGGTACTTGTCTGTCTTTGAAACGCGTGGAGAAAGAAACCTACACGTTGGCTTATCATGACCGTAATACTGTTATCTACACATAGTACTTTAGAGGCGACGAGACGGTGATCACATCGTTACATCCTCGTGCCCATCGGGATCGAGCAGATGAAATGTGACTGGCGACCGGGCTGGGAGGGAGGGGCAGACAGGGGAGGCGGGTGGCCCTCCCCATGTAACAGCCGCTTGTTAATTTCTTGATTTCGATCATGATTCTTTTACTATTCCTTGTTGACTTTTGAAGCTAAGAATTGGAGAAACGAATAAAAGCTACGAACCCCTTTCTTAGATGAGTAAACACACAAATAATCAAAACTCTGCTTCCCGAGGCCAACGGGTGCCGTATCGAACAGCCGTGGACCTGCCTTAGAGAACTGGGCCTCTCGGTACAAAGCGGCCTCGGCAGAGCAGGTGGGTAAGAGAACACAGGTAGGGACCTCACACTCATGTCTACCACGGGACGCCTCGTGCCGAGCGCTCCGGGCAGTACGTAGTAGGTGTTTAATAGACGTGTATTTAATGAATGAGTGACATCGAGACTTCGAATTTCTACGATGTGCCTTTCGGCCAAGCTCTCAACACGTTAACGTGGTTGTCTCTTGATTGTTTAAGTCTAGTTTTAGTGTCATGGAATGTCAGCATATATACTTGATTTGGGTCAGTTTTTTCCCAAGTTATTGTTAACCAAGTGAGGACTTATGGAAAACAGTTGTTTTTTGCATCTATTAATAGCTTTGTGAACTTGAGCAAATCCTTTCTTTGCTAAAGTCGAGATGCTAACAGAATCCCTTCTCTCCCGACCCCCCTGAGAAGTAATGTATGTGTACATTTTTGTTAAAAGGGCCCCGTATTTTTCAAATTATTCTGACTTAACCCTTGGTGTGGTCCCAGGGGCAGAGGTTTACTGTGTTGATCAGAGCGAGAGGGACGTAGCCTACGCTGTTAAGTACTCGGTGAGCAAGGTCTGGCTTGCCATGGAGGTGATGTTTTAGGGCGACATTTCATAATGGGATTTTCTCAGGCCGAACTAGAAAAGAACAGAATGAGTCGGCGGGACCGCTCGCCTGCCGGAGTCCGACTGGGGGCCTCCTCCATTCCTTCTCCTCCCGTCTTCATCCCAGACACTTACTCGGTCCAGAAAAACGGCGTTGACCACTGTCTTGCCAAGACACCCCAAAGGCTTTTCGCGTCCTCCATATTGCTGATCTGGGAGTTTCGACGTCTCTCTGCCTTCGGAGACGCCGTTTAAATGACCACGACTGTTCTTAAAACCGTGACGTGTTCTCGTAGATCGCCACGCCCGTGCAGGCGGCCCCTGTCCATCCCGCGTTCTGCCGGGTGGCTGAAGACCTCTGTCCCAGGCGGGACGCGGACGTGGGTGAAGCCGCGCTCACACGGCTTTAACCTCGTGCCCCCCAGGGCTCCCGTCTGTGAGTCGGGGCTGGGAGGCTGTTCGCGCGGAGCGGCTGTGAGGTGTGGCCGAGCAAACGTCGCGTCGGCGCTGGGCGGCAGGTGCGGCCCGGCTCCGCCGCGGGCCGTCGGGCTGTCGCGGCCGCTCTCGTCATCGCTGACGCTGCTTTGCCGGGGCCGCTGTCCTGCGTGTGCGCGTCTGGCCCCGAGCTTAGGGTGATGCCGAGGCCTCATGCAGGGGCTTCCTTCAGGGGACTCTGGCCGGGTCCTCAATCCAGGAGGCTCAGCTGTCTGCCGTCGCTCGCAGTCCGACACTCCGGGACTTCTTTCTGGGGCGTCGGGCTTCCTCCCTCGTTGGTGAGGACAGGCAGAGGCTTCATCCAGCCCCGAGTCTCCCAGCGTTCGCGGGGCTGATGAAACAAGCTGCTTCTGGAAGCGGAACTTACACAGGGCTCCAAGCTCCGCCTTCCCTCTGAGGGCGGACCCCGGGGCTCCTGCTCTGTGACGAGGTGTCATGGTCGCCGCTGGCCGCCGTCTGCCCATGCGACCACCGCCATGCTTGTCCACTAGGCAGCTGGCTGCATCGGAAACTCTCAGCCGGTCCCCTGCCCTCGCCTGACCGGCGCCTTCCCGCCTGAGGTACACGCTGCCCGAGGCGCAGGGCACAGCGCGCGCCCGGCGGATGCGCAGGGTGCCATGTCGTCCTGGACCCGTCCCCGTCACCGCGGTCACCCGTGTGCCAGGAGTCAGCCGGCCGTGCTGCTGCCCAGGTCTGGTTCCCCTCGTTACAGAATTACGGATTTCAACGAAATGTTTCACAGCTGGTTTAATGGAAGTGCGAAAGAGACTTGACGATCCCGTGAACGTCCCGGCGAGCGTTCGTGAGGGCGATTTGCTAGGAGCGCTGTCGATCAGTGTGGGCGAGACCACCGGGCGAGCCTTGGGGACGGGGACCGTCACGGAGCCGTAGACGGAGCGCGAACTCGGCCACGTCACGAGGGCCTGTACGTTCCCGCTCTGCTGCACAGAAAGCAAACCCGAGGTCCTAGCAGGCGGCACGGGGTCGGAGGTCATCGCACTCGCTGGAAGTCAAACACGGCAGCAAACCTCAGCCTGCGCCCACAGCTTAGGAATGGGTCCGATTTACACGTTCCAAGTTACAGTGTAAACGGAAGGTATGTACACATCATTTTTAAGGATTTCTCAGTACAACCGACGTTTTTTGGGGGTGACAGCAGAGGGTGTCCACTGCCCACGGTACCTGCCCGCGGTACCCGCCACACCTGACGCATGAGTTACCCCCAGCAAGGGATGTCCGTGCCCACGTGGCCTCTGCGGAGTCCGTGTCTTGGCGGGCACCAGCGTCCCCCACTGCGGGGGGCCTCGGGGCGGGGCGCAGGGCAGAGGCTGCGCTGAAGGCAAAGTCGGGGGACGTAAGACCAAGACTCGAGCCTGTTCAAACCCGCGTTGCACAGACCCCGTCAATTCAGAGTCTGGATCAAAGGAGGTTTCGTCCTGACAAAGAAAGGAGCAAAGTGGTCGGCCAAACCAGGGGCCCAGCAGGCTTCAGGGAGGAAAAGTAAAACAAACAAAAAACCGAAAAGCAAGCAAACAAACAAACAAACAAAAACACAGCGCCTTCGAGTCCTTTAGGCCTTCCTAAACCCGTGGGCACCGGAGGAGCTGATGCGTGACCAGGACCCCGTATCTGTCAGGAGAAGCTGACGCGTGACCAGGACCCCCATCTGTTCGCTGGAGTCGGTGCCTTCAGCTTCGGTCCAGTCACTCTGTGCGCAGGGCACCTGGGCTACTGAAAGCACATCCCGGGGACGGGAGAGGAAGAGAGGGAGGGTGGGCGGCCGGAAGGGAGCGCCCCGTCTGCCAAACCCGCCTGCTCCTCTGCTGCATCCGGAGCGGCCAGCTCTAGGTGGCTTCAGAAGTTTCTTTCGACACCAAAGAGTTTTGAATCGGGCATATTTTTAAGATGTAGAAAATAGACCAAATCATACTTTCCTCGTTTGCTTTTATTTTGAACCAGTCCTTGCTAGGACCTAGTTAGATCTGCTGAATTTGTTTTCCAAAGGAGGCCAGGTGGGCGAGAGAGAGAGAGAGAGAGAGAGAGAGAGAGAGAGAGAGAGAACTTACTCTACCAAGTTGGTGCGAAAACTGTCTCATTTGCAGCTGTATCGCGTAATCGCTAAGGAAACGCTCCGACCCGGGGCCGGGGAATGGCCGCCCTGGCCGAACGAGCCCACCGCAGGAAGCCGGCCGCAGGACCGAGCGCCGCCTTGCGAAGCGGCCGGCTCGGGAGGAGCGGCACGCGGCACGAGCCCCGGACTTCCCGCGACTCCCTCGTGCGCTCCTCAGCCATCCCTCTGTGCCGTTTTCTTTCTGGGCTGCCGGCTTTCGCCCGCCCTGTTGGCATCTATGATCTAATACCTCGTGACATTTAGCTTAAGCAGCAAGATACTCCTGGGAACAACTGCGGCTCAATATTTTCCGTAGAACCAAGAACGCTCTGCTGCCTTAATAACCAGAAAGAGCAGCTGATGCCTCATAGAAAACTGGAGGACTCTGAATTTTCTCCGTGGAGAATCGCAGGGCTAGAAGTGATCTTCCTTTATTCCTATAAATCTACCCCCAGGTGTTCCGCGCCCCCCCCCCCCCACTTATGACGTGAGGAAGCGGAAGGAGGCGCAATAGAAGGTTCTAGATTCTGGCCTGCACTTCTGCCCCATCTCCGCCCCCAACTTCTGTCCTATTTCTCCACATCCGACCCAATGTTCATTTGCACACTGACCAGCCGGGAAGGTTAGCCGAGCTGCTGACCCAGAACGGCGGTCAGCAGCGAGGGTGGCCGAGGGTCCAAACCCCACTCTGCTGCGAACCTTCGACGCAGGCAGCGCGTCCCGCCCGATCCACCTTCCTCCCCCTTTGTCTGCCGAAGCTCGCTTGGCGTCTCACGGGGGCGTAATCCTTAAAACTGGACCCGAGATTGTGCCTGTGTGTGCATTTTCCTCCGTGGCTTTCGTCAGAGCCTTGAAGAGATTAATTTCTCTCTAAAGGGAAGACCCACTCCTGCGACGGGCTGCTCTTCCCACGGGGGTGGGTGACTCCGGGGTCCCCCTGGCACCTGCCACCCCCCGCCCCCCGTCTTTTGAGGCTGGGAACGCCGCTAACGGCGGACAGAGCTTGCCCTTCGGTGCGTGTTCCCAGAACGGCCCCCCTCCCCGGCCCCGGACGGCCTCGACGGCCCTTGTCATCCCCAGTTTAGTGGGGATCATGAGGACGCACTGTCGGGACCCGGCAGGTAACTGGGAGATACCGACGTAATCTGAGAGTGACTCACGCGTCCCCCGCTGTCCCGGCGCGTAGCGGGTCTTCGCTGCGGGGCACGTCACCCGCCCCGTTCTGCCCCGTCTCCACGGTGACCCTCTCGGGGAGGCCCGTTGCCACCGCGTGTGGGGGGCCGCCGTGGTGCATGAGCTGCAGCAGGGACAGGCGAGGACCCCGCGTGACGTCCCGCGGCTGGCGCGCGGGGGGAGCCCCACCCGGGCCCGGCGACCGGCTCGCGGGACGGGAGCCCCAGTGCGTCGGGCCGCGCCTGTCAGGGATGGTGCGCGCAGTCAGCAAACACGTGGGCAAACGCGGAGGAGCGGCGGGGGCCCGTGCGGGAGGGCGCGGGTTCTGGGGACCAGCCCCTCAGCCGCCCCGCGGCCAGCAACGTCCGGCTAATCTGAGGACAGCTATCTGGCAGCTCAGTGCTGCTGCTTCTGTAAAAGGAAAACATGCTAGTTAAACATGTTGTTTATTGTTGGAGTTAAAATAGCAGATACCAAGGGCGCGGGTAAAGGAAATGGTCAGCACGACGGTGATGACGAGAACGACGGCAACGCGCCTGGGGGTTCGGGCCGTGGAACGGCCTCGCCTCCTTCGGGACGAGGGCCCCTCGTCACCCTCCCGAGCTTGGTCCTCACCGGGGGGTCGCGCAGTCTGATCTGCCCGCCACGTTCCTCTCGTTCCCCCCTCTGATCTCTCCCCCTCGTCTTTCCCGCCCCCCCACCCCTCCCGCGTCCCTCTCCGCCCCTCCCCGCCCCCCCTCGCTGCCCCCTGGCCTGGGGTACAGACGGCCGGCGTGCTGCAGGGCGCCCAGCGAGGCCAAGCGAGGCCGGGGGGGCCTTAACCAGCTGCGTCTCCCTCTGCAGCTGCGGCTGGGGGCGCCGCCTCCCTGCCGTCCTGGGGCTGGGGCAGCCGGGCGCCTGCCCGGGCGGAGCCGCGGGGCCTCCCACGCAGGGGACCGCGGCTTTGCAAAGGCGCCCCTCAGCCGTGCCGGAGGCGACAGCATCTCCTTCTGCAGCAGGGCGGTGAGCCCGCGACACCCGCCAGTTCGCCCTGCAGAGCCTCCCCCCGGCCGCCTCTTTTCCACCCAGACTGCACCATTGCTCTCTCAGACGGAACCTGGGGACATCTGTCGAGAGCCTGTGTGGCAGTCCCAGGTATCAGGACATTGTCAAATCCTCCGAGGGCGGGACCAGAGGAACTCGCAGCCGGAGCACTGGCCAGCAGGGCGGGCTGGACGGGGTTTCTCTTAGAGCCTGTGGTCGGCTCCACTCATCACCGAGAGTTCTTAGCCCCTTGTTATTAAAATCAGTAACTCAAGGTCGTGAGGTCAGAGACACGAGACTTTTCTTAACATTCAAAACTAGAACTGGCACCGCTGCGCGGAGCTAATTTGCTGGGACAGATCGACCAAACGAGAACGATCATGTGAACTATTCTTGTTTGCTTACACGCATGTCGCGGGCCGGCCACGCATGGGATTTCTCCCTGTATCACGTCACTCGATAGTCAAAACGGCCTCGCGAAAGAGAGATCGTTAGCGGACTTTTCAGAATGAGGAGAGCAGAGCCGGGAGAGCCTGGCCATCGGTTCCTCGGCGCGGCGCTCCGCGTGTTAAAGTCACGCGCCGAGGACCAGGCAGGCCTCCCGCTGCTGGCAGGGACGTAGACGTCAAACGCGAGCATAACGTGACGTTGATCCGAAACAGAGACCGTGCGTGCGCCCCGTGCGCGTGCGCGAACACCTGCACGCGCTCCGACACCATCCCGCCCGTGTCTCGGTCTCGTTCGGGCAGCAGTGGGAGGTCGCACGCGCTCGCCTGCACGGGGCGATGCCCGGAGGCCGTGGCGAGGAGGAGGGCTTTTACCTGTCGCTCTGCGCTCCTCCGGACTTTCGACCTGTCATTGTTTGCCAAGGTCGCGTATTACCTCCGTATTATAAAAAAGCGCGTTTTCAATGAAATGGAAATGGATATGGTCCTTGTCTCAGCAATTACATTTTCAGGAAGTTGGCCCACCTGTGATTGAACGGGTGGAAACCGTTGGGGGGCATCTCGGTCGGTGTTGGGAAGGGCAGCGGGGTGGGGGGGCGCTGGCCTCGCGTCCGGCGGCTTGGCGGGCAGGGCCAGGGAGGCGGGGCTTTGCCGCGGCCCGGACGCTGGTGAGCGGTGGGGCGAGTCCAGGGGTGTGTGTCTCAGTAGATCTTTTCTAGAAGGAAGGCAGAGTAGAGCATGGGTAAGCGGTGATTGGCAGCAGCGGTCAGCGATACGAGCCGGGAGGAGGGCGTGTCCAGCCGGGCAGGGGCGTCCCGGACACCGCTCCTGTCCTGTCTGTGTGCGGCCGTCTCGCTTCCGGAGTGGCCCTGTCTGACGCGGGCGGTCTGTGAAACCGCGTGCGTTTAGCTGGAGGGCACCGAGTCCCAGAGCGCCAGGCCACCTCTCAGACGCGAGAGGCTCGAGGGCCGCCCACAGGGCAGCCAGTGGACATGAAAGCAGGTCACGGAACAGTCCTACGGGGTCCCCCCCGCTTTTGAGATGGCAACACGAAACGTCGCTCAGGCACAGAAAACACGTTGGAGGAGTATAACCTTTGTTTCATAACGAGGGCTGGATCACGGGAGATTTCTGCTTTCCGCTTTCTGCTTCTATTTTTTTATTTTTTTAATTTTAAAACAATGGGCATGTATTATTATTATAATCAAAAACAATTAAACGCTTCCTACATCGAAAATCAAAACCGGGACGTCAGTGCGAGGAAGCGTGAGTTCGTCTCTCTGCCCCTGGTGCCCACGTGACAAGCATATCCCTCTCCCAGGCGGCTCTCTCACTGGGAGGAATCGCGATAGAACCACAGCTCTGATTTTTAAACACGTGGCGGCCACAGTTTGAGTCGTACTCGATCGTTAGAGGAGTAGGCATGGGAGGCGACGCGCGTCTCAGTAAGTCTCTAACCCTTTCCCTGACCCCTGCTCGCTCATCCCTCAGGCCAGCGAGCTAGGCACCCCTGGGAGCAGCCGATGGGAGGGTCCCACAGCTGGTCCCCACTTAGCGGTGACAATGCGCTGGTTCTCACTGGTATCGTGGTTTGGGTGACAGGTCACACAGTCGGCCCAGGCAAGGCTTCCCGGAGGAAAGGTGACCGGGCTGAGCTGGCGGGTGTGGAGGGGGCGGGCAGGGAAGCCGGGGTGCAGGGCACGTGAGAGGGGCCGAAGGGCCAGTTGGCAGGAGTTCGGGAGGAGCTGGGTGAACGAGGTGACGGATAACGCTGGGGGGGGCCGTGCGCGTGTGGGGCTCGTCCCCCTGGGCAGGGAGTGTGGACTTCGTCTCCAGGGCCGTGGGAAGCCGCCGAGTAGATGGAAGCGGAGGATGACGTGGTCAGGCCCGTATCTGAGACGAATCCTTCCTCGGTAGTGGGGAGAGGGACGGTAGGGTAAGAGGTGGTTCGGGGAGGCTGGGTGGACAGTCGTCACCAAAGGCCAAGTGAGCAGTGACCGCGCCTCACGCCGTGGTGACGGCGGTGGAGACGGTGATACAGGGACCGGCGGACACACAGGGCTTAGCACGGCGCTCTCTTAAAAATCATAAACCGGTGCGTTACTCCGAGTCCCAGAGATCACGCCATGATGCGAGGGCCCGGGGCAGACAGCGAGAGTGGCTCGTGGACGGGGAGCGTCGCCTCAACAGAAGTCACCCGAGGTTGATCGCGAGGTCACCTTACCCGCATGTTAGCCCCGCCCGAAACTGCACCTGCGGCCCCTCCTCTCTGCCCCGAAACTGCACCTGCGGCCCCTCCTCTCTGCCCCGAAACTGCACCTGCGGCCCCTCCTCTCTGCCCCCCAACACTGCACCTGCGGCCCCTCCTCTCTGCCCCCCGAAACTGCACCTGCGGCCCCTCCTCTCTGCCCCGTGAGAGCGCCGCGAATCGATCACACACTCTCTCCCGCGGAGCCCTGCAGGGCAGAGGAACCATTTTCAGATCAATAGTCCCAAATCAGCATGCCAGGCGGCCTCCGGCAGTCGTTCGGGGTCGTCACGCCTGAAAACGCCTCAGCCCCTCGCTCGTCGGGGAGAGAACGTGCCGCGGGGGTGCACGTGCCGATCACGCGGGTCCCTCCATCTCCCCCCTCCCACCCCCCGCACCAGGCCACCCGGGACCCGACGGCCGAGCCAGAGGTAAAACCCCAGCTCGGTGGCCAGTGCGCTATTTGGATCACATGGACCTCGACCGACTCACGAGAGTAAAAGGAGACGAATCGGGGGACACGAAGCGTGTCCATTTTGGATTGAGGGCAAGTTTGCCGTCGACGCGCCTTAGGGTTTGGTGTGCCGAGGGGAATCTGGTGTTTTTAAAGCTTTTTCTCTGCGTACAAAGACAGGTCGAGAGAATGAGGCAGGTGAAGCACCCTACAGGTGCGCGCGCCGGGGAATGTCGCACATGCTAATGGGCCAAGCGGGTGGGATGAAATTGCTCTTTAAGTGAAAAACTTAGCATTCGATTATCTTAAAAATGGGCTTCATTTGGAGAGTTTCCTTTAACATATTGCAGGCAAACTCTCGCTTTGCTTTTTAAAACTTCGGCTAGTGCGAGGCGGAGGGGTTTTGTGTGCTAAACTCTCCTTGGGGGACTCTGAGATCTGGGACTCTTACATTTTTGAGAAAGTGATTTAATTCTTCTAAGATTTTTTTTTTAATGGACAAAAATGGTGATAGTGTCACTAGCCACAGCCCTGGGTGGGGGGTCACGGAATTTCGCAAACACTCAGCTCTGTCCCCAGAGGAGAAACCTTGCTTCCCACCCACCACGCCCGCCGCGGAGAGCGTCTTCGGAAATGGCTCTGGACAGCTCCCTTTTCCCCCGACTTCCCGTGTGTCTCTTGCCGTTTTATTCCCTCTGATCATGCCGCTGGGGACGGAGGGCTCAGCGTGGTGGCTGAGGGCGAGGACTCTGAAGTCACACGGGCCACCTGGCCACCCCGGACACTGCTACTTATGACTGCGCCGCCGAACCCGTCCGAGGCTTATGCTTCTCGTGAAGAAAACGGGGAGAGTAATCCTTCCTCCCGACTAGAGCCGCTGAGGGTCAAACGCAGACGTGCGGGGGCGCTGGCCGGCGCCGGGCGGTGTCCGCAGCTGTCGAAGCCGCTGCCGCCGTCGCTGTGCCCTGCAGGCCCTCGATCCCAGCTCGGGGCCTCGAGCACAGTCGGCGGCCGCAGCCGCGCAGCTGTCGCCGTGCTGGGGGGTGCGGGGGTGGGGCGCGGGGTGGGGGGCGCTGCAGCATGGTGCCAGCAGCAGGGGAGGGGTGCGGGGTGGGGGGCGCTGCGGCTGTGGTGGGGGGCGCGGGGGTGGGGTGTGGGGGTAGCGGCCGTGGTGGGGGGTGCAGGGGGGGGGCGCTGCGGCGTGGTGCCGGCAGCAGGGGAGGGGTGCGGGGTGGGGGGACGGGGCGGGGGCGGGGGGGGGTGGTGTAGGGGAGGAACGCGGGGGGGGGGCGGGGGGGGGGCCACGCCTGGCCCACGAGGCCCCGCCCCGCGCGCGGGCACCGCGCTCACCTCCGCGGCCCGGGGAGACCAGGGCGGTGGTCTGTCCTCTGTCACACGCTCCGGGATCCCCAGGAAACCCCCTGGTGGACGCCCGCTGGGGCCCAGAACGGAGGGACCTTAAAGCCGGGTTGGAGCTGCGTGTATAGAAAAACGGGCCGTTCGTCAGGCGCGGGATCCTCACGGAACAAGGCGCTCGGCGCCGTGCGCCCTGGGCTGCGCAGAGCGCTGTTTAGCGGCCATAACCCCCGATTCCCAGGGGTCCTCCTCCTGCCGGGCCCGCGGGGCGGGCGCGAGGCGCCGGGCTCCCGGGTCTGCGGTCGTCAACCTTCCCATCTTGAAAACCGTCGCGCATCGCTGTGCCTCGGGCGATCGGAAGAGTCTCAGCGGCGCGGGGCGGCCCTTCCTCCCGGGGAGCGGCCCGCCGTGCAGGCGGAGTTGGGGGGCGTCGCCGTCCGCGGAGGGGGGCGGGGCCTGGGCGGGGGGGCCCAGAAGCCAGCAAAGCGTCCGATGCTGTTCGCTCTCCTCTGGCGCCCGCGGGTCGGTGCAACACGCGGCCGGGGCGGACCCCCCGTCTGTCTTCGTGGCCGCAGGACCCGCGTTCTGGGAAACCCGGTCCAGAGCGGGCCCGGCCCGAGCCCCGCGGCGGCGCCCGGCTCCGTCTCCCTGAGGCCCCTGTGCACCCGCTGCCTCTCTGCGGCCTCCGTCCTGCTGCACCCCGGCTCGTCCGCGCAGAAGCTGAGACGAGCTGACCTCCGACGTCCCCAGAGGCCCCGCGCTGCGCGCCGCCCCCAGAGGGCATGGCCCCTGCGCCCCCAGTGGGCACCACCCCAGGCCCGTTGATGCGCGGCCCCCCGGGGTGGGGGGGGGGGCCAGTGGCTTCCGCGGAATAAAACCCAGCGCCGTCGGGCTGAGGACGGCCCTCGTCCGGCAGAAACACCGTCCTAGCGAGCTGGCCTCGCGTGCATCTCGCTGGCTCGGGCGGGACATGCAGACTGGCCGGCGTGACCGGCCCGTGAAGACGTGGGTAACGGCGGTCGACCGCGCCCGCACGGCCAGCGTGCTCCAGGGATGCACGAGCTGGCAGCCTGGCCCCCGGGGAGGCGGTGGCCTGGTTGGTGAGAAAAGAAGTCACTGGCGACTTGTGAAGCTCTGCGTGTGCATGTGCACACAGGTGTGCGTGCAGCGGCTGGGGAAATGGCCGTGTGTTCGTGGAGAGGTTACCGGGAAGGTCAGTCGTGCCGGGTCCTTCTGCAAGGAGGGTGCAGGGTGACGGGGGCGGTCACTCTCGTCTGCCCCCGGGACCACCCTCCAACCCCCCACCCCGCTCCGTGCCCCGGGGGACCCCAGAGGACAGCAGGGCACTGCCACGCGAAGCCAGTGCAGGCGCTGGCGAGGGGCTGAAGGACTCGGAGGGCCGGCGGGTGAGGCTGGGACGGGGTCTGTGTCCCCCGGTTCCTGCCCTTCCGCAGGGGTCGCCGCTCGTGCCAGCAGCCCCGTCACTCGGCACCTGTGGCCTCAGCTGCTGTCTTAGGTTCCCTGCGACAGCTGCCCCCACCCCTCCGGGGAGAGAAGGAGCTATAGTCACCCCGTTGCTATTGTCACCCCGTGGTGCTTGACGGGCCCCTGGGGGCGAATACACCCCAACTCCGCGCAGTCCTCGTAAGCAGCGCCTCTGGCCAGCTCGCCTCGGGGACCAGGTGCGGGCAGACTGGGTGCGGGCGGGTGGCCGCCCTGTTCCAAACACACCTGCCAACGTCCGCTGTGGCTCTGAACCCCGGACATGACGAGGTCGAAGCAGAGTCTCCACCGTCAAGGAGCCTCTGGCCCAGCAGGGGAGACGAACGGACAGGACGTGGGGGTCTGGTCTGTGCTGTGACAGGGTAACGGGGGGAGGGGACCCCTGAAAGGCCGGATGAAGCGGAAAGCGCTGTGTGACATTTCGCCATAAAATCCACTTATGATTTTGAGAGCCAGAGCGGGTAACGTTGTTGACCTGAAGCCGTGCCTTCGTTTTACCCGGGAGGGACTGCAGGGTCCACGGAAATACAACAATGGGTCCCCACTAGCGAGTCGTGCGAAACGGGGGTGCGGCCCGCCTCTGCCTCTGCCCCCCGCCCCCCACCGCAGATGGCCCTAACGCCCACCCGCGCCCTCCTCGCCTCCGCCTTGGCTCCTTCCTCCCGGACCATTTTTCATTTCCAAGCACTGAGCGTTTGGAACAGGAGAGTGAACGTATCGATTTCAATATTCTCATTGTCACAGTCGGAGGGAGAGGTGAGGAGGGCCGAGGCAGATGGAGGTGACGTGTGGGGCGGAGGGCAGACCAGCCTCCCCCCCGCCCCCGGAGCAGTCTGCCAGCCCGCCGGCTTTGACGAGCGTCCAGGCCTCCTCCCCGTGCTCTGGCCTGGGTGGGGGGCAGCTACAGAGCACCCCACGTGGGGCCGCCCAGCCCTCCCCCGCCGGCCCCAAGGACAGCTCAAGCTCCCGCGTGACAGGAAAAGAGGCTTCTTTGTTTGTGTGACCTTGAACGTGACCACTTAGTGAGGTGGGGAGCTGAAGAAGAGTGTTATCCGCGCCGGTGGCTGGATGGCTTGGCGCTAGGGCCTGAGTTGTCACGGTGGCTTCCGTTTGTGGCAGGCACTGTCCCGAGCTCAGCGCGTGTCCCGGCCAGTCTAACCCTCGACTAAACACTGTTATGACTCTTGTGAACATGAAGATGATTATTATTATTATTATTATTTCTACGTCAAAGAGGGGGCATCAGAGGCACGTAGGGAGGAGGTCATTCGACCAAGGTCACACATCTCGCAGGGTGGGCCAGTGACGGGACCGAGGTGCCCGGCCCGGAGCCAGCGATGCACACGCAGGACGTGGGGTGGCCGCAGATAGCCGTCCGAAAGCCAGCGTGCTCTTGAGTTTGCTTTGCTTTGCTTTCCTTTTATTTTCTCGAGTTCCTTCACTGCTGGAGGCGGGGGACGTCAATCCAGCTTTTGAGCACCACACCCTGCCTCAGCGAGGTCCACAGACTGGACTTGAGAGGGGAGCAGCGTGAGGTGTGTGTGTGTGTGGGGGGGTAGACATGCCGGAGCAGCGGAGGGTCCACAGGGATGCGTGGAGCTGAGGTGGCGACGCCGAGGTCTCTGGCGAGCTCCCTGACGTGGTGGAGCTTCTGCTTATGCAGGGGCGGCCGACCGTCCCCGTATATCTGGGGCACAAGACTGTGCATGCTAAAACCAGGAGCGTGCTGGGTAAACTGGGACGAGCTCCTCGCCCTACTTTACACATCGTTGGGGCCGGCGGACGCCAGCTCCGTTCTCAGACCCTGGGGCCAACGGTCCCTTAGTCCAGTGTCTCTCATCATGTGCCCCACAGACCTCCTGCGTCGAAGTCACTGGGGACCCTCGTTACAAAGGCTGATTCCTGCCTGGACCTTGCTGCAAACAGGGGAGTCGGACGTGCGGGCGGGGCGAGGTCGTGCTTGGGGATCTGCACGTTTAAAACGGGCAGCACGGTGATCCCCACGCTCACAGAGCACCCCACGCTCACAGAGCACCCCGCGCTGCTCGGGGGCCGCGAGGAGGTGGCGAGCACGCGCTTTCCCCGCGGGGGCCCTCGGCCGCACCCAGTCCCCTGGGGCTCCGCAGCGCGGTCTTCATTCGTTTCTTGGTTCCCGTTTGGACCTCAGTTCCGAAACCTGCGGTCCTGGCCTCCATTCCCCACCTCACGTCCTCGGGCCACCGTGAAGCCTGACCCGGTTCCCCGTTTTCCGAGACCGACGCCTCGCCCGGCCCGCAGGTCCCCACCACCTATAAACTCCAGGCGGTCGGGCTCCCGTCTGCTTCCCAGGGTCACCTTCGCATCTTTGGTCAGAGTCGGGGGGAGAGACAAAGCACTTGTTTCCGTAATCGCGTTAGGGACCGTTGGTCCGTGATGCAGGCGACAGCTGTGAAAAATGCCCATCCGGAGCCTGCGCCTCCCCAAGCCGGGGCACAGGTGGCGTCATCGGGGCCGTGAATTTGCTCACAGCGGATGCGCGGGCGGCCTGCGTGCTCACCGGCCCGTCCGTGATCTGGTGCCCGCCGAGCCCATCTGCAGCTGGTAGCAGTCCTCCCCGGCCCTCCCCCGCGCCTTCCCGGAGGCCGCTGGTTGGGCGCAGGCCCCTGCCACGCTCGGGGGTCTCCCTGAGCCTTTCCGCTCCGGGCCCTCGCTCCGCGCTGATCGGCTTCCACGGCGTCGTCTGTTGGTGCCACGCCGCACGTCCCCTGGGCGCCTCGGTCTACCCGCGGCTGTCGTGGGCTGCGCGCCAGTGGCCCCCCTCCGGAGGAACCCGCGTCTGTGTTCCTCTGCCCGAGGGCGTGTTCTCGCGGACACCCCGCAGCGCCAGACGCTGTCCTCAGCCAGCGAGGGAGAGCACGGTGGGAGACTCAGCTGGCCGGGTGGGTGCCGGGGTGTGCCGCGCATAGCTCCTCACGCGGCCCCGTGGGAGGGAGCCCCAGTCGCCCGCGGAGCACCCCGCTCGCCGGCGACCCTCGCGCGACCATCCGAGGAGATGGCGCGCGCCTGTGTCTTCGAGCGGAGCCTGCTCCCGGCGAGGCCCAAGGTCGGCCGCCCCGCTGTACGTCTCACTCGGGGGGGGGGGGGTCTGTTCCCTCTTCTCCGGCTGGAAGCCTCTTCGCAGACGGGATCGTGTCTTGCACATCTGTGTTTCTTAGTGTGCAGCTTGACGCTCACGTTCGTGGCGTGAGAGAGTGAGTTCATCGACATCTCGGTGGCAAAGAACCTTCCGGAGGCACGCTGAGGCCTCAAAGGCTTCCCAAGGCAGGGGTCGTGCTCCTGAAGGGACTTTCGATGCAGTAAAAATCTTTAAAAAATTAAAAATCTAGGATTCTACAGCCATCCTCGTCTCTTATCACATAAACTAGAGCACACCGTTTCTTCTATTGAAGAGAAAGCGCATTGTACTTTTCTAATTGTGTTACTACCTTTTGCCCAAACCAGGATAAAATCTGGGTCTCTTCTTGGTCTGTAATAAATCTTGAGGCTATTTGAAAGTAAGCCTTTCGTCCGTAAATGATAGAACTGATGAGTGATAAGGGAAAACTGTTAATAAATCAAGGACTCCCTCTTTATTGTTTTATTTAAATGTCTCTTTAAAAATGTATTAGAGTCTGAGAATAATTCAAATTAGTTTATCCTCGAGAGACTACAGTCTTTGAAGAAGTCTCACAGGAGAAAGAGCTGACTGACAACTGCGCATCGTCTTGTTAAAATTTCCAGAAAGTTGCCAGTTCTCGAGCGCAATTATTAAACCGATAATGTATTCCCGTTTTTATCTGGAATCAGGAAGACGTTTGTTGTCAGTGAGCTCTTCCTCCGTCATTTAAATTTCTTTCCTTCAAAGTTATACACGTTCAGTTCTTTCCACGGTTAAAAAACACGAAGTTAAAAAACACAAAGCCTGTGGAATCATGACCGGGTCACTTTGCTTCTAACAAAAGCACCAGAAAGGATCGAAAGGAAACAATACGGACGACGATGAAGGTTCCAGGTTGACCGGGAACAAGTTCTGACGACTATTCACAGCTTAAGTGTAACATTGTCCCGTTTGTCATCCTGCTCTACATGGAAACAAGTGACAGTATATTCGCGAGGGCAGGGAAAAGCTTGAGAGCAGGTTTTTGCATAATTTGTGTCAGGAATGTTGCTGTCATGAGAGATTATTTTTAATAAATCACTCTCATAATCACATGCCGTCGAGCTTTGGGTACCCCAGTTTTCATTGAAATACACGATGAGTTAAATATAGAAAAACTTGATGGACTTCCTACGGCAGGGAGTTCCTCATCAAGGACTTTTCAGGAAGAACATAGATGTTTATACGGGACTTTTCCACCAACACTAAGAAATGGCAAGGAACTCACGATTTTTGTACGATAGGTCTGAAAAGAAAAGGCTAGCGTCTCAGAAACGTAACCAGCTAGACCGTAAAAGTTACCCGTGAAGGCATGTGCAGTGGCCCTTTATGATGCTCCTCTTTTGAAAATAATTCCAGGTTCTCGTGAGTTATTTTGACGGACCTCTGCGTTCTTTCTTATTGTACCATAGGCTCCTCGAGAGCAGACGTTTTCCTTTCCCTTGGTGGCTGCCTGTGGTATCATTTCAGTTTATCTGTTGAATGGATATTTTTCCTTTAAATATTAAAAAAATATATACATATATCTTAGAAGGAATCGTGGAAATCCCGTGAAAGGACAAATGTAGGAACGGAACATTGCGATTTTTTCCGACAACTCAAACAGACCATCCTCTAAAGAAAACGTGAGTCCTAGCTGCCTGGCTTTCCCCCAAGACACATAGATGGTTCTGTACCAACAGATGGGGAAAAGGCCGAACGACTCGAGGCAACAGCTTCCGGAAGTCTGGGTCTGCCAGTGGCCCCAAAGGCAAAACAATACAAATAACACCGTCCCTCTTTGGAAGAGCTGTGACCTTCCTCCTTGCAAAGCTCTTGCAAAGTTCCGCTCACGTCAGGTGTAATCTCCGTGTTGATCTTCGACCTGTGAGCAACAGTGGAAATGCTCCGCCCGCGGGGACTGGGTCCCCCTGCTCCAGCGTCACACACAGGCCGCAGGTGCAGGTGCGTGGAGCGGGCGACGTCCTCGCCCCAGGAGGGAGAGGCGCCCACCTGTGGGGACGGCCGGGCTCTAAACCCGAGCAGCCGGCAAATATTTTGAGAGTGTTGTGAGGTTCTAGCTGGAGTTTCCTTTCAATGGGCTCTTTCATCGTCCATTTCCTTAGACAAATTGCTCTTTCCTTATTTAATCATAAACATTTACTGCCTCGGGTAAGGGGGAAATATGGCAGGGAAGAAAAAAAAAAACAGAGAAATTACTTCTGGGTACCCCAAACTAAGGCTGTTGAATCTCGAGAACCTGGAATTACTTTCAAAAGAGGAAGCCCTGAAGGTTTCAGACTAAAATTTATGCGATAGACGAGAGGTTAAATGAGCCGAAGTCCGGAGCGCCCCCAGCGATCGCCGCAGTGTGAGCCGGGCTCCGTAGGGCAACTAAATTTGAGCAAAATATTTGAGAAGTTTTACATAATATCCTCGAGGAAAATATCTGCCAAACACTGGTGGTTTGTGGGGATGTAGAGGCTGATGGTGTTATCAGTACCGAGTTTCAGCCGCGTTGCCGGAGGCTTGCGGTGAGGCCCAGCTTTGTTCAGCATCTTTTCGTAATTTACATAACACGGAGCAGGTTTGTCAATCAGGCTTTGGGAGGCCTGAAATTAGGGAGGGGTAGAAATCATGTTAGAAACCGCATAAGAGATTTAAGGGAAACCAGCCGGGTAGGCAAATTGGGCCAAACTTAAGATAGCAACATATGAGTCTAAATGCAAAGACGCGTATTTAGAATTTAAAGACGTCGACAGGTACACAAGTGCGGGATGTATTTCCGCGAGCAGGGCCTGGGGCTCGGAGTCGATTTCATGCTCGCGCCGAATGGGCGACATCTTTCTTTATTTATTTTTGTCAGAAAGGATGATGTTTCGTTACGTGACGTGCGAGGGGCAGGGGATGGACTCGCTGTTCTTTGCACTGGGCAGACCACACCTGGCCGCGTGTGCTCAGCGCTGAGTTGTATCTTCCGTCGATGAGCTGTCGGACCGGTGTAGGGCACGTGGCTAACATTTTATACTCAGCACAAATGTCTCTGATTTCCTCTAATGTGATAGACACTGTCCTAGCTATGAGGGATATAGTGGCGGAAAATTTTTTAAAAGCAGAACATAGTGGAGTTTCTAGAAAGGGGATGATGAGCCGGAGGTCACTGCGGCCCACGAGCAGCTGGTGCTCGCCCGAGCGCCGTGGCTCCAGGGGATGCGGACTTCGGTTCCAGCATCTGCTCACAGGCGGGAGGGTGGCCTCGGGTTGGACGGTTCCTTGTCACTTTCCAGCAGAGGCACAAGCGCACCTGTCGGGGTGAACGATACGTCGCAGAAGGCAGCAGCGTCCCCAGGCCCGGCGCGGGTGCTCAGTGGGACCATGCAGTCCTGCAGGGCTTTCGTGTAGCGTTGGGGAGACTGCGAGAGATGATTCTAGCATCCTCGAGGACAGGGACTCTGGCCTGTCTTTTTATGCCCCGTGCCCACCCCAGAGGTAGTGTAGAGCTGGCGGTCTTTAAATGTCATTTCCAAGATTATGTATTAATAATTATCCTGTTGAAGAAGTGGCATTTAGGATTCAGAAATCATTGTTTCCAGTTCTGATTTTACTGACGATGTGATCTGACACTTTTTTTTTTTTTTTGCCTGTTGCTTAAGGAAAATCTCAGTCATTCTCAGGAGCTCACGGGTCTTTTTGTCATCTCACAGAATGTCAGCATTCAGTGGCTTGCAGATTCACTGAGAATTTACGGAGGATCCATAATTTCATTCTCCAAACCAAGTAGGATTCTTTCGAAGCCCAGCTCATCCTGTCATAACCCGCATTAGTCTATACAGCTTTTCCCGCATTTATGAAGCCCTCTTGCTTCCAGAGGGTTCTCCCC
This sequence comes from Rousettus aegyptiacus, assembly GCF_014176215.1. NCBI lineage: Eukaryota > Metazoa > Chordata > Mammalia > Chiroptera > Pteropodidae > Rousettus > Rousettus aegyptiacus. The sequence continues at coordinate 158,029,081 of NW_023416307.1, forward strand.
GTTTATCCCCTTTCTTCTCAAAATGCACATTATCATTTTCAACATCCCTTGCAAACCCTCTTCTCTGCCCCTTGAAGTCATCCTGGAGGTGACGGAGTGTGTCCGGGCCTCTCGGAGCTGCGTGCATGTGTCGGTGTTAAGTGTCCTGACTCCTCTGCCGTCTCTTGGAATGCTCGCCGTGTGTCCAGGCCTTCCGCACCAGATCCATTAGTGCCGTGTCCACGGTGGCATGTCGGGTGGGCATTCTCAACTGGCAGGTGAGGAGAGAGGGAGCCGGGGAGGGCAGATGATTTCACGGATGCCACACGGCTCGTTGGTGAAGGAGCAGGGTTTGGACCCGTGGATTCTTGTACCCCAGTGTTCTGTGGGTTCTCCATGTCAGCTGGAGGTTTGGGTTGAAACTGTGTACATGTGAGAAAGAGAAATGGAAAATTGGGCTTTGCTTTGGATGAGGTTTATCTTTGACCAGTAAACTGCAGAGGCCCCCGGTACGGCTGACCGGAACAAAGGGGGTTCAGGAGCCTGAGGTGCCCTTATACCTTCCGGGTGAGACGAGTCCCTCCGGACCAGCCGAGGATGTGTCTTCCTGACGCTTCAGGCCAGCCGCCTGGTCTTAGGACCCAGAGCGGTGCACTGGCTTGCTCAAGGTCACCTTGCTGGTTAACAGCCCAGAAGGGACCGAAGGCCAGGCTTCCAGACCCCTAGACAATCAGACTATTCCTGGGGACATTTGTCTGAAACCCTGGGTCAGGATTGTACCCAAACGTCAGATACAACTGAGGGATGTCTTTTGATAGTTTCAAGTTTTTTTTTTTTTAATCTTGATTTAAGATCAAGCCAGTATTTATAAGGCATTTCTGACCCCCTTGGAGAAAGGCACTTTCCAAACAGAAGTTTCGCGAGATCGTTTTGAAATGCATGTTGTAGGCAAGCCTTCTTTTCATAAAATATTTACACATGTTCTAGTAGCCAACGCTCCCATTGGCATCAGCCACAGAGCTGAAATTTGCTTAACCAAAATTGTTTGCTTTTCTGGGTCCAGCCAGCAGGGTTTCTAGAAACCCGAAAGAGATGAAGGGGTCCCTCGCGGAGCCCGTGGAGGCACCAGACGGCAGTTTGGAAAGGGGTCCTGAGCAAGGCTCGCTCAGAATAAGGACTTCCTTGGGATCTTGAAGCATCCACAGTAGCTCAAACACCTGCAAAATGAGCAAATAAGGCATAATTTCCCCAAGACACGATGCTAAAATCTTGCTGAGTTCTTTTTGCTGCCAAGGACTCGGCGACTATTTCAAAGAATGGAGCGCAGCGGGTTTTAGCAGTTTTTCTGCGTTTCGGGAAGAGAGCAGATGTGGGGAATTGCCTGCTTTATTGAAGGAAAAGCAATAAGGAGTACGTGGCCGCCTCTATCCGAGGAGCTTCTGGAGGCGTCAGAATATGCCCGATGCTGGTGGTAAGCCCAGGGGTAGGTGTATTTTGAGTGGAAAACAATCCCACCGCTCCGTCGAGTTATTTAGAATAAACCCCGGGAAATGGCCGAGAACAAGGTCTTTCTGATGAAAAGCAGCCCGGCGCAGCCGGAGGCCCTGGGGCGTGCGCGGCGGAGCGGCCAGGGGGCGGGCGTGCGGAGGTGCGAGGTCCTGCCTCTGGCTTCGCGGCCCGTTGCCCGCGGGCCCTTCGGCAAACCGCTCGCCCTCCCGGGGCCTCGGCTTCTCCCTCCGGGAAGGGGGCCGCTGGGCGGTTTCTAAGCTTCGCTCACATCCCTCGGATCGGCGCATGTTTCCGGCGACTCGGCCGAGGCTCCCCTGCCTGGCGCGGGGCACCCTCGCAGACACCTGCTCTAGCGGATGGCGTGGCGGCGCCACGGGCCCCCGGTCAGCGCCTCCTCTTCCCCATCGCTTTTCCTACGTGTCGGAAACCGTCCAGCAAAACTCTCCTTGCCGTGACCTCAGCGGCAGTTCTGTGCTCTCCTTCGGAATGGAGCGGGACGGTCGCGTGAGTCGACGCCGTGAGTCGGGTTTCCGCGGGGCAGGTGTTGGACTCTCTTAAGGAAACTGACCCGTGAGGCGCTGCCGCCGAGTCCAGTGCCGTGAGGGGGACAAGCCCACGGGCAGCGGCCGCTGGCCAGGGTGGCAGCCTGTTAGCCGACTGACAGCGACGCGGCCGATGCGAGAGCCGCCGTGGCCGAGAGGCGCTGCCCTGTGCGGCCGAGCGCGCAGAGCCAACGAGGTCTTTGGATCCAAATGGGCCCGTGAATGGAGTGAAGGGAAAACACCAGCCAGGGGCCTTTTAGAAAGGACGGTCCCCCAAAACACTCAACCTGGCGGCACCTCCAGGTGGCTCCAGTCGAGCCTGGCGAGCAGCTTGTGAGAGCCGTGGATCGGCTCGTAAACGGCGTAAGAATAAGACGGGGATAAAATGCATGAGCGTGCGGCATGGGGGTGGTCAGGGTCGGTTTGCGACAGCTGTGTACGCGGAGGGGACGCCACACGTGCACACACATGCACACGCGCACACACACGCACACGCGCACACACATGCACACACACATGCGTGCGTTTCCAGAAGCAAAGCGAGCGGCTTTTCTCCCTCCAGTCTGGCCAAGAGCAGGAACCCGCCCGCGAGGAGGAGGCGGGGTCCCCGGTCGAGGTTCTGGCTGGTGTCCACGGGCCCCAGCGGGCAGCTCTGCAGCTTGGGTGGCCTGCGGCGTGGTCCTCAGCTGGGGAAGGGGGGGCCTTTGCACCCCAACAGCCAGATGCTGGTTGCGGGCCGCCTCCGCGGAGTGAGCGTTGCCTAGGGAGAGGGGGCCCCCTTGCTGGCCAAGGGCGGTTCCGGCAGAGGGACGGCACTGGGAGCGGTCAGCAGGCTGTGCCTCTGCAGGGGTGGGGCCTGGCGAGGGGGGGCCCACTGCACCCCCACGCCGGCGTGGGGCGGCTGTGTCTTCCTTGGAAAAACGTCTGTTCAGATCTGAAGGCAGAAGAATATTGTTGTGTGCCTTTAACTAGCTATGAAGTCATAGAAGATGAAAACTAAGTTATGAAATCAGGGAGGGCTTCTTGACAAAGGCCGTGGACTCAAGCGTTACACTGAAGAAAGGGGAAAACGTGACAGATAAAAATGGGCGTCGCTGGGGTGACCATTTATTGTTCAGACTTGGAGAGAGCAGAGGAAGGGCCCCTATTAATAACTACGCCGATGCGGTGGGAGCAAGCTGGACCGTCCCGGGCACGCTGGGACGTGCGACCGCCCTAGCCGTTGGTGGGGGAGGGGCGGCCGCGTCAGGGAGCAGGTGCCGCGGGGTGCGGCAGGGCCCCCAGCCGCGGCGGCCACAGGCGGTGGCTCTGACCCTTCCCGCCCGGGCGGGTCACGAGTCCAGTTCCCCCTAATTCCCCACCTTCTGTCTGGGGGCACCAAGGGCGATGATCCCGGACGGCACCGGGAGACAGGACTCGAGATGTTCAGCGGCGAGCAGGCCGGGCCCGGGGGTCCCCGCTCGGTCGGCCCCGGGCGGTTTCTGTCCCACGCGGGGGCCTCGCTCCTCCCTCCCACTTCATTCTCTGCGGCCCGAGCCGGATTTCCAAGCCCCCCCCCCCCCGCCCCTGCTTCTAGCCCAGCGCCGTCCGCTGTTCTAAAAAAGCAAACTCTGCAATTTGTCCTGTCTCCGACCTGTGCCAGCTAATTATTTGAGTCTCTGTTTCTGGTTGAGTGTGAGCCGAGGGAGAAAGGCGCATCATAACCGCCGAACGATTGATCCAGCGCGGCGGGTAACCAGTCGTAACTAGGGCAACGATGCGGGACTGGAGAAATTCGTGAACGAGGGACGCGTTCGTTTCGAGTGAGATCCCCGCAGTCCCGTTTCAAAGTGCAGCATCTCACGGAAGTCGAGGAGGAACATAGAATACATCACACGTGGCAAAGAACCTGGGCGCTTACTGGAGAAATTGAACGAAAGCCCTGGAGCGTGAGGATAGCCAAGTGGATTGGCGAAATGAGCTAAAAAATGGTGATAAAAAAAGATGTTTTAAACACACTGTTTAGACGAGGTCCTGTGAACAGACTCGCTCTAAACCCCAGTTTAAGGAGCGTTTAATTTGGGAGAGCTCGATCATGTCTGTCCCGGACGCCGCCCCCTAGACACGCACCGCCTGGCCTCCATCGCGAGGACGACCACGTCGTCGGCTCCTTCGCCCTAAGGAAGCCGTGGGGTCTGCTCACAGCCTCCCCGAGCCATGACCCCAGGAGCCCCCAGCGTCTCTCCCATCCGTAGGTGCACAGGGAACGCAGCGACTCTCCGGGGCCTCGGTCACTCTCCCATTTCCACGTGACGTGTTGATCTCAGGTCGCTCTAGGGCAATGCGGGACCCGCTTTCGTGTGGTTCCAGGGCAGTTTGATAAAGACCCGGTCACAGCAAACGAGCCCAAGACGCACCGCCGAGCCCGAGAGCAAAGGGGAGTCATCTCTGCGTACAGTCAGCCAAGGGAAAAAAGACCGGCCGAGGTTTTGCTGTTTTTGTTGTAAGTCAACGCGTAATCGGAATCGTGAAATGACATCATGAGCTACTGCTCGTTTCGTCTCGAAGATGCCGCCATCGAGTACGGATCGATGCCCCGGAACCATCATTATTCCATTAAATACGAATCAGTACTCAGCGTCCGTCGACGTTTATCATGGTCCGATTATGAAGCCACATTAGCTGTGGTTTATCTCGGCTGCCAGCACGCAGTAAACTCTGGAGAGGTTCTTATTAAGAGCATAAATCCAGCAAGAACTGAATAAAGCCTTAGCATTACCTCCATAAACGGAGAACGTTCCTTCTCGTAGCCTGAAGACTGTGGGGCTAAAGTGGCGAGCGCCGGGCTCCGTCTTGTCCACCCTAATGTTTTTTGTTGATGAGAAAATCGAGAATCAGTTAAGTGATTTATACAGAGTCAGACAGTAATCACTAAGTGGTCTGGACCGAGAAGCCAAGTCATGGAGCAAAAGTGAGACCCGGGGAGGGAGCAAAGTTCTCTGTGGGATGCCGCAATGCCGCGTCGTGAGCCTTCCATTGGGATGGGTGGACGGGCATCTCTCTCTCTCTCTCTGCCACGCACAGGGCACGTCCCTTCGTCTCGGCATCGTGACTGACTCGATGGCTAATGGCGCTAACCGCTCTGCCTCCTTCTCGGAGCTGCTGTGAAAAAAACAAGCCACGAACAAAGCCCTTCGCTCATTCGGCATTTGATTGGACGCTTACGTGATTATCGCGGCACGTGGGGCATTAGCTCAAAAGTGCTGTGCCCGGGCCCTGCCTTCGAAGGCTTGCATGGTGCTCACGGAGCTCAGGCTTGTCTGTCTGTCTGTCTGTCTGTCTGTCTTTCCCACCAGAGTGCAAAAGTGTGTCCTTAGCTATGTTTCTCGGACCCAGAAGAGCCTCTGGTAAGCAGTCAATATTCGATAGCTCCTGAGAAAATAAATGAATAAAGGGCCGATTGAGCACGTAGAAATGACTCTAACGAAAGATGAGAAATAGTGAGAGGCGGGAGGAGACTGTGATCAGATGCTCTGGGTGTTTACAAGTTTGGTTAGTTTTCAAAGAGCCCACGAAGCTGAGGCAAACACCCTCGGCTCAACTCCAGGAGTCTCGTGTCCTAGAGCCAGTCTTAACCCTGCACCTCGTTCTGCGATCTCGACCAGAGCACGTAGACTCTTCCAGTTTTATTTGTAAAATGCACAGCTTAGGTAGAGCACAGAGACCAGGCCGATAATACACATGAACGGAGTAGAGCGAGGGCCGGATGATGGGGACTGCCGGGGGCTAAGCCAGTCGTGAGAGCTTCCTCGCCTGGGGGGCTCACCCCTTCTCGACCCAGCAGACTGCTGCGTTCAGGAAGAAGGACCTGGTGTTAGCTGACCGTTTGCATTTTCAACAGAAAGCCAGACGTTTCAACTTTTAGAGTTTTCCAGTTTTTAAATATTAGCAACTAATTAAAAAAAAATTTTTTTTTTAAAGCAAGTCGAAAACATCTGTCTCTGGGCCAGATCTGGCTCATGGGTCACTAGGATTTTACCTCCAAAGGAGTGATGTTTAAGATTTTAATAATCTCTAATCCTTGGTTTTTGCTCAAGTCAGGAAATAATGCCTTTAATTTTGCAATGACCCCTGATTTTTCCCAAAATATCTCAGTCAGCGTTTACTTATGAGGTTTGTACAGTCAGTTTTCCATGCATGAATGGTCTATAACATCATAAATATTGCTTTCTGGGATTTTTGAAGGATAATTAGTATTTGACAACTATGCCGAGATCTGGAACTGCTTCTCAGCACAGACAGGCCAAAAGCAAAGCGCTCATCTTCGTCTGGGTTTCTCTCTTCCGTTTATCTCGTACAAACTTCTACGGACTGTTTTTGCAGAGAGAATGCCCTTCATCGAATGTCGAGGGCTTAGAACTAACAGGGCGAGCGTCTTGGCTTTCCCGGCATGCCTCTCTCTTCGGCCTGGGCATCGTTTACAAAGAGCCGACTGTCTCGAAACAGGAGACGCCTTTTATTTTTGCTGACATGGATCTCAGTGTTTTTTTCCCTCCCACATTTGCACCATGTAGATGGATTTCTTTTATGTTTATTCAGCTAAAGCGTGCACGCCTGAGAGAAACCGAAATGGGATGCCATTCGTCATTTTCACCTGGCCATGCCTTTAAATAATGCCTGCTTTTCTATTGACTTTTTGCAAAAATAATTTATTTCTAGAGTTTATAAGAAAGCAGCCTGGAGACATTACAATATCTTCAACCCACTGACCTTGCAGGGCATGCCTTCCCATTTCCTTCGGTAAGGCATGCTTTTTGGGGGGCAGGATTCATAAGCCTCCTTAGTGTTTCCTGTAACATAGGCTGCCTTCAGCCATTATCCTTTTCCCACGTACTTTTTGAACTAAAACTTAAAATAGAACTTAGCACGGACTAGCACGGTACGGGCTCTGAAGTCAGATCATCCGAGTGGGACTCTCGTCCGTTTCCAGCACTTCCTGTGTGACTCTGGGCAAGTTACTTCATGATGCTGAAATTCAGTTTCCTCCCCATCTGTGGAACAGACGATCATAGCAGCGCCGCATGGAACTGTTTCAAGAATTAACTGAAAAGTAATAGTGCGCGGCGCACGGTGATTCTCACGCAAGAATTATTAGCTGTTGTTTTCATCAGCAGCATTTAGACTCTCCTGGTAAGTACAGTATTCTGCTACAAGTGCCATCGGGCTACGGTCCAGGAAATAGCACTTGCAATGCAGCACCCCATTCCCGAACCCCACCTTCCTTCCCTTCCCCTCTTCCCGTCTTCCACTGTTCCCTCTCCTGGTCTCTGCATCCTCTCTCTCTCTCTCTAATTTATTCCTGAATTTTTGAGTACCCACTAAATGCCCAGCAGGGGCCAGAGACCAGAAAGGCAGAGGCGATCAGAAGAGACTGGCCCTCGTTCTCAGGGAGCTTGCAGGGCGGTGGAGGCGAGAGGTAGCCACGGACCCAGCGGTGGCAGGCGTGGACTCTTGCCCGCCGTGACGGCTGACCGAAATGAACAAGCACCCCGCATTCACGCCTGCTTCAATCACCATGCGGCCTAATATCGTAAGATGTTCGCCTCTCGCAAAGCACCTGACGGTGTGACGTAGATAGTAACGCCTCCTTCACAGATGAGAAAAATGAGGAGTTTAATGAATTGCTATGGACACACGGTAATTTTATTTAAAAACAGGATCTTCTGTCTCCAAACTCTGCATTCTTTCTAATAACCTGTAAAATAAGATTTTTTCTTTGAAATTGTCAGACTTACTCAGCGACCTCTGGAGAGTTGTATTCGAGAGGTGTTTTTGAGCCCAGGCGCTAGGCTTGGGTCCCTAAACGGAATGGTTGACCAGCCTGAGTTGAGGCTGCGGTTCTAAGCCCGGCCGGTCCCCCGAAAGCCGTGCGTGAACCCGGAGGACGGCGGTAGGGACGAGGCTCTGGCGAGCAGCGCGCGCTCTGCGTCTGCCGAGGCCGCCGGCCTGAGGCCCGGGTAAGCGTGCGGGCTCCTCGCCGCTCGCCTCGGCCGCCGGCCTCCGCCCCGGTCTGGCTCGCTCTGGTTATGAGGACGCCATGGCGACGGTTGGACATTTCCATTTTCTCCAGCAGAGACGGCGGCCGGGCCCCCGGCCGTGCCTCGATCGCGTGGCCATCCCGTCCTTCCAGGCGGTGCGCGTGTGCTTCCGTGGCCGGAAGTCCCAGGCACGACACCTCGGCCATCGGAACCGGAAGCGCCACGAGGCCGGGGAGTCGTTTTCGTGGATCCCTGCTTTGTAATGCATCGCTTGGACAGCGCCGCGCGCGGAGTAGGGCTCAGCGGAATCTGATGAACAAACGACAATAACAACGAACGAACGAACGAACGAATAAACGCCGTGTCGACGTCGATGAGAACGCGACCGTCACGCTAAAAGGACCTTCGCGGATCCGTGCCCGAGTTTCTCGTTTTATGAATGCGGGACCTGAGATGAGGCGGCCACGGGGAGCCTCGGCCCCCGGCCCCCGGGACGACACCGCCCTGTGCCCCACACGCTGGGCACCAACGTGTCCGAGCGGGGCGGAGGCGAGTGGACACCACTCGGCGAGGAGGAGGCCGCGGACCTGACACTGCCCGGGCGGGTCCACCCCGAGCGTACCCGGGCCGGGCTGATGCTCGTCCTGAAACCGTCTGCTGCCTGCCTAGTTCTTCCTAGGTTAGCGCGGAGAGACCACAGGCATCTCAGCCAGCCTCCCGTTCGTCCTCGGAGAAGACCGCAAAACTCTCTCTAAGGAGCTGGCTTGGCAGTCCCGTCCGGCTTCTCGACCGGGCCGGTCCGGGCCAGGCAGGGCTGACCGCCTGTCTGGGCCACAGTGTCAGTCTGGCTTGTAAACCCCACTCCAAGCGGTTTGCTTGTTCCTGTCGATTTGGGGCTTTTACACGCTCCGTGTCCCACGTTTCAATTGCCTTCTTCTCCGTGGGTCTTAGTCAAATCTTTTTTGTTCATGTTTGTGTTCTTTGGTGCTAGAAGAGGATTTGGAGTCACGTGATTTCTGACCTCAGCCGCCGATTTCATCGCCAAATGCCCACGAGCAGAGACGTGAGCTTCGAGGGGACGGAAAGGCTTCGACCAGGGGCATCGCGCTGCTGACATTCTCTGCCCGCCCCCCACCAGAGCCTCCCTGGGCTTCCGGAGAAGGTGCCGGTCCCTGGGCGGGAGTTGACGACGTGGCCCCCAGGAGGAGTCTGGAAGTAGAAGTCATGCCCGGCCTCGAGCACCTGACGTTCGGGAGCTGTCACAAGGCATCGCCCGTTTCCAAATGAAGGTCAGAAAGGACATAAGAGCTTCGGTTCGGGCGGAGGAGGGTTTTGCGCCGTCCAGGGCTGGGCGAGGCCGGGAGAGACCTGGCCCGAGCTTGGAGAGCCAGGACGGCGGAGCGAGCGAGCTGTGGAAACGGCCGTCTCCCTCAGCAGCGTGCTGTCGCGGGCGGTGGTGAGCGGCGTTTCCCTCTGCAGGGGTGTTTCATACACGACTCGGGGTGTCGCGTCGAGCCTGCTGACCCAGTAAGAGAGGCCTTGAAAATGCAATTCGAGCAGAAAACTCCGCACCTGGAAAAGGTTAAGCGGCCTGGAGCGTAAGCTTTGCCTCTCCGTTTCTGTGCAAGCTCATGAGCGTGAGGCCGGCCGGGCCACCGTGCCAGTCACGATCGTCCTCTTCTGAGGAAGGGATGACGCGATTGTCCTCTCAGGCAGCAGTGACGGGGCGTGGGACGGTGGCAGGGAGCAGGGGAACAGGGAAGAGGGTCCCCACGGCGGAGAACACCTGAGCAGACCTCCTTGCGAAATGCCCAGGCAGACCGGAAAACAGCTTCGCTACTGCATGAAACCATCAGTCATAAAGAAGAACGTGTCAACTTTTTTACAAATTAAATTTTTATTGACGCCCCTGGCTTCTGAAGAATAAAGTGCGGCCAAGACAGACACTTATCTTGTGAAGGCTTAAAATAAAAACTTGACCGAGCACAGTAACAATGACAAAAAAAGGATGCACGCTGAACGTCTGACAGGATGAGCTGCACGTAATTAAACCGGCTTCCTCGGCGCGAGTGTCCGTTCCTGGGTCCTCAGCCCGAGGAGCCGCGAAGCCCTTCGCAAGCCGCCGAGGACCCAGGACGGCTGTGACGCGCGCGCCGAGCCCGCCACCAGCAGCGGAGCCGCCCGGCCCGCATGCATCCCACGGGTGGGCACAGGTACGTGGTGTTGCTGTCATCGGCTCGCCTCGCCAACCTGCACCTCGACGTCGCCTTTCTGACACCATCTGGGGAAAATGCTAATGAGACTCGTTCGTTGGATTTTCCCGTTCTTTCTAAACCTAACTTCGGGAGTGTCCTTTCTGAAAGCGCGGCGTTCCGAGCGCTCCGAAGAGCGCGCCGTGTGATTTTGCGGCACGTCCCAGGAGTTTCTCCGAACGCCTCTCCGTTCCGCAGCTTGTGACTCACCTCCACGGTTCTCCTCTCTCCGTTTTTAATGCTCTTCAATTTACTCTGATGGGACCCAGCTTCCCCAGGGGCCTTTTCGCTTGGATCTTCGGGAGTCGCTGTCCTTGAACGCCCCGTGTGGAGCTCTCTGTGCGCCCGCTCTGCCAGAACAGCCTCGTGTGCCCCCCACGCGGCGTTGCTGACGCCCCCGCCCCCCGCCTGCTCCTGTGCGTTCCTCGGACAGGGCTGGATGTGGGTGGGTAGTTCACTTGGGACGTAGAGGTCAAACCAGTAGAGACGGTGAAGAGAAGCCAGCCAAGAAAGAAGGGTATTCGCCCAGCCAGACCTACCGTGGGCCGCTGGGGTTTAATCCTGTGGGGAAACCGGGGGGCGCTGGGCTAGAATACACCCCGGGGCTCGGCTCCCAGCAGCCCAGAGCGCCGGCCCCCGCGCACCAGCTGCGGTCGGTCGTTGCTTGCACACTGTCCACAGGTGCGTTACCTCCCTGCTGCCTCCGGTCTGCCACTTGGATGACAGAGAGCGCCCGAGATCTCGGAGGATGCCCTCGGCGTCGGCAGCCGGGAGTCGGGCACGTGGGGACAGAGCTCCCGTCCCCCCGGCCACCCCGCCGAAGCCCGCGACGTCTGGGGGTCGCCCGTGTCTGCCATCCTGACAGACGCTGTGGGGTCACGCACATGTGGGTAGCTGGAGAGGTGAGTCCGAAGGATGGCCGTAGAAATGCCGCAGGAAAGATCTTGGCAGGAGAGGAAGCCGAAGGTCTTAAGATGGGAGCTCTGGGGAGAAGGAGCTTAGAGCCTGTCCCTCGAGATTGTCCGGATGGTTCCCACCAGGAGCGGAAAGAAACCACGCAGACGGACCACGCGCCAGCTTGTGGCAGCACCCAAAGCGTCGGAATCAGGCAGCAGCTCAGGGTCAGACAGGACAAGGGGTGCGAGACCGTGCGGCCGGGCGTGTGCGTGCGTGTGCACACGCGTGTGCCAGAGCACGTGCGACACGTGTATGTGTGTCCCGGGGTCTCCCATCTTTCCCCCGGCCTTAGAACACTACTCTCCAGGTTCGTTTCCAAGACCGACACTTGTCTCTGAAGACCAAAAGACGCCGAGGAAATGGCTCCGTTTTACTAAACCAGGAGGACTGGGCCGGCGGCCGTGAGCGCGGCCCGCGAGGCTCTGCCACGATCTGCTTCCTCGTCCCGAGGGCCGTTGCGGGGAGCGAGATCGGCACGTGCGAGGTCGAGCAGGGGGGAGGGAGGGAAACCAGGACCCCTCTCCGGCCGGGCCGCTCGGCTGTCCCTGCTGGGCTGCCCAGGCGCCCGCCGGCGCTTATGATGACAAGCCCTGCAATTACGCGCGCCCGCCTGTGGCGTCCAGACGCGGGCCCGTGCAGGCGGCGTGGGTAACCGCGCGCACACCGAAGCCCACGCAACGCTCTCGGATCCGCAGGTTCGTTTAGATGCGGCTCTCATCCGAAGTGCGTTTTCCCACGCGCTCCCTGCTTCTCAGGGACATCGGTACACCTGGCGATGATCCCCCGCGCAGCCGTCCTCCGGATGCTAATGAGGAAATCATCGAGTCTCCTGGAATCCCTTAGGAAATTAGCGTAATTGGCTGTTTCCTGCATTCTGAAGAGTCACGCGTTGGAGGAAGTGCACATTCGTCTGGCGCCGATTGTTTCTCCAACCCGCACCCCCTGCTCGGTAAGTCACAGTCGCAATAAACGGATCTTCCAACTCTTTCTTTGTCTGGTTGCTACTCGGCCCCTTGGGCTCAGGCGGCTTGGGACTGGCCCGGGGCCTGAGTGGGCTTTGGGACTCGACTCGTGGCTTCAAACGTGGCATGTGCTCCACCTGAGGGTCCACGCCCACTGAGCCTTAGCGCGCTCCTCCTGTGGCGGCCGAGGGTGTGTGGCTGTGACTCTGCCCTGATTTATTTCCCTACTTAGTGCCCCGTTCTCTGCTGGAGCTGCAGCTAGGTTAAGGTCCGGCTGACCCAGCCGGGGCCCTGACGCCTCGCTTAGCATGGCAGCTCCTTCTCCCAGGAGCTGAGTCTCGCTCAGGCTCGTGACTCACGGTCACCCCCGCGGTTCTCCTGCGAATGCACTTAGCACTGAAACTAGTCTCCCAGTGCACGCTCGACCAAGGAGTTCGACGTCACTTAGACCTACGACGTTGTATTGTGCTGACTTGAACTTGGTCACCTCAGTTTTCTGTCTTGCTTGGCCATTCGAGCGTCTACCCGTTCACTTGTTTATTCATCAATCCTCTTATCTTCCTGCGGGGACCGCTCTGTCCCAGCTGCGATTTCACTAGAATTCATTCACATCTCCCTACAGAGAAATCCCCCGTCGCACTCCCGGGGTCGTTCATGGGCACACGCAGAGCAGCAAAGACGGTGAGTCGCCCGGTGCCCTGTGGCCCGCTGAGGCTAAACACGACGGCACCCCGCCCCTCTGTTCCAGCCGCGCGCCGGGAACGAGGACCCTTTCTGTGTGTGTGTTTCGTATTTTCGTCGGTGGGGTCGCTGTTGTAAACATCCCCCAAGCTCAGTGCTAAAACGCTGTCTAATGTTTCTAAGTACAAGGAGCCCTCTCTGTCCGTGCCTTCTGGGGAAAAACAGGGGTGAGGTGAGCCCCGTGCAGTCCCCGTCACAGACGGCGCTGCTGGCCCTGAAGCCGAGGCGGCCGTCTCAGCGATTCACGCTGAGCAAGGTGTCGCCGACCCAACGAGGCCAAGGAAACGCCGGGATGCTGACCCGTCCTCCCCAGCAGAGCGGTGGCCGCGGGGTTCGCTGACTCAGCAGTAACTTCACGGGACGCGAGCACCGTCACCGAGCGGCACCGACTGTCCTTAAGGAGCGGCTCTCTCACTACTCATACGGTAAGCGCCGCAAATGAGCGGCCCTCCACACCGTGAGGACGGCCAGTGGGGGCCCGAACTCCATCCGCGGGGTCGGGAGAGGCACCTGGTGGGGCTGGCGTCCTCCCCGCGGTGTGGAGGGGCATTGGGAGGGGCGGGGAGGGGTCGGCCGCAGCGGGGGATGCTTCAGGCAGAGGAGGACCCTGGTGTCGGGGCGGCGGGACCCGCCTGAGGCCGCAGTGAGAGGGCGGCTGTGCAGAGCGCACCGCGGCGACTGCGTGGGCGGGGGCGGTTCCTGCGGGACCCGACGGGCTCGTCGGCGATCGGAACGTGGCCGAACGGAGCGACGAGACGGGCTTTCATCGGGGGCCGTTTTCCTCTGCTCTAGGAAGGAGGGACGCAAGGCCGGCAGGGTGGAAACGGGGCGACCGCGAAGAGCCTATCTCAGGAGTCCAGACGGGACGACGGCGGCGCCTCGACCTAGGCTGCGACCGTGGCTCTGGGAGAAGGAGACGGACTCGCGAGCATCGTCAGAGGTAGACAGGGCAGCGTTCGTGACCGAGGCTGAGGAGGATGGGCAGGAGGCGGATAGCCGCCCGGGACCAGCCGGGGCGTGCTGCTGGGCTCGCGAGGGGGAGCCCCGCGGGGGGCGAGAACGCGGGAAGCTGCGTGTCCGGAGGTGGCTGCCGCGGCCCTCCCGCCGGGCCCGCCTGTTTGCAGCGTGACCTTTCCACGGTCCCGTTCGGGGGCGGGATTGGGCCTCCCCTCCTCGCGCCCGGGCTGGCCCTGTGGCCCGCCGCGTCTGACAAAATGCAGGGAGGGCCATGCCGCGTAGCTTGCCTCCGAGCCTGGACGTGGGGAGAATTGCAGCTTCGGCCTCCGTCCCCTGGAAGGCCCTTTCTTGGGATGCGGTTGTTACCTGCGAGGAAACCCAAGCTCGCGTTGGGGAGGACCGACCGGCTCCTCGGCCGTCCCATGGCCGACTTCCGGCTGGCGGCCTGTTTCAACTGCCGGCCGTGTGGGTTTTGGACCTCCCAGCCTTCTTAGCATCCTAGCTGCCCCACATGGAGCAGAACCACCCTCTAGATAACCCACAGAATCATAACAAAAAATATTTAAAAAAAAATTTCAACCATTCAGTTTTGGGGAGATTCATTATATAGCAATAGAGATCCAAAGCAGAGATAGATAGGCATTCGGCTTTGCACATGTGTCTGAGATACTGGTGAGCAGTCAGGCAAAGATGCTGTTAGCGAGTTGTCGAAACAAGTCTGGAGCTGAGGAGTAAGGCTGAAATACAAGTTTGGAAGTCGGTAGCACAGAAATGGTGTTTTTAGTCGTGGAAGTTGATGGAGAGGAAAAACTAGTGATTGTAGAGTGAAGAAAGTAAACACACGAGATGGAATGGGGAGCAGCCTTCCACGAAACCTGACGTTTAACGATCACGTTTCGAGAAGTTTCCTCAACAGAGATTAAGGAGCAGCAGAGAGGTGTTTCTGGGGTCACGGAAGCCACGAGCAGAGAATGCTTCCAGGAGTCTGAGCTCAACGGCACTAGCAAGAGCTAACGAGAAGCTACACCGGATGAGTTCGAAAGTAGCTCTCACTGACTGAGAAGCAAGGCGGCCGTTGATGAATCATCTGGGTGAATTTCCAGGGGAACTGTAACTCACTTCTTACGGTGCTGATGTTTTTATTGTAACCTTTTTCGTTAGAATACACTTCAGCGTATGCGAGGCACTGTATCGGATTCTTCATTTATATTACGTGTTCTCTAACTCAACCGTTGTAACAACTGTATTTATGTTTGGAACAACTAAAGCTTCGGCAAATTAGATGAGTTTGCTAAAATTATCCAGCTCGTAGGTGGTCATGTGGCCCCCTTCCCCGACCTGCCCCACGGATGAACCACTCCAAGTCTATCGAAAGAGAGTCACCTATGCGAGCTTGGTACCATCGTCTCGGTCACAAGCAGAGTAGTAGCTGTTCCTAAGATATTATTGTTAATTACTGTCCATGTGACAATGGTCATTTTCATGAGGGTTTTTAGAGCCTGTATGCTCCAGAGGTACAAATCGAAATATTTACTGATGAGATCTGACACCTTGCACATACTTCCAAATAGTCTGGTTGCGATGGGGAGTAGATGGGGTATAGATGGAATCAGGCTGGCCGTGACCGATACTTGAGGCTCTACGATGTGGGGACAGGGGGCCATTGTGCCATGTTCTCTTCTAACGTTGGAAATTTTCTATAATAACAAGTCAAGAAAAATGAGTGTCTCGGTGACGTTCCCAGGTCTCCCCAGTGAACAAAACTGCGTGGGCTTGGCGGAGCTCCTCGGGTCCTCAGAGTTTTATTTCTGGTGCATTTTCTCTAGCCTCATGGATAGCTGGGTGAAGGCGCTGGGCACAGGAGGAACTATTTGTTAAGTTCTCTATAAAATCTGCAAAAAGAAGAAAATCGACCCTCGAATTTCAATCTCCTGAATAATACGTGTGACATTCGTCATCACTCTACAGGCTGGGTGGCGTTCGCGAGATGACAGTTAATTAGCCAGGTAGCTTTACAGAATGCACGTTGCTCTTAATGGCTGTGGCCAGTTTCCCTCGTTTAGTACGAAGCCGGACGCTCTTAGACGCATCGGCAACCTTTCCAATTGGCTGTGGCGTGGTTCCGCACACGGGAGCTCCTGAGACATGATTTTGTGACTTTTAAATATTCAGCACAACACTAATTATAAATAGTTCTCTCTCAATAGCGACAGCCAGACGCTTGGCAACCACGTCCTGCGCCGTGGGCAGGGATGGCAGCATCGCGGCTGGGGATGCGTGCGAGAGGCCCTCGTTTCTCCTCACGACTGACCGGCTCAGTCCTGACAACGGCGAAGGCGACTGGGAATGGTTTGAACTCTGTGTTTCTTCCAGCCCGGCCAGTCTGTCCGGGGCGAGGGAGACACTTTCCCTCAACCCCTTCCAGCTTTCTGTGCCCCTCGGGCCGGTCAGGACGGGGAGGAGGGGAGGGAAAGGGAGCTTGTTCTGTGTTCTTGGAAACAGGGGAGGAGGGCCGGGCCCCCGGGGCAGCGGGCGGCCATATGGAGCCATAAATCAGCAGCTCCCGGGGCGACAGGGCTGACCCTGGACATCTGGTTGGTGACTCCCCAGTTATTTATTGAGCACCTGCTGTGAGCATGACCCAGCCGTGACCACTGCGGGGACACAGAAGCCCCCCGAGATCTGTTTCCTGCCTCTGGTTCCGGCGGGCGGCCAACCAGCTATAATTTGATATCTCGCTCGGAGGGAAAGACTCGGTCTTCGGGGTCACCCCCCACCGCCAGCGCCCTGCACCGGGTTTAGCTCGCAGTGGTTGCGTCTGATAACGATTAACTGAGGAATGGACGGGGCATGCATACGGCACGCAGCTTGAGAACAGTTTTGGGGCCACTTACAAAATGCCAACATAATCCGCTTCAAGCTAAATACGTAATGCCGGTGGGGCGGCCACAGCAGGACGAGGTTCTGCAAAGCGATGTCGGGCTTCTGACGAGCCCACCCTGCACCCCAAGATGGAGACTGAGGGACCAAACTGCCCTGTCCCAACTCGTGGACCGTCCGTGACAGCAGAGCTCCTGGATGTCCTAAGAAGGTGACATCCTTGGGGTTTCCACGGACACCCAGGCCCCCCGGAAGGCCTGTGCGAGGCGATCCCGGAGCTTCACCTGGGACCCAGGTGCGCTGGGCGCAGGGTGCGGCGTGCAGGCTGCAGGGTGCAGGTGTGCTTAACGAATCCCTTTCGGCTCTGAGTCGTGTCTCATCGTGAGCCTTTGTAGCAGAAGGAGACAGTGTCCAAGGGGCAGCCCTTCTGGTATCCTGGGAGAAGGCACTTCTGAGCCCGCTACCTGTGACTTGAGAGGGAGGTCCACGGCAGACAGCTGTACTGCGGTCCTCGGAGGGGGGGGGGCTCAAACAAACAAACAAACAAACAAAGACAAGAGAAAAACGCTCTAGTTTACCTTCAACCCATAGGCTGCTCACCACCAACAAAACGAGGACCGCATGGTTTCGTGAGGGACAATAGAGAACATGTATCGCCCTCTGCCCTGGCTCCTGGCACTGGGCTCCTTACGCCCTTGTAGCGTCCTGGGGGACAGGAGTGTCTCTGGTTCTAATGCGGTGACTCTGAGTGGCTTGCTGGGTGGGGCCGGTCACCGGAAGGAGCAGACTGTGGTTGGAGTCCGGAGTTCTCATCCTCACCCTCCACGCTCTTGAGAGGGAGAAGCCTAAACATGGCGTTCATGATAGAGCGTGCTTATGTGATGGGACCTTATAAAAAACCCCAAATTATAGGGTTCAGAGAGCTTCCAGCCGGTGAACACGTGGAGATTTGGGGAAAGGGGCTCCCCCGGAGCGGGCCTGGAGGCCCCGGGCCCCTCCCCGGGCCCCACTGTCTTCCATCCAGCTGTCCCCGAGTTGCGTCCTTTACAATACACCAGTGACCCAGGGAGTAAAGTGCCTCTCTGGGCTCCGTGAGCTGCTCCAGGAGATTAATCAAACCCGAGGAAGGGGTCGTTGGAACCGCGAAGCGACAGCCACCGGTCAGAAACTCAGTGACCGCCGGACTTGGGCCTGGCATCCGAAGCGAGGGGCGTCTTGTGCAGCATCTTGCAGGACTGCGCCCTTAACCGGGGACCGTGGCGGCGTCTCCGGTGGGGAGAGTCAGAGCGCGGCTGACTCGCGGGGCACCAGCGGGTGCCGTGGGCACTCGCTCGGCGTGCGGGAACCCCCGCGTTTGGTGACGGAAGTGGAGCGTGCCGCGGAAGGGTAGACGGAAAGCGGGAAGAACCGGGGTTTTCTCATCGGGGGCGAAACGCGCTCTTTGGGGGGGCTGCTCCTGTAGGCTCAGCAGAACACCCGACTTGAGGTAAATATTTGGGTCACTCTGTGGGGCTGCTTCACGTAGAAGCTTGCATCTTATTTGTCTTTCAAAGTAGAGACGCAGGTAAGAAAAGTGACTCACCTGGAGACGCCGAGGCGCCCCCCCCCCCCCCGCCCCGGCTCCCCACACGGCTTCCGGCCACTTCTTTGTCCTCCTTCTTCCGGTAAACGCGTGGAGGTTTTGCTAAACGCAACGTATGGACGAATCAGCCGGACCGCTGCTTAGAGGACGAGGTCACCGTCATGTCCCGAACTCAGTCCCCCGAGTTCACACACCGAGGCTGTGATCACCGGTGTGACCACATTTGGGAACAGGGCTGTCACGGGGGTCGTAAGTCGAGCGAGGTCCTAAGCGTGGTATCCTCGAGAGGACGCGGTGCCGAGCACGCAGGTGCGCAGAGAGCGGCCCGTGGGGACACGGCGGGAAGGGGGCGTCTGCCGCCACGTGACAGAGGCCACCAGACCCGCCCACGTGCGCCTGGACCTTGGGCTCCGGCCCCGGAGCTGTGAGAAAATGCATTTCCGTCGTTGAGGCCGCCCAGTCGGTGGCACTTTGTCGTGGCACGTGGCAGCCCGAGCGGACTCGCACAGTCATTTAAAAGTAAGTCAACGGAGGGGAAGAGCCGGACGCAGCCGGAATAGAGACTCAGGCCGCTGCCCTGAGCGGCGCTGCCCGCCACGTGGCGAGCCGGCGGCCGGCCCGGCTGGCCAGCCTGCTCCGCGGCCAGCGACTTCCCCCCTGCCTGCGTCCTCTTGACGCTGGACCCTTACGGGTGGACTCGTGCACCCCCCAAAAAACGCTGAGGTCCTAACCCCCGGCACCTTGGCGTGTGACTGTATTTGGAAATGGGGCCCCACAGGGCAATCGAATTAAGACCAGGTCATTGGAGTGAGTCTTAAACCTGTGTGACCGACGGCCTTACACAAGCGGGCGACGTGGGCATGACGGACGGGCGCGGGAGGGAGGGGCACGCGCCGGGAGCGAGGCATCTCCGGCGGAGAACACGGAGGGGGGCCGGCTCGCGGGGGCCGGGAGGGGCGCGGGGGCCGGACGTCGGCCCCCGGAGCTCTGAGACACGTCGGGTGCGGTTTTCGGCAACGCAGCTGGGGCCTCTGCCCTGCGGCCCGTGGAAATGAGCACGGCCCGTTCCCGCGGGTGGGTCGGGGCGGCTCCGCAGGCGGCCGCTCTCCCTGCCGCACGAGAGCTTCGAGCCCGGAGCGATCGGCCGACCCCGGTGCCAGCCAGCTCGGGGACCTCGCCCGGGCGCGACGTCTCTGCGGGTGGGGCGACGCGTCTGCACTGGAAAGGAGAGAACCAGCAATTCAAAACGTCGCCTTCCACCGCCCAGCTACCGCGGCCGAGTGTTTCCGTGGTGCGCACAGCTGGCAGGGCGACTTCCTGCGAAGCAGGGACGGTTATCGTCTCGTTCCACGGCGCGGGAGATGCGGGCCAGGGAGGTTAAATCCTGTGCCCGACTTGCCCTGAGCCACACAGCTAGCAAATCACACAGCATCGTGGCGGCAGACGTAACGCAGACGTCCGCTGGGAAGAGCGGCCGCCGCACCGAGGTTCCGAACTGTGGAACAAGGAACGGAGGAGCTCTTGGCGGACGGACGTGTGCCGTGCGACATGGGCCCGCAGAGTACGGCCAAACACAGGCGGAGGACTCGCTGGCGGGTAAGGCCGCTCCGTCATTCAGGGAGCTCCGATCGTCACCGGAGGGTCTGGTCTCGGCTCCGCCACCAGGTGGCTTTGCGAGGCTCTTCACCTCCCGGGGCCTCCTCGTTCTCATCCCTAAAATGAGGAGACGTCTCTAAAAATCACGAGTTCTTCCTGAGCGTGAGTCGTGCCGCATCTTAGTTGCTTCGAGGTATTTACGTGTCTCTAACGCGTAAGATGCACATCTTCGAGGATCACCCTTCGGCTTGGAAAACCCTGTCTGGATCCCGTGAGGATCAGGGCACACGCCAGTCGGTGGTGTCTAAGCGAGGAAGCTGTTTTCGCAGCCCAGCGTCTAACCAGTCCCACAGTCTTCCTCGAATCAGGGCCTTCTCGTGCTGTACTGACGATTTATTACTTGGCAACTGACTATGTATCTTAGACGAGGAACCCAGCTGTTTACAGCGGTCCCAATATGTAAGCACTGGCCTACTGCGTGCGTAATCACCCCCGATATAAAAGACTTACCGAAGCCACTGCAATCTCCCGGATTTTACGTACTGTTTACGTGGAGACCCTCAGTATAATAACATTCAGATATGAAGCTGGTACTGGCACAAATCATAATCATAATCTGGGGGCCCCCTCCCAGCCCCCAGCATCACAGGGAGTCAGCACTGCAGACGAGAGCTCGCGATTCCTGGCTCTTTGATCCCATCCGCCTTCCCGACAGCCTTTCTCCCCCAGGGCCAGACTGGCCCGGGTGTGCACATATGCAAATACTCACAGGCGTCTGTTTTCAGCAGCGTAGCTGCCACCGTCGTCACAAACCAGAGCCTCGGCTGCCAGCGTGCTGTGCCCTCTGCACGCTTCCCCGGTGTCACCTGACGCCGCCTTTCCCGGGCCCGAGGAAGCCCAGCGAGCCGAGGGCTCACCGGGAAGCGGCCTCTGGTCTGGGTCCAGTTCCAAAGAGCCCCGTCTTCTGGCCGCGCTTGCCCACACCCCTCGGCCGGCTCAGGAACGTCCTCCCAGACCCTCTGCATCACGCTTTGGGGCGTGGAGCTGGCTCTCACAGGCGGGTCCCACACCCCAGGGCCAGACCTGCCACGTCATGGCAGCGGGCGGTGGGTGCAGATGGCGTTCTGAGCTGTCCTTCTTCCACGCGGGGCAACGACCACGCCCTCCCAGCCCGTGAAAAGCCCTTCGCGTCCGCGCCCCACTCCGTGGTGCCCGAGGTGTCTTCCGATTTCGTGCCTCGGTCGAGGACCCCGGCACGAAATGCTTGCTCGATATTTATTACCCACGCGCCTACCTGCGAGAAAGGTGACGTGCCAGCCTTTCACCGGGCACCGTCTGAGCGCTTACGGTGTGCCGGGCATTAGGAATCGGAGGGTGAGTTTTATCATGATCATCATGAATAGTGTTATTTATTTGTTTTTATTTGCCAGCTGGCTGGCTGGCTTGCTTATCTATTATCTATCTGTCTATCTATCATCTATCTATCTATCTATCTATCTATCTATCTATCTATCTATCATCTACCTACCTATCTACCTACCTACTTATCTACCTATCTACCTATCTATCATCTATCTATCTATTTATTATTTAGTTCCATTTTATAGATGAAGGAAATTAAGTGACTCGTTCACTGTCACTCAGGTAGTAAACAGTGGAGTGGACTTTTCAAACCAATTTTTTTTTTTTTCGGCTTCAGTAGAGTCCTTTTGTCTACCATTTAAATTGGCCTTGAGTTAAGTTCTAACTTACCATTTCCCTTTTGAGAGATTTTTTTTCTTTTCCCTGATTCAGCACAAAAATTGCCTGAATAAACAATCACCTGAGTATATGAAGCCCCTGGGTTTTAATGTTAGGCTAGTGTGAGAAATGAGAAGGAATGTTTTGAGAAAAGATAGATTTAGAAAATTCAGAGTAAAGAATTACAAGAAACAGGAGGTGGCCCCCAAGAAGAAAATAGAGGTGTTAGAATAATGCCTGTGGTACTTTGCACACAGGTGAGGAGATTGTCAAATGATTTCCTGGATGGCAATTACACTCCTTGCACATATTGAAAATTGGGCTTCATTTAAAAAAATATATACTTTCTACCATAATGTAGGTTTTCACTTACATTAATGTTTAATAAACACTAAGAAATGATTATGAATGAATAGAAAAGACCTTAACTGGAAACCTATTAGATATACCTGCCAAATTCCAAACTAAGTGAGAATTACCTAGTTTATGTACCAATTATAATACGTTAGACAGTGTAGTAAAATAAGAGATGATATTCAAAATAGCAGGAAAAATACTAGAGACCCACAAATAAACTTAGAAAGTAATCTATTGTCCCCAGAGAAACAAAGCTTAACAAAGGGATCAAATATTGAGCTTTAACACGTGGATGGGAAAACTGAATATTATATGAACTTTGATTTTTTGTAAAGAAATATCCAAGTTAAATGCAGTTTCAGCTAAAAGTTTCTAAAGAACCCTCTCTAGATTTTCCGTGGTTATTCGAAAGTGTGCCTGAAGTAAAAGCATGGCAATAAACTGAGAACATTTTGAACCCAAAGAGTAATTTGGTGGAGAATTTGCCTCCCTAGATAGTGCTACATTTTACAAGGCGCCTATAATCAAAATACGGTGTTAGCGGTGCAGGGTTGGACAGGTGGCCCAGGACTCGGCTCTGGTGCAAATGGGGAAACGAAATACAAAGAAGATAAACGTATAAAAGGGCTCGAACTGCTACTAATAAAAAATCCAAACTAAACATAAAAAATATGCTGTTTTTCATCTATTAAGGTAAAATTATTTGGCAGATGTAAAAAAAAATTATATTTAATGTTAGTGCATTCAAGATGTAATCGCAGGAATGGGTTGGGGAGACATGGGTGGAGAAATAGGATCTTTAAGACTCTTTTATGTCTACGCGACGAGGACGAGTTGCTAGGTCGAACCTACAGGGACTCAAATAGCAACGAACAGTCTCAAAAATATCCATGACCTTTGACCCAATCGTGTGGCTTCTAGACATGCACGGGAATAGAGATGTATGCAAACAATAATCTGTAGGTAGATTTATTGCATTACTATTTTTCACAAAAATTGGAACCCCAATGTTCAATGATAATGGCTAATTAAACCAGGATATATTTGAGTATCATAGTTTTATATACATATAAGCATATATACTTACACAAATAACCATCAAAATGTTTTTCAAATAGTATCTCTTAACATGGGGAAATTATCAAAATATAATGTTAGGTGAGAACAGAACCAGACCCGCCATCACATATATGAATGAATTACTGGGTCGAAAGACACCCCACGCTGCTCTTAATGGTTATGTGTGGAAGGCAGAACTTTAAGTCATTTCAATGTTTGTCTTCATATTTTTTCATATTTTCAGAATTGTCTACAAAGAGCATGTATTATAGCTACACTTTTAAACATGAATATTTATTATTTTAATAATACTGTATTATTCAATTAAAAGTATTATATATTCAAATTCGGAAGCTGGGTCAATGACAAAGTCAGCCACTTGATAATTCCATTTCCCTGAATGCTCTCCTTGGTTAATAGTATAATTCTACAAATTTCTGGTTAAGATATGCCATTCGATAGATGCAAATAATATTTTTGACGTTTTAATCATCATTTCTTCGGCGTTAATAGCATTAGTGGTCGTTACGACGCCTATTAGATGTTTTTATGGACTAAGCTGCGATTGCTCTACAGCCTCTTTAATTCGCGTCTTCCCTGTTCTTGGGCCGCCACCGGAGATTGATTGTAGAATGAATAGCCTCGTACTGTTTTCGCGTGGTCCTTCGCGCAAGGGCAGATGACTGTCCCGTGGCTCTGCAGCTCTTCTTAAAATAGCCTCAGCTGTCGATGTCTCGAATGCTGCCTTGGTCCACAGTAGAACGGACTTCCTCAGATCACTTGACCGTGACCTTTGGGTTAAGCATTTGGGGCCATGTTTTTTAAACACCCATATTATATTTGAGTTGCTGCTGTAAGTCCTCCTGCAAAATCATTTAAAATCAAGAATTCGAACCAACTGGCGTGACTAAACAAAAGTGAGTATCACAGATTCAAGAGTCGTGGGCACGTGACAAACGAGCAGACCCAAGTGGCCGTTGTTTCTCGTTTTGTAGAGGAGGCAACTAGGTGCGCGGAGGTTAAACGCTTGACTCGGTGATCACTTGCTCCGCCTGGTGGTTACTGGGTGGAGCGGAGTGGACAGAATATTGGACCTGAGCTGATGGCTGGGTTGGCTTCTGGAGTACCCAGTATTCACACACACATACACTCACACTCACACACACACTCTCTCTCTCTCTCACACACACACTTTTAAAGCCTTGAAGCGACCATCTCTCTTTCGACCCAGAATAGTGGTTCTCAACCAGTGCTGACTGATGCTCCTGGGGATCATTTGACAACATCTGGAGACATTTGTGATCGTCGCAGCTGGAAGGGGGCGTGGCATGTGTGCATTACTGGCGTCCGGTGGTTGGACGCCACGGTGCAGGGGTCAGCTCCCAGCAAGGATGAACCACGCGGCCCACAGGGCCAGCGATGCCGGGGCTGAGAAGCCCGGGCCTGGGAGGCCACGATAATTTTCTGAGAAAAAGCCCCATAGGAAAGAACCGTTTCTGCCGTTTTGAGACGTTACCATCTGCCGCTGGAGCCACAGCTTCCCAAAGTGCGAAGTCAGGTGACGGCAGATCGACCCTCGAACTCGCTCCGCCCAGCCCCAGCCTGAGCCCGCCCCAGATGCATGTTCCCGCACGAGCAAGTGCCAACGGCGGGGCCCATCTGAGGACGCCCCAGGACTGTCTTGGAAAGGAAAGCAGAGGGAGAAGAAGGAGCATCTTGCTCTCGAGATGCCCCGGGTCAAATCACGCATCATCCCAGGAGAAGAGCAGAGTGCTTTCCACTCTCACGTGCTAAGCCTGGGCTCGATGGATCGAAAACGTCTGCGACTCAGAGACACCTCTCGCTCCACACGCCGTCGCCAGCAGGCCGGCCCGTGTGACCCGGGTGCTCTTAGCCAGACGTCGGCGGACGAGCAGGGCGCACCGCCTGGAGGCTGTGCATGCAGCTGCGGGTGACGCTGCCCGTGGAGGTGACAGACCCTCGCACGCCGAGGCTGCTGCACGGGGCGATCGGGTCACAATTCCACTGGAACCCGGAGCGACGGGTCTGTGGCGGCCTCCTCGGGGCCACGCCTCACTTTGCTGGGAGGAGCCCTGTGCCTTGGGGACAGATCGCTCAGAGCTTCGGGGTTTGCAGGATTGGACGAATCATCAACTCGTTACCCTGTTTATGAAACAAATAAGAAGCCCCGGGGAGGCAGGGACGATGGCTCCGTTCACGGCTTCGCGGTGCGGTTAAGGGACTGCAGACTTGGTTCAGTGGTTAACATGGCTTTTCACAGCTGCCACCTGTTGGGCGTTTATAATATGCCAGACACCGTGCTAAGCCCTTCACGTGGATGGTCTCCTCTCATTCTGTAATAACCTCGTAAGTTATGCACTTCATGCTTCCTCGCAGATACGCACACGGTGGCTCACGAAGATGAATCCGCTTAGCCAGAGTTCCAGAGCTAACCCACATGGGGGTCAGGACCTGAACTCAGGCCAGAGACGGCGTCCCTTCGGTCCCGAGACCGCCTCCCAGCCAGGGGTGGCCGTAGAGACTGGCGGAGAGCGTCCCCACACAGACAGCGTGCGGCAAGGAGCCCAGTGCAGAACTGGCTTTGGTTAACCCAGGACAGAGCTGTCCCTGGACCGGTGTGACGGCAGGGGACAGGCAAGGGGGCCGCGGTGACAGATTTCGCAGAGGGACTTTGCAGGATTATGCTACCAGCTGGGGGCGGGGGGGGGGGAATGATGAGTCAAAACACGTCAGAGTCTGTTTCAAACGCGGGTATAAAGTATCAGGATCCAGAACAGCAGCCGTCAGCTGTCAAGAGGTTAGGCGCGGTGTGCTCTGGGAATGCACTCAGTCTCCGCGCGGAGAGCCGTGCCGCGGAAGGCACCGTTCGCGCACGCGTTAATCGGAGGCCCGTGAGTCTGTTTAACGTATTTTTAAAAGACCATTTGCCACACTCGTGTCTGGGCGCACACACCAGGCGGCGGAAAAATCGATGCTGAATTTTGCAAGTAGACGCCCGTCTCCGGCCTCGCCTCCTCGTTGCCGGCAGGCACGCGACGGGCCGTCGCCGTTTTGCAGAGCGGCGGCGTTCAGCAGGCTTGAGGGAAGCTCCCGAGGGGCCGGTTTATTTTTAAAAGCGCGAGTTCCGCCTGCTGGCTGTTCCTCGGTTTCATTGTCGCAGGGACCCACACTGCGTTTGCTGGTTTGTCAGGTTTGCCTTGACGGAGATGAACGGGAAGGGCGGAAAGCGAGTTTCCCCACGCTCGCAGGCGGGGGCGAGGCCCTCTCATGGAAATGTCTGCAGGGCCAGGGGAGGAATGGTATCCGTCGGGCCGGGACGGAGGACGGCAGCCGCCGCGACCAGGCAGCCTGACCCCAAAGCCCGGCTGCATGTGCTGCGCCTGCGGAGACCCGGTCGGCCCAACATCCTCGGCACCTCGCAGGCCGCAGGCTCCCCACGATGCCGTCGGCGTTTGGTGCACGAAGCGACGTGCCGGCCTCTCCCCCTCCTCCCTTCCTCCCCTCCACCCCTCCGCGCGTCCCGCTCCGGGGAGGCGCGCTCCGGAAGCAGCAAAGGACCCCGCGCGAGAGAGGGGGTCCTCGCTGTGCGGACCCGGCTGTGTCTCCGTGTCCCCATCGATACAATGAGAGGATGGGACGAGGGACCCCAACAGCTCCTCGGGGTTCCCGGAACGATTCCGCCCCTGCGGGGCAATTCTAAGGCACGTCAAACACAAGATGGATTCGTTGGCGACATCGTGTAGCAAACTTTTAAAGACAGGTGCGTGTATGGCGGCCTGAGGTGTTTCGGGGTGATGTGAGAGGAACGGTTCAAGCCTGCAGTCACCCCTCTCTCTCAGTGTGTGTGAGAGAAGGTGTGACCAGCACACCACACCTGTGATTACGTTGCGTTACTGCTCACGACCAAGGCAAATTTATTTGAGGCAAACGGCGAGTTAAGTGTTGCACAGTAGAGAATTCGTCTGGTCCTTGTCCCTGGCTACTGGGAGGTTACCTCCTAATGCTTGGAATTACCAAGCGATGCGAGGGCTTTTGCTATTGCTGGCGCGTCCTAAGAGGGGACCCGTGGTAGACCCCCACATGGTTTCAGAATGGCGACCCGCCACGCGGGAATGAGCCACCGCGGGATTCGAGGGATGTCACCTGACGTCTGGCTGGGTTTGGTGACTGAATGCAAT
Organism: Rousettus aegyptiacus; assembly: GCF_014176215.1. Taxonomy (NCBI): domain Eukaryota; kingdom Metazoa; phylum Chordata; class Mammalia; order Chiroptera; family Pteropodidae; genus Rousettus; species Rousettus aegyptiacus. The sequence continues at coordinate 158,056,410 of NW_023416307.1, forward strand.
CATGAGGCCCGTGATTCAGTCAGTCCAGCCCGGAACCCCGCTAAAAGCCCTAGACGCCGACTCAGTGAGCTTCCTGGCTGGCGAGACACACTCGGGAGCTGGGAGGGCGGCGTGCTGGCCGCGGCACAGCCACCATGACCCGCGTCGGACTCACCCGCAGGGCTTAGCTTGTGAACCACGGATCGCCGGGCCCCAGACTTCTGCACCAGAAGGCCCGAGGAGGCCTGAGAAGCCACGCTCCCCCCGAGGTCCCAGGTGATGATGATGCTGCTGGCCTGGGGGCCCCGCTCCAGGGGCGACCGGACGAGGGCCACGCTTCGTCGGCTCTCGGGTCTCATTCCAACAGTTAGCGCTGGTTCCGTCTGAGCGAATCCAGATATTAGAGGTTTCAGGACTTTATTTGCTTTTGTTTGTCAGCTAGAGTTGAAGGTCAGTGTTATTTTATACTGTCTTCAGGTGCTCGCAGAGCGGTTAGACGTTTATGTAATTCACGAAGTGACCTCCCTATTAGTCTAGTCCCCACCTGGTGCCACGCTCCGTTATTACAATAGTGTCGACCCCATTCGCGGGCTGTGCCTCACGCCCCTGTGGCTGTGTCGGAACTGCCGGTTCGTACTTCTTAAGCCCTTCCCTGTTTTCTCCGGGCCCGCAGACCCTCCCCCGCCTGGCGACCATGCTCGTCGGGAGTTTGCGTTGACGCCCACTCAACACTGACAACGTCTTCCGCACAGCGAGGCCTCAGAATTGATCTGAATGAGGTTCAGGTCTTCAAAGAGAACATGATCATTTAGCGGCTCTCTCAGTCCTGGAGCTAATTACTTCAAAGCCCAGTCTCCACAGGGACCGGTTTACTCTTTGCTTTGGTACCTGCCGGATACGCCATGGTTTCTCCTTTTCTGTTTTCCTACCCCACACGCCTCCTGCCGCGTTCTTTGTCCAAACAAACCTGGATAAGGCCTAGATCAGACCTCGTCTCTTTATCACACCTGCCATAAATCAGTCTCTCCTTCTTCTAAGACCCCCGGAGCTTTTATTGTTCCAACAATTAATGCGGAGTGACCCAGAGACCTGTTTCAGCTCTGAATTACGAGAGTTACTGTGCGCAGTCATCTAAGAGTGCGTAGAGACAGGTCTGACCCCCTCGGCTTCCTGCGAGGCCACCAGCACTTGATGCTTGACATGCAGTGATTTGAATTTGACCGAGACACAAATCCTAACAAACCGAGCGTGTGTGAGCTCAAATCCAGGGAAGATAATCAACATGAATCGGCACCTACCGTGTGCCGGAAGTCTGTACCATGCCGGCGGCCGCCTGTGATAACTGGGGTGTGATACCGTTTTTACCCCCTGTTCTACCAATGAGGAAACGAGACTTTAAGGAAGCGAAGTGACAGCCAAGGTCACAGTCCAAGGTCACGGTCCCACCGTCCCAGACCCCCGGCTCTGCCGCCCGCACGGTATGGAGCTAGCGTTCCTTCCCTCTGCCCCGAACTCACTTGGAACCACAGAAACCACATGAAAAATGGAGCCTGGCCACCTCCCAGCTACGGATCCCAGAGCTCTCCTTCCGTAACGATTCGCCATCGAGGGCTGCAGGAGCCACGGCAGCAGTAATGGACTCCCGTATCGATCTCCTTTGAAATCATAGAGGAAAACAAATTACCCTGAGCTTTTCCGTTGGCATCGAGCTCTAGGTCCAGACAGATTCTAGAAAAATTTAGTTTTTAAGGTTTAATGTAAAAGTCCTTTGCAAACTATGGATGCGGGAAAATGAATCATCATATACGAGGAGATAGGGAGATAATGATGATAAATGCGTTTTTGAAAGTTTCGGAATCCGAGCATAAACCCTCTCTAATTGTTCATCGGAGTTCATTAGAAGCTCTAAATACCCATTATAGCCCCAGACTGTGACTCCTAGCTTCTCTTTGGTGGAAAGATTTGGTCTGATAATACGGAAATAATATTTACTGATTGGGTAATAGCCATTCTATGTTCTTGTACTGTGTACACATTAATGATTGTATGCTGAACAATCCGTGTCGCTACGCAAGTAATGCATGAATCCGATTTTGTTTTAGAGAGTCAAAGAATGCAGATGGTCAGGCTGGGGGGGGTGGCGGGCGGGGCACAGGACACCATGCCACCCAGGGGAGCGCCAGGGACGGTCGGGGCAGAGGGAGGGGGGAGAACGTGGAGTGTTTACTGTGCTTTTTGTGAGAAGGAACGGGCAGACGAAGGAAGCGCAGGATTGGCTGGTTACTTCAGTGGACTCTGGGCTATGGGGTCCTCCCTTGCTGTCTGGGACCTGGCCCCCGAGTGACGTGACGTAGGGCGCGTAGGGCACGGAGAACGTTGGGGTGCTGTGCGGCCCCCTGATAAAGGAGGCGGCTGGGAGGGGGGACTGCGGATTGGTCGTTCAGCATATGAAAAGCGTATCCTAGGGGAGTCGTTTGTTATCTTCTGGAACTACCTGACCCTGGCAGGGGCAGCCGGTCCCTGGGATCGCAGGCCCCAAGATGCTAAAGCATCCTAAAATACAGAAAACAAAAAGACATCGTGAACGCCACCCTCTCTCCATTTGCTGAGCATCTCGCTGAGGCCAGTTTGCCGCTGTTCTTCTCCTTGCTACCGCGCAGAGCGTGGCCGGCCAGGGAGGCCTCGGACGCGATCGGAGTCTCGCGAACCGCCGAGCGAGACCCGTGGGTGGGACGGCAAGGCCGTCTGCAGGACGCGGGGCTGCCCTCCCGCAGGGCCCGGCAGGACGCGGGGCGGGGCGTGCCCTCCCGCAGGGCCCGGCAGGCTGCGGGCAGGTGCGCCTTTATCCTCCCAGTCGGCACTGGGCTCGGGGCCTAGATCCAGGCCGGCTCTAGCACGGCCGCGAAGAAGCATCGCTCACATTCGTTTTCCGTGACTCCACCACGATGCTGCTCGCCGGGGCTCTTCCCCATCCTACAGGGAACGCTCGGGGTGGACGAGCCGAAGTCACCTGCCCCAGGCCCCTCGGTTCCTAGGGTGAAAGGCCGGAGGTGGTTTCCACACGGGGCTCTCTGGCCCCGAAGTCCTTACTGCGTGCTGCTGACCCCACCCCCCTCACCACCACCACCACCGCCAAGGAGCCGGCGGCCCCGCCTGCAGCCAGCCCTGCCGGCAGCTGAAGTCGCACCTCCATCACCTGCCTGCCACAGAGTCCCTCTGAGACGGAGTTCCTCATGAAGTCTCTCTACGCCCCTGCCAAAGGCTGAGGTCGCCCTGAGCCCGCCTGTCCCTGGGATCCCACGGCCTGCCCGGAGAGTCCCCAGTGCAGCGGCCTCCTGAGTCCCCTGGGGGATTCCGGCCAAGCTCCCGCGCTCCGCCCCCCCCACTCCAGGTGCCCGCCGCCTACTCATTCCTTGGCCCATTTTTGGCCGAGGCCTCGGACTGCCCCGCGGTGCCGGCCAGGCTGGGTTTTTCCTCAGCGTCTGCAGTTCCTCAGTCCCCTGGTGTCCCGCGGGGCCCCGCCCTCGTGGCCGGTCTGGCTGTGGTCAGCCGAGTCTCTCCTCGTGATCTCCTGAATGCGTCTCTCCCAGGGGCTCACACCCTCAGAGGCCAGAGGACGCCCTTGCTCTCAGTTTTCATTTTGAAACATCTCTCACCTGCCCCCTACACCCCGCCGGGGGTTGGGGGGGGTCCTTTTGTCTTCATCCATCTGGGGGAGATCGCAGTCAGGACAGCGATGGTCACCATTTACTGATCACCCACCGGGAGCCGGGGAGGCCTTTTACGTGCACTGTCCCCTTGGCCTTCACAGGTTCCCGGTGGGCGTGGTGACCTCTTTCTGCGGGAAGTCCCCGTGCCTCCGAGAGGCGGCCCAGACCAGCGTGGGGAAGACAGGTTGCCACTCCCCGTGGCCAGCCCTAAACACCTGCTCCCCGCGGGGCGCCGAGCCCTCACCGGGTGCACTGACTTCCTGTCACGCTGGACTGGTCCGTCTGAACTGTCCTCAGGCCGGAGGATGGGGACAGGGCTTGCGAAGGCTCGCCTGCTGGGTCTCTGCTCCCAGGGGTGCCACCGCGGCACCCCCGGCACGTCATCGCCTGCGCTCCTACCTGGCCATCCCGCCGCGGAGCCGCAGCTGGGACACGCGGTGTCCGGGGACGCTGTGTGAGCACCGCGCGGGGGGCCTTGCCGCGCAGGCGCATCACGGGGCAGGCGCGGCACTGGCGGGGTCCGCGCGCGGGCCCTGGGGGCGCTGCGTGACGGCGCCAGGGCGGCAGGGCGGGCGCCCTGGGGCAGGTGCAGCCGCCGCTCGCTGGGCTCCATGCTCTTCTTACAAACGCGACAGACACCAACCACACGTCCTTAGGACGACGGGAATCGGGGCGCTAGCGGCGGGCGTTCGGGGCCGCGCCCCCCGTGTCAGGCACTGTGTGAAGCTTGCTGTGCGTCATCTCATTAAACAGCCACGACAACCCTTCGGGGAGGTTTCGATCATGCCTACTTTATGGATGAAGAAACGGAAGCCCAGAGATTTAAGCAGCTCATCAAATGTCACGCAGCCAGGAAGTGGAGATGTGGGGACTGGAATTCTAGGCAGTGTTACCCCAGAAGCCGAGGTCTTTTCTGGGTGAATGATTGTAGTAGTTATTTCCACGGAGAGTGGCAAGGTTGGCTTTCGATTATCAGGCCCCCAAATATATTTCAGAAATTATGGCAGGAGGATCTCCAAAATATTAATAATTTGGCAAGGAAAAGCGTAAGGCCCTGAGAAATGAGGCAGAAGGGGACCGAAGTCGCAGGAGAGGAAATTCAGTTCTAAGCAATGACAAAAGCAAACCCGGGAGGAGGCCTTCCAAAAGCTTATGGAGACAAGGAGGGAATAATTGAAATTAAGAAGATTATCAACCCTGTGGGCACTGGTGACCCTGAGCCACTCAGCGGGGACACGTGAGGGCTGACATTTCCATGGTCCATGAAATCAAAAAACTATTCATGAATGCAGCCAGTCCTGTGCCTTGGGAGGAGGTGGTGCAGTTCAGAGCCAGTTCACCCCGAGATACGGTATAATGAGAGCACTTCAGAATCAAATTTATGATTCAAAAGAAACTCTCAAAATAAAACACTGAGTCAGGTATGGAAATGGGAGAGGCAGTTAACTTCATCAGTGAACTTTGGGGTGCCGTTCACCCCCGAGTTGTTTCGAAGCCCGAGCCGTCAGGCCGAGGAATCTGGAGTCGAGCTCGTCGCTCACTCTCTGTACCTAGCAAACGCTCAACGTCACACCTGTTACCTTCGTATTTCCCACATTCGAGATGTGACCAAGAGGCGTGTCGCTGTGGGACTTTTGTCGTGGGGTCTGAGGCAAAGCAGACAAGATGCGGCCGAATTTAAGATGCGTGGAAATTAAAGAAAACAATACATAAAAAAATGCAACTTAGGTCTGTGGAACGAGGCACCTCTCACGCGGCAGACAGGTCATCATCTCCTGAAAACGGGAGCCTCTCCCGTGTTCTCCAGCAAGCCCTGTCACTCAGGCTATGTCTCAGTGGCTTGGGGGTCACAGGCTGTTCCCCGTAAGACGTCCCGATAGCAATACCTAGTCTCAGCACATCCTGCTCTGCATGTATCTGATCCCTTCAATTGTTTACTGTCTTTTCATTGCAGATCTATTCAGTGGAGAAAGATGAGAAAAACACTAGTAAATCTACATATTAATTGTGAATTAGACCTCAAAGTTATTCTCTTTTATTTTACCATTCTTCATGGATATTGATGACCACACATTCGCTCATACCGAAAACCAGAGTTCTCCTGAATTTCTCATCCTACGCATCTAAGCAAATAACAAGTCTTGTAGTTGAGGCTTCTAAAACAGGGGTTCCCAACCCCCAGGCTGCGGGCCACACAGCATAAGGAGAGTGGTGGGCGAGCGAGCGAAGCTCCATCTGTATCTGCAGCTGCTCCCCAGCGCCAGCATCACCGCCTCAGCTCCACCTCAGATTATCAGGCATTAGATGCTAACAGGAGCACTGGTCCTGGATGCCAAAAAGGCTGAGGACCAGTGTACCTAAAATATAGTCCGAGTGCATGCATTTCTCTCCATCGGCACAGATGCTACCCCTGTCTTCCAGACGGCTCCATGGCCTCTGTTACTCTTCTTAAACTCACCCTTTCCTTCTCTTAGTGTATTCCCCCAAGAGCAGCCAAAATAAACTTAAAAAAAAAAAACTCCTTATCTTATGCAGTGTAACCCACATAAGACTATCAGATTTCTCAGCAGAAACCGTGCAGGCCAAGAGAGAGTAGGATGATACAGTCAAAGCATTGCAAGAAAAAGAAAACCCTGCCAACTCAGAGTAGTCTCCCCAGCAAAGCTTCCCTTCAGAAGCGATGGAGAGAGAAACACGAAGAAGCCGAGGGCGCTCGTCACCACTGGACCCGCTCTACAGGACATGCGGAAGGGGGCTCTTCGCGCTGAGATGACAGGACACCGATGAGTAACAGGAAACACACGAAGGCGTAAAACGCTCTGGCGAAGGTCAGCGGAGAGTCACATTCAGGAGACGCCAGTACTGTATCGGTGGTGTATAAATCACTCAGGCATAGTATAAAGATTAAAGGGCAAAAATATTTAAAATAACTATAGCTATCATAGGTCGTTAATGGACACACACTGTAAAAATATGTATATAGTGACATCAAAAACATAAAATCTGTGGGGAAGTAGAGGTCGGCAGTTTGTAGATGCAACTGAAGTTGTCGGCGTAAAATAGAATAACTACAAGATGTTTCGCGTAAGCCTGCTGGCGACGGCAAAGCAAAAGCGAATGGGAGATGCACAAAACGTGGGAAGAAAGGAATTCACACATGTTACAGAAAATGCTCACGTCCCGAAGAAAGATGGCGAGAGAGGAGCAACGGGAGGGCAACGGTAAGTCTTTACCTCCCGATGATCGCGGTAGGTGTACACGGACTAAACCGTGCGCTCGGAAGGCGCGGCGCGGGCGGATGGATAGGAAAGCAAGAGTTGGCTCTCCGCCGGCCTCAGGACACACGCGCCACCTTCACGGACGCACGCAGGCCGAGAGTGAAGAGGCGGACAAAAGTATTTTCAGCAAATGGAAGCGAAAAGAGAGCCGGGGTAGCTACACTAAGAGAGAGGAAACGTTAAGCGAAAGACTGTAAAAAGAGAGAAGGGAGGCCATTATAGAGCGACAAAGGGATAAAGGCATCAGGAAGATAGAGCAGTCATACATACACATGGACCCGCCACTGGAGCGCCTAAATATATATACACAAATGTTAATGGATCTGAAGGAGAAAACAGAGAGCAATGCGAAAATAGTAGCGACTTCAGCACCCTGCTCCTAACAACAGACAGAGCATCCAGACGGAAAATCAATAATGAAGTATTGGACTTGAAGGGCACTTTAGATCAACAAGACCTAACAGACACAGACAGAACATTCCGTCCCCAAGCAGCAGAACGCACATTCTTCTCAAGCTCATACTTACATTCTGCGTAATGAACAACGCAGTAGAACACAGAACGGGTCTCAACAAATTTCGGAAGATGGAAATCATGTCAAGTATCTTTTCTGATCACAGTGCTATAAAAGTAGAACTTCTTAAAGGGAGAAAAGGTGGACATTTTACAACGTGTGGCACTCGAATGACACACTCCTGCTCCATCAACAGGGCATAGAAGAAATCAAAAGGGGAAATAAAAACGTATCCTGAGACAAATCAAAATGGCCGCACAGCGTCCCAGACTTAGGGGCTGCAGCAAAAGCCATTCTAAGAGGGACATTTGTAATGACAGTTGCCTACATTAGAAAAAACAGGTCTCGAATAAACAACCCAACTTTACATCTCAAAGGAATAGAAAAAGAAGAACTAACTCAGACCGAAGTTGGCAGAAGGAAGGAAATAAAAAAGATAAGAGAATAAAAAAATGAAATAGAGACTAGAAAAACAATAAAAAAAGTTCAACAAATGTAAGAGCTGTTTTTTGAAAAGATAAACAAAATTGAAAAACTTGACTAAGAAAAAAGAAAAGATTCAAATGAATAAAATCATAAACGAAGGAGAAAATATAATTGATATCACAGAAATATAAAAATGCTAAGACTACTGTGAATAAATATATGCCAACGAATTAGATAATCTAGAAGAAATGGATACATTCCTAGAAACATGCAAGTTTCCGAGACTAAATCATGAAGAAATAGAAAATCTGAGCATCATTAAAATGAAGGAGGTTGAAGAAGTAATCAAAACCCACCCAGCAAAGCAGCCCACGAAAAGTCGGCTTCACTGGTGCTTTCTGACAAGAATTTAAAACAGAATTAATGTCGGTGTCTCTCGATTCCTCCTGTACTCAGCCATTATTTCCAGAGCCCCCGACCACTGTCACACAACCCTGCCCTCCTTGCCCCTGCTGCCCAGACGCACGGTCTCAGTCCCCGGGCCTTGCCACTGTCCCCTGCCCCGCAGGGCCGTGCTGCCCCTAGCCAGAGCGCTCTCGGTGGCTTCTCCTCCCCCGGGACTCGGCCCAGCCCTGTGCGTGCGGCCGACCCCCTGGCTGCGTTCGCGCACACATCGCTCCGCGTCTCGAGTGTGACTCCGTCCTGGACAGAAAGTCTGCCTGGCCGAGCACCGTCTGCCTGGCGGGTGCCACGGTGCGGGCCCAGTGCGGGGAAGAGGAGGGAAGGGAGGGTGGGGTGTGAGGCCGCGAGGCGTAGCACAGCCCCCCGACGCTCCGGCCACGCGTGCCCCCGGGTCTGCGTGCGGGAAACGGGCTCGGGGACCTCTCGGGTGGCATTTCCCGGCGTTATTACATTCTGAGAGCAACTGCAAGGAAAGTGAATCGCCTTCAGCTGGACCATTCCCAGACAGCTCCTCAGCCAAATTGACCGATTTCTAAGTTTGGCGACATTGTGGCAAAGGTGAAAAGGGAGCAGCGCACCTGTGCCTGCCTGTGCTCCGAAGGGCCCGGGGGACTGAGACAGGTGTGCGTGCGTGCACGTGTGTGTGCCTGTGCGTGCGCGTGCGAGTGTGTGTGCGTGTGCGCGTGTGTGTGCGCGTGCATGTGGGCACGCGTGTGTATACATGTGCATGCGCGTGCGTGCATGTGTGTGTGCCTGTGCGTGCGCGTGCGAGTGTGTGCATGTGTGCGTGTGCGCGCGCATGCATGTGGGCACGCGTGTGTATACATGTGCATGCGCGTGCGTGCGTGCATGTGTGTGTGCCTGTGCGTGCGCGTGCGAGTGTGTGTGCGTGTGTGCGTGTGTGTGCGCGTGCATGCGGGCACGCGTGTGTATACATGTGCATGCGCGTGAGTGTGTGCATGTGCGTGTGCATGTGTGTGCATGCGCGTGTGCGTGACGGTGACTATCAGGGTATTTAGAGCTAAGCAGCGGAGTCGGCGGCCTCCGCGTCAGAGGGGTTCGCCAGGTGGCTCTGCCCGCTCCCTTTCCTGTCCCTCAGCCTGGGATGCGAGCGCCGCCCCGGGGGCCGTCACCACGGTGGTTCCCGCGTGCTCAGGAGAGTGTGCCCATCCTGCCCCGCACATTTCTTGCCTGTGTAGAATTAGCGTCGGCACAGACAGTTGGGAGAGCCGGCGGTAGCCGCTTGAGGGGGGCAGCGGAGACGAAGTCCGGGAGTCTGGGAAGGTCCTTTGTAGCGCATTAGGTTTTCAGTCCCATAGGATGTTTCAGAAGGGTACAGAATGTGCGGAAAGGCGTCTAAATGTGAGCAAGACCAGTGGGGGGCACCCGGACTGGAATGCGAACTCTGTCGGGGGAGGGGCGCCCCTCAGACAAGGCAGCTGTGGGTACGCGTCGAGCTGACTTTAATTTGATGGCTTTGAGAAAGTCTCTGTTGAAATCCATGCTTGGAACTTTCTTCCTCAGAACTTGAATGCAATTGCTTAAGAGGGCTATGTTATTTATCTCTCACACTTCAGTTGGTCTTCAGGGGAAAAAAAAGAATGAAAATCCCCATAATGAACAGATGAACTGGCGAGCAATCTGCTTACATTGACTCCGTAACTCAGTGGGGCCAACGAATCTCTTATTTTTTTTTTTTTAACTTTTAAAAATTCAGTTTACCGGAGTAACATCCATTAATACAATTATATAATTTTCAAGCGTACGTTCTCATGTGACATCTGTATATTCTACTGTGTGTTTACCACCCAGAGTCCAGTCTCCTCCAGCCCCCATCTATTTGACCCCCTTTACCCTGTGCCTCCCCTCTCCTCCCCCACCCCCTCCCCTCTGGTAACCACTAGTCCATTGTCCATGTCCATGAATCTCTGTTTGTCCTGTTCATTTGCTGCTTTTAGGTTTATATCCCACATATGAGTGATATCGTGTGAGTTTCGACGTTTTCTGTCCGGCGTATTTTGCTTAGCAGGATTCAAACTAATCTTTGAGGAGCCAGGTTCCGTAAGTACATTGTCAGGCCAACTGGAAATTACCTAGGCGTTGATTGGCGCGGTCTCGGTTCTGCGCCGACGCTTGCCAGGGAGGAAGGAGACAGGCGTCCAGCTGCTCGTTTTTCAAAACGTGCTGCCGGTGCTGGACCTTGTAATGTAAACGATGTCTTCCAGGCGAAGAAGGATCCAGAGGTTTCCTTCGCCACCAAAACAAATCGAGACGTGCAGCCAGACCGCGCTTCGCCCAGAGGACACAGCACGACCCTCACGACCCGAATCAATCGCTCGGCATTTAGCTTCCAGAACACTTAGTTTTAGTTCTAACTGAACGTGAACCGGCTTCGGAGAAAGGCGGGGAGTGTTGGCACGGATACTGAAGAATCTCAGGAGTGCGTGGTTCGGGTGCAGCCGGAAGGAGCCGGGCCAGACGGTGTGGACCGGGCCAGTCACGGGCTGTGCACCGCTGCCTCCCCGGCCTCCTGGCGTGGACCTCTGTCCCCTCTCCTCGCAGCGACTTGCCCACCAGGAGCTCTGGGCTCACGGGTCCGCCTCTCAGCATCTTCTATCAGAAAGAGACGCTGTCTTCAGCGGGTGCTCGAATTTCATCTCGCTGGCCAGGCTTGGGTCACCTGCCCCTCTCTGAACCTATGACCACAGCCGGAGCGGATAGAGGCTGTCGCCACCCAGCGGACCCGGGACGGATGCCACACGGGGACCGGAAGTGCAGGAGGTGGGACTTCCCCGAGGGGGGTAACGGGGACCTTTCCCCTTTCCAGAAGTAGGAACCGGGCGCGAGGAAAGAGCGGCTCGTCGCGGTAGAGCGCCCCAGCGGCCCCCTCCGGGGCCCGTGGCCTCCGCCGTCCCTGCAGTGGGAAGGCGGGGGACACCGCGCCCCCCCCCCCCGGGCCTCGCCATTCGCCGCGGCGATGAGACGAGCAGAGGCGACACCCAGGGGCTGCGGCGATGAGACAAGCAGAGGCGACCCCCGGGGGCCGCGCGGAGGCCCCGCCCACCGGGAGGCCTCTGGCCCCGGGGCGCAGCGCCGTCCGCGGGCAGGGGCGGGCGCACGGGGGCTGCCCCGGGGGCGCCCGCGACCGAGGCCGCCCGCACCTCCGCGGGCCTCGCCCGGCGGCCACCGCCGCGACGGGTCCTGGATAAACCCGTGCGCTCGAAGAGGCGCCTGCGCCCAGCGTCGTCCGCTCGAGGGCGGGGCCGCCGCCAAGGTGGGCGTCGCCGGCTGCGCGCGCTGTCCCGGGGGGCGGCGCTCCGCGCTGCACCTGCCACTCGCACCTGCCGGGGCTCTGCGTCGCGCGCACCTGCAGCCAGGGGACGCCGCCGCCCCCCACCCCCGCCCTGCACCGCCGGTCGATGGACGTGGATTTTCACTCCGTGTTACCGGTCACCTGCCAGTGGTTCCCGCTCAGAAATGACAGCGACGGCCTCGCGTGGCGCGTGGGGAGCCGCGGAGCCCACGGCGCGGGGCGGGGTCCCGTGGTCACGACGTGGGGTCCCGTGGTCACGGAGCGGAGTCCTGTGGTCATGGCGCGGGGCGGGGTCCCGTGGTCGCGGGGCGGGGTCCCAACGGCACGGAGCCTGGGCCCGGCCCCCACTCAGAGGGGGCCCCAGGGCCCCGTGTCCTCCCCGGCCGCCGTGTCTCCCCCGCCCGGCAGCGCACCCTACGGCTCTCCCCTCTCCCCAGGTCACCGTCCCTCCCCCTCCGACCCCTGCCACAGCCTGAGGGACGCCCTCGTCCCTCTTAGTCCGCCGGGGACTGGTCAGGGGTCGCCAGCACCGACAGGATGTGCCCGTGGGAGGAGGCTCGCGCCGTGGAGGCCCGGAATCCGTCACCTGCAGCCCGGAGGCCGGGAAGGCCCGCGGGGCACCTCTAGGCGGTCACAGGCCTGGCAACCCCAGCGGCGTGTGAATCTGAGCGAAGCCGGCGCGCGCCCTCGGCCCCGCCCCACCGGTGGCAGGAAGCGTGAGGGACCAAAGTCCTCCTTCCTCTGCTCTTCCATTCTGTTCAGGCCCTGGATGGAGGCCACGATGTCTGCCCACGCCAGGGCCGGCCGCCTACCTTTTGGGGTCACTGATTCAAACGCTGATCTCCTCCAGAAGCACCCTTAGAAAAAACATACCCCAAATATCGTTTACCCTGAGTGCCGCGTGGCCTTCTCAGGCTGAGATGTAAAAGTTAACCGTGGCTACCTGTCCTTTCTCTGGCGGAATTGGACGGGAAAACCCGCCCTGGGAGCAGTCGTGGGCCCCACCCTTCCCTTGACGGATGGAGCCTGCCGTCTCCTGGGCTGTCACTCGGGCCGCAGCCTGCCACAGTACTGGGCGTCCTCGTTTGGGGGCCAAGAACACCTGAGTCGCTGTGCAGATCACACCGCAGCCACGTCTTGCTGGTGGCACCTGCCTTGGCCCTGCTCAGAGCAAGGCAGCTCTTGGCCCGTGACTGTTGTCCCCAATCAGAACAGAAGACACAGAGGGCGGGAAGGAGCCTGGGAAGCCACCTGGACTCTCGTCCGCCGTCGGGCTGCGGGCTCGACTCTCTCTCTCTCATGTCCCCCGGGGCAGAGTTCGTCCCATTCGGCCTGAGCACTGCCTCGTGAAGGAAGAGGTCCATCTTCTGTCAGTCTGATGACTGTGGACGGCGTGGACCCCTCTGCGTGTCACACCCAAACCAGCCCCCTGCAGCTTTCCTTCTCCTGCAAAGGGCGCTCAGTGTGGATCGCAGAGCAAGTGCTTGAACAGCCTTCGAGCTACGGAGCAATTCTCCCACTGAAATCCTAGTTCTCAGGTCAACTATGCAGCAAAATGATTGGCCTCACCGATCCCGAGTTCTAACGTGAGCAGAGCTTAGGCATGGGAAGATCAGCGAAGAAAATCACAGCTAGGAACGTCTCTAAATAACGACCCACGTGGAACCGTGTGGCTTTGGGATGGGTGTTGAGCCTGACTGGACCCCACTAGAAATATTTCCCGCTGCTTTGATTTGCAGAAGCGCCCTTTTGTCTTTTGCAGCGAACGGGTACGTCAAACTGCCCCCCCCCCCCCCCGCCTCCACGGGAGCTAGGGGGTGGTGCCGGTATGGGTGCGTCTGTCCTTGGCAGCAGACAAGGAGAAGGTGCAGCGCAGCCGTTGATCCGAACACCCCGGGGCCCCTTGGAGGGGAGGCGAGGGGCGGGCGGAGACTCGCCGCAGAGCTTCCTGGGTGTGCAGGCGAGAGGGAGAACTCTGAGCAGGAGCGGTCAGAACTGGGGCTGAGCCACGGAACCCCTCTCCGCGTCCCACTGGGGACCCCTGATCAGTGGCGGCCACGTAGTCGCCAGTGACCCCAGGTCACCTCTGATGCTCTGCGCCCGGGAGGCAGGCGTCTGGAGCCGGAAGGCAGAGTTGGCCCAAAGCTCTTGGTAGCGATGACACCGTCATTAACAATCCTCAGCAGTCACGCTGGGCCCATCTGCGCCTTGCAAGGCCCGCAGCTGGCGCAGGGAGGAGGACGTGGCTTCGTCCTAGAGGAACTCAGCTTTTTCCCTTTGCCGTGGTTTCTCTCTTTTCATTGTTTTGTTTCTACTGTTGATTTTTTTTTTTCCGGCCAGGTCAGCCTCAGGCCAAATCGGAAAGTAAGGGATTGGTGATAATTTGCTCGCGTGTGGGGCGTCACGGGTGTTAAAGCATTTCCGCACCTGTGACTAGATCGCACTGGGAACTCACGCCCCTGCCGTCCTCGAAACCCGGCCGGAGCCCGGAGAGGCCGGGCATGCTGTGCGGTGGCGGCCGGGAGGCTCGGCGGGGTGACGTGCGGGACGTGGACCCAGGCGCTCGCTCGCTCTTCCCGGCGCTCTCTCCGCGTGGCTCCCTACTTTCTTTTTGGGGGGTTTCTGAGCTCTCTCCGCCGCTTGCCCCCCGCTGTGTAGCACCCTGTTGCTGAGGCTGGTCTAGACCACCTGGGCTAGACCACCTGGGCAGCCAGTCTCTAGAACTTTCCCTAAGTTTTCGCCCATCACCACTCCAGGCCAATGTGTCATAGCTTTAAGGCCTGTTCTCTGCTAGCGAATGATTTCCAGATAGCTGGGGAGCTGAACAAATGTTTTCAGAAAAAAAGGGGGGAGGGGCTACACACCGAAACGCCTAGGGGACCAGGCAGGCGGCGCTAGAAAGTGGAATGGTGTTGGGGTCCACACTAGGGACCGGCGGGGACAGTGACACAGGGCGGGCTCGTCCCCCGTGTGCGGGGAGCAGCAGCTGCCGGTGGCGTGAGGGGCGTGGCCAACGCTGCCAGAGCTTCTGGAGCCTTCTCCACGAAAGCCTGAAAGGCCGGACTTCCGTGTGTGATTTTCCTGTATATGTTTTTAAAAGTTATTTATTTACTTAAATTAGTTTCAAGCATACAGTACATTGGTTAGACATCTACCTAGTTTGTAAAGCGACCCTCCCCCCCCCCCCAATGCTTCCTCCCCGCCCCCCACCGGACCCTCCCCATCGCCAACGTGTTGATGCTGACCGCGATGCTGACCGCATGCCCTCTGCCGGGCTCCCCCTCCCCGCGACCACCCATCAGCTACTAATTCGCACTGCCTTAACCCTCCACCCCATTCCCCCAGCCCCCGAACCCTCCTCCCCTCTGTCGTCACCAAATTGTCCTAACTATACTTGTGAGATTTTTGCTATTTTAGAACCTCGGGCTCTAAATCTCCCAGACCAGCCCCCCGTGCGGCGCGGGGTGTGCCCTAGCCCGGTCTGCGACCTCTGATCTGGGCAGGCGGAGAGGCGGGCCCGTCTCCGTGGCTTCCGTGGGACTTCAGCAGAACAGCGGCCAGGCGGGGCGCCGCTGTTTGAGAGGGATGAGACCCACTGGGGGCCGAGGACCGTGGTGGCCGGGGGCCGGGACGCACAGGGAAGGCGAAGAAGCTGGAGACGCTTCCTCCGGACGGCGGGTGTTTCCCGGGCTGTCGCATGGAAGGATCAGCCCGGGCAGTCCGGGGAGCTGCTCCCGGGGCACGCCACTGCGTCTCAGTCACCACAGCTGTCCCCTCCTCCCCCCGGCCGTCCCCGGCCCTCTCCTCCTCCGATACACACTCGGGATGTAAGGATTTAAGGGATGAAGTTCAGCATCCTGGGCAGGGAGAGGCAAACGTTATTTATAAAGCGCCAGGTAGTACATTTTTTAGGCCTTTGACCCACACGGGTCTCTGTTGCACACTCTTCTTTGTGGTTTTGTTTTTAATACTGTTTACTAATGCAAAAACCACCCTTAACTCCTGGGCCTTATAGGAACAGATCGCTGGCCAGCTTCTGTAGCCTGCTGACCCTGCCGGAGACGGAACAGTCAAATTAGCTGGATGTTCTTTCTTTTAATTCTCCTGAAATAGCAAAACAAACTTCTACATACTCTGCTACCACAGACGTCGATAGGGGTTGTAAGAAGAGAATTCTTGGATCAAATAAATTTGGGAGACACTGGACTAAGCAAAGTTAAAAAGTCCATCCCCCCCCCCCCCCGCCAAACCTTTAATATGCTAATGTGAATTAAGAATTTCCCAGAAAGAACATTTCCAAAAGGGGCCGTGGAACCCTTCTCCTGAGGACCTCACCAGCCCCTGTCTACCTGGGAAGCGCTCCCCAAAGTGAGCTTGCCCTTGAAAAACAGCCAAACCAAACCCAACCCAAACCAACAACAGCAGTCGTGAAATTTGTCTTGGTTCCTATTTTGCCTTTTTAAAGCCACTCCAGCCACTAAGAGGAGATGGTCCCTTAGGACCTGGCATGTTCTAGAAGGCTGAGAGGAAAAGGGCCAGGGCTGCGTTGCGGGGGAAGTGTGGGGGGGGGGGTGGTGGGGGAGGAGGGGGGTGCGGATTGCCCCCTCCTCAGTGTGGTTTCTGCGAAGTGAACTCCTAAAGGCTTTAAATTACTCGTTACCAACCATTAATCTACGGAGCCCACACAGCCACCAATAATTACTTGACCATTCTGATTAAAAACAATTACCAGAAACTTTGTCTATTTGCTGCTAAATGCTAATTTCCCTGAAGAAAAATATCTGCTTTAATGTAAAGACTTGGCTCTAAGCTTTATGAGGCAAAGAAGAAAGTGGAAGCCTGGTTTGCATACGGAAGGAGCTGGGTTTGCATACAGAAGGAGCTGGGTTTGCTCCACCTGACACGGAGGACAGGCCAGGCGTGGCTCCCGCCCGGGGGCAAGCCATCTTGCGATGGGGGATGGCACCTGCACCGTCCCGCAGTGACCCGGGCACACTTTGGGTCCCGCTCACCTGCCTTTGAGCCCAGCCCTACCTTGAGACCCCGGCCTGGTCTCAGGCACCTTATTGAAACTTATTAGCTTCTCAATGTATTCATCTATAAAGTAAAACTCATAGGGCCTTTTCTAGTGTTTAGAGAGCGTGTACATAAAATATTTCTCCCACAGTCACAGAAGTCCTAGTGGCTGTGACGGGTGTAACAAGGAGAGATACGAGGAGTCCGGAGGTGGGTGGCCCCGCATCGTGTGGCTGGTCGAGTCGGCTTCGGATGCTCTGCTCTGCCTGCTTTGCATGCAACTTCCTGCCTCATGGCTACAAAACAGCTGCTCCCCCTCCAGGCATCGCAGCCGTGTTCCAAGCAGGAGGACGTGGAGCGCCTGACGGCAAACGATCTGTGATGCCTGAGGTCGTCTACTTTTTATCAGGAAATCCGTAGCTCTCTCTGAAACCTCACTCAGTTTATGCTGCGAAGCTCTCCTTGGCCAGAACTGGGTCACGAAGCAACTCTGGCTGCAAGGCGGTCGGGAGAGGGGAGAGTGTTTTAAAAAGGCACAAGGGACTCTGAACAAGACCGGGGATAACGAGAGGACACGGGGCGAGGGGCGAGAGGACGGGGTGACCAGACGGCAGGCGGAGCCCGCGGCAGGGCTGTCACCCACACGCGGCGGCCGTCCTCTGAAGTGTCTCGTACTTCCAGGCGCAAAGAAGCCGGCCAGGTTCTTCTGTCTTTGCCCCCAAAGGCGATGGCAATGACGGCTCTCCACTGCCGGGCATGTCCCCTGTGCTCCAGGTCCTCCCGTGAGTATTGGGCAGGTATGATCTCGTTTAATCCTCAGAACTGCCTGGTGTGGGACAGTTGTCACCTTCCTCCCCACAGAGAGGGTCAGGAACTCGCCCCAGGCCACACAGCTACGAAAAGGCAGAATTAAGATTCCTTCCCCGCTTGTTTGGACCCACAATCCAAACTCTTAAGCACTCTTCCATTTACCTCATTAAAGATAAGTCATATTTATGGTCCAATCGCTTTTCAACAAAGGGGAGAGGAAATAGAATTAGAGGAAATGATAGTCTCGCCAACAGAGGGTGTTGGGACAGCCTAGACTGGACGTGCCGGAGGGGTGTGGAGCTGCCCTCGCACCGCGCCACAAAAATTAGATCACAGCAGATGTAACCCGAGTGTGAGAACTAAACCCTGGACTGTCAGAGGGAAAACTTTGTGACTCCAGGTTAGGCAAAGACTACTTAAGATGCGACATTAAAAGCATGGTCCATAAAAGAAATTGCTAAGTTAAAAACCTCGTCAAAATGAAAGATTTTTTTTTGTGTTCCCAAGACACAACTTTAAAAATGACGTGATAAGCTACAGACAGGGAGAAAATATTTGCAAAGAATATATCAGCTAAAGGACTTGTATTCAAAATACATAAAGAACTCTTACAAGTCAATAAGACAAATGACCTAATTAAAATTGGATAAAAGGTTCGAATAAACATTTCATTAAAGAGGAGATGCACGTAACTAATAAGTATGAGAATAAGATGCTTCACACTGTTAGCTACAACGGAAAAGCAAATTATCACCCAGGGAGGCCCCGCCTCAAGCCCACTCCGCTGGCTTTAGTTAAACTGGATCCCGTTGCATCCCTGGAATGTAAGACGCTGTGGCCGCTCTGGGAAGCAGTTCGTCAGGTTCTTGCAGAGTCACTCCATGTGACACAGCCATATCCATGCCCGGGTGCGGATGGGGTCACGAAGCCTGTCTTTCTCCAAGGACTCGCATGCACAAGCGTCATCCACCGTGACCCAGGGGCAAAGCAGACCTCACGTCCCTCCACGGGAGGTTGGGCAAAGGTGCGCCATCCATCCAGGAAGGGGTGACATGGGGTCCCTGCTGCAGAGGGCGGACCTCAAAATTATCCAGCTGGCGAAGGAAACCGGAGGGGCCGGGCATCACCGCTGTGACCCTTTTTAGGAGAAATGTCCAGAAAAGGTAACTCGTGGGAAGAAAGCAACTTAGTCGTCCTCTAGGCCGGGAGTGGGGTTGACTACAAATGTCCCCGAGGGGCCTGTTCGGGGCGATAGAATGTTCTGCGCGGGCATCTCCGTGACTGACAAAAATCACTGACTCGCATACTTACAACTGGGGCGTTTCATGTTATATAAATTGTACGTTCATAAAGCTGTTAAAAAAAAAAAGTGGTCTTTAAAGAAGAGAAAGATTAAGTCCCCGACATCGCTCTCTGTTTTGTTTTACTGATAAATCTATAGCAAAATGAATAAACCTGAGCAGTTCCTGACAACGGCCAGGCCGGATTCCAGGGCCGACTTCCGAGCCGGAGTCTGCGTCCGTCTGCTGCAGGAACTTCTTCGACTAAGGCTGTATGTCGCGCAGGGGTCACTCGCACAAGAAACGTATTCCAGACAAATTATCGGCCTGAAACGGTCGCCACTGACTTCGCCCAACGTTGTTGTCGTCCACAAATCGCTTCGCAGCATGTGCTCCGGAGGCAGGGTGACCGCGGCGCAGAGACCCCGGGGTCTGGGCCGGTGCTGGTCAAAGTCCCTTGATGGCCCCGGTGTCTTTCTGGAGCGGCCAGGTGTCCCTTTATCATAAAACCCTGTATCGAATTAGCTCCCTCGTTCGTTTTATGTAGGATTGGGCACGGTGTTAGAATGTGCCTTCCGGAAGCTGATCTAATTTAATTTAGAACAATTTTCACGTTCGAAACAGATCATCGAACCACCAAAACGTGGCCTTTCTGCGACGCCGAAGTCTCGCCATCCACCGCGGCTAAAAGCCGTCACGTTTACGACTTCGAAGGATTCGGGAAACGCATCTGTGATGTTCCAGTCGCGAAAAGCTTTCCGGACCTAGCGGGCGTACGTTCCGAGGACGTAGCACTGCTGGACATTTTAAGATCTAAAACATGACACTGTCTTTTTAGAAAATGTCGCCTGCGACACTTTTTTCCTAGACCCCCGACCGGCGTGACTGGAGTCGCGTTGCTCACCCGCATCTGCAGCTCTGCCCTCAGGCCACGCGGGGAGGTGAGGGTTCCCGTTTCCCACCGGGGCGACCCCGCCTCCATCGTTTTACGCCTGTGGAAGGCAGTTTGTCCTCAGAGCCCCCGGTCCCCTTCGGCTGTGTCACAGCAGCACATCGTGTCAGAGCCGGGGGACCTCAGAAGGGACAGCCGAGCCCCCCCCACCACATGCGGAGGCACCGACGCCCCAGGAGGTTTTGCGGCCTGCTCCGTCCACAGCCGCGTGGCCAGACGGTGGGTCCCGGCCTTCGAGACAGCGCCATCCGATAACCTGTCCCCCCGGACAGGCCGCTGGCCACCGAGATGCGAATGCGTCTGCAGAGCGGTCCCAGAGGCCCCTCCCCGTGTGGCCGCGTCCCGTTTGGACGCGGCGCTGGCTCCGGGGCATTCTCGAGATCGCGCAAACGTGGCCACAGTCCCAGCTCCAGCTCATTCCCAGTGTCTCGCTGTGGCCGCAGGGAGCCGAGGCTGTGGAAACGGTCCGGGCGTGGCACGTGACCGTTTGCAGGCGACCACGGTGCCTCGGGGCGAGCAGTGACGGGGAGCAAACGCCCGGCGCTTCGCTCAGGGCGGCCGTTTGCGAATTCGTTCGCCGTGACCTGTGCTTCAGGCTCGTTTCCGAGCAGGCCGTTCTGTTTGTGGGCGCCTCCTCATCCGTTACCGCCCTATGGGACCATCCTACGAGCACCATGAGGCTGGTCTCGCTGTTTCGATTCAAGAGCTAAAAAGAGAGCTAGAAACGGGGGGCGGATGGGGTCCTTCTGTTGCTAGCAAAACGGAGGAGGGGTTTACTCCTGATCGTCTCATCCTGGGACACGTGCCCGTCCCTGTCCGCATCACCTTCGTCTGGAATTTACCGACGTCGTCCTGTGGTTTCTAGCTTCCTGATCAACGGTTTACCACGGACTCGATCTACAAGCGGGCGAGTTTGAGAAAATGTGTTAATGCCCTGGGGTGCTGCGGTGACTCTGCTGCTTTAAATTTTCCAAGCTCTGCTTTTTTTTTTTTTTGTCAGAAGACTTTAACCTTAGATTGTTTTTCTTCTAAATGAGAGACTTGCTAGAAGCATCCTTTAGGGAAGAGGCAAGGCATTCGCAGTTGAAATTGCAAAGCAGAGGAATTAGAAGTGATTATTCTTTTCGTATGCGTTTACTTCAGTAAAGATTTGGCAAAAGCATCCTAGGAACATTGCACGAGTGCTCCTTGTGCATTTCAAAGATGATGCAGTTGACCAAAAATAAACATATAAATAATTCTGCAATAAATTTTTCCAAGAAATTCCTCTCTTGTTCTTTGTCTTCTTGGTTAAAGAATTGGAGAAGATACAAATAAATGGAAGCAAATACTGTGCTCATGGGTAGGAAGAATCAATATTGTTCAAATGACCCATACTGCCCCAAGTGATCTATGGATTCAGTGCGAGCCCTATCAAAATACCAGTGGCATTTTTCAGAGAGCTAGACCGAATAATCCTAAAATTTATATGGAATCATAAAAGACCCTGAATAGCCATGGCAACCTTGAGAAAGAGAACAAAGTTGGAGGTATCCCACTTATCAAGCTATACTATAAAGCTATCGTATTCAAAACCGCATGGTACTAGTGTGAAAACAGATACACTGATCAATGGAACAGAATGGAGAGCCCAGAGATAAATCCACGCCTGTACGCTCGTCTAACACACGACAGAGGAGGCACGAATGTACGACGGGGTCAAGACAGTCTTTTCCATGAACGGTGTTTGGAAAACTGGGCGGATAGATGCAGAAGAACGAGACCTTCTTACACCGTGTGCGGGGAGAGACTCAGAGTGGGTTAAAGACTTAAAGACCAACAACGAAACTTCTTCTCGGGCACCTTTGAACAGTGAGGTGGCCTCGCCCTCTGTTGCTGAGGTTCACGAGGAGTCACGCTTCGAGGGGAGCAGGGGATTGACATTTCTCAGTGCTCGCCAGCGGGCGGGCTCACGTGGCCTCCGGTGCACGTGAGGCGCGAGGGACTTCGTTCCTGGAGCAGGGGCGAGGGCAGGGAGGACCAGGCGGCGGAGTTCACACGAGCGCCCTCTGCCGTATTCATGCATCGTTTTTAGTCTGTCAGTAAACGCGTTTCTGCTGCAATTAAGTTTCTTCTCTGAGATGAAACATGGCTGATTTTTAAAAACTTCAGATGACGATATTTTTACACACACACACACACACACACACACACACACACACATTTTTTCCCCTGGACGGTGGGTAGGTGTGGGGGTGGGGCTGGGCCTTTGCGATGCTTGAAGGAAAGACATTGGTGGAGAACAGACGCCCTCTCCAGCCACACTATCCATGAGTGCCTCGATTTCATTATGTCGTCCCCTGGGAAACCCTACGCTTCAGCTTTTGTAAGTCAGGATGGCCAGCAAATTGAGCAGTCAGGAGCCCTCTGTCAAAAACTAGCTGAAAAATTTGGAGAAAAAAGTGTGCGAAAGCCTTCAGCTCACACTTTCCTCTTGACTTTTCATCACTGGAATCCCTGTTATTTCGATATCTCAGACGAGAGTGTTGTTGAGCATAATAAATGTTGAGTGTTGATAGCCGAGCTAACACGTCTCCTTAATCAGATGGTGGTGTGTTATGCTTAGAGCATCAGTAAGCACATTGTTTGCTAATTTTGTAAGCACCTCCGAAGTTCACGCCAGGCGCCCCCCATCTGTGGAAATGAAAAGCGTCATCCGATGGTTTGGGAAAAGCTCGTGTTTGAAATGGCCGCGCGTCCGATCGCTTGGCAGGGAACCGCGTGGCACGTGCTCCATCAGACCCTCCTCCACGGGGCCAAGGCGCAGACAGGGCCGCGAGCAGCACAGGCCTCTCCGCCTCGGGCCGCGGGCGAGCTCCCGGCCAGGGACTGAGGACAGGATCGCGACGGCCGCCGTGTCGAATGATGTGGCCGCATGTCTGCTTCGCCCCCCACCCCCCGTTTCTTTACCTCCAGCAGGAATGAGGACGTTTCCATCCCGCCTCACTGCTGCTCGGCCTCGAGACACTGTCCGTGTCTGACTCTCTGGTTTTCACATCCGTCAGGAGAATTACCTCTCTACCAGACGAGAAGCCGTCCTCTGCTCTGAGCAGCGAGGTGGAAATTGAGGCAAGCGCAATGTCTACTTGGATAAAGCAGGTGATTCATTTTCTTAAAATCCTTAAAATAACGATCATAACGGATTTATTAGCAACTGTAACAACAACAGCAATGTCACCTCACATTTATTAGGTGACACCGCAGGTCAGCTTCAGACCGCCACGCCAAAGCGAGTCGTGATCTTTTTGCTGGGGGAGGCTCTTGCCTTCGGTCTATAAAAAACAAAACAAAACAGAACAAAACATAACATCTGTGAAGCGCAGTAAGGCAAATCGCAGAATTTACAGAAGGTTTATGATGTCGATGCTGTTATCGTTTCTATTTTGCTTTACAAGATACTGATGTTTAAAGAAGTTGGGCATCTTTTATATTTTGTGTAAAAAATTTTGAGGGCCTTTTAAACGGAGTGTTTCTTAATTCCCATGATCTCTCGGTAAGAGACGCAAGAATCGCGGGACGCCGAGAGGCCCCGTGGGGTCCGGGCCTGAGTACGTTTCGTTGCAGGAAGAGTCACGTGCGGATGAGTTGCCGGGCATCGAAACCATGAGGAAGAAGAGAGTAAAGTAGAAAACAGGGCAGCATGCCGGCGGCCGGGATGGGAGGAGGCCAGAGAAGCCATTGGCCGGCTCCGATCTTCACACGGCTCCCACCTGCACGTGCTCAGCGCGCTTCATGTGCAGGCGTGACCTGTGGTCTACAGGGACCTGCCCTTGACTTTAGGGAGCGTCACTGGGTTTTCATTCCTTGCAACCCGAAGTCTGGACTTGCAAACAATGGATTCGAACTCGCTGCCAGACCTTAAACCGAAGCCCGCACCTGCCATAGGTCACCCTCTGTTCGGTGGCTCTGCACACTGGGAGGCCAGTGGGCATGGGTGGGGTGGACATGGCCCTTTAGAGCCATGGGGTTGAGACTGAACAGAAAAGGGAGGAGGATGTAGACAGTGGCTTCCGGCAGCGTGGCCCGAAACGTGGGCAGTAGAGGATGCTAGCCTAAGACTGCCTTTATTAGAAGACATTTTGTTGTCTTTAAAAAGGTCATACAAATGAGAATGCTTAATAAGAGTTGTTATAATACGAGTTTATGACATGACTACTTGGGTAAAACCTGAAAGCCCTCTGCTCGGCCTCCCCTGGGGTCCCCAGGGACCCCCTGTGCCCGGCTTGGCGGATGTTCTTCCAGGACTCTCGTGGACGGACCGGCCCGTGCCCTCAACGGGTTGTGTTCCAGCACCCCGCACATTGTGTTGTGGGGTCCCCGTCATGACCGCACGCCGACCTGCCTCGTTCACGGTCAGAGCTATAGGGCACCCCTAGGGAGCAGGCGTGCGGGCTCCCCAGCACTGGGCCTCCGCTGTCAGATGCTGAGCCTCGAGCCGTCCTCACCGGCACGAGTCGTCTGCCCGTCCCCAGGAACACTCCTAGGAGGTTAAATATGTCCGCCCTTGTATTTCTAGGTAAGTGTGAGGTACTCGCCACTCAAGCGTCACCTAGAAATCAGTTCGGATGACATTTGTGAAGGTCCAACGACGCCAGGTCGTTCGTCAGAATTCCTCTGGGTTGCAGGGTGGTTCAGGGCCTGAAAGGGAGGGCATCCTTGCTGTGCTTTTTGTCTTTCTAAAAACGATTTGACGACATTAAAAATTAATGATTAACCACTAACCCTCAGTGGGGACGCGGGGTGGCTCTCTGAGTCATTTACCCCTGACTGCTTTGAAAACCAACTGGTGAGCAAATGTTTATTGATCACCTACAAAGTGCTCGGTACTGAAATAGGAAAATAGGATTTTTTTTTTATGCTTCAAGCAGAACCCATGCTCTGTAAGCAGAGAATAAAATATGAATCTGCCTCTAGTAGACAGATGTTGTTGCTGGTGTTTTAGGACTTTGTACGTGCAACCTTAGAAATGAGGTACGTAAACACGGCCCGAAGAATGTCGCGATATTGAGGGGTATTTAGAGCATTTCCGGTAATGTTCAATAAAATATGAGGATTTGCTTACCGAGGCTGCAAAAACACGTCGAGCCGAAAGCCGCGGGTTTCGTGGATATTTATTACCTTCCAAAGTCACAGCAGATAAGAGAATCGTAAAAACCGGCGAAGCAATGTGACGGCCATCTCCATATTTCTTCATTAAGAGCCAATTAGGTGAAAAGTCCACGTTTAGCGCTCTACACGATGTCAAGACTGGAAAAATACAATCCCTACAGAAAGAGGATTTAAGGTTAATGCTGAATGATAAGTAACCAGAACATACACATATTTTTAGCTTAAAAAAAAGCAAAAAATATCATTAAAGGCCAATTCATTTTCATGTTTTCATCACGGCTCCTCTTAAAAGGCAAATGAAGCAGTTCGTTGTACGTGATTTTTCTAAAAACGCTCTTCGGAGCCTGTTTTCGCCCAGCGCGAGGAGTTCGCTCAGTCGTGGTGCTGGATGGGCCCCGGGGACCCGAAGGCGTTGACCGTGATGACTAATCACAGCCGTCCCTCCTGGAGGCCTTGTCAGCTGGCCGGCGCCCTTCTGAACATTTTAGGTGGCTTTTTAAGATCCCCCCAGCTGGCCCTGTGGGGAGGTTTTTGCAGACGTAGAGTCTGACAGCGATTAAGTGGCCCTGCCAGGGTCCCATGCCAGGCTCCCATGCCAGGCTCCGTCCCGCTCCGTCCGTCCGTCCCGCTCCGTCCGTCCGTCCTGCTCCGTCCGTCCGTCCTGCTCCGTCCGTCCGTCCTGCTCCTTCTCACCTGTCTCATCACCAGTCATCCTCACGCCCGCCCCCCCAGGTGTTTGCTTGATCTCAGCACCGTTCCGGGCAACGCTGTCTTGATCTTTCTCCTTAATCGACTCGCGTTTCGTGCCTGTTCCTCGTCGTGAGCATCTGGGCCATTGAATCCGGGGGTTTCCTCTCACAGGTAGTGAGATAGACAGGTAACTGTGGACACGGGGGGTTTGTCCACGTTCCGCCTGCGGTGGCTCCAGTCGGTCACCGCGGCCGCCTGTCCCCCACCTGTCCCCCACGCGGGGTCCCCCGGTCAGTCACCGTGGCTGCCTGTCCCACACGTGGGGTCCCCCAGTCGGTCACCGCGGCCGCCTGTCCCCCACGCGGGGGCCCCCAGGGTCACGCTGTCTGCAGGTTTTCCTTTTCCCGCTCGTCGTATGGTTTCTGGGTACACGCTCGTCAGCGACACCCACCTCTTCGCAAAGCAAGTGGGTGTGTAAAGTCAGGTGCGTATCTGCGTGTGGAGGAGACAGTTCCGGAACCTTGTCTCGCACAAACCGACGCAGCAGGAAAAACGCTCCCAGAGTGATCCTAACGGGTGTCGCCGCACAGCCGAAGCGGTCAGCTGTCTGATGTCACCGGAATGTCTTGCCCTACAGGACTTGACCACTCGATTATTCTGGCTTCTTTAAAAGGTAACTAAAAATGAAAAAGAACCAGAGAAAATGGTAATGTTGCACCATTTGGCTTAATCGATAAAATGTGTCATTGACTTAAACTGGTTCATATTATTATTATTATTATAAGCATTATGGAAAGTCAACAGAATATATTGTCGTAAAAGCTTCTTAAGGGTTTATTCAAGTAATCAGAGGTCAAACATCACCTATAGAGCAATACATTTAATCATAAATCACTTGCCCGTTTGTAATCAATTTTTGACTTCATAGCCCACTTAGAAAGACTAGTTGGGAAAACCATAATAATACTTAAGCTGCCTTTTCAGAGATTAATTTTGAAGACCACACACCAAGCAAAATGAAAATGAATTGAAGAGGGACCAGAAAAATTGTTCTACATTTGGGCCTCCTCCCACTAGGACAAAGTCCTCATTGGCTGTTCTGAACCGGGAAGCCCGTTAATTTGTGCGGTGAGGGTGGAATACGAAACGTTAACTTTCCTTGGTTTTTGGAATTCCAGAAAAAGGCAAAAATCATCATCGATTGTCTCACCCCGAGAGGTAGATGAATGTTCCTAACTTTACTCTCTCAGTAGTTTGTAAATGGAAGTAAAACATGAACTTGCTGGGTTCTGCGTTGGATTTTCTGCTCTTTCTCTGAAGCCAGCTCGACGTGCGAGCCCTGGGACCCGCCGCTGGGAGCTCAGGGCATCGCAGAGAGGGGCGTCCCGTCGCCAGGAGGCAGCAGCTGCAGCCCGAGCAGGCTGCGGGCCTCCACGCTGAGGGCGCCCCGCGCTGTCCTTTGCAGGAGGGACGGGGGCCACTGTCCCCCCGCCCAGAGCCCGTGTCCAGGGGGAAGTACTGACGTGGGCACTGCTCTTCCGCGCCCCGCGGCGCGAACACTGGAGACGGGAGAAGCGGCTGGAAGAGTCCAGACGCGAGGCGTAGGGGCGAGGCCGGCTCCCGGCGTGGTCGCCCGCCGCAGCGAGTCTCGGTCTCCGCCTGGCTTCCCGTCGGGCCCTGCATTGGAGACCATCGGGGTGCGTGCGTGTGTGTGTGTGCACGCGCGCGTGCGTGTGTGCGAACGGGGCACCAGAAGGGCCCCTGGGGCGTCATGCGTGTGAAGTGAGAGACCTCGGAACGGTCCGGGTTCTCTCCTTTGGATTCTGAGTAGGTCATTGGCTACTTAGACACTGAGCCTTTTCTCGTGAGAAGATGTTTTCTAATAAAGCAAGCCATGTACTTAGAAGTGAGGACGTTTTCAAGAAACTGAGGTTATTTTCGTTGGTTGGTTGGTTGGTTTCATGGGGGAAATCGTGGTTCTATAGAAGTGGAGACTTTCCTTACGTCTCGGTAGACGCCAGTCTCAGCCCTGGGCACCGTGTGTCTGATACTCAATAGAGTGTAGTGTAGCACAGTATGGTATCTCACATCATGATATAAATAAAACTAATACATCATAGCGGCTAGGCAGGTAGATTCTGGAGTTAGCGATGCAGGTGACGTCGGCCCAGGACCTTTTAGTTGCAGAATCAGAGACAAGTTATTTAATTTCTTAAGCTTCAGTCTCATTATCTGTAGTATGAGAATAATAATCATACCCGCTTTTTAGATAAAGATGCAAGTTGTGTGACACTCAGTAAATTCTACCTGCTATTAATGCGGCCATTGGACTTGGCGTCCAATGACCCAGAATTTCCAGCTCTTCACCATCACTGGTGGTGAAAGAGAGAGGCTGGAGACAGCTGTCCTCGCCTGTCGAGGCCGAGGGAAAAGACAGGCCACCTACTTCTCGTCAGCTGCTCTGTTGCTTAGTGACTCAGAATCGGTGACAAAAATATATTGTCGGAACATATGTCATTAGGCTGCAAACTCGTCCTTTCGCACGCTACAGAGAAAACGAGTTTAAACATGTTCACTCCAACCGGCCCGTGACTAACCAACCGCGTGGCGCGGAGGGCGGTCTGCTCCTCGGACGTCACGGGAAAGCGGCCGGCTGACCGACACCTCACAGCGCGTGCCCGGAAGCTGCCCAGAGCCGGGCCTGGGGGGGCGCCAGACAAGCGTTCGCTGCTTTTCTTTCCTCGCTCCCATTTCTCGTCCGAACCCATGGCGACGGGGCGCTCCACGCTCCTGTTCCCATCTGGGACTCGCTTACCCCCCGCTGGATCCCCCCCGGGTGGTGAGCCCCTTCGAGGGCGTGACATCACACCTTATGCATCACATGACCTCCCTTCCCAGCCTCCCAGCATGGAGCTTGCATACGGCAGGTGCTCCATACGTGGGCACTGCGTTGCTAAGACCGGAGGACGACTTCCTTTGCCCAGGATCAGTTTTCCTTAAAAGGATCGAGTTCGTTTGTTTGAGAAGGACGGCCCGCAGGGCATCCCCCGGGCGGCCCGGTGCCGTAACCTGTGACTCGCGGCGGCTCGGCTCCGCACGCCGGGCCCGCGGGCAGCTTCCATGGCGGCCTCATGGCTTCCCGCGTGGCCAGGGCAGCTCCCGACGCGATGGGCAGTGGAGGCGGAGCTCTGCGCGAGGACCGTCCGTGGCTGTGCGGCCACTGGGCTGCGTGCCCATCGCCGTGCTCCGGGTTTCTGCAAGCGTTTGGTCACGGGGCCACTCTGGGTGGCCGGTCATTGGGCGTGGAATCCGTGGCTGTTCTCTCCTGGCGTCCGAGCAGCGTTCAGCAAGGACCGTGAGGAGAGGCAGCCGCTCAGTCCGTTTCGGTCGAGGCTCGTTCCAGGGAGATTCTGGGGACGCGGATAAATGCCCTGGGCGGTGGAGGGGGGAGGCAGAGCTCGCTTTCTGGGAAGGCGGAGTTGCAATGCTCCCCCTTTTCTCCCGTTTCCCCCTTCGCCTCCCTTTTCCCTTCTTCTCCCTCCCCCACAATTCGAAATAGTGGCTGCGAGAAGGGACCTCGTGCTCCGAGCACAGAGTGTCCTCGTGGCCAGTGACAGAGTTAGATGCGCCA
The DNA here is from genome assembly GCF_014176215.1 of Rousettus aegyptiacus. Taxonomy (NCBI): domain Eukaryota; kingdom Metazoa; phylum Chordata; class Mammalia; order Chiroptera; family Pteropodidae; genus Rousettus; species Rousettus aegyptiacus. The sequence goes on from NW_023416307.1 coordinate 158,085,619, forward strand.
CACATCAACCTTTCAGATCCCTAACCGTTTCTCCAAACCTACAAATCGGAAGGCTCGCCACGCCGTGCACGTTTGTAACACGAACCCCGTTTGGGGCGCTCAACGTTTACAAACTAATGGGGGCCGTGAGGTGGGGTCAGGGGAGGTAAAATCGAGCCCAGTTTTGAAAGACATCTTGTCTCAAGGCTTGAATATTTTCTTTTTACAAGTAACTTATTAAAAGCTCCTTGAGGGCTGTCAATCCTCTATGGCGACAGGTTTCGTGGCTGGAGGTTTCGTGCAGAGGCAGTGGGTGCGGTGGGGCCGCCGGGGCGCCTCGCACATCTGCAGTGGAGAAGAGGAGCAGAAAGCAAACCCTGCAGAGGACCACGGCCTCCTCCGTGGGCCCCGTTTCGTAGTGACATCCCCATGGCTCCTCCTCGGCTGAGGTCATGCGTGACTTCACCGAGAAGACGGCCCATTGTCGGAACACATTCCTCTCCCTAATGGAGAAAATGGCTTTTATAGAGCATGTAAATCATACTCCCTCTCTCCAAAGTCTTATCGATGTAACCAGATTTAGTACTGATCTCCTACTTAATATGTTTTTAAGAGCAGCAAGGGAATTCAAATTTTGATGCCAAAATCAATTCCTGTCATTCCACAGGACTGTTAAAAGGTTTCGTTCCGAAATTGTATTTCTTTCCACCGAGCTCTGACATTTGCGTCTAAGGAATTGTTTACCCTTGAGTTTTTTTTTGTTTTATTTTTTTTAAATCGGTTTACCGACATGTTTTGACAGATGCTGTATAATCATATCCTCTATTACCAGGTATTGTTCATGCTTCTTAAATTTGATTTTAATCCATTTTGAATACATAAACTACCAAAGAAAAGCCAGGAATCTGGCGATCAAAACTCAGCCCCATGTGCATCTGGGGACGACCTTCCGCTTCCTGCTACAGTTTTTCGTTGGCAACGGCGCAGTCAGTCACGTGTGACCATGAAAAGTGGATTGCAGGTGAAAACACCTGCCAACCCAAAAGGTCCCTGATGCACCCCAGGGCGATGCCGGGGGGGACGGGGAAGTGTCAGATGCCAGATGCCAGATGCCACGAATCCAGGTGACCACAAGAAGAGTAGAAAATATTAATGACTTGACAAGGAGCAAAAGGGCTGATGAAATGAGTAGTGTGAGCTTTCAGGTACGGGAGGCAGAACAGCCCCTCGAAAATGTCCAAGGCCTGAAACCCGAAACCTGGGCCTCTGTTACATTATGTGGCAAAAGGGACTCTGCAGATCAAATTAAGGGTAAGGGCCTTAAAATTAGGGGCCTAGCCCGGATTATCCAGGTGGGTCCAATCTCATCACAAGTCCTTAAAAGCAGAGAACGTTCTGTACCCAGAAACAGATGATGTGATCTTATATGTAGAAAACTTGAAAGACTTCGTTAAAAATTATCAGAACTAAAAAATGAATTTATCAAAGTAGCAGGATGCAAAGTCAACACATAAAAATGAGTTGCATTTCTAAAGAGTGAGCAATCTGAAAGGGAAATTACCAAAATAATTCCATTTACAATAGTATATATATAAAAAAAAAAAAACGACCGAGGAGGTGAAAGACTCGTATAACGAAAACTATAAGACATTGCAGAAAGAATTAAAGAAAACATAAATGAATGAGAATGTATCTCATGCTCATGGATTACAAGACTTAAAATGTTGTTAAAATGTCAGTGTTACAAAGAGTTCTACGGATTTAGTGCAACCCCTATCGAAATGCCAAATCCTTTTTTTTTTCCTTGTAGAAATAGAAAACCCGTCCTGCAATTCACATGAAATCTCGAAGGACGCCCACGTAGCCGAAACCATCTTGGAAGAGAAGAACAAAGCTGTAGGACTCACATTTCCGATTTCAAAGCCGCAGTAACCCACAGAGTGTGGTGCTGGTATCATCATGACAGGAATGCAGATCTGCGGGGTAGAATGCGCAGCCCAGAGGTAGACCCACGCATACGTGGTCAAACGATCTTTGACAAGGAGTCCGGACCCGTCCATGGGAAGGACAGTCCTTTCAACAAATGGTTCTGGGAAAAACAAATATCCACATTCAAAAAAAAAAATAAAATAAAATTGAACTCTTGCCCAACACCATATATAAAAATTAATTTGAATAGATCAAAGACCTACATGTAAGACATAAAACTATAAAATCTTAAAAGAAAATGTAGGCCAAATGGTTTATGATGTTGGATTTGCCAATAATTTATTGGGCGTGATACCAAAGGCACAAGCAATGAATGAGCATAGACAAATTAGACTTCATGAAAAATTTAAAATCTGTGTATTAAAAGGCAATATCAACAGAGTAAAAATGCAACCCACAGAATGGAGGAAAATATTTTCAAATTACATATCCGATAAGGGATTAATGTCCAAGATAAATAAAAAATTCCTAACCTCAACAACAACAAAAAACAACCGATTCAAAAATGGGCAAAGGACTTAAACAGACACTTCTCCTAAGACCTACAAATGGCCAAGAAGCACACGAGAAGATGCTCAGCGTCACTGATCGTTAGGGAAATGCAAACGAAAACTGCACATTAAGATACCACCTCACAGCCATTAGGATGGCCACTATGAAACATAAACGAACAAACAACAAAGAGAGTAGCGAGTGTCTGTAAGGATGCGGAGAAATAGAAACCCTTGCGCACGCTGGTGAGAGTGCAAGAGGGGGCTGTCCGCAAGACAGAAACTGGAATTAGCGCGTGATCCGGCCAGCCCACTTCTGGGTCTACACCCGGAAGGACAGAAAGCAAGGTTTCGAGGAGATAGTATCTGCGATCACAGCAGCAGTATTCACAAGAGCTAAAATGTGGGGGCAATCCAAGTGTGTATTGACAGATGCTGGATAAGCAAAATATGATCTGTATGTATATAATGGAACGTTATTCAGCCTTGAAAAGGACATTCTGGCATACGCTATGACATGGACGAATCTCGAAGACACGAGGCTAAGTGACATAAGTGTCATAAAAAGACAAACACTGTATCCTGGGTATCCGAGGACCTTCGAGTAGAGAAAAAAAATCAGAGGGACAGGAAGTAGAGGGCGGGGCTTGGGCTGGGGGAGGGAGGGAGGGATGAGGAGTTCGCGGGGAAGGCGGGCAGAGTTTCCGGTCACGGGAGAGCTGTGGAGGTGGATGGCGGTGGCTGCACAGCGTTATGAAAGTCCTGATGCTCCTGAACTGCACGCTTAGCAATGGTCAAGGTGGTAAAGTTGATGTTATGTGCATTTCACCACAATAAAAGAAAATTGGGAAGAAAATGCCACCCAGAGATCTGTGTCCAAAGCAGGTGCTAGCTCAGGTGGGGTGAAGCCTGGGCCGCGCATTTTAAACAAGGTCTCAGGTGATGCAGGCACCACGGGCCCAGAGGCCACACTTCCAGGAGCAAGGGGTGACGACAAGTGCGGGAAGGGCCATGGTCCCCCTGGCACTGAGGGGTGGTGGCGTGGGAGGGGGCTCCCCAGGTGGCCGGCGTTCCCGCCGTGGGGATGAGCCGCTTCGACCAGGTGCGCGCGCATCCGCGCGTGGCCGGGTTTGGGCCAGGTGCGCGCAGCATCCGCGCGTGGCCGGGTTTGGGCCAGGTGCGCGCAGCATCCGCGCGTGGCCGGGTTTGGGCCAGGTGCGCGCAGCATCCGCGCGTCACCCGCACCTGCCCGCGGGAACCGCCCCCAGCTTCGCGCTTCCTGCCGCCTCCTGCCCCGGAAAGCTGCCGCCGCGGAGACCCCGGGGCGCCGGCCCCGTGGGGGGCTTCCCCGGCCTTCTCCGTGCCCCGGCCCGAGGCGGACGTCGGCGCCCAGACAGGTAGGCCGTTTTCGCCGATATTCTCGCAAACGGAGCAGCGGCCTGGCTCAGGACGCCGCCACCCGAGCCCCTTCCAGCCGCTCATCTCCCGGGGTGCCGAGTGTGAGCTCATCTTCTCCCGAGTCGTTTGAGCCCCCGACGGCGCTGGCGGGCGGCACGCAGGTGGGGGGCCTTGCGGTCCGGCCTGAAGCCAAACGCGGGCGCACGTCCGGGGTCCCCGAGGGCCGGGGGCGCAGGCCCCCCGCTTCCCGCGGCCTCCTGCGCTGTCCGGGCGGCGGGGGCGCTTCTGGCCTCCGGGGCGTGGCGAGGCCCCCGGTCGGCAGCCGGGGCGCGCACGCGGAGGGGACGGGGCGTTCAACGGGGTGTTTGTAACGAGAAAACGTCCCAGGACGAACGAGCGGCGGGGCAGCCGGGAGGGAAGGTCCCCGGCGGCGGCGTCACCTCTCTGAGGGGTGAAGCTTTTCCTTGCCCGGGGTCACGTCGCTTTGCCGGGCGTGGGACTCGCAGAGGGAGCACCTGGCGGTGCCGATCTGTCCCTGCGGGGGGGGGGGGGGGGGGCCCACCCAACGGGAGGGCTCGGGGTCTGCGTCCCTGAGTTCCCTGCTGTCCCACTCTAAAGGCTGAATCAGGGAGTTACCGACGAGCCTAATTCTCCCGGATGCAGGGCGTGAGCGAATTTATGCACTTCTGTGGGCTTCAGTGATTTAATGAAAAATGAATTTTTAAGGAAGAGGATGGCAGGTAATAAACGAGAAATGTCCCACCTGCTCCTGATATATGACCCGCTGGCAGTTCTAGTCACTTACGCAGGTGACGGATGGCTTGAACCACGCCAGGAAGGGCCTGGCACCGAGCTTCGCAAAGGGCGGTCAGAAAGTGTGCCAAGGTTACTCGAATGTCCCCACCGGGACCATCTCGCCTAACGTGAGATGGTAAAGGGGGAGGGACTCGGATGTTTAAAAAGGGGCGTGAAGCGGCTAGACTGTCAGACAGTTCCGGATTAACCTGCACGCCTATTCAAATGAAGTGAAATTAGGAGTTTTCTGCTGCTGCTGCTGCTGCTGTGCGAAAGGTGGGTGCATGCCCCCTCTTCTGAACTCAGGGGTTCATTGCCTCGGGCACTCTATGTGTGCGATTTGGGGCGTCCGCGTCACCGAAGCACCGTGGCCGTGGAAGGGCCGTCACCCTTCCTGATGTGGGGGGTGTCCGGTGTCCAGCGTCAGCCAACGGATAGGTCAGTGCTCATTGCACGGACGCCGGTCACGGCGGAAGCAGGTGGGCCAGGAAGGGGACGCCGTGTCCCCCTATTCTGGGAGGGGACGGAGGGCGTCTGAAAACACACACACTGACAAGGACGCGTGTGACACGGGACGTGCGGGCGCAGCGAGCCGCGGCGGGGCGGAGCGGGGAGCTTCTCGCCGATGGCCCGGCGGGCACGGCGGGGGGAAGGCACCGCAGGGCGCGCGGGTGTGGGGCCCCTCGCCAGCCTCGCCGCCACCCCCGGCTGGGCGCCTGCGCGGAGAGATCACCAGGCCGAGTTAAGAACCGTGTGTTTTGGATTGGCCCCAAGTGGCAGTTACCTTGAACCAGGGGCGCCCTCGCACAGGGGCCCGCAGACTCGGTCGAACGTCGCAGTCCCCTCGGGAATTTGAAGTGGAGCCGATACCGGTTCTCTCCCCAGGGGTTCTGGTTCGGTCGGTGTGGAGCGCTGCCTGGAGGGGCCGGGGCTCCCCAGCCCGTGCTCACGGGCAGCCACGGTCGGACATGTGGACGTGGTGGTTCTGGAATGGTCACCCGCGTCCAGATCACTGGGCGATTGAGACGCAGACGGCTGGGCCCGCGCAACCTGTTTGAGATTCGGAAGGTCTGGGGTGGGGCCCGAGACTTCGCCCTCCTCACGGGCTCCCAGGGGAGGCTGCTGCTGAGCTCTTCGGGAGCTCGTCTGGCCATCCGTTCCCCCGTCCCCTAGGGGACATCGCGGTGCGTCCTGTTTCACTGCACGGCCACGGCCTAGGAATCAGGCCGCTGGGGCTGGCGTCCGTGCCCTCCCCCCCGGCTGCCCGGTGCCCTCCCTCTGGACCCCAGCCTCAGGTCCGAGGCGGGCAGGCAGGCAGGTCGCGTGTTCCGAGGCGGGAGTCCATCTCCCCGGCTGTCTCCTCGCGTCCCCTGCTTCCTCCGAGGCAGCACAGGCCGCCGGCTCGCGCGGCGGAGAACGCGTCCCGCGCGCAGCCATCAGGAGCTGGCGTGTCCCTGCTGTCTGCGGAGCTGTGTGCGCTGCGAGGAGCCGCTCGGCTTCCCCAGCGGGACGGCGGCCCGACCTCGGTGACCTTGGCGTGATTCCTCTGAGCTGGAAAGCCAGCGTCTCTGCCTGCTAACGGGGCAGGCGGGGCGTTGCCATCCTCAGACCCTCCCTGGCCCCGTCACTTTACAGCGCGCATTTTCCCGCTCGCTTTCGGTTTGTGTCCAGTAGCGGAGACGACGCCCACCCCCAGCTCCGAGGCCTGTCACACTCTGCTCCCCGCGACCCGCGGTCCCCGGTCCGGTGGGGCCGGCCCCTCGCTCCGCCGTGCTATCCAGGGGGAGCGCGGACTTCTGCCACCTCTTCCCACCTTGCCCTTCAGGTGACTGTCGTCAGGAGGACCCTGGTTTTTGTCGTTGTTGTTATAGGGTGAGCCCCTCTCTAGCTTTGCCACCTAGAAAAGTTACAGCCAAGATAGAACAGCAATTTTCAAAGATTTTCATTTGACACCCACACTAAGCAATACCTTGTGATTTATTCCTACAGAAATATCCACACAGCTGAAATAGTCAACAAAACAATTATTACCCTTATTACATGCACCACACTCTGATTTTTTTTTCTATTTTATCTCCTTAAAAAAAAGAAAACAAACCCTGCACGAGTCATGAACTGCTAAACTGATTTCACAGTCCTCTAAGGGCTCTTGACCTGCTGTTTCGAAAAACAGTCGCAGCCAATTTACCGTTTAGTCAGGATGCCCTAGGGACCCCAGACCATCCTGGTTTAGCTTTTGGCAAAGAAGCAAATAGTATCCGTTAAATAATATGTACTGGAGTGAGTGTAGTTTAGTGGAGAAATTTTCAAACAGTGGTCCCCGCCATCCTCACGCACAGGTGAGTGGCGTCAGACGCCGCAGGATGACTTTAGGGCAATCATTCTGCTCTGCGATATGTGCTCTCCAGTTGTCTTCCTGCTGGAAGAATCTTACATCAGGTGAGAAGAAGCCGCTTTGCCGCCTGGGAAGGGCTCCATTGCTCAAGTGTCTAGAGCCACTCCAGGCATCACCCCAAGTCTGTCCCGATGTTCTGACAGTTCTAAGTGGGGCACATGGAGCACGGGTCCAGGGGGAGAAGGCCCGAAGCTCCGGCCAAGGAGCCGCGAGGCAGGTGGCTGGTCATTTCCCCTGACCGCAGAGAGTGCCCGGTGACGCAGCAGCTGGGAGAGCCCGTCCCTGACGCCTGTGAGGCGCGTGCTTCTCAGCTTGGAGATCTCCATGCATTTTAGGAAACAGGCGTCTCCTGAGCTCTCTCTTAAGCCAAAGAGCCTCACCCTTTGGTGCGTGACTTATTCCCAAGCCTCGGAAGTCAGGTTTTCAAAGACTGAAAAAAAAATCTGTAAGGCAGATTGCTGTTTCCGAAGCTGTAACAGAGAACCGGGGATTTCTATGGCGAGTCTCAAACTGGAGCAGCACAGCGATTTGCGGAAAGTAGTTTCGATTTGGGACTCAAAATAGAGTTTTGGCCTCTAGATTTTTGTCAGCAGTTTCCAGATACCCTGTGTCATTACCCATTTTCCACTGGAAGATACGACTTTGCCCTGGATTTGGAAAATATCTTACTAGAAAACAACTTTTTTCGGAAAAAAAAAAACATGCTCACTTCTGATCTTCAAGTCCCAGAATGCTGTTTGTTAGTCATCTCCTCATTGGAGTCCCAGCCAGTAATTCCATCCAGAGGTATTTTTTTACCCAAGAAAAAATAAAATTTATGTCCACACAAAAATGTTTGCACAAATGCTCCCGTAGGGGAATTATTAATAACAGCCAAAGGTAGAAACGACCCGGGTACCCATCACTTAACGAACGGGCAAACACGATGCGGCCCCTGCACGCGATGGCGTATGACCGAGCCTCACAGGGGACCACGCTCCGACCCGCGCCACGACGCAGTGAACCTCGTAAGTATCATGCCGAGTGGAAGAAGCAGACACCAAGGCCACACGCCATCTGATCCCGTTTGTGGGAAACAGGCAGATCCACGGACACAGACGGTAGACGAGGGACCGCGCTCTGCGGGAAGAGGGACGGCGCGTGACCGGGCCGGCGTAGGCGCGCTTCTCGGGGTGATAGAAACGCTCTAAAAATTGGAGAGTGCGCACTGTCAGCGTACTGAGATCACCGACGATTACACTTTACGAGACATACGTTATATCTCAAGTTCTTTCAGATTTGTATCTTTTATTAGTAAAACGGCGCATTTTCATACGCCGTTCGACATTTACATTCCTTTAGGGATTTCCTGTCCTATGCCTATCCGTTGCCCATTTATTTTCTAAGAAATTTTAAATTTTCTTTGTTATTGCGGTAAATTATACATAACATAGAATTTACCATTTCAACCATTTTCCAGTGTTTGTTCTGTGGCACTGAGTACATTCACGTCGTCGTGTAATGATCGGCACCAAACATCTCCAGAGCTTTTTCATCTTTTCCAACTAAAACTCCACGCCCATTAAACGATTCCTCCCCATGGCCACTCCCCTGGCCCCTGCTAACCGCCATTTTACTTTGTCTTGTGATTTTGATGAATCTAGGTACTTCACGTAAGTGAAATTAGATAGTTTGTGTGTGTGTGTGTGTGTGACTGGCTTATCTCACTTAGCATAACATCACCAAGGTTCATTGATGCTTTACTTCTTATCAGAATTTTCTTCCTTTTTTAAGGCTGAATAATGTCGTATTACATGGGATCTTTTCTTTATTCGTTCATCTGTCGATGAGCACTTGGTTACTTTTACCTCTTGGCTACTGTGAATAATGGTGCTGCTCTAAATGTGGGTGTACGAACATCTGTCTGAGAACCTGATTTCAATTTTTTAGGTATATGCCCAGAAGTTGAATTGATGGATCGCACGGTAACTTGATAATATAATTTTTAATTTGTGAGATTCAAAAAATCATGAAGGTCAGCATCAGGGAGCTTACCACCTGTGTTTTCTTCTTGGAGTTTTATGGTCGTAGGTCTTATGTTCAAGTCTTTCACCTATTTTGAGTCAATTTTTGTGTAGGTGTAAGATGGTGGTCCATTTTCACCTTTTGCATGTGGCTGTCCAGTTTTCTCGATATCATTTATTGGGGAGATTGTCTTTTTCTCATTGTATATTCTTGGTGCCTTTGTCATAAATTAATTGACCATATAGGCGTGGGTTTATTTCTGGGCTCTCTGTTCCATTCCATTGATCTATGTGTCTGTTTTTATGCCAATACCATACTGTTTTGATTACTATAGCTTTGTGATATAGTTTGAAATGGCTTGCTATTTACTTAACTGTGGGGTACGGGTATGCGAGTTTGGAATTTAAAGGGACTTTAGTTTTCACTTGACTTCCAGTGCTGCTTGGGATTTTTAAGACGTAGATGACCTTAAAAATATATGTAAGTACATGTATACACATACCTATGCATATTAACAGGCTGAAAAGAGTAGTATGGACCTTAAAAAGCTGCTCTAGAAGCTTTTTTAAGATGTATTATTGAGTGACAGAATCAAGTCGTAGTACTGTAAATATAATTTGATTCATTGTATGAAAAAGTTATATATATACACATACATGTGTGTAGTATTCCGATTAAATGTATTTGAACATATATAAAAATACTTCAGGAGACAGGTATAGAATTCCTTTAAGGAGACCAAAAAAAGGACTTCCTTTTCTTTTGTTGCATTATGAAGTTTTTACGAGTGTACTTTATTTTTGTAACTTAAAACTTTGAATTAAAAAAGATCAGTGGGAAAAATTAGTTAATTAAAAAAATCAGTGGGGAAGTGTATGACTCATTAATGGATGTTAGGATAAATTGGCTTGCATTTAGAAAAGCAGGTTTAATTAATGCCTCACACCATACAGAAAGATAAATTCCTCTCGGAACAATATTTATTGAGCACTTACGCCGTGCCAGGCACTATGCTAGGATTTCGGTGCGTACTCATTAATTCTCACAGCCAAAAGGACGTGCCGAGTAGCACGTTCCATTCGCTGGGAAGAGCAGAAGTTTCCTCACAGCAGAGCTGGGCGTTCAGTGTGCATGCCCCCTTCTTGTCGTCCCTGCCCAGCCGGGTCTTGGCTTGCATTTCTCCTAAGCATGTAAGAAAAGCGTGAGCAATTATGGATGAATATAATGCATCCTGCAGATTAAAAAAAAATGACCCAGAAAAAACTCTTAAACGTCTTTAGAGAAAGTAGGAGAAAAGCAAAGCTCACACCGCGCTTCTGGTTCTTGCCGCCCTGCTGTTGGAGCCCGACGTATTTCCGATAGTCTGGGATTCGAGGTCGGACGGTTCTGATTGCCGTGATCTCCCCGTGGGAGATCTGATTTTAACTATGGCATCGATGTCCCCGATGACAGTGTTACGACATGAAATGGAAAGGCAAGGTCACGCCGTGCTCCGTAAGTAATCCTGTAATTACGTGTTCCGGGCTCTGCCGAGCTAGGACTGTTTCCCCACGTGGAGACCATACCAGCATGCATGTTTATTTCCTTTTCGATGACAAGAGTAGCGTGTGTCCACTGTGAGGCATTTTGATAAATACGATTAGTATCAACTTGCGAAGGGCGGGGACTTCCTTCTGAATATCCGCCCCTCCCATGAGTCACGTCTGGGGCGGGGACCACACTTTTTACCGCTGCGTCCACAGCCAGACTCAAAGCAGTTGCTCGCTGAATACTTTAAGTGAATAAATTAAATGACACCTTTTGCTTTGTTTCCTACCCTGGAAAGACATTGATCGTGACATGGTCTCTCAGAAATAGTGTAATTAAACTTGCTGTCCGATCTTCATTATCTCTGAGAGATCACCTCCTCCTCCTGTTAGTGAACGTCAGAAAGGATTCTGCTTTCTCTGCCTCACTTGCTAATTGCACAGTTAAACTGTCCCATCAGTTTTGAGAATTGTGTATCCAATCAAGAGACGTCAGGACGTAATGAAAACAGAACCGCGAGTCTGAAGACGGGATCCGCTCTGCAAACCTCGCCCACTCGCCCTGCGACCTCCGTGGTGACTTCTGTGAGAGCAGGGTCTCTGTTTTATTCACAGTCTGCCCAACACTTGCACATGGAGGATAACTGGACAGTTGCTTACTGATCTTTTAAAGGAAATTAAAAACCGACTGGGCCTAATATTTCTTATCTGAAAGTAGGCACGGCCCTTCAGCCGTAACCGAATCGCTAACGACATGCGGGTGTCGCATGAGATGAGGAACGGGCCAAGGTCCTTTGCAGGAGCCACGCAGGCCGGGGTTCCTCCAGCCGCCGGGCCCCAGAGCCGAGAGGCAGCCCCTTCCGCAGGGCACGGAGAGCTGGGCCCCAGGGTGTAAGAGCGCCTCCCGGTGGCTGTCCTTTCTCGCTTTCCATTTCGAGCCCCCGGAGTGGCATTTTATGACCCGGTTTCTTTCGTGACGTCTGCGTTGCCGTCCCTCAGGGCTTCGGATTGATCAGACCTCTGCCCGGTTCTCTCCCAGCTTCGGTGTAAGTAACTCCAGCCCCTCGGGACACCCCGCTGGATAGTTCTTCTCTGTCCACAGCCCGCCGCTTGCTCCCTGTCTGCTTAGCCTGTCCTTGACGGCACCTGCGCCCGGCCAGGCTCCTGCAGCTCGGGACCCCAGGCTCCCGCAGTATGTAATTAAAGTCCAAAAATTTATTTTTCGAAGGCAGTTGATGTACAATGTTATATTCGTTTGAGGGGTACAGCATAGTGATTAGACATTTACATAACTTACACAGTGATCACACCAATAACTCTGACCCCGACATAGTTATTACAACATCATTACAAAACGGGGTCTTCCACCAAACCCCTCAGATTTAGGTCACAAAGGAGACAGTCCCCAGAGGACGGTGTGAGAAAGGGCATCGGTTCTGCCGGGCTCGACTCCAGCAGGCACCCAGCCCCCCACTGGCACTTCGCAGGGCGCCCGCCGTTCACACCGCCCAGGCACCCAGCCCCCCACGCGTGGCACCTCGCAGGGCGCCCGCCGTTCACGCCGCCCAGGCACCCAGCCCCCCACGCGTGGCACCTCGCAGGGCGCCCGCCGTTCACGCCGCCCGTCCAGCCACATCGCCTGCGGCCGGAGCGTCGGCTTCGGCTGCCGCCGTCCGGGTTCCGCCTCTCCTGGCGTTGCGACGTCTTTGCCGCCGGCCGACCACACAGTCAGCCCTGCACCTGTCGCCCGTGGAGTCGAGTGCCTCCTTCAGTTTAAGCTTAGAAGATAAAATTATTATTCTTTCCTGGCAGGAACTTTACCAAAATTGGCTTTTCTGCCCATTCTAATTCTGTGTCACGGTGACTTAGGGGGAGTCTTCGGGGCGCCCCGCTCGGCGCGCGTGGCCTGGACTCAGGGGGAGTCTTCGGGGCGCCCCGCTCGGCGCGCGCGGCCTGGACTCGGGGGGAGTCTTCGGGGCGCCCCACTCGGCGCGCGCGGCCTGGACTCGGGGGGAGTCTTCGGGGCGCCCCGCTCGGCGCGCGTGGCCTGCCCGAGCCTTCGCTTCGTCATCCGCCCGGCGGGGACGCGGGCAACGCGGGTGTTGGCAGAGGGTGTGCCGTGCGAGGTCCCCGCTCCGCTCTTCCCAGAGGAGGCGGTTCCGGCCGCCCCGGAGGGCGGTCACGCGAGGCCGTCGTCGCGCCCGCTGACCCCGAAGGGCGCAGGCGAAGATGCGGGATTCGGCGTGCGTCCGTAACGGCGTAGCGGTCTGTCGGAGTGACGGCGCGTGACCTCCGAGGCGACCTCTGAGCGGGACGCGGTGGCTCGTGTGCGTCCAACACCGCGTCGCGGGCTGACTGCGCGCCTGCCCGCGTCCTCACCCCTGCTCGGAGGCGGGCTGAATCCGCGTTCACGTCCGGCAGGCGCGGCCCGGCCCCGCGGGGACCGTCGCTCGCGAGACCGCGCGGCCCACGGCTGTCACCCCTCAGCTCTCGTGTTTGCGAGAATCCTCTGGTTTTGATCTGAATCAGAAGCTAGGAGTGACCAGACTTATTTGTTGACATTTTTCTTCTTGAACACACACGAGCCTTCATTTAATTTTTATTAAAGATGAAAATCTCCCCTCGGAGTACATCAAAGCGGCACCGACCTTGTAATCCTACGCTCTGAAAGTTTCCTCAGGGCCTCGAGGTCGAAGTGCAGGCCCACGCGACGACCAGCCGGGTCACCCCAGAAAGCCGAGCCCGACGCCCCCAGCGCTGGCACCGGAGGGCGACCACGGGGCAGGAAGCTCCGTGACTGCTGTCGGCCTGTCTCAGCGAATCACAGGACGGTTCAGCATGAATGCCTTGCGTCCTGGCTGGCCTTTCGTGGGCATGATGGCGCGCAGTGTGTCCGGCTGTCCACGAAGGTGTCTCCGTGGGTTGAGTAGTGTCCCCCTGAAACGCACGTCCCCCAGAACCTCCGACTGTGACCTTACAGGAAACGGGGACTTCGCAGGTGTGATTCGTTCACCTAAGTTGAGGGCATACTATGTGCGGGCGGACCCTAAACCCAAAGACTGGTGTCCTCACAAGAAGAGGGGAGCGTTGAGCCTCAGCGCCCTGCTGAGAGAGGAGGCGGGGTCGCGGCCCCAGCTCTGCTAGGCAGGCCGGTGAGAGGTCAGGCAGGAAGGAGACCCCGCCATGGGCAGGCCGGTCTCTCCGGTGTCAAAGGACAGGCCAGAGCGAACGCTTTTCATACACGTAGGTGCTGACGTTGATCTCTGACTCCTCCCGCGAGAGAGCAGATGGCGCCCAAGAGTCTGCAGTGCGTGTGGGGCGGAGGGAGGAGGGGGGACCCTGGCTGTCTTCCCACTCCCCCCGCCCCGGGAGCAAAGAACGTGAATGCCCGGCACTGCGTGTCCCCGTTCCGACCCGCGTCACTCAGTCACTTGGCGTCCACACGCCAGGAGGTCGTCCTGAGCCAGCGACCCCCGGACGGCGCGAAGCGCGGCGTCGGGCCCGAGCCAGCGACCCCCGGGGGGACCCGCCTGCTCCCCGTCCCCCGAGGAGGTGTTGCCGCTAAGTGCAGCGCCGTGCTCAAGTCCGAAGGCAGCGACCCGACCAGGCCTGGGCGTCCTGCGCCGGGGCCCCGCGGCCCGCACCTGGCCGCCCCCGCGCCCTCGCCGGCCTCCCTCCAGGTCCCTTCTGGTCGTCGCCCCGTTCTCCTCGCGGTCACCGGCTGCCGTGACGGGCTGTGTTCTGGGCTCCGAGCCCAGCTTGCTTTCAATCTTATTTTTTTGTTGTTGAACACCCAGGGTTCCATTCGAGCCAGGACTCGCACGTTGTTACTGTTACTGAGTTCCTCCTTCTTTGTTTTTTTTTCAAGCGCACGGGGCAAATAAAAATCTGAACGTAAAGCCGAAGGAAGCTCGTTTGACGTGCGTTTGTGCTGTAACAGCGCCTTCCTCCCCTGAAGGAGGCGAAGGATGATGTGGAGCCCTCGTTAGTTATCTCCGCGGCGACTCCGGCCGAGCCTTGGCTCACCGGTCGAACGTCCCCCCGAGCCCCCCGGCTGCCAGAGTTCCCACCGTTGCCGGGTCCTCGCAGCGTTCGACTGAGTTCGAGCACTCGCTGCTCGTTGTCATGACCTGCCCCTGTGGAAGCTGGCCCATGCTGGCCCCGCGATGCACTGACATGAAATTCTCATCCGGTGTTGATAAAGTTTTGTTGGAACCCAGCCGTGCCCCTCCGCTTGCGCATTATTCGGGGCTGCTTTTGCCTGATGGAGTCGCCTCGTTGTGACGGAGACCAGAGGTGTGGCTCTCGCGGCCTCCCGGGGCCGCCCGCCTTGCTCTGACCTGCAGCGACGCAGTTAGAATTGGACGGCATTTAAGTGCCATGCAGCTAATAAGTAGCGTTTCATGACCTAGATATAACAACAAAACTTATAAATCTCCACGAATGCAAGCAGAATTTTTATTTGGAGGTAATATTTTCATACTCAGGACCTGAGACGTGTGGGAAAAAAAAATAAAGGAACATTCCATGTGTGCGCAATTAAAATAGTGGCAGAAAAATAATCTTGTATCATTCCGTCATTTTCTAGAACAGCAAAAATCCAAAGATAAATATCATTTCAGCAAAATGTTGATTTCTGGATCACTGCTCCGGAGACATGCAGCCCACTTAACGGAGAATGAGGAATCGATTTGAGATTTTCGGTTGATCGGAGGAAGACCTCTGGACGCTTAATGAGCACAGACGTTAGTTTTTACAATTTAAATGCTTATGTGACGTGTCTCACGGTGCCGAGTGTATGCTTATGTCTGATGCAAACCAAACTTTTTCTCTGTCTTCTGCCCAAACAAACACAAGCCCCGGCACTCGCTGCCATGGCGATTCCCTTCCTGGCGTGGCTGTTTTATTTCCACTCGGTGGTTTTCATGGAAACCGCTTCTAATCTCTCTTGAGAATCTACTGCCTGCCTTTCAGGTGCAGCTCAATTAACACCCTGCTAATTTACCAGTGGATCAGGTAATTGTTAAATAATTTTGATCCACATCTTCCCACCCACCCTCTCCCGCCTGAGCGAAGCAGCCGGAACCATTAATTGGCCCGAACCCGTCAGTGTTTCTGTGTGCCTGAGGATGTAATAGTCTGATGGGGGGAAGTGGTATCTGAACAGGACACTCACTGAACCAAAACATGCTCAGGCTGAATGATTAGACATCTCCAGTTAATTACTGAAAAAGAAAATAAACTACGACTCGGATTTCACGTGGGTAACGAGCGAATGCTGCGATGGGCCTTTTCCATCATCTTTCCATTAAAAAGAAGCAGGCGTATTGAGAGATGTAATTTTCGTTTTTTACCCTTTCCAAATTATATGATTTAAATGGTGTTGTATGCCTCAGTTGCTTCCGCAAACAGCTCCGGAGGACGCACACTGGCTCAGCGTGTGTGTGTGTGTGTGTGTGTGTGTGTGTGTGTGTGTGTGTGTGTGTTGAGACGTGTTAGAGGTTCTCAGCGAATATTCAGGTTAAAATGGATAGACATGGTCCTTTCGTGGCTTTGGAACTTGGAGTGGAGCTGGGTCCTCAGAGAGGGGCTCGCAGAGCCACCCAGCCTGCGGTTACAGTGATGACCGTAACCAAGCACCACGGGCAAACTTCGTTCTGCAGAGACAGAATCTAGGCGTCTGTTTGTCAATCTCCCATGCCTGCCGTTGTTTTGTAAGACAGGGTGGGCGGGAGGAGGGGGACGGGCAGGGGGCAGCGAGTGCGCCCTGGGGAGCGGGGGGACCGCGTGGGGAGGAGGCGTAGAGAGCTGTGAGCCAGGCCGGGTGCAGACGCATGCACGGCGGGCGTGTGTCCTCTGTGTTACGGGACAGAGAGCTCTGTGACATCGCTGTGGTCAGAGGCCCCGGGTGGTTTTGTTTTTTGGTTGTTTTGTTGTTGTTGTTGAGGGTTAAACGGCAAGAGAATGAGAAAGTGGCATTTGAGAGAACATTGGCACGCAACGGAAAATGTTCGCGCTTTGCCCGCAGGGTTACGGCCTCGCGCCTCGCGCGTGGTGGCCTTTTAACTGCCCAGTGGCAGACGGACCTCTGTGTTCCTCCCAGGACGTGTTATCTGAACAGGCCCCCCGTTGTATCACTGTCCGGATCTCAGGCTTCGTGGGAAACCGACAGCTCGCGCAGACCTGAGTTCTTCGCCCCGCCCTCGGCCCCCGACAGCTCGTGAGCCAGCCCATCCGCCGGCAGCCCGCAGTGCGCGGGGCGTCCCAGCGGCTGGAGGGGAGCTGTCTGGAGTCTCGAAGGTGATGCGGGGATTAGTCTAGCGCTTCGTCCTCAACGGTCGTGGGCGTCAGAACTACCTGACGCAATGAGAAAGAACCCAGAGGCCCACGCGCGTTGCATTACTGTGGGGCCGGGTTCCCTCTCTCTCTCTCTGTACCAAGTTCCTCGGATAAGTTTATAGCCAGGTCTGAGAACCTCTGATCTAGAGCTTCTCAAACTATCTACAATGAAGAATTTTTAAAAGATTTTGTTTTTAAGTTTCTTATCATCACAGACCAATACTTTTGTAAAATGTAATATTATGAATTACTAAAAAGTGAAATTTAGAAACACATGTAAAATATAAGCTCCAGGGAACGATGGATTAAGATCCGGCCAGCGGGCCCTCACCAAAGAAGACTGTGAACCCCGGAGGCACTCGAGAGTGAACAGAGGCAGGTCCTGGGGGAGCAAGTGCTCAGAGGAGGAAGGAAGGTTGCTAACGAAGTCCCCAGATCTGTGGCTTCTACCTCGTGCTAAGTGTAGCTGGGGTTTTACGCTTGTTTGCGGAGGAGGTTGCGTGACTATAGAATGACTATAGCCAACCACCAAATGCTCCTGAGGTGTGTATACATATCCTCGTATGTGAATTACAGCTCAGTAAAGCTGAGACCCGTAGGATCTCACTCATACGTGGGACACAAAACTGAAAACAACATATGAACAAGACAGGCAGAGACTCACGGACACACACAGCAGTTCAGTGGTGACCGGTGGGAAGAGGGAGAGGTAGGCGAGGGTGGAGGGGTCAGACACACGGCGACAGGAGACCTGACTTTGGGCACCGAGCACACAACCGTGATGTGCATATGACATTGTTGCATCGCACACTTGAAACCTATGTGATTTTACTAACCAACCCCGATAAATGTAATGTAAGAAGACTTAACTTTAAAAGTAAGACATTCTATCCTAAGGAAGTTATCAAATGGTGAAGAAATTAAATAGTTTTCCAGAAAACAAAAATTGGTTTTCGTTATATTTATTTTCCAAATTGCAAATAGAATAAAATGTCAGCATAAGAAGATATATCACCCAACCATCCTGATTTTTAAAATTTAGGTAACTGAACCCTAGGATTTTTGCAAATCAATCAGTATTGTGATGAGAGCTAATGTTTTCTGTAGTATTTGGCTTAGTTTTCAGGATTTTCCAGAAATGATGACTGTAGGTGCATAAAATATCCATAATTCACTGTCGCCGCCAATCGGTTATAAAAAGACCAGGCTCCATGCATTCTTAGATTCGACAGACATAAAATTACATTATCGAAATTTTATAAACATGTCTATAAACACTTATTCCTAATTTCTGTCTCTCTCTCGGTGAGGACCAGCAACCCAGGTCTGCAGACCACACTCTGGCTAGCACTGGTCTACAGAGAGAGTTGACCAGTTGTCCCAGACAGAGCTTATAACCTCTGCTTTGGGTATTTGCAAGTAACTCACTGTAATTGGCCACTCTCCAGTTTGTTGTTCTAAAGCTAAGGCGACCAACCAATTTTCGCGATACGTTCTATTAGTTTTTTGAGTATTTGTCTTCGTTAAATAAACTGTAAGTCACTTGCAGGGGACCCAGGACCTTCTCAGCTCTCTCTCTGAGAGTCCAGCGCAGTCTTGTAAGTAGAAGCCACTCGGCGTAATGTTTGTGGCACTTAACGTTTGTTCAGGGAACACCAGCTGCGTCTTAGATCTTTATAGCATCACCAGCGTAACCGACTGACACTTGGAGCAAAGCGACATTTTCAGCGTGACTGCAGATTCTGATGCAGACAGACCACAACAGTTATGGCTTTGGCATTAATTATCACAAGGGAATAGCGCAGCAAACCTTATTTGATAACGCACGTGAACTCTGATGTTCAGGCACAGTGAAATATAAATTTGAGCCCCACGGGCTATTGCCACAGTAGAAGCATCGAGCAGACTTTTTTTTTTTTTTTTACTATATGGCTTTATTTACATCTTTTAAATACTTAGACGCATGTTTTGTGGCCTTCCTTTTCTCTTTTTTTTTTGCGGCCTCTAATAAAGGGGTGTTAGAGGATAAGGCTGAAGGCATTAGCCAGATGGATGGGTAGATAAAGAGAATTTTGGGTCATTCCGGGTTTGAATATTACTTTAAGAATGAAGTGTTGAATAACTTTTTTTTTTTTTAAATGGTGCTGTGTGATACCACCTTTTATAAAAAACGATCCAGTGCAGGAGAGGCCCGAGGAAGACCGGACGAGAGGAGAAGCGGAGGCAGGAGCCGATGCGCGGAAGGGCAAGGACTCGCAGAGGCGGCGGCGTGAGGGGCGTTTTCTTTGAAAAGAAGAAAATGTGTTGACGGAAGTATTTGCACGTTTTCCTTAGAAATACGTTACGGGGTTCAGACAGCGAATCATGGCTGAAGATAGTGACGCTGAGCGATACATGGGTGGCATTCCCGACCGACTGCTGATTGGGGGTGAACGCACGGCGTCTGGCATTGGGAGGACGTCCTTGGATGACGCCTCCTCTTCGGCCCTTTGTGAAACCGTGAACGTGTCCCCTGAATCCGTGGAGTGTTTGTTGTTGTTTTATCCCGGCCTTTGTGAGATGCGATTGGGATACAGCATTGCGCGAGTTTAACACGTGTAATGAAATGGCTTGACATGTATGTTTGCCCTGTGGAACGACTACCCCGGTGCAGGTAGTTAACTCGTCCATCGCCTCACATGACGCGTGTGTGTGTGTGCGTGTGCGCGTGCGTGTGCACGTGTGTGTGCGCGCGCACGCAGCGAGGACTTTTCAGATCTACCCTCTGAGTGACTTTCAGACCCACGAGGCGGCGCTGTTAACCGCGGTCGCCCCGCTGCACACACGTCCCTCCAACGTGCTCATCTTACCACTGCACGTCTGTGCCCGTCGACCCCCTTCACCCGCGGCCCCGCCAGCCCCAGGCCCGGCCCCCGCGGTCACCAGCCAGCGCGCTCGCTCTGCTTCCTTGAGTTCTGGTTTTGTTTTGTTTTGTTTTAGATTTTTGATTCCACATATAAGCGAGATCATATAGCATTTGTCGTCCTTTGTCTAACTCATTTTACTTATAATGCCCTCAGGTTTCATCTACGTTGTGGTGACAGGATTTCCTTCTTTTTTGTGGTGGAATAATCTCCGTGTATGTGTGCGTAACATATGTGCCATACACATAATATGCATATATGTGTATTTATGTACGTCACGTTTTCTTTATCTTCTCTACCCATTCATCTGTGGGCGGACGCCTTGGGTGTCTCGCTGTCCTGACTCTTGTGACTAACGCTGCGGCGAACCCTCGGACACCTCCTCAGGGCAGAACTGCCGGATCGCGGGGCGGTAGTCCTTTAACTGTGTGAGGACCCTCCATACGTTTTCCGCAGAGGTCGGACCAGTTTACCATCCCACCAACAGTGCCCGAGGGTGCCCTGTTCTCCACATCCTCCTCTGCGTTCCTCACCTTTCGTCTTCCTGATGATAGTCATTCTAACAGGCCTGAGGGTGATATCTCCGTTTGGATTTGCAATTCCTGATGTTCAGCACAGTCAAGCTGTTGGCCATTTGCACACCTTCTTTGGGACAAAGTCTGTTCAGGTCCTTGGCCCAATCGTATTGCATTATTATTATTATTATTATTATTATTATTATTATTATTTTGCTCTCGAGTCGTGTGAGCGCATCGCATATTTCTGACATTGATCCTTGCCTCGTTCGCGGTTCGTGAACGTTCTCTCGTGCGCTGGGCGCAGGCTGCTTCCACCCTGTGATCGGTGCTTCTGATGCGCAGAAGCTTTTCGGTTCGATGCAGACCCGCTTGTGTATCGCTGTTGTCCCTGCTTGTGCTTTGGTGCTAATTAGCTATTTTTAAACGCATTTCTGCTAATGCAACAGCTGAGTCTTCTCAAGGTCAGGCGAGATTAATTTCCTTTTCTCTTGATTATATGCAGTGTTTTCGTACCTGTGCGTCTGTCTGCATTTTGGATTTCGTCCTTGATTTTCGCAGCGAAACGTTGTAGAGACTGTATTCTATTATGTTCTTCTGACGAACATCGAAAACGGTCGTTAGCAGACAGTCGATTTGGCTAAACTAAAAGTTCAGCTCCCACTCCCTCTGAGAGGCCAGCAGTCAGGGGCTCTGCGAAGCTCTCGCAGTCTCAGTCGGCCTGTTTGGAGCCTGCCCCACCCATGGGGCCGGCCAGAGGGAACAGAGGGTTTGCACCTCTCTGGCTGTTTCCTTCTGTAGCAGCCTCCTCACTAACTTCCTACTTGTCCTGAGACGTTCAGACCCTTTCCCCCTGGTCCTCAGGCCAGGAAAGCTGCAGTTTGGTGTCCGGGTCCTGGTCACCCACGCACTGCAGTGAAGGGGTGGGGGGCTGGCCTCTGATAGAGAAGATGTGTAAAGGGTCCTTACCTTCCCTCGCCTTCTTCCCAGCGTACCCCCCTCCTGCCTCCCGGCCCTCCCCAGCACAGCTCTGCCTACCTTGTGTGGCTCTTCACTGCCTGCAGGTGACCTTGCGGACAGTTTACAGTTTTTCTCTGTGGTCTGATAAAAACTATACCACTGTACCTGGAAGCAGATTTCTCTCAGTAGACTTGAAAGGATGAGGATAATATTGCTCTATTTTATTGGTTTTGATTAATCCACCAATTGTGATTAAGACAAGATTTCCCTTGTTGTGTTGTTATTGAGGTTACGCGGAGCAGATTGAATACTCCGTGTACCCTTTAATCTAGACTGATCAGGGATGTAATGAAAGAATAATGTATAAAGAATAATGTATATGTAGTGATAACGCACTCGACACTACTTCTTTACTCTCCAAATCTGTGATTGACTTCCATGTTATTAAACATATTTTTTCATAAAATAATCGCAACCAAATCTCAGATTATAATGAAGGCAGTGTAAAATGCTACACCGGCACAAACTGCAGCAGCCGAGAACAATGCAAAATAGTTTAGCATCAGTCGCTCTGCTTTTATTAAAGAAAACACATCTTCTTTTAGAATTTTTTTTTTTTAGTATAAATGCCATCCTAAAAAAAAAAAAATTAAGCTCAAAGACATCTGTTTGCTTACTCAGGAATGTCGTAAAAACATTTACCTAAGTAAGTGAAGGCAATCAGAAATTAATTTTTGTATTTAATGGACTAAATTAATTTTCATATTTAATGGATTACATCAGTAATCTTATGTCAGCTCCCAGGCTGTGTTTAATTTGAAGGTTGCCATTTTCTGGAAAATTCAATCAGCTTTCTACTCTGTACTGCTTACAGCGAGGGCCGAGATTTGAAAACTATGCAAGGACGGAAAGTCTTACTGTTTCAAACATTCTCCACTGAACCTCTCCAGCTCTCCTGTCTGAAGCTCGGGGACGAGGTGGTTGGTTTGGAGGCCATCATGTCTTTTCCTGCTTTTGTTTTTAATGCATAGAATGAAGTTCGAGACGAATGCTTTTCTTCCGTAGTCTACTTGATCCCAATCTACTGTGGAATGATGTAGAAGAGAAAATATGAAAAAAACGCCTTTATTTCTGCTCCAAAGTAAAATGGTGATAAGTGATTCCACTGGACCAGGAAAATAAATGAGATTCTGACAGTGAGGAAATTGGAGCTATTCCTCTTACTTGAAACAAAGCCCTTTTGAGAGGAAGTGAAGATTTTTTCCTTACTTGTTTTTTATCTTCTCAGTATAATTTGGTGTGTTCTTAGAATCGATCATTTTAAAATTTCACAAATGGATTTGTAATAAGAATGTCGTTACAAAAAAAAATCATCAGAACCTGGACGATTTTGGGGCTCTGGGTCTCCATGCCGATGAGACTGATGACTTTATGTCGATTGTGCGTGTGTGCGTGTGTGCGTGTGTGCGTGCGTGTGTGCCGCTGTAGCGAGAACGTGATAATCTGTGGTTATAGTTATGAACTCTCTTGGATAAAGATGGGAAGTTACTTTCCAGTCAAGCCATGGGCGTAGAGGGTTTCAGCGTCTTCCTGTAAATGCTGAAGTCTGGAGACCACGTTTGGTAAGATTCGGAATATCTCGTGAGGACGTGTTTGCGGTTGTTTTTCTTGTTGATCTGCAGAGTCGACTGAAGCAGTTGACTTTTGGGGGGATCCATCTTCATGGTATTTCAGAAGAAATACCGAGAACCAAATGAGCAGGTTTATTTATGTTGGGGAGCAGTCACCAGACTACACGATGACGATATTTAGTCAAGTGATGGAGTTACCATCTGGCACTTCCCCAAGCGGTTGGGAGGCGTTGGGCGGAGAGCCAGAGGGGGTGCCACATGCGGGTAGGGGCGCACACTCCGCGCGACGGTGGTTCGCTCCTCGCTCTGCCCGCCCCCCCCCCCCCGTGATTTCGCCATTCCTCCGTGACATGCGGTGATCAGTTCCAGTCACCAGAACGTGTGGAGAGCGTAAAATGTGGCAATGGTGAATAAATGTCGGCTTTTGTCATCAGAGGCAAGCGCGGAAGACGGCTTCGTAGACGTAATACTGTTCTCCTCAGGGTCATTTACCTTGGCCGGGGTTCAGCTTGGTGTCTGCCACTCTGTCAGTTATTGCTAAAGCCGACCCCAAAGTCCCTGGTGGTCAGAGGGCACCGGCTTCATCTGGTCAAGAAAAAGTCACGAGGTTCACCTTTGTGACCTTGCCAACTTTCTTCCCTTGATTTTCCATGCTACTATAGATTCTCCTTAGTTTTGACTGACATCCAAGATGTGGATACCTTTAGGCAAAAGCTTTTTTCTCTGTCTCTTTTCTTTTAATCTTTTCCATGTATCCTGGAAAGTAAGGGGCGGTAGCCCCAGGTGGCTCAGGTAGGCTGCGGTGTGATGCACCAATTTAACAATTGCCAAATGGGATTCAGAAAACAACACCGTACTTTTAAAAAACTCTATTCTTTTAAAGAACAAATTGATCAACAGATGAAAGACGAAAGCGATGAAAAGGAATTGTGAAGTTCTACCTGCAAGGATCGTCCATCGCTTAATGTTAAAAAAAAAAAAGGAAGAAAAAGAAAAAGAGAAAAGGAAAAAAGAAAAAAGAAAAGAACTGTAT
This sequence comes from Rousettus aegyptiacus, assembly GCF_014176215.1. Lineage (NCBI taxonomy): Eukaryota > Metazoa > Chordata > Mammalia > Chiroptera > Pteropodidae > Rousettus > Rousettus aegyptiacus. Next base: position 158,109,577 of record NW_023416307.1, read on the forward strand.
GCCAGGTAAAGTTAGGACTTGGGAAGAAAAGAGACCGAGAGCTCTACCGACTGGTCCAGCCGCCTCCTCCTAGATCCATCAGGTTTCTCTACAGCCACCTCATATCTTGGCACCTGCATCGCGTGCTTCTTCAGTGTGCGCTGTGTGATTTCACACTCATCAGTATGTTCATTTTTCCTCAAGTGTATGGAGACATAGCTTGTCCAAGAGGGAAAGCCATGAACGAGCCGAGGGGTCCAAAAGTTTCCTGTTCTACTTTTGGTTCTGAGACGGTTGATCTTCGTCGGTCAGTCCCAGCTGCTCCCTCCGCAGTTTGAATACGATGACACCTGCGTGCCCGTGTGGGGTGGAATGACGAATGGAGAGTGTGCACGTCTCACGCAGAGCGCGCGCTCACAGCCGGTGCCGTCGCCTGCCTCCGTCATCCTGGAGGTTGGCACGCTCTTCCCGTAGAGTTCCGGGCCGTACGCATCGTAGATTTGTCTGGACCGAAAGGTCTGCGACATCATCACTATTCCCCTCTGCAGTGGCGCGAAGGCAGCCTGGGTGCCATGTCAACGAAGGGGCTGGGTCCCGATGAAACTGTATTTAAAGACGTTTCATATCATTTTCTTATGTTGTATTCTTCCTTTGATTTTTTCCCCCAACCATTTCAAATTTAAAAACCATTCTTCACTTGCAGCCAAGCGATGGGATACACAGACACACACACACACACGCACGCACACACACACGCACTCACACACACACATACATACATATACATATGATGCCGACCCTGACGTCATCCTGAAAAGCGTTAGGGAGCCGCGTGATGAAATTCGGAAGGGCGATAGGCAAGGTCTGTTCTTGGGACAGCGTGGAAGTCGAAGGTGCATACTGGAAAATAATGAGAAACGAGGCTGGATTCGAGAGAGCGACACAGCGAGACACGGTTTTCGATTGATACGCGGCAAGCGGCAGCCGTCGAAAGCCCCGCGCGAGGGCTTCCGCGTGGCGTCTGGGGGAGACGGGATGGCACGTCGCCGGGGCGGAGGTCGCCGCGAGCGAGCCGGCTCCACGCCCTGCTCCGGCTGCCGTGCGAGGCGCCGCGCGATGGGCACTGCCCGGCAGGCGTCTTCGCTCGGACTTCCGTGCTCACTTTCATCTTTCCTCTGGAACAGCGTCTATGGGATGCGTTCATCACTGTCGCCCTTTTGCTTGCCGTGGGGAAGCGGTCACCGTGGTGTGGGTGGAAGCCGAGGCCCCCTTCGAGTTGGAGGCATTGATTCGTTCCTTCGTTGCGTAAACACTCGGCGCCTCTGGTGTGTCTGGTGTTTTAATGAGTCCCGAGACGTAAACGTGTGTGGAGAGTGTGCCCGGTGAGGGGCCAGCACTTCGTGGCCAGGCCGGGGGCCCGGAGCCCACTGGCTTGGGAAGGAGTGTCGGCCACGCAGACGGGCAGACGCGCCTGCTCACGGCTGTGGCGCTTTTCTCTACTATGGAGATCATAATGCACAGCGGCCGCTATCATCGGCGTGTAGGGAAGATGCTGGGGGCGGGCAGAGCGTGTCGGAGGGGAGAGGAGGCCTTTCGTCACCTGGGGAGTGAAGACGGGCTTTCCAGAAGACACCCGGTCACCCTTCAAGGGGGGTGGGGGGTGGAAGGCACCCAGAAAGACAGGCCCAGGGGTCGGGAAGGCGGTGCTTAGGTGAAGGGAAAAAATCTCACCTGCCAGGTTTATTAAAGAATTAAAGGTGTACACATTTATACAGTGTGAAATGAAATATACTTAAGGGTCTACATTTTATTGAGTAAGTTATGAAGAACTGATCTCTTCAAAAGTTCACAAAATCTGAATGACTTCAGTCTGAAAGACAGAGCCGTGCCTCATGAATTTTTATTTCCACTAGGATTTCAGCAAGTCTATAATGACATTGGGAGCGTGCAGGTAAGAGATTGCTCGCTAGAGACATAACGTGATAAGACAGCAGCCTTGAAAATAGCATCCGGCTTGTCTCTCACGTTTCTCCAAAGATGTTGGTAATGCTACCGAAATATTAATGGAACAGATTTTCGTCTCAGATTTTTCACTTATCGGTATTAAACAACACATCCGAATTCGTTAAATATTGACATCTGTATTTCAATATAAGGTCTGCAAAGCACTCTCAGACATCGAGGGCAGATTTCAGATAGCTTAATCATACACGGTAAGGCTGGAACCGTACCATAAACCACATTTTACAGCTTCTGAAACACTATGTTCTTTTTCTATCACTCTCCAAATTAATGGCATACTTAGGACCATGTGCCGCAGGCTCAAAAAAGCCTGCGTTTGATCCAGATTCTGTTCTGATAAGCCAAATCCTGAGCAAGTCAAACAGCTTGAGTGTCAGTTTCTTCTCATATGAAATTAGGGCGGCTCTACTGTGTGTGCTGTGAGGTCCCGGACTCTGGGTGTGCAGTGCCCACAGGCATGGTTTCCGGCACATAGTAGGTTTCCTCTAAATGATGACAGTTGTCATTGCCGTCATCGTCATCATCACGGTCACGACCATCACCACCATCATCACCACCACCATCACCACCACCATCATCATCACCATCATCATCACCATCATCACCATCACCACCATCATCACCACCACCATCATCACCATCATCACCATCATCACCATCACCATCACCATCACCATCATCACCATCACCATCACCATCACCATCACCATCACCATCACCATCATCACCATCACCACCATCATCATCACCATCACCATCACCATCATCACCATCATCATCACCATCACCACCATCATCACCATCATCACCATCACCATCACCATCACCATCACCATCATCACCATCACCACCATCATCACCATCACCACCATCATCACCATCATCACCATCATCACCATCATCACCATCATCACCATCATCACCATCACCATCACCATCACCATCATCACCATCACCATCACCATCACCATCACCATCACCATCATCACCATCACCATCACCATCACCATCATCACCATCACCATCACCATCACCATCACCATCACCATCACCATCATCACCATCACCATCACCATCACCATCACCATCACCATCATCACCATCACCACCATCATCATCACCATCACCATCACCATCATCACCATCATCATCACCATCACCATCGCCATCATCACCATCACCATCACCATCATCATCATCACCATCACCATCATCATCACCATCACCATCGCCATCACCACCATCACCATCACCATCACCATCACCATCATCACCATCACCATCACCATCACCATCACCATCACCATCATCACCATCACCACCATCATCATCACCATCACCATCACCATCATCACCATCATCATCATCATCACCATCACCATCACCATCACCATCACCATCACCATCACCATCACCATCACCATCATCACCATCACCATCACCATCACCATCACCATCATCACCATCACCACCATCATCATCACCATCACCATCACCATCATCACCATCATCATCACCATCACCATCGCCATCATCACCATCACCATCACCATCATCATCATCACCATCACCATCATCATCACCATCACCATCGCCATCACCACCATCACCATCACCATCACCATCACCATCATCACCATCATCATCATCATCACCATCACCATCATCACCATCACCATCACCATCACCATCACCATCACCATCACCATCACACCATCACCACCATCATCACCATCACCACCATCATCACCATCATCATCACCATCACCATCACCATCACCATCATCACCATCACCATCACCATCACCATCACCATCACCATCATCACCATCACCACCATCATCATCACCATCACCATCATCACCATCACCATCACCATCACCATCACCATCACCATCATCATCACCATCACCATCATCACCATCACCATCACCATCATCATCACCATCACCATCATCATCATCATCACCATCACCACCATCATCACCATCATCATCATCATTATTATCATCATCACCATCTACAGTTACAAATAGTAAGATAATTTCTCTTTGATTCAATACACCTTGAACCAAGTTCATCTTGGCCACCAGGGACCTGGTTAGAGAATTATAATTTACACGTTCCCTGACATATACATTTTCTTAATCATTTTCTCAGTCTCTGATCATCTTTTCTGATGCTAAATGGGAGTGGTAGTGGGAATGAGCAAATGAAATCTCCCTTCTTCTTGTTTCCAAATCAATATAAAAATATTCAAGTTATACCTGAGTTTCTGTAAATACCCGCTCCCTCCCCCTTATGGATGAAGGGATTCGAGGGAGGGCTGAGAACCAGCATAATAATTATTTTGTTGTTCTGGTCTTCCACATCAGAGCCTCCATCAGAGCATTCCATGGCTTGAAAGTAAGGACCACCACCCTAACACAGCTTTACAGTGGTTCCTGAAATAGCTTCTCAGTGCATCTCCGTCACCCCCTTCCCTCTGCTGATCCACCCCCCACGCACCTGCAGGAACGATCTCAGCGAATCTTCCATTCTTTGCGCCTCGTCCCTGCTCCGGAACCTACAGCACCTCCCTCTCATCCTTCCACATCTCAACCCAGGATTCTAAAGGCACCCTCAGATCCCAGCTTCCTTCCGACCCCAGCTCGTTTTAGTTATCCCGTCGTAGAACAAATGAGCGATAGATGAGCGAGCCAGTCTGCCATGACCAGAGAACTTCCCAAACCCGCCCCCCATCCTTTTATAGTCGCCTCAGCCTGCCCTTAGCTCGCACGCAGAACCAAATTATTTGTTACCCTCTACGCTATTAGCCAGAGGCATGCCCGAGGAGCCAGCGTGCTGCCCAGTCGACGCTCTCCATTCGGTGGGGTCAGGGTGACTGTCACTTTAACGCAGGAGGCCACTCAGCGCGGCGCAGGACAAGGGGTCGGGCAGCCTCGGCCGGAACGCCGGCTCCACCCGACACCCAGCTGTCGCCTTCACTCGCCCGGGCTCCGAGTCCTCTCTCGTGGAGGGGGCGAGGCGGTGGCCAGCATGTGGGTTTGCTGAGAGGAGGACATGAAATCATGCACATGGCCCCGCTGCCGCTACCTGCCGTCCAGCCGGCGCCCCGCACGCGGTGGCCACGACGGCCCGGACTGACAGCCACGAGGCTGCCGCTAGGCGCGTCCGACGGTATTAGCGCCGCCGACTCGCGCCTGCTGCTCTCGGCCCCCGTGTCCCTGTGGTCTCCAGCCCCGTGGGGGGTTAACTCAACACAGAGATGCTGCCACGCCGGGTCATCCCAAGGGAACGTGGCTCGCGCACGCCCTCGGCCGCGCGTGTGGATGAATGAATGAGGCATCGTTTCTGAAATTAAAAACGACATCGATGAGGCCCAGTAGGAAAGCAAATTCCTTTTGTCCTCGTAAGGAAAAGTAGGGTGAGCGATGGGGTGCCCCGCCCCCACCCCGGGGTCTGCCTCCGAGGGCCACGCCGTGCCGCCTTGCTTCCCCAGGGCTTGTCAGTGAGAATAGTTTTGTCCCTTGAAGGATGTGCTCACGGTGCCGTGACGAGCCAGCGTCTCGCCGGCAGGGTGCCTGAGACACGATGCGTTTGGGCCGCTGCCCAGGGGCCCCTCTCCGTCCCCTGCCCCGCCCTTGGGGGAACATTGAGTTCTTTAGACTCTGAAATCTTTTTTTTTTTTCATGGAAAACTGCATTTCCTGTAGAAATCTCTTCATACCATCATGGAAGCCGACAGTTTGAGACATCTTAAAGTGAACAATGGGCTACTGAAGACTCGTTCGATTTCGATGATTTACAGTGTTCTCAGTCATAAACATCGCTCTCTTCGAAGGTCGTTTGCATTAAACCTGCGAGTGGGAGTAAAAAAGATTTCACCTACCTGACAAGCAGGTTGGCGGTTCACAGGAATCAGTGCTTAAGAACGAGCCTCAAGTGGGGCGCAAAGCTCGCTCGTGCGTCCACGCCTCCCTCCCACGCCCGCCACCCCCACGCTGTGACGCCCACCGAGCATGCACACCCCGGGCAGCCATCCCCCGACGTGGGGCAGCCCTCTGTCTCCTGTGTTCATGCCGCGGCTAATGACCGGTTCCTGCAGCTCCCGGTTGACCGTCCCTGGGGATGGACACCTCCGTACCTCAAGAACGAGTCGATCAAATCGGGGGGATACCCCAATTATTCACTGTGAACAAAATTCCGGCTCTCTGTCACCCGCTTCGGAGTTGCATACAATACAGCAGGTCCCTTCCCCGTCGTCACCGTCACTGTGGTAACCTGCTGTCGAGGGAGGACTCGCCCAGGGACTGGCGAGGCTCTGCTTCAAAGTGAGCTCCTCCTCAGCGTACCACGACCCTCCAAGGTGGGCGTCCTTAGCCCTGGGCTGCCGCCGAGGACCCAGCGGCTGACGGAGTTTAAGTAATGTGCGTCGTCGCTGGTGGGGTCGCTGTTCAAACTCGGGGCGGCGTGAATTCTGAGATCGTTCTGCTAATTCAGAGTCCTACTCTGAGACCTGGGGAGAGCTCGAGTACCCGTAATTGGGCTTCAGGTCTCCGTAGCCTCCCTGACAGCGAACCCCAGACTTGGCCCGGATGCGCGTTTTACGGTGAACGCAGTCGCAGGCTTCCTTCATCGCGTTTTCAGTTGGGCGCGGACCTCACGCCGCGTTAACCCGTGTTTCGTGTTCCCCTGTCACTGTGCTCATCGTGGAAACTCCGTGCTCTCGTTCACGTGTTAGCTGTGCCTCTCTCCGTCTGTTTTTTCCCTCCGTTCTCTCCTTCTTCAGCCTCGATACAGAACTTACACCCGTTTCTCCTACGTTTCATCTTGTTAAGTTCGAGTTTTTCATGTGAGCTCGTTTCAGACTCTTGGGATCCTGATTCTGCTGTCTGATGCTTTTATTACCCATCTCTATTTCATGCCATCTGTTGATTCATATTAAAAAAAACTAAAAACAAACAGAAAATGACAGTTCTCAACAATTCTGGGATGTGGGCTGTTGCAACCTCCAAGGACCCTGGATGGAAATTCTCTCTCTCGCCCTCAGGCATCTGACAAAGTTATTCCTTGAATAACTTGAAGACGGAACCTCTCCGGCCTGAGTCGTCGGGGCGGCCTGGTGGACCGGTCCTCACCTCGGAGACCAGGCTAGATGGGGACGGTCAGCACCCAGACGGCCTGACGGCGTGGAGGCACCCCTCGAACTCGCGCTCTTCAAATGCGTGTTCGACATTTACTTTGTAGAGACCGAAAGAGTTGGCTTTTACATTAATCGGGTATACATATTTTCCGGTCTGTTTTTTAACTTGGTTGGAATTTTTTTTTTCTAATTACTCATAACTAGATATTATCGGTCACCCATAATCATGAAGGAAAGAGGTAACTTATGTAGGTAAATAAATGTGTTATATTTGTTCGCAGCATATCCCCAAATTTTAATTTTCTGGTTTTAGGGTTGAGAAACCATTTCCGTTATAACTTTCACTGTTCTTTCCCTCACTTCCATTTTATGTGTGAGTTTCTGAAACCAGAATATATCTTGGGGGCACATTCCAAGGAATGAAACTTAGGGAATGAATGAAATCACTCATTTTTTAGATAAAAAAGCAGACACTTGGCCACGTCCTACTCAGTTGGAGAACCTGGACGGGCTGTCAGCGGGCCGTCTCGCGGGTACCGGGGCGGCCTGTGACTGCAACGCGCAATTTGCAATCGTGCTTTGCAGAACAACTCGACAGAGCAAGCCCGGCGCGAGGAGACGCGCTCTTTGCGATTAGCATTTGCGCTTGGTGCCCGCGTCCGCCAGTACGTTAGCGGTCTCACGCGGCACCCCGCGGTAACTCGCGGCGCGTTTACACTTCGTTCTGGGGGTGCTCTGATGTGCTCTGTGAACCGACGGCCCAGGTAGCCGGGCAGCCGACGCCCCTCGTAATTTAGCTCTGGAGACGAGCGCGCGGCGGAGATGAGGTAAGCACGGCCATCAGACCCTCGGCTGCAGTAAACGCAGGCCGTGACCGAAAAGGTGGTTCTCTAGACCGACTTGAGTGAGTTTTCCATTTATTTGGAGGAAAAAAAAAAGCGTGATTGATCGCTTCCTCCACTTCGGGCTGTTTTTCTGATGTTAACGTCGGAAGTGATTTATCAAGCCTATAGGCCAGAAGCGTAGAGTTTATGTATACGTTTTGAACAAAACGACTTCCGTTTGCCCACGTAAGTTGCCTCGTGGGGGCTGTCGGGTGCCCGCAGCTGCCTTCCCTCTGTGACCTCCACGTGCCGTGGGGCAGGAGGAGACCCGAACCGGAAGGTCTCCTGGGGGCTGAGGTACGTCCCCGAGGATAGGCCTTTCTTGGGGACATGGCATGTCCAGGAAAAGGACGATGGAGAAGCCCGGCCGAGAGGAGAAGGTCCCGGGGGCCAGATGAGACGGGACGTGAACTTGAACCAAGGCCGTGGGGATTTCTGAAGGAAACTCCCGAGACCCCTCGTCCCAGTAGGAGCCAGGGAACGGGGTGCCGACGGCGAGGGTGACGGAAGGCTTCTCCCTGTGCTTTGCTCCGGGAAAAGGCGCGCCACCCCAGTGCAGAGTGAGGATGAAAAGGCCCTCGCCCCGTTCCGCACGGGGCGTCCACACCCTCCTCGCCCGGACTCCCTCCCCTGGGTGCTGGCGGGAGCCTCCGTCTCGCACCAGGCCGCCAGAGGCCGACTGGCCCCCACGAACACGCTGCGCTCACACACCTGAGCCCACAGGGAGAAAGCTCATTTTAATTCCGCCATGCTTTAATGGTATTTAAATGACTCGAACGGCGTTTTCAAATGAGTATGTTGCAAGGCTCATGTTCAAAACCCGGCAATAAACCATAATGGACTTTACAGTTTATTAGTTTCACAAATGTCACCTTGTTATTAACCACTCGGGGAAAGCAACTTTACAAAAGATTCCGTTATTATCCGTGGGCTGAGACATTAAATTTGTCGAGCTGTGGTTTTAGGCATCCTCGAGCCGGCCTCATAATTCGGGTTTATATTGAGGGTCAGACGCCTAAGCGCTGTGGTTTTTAAAACTCTCCAAGGTTCTATTTTGATGGAAAGATAAAACGTCTGCATTAAACATCGAGATTTGCTCGTCAGAGAGTCGGGGGCGCGTCCAGAACCACGGGCGCGTGGCCAGCTCGCCGCGCGGCGTCTGAGGGGCCCGTGGCTGGCGGTCCCCCGGGCCGGTGTGTGGGGCAGCCACGTTCTCCCCCATTTTAACCATTCTAACCAGGTCGATGGGGGGCACTGTGCCTTGTCTTGTCGATCTTCTTCCCCTTTTTCAAAATTCGCAAGACCAGGTGGAGTTTCATGAGCATTAAATCATCTCTAAAATGTTCTGCAATCCTTACATTTTGCATTAGAAAAAAAAGTGTCAACTTTAGTTACTGAGAAGCTAGACTTTGGGAGACATCAGTAGATATTTGGCAAATAAAGATGACAAAATGGTCAGAACTGTAATTTCGAAAACTGAACTGTACAGAGGAGTCATGAACATCTCTGCCAAATATCCGGTGGCTGTGCTGTTTTGAAAGAGGGTGATCCGGAGAGGAATTGAGTGGGAATCCACGGCTCGGCCGTCTCGCGAGCGGCACCCGGTCAGCAGACTTTTAGTTCGCGCTGGCCCCACCCGTGTGTCCAGTGTCAGGGCCACTTTCTCCCACCCGCCCGCCACGTCGGACAGTCGTTCGCTTGTTTCCTGAACAAAGATACATTCGCAAGCCCTGGCTGCCGGGGACCCTGTGAGTTGGGGGGGACCCTGTGAGTGGGGGGAACCTCCAGCCCAGCCGGGGAGACGTGGGATAAAGAAATCATGTCGCAAATGATGGCGGCTGCGAGGAGCCGTCGGGAGAGAGAGCTCCGGGCCGGGGCCTGGGCTGTGCCCGGAGCAGGGGCGGCTTCCTGGGTTGGGGGGGTGGTGTGCGGGGGGGTGCTGTTGCTCCAGGGCCAAGGTCGGCAACTGAGTTAAGAGTCCGTGGAGTAAAAATAGGCAGCAAAAGTGTGCAGGCAGCAGGAACAGGGTGTGTGTGGGGGCGGGGGAGAGACAGAGAGACAGACAGCGAGCAGGAGCTTGGCCCAGCGCAGCGTAGGGAAGCGCGGAGGGGCCCGGCAGAGGTGGGGGGCCAGCTCCCTCCCACTCTTCTTGGTCTCGTTCGCCAGCAGTGGGTAATCGCCGAAGGGTGTGAGTGAAGAACTGAGGTGATCGGGTTTGCGTCTGCGTCGGGGGGCGGGGCCGTCGGCACGCGCCTCCCCGCCCAGCCGCACAGAGGCCGCGCTGAGCTTCGCCCCAGACCCCGGAGTGGCCGACTGGGCCGCCACGAGGCGACAGTAAAATACCCCGGACACGGCAGGCCGAGAGGAGCTCAGTGTTTGCACAGTGCTCAGCGGGGCTTTCGGTGTAAACGCACACACGTGTGCACACAGAGACACACACACCCAGATACACACGCACACGCAGACACGCACACACATTTTTTCAGTCTGGTGGCTGCAGGCCGAGGGAGGAGAGGGGTGGGAAGCCCGGGTTGGAATGCGGGGAGCAGTTCTGGTCATGATGGGTACGTGGCCTGTCTCGTTTGCCCGTGACCACGAGTGTAGGAGGAGCCTCTGGAAGGAGCCTCTGCAGAAGGCTATGGAAAAGGGGATCGTCGCTGTCCTAGGGGACAATTCCTTCGTTTCTTCCAAGCAGAGACCCCCCCCCCCCCGCCACCACCACCAAAACACACACTCACCTCCTTTCTCTGCCTGGCGAACCTTTCCCCAAACTGCCTGTTTTCGAACATTAGCCTGACATTCACCATCACGGTCACTGGGCGGGAGACTTAGTTACAGGCCCCGGTTGCCGACTGAGCCTCCTTGAGGCTGCAGGTCTGGGCGTGAGGCGTGGTGCCCGGGCGCGTGCCCACCCCGGCCCCGGCCGGCGGCGGGAGGAATCGCGCGCGGAGCTCAGCCCGTGGCTCTGGCCTTCCGGGGGCTGGTGGCGGTTCTGCAGCCCATGTCCCGGGCATGTGGACCCCCGATCCCTACTCGGAATAACCAGTTCCTAAACCAGGAGCCGGAAATGTGTGAACACACACATTTAGTTTGAATATTTTACCTGTTTAGTTCAACCATCTTTTCAAAAGGACATGACTGTGTTCTTATTTCTAGAATATAAATATGAAATTGTGTTTTAAACCTCTCGGCCCAAGATGGATTTTATTTTATTTTATTTTTGCTCTTTATTTTTTAGGGCTGATTTCAATCCGTGCGAACAAGTCCTAACTTACCATGACTTTCAAGTTCAATAACGTTTGACCGCTGTCTGAAAAACAATTTCCTAATTTACCAAATTTTATTTTCATTATTAATATGGCATCGCTTGTGTCGGAAGATTTTGAAGAAAAGGGGTTTCTTTCTCGTTGCGTTCCGTGGCCCATTTAAGAAAGTCCGCCTCTTCGTCACCCGTGCAGGGGGCAGCGAGTGGCTCCGTGAGCCGGGGTGAGCTCGAAGGCGGGATCCGAAGCCGTTCCGCCTGCAGCGCCTTCCGGCGGACGTTCGGGGAAGCCCTCTCTCCACGTCCCCTCCCGAGGCCGCCTCGTGGCCGGAGCCGAGACGCGGGGCCCTGAGCAAGGCCGGCCGCCCTCGCCAGCTCCCATGTGCTCTCTGGGTCCCCACCGGGAGTGCGTGGGGAGGGAGGTGGCCGGCCCGGCACCGGGTGCGGGGCAGGGGAGCCTTCCCCATGCCAGACCCTGTCCCGGGTGCTGTGGGCACACAGGGTTAACGTGAGTCAGGTGCTGTGTCCCGTGGCCCCATCACAGATGAGGACAATGGCGCCTTTCAGTAGGAGGCTGACAACCCCCTCTTAACCCCGCCTCCCCCCCGCCCCCACCTTTCCGGGAGCGTTACACCTGCCGGCTTCTGTCACGCACATGGACACGGGCCGAGTTTCCACTTCCCGGTGCAGACTAGAGGCTTTCTCGTCCCACCCTGCGCCCCCAGACCCCCCAGCCCTGGCTACCCCGCTGCCTCGGTACCCCAGGATCCAGATTCCCTGGTCCACCTGCGTCCGGCTTCGCGTTGAGTGCGCAGCTGTGCATGTGTTTGTGTCTCCATCGCAAAGTTTACGTTACCGTAAAATTACATGAAGATAAAAGACGTTTATAAGGACCCTCTTCAGATGCAGTCAAAGGGAATTTATTTGTTATTTACTAATATCATTCAACAGCCGTTCATTACGCAGCTTCCCTGGCCAGGCGGAGGACGGCGTGACCAGCCGCCCTGGGTCGCCCGGGACGGCCGGGTTTCCTGGAATGTGAGATTTTAGTGCTAAAACTGGGAAGTGCCGGGCAAACTGGGCAGGCTGGCCACCCCTGCAGGAGGCAGGTCTGTTTGTTTAGAGAGCCCTTACCTCGCCGGCTCTGGCAGATTTCTGATGTGTGGTCAGTGCTTAATATATATCAACCGAATAATGCATGCATGGCTGCTCGGCTCCGTCCTAGGGCTGAAGGGTAGAAAGATTTCAACTCAGTGGAAGGCATTAAAAACTCAAGCATTTTAAGGAGGGGTGTCGTATGATCATATTCCCACAGAGGTAGTTTTGTAGTCAGGGTAGAGGGTAAATGAGAGAGAAGGAGAGGAGGGCATGAGGGTGACGGCCGGAGGGACCGAGGCGGTTCGGAGGCTCTCGCGGCAACCAGGCAGACGGTGCTGAGAGCTGTACCTGGCCGGCGAAGGTGGCGATGGACAGGGAAGGAGCTAACAGGCGGAGGGCGTGGGCTGGGGAGCCGGCCGCCTAGCGACGTGAACGGAGCTTGCTCAGTGCGATGCCTGCGATGAGTGGCCGGGGCGGGGGGAGGTGGGGGGTGATGTTCCCACTCACCAGAAAAGGAACGGGGAGGCGGGGAGGTCCGCAGAGCAGGTGCCCCCGGGTCCGTTTGGAGCTGATTGAGTCCGAGTTGACGGCAGCCGTCAGATCACAGAGAGTGAAGCCACGTTCAGTAAATGAAACGTTTTCCCCAAAATGACAGTAGCCATTGATGTTTACGTCCTGATTACAAAGACCTATATTTTAGTGAGAAATAGTTATGGTTCTCTGCATTTTTAAATAACAAAGTGAGCATAACAGAGAGCCTCACTCCAATATCCAGACACGAGTCATCAACATTTCGGCGAACACGATGGCGATCGATCCGCCCGTCTGTGCGACGTTCGTCCCTCTTGATGCCTAACGGAGACCCGGGGACGTCTTCCCACCTTCTCTCCCTGCCTCGGTATCCTCGTTTATCGGGTGGTAATTGTCCCCCGCCCACAGAGTGAGGATTAGATGACTCAATACTTGTAATCGGAACGGCGTCTGCCCGTGGACATTCCGCCCGAGAGTAGCTGTCACCACACGTTCATCTTTTAAAACAAATGGGTCGTGCTGCGTGACGCTTCGTGACCCGCCTCGCAGTACGTTGCTGTTCTCCAGTGCTCACTGACTCTGAGCTAATGAAAATAGCGTTCTTCCCCGTTCCTGGGCACGGCAGTCCGAAGTTTGTTTTCATTACTAAAAGTCACAACAAAACAAAAATGAAAACCGGACGTGAAACGGGAGACCGCCGCCACCGTGAGGGCGTGGCATCGCGGGCCGGCGACTGTGAGCGCCTCGACGTGGCCTTCCCCCCACGGGGCAGCGGCGAGAGAGGCTTCGTCACGTGCAGGCCGCGGCGCTCGTGCGAGAAATCGCCACGAGGGGGTCAGCGCTTTTGGCCGTTCCTACTGTCCTCTGCCCTTCGGCGTCCACTTTGGCGGCGCTCCTGATCTTCGCGGCCGCATCGATCACCCGTCAGGCGCGATTTCTGCCTCTCGACCCGGCCACACCGCAGGGCTCTGGCTTCTCATCCGTCCTCCCCACGCGCCAGGAAGATCTGCATCTGTTTCTTTGACTAAAGAGGGGAATTTACACCTTTAACCCAGGCTACTTCTTTTTATTTATCAGAAAGACAAAAAGAAAAAAAATATCCCAATGCCTGTAATCCTTTATCAGAGGCACTTGAAAAATCAATTTTCCTCGGGCTGAGAGTAAAGGCGCAGAGAATTTTGTCACTGTGTTGGAATTCTGTCATCCTCCAGAACTGGCTGGGTTAAAAAGAAAAAATGCATTATGATAACCTTTAGAAAATCAAGTGATGGAAATGCAGACGTTCTGAAAAAAAAAAAACAAAACAAAACATAACCCCTAAAACGTAGGATGCGGGTGAAGCAAATTTAAGATTACGTGGCGAGGAGGTAGGAGAGACCAGCGTTTCTTGTTTCTTAGGGCGCGTTGGCCGTTGGCCCGTCTTTGTGGTCATGCTGCTGCTGCTGCTGCTGCTACCCCGGGGGGTTTACTTCTTTCCCCACAATTTATGTTGCTGCTTTGCATTTAAATAGCGTGTGTGGGGTCCTGAGCATTTTACCAGCACTAAGGATAAATGGCTGCATTTCAGCCAGGTAGCTGAGGCGTAGACGCAGCAGCGCAGAGAGCTGTGGTCCTCGGGGTCCAGTCCCTGTGGGAAAATGCAACGGGAACTCCGAGTTGCCGTCCTTACAGAAGCGTGGCTGACCTGACCTGGTGTCCGGTTTTCTAGAAGTGACAACTTTAGATCTGGGGGAGACGTCTGTCTCTTCTGCCCTCATGGTTTAGGTGAGGTCGACCCCCTAGCTCCGAAGGGGAGCATGTGACCCGAGTGTGGCTAATTAGTGACGTCCATTTTCCTGGCCCCTCTGATGCGACAGCCCCGGAAAACAGTGTCGTCTCAGCTTGAACCCTCGGAGTGTGTCCTGCCGCTGAGGCTGCTGAGAAGGTGCGTCCTGCAGGCCCAACGCTGGATGGGACTGGTCGAGGTGGGCGGAGCCGGACGGCGCTATGTCCAGAGGCTGCCGGTGGCGCCCGGATCAAACGGTACCTCCAGACAGGGCCCTAGAATTTTTAGTTGTTTGAACCTCTAAATTATCTGTTTTTTACCTAATAAAGGGAAGTTTTGTTTTTCTTTTTTTTTCTTTTTTTTTTTTATCAGAGAAGTAAAAGAATCCTTATTGTAAGGTTAGTAGAGTCTTTAAAAATCGACCTTTTAGGTTAGAACATAAAACAATCCTTAACCAAAGCTTTTACACCTTGATGTGCATTTCAGCAAAGTGTGAAAAGTTATTTCTAAGGAGAAATTCTATTGAATAAATAACAGAGGACAAGTTTGGAAATTGCAAAGTAGAGCGTCTTTATTAATTTCTAGAAGATGTAGGAAGAAACCTCAGATATACTTTGTAAGTGTGGAGCTGCTCGGTTATTCTCAGAATTCTTGCATTTCGGGAGGTGTTAAACGCAGTCCTGTCCCCAGAGGCGGGGACATCGCTCCGACATCGGAGCTGGAGCGTCCGCAGTGGACATGTTGACCTGTGACTGTGTGTCCGCAGGTGTCCTCCGGAGGGCTTGCTGTGTTACGAAGTACCGACGTCGGTTCACGCACTGCTTATTGGCAGGTATTTGGCAGAACGATCCAAATGTTTGTGCTCTAAAGGCCGGGACTGGGCAGGGATGGAGGCCGAGCTCTGGCCGCGTGCAGGAGGCCACCCCTGCCCGGTGTGGGGGGCGTCCCTGGGCCATCCATCACTGTCTCCTGGGAGACCCCCGGGGAGACGGAGCGTTCATGGTCCTCATTAATTCTAATCACGTGGAAGGCTTACGGGCCAATAATTGGCCCCGATTCGCATGAAAAGCATGACAATTGAATTCCCATCTCGGTTATTAAATGAATTTTGGTCTTCGATAGCCTTCTTCTTGTCTTTTTTCCTCTTCTAGGTGAAAAGTACAAAAGCGTGCTCTCAGCTACACGCAGGCCCCTCTGCACCCCCCGGTCGGTCTGTGTATCAGAGCCGCCGTCTTTGAAGTCGGGGAGAGGGTGCTGGGGGCCGGGGCCGGGGGGGGGGGGGGGCAGCGGAGGGCGCACGTGCCTTTGCGACTCCTGGACCAGCACCGACCAGTCGGCCTGCAAATAGGGCTTCATCGTCGTAAGGGAAGGCGCAGTGGGGCGAAGGCCAGAACCTTCCGAGCGACCGCTTGACGTGGCTTGCAGGGCGACAGGACGGAGTCTGTGAACGGCCCCCCGGGGGTCTGGGGCGCGAGGCCGAGGGCCGCGGCCGCCACCCGCCGGGTGCTGACGACAGGCAAGGCATCGCCCTTTCGAGGTGCCGTCTCGTTCCGCCCTCACAGCACCCCCTCGAGGGACAGGCAGGTACTTCATCGTGCCCGTTCCGCAGATGAAAACCTGAGGCCTAGCAAGGTTTAGCTCGTAACTTTCAGCTCGTGATCACAGTCCGAGCTCCGGCTCTCCCAGCGGGTCCCCGGCTGAGCTGACAGCACACCCCGCCTTGCGGCCTGGAGCCAGCGTCGTCGCCACGAGGGCAGGTTCTGTAGCCGCCGCGGCTGACGCCCCGCCGCGGGCGGGACGAGTTTAGCAGCCGCGAAACGTTCTGCCTCTTTCCTCTGCGACAACGGGGCAGCGAGTCCTCGCTCAGCGGCCTCCGCGGTTCTGCCCTGCGGCCTGAAGCGGAGCAGTGCGGGACGCCACGGGCTTTGCCCCCGGCTAGCGGCGCGCGCAGAGTCAGGCTCCCGGAGCGTCTCACCAGCATCGGGACGGGGCGGCCGCGGCCGAGACCTCTCGCGGGGGCCGCTGGGCGCGGCGTGGCCTGACGAGGCTTTTCGTCGCGTTTGTGTTGTTTCCGTACAGACGGGGTCCTCGCGCCCCGCCGACCCCGCGCCCCGTTGACCGTGTGCCGTGGGGCGTCGGGGGAGGCCGAGGCCGCGAGTGTGGCTCAGAGGGACGCCGTCCGGCAAGTCCTCCCGGTCCCGCGGGCCCCGCCGTCATCGTCCCCGGCGAGGGCCCGGACCCTCTGGCCCTTTTGTTCCCACGCGCTGGCCCTCGGCCCTGACGCGGTGACGGGCCGGCTGAGTTCCCTGCGCGCGGCCCCCGCAGACGTGAGCTTCGCCGACGTAGTGCCGACCGAGGCAGTCACTCGCTGGGCCCGCCGGCGCCCCCGGGCCTGCCGAGGCGTCCGCGCTGGCCGGCGATGAGCAGTCACCGTGTCCCACGTGGAAATAAATCACTCCTCTTCTTAGTTTTAAAAATGTATCCCTCACACCTCATCTTTGCTTTTTTATTTTTTGGAAAACACATCTCACATAAAGCTTGCCAGTTTAACCATTTCTCAATGTGGAGTTCAGAGGCACCCGTTTGCCTCCGCAGGGTCGCGACCGCCCTCGCCCCGAGCAGACACCGTGCCCGTGGCGGCCCCTGCTCCGCGGTCCAGCTCCGCCACTCCGCCTGCGTGGGGCCGTGCGCGTCAGCGGAGTCACACGCCGCGTGCCCTGCCGTGCCTGGCTGGTCACTCGGCTTCGCGGTTCCCGGCTTCGTCCGCGCCGCCTTCCTCCTTCGGGCCGGCGGGGGTCCACCGAGCCCACACGTCGCACTCTGTTTACCGCTCCCCTGTGGATGGACAGCTGGTTACGTCCGCCTTTTGGCTGCCGGGGACGGCGTTGCTCTGAGCACGTCTGCACGCGCGTGCGTCTGAGTCCCGGGCTTCGGCTCTTTGGCGGACACACTCACGTGCGAGCGGACTTGCTGCTTCGTGTCGCGCCTCTGCATCTACGTTTCCGGGGCCCTGCGGACCGTTCCCCACCCCCGCTGGCAGGGGTCTGCGCGCCCGGCCGCCCCGGCTCTGCGTCCTTTCGTTCCGTAGCGCTGCGGTGGGTCAGCGGTGGCGTCTCGCTGGGCTTCACGCTGCGTTTCCCGGATGACTGATGACGTGCAGCGTTCGCCCAGCCGATTCGTACGTGTTCTTTGGAGACACGTCCAGTCAAGTCCTTTCTCCGTTTTTGACTTGGGTTCTTTGCTTTCTGATATCGATTTGTCAAAGCTCCTCGTTTATCTGGATACTAAGCCATTATAGGTGGTGCGCAAACATTTTCTCCCGATCTGTGTGTAGGTTACCCTTTTACATTGTTAGTATCCATTGACGTGCAATCTATTTTTTTATCGATGAGGCCTAATTCGTCTGTTTTTTCTTTTGCTTCTCACGCTTTTGGTGGCATATCTAAGAATCTACTGCCAAATTCGTGGTTATGAAGATTTAGCGTTTTTTTTTTTTTTCTAACGGTTTTATGGTTTTAGCTCTCACACGTAGGTCGTGGCTATGTTTCGAGCTGGTTTTCGCATACGGTGTGGGGCGGGAGTCCAGCCTCACCCCCTCGCATGTCGAAATCTGCCTGCTCCAGGCCCGTCTGCCGAGGGGGCCGCGGGAGCCCCCTCCCCGTCCTCCCCTTCCTAACGGCTCCGCCTTCGGTGGCTTCACGTAAACACAGTCAATTGCTGTCTGAAAACATTCAATGGAAAATTCCGGAAACGAACGATTCGGAAGCTCTGCATTTCCCGCTGTCCTGAGAAAGCGGCATGAAACCTCGCTCTCTCCCGCGCCTTCCTGCCCGGGACGGGGCTTGTCGCCGTGTCCAGCATCTCTGCACGGTGGGCGGCCCCGCCCGTCGGTCGCTCGGTAGCCACCTGGGTGGTCAGACCAGCCGCCACGGCGCCCCGGTGCTGTGTCCAGGTCATCTTTCTTTTCTAATGATGGCGCCGAGCGCAAGAGTGGTGATTCACGCCGGCAGTGCGGCGGGCCGAAGAGAAGCCGTCCAGGGCTTCCTGGAGGTGGAAAGCTGCGTGTGCATCGGAGAAACTAAACCAGAAACAGAGCATGTGCAGAATTCAGAGCTGTCCGTGGTTTCAGGCCCCCGCTGGGGGCCTCGGAACATGTTCCCTGTGGGCGAGGGCGTGGGGAGGACAGCCGTACTCTTAACCCGTTGAATGGACTTCGCTCCCTTGTCAAAAACCAGCCGGGTGAAACCGTACAGGTTTGCCTCTGGACTCTCTGTGTCAGTCCGCAGGCCCGTGTGTCTGTTCCCATGTCAGAGCTACGTCGTTGGGTCGCGAGCTTTGTGTTCGTGGTCGCTTCCCATTGTGGGGTGCACGTCTGCTCTAGGTGCTTTGCCACCCCACCTCGGCTGCGCTGCTTCTGACCGAAGTGGATGGAAGACCCCGGTCAGCCAGGCTCGCAGCGCTTGGGGCTTCCTTGTTCCGGACCCCGTTCGGGACCGGACTGCGTGTGATGCCCTGGTTTGTGGGTATGGCTGGGGTCAGTGTCCTGCTCTCTGTCTGGCTTGCAATGGGACCTCAGGGGATTCATCAGGCAAAAATAGAAGTGTTCAGGCTGAGGAGCAGGGGGGTGAAGTCCCACAGGCCCGATCCGCCCCGAATCCGCATGTTCTGAAAGCTGTTAGGGCAGAGGCGACACCATTTGAACACCTTTAGCATCGAGGTATTTTCGGTGTATTTTTCCACTCTGTTTTGTGTGGTTGTAATTTTCTAAAATTTGGCCTCCAGGCAAACTGATCATTGATGCTATCTGAAAAATAAAACAACGTATAGCACTATTGACTTTTCCCTCTGCTCTTAGCTTTAGGAAGAAAGAGTTTTACATACGTCTTGAAACGTAATCATACTCTATAACTTGCATACCCCGCAGAGCTGGCTTCCGCTGCAGCATCGTAAGGTAGTAAGCAGCTGGGGTCTGACGCTCGGCCGGCCTCGCCCCGCACGGATCGCCGTGAGCGCCGCGTGAGCACACGCGGCCAGGGTCAAGGTCACCCTTGCTGAGGACGTGAACCTTCGGTGTCCCTGGACACACAACACGGCACATCGGCCGCGCGGTTTGTCCTGCCGCACAGCGGGCCCCGCACCCCAGTCGTTTCGAGCAGTGTCGTGTTGCGCCCCATAAATTCAGTGAGGCGGCCCGGGCGTGTCGGTGTGAATTTACGTCAGCCTCACGTGTAGACACTTGGCGGAGTAAACGAGACCGGACGGGCCCTCAAACGCTGGCGGCGAATCACAGTCACGGCGAAGACGGACGCCTCGGTCCGTCTCGCCGCGCCCCGCCCCCCTTTCCCGGGGCCGGCCGGCGGGAAGCGCTGTTTTCCATGTGTGAACGAACACGCAGTGGAGTCTCAGCTCTCCTGTTTACACAGACCCGGTAGACAGCTCGTCTTCGCCGAAGTGCCTAGAGCAGCTTTCAAAAACGCACACCGCAGCGAAAGGAAACAACGCGGCCCAGAGAGATCGAGCGCTTTGGACACCGGGAGCTGCGTTCAGGGGCCTTTTATCTTCTCGCCCGTCAACCCTCAAAACTGGTAACAGTTTAATGAAAGTACAAGGCGTACGTGCACTTGGATTAAATAAATTCATAAATCAGTTAATATTCGTTAATTAAACACTGGGAAGGGCATTTAAATGTTTGGACTATAAAAAACATTCTTTAGGGGGTTTATAAATTTACTGTGAACTTTTCTTGAAATTTGCGATGTTAGATCAACACAATTTAGACTGATTTGCTCACAAGAATGACTCGCGAGAGCACTTTTGGGGGTGACAGATATTTCACATATCTTGGTTGTTTTGATTGGTATGTTGTACACGTTTATTAAAGCTCATTGAATTGTATATTGAAGATTTGGGTTTCACTCTGTCATCTATCTATCTCTCTGTCATCTGTCTAATCTACACACACGCACACGTGTGTATCTGTCTTACGCACGCACACACACGTACACGCGTGTATGTGTCTTACGCACGCACACATGCAAAGAGAGAGAGAGTCCTGAACACCTCCTGGAGCCAGGCATCCCCGTAGCTGGGGTCCGGAGCCCACGATTTGCGTACGCGTACGAGTATCCTCCCTGCCGTTTGCATCGTGTCTTTGCCGTCCACAGACAGAGGGGTCCTCACGTACGTTTCTACCTGAAACCTTTTGGGTCTGCGTAGAGGGCTTGCTGTCCTCTCCACGAGTCTGAATCAGACGCATCTGCCCCAACACCCCGGGCAGAGACGCGCCGGTCGGCCTCACTCGGCTGCGGGGTTCTGGGGGACGGGCGAGGCGTAAGCGAGGCTGCGGGCCGGGGCAGGCGCTGCTGCTGCGAGGCGGAGCTGCGCTAACCAGCGGCGTTGGCAGCGACTCCTCCTCGGTAGCGCCCACCCCTCGGAGAACCGAGGGGACCCCCCGCACAGCAATGACCGTTTCGCGCGCAGAGGCTGTGTCCTCCACCCAGCGTCCCCGACTCGCCCCGAAACGCTGAGTTTAGGGCGGTGGTGCGGTCCTCTGCTCGGCCTTGCCGTGCAGCGACAGATCCGAAGCCTGCCAGGAGAAGCGTCCTCTCCCGGGCGGTTGGGGACATGCCGTAATGTCACAACGATGATGCTCTCTCCCAGTAGAATGAGAGCTTGCTCGAGCCCATGTGACCACTCCGCATTTTCCTTCACGAGGCTAACTCTCACCCTAGGGGCAGGAAGGTCAGCAGATGCCTACCTGCCAGCTCTGTGCAGGAGAAGCACTGAGCCACGATTCGATCCTGCACGCGGGTCAGTTTGCCTGCCATCTTCGTAGTTGGGCTCAGGCTTATAGGACGAGGAAAGCGATCAATAGTTGCCTCGGTTGCATAACTCAAACACTACTAAGATCAACATGCACGCAAGATGTAGCTTAGCTAAATCTGAATAGATAGTATTTGATTTGTACCCAGAGGAAGCAAACGGAATTATAACAAATGCCCACTCCCTGTCAGCACAGGGCCCTCAGTCTGAGCAGCTCTGCAGGAGTGTGATGCTAACCCACAGTTTTGTCGATGGTAGAGCCCGTGAGAGCAGGGAACATGTCTTTATTGTCCAAAGTAAGTGTCACCTGTCACTTGTCCACTTATAGTGTTGGAGAAGTTAAGTAACTTACCCGAAGGTCATGGTATAGTGCCAACTGTAGAGTATTCTTTTGTTTAGTACCTATTAACCTGAGGCTTAAAATTTAAAAGTAAGAGGAGGTTGGCTTTGCCTCCATCAACCTCCTTTTTCTTCCACTTCTTCCAATTAACTTGCCTTCTTTTTCAGATCAAAGATGTGAAGGCTTAGTTGTTGCTATGGGCCAAAGGTAGCAGAAGTCCCCGGAGAGAGGATGGCATGTCACTGTAACGACACTTAGCCAGATCGAAAAAGAGTTCCTAACTAGAAAATATTGGCCACAGAGAAAAAAGTCATGATCATAAAACAACAAGGAATTTCTAGAATAAGGAAGCCATCAGGATAGAGAAGTAAGAGGAACCCAAGTTACAGCCACCTAGGAAGAAGGTCAAAATGAGTGGAAACTAGAGGCATCAGATGCAGTGCCTTGTCTCCTTGTCTGCAAAGCGCGGGTTAGATAGATACACACCTCTGTGTGTTCTAAGGGTTAAATAAATCGGTTTAAATAAAGTGGTCTATGGAAGGTAATTGTAGGGTGTCTTGCACATAGTAGGCACTCAGCAAGTTTTTGATGATGATGATCGTGATGATGCTTGGATACATAAAGCCGTAGGTAGCTAACAATTCATAAGGGAGGAAGCGATGACTTTTGAGGAGATAGAAACAGCTTTGAGAGTCTACGTTTCGTTCCCCTTAGCTTTGTGAGAGGTGTGCAGAACCGACCCTGGGGAGTCCGTTGGCTGTCTTCTTCCCTGGTCTGTGGGCCCCAAGAACACACGGGATCCTCAGAGTTCCCCAACTCTGCTGATCCACTGGATTTTGCTGTCCCTCGAGAGCCCCATCAAAACTACCATTCCCCAAGGCAGATGCTCTCAGCTAGGAGTCAGGAATAATGTTCTCATTAAATTAATTGAGTTGACTCAAAGATATGAATGTTTGATGATCATTAATTCCTTTTAGCTGTTTTATTATAAAAGATGTGAATTTATCTAAATATCACTATTTTAAGTGTGCATTTGTGAGACAGTGAAGTACTGTGTTACGGATACTACGGAGAGTGATTTTCATGAGGGATGTTGAAATCATAGCCCACATATTTACAGCCAATAGAGCTTCAGTGACTTTCCTTCCTGAATGTTCTGAGCAAACCGGCTGAATATGATTTTTATTACAACCTCCTGCTCAAATTATTATGAAGTCTGAGACATCTGTGTGTCTTTATACATAGCCGGCCAAATCTCCTGGTTAATTATACTATAAGTTCGTTTGTTACGACAAGGTTATACAGGCCACACAAGGCTGGGCCGAAGGAGGCTTTAGAAAGTACGTAATCCTCCCTTTGTGACTAGCCTACTCTCCAACGTCCTCTGGAACGCCTCTAGAACTATCAGCATAACTGCTTACGGCCACGAAACCCTCGTGGGTCTGGCGGTGAGTGCCCAAGCGTGCACTCCAGCTCAGCTGCTGGCCTGCAGCACCATGGAGAGCGGCGAGAGCGGCCGCTCTGGCGAGACCCTTTTCCTTCCCCATCCTCCCACAACAGCTGTTGCTCTCCCGCGGGCTGGGCGCCTGCGCCCTGTAGTACAAGCTCCTTGACTTGTTGTGCAAAGGGGCCCATTTGACTTTATTTTCTTCTTTCGAAAATAGTTTTCCCATTTTCCTGATGGCACAGCTGTTGTCTGCACTTTCAAAGAAACCTTTAGAAAGAAACACAATTAAATGTGTCGGTCAGGATGGAGGCCGTGGAATGCATTTCTGTTCTCCTTTTTGTAAAAGCCATTCTTTGGGTCAGGAGTAACTTTCTTTTTTAACCTGATGCAGTTATTATAAGCCGTGGACATTTTCAGTCATCCACATTGAAACATCACCGTGGAAGATGCACAAGGAGCTTCTACGTCTGCTATGGATAGTTGGCAATTTGCATTAATGTCTCTAGTTATCCTTCGCTGGGAAGGCATTTTCCCTCCTTCGAGTTCCCATAATAATTGGTTCACGCGCCTTTTGTGAAGTTTGTTAATCTCTTACATTCGTACGGAGGATCCTGGGCATTTATGAATTCAATATAAGTGGTTTTGACTGTTTGCAGATAACCCTGCTCGTTTGCGACGAGCTTTGCTTCGAAATCTTGCTGAGGCACATATTCAAATGGGGCTCACGGACAAGCCGATCTGTGGGAACAAGTAGCAGGCGGGTAATTCCAGGTCACGTCTCGACGCGTGTGCTCTGTCCCCTCCTTGCTGGATGGACGGTGATGCCTCTGAGGCCTCTGAAACCTTCACTTCCTGTGGGAAGTGGACGTCAATCAGAGAAAAATCCTCAGTAAAGTTGAAAAGGTTTACATACGTTGTGTGAATATGCAACAAAAATTTAGAAAACCACAACATAATTCCAGAGAAGTTCAGAAGTTCATTTCAGCGGCAGAAGGCACAATTCAACTCTAGTACCAACTCTGACTAGCTTTCGAGGCTGTCCACTTATTGTATCCTGTCCCATGTTGTAGGTGTTTATATGTTTTATTCTTTCCCCGCACCATACAAAAAGAAAGTGCGGAATCCAGGCAGGCGAGAGTGCCAGCTGCTTTTCCAATGTCCCCTTTCGTACCCACCTTCTAGCAGAAGCACGGTTTTACTTCTTTAGTCTCCCACTAACCACCCGTGCTCTTTAATGTGGACGCTGATCATTCAAAGCCGGTTCCCAGCATCCCTCCTGGAGCCTCTATCCGGGGCTCAGGGCATCGGTACGGAACGGGCTCCACCTCATGGAGGAGAAAGGCGCACGCCGTGC
This sequence comes from Rousettus aegyptiacus, assembly GCF_014176215.1. Classification (NCBI taxonomy): domain Eukaryota; kingdom Metazoa; phylum Chordata; class Mammalia; order Chiroptera; family Pteropodidae; genus Rousettus; species Rousettus aegyptiacus. The sequence goes on from NW_023416307.1 coordinate 158,134,226, forward strand.
AACGGAAAGTTCTCTTTCTGTATCTCTGTGCTCCTGTCTTCTCCGCCCCACTGTCTGCTTCTCTGGCTCCCCCAAACCCCTCTCCTCGTTCCCATATTCACTCGCGAATACGAGGTATCGACGGGAGAGCACGTAGCTCTGATGGCCCGTAACAGCCACTTTGTCACCGAAAGAGGAAACTAGGCTGGGTCGATCCTACTAGAAGACAGCAGGATGAACAATACGTCTTCAGTATCATAATTAAGTCACATATTGAATCACAACAAAAACCTGCTTTCTCTCTAACATTGCAGTTATGTGAAATGAGATTTTCTCTGTCATTTGAGCCCAAATTGTACATTCTGTTTCTCACAGATAAAAGTTTTCTGACTGGTAGTTAGGACTTTATCATTTTCATTTCGGGCGCTTCAATACCTAGATCAGCGTTTTGCCTTAAAAGTATTTACATATAAAATCTCTATAAATCTTGATCTATGTACATCAATTTGTTTATGAATAAACTGTCACGCAGCCTGTGACAAATCCTTTTACTACTCGACTCCTGCCACCTTACGATAATCCTCTTGACCAGTCCTCCAAAATGTCTAGCACATTTGAGATGATATTACCTTCAAATTTGTAATAACGAAGCCTCACAAAGATAGGAAACATAGCCAAAACTTAACTGCAACTGTGAAAAAAAGTTTCGATCAAATCATTTTGTCCGTATGGCGACACATCGAGCTATTGATTTTCATTTGGTTTTGTCCATGCAATACTCAAGAAACCCTATACATCACTCAGTTCAAATAAACAACTAATTAATTCACCAGAGAAAAACAGTCAACCACTTATTTGACTGGACTGATGAGCTGGTTCAATTGAAGGAGCAGACCCTCCATTCCCGTGGGATAACATTGGCTGGATGCTTTTTTCCCTTGAGAATTTTATAAAATCTCTGGACTCAATCATTTATTCTGATGTCCTAGAGATGGAGCCTTATTCGACATTGAAACAGCCAGTGCCATGCTTCCAAGCAAGGTAAAATGGAAAGTTTTAAAAGTTTCTAAAGGAGAAAAGAGAGAATGAACTTGAAAAGGAAATGGCCGGGATCTTTCCAGATTCGATCAAATATTAGCTTCTCCTCCCGTGTTTGAGAAAGTTGTAAAAGCAGATTTTGTTTTTTTGTTTTGTTTTGTTTTGTTTTTTTACAGAAGACTTTCCTGGGTTCCTTTCAAGGTGAGACCAGGAAAGGTTTTACCTGCAGAAGCCTAGAATGATTAGTACAGAGCGTAGCCAAGGAGGGAATCTCAAAGTCACAGAAATAATACTAAGCATCCCCCCTGAGAGATGAGGTAAGAATCAAAGTGGGAAACAATCCTGATGTCAGAAGGCAGAAAATGCAAGCCATTGGGACAAACGTTCAGTAAAGCTGCTTTTAGCCATGCGGTCATACCGAAGACCTGTTTATGTGATGTTTTAAGGTGCACCCAGGTGTTTTCTCATTTTGCACGCTCAATAACTTTTTTCTAATACTTACTTTCTTCCCTCATTTCTCTTTTCGAATGGCTCCCATCCCTTCCCCCCTTTCTCCTTCTCTGCTGTCTGATGAAGAAGTATTTCTCTTGAGCTCCAAATCGAACTCTCTGTCTACCTGTTTATTTTGTTCTTCTGCAAGTATTACAAACTCAGAACTTTCTATGAACCAGGTAAATAAACAAAACGGCCTAGTGGAAGACACAGAGGGTTCGTATTCAGAATTTTCATTTTAATGAAGACAAATTTGATGTTCACCTTAATAGCTTGTACTTTTAGTGTCTGGTTTTTAAAAGTGTTCCCTGGCCCAACAAACGAAATACAGTCCCTTGGATTTTCTTATAAATCCCTTGCATGTGGCGTTCCTAATTTTAATCCACCTGGACACAGTGTGACGTGCGGATCCAGGTTAACGTTTCCCACCTGAAGTGCACATGTCCCCGGCGTCGTGTCGAGCGGACCCGCCTTCGTTCATCGACTTGCTCCCCCTGCCTCCTCCATCGCACTCCACGTTCCCGCTTATGTTTGGGATTATTTTTAGTCTCTCTATTTTGTGCCGTAGATCTCTTTGTCTATTGTTACAAAGTTTCAGCCCTCGACCTTTGCAATTTTCTTACTTGTGAGTTTCAAAGCCTCTTTTCTGATGGCAGCTCTCAGAACGCCTTTCTGTCCAGGTGACAATGTCCTCTTCCTTGACGAGTGTGGGCTCCGAGAAGCCGGAGCCATGTACATACCCTGCGTGCTCGTATTTTATTTTATTTTATTTTCCTTTTAAGGGCTCAACTATCCGGGGAAAGAAATTTTAGTAAAGAACAAATTACTTAAAATTTGTAGTGTGTATAGAACAATTCTTTAAAATCTTCCAGAGCCTATTGGTTGCCTAGGAAAAATGAAAAAAAAAAAAAACCAAAAACAACTTTTTTTGGTACTAGACGTTAAATATCTTCAGGTGACCGTGTCACTCTTCTCGTTTAGTGACAGAAACACCGATCCGTGTCGCAGTATTGTTTCTGTGTCGCGTCCCGTTCCTTTCTGGATATAAAAGAATATGTCACATTCTGCGGATCTGAGCCTGTGGTGGGTTGATTTGTTGCCATGGACTTTAAAAATCCATTTAAAAAAAGGAGTCAGAAAGAGGGAATTAATTTGAAGTTCTTCGTTGGTATGGATGAAGTGAGAAAAGTATTTATAAAACCATTAATCATACTTCGAAATATACTTGAAAATGAATCAGAAGACGTGTAACAACTGTGTTTTCATTTTTCTGGCCCCTTAGAAGTCATAGCGCTTTTGAAAGCCTTATTTAAATGTTGCTAAATATTACTTGTTTCTCTGTTGTCTGTATTTTGATAAATCTGTGTTGTCATGGAGCCTTCTGTGCCACCGTGAGAAATAGATTGTTGCCTGACATTAAGTCTGCACCTAGTTTAAATGAATAAAAAACTAAAAGAGCAATAAATCTTAGAATCATAAATCAGGTCAAATATAATTCATAATATAAAAACGCTCTCTGAAATCACAGCCCTGCGTTGGTTTTTAAAGTTAGCTACACCCCAAGCTTTTGACAAGGGCCTGTCTTTGACTCTAAACTGTAGTTACAAAGCTGCCCTAAGTATAAGAGAAAGTTTCAAGATGATATTTACTTGGTATTTGGCTGGAGTAAATAAAGGGGAAGCTGTGATATTTATATTTGAAAAGGAAATGATGTCAGGGAAGCAGTATTCTTGATTTATTGGTTTAACACGTGAAAAACTTTCTGGCACATTATTACTGTTTAGTTTTTTCGTGAGAGTTGAGCTTGAATCTAGTTTGCCAGATGGAGGTTCAAAAAACGTTTTAAACATGGTAATTCAAAATTCAATACCTATTTCTAATTAAAAAAAAAAACAAAGCCAATAGGAATAGAAAAAAACTTCTTAAATATGATAAAATGTTGGCTAGAAACCAAGAGTGAATGTCTTAATAAATGGCATTCCTATTAAAATCAGGACTATGATATGATCTATTAGTCAACATCATTTTGGAAGTTCTAGTTAATGCTTTAAACCAAACAGCATAAATGACAACTATTTGGAAGAAGAAAACTGTGTTTATTATTCCCCGTCGATGGGATCATACACTTTCCAAATAAAGAAATTCTATTAAAACTAGTAAGAGAATTCAATAAAGTTGCTAGATTCAAGATAAATACCACAAAAGAAGCAATACTTTCCCTTATTAGCAATAGCCAGTGAGAAACTGAAATGAGAAAAAGTCATTCACACAGACGAAAATTAGAAAGACCTAAAAATAAATGTAATAAGAAAGGCACAAGACCTCATTAAAAGAAAACATAAAATTTGAGGAGTATTAAATAAGCCGAATAATTGGAGATATATACTCTGAGATTGTAATGTTATAAATATGTCAATCATTTTAAAATTCATGTGTGAATTTATTATAACTTTTTGGCAACTTAATGCGTGCATGAATGTGTTGACACCTTATCTAAAGTGGTTTCACAAAATCAGAGTTTGTGTATTCCCCAGCTACCAAGACTAAAGCCTCCTTTAGTTTCCATCTCAGAGAGACTTTGGAAGGTTTCATATTATAATGAAAGAAATTTACATCTACAGGAAAGTTTTAATGGCAGACAATGGCTTTTCCTTGTGAGGCAAACATCCACCGAGCATTAGCTTTATCTAACAAAAGAAATCATTAATTTCTTCAACTAATTAGAACAGCAAATGCGTTAAATAGCTATAGATTAATTTTTTTTTCCATAAGAGAATAGTACATTGATAATTTCTCCAATTAATCTATAGGTTTCCCCCCTGTATTTGGCTTTATATTTATAGTTAATTTTTGGTTCCCAAGGCTATAATTTTGCCTCCTAATTCTTTAGGGACAAATTCATTTGTAACCTGATGGCACCTGAAATGGTACGCCTGCACAGCAGGTGCTTAATAAATGCCCGTTGGAAAAATGAATCACGTGAAGAGCTGGTATTGGGGAGCGACTGTTTTTAAATAGCAGCGTCTAACACACGAGGCGAAATATTCCGAGAAGCTGTGATCGCCCTGCGGAGACGGGGTGAATCTCCACTCAAACTCTGCTTCCGACCTCGAGACTAACGACGCCACACAGGCATCAAACGCGTATGAAAAAGGTTTCTTACTCACATAATGAGATTTTCAGGGCCGGCTCCCAAGCATAGCTGGGAATGGCTGGAGGGAGCAGGAAAGAGAGACTTGGGGCTTTACGGGAGTTTTCTGCAGACACAGGGGCCAGGGCTGAGTGGCTTGAACGTTCCCCAGGCGCTGGAGGTGCACCGGCCTGGGCATCAGCTGCCCCGCACAGCTGGCCTCGCCGACCGCCTGCCCAGCTCAGGGCGGGAGGGTGAGACAGCGAGGCAGTGCGTGAATGCCGCCAGCAGCCAAACAGAAACGAAGCTGATATTCTCATCACAGATGCGTTTTAGCAGAGCTCGGGAATGTGCGGTTTCACTTGTGCAGAGATCTCTTTGTTGTGAGCCATATGGGAGGATATTATGTCTTTGGCCTTTCCATCTCGTGGGAGGCATGAGTCGGGAATATAAACGCACAGTTTGGCTTAACAGAAAACCCACGATGTCCTGTTACCCACTAGCTAAGGTTTGTTTGTTTGTTTGTTTTTTAACTTTGGAAAACCTATTTCGCAACTTTAAACTTCAATTTTCTTGTCTAGAAATGGACAACGCCCCTGTTTCTTAGAGTCGTGAAGATTTAACTAGCTAATTTTTTGTAAAACACTTAGCATATGACATAACACATGGTGAGTCTCAAATAAATGATATTTAATTGATATTACTATTCCAAAACCATTGCTCCTTTATTCAGAGAAGACACAGACAGTAAATAGGTATTAAGAGAACAAGAGCTGAATAAACGGAAGACCCAATAGCATAAAAATGTCAGCGCCTCTCAAATTAATAAGTACATTTAATACATTTCCAATAAGAAACCCAGTCAATTTGGAGAGGAATAAGCAAAAGGAGCTGAGAGGTTATATTAAAGGTTAAACATGTGAGAATTGCCAAGAAAAAAATTTAAAAACAATAGCTAATAGGAACTTGTCCACGAGTTGCTAAAAGTTGACATGTAACTAATATGATTATATTTTGATTAAAATGACATGAACCAAGCGCAGTAACTGAAACATAACGGAACAAGTTAGCTGGGCCTTTTCACATGGCTTTCGGCATAATGTTTCCTTCGCAAGCCTGTGTCTCTCATTTATTCATTTAAAAAGCGTGCAACGAGCGGGGCTCTACAGACATCTTCAGACTGCCAAGAAATGCCCGGCACAGTGAAGTAAGTTAAACCAAAGAGAGGGTAGAAACTGCTGGAATCGGCGACCTGTCTCTGCGTGGCGTATCACTACAAACTTAGCGGCCGAGCACGTCAGCGACTGCGATCTGACAGGCTCGGTGCGCGGGCAGCCCAGGCCTCTGTCTCTGGGCCACCTCGAGGGCTGTCTCCCGAGGGCCCACGTCCAGGGCCCCTGCAGTGGCCGCTGGCAGGCTTCGCTTCCCTCCGGACTCTGGGACTGAGGGCCGCGCTTTCCCGGGGGCCGTTGGCCAGAGGCCGCCCTCAGCGCCCCGCGCCGTGGGCCTCTGCCGCGTCCGTGCGTGAGCACAGAGGGGCCGCCCAAGCTCGCGAGGCGAGCATCCCCGTCTTCGGCGCCTCATCTCGGGGGCGGTGCCCCACCGCATGCTCCGTTCCCTCCAGGCGGGTCGCGGAGTCCGGCTCGCACTCGGGGGTGGGCGGGAGGTTTGCAGAGACGCGAGCGTCGGGAGGTGGGGGCGGCCGAAGCGGCCTCCCACAGTGACGCGACCGTTCCAGAGCAGGGCGGACGCGACACACCGGTCAGGAGTCGTTGCCGTGGTTGCTACGGGGTGAGGAGTTTAGGGTGCTCGGCTATGAAACTGGAATGTGACCAAGCCACGTTCCCTGTCCTACCCACATATCAACACAAACTCCAGAACAAAATATTGATCTAAACAGAAAAATGTTTAAGGTTAGAAGAAAGTGTAAAATAGGAGATTTAGAACTTCGGCTCGAGGAAGCCTTTCGACGAAAACAACAGGAAGGCCAGGTTGGTTTAAGTAAGTGATGGGTTTGATTAGATGTAGATGGTGAAAAACATCCACATAAATGATGTCAAGACATGAATAGAATGTCATACCGGGAAAAAATATTTATGCTCTAGTAACATATAAAAGATTATATCTCTAGATAAAGTCTTATGAATAAATAAGAGACTAGTACAAAAAAAAGCAAAAAAAAAAGTATTAGAAAACATACTTTACCTACATTAGTAGTTATATAAGTTGAGATAGAATTTTCCATAGATCAAATTGGCCAAAATGATAAAACCAGTATCATACAGTGCTATTTTAATCATTTAGAAGAATTATATGTGGGATATTTAAATGCAATGTCACAATGCTCATGAAATTGCTCAGTGAAGAATGCAAGTTGCAGGTCAATATCGACAGCGAGGTTTTGTTTGACTATGTGCACACATCACAGATCTACGCGTTTTTGTTTATATATTAAGAAATTAGACTGCATGAAATTAGAAAAAAACGATTTGCGATATATGCTTAACATCAATGATTACTTCTTGGAGGAAGTGGGCAGAATTATCCAAGGGTGCAAAACCTTCATCATTTCATCCTTTAAAAAACTTTTTAAGGTGTGGTTTCGGGGTGAAAAAGATACAGCCACTGTAATAATAGAATATAGGGAGCCCTTAAATTTCCTCTGGAATAAGGATACAAATAAATATATACGATGCCTAAGCCGTTTTCCCAAAGCCTTTGTTTTTGACTGAGTGAAATTCTAAAATATTCCAAAATCGTGACGCTCATTTGTAAATATCGACCGTTGTTATCCTAGCGCTTCGTTTTTGTAGTTGCTGACTGCGTCCGACTGCAGCCCCGTGGTCCCACACAGCCGAGGTGGGCGCTGCGTGACGGTGACTTGGAAGAGGCTCTCGGATCATAATCGTAGTGTCACTCAATGGCCGCATGCGTTAGGGTTTTCTCTTGCTGGGATTCGAGCATGGAGGTCACCTTACCGAACTCCGGCCTCTCAACCGTCCACCTTCTCCATGATGCTGCTGCCTCAGTATCCCTGCATGCCCCTAATTGTTTGGAAGGCAGGGACTTCATATTTCCAAAATCTGTATGCTCACGAGATCATTTAGAACCACACCTGACATGCACACCTGTACCCAGTATCGACTCTTGCTTCGTTTTCCCAGGGCATGGGAGGCAGAAGGCGGGGAGGAAGAGTGGGGGGTATTGCATCTGGGAACATTTTTCCTTGGAGGTTGAAAGTGCAGTCTTTGGCCAGACGTCACATACCCTAATCTGTATGACATTGTACACGTCACCAATTTCCTGCCTTCAAACGCTTGAGACAATTAATTACTTGGTAAAACTTGGGTTTTGGCCCGTGAAATCAGATCGTTCGAATGGGTCTTACTGGGTCAGCGCACCACACAACCTTGGTCACAGCTTGGACCTTGAGCCGTCATCGCGTCTGGCCTCCTTGTTTCACAGATGGGGAGACCAAGGCTCAGCGGAGAGCAGAGCTCGCCCGGGGCACCCTGCCTTGGGGTCTGGACGGAGGGATCACTTTAAGCCAGTTCCCCTGACTTCATTCTGTCGTGACTTTTACTGTACTGCTTCTGCCGTGGAGGCACATACGGCTTTTTTCCTTAAACAATGTGAACACGTACAAAAAGCATGTGAATCCACGCACGTGCAATTTAAAGAAAAATAACAAAGCAAATACCCACGTACCCAGCAACCATGAAGTCGTTCGCGACCACATTCCAGACGCCTTCCATTCTGTCTCCCTCCCAGATACCCCAAGTTCATCACTGCACTGAATTTATGTTATCACTCTCTCGCTTTCTTTGTAGTTTTTCTTTTAACATTTCTGCATGCATCCTTAAACACTTTTTTTGTTTTGTTTTGAATGTTGAAAAGTGGACTCATTCTGAATGAGTAAACGGTAGTCCCCCCATATCTGCGGGGGACTGTGTTCTGAGATCCCAGCAGTTGCCTGAAACCGGGTGGTGCCCGACCCTCTGTACCATGCTTTCGCGATACGGCCGCACCTTTCGCGTAAAGGAGGCGCATCACGGCTCCTCGTTGGCAGATCTGCATGTGCCAGCATCGCTGTTGCTGCCATTTGGGGCTGTGATTAAATAGGTGTCGCTTGACCACAATCACCAGGACGAGTCACATCCCAGGTGTGACTTTGTCACGCAACTCAGAATGGTGGGCAACTTAAAGCTCATGGATTGTCTTCCTCTAGGATTGTCTCTTGAGCGTTTTCGAACTGCGGCCGGCGCTGAAACCGCGCGGTGAATCTGCCGCCGCGCGCTCTGCTTCCTGACGTAGCAGTGTTTCTGGGGTGTCGCCGCTCTGACTCGTGCAGCTGGGGTTCGTTCACGTTCTTCGCTGGATGGTGCTCCCCCCAGGACCCCAGAACGACCTGTCCTGCTGTCACGGGACACCTGGGCCGCGTTGGCGTTTGCACGTGTGGTTTGTTATTTCAAGGACAGCTGTTGTGCGTCCGCATCTGTGACTTTTTATACCCACAGGGAAGAGTTTTTCTTCCTTACGTATCTGGTATTGAACTCGCCGGGACATAGGATGTGCCTAACTTCACCTGAACAGGTCACGGCGAATCGTTTCAAAGCAGCTGCCGTTTGCTCACGGCCCCCGCCCCCGCCCCGTTTTGATAGCTCCAATTGTCCCACGCTGTCACCAGTATTTAGTACTGTCCAATTCTCTAATATGTGCCAGTCTCTTAGTACAAACTGGAATCTCCTCCTATACTTATGAAGTCGAGCGGATTTTTGTATATCAGTAGGCCACTTGTACTTCTTTTCCTATAAAGTTCTGTTTACTTATTATGCTCATTTTTCTATTTTGTTGCTTATCTTTCTATTGATTTAGAAAAGTTTGTTCTATATTCCGTATGCTAACCTTTTACCAGTTAAATGTATTGCTAACATCTTCTGTTAGTTGGTTTTTACTATAGGAATGCAAATTAAATTTTTATAGTCAAATACTATTCATATGATTTTTTTCAGAGTAGGAAATCTTTATGTCAGATGAGGGTGTGATGCCATGAAAATATTTAGGCTAAAATGATATTCAAGGCTGAGAGATTAGGAGAAAGAAAACCTCGAGGCAGCTAAAACCAAAGTAATTTTTGGCACCATTTCGCTGTGTAATGTATCATATACATAGTCACACAAAACACGAATCACAAATGCAGTTTGGTTTTCTCTTAGCATTTTCTTGCTCAATATCTTCAAAATAACCGCAGATTAATCATTGACGTGCCGTTATAAGCACAGTCACTGTGGCGGCTCGGCGCTCACCCTCTACTCTGATTCAGCAGAGGTTCCCGAAGTCTCCTGGGTTGGTTGGAATTCGCTATTTATACATTTGACAAAATATATCGAGCTCAGACTGTGTATTACAGAGCCTTTTAGGTGATTCAGATGGAATGGCAAATAAGACAGTAGAAGTCCCTGCTCCATGGAGTGTACATTTTTGTTAGGGAGAGAAATGTTAGGCAAATCCACAGACTACTGTAAAATAGGATGCATGATTATACAGTTTCTTATCAATAGGGGACATGTTCCAGGACCCTGAAGCCACAGATAGTACCAAACCCTATATTTTATATATATAAAAGTTATAAATTACTTTATAACTCAGGCACAGTAAGAGATGCACAGCGATAACTAATTATGCAATAGAACGATCACAGCAACACGCTGTGATGACAGTGGAGTGAGTGTGGTGTCCCCTCTCTGATGACAGACCTCACACCTGGCTGGCGACCGTTTGGCAGGTGGCTGGCAGGTGGCCCACTTCAGGGGCCCATTTCTTCTCGAGCTCCTCTTCAGTCAAGGCCTCAGCCCGTCGGCTCCCAGCTCGGTGGCATCGGGGCTCAGGAATTGGAGGAGAGGGGACAAGGTCCCGCCAGGTGGCCTGTCTCAGCAGGTGGCATCTGCACGTTGCCATTCCTCGGTCACTCTGTTCCACTGGTACCGGCTGCAGATCCAGTAGGTCGAGCGGCTACCTCGGCCCTTGCACCTGCCCCATTGCCACCTGGAACTACCCTCTCCAGGTGCACACAGGGGCCACTTCTTCTAGGTCTTGACTTGGATGTCACCTGGAGGCCTGCCCTGGCCACCCCACTGTCCTCCCCGGCTCCGCCCTCACTCCCGACACGTCCTGCTCTCTCCTTCGCTCTTCCGTTCCGTGCCAGGCTTCGTATGCACCTTACGTGCACGATACACATTTACATTCACACACACTCCCCTGTGCGGCAGACGGTGTCTTTAAGGTAATTTTTATCGCCTGGGTGTGAGTTCCGTGGGGCGCGGATCTTGTGCTGTGTTCACCGTTCCGTCTCCAAGGCCTGGGCCAATGCCGGGCATATGGTAAGTGCTCGATAAACACTTCACAGTCGAATGCCCAGAGCAGCTGGGGAGCCCCATCGCCACCCTCTTAAGAAAATGTCCAGCCCCTTTAGAGCCACCTCAAAGAAAATGCGTATTTAGGAACAGTTGGTCTTTTCTGAACATTATGTAGGACATTTGAATAAAACATCTTTAGTGAACTTTGCTGTTTTTATATTCCCTTCAATTTAGAAATAAAAATAGCATCCTCGTGAAGCGGACACCATTGACCAGTCCCTCGGCCCCAGACCGCAGGCATTATACCCCCCCTCACGCTTAGAAATCCCGGAGCTGCTCCTGTGAAATAGTATTTGTTTTCTGTTTAATGCTTAACCTTGAAAGGAGAAAGAATCGAGAGGGAGAAAGAGAAAGAAGCCCAGCACGATAATACTGACTGTGGGGTGAAGTCTGGTTTCTCGTGTGTGGGTGATTCATTGGAATAACGTAATCCACGCAAAGACCTTTCCCTTTGTTTTCCTGACGTAGCTCTCCAGGCCGCTAAGTGCTTGGCGTGCAGTGAGGATGGTCTCCACCAACTTCTCAGAGGGCGCCCTCCGAATCGTTCCCGTTCCAAGCGAGAAATTATCTTTTGAAAAACGAGAGCTGAGAGACCTATGGGTTTTATAAATTTTTCAAGAGCATTTGATAGATAACGAAAAAGGGCAGAGTGCGTTTCTCCTCGGTGGACAGTCCCCCTCTCCAATTAAAGAATAAAAGAGGAATTACTACCCTGAATCGTAGACAAGGTTTTAAAAGTAAAATGGCCAATCGAATTTTCTAGGAAAATTAGTAAGGTGCTATGGAAATTTAATCACTAATCCTTGCTAATTTTACCAGGTAATACGTAAAAGTCCCCCCCCCCCCCACTAACCGATGTACGTCGCTATGTGGCCTAATGTAGAGACGTGTCTGTTGTGATCTTACGCTTTATAAATGACTGCAGAACCTTCCCGGCTTCGTGCAGTAGGAGTCCACGGTTCTGTCGCCTTGCTGTCCAGGGCGGAGGGGCGGTGAGGAGGGCGGGGTGGGGTGGAGGGTGGGGGCGGGGCGGGGGCGGGGCTTGGCTTCACTGTCATAACGGGGGGCCGGCTCTTCTTTGTGACACTGTCTCACACACGTGGTTCCAAGGTGACCACGGAAGCCCCCGAGGGAGGACGATCACGCAGAACGACAGCCCATGGGCCGCGCCTCGAAGGGGCAGACGCCCCGCCGGCCAGAGCCAGTCACGCGGCCCTGTCACCTAACTGTCCAGGGCCGGAGGGACGGCGGGCAGACGAGGGACAGACGGACCCTGGCGGACGGTCCCGCTTACACGGTCCGCAGCGTTTGACGGCGGCGTTGACTCAGGGGTCCCCTCGCAGCCCCCCGCAGCCTTCGACCCACCACGCGGCACATTAACACCGCGCGACGGGGTCCGAGTGGCAGAAACAAGCGGAAATCAGGGAAACGTGGTCGGGCGGAGAGTCCGGACCCCGGACCCCGCCGACCCTCCCCGTGACGTCCTCGAACGGGCGGAGAGTCGCCCGCGGCGCGTGAGAGGAGCCGTTGGTCCCGACGGCAGAGCCGGAGCGAGGCGGCGCGCGCCCCGTGGCGCGGGAGGCGGGGACGCCCTGGGCCACGCCCGCCCGGACGTGCGGCGCGACGCGGGCTCCGGCGGCCACCGCGGCGGGCGCGGCCCGGACTCGCCCTCCGCGTCCGCGAGCCGCGGCCCCCGCTCTCCGCGTTTCCGTGAGACGGACGGTCGCACGTCCTTGGAACGCGCTTGTCCGATGGCCCAGTGAACACCTGGGCCGCCGAGGGCACCGAGGAACGGGACAGAGGACACCCCGCGTCTGCTCCCTCGAGGGCCGCCCTGGGCGAGCGGCCTAACGTCCTCCGTCTGTCCGCCGTCAGCCTGGACAGTGCCCAGCGGGCGGACGCGGCCGTCAGGCCACGCTGAGCCTGGTGGGGCGGGGCGGGGCTGGAGGCGGGGCTAAGGCTGGGCGGGGCGGGGCTAAAAGTGGGCGGGGATGGGGCGGGGTTAAGGGCGGGGCGGTCTGGGGTGGGGCTAAGGCTGGGCGGGCGCGGGGCTGGAGGCGGGGCTAATGCTGGGCGGGGCTGGGGGCGGGGTTAAGGGCGGGGCGGGGCAGAGGGCAGGACAGGGGGCGGGGCGGGCAGGGGCCTGGATAAACATGGGGCGGGGCTGGGGTGGGGCTAAAGCTGGGCGGGGCTGGGGGAGGGGTGGGGGAGGGGAGACCACCTGGAGGGTGGGGCTGGGGGGCGGAGGGCGGGACGTGGGCGGGGCTAAAAGCGGGGCGGGGCGAGGGGAGGGGGGAGAGGAGGGGTCACCACCTGGAGGGCGGGGCTGGGGGCTGGGGCGGGACTTGGGCGGGCGGGGTTGAGGGCGGGGCGGGGCGCGGGCTGGGAGGGGAGGCGGGGAGGGGAGACCACCTGGAGGGCGGGCCTCACCGCTTGTGTCCCCGCCAGTCACCCTGCTCCCCGGCAAATGCGCGCTTGACGCGGGCGGCCTGGGGACGGGCCGCCCCCGCGGGCCCCCTCGTCACAAGGGTCCCGGCCTTCCTGCGGCAGCGTCGGGGGTCCCGTGAGAGGTGGGGTCCCGCTCCTTGACACTCGTGACCCAATCCTGCAAGACATCGTCTCGGCCAGGTGCTCTGGAGGCGCCGTTGCTCCTCACCGACAGGAGTCGAGCTCCGGCCGCGTGAACACGGTCTTTATCTGCACTCGGCGCGGAGTCCTTTCCGCCCGCTCGGAGGGGCTGCCGCGCGCTGCTCGGTTTTCTTATTCATAAAAGGTAAAACCATCGATATCCTAGAACTTCTCATCTAAAGGACGTGGTCTGCGCCCTTTTGTATGTTTGGTGAAGGGCTTAAAATGGTATAGAATATGTGAAAACAAAAACGGCTAAGAAAAGTCCTTCTTGCCTGAGGCAGAAATAAGAATAAAGTGAAGCGCTACAGTCAGCTCTAAGGGGAAGAAACGCCTCGGGGCGATGGGAGGTGGCAGCCCCGTGGCGTTGGGGGGTTCGGGGCGTGTCCCCACCCTTTATCCCTCCTTCCTCGCAAGGCCTTCGCCAGCCGGGCTCCGCCCCCTGCCAGGTGCGGTCCGGAGCCGCCTCGAGCAACCACCACGGGAGACTCGGAGACTCGAGACCTCGTTGACGCTGCTTTGGTACTTAGGATTAGCTGCAAGGCAGGCGTGTTTGCGGGGTTTTCCCAGAGTCAAAGGAAGCTGAGAGGGCTCGGGAGCCCTCCAAGCAGAAGCGGAGAGAGTCACCCGCTGTCTCGCATCCCGGCGATGCTGTTCGTTCAGGCTTGCATGTCATGTCGCCCTGCCCTGGGCCTCAACGCCATGAATAATAATAATGACTTTTTTTTTTTTAGCGTTTTATGTGGCAGTAATCTTACTCCTTAGAAGTGTGTGTTCCTTTTTTTTTTTTTTCCTGAACATCGAAACAAAAGTATTAGGTTACTTTTGTTCTTCATGCCCATTTTTATTTACTGGCTGAATAATAATGTTAAATATGTAGATGTTTCTCCCTTTTTATAAGTATAAATAACAATATAGCCATCTATGTGCATACACTTCTTTTAATATTACCTCATAAAGGTTTAGTGTAAACTTTTAGAAATAGAATTAACATGGAGAGCCTCATAATAGCAATTTATTCTACATGATAAAAATTATAAAGAGAACAGAGTAAATGAAAAAACTATTTAAAAAAACTATTAGAAAATACCTCTGGGGTTAAAAAAAAGTACAAGAAATTTTTTATATATATTGACCAAGCTTTTCAAACACTAAATAAGTTAATGTATCCTTATTAAGTAGAATTCTTGAATTTCAGGGTAAAAAAAAAATAATGTTTTTACAAATAAGGAAAAAAAAAACAGTGGCATCAGACTTTTAGCATTTAGTGTTCCAGGTAAGGCAGTATTAAGAGATTAGAAAAATTCGCTTTTTATTTAAAAAAATGTGTAAACCAGAAAAGAGTTTTAGGTTAGTTAAAAATTTTAAGTGACAAAAGGTAATCTAAAAGACAGTTTTAATATTGGGTAGGAAGGGGGCTAGGAATGTAAGAAAGAACGAATAATTTAATTAAACAAAAAGTTACAAACTTCTACATGGTAAAAAAAGAATCCCACCACACAAGTAACAAATGAAAACATACATTTGTAAGAAAATGACTGGGAGAGAGTTGGGATGCTTAGCATATGATAAGATTAAACTGTTGTGGGTGAAGCCCCCCCCCCCCCCCCCCCCCCCCCCCCCCCGCACCTCTGAGTTCTTGTGGCTGGAGTAATTGACACCAGACAGTTTAACAAGAGAAAACCCAATTAAATTTCCTGTGCACGGGAGACAGTATAATTGATGTTCAGAGTGTCTACACCAGGCTGCTTTTATATCTTTTACACAAAGAAACGGTAAGCTTGTGAAACAGTGACAAAGAAATTTAGGTTGGTGGCTCATCGGTGAGGAATCCAAGCAAAATTTGGGCTTGGGTAGTAAATGAGTAAAAACAAAAAGAAGGAGATTCATTCGCTCAAGCTTTCTGCCCTGAATTCCCTCACTCCGTGATGGAGATGTCGCTCTCTGTAGCCTCCAGGTGCAGAGAGGGCACCTGTCATGTGAGATTTATCTCCTGCATCCAGGTGGACAAGGGCGACAGAGGTCAGAGTGGTCTTCCACTGGCAGTTTCTGAAGTAACTTTAATTCAAAATAATCATAGAGCAAAGTGGCATATTCGGGGACACCCTGCTCTGGGCCCCAACGATATTAATACAAATCAAAACCCTGTTCCCTATGAAAAATGGACAAAACAGTTATACCAACAGCTGAGACAGCGAGAGAAATAACCAGTAAATATATGAAAAGATAAACACAGATAAATGTCCTTTAAAAGATGACATGATATCTTACTGGACCATCTGTTCAGTAAATACCTTTCTCAATCAGATAGCCAGGATAATGTTTTTCAGTCTTGTAAAAATAGAAATTTCTAGACTGAGGCCATCTCAATTTCTATCTAATGCTTTGGCGGTGAGGCCCGTCCGTGTGTGACCGCCTGGGGCAGGTGATTCCAAAGCCAGACCTTGAGAAACACTGACTGAGACGTTTCAGTAACGAGAAAAACAGGCCTTCCCGTCCAATCTCAGTGAGGTGGTGATTTCTTATAGCCTTCTCGGAGGGCTGTTTATATGTGTTACAATTATAAAGACACCCTTTAATCCAGCGATGTTACTTCATGGAATTTGACACAGTTTTTGTTAAGGAAATTATCTGATCATTGGGTCAAGGTGTATGTAGTATGCTGTGTGTCAAGGCATTATGTATAAAAGCACAAACGTAGAAACAACCTAAATGTCCATTAGAAGAGGATTGTTTATACGAAGATACATTCACCTGATGGGATGCTGTGAACCTGCAGGAGGGAACCGAGTATGTATGCGTCGATGGCAGTGTGTAACAATGTGCGCGTGATTTGACTCAACACACCCGTATGCGTTTGAGTATACATAAAATTCTGGAAAATTAAAAAGTTAATAGTCTTTCCTGAGATCATTTATATCTACTGTACATACTTGAATATTACATGACTTTGTAGAAGTGTGTTGGGGGGTCGATAAGCAATAAAAACAATTTGTTCCAGGTAGTCCTGTTTAAAGAACAAGTAACGCCAGACTCTATTCACCGTTGGAAAAAAAACAATTGGGTAATTAACGAATTTGGATAAACAGGGTCAAGTCGAATTTATGAGGAATGAATTAAGCTTGTATCAGTGGCGTTGGACAGAATATTTTTAAAAATAAATACCCACACACTAATATGATTCTTCAAGAGATAGGCTTCAATCAGATTTTTTTTTTTACTAAATTTTAAGTGTCTCAAATATCCAGTTGAGTAGAACTGTAACACTTAAACCAAAGTTTGTCAGAGGTGAAATTAGAACATGTGTTCTCAGGAAGTACCTGAAGCTTCTCTATCATTCTCATAAAAAGATCATAAGAAAGTGAAATTAAACATTGGCAATCTTTTTCCAAAAGAGATAGATTACATGGTAAGACGTAGAAATATTATTAAAATAAAAAAAGGACTGCAGCAGATTTCATTAAAAGTTACAGCTCTAAGTTCAAGAACAGAAAGATCTTTAGCTTTCAAAATTTAATTTGGTATATTGTGAAAGAAATAATTAAACTGTAATTTGAAATCACTAACTTCCGTTGTCTTAAAGTCAAACATGGTAGGTAGCGAGGTGTCTTGAGGGACATAGTATTGCCAAGAGGCAGACACTGGATAAAAATGATTCCGAAGGGCTTACAAACTCATCAAACGCACCCTTCCCTGAGAATCTGGCTGTCCCTCCCGTTCTAAAGATGGTCAGTGTGGATCTGAAATCGGCACCTCCGTCGGGTCACGTGCTCCTGCAGGGTATGTCACGCTCCCTGACGGTGCCAGTCCGTGAGCAGGGTCTCAAGGGACACAGACTCAGATTGAAGCAACTTCAGGAAATAAACAGGAGGGAGGAGAGCTCATTGTCTCCAATAAGGGGGCCGAGCTTGTGGCTGGCAGCAGTTGGGTTCGGGACTCGGGGGTGTCATCTGGATCCCCTCCCGCCCTGGGCTCTGCTGCCGTCTGTGTTCTCAGATGGGCTTTGTTCCTGGAGAGGGCACTTGTGGCCAGCAGCTCTGAGCCGCACTGAGCCTCCAGCCAGCATCCTAACCGACGCCTTTGCTGCAAAGCTTCCAGGAGAAACCCCCAGGAAGAGCTCTGATTGGCCAGTCTGGGTGTCAAGTTGTGACGCTGTGATTGACAATAAGGACTAGGTATGTGGTCTTTGTCCGCATGTCTGACAATGAGCTCCCAATGCCCTTGGAATCTCCACAGTGCTGAGAGCAATGAAGGTGGGTTTTGTCATGGTAATGAAGTGACATTTGGAAAGCACCTAAAGATGGAGGCTGGTTGCCAGGGGAACTAGCCCTGTGATGGGAGCATTGGACCCTTCAGCCTCCCCTTTGCAGGGGAGGGGCTGGAGACCAGTCAGTCCCCCAGGCCAGTGATTTATCAGCGGTGCCTGTGGAATGCAGCCCGCAGGACTCTGCATGGGCCGGGTGTGGAGAGCTGCGGGGCTGTGAACACCTGGCGAGGCGGGTGAGCCAGAGCCTGCAGAGGGCTGGAAGCCCTGTGCCCTGCCCCGAGCCTCGCCCCGTGTGTCTCTCCCGTCCCTGAGTTACGTCCTTTTATGATAAAACCAGCAATCTGCTAAGTACAACGTCCTCCTTGGGTCTGTGAGCCCCTCTAGCAATTTAATCAGGCCCAAGCAGGTGGCCACGGAACCTCCGGTCTGTGGCCAGGCAGCAGCACAGGTGACGACCTGGACTCACACACAGCTGGCATCTGAAGTCGGGGGTGGCGGGCAGTCGTGTAGGAGGGAGCCCTTAACCTGTGGCGTCTGAGGCCACCCCTGGGGTGTCACAGCCCCGTGCGCCACCCCCCGGCCCCAGGATCACGGCCCCGTGCCCCCACCCCTCCCGCCCCGCTGCCTCCGTGCGCCGTTTTTCGTCGTGATGTAGTTCGCGGCGCACTCACGGGCCTCTTGCTGGTGCGATTCGGCGACGCTTAGCGTTCCTACACGGTTACGCGGTGGCCGCCGCGGGCCGAGCTCGGGACGCTGCGCCTCCCCGAAGGCCGCCCCGCGCCCCCTGCCCCCCGCCCCCCGCCGGCAGCGCCGGCCTCCGTCCTGCACCTGCTCCGCCCGCGCGGGCCTCATGGCGCGCGGCGCGGGACCCGCGGCCCCTCGCGTGCGCTCCCGGCGCTCCCCGCCGCGCCCTCGAGACTCGCCCACGTCGTCGTGCGTGCCGGGGCCTCGTTGGTGGCCCAGGGACTTTCCGGTGTGCGCGTGTACCGCGCTTCGTTTGCCCGTGCCTCGGTGGCCGGGCCTTCGGGTCATTCCCGCTTTGGGCAGCGAGGAAAATAGCGCGGCCGTGAATGCGCGTGCGTGCGAGTTTTCGTGGAGGAGCTGTTTGCGCACCCCCGGGGTGCGGCGCCCCCAACTCCTCCTCGTTCTTCAGACCCGGTCTTGCCTTTGGGGACATGTCCGACGCAGCCCTCAGCCCCGCCGGTCACGTGGCGCTGTGGCACCAGATGCCTTTCCCAGGGCTTGTCCGTCATAGGCGGCTGCACGTTACTTAGTGGATATACGGGATCGAGACCGATAAATATGTGTTCGATGCGTTCAAAGGTCTGAGGCGGGAAGCGCAGCCGCCCGCTCACCCATTTTCCAGCCTCCACTTCACATACATTCTTGTGTCCGATGACATCTCCCGAAGATACTGAGCAGGTCGCCGTAAAATCAGCACCGTGTAGACAAGCTGCCCGCCCGTCTGCACCCCACCCATCTGCACCCCGAAGCTGCCCAGAGAGCTGTCGCCACTTTTTCTGGTGTTAAAATCTTGATTTTATATAACTAAGAAGAAGAAAAAAAAGCTAGTAAGCAGAGAAAACTGGACCACCTACCTAATGCTGCCCACACTATGGCATTTATTTTTAAAAAGTAGAGAATTAATGTGATTGCATTGTGTTCTCAACAAAGACGTTTGTAATAACACACTTCAGCCGAGAACATTTGCAAGTGTCTTGGGACTGAAACTAAACCATCAGAGAAAATTAACCCTAGGGAAAATGAAGTATTTTTTTTTTAACTTTATGTCTTGAGTAAGCTCTACATAATATGACCAAGCGGTCTAAACGTCCCCCTAAATGTTTGGAACATAAAACCCACTGCAGATAGAGCCTGTTGCCTCCCGTCTGAGTCCTCTCATAGTGCCACTTACCGATCATGGAAGGAACAGTAAACTTTTTAAATATTAAACAAGTAATTTGCATACCAACTCTAATTTTATCTAGCAGCTTTGGGAACCTTCTTGGACATTTTCTTTTCGTATAAATTATTTCAACATGTGCATCTGCACCTGTGTGTGTGTTTGTGTGTGTGTGTGTCCATGTAGACCTGTGTGCATGTGTTTGTGTGTGTGCATGTACACCTGTGTGTGTCTGTGTGCATGTGTACGTGTGTGCACCTGTGTGCACACGCACCCATGTGTTCATGCATGTGTATGTGTGCATGTGGGTGCATGTGCACCTATGTGTGTGTGTGTGCATGTGCACCTGTGTATGTGCATGTGTTTGTGTGTGCGTGTGCACCTGTGTGTTTGTGTGTGCGTGTGTGTGCATGCATGTGTGTGCATGTGTATGTGCATGTGTACCTGTGTATGTGCATGCATTTGTGTATGTGTGTGTCCACCTGTGTGTGCACGCATGTGTGCGTGTGTGTCCATGTGGATCTGTGTTTGTGTTCGTGTGTGTGCATGTGTGCACTGTGTGAATGTGTATGTGTGCATGTGTGTGCGTGTGTGTGCGTGTGTGCACGTGTGTTTTTCAGCTGCTCTGCGTGTGGCTGTCTTGTCTCTCCTTCTGGCCCTTCGCACCTGTCCCGTCTAGGCTGCCACACTTGTTCTCAACCACAGATCCGCATGTTTTGGGGGCGTACGGCACATGACAGCCGACATTCTTTTTGGTGACACATTCCATGGGAATACGTCAGTTTTGCCAGGACTACGTTTTATGACTTGTTTTGAACCTTTACTTTTCAAATGATTGCAAATCCACAGGAAGTTTCGATAGCAATACATTTAAATTTTTCGGCTTTGAAATTTAACATTTTATTGAGATCATTCAAAACCGTATCTCTAAGGATGTGTTCATGCTTTTGCGTCCACTTGCCCCATACTTACGAAGCACCGACGCTGTGCCAGGGACGTAGTCACCGGGACGTCAGCGCCGAGCAAGGCGACCTTCACCACAAACCCCCCAAACTGCAGCTGCTCGCGGGCGGCGTCCGCTTGATCTCCACGAGTCTCGCGAGCTCCCCACACGCATCTTGCTGCTTTTAAGGAGAAACCAGATCAGGCCCTGGGCGGGGGTGGGGGGGCAAGGGGCACAGCACCGTCAGCACCCAACGCGGCTGAGCCAGGAACAGGCTCCGGGGGTGTTGGCTGCCAGGCCAAATACCCACCACAGCCGAGGCTTTTACCCGTCCAGACGCTTTGCTCAGCAAACCAAGAGTCCCAGAAGATTTCAGCATACACCTTTCCACAGCTATGAGAAACAAACGAGAAAAATTCATCCTCCACTTTCGAGATGTTTAGGAGCATTATCTACATGAAACAAGCGGAAGACCTTTTAGGAACCGTGAGTTTCTCTCTGGTAAAGGAAGGTCCATTTCAGAAAATGTTTTCTTCAGCCCAGCGCTGGGTGGATGGATGCTGAGTGTGCGGCAACGCACATAGGCGTTGAATTCATTTCCAACTTTGTGCGCGTTTATTTGTGTTTCTGGGGCTTTTGCTCTTTCAGACTGGCCCACCTCCCGGCGATTTGGGAAATAGTAATGCTCTGTGCCTTTTGGAAAAATTGAGCGTCTCACTCAGCTTGCCCTTTTACTTGACATTAAGAGATCGGCGGACATAAGAATAAGGCTGAGCCAGATGAATTCGTCTGGCGACAGGGCCAAGTGGCGGATGGCAAAGTAAGAGAGTCTGAGCGGAAAGCCTGGGCCGCAGCCGAGTCGGTGCCGCGAGACGCTCTGCTCGGCCCCGGAGACTTCATAATAGCTTTATGACAGTCGCCACCCGAGCCGGGGCTGAGGCGGTCTGGCCTGGGAGCCGGCAGCGAGCTCGCAAAACCATGTGCTTCTTGGATAAGAATTTTAATAGACTTTGAATTTGACGCTGATGGGGGCTGAATCTTATCACACTCCCCCTGAACCCCACCAAAAAATGGATGCGACGTACCCCTGAGACTCAGAACCGCAGACCGTGAGTCTTCGCAGGGCCATCACGCCCGTGTGAGCATGTTGAGGAGGGAGGGGCTGGCCCACAGGACCGGGGTCCTTATACATGGGGACACCGGGGCAGAAATGCACACACACGGGGAGATGCCTCCTGACTCGAGGACGGCCACGGGCTCGCCGGGTCGGAGGCCTGGGGCGGTCCCCCCTCGGCCTCTGCAGGAACCACCCCCGAGGACACCGTGATGCGGACCTCTGGCCTCTGGGGTCGAGACGATCCGTTTCTGGCCTTTGAGCCACCCGGTCTGTGGTGCGTGGTCCCCGCCGCCCCGGAGGAGCCGCACAGACGCCAAGACCGCGTGTGTACCCGTGAGAAGCTGCTCCAGCCCCCGCAACCACGAAGCCGCCTTCTGTCCCCGTGAAGCCGCCGCCTCTGCAGGGTTCACGCGGCCGGCATCGCGAGGCGCCGGACCCTCCGTGTGCACGGTGCGCACGGTCCCGTGTCACCTCCGTCACATCTCGCCGCCCTCCGGAATCCGTTCGTTCGTTCATTCCCATCACTAGATGTTTGTTTGCTTGTTGCCTCGCTAAAATGTGAGCTGGATGCAAAACCTCGACTGTTTCGGTCATTGCCCTGTTCCCGGGACTTGTCACTGAGCCCGGCACAAAGTAAGTGCTCGGCGAACAGTAAACACAGGATGGCAGAATGCAAACCCCCTGGGTAACCGGAGGGTCCTGGGGACTCTCGAATCCTAGTTGGAGAAATCCTCACCTGCAAAGTGCATTCTGTGTAAGAGGCTCCCCCAGAATGGGAGGCGAGAAGCTCGTGGAAGAAATAAAACCCGAGCTTGACCATAGGAATCAAACGGGCAGAGAAGGGTTTCCAACGGGGAGGGCGGCGTGGCCGAAGGCTAGACGTGTGGGTCCAGCCTCCCGCGTGCACGGCTTCTGTAAAACCGGCAGGTGAGGGTGGTTGATCAGGCCTCCCTGCCTTGCATGACGCAGGACCCACAGTCATATTCACGAAAAGCAAAAGCTCGTTTGCCAGCTCGCCGGCGACGCAGTGCGGACCTGCCGGACACAGAGACCGGCCTGTCGTCCACAGAGCTCTGAGGCCCTCTGCGTCCCTCGCCTCCTTCTCGGGTGGGCTGTCTCCCCGCGCAGGGTGGAAGGTGCAGCCCTGCCGACCCCGGGCCCGCGACACCTTACAGTGACGAGGAGGAAGAGGCCGTCTCGTCCTCCGGCACCGCGCCGCAGCCTCTGGGGACCTGTCGCCGCGGCCGCGAGTGCCGGGGGCCCAGCCTCACTGGCCGGGCCGGCGTCACAGGGGAGGGGAACACACTGTGCACGTCACATGCCGGAGCGGGTTTGGCCTCGCCCAAACCGGATGGAGTAGATTTCCCACTGACGAGAAGCGTCCTGCTCCGGAGAAGGGTCGATGGTGCCGGGGAGGTCGGTAACGACAGCAAAAGCGGCAGCGGCAGAGCAACCCCGCAGTGGAACAGGCCGCGGCGCTTTCCCGGGCCGGAGGGACGAGGCGCGGAGGCCCCCCGAGGGAGACATTTGCTCACGCGACTACGCCAGGGAAACCTTCCTTAAGGTTGCTGTTTAAGAAGTGGGGATATTTCTAAGATCCAGCAGCAAGGGTTCCTTTTGAAGTCGAAAGCCCTACGTGTGGGCTGCACGTTTGTGATCCACGGCGCGTGGAATTTGGCGGAGTCCTGTATTCATCGCGTCTGCACATTTTTAAAAATGCGAGTCTCCTTCAAAGGGCCCGTCTCTGTCTCTCTGGGCCTTTAACGCAGCTCACGGTCCCCCGCGGGAGGCGTTCGCGGTTGCTTTTCCGTAGTCACATCCGTGAGCATCACTCCCTGGAGGAAGCTGGCGCCTGAAAATGTGGACGGCTTGCCACGGCATCTGTTTTAGGCGGTTGGTTTTTTCCTCTGAGCACCAAAACAAGAAATGCCATTAGCGGGAGCACTAATTCTGAAGCTCCAGTGAACGCGGAGAGATGAAATAAAGTCCTGCCCACTCCCAACACTCGCTTCCACAGCCCACTGCCCCCTGCGGGCTCGGCCCTCCACCGG
The DNA here is from genome assembly GCF_014176215.1 of Rousettus aegyptiacus. Taxonomy (NCBI): domain Eukaryota; kingdom Metazoa; phylum Chordata; class Mammalia; order Chiroptera; family Pteropodidae; genus Rousettus; species Rousettus aegyptiacus. Next base: position 158,158,190 of record NW_023416307.1, read on the forward strand.
AAGTTAGAGGGAAGCCTGCTGCTCGGGTTAGCCCAGTGAGCAGATATGAACTACCAACCAGACCGGAGGACAGACAAGCTACACCTGAGAGCTTGGGTGGCTGCTCATGAAATCCAGTACACGAGGTGACAAGGTTTCGGATGTGGCTTTGCCACTGTCTTTCTTTTGAAAGGTTCATTCGTGAGATCATGTTAAAAAGCAGATGGGGAGCACTCCCACGACTGCTGTGCTGAGCAGTGGGCACACGGTTGTTTTTTTTTTAATTACTCAGACTTGGTCTCCAGGGCCATGCCCGCAGCGGAGGAAACTGACAAGAAAGTAATTAACACGGGGGGAAAACTGGAATGCCCATGAGAATTTCTATTAGAGGCGTGAGCAGCCTGAAGCCCGAGCAAAGCCAATAATTCTGAAACAGGAAGGTGGGTTAAAGCTCGGCTAAGTGGGGGGCACTTAAGCTGGGATTTGAAAGACGGATGAGATTTTAGCGGGCAGAGAAGTGAGCGTCTTTTCCTTCTTCGATGCTCTGTTCATTCATTCCTGGTTTTCCTTAGACCCGCGAGGTGCCATCCCTGAGTCTTGTCCTAAACCTTCGCAGCCCCGTTTCATTTATTAGGAGCGCGTCTGCACCACACGTGGTGACTGTCCTCGTAGCAGACTGAGGTGCATCAACAGCGTCTTGCAGCCGGGGCACGTTTGGGTCCCTGGCCGTGTGACACACCGCGTCACCGTGGCTGCGCCGGCCACGTGACTCACCGCAGCCGCCCCTGCCGCCCAGGCGCCGGCAGCGGACGTGAGCCAAGGAGCCTTTTATCCTCGTGTGAATGAGGGGCTGGCTTGTCGTCGTGCCCCAGGGACAGCGTGTGGCCCGCGGCCCAGCCTGCCGCCCTCAGATGAGGAGTGAGCCGGCCTGCACGTCCCCCGTGCTCTCCACCCCCACCGCGCCTGACAATGCGCTGGCCTGGCGACCTGGGCCTCAGGCCCGCGGTCAGCATGTCGTGTTAGAAATCCCCCTCGAGGTCCTTCTCCTGTGTCATCGGCAAAGCGATGCTGAGGCTGACAGCCAGGGGAGGCCCTGGCGAGGCCGTCCAGCCGAGGGGCTCGCTCCGGCCTGTGTCCTTGTGGTGAAGACTGGTGACCATCAGGGGACATGTCTGCCCAGGGACATTCCCTCCAGGCCACACTTTTATTGTCATTAAGGAGGCCGCGTGCTTATAAACGGGTATATTTTTACTTTTTTCAAAATTAGGTATGTAGCCTGTGATTTACCAAAATTCAAAATTCTCTGTGTCTGGGCTTGTTCGCTGCCCCCTGCTGAGATCTGTCCACACATGCACATTCTCTCCTGGTGGTTCGAAGCAGCTTGAGACGTCCGTGCGCAGTGAGCCTCCCGCTTGGGCAAACGTCGTCTTGTGTTTCTCATGATTAAATCGTGTGCGTGAGCCCGACAGAGGCTCCTGAGTTTCGCCGGTCACGGGTCCTTGGCAGGTGGAAGGAGCTCCGTCCTGCCGGCCCCGAGGAAGGCGCCGGCAGCCTCCCGCGGACGCAGCGGAGAGTGGTGGGCTCTGCCTCGAGGGCCAGCGGGCCGCCCGGCGAACAGCCCGGCCCCAACCCGCATCCCTGTTAAGCAACAGGCATTATCCCCTTGGGAAAGCAAAAGCTCTTCCTCTGGCAAAGGCTGCCCCTTCCTCACCCCTGCGGACGCTCGGTGTGGACAGCCACCGCCCCACATGGTGGGTGGGGGACCCCCCCCCCCACAGCCTGCGGCCGCCATGCCCGTCTCTGCTGGTCGGCAGCACGGTCATCTCTGCGACTGGCCAGGGCCCCTGCGTGGAGACCGCCCCGGTGTCTGCCGACCCGGCTCCGGCCCCTGTCCCCGCAGCCTGTCCTCAGCCCCGTTATTACCCCGCGGACTCCGTTTCCTACAGAAGCGCTGGGTCCCCACGGGGGCCGCTGTGGCCTCGAGCGTCTGGTGTCTCTGGGATGCGGGGTTCCCCCACTGAAGCGGGCTCTGACCCCGGGGGCCGCGCTCTGGGGGGGGTGGCGCGCTCAGCCCGCACGGGGAGCACAGTGCCGCTGGGAGCCAGACTCCGCTGGGCAGCCCCCACGGCGGCCCCCGCCAGCCAGGTGTCCTCCCGGCCGAGCAGCTCCGATCTCCTCACTGGGACAGCAAGCAGATTGACTGGCTCTTTGAGCTGTTGTCGCATAAAACCGCACCGCAAACCGCACCAAGGTGGCGAGAAGCTCATGCTACGGGAAGGAGGGGAAGCGGAAGTGAACGCGGGGCCAGCCCGTCGCCCCCACCTGGGGTGCCGGCTCCTGCAGGGGCGGCCACCGAAGGACCTGCCGTCCACCCGGCCCCCTCCTCCTCCCCCCATCTCACCGCCTTCCCTTCGCCCTCGACCGCTTTGCTCCCTGGGTCCCGTCCGCCTCTTACCCGCCTCCTCTTTCCCTCCCCGTCCTCGATCTCCCCCATACACAGGAGTTGCCAGGTTTCGCTGCAAACCGTCTTCACGCGCGGGTTAAAAAGCCAGATTGTCCTGGTCTGCCGCTTCATGTCCTCAGGGTCACCACTGGACGCTCAGCCTTAGGGGCTCGGCTGGCACCCCGTTTTCTGTGTTCCCACAGCCCCCACTCCCTGGCGACCCGCCCACCTCGGTCTGACTGTCCCATCTTCTCAGAGAGAGAAGGGGACGTTTCCGGTAAGAAGAAAGACGTGTCAGATGAAGGACACACACAGACACACTGAGCAAGGTCGCGTCACCTGAGCCCGTGCACACAGCTGGTACCCGGACCCAGCTGGCTTGACGCCCGGTCTGGGGCTCATAAAACCTCGGTCTGCCGTGATCCCAGACGGAGAAGCGCCTGGGAGCAAAAGAAGATGCCGAAGGGCGGGAAGGAACTGTCCGGGCTTGGCAGCGGCTGTTCCCGGGGGACAGTAAGGCAGATCCGGGAAGGAGCTCAGACAGGAAGCGTCTCCCAGGTTTCTTTGGAATTGCGGTATAATTGACACATGACGCTGCGTAAGTTTAAAGTATGCAACGTTTTGTTTTGATACGTTTACATGTTGCAACATGATTACTACAGCAGCACCTTTGTCTGTCCATAGTTATCATTTCTGCTTTGTGTTGAGAAGAGTTAAGACCGAGTCTCTTAGCAACTTGGAGGTTTATAACGGCGCTGCGGCCTGTAATCACTGCGCCGTGCGTTAGGTCTCTAGGAGTTACTTACCCACCAGATGTAAGTGTGTTCCCTGGAACGCCAGCTCCCCCAGTCCCCCAGCCCCCAGCCCCTGGTAACCACCATTCTGCTCTCATTCTGCAAGTTCAGTCTTTTAGACTCCATGTACAAACGACACCATACGGTATTTGTCCTTCTCTGTCTGACCTATTGAATTAGCGTAATAGCTCTCAAGTTCCATCCGTATTGTTGCGAATGGCAGAATTTCCTTTTTGTTGATGAGTAGTGTGTGTGTGTGTGTGTGTGTGTGTGTGTGTGTGTGTACACACGGGCGGCCACGTAGGTTGTTCTGTATCTTGGCTGTCGTAAACAATGCTGCAGTGAACATAGGGGTGCAGCTGTCCTTTCGAGATGCCGCTTTCAGTTCCTTCCGATACACGCCCCGGAATGGGATCGCTAGACCCTATGGAAGTTCGGTTTTTAATCATCGAACCCCGTAGGATCTTCCGTAACAGCTGTACCCATTTACAATCCCACCGACCGTGCGGACGGTTGCGTTGTCTCTGTATCCTCGCCAATATTCGTTATCCCTTGTCTGTTTGGTGAAAGCCATCGCAGCAGGCGTGAGGTGAGATTTCTCAGGGCGGTTTTGATTCGCACCTCCCTGATGGTTAGTGATGTCGAGCACCTTTTCACACACCTGTGGGCCATGTGTGTGTCTTCTCCGGAAAAACGTCTGTTCAGTTCTAGGTTTTGGCCCAGCATGTGGCCTGCGCATTTTGCCCGCCGTATCCCTTTTCCTTTATTGGGAGAAAACAAAGTGAGGTGAGAATCACCAGCTTTTGGAGACAGGCGACCCTGGATTCCAAGTCCAGCTGCCCTGTGTAGGACGGGCAGTTGGCGTGATCGCTGAGCGAAGGAGAAACCGGGCGGCTGCGAGGCTGGGGGAGGGGAGCGGGGGTGACGGAGGATCGGAAGATGGGCGCGTGCGAGGCTGTGCGGCGAGGGCGTCGCAGCTCCTGCAGGAAACCGGAGGCCGCGGGGGCTGGAGCGCAGGGAGCGAGGGCGCAGGCGGCACCCGCCAAGGCCCGCGCGGAGGCAGGAGCGCGCGCATGCGAGGCCTCGGGGTCTGGGTGGTCGTCCTGAGCGTGATGGCAGCACGTGCTAGGGCTTCGAACAAGTGAGCGTAGAGATTCAAGACTTACACACGTCACTCCAGCTCCAGCGGGAGGAGCTGGAGAGGACCGGGTGGATTCCGGGACGCTGTCAGGTGACAAAGGCAAGGGAAGGCTGTGGCCGATCTTGGATGATGGCGATGAAGACAGATAGAGCAGGTGGACTGGGGAGAGGCCTGGGGATTCAGATCAGGAGGATTCGTTCATCGACGGGATGTGGGGAGGGCAAAGCAGACTGCTGGTTTCGTAGCCGCCGTGACTCCACCGCCCGTCGAGACTGGTCCTGAGCTGCGCACATAGTGAGCGCCTGCTGAATACTTGCCGCTTGACGGAGGGTGGAGAGAGAGGCACGGGACCCGGAGGCGTCCGGCCCGCAGCTCTGGGAAGAAGAGCACGTTTGGTCGGCCTCGGCCCACAGGGCCGGCCGGGGAGGGAGAGGCAGGCGCGGGCCCCGGAGCAGGAGCGGCCTTGCCGGTGCGGGAAGACATTGCGCTGGGGCTCCGGACCCGTCCTCCTGGCCTTATATGGTGCGTTCCCGCGGGCAGAGGACGAGGGACAAGGTCGCGGAGGAGGAAAGGCCAGCAGTGGTGTCAGGACGAAGCCCCTCTAGCACGCACGGGCCCTATCGGGCTGGACGGCAAGGACCGGGAGGGATTCGGAAGTGAGAGGACATTTCTCCTTCACGCCCTCCGGCCCCCCGCCCGGCCTGGCCCCAGCTGGCTCTTCCCGGCAGCTGCGTTTGCTGAGCTTCCTCACTCACCGGCCCTGTGCGCCAGGCTGTGATTCTACGGCGCTCAGCCCTTCTCTGGGGAGAGAGCCGTCGGGGAAATCCTTGCACGAATTACATGTAGCTGCAAATTTTGCCAAGTGTGGGGACGGGAGGGGATGTGGGAAGGTCTGAGGGAATCCTCAGCCTCCGCGGGTCAGGGGTCTGAGCCCCGGAGAGCACGTCGGAGCCGGTCGCGTGAGGGGGCGGGAGGCGCCGGATGGGGCGGCCCCGGCGCAGACTGGGGCGCGTGTCGGTCGAGGGCCCTTCCAGGGCTCCTCGCCATGCTCGCCTGGCCGTCTGAGCCCGTGGTTCCCGTAAAAGGTTGAGCTGATTCATCTATTGATCTGGAATTGTGACCGTAAGTGGAAATTTTGGTAAAATCACTTGGAACATGTGCTTCTCACACTGAAAAATGTAACTTATTTACAAGATTTAGTTAAGAACTCATGAAGGGTTCATATGTTAATAAGATTTTCAAGATTCTACAAATCGTGTTCAGTATATAAATTTACGAATGCAGATTAAAATGTTAGTAAGTTTAAGTTTGAAAACAAAACTTTCCTTGAAGTGTATTCAGTTAATTAATAAACTGATAGGATTATTTTAAGTCAATCGTGAAAGCTTCAAGAAGAACCTGGTTTTTTAATTAGAAACTAAAATTAATTTAACATTATTTTAAAAATCAAAGAACTCACTCATGAATCAGTTCTCCTGCTTATATTTGCTCTGAAGACCATCTCAAAATTCACATCAACAGTTTTTCTTTGATATCTTTGAATAGTTTTTCCTCTAAGCATAACTTTATTTGTATTTATAGGTTTCGTCTTTTTCTTACTTATTATTTTCTAGATAGCCTTTGATTTCATTTCAATTTTCTCATTGTACCCAGAGCTAAGTGAGAATTCTTTGCATTTTCCAAGTAGTTGCTTGGTAAAATTTTATTCTAAATGAGAGACCAATAATCGAACCTGTACTGATTTATGCTCCTTGATCTCAATGAATGAATGAATGAATGAATGAATATTATGATAACAAACACAGAAATTCATGAGATTACTAGTACAGATTTCTTTATGTCTATATGATACCAATGTGAATGTGATTTAAAGAAAAAAATTTAGAGGTAAAATACTTTCACCATCTGAGCAGCACATCCTGAGTTAAAACCGGTGAGTGTAAATCGGCCGCTTCTCTTCAGAAACGCACTGAAACTTTTTTCAGTGAAAACACTGCTCATGGTTCCAAGGCATTCGAAGGGAAAAACAAAGCAAATCGAGACACGGGGACCTCGCCGGCAGCAGGGGGTCCTGGGGGCTGCGCAGGGCGGGGCCTGGGACACCTTTTGGGCACAGCCTGCGCTTGGCCGTGGACTCTGCCCCTCCGATCCCTCGGGAGGGGAAATGAACCCGGCAGCTCGGGTCCTGGTCATCTCCAGTCTCCAGGCCACTGCCGACTCTTCACACCAGGTCGTTAGAATGCCGCCTCTCGGACTAGGATGTTGAAACTTAGGAACTGGGAGAAAGAAAAATAAAATCCCGTATTTCTACCGCCCCCAGGCAATAGTTGTGAAATTTTAAAAATCAATATCACTGGACGTGGTTCCATAGTGTAGCGGTTCACACGTCTGCTTTACACGCAGAAGGTCCTGGGTTCACGCCCCAGTGGAGCCACAGTCCACGGTCTATGGACACGGCACCCTGAACAAGCCCCATGTCTGATCTCGGAAGCTAAGCAGGGCCGGGCCTGGTTAGTGCTCGGATGGGAGCCCACCTAGGAAGACCAAGTGCTGTCGGCATAAATAGTAATAATAAATTTAAAAAATAAATAAATAAAGATCATACGCATAATATTTCTAATGAAGAGGGAAGTTGCTTAAACAAACCTTGTCCTCTTTGAGCTGTTCAAATCCAATCATCTTTTTTCATCTTCTCAATTAGAAAAATGAATTCCTGTAAATGTTTTTATTCCTCCTTGACTTTAAGAGGCATGAACGCCTTCACATTCTAAGGCAAATGCTAGACAGCAGACCTTCCCCGCGTGAGCTCGTGCCCTGTGCCGGCCTCATGGGGCCTTTGGAAGGCAGATGGCCGAGGCCCCGGACGCAGAGAGATAAGACATCATTAAAAGACTGAAATATTTTCATCGAGAGCCTTTAACTTGAAATAATAATGGTCATTTTGACATTTTTATCAAAGCCGTGATGTTTCTTCTGACATTATTAAAATAGATTACGGAACTAGAAGTGAGTTTTAGTGCCTAAGGCTGTGGGGCTACGTTGCCACCCAGCCAGAGAGATGCATCTGGCCGCACTCCACAGGGCCCCCAGCACCCCGAAAGCTGTGTGTGGTCTGTCAGAAGTCAGGCCCGAATCGCAGGACAGCTCTTCTGTTCCAGCCTGAACCCCAACGAGGCTGCGTCTCCTGTGTCCGGACTACTATCACCCACGTAACAGAGCCGCCCGTTCCGATCAGCTCAGGTCGGCGCGGCGTTGGGGGCGGCGGGGGGTGACTGTCAGCGACGGCCCCGGCGACGGCCCCGGCGACGGCTCGCATTTCCTGTGCCTTTCTCGTGTGCTGGGCATCACGCGAAGCTTTCCACCTTCGCCCCCTCATTTAATCGCGCGGTGCTGGGCACGTCCCGTCTGGGGCGCGAAGACAATGCCGTGTAACTCAGCGTCACGCCGCAGAAATGCGTGAGATACTGGATGCGCGTGACGGATGGACACCCCCCGAGGGCTCCGCCGGAACCGGGGCGCGAGGCCGTCGCCGCCGGCCCTTCCCCGTGGGGTCACTTTGGGGGCCAGTTGGTTTTCTTCTCCTCGAAACCCAAAGGCAGACTTTCGAGGCCTGTCCCCTGTGATGGCGTACGGCCTAGCGCAGCAAATCGGGGTCACGACGGGGGGCGGGGGGGGACACGTCTGAGCGCTTGCGTCCTCTCGCGAGGTCACTGCGGTAGGCGTGCTGGACGCCGTGGACGGCAAACGCCCTCCCCGGCCGCCCAGCCTGTTCCGCGCAAGGCAGGGACCAAATGAATGTCCCACCGTTTTCCGTTCCTCCCACGATCCCGTCTCCTTATTTACAGCTCGCGAGTTAAGGGCCCCATTCGTACTTTACGAGGTACCATTTTTGTCCCTCTGCGATTGTTCCGGTGTAATTGCGAATGAAATATGGCCTGAGACTCAGCATTTTTCACGCATATGCGGTGATTTCTGATTTCAGACGGAACACATTAAGTAGATTTAGCCTCGCGGACGGAAAAGTTAATAAGAGACACGCGGTATTTATCTTCTCTATCCATGTTCTCTGAAGCCCATCTGTATTCTGAACGGCGTCATTTCCCTACCTTCCTCGTTAAAAAGGTAACGTAATTAAAATGGTAACTGCCCAATCACAAAAGATACGTTTGCCGCCAGCTGAAAGCCTCTATATAGTTAGTTGGTAAAACGATTCTATTTACCAAAGCCTGTTAGTTTTCTGGTGAAACGACTCAGGGTCTCTGCGTCGCGGGCAGTTTACGATTTTGAGATCTTTCATCTCGGGAAATTGAAACTGCCTCAGATTGTCACGTTGCCGGGCCCTCTATTGTCCCGGGTGCCCTCCAGAGAAGCCAGCTGTGTCTCAACTCCCTGCCCAAGTGGGCCCCCCCCCCCCGAGACACGTGCCGGGGGCTCCGATCTGATACGTGTGCGAGATCGGCAGGGAGGCGGCGAGCCACGTGGCTGCGTCGCATGGATGCACTGCAGGTGTTTTAAGTGTCTGCAAGGTGGGATAGAGCCGTCGCCGCCAACCCGAACAAGGTGGTCGTTTTAGGGTCCCAACGGGCCGATGGACAGCACAGGAGGAGAATCAGAAGGAGCGTGTCGTAGACCTGGAAAGGTAGACCCCCGAGCAGTAAGTATTTGATCATTGCTGATGTGTTTTATCTTAGCAAAAGACTAGCTGTGGAATATTTTATTAAATAAGTAAAAAAATATATATTGACCTCATAGGTAGGATTTTGTTCAGAGGTCTTATTCGGGACATCAAGATTGAAATTTCAGATTCAGGAACTTCATTATTTTAATAAACATTTTGTTGAAAGGCGTACACATGTGGTAAGTGTACAGCTTGGTGAATATTCGCAAGGTAAACGTATCCACAGAACCGCCCCGGCTGCCTTCTGGTCTCCGCATCCGGCCACCAGGGCCAACAAAGGTCAACAAAGGTCAACAAAGTCCTGCCTGGATTTCTAGTGGTCGATACTTCAGGTCGGGGAGGAGTTGGAGAAAAGGTGAATTACGACATCTCTGTACAATTATAGCATCTCCATAGACGTGTGGCTCACGTTTTCACAGACTGAACATACGCACAAATCCAGACCAAGAAACAGGATGGCGCCGCCATCCGGAAAGTTCCCCTGTGCCCCCAGCAACCACAGCCCCGGGGAAGGAAGGCCACCACTGTCCTGACGCCCACCGGCCTGGCGGAAGGCGTCCTCTGGAACAAATCCGCGTGGGCGGGAGAAGGAGGGGGTGGCGGTACCGGGTCCCCGTCCCTCCCCTGGCATTTGGCGTGCCCGTGAGCAGGGCCCCTTAGCACCGAGTGGGGTGCTGAGTGTCACCGGCGGAGGAAGGAGGGTCCAGTGGGCGCCTGCTCACGCCGGGTCGCGCCTCCTTTTGAGCTTCGCGTAACCGAGTTGTGTTGCGATACGGCGGTTGTGTCTGGCGATTTTCGCTTGACACTCGCTCGTGAGATGCGTCCGTGTGGCCGCACGCGGCTGCCTCGGCCTCCGTGCACTCGAGGTCCGCGGTCTGTCTCCGGCCCCATTCGTGGCCCCATGCCCTGTTTGTCAGGAGGCACTTGGGGGGATTCCAACTAGTGGAAACTCCGTTTTTAACCTTCTTCTGAAGGTGGCGTTGAGTTTCGCTTCGTGCGTTTTCAGATAACGGAGGAGAAACGAAATTTTCCTTGCCATCAAATTCTCTCGTCGTACTGGAAGCGGCTGTTGACCTCTGTAAAGTTAAACATATTTCTCCAGGCCTTTAATTGGCGACTCATCAAAGGACTGGAGTGTTTAGACCTTTTGCCGACTCTGTTGCATTTAGTAGGCAATAATCAGGACGCGTCTTTAACTTCTCGGTTGCTGCCTTCGGTCACTGAGTCCCTCTCCCCGACTCACTGACCCCGCAGTTTTTTCACGCGTAGATAGTAAAACGCCCTGTTCAGCCTACGTCGAGCCCTGCTCCCCGCGGCAGTGAAAGGCCCTCCCCGCCCCCAGGGCAGGCCCAGCTCCTACGTGCAAGGAGGACATCGGAGCCGTCCGTTCTCCCGTGCTCCTCACACTCTCTTTTCTTGGCTCTGGGCTCTAAAGGTCGTTTGATGGCGTATTCGGGAAGGGAGAGGGAGGAGGCAGAGAGTGAAAGAAAAATGGAGGGAAAGAAGTACCGTCAAAACCCCGCGTCGACGGTTTTCTCTCCGGCCTTGAACCCCTGGGTCGCGGTGGCCCAAATCCGGGCTCTCTCGTGGGGCGAGCAGCGTGTCCTTCAGAGAGCCCGGCAGGGGCTTGTGATCCAAGTGCCAGGCTTCAGCGACCTCCGCAGACCCCGTCCGGCGGTGCGTCCGCGGCTCGGTTCTCCGGGGCCCCTCGCCTCCGCAAGCTGCCGCGGTTCATGTTTTTCCGGCATGGCTGGGTTCACTTGGTTCTCAAGAAATCACTCATTTTTGCACCCCCAAACTGTGGAATGCTTCTACTGGCCCCTCTTTCCTTTGCCTGATGGAATGGGTGGCTCCACTCAATGAACAAGGTGCCCCTCTCACGGGTACTCCAAATACTGGGGGTGGGGACGGGGCGCCCAGTACCGCCACCCCCTCCTTCTCCTGCCCACGTGCGTTCGTTCCAGAGAACCCCTTCCATCAGCCACTGGCTTTTTTTCTGGTTTGGATGGAGCAGGGGCCCCTACCCTGGATCTGCTCTTTCATTAATATCTCCCAGGTCAGGATCAAGCGTCTCTCTTTAGAATGCGTGCTTATTATCCAATGATCTCGGTTTTGAGATCTTAGCCCAAATTTTTTTAGAAAAGACCTAAGTACCATCTTATCTAAAGGCAGAGAAGGTTTACGTTGATCTTATTTATGGAATGTCTACATTGCCTGGAACTGCCCCCAAATCCCTTTGGAAAATAAGATGGGTCCAGCTCACTGGTTAGAGAGGTAAAGATTCTTTGTGCCTGGCCTTGTTCTGAGCCACGTGAGCTCCCAAGGGGCCGCCTAATCCAGCCGTAAAGGCAAGATTTGCGTTGTTGAAACTACTAGCTCATTCTGATTGTGCTCTGTGGAAGGGAACGGGAAATGGCGAGGAAGGATGAACCATTATCCAGATGCCGAGCCGAACCCCGGGGACCGTTCGCCGTCTCTCCTTCTCGCTCCTGAGAAGCTGCTGCTTTGTCCCGTGGCTGTCACCTCAGGAGGCTAGGACAGCCGACTGGGAGTGATCGCCTTCGAGGCGAGGCTGTCTCCTCTCTCGAGGCATCAGGAAGCAAACAGCCGACCCAGCAGGAGAGCCACACGGCTGAGTTCACGGGGAGAGTCTTCCTGCCTTTCTGGTTTCATCTGCACCATGCGGCTTGGTCCCTGCCGATCATGCATCTGATCCACCTCAGACTTTTTCACCAGAGTCTGCAAGAACAGCAATGGGAAAATGACCGATCACCACTCACAGTCCTGGGGACCTGGCTTGCGGTGGGCTCTCTCTCTCAAGTTTGAAATGCCGTTGACAGTTTCGATTTTATTTTTAAAAGGCATGTGGACTTTGCAATCAATCTACAATGTATCTCTGATCGTTTTAATTTTAGGAAATGACTTAAATTATTATTTTGTGAAATAAGGCTATAGCCCTGCATACTCTACCCACAGGCCCCCTTCCAATACTCTAATGATCATGCTTACTCCAGTTTAAGAAGGTAACTAGAACTGTCTTGGGTTAAAGATAAGCTTATAAGCTTCTTTTAAACATAAATAATATGCTTCATGAAAATTATGAAACTTCTTTGTTCTTAAAAGTTAGCAAAGGAACCACACACAGTCTGGAAGCACGTTGGGATCGTAAGAGATGTAAATACGATTGCCTCATGAAGAACAGTATCATAATGTCACCTGACATTGAAAAATTACCTTTCGCCTTTATTGGGCCGTAAGTGACCTAGAATTGTGAGGTATTCAAAGTGTACATGGTGGCGATTTGCTACACCCGCCACTGTGACAGGCGAGCCCTGTCTGGTTAATTAACGCATCCAGTGCCTCCCGTATTTACGATTCTTTTCTGGTAAGAACATTTAAGTTGCACTCTCAGCAAATTTTAATGGAAAACCACAGTGTTCTGACCATAGTAACCACGTTCCGCATTCCGTCCTCGGACGTCACCTGCCCTGTAGCTGAACGTTGGTGGCCTTTACCAACCTCTCCCCGTTTCCCCGCCCAGCCCCCGACACCGCCTTTCCGCTCCGTGTCTGAGTTTGACTGTTTCTGGCTCCCCCCTGCACGTGGCCCGAGGCAGAGCTGGTCCTAGTCTGGTGGCATCTTCACTTTGCACGATGCCTTCGCGGTCTCGTCACGTTTTCACAAACAGCGGGTTTTCCTCTCTTCTCATGGCTGAGTGTGTGTGTGTGTGTGTGTGTGTGTGTGTGTGTGTGAGTGAAAGAGACAGACAGACAGACACAGACAGACGTTGCAGTGAACTCTGGATCAATATACCCGGAAGTGGATTGCCGGGTCACGTGGTTACGGGTTTGTAATTGTTCGGGGAACCGCCGTGCTGTCTCCTGCAGCAGCCGGACGACGTACCTTCCCCCCAACAGTGTGCAGGGGCTCCCCCTTCTCCACGCGCTCGCCAACACTCGTGATCATTCGTCTTTTTGATAAGATTCGTTCTATCGGGTGGGAGGTGCTATCTCACCGTGCTTTAGATTTGCATCTCCCCAACGATTAGCGACGTCCGGCATCTTTTTGTGGACCTGTTGACCACCCGTACGTCGTCTCTGGAAAAATGCCTATAAGGCTCCTCTGCCCACTTTTTAATTGGGGTGCCTTGCTTTTGTTTATGTGGCCGTTTTAGCCACTGAGTTATGTGTCCTTTATGTTGTTTGGAATATTTAGTCCTCGTCAGAGATACGATTTGCAAATATTTCTCTCGTTCCACAGGTTGCCTTCTGTTTCGTGTGTGTTTCCTTTGCCGCGTAGCTTTTTAACTCGAGAAGTCGCACTCACTTATTCTTTTTCTTCTGTTACCTCTGCTTCTCGTGCCAAATCCAGAATGTCGCTGCCCACACTAGTGTAAAGGAGCTTAAACCCAAGGTCCGTTCTACACATGTTACGGTTTCAGGTCTTAACTTTAAGTCTTCAATCCATTATGACTTACTTTATGGTATAAGGTACCAGCGTCTTTTATTTGAGAGACTCTCCTTTCCTCATTGGCTCCTCGTCATGAATTAACTGATCGTGTATGCATGAGTTTATTTCTGGGCTTTCTATTGTGATCCATTGATCTGTGCATCTGTTCTTATGCCAATACCATACCATTTGGACTATTATTGTTTTGTAGTATAGTTCGAAATCAGGAGTGTGACGCGTCTAGCTTAATTCTTTTTCAAGAGTGCTTTGGCTAATCAGGGTCTTTTACGGTTCCATACAAATTTTAGGATTGTTTTTATCTATTTCTGTGAAAAAAAAATCCTTGGAATTTTAATAGGGATTGCATTAATCTGCAGATTGCTTTGGGTAGTATAGACATTTTAGCTATTAATTTGTCTAATCCACGAGCATGAAATATTTTTTGTTTTTATCCAACTTCCTCAATTTCTTTCTTTAATGTCTTATAGTTTTCAGTACACAGGTCTTTTACTTCATTGGTTAAACTTATTACTAAGCATTTTATTCCTTTTTGAGGTAAGCATAAATGAGATTTTTTTCTGAGTTTCTCCTTCAGATAGTTTGTTGTAGCATATAAAAACAGGAGTGATTTTTACATGTCGATTTTGTTCCCTGCAATTTTACTGAATATATTAGGTATACCATGGTGGGGGAGGGTGTGGTCTTTAGAATTTTCTACATATGATATCATGTCCTATGCAAATAGAGATGGTTTTACTTCTTCCTTTCTAATGTGGAAGCCTTTTATTTACTTTTCTTACCTACTTGGTCTGGCGAGGACTTCCGGTACTATGCTGGATAAAAGTGACGAGCGGGCATCCTTGTCTTGTTCCTGACCTCAGAGAAAAGGCTTTCGGCTTTTCACCTCTGAGTGTGATGTTAGCTGTGGGCTCGTCACATGTGGCTGTCCCTATGCTGAGGTCTATTCCCTCCACGGCCACTCTGTTAAGAGTTGTTGTTTTTTTTATCATGAATAGATGTTGAATTTGGTCGCATACTTGTTCTGCATCTATTGAGATAGTCATATAAGTTTTGTTCTTCATTTTGGTAAAATGGTTTAACGAGAATCTTAAACCAGTTGTTGGTTCTACCTTTTTAATTTTGGCCACTGTGGTGAGTTGTGCAGCAGCAGCTCACGATTTTGATTGACATTTCTTTCATAACTAATGAGGACGAATGTCATTTCATATGTTCAGGTACATTTGGATACTCTCTCTTGCCAATTGCCTGTTCAACATTCTTGCACGTTTTTATTGAGATGTCTATTCTTTTACGATTGGCAGTATTTATTATTGTGTATATGAGTTCTTTTCAGTTATAAACTTAACAAATATCCTCTCCTACTCTGTGGTGGTCCCCTTCTCTATGGTCATGAAGATACTCATCTAAATTGTTGACTAATTACTCTTTAGAGTAATGAGAAAAGAGAATCTTTTCAATAGTAGTGCTCAAACAACTGGGCGCAGTGCGGGATGAAAACCCTTGACCTCTACCCCAAACCAGACACAAAGACAATTTTAATGGATTGCTGATGTGAACATGAGAGTTAAAACAAACAATTAAAAGGCAATTTAGACAACTCTCTCCATGCCTTTAGGGAAGGGAACTATTTTTAATGCGGACACAAAAATTAAAAAATGTCAGTAAATTTTACTACATGAAAATGGAGAAATTCCGTTTCTGAAAAGACACGGATTCGCCCTTTACCTGGGTGCAGTCTGCAGTTAATTCCTTCCACGAAGCTCTGATGTCTGCACGTCGGTGTTTTAGTTCTAGAATTTCTGTTTGATTGCTTTCGAGACCGTCTCTGTCTGCCCATGCAGTCCGTCGTCCAGCTTTTTGAAACAGCACAGTTTGAAAGTCTGGCTCCAGCGTCCGGAGACTCTGCGTTTCCCCCCTGGCGATGCTCGTCTTAGGCCACCTTATCCCCTGGCGTGTCTTCTGACCTTTGACTGTGCACCGGCCATTTTTCCTAAGAATTATAGAAATGACGTGTTGGCCACAGCGGTGCACTCTTCCTCCATAGAACATTTTTGTCTGTTTCTGCCACATGTGTGGGGACTCTGGTAATGGGAACCACTTCAATTCAGTTTTGGGATACTTTTTATATTATCCTCATCTCTCCTAGGTGAGGTCCATCCATGTGAGAAATATTTTCCTTCCGAGACCCCAGCATGAATTGCAGGGAGTTTGTCATGACTCCTCCTCAGCGAGCTCTGGAGTTTCATCCCTCTCTACAAGCTTCTAGAAGTATTGCTCATACACTTAGCCACCTCCAGAATAGCAAATTCTGGACACTCAATCTCTCGAGTCCTGCCTTCTCCTGCCTATCTTGACCCAATAATTTTTTTCCTCTTTTATTAGCATCCCCATACCTTTATTTTATTTTTCTATTTTTTTCAAGCTTGACTGGTTATCCTCATCACAAGTTTTAGTCCATAGTACACTATCAACAATTAATAGAAATAGATTATCCCTATTTCTCATAACATAGGGTAGGAATCATTTTATGAAGGAAATTCAGTTATATGGTATTCACGTGGTGTCTGATTTCCAGTTTAAAAAGCGACTTGGTTCTGTTCAAAAAGAGAGAAACGTTAGGACCAGTTCAAAGTTTTAGAATTCACAGCCCTAAATCCAATGAACCCAATTAATAGACTTTTGCTTGTATTTGTTGAGATTCTTTTCATTACAATAGAAATCCGATGCAAGCTGGCTTTTTAAAAAGTGGGCGGGTTCCCTTGGTTCCCTTGTTCCGGAGGGAGACCAGTGTCCGGAGGGTTTTGCTCCAGCTGCTGGAGTGATGCCCTGAGGACGGGTTCGCTCTCTCTCCGCAGCCCCCTGCCGTGTTCGGCTCACCCACAGCCCTGCAGCCACCCGCGGAGACTCTCCGTGGATGTCCTTACTACCTGAGGCCGCTAAAAACGCCCAAGAGTCCTGGGAATGCGCATTCTATCCCACGGGCGCTGTCGGGTCCTGGGTCCGTTCATGTGACATTCCTGTCACTATGACTTGGGGAATGAGACGTGACGTGCCACACCTGAGTCGAACACCCCGACCCAGAAGCAGGGCCCAAGCGGAAGCACAAGCTTTGAAAGCAGCAGAGGGCGCGCTGTGCTCAAAGCGTCAGAAGACTGTTTTCGGCGGGAGGGAAATGAATTCTGGGTAAAAGAAAACAACGACCGTCCCCTGCGCCAGCCCATGGACATCGGTGTCCTGGCTCCCCCGGCAGCCGCGGTCCCCGGCACCTCGGAGAGCATGCTGTCGTCTGATTTGTCACGCCGCCGGGAGGGCAGGAAGGCCCCCTCGCATCTCAGACGTGCTGGGCGCTCGTCTCTCCCGCCTGGGAGCTTCGAAAGGTCCTTAAGACCGTTCGTGCCTGCGGGAGGCAGAAAGAAGCAGCCGTCTGCCCCCGAGAAGGCGCTTCATCTAAAGACCACATGCCACCTTGATGAGTGTCCTGTGGAATTAAAAGGTTGGGCCTGAAAGCGAGTACGGGCGGTCAGTTTAGGATCACGCCTCCGAAGAAAGCCTGGTGCTGTCCGTCCTGAAAGTCAATGAAGAGGAATTGATGAGCAGACAATGGCCCAAGTGTCCGGCTGATTGATCTGTACAGCCCGGAGCATCCCCAAGCTGTTTGGCAGTAAACTGTCCTTCTTCTATTCTTCCCTTATTAATTCGGGCGGTGATAAATGGCTGTGCTGACAGCCCACTCCCATGAAAATAAAATCCCTGTCAGACAGTCTTCCATCTTCCAAGAAGCAAATAAAAACGTGCCCAGAACCCTCTCGCGGTGGAGTTTGCGCACGGCCTCGATGGTGCCGTGTGAGTGTGACAGCGTTAAGCGCGTGTGTGTGTGTGCACCTTGCCGAGTGCCGTGAGTTCGCTTCGGGGCAAATGGCCCAAAGCTTTGTTAAAAATAGGCCCCTGTCAAGAGAAACCGCTCAGCTATATACTTTACGTCATAAGCAAATCTGAGAAAATGTGAAACTCGCACGAACACCTTGCGGCCAGCGACGCGGAGGAGAAGAAAATGAAAGGTTTTCCCCCTTTCGTGTCTTCCAAAACCAAGCGGGCATTGCGAAACGGAGAAGGAAGGGGTGTGAAGGCTCCTCCGGCGCAGGAGAGTTCCGCACTCATCCGCCCCCTCCCCTACCTCGTTCAACGCCTCTCCTTTCCTTCTCCCGAGCTGCATTGTCTGGGCCTTCGTGACACAACACAGTCAGAAAGCCGACATTTGCAGAGAGCTGTTCTGTATCCACGGGGGTTCGCCCGGGCTAACGTCACTGAAATAGGATGACCTACGAGGAGCATTCAGATCCGCGGAGTTTTAATGGTCCCCGGAAGTCACCAGATGAAGGAAATCAGACTAACATGGGTAGCAGGTGCTGTTTGCAGACCTTTGTCCCATAGGTTTATTCACACATGTATCTAAAGATAAGCATATTTGTCACAGAATTGCTTAGAGTAACGAAAACTCAGGAGCAACATCTATCAGGCCAGCAGTAGGTAAACTAAAATAAGATACATTAATTCAATGAAAAACTATAAGATAGAACAAGAGACTCCAGCAACAGTTTTCAGGGGAAAAAGTCACAGAAGAATATATATGATATAATTTATTTTCAGTGAAAGCAAGGGAAAGTAATAAATATGTATACGTGTTTGCATATTTGAAGAAAGTTTCTGGAGGGAATAACTGAGCACTGTAAAACACTGGTCGTCTCCAGGGAAAGGCATGGGAATAAACGGAAAGTTCTTGTAGATATTTTGTACAGTTTGAATTTTATTTTTACCATTGCATGTATTATGTTTTCATAAAAATGTGATATCATTTAAAAAAAATGTTTGATTCTCAGTGTGACGTTTCAGCCTGCCAGTCTGCCTCCTCAGGGTGCATGGGTGCAGGCTGAGATCCCCCGGGACAGCCACCTGTGGGTCCTTCTCCCTGGGGGGGACAGTGCCCTCCTTACTCTGACGCCACCGCAGGGCGGGAGACTTAACACTTCTGGTCAGTGACGCTTGCAATGCAGGCTGCAGCGTCCCCACCAGAGCTCAGGCTCCAGCCTGAGTGAGTGAGAGTCGCCGAGATCTTGGTTAAACAGGCCCCTGAGCCCCTCGTCAAGAACCCGGCAGAGCAGGCCCAGTGGATCCGTGTGGGGCCTGGGAATCTGCATTCCCGAGAAGTCCCCAGGCTGCGCCAGCGCTTCCTGAAGTGCATGGGAGCGAAGCGCACATAAAAACGTCCCTCCCTCGGTAAAAGAGTCTCGTTTGGTGACCCCTCCGCGGGGCTGACCATGCCGTCAGCTGCGGGAGCAGCGGCGAGGTGGCTTTGAGGCCCGCTGCAGAGGCAATGCTGCTAAGAATCGTGTTTCCAGTGTGTGTGTGATGAGGGCTAACGATACTGCCATTCACCGAGATGCTCGGAACGGTGAGGCAAGTGGGGCGCGGGCACGGGCGTGGGCTGCACGTCCTGGGCTCCGTTGGAGATCCGTCTGCTTCGCGACGGCAGACAGCGACCGCCAGGAGGCGATCGGGAGCGAACATCACAGCCCGGGGGACAGGCCCGGGGTACGGGTCACGCATGCGGGCGTGGCTGGAGCGTGGGCGTGTGTGAAGCCACGGGGAAGGACCGAGTCGCATCGGAAACGTGCAGACAGAGCCAGGGGACCTGGAACTTCGGCGTTTGGGGGTCTCAGAGAAGCAGCCGGAAGGGGAGTAAAAAAGGGGCATCCAGGGGGCCAAGGCGAAAACCGGAGGCACGCGGGACCGCGGGGCCGGGGGCGGAGAGGCGCAAAGGCGCGCAGGGCCCAGAGGGCCCAGGAGGACCGGGACGCTCGCCGCGGAGGCCGGAGGCTCTCGACAGGGCCCTTTCTTTGGGGGGATCAGGGCGGAGCCCAGACCGGACTGGGTGGAGCCAGCGTGTGGAGAGGGCCCTGGGTACGTCTGCGTGTGGCGGGGCTCGGGGCAGAGGGACGAGGCCCGTGTCTTCCTCTGCAGATGGGGGACGATGCCCTCTGTACTCTGAGGACTTCAGCGAGACTCAAATAAAATGCACGTGTGCAGAGGTGAACTGCAAAGCGCAAAGCTCTATATGAACACACGTGACTTTGTCTTGACATTATATGTGCAAAAAAAATAAATAAATAAAAGGAGCGACCACCCGCGGCTGCGTGAGGGGCTCCTGCTGCAGTTAGGTGGCGTCACGCCCGCCCCCTCGTGACGCAGCAAGGGGGGGAGTTTTGTCCCGATGGAGGAAAAGGGAACAGCGGAACCTTCGTCCTGAGGCTTTCGCGCTTCCGATATCGTGTCCCCGCGCTGTAGCTCTTCCTCCAAATGTCTCGCCAGCGAGCGCCGTGCAGAGGGGGGAGGCGGATGTCATGGCGACGGGGAGGCTGGAAAGGCAGGGCAGGGCCTCTGGAGCACCTCAGACCGTGCACCTCTGCGATGCGGGCGAGCCAGGGACGACGCAGGCGGGTCTGGGCGCCGGCTGCGTTCTGGCACGTCCGGCCGAGTTCTACGTTCAACCTGCATTTAAAATGCTCAGGAGGGGGAACCATGGCTTAGCTACCCCCGATCATAATCACATTCGATGCTTTGTCGGGTACCAAGAGATTTCACAAAACTAAGGAATAGAAAAATCACTTATTTTTAATGCCCATTTAGAGGAGAGGAGACAAGGAGGTTTTGCCCAAGGTTCCACGGCTGTTGAGCATCTGACTCCGATGCACGGGCTCCCTGAAGCTCGATGCTGACGTTGGCAAGAGGAATGGCGACTGTTCAGCTGAGGCAGCAGCGTCAAGATGGGCAGCCGGTATGAGGAGACATTAAACAGGCCGCTAGAGAGAAACGACCAGCAGCAAGTTAACCAGGAGACCGTGGGCGGCTGCGGATTGCTGTGAACCAAAAAACCGACCTCACACTGTATTAAAAAGAAACACCTCAAGGTGAGCCACAGACCCAAACGTAAGAGAGAGTCATGCCATTTCCAGAAGGACAAAATGGAAGGAAAATCTTTGTGAGTTTAGGTCAAGCAAATACTTTTTTTTTTTTAAATAAGTCTAAAAAGTGTAAGTCGTAAAGGGAAATGTTGAAAACTTATACTCTTAAAACACTGAAAATAAGAGGGACTCACAGGCCACGAGGGGTAGAAACATCTTCGAAACGCCTACTCGATGAAGAGCCCGTATCCGGGATGCGGAAGTAACTCACTCTCGGTAGCAAAAGGAACCCGCAGGAAAATGGCACAAGATCTGAGTGAACGCTTTTCCGAAAGAGCCGTGCGAATCGTGAACGAGCCCCTGAGAAGCAGCTCGGCGTCACTGGCGACTATGGAGAGGAAGCAGAAGCACAGTGAGGCACCCCTGGGTGACCCGGGGGCCCGGGACCCTGCTGCATCGCTGGCGGGAGTGCGAGGCGGTACGGTCACTTCTGGAAAGAGTTTGGCATTCTTCTTCTAAAGCGAAGCATACACTTACTATACGACCCAACAATTCCGCTCCTAGGTATTTGCCCAAGGAAAGCGAAAACATGTAAGTCCACGAGATCACCTATACGTGAATGTGTACACTGGCTTTATTCGTAATAGCCAAAAATTAGAAAAAGTGGCCAGTGCCCATCACCCGGTAAGTGGCTTGGGGAACCGTGGTGCCTCTGGACAAGAGGACAGCACCTTCGGCCACACCTGGAAAGGCACCACCGTGGTGATCAACGCGGCGCCGGCTGCCAGAGGCAGAGGGTCTGCAGAGAAGAACTTCTCAGGTGAAGGAAAGGTTCGATATTTTCATCGCAGTCATGGTTACGTGACTATACCCTTTGCTAAAACCCATCAAAAACTGTACACTTAACAAGGATCGATTTTGCTTCCATACAAATGATACTTCAGGAGGCCTCACTTAGGCAAGTCAGAAGGGGGACCGAATCTAAAGCTAAGAGAGACTCAGCCGGGGAGACGGAGGATGGGTAGACTCCGCTGAGGGAGACGACGCGCACTAGGCCATGTTCCAAAGGGCGTTTTCCAAATGGCTGTCTGTTTGGATGGTCGTCGTCTTCGCTCGGCCAGCATGAGCGTGGCCTGCACTGTGTGTAGGCGGGTGCTTTCATGATTTCATCATCTGAACCACACAAGACGTTTCACATAAAAATTTACGTTTTTGGTTGGTTTTTATGAAAATGACCTGAAAACGTGGTCGCGTTGGAATGGGGTTCCTGTGCGGCACAACCCGCCGAGTCCGGGCGTGCTGGGCTCCTTCTCCTGTGCCCTTCTGGCCCCCGGGAGGGCATTTCTGTTTCAGCTGCAACTCTTAATCTCAAAGCTGCCTGACGGGAGCCGGTTTCTAAGGGCCACGGTGCTGAGTGCCGGGGACGGGAGATTGGGCAGGTCGCCCCTGGAGAGGAGGGGTGTCGGGAACTGCCAGCCCACGCCTGCACATTCCGCCTCCTGCTGTAAAGCCCGCGGCTTGTCCCACGGAGCCAGCGTGTACCGCGTGAACAGCGCGAGCGGCGTCGTGCTCAACAGTGGACTTATTTTCAATAGACAAACTTCGATGCTCATAATGCAGGCGGCTGGCTTTTTAATTATCTTTCTGACAGAGCTGCCGGGCTTCATACGAAGATAAATGCACATACGAGGCTGGCGATTACGCCTCCACCTACCGGCGTTTGATTTATGCTGGTGTGCCGCAGTGCAGGACAATTCACGTCTGTCAAACGTTGCCCAGAATCGTTCTAGACCCAGGGGGTGGATGAAAGCAGGAAGATCCCAGGATTTGTTGCCGCGACCCCGTCTGGTTCACGGGAGCCGCTGCCCATCCCGGTGGACACGGAGCTGCAAACATTAAGAATAATGGTGAATAAAAGAAGGTCAGATGCCAAAGTCACTCCCTTGAAATCTATCTGAGTAGTTTAATAAACTGCTCAAAATGGAAGTGGACAGAGGACTAACTTTCAACATGCGAAAGATTTAGGGACTGAGAAAAGCCGTTTAAAAGAGAGAAAATTCTAGCAAATGAGCACTGCGTCCTCAGGGGACACCTGGGCGTTCTCTCACCTGCTCGCCGAGGTGACCCGGGTAGTCGGCGGCCCTGGCTGGTCGAGGAGGACGGTCCTTTTCCTGAAAGCTCCGCTCCACGGGGCGCCGTGTTCCCTTCCCCCTTTCCATCGTCCTCTCTCGCCTCTGTGCTTCTTGTAGGGGTTTCGCTCTGTTTGAAACGCCCTTCTCATTTCATACTCTAGAAACTTCTGGGCAGGCTTCTCTGACCCCCGAGTCCGAAGCCCAGGCTGGGCTCCCATCGCACCCTGTCATTCCGCCCCGGACTGCAGTCCTCGGCTGACCTAGCCGTCTCCCCCAAAACATTGTCGCTTTAAAACGGTAACCATGTCGCATCGAACGTGTGGGTCGTGTTTGATACACGTACAGAGCAGAGTCTGGAGCAGCGGTCCCTAACCCGTCTGGCATCAGGGCCCGGCGCTCCCGTGAGCATCTAACACCTGACAACCTGAGGCGGAGCTGAGGCGGCGATGCCGGCGCTGGGGAAGCAGCCGCAGATACAGATGGAGCTTCGTTTGTGAGCCGCTCGCCTCCTGCTGCGCGGCCCTGGACCAGTACCGGTCTGTGACCTGGGGGTTGGGGACCCCGGATCTGGAGAATAGAAGAACAAAACAAAGACCATTTCAGGAAGGTACCACACAGCGTGTGAGTGTTACTTTTTTCTCCTTTAAACAAAAGTCTGTCAAATTGCAGGATGTGTCTCTGCTTACACAATGCCACATATAGATATAACTCTTGCAGAAGTTATTTTGACATCAGAAGAGCCCGCCTGCCTTGATGCTCCCATCTGTAAAAATTAAATTCAGACACAAACGAAAGCACCTCACAGGAGCAAGAAATTTGCAAGCTGCCTGGTTTCTGATGTTTGAGAAGACGTAGCATGTAACCGTTAGGAAGCTCTCATTTTCTGTTAAATTGGAAACATAATCATAATCTTGCACAGCAGATCAATAGTGCTGGAATAAAAGAAAAAGAGATGAAAATGTTCTTTTTTTTTTTTTTATTCTCCCCGGTCAGCCTAGCAGTCTGAAGTGCTACTGAGACAGAGGGGGAGAAGAAGGGATTTCTGGCACTCGTATGCTCATTGTTGCCCAATTATTCAGAAGGGGGCGTGGGGAGGTGACCTCGCTTCCATCTGTTTCTAGAGAAAAGTGCATTGCACAGCGGCCCATTCCTGTGTATTTAAAAACTTAAAATGACCTTCAACTAATTGTTCTCATAAATGAGTTTCATTGAGTTTCCGAGTAGTATTCTGCCAACACCCAGAGCCGCAAATGTAGCCCGGCAAGCAGGGCGGGAACGAGGCTGGGGGTGGGCAGGTGGGCAGGTGGGCGGTGGGCAGGTGGGCAGGTGGGCGGTGGGCAGGTGGACAAGTGGGCAGGTGGGTGGTGGGCAGGTGGGCAGGTGGGCAGGTGGGCATGTGGGCAGGTGGGCGGTGGGCAGGTGGGCAGGTGGGCAGGTGGGCAGGTGGACAGGTGGGCATGTGGGCAGGTGGGCAGTGGGCAGGTGGGCAGGTGGGCAGGTGGGCAGGTGGGCAGGTGGGCGGTGGGCAGGTGGGCAGGTGGGCGGTGGGCAGGTGGGCGGCGGGCAGGTGGGCAGGTGGGCAGGTGGGCATGTGGGCAGGTGGGCGGTGGGCAGGTGGGCAGGTGGGCAGGTGGGCGGTGGGGGGGTGGTGAGTGAATGAATGAGCTGGCCGCTTCTTCAGCTCTCCAGTGAGGAGGTGGAACAGGATTATCCATACAGAGTTTTAGCTATACAATGATTTGGCATCATGATTCTAAATCAGCCACGCCCTTTGGCAGTAAAGGAAGACCATCGTACCTGCCGCTGGTGTGATGCCTTCCAAAGGGTTTCGCGTTCTTTGCCAAATGCAATCAGCTCTTACATTCGACTTGATAAAAAGACTCAGAGTTTTTCTTGAATAACGCACGGATGCGATCCGTTCATTCACTTATTTATCCCGCAGACGGTCCATCCGTTTCTACCACGTGCCTTGTCGAAGGAGCTAGGAACTTAGGAAACAACAGTGTGCGGTCCACTGGGGCAAACGGGCAATACAGTACGTACGAAAGACGGCAGACGTGGCGACATATTCCGACGTTACGCGTTTCCGTATGATTATTTATAGATTATTATTTATTCACACGTGATTACAAGTAGTGGAAGTGCCATGCGAGGGTGACGGCAGGCGGAGACGTGTAGCTCGGGCGAGCGAGGCCGGGATGGTGCCAAGACGCAGCCTTTCAGGGACCAAGGAGCAGTGCCCGGGGCTGGGGCGTGGGGACCGGCTCGGACGGAGGCCGTGAGGAGGAAAGAGGCTCCTGCTGCAGCCGCCGAAGGCCAGTCAGTGTGGCCGGAGCAGGACGGGCAAGGGCAGCGAGGCAGGAGGCCGGCGGCAGGCGCCCGTGGGCATCGTGACTCCGAGGCCGGAGGAGGGAGTCCGGGTTTCACGCGTGCATGCGGAGCCCTCCAGCGGACGCTGAGCCAGGCGAGGCCGGGGCTGCTCAGAGGGGCCGGGCCTGGGGCCGGAGTTTGCCGGTCGTCAGCACATAAAGAGGGTTCAGTCCCGGGGTAAAGGGATAGAGAAATTACAAGGCAAATGGTTGCCCTTTGTTGGAAAACTTGACAAATCACAATTCTTTACCTACCTCATTTTTTCTGTTTTTTTGTTTTTTTTTTTTAGTTGTGGTAAAATACACAAAACATAAAATTCACCATCTAACCAAATTTTCTGTAGGAAGAGCCAAAAAAAAATCTTTACTATATTGTTATCATTTCACACGAGCACTCTTTCCCTTTTTTTTTTTTTTTTTTGCTGTGATAAAATACATGTAACATACAATTTACTACTTTAGCAAAAGTTTGGAGTTCGGTGGCATTGGAGCGGCCAGCCGTCGTGAAATCGCTGCTGCAGTCTGTCTCCAGAACTTCGCTCACCCTGCAAGCCTGGAGTTCCGCGCCCAATAAGCACTAACTCCCCGCCCCTGCCCCCCGTTCTCCCAGCCCCTGGTCCCCACCGTCCTACTTTCCGTTGCGATGATTTCGACGACTCCTAATACTTCGGATAGGTGGAATCATGCAGCATTTGCCTGTCTGCGACTGGCTGACTTCACGCAGCACGATGTCCTCAAGGTCCGTCCGTGTGGTAGCCTGTGTCTGAAGTCCCTCCCTGTTTAGGGCTGAATGACGTTCCCTGGTACGGATGGACCACTCTTCTGTCAGTGGACTCTTGGCTGCTTCCACACCTCAGCCCTTGTATAATTCAGCCCACCTCATTTTTCACCCGCTGAACCCCAGAGATCCGTCAGTCTGCCGAAAGACATTTATTAAATGCTACGCGTGCAACGGGGTGACATGAACAAATCGTAACCCGCCGATCATTGTTTTTACCATTCCGATGTCCTTATCCTGTAACAAGATGTTTGGTGGCATCTGAACACTTTGCTTTGTGTTTTATCTGTATTCATCAGAATCACTGCGTCTCTGTAGAATCACATTCGATAGCACAACTTATAAAATAATGTTTCTGGGTGAAAGTCGGGTTCTGGTTCCCTGGGTATGCTTTTGGGAAGTAGCTAGAGCAAGGTAAACATAATTTTAGATATATGGTGCCTATCAGAGTTAAGGCGACTCATTTACATTTCTTCTCCCCACTTAAAGGGAAAAAAAAGGTGCAAAGAATGTGTGTAATCAGCAAATTTGCTCTGAAAGAAATAGTTCCATTACCGATAAGTAAAATTTACTGCAAAATTATACATGAGAAATTTTAAGGAGAGCGTTCACAAGGGAAGTGCTACTATCAGCATTTATTAGGCAGAAATGTCAGCTAGAAGCCCATTTCCTTACGCAGTAACCGCAAAACAACTGGTGTTTCTAATCGGCAAAGTCGCCAAGTTGCCGCAAGGTACGTCTTGGTTTACAGACGCAAATGTAGGGTACGTTTCCAGCCGCAGAACAGAAAGGACGAGGTTCGAAGCAATTTCGTGCCGAGGGAAAGATTTTATTTGTGGAAAGGAGTCTATAAACCTGGCCTATGCAGGCGCTGAGATCCATTAAACGATTGCGGCGACTCTGGAGAGCCATATTTATTATGCGACTTTCCTTTTTTCTTTCTCGAAAATTGACATTCTAGGTGTCTCTTGCTGAGATGCCGTTTTATGCTAGACGACCCATTCCTATGGCTTCCTAGAGCGCGCGCGCGCGTGTGTGAAAACGAGTCTCTTCTGTTACGGTTGGCATTCGATATTATTTTATATTCGTTTCAGGTGTGCAGCTTCGTGGTTCTTCCTGTATTACTCCTCATTCCTTCTCTGATTTCTTTGTGGCTCTTAGCGCCTGCGAATATATGTACAATTTCCTTATTATTTATTGTTGTCCCTCAAACCTACTAGAATTTAAGGGAGTTCAGTCTGTATCTCAACACCCGGAACAGCGCCTCGCAGATGATGGGGATTCGATACGTTCTTGGTCCGCGAATGAATAAATGGCAACTGAAATTAAGACCCGTCTGGAGCCCGTCGTCTGTGTTGGCAACACTCAGTGTTCCCGGGGTTGGTCTTCACCAGAGGCCTCACGAACGAAGACAGATCACGGAACTCAGACCCGTAATCATCGCTAACGCCAGGCATTGTCCAGTCTCTCACTGCTCACGCTACCGTTTACGCTTTCCGAACCGCGGCGAGGCAGGTGCCCTTCTTTCCCACACTACGTAGTTGAGGACTGAAGCACTTCCGGGAGGGGCGGGTGGTCCCCTCGGCTGCCGCCCGTGTGCGGTACGAGGACAGTGGGGCTCGAGGCCGGGCGCCCTGCGTCTGGGGTTTTCCTCTGCGGAGAAGACACTGATATCGGGCCAGGGCGGACGTCCCTCTGGCCTGATGAACCAGCACGGGGCAGCACAGGGAAAAGCCGCCGCTCAGCGCCTGCCTCCCGAGCCCCCTTGGGGGCTCTTTCTGCCCAGCGCGTCCGCCACCAGGGCCGTCTCAGGCGGGTGGGGGGGTCTCGTTCGCTTCTCGCTCTCCGTCTTCTCCCAGCGACGGGGGTGATTCGTGTTGGGTGGCCGTAGTGAAGGAGAACGGCTAAGAACGTGGCCTGTGGGAGTCAGACCGACCCGACTCAAGCCCTGCTTTACCCGGTGACCGCAGGGAAAATACTTCACATTTCTACGCCTCGGTTTCCTTAAGGGTAAAGGGGAGCGGATGGAAGGACTGGGCCGTGGTGGCCATAACATTAAGTGACGTTGTGCGCGTGAGCGTGCGGGTCCCGGGAAAGGCGTTACCAGCCCCTTCCACGGGGACATCTGCTCCCTGTATGAGGAGCTGGTCCTGGCGAAGGGTGCACCTCGGAGACGTGAGCCGGCTGTGGCGCCGCAGTCGAACCGAAACCCCAGCCGGCCAGATGCGAGCGAACGGCCCTTTCTTCACTCCAGATGTCTGCGAGTGGTCGGGAGGCGCTAATCTGAGCGACGCCGATCGCGTGCGCCGGGGACCGGCTCGCAGAGACCAAGTCGGCGTCTTCGACGTGTTGCTAAGCGCGTGGAACTCCCGTGGCAGGTGCAGGAGGAAGCGCCAGTCGGGGATGCGCCGCGTCCGCGGGTACGGAGCGAGCTGTCGGCTCCGGCTCCGGCGCTGCTCCTGGTCATCACAGCAGGCGCTGCCGGGCGCGGTCCCCCGGCCGGGCTCCCCGCGGGGTCGGGGGAGGTGGTCCCGCCCAGCTGCCCCGCACACGCCCTTTAACGAGTCCTTCCTTGGCGGCAGGTGCTGGGATTCACCTTTCTGCTTTGTTGCAAGATGGTTGTTGAAAGTGTAAATGTGACTTCAGATGGTGTTTGCTAATCATGGGAATGCAAAGTGTCCCCTGAAATGCGTGGTAAAGGCCGCCTGGGCGCGCTGACTTCGTTTAAAGCCCGCGCGCCTGCTATGCCCCTGTTGCGTATCTCCTGAGCTGCCGCGAGGGGCTTGTGTCTCCAGGGCTGGCTCTGACCTCGGGGAACCTTTCTGTTCATCGTCGGATTAAATGGAAAACGTGCGACTCAGCCGTGCGAGTACCAGAATGACTCTTAGGCGTTCGAGCGCCCTCTTGAGAAGAACCCCGAAGATCCAGCTGCAGGATGGATGGCTCCGCCTCACCGAGCTGGGCTCTGGTCCCAGAGCCAGGGGGACGCTGCCCGCAGTGCACCCCACTGTCCGATATCCGTCCCCTCTCGCGGGCTTGCCGACACCACCCTCCGCCGGTGGATACCTCGCACCGCAGGGCACGCGAGGACCAGCGTCTCCCCGCAGGCTGCCGCCGCGTCTGGAGCGGCGGGCCTCACGCCGGAACCTGCGTGCGCGTGGCCCGGGTCTTGTCCAGTCGCCAGTCCGGATGGCGAGGGCTGGGCCCGGAGCTCAGCGCTCCTGACGGGCTCTCACGCCACCGCCGTCAGTAGTAATAAGGATTTACAGAAGGTGTCAGGATTTTGGTTCCAATCTGATCACCATAAAATTCTATATTTGTGTTAGTTTCCTGTGGCTTTTTTTTTTTTTAAAAAAAACATATTATGACAAATTCGGTGGCTTGAAACATCAGAAATTTGTTCTCTGACAGTTCTGGAGGCCAGAAGAGTGAAGGCAGCTTCTCTGGGCTGACATCGCGGTGTCGGCGCCGGGGTCCCCCGGGCTCTGGGGAAGGGCCCGTTCCGGCCGCGCCCGGCCTCGCGTGGCTGCCGTGCTCCTCGGCTGCGGCCACGTCGCTGGCGTCTCCGTCCTTGCAGTCACACTGACACCTCTCTCTGCTTCGCGCCGGTAAAGGAACTTACGACCGGACCCACGCGAGTTGTCTGGACTAGTTTCCCCAGCTCGAGATCCTTAATTTCATCGCACCTGCCAAGATCCGGTTTCTGCATGAGGTCAGACTTACAGGTCGCAGGGGTGAGGACCTGACGCCTTGGGGCCGTCCCTTGGCCCACAGTGTGGCCCTCCCGCGTGGGTGCTGGGTCACGACCCCGAGTCCCGCGGAGGGTTCAGGCCACACCCGGCACCCCCCTCGTGGCAGGCAGGGGAGGAAGGCTCCCTCCCTGGAGGCCGCTTGTGTGCGTGCCGAGCCCTCGGCGTACTTCTTACAGGGGTTGCCGGGTTTCACGGGGTGTTTAGAAACAAACGTCTCCAGTTCTGTCCTGTTTTAATTCACACGAAGGGACCAAAGGACATGACCAGTAGAGCCGGTCCCGACACGAGGCCGGACGGCCACATGGTCCAAGCACGTCTTGCGTTCTCAGAGGCCGGCCGCGAACCTGAGGGCTGTTGAGCAGAAAATTTTAGAGAGGAGGCAGCCTCTGCGTGCTGGAGGACAGAGGCAGACTCGTAAGATGGTCGCGTCGAGAATAATGACTCCCGGATGGAGCAGCGCCCTGCCGAATTCGCGTTGCGGGGGGGCGTTCATCTGTTCACTCGTCTGCTATCGATCCCGCTCGGTCGGCACTAGGTATTGTGACGGGGACCGTGGAAAGGGGAGCCGCGTCCTGCCCGCCGGGTACACGCACTTGACGGCAAGACCCAGGGGAGCAAAGTCCGCCACGCGGAGGTGTTGGGCGTTTAATATAACCTTTGCTTTAAAACATCGCTTTAATCTGGCACCACATTTGCTGCCAAACGCGGGAAGTTTGGGGAACCAGACTGAACCCTTCAAAGAAACACGGGCCACGTCAGTTCAAAACACCACTTAGATAGCTTACCTCGCCACATTAATATGAAAATTCTAGCCAGTTTCTGTACTTAATAACCGTAATTTTCAAAAGGCATTGATTTTCTTCTTAAGCAATTATTTGGAACAGGAGAAAAGTATGGTCTAATATGATATTCATTTATCTATCTTAGAAAGCGAGGACGAAAAAGAATCTTTGGACGAGGTCTGGGCCGACGCGCCTGCGTGTGTAAGATCAGACTCTGACGACGCCCGCCCTGCCGCTGAGCTCGGTGCGGGTAATTATGGAAGGTCTGCTAAACTCCGGCGCATCTGGGAAACGTGGTGTGTGCGATCGAGGCACCGGTCAGCGGCGGCGAGCCACCGCCCTGCCTGGGACGCACAGCCCACGTCCCCCCGGGGGGTGACGGCAGCCGCTGACTCCTGGACCTGTCCGTAGCTGGGGACGAGGCAGTCCTGCGGTCATTAGCGTGAATCCTGGGCTAGATGGAGTCTTCCCGATGCTGAAAGCTGAAGTAGAGGCTTAAAATACGATAAAAGGCGACTCCAAGCGGCCGGAGGCAGCGGTCAGCCTCCCGCCACGGGAGCCGCCAGGGTGGCTGCTCTGTCCCTGCACGCAATCCCGGTGCCAAGGCGGGACGAGAAGCCGAGGACGTGAGGAGTGTCCTCGTCGGTGGCTCGGGTTATTTATGCCGAGTTTTTAGCGGAATCGTGGTGACAGGTCTCGAGCGTGCCGTCGCCAAAAAACCAGGTTTAAAATCAGTTGCATTTTCTCTCCTATGAACTTATGTATTCGAGAGTGAAAGGTGCGTCTCGGTGACTCGCTTTCGTGTCCGTCGGGCAGACGCGAGCATCGATTCCACGAGGAGCGTCCGAGGGTTCTCAGTCCCTCCTCGGTGTGTCTTTGGGTTTGGGCGGTATTTGCTTCTCTTTGGAGAACCACCAGGGGCCGCCCGCCAAGCTGGGGGACAAACGTGGACGGGGCGCAAACCGCGCGGGAGGAGCCGGCTCGCGGTCCAGCGAGTGTCGGGGCAGGGGTGGGGTGTGCGGGCGGCGCGTCCCCGTCCTCCTCTGGGCAACCGTGGGTTCTGCGATGCCATCTTCCCATCACGTGACGCAACCGGAAAATGGCTCTTCGGAGCCGGGCTGGCCGGGACGGCGGCGGTGCCTGGAGGGGCGGGTAGAAGGCCCGGGAAGGTGAGGGGCCGGTTAGCCGCAGCCGGCTACCGGGCGGCGTCCCAAGTCCGGACGCGGCCACTCCTGGGGCTGTGTCCAAGGTCAGGGGCGCGTCTCCCCAGGGACGAGCTTTGGGCTCGGAGGCCTGAGCCAGCCGTTCAGCACCAGGGGTCACTGAGTTGGAAGTGCCGTGATGAGGGGGTGTCTCCGTCCCCCCGCGCGGCCACGGGCCCAGCCGGACACAGCCCCGCGGCAGTAAGAGCTCAGATTCTGCTGCCGGACTGCTTGGGTCCAAATGCGGCTCTGCCCTGCACCTGGGCCGAGTCGCTGAACCTCCGTGCCTCAGTTTCTTCCTCTGGGATAAAAGATGAAGTGGTAAAACCGAGGATTAAATGAGCCTAAACGTGCGACGTGCCTGGGACAGACCTTGGCACGTCCTCAGCGCCGCGTGGCCGGGGTCTGAGCCCGCGTCGGAGACACCCCGTGATCTTCCCCACGCTTCCGGGAGACGCTGAGGGACTCTGGTGTGACCAAGGACGTCTCTGCTCAGCCCGCGCCCGGGACAGCAGCGTCACAGACCAATGCGTTGCTTCGCGGAGCCATCAGGAGGCGAACTGTTCGCTTCCTAAGTCTCGCCGAGCGCCAGCTCTGAAGTCCCGCCCCGCGTCCCGACCCACCGTGTGAACACTGTGCAGACCGGGTGCTCAGCGCTGTGCCGTGACTTCCCGGGGTCACACCGCTCAGGAGCGCCCGTCCCCCTGTTCCCACGACAGGAGCGGGGTGGGGAGAAGAGGCGTGCATGCCAGGTTCTGTGACCCGCCGCCTGTAGAAGAAAACTCCGCGGCGATGGACATGCCGCTGGTAACAGCTCGTTCTGCTCCGTCTCTGCGGCGCCGCGTGGCCTGGAGACTCGCAGCCGCTTCGGCTCGGCGTCGTGGGCGGTTCCAGCGGCCTCGAACTAGGCGTTGACAGAAGAATAGCCCCACACAGTGGGACAGCTCAGGGAGGAGTCGCCCCAGGGATGCGGAGCTGGCCGGGTCCCTCGGCTCCTACAGCGCGGCAGAATCTGTCTCGAATTTGCCCAAGTACCAACAGAAATAACGCGTTTACCTGAGTGGGACGTGGCGTGTCAGGTTCAGACACACCGGGGGCCCAGGGCCGAACTGGTGGCATCCGGGCTCCGTCTCTGGGTCGCGGGCTTCAGCTTTATTCCCAGAGAAGCGTTTCCAGGCAGCGGCACAGGCGGTCGCCAAAGGTCCCAGGCTCCCGAGGGTCTCGTGACGACAGAGAGTGCAGCCCCCGTCGCACTCGGAGAATTGGCACAGGGGGCTCCGTCCGGTTGGCCCCTTTGCTTCTCGCGGGCCGTGCAAGTGACGGCCAACCAGCAAGGACGGGGGGCCCGGGCTGGGAAGAGAAGGAGGCAGGCGGCTCGGCCGTGTCCGGCCTCTGCCCCGAGGACGTCGCTTCCCGTGGCAATGTCACCTGTGCCCTCTAAGCTTTTGTCCTCTCAACCGTAGAAGGGACGGTCGATTATCTGCCTCGAAAGATGGACGTTCAGCCTAAGTCCTGACTTCGCGAATGAGTAAATGAAAACTCGTCATTCCCACCGTTGGTGCTGGGAGGCAGGTTGATGTCGGGGATGCCACCCTACTCCATTTGCCAGACTCCAGAACAACCCCCCTTCGCCGGGGCTGTACCCACGAATCCCTGCACTGCGTGACAGGGTGGCTGGAATCCCAGAGAGCCGCGGTCCCCCCAAAATCACTGTTTTTTTTTACCTCGATGAGTAGATCTGATTAAGTTCTATACTTAAAAAATGCATTCTCTCTCTCTCTCTCATACTCTCTCTCTCTCTCTCTCTATCTCTCTCTCTCACACACACACACACACACACACACACACACACACACACACATTATCAGTCATTAGACCCCACACTAAATATTGTGTGGTCCACGAAGATACATGAAATCTCTTCGCTGTTCTCGGCGAGTTTACAGTCTAATTAAAGATATAATGTGTGCGGACAGAAAGGGCCTCCTCTCGTCACATTCTGTCGGCGTTCAGGAAAAATGAAGATTTCAAAGGCCGCTCCGTCCGTCTCAGACCGTCCTCCCTTGCGCCGCACATCCCTGCCTAGGACTCTCGGTTGTGTTCGGCACGGGAAGTTCCACTCGAGAGAGGGCATCCGAAACCCCGCACGGCTCAGAAGAGAATAAACAACGTGGAGCATTGTTAGGAGCCCGGAGACGAGCGGACCTAGCTCTGAGTCTCACAGAGAAGGAGGGAAGTGGGTTCTGGGCTCTCACCGGGTCGTCAATCGTGGTCTCAGGCGCTTTTTCTACAAGGTGGTATCAGAAGAAACGGAAGTCAGGTCTGGAACGGGGCCCTGCAGAGGGCGCATGTGCCCGAGGGGTTCATCTTAGAGTCCTGTAAACCTGGCAGCAAAGACTCGGCAATGAGCTGGGGGCTGTTCTCTCCTAATTAATGGTCCTGGTGAGCAGGCGGGCGCACAGCCGAAACCGTGAGGGGCGTCGACGGCGAAGGGGAGAGGACGGCCTTCGAGGAAGAGCCAGTGCGGGCTTTTTGCTCGTGGAAGACCCGCCCCCGCGTGACGCGATGCCGGCCACAGGTGGCCATGGGGCAGCTGGCGACCTGAGGGGCCAAGGGCCGGCTGCTTCTCTCCCGCCTCGCGTGGTCACCTCCGGACGGGCAAGTTTCCTTTTCCTTTGCAATCAAAGAAACCGCGCATCTGTTTTTCCTCTCTGTCCACCGCTGTCTGTTCGTGAATCACACGCACCGCCACAAGCGCGTGGCTGGTTCGGGAGCCATCGTAAGAGGCAGGAGTGACCACAGGGACCGGCCGCGCGGCCAGACCCAACTCGTCTGCCTTTCGAAAGGGTTTCTGGAGGAGAAACGGCCCACGGGGGTTCCGGGCAGGCACTGACCGCCCCCTCGCGTGTGGCAGAGAACAGCCCCCGCCGAGGGGTTCGCAAAGTCGTGAAAGTCCAGAACTTCAGGGCGCTGATGAGCTGGTTCCCACGGGTTCCCACGCCCGTCTGTGGCTTGGTGCAGGGTGAGCCGGGCAGTGTCAGAGGGCGGGCCGGGCAGCCCCTGGGGACTGTCCGCTCAGCGCCAGGTCAGCGCGGTGAGCGTGGATTCGGTCCCTCTGCAACGTGGGGCGCGGCTTCTGGCGCGGGTAGGTGGAGGAGGGAGGGACCAGCTAGGAAGACGGAGAACGAGGCGCCACGAGGGACTCCGGCATGAGCCCAGGGTCACGGCGGTGACAGCACCAGGCAGGGGTCGGAGAGGAAGCAAAGCGTGAGCAAGGGCGGCTCACACGGCGTCCCCAGACACATTTCTTGACGCGCCAGGCAGCTTTGAACTGGTTGCCCCACGTGGCAGCTCCATCCAGGACATCTTAAAGGGACTTTCCCTGGGGCCGAAGCGCCCCGAAGTGGGTAACCAGTGTGGCGAGCGGGGTGGCCGGCGCCCACCCCCCCGGTTTGCCTGCCACTGAGACATCCCCAGGGTGCGGACAAGCTGGCCACCGTGACAGTGAGGGGCCTCAAACCCGCACCGCAGGAGGACAGGCCGGGGATCGTTTCATCAGAAACGGCGGAAGCGCCAGCGGCAATGACGGCCGTGGCCGGGCCCCTCCTGTCCGGCCGACCGTCACGCACTGTGGCTGTTTACGTGAGGAGGGACCGGCGTGCTCAGGGGATCGGCCCCCTGCCCAGAGGCGCCCCTACCGCGCGGCGGAACCCCGAGCCTGCAGTCTCGACGCCTTCGGACGGCGGAGGGGACTCGCGAGCTGCTCGTTGGGTGAAGGGCTGTCATGGGGTGAAGACCAGGCACGTTCTCCGAGGCCACGGCGGTCGGCGAGCGTGCGAGCTTGTGGCGAGGCGCGGTTCCGAACTTTCCAGAATGCAATAAGCCGCTCCAGAAAAGAAGAGAATTTCCCGAGCATGGTAGGAACGCTCAGAGAAAATCCTAACATCGCAGAATTGGCCTCATCTCTAAACTGTCTTCCAAAGATGAGATGCTATATTTTTTTAAGTTCTTTTTTCTGGCAAGGTGAAAATTGGGAGAAGCACGTGCTTACAAAATCAACTCTGGAAAACACCATAGAAAGGCAACTTATTTCACAACAAAACTTATGAGCATCATAAATCCTCATTTTTTTAAATAAACGCTGACGTGCCATATGCCCCCTTCAGTTCAAGTTTGAGTGTAAATCATTAAAAGTCCATAATCCAAAACACTGTATGCATTTTTATGATCGCAGAAGGCAGCCTTGCCCTCCATTCATGATTAATTTTTTTTGATGGCTCCCGCTAGATCTTAGAAAATAATTAAAACTAGTGAACAAGCCACAGAGGCAGGAAAGCAAAGAGCGTGTCGTTTCCTGTCTGGGCCCCGAGCTTGATCAGAGGGAAGGCTCGGTGGGACGCCTTGGCTCGCTGGGACAAGCTCACCACACTTCCCGACCCCTCGCTGAGACCACCTGGCGGCTTCACGGAGGACCGCGAATTAAGAATCTTTAGGGCTCTGTGGAATAGATTTTGCAAAAATGCAACCAGCCGGTGGAGCTGCCGGTTCCCCGACAGAGAAGGGCGCTGAAGCCGGCCCCGTCTGTCGTCTCTCGCCGCTTCCCCGTGTCTGCAGAATCACGTGTCCCCCAAACCCGAGCTCATCGCACACGGAGCGCAAAGCAGAGTGACCGCGGCTGCCGAAAGAGGAAAACGAAAAGGAGAACGGGCGTTCGCGAATGACCTGCCCGGTCTTTGCAGTTTTCCACGTCCGACGATGTGTTTTCGACCGATATTGTGGAGAATATCTTCTGCAGGGGATTATCCGATCAAAGGGAAGAAGAGGTTTTCGTGAGGTGCTTACGAAAGGTCAGAGGTCAGAGGGACGCGGACGTTCGGAGGACGACTGGTCACTTCCACCGTTGCCCGTTGTGCGTTCTGTGGCTGAGTCTGCGGAAAGGTGCTTGAGTTTTCGGGCCGACTTGATACTCAATTGAATTCAATTTGCCCAGCCAAGCAATTAACAAGTCGTAGTCAATCAAAATAGAGGCTCTGTCTCCTTCTGCTTTTCTTCTGCAAATGACTTTTTAAAAAATCAACCCCAATGCATTAAAGATACAGCCGGAGTGAATTAGCTTTTAACGTGGACCTCGAGGGGGATTCAGAGGCTGATAAAAACGGAGCCGGTTTTTAATGGCTCTGAAGCCGATCACAGCCGGGGCTTTCTCGGGAGCGGCTTCCTTCGTTCGTCTCCCGTCTGTCTGTTTATTGGCTCCGGATGGGGAGGAGGAAACCGCAGACGCCCAGAAGT
Source organism: Rousettus aegyptiacus (assembly GCF_014176215.1). Classification (NCBI taxonomy): domain Eukaryota; kingdom Metazoa; phylum Chordata; class Mammalia; order Chiroptera; family Pteropodidae; genus Rousettus; species Rousettus aegyptiacus. The sequence goes on from NW_023416307.1 coordinate 158,194,958, forward strand.
ACTCGTTACACACTCTGAAGCAGAGAGAAGTTGGTGCCTGGGCGTCGGTTAGATCTCGCCCTCCAAGCCTGCTGCGTCGGCTCACAGACGCAGGAGCAGAAAGTCAGCGCGACAGTGCAGAGCCCCGAGTGGGAACAGGTCGTGCATTGGCAACCAGCATCAGCCCCGCCACCCCAAGGCAGACGGAGAGCCAGGCCGTGCCTGCAGAGCGCCCCCCACTCCCCACCCCGCCCTCTCCTGTCTCTGTTCCAGAATCTTAAAACCCCCAAGAAGAGAAAAGTTTGGCCCTTCCCTCCCTAACCCCTGAGGTCAAACCCCTCTGAGAGAAGGATTTCATACCTGCAGAGCTTGAGATGGGTTTTGAAGTCTTGTTTTTATGGTGGAATAAAAGAGATTATGTGTCGAAAGGGACGGCCCAGCTCTGAGTTGGCAGAGGAAAAATGTTAGGGAGCGGGGGACGTTCGGACCACCTGGGGAGCAGAGCCCCGTTTCACGCCCGCCGTGCCCGCGCAGCGCGTGCGTGAGGTGGTCCTGCCTGTGTACACGCGCCACGCTGGAGCTCTCAGCCGGGGCTGTTCCGGGCCCAGCCAGCTACAGCCCCCGGGCCAAACCCGGCCTGCACCTGTCTTCTCGAGGCCTGTGAGCTGAGGATGATTTTCACATTTTAAAATGGGTAAAAAAAAAATCTTGTGTGACTTTCGTGAACGTAAAAATGCTATGAAATTCAAAGTTTCGCGTGCCCACGGAAGATCTGTGGGAATGCAGGCATGCACGCTCAGTCGCATCCTCCCGAGGGATGCTTTGCCCTCCGATGGCAGGGCCGAAGCCTTGTGACAGCTGAAAGAGCTGTGGACTACAGACCCTCCCTAAGGCAGTGTGCTCGGGGGAGCCCAAAACACAGAGGGGAGACAGAAACTAGATGCTAGCGGGTCCTGAGGCTTCTGCCCCCTGGGTCTACAACAAACGCCAAATGCAGCCTCAGTCCTGGTCGTAAATCCTCATGCTCAAGTCCTATTTACCTCAAATTCCATCCTTAACAGCTTGCGTTTAACAGAAATAAATGCAAGGCATGTCAAAGGTGACCAAACGACAGTCTGAAGAGATGAAAAAGCTGCCAGAAACAGGCTCAGATGCGACAGGGATCTAGGAATTAGCAGAGGGGGATATTTAAAATGACTCCGATTAATAGGATGTGGGCGCTCGTGGAAAAAGTAGATGCCCTGCGAGGACAGATGGACACTGGAGACGGGACCTCCAAGAGAGGGTCGTTAGGACATGCTGGACATCAAGAGCACGGCACCAGAAATGAAGAACGCCTCCAGCGAGCTCATCCGTGGACTCGATGCATTCGAGGGAAGAATCCATGAGCTTTGCGACAGGTCAACAGGAGCCAAGCTGAAAGGCGAAGGGAAGAAATGACAGAAAACAGAAAAGGACAGGATAGTAACAAATGCGAGATCATTTTAAAAGGTGCGGCGTGCACGCGACTGGAATGTCAGAAAGAGGCGGGAAAAGGAACAGGGGAAATGTTTGAATAATGGCTGAGAACGTTCCAAAACTAACGACAGACCGCAAACCGCAGAGCCAGGAAGCCGAGAAAGCACCAGATAACATAAATACAAAAACAAAAACAAAAAAAAAACAAAAAAAAACCCAACCAAGTAGATCATATTGAAACTATGGAAAGCCAAAGGCAAAGAAAAAATTTTGAACAAAAACCTTACCCACAGGGGAATAAGAGTACGAAATAAAGCATATTCCTTATTAGAAATCATGCCAGCTGGAGTTTGGAGTAAAATATTTACGGCGGTGCAAGGACCCCCCCCCCCCGACCTATAATGTTATATACAGCAAGATGAATCCTTAAAAAAGAAAAGAAACACGATGGCTTTCTCCAACAAACAAAAACAGGGAATTCGTCCCCAATAGACCTGCGCTGAAATAAATAGCAAAAGAAGTTATCGAGACAGGAGAAAAACGACATATCTTTATGTTGGATCAAAGAAAAGTGAAGAGCTTTGGAGAAGTAGTAGAGAAAGCCGAAACAGAAGGTCTTATTGTTCTTGCCCTTACCTCAAGGATAACCGCTTCGTTTGCAGAGGAACAGCCATCGCGTGTCCGTGGTTACAAGCTGCGTTCCAGGGGCACGTGGGATGGAGGGTCTGTTCGGGAAGACTCTGTTATGAAGCAGCGGAACTACGAAAACGTTCAGCGTCACCCGAAGGTGAACTTCGGTTAGTCTGAAATGCACATCGTATGGCGGGTGCTGAGCATCGGTTTGGGAAAGTGAGGCGTTCCGGCGGCAGTCGGCAGTGATGGTCACACAGCAGTACACCTGTGCCCAGGGCCACTTCCGACCCAAACACGGTAACAGTGGTGCATTTTACCTAGGTTGTACCAAAAATTTAAAGAGAGCATTTGAAGTATGTATAGTGTATATTCTAGGACAACCACAAAAAAGCTTTTAAAAATAGAATTAATCTTCTAAAAGAGAAAAAAAATGGAGTCATACGCAGGGCTGAATTAAAACCAGAGGAGGCAGAAAAGATGGGGGAGGGGCGGGTGGAAGGGGAAATAACATCGAGCAGGTGTGATCCTAATACACCAGGTAAAGACGGAGGTCGTCAGAGCGGCTCGAAGCAGAGGCAAACCCAGACCCAGCTTCCTACGAGAAACCTCCCTTAGCCTAAGGGCTATACCAGCATAACACTAATTTTTAAGAAGCCGGGACATCTATATCAATTTCAAGCAAAGAAGATTCTGGAACGAGGAAGATCATCGGGAACAAAGAGAGGTGATTACCTAGCGACGAGAGAGTCGGTTCTCCCGGAGGACGTAGCAGGCTTTCCTGTGAACGCACCTCACGAGAAAATCAAATGCACGAGGCAAGACTGATGTAACCGAGAGGAGGGACGGACAAATTCATTATTACGGCCGAGGCTTCGACACTCTCCTGTCAGATCCGCAGACCCAACAGGTGGAAAATCAATGAGGATATAGATGACCCGAAGGGCGCTATCAGTCAACTCGATCGTATTGACATTTGCAGAATGCTCCGTGCAGCAGAAAGCGCATTCTCTCTGGTCTCACGTGGAATTCTCGCCAAGGCAGACCGCGTTCAGGGCCAGAAAACACACCTGAACAAACTCGCGCAATACATACAGAGTGTGTTTTCAGACCACGACGGGATGAAACTAGAAATCAATATGGATGCTTAGCTGAAAAATCTAGAGTATCATTAAAAGTCAACGACACATTTCAAAATAACACATGCGTCAAAGGAAAAGCGTCAAGGAAAAGGTTAAAATCTTTTGAAGTAAATGAAAATACGACATACCAAATTATAGACTGTGGCGTGTCAGCGTTTAAAGGGACATTTATAGCGTTACATACATATATTGGACAAGAAGGAACACCTGTAATCCATTACCTAGGCCTCCACCGTAGGGAGCAAGAGAAAAAGGAGTGATTATTCCTAAAGGAAGCAGAAAGAAATAAAAAATAAAAATTAGAAGATGAATAAAAAAATGAAAATAAAAATAAAATGGAGCACATCAAACCAAAAGCTAGTTCTTTCGAAAGACAGCGTCCTGAGGTAGATCGGTCTGCCTTCCGTGACGTAACAACCGGACTATCTGGTTGCTCTGCGCCTTGGGTTCCGCTGGCTGCGAAACGGTCAGCGCATTTTCTTCTTGCCACCTGTCCCTCTCCGCCCTCTAAGAAGGAAATTCCCTGACAAGTGGAGTCACACTAAGGCATGAGTGAAAAATTATGTTTGTCATCCTAGGATTGTTGTACACTGCTGTTTCGGCCTGCCTGCTGTGGGGAAGGTGCTCAACAAATAATTGTTTTCGAGGACCCACGTGTTATACGCGTTTTAAACAGGAACCACTGTGGTCAGATCATCTTCGATGCCAGGCGTTGGGAAGCCGCGGAGTCTCGTTGGGGAAGCTGTACGTGACAGACGCCTTTTGATTCAGATCGCCTGTATGGGGCCACCTCTCGAGAGCAGCTCTCCACAATGAGCTTTGCGGGCTCATCTTTGTGATGAATATTTGCGCTTTGTCTCTAATTCCGGGCTGGAGATGACATTTCATATCATCCGTGATGAGCAAATGGATAACAGACTTGCCAGCGGAGTCCGTTCGCGTGCAGGGCGGTGTGCGTGAGCGCAGGAAGGGCCCGGTCGGCCTTCACCCGCCCGCTGCACCACCCGGGAAGAGAGGAACGCCTCTCCCGAGCGGCCGAGGAAAAAGCTGCTATTTTAAGTACGATGGTCAGTTTTAATTAGCCTTAGAGGCCCATCCAATTTCTGAAATGTAGCTCAGAACACCCCAGTGGCTCTGTTCCCTTTTCTGCTTACTGGACTGACCTTGTCATGGGGTCTTATATGCTTTTTTTTTTTTTTAAGGGAGATTATCTAATTTGATATATAAATGATGAGTCTACTGGTCCGTTATAGAAATAGTCCCTAGCGGTCCTCTTTATAGCTAAATCAACGAAGATCGTTGGCAATCAAACCCTGGGCCCATCTGTTTTTCTTGAATGGTAATCACAGAGTATCTGCTGGTGGTGATTTGGGAAGACGGCGTTAGTATAGGACGGCAAAAAACGTTTCACTGAGATAGTGTACGCTCGGAGCTTTTGCTCACTCTATAACCAAATAACTTTAGAGCGTCTTGGATGGAGTTGTTCATCCTTAACTACTAACAGTGGAGGATTGAATCAAATCTAAGATGTCGCTTCTGACTGCGTGGACGGCGAATCGCTGCGACGCAAACGTACATAGTTTTAAAAACACGAAATGCCACGCTGTCAGGTTTGCATTTATAATGCAACAAATCTACACTGTCTCGTTATCATGCATTTGGATAAAAAGGAATCTAAAATAAACAAAGGTTTATTGAGCACCTACTGTGTGCCAGGCCCCGAGGGAAATGCTGGGGGCGGAGCAATCGATGACTCGGACGCCTCGCGCCTCGCGCGGTGCTTCCAGCCTGGAGGAGAGCGAACAAACTCACCCGGGGAGCACCTGGGAGGGCGTGGCAGCACGGAGCTCCCGGGAGGAAGTGGGGGGAGGAGACGCCCCCCACGGCACCACCCCCTCCTCTTCCCCAGACCGCTGTTGTTTCTGGAACGTTACGTACGAGAAAGGGCAAAGGAGGTGAAAAGCCCATTTGCAGTCGGTAACCGGCGATGGGGCCACAGACGTCTGCAGGCCTTTCCCGTGTGGCCGTGCTGGCCCCACGGCCAATGGGAGGTGGAGCTGTCCCCTCAGCAGTGTGTCTGCTGAGGGACAAACGTCACGGCCTTTGCGACAAAGAATAATTCACAGCGTGAAGTTTTGAGCACTAGTTTGGAGATGCTCAGTCTCTCCAAAACGGATATGTGCCATCACTAATTGGAATAATTGCTAGGTTTTTGCAATTTCCGGGAAAAAAATCTTAGCGGATAAAATTTTTCTCCATTTTCAGCTTTTCTTTGCCAACATTTTCCTGCCTTTCTGCACCTGCTACTGCTCATCTTGTTACAAATCAAATGAATAAGTAGATGATAACAAATCAAACGAACGAGCAGCAAGCTAAAGTTAGTGCAAACAGCCAATCACTCTTAATTCAACAGCACATTTCGTGGACATGTGTGTGCGCTTATGATTTTATATTGTGACATGCAATAGAGCCATATTTTCTGCCTGAAATTGCTCCTGGAATTAAACGCTGTCACTACCCCACGGTGTTCTCAGGGGACTGTAGTGAGTTCCAAGCATTCTGCCACCCGCAGCTCTTTGTAAAAGGTGGAGAAGGGATTGTTTGTGTGGGTCGTGTGGAGACGTGGAAATCACACCGGCTGGCATCCCCCGCTAAGCACCACCCTCAGCTCCTTCAGTCGGATGGCCAGGGGAGGGAGGGGCACGGCCAGGTCCCTCACCTCACGTTTTTGGAACTTTCTCTACAGTGAAATCCCCGGGGAACGCTAAGCCTCCAAGCAGAGAGGGGACTGCCCGCGGGGGTGCTCACGGGGCCACACTCTCCTGGCGGGTGGCGTCTCAGTAGGCTCGGGCTGCTGTAACGAAGGACCAGCAACTCGGGGCTTACGCAGCAGACGGTTATTTCTCACGGTTCTGGAGGCGGGGAGGTCCAGGATGGGGTGCCGGCTGCTGCGGGTCCTGGGCAGGGCTCGCTTCCTGGCTGGAGAGCAGCCATCTCTTGCTGTGTCCTCACATGGCGGGGGGCGGGGGTGCAGAAAGCTCTCTCCTCTGCTCTCCTCTCATTAGGGCGCTGATCCCATCGCGAAGGCCCCACCCCATGACCTCGTCTAACCGTAATCACCTCCCGGAGGCCCCACCTCCACATACCATCACGTTGGGGTTGGGGCTTCGACGTATTGATTTGGGGGAGACACAGTTCGGTCTGGGGCAGCTGGGTGCCTGTGCCTGGTCAGGAATCCATGCCCGCTCCCCTTCCGCTCCCGCCCCCATTCGGAGGGATGCCTTTCTACCACCTTTGTACCTTCTAGCTTCCATATGATAAAGATGAGAAGCTTAAGTCCCAGATCTGGAAGCCACCTGCCTTCCGGAATTCAGCGTCTGCCAGGGGACCATCCACTCCTCCCCTTCCCATGGGCTATTCTTCACCGATGTAAGCTTCTTGCACTGTCTGCCCCAAACAGAAAGAGGTACCGAGGCAGCGCTCGGCTCCCCGAGTCATCAACACTGACCACTCACGTCCTCCCCCACCAGAGGCCATTAGGCTCACATACCAGGTCACGGCCTCCGACTTTATTTGGTCAGTGCTGTGCTCTGTGCTCAGTAAACGTCACCCGTGAGCAGGTAATTACTCAGCTCGATGGCCTCCTTAGCCCCGGCACGTTTTGGAGTTTCTTCATTGCTCAGTCTTGTGACCCACTCCCTTTACAAGCCCCGTCCCTCCTCCCTAAATATCCAACACGGCGCTGTCCCTGGCATCTGCTTACGTCACAGCCACCAGCACTGTTTGGTGTTCCCTTTGAAGGCGCTCCCCCCAACCCCTGTTCTCCTCTCACCCCATCTGCTCTCCCCATGTGCCCTTATCCAGCCCCCCGCATTCATCCAGCACCCGTACGCAAGGGGGCCCCCGGCCACGTCCACAGCCCAGATGTCTCCTGCGAGCCCCAGGCCAATGTTTCTATTTACCTGCTACATGCCCCTAAGTGGATGTCTCACAAGTACCCCAAAGGGGACATGTCCAGAATGGACTCTAGCAACAGTTTACCTACCTTCCCATAAATTCCTTCTCCTGCTGCACTCATGACGACGACAATGATGATGATGGTGATGATGGTGATGGTGATGGTGATGATAATGGTGATGATGATGATGGTGATGGTGATGATGATGATGGTGATTATGATGGTGGTGATGGTGGTGATGATGATGATGGTAATGGTGATGATGATGATGGTGGTCATGATGATGATGATGATGATGGTGGTCATGATGATGATGATTACGATAATGGTGGTGGTGATGATATTAAGTGAAGGAGGAGACAGAGGTAGCAAATAATTATGAACGCTGTCCTCCAGCGCGGTTCTCAGTGCTTTGTGTTTGTTAAAACACTTGTCCTCTCTCCCTCAGCGTACTGTCAGCCACCGACAGGGACCTTTACTTGAATGCTCAGGCAGAAGGCGGTGGAGAGGGGAGAAAAAGTCCCTTCCACTTAGCTGGGCTTCTGCAACATGATAATATATGGACAAGCATTATAAATTACTCATGACTTAAAAAAATCTCATATCCCAGCCTGGGATTTCATGTCCTATTTCTGAATATTGTTCAAACATTTATTTTGCACAAGCATGAGCAATATGGGAAATGACGTGAAAACAGTGCTTCAGGAAAAAAGCAGGTTCATAATTTGTGCTTATGGAGAGCGAGGTGTTTTATTTGAGAAGGAGCATTTTTCCTTAACAAGGATGCAGACAGAGGGTGCAGCCCCCTGGGGTCTTCCAATATCATTCCAGGTGGGTAGGATCATAACAGAGGTATCTTTGCCTTATTAATAAAATCCTTTTGCTTTCTGGATCATGGATTTGAGGAGGAGGCTCTCTCGTGCTAAGCTTCCCTCTGAATAAAGAGTGTATGAGGTGTCCAGCATACGCGATCATTTTCAAAACTGGATATTTAGAGCATGTTGCAGATGTTGGTTTTGCTGAGTAGGAAGGCAGAAATGGTTTGGAAAGTTAGACTTTTCGTGGGGACTACTTCATAAAGTGAAGTTTCCCTTCATATTTGGGGATCATAAGCTAACATAACTGTTCTCTCTTATAACCTGAGCTATTCCCCATTCGAGAAATACTCGTTGAGCAAAGGCAGCGCGCCAGGTCTCGAGGTGGCTGCCGAGGACACAGTGGTGGGAGGCGGTCGTGAGCTCTGCCCTCGGGTTGCTGGGAGCCGAGAGCAGAAGGAAGCGGAGAAGTCAAATGATTGTAAGTCCATAAAAGTGTTTGGAGGAAAACAAAAAATGGCCTGATATAATTCACGGGATCTCTCTAAGAGCGATCGGGAAAGGCTTCTCTGAGGAGGGGGTGTGCGAACCGGATCCTGGAGGTCGACAGGAGGTATCATCACGCGCCCCTCACACCTGTCCCTAGGAGGGGGTGAAGCTCGTCTCCTCCCTGCCCTCCCCCCGCTCCATGTTCCTCTTCCTGGTTCCAGGCAGCAGGCGGAGTGTGCTTCCCAACGAGAGACACGTTCCCGCCGAACGCCGAGGCCAGGCTCTGTCCCCACGTGCTCTGGCCACTGCCATGAACGCGGCAGAACCCGCGTACGCATCTGAAGACGTTTCTCCAAAGAAGACAGAAAAGGCCGCCCGGCATGCGGAAGGCGCTGGGCCGCAGAGGCCGCGGGGCCAAGCCAGGGGACATGCAGGTGGGTGCCACTTCACACCCGCCGGGACGGCTGTGGTCAGAAGCCCATGTCAGCGCCGGCGAGGACGCGGAGACCTCGGGTCACTCACCTGCGCGCTCCTGCTGGGAACACACACGGCGCGGCCCCGCGGAGACAGTGTGGAAGTCCCCAGAGAGTTCAAAATGGAGCTGCCCTGTGAGCGGGCGTTGCCGTCCCTACGCGGGTACCCAAGAGAAACGAGGACATGTCCATGCAACACCGTCCGGGACATTCACGGCGGGGTTGTTGACAATGCTCAAGGGCAGGACGGCCTCGGACGGCCACGTGGAGAGGCTGAACACGCCATGACATTTCTCTGTCGTAAGAAGGAACGAAGTACCTGCGCAGGTGCGCCCGGGACACCTGGTGCTCAGCAAAAGAAGCCGGTCACCTCCAGTCACGCGTCATGGGCCACTGTGTAGCAGGGACTTCCGGGGAAACCCCTAGAGGCGGAGAATTCATCAGCGGTCGCCTCGGCTGAGGGCTCGGGAGAGCTGAAGGGTCCCTGACAAACGGGATGGAGTTCCTTTCTTAGGGGCGATGAAAAAATTCTAAATCTGATTGTGGTGATGGTTTCACAACTCTGCAAATACGCTAAGAAAACCGGCGTGTGCCCGTCAGCGAGGCGAACTCCACGGCGTGTGACGCGCATCTCGATAAAGCTGCTGTTAGAAACAAGCACGTGTAGGAAACAGGCCCACGGACCCGGCGGAGGCGGACGCAAAGGCTCCGACCACGTCCCCCCCGACAACGCACCCCCTTTGCTGACGACTCTGCCCTCACCCAAGGGGAAACCGCCGTGCACAGCTGGGCCGGCCGTGGCAGTGACAGAGGGGGGCATCCGAGCTCTGACGTCTAAACACACTCTCCCACACGCGAAAAAACGTGGCCTCTTGGCTGACTTGCCTCGGACGTGCTTCTCGTCACTCTTACCAAAGAGCTGCAAATAATCACTTCGCACACTCTGGAAATTCAGCACGCGCAGTGCCGGACAAGGGTCGTGATAAAGAGAAGAAAAGCATCATCGATCCTCTTATTTAAATTGCATTTTTAAAACGACTCTATCAGGCAGAACTCCTTTCGAAAGGACGAAGCCCGACCTGAGCCGGCTGTGCGAAGAGGCGGGGGGCGTTAGCGTGCGCAGCCAGGGACCCCGAGGGCGGCGGGGGCCGGGCGTGAGTGTCCCCTGATGCGCCGGGCACGCGCCTCGCCCCCTCCTGCCCGCATGTGCATGGCGTGCACGGGGAGCAAGCGGCCCCTCTGATCAGCCCGGTCGCAGTGATGGGGTGATGGCGGTGGAGACTGTCAGCCCCCCAAAGTGCGCGTGCCCGGTGGGCCAGGCATGGCAGACGTGTGGTGCCGTGCACACGCGGACGGGTGTCCGTCCACGCCGCATGTGAGGGCGGCGAGGTGGGGCTCACGGCTCGTGTCAGACGCCGCGCGTGGTGTGATCGGGCGCGAGGCCTGTGGTTCCAGGGGCGCTCATGACACGGCGATGCTTCTGGGTTTACGCCGAGAGTTTGCACCACCAGCCGCCGCGCCGTGTGAACGGCACCTTTTTATCTTTCATCTTGGTGATTCAGAGATTCTTCCTGCCGCAAACGGTGACCCGCCGCCGGCCGCGCCAGTCAGCCAACCTTCGGAAAGAAGACGTGTGAATAATTGCTATCGTTGCTTGAATTGGGTTTCTTTTGGTCCAAAACAAAACAAACAAATAAACAAACTTCATCAATCTGATCAAAGAGAGAGGTTCTTCGAAGTATCTCTGAAGTCCAGACGTGTAGGAAGATGGCGAGCATCAGACTCGGGTCTCCGGATCTCACTGGCCAGAGGCAGAGGTGGTTCCGGTTCTTAAAACTGACCTCGGTGTCTTGATCAGTGACTGTGACGTGGAGCACAGTGAGCCGAGCCGGTGTCGGGGATGGAGGAAGAGAACCCCGCTAAGGGAGCACGGTGTGTGGGGGTGGGGGCCGCCGGCAGCATCCCTTGAGGGCCTGGTGCGTTTCCACCCTGTGCTCACAGAGACGCCTCAGACGAGCGGGTTTGGTGAGAGGCTCACTCCGAATTGTCTCACTGTCCACAGGCTGCAGTGCCTTTGAAGACGTGAGAGAACTCAGGACCCCGCCGTGGACGACATCTGCCACTATCGGCAGGGAAGAGGCCACCAGAGCGAGGCTTCAGGGCTGTGCCAGAAGACAAGGTGACCTCGGAGACATCTAGTGTGCGATGTCCCCAAACGCAGTCTAGTTAAGGAACGCCGAGCCTCCAGGGGCCTTTGCCGCTCACTTTGGGAGAGTTGAGAGGATGGGTGGAGTCTTGGGGACCTCGCCCCGCGTAACTCGTGAGGTCGATGCACCAGAGGAGAAAGTGAGCCTTCTCCGTCTGGAACCCCGCGAACTCCACCTCCGCGGGGACTCGAGGGCGCTCCAAGCCGTCGCTGCCCGAGGCTGAGAGAGGCAGACGATGCCCGCTGGGTTCCGCCTGCAGACGAGGGCCTCCCCCGGGAGAGGCCAGGCGGGCAAAGCCCCCGGACTCGTCCTCACCCACATCTTACAGGTAAAACAAAATCTACAGCGGCAACACCGGGCCCGACAGCAGCGAAGGGACTGGCGGCAAGACCGCGCCCCGCCCTCGGCTCCGCGCGGGCGCCCGTCCCTGCTCCGGCTCCGTCCTTCCTGTTTCCGCTTCATCCGGCCACGGTCACGTCTGGCCGCTTCCCTCTCGTCCCGTTGCCTCCTCGCCGGTTTGGGCCCCTGGCCCCGCTCACCGGGATCAGAGTACCGTCTGCGTCGCACACCCCGCCTCCGTCTCGCTCTGTCCATCCGTCACGCAGCGGCCGGGGTGACCGTGCGGAGAACTCGCATCTGACCACAGCCCCCGAATCTTGCCCTTTGGATCAAGTCCGAACTCCGTCAGGGTCTGGACCCTGCAACCGCTCCTCCCTTCCTGCTGCCCTCAGCCCCGCCCACCCACCCTCACCTCCTGGGCTTTGTTGCGTGCTCACCTGCGAGCGTCCGCTTTCTGCCGGCCCCTGTGACCTCCCATGGGCCCTTCGCCTTGGCACCCACTCACCACGAGGCGTCTCTCGTACCTCATCGCACAGTACGTGCCTTCCTTGGCCTCCTTCTGCTGGTCCCCCGGGCTGTTTCGCGCGTGGGGAGTGCCCGCCGCGCTGCCGGGCCTGCCTCCTGTGTCAGGAGAGGAGAGCTTGGTGCGTTCAGCACGTGGGCACAGACGTGGCGGTCCCGGCACGAGCTAACTCGTGGCCTGAGCAGCGCCTCCCACGACGGAGCCCGCGGCCCGCCCTCCTTCCCCAGAGGGGGAGAAGAAGACGGAGATGTGGGACCTAGACCCGAACGCGGTCGGCTGGACAGGGACACACGCTCCGTCGGCCGCGTCCCGTGAGCAGGCACTCGCCGTGTGGCTACACTCGGATGCAGGGAGGGTCGTGACACGTCCCGGGGTTCACGGCCGCCTCCTGGCACCGGAGCCGCCCTGTGGGAGGGAGGGAGGGAGCCTCCGGCGAGCCGCCGCCTCGGCCGCCCCGCCGCTGTCCTCGCTGACGGCCGTGTCCCTGTCTCTGTCCTCTGCCACGTCCGCGGAGGGAGTGGACATGTACCTTTGTGAATACGCGTCAGCATCAGTCAGTAACTTTCCTATTGTGCGGGTCACAGGTACCACGAACATGTCCCATGAATACAGATGAAGTCGTGTGCCTTTCCTCCAGAGAAAAGCGCAAATCCGTGAAACTTTATGTGTTATTTTGTATTTCACATGTCACGAGGTACGTGAACCCGTCACCGGTCCGCAGACAGAATGAAGCGAGGCCCACGGGCCAGCAAGCCCACCCGTGAGCCGCCCGTGGGGCCGCGGACTCCGGGGAAGGACGATGGCGTGCGGTGCTGAGCACGTCGGAACGAGTTCCCTGCTCCTCAGTTCGGCTGGCGGGTCCGAGCGTGGGTTCTCAGGGCCGGGGTGCGCCTCAGGAGGCGGCCCCTCGCCCTCGGTCCCCCGCCTCTGTGTCCCCACATTCTCCCATCGCCGGCCAGCGTGTTTCGAAGTCGGTCTCCGCTGAGCTGACCGACTCTCCCTCCGCACCTCAGAGAGCCTAACGCACAGTAGGTGCACTAAACGTGTCTCTGCTGGGATGAACCGGATGAGCTGAGGGCCAGCATTCCAGGTCACCGTGCCCCAAGGTAAACCAGCTTGACGTCCACCTGGGGGGGGGGGGACCGGCATAGCCCAGGAGCTACCGAGGGGCAGCGACATGCGGAGTGACTCATTCCCAGCTGCGGGAGGAGGCGGCTCCATCTGGAAAGCAGATGGAGGGCTCCCCGCTAGCGCCGAACATAAATTAAACCTCGCTGTCTCTCGAAACAGAAAGCTAACGTTCATCCTCTGTGTTTTTTTCCCTCCGTAAAGGAGAAAGCTGCTTGTTTATGAACTGAAACTTCATGACAAATTTTCGCTCCATATTGTGATTATAACACCTAATTTCCTAATTAAACATGCTAATTGTGAGTTACCTCACATAATGACAAAGCACAGAAGTGTAATTATGTAATAAAAGGCTTTCATGAAACTTTCGTGGGAAAGAGGGCCGGCTGAGGGCACAGCTGCTACCTGGGGGCCCGTGGGGGACAGCGGGGGCCGGGCTCGCGCGGGCGCGTCTCAGGGTGGGAGTCTGAGAAATCCGCTTTCTGGCACTGACGGCGTGGCCGCAGAGCCACCGCCTGCGGGGGGAGGGGGGGAGGAGGGCCTCTCTGCAGGCGGAAGGGAGTCTGTCACTCCCAGGCCGAAACTGGGGCAGGCCGAACCTGCTGTGCGGAGCTTCAGTGCTGGGGGGGGGCGTTCCCGATGGCCCTGGACACGCACATGTTCACACGCTCACATGCACGCACATTCACATGCACCACGCGCACACACGCACACGTTCGCACACATACACAGCTCACACACATGCACATTCACACACGTGCACGCGTGCCCACACGTGTCCACACATGCACGTTTGCGCACACATTCACGCGCACACACGTTCATATGCATGCACATGCACACACACGCACGTTCACACATGCACACACACACACCCTACCCCGCCACCCCTCCCACCAGCAGGGTTTCCTGATCTGTCACGAAACAGAGTCACAAGCAGGAAGTGGCTCAGAATGGCGAGTGGGCGGCCGGCTGGGCGGACGGGGAGAGTGGAGGCGGCTGCCGGCCGAGGCAGAGCGCGCGTGAGGGTGCGGTGCTGGGAGGGGCCGGGAGACGCGGGGGGCGGGAGATGAGGGGGGGTCGGGAAGCCCGGGGCGGGGGGGGGGGGGGGTTTGGAGGCGCAGGGGTCGGGAGGTCAGAAAGGGGCCGTGGAGAAGGCTTGCTGATCGGTGGGCATGAGGGTTCCAGAATAATCCTCAGGAAGCGCGGGCGAGGGCTGAGGTGTGACTACTTCGCAGGGCGCGCTCGGCATAGGTGCTGAGCCCCGTGAGGCTCGCTCGCGTGTCAGGTTCCTGACTGTCGTCTTATCTGTATTTACCCCAGGAAGGTAAGTGGATTTTATTTCTCTAGGCTTTTCCTCCCCGTACATAACCTGCTTATCTTCAGCATGTCATATAATATGTTATATAGGTGTGTGTATTCTAGCTGCTTTTTCATAGATCACCATTATTATCACAATCATTACATCCATAATTATTTTCATTTCCTGTAAGAGCTCATGTTCAAGAATTCCTTCCCATTCTCTTGGCTTTTATTCTGTTGTTATTTTTCTTCTCAGCGCGCCACTATGTAATTCTGTCACCAAAGTGTGCGTTTAAAGTTATCCGCGGGCCAGACTCTCAGGCTGGATTGATTTTTTCCCACGCCACGTTATGAACATGATTGAAGCTCTAGCCCGGCAACCGTGCATTAAGTCGCCTCACGTTGAAGTGATGGTAGGATTCACGGCGGGTATGGGAGGGTCCTCTGACAGCATCGCATCAGGATCTTGCTGCTGGCTCTTCTTTCCTGTGAAATGAGAGGCCAGCCGACCTGACGCTTCTCAAGCAGACTGGCCCCGCGGCCTCGTCTCGTTTGTTTCCTGGGGGGACTCATAGCACTGCGATGTGTTTCTCCAAAATGGAACGCAGCGAAACACTCCTGAACCCGCACGCAACCAGCGGCATCCAGGGTAACACAAGGAAACCCATAAAACCGCCAACGGCCGCCCGGGGCATTTTTGGTTTGGCATGATCTAGTCAGAAACAATTTCTTCAAAGAAAATAGGCTCCTAGCTGGAGAATCTGACTTTGTATGTCAGAAAGAAAGATTTCGGAACAAAGCTTATACGATACAGAAGAAAATACGATCACAACAGCACAGCACCGAGCCCACAGCGGGCGGCCCGGCCGGATTTGTCGAACGAGTTATTTTCTAAGTCGACCTGTCCGTATTGTGCTCAATAACTTAATTTTTCTTCAAATATTGTGCTCTTTTCTTTTTGATAAATTTTATATGCATCTTCATAATTTTTATGAATGAGGCGAGGGGAACGTCTTCGTTTGATGCCACAACTTAGGAAATTCTCCATTTTTGGTTTCTTTGAGTCCTTTTGAAAAACGTTTTTTTGTGAGGTCATCATAGACTTAGAAAAAAAGATGCAAATTAGCACGAGTTCCCCCATACCTTCCCTCAGCTCCCCCTCACGCCGACCCTCACACAACCTGGAACAGCGATCAGAAATCAGCCTTGGACGCGCCCGCGCGCCGCGGCACTCATCGGACTCCGCGCGGCTTCGAGGAGGCCTGTCCTGGCGCCCCAGGGCCCCTCGCGACTCTCCGGCCGATCCAGCCGTGCCTCCTGTCTCCTCCAGCCTACGGCGATTGCTCTGTCGCTTCTCCTTCCGGACCTCGAGACTTGGGGCGGTTACGAGCCAGCCGCCCCGTAGGAAGCCCCGCAGCCCGTGTTTGCCCGACGCCTTCTCATTACGAAGCGGGGGCCGTGTGCCAGCGGAAAGGCCGCCGCGCGGGCGACGCGCCCTCCTCCGTGTGCCACGTGGTCGCCGATGGGACCTGTGGGTGACGCGAGCCTGGGCGCGCGTCCGAGGTGGTCTGCCAGCATTCGCCACCGCAGTTACGTCCCCCCGTTGTAACAGCTGCGTATTTGGGAGGCAGCCTCTGCAACTCCGCAAGTACCCTTTTCGCCTAAACCTCCCGCCACCAGCGGTAGCGACCACGGGCAGACGTTGCCGGGGCGGGTATCGCCGTGCTGGGCTCCAGGCGGGTCTCAGTTTCACCTGCGCACGCGCGCGAATCGGGATTCGTCTGCGGAGGAGAGTGCCCCTCCCCCTCGCTCATTTGCTCACGGCTGTGTTTCTATCAGCGAGGGCTCCGGGTATCTATTTTGCTCCTTGGGTTGTCGTCCTGTACTGTGATGCTCAGGACGCTCCAGCGTTAGCCGCTGGGCGGCCGTTGGGGTGTGTCTCCCGCTCATGCACCCCGCTTTGCCCATCGTGTTGTGTTTGGGGGCGCGTCTCGCGGTCTGGCACTCCCGAGATGCTCCGGCGCCGGCTCTGGAGTCAGCCGCCTCGCTGGAGAGCCCTCGGCGGCTTCCCTGGACGGCGGCGTTTAGAATGGTGCAGCTGAGATGCTGCAGGTTCGTGGTTTGGGCCTCGTCCTGGCCGGAACGGTGCTCCAGGAAGGCTGCGACGTGGACCGAATGTCTGTGTCCCCACGAAAGTTGTGTGTTGACGTCCTGATCCCCAATGTGATGTCGTCAGGAGGTGGCACCTTTGGGGGCGCTGCAGTCTGAATGTTCACGTCTTCCCCCCATGTTCATATGTGGAAATCCTACCGCCAACGAGCTGGTCTCCGGGGGTGCCGAGCTCCTGAGGGTGGAGCCTCCTGAATGGCATTGGTGCCCTTGTAAGGGACCCCAGAGAGCTCCCTTGTCCCTCTGCCATGTGAAGACACAGCGAGAAGGCTATGAACCAGGAAGGGGCTCTCACGGGACACCGAATCTGCCAGCGCCTTGACCTTGGGCTTCTGAGACTCCAGAACTAAGAGCCCACAGGGACCAAGACAGTTTCCCATTCCATCCGCTCCTAAAACAAACAAAAAACCCCACAAACTCTCTCAGCCCCAAATACATAGAACACATCGACACGTAGTCCTGTCTGCCGAGAGCGGCATTTTGTGAATTCGTAGTCATTACCGTGTGAACGGCAACCAGCCTGGACACCAGACCGGGGCGGGGTCCCAGCCCACGTGCTGTGACGGGTATTGCTGACCCCGTGTGGGGGTCGAGACTCGGGGAGAGTGGAAGGGGAACCCGAGCGGGAACCACTGTAGCTTGAGGCCAAGGCGGAGACACTCCGAGGACTCGGGGCAGCAGCGACTTCCACCTGGTTAAGGCCGTTTCTGTATTTTTAGCATCGGCAGAGGCTTTGTGACATTGCGATTTATTATAAGAAATATATGTGTGGTCTTCTTGCCTGTTGCTGACACAGAGCTCTGAAAACCCTTGAATTTTCCCAAGGGGGGAGGGTGATCAAGGTGTCTTTTGTTATGTTAACGAGGTGACTTTCAGGCTCTGGGTACCCCGTGGATGGGGACTGGTTTTCAGGGGATCCAAGCGCATGACTAGACAGTTGGAGCTTTCAGTCCCTTCCTCGGACCTCTGGGAACGGGAGAAGGACCAGAGGCTGAGTGGGTCAACGGTGGCCAGTGACTCAATCAGTCCTGACTGTAATGGAGACTCCATAAACCCTGGGGACAAGGTTCAGGGAGCGTGGAGGCACCCCTAGAGTGGACGTGGGAGCCCCACGCCCTTCCCCAGCCCCGCCTGGGGCGTCTCCTCCATCCGGCTGTTCCTGAGTTAGATTCTTTTGTAATAAACGGGCGATCCAGTGACTAAATGTCTCTCCAAGTTCTCTGAGCCTCTGCAGCAAAGTAATCGAACCCACGGACTGGCATCTGAAGTTGGGGTGGGGGCGGTCTGGGAGGACCGAGCCCTTAACCCGTGGGACGTGGGGCTGTCTCCAGTGGACGGGGTCAGCACTGAGTCGCACTGTCGGACACCCAGGTGGTGTCAGCGCATGGATAGGATGTAGGGGACCCCGCCACCATCGGGATCGGGTGACAGAATTGTTAGCTGTACGTGTATGTCGCAGCTGAACACCGGCCTCCCGGGTAACGCCTTACAGGGCCAGACCTCTGCACACTGGAAGCTAGTCCTGATTAGTGACGTGGGGTGTGTGTCACTCGACCCTTCCACCTAAAGCTGGACTCTGGAGTCGGCTCAAACCGCGCGTGAATCCCATGTCCGGCACACGCTGGCTGTGTGATCCCAGTCGAGTTACTGGACCTCTCTGAGCCTTCGCTTCCTCAGTAGAAAGAGGTAACGAGGGCTCCAACCTCACAACGGTGTGTCCATGATATAATCCAGCACACGGTGCTCAGCACGTAGTACATGCTCAGGAAACGTTAGTCGACGTTATTACCACTACTGCTATCGTTACAAGTAGTAGTAATTAACAAAGGTTGTAACGTTGGCCATTGTTTGATCTATCACTGAGTGTTTTCCTGTCCTTCACAGAACCAGCAAACGTTTACGGACGGAATTCGGCGTGTTCTCTGCGGAAGCAGAGGGACTCTGGAGTCTTGCCACGACGATGCTGCGAAATGAGGTGGAGAATCCTGTCCGCTTATTAATCACCCAGCATATTCCCCAGAACCGATCGACTTTGCATGAAATGGTAAGATGATGAATTTTTGCTTCGCTTTGTCTCTCTGAGGCCAGAAACAGTAATTGCACGGGAGAAACCCCATCTCTGTTGGCATGAGAGGTGGGTCATTAATTAGCTTTAATGCCAGGAGCACCTTGCACACCAGTTTAAGGTCTGCACCATCCGTCATTACACCCCTAGAACACCGGAGGCGAAATTACCAATCATTCAATTTGATGCACTTGTTTTGTGCACAAGAAAATCGAAACCCAAGAAAGTGAAATGACTTTCCCAAGGTCACACGGCAATGTCTACCCCAGGAGTATGGTGTCTTCTTGCAGACACGAAATACCATTCTGCAGGTAATGAAGTAGTACCTGCTGCTTAGAGGTGACCATTTTGTCGGGATGACTCTAGCCTTTAGCTGGTTTTTGTGTCGTAGCCGACGTTTTTAAGGCGACAGCCTCTTAACGCGTAAGCAGAGAGTCACGGGAGTGATACCAATAGCCTTACAGCTCACACGGACATTAGGCCATCTCATTGGCAGAATGGATCATGATGGGATCTGGAATCCGGGGTGGCAAACTCTTGCGGCAGTGAAGGAAGCCTTCGTGGAAGAGGTGGTGTCTTCTTGGCCAGCAACAGAACACCACAGACGGGGGCTCGAAAACAGACATTCGTCCCCCACACTTCCGGAGGCGGGAAGTGACGGGGGCGTCGTGGTCGGCTTCTTGGCCCTCTTCCCCGGGGACGCGTGGCCATCCCACCGCATCCTCACGCGGCAGGGAGAAAGCACGTGCTCTAGTCCCTCTTTTCAGGGCACTAACCCCATTCGTGAGGACCCTCCCTCGTGACCTAATTGTCTCCCCAAGGCCGGCCTTAGACACCACTATCGGGAGTTAGAATCGCAACGTATGAGTTTGGGGGAGGCGCCAACGTTCAGTCTGTAACAGGCGGCGTTTAAGCAGGGACTTGACGGATAAGCCGAATTTTACTCGTCGGACCAGAACAGAAGCGGGGGGGGGGGCACACGGGCAGAGGAAGCAGGCAATGCTTTGGGGGGTTCACGGACACACGGCCTCCCACGCCTCGGCTTAATGTCTTAAATACCTTATGGGAAGCTCCAAATGAGGCTGGTGTTTTGACTCATTGTGAAATTTAAAGGGCTTATCAAACAGTTAATGAACAGAGATTGTGTACATTTTGTGGTTACGACTTTAACAAAGAGGCAGAAGGGGAATTTGAATTTTATCTTCCAGCGTCCGTGGAACAGCATCATGGCCCTCTAATTATTAACACAATCATTAAAAACAGTTTAGTTAAATTTAAGAAAACCGAGACACATGAAGACACAGCGTCCTCATCAAGGAACCTCAAGTCCAGATGCAGCAAGCTGTCTAAATTGACTTCTATGCTTTGAAATAAAAATCCTTGGAGCGCCAATTACGGCAGTCTCCGAAAAGCAATTATGGTGAGCCGCCACCGCCTTCCGCCGTGGATTCTAATTTAATTACATCTTCTCCCTTTAAAACGCAGCGCTGTGCTGTAAGGTAGAGCAACGGAAAAGTTCAGGTTACTGGGGGACGAGTATTTCTCAACCTGAAGGTAATTAGTCTTGGTCATAACTGCTTCCAAGAGAGACACGGGATTATGAACTCATTAATTTCAAGTGGCGCGGCTGCGAAGGAGCCTCTGTCCTCAGCGCTGGGGGAGCCGCGGGGCGAGGTGGATCCAGATGGGGAGAGGCACCGGGCCCCCTTCGCCTGGCCAGCCCACCCGGTGCCCGCCAGGAGCCTCTCCCAGCCAGGCTCCCTTTGTCCAAGTCAAACCAAGTTCACGGATTTATTTTATGGATGGTGAACATTTAACAATCGCACTGGGCTTCCGACTCCTGTTGGCGAGACGGCCATTTGCACAACTCGTGACTCTGCTCTTCGTGTCTCCGATGCCGGAGGACGAGCGAAGGCGCACACACATCCCACGCCCCACGCCCCACGTCCCCGGCAGGAGACCGAGCCGTGTGCACGTTGTACAGGAAGCGATTTCCCCGTCGCTCTCCCAGCTCGCTGCTTATCCGGTGGCACTAAAATCCTCCTGTTTCTGAATTCGCCATCTCCCTGGAGGGTGGTGAAGAATCGTTGCATTTTCAAGGTAGAGAGAGTCCTTTTGATGGTAAGCCCGTTGACGCATGGTACGGTGAGGCGATCATGAGGTGTGGTTACTAAAGGACCAAGCTCCCCACGGTCACCAGGAGGCCAGGCAGAGCAGGGACCACATTCTAGGTCACCTGCCTTTTGGCTCCATCAAGATGGAGATATGCTATGGGAATAAAATCAGCACTTGGCCTTGACCTGTGCCATGAAGTTACTCTCCATTGGTTCTCGCGTCTTTTAACCTTGCCGAGTTCATGCTTCTTGGAGTATCCGCAGTAGCGTTTCACAGCCCCTGCGTGAGCATTCCCTTGAGAAAAAAGCTTAAGTGCACATTTCTGGGTCCTCTACCAGGCCTACTGGATCAGAACGTATGGCGCTGAAGTTTAAAAATACTGCTCTTCCCCAGTCTGGGTGGAAATGCTTGATGTACAAATCAGGAAACTTCTTCTTAACCACAAATATCAAGTAGTCCCCTGTCACCACTGTCCATGGTGACAAACCTAAGAATGGACCCTTACAAAGAATATTCCCCAACATAAAAATCATTAAAGACACAAGGGGCAAAGATATATCAGGTTAAATATGCAACAAATAGAATACATGTACTTATTTCTAGTTGCTTACACTGCAAGACGGATACAATAGAATAATTAAAAACAAGAAAGAAGAGGAAAATCCATGTAATAAAAATGTCTTGGGAGAGAAAAACTGTCCAGAAAACTGAGCTTCCTGGCAGCCAATGCAAAAAGAGAAATGCAACATACTGCCACGCTCTCATCGACGAACAGCAGCACAAAGGGTGCGTTTTTCTCCATAAGCATGAAATTCTGAGAATTTACTGAGGCGCACTGACCAGCACTGGGACGATGTGTGTCCTTACAGCTTTGCAAGGTACCGAACGGCCGTTTGCGTGGCTGTTCCAGCACGTGTCAAGTGCGTGGACCAAAGCAGCAGGACTGGGGCCCCTGCGTGTCCCTGGATCTCCTCTCGCTGTGCGTGGTGGGGAAACGAGAGCAGCAGAGGCAGAAAAGGCCATTTCGGAGGGGTGACGGGGCTCACGGGGTCGCCCTGCGTCATTGCTGTGGGTGCAGGTGGAGAGTGACGCGGCGCACGGGGTCGCCCTGCGTCGTGCGCGCGGGTAGAGGGGTGACGCGGCCCGCGGGGCTCGGCGGCGTCGTGCGTGCGGGTGGAGGGTGACGTGGCGCACGGGGTCGGCTGCGTCGTGCAGGTGGAGGGTGACGCAGCGCATGGGGTTGGCCCTGCGTCACGCGGGTGGAGCTTTTCCGTAGGAAGCAGTTGCCAGGCGCGGGAGCCGCCTCACCAGTCTCAAGGTCGACGATGCCCATGGGGGTCCGACCAGGGCAGCTGTGCACCAGAAGCAACCGCCAGTGTCGCATCCCAAGAGCGCGGTCCCGAAGGCCTAGCCACCCGAGCCGGCGTCCGCTCCGGGGGCCCTGGGGCCCATCCGGGCGTTGGCACCCCGCGGGGGCGGGCTGCAGCGCCCGGCACAGCCCCGCGTCGGGGGTGTCAGCGTGAACGCTACTCCCCGTGGCCGAAAATCGTCTGACTTGCATGGTGTTCGGTCAGGATACTCCTTACACCATTTCTCGAGGCCATAAAACAAGACAAAATCACTTATCTCCAGGTCGGTGAGTGACTCTCCGGAGAGCCATAAAAATAATTTTCATTTACGTACAGGGGAAAAAATAAAAACAAAGCCCCGAAACCTGGCCTGCAGGTTCACTCCGACGCCTCGTGGGCCGAGCGATGGGACTCTCACACACAGCAGGATTGCCCCCCCAAAAGACGCTATCGAAGGTGATGCCCGAAGCCCGCTTTCTCAGTGTGCCACGGAACCAGTCGGTTAGGACCTGAGTGATTTCACTCTGCCTACAGTGAGCTGCTGCGTGTTTTCAATTCTGTTTGTAAATCCTGGGCCCGTCACACGAAAAGATCTTATCAGGCCTGTCCAGATGCCAGTCCCCCGGGGCGGCCGCAGAGGTAGAAGGCGGTTTCGTTTGAGCTGCTGAGGGCTCACCAAGGGGGTTTCGCTCTGGACCGTGACTCATGTGAAGCACACTGCTAATTGCTCCTGTGCCTGATTCGCGGGTCACGCTTGAAATCCTCTAATGCAAAGAGATGCTCCTGAGAGGTTATTTCTATTTTGCAAATTTGACACTCAAATTAAGGAGCAGAAGTTCCATGTCTCCAAGCTTCTCGTGTCTTTATTGATCTTTGCAAAGACTCGAGCCCCCTCCTGCTCCATCTCAGGCGGAGACGACTGAGGGCCTGTGTCCACGCAACCCCAACTACTGGAGATTTCTCCGCTGGAAACGTGGGACCCTCTTGGGAGCCAGGCAGAGAGTGGCGTTCGCATAACACTGGAGACCAGACCCGTCTCCTCCGCCCACCCCCTCCTCAGAGAAGCCACCATCCCCGGGCTGAGCTGGGCACCTCAGATAACTCACATCACCTCTCTGAGGCCCAACGTTTTTTTTTCTTTAAAATAAAAGCATTAATAGGGAGGACCCTAACTACTGTCAGAGATCCTTCCGCCACTCTCCTACTCCCCTAAAACAGTCTCGTCATATAGGAGGCTGTGAAATGGCTCCCAGATCACACAGGACGGCACAAACTCTCAGGGAGGCTCAGAGCTCCCGGAACAACAGACCCAACAAATCCTCCCAACAGGGCAAGATCTGGAACACGGGGCCTCGCGCACCCCCTGGCTGCAGAGCCAGTGGCAAGAGCGAAGAGGCCTCCCACCTCGTCCCTTCTAGGGAGCAGGCTTGAGCAGGACGAAGGTCATCCAGGTCAGCAGGACAGAAAGGGGACACCCACGAGCGGCATGGAAATCAGGGGCCGTGTTCGCCCAGAGAGGAACCTCAGCTTTTCAGAGTTTGGCCCGGGGCCAGACGAGCTAGGCCAACCGCAGGACATAAAATAATAAATAGAATGAATAAATAAAATAAAATAAAATAAATAAAAATAAATAAAATCCTCTGAAGAGCTAAGTAAGAGCATCTTGCTATACATGTTACTAAGGGTTTTCAAGTACAATATTTCATTTCACCTTGATGACGGTAAGACTGGTGAATAATACTCTGTCTGCAAGCAGAGCGGTCTAGCGCCATTCTCATGCCTTGCTTTATGGCTACTGAAAAATAAACGTATTTCACCAATCCTATGTTACTTGAAAACATCAAATTTATAACAGGACGGAAGAAAAATGGAATCGACTGAGCGTCTGGGAGCGGAAGCCAAAGCGAAGACGGAATAAGGAGAAAGTCGCGGAAATGGGGTGACCGTGCAGCTCCTTCTAGCTCTCGGCATTCCCGGTCAGTGTTTCCCAAAGTAGGGGCCGGGAGCCCCGCGAACACACGTGTCTCGCGCTCAAATGTGTTCGGGAAGCTAACGAAATAAACCCCGCGTCTCTGTGGCAGGACCGCTCGACCCGGGTCGTGGGCGTGACGCGCCGAGCATGCGCCAGGTTTCCGCAGGCTGCGGCCTTGCTGCCTCTCGCACCAGAAACCCCAGGTCTGGGCCGGTAGCTACCTCCTGACCGTGGTGAGCTCTCTCAGAGCACGAACCCCGAGTCACTGCAGCCTCGCCACTTGCTGCTCTAAAGGACCGTGGATGAGGGAATCCTGTTACTCACGCAGGAAAAATAAACAGACAGAAACAGCCAGTCCTAACGCCGTTGGTTAAATCGATGCCCATGCCCGCCCCTAAGAATGCGGCTTCGGCCTCGTCAAGGGCTTTGTGCTCTGTATTCAAAACTCTGTGTTCTGCGTCGGTCAGTGGTGTTGAGTCTGGGGCAAGCTCACCGGTTCCTTTGGCCTGAGGCTATTTCCAGAGATTTCCACATCAGTAGGTATTCAAAGTCTTCCTTCCTCCGTCCGTTCCACACAGACAGAATAGAACGCTTGAACTGAATGGTGACGGAAAGCAAACGTCAGAGTGTGTTCTACCCACACGGGTGCAATTTCAAGAATCTCTGCTCCATGGGCCTCCCCGCTGTTATTCTTGGCGTAAGTGACTTCCAGAGCCATCCTGAGTCAGGTCTCGGGAACAGTCACAGAGCTCTCGTGCCTTCGTGCCAGCAAAGGCAGCGGGCTGGTGTGAAGCGGTCGTTGGCCAGATGAGAAGGGTGACCGAGGGCTCATCGTACTTCCTACGTGACGGCGAGTGACGGGATGGTCAGACGAGTGACATTACGCACAGCAGGCGGGGGGACAGTCCTTTAATCCAGAAGAAATTGTTTGCAGGTGCGAACAGGCGTGAAATAGAGTTCACTAATGAGTTTCCATTACTGGCTAAGTACTTAATCATATTATTTAGGTCCTGCTCGTGACAGTGCAAAAGCAATTATTCATCATAAACCTAGGAATGTGTATTGACCCCCTTGGTCGATGTCTCACCTGGTCTGTAATGAATGAATGTTTCAATTTCGAGAGTGCGTTATCGTGAGCGCATAGGTAATAAAAAAACAGAAACAGTGAAGAAGTCCCGAAGTAATGAAGAATCGAAAGAGCTGAAATGTTTTTCTTCAATGTTTTTTTAAATGAAAGAAATATCTACAGGTAAAAATTAAATTTCTTCTTTTCAAAAAAATGGTGCTAGAACAACTGGACATCCATGTTCAAAAAAATAAACCTGAGCCCACACTTTGTACCTACAAAACTTTAACACAAAATGGATCATATCTAAATGCAAAATCTAAAGCTATAAAATTTCTAGAAGAAAACCTTTGTGACCTTGGTTTAGGCAAAGGTTTCCTAGGGTACAAAGAGCATGAGTCATAAACAAAAAAGAGGGATAAATTGAACATCAGTGAAATTAAAATTCAATTTTTTCAAAAGCATAAAGAAAATGAAAGGAAAATGTATAGACTGAAAGAAAACATTTGCCAAGTGTATATCTGATAAAACACTACAGTCAAGAATATATAAAGAATTTTTCAACTCTTTTATGAGACAACGATCAACCCAATTTTTTAGGTAGGTAAACGGTTTGAACAAACATTCACCAAAGAATCCATGATGGCAAAGAAATACATGAAAACATGCTTAATGCGATTAGGGAAATATAATTTAAAACCATCATTAGCTACAACTATGCAGCCCTTGGAATGACTTAATTTTTATTAATTGACAATATCATATGCTTGTGAAGTTGCAGACTGTGGGAGGCAGACTAATGCCCACCCCCCCATCTCCGAGGATGTCCGCCTCCCAATTCCCCCCATACCGGTCCATATGTTAGGTTTACACAGCAAGGAGCAATTTAGGTTGCAAATAGAAATAAATTTGCTAATCAGCTGGCTTTGAAATAAGATTATCCTGGATTAGCCAGGTGTCAAATGGAGTCACAGTGTGCGTTAAATGGAAGAGGGAGGTAGAAGAATCACGTGACAAAGTCATGTGACAAAGACTCCACCAGCTGCCTCTGGCTCTGAAGATGGAAGGCGGCCCCAGGCGAAGGATGTGGCAGCCAGTAGCAAGGAAACATGGCCTTTAGGTCCCCAAAAGGGAGCTCAGCCTGCTGACACCTTGGTTTTAACCCAATGAGGTCCGTTTTGGATATCTGACCTCTTGCGCTATAAGGTCATAAATCTGTGTCGTTCAAAGCCACCAACTTTGCAGTAATTTGTTACAACAGCCACTGAAAGCTAACATGTGAATGAATTGGAAGTCTCCTAAATGAGTACGAAAATTGTTTTGTTTGGAAAACAATACGTGGCAGTATGTAATAAAGTCTATACGCTATGCGACCACATTTACATGACTTTCTAGAAAAGACAAAACTCGAGAGACAAAGGACAGACCAGTGGTGGTCAGGAGCTGGGTGGGGAGAAGAGACTAATGGCAGAAAGGCACAAGGCCACTTTGGGGGACGGAACTGTTTCTGGACCGTGAAGGTGATTACGCGATTGTACATGTCTGTCGAAACTCGGAGAGCTGCGCCCCAAAAGGTCACCGTGGCTGCGTAAATTCCCCTCGAGAAGCTTGAGTGTAAGACAAACTGCATTTCAAAGCACGGAATCCGACGGACCCTGGTGACGGCCACTTCCTGCTGTCACACAAGTCACCCTTTACCGAAGGGAATTTAGAACTGGAAGGAACTTTCAAGATCGTTTAGACCATCGGTTTTTAAAACCGTCTTTAGGTTTCAGGTGCCTTTTGCCAATAATATAGTATTATATTATATTAACATGTAATATGCTATATTATATAATAAATTATAATAATTATAATATAATATAATGTAATAATGTTATAAGTGGACACCGAGTGCCAGACGGTGTGTCAAGCACTTTGCCTTACTTCTTTAAATGCTCTGACATCCCTATAAATAGTTATCGTTATAAGTGAGTACTGATAACAATAAAAAATAATAATCTATCGTTAATAATATTAATTACACGGGTATGGACAAGGAGGCTAATATGACTTGACACAGCTGGCCAGAGGTGCAGTGGACATTCAGACTGGTGTGGTGTGTGTGGTGTGTGTGTGTGTGTGGTGTGTATGGTGTGTGTGTGGGGGGGTACGTGGTGTGTGTGTGTGTGTGTGTGTGTGTGTGTGTGGTGTGGTGTGTGTGTGTGTGTGTGTGTGGCGGGGCAGGGTCTGAATCCCGTTGGTACCTTCACAATACCAGTGTGACCTGGTCCAGTGATACGGTCGTGTTAGGACCAGAATGGTTACGCAGGTCGCTCCGGGTCACTCAGCTGGGCGGTGACTGGGGCGTGTCTCTCGGCTGCTGGTCAAGGGTTTCTTCCTCAGCCCAGCACCAAGTCACAATTTAAAGCCCATCAGTAATGCACCCATCTACCCCCCCACAGCCGTCAGGACAGAGTCCAATAGAAAGTGTAACCTATTCAGCCAGATCTCCGCCCTTCATGCCATAGTTTTTCTATTTAAAAGATATTACTATATTCAAAGGAGAAATAATGACCCAATGAGATGAGTTGCAGAAGGGTAAATAAAGACCCAGCCGTTTCCCAAATCGGGGTGTTTGTCACTCCACATTCTTCTGAGTTTTTTTTTTTTTTAATTGTATTACGTGTTATACAAGCCCAAAACTCTAACTCAGGTTTTGTGAGAGGAAGTTAATTTAATTTGTATTTCACAGGCAACACTCACTTGCATTTCCCGTCTGTTCTCAGACGTGAATGCTCTTCCTGTCCCCTTGGGGCCTGCACTGTATTGAGCCCCAGACGCAAGCCCTTCTCATTTAAAAATGCAGCAAACCCAGCCAGGATCTTCCTCCAAGTAAATCCCAGGGAGAAACTACAGCAATTGATAAAGTAACGCAGACCCGTTAAGAGCCCAATGTATACGGCGATCAAAATTGAGGAACATGGATTTCAGGGCACACCCTCTCAAGTCAGACAAGGGCCAGTGACGTCCGCCACTATCACGGCAGAGCAGGAGTAGGGAATGGTGGCTTCGGGAGCTCCCCGCGGCAGGTGGGTGTCACGTGGCCTCACTGCGTTACCGTGAGTCCGACTCCGTGAGTTCCACTGACGTCCCGTGGATGTTCTGGGACCTAGACCAGTACGTCCGATCTGCATGTCTCCGCTGGGCAGTGACTGGATGGCGGACGTTCTCGCTTCATTCACTCAGTAAGCGATTTGTTGAGCACCTACTGCGCGCCATCGCCGGGCTCGTCATTCCACACCCGAGACCTCTGTGGACCTGCGTGATTCTCCTGGATGGCGATCTCTATTCTTCTTGTTTTGGTCCTTTTATCTTTTTATGTTTACTCAGGAGCCTGGATTGAAAGACGCTAAATTGCTCAAGCTCATGTGTCCATTAAACAGTAGAATCAGAGTTTAAGCCCAGGGCTGGCTGGGTCTCGGCCACAGGCTTCTTTCTGTGGCTCACGCCTTCTTCGGAGGCGGAAGAGACGGCAGCAGGACGTCACCAAGAATCTCAGCCTTGCCGCCCACTCCTCACTCTCCCTACATGTGTGCTTGGCCTAGACTAAGACATACAAGAGTCAAGGAAACCCAACAGTGACTAGGATCAGGAGGAAACTCAGAGACCGTCTGGTCTACCTCCCTTGATTTGCAAGTCCGTCCTCTGGTTGAGGGGTTTCCTGAGAACCCCTGCACGTAGCATGGCTCCAGGGGCCCCCGAATCTCCACGCCATTCAGGAGAGTCCGGTGCAGTGGTGAGAAGTGACCAAAAGGCAGTTCGCTGGCGTCCTGGCGGCGTAGGGGGCGGGGGGCGGCGGCTCCGTGGGGCACAGTGGCTGGGCGCCCTGTGTGGATATGGTGGATCTGGGAGAAGGTGATGCCTTTGCTGAGTCCTGGGAAGGACGCAAAAGAAATGGAAGAAAGCGACTCAAAAGGCTTAGAACGAAGGCCTCTGGGGAAAGGGACTTGAGTGTGATCTCCCCGCCTCCCGGTTCGTGGAGCAGGACAAGCGATGGTGGCACTAGGGAGCACGGGGGCAGGGGGAGCACGGAGAGCAGGGAGCACGGGGAGCAGGGGGGAGCAGGGGGAGCACGGGGAGCAGGGGGCAGGGGGAGCAGGGGGAGCATGGGAGCAGGAGCAGGGGGCAGGGGAGCAGGGGGGAGCAGGGGG
Organism: Rousettus aegyptiacus; assembly: GCF_014176215.1. Lineage (NCBI taxonomy): Eukaryota > Metazoa > Chordata > Mammalia > Chiroptera > Pteropodidae > Rousettus > Rousettus aegyptiacus. Next base: position 158,224,330 of record NW_023416307.1, read on the forward strand.
AGCAGGGGGGAGCAGGGGGAGCAGGAGGAGCAGGGGGAGCAGGGGGAGCACGGGGAGCAGGGGGCAGGGGGAGCAGGGGGAGCAGGAGGAGCAGGGGGAGCAGGGGGAGCACGGGGAGCAGGGGGCAGGGGGAGCAGGGGGCAGGGGGAGCAGGGGGAGCACGGGGAGCAGGGGAGCTGGAGAAGCAGGGGCCTCCAGCGCTGTTGGAATCAGCTCGGCCTCCCCGGGGACCAGGGCAGACACGCGAGCGTTTGTGGTGTGGACGGTTCAGGCGGCCTGAGTTATAAACTTGCAGGGCCGCAAAGATAATTAAGAATCATGCCAAGAAGGGTGGCCTCAACATAAATCATATGAGGGGGATAACGAGTTTTATCAGCGGGACCGATCGGAAGGCAGGTTTTAAGTCGGGCGCGTCCGGAGGCGCCGCAGCAGGTGATTAGACGCGAGACCCAGCTCAGTGTGCGGGACGGATGACCGGGACCGAGCGAATCGGCGCCCCGGGCTCTAATGCGGAGGGTTTTATTAAATACGAAATTAAATTTGGATGAATGGCCACTGTTACTTTAGCAGAAGTAAACCGATATTATCGTGTCGTTATTTTTTAATTTCTTGCTCTCGATGCTTTATTAAACAAACAAAAAATAGACTGGAAGGAAAAGTCAGTAGCAGTCACGGAAGAGTTTTTGCCTTTCCTCTTAATTATTTCAATCTATAGCCGTTTGTTTCAGCATCGGTGTGGCAGAAAACACACTGCAGGTGTGAGCGGTTACGACAAGGTGTAGGCAAGGTGTAGGGACAGGCTTTTCGTATGCCGACCTTTGTTTATCAATGAACCGACTTGCTGCATCTTTCCGTGGCTGGTGGTGCCCGGAGGAGCAGCATTCGTCCCGAGAAAGCATGCCCGCGGGGTGTGTTTCTCGGGTGGTTTCTGGGGAAGGCAAGATGCGCTGAGACGTAACAGACCAGCAGAGGGTCGATGTGGGGGTTCCTGCCAGGGGCCGTCGTCCCCGAATGCTGGAGCGAGTGGGACTCATTCTCCATTCCAGGGGCCGCTCTGAGTCCTCAGGGTGACGGGGCAGCGTCCTCCTCCCAGACCTGGCTGGGAGACCCGGCACGGAGAGCAGATGCCCCATGTGGGAAGGGACCCTGACGAGGGACTTCAGGAGGGAAAAACAACAGGAACTTGAGCCGGGGTGAGGCCATGAGCGTGGAGCAGTCTGCAGGAACTGGGATGTGGGGGGCCGGAAGTCTGGAATCAGGTTCCCTGGGCTCCCGATGAGGTGTAGGAAGACCCGAATTTCTTCCGGAGGTGCAGAGGAGAATGCCGCCTCGTCTCCTCCAGCTTCTAGACGGGCCCTTCTTCCATCTTCACAGCCACCAATGACCGGGCACTAATTCCTCTTCTATGGCCAAACACCCTCTGCCTCCTCCCTGTGAAGACTCCGGTGATCACGCCGGGCCCACCCAGATCATCCGGGATGATCTCAAGACCTCAAAGGCATTGACAAAGTCCCTGAATTCAGATGATGCCCCAGGAGTCTTGCCCTGGTCCTGTCATGACCGGATGTGCCGGCCCTTTGCTCACCCTTTTAAAATTGTTTTGGCTTTGGAAAGGGATCTCATGTGGCTGTTTCTGATCAAAGGAGTATGGTAGTTTTTATTTCAGTTATTTAGATCATTTCATTGTGAATTTTCCTATGACTTTTTTCTTTTAGCTTATTTTATTCTTTTGCTCGTAATCTATATTTTACCTTTAAAATTCTGTCTACAATGACATGTAACTGACTGCATGCAATTAAACAGGAGTGATGAGTACCTATTATCAAAGAAGACACAGGGGCCTGATTTGAGATTGTACCAACCTTGGTCTATATCTGAATGCTGGATTTTCATACTAATTACCCAAATTCATTTTCTTGCCTCTTTCTCTAAAATACAAACTTCGGAAAGTAAACATTAGTTAACTGAAGATTTCTTCCCCTGAGGAGATGGAAAATCAGTTTTCTATAATGAGCTCATTCTACATTTGGTAAAAAATACTGGTATTACTCATTAAAATGGAGAAGAATCATATAAGGCTATAAAATAACTCTCATAAAGGAATGGAAGAATATTAAATTGTTTGTCTTTTATCATGGAATTATTTGAGGTGAGGAGTCTTAGAAGCACAAAAACATTCACTAATAAAGTCAGCCCCTATCCATGGACTCAGAGGCTACTGTCCATGTCGGACGGTACCTCATTGATTATTTGTCAATTCCGAAGCCTTCCAACCCTTTCACATATGATTACCATACTGTGAAAGTCAAACATGAAATGAGGAATATTGTATCACTTTACTATTCAAATTAGTCAAAAAAAACAATTATTCTCGCTCCAGATGATCAACGCTTGATTCACGCTCGGCTGATTCTGACATCGTGTGCCTAGTTGCATTTATAACAAATGATTTTAACTTTGGGATAAAATATTGCAATTTCCGTTTCAGCTGGTAGAAGGGCACTCTAATCAAACGTGGTGCTTTTGGCTACGAATTTTTGGTCCCTGTTTAAATTGCATTTATTTCACATGGTCCTTTTGTAGCACCGATCATCCTCAGACAACTATCACTCACTTCTTGTAATAGAATCTCATAAAATAATCAAGTTGGGAGAAATTTCACAAGCTGTCGAGTTCACCATCCTTTTCCAAATGAAGAAACTAAGACCGAACGGCACTGCCACCTGTCCCGAGGTTACAAACTGTACAAAACCTCCGAGTGGAGCATAAAATCTCTGTAACCAAATAACAGTAATTTCCAAACAAGAAAAGTAACTCTTCTGAAGACGCTTTGATGGTGCTTCTGAGTTGGAAATCCTTTATTTGTAGGAGAGCAGCACTACGATCTCGCCCATGTTTTTTGGTCAGTCTCCTCCATGTTTCCGTGCAGGGCGAGAGGAGAGGCGCGGGGAGCCCCGCGCGCGCCGCTCCGTCTGCATCGGTCCCTTTCCGCCCCTCCTGAGACGCCGCCTCGGCTCGGCGTTGGTTCCCGTGTTCTCCTTCACTCGGGTGATCCGGGATGGGTCGCCGTGCGATTAATTCACATTACCAACATAGCATTACGAAGATCTTTTTAACTACCTCGGAGTGAACACGGCCCTGAGTTGGTGTGCTGCTCGCCGCGTGGCGCAGGAAGCCGCGTGGATGGCGTGGATGCATCTGCTCCGTGCGCCGGCGGCGGCGAGGTTCCCGTGTCCTTCCAGCGTTTTCTTCTCCCCGAGTCCACCCCACTCAGCGCCCTACATGTCCCCACCCCCCAAACCTCTGTCCTTTTTTAAAAAAAATTTTGAATCAGTGGCCGGCTTCGAAAATTGAATTGTTTATGTAAATCGAAAACTCTGGCTTCTCTTGAAAATAAAAACTAAAAAAAGTCAGAGCTTGTGGTATTGACTGGCCACTTTTTGTGAAACACCCACTTTGCAGAGTGTCTCAGTCCCATCGAGTCCTATCGTTCCTATGAAAACGAAATGACAGTCGCTGTTTTGTTTCTGCGCTAGTCTCTTTTTTTTCCTATCTGTAGTCGTTTTTTAAGGTGAAAGATTTCATGGATTCATGTTCCTAGAGAAAGTGAGACAGTGGAAATGGGAAGGAGCCTTTCTCCGCTCACTCGTTGTACACAAACCCCCTGCAGTCGCGGCCTCCGATGTAGCCTATTGTCCCGTCGTTTGTGTTTGCGTTTGTCGGGAATCTCAAGCGGAACAGAGCCAACGGGATACGTATCTCCAGAAATGAATTTAGTACGAGGTAATAATAGCTCGTGCAACTATGGAGGCTGAGAATTTGTTACCGAACTAAAAGGGGCGTGTTCGCCCGTGCGCGTCAAAGCCAAATGAGATCCAAACAGGGCTTTGCAGCAAAGGAAGCAAAGGTTTATTTCAGGAAACGGTGCCATGGCCGGAGACACAGGCGAGTTGGTGCTCGAAGACCTGGCTCCCCACTGGCCGCGAAGGGATGAGTCAGGGTCGCCAAGGGAGTGGGGGTCGTGGGCTCCGCTGATCGATGGGCGGCTGGGGTGAGAGGCAGTCGATCGCTACGTCGGGTCCTAATGTGGGTCATGGCCATCGCGTTCTGCCTTCAGGAGCCTAACGCTGAAACACCTCTGAGGTCGGACGTTAGCTTTAGTTTGACCAAAACTCTGTTTCTGTAGTCAACAGACCGGAGGCTTTGTTCTTAAGACTGTTTGAAGCCGACCAGCATCTGATGCCCTAAGGATTCATGGTCAAGGGAGGGGTCCTGCGGTCCTGTGAAGGTGGAGGGGGAGGGAGAGAAGGGCAAGTGAGTCGGGGTGTTCTTGACTAGAAGAGACCAGTGTGGACCGTGGAGAAAGAGACGAGGGAGGTCATTTTAAAGAGGTGAAGTTTCTGCACGGTTACAAAGTCTCTTCATGCACCCTTTGTACAGTGGAGCCCAGGGAGGTCAGCGATGCGCCTCCCAGGCCCGAGGGAGGGGTGGCTGTGCCAGTCCCAGTCTGGAGCCTGGTTGACCAGGAGCCCCGAGGGCAGGAGGTCAGCGGCACAGCTCAGTAGTCGGGTGGAGCTGCTTTGACTCACTCCACCGGTCTGTTCTCTCCTCTCCGGGCCCTCAACAGATGGGACGACGCCCGCCCACAGAGGGGAGGGCGGGCTGCTTGACTCAGTCCCTCAGGTCAAAGGCTCGGCTCACCTGGACACGCCCTTACAGACACACTCAGATATAACGCTTAACCACCTGTCTGGGCATCCCGTGGCCCGGTCAATGGACAAGTACAATTAACCATTGCAGTTTTCTTGCTGTGAGGATGAATAGTATGGTGGCTACATGGATTAATGCAGGAAAAAAGTGTGTGATTCACGACCAAGGTAGCCTGTTGGTGGGGGTAATCCACCAACGTTGGGACGTGCACGGCACGAATCTTAAAACCAAGAGGGCTTCGTATGGAACTACTGGACGTATGATTTTCAGATTATCTATTCCCAGTGCGATGCCTTTTCCGGGGACCTTTGAGTCCTGGCAGAAATTTACGTGGAAAGAGGGCAAGACCGCACGAGCGCCTCCCTCATGTCGACTGCCTCAGAGTCATCCCGGATTTGTTCACTGGTTTTCAGCACCTTCGCCCCTTCCTTTCACAGGCTCATTAGAAGGTCTCACGCTCTCAAACTGATTTAAGCCTAAGTGGAAACATTTACCACCTTGTCTTGATAAGAGCAAGCCAATGTCTTTTTCCTCTTCCCAAATAAAGAGATCTCTAGAATATAAGAAACTGTTGATGGCAGGTCCCAGTTTCCAGCAGAGTGGTCCTTTGCTTGACGGTCTGCCTTTGGGACTACACAGGGAGCTCCAAGGTCAAGTCCCTAATCAAGGGTCTAGTGGAATGTTTTTAAATACGGCTAGTAACCTTCGGGATGATGGCCAGAGAAGAGAGTTAAAAGCTCTCTGGCATGTTTATATCTGACCTTCGTCTCTTAACCTCAAGGAATGGTAATGAAACTTGCGCTCGAGAGGGATAATATTATCTACTTCAAGATAAATCTATTTAATGAATAAGTAATAAGCAAATTTTTAAATAAAATGAAATTCCTGGGGCTCTTTGGGAAAAAATTTAAAATTGCAATTTGGGAATGTGTTTCCCATATAACTATGTTAAGGATAATTAGCTTACAATTTCCAAGCTAGTAATTTTTTCATTACTAAACGATGCATTGGAAAGAAAAAAAGAAACCACCACATTGGAAATCTGTAGTGACCGACACAGATTAAACATGGATGTCTAGAATCTCGTTTTTGCTAGCTGAATTAAAGTGCACTTGTAATGATGTCAAACTATAATAAAGACACTTGGAAGGAGGGTTGGCATAGGAAGACATGACAGAGCTATGCTAAAAACCCCTTCGAGTGACTTACGGGATCTCGAAGGGAATGGGAGGTTTTTGACTACGGTGGGGGAGACCGATTTGTGTTTGCTTGTCCATTTTTACCCGGGTAAGACAAAGACCCAGCGAGAAAGCTGATTAAGGCCTTCGAAGGCCCTCCACACCCGCGGCCATTACTTCCCAAGGAAATTCGGAACGCCTTCTCAAGTTCAAGACTTTCTACCGTCTGGCTTTCGCTTCCGTGCTGCAAACGAATGCTACGCCTCTCTCTTCAGAAGCGGAATGGTCAGCGGTTGTGTGTCTGGGTTTAGCTCCTAATTCTACCCCTCACTGGCGTGGCCCTTCGGGTGAGGTCACTCTCTTTCTCGGAGCGTTGCTGTCTGCGTCTGGAGAAGGGGGTCATTCATCACAGGCCGGTCGAGGATGCAATGAGACTGTCCACCGTGTGCTTGGTTCCTGGTTGGGGGGAAGCGGGCACCCCGGAGAGCTGGCCGTCACGAAGCCAAGCAGAACTTCTCTCCGTTCCCTGCAGTGACCCACCTTGGAGCTTTGGTCTGCGCCTGTCCTTCCTGCCCGAAGCCCCCTCCCTCCCCGCATCTCCATCCTCACGTCCGGCTCCATCCTGCCCCTGCCTCTCCAGGAAGCGTCCCGACTGCCCGCCGCCCCTGAGGGTCGCGCTTTGCGCCTCCTGCCCCTGCCCTGGAGGACGCGCACCCAGAACGGACCACCCATGGCAGGAAGCACGTCCCGGCCACCACTGCTGACGTCACCGCGCCCGTGTCCCGCGGCTCCGAGGCGCCGTGTAAACACGAGGGGATGAGCGAGACAGAGGGGGAGAGGAGCAGGAGCCGGAGAAAGAGGGGAAACGGGAGGCAAGGACACAGAGCCCCAGACGCCCCCGGAGGAGGAGAGGAGGCCGAGGGAAGACAGAGCCGGGCAGAGGGGAGGTGGCTGCGCCGTCCCCGCCACGGCCGCTCCGAGGACCTCCGCGCGGATAAAGCGGTTCTGTGTGACCAGTGTCCCTCTGTGGTCGTCAAGGATCGTGCGACGGGCGCTCCGTGGGAGGGACGGACAGTCGCCTCTCTGACGAGGTGGCCGCTTTGCCCCCTGGCCATTTCTGAACCTGCTCTCATGAAGTCTCAGAATTCCTTCGGACTGGAAGCCTGGAGTCACAGTGCCGGAGGAGACGCGGGGTACCTCTGAGGCTCGCGGAGTCATATTATCAGGGGCGTTTTTCTGAGGTTTAGACAGAAACGGAGCCAGCCATTGGTATGAGACTGGAAAGCTGATTTACTACCGAGTAGGAGCTCGAAGGGCATCCACGCTGTGTGTGTGTTGTTTGATTATTGCTTCTTTATGATTCGGAATAATAGGAAACTCAGAAACAGCCCAGTTGTCCGACAATTCTTTATAATAAAGAACCCTCCAGGCTCCTCGTTCGAAGAACTCAGGGTCAGGAGATCACTGCCCCGACAGTATTGGATGATTCTAATTATTTAAAAGTCTTAGAACTAGTAGCTTTGTCGTGTGTGTTTTGTGTTACAGCTGTGGACTCCTACAAAACACACACACCAACCAGCCGTGATTTCCTTATGGGTCGTGATCCTTTCAGGACCTAAGTTTGCTTAAAAGTAGGATTTAAAAAAAAACAAAAAACAAAAAACAAAAACCTATTCCAAAGGATCTCGGGGGCTTTGTTAACAGGTAACGTCCCCTCACAACAAAAATCACGGTGAGTTCAAATTCGGGACCCACTGAGGAGGAAAACCTTTGATGATTATTTTTAAGCTGAAATTTTATGGTATTGGCGATAGCCTTCCCCGGCCACCGAGCCCTCCACGCAGGAAGAGGGGCATGGAGACGCGGTCTGATTAGGGCGTCATCTTATCCTTGGATTTTCCTAGATTTAAAATATCAGATTAATTCGGCTTATTGTGATTCGACCATCCAAATTTTGCTTTATCATTGAAGTTGTTGGGGCCAGAAAGAGAGGTAATGTGAAAAATAACAGATAATCCAAAGCATTTAATTAAAGCAACAGGAATGAGGCGGAAGGAGTGACAAAATCTATGACGTGCATTGACATCACTTCATGAAAATCTATGTGAGGTCCTTGTTCCTCGAGAAATACTACAGGTCCTCGGCGGATAGACGATGTCAAGCTCATCTGAGTTCACGTCTAACTTTGGACGTTATGATGAAAAATGTAACAGTATTCTGCAGCCTGGCACGGTGATCGTCTACAGCCACCGGCCCTGTTTCCTTCCCCTCGAGGGAGAAAGCCGGCCGCGTCTTCCACACTGCAGCCAGCGGTCACTTCTCTCGCAGCCTTTCTTCTGAGGTTCAGACCTTCTCGGTTCCTCCAAGCGACCAGCTGCTTGGAGAGAAAAGATGATCGAGACCTAGCTTCTGCCTTGGAAAATTCGGTCTCCCAGTCGTCAGGGTCTTCGAGCCCCTCCCCACCCTCCCGTCGGCCCCTCGTATCCACCCTCTGGTTTATCCCTGTCCCTGTGAAATACAGCATCTGGGATCAACACAAGTGGTGCCCGTCTGGACCGGCCTAGAAGGTGGTAAAACGGAACCTCCCACGCGTGTTAAACAGTAGCCTTTATTCATAAAACCTAAGAACCCGCCAGCTCACCATGAGCATAGGGTTAACCGAGGCTCTCTGGTCCAGATACCCATCATGCATTTGTACAATTTACTTCTTTGAACTTTAGTGAAAGATTATGTATGGATTTCCATCTAATTTATCTTAATGGTCTGGACTCTCGATTGGAGGTTTGCTGGTATCGAAATCCTTTTTAGATGCTAGACCCGAGTTGCTTTCCAAGCAGAGGGTAACCCTCTGGTCGGCCCCAGGTGAATCGAAGTCACCGGTAAGAAGTCACGTGTCGTCCATCCCAAGGCCCCCGCCTTCGAGTGCTTTAAACAATATGGTAGAAGGGTTGAGCTTCAACGCAGAAGAGAGGACCCGCAATCCATCTCTGCCTTTGTAGGGAAAAAAAGTCGAGCTCTGTATGAAAAATTTGAATGTTCCCATTGAGATGAGTTAAAGATATAAATCTGAATTCATCCGTACAGCGCTCAGTGGTTTTCTTAGTATCTGGAGCCTGGGGCTCACAGGCTAACTCCCCACGCCTGCATGCGGGCGTCACGTCACCGGGACAAAGTGGCATTTCCACGAGCTCTTTCCAGGAGTTTAGTGCTCCAGAAGGAGCCGTATTTTTCAGGGGCTCCCAAGCTCACCCCGAGGTACCATAAAAGATTAAACTTGCCCTGCTACTGGGAGGCAGATTTTTTAAAATCCCGATTTATTTCAAATTTGTGTAATAAAGCATCGTGATCGGCCCCGTGTGGCTGAGAAGAACGAAGAGGATAGAACCATGACACAGAAAATGTTTTCAGAGAGTCGCTTCCCTCTAGATGCATTTTAACAGTGCGCGGGCCTGGTGGGCCACCGTGTGGTGATTAGGCGGACTCCATGCTTCCATCCACACCAGCTCTGCCCGTGCTGGACCTCAGTGCATCATGCAACGGTCACTTTGGAAGGGACAGACACCCGCTTTATCTTGAGAAGGACGACCTTGGAAAATCAAGTTCAGATAATGCAAAGAATATACTTTCCATTGCTAACTTCTTTCATAATTATCTTAGCAAGGGAGAAAAAATAAAGAGCTCTCTCCAGAAAAAAAGAAAAGAAAAAAGAAAAAGGATAAAATGTAAAAGAAAGAATTTGAAACATCCTGAGATGCAAATCCCTTAAATTCTAAACCCATCCTTAAGCCCCTCGTGGGACCGCTGGACGCACAGGGTGAGTGGGTCTCGGCGTGGCCGCAGCTCGTCTCGCTGTGGCCTCAGGACACGAGTTCCGAGCACCGTTAATAAATGCTGCCTTTCGTCAAGTGCTTTGCAAAATGCGCCAGATTAAACAACGGTAACCAAGTTTTGTTCCTATAGGAACACTCTTTAATATGGCGATATTCAGGAGCTGCCTTCCAAGGACAGATCGAAGACGCAGTATTCCCAAACTACCTGCAGACGGAACCCTGTTTATATGACGAGTCAAGAGTCTGGCGTGCCAGGAAACGCTCTCTGGGGAACATTGGCTGTGCCAACCCCGGATGCAGTAACAATAAAACCGTAGCCCGGGAAATTAAGGAGACTCTGCTGAGCTGACCCCGACGACTCGAGGGGGAACTGGAAATAAAACTTCAGGCTCCCTCTTCCCAGCGCGGCCTCTGCTCCCGCCTGCATGGTCGCCGCCTCCCCGTTTGGCAGAAGCTCCCCCGAGACCGACACGTTTGAGTTTCCGGTTTTTAGAAGATTCTTGAACTTTTCTGTAGGGAACGGCAGATCTGCAACATCCTAGTTTACGTGTTTCACATCCTAATGAATGTTGTGGTTTACACGAATGCATCTCCACTCCGAGGTGATTTACACGAACGCATCTCCACTCCGAGGTGAGGGTTCACACGGATGTAGATGCTGGGGACCGCGCGCCTCTTAGGCGCTCGTGCCCGGAGGGTCACGCCAGGGAGACGGCTCCGCACTGGCCGACCTCTGCTCTGCGGAAACCTGAGCCCTTTGTTGCTGGTTCTGATTTTTTTTTTTTAAAGAAAAGCCAAAAATAAAAGTTTTTATATGACACGTATCCACTTTAAATGTTAGCGAGTGGTTCAAATGAAAAAGTAAGGCAGGTCGCCGGCCAGCGGTCTCGCCCGCGGGCAGAGTCGGCCTGCGAGCTGTCGGCTTCCAGTGTCCACTCTACGTTTTGCCGTCGGTCCAGGGCTCGCTTTGGGCTCTGCGGGGGTCACAGTGGCCAGAGAGAAACTCAGTGTCCCCGGGTCACAGTCGGGGGACTGGCCAGGCCAGAATGATGCCGGCTTTCATCTTCCAGTCCAACCAGGCGCTGCCGCCGCCTGGAGAAGGCTCGCCACGGACAGGCGGAGCGCGCGGGCGCGGGGGGCTCGCGGGGGCCGCCCGCCCACTTTCGCCTCTTCTCCTCCTTTTCGATTTTCACACGTGCTGTTTCAGAGACGTTAGCTTTTGGGGCTGTGCTGGGCTCACAGCAAAATCAGGCGGGAAGTCCAGAGCATCCACACAGTCACCCGCCCTGACACAGACCCCGCCGCCGACGTCCAGGACCAGTCCGGCCTCGGTGACGTGGCCGGCGGACCCATGTGGACATGCCGCTGGCCCGCGGATGGCATGACGATCGCCCCCGGTGCTGTGCGGTCCGCGGGTCACAGATGGCGAAATCTCCCCGTCGTTTTAACGTGACGCACAGCATCGTCCCTGCCCTACGATCCTGGGCGCTCCGCCCGCTCACCCTGAGCTGTGTCCAGAGCAAGCGTCGCCGTGACAAAGCTTTGTGGGGCATGGAAATCTCTTGAGGGCCAAAGTAAGAATTTTAGAACCTAAGGTGGACTGCACAGAGAGGGTCCGTGGAGGCCGTTGCTGGTGGGGGTGACTGGGGAGGGGCTGCCCGTGAAATGGGGCGACACGGAGGGGCAGTGTGGAGCCCCAAGCGCCAAGTTATCAGGCCAGCCCACTGCGACCTGCCACTTACAGGGATGGGAACAAACAGGAAGAAGGGGCTGTGGCATTTGGCAAAGAGGAGGGGCGGGATTTCCTTTCCTTGGACCTGGAAATGAAGACGGTGATGGTTAAACAGGAGCAGAACGAGACAGGGGGCGGGCAGCCCAGGAGCGGGGCAGGAGAAAAGTGCACGAAGTTGTCGCCGTGACCTGACACACAAAAAACACATGGAAAACAACAACAACAAAAAAAAAACGGGCTCTGAAAAGAGCCAAGAGGGTCCCTTCCCTTTTCAAACGTTCTCTTCTCCTTTTGTCTTGGTGGGAGGGAGCAGGTCCTCCGGCTGGTGAGTGTGTTTCAGGAACCGCCGGACTCAGCCCCTGGCACGTCGCGTGGACGCGGCCGGCCGGAGCGCGGACCACAGACCCGGTCACCAGCTGCTTTCACACTCCAGGGCGCGGCAAGGTTCCCGTCTTTAAAAAGTTAGTTGAACATTTTTTTTTTAAATGCCTCTGTCTTCTCATCTGCTTCTGTTTCCTTATTCATTAAGTAGAAAGAGAAGTGTGTGTGTGTGTGCGCGTGTGTGTGCGCGCGTGTGTGTGTGTGTGTGTGAGCCATTCTCAACAGGTCCAGCACCCTTCAAATCTATACAAACATCAACCCCGCCATCTTGTGGCGAATGGGTGTTTGTGCACCTGCCTTAAATCTCACTGAAAAAAAATGAACGTAGTCGGAGCTAAAAATGAAATGAACATTTTCCTCCCACCTTCCAAGTTCTTCTAGCTGGGCTAATAATCAAAATAACAGAGAGAGAGAGGTTAGCAGGAGAAATGCAGAGTTCTCGCACACGCTCGTGCGGAATTCGTGTGAGCGCGCCAACCGCGAAGGCGTGAGGCGGCGTTGGGTACCTGTGATGCTTTTGGCAAAGCAGACAGGGCGGGAGGCCGGGGTGTCAGGGGTCAGAAGGGGGAGGCGGGGCGCGAGTGGCAGGGAATCCTTGCCGGCCGCTTCACGCCCAGAGGGACACGGGGGTCGGGACACGGGGGTCGAGCCGCCGGGCACCTGCTGGCTGGTGTCCGCTTATTTTCCACGTGGAATTCAAATCGGGACGAGGCGGGCATCCTCAGACCCCCTCCCGGAGCAGGTGTTCTGTCCGCATCTTTCGGGCAGGAGCAAGGGAGGCTCAGAGGTTCTTTCCGAGTCTCGTGTCTTCGTAAACAACTTACAACCTATATCCCCAAAAAGACAGCTTCGGGGAGGCAAAATTTGGGTTCCGTTCAACATCGAATTTGAAAAATGCCCAAATTGCAATTTCTCATTATCCTCAGGCATTAAATGTGAATTCCGATGTCACCAGTATTAACTAGAAAGCAAACTGTATGTGACCTCGATGCTTGTTGTAAAATATTTGGTATGAAGGGCAATTAAAATTTAACAGATGCAAAGTCCTTTACCAGAATCTTACGCGTAGACACGAGGCGGGGACTTTATCCGGACTGTGATCGCAATCGTGGAAGCTTTTATTTTCCGCTCAAATTACAGTCCGTTCCCCTCATCCTTCCCTTCGACTGTTTACTATGATTCTCTGTTACTTTACCTCCGGTTCTTTGAGAACGTAGTAAACCTCACGAGATCAGGGATTGCCTTGCGTCGGTCACTGTTCCCCGCGGCTTGGCACTGTTCCTGGCACAGAGCAGACGCTCGGGCCAATCAATAACCCTACGACGACCCCAAAGCATTCAGGCAAAAGGAAGAGCCAACCGATGTGGCCAACTCCACTGTCGTCTTATTTTAAGAAACGGCCGTGGGAACCTCCCCGGCCTCCTCCTGCATCCCCCCCGAGGCTCAGAGCATTGGGGCGTGCCCCCCAAACTGGAGTGTGGCACACCCGAAGTGTTCTCTCTGCCTCAGACGTTCTTGTCGTCGAGGGGGAAGCGGGGTCGCCATGGCCTGGAACCCTCGCGGCCTCAGCCCACCCCGCGGGTCAGCCGCACGTCACATTCTCGCATTCTGGGGTCTTGCTCCCCGCCCCCGGGGAGCTGGCCGGGATTGCAGGAGGCAACCGAGGTAGGAGAACTGCCCCCTCACAGTGAGCGGACTCGTGCCCCGGAGACAGGCACGCCCGTCTCAGAAGCCCTGGGTAGACGTTCTCCTTCAAAGCGGCCTGCTGTGCACTTTGGCCTACATTATCGGGGGAATTCGGGTATTATCACTGGTTGTGTGCACTCCTCAGCAAACAGCGGTGAGCATTCGAGAAGGTCTGAGCCGAAAGAAGCTAGTTTATCCCCAGAATCGTACAAATGGAAACGGCCCGGGAGGCTGAGGGCCACAGCAGGGTCTCAGCCCTGTTTATCCGGCCCCTCTGCTCGCTGAGACTTAGATGGTGCCTCCCTGAGACCCCTGTGACCCCCGCCCCCAGGGTTTTCAGTCTCAGCCCCCAACTACCATGAGCCCCTCGGGCTGACAGCTGTGCCTCCTGCAACATCAGAATTCATGTGCCCTGAACACACAAAAGGCCTCCAACCCCTTCCAGGCTGAGGCCACAGTGTCTCCAAGGACAGTGACTGAAAGTGTCACCCGCTCACCAGTGAGCTGATCCCCAGCTCCTACATTGGGGAAAAAACAGCCTGTTCACCTCCCTTCCACCCACCAAGTAACGAGCGTTAACGGGCCACGATTCCCAGTCAGCGCGATCCATTTCCTGTTAGATACTGGTGTCCATCCGGAGCCCCAGGTAAACTCCAATTTGGCCCTAAACCTCATGTGGGGATGTTATTTAAATACGTCCAGCCTCAGGCCTCTGCTCAGACCTTCAGTCCGGGCTTCTCCAACTTCACCCTGAAGAAGCCCACGAAATGCCTGCCTGCACTTGTGACCTTCCCGGGAACATTCGTTTTACTGCGAGCGCTTGAGGGACGGTGGGGAGCTCAGGTTTGGGACGTCTGCAGATCTCACCCCAGAAGTGAAAAGCATAGGTGGGGAGGGTCACGCTAGGTGAGCGCCAGACGCCGTTGAGCTACTTGCAAAGACTGATAATGCGATAAAATACCCGACTTTGAACCTGCTGCATGGTAGAGGGTGATCTTTCTTTGATCGTCCTGAATGCACTTTAAAATGATGCAGCGTCTTGGAGTCGCCGCGGAGAATGTTTTTACACATCATAAGACCACAGGACTTTGGAAATGAAAGGGCCTTTGTTGCCGTCTGGCCGAGGGTCGAGGGTCCTCCACATTCATGGTTTCACGTTTGCCTCTTCAACGCCCCGCGGATCGGAAACATTCAGGAAAAGCTGTCACGTCGCCGCTGATGCGTTCAGGGAGCGAGACCCGTGACGGTTGTATGTTCCGAACACGTACGGACTTTTTCTCCTTGTCATAGTCCCTAAATGACAGAGCATAACCACCACTTACCCAGCGTTGCCATGGGCTGAGGTGCTCTGAGCAGCCCAGAGGTGGGTTAAGTTTGTGGGCGGGTGTGCGTAGGTTACCTGCAAATGCTATGCTGTTCTGCGTCAGGGACTGGAGCGTCTGCAGATCTGGGTGCCTGCGAGGGGCCTGGAACCAGCCCCCCGCCCCAGACGTCCAGCTGACCGGCGTGGGTCCGGTGTGCTGTGCTGAGGAGGATTCTGAGGTCCTCACAGGCTCGGTGGACAAGTGTGAAGGCGTCACTCAGCGGTGTCTGCCATGGGCGGAGGAGGATGGTCCCTGGCAGGACGTACGCTTGCTGCCTTCATGAGTGAGGAGACACTCTCTCAGGGCCAAGGCCTGCAGCTCCCCCGCACCTGCCCGCACCTGCCTGCACCTCCTGGACCCCGGCACACCTGTCGCTGACTCCACCTGCAGCGATGAAGTCCTTTTTGGAGACAGACAGGTGCAGGCTTGGAGACCTGGTCCCAGGCCTCGCCTCCTGGTCACCTCCAATGGGCTCACGATGCCTCTCTGGGGGGCTGCTGAGAGGACCAATGGAAGTAATGAGGGGGGGGGGACTGTCCCCCAGGGCCTGGCAGGTGGAACGCGTTCAGCTAAGGCAGGTGGGTCGCTGCTGTCATCATCCCCAAAGTCTCCCCCTTTCTCTGTCCTGACTTGGGGGCCACTTTGAAAGACGGCTGGGTCCTCTCCGTAAGCCACCGCCCCAACAGCTCATGCTGCGACCGGGGAGACACGGCTCCACTTTCCTGACCGTCACCTTCTTTTCCGGCTTGAATTCCGTCCAACAGTTGTTAACGTTCTTTGCCCCAGCCCTGCCCTGGGCTGCGCACCAAATATGCAGAAGGGAGCGAGGCGTGGTCCCCTCCCTCGGCGACATCCCGCAGAGCTGGGCGAGGGGACACACAGAAGTAACATTTCAAAGCGAAGTGGCAAATGCCTTTGTCACTTAGATCAGGAGAGGTTTCTGAGCGAGGGAGAAAACACTTTTGCAGGGAAAGCGTTATTGCTCTTTGCTACCCAAGGCACCGGGCCAGACCCCGTCGTCAGCGAGATTTACGCTCGAGTGGGCCAGCGTGAAAGGCCTTTGCCAGTCTGTTCTTCCAGGCCCGGGCCTGGCACCCAGAGCGCTGGGCGGGGGGGCGGGCTGGCCGGTCCCCGGAGGCCCTGCTTCTCCCGGGACAGGCCTGGCGTGAATCTCGACCTGCACGGTCCGTTTGCTTGATTGGGACGTGGCCGCCCAGTGTCTCCGGCCAGCACGGAGGGACTCCAGCCCACGGGACATTGGCACGAAGGGTGGCACACGAGGGGCGCCGCGTTTCAGACCTCGCGCAGCGCCGACGCCCACCTCCGCCGGCTCCGAGCGCCCCGGCGTTCCGGGGCAACAGGAGACCCGGCACGGGAGGGCGGCGGCGGCGGAGTCTCCGAAAACGCCTCGGTCGACAGCCGTGACGCGCGGCATTGAGAAGGACGCCCGGCACGATCCCTGCAGCCTCGGCGACCCAGGGCAGGGCACGAAGGAGGATGGATGCTCGTCCAGCCACATCTGCTGACCCTGCCGGGCTCGCCGCTGTCCTTGTTCGTCCGCAGGGCTCTCGGTTGACCCAGGGGGCAGATGCTACCTCTGGGGAGGCCCGCCAGAAGGGCAGAGCTTCCTGGCGTAGGGGCCGGATGCTTGCTGCGTGGAGAACCGTGTGCTGCAGGTAAGCACACCCGAGGCCCCCCAAACCCCAGGGGAACAGGCGATGCTACCGCGTGGGACGCGCGCACCCGTCTCCTCTCCGCCTCTCGCCACGTGCCAGCCGCGCCCTCGCCACCCGCCATCGGTCCCGCATTTTCCTTCGGTCATTCTGGTGCGGAGTCATCCTTCGACTGACCGGACGAGCGCCTTAACCCCTCTATCTGACCCCAGCGATGCGCTCCGTGCAGCTGTTAGCGGCCTGGTTGTACAAGGAGGCACTGTCACCAATGACAGCGCGTACTGGAACGAAGGCGGGACCCTGCGTGGTCCGTCCCCCCATTCTGCAGACGAGCAAACTGAGGCCGGAGCCCGCAGACTCGACCGAGGCCACAGAGTGATTCAGGGACACAAGGCAGAGTGCCACAGAATGGGGTTAGTGTAGGGAGGAGGCAGGAGAATTAAAATGTTAGTACGCCACATCCATCGGAGCCGGCAGTGCGCTGGTCAGGCCTGTGGCCAGGCCGGGGGGGGGGGGGCGGGGGGCGGGGGGAGACGCCGGCAGAGCAAAGGGACGTCCCCGCTGGGAAGGCTGACGGCCCACGCCCCACACCTGTGCAGGGCAGACAGGAACCGACGGAGTCGCCACCTGTGGCCAAAACCACAGGGAACCGTAAAGGCCGGACCCTCCCGGAGGCCGTCATGCTCCACGTTCCGACCTTTTCACCTGCACCCTCTTCCCCTTCCTGCGCGTCCATGTCAAACGAAACAGGTCGACAGAGTGTTTCACACTGCACCTCCCAGGTGCCAAGGAATGATACCTAAGCTGACTTCTCGGACACTCCGGGTCCCTCTCACTGGCCCTGTCACTCTGTGCCTCTGAGAGGGGGCCACACTCTCTACATGGAGTGGGACCCCTTTCCCTAAACTCCCCTTTGGACTCTGACTTTGGCGAGTGAGTTAAATTCTCCCTACGATCCTCACCAAAGGCCCCTCTTCTCAGTACGGGGCTCTGTCACCCCCAAGCTTGGGGACACCTGTCCAGTCCTGCATCAGGCTCAGCAGCCTTGCTCACCGGAGGTTTTTGGTTTTTTCCTTTTTGGCACATTTTCTGACTGGTTTTCTGCACTTCAGGTTCTTCACTCTCCAGAGCAACGTGGCTTCCTCCTCCCCCCCTCCCTCCCCACCATCTGAAGGCGAGGCGACCCTTGGTTGACCTCACAGATTGCAGGGACCTTGTCAGCTTACAATCCCTCCTCTTTTATTTTTTCCGCCTACAGCACCGGGTCTTCCTAGGTGGTCTCCCATCCAAGTACTAACGGGCCCACCCTGCTTGTCCATGGGGCTTGTTCATGCGGCGTGGCCGTAGACTCCCTACTGTCTTTTGATATTTCATTTCATTTAACGATTGTTCAGTTGCCGGTTTTCACTTGCTAAAAAAAAAATAAAAAAATAAGAAAGAAATCATGTTGAAAGACACTGAGAAGCCTGTGTCCATCATCCAGAACAGAACTGGGGGCGCTTGGCGCAGGGGGCTCCGGGCCCGGCGGCGTCAGGGGCGCTGCTCGCCGGCGGCTGTCGCGGCGGCCGCGGCCCCTTCCGCGCTGCGCCATCGAGCGTGCGGCTGGCGTTGGTGACACGCGCTGCCGCTGCGGGAGCCGCCGCGGGGGAAACGGCCGCGGCGCCGCCTCCCGGCCCCGAACGCGCGTCCGCTTCCAGGGGCGCGCGGCGCGGACTCGGGGCACGAGGGGCGCGGCCCCGGCCCCCCGCCCCGCCGGCCGCCCGCCCCCCCCGCCAACCGGACCCCGCCCCGCCGGCCGCCCCGCCCCCACCGCCCCCCCCCCCGACCCCGAGCGCTGTGCGCGTGCGCGGCGGGCGCGCCGGGGGCGGGGCCGCGGGCGGGGCCGCGGGCGGCGCGGCGGCCCGGGCGGCGGTGGCCACAGCCCCGCCCCGGCCCGGCATCCTCCGCGGGTAAACAGACATGGCCGGCGAGGGGGACCCGCAGGACCCCGCGCACGACATGGGCAACCACCTGCCGCTGCTGCCGGGTAACCGCCGCGGCGCCGGGCGGGGGGCGCGCGGGGGGCGCGCGGCGCGGGGCGCCCGGGGCGGGCAGCGGGGGAGGCGCCGGGGCGCGCGGGGCGCCGAGGCCGCGGGGCCGCCCGTCAGGCCCAGCCGCACCCCAGCCGCCGCGCGCGTCTCGCCACCGGGGCGCCCGGGCGCGGGACGCGGGGCGCGGGGAGGGGTGCCCCCGGGCAGGGACCCCGTCTGCGCCGCCGCCGCGCGCGGGGCGCCGGCCGCCCAGCAGCGGTTGCGGTCCCCGCGCCTCGTCGCCCCGGGAGCGTGACAGCGGGCGCGCACCCCGCACCCCGCGCCGCGGGCCCCTGCTGCCCCCACCCCGGCGGGCGCCGCTGCGGAGCCGGCCCGCAGCCCGAGGGACAGTGCGGAGCCGCGGCCGCCCGCCGCGCAGGTGACGGGCCCGACGCACAGGCCGCCGCCCGGGAGCGTCACAGGACGCGGGGCCGCGGACCGGAGAGGGGGCCCTCGCGGACCCCGGGGGAGCGCCGTGGGGTGCGGTGCGGTGGGGTGGGGACGTCTGGACGCCGGTCCCCGGGGTAGGGTTGTGCAAGGGGTAGGGTGAGGAGCCCGCGTCTCTTGCCGCTGGGGTTGGGGAGCTTTTCTCTGGGCTGCCAAGAATGACCGCGGGCTTCAGGCGGTCGCCTAAGGAAAGCTGGGCGTGTGGGGGTCACTGTCCCCCAGTGGCGCGGATTGGAGGTGGAGGGGACCTTGTGTGTGCGCCGCGCAGGGGCCCCAGTGTGTGCAGATGAGCCAGGTCACAGCCCGGCTGGCTGAATCCTGAATGGGCGCGAAGGTAGGTTGTCTCCCGGCTGCGACCTGAGCTGTTTATTCCCGCGACATCCGTCCCACTCTGTCCCCGCCAAGTCCAGAGCTGGAGAGCTGCTGTTGTCGTCCACGTCGTGCTCCTGTGTGACAGGAGTGTGGGACTTCACTCCCCGAGTCCCGAACAGTCAAGTGTGGGTTTGTCCAAAACAGTCAGGGCCCAGAGAGGTGGCGGCGGCGATGATGATGCTCTTAGGAACCACATACGAGTGTCGTTTGTAAGGGAACATCGGGTTGTCCGTACGCCGGTGCGGGATGCGTTGTTTCGAGCTATCCTCCGGAGTGCTGCGGAAACAGCACACTTAAGGTGCAGAGCGTTGCCGCCAAAGGAAACGACAGACAGCCGGACAGAGACAGCCGCGTGGGGAAGCGCGTTTCAGCCGGACTCGCCACGAAGGCAGCTGTGGAGAAGGACGTGGCTGAGGGGCTGGGCGGCGGGTCGGGCGGGCGGAGTGCACCCTGAAGGGCTGGGTCCCCCTGGGGCGGTCTGGGGGTCGGCCTGGGAGGCAAAGCAGCTCCCACCCGCCAGGCCCAGCCAGGCTGCGGACTGCAAACTCCAGGAATTAGATTGTTCTCATCGCGTCAGGCTTTATCTCTTGGGGAAAATGTCTGTGTTCTTAGGGGGGAAAATGTATTTAAATGAAGTATTAGATTGCTGAGCACTGAATAAGTTGAAATAACTGTGTTGTTCTCTTTGAAAAGCTTGGGTCTAGGACTTCATGAGAATTAATAGAAAGGCCAAGGCCGTTGCCATGTGGAAAGACGTTTGCATTTCCCCATCAGGGACCAGGCCGGAGGTAGTTGGGTTCACACCACGATATGCACAAGGGAGACGACGCGTTCGTGATGAGATTTTATGTCGTTAGAGGATTATTTGGGGCATTTAAAAATACATGAAATAACAGGTCAAAAGTAAGACTCGGGAAGCGTGCGGCTTCTCCAGGCCAGGCATTCGCAGCCTCGGCGCTTGGACGTCTGGGCCGGAGGCGCCTTTGCTGTGGGGGACCACGCTGGGGCGGGCCGAGCACCCCGGCCTCTACCTGCCATGTGCCCGCAGGACCCCCCTCCTCGTGACAGCCAGAAACACCTCCAGACATTTCCAGGTGTCCCGAGAGGCGAAAGTGCCATGCGAGAACTGCTGGCCCGGGAGGCGTCCCCCTCGGGGTGGGGGGAGGCGGGGGCAGGGGGGCAGCCGCCGCGCGGCGGGGCGGTGCCTACGCAGTGCGCCTTTCGAACCCCCGTGTCGTGGTCGGTGGCGTCAGGTGTTTAGAGTTGGTCAGCTTAGCTCCATGACTTAAAAAGCTGGAGGCAGCTTTCCAAGACGTTTCTCTTAAAGTATGATTCCAAAGCGAGATTTGTAAGACAATAATTACCAGCATTTCATTTTTAAATGGTGTCCTGACAGCCAGGGAAGTGACGTCACCGCTACGAAACTCTTTCTGCCAGGCAGTACTGCTCTCTCACTTTTCATTCATGAACCTCTCTTTCCTCCCTCCCTCCCTCCCTCCCTCCCTTCCTTTCTGTCCTCTGTAGGAATGTCTTAAAGTTGTGTTTGAAAGGACCTTAGCATCACTCATGCTGTCACTTTTCGGATGAGGAAAGTGGGGTTAAAGGGGCGGCAGGAGCTGTCCGAGGTGTCAGAACGAGCTACAGGGAGGGGCGGCCCCTCGCACCGGGGAGAGTTTCGAGTCCACCTGTCGCTGCCCTTGGGGAGGTGGTGCGGTTCCTCCCCCTCAGCCCCCCAGGAGGCTGTGCCTCGCGGGCCCCTTCCGGAGGGTGCCGGGTGGGGGGTGGGGGGTGGGGGGATGGCTGGCGCAGCCTGACAGACGCGGCCGCTGCCTGGGCGCCACCGGCTGCAGCAGTGACGGTCACGGCGAAGTGTGCAGTGGCCCTCCGCCTCTGGTCGCCCTCCCCTAGACGTAGGGCCACGGTCAGACCCCGAGAAAACCAGCGAACCCCGAGTGGGGGAGGGAGCAGGACACCTGACCGGTTCTCAGGGCTGCGAGGCCCACTGGGGACGAGGCCGCGGAGTCAGCTCGGTGTCACACGGTGACCCGGGTGGGACGCCGGGGCATGGAAGGGACATATCCAGATAAAGCGTGGAGTGGGGTGCCCAGCGGGGAGCCGAGGTCGAGCACACGTGCCATGCCACGTGGGCCCCAGGGACGCCCCGTCCTGCGCCTGCAGCTCCTCTGAATCTTCCGTTGACCGGGTGAGGGGGGCAGAGGCGAGCGCGGCGCGGCGGGCCCGGGGCCCGTGCACGTGCCGTGGAGACCCGGGCGGCGGGGAGAGCCCGCGGGGCCGGGGACATCGCCACGCCCGGCCCCCCTTACGACGCCCCGCCTTACAGCAGAGAGTGAGGAGGAAGATGAGATCGAGATGGAGGTTGAAGACCAGGATAGCAAGGAAGCCAAAAAACCCAACGTCATCAACTTCGACACCAGCCTGCCCACGTCTCACACGGTGAGTGACGCGGGCCGGCCCTGCGGGGAGCCACCGGGCACCGCAGGCAGGGTTCCCGAGCCCGAGGGGCCGATGTCGCCTCCCGCCAGAACCCGGACGAGGACTCGGGCCGGGTGCCGAGTGCAAACCCGCCCCGGTGCGGCAGCGGCGCTGCCGCCGTCTCTCTCGCTCCGTGTTAGTGACCGGGCGTCACACGAGCATCCTCGTCCCGTGTGGCGTGTGGCCTTGCAGCGCTTCCTTAGTCAAACGAAAATATTTTGACCTAAAAAACACTGCTGAACCTGTACGTGAGCGATTCTTCGCAGCACGCTCGGGGTGCGGGTGGGGCGTGCGCAGGCCCCGCCCCTGGCCCACCGCGCGCAGGCGCTGACGGCCCGTCTCTCCCGCAGTACCTGGGCGCCGACATGGAGGAGTTCCACGGCAGGACCCTGCACGACGACGACAGCTGCCAGCTGATCCCCGTGCTGCCGCAGGTGGCGGTGGTGCTGATCCCCGGGCAGACGCTGCCGCTGCGGCTCTTCAGCCCGCAGGAGGTCAGCATGGTGCGCGGCCTGATCCAGAGGGACCGGACGTTCGCCGTCCTCGCCTACAGGTGCGGCCCGGGCGGCGCGGCGAACTTGGCCGTGAGGGGGGCGGGGGGGTGGGGAGGGGGCTTCCGTCACCGCCACCACCGTCGCCGCCACCCCGACCAGCCGTCCGTCTGCCTCCCGCGCACTTGGCCTTTCCTGTGCGGGGCCACGTTTAATCGTTGATGTTTAACAAAACTTCCAGAGACTTGTCAAGAACCGTATTTGAAGAGGAGGGCTTTCGCACTTTAAAGTAAGGCGTCGCCCCGATGGGGCAGGCTGCTGTCCCTGTCAGCATTGCCGAGCTGTCCATTGCAGAGTAGGGCAGACAAGCGCTGGGGGGCAGGCAGGTGGCCGCCGAGTCCCCATGCGGAGGCGAGACAGGAACAGGAAGTGTCCCCCCAGGGCAGGGCCCCGGCTTCTGCCGAAGGGAGGGTGTTTGCTTCTGCAGACACCTCCCCCCACCCCACCCCCCACCCGGGCAGCCTTAGGTCACTTTCAGTGACTAGAATCTATTCCTTTCCTAAAAGTGCACATCATGCTTCATGACGGCTCCTTAGGGATGTAAATCCCCCGTCTGATACTAAAATAAACGGGGTGTAATAACTTTGCAGTAAAGGTTGGTGCCTGTAAATTGTTTTCCCACGTGTGTTGCTTTTGTCAACTTGGCATATGTGAAAATTAAATGTTCGGAACGTTTCCTTTTAAAGCAACGTCCAGGAGAGGGAAGCCCAGTTCGGGACTACAGCGGAGATCTACGCCTACCGGGAGGAGCAGGACTTCGGCAACGAGATCGTGAAAGTGAAGGCGGTGGGCAGGCAGAGGTTCAAGGTCCTGGAGCTCAGGACGCAGTCGGACGGGTGAGGAACGCCGTCACCTCACAGCCGTGTGAGCGTCTCGCGTGACCTGGGTCTCGGTTTCTTTTCTTCTGCTGGCCTCGCAGCCTTGGGACTTTTCCCCAGTCATCCTCCCACTTTGGAGGTTCAGCCGAGTGGTTTCCAGGTTTGCCCAGCATCCCAGGCACCTGGCGGGTTTTTAAAACTAAAGAAGCCCGAGGTCAGCCTCGCCTCCCGCCCTTGGGGAGCGATTAGCCTGGGACGAGGCCGCAGCATCTTTTTTCGTGGTTTCTGGGCGATTCTGATGTTCCCCCAGGTTCGAGAATGGGGACGTTGACCCTGATTCAGTGTCCCTGGGGTGTGGCTTCTTTGGGGTTGAAGACCTCCTTTCAGAGAGAGAAAGTGTGGGGAGGCCAGAGGCCTGTGGGTGCCTGACCAGAACCACCGTAGTGTCCGCCACGCTGGGTACCGCGGCCGCCCCTGAGCTGCCGAGACCTTGCGCGTTCGGTGCCCACGTCCGGTGTGAATTTTTAGCAGCCATAAACGCGTGACGTAACATAAGTGATCAGTAGACACTGTGGGCTCCGTACCTTATAAAACACAGAAATTCTCAGCGTGCTATTTTAGTGGTGGTTTTGGCTCGGCTCCCATAGTCAGAGGTTTGTCATGAGTTTAAGGAATACTAAACTCATGTTTCAAAATCCAGTTCACCTTACTTTAGTCTCTTAAAAAAACAAGAAAAGAAAAGCGTCCATTCGCTTCCTACACCTGCGGTCGGGTGGTTTACGAGAACGGGAGGGGTAAGCGTCAGGTGGGGGACGGGAGGGGCGAGGAGCCGCGAGAGTCCAAGAGACTAATTGAGAAATGTCAGGACGTGGGGTGGATGTGGTTGCACGCTGACTTTTTTTTTTAACTTTGTTTCGTTTATAGACTGTGTAATTATCTGAAATGTAAAAACCTCCCATTCCATTCCACACTGAGATTGAAAACCCGCCCTTTAGGTTATCTTTGGTTTAAACTTTGGTACAACTTATGAAATACGGTATTTTTTAAAATTTCTTGGATCTTAACATCAGCACTTGATGAACATGTTTCAAAAAGAAAACGTTGAAGATCTTAGTGTGTAAAATTAGCCCCGTGTTTAGAAACTTAGCGGTTCGTCAGTTTCTGGCGAACGCGAACGCCCGCCCGGCTCCGTTGCAGGATCCAGCAGGCCAAGGTGCAGATCCTGCCCGAGTGCGTGCTGCCGCCCACCATGGCCGCCGTGCAGCTGGAGTCGCTGAGCCGGCGCCAGCTCTGCCCGTCCCAGCCCGCCTCCCGGGAGGACCAGTGCTCACACCGGTGGTGGCAGAAGTACCAGAAGGTGAGACGCTGACGCTTCGCGGGGGTGGGGGGGGCTCTGTTGTTAGGGGCACAGACGGCTCGCGGGGACCCCCCCCCTCCGACGCCCGCAGGCCCGTGTTGGCCACAGGGGCAGCTTCTGTTTGTGAGTGAGCGGCTCCCGGAAGCGGGAGGTGCACGGTGCCGGGTGTCCCCGCCGTCACGCCTGCCGGCCGTGGATTCACGGACAGCGTGTGTTCCTCAATCTCCTCGAATCGCATCAGGCGTTTGGTCCCCGAGTCACAAACACGTGACCTTACAGGCGGGTTTGGGGCAGCACCTGAGCACCCCGCCTCCCCGGGGCTCTGGCAGCACGGCCGCCGGGGCGGGCGCCTCGTCGGGCACGGTCATCACACATCCCTTTGTTCTGGTCGCGCTCGTGGGAAAAAGGCAGAGAAGCCTGTCTCTGCTCGCTCGCGAGATGCGTGAAATGTTGACCCCTGTGATCTCTGCCTAAAGGAAGAGGCTGCTGGTTTTTAAACATGGAATAAGTTGGCCGACAGATTTGTCTAACGTGGGGGAACGCCCTTCCGCCCGCGTGGCAGGGCTGGGGGAGGCCGCGCTGCAGGCGTGAATCACAGGGACCCCTCAGTCTGAAGGTCTGAGGCCGCGCTCACCCAGCGCCAGGCAGGACCCGGGGCTCCCGCGTCCTGATCCTGGGACCTGGTATTCCGTGTTCCAGCTGACAGCCGGTGACATGCACGGTGTGTTTCGACTGGCGTGTCCGAGAAGGGCCTAGTGAGAAAGTTACAAGGCAGCTGCCTGAAGATTCAGCAGCCCCGGAACTAACACGCTAACGGGTCTGACGGGCTGAAGTTCATGGGCGGCCGTCGTGTAGCCGTGTAGCCTTCCCCGCACCTGAGCCAGACCCCGAGTGTCCTGCCACCCTTGTTGATTTTAACAGGACAGTGGGAGGTTTGTAAGCGTAACCGAATCAGTACGTGAACTCATTCCGGGGGGGGGTTTGGGACATCATCGTGGGTCAGTGCCGAGTCGTGTTGGGCGCTGGGTGACGGACTTCAGCGAGACGCTGCCCGCCGTGCCGTGTGTTTCAGTCGCCGGACACTTTTGCGGGAGGGGGAAGCGTCTGGATTTTTATGACGGTTCCTCCGCACCGCCACAGGCGTCAAACGTGGTGAAGCGTGAAAATCGAAATGATCGCTTTGCGGACTCCTGAGCGCAGGGTGGCCGTGCCTCTGCTGCTCTTCAGTCCCACTGGCCGGACCTGGCCGTCTGATCACGGACCTGCCCGGAGCAGCTCAGCCCAGCCTGCTCACGTCCACTGGCCAGGCCACGGCGGCTGGGTCCCCAGGGCCCTGCGAGGCGAGGGCAGGTGGCGTGGGGAGGCCAGGCCGGTGGCGCTCATGGGCGCAGCCCCTCTGACCTCACCCTCGTCTCACGCCTGTGTTCCCGTGTTCTGGAACACTCGCCCACGGACGACACCAGGGCCTGGACGGGAGGGGCCGAGGACGTGTGCACAAGAGCTTTTGGGGGGTACGATGCTCCGTCCCCTGTGCCTTTCACACTGGCCAGAGGCTTCTCCGGCTTAAACTCCCAGCAGAGTTTGTCGGGCTCTGAAACGTGCATCTCAGTCACCAGGCCACGAGGGGTTGGCAGCCGATCTGTTCTGGACCCCAGATCTACAGACCGTCCTACTTTGGGGGGACCACGCAGAGCCCGTCAGTGTAGGGCAGGCGGGAGGGTGGCAGGGTGGCGCTGGCCCCACCGCCCCCGTAGCTGGATTGTGGCTGACACTGGCGCCGGGTGTGGGGCTCCGTCCAGTCCTCTCTGTGGTCAGGTCACGTGACCTGTACAGCCTGCAGCCGGAAGCCGTGCCTCCCTGGGGCTCGTGTCTGAAGGGGTCAGCGTGGTCAGAGTTGCAGGAGGCTCGGGTGACCCAGAGCTCACTCAAGCTAGTCGGCGGCACCGCCTTTGCAGCAGAAAAGGCGCCGATGGGGTTCAAGGGCCCCGCAGTGGAGTGCTCCTGGGATGCGGTCCGTTGACCTTGAACCCCACGTTTCTCTCAGCGTGTGCACTGAGAACAAAGCGTCCTGGGTGACGTCCGCCCCCGCTCCCGGGGGCCTTGCTCTGACTGGGGTGTCCGTGGCGAAGTCCCCGGTGATCATGGAGCGAGGCTGGTGGGTCTGCCTCGTTCTGTGGTCCCGCCTTCGAAGCCGACACCCACGCTGCCCTCCCCGCTGGCTCTCCCGTGACAGGGCCCCTCTGCCCACCTGCACGCCCCGCCTGGCGGCCAGAGCTGAGTGTGGCGGGCGGATCGAGCGGGTGGGGAAGCGTGCCCGTGTAGCCCTCCACGGTCCCCGGGGTGGCTCCGGCTTAGCCCCGGGTTGGGCAGGGCGGCCTCCCAGGGGAGCAGGTGGGCCCGTCCGCTTCCTCACGTGGGAGGACACGGGCTGCCATGGACCGCGCCCCTCCGCGGCCGGTGGGGGCGGTCCTTCTGCCTCAGGCTTTGGAGCGGGTGTCAGTCTTTGGGAAGCTGCCATGTTTGGTCACGTGGCACCCTGCGGTTCAGAGCTGGTCCCCTGGGGTGGCACCTGCACACAGGTAGCGTCAGCTGCAGTCTGAGAAGCGGGGGGGCTGGAAGACAGACCGCCGCGGTAGTGACCCTGACAGATGCCCAGAGCCCCCGCCCGAGGGGGCCGTTCTTGCTCGCGCTCTGGCTGCGGGTGTCACCGGGCTTTGCAGACGATCTGACATCTGACGAGTGAAGTTCAGTGTCGTGCTGGAGGCTGCACCGCTCTGTGACCGAGGGGTGACGCGAGGTCCCTGAGGGACTGGCGCTCCTCCAGTGGCCGGAAGGGCCTGTCCCTGTCCTTCCTCGTCGTCCCTGGTGAACGGGCTCCGGGCGTTTCCTCTGTTTGCCATCTCTGACTTTGTTTTTGGCATGTCATCACATGGAAGCATTTTTTTTTTTTTTAATATAGTTGAATTTCTTTTAATACTTCTGTATTCTAGAACCTAGAAATGAACTTCTAAGTTCAAAGGAATCTTCATTTTTTTAGAAAAAATTTTTTAAATGATTTTACTTTTGATGGCGTTGCTTCTCCGTGAAATCGGAACCTTCAGGCGTGGACCCACGTGGTTCCTCCTGGTTCGACGCTGACGTTCCTCTCCCAGACGGGGCCCCGTTCTCGCCGTGTCGGCCCGAGGCTGTTCCCGCTGCTGACGGCCGCGTCTGTCAGCCAGCGTGTGGCCGGTGACCCCTCACGGCTCTGTTCAAGGCCGTTGGACTCTTACTGCTCGTTCGCTTTTCCTAGTGAGCTTGACAGTCGGCCATGCCTCGTTCCAGAAACAGCAGCAGAGTCACAGCAGTGTCTGTTGTTATACTGAAAACAGGCAGCGTCTAGACGTCGGGCCGTGCGGTCAGGGACGGCCTCACGGCGCGGCACCTGCGTCACCAGCCCGCGCGCCCCCGGAGCGGGCGGAGGCTGGTGCTCCGTGCCAGGCCTGGTGAGCAGGCCGGAGTCTGGGGAAGGAAGTGAGCAGACCGGTGGCCTCTGAGGAACTGGGGCGGATGGCCTCGTTTGTGCTGCTGACCGCGACAGGCCCTCATGCAGCAGCCCCCCCGCACCCCCCCCACCCGCTGGTACAACTCACTGGGCACGTCAGGCCCTCCAGTTCTTCCAGTTACTTCCATTGCACTTCAAAAAACCATTTAAGTGGAGCCGCATTTCTTTGAACATTCTGCATTGTCGGGAGGCAGAGCTGAAGCCACAGTTAGGAGGCTTAACGGAATGGAAGAATGTGGCCGGTGTCCCCGGGGGACGGGCCCGTTTCCAGGGCCTCGCTGCTGCTTTCAGAGGGAACCCCGTCCCCGGGGTCCCGCTTCACGGGGAGTCAGCCACTTCTCAACACCAAAGCGTGGGGCGGTTCCGTTTGTCGCTATTAACAGAACTGCTGCAAATGTGTGATGTTTTTGTGTCATGTATAACATTTCTTTCCAATTTTCTTGTTTTTACACTTTTATTTTTCCAGATGAACTTTGAAGTATGCTTCTAAATTCTATTCTCATTGGTATGGTATTGAATGTATTTTGAGGACACCATAAATAGAGTCTTTCCACCAAATATTGGAATTCTCCATGAATTTTAAATATAATTCGTTTTCACGTAGGTGTGGGCATGCTTCCATTCTGATCCTTAATATACGACAGGAAGAGCTACGTAATGGTTTCCCCCTGTGCCTGAGCTTTATGAAATGGGGACCAGATCGTGAGGTGTCAAGGATATGATCATTTTATTTTTGGAACTGGCTCACTTATTTGCCTGCATAGCGTTTCAGTTAAGAGCCATTTAAAGCTTTTACACAAAGACAGTCTGGGTTATACTTTGAGATTGTCATTGTAGATGCTGGACAAGTACTTATTAGTAGAAAAACAGGTAATGTGGTCAGTGAAAGTACATGTAGTCACGCTGCAAGTTCACCCTGTTTTTGCTAGGTTGTCCTCAGTACTGAAATTTTAATATTTGAACATTTTTGAAATGTGCAATACACATTTGAAGGATATGAAAACATGATTGTCAAACTTAATAACTCTCTTTGATGGGATTATCTATAAAAGTTTTCATCTTCTTGAAATTAAAAGTCTTTTTCTGGACCAGAAGCATTTCTCAGATGTGGCTCTTCCCACCATAAGACTCTCTATTGTGTGGGATCACTTTACTAAGTGGCTTTTTTTTCTGTTTTCAGAGAAAGTTTCATTGTGCAAATTTGACTTCATGGCCTCGCTGGCTGTATTCCTTATATGACGCTGTAAGTAGCTCGCCTTGAACTTGTTGTTTCTTGGGCACGTGGGCGGGGTTACGGGCCGTCAGAACAGAATGCTCGGTGCTGCTCCCCACTCAAGACCAACGCCATTCATGGCATTTGAGGAGAACAGGCAGGAATCTGGCTGTGCGTGGACTTTGCCTTTAACGTACAGAATTTTGTTTTCCCAGTTTCTAAGCCTTTTAACTTCAGGATGAGATGTTGAGATATTTTAGGGCTTGTGAAGCTTTTGAACTTTTGTTGGGTCAAGTGTCAGTGACACTTGGTAAATTCCAGAACGCTTCAACAGTGTTTTGGTTTTTTTCCGAACAAGTCTGTTAACGTGCTGTCCCCCGACCCCTGGGCGGGGCCCTGCACTGCCGTGGCCACGAGCGTGTCTGCCCGTTTTAACACGCGGCGTGGCCCCCCATGCAGAGCTCCCCGGGCAACGGCCTGCTGGAGTGGCAGCGCAGAGAGCCCGGGTTCCACACGGGGACGACCTGCAGGCTCCCCAGCGCCTGCTGTGGTTCAGGGCCCGCCGCTTCAGTGTCTGTAAAGCGGGTGCTGCTAGCTGCCGCACTCGGCATCAGGCGGGGCGCTGCCGGGTGCCACACGCGGCGCACGTCACTCATCTCGCTTCGTGAGTCGCCGGCCCCCGGGCAGACTCGAGAGGGTTCCGAGCGCTCCCGCCAGCACTGCACTGATGGGGGCCACGGCTCCCCCTGACCGCCCCCCCCCCCCGCCCAGCTTCCAGCCACTGCGCGTGCGGGGTGCGGGTCTGAGTACATTCTCAAGTGAGCAGGTGACAAGGGAGCCGTGCAGCTGGCAGGGCGAGGGCAGCTACAGGGGCCACCACGCCGTGGACCAGGCTCCTGGAAGGGGGCGGAGAGGCCACTCCAGGTGGCTGAGAACCAGGCGGGCGCCCGCAAGGCATAAAAGTAACAGATTTTACGGTGCATGGCGACTGACTTTGCTGCCGATGTTGAAAAGCTGACGCTGAACTGTAAGAGGTCTCAACCTTACTATGGGTACTTTTATTTTAAACTAGGAAACTTTAATGAATAGAATCAAGAAGCAGCTGCGTGAATGGGATGAAAATCTGAAAGATGATTCTCTTCCTGCAAATCCAATAGGTATGAAGTCAGTTTCCTTCCTGTGGCCCGTGACGTCGCACAGAAACAAACTGTTTTCTGTTTAATGAAACCAAGAATTTTAGTTTTTTTAAAAACTGATATCTTTATTAGTTCTGAAAAGCACACATCTCCTTTGCTTTGAGCATTTTTTTTCTAAGTGAGTATTTTTTAGTTAATCGTAACCAACTTAAGTGCTGCGAACATTCCAGTTTTAGGCAAATACAGACTCCTTTCTGTTCGTTAAGGTGCCTGAAGGTGACTCCGTCCCAAAACTTACCTTATTTGCATATGATCTCTGTATCCTTTATTTAGGTGCCATTTAGCTATGTTTCTAGTCTCTTAGTAAATAAGTAACTTGTGTGAAGCTTTGGTTTAATTTAAAAGACGACGTTTACAAAAGCAAGTATAGGAAAAGGACTTGCACTTAGAGCCTCCTAAGCTTACGCGTGATAGCTGGTGTACTCAGCAGCGTCCGTCACCGCGGGACCCGCGTCCTGGGGACCGTGTAGAGAAGGGCTGCAGCGGGGCACTGTCGACTCCCAGGACAGTTACCTGCTTCGTCGGTTTCCAACTTGAAAACCCCGTGTCTTGCAGATTTTTCTTACCGAGTAGCTGCCTGTCTTCCTATTGATGACGTGTTGAGAATTCAGCTCCTTAAAATTGGCAGCGCCATCCAGCGGCTGCGCTGTGAGCTGGACATCATGAATAAGGTGAGGAGGGGGCGGGTTTGTGGCGGCCTAGAGCGAGGCTGCGCTGTGGGGACGGCGGGGCACCCCCGGGGCCACCCCAGGTCCGTCACGTAGCCCTGCCGCTGGAAAAGCAGGAGAGGACAAGGACGGGGCGCACGTCGCGGGGGGGGGGCCACAGACAAGCTCGAAGCGCTCTGCGCTGTTCAGCTCCGAGCCCCTTGCTCTGCTCGGCATCGTCCCTGGGACGCCGCGATCGCGGACGCCCCGTGGGATGGCTGCGCGTCCGCCGCCTGCCCTGTCCCAGAGGGTCACGCGCCGTGCGCGTGAGCGCGCGTCGGGCCTCGCTCGTGTGTTCTTGCTCTGCCGTTAAGGCTCCGGTTTCGAGTGTGCGGGAGGTAAAGGCGGCCGCGGGCGGCTCGGCGCCTCACGTGACCGTGGCGCCCCTCTAACCCCTTCCCTCTTCTAGTGCACGTCTCTCTGCTGTAAACAGTGTCAAGAAACAGAAATCACCACCAAGAACGAGATATTCAGGTGAGGGCTCCGCTACGTCTGTTGTAAAATCCTGGGTACGTTTTCTTGGCGGCCCTCGCGGATGCGTAGTCGAGGCCATGTTTCCGTCCTGCCATAGTTACAAGGTGGGGACTTAGTTCGTGGTCAGGTGAGACGTCCTCCCGCTGGGACGCTGACAGTGATGGGGGAAAAACGGGACGGCCCTGGCCCCCACTTGGCGGAAACCCCCAGGACACCTGCCCGGGGACCGGGGCCTGCCAGGCCCGCCTCCACGTCGCGTGTCAGGCGGACGTGGGTCTCGCCACAGGGGGCCCAGGCGGAGCAGGACGAGCCCGTACACATGGCCCGGTGTGGCCCGTGGCGGCACTCACGGGTCTTCACGGCGAGTTCACGGTCACAGCCCGCGGAAGGAAGGGAGCTGCTGGTGCAGGGGAGGGCGGCCGGGCCTTCTGCTGGCCCTGCCTCCCGGGGCGCCCTCCTGTCGGCCAGCTTGGGAGCCATCTGGACCCACAGCCCCTCGCCGACCTGCCGAGGTCGACGGCATCTAAAACTGACCAAAGGGTTAAAAACAGTAGCTCCGTTACGCATTTCTTGGTCAGCTTTTTACACATCTGCTAGAATGAGGCTTTTTCCCCATTTTGACTTATTCTCTGTGCTGATTCTGTTGTAGTCTGTCCTTATGCGGGCCGATGGCGGCTTACGTGAACCCCCACGGCTACGTGCACGAGACGCTGACCGTGTACAAGGCCTCCAACCTGAACCTGATAGGCCGGCCCTCCACAGAGCACAGCTGGTTTCCTGGGTATGTGCTGCTGGGGACTTCGGTGTTTTTGGTTTTCCCTGGTCTTGCAGAAACACACAGATTCCTGAGCAGACAGAGCAGTTAGAATCATCATCAGAACCAGACAGCGAAATGCCTAACGCCATTCACGTGGCCGTCGTCTCACAAACGGCTGGAGACGGCTGTTTCGGCACCGTCTTGTTGAATGTAAAGTTAGGGGGAGAGAAGGGGGCGCCTGCGGTCGCCCTCAGAGTGAGTGTCCAGTTACGGCGCACGCACTGCGTTTCCCGGCCGCTCACCGGGAATCGCGGGGTCGTGTCCCGGGGAGGCCGCGTGGGGCGCGCGCTGTGACCCGTGACGGCGCCGTCCACCTCCGCCTGCCTTGCGCTGTGTCCCAGCCAGGCTCGTCCAGAGCCCTTGCCTGTCTCGTGTTCCAAATCCTGGGTCAGTCCCCCCGTTGTTTTGGAAAAGCGGCAGATAGCAGGGATTAGTGAGTCCGCTCGCCGCTCCAGGCCTGGCACACGGTGGCTGGATTGTCCACTCCCATTCAGCACGCTTTCCAGGCCGCCCTGATGTCAACACCGTGTGGCACTGACCTAGGGAGAAAGGGAGGGCACCGAAACTGGCGCGTGGTTTAGTTTCTGTTCCTTAAGGAGAGCGCCACGGCTTACGTTTCTGATTAGACTGACGGATCAAACCCTTCGTGCTTGGGAGGGCCAGGGCAGTCTTCAGTGCTGCGTGACGGCCACGCGTACCCGCCCCCAGCCCCGGTGTTAGCTCGCCCAGGGGCGCGCAGCTCTCCGCGGGCTGCCGTCTCTACCCCGACTTCACCACCGAACAACGGAGAGCAGGTGGGAGTCGGCACGTGGCCTTGGCCCCCCGCCACTGTGTCAAGGAGTCCGTGTCAGTAAGCCCCTTCCTTTGTCCTTGGCGTTGGAGAAAACACTTAGACAGCCTAGGAGCAGAGCCTAGCAGATGTGTGTGTCTTCACAATGACTACCCGTGAGGACTGAGGCTTCCCCGTGACGGGGCACGTGCTGTGCACGCGCCAGCCCCCGGCCACCCTGTGAGCGGACAACGTCGCGAGTCCGGCCTCCGCGGCCCTTCAGGGAGTCGCTCATCTCGCGCTGGCTCTTTTTTCCCAGCACCGTCTGCTTTTCCCGGCGTTGCTGTCTTTGCAAAGAACTCGGCCTTCTGTGCTGAGGCGCGGGCTGCATCCGCTCTCGGAGCTGCTTGTCCGTCTCCCTGGTGGCCCGGGGCGTCACGGCCCTCTCCACCGCGCTGCCCCTCATTATCCAGCTTCCACATCCTCGCGTAGTTAAGTGGGAAACACAGATTAAAAAACCTTTTTATGGACTGTGTTTCAAGGAGCCGTGCAGCCCAGAGTATTTGTTCTTGAGCCGTAGGATTTGGCTGTAGGTCTGTCTTCTAACAGGTTACGTTATGAGCTTGAGGATCAGGAATGTGATTCCTTAGCTGACACTTGTCCTTCGTTTTGTAGGTTTGCCTGGACTATTGCCCAGTGCAAGATCTGTGCAAGCCATATTGGATGGAAATTTACAGCCACCAAAAAAGATATGTCACCTCAGAAGTTTTGGGGTTTGACGCGATCTGCTCTGTTGCCCACGATCCCAGACACTGAAGACGAGATAAGCCCAGACAAAGTAGTACTCTGCCTGTAAACACATATGGTTGGGGGTAAAATTATGTAGCAAGTTGGTATTCTAAAATCAGATCTGCTTTGGAAATTACTGCTTCTGATGCACACCCACGTAAAAAGCAACATTCCGTGGAAGGCTGCAGCTTCTTAGCCAAACGGACTTTGAAGGTCGAAGCGGAAACGCACTGCGGAAGAGGACGGAAAGCAGCCATGACCGTGGCGGTCGGGACGATGGAGTGCAGCTTGGTGCCACCACCCAGGGATCGGGCCGTCAGGACGCCTCTGAAGGACAGGGGACTGTTTCAAGTGTTCGGAATTCCCACTGGCTGCGACTTCCGGGGCGCACGTCCGCGCCAGAGTGCCAAGCGGCAGAAGCCCCGCCAGCCGGGGCGCCAGGCACGAGCGCTCCTTCCGAGAGAGGCGAGGCGGTGTACATTACTGTAAAAGGGCTTTGCTCCTTTCACCTTAGTTCCCCAGAGATACCGGTTTGTAAATTTTGAAAATATTAAAAGAGTTAAAATATGCAATGTGAGCCCCGGAATAAAGTTTTCATTGTCTTCCGTGTTTGTTTGTTAGTTTAAGAAACAAAAACAGCTTTGTGTGTCTGCTCGGTGTGCGTGTGAACTGTAACACTGGTGATTCTGCTCCAGTTTAATCTGAGCCGAAACTGCCGTGGGGCACAGATGCTAAAACGTGTCCCCTCGCACGGGCTGGGAGTGACCGTTCTTAGGCTCTGCTCTTCGTGTAAATTGAAGAGAACGTGTAGGTAAACTTAAAGAGCAAAACCACATGGAACATGTTCTTTGTTTAAATAATGTAAAATAGCTACTCACAGGCAGATAGTTAGGCATAGGAAGTAATTTCTGAGATACGGTTCCAGACAGACTGATGTGCCGCCTACCTCTCTGCCGACACGTTCAGATTCGTGGATGTGGTTCCACCCGTGTGACTAGCTTCCGTTTTGCCATTCCTCACAGCTTTACGGAATCCAGCGGGGAGAGTTCAACTGATCGGGAAAAACACGAGGCTAAAACAGGCTGTTAAATTTCTTCTGTTTCCTTTCAGTTTATCAGTGTTTTGTCTTTCCAGACATGCAGGGGTTTTGGCTGCCTCGACGGAAAGCATCGACTGAGTGCCGTGATGCCTATCGACCTGTCGCACTCGGCCCGTGCCGCCGCCTCACTCAGAACGCCGAGCGATGGCTTCCCTGCCACGCGAGGCGCCGAGGTGGCTGCGGGTGGGCGCGTGGTCACGGGCTCGGGCTCAGGGGCGGGGGCACGGCAGTCTCTACCCTCAAGTCTGGCGTGGCTGCAGGGAGGGGACTGGCTTCTACGTTTGCCCCGCAGGGTGTGATCTCAGAATGCTGCACTGTTTCCTGACTCTTGCAAATAAAACTTTCTAATACGAGAAAACATGCATGTCATGCTATTTTAGCATTTTATCCATGACGAAACCAGACCTCCGAAATACCGCAATCTGCATACTTCCTGTATAGAATAGTGGGAATTCGATGCTGTCGGGTCCAAATATACATCCAGCAATACTTAGGCATTTCAGTAACGCGTCCGTGAAGTCTCATCACTGACCTGTGTGCAGCCGCTCTGAGGCTCCCCGTCACGCTGTTTCTCACAAGTCCTCTCAGCTGGGCCCACAGAGCACAGATTCCATGACCGGCTACACGGAGAGGAAGAGCAGTTCCACGGCATCAGGACACAGCGGCGAGCACCGCGTGCCGTCCGCCCACGGCGCCCCCTGAAAGTGCGAGGCCACAGCTCCCTAAAGGGCGAACGCAGAGGCCACGGCCTCCTAGAGAAAGGCGCCTGGTAGGCACTGCAGGTGAGCACACCTTCCAGTTCCAAAGAGCGCTCGGGACAGGAACGCTGATGCGCGGGCTGGCCTCTCCCAGGCTCCGCTGGCCCGGTGAGGGCGGCGTCCGCTGTCACCTTCCTAAGAGGACAAGTCTCGGGGGTGTGAGTGCCAGCCACCTGGGACACGTCCGGTCCCCATTTTATACAGAGCATCTTATGCAAATGTCAGGTTTATTTAGGAATTCAGCTGAACTGACACTTGTCACAGGCAATTGTATAGACTAGCCCAGTTATTTCAACTGCAAACACCACCAAGAAATATTCTCAAAGCTTTGCGATACCACTTTTTGAGATCAATGTTACTAATGCCCTAAAAAAAAAAAAAGAAAAAGAAAAAGATGAAGGCAACTCTGCTCGTCTCACCTAACGGCCCAAAAGAATGAGGCCCGGCAATTTAAATCATAAGAGAAGGCAGACATCAGATTAGCGCCAGAAACGATTGTATTTCACAAAATTAGACCTTTATTTTCCTGAAGAGGTCCTCTACGCTGGCTGTCATTCCGCCACACGGTCCAGCCCCTTAAATGTCGCTCGGGGCAGAGACGCACACAGGCTCTTACCGGAACGCCCGCCCGGCCCCGCGGGGACCGGCCCGGGGCCTCAGGTCTTCCTCACGTGACTCAGAAGCTCGTCCTTCCCCATCTGGTAGCCGCTTTTCTTCCACTGCTCCCGCAGCTGCTGCAGGAGGGCCCCGATCTCCTTGCCGGAGGAAACGCCCGCCCTCCTGATGTCGTGGCCGCTCACAGGGAACGGGGGCACGGACCACCGCCGCATGTCCCTGAGGAGCCCGTGCT
Source organism: Rousettus aegyptiacus (assembly GCF_014176215.1). NCBI lineage: Eukaryota > Metazoa > Chordata > Mammalia > Chiroptera > Pteropodidae > Rousettus > Rousettus aegyptiacus. Next base: position 158,261,207 of record NW_023416307.1, read on the forward strand.
CGCCCTGGTACTTCAGCAGCTCACACACGCGCGTCGTAGCCTCGGGTTCCCTGCACTAAGTGCCAAAACCAAACGTTTAGTGACCCCATCCCAAAACATAAATAAATGCTCGATGCAAAATTTCTGTTTAAAATAAATGACGACCCCAGAACATAGCGTGTCCCAGTATCGAGAAACGGGCCCTACTCTTAGCGAAGACGAATCATCTTCTGACAAGCCTGGGGTATACTTACGTCTATGATGAAGTCTTGATAAGGTTTCAATGGTTCTGCACTGTCCGTTGCTTTAATCAAATCTTTCCTGTTTTTAACTATAAACAAACCCAGGTTTTTCTCTTCTTTTGAAATCTTCAGCCTCAAGTCCAACTTTGTGACATCGTCCTGTACTCTGAATAATGAGGCCAAGAGAGTCATCGGCTTGGGTGAGAACCCTTCGACATTTCTACTGACTTTGTCAAATTCTTCTAAACTTGCGTTAGCCGGTAAGCCTGCAGGGACAAAAACGTTTTCACCCCTTTTCGCGGTGGCTCCGTTTAATGAGAAACACACCCTACACTGGCCTTGGGTCCCAGAAACGCCCGTCACTAGGGCTCACCGCGGGCCCAGGGTGAGGCCTGACCGCAGGGGCCGCTGGAACACTGTCCCCGCCCATCTCGCCCCCAGCGCCGAGGAGGGCCCTGTTTCCATAGGGACAGAGGTGGCGGTAACAGTGGCATCAGAGCCACGAGGGACACAATCCGACGGCAAACTGCCTGCCCACACCGTGTGACCACAGATCGCCCAGGCCCCCCATGACCAGTCTTCATTTAAACAGAGCCGCGTTTCCGCAAGGGAGCAAATGGCACGTCGCCGCCGTCCTCTCCGAACGCCGACTGCGCGACGTCCGCGCAGCGACCTGAACGCCGCTCTTCGGAGCGCCGTGCCCTGGGCGCACTGGCTCGCAGCCCTTCGCCGGACGGGTGCTGCTCTGTTCACAGCCCAGTTTTAGATTCGGAAACTACCAGGTAAGGAACGAACCCAAATCGGTGCGCGGGTAAGAGGCGAAGCCTCATTCGAACTCCGGTCTGGCTCAAGGGCCACTTTGAGCCACTACCCTCTGTGGTCTTTGCGATGTCCCCAACCTCATGATAAGACCGTCCCATCCTGTACTCAAAGCTAATCTTATTTTTAAGTATTCCATTTCCTCTTTTAGAATTTTTCAAATAAGTTAGTCAAACCTTTTTCCCTATGACGTTTTAAACCACCCGTTTCACTGCCCAGAACGTGAACACTTTCTCGGTCGGCCTTACCTATGTAAGGAGCCACATCAAGGTCATAGATGAGGTGAATCAAATGACTGACGTGGTTGCCAACAAGCATTTTTTTCAGTTCTACCCAAATCCTCTCGCCCGATATTCCGGCCAAGCCTTTCGCATTTTCTGCAATTGCTTCCAAAGTCTCAGCGTCGTGGTCCCCAGGCTTGTCTACGATCCTCCCATAAAACCTACAAAACAAAATCCTCACAGTGGACCACCTCTGACTGGCAAGTCACCCAGAAGAGCCCGCCCTTTGTTCTCCTGGGACTAATGCACCCGCTCCATCAGAAGCGACATGGAATTGGTTGCTTCTCTCCTTCCCCAGGTGAGAGAACTCGAGACCCACTGAAGGATAAGTGACCTTCTTAGAGCTGGAGAGAACCACGCTCCCCCCCCCCCCCGCCTGTCTTTCGCTTCCCAGCCACGACAGAGGCGCAGAGCGGCCATGTGACCGGCCCACGCCGGGGCCTGCCCCAGCTGGAGCAGCCAGCGCTCCCGCAAAGGCGCCGGCAGGAGGCAGGAATGCCAGCCTGCGGCCTGCCGCACGCGCTGCTGCCGCCCGGGGAGCGTGTCCGGCACGATGAACCCAGCCATGACACGGGTGCGCCCCCTGGGCTCCCAGGGCCGGAAGCCTCGCCGGCCCCGTTCAGCTCAGCAGCAGCGCAACGCGATGCCCGCGTGGCCACGGCCGAGTCTCAGCCGTGTTCTGGCCTCTGCAGAGACGCTGCTGATACTCGAGAGTGAGCGATTAACAACAAGAAGTAACGCTAGAATAGCTGTAAGGATGGACGAGACTTAGCCGTGTGAGCGTGGTCTCTCTCTGATCACCAGATCTGGTGAGCTAGACGGCCACCCAGTAAGTACCAGGTGGGCGCATACACAGGGTGTAGACACTGGGCAAAGCGATGAGTCGTGTCCCGGGCAGGACGCAGAGGACGGCGCCCCCGTACTCACACCGCGTGCGATTTAAAATGTATGAATTATTTCTGAAACTTCCGGTTACTATTTTCAGACGGCGACTGCCCCTGGGTAACCGAACCCTGTGAAGTGAAACTGTGTGTGTGGCCGGGGCGGGGGTGGGGCGGGGTGGGGGGGGTGGGGCACTGTAGCTGGAGCAAGACGCCTGGGATGGGACCGTTTTGCACACGGACCTGCTGTGCGTTTCGCATGATCAGAATTGTGCTCTAGTAATAACAGTAAAAACTATATCATTAATTTTATAAAATTCTTACCTGAAATATCTTAAAATTCGAAGATAATCTTCTTGTATCCTCTGTTTAGCTTGCCCAACAAATCTCACTTTCTTATTTTTTAAATCTTCATAACCATTAAAGTAGTCAAACAAAGTACCATCAAAACCTATTCATGAGAAAAGAGGAAAGAAAAACGACTATTAGCAAATAAACTGGCACATGATGTGCACACACACCGTGGAGCAGTACGCAGCCAGGGACGGGCGAGACCCTGCCGCCCGTGAGATGGATGAGCGCCGACGGCACCGCGCCAAGTGAAGGGGTCAGGCGGAGACGGGACCGTGTGGCCTCCCGCACACGCGGAGCCTGAATAGCGACGACGACAACACTGAGCTCCCGGACCCAGAGGACAGACAGGTGGCTGGCGGGGGCGGGGGTGGGCGTGACGGAAGAAGGGGTCGAAGGGTGCGAACTTCCGGCTACAAGATGCGTAAGGTATGAGACGCAGCGTACAGCATGGTGGCTGTAGTTGATGATGCTGCACTGCACACTTGAAAGTTACTAAGAGCAGACCTTAAAAGTTCTCATCACAAGAAACAATAATTTTGTAACTGTGGTAACAAATGTCAATTCGACTTATTGCGATCATTCCACCATATATGGAAATATCACAGTATGTTGTATACCTGATACTAATAACGGTGTATATCAAACATACCGCAACAAAAAAGTAAAAAAAGAATCAGACTGGAAGAACAAGAATTAGCTAACACAAGAAAATCAGCTAAAAACTCACAAGCAGTAAAAATTAAGCCAAGTTAAGAGTTATAAAGCTGAAATACAGAAGTAAATAGTATTCATCTGTATCCACTATCAATGGCAAACATGACAGAGCAAGAGGCTGCATCTCCAACGGCAACTAAAAGCGGTAACGTACTCAAGAACAGACTCGACAGGAAACACGCTGGGACGAGGCGCCAAGCGAGCGGACGCTCACTGTGTGGATTCCGAACCGTGTGCACCTCACGGCCATTCACAACCAGCTGCAGACAAAACCATTTCCACAGCAATGTTCTCTCATATGCTAAGCGAAAAGAAAAAATGGATAAGGCGATTTTAATGTAAGTCTCCTAAAACCTCGGGAATTACCAGAGTGACCAAATTCGTCCCAGTTATCCTAGGACTTTCCTGATTTCAGAACTGAAACTGGCATGTCTCCGGAAATCTCTCAGTCCCGAGCAAACTGAGACAGACGGCCGCCCTCGGGACCAAGAAGGAAAGAGAAACAGAGCAGAGGCACCGCTCGGCCTCCCCCATGGGGAGGCGGCGACCCTCCAACACATGCGGCATCAGAGAGGGAAGCCCTGCCTCGCTGAGGGACAAGCGCCTGCCGTTTCAGTCCCGTCGGGACGTGGACGCTCTCTGATGACCCCGAACGCAACGACACTGGGCAGCTCAGGCGCCACACTCCCCGGGGTGTTTCGGTTTATATGGTACTTTGACATGTACAGAAAATTTAAAAGACCCCAGCATCAAACAAATAAAAAATGAAAAGGAAAAAAAAAAGTAAATAGGACTAAAATGTAATTACAAAGTAACGTAAATAAATAAGAGACATCTATTTCTTAGTGAAGAGACTCTGAACTCTCCCTGGTGCATGTAGGGGTATTAAGGTTTTCTGCAGGAAAGATCAAAATTTGGAGAGAAAAAAAACATAGGATTTGACAAAAGCAAACATAAGGACTTGAGAAACAAGCATGAACGGCAAGACCAGAAATGTCTCATCCAGTAAAGCTTGAAAAAAGCCTGGACCAAAATAAAACAAATGACCGCAAGTAAGATCAGTGAGTGTCCCATTGGGGCACGCTGTCTGTCTGACTACCACTCTTTTAAAATATGATGAATGGAAATGAGGAAGATGAGCAGCTGAGACCAAGGTGGAGGGTAGAATGAGCCCCTGGGCCAGGCTGCTCAAGCTGGATCCGAATTCCACAGTTTCCGAGCTGTGCGCCTTGGAGCGAGTCACCGAGTCACCGTGGGAGAAACAGCAGCGCTGCCTCCCAGGGCTGTGGGCCGATCACACGCATGTGACGTGCTCAGACAGAGCTCGGCACGTGGCGAGGGTCAGCAAGCGTTTGAAACCTCTGGTGCCCATCACGCCGGCTCTGATGTTTATGAAACGGCATCTTGCAAAAGTACGTTAGTTTCTGCCTCCTGGTTAAGTTCGTGATGAGAAGCTGCATCTGTCCGCAGGCCGTATGTCCATGCTGCATGCGAGGCCATGAGGGGACAGAGCCTGGAGCCTGGCTGGGGCTCTCACGGGTCGTGAGTCACCCGCTCAGACCACGGCCGTCTGGGACCTGAAATGCGCTGCTTAGCATCTCCGAGTCGGCTTCCTCACCTGTGAGATGGGTTCTACCCACTTCATGAAGGTCACCCGAGAGTTAAGTGATGGTGTACATGGAGTGACCACCGCTCTGCCTCTACAAATGCGACCTGTCATTGATGTCACTAGCGAGAGATCCTGCCCTGGCCCACAGCCCCCTTCTCCAACCCACCAAGCCGATCCTGACGTCACCCTTACGCTGTCACTGTCACCCCAGCCTGTCAGGGTACTGGATGCTTCACCTCTCTCTAATGCAGCACCTTAAACGTAAGGGACTTTTCTAAAACGTAGAGTACAAAAAACAACGCTTCAATCACGTACCGAAGCACTCACCTAACTCGCATCTGCTCCCGTCAGGAGTCTCACGGCATCCATTAACAGAACAACTGGGCTGGGATGATAAACGGGCTTCCTCCTGCCCGCCCGCCTGACCCAACCAAGACGGCGGCTCCTAAACGCCACACGGGACAGAGGCCGGGCCTGCGCGGGCTCAGCAACCAGCGCCCGCGGGACGCCAAGCAGAGGTGGTGCGCACCATGAAGACGGCACGGAGGAAGAGGCGTGACACGGGTGTGTGCATGCGCATGTGCATGTGCGGTATGTGTGCGTGCATATGCATGTGTGTACACGTGTGTCTCTGTGCGTGTGCATGTGTGTGTGCGCGCCCTCTCCTCACCCGAAACGTCACCACGTTCGCACGTGATCCGTGAGCTGACGCTGCCTGCGTGTCCAGGGCCGGCCCTGGTGGGAGGCTCAGCTCACCGCCTCCCGCAGCCCTTGCGACGACCCCGGATGCGCCTAACATCCAGGCCCCCGCGGCACAGCTGGCGAGCGATGCGCCCCCACCTGAACCAGGCTCCCCGCTCCAGGGCCGCCCTGTGCCGCCGCCCTGGCTCTCGGGGGAAACCCACGCGGACGCTCGGGTTGCACGCTCCGAGTGTCGCCCAAAAAGAAGGCGCTTCGGCCCGATGCAAACCTCATCTCCTCCCCACGTCTCACCGAGAAACATAGAATTTATGGTGAGGTCTCTGCGCTCCGCGTCCTTCTGCCAGTCGGTGGTGAATTCCACCTCGGCGTGCCTTCCGTCCGTCAGCACGTCGATCCGCAGCGTCGTGATTTCAAAATTCTCCTCGTGAAGCTGTAATTAAACACGTGTTTTGTACAAGTTAGGTTTTAGTATTACTGGATGGATCGAAAATAGCACGTGAGCCCTGACGGCTCGGCACAACTGCTTTCTTTTGAAAGTCAAACTGCACACACACCCACGGTGTTCAAAGACGGACCCAAAGAATATTGTAAAAAAATAATAAACTCCTCCTAATCAGAAGAGAAGAGCCTTCCAGCGGTGTGGCGGAAAGGAGGAGCCCTTAAAATGGCATATTCGGGTTCTTCCGTTTCGAATCAGGCTTCCCTTTGAAATACTTTTTGATGGCTTCAGTTTGCAAAGAGCCGCCTGCCCACTGACAGGATGCGCACCGCTGCGCCACGGGCAGAGAGAGGGAGACACACAGCTGGCGGCCCCCACGGCCCCTTCGCCGGTCCCCACTGACGATGCCACCAGCATAAAGCGCTGCGGGTTAGGGGTCGCACAGCTTCGTGACAGAGTGGCGTGGGGGCGGAGCCGTGGAAAACAAGGGGGACCTGTACGCACAGACCACACACGAAGGGGGAGGGAGGAAGGCCCGGGCGCCGACGGGCACGTGCAGGCACGCGGGGCGGACGGCAGAGGGCGCTGCACGCCGTGCATGCGGGAGTCTGCCACCTCCGCGCAGGAGCCGGCCGCTCGGGCCATCACGAGGAGCCTGCCCTGCACCCCTCCGCACACGCGCTGTTCTAGAAACGAGCTGGCCCTAGCCACGGAACTCCAGGGCTCGGGCCCGAAGGCAGACGCGTGGTTCCCCGCCTGGCGCCGTGGCCGGCAGATCTCAGAGCCGCACAGGGCGAAAGGAAACGGCTGCGGACAGGCCAGGCTACCCCGGGCGCGCGCACGGCCCACGGGGCCGGCCGTGTCACCGGGAAGGCGCCGCGGAGGGCTCCCACCAGGGGCCTGACCCAGAAGCGCTCGGTCTGCGGACAGGGGCAGACGGTGCGGCAGCGCAGGACACATTGGCGCGCAGAAAGCAATGTGCTTGGAAAACGCGACTAACCGCAGGAAACAGGAAACGCGGTCGTCCCAGGCCCCCCCTGTCCGGCTGTGAAGGACACAGCCCTAGGACACCCCGAGTGTTCCCACAGCCCGACCCGAGGCGCGAAGGCCCCAAGGAGCCGGGGGGAGGGGGTCCTCGGCTTGCTGTGGGGCCGTGGCCGGAAGGGAAGCCAGCAGACGGCATCTCACGCTGGGAGACTAACGGCCACGGCCAAACACCGCAGCACGGACCGGCCTCCTGGGGAACACGGGGGCAGCGGGCAAGGACCCAAATGAGCGGAAGGCGACGAGGAGGGAAGGGGGGGGGTCGAGAGGACAGAGGAGACTTCCGCTCGGCTGTCACGATCGGCTTTACTGAAGCAGGAGGAGATGCGTGAGTGTCCGGGGGCCCCCGGCGGCACGGCCACCGCGGCCAGCAGCTCCCTCACCCGGGCAGTGATGGTCCCGTGCTTCTCGCCCTTGTTGTTGATCATGCGCACGCCGGCCGCCTGGAACATGCTCTTCATCTGGCTGGGGGTGGCGGTGGTGGCGAAATCCACATCCTGCGGCGTGACGCCGCTCAGCAGGTCCCGCACCGCGCCTCCCGCGATGCGCAGCTCGTGGTTCTCCCTGACGAACAGCTCTGGGGCGAGAGAGGACAGCGTTACCACGACGCGGCGGCACGAGGCTCCCCGCTCCGGCCGAGACGGCGGCGGTCACCGAACCGAGCGTCTCCACGCGACAATCGGGAGAACCACAGACACCAAGCGACGTGCCTGGCGGGACGTGCAGTGTTCCTTTGCTGACCCAAGGTAACCCCGAAGCTCGCCCTGCCTCGTGCCCGTCCTCATGAGTCTGAGTTACGACCAGCGGGCAGAGGGAACAGGCTTTCGTCCCCCGGCTGTCTCTGCGCACTTGGGAGACGCGTGTCCTGTTCTCCACCGGACCTCTCTGCGCACGGAGCCGAGGCAACCCGATCGAGCGTGAAACTCCAAGACCATCAAACACGCGTCGATCACAGCACTCAGAACCCTCCACGAAGTGAGCTGCCTGTGACATACGCCGGAAACTGAGACAGGGTTGTACGCTAGCTCTATTCTGACAAAGATCTAAAAGAGAAAAAGAAAGAACCGGCACGCGATGTTTACAGCCAACTCCTGTCTCTGCTCCTGAAGAGCCCCAGGAACACGGGGACCACTGTGCCGGCCCAGAGCCACGGGACAGGGCCAGGTCCTCCACGCCCGCCCACGTGGCCACAGGCACGTGGTGAGAGGATGCCCAGGAAAGCCAGCGCGACTGAGCGCGTGGACGGCCCCTGCATCAGCAGCTCCGCTGGCGCCACTGGCGTAAAACAGCAAGGCCCCAGCCGCCGGGAAATTACCTGAGAAAGAGATCCGGAACGCAGACACCTATCCGCCACTCTGATTAGTCCTATGGAAATCTAGAATTATTTCCCCAAATCTCACAATTCTAATACTTTAATACGATTGAGAAGGGCATGCAGATGTGCATGCATGGAATGGGAGTCATAAAAACTGTAAGAACGGCACGTTATACTGACCTAGAACTATCGGGATTAAGCTTAAAGACTCCTTTTTTCTTCAGTTATTGACAGAGTCGTCTAGAAACAGGGATACATTCCACATTCTAACAAGTCTTGTAAACTACAAACACACTCAGTGAAAAGGACGCCTACTCCCACTACATTTAATTGTAAGCTTAATCCTAAGACTCACGAAAGGCAGGATCTCATCCTAAAGCTGCTCATCTGCTCCCCGCCACCTGCTGTCCTCATCGTGAACCAAAAGCCTGACATTTACGTGTCAGAAAACTTTGCTAACTGTCTCCAGTCTTCTATGTTAATTTTCAGTCCAATTTTCATTAACTTCTTTACTTGCAACTTTGAATTCTGAGTGCTGGGGGGCGGGGACGGGGGCGAGCGGGGTGTAGGCGGGCGGATGGTACGTGACATGACTGTGACCAGAAAACAGACACTGCTCTTTCGCGTTTCCAGGAGCGGCCCGCTGTTCCCACTGTCCCTCTGCTAACACGGCGACTTTGTGACATCACACGCGCCGAGCACGATCGCCCGGCAGTGAGTACAGACCACGGCCCAGGGGCCAAAGCAGCCTGGCTCGCCACTAACTGTGTGACTCGGGCAAAAGTTCTACATTTGGAACTTCGGTCTCATATGCAGAAAAGGGAAATAACCCTACATGCCCCTAGCGCTAAATGGTTGTCCCCAAGCAAAATGGAGTTAATTACATGAAATAAACTGACAAATAATAAAATGCTGTGGGAGCAGAATACGGTACCCTAACACCCAAGTTCCTGCGTACTGGAAAACGATTCGATGGGCGGCAAGCGGCTATCACGACCTGAGAACTGGTACAGCGTTCAACGGCAGAGCAGCGCCAAAAGACGGCAACCGTTTTTTCCTTTGTGTGTTTTTGTGCGTTGTTTTCATACAGAACGTTGTCTTTTACTAAGACACTCAAGTTTGGAAAGTAGCAAAGACCAAATAAAAGCAATTACTTGACTTTCTAACTGTCGAGCACTTCCCCGAAAGATCCCATTTTTGCCACTTTCCCTGTAGCCGAGAAAAAGCCGACTTCAGAACAGGCCCCTGCTCCCACCTGCCAGTCTTCTGAGGCGACACCTTGGCCCAGTACTGCCTCTGACGCACCCCCCTGCACAGGTTCCAACTTCCCCAGGATGTCACCTCTCAAGATGGAAAAGACTCAGCTTTTGAAGTCAGACTAGTAAGCCGAACGCAACTGTTAAAACGAAAGATGTTCGAGAATCTACAATAATCAGTATCTAGAGCCCTGTCTCCACGAGAAAAATGTGAGCTGAGCCACTGGAGTTAGGTACCGACACCGATCATGTGGCGCCTTTTCTCCGCGAGGCCTCTTGCAGTTGAAGAGGGGAGGCCTGGGAGGAGGCCTGGGAGGCGGCAGAGGCACAGGAAGAAGGGACAAGCGCGATTCGAGTCTGAGCTGGAGCCGCTCGTCCTGTGCTGTGTTCACAGCAGCCACGTGTGCTCACGGAGCACCTGAAGTGTGGCGAGTCCGCGCCAAGTCGGTCCATGCGTGCTCAGTACCAGATTTCAGAGGCTTACGAGGAAGGAAGGATGTGAATCGGCTAACAATTTCTATATAAATCTGATATTCAAAGGGTATCGCAGATACACTGGATTGAATGAGATGTAATTAAAAATAACAAAAATTAATTTCACCCGTTTGTTTTCACCTTTCTAATGTGGCTGCTAGACCCATACACTGCATATGTGACTCAAATTAAATTTCTACTGGACAGTGAGTTTCTATTATTTTTTACACTAATTAACAAACAGTGAGGCATTAACTTAGGCCCTCTACTTCAAGACCAGGTGAAGAACCTGTAAGAATCAACTAGTTCTGGACCTTTCACCTCTGACAGGTACCTACAAAAATCATCTAATTCAAGAACAGGAAAACAGCTTTAGGAGTCAGCTAATGCAAGCAGAATCATTTTAAAGCAGCGATTCCTCCACCTTCTACGCGTCAGAATTAAAGAAGCAGAGTTCTCATAAAAGTTTACAGATGCCCATCCTCCTCAGAGACTCCAGTCAGGGGGTCAGGGCTGGGTCCCTAGCATTTGTATGTTTTAAAAGCTCCCAGGTGACGCTGGTGGACAGCCGGGGTTGCAAAGCACGGTGCAGGCCATGTTTGCGCAAACACACATCTTAACATAGCTCTGAGGTGCCACTAAACACCACGGGCTTTGCAATGCAAGCTGTGTGGCTGCTCCAGCAAGAGCGGTAGCTGATACTGAGGATGACATAAGGACAGAACTGGCAAGCAAGATGGAGCTGCTATCACCAGCACTCAGCTGAAGCCACTTCCTGCGAGCCTCCCAGTTAGGTTCTGCACAGGCACTAATGGAGGCGACATGTTTCCTTCAGGTCCCGCGGGAAGCACTTATCCCCAGGGAGGAAGCACTGCTTAGTGGTTTCCAGCTGGGTGCTGAGCCCGGGTCCCAGGTGTTAGTGACATGAGGGCTGGTGAAGCATTCACATTCCTATGGCTGGATCCTCATTCATGAGACAAGAGAAAACGCACCTCCTCGTTCAGCTAGCAGGCCCAGAGCTGCGCCACACGTGAGCACTCCGCACAGCACGGAAGAGCCAGGCTTTTCCCTGCAGTTATTTCTTGCCTCTTGTGATTCAGTGGTGGATTCCCCACACTGGGCCATTCCTTCATCAGCTAAAAAACCACCACCAAAGACCTTGAATGTTGCCTAAGAAACGCTAACGCTTTGCGTCTCCACTTGCACAGGCTTCCAAAGCCAGAGAAAGCCTGGGACTTTCTCACCTGTCAGGCTCTTCAGTCCTTCTGTGAAAAGTGACTGGAACTCTGCAGACTGCAACTTCATCGTAAAGAGGCTTCGCTTCAGAAGGTGCGGTCTACACCAACCACAGCTCAGTACTGGCCGGCGCCAAGGGAACAGGCACCTCAGCATCTGTGGGGGACGTCACCAGCCAGCCACAGTCTAGGAGAGAAACACGCATGCGCAACGATGAAAGTGAAAAGTGATGGGGAAATAAAGGGGTACGCTGCGATTTTATTTATTGACTGAAAGTCGTCTCTTGCTCAGGAGGAAAACCGAAAAGCGACAACCAGCGGGATGATTACAGCGAGGACGGTGCTGGTGGCTCTCGGGTGAAGCACGCGCTGCGGTCCTGGCGGACTGAGCTTCACTGTCACTAGACTCTCCCGAGAGGCGGGCTTCAGTGAAAGCGTGCGGGCACAGGGCTGTCAAGGACGGTGGTTCCAGAACACGTCACGGACTGGCAGGAACGCTTGGCCTCCTCCACAACGTGCCAGTTACGTGGGTTACGTGTTTATCACGCTCGCATCGCGCCGACCTGCCGTGTCTGGCCCCGGGGCATTTCCGAGGTGTAGTGAAACAGGGACTTAACTCCGCGGGACTTTGCTGCCGCCCTCTCCTCACGGGCTTCCCACATCCAGCTGCCTCCTGAGTGCCCCCCACACCCGGCCCTCGGTTCTCCATCATCACACTGTTCTCCACGCCAGGTGGCCTCCGCGAGGCGGCAGGGGCAGCTCTCAAGTGGCCGCAACGGAAGCCGCCCGAGACCCACTGCTCTCCTCGGAACACAGGTGTCAGGGCGGCAGTTCCCCACCTGGGGGCCAGTGCCCGCGGGGAGGTCAGCGCTCGGCTCCCTTGCGCCTGCGCCTCAGCTCGGAAAACCCCGCCGGGCCCCGGCCCTGATGTGGCGTGTGCCGCCCCCCCTACACCACGTGCTGGACCGAAAGGCTCAGGGAGACCCCGAGGGCCCCGCCGCGAGGGAGGGAAGGTGGCGGGAAGCCCGACGACTCAGCCGGCGCTCAGCCGGTACCAGGCGGGCCGCGGCCCGCGACCTCCCGCCGGGCTCCGTTCCGGGTGCGGAGGGGCCTGTCACCGCGCCCCTAGCCCCAGCCCGCCTGTCACCCCCTCCCGCCCCCCCGCGGCGCGCGCCCGCTCGCCCCTTGGCCGCCCGCTCACCCGCGCCTCGCTGCCGTCACCACTTCCGGACGGCGGCCTCCGTGACGTCACCAACGTGCGCCTCTCGACAGCGAATGGGAAGCGGCAGCGGGCTGTGGGCGGGGCCCGGGAGAGCTTTCCTGGCCCCGCCCACCTCCCTGGCCCCGCCCACCTCGGAGGCTGGCGCGGGTCCGCCAGCGTCCGGCGGGAACCGCAGGACCCGGGGCTCCTTATCTTAATTAGGACTCACCGCACCTCTAGTTTGCCCAGAGGTGGTCAGGCTGCCATCTGCATTGCAAACCTGTGTGACCTTGCACAGGTGACACTGTCTTCTGTAAAATAAGACCGTAGAAACCTGTCAGGGGAATGCCGTATTACTCCCTAGCACGGAGGAAGTGTTCAGTAAATGCTAGCTTGTTATTTTTGCCTGCTCCCCGCTTCGCACTTGACGTCTTACTATTCTGTACCCTAATCACTGCAGAGGAAGAACGCAATTTGTAAAACACTCCGAATCGGAGCCGCAGCGTCAAGACCAAGCAGTGTGTTCATTCTAAATTTAAGCTCAGCAGTCCGTTAAAATGACTGGTTTGTGTAACCATTGCCTTCCCTGGTGTGGAGCCTTCTGCAGCTGAACTTGCATTCCATTCGGTTCTTTCACTTTTCCCAGGGCAGTGGAGAGTGGAGAAGATGGCAAAGGAGAGGGAGTCAGCTCTAAGTCCTTAAAATAGGAAACTTTCAAGGAATTTTACCGCTTATCTTAAATAAATAGAGTCTGCATCTTACAATGTCTGTGTCTTAATGTTCTTTTAGAGCATAGTCTTTTCGCTGTAACTTTAAATTCTTAATTTTCCTTTAAAAAATGGGGTCTCTTTGGCTTCCAGTGATGAGAACGCTTACCTTCAGGGGTGTTGAGTACTCCACTTTGATAAGCACAGGACTAGCTTTCCTAGTTGCCACTCAGAGACACAGTACTGATTTAATCCAACTTCTTAACAGTAATGAACCTACCCTAACTAGACTGACCCAAGGAAAAAAAACAGCCTTTAATGTAAAGGAGCATATCACTGCAAACATTACCAGATTAATAGTAAGTATTACGGACAATTTCACACCAACCACCTTGACATCGTAGATGAAATGGGCAGATTAGAATTTTTTTTTGAAAGATACAACCTACCAGAACTGAAACATGAAGAACTTTTAAAATCCGAATAGCGCTTTACTATTCAAGGAATTGAATTTTGTTCAACAAAGTGCCCACAAAGATAATTCCAGGCCCAGATGGCTTCAGTGGTCAAATTTATTAACTACTTAAGGAAGAAATAACACCAATCTTGCACAACTTGTGTTCAGAAAATAGAAAAGGGAACATGTTTCCTCTCATTTGAGGCCAGCATAGCACTGATTACGATCCTGAAATAAATATCCAAAAAAAAAAAGTACAGATCAATATTTATACAAACATAGAAACAAACATCTTTTGTAAAATATTAGTAAATTGAATCCAGCAAGTTGGATTAACCAAGTTGACTTCATCCCAAGAATTCAAATTGGGTTTAACGTTTGAAAATCCATCAATGTTACTGGCCATACTAATAGACCATAAAAAGAAAACTAGATGATCACCCCAGCACATGCTGAAAAAGCACTTAAAATTCAATACCCATTCATGATAAAAACTCATAAAATAAAGATTGGAAGACTTCCTCAATTCAGTAAAGAGCATCTATGAAAAATGTACAGCTAATATAGTTCAAGATAAAATATTGACCACTGTTCCCTTAATATTAGCGATAAGGATGCCCAGCCTCAGTGCTTCTTTTCACCATTTTACTGTCATTTGAAACCATTAACATAAGGCAAGAAAAAGAAAAAAGACACAACAATTGGGAAGAAAGCAAAACTGTCTTTGTTTGCAGATGACATAATGGTTTACATAGAAATTGTAGGAATCAGCAAAACAACTATTAGAACTAATAAGTGAATTCCATTAAGTAAGGATTCAAGGTTAATATGTAAAAATCAGTTGTATTTTTATATAGTCGCAGCAAATAGTTATAAATTTTAATAGCTAAAGTTATATATAGATATATAGATACAGATTATAATATAGAAATAAATGTAACAAAAGAAGCCGTATGGTTGGCAAACATACGTAAAGATATATTTAAAGACATCCAACATCATCAGTCATTAGGGATATATAAATTAAAACTTCAAAGAGATACCATTACATACGTATTAGAATGTTGTAATCAAAAAACCTGGTGCTGGCACAGATGCGGAGAAAAGGGAAGCCTCAGACATTGTCGGTGGGATTGTAAATTAGTGTAGCCACTATGGAAAACAGTACGGACATTCCTCAAAAAACTAAAATAGAGCTATCATATGATCCAGCCATTCCTTGCCTGGGTATTTATCCAAAGATAACAAAAACACGAATTCATAAAGATATATGACCCCCATGTTTACTGCAGCATCTTATTCAATAGCCAAGACATGGAAACAACCCAAATGCCTATCGATAGGTGAATGGATAAAGATATGGTATACATGCATATGTGCGTACACGATTAAATGTAATTTAACAATAAAAAAAGATGAAATCATGCCATTTGCAGCAACATGGATGGACACCGGGAGGGTATTATGCTAAGTGAAATAAGTCGGACTAAGTAAGACAAATACCACATGATCTCATTTATATGTGGAACCTTAAAACACACACACACACACACACACACACACACACTCTAAATAAATAAATAAACAAAACAGAACCAGACCCATTGATATAGAGAACAAGCTGATAGTGACCGCAAGGAAAGTGGTGGGGGTGGAAATTAAAAAAAAAAAAAAAAAAAGCTGGCCATGTTACGTACTGACAATGATGGGGACCAGCCGGAATTTTCATCCATCGCTGGTGAGAAGACAAACTGTTTCAGTCGCTTGGGAAAACAGCTTGGCAATTTCTGATAGTTATCTTATTTTTCAATTAGAGTTGACATTCGATAATATTTTATACTAGTTTCGGGTGTATAGCACAGTAGTTAGTTAGACATTTATATAATTTATGACGTGAGGCCCCTGATTAGTCTAGTACCCACCTGGCACTGCACATAGTTATTACAATATTATCACAATATTTCCTGTGCTGCACTTCATGTCCTGGTGACTATATTGTCACTACCAATTTGTAGTTTAAATTCCTTCACCTTTTTCACCCGCCTCCCAACTCCCTCCCATCTGGTAATTATTCACTTACCACAGAATCCAACAATCCTACTCTTAGGTATTTACCTGAGAGAAATGAAAACGTGTTCACACTAAAAATGTATGTGAATGGTTTTAGTAACTTTATCAACAACCATCCAAACCTGGAAATAAGCCACATCCTGAAAAAGGCCAAACCAGAGAGACAGAACACGTCGGTCTTTGCAGGAACTGGAGATGGAGGGCGAGGTTTACCACAACGGGCCCGGGGAGGGTTCGAGGTGTGACGGGATGCTCCTGTGTCTCCATAATGGTGGTGATCACATGGCTGTGTGTGTGTGTGCACGCGAGTGTGCATGTGTGTGTCAAAACACATAGAACAGCACACTAAAAGGGGCGTATTTTCCTGCATGTACAGTACATCTCAATAAACCTGACTAAAACAGTCTCTCTCTATATTAGCTAAAAAACAACTAGACTATGAAATTTTAAAAGTGTTTTCTAAAGGGCTCTCAAGGGATGCTTATTCAAATGAGTTCATGTACATATCAGGTTTGGAGGAGGGGCTCTGAGGCCATTAAACTAAATAAAGTAGGAAAGGACCATGTGGCTAGAATGCCCGACCCCCGCCCTCACCTCGGTCCGCTGGTGAGGACCACCGAAGCAACCCAGGAGTCCTCTCTTCTACACACAAGCTGTTTCCTGTTACCTCTTAACATGGATCCATCCTAAAGGAAATACAACTTTACCTGCAAGGAAACTGACATTCACAACATGGAAATCCTGCAGGGAGCATCCTCTTTGCAGAACACACGCCCAAAAGGAAATACCAGAACAGAGGGTACCGTTCCCAATGGGCACGTTTCTGTCGCTATGGAAACGCCACGGCCATGAGTATTATTCTGCATTTAGAAGGCCACCTGTTATTAAAAACGGAGAGTCAAGAAAATGAGATAAATCCAGTTTAGGAATATATATATCAACATTTATGGTATATGCCAACTTTAGGTCTTAATGGTTGCCAGCGAGGGTGTGAAAACCCATTAACAGCGCTTGCACGTACTTCGGTGCTGGTTAAAGATTCCCCCGAGAGCGGACGGATTTCATCCATCTTCACAGAAAATAAGATCTTCATATATATCCATCTAGTGGTCCAAATGGGCCTCCCACAAGTGCTCAGCTGTCTTCGTTCATCTAAGTTTGGGTTGTGTTCCTTGGAAATGGATTCATTTCTGCCAACCAGAGAGAGAAATAATGGTGTCTGTTTAGCAGTTGTGAATGTAACACTGTTTTCATTCACTCACTCGTTCATTCATTCCTTCATTCCTCCACTCGTTGAATATTTGCTTAGTGTCTACCACATGCCGATGGCATCAGATGACGCAACGGTTCATATTGTGTTCAGAACGGTTCCAGGCACTTTATTAACTCATTAATCCTCACAAGCATCCAACGAGGAAATTTTCCAATGAGGAAACTGAGGCACAGAGAGGATAATCTGTCTAAGGTCACATGGGCAGGCAGAATTCAAACCCAGACGTGCTGACTCAGAAGCATTACTGTTCTCTGCCAAAGCTGGAGGAGAGGCAGGGGCCAGGTGACTCGGGGCTGGGCGTGCCCCATGCCGGCCTTGGGATTTTATGTGGGTGGTAGTAGGAGGCATTATGAGTTCCTCGGCGGGCATCAGTCTGGCTGGCCGGGTGACTGCCGGAGGGGCTTGCTGTGAGCTTGTATCGCCTCTCAGTTCCGGAGGTCAGGGTCCACAGCGGGGCTGCAAGGCTGACGCCTTACGCGGGCACCGGGGAATCTGTTCTTTGGTCCCGTCCAGCTTCCAGAGGCTTCTTTCCGCCCTTTTCAAAGCCGGCTGTGTGACATCTTTGCTCTCGGATCTGCCGGCCGCCTTCTCAGGAAGACCTTTGTGATTCCATCGGCTCCCTGGATCACCCAGGATCTGCTCGCTGCCCGTGGAAAGGCCCCCACGTTAACGACATCCACGACATCCGGGGACACGTTCCCAGGCTTGCAAATTGGGGGGCCATAATTCAGCCAGTCGCCAGCGCCAAGCATGTGCTTTAATGACTGGGGTATGGGAAAACACAGGCCCCCCAAGAATTATGTCCTTTCGAAACAACTGACTGGTCATCTTGAGACAGTGACCGCGCCGACCTTAAGGCTGAACACTGTCTCCATTTTCTTTCTTTTCTGGGTTGTAAGCAGACGGTTTAATTTCAGGTAACAGCAGAGTGAAACCCCACTTCGGGCCCGAGCTCTGCGCCCCGCCTGCCAGCACTCACTCCCGGAGCCTTTGGTAGAAGCTGTCCTTAGCATATCTGCTCCCAAGAGCATCTGCATTTTGAAATAGGATGGAGAAGGGGGAATATACTTCCCATAAAGATATGAATTTATAACGGTGGCCTGCTGGGGCTATCCCCTTGGGGAAGATATTCGAGGTGACATTTAGACAAGTCAGACAAAAACATAATTATGACCTAATTTGAATATTCTGAAATTTTAGAGTGGTGGTGGCTGCTCCTCATACCCCTCAGCCACCCCATTTTTTGTTCTTTGTGAGTGATTCTGAGTAATTTGTTTAAAAGAACTAGTTCTGTTTCAAGAATGTGTTCTTTCTTTGAAACAACAAAAAAGTACCTGTTCGAAGAAAAAGTCCTTCACTCGTTTTGTTCTCATAAAAGTTTAATAGAAGCCAACTAAAGTTTAAGATCTCCCAGAGGACAAATAAAGATATTTCTCAGCAAATGTAGGATCATAGTCTTCATTGGTACTGGGGGATTTTACACACAAATGCAATTTTATTTTACATTTAAGAGAGGTAAGTAAATAGACAAATCAGTTTTAGTTCTTCTGAAATTTCATACGGGGTCATTACTTTTAGAAGATGGGCCTCGATAATATCAGGGGCCCAAGGGTAAAGGCGGAACAATCACCTTCAAAATTCTGGCCCATCAGCAGCCACAGATCAGGGACCCGGGGCGTCCTCCACTGCGGGCCGAGGCCTCACCTCCGGGCCGGGCTTGTGCAGAATTCGCTCTTGCATCAACACAAAGCCCTCTTCTTCCTTAAAACTGGTTCCTCTGATGGGTTCTGACAAAACCACATTACGTGACGTGAGGACCTTGCCTCGCGTCTCGTGGCAGAGGCAGAGCTATCAACGTAGCGTTCGGTGTAGTATAAAAATAAAATGAAGACACGCATACACTGCAGTTGAATGAGAGAGGCAGAGAGAGATGGAGAGACAGAGCAAGAGAGAGACAGACAGGTAAAGAAAAAAAAGAAAGACGGAAATTCCCATAGGAGATAATCAAGTCTTCCCAGACAAATCCTACCACCAAATAAGATATTTAGTCCCAGTGATGTAGTTATGTTGTTTCTTTTGAAATCATTATGTCAAGGATAATGTTTTGCCATCCTAGGCAATGTGACTTTGGGGAGCATCACAAAGACACTGAGCTAAATGAATTCTCTGAGCCTCGGTTTACTCATCTGCAGATTTATGAGGCTCTGATATGATCATGTGCATACGGCAGCAGACAGTCAGTCCCAAGCACCCAGCAGTTTCTCTCTCGACTAAGGTGGAACTCTAAGTTACATTGATCACGTAAGTCTAGTTGTATAGCTGGTTTGCTCATTTCCTTCTACATTCTAGCTGGCTTCCTGTATCTATCTGGCGTTGAAAGCAAAGAACTGGTCCCTGTGTAAACAATGTCCAATATATACTTATATCAAATCATCGTGTCATATACCTCAAACTTATACAAAGTTATATGCCCATTAGATCTCAATAAAACTGGGGAAAATTAAAATAAAAGCAAGAGTTGAAAAAAGAATTAGTCACTGAGTAAAGAACTGAAAACCTTAATTAAACTACAGAGATTTGTGACTGCGTGCAAATCTGCTTTTGATTTTGGTTATGGACAGTAAGCCCAGGAATTGGACAGTAAACACTGGAATCGTTCTAACACTTCCTGGGATTCTATTTAAACCCTATTAGGGCTTCTTTCTATTTTTTCTTAAGTCTTATTGAGATGTCACTCACACGTCATGAAGCTCACCTACTTGAAGTGTGTAACGGCAGTATTTCGTTCACTCACGGAGTTTGTAGTCGTGACCACAACCAGCTTTGGATGACTTCTTTGTGCCCGCAGAACCCTCTGCCCCATTAACAGCCACTTTTCAGTTGGTCTAAACTCCTTGCATGCAGCCCTAGGCAATCACACATCAGCTTTCCGTCTCTATAGATTCCCTTCTTCTAAACATCCCGTAGTGGGGGAGTCGAACCATCTGTGGTGTCTTGGGAACTGGCTTCTCTCCCTTCGTGTTATGTTTTCAAGGTTCGTCCATGGATGGCAGATAACAGCACTTCATCCCTTTTCATTGCCGAGTAATATTCCATTGCGTGTGTTTCACTTTCTGAGGCACTACGAGACTGTTTTCCAAAGCGACCACCCACCCTGCCTTCCCACCAGCATTCTCTGCGGATCCCGGTTCTCCGCACCCTCGCCCACTCTGTGCCGTCTGTCTTTCTGATTTAAGCCCTCCTCGTGGGTGTGAAGAGGTAGCTCATAGTTTCGATTTGCATTTTTCTGATGGACCATGATGGTGAGCAGCTTTCATGTACATTTTGGCTATTAGTACATCTAATCTGGGGACATACATAATTCAAATCCTTCACCCATTTTTAATTGTGTTATTTTTTCTTTTTATTGTTGACTTGTAAGCTTTCTTTGCATTTCTTTTCTTTTGGATACAAGCCCCTTACCAGATACATAATTTGCAAATATTTTCTCCTTTTCTGTGGGTTGTCTTTTCACTTTCTTGATGGTGTTTTCTTTTTGTAGCAAAAAAGCTTTTAATCTTGCTGAAGTCCAATTTATCTACGTTTTTCTTTCATTGCTTGTGCTTTCGTATCATATTCAAGGAACCACACCTAATCCAAGGCCAAAAATGTTTACGTCTGTGTTGTCCTCTAAAATTTTTAAAGTTTTAGCTCTTACCATTAGGCCTTTCATTCTTTTGTATGTTGATATGCACCATTTGTTGAAAAGACTGATCCTTTCCACATTGAATTGTCTTGACATACTTGTCAAAAAATTGATTCACCATGAATGTGAAGGGTTTTTTCTGGATTCCCAATTTTATTCCATTGATCTGTGTGTCTCCGATATTTAAAAAAAAATAAATTTGATTCCTGCATATGTATAGAATGAAGCATAAGGAGAAAATTAAAGAAAGCATTAATTCTGGTGTGGTGTAATGAACTACTGCTTCCGGTCCCCACTGTCCCCCGAGACCGTGCCCACCCACGCCCCGCCCCACCTCACCCTGGTGGGTGGGTGTGCTGCGGGCCGGGTTTGTTTGACGAGGCCGAGCCACCCGATTTGCTCTGACTCTTGGGGCATCAGGTACTGTGCCACAAATGAGCTGGGACAGGCGATCTTGTTTTCTTACGCTTTTGCAATTACATGAAACAAAACAAAACAAAACAAACAAACAAACAAAACTGCCCTGCACAGCCGCTGGTTCCAGATGAAGGACAGACGATGTTTGGAAAGATTCTGAGCCCGCTCTGCGGCCTGGAGCTCAGCCAAGTTCAGCCGGACCGCGGTCCACACACAGACGCTTGAGCAAGGAATGAACGCTTATCATCGCCAGTGCATGCTGGGCTGGCGGTCCGTTGTTCTGTAGCAATAGCAACTAACGCGCCTGCCCCTCGGCGGCAGCCACGCCCGCCAGTTTGGTCATTTGATAAGAAATGAGATTATAAAAAAAATTATGCATGCGTATTTGGATTCCCAGCTTTACTGAACATTTTTTCCCATAATACCCTGTGTCTTCAAGTCATTGTTAAACACCCCTTTTAGTACCCACACATTTCAACCGTTATACAATGCTCTTAACCATTCCAATATTATTTTCACTATTCAAGTAAAAATGCGATGAATTTTACTCTCCCGCTCTCATATAAACTTTGCTCTACATTTCTCATTATCTCCACTAAAAGGAAACCTAGAAGTAAGGATTTAAATGAGCCTCTTTATCCAGAGTTCAAGGTGGAGCCGCGGAATCTTACCTTTCATGTTCTCGTACCTCACATTTCCACCTGTATGAGCCAGTCAGACCCGCACTGTTTTACCTCTCAAGTCAAAATCGATTTTGCTTTATAAAAAAACCATGCTTGTGAATTCCGCCAGCACATTCCCAAACTGTCTTTGGACATTTATAGTTTATACTAAAGAAGAAAATTCTCACCACAAAAAAACATGCTACGCAAGGCCCTGCCTCTCATTTTCCTTTGTGCTCATATGGCAGTAGGGGCTCGGAGAGAACACGTGAGCCCCCCCTCTTTTTAAACAACTCTTAGCAGGTTGATAAAGGATATGATAGCCAGAAAGATGGCAGCCGGATCTAATTTTCTTTACATCCATCACGGCACCTGACACAGCGCACAGGTGCATTTGATAAATACGTGTTGAATAAATGAGTGTAAGAAGCAGAGAGGATGTTAAAGAGGCTTTTCAGGCCAGAAGTTACTGTCCTCACAGTGATTAATAACTGTTTCTAAGGCTTCTACCGTGACAAATCCACTACATCCCACTTAGATGTGTAGGACTTCAAAGAGCAGGCCCAATGGCTGCTATACTGTCTAAAAACTTCCTGGGTCCTTCTTAGCAAATAAATGGATCTCTGTCCCTTCTTTTACTTCCCCCGTCCCCAAGGAAAAATCACAGTTTTCAGATTGTTTACTAACGGTCCATCCAGTTTCATTTTGCCCACTGCTTAACCGTTACCCCAGGGACCCCAGGACACACTCTGGGGACCCCAGAACATGCACTGAGCGTTCTGGAAGTCCCGTTCTGGGTGCCCGGGGTTTGTCATCTTGCAAAGAAACCCCTGATGTCACCTGGCCACCTCCCCTCTGTGTCTGCTCTACGGGGACCTGGGCCCCCTCTGCCCCCATTTCTCACGCTCTGGTTTTTAGGGGCCATCGTCACCCCGCTGCCCGGGCCGAGCCTAGAGGTGGCCCCCTGCCTGAGGTTCATGATGCATTCGGGTCCATTCCGATCTAGCCGGAGCCTTGGCCACTTTATCTTTTTTGTAAGTTGGCTTTGCTAGTCAGTCCCCTCGAACTTCCCCAGACAAAAATGGAACGAAGGACAGGAAAACCCGACTAGGTTGACTTAAATTGAAACACCCTGAGGGCAGCGGAGGTGTGACCCCGGGAACTGGGCGCTGACACAGGGGCCGTCTCCCAGCATGCAGCAGGCCGGCGCAGCCGCAGGCACAGTCGGGGCTGCGGCCACCGCAGTCATCACGCCCGGAGTCCCCCACCCCATGCCGGGACACACGTCGTCGCGAGGGCGCGGAGTCTGCCAGCAAGCAAGGACAGACTGAGGCCTGCCCCCCGCCCTGAGCCTGGCCGCCACCGGCGGGCGTGCGGGCCGGCACCTCCCTGGGGGCCCTCCTCTGTCCAGTCCGGTGCCTGGCCCTGCAGAGGTGACCGAGGCACAACGAACACTCCGGACAGTCCCGACGAGCGAAGGCCACGGAGAATCGAGCTCCTGCAGACAGGGGCCGGCGTTCGTTCCCACGGGGGACTAAGCAGAACAGCGGCGAAGGGAGAACGCTTCGCAGGTGGACTACAGCAGCCGACCGCGGGGTCTGGGCGGCCGGGAGCCGGGGCCCGGGGCGGCAGCGAGGGCCCCGGGAGCTGCAGGGGGGCCGCCCCTCTCTGTCTCCTCCACAGGCACCTGGGCGTTTGCTCGGAGAAGCCCTGCCTCATCCCCGCGTGAAAGAAGCTCCCCGCCTGCACGTTTTCACCGTGACAGCTGCGATGATGAAACAGCCGAGAAGAACCGCCTCTAAGTCAAAAACTGCCCCTAGATAAGGCTCATGCTCGGTGTCCTGCAGCTGCCGCTGACAGCAGGGCCAACGCACTCCGCAGGAGGTGGGGACCTTTCTTCTGCGGCCGGGCCCCCCTCTCCGCCCCCTCATCCCTTCGTTACCTGGGGGGAGGGGGCTGGCAAAAGTGAGAAGCGATGATGGTGAATCTACGGCAAACTTTTAAAGAAAAGGGGGAAATCGAACCCCGTCTAACTCTATTATTAGCAGGGACGGGACCGGTAACGTGTGTCGGGTCACGTCGAGGCTGAGGGCAGCGTTCCGTCCCTGTGTCGCGGCTCAGTAGCCGAGGTGCGCGAATCCACGCAAGGTGAGTCACATGAAAATGAAAATAACCCCGTAGCTTTGCTGACGCTTCTGTGACAGACTCGTTCCTCTGCCTTGCAGATACGTCAGGCATTAAAATGAGAACGTGTGCTCTGCCACGATTTCTTAGAGAATGTGTGGGTTTAGAAAATGGGGCGCAGGATATGATAAAATATCTTGATGAGGATGTTTCGGAGTTCATTAGAAAAGCGACAATTTAAGAAACAACAGCCCCAAATCGGAGATGATGGCGCTGCCTCTAACTGAAGGCATTCTGCTTTTGTTTCTCTCGGACGATCTGGGAGTTCAGGATTGTTTGGTTTTGTATAAACTGTACAAGAATTTGCTGAGCAGTGTCACTCGGTTTTATGTTCACCAGTTTAATTATTTACCCAGCGCAAGGTAAACATATTTCCATGTATACAGCAGAAATAGATAGACTGAAGAAGTAACAAGGGCAGAGAAAGAAAGGAGAGAGAGAGAAATCAAAATCTCTTAATACTCCATGAGTCCAAAATTCATAAACCCATGCAAAGACACTGCTTTCATAGTCATAATGTATTTGATACCCAATTTAATGAATTATCATGTCGAAAATTTCATTATCTGGTACAATTTCTATTTTGTGTGATATGTTATACTCTGTTTCATCGTTATCAAAAAATATATTAATGTATGTAGCCGCATGTTAAAAGTTTACATTTCAACACTTGTATAAAGTTTTAGAAATCGAATCACCTCATTTGTTTTCGTTACTTGAAAGACTGCTTAGGGAAATTTTCAGGCAATGACCGAAGATATTACACCTCCCCTCCAGCGGACCCGGCTCGTCACTCGCTCCCAGCCTGTCGTGAGCTCATCTAACTTGTCCCGATGCTGGGTGTTACCCTATGGAGCTTGACTTGCTGGGCGTTGTGTATTAATTTGCCTCTATTCCATACGGGCTCGGGCACTGTAACACCTGTCCTGTGTTGGACACTGTGCTAGGTGCTGGGCTGCAGCCACCAGCTTGGACACGGTGCACAAGATGCTGGCCCTATGCCGTTGAGTCCAGCCATCGGAAACGAGAGGATCTCCAGAGACAGGTATGCCCAGGAATGGAGGCGGGGAGGGGGACAGTGAGCACGGAGATGGGATGACAATTGGCCAAAAGATATTTAATCACTGGGAGATATTGAACTCCTTTGTTTCATTCCAAATCCTCAGGGAGGCAGCATCATGGACACCTTGGCTAGTGATTAGGTCGGTGTCAACAGTTGGAATCCATGAGTTATATTTGAGGACTATTTCAGAAAGTTAATCAGAAGTCTGGTAATAGCAAAAAAAATGCGTGCATTCTACATGGCCCTTGTTAGGCATTCATGTTTTTAGGCGTGTGCACAGTTTTCCAGATGGGGGTGATGCAACAGACCTAGATAACATTTGCATTTTATACCTTGATTGATTTATTTATTCTTCATCTCCCGAAGAGATAGATTTTATTGCTGATTCTGCTATACAGGGGGAAAAAAAAAAAGAGGAAGTAAAAGTAAACTCTTTAATTTCAAGGGCCTAACGGAGCGTGGATCCTCTGAGGTGGTTTGCAATTTCTGTGTCCTGAGGCTGAGTCTGCAGTTAGCTGTCACCGCAGCTGACTCAAAAGGGCTCTAAAAACAGGGTCACAAATACAGCTTTGGTTATAAAACAAATGCCCCAGGCAGAAAAATAAGTCGAAAGGACAGAAAGAGGAGGGGAAATATTTATAAGTCTGAACTTCAGTAGAATTTGACCAATTCTCAGGAACGCTGGGGAAATCCGTTGCCAATGATCAAGACTTTACCCGACTTTCTAGAAATGTCTGCAGGGTACGAGCTCTGCTTCTATCTTCTCCCAAATTTCAAAAAACATATATTATACCCACCAGAAGCCAGGTTCTCAGTGGGCACTCGAGGAATTTTAGGCCGACTCACTGAAATGTCACGGGAACTCGTAGCTCGTGAGCTCAGAGCTCGAGTGTGTATTTCTGGAGATCTTAGGTAGGCAGACTGTATTTGCTTCATTCTGCCTAATTTGAATTGTATTTTAACAATTTAATGGTTTTCTGCTGGATTTTAGTTGGTAGCCATGAGAAGAATGAGCTGGACAGATTGTTAATTTTTTTTGAAGCTAGTAAAGTATCTCTATACTGCCCAGTTGACATCTACCTAATAGCATATGTTTGGAATAAAGAGATGCTCAAAGAAATTTGGGTTGTTTTTCCAGCAGGTGTGATTGTTATAACTGGGACCAGAATTATTAAGGGGCCGTGGGCAAACACTGAATGTGCTTTGAGGGAACAGAGAATGAATAGAATTATAGAAGATATACTCGACTGCTAACACCCAGTAATACCCAGCCTTGTGTGGAATTTATCTTGCTTACAGAAAGTTATCATTCTTCTTAATATTTTGACTCCTATTTGAATATCTCGTACTGTCTATAGGACAACTAATTTCCTTTCAAATATATTATTTTAAAAAAAAAATACAAAACATCACAATGGTATGTGAAAAAAAAGTATATGGCTGTTTTATGGCAAAATAAATTAATCATCAAAATTTTTGAATGATCGAATTTGGAAAACAATTCTATTTTCAGCAGCTGAAAAACCAGAGTACCTGAAAAATTCTAGGGGAGAGTGCTTGGTTACGTGAAATAGTCAATTATCTCCCCACTGAAATAGTAAACAGTTTCATCACCTTACTTCAACAATTTAGTTGTAAATGACATTTATTTATTATTTTTATGAGCTTGGTTGGAATGTACTACTTACTTTGCCAGTCAGTAAAGTCACCAGGGAATATGGATTTTGTATTTGTTTTTTTCCTAACCTAGGATTCTTCCCATTAATAAAAATTAGTGCAAAGAGAGAGCATATATAATATCATTTCAGGGAATGCTGACAATTTAAAAAAACATCACCTTCTTAACCTGAAGAGGTAGCTGTCTTTGTTGTTGCTAGTTAAGAAATTTTTGTTATCTTTGCTTCTCAGGCTTAGTAAATACTAATGCTTCCCTTTAATTTATTAAAAATATCACTTGTTGAAAATTTTTAAAAGATTAGAAAATCTGCTTTTATTGTCATTGTTATTCTTGCTTTAAAAATTCTTGTTCTACATGGCATGGGATCATCAGAGAGAAAGGGACAAGATTATTTTTTATCAAAACTGACGTAATTCTGATGAGCAATACTTAAGTTTATTTGAAAAAGGAATAGACCAGATTTCTGGTCAAGAGGGCAGAGTAGGGCAATGCTGTGCTTGCCTCCTCTCACGACCACATTAAAATCACAACGAAATTCTGGAACAATTGTCCCGGAGAAGCACCAGAAGACTAGCCGAACAGAACTCCTATAACTAAGGATGTAAGGAAGAGGCCACCTCAGACTGGTAGTGGGGCGCAGACGCAGACCGGGCTGGTCCCACAGCCATGCGTGACGACTGAGAACCGAGAGGGATGGATCGCAGAGGTCCCCCCGGAGGGGCGAGGGGTCCCAGCCTGCACCCGAATCACCAGCCCGAGTGCCGGTTCCGAGACGGGGCGCCCCTGCAACTCCCGGCCATGGATATCTGTGAGGATTCCCTCTGTTCAGGGGAGACGGCAGGTGGCGGGAAACTGAGGCATCCTCTTAAGCGGCCAGCGCGCAGACTCACTCGCGTGTAGGCGTTCATCCTGGGCTTTGGTCGGGGGGGACACTGGGAGAAACCGAGTTACGTGGCTTTAGGGCGAGGGCTGGAGGGACGGCTGCCACGGTCCCTTCGTGGCTCCCCCAGGCAGGGCCAAGTCTGAATCTGACTGGCCAGGCGAGCTCTGCTCCTCCACCCCGTGACTCCCCGAGGCCCCGCCCCGCCCACCTCAGGCCCTGCCCAAGGGTCTTACAGCTGCGGTGGCAGAGGCTGGCCTTGGCCCACACTGCGGTCTTTCCGGAAAACTCTCGAACATCTGCGGGCCCCAAGCAGGCAGCAGCTGGCCTTGGTATGCCCCATGCCAGTCACTGAGTGGCCCCGGCCGGCGCTGGGGCCAACCTGAATCTGTGTTACCCAGGCGAATGCCACTCTCCCCTGCTGGTGGCTCCCTGAGACTCCTCCCCACCCAGTTCCTGTCCTGCCCGAGGCTCTGTCAGCAGCGAGCCTTACAGACACCTGGGAGCTGGCAGCAGGCCTCGGGGGCACCCTGCGCCTTGGCTAAGGGGACCCGGGTCTGGTACTTGTGGCGGCCGGCCTCGGTTCACAGCATGGCTTCTCGCACGCACCTGCAGAGCCAGCACCGGCAGCAGCGAGCACGGATCACTTTGTCGCTCCTACCAAGTGACCCCGAGCCAGTCACCTGCTGACCATGGTCTAAAGGGGCCCCTCCCATGAGGCTCCAGAACCAGCACACCTAGTGGCCAGCTCCAGACCACAATAGAGCACCACCCAATTAGCATCACAAGCGACACACCCAAAGGGTGGTCTCAGCAGGCACCAGACTCTGCTGGGGCGAATCCCACTCCTCGGGGGGTCGACCTCCACACAGCAGCAACTATGTTGTGGGTGCGGCCAGTCCTCGCAGCCAGTCAGCCTGAGGGTCCATCTCACCTACTGATGTGCCAACAGCAAGCAAGACTTATTTACAACAGGAGGGCACACACGACCCACACGAGGAACACTCACGGAGCACCTGGTGCAGGTGACCAGGGAGAGCGTGCTGCCGGGCCACACAGGGCACCGACTGCACAAAGCCACCTGACTACGACTGGGAAACGCAGCACACCGACCTGCTACATAGAAACAAACGCAGAGAGGCAGCCAGAAATAAAAAAACAAACAAACCAACAACAACGAAGAAACATGTTCTCAATGAAAGAACAGGAGAAAACACCAGAAAAAGAACTAAATGAAATAGTGACGAGCGACCTATCAGAGACAGAATTCAAAACACTGGTTGTAAGGAGGCGCGAGGAACTCAGTGAGAACTTCGACAAATAGATAGCGAGCGTGAAGAGGGCATAGAAACCTTAAGAAAGAACCCGTCAGAAGTGAGAAATACAGTAAGCGAAACGAGGAATCACTAGAAGGAACCTCTGACGACTGAATCAGAGATTTGGAAGACAAGGTAGCAGAAAACACCCAATCAAAATAGCAAAAAGGAAAAAAAAAGTTAAAAATCAGGATAGTTTAAGGGACAACATCAAACACAGCAACATCGTAGAGGTGCCAGACAGAGAAAGACAGCAAGGAATTGTGAACCTACTTGAAGAAATAGTGACCGAAAACTCCCCTCCCCTGGTGAAGGAAGCAGACGTACGACCCTGGAAGCCGGGCAGTCCCAAGCAAGTGGAACACCAAGACACATCATAATTTAAATGGCAAAGTGTAAAGACAAAGAGAGAATCTTAAAAGCAGCACTAAAAAGGCAGTTACCTACAAGGGAATTCCCACAAGAGTGTCAGCTTATTTCTCCACAGAAACTATAGGCCAAAGGGGGTTGGCACAAAATATTCAAAGTAATTTAAATAAAAGCAAGGACCTACAAACAAGGTTACTCTACATAGCAAGGCTATTATTTAAAATTGAAGGTGAGATAAAGAATTTCAATAGACCAGAAAAAGCTAAAGGAGTTCGTTACCACCAAGCCAGTATTACATGAAATGTTTAAGAAGAAGAAAGAAGAAGAAGAAAAAAAAGAACATAACAATGGATAATAAAATGGCAATATCTACATACCTAACAATAATCACTTCAAATGTAAATGAATTAAATGCTCCAACTAAAAGACATAGGGTAGCCAAATGGATAAGAAAACAAGACCCATACATGTGCTGTCTACAAGAGACCCATTCCAAGTTGAAAGACAGGCTAAAAATAAAGGGATGGAAAATATATTTCATGCAATTAGAAATTTTTAAAAATCTTATACCAGATAAAATGGACTTTAAAACAAGAGCTATAAGAAGAGACAAAGAAGGACATTTCATAATGATAAAGGGGATATAACCCTTATAAATATTTATGTACCCAACCTAGGAGCACTTAAATATGCAAAACAAATATTAACAGACATAAAAAAAGAGACTGAAGGTAATGGTCACAGGAGGGGACTTTAATACCAATTGACCCCAATGGACAGATCTCCAGACAGAAAATCAACAAGGAAACAGCAGCCTTAAATGACACAATAGACCAGATGCTTTTAATTGACATTTTTAGGGCATTTCACTCCAAAGTAGCAGATTATATATTCTTTTCAAGTACACGTGGAACACTTTCCAGGATAGATCACATATTAAGCCACAATAAATTTAAAAAGTGTTAATAAATTTAGAAAGACTAAAATTATATCTAACATCTTCTCCTATCACACTGTTACAAAAGTTATAAAACTGGAAATCAGTTCCAAGAAAAAAAACAAAACTAAAAAACACACAAACACATGAAGGCTAAATAACATGCTACTAAACAATGAATAGATTAACAATGAGCTCAAGGAAGAAATCAAAAGATACCTTGAGATAAATGAAAATAAAAACACGATGACCTAAAATCGATGGGACATGGCGAAAGCAGTCCTAAGAGGAAAATTCATAAAAACACGAGCCTACCTCAAGAAAAAAACTCAAATAAACAATCTAATCTTACACCTAAAAGAACTACGAAAAGAACAAACAAAGCCCAAAGCGAGTAGAAAGAAGGAAATAATAAAGATCAGATGAGAAATAAACAAGACAGTCTAAAACATACAAAAATCAGTGGAAACAAGAGCTGGTTCTTTGAAAAGATGAACAAAATTGATAAACAACCAGATTCATCAAGAGAAAAAGAGAGAAGATCCAGATAGATAAAATTCTAAATGAAAGAGGAAAAGTGTCAACTGACACCACAGAAATAAAAAGGATTGTAAGAAAATACTTGGACAATTATATGCCAACAAATTGGACAATTTAGAAGAAACGGATAAATTCCTAATAATATGCAATCTTCCAAGACTGAATTAAGAAGAAACAGAAAATATGAACAGACCGATTACTACCAATGAAATAGAATCGATACCAAAAACTCTCAACGAAAAAAAAGTCATGGATTGGATAGCTTCACAGGAGAATTTCAACAAACAGTCAAAGATGAATTAACACCTATCCTTCTCAAACTATTCCAAAAAATTCAAGAGGAGGAAAGGCTCGCAAGCTCGCTTTACACGGCCAACATTACTCTGATTCTAAAACCAAAGACACCACAAAAAAAGAAAATTATAGGATAATAGTCCTGATGAACAAAGACACAAAAATCCTCAACAAAATATCAGCCAACTGAATTCAGCAATACATCAAAAAGATCATACACTACAGTGAAGTGGGATTTATTCCTGGTATGCAAGATTATTTTGACATCCATAAGCCAATTAACGTGAAATACAAATAAACAAAACAAAAGATAAAAACCATATGATTATATCAGTAGATGCAGAAAAAGCATTTGACAAAATACAGCATCTATTTATGATAAAAACTCTCAGCAAAATGGGAATAGAGGAATATACCTCAAAACCATAAAGGTCATCTATAACAAACCCATAGCTAGCATCTACTCAACAGTGAAAAGCTAAAAGCATTTTCCTTAAGATCAGAAGCAAGACAAGGATGCCCACTTTTATCACTTCTGTTCAACATAGTACCAGAAATCCTAGCCATAGCAGACAAGAAAAAGAAACAAAAGCATCCAGATTGGAAAGGAAGGAGTATAACTGTTATTATTTGCAGACGGCATGATACTACACGTAGCGACATGATATATGTTATTTATATAGTAACATGTCATCTGCTAATAATAACAGTTTTTAGAGAACCCTAAAGATTTCACCAAAAATTTACAACTGATGAACGAATTCAGTAAAGTAGCAGGATACAAAATTAATATTCACAAATCAGTTGCATTTTTATGCACAAACAGCAAACTATCAGAAAGAGAAATTAAGAAAACAATCTCACTTATGATCGCCTCAAAACAATACCTAGGAATAAACTAAAACAAGGTCTATACTTATAAATTTATAAGACATTGAAGGAAGAAATTGAAGATATAAATAAATGGAAGCATATACCATGCTGCTCATGAATAGGAAGAATTAGCATCATTGGAATGTTCGTATTATCTAAAATAATCTATAGATTTAATGCCAGCCCTATCGAAATACCAATGTCATTTTCACAGAACTGGAAGGAATAATTCTGAAATTTCTATGGAACCACAAAATATCCCAAATAGCCAAAGCAATCTTGATAAAGCAGGATAAAGTTGGAGGTATCATGTTCCCTGATATCAAACTACACTACAAGACTATATTAATCAAAACAGCGTGGGACTGACATAAAAATAAACATGAAACGAGATAAAGAGCCCAGAAATAAACCTGTGCCTATACGGTCAACTGATCTATGACAGAGGAACCAGATATATACAATGGAGGAAAGAGTGTCTATTCAAGAAAGTGTTGGGAAAATTGGACCTATACGTACAAAAATGATAAGAGACCACCTTCTTACCCATATACAAAAATAAACTCAAAATGGATTAAAGATTTAAATATAAGACCTAAGACCATAAATCTCCCAGAAGAAAACATAGGCAGCAAACTCTCTGACATTACTCTTAATAATATTTTTTCTGATAGATCTCCTTGGGCCAGGGAAGCAAAAGAAAAAACAAAAACAAAAACAAATAAGACTATATCCAACTAAAAATTTTTTTCACAGCAAAGGAAATCATCAACAAAATGAAAAGACAGCCTACTGATTGAGAGAGATGTCGGCAAATGATACATCTGATAAGGGGTTAGTATCCAAATTTTTTAAAGAACTAATACAACTTAACACCAAAAAAACAAACAATCCAATAAAAAAAAAAATGAGCAGAGGACCTAAATAGACATTTCACCGAAAAGGACATACAGATGGCCAACAGACATATGAAAAGATATTCAATATGAATCATCAGAGAAATGCAAATTAAATCCACGTGAGATATCACCTCACACCTGTAAGGATGGCATCATCCAAAAATCAGCAAATAAGTGTTGACGGGGATGTGGAGAAAAGGGAATCTCGTGCATTGTTGGTGGGATGGCAGATTGATACAGCCACTACAGATGAAGATTCCTCAAAAAATTAAAACTAGAACTACCATGTGACCCAGCAATTCCGTTTTGAGGTATTTATTTGAAGAAATCCAAAACACTAATTAGAGAAGATCTATGCATCCCTATGGTCGCCGCATTGCTATTTACAATGGCCAAGATACGAAAACAACCTAAGTGCCCATCAACAGATGATTGACTGAGAAGAGGTGGAACAATGGAACATCGCTGAGCCATAAAAAGAATGAAATCTTACTACTTGCAACAAAATGGATGGACCTAGAGGGTATTATTATGCTAAGTGACATAAGTCAGACAGAGAAAAACAAATACCGTATAATTTCGCTTATGTGTGCAATCTAAAAGATGAACTAAATGAACAGACAAAGCAGAAACAGACTCATAGACACGGAGAACAACCTGATGGTTGCCGGATGGGAGGGGGTTTGGGGGGCTGGGCGAAAAAGGCGATGGGATTAAGAAGCACAAATGGGCAGCTGCAAAATAGTCACAGAGATGTAGAGTACAGCTTAGGGGACATAGTGAATAATATTGTAGTAACTGTGGCGTGCCAGATGGGTGCTAATCGGAAGGTCACTTCGTAAATCATCTAAATGCTCACCACTGTGCCGTATACCTGAAACTAATGTAAAATAATACTGAATGTCAACTGTAATTGAAAAATAAAAATTAATTGAAAAGAACTCGAAAACGCTTCCGTCCAACTCTTTATTTACACGGATATTGCCAAGCACTTCTTCCTGCAAGGCCTGGGAAGGTCCCATCGCCAGGGAAAGTATCTCCCCAACGCTTGTTCACTCACCGTTTACTTCAAAAACAATCTTTTCTTTTACATCTTATTCTGTGTCTAAATTATGCGATGCTTATAAATACCCCGAAATCAAATGCTGATATTGGTGCTTTGCCTAGTCTGAGTCATTTGCCGAAAGAACATTGCTAATGGGAAATATGAAAAAGGGAACTGAATCACTACGCGCTGTTCTTTCTTTTATGTTGTGACATTTTAACAGTTTCCTCAGTAAATTAAGTAGTGATAGTGAGAAATTAAGGAGCAAGTTAGTGCCAATTCAGATGTGAGAGTGAAGAGCGTTTTCTGGTATCTCTCAGATGTATCCAGTTAGCCGAGATCTACCTTCTGTGGTTCTACCAGGATTATATTTGGAAAATACAAAACCATTCAAATAAAATTTTAACCTGGAAATGGTAAGTCATTTAAATTAGTACAGAATACTGCTTTTGCTGCTGGAAGAATTGAGACTGGGTCTAAGCTCCATTATTTACTGTCTGTTTCATCTGACAAATGCTTTTACCTTTCAGACGCCTTTTCTTCTTTGTAAATCAGATAAGAACCACACACCAAAGCAGTGTGTGTGTGTGTGTGTGCGCGCGCGCGTGTGCGTGGGGGGCTCGGGAGAGATCACACAGGAATTGCTGCTCTGTGAGGCCAGGCAGCACCCAAAAGGTGGAAGCCAGGCCTATAATTTGTCCTTTAAAGTTAAGTTCATACGTGTCTGTGGCCACGCCACCCTGAACACACCTGATCCCGACTGATCTGGGAAGCTAAGCAGGGTCGGGCCTGGTTAGTGCTTGGATGGGAGACCACCTAGGAAGACCAGGTGCTGTAGGTATAAAATTAAATAAACAAACATGTAAGTCAATAAGTAAATAAATAAGTAAGTTAAGTTCATGTGAAAAGTGCCTTTCAACATTTTCTGAGGAAACACTCAAGGTTTGTAACCTCAGGTCCCAGTAAGAGGCGCCGCCAGACTTTCTTCTAAAACCAGACGCGGGAAAGGCCTGACCACTCCTTCACGCTGGCGCACCGAGCGAGGGAAATGGCCCTGCTCCCAATTCATGCCCAGCGCCCCGTCGTTTCCAGCAGGGAGAGGCGCGTTGTTATTGTCCCCGTGCCTGTAGCTGCGTGTCCGGGTCCTCTTCCGGCCCGCCCCCACTGGGGCTCGCGTGGGTTCATCGGGCCTCGTCGGCCCCTCCGAAAGTTCCGAGGGTCACTTTTTTCCTAAGTTCACGATAAGACGTTTCTCTTTCCCGCCTTAAATTGTTTTAGATTTAAGCTTCCCGTCACGTCACGTTGGCTCGTATTCAAATGCTCATTAACGAAAATGGTAACGGTATTAATTTTCCATCCCATTAACTGAGCCTAGAGCTTTTACTGCCCCGGCCTCCCGCCGACCACCGGTCCTCTCTCCCGTCGACTCTCGTCTCTGGATCCGTCCTTGCTGTGTCCGCCACGAGGAACACATTACCCCCACGTGTGTGTGTGTGTGTGTGTGTGTGTGCGTGCACGTGCGTGCATGTACGTGTGTGCGCGCAGGTGTGTGTATCCTAGAGGAGTCAGTTCAGAAGGATTTTTGCTTCTCCCATGCCCTGTACATACCGTTATTGGAAGTTTTAGACTGGACTGCAATTATTGACTGACATTTCTCTCTGCCATTTAGATAAGGTTTGTTCCTCTTTGTATTTCTAGCACATAACAGGTCACCTACAAATGCTGGTTAAATGGCCAAATGACTATATTTTACTTTATAAAGTTGCTGTCAGTTTTTCTCTAAAATGGCTACTCGACCCTCATCTTTCTGTCTCCTGCAGAATTTGATCGTCATGGCGCTTGCATTTCTGATTCTTCTGGGGGCCACAGTGATACTTCCAGCAGACTTCCTTTCTGATAAAAAACGTGAGTGCCGTCTATTAAATTCGATGATGTTTCTTTAAAAATATAAGCATAGTACAAAAATGATAGCATTATTTTCTCCTAAATAATCCCTCAAGTAGGAAATTACATGTGGATTTTAGAAAAGGGATGGAATATCCTTATTAGAATACAAACTCTTTAAATACACTATATTTTAAGAAAGAAAGGTTGGCCGAAATGCAAATTTTATGCTACAGTGGGAAATTCTACGGCAGAACTGGGTGCGTGGGCTCCAGAGACTAAGGCCGGAGGCGATGCCCACTCTGGGAACACCTCTTCATGCGAAGGGATGGCTAGCGGCCTCACGACCAAAGAATAAAAATCTCCCACTATGTTTGCTCAGAAATTTGTTCATCTGTGGTGTCGGTGCAATGACAGAATCTAAGAAAACCGTCACATGGCCTCTACCTAGTTTTGTCTAAGAGAAATTCCTATGGTAATGACACTGTTTTATATCTGCACTGTCCAGGGTAGTAGCCACTGGCCGTCGGTGACTGAGCGCTTGACATGTGCCTCATGCAACTAGAACAATGAAGGGTCTATTTTAAGTCATTTAAATTTAAATGGCCACATGCGACCACGATGGACAGCGCATTATGGACAGAGCCCTGGGAGTCCGTATCTGCAGGCGTGGATGGGGTGGGGGTCCGGGAAGGCCATTAAACACTCTGGATCCATGGAGATCTCCTGACCACGTAGTAAGTGAATCCGAGGAGGTTTCGTGATTGTGATACAACGTTTTCTCAATTTTAGAAAAAAATGTAAAAAGTTTTATTAACATATGCCCAGGAATAAAGGATAATCAACATTTCACATGTTGAGACCATTTCTAATAGTGGGGTTGTGGATAATTTTTCTTTCTTTCTTTCTTTCTTTCTTTCTTTCTTTCTTTCTTTCTTTCTTTCTTTCTTTCTTCTTTCTTTCTTTCTTCTTCTTTCTTTCTTTCTTCTTTCTTTCTTTTCTTTCTTCTTTCTTTCTTCTTTCTTTCTTTCTTTCTTTCTTTCTTTCTTTCTTTCTTTCTTTCTTTCTCTTTTTCTTTCTTTTTTTTTTGCTCATCTGTGCTTTCCAACGTTCCTGAAATGCACAGACCTTGTTTTTGTAAATGAAATAAAAGCTTTTATTTTGAAAGCAAAGTTAGAAAGTGGTTCATTAAGAAAAAAAGAAAAACAAAACCTTTTTTCTCCCTAGGAATGTCTGTTTAAGTAGTTTTACTGCCAAATTTGTTTTGATTTTAAATCATATAAAGAAATAAATCCATTTTATATCACGAACCAGTACGCATACAAATACATAAGTACATTTATATAATAGAAGAAGAGGTTCACGAAACAGAATTTATTCTTACTATATTTGATGCACAAAGCAGCACTTATTATATTTGATGTCCTTCCTATTCTATTTTTTCCGTGTCATTAAAAAAATTGCTAGCCACAAATTGATGAATTATCTCAGCCAATTAGTAGATAATAACCCTCAGTTTGAAAACAACGGTTATAATAAATAACGATATGGCACAATATCCCTTTTTGAGTCAAAAACCTACACACATACAGTGAATTAGAAGCAGTCTTAAAGGAACTTCTTCCAAAGTTATCTCAGTGTTCTGCATCCTGAGAGCCGTAATAAAACGCCACGGCGCCCAACACGACGGCTTGAGAATTTCAGAGCTGCTGGCCACGCGCTGCTGACCCCGCCGCCCGTTTCCTCTTCCGATCCTCAGCCTCGCTGCTGCCTCCCGCCAACTTCACCGTTACGGCCACCGGGTTGGCCCAGGTCCTGCTGCGCTGGGAGCCCAGCCCCGATCAGGAGCGACGGAGCATCAAGCTAGGATACCACGTGAAGATAAACGGTCCGCAGGAAGATGATGTGAGTGTCCGTTCTGACGGCGAAACTTACTTAGAGTACATTCAAATTTCGGCTGCATTTTCCTTATCAAAAGAAATTGCAACTGAAACAAAAAAAGGGGAACCACACGAGGGCCTTCGGTTCTTTCGCTTAGAGAAGGAAGTTTGGTCACTTCTGAGGTGGGATGCACTCAATCTTGGTTTTATGGTTTCTCTAAAACAGCCCCAAACAAAACAAAACAAAAACCCAGAAGAAAATAGCAGGCCGGGCGGGAGGTGGGCAGGGAGCCCGGCCCTGCGCCGTCGGCAGCCTCGGGCTGGATGTCCGACCTCCCGGAGCTCGGTCTCTCTGCGGGACACGGAAGGCAGCTGGTACCTCGCAGGTGCCCCGCGCAATTAGACGAAGGGAGAAACGGCTGTATGGCATCGGCTGTTTTTCAACCTGTGTGGAATTCTAGAGAATTTTCTGTCGATAGTTATCTGTGCGAGGAGACGGGAACTAGAGATGGCGGCCGAAGGGAGCCGGACCCTTGTTTGTCATACTTCGTTTGTTTTCATAAGAAGAACGTGTCCACGTATCATTCACGAGTTTATTATGCTTTTATTATATTGTTTGTAAAAAAAATCTATAAATACCAGAATCGGGTCATTTATCTGCGTATTCATTTTAAAACCACTTTAGGAGGTACGGTCGATGCGTAGACAGCTGTACGCATATCGTTTATTCGTCTCGATGAGTTTAGGGTTAAGTATATGCTCGTGGAACCGTGGGTTTAAGTTTTTAGCAAACCTATTTCATCGCGTTTAATGTGCCATTTAAAAATGGGAGGGAAACGCATATTCGATGAAAATAGTTCTTTTAAGGCTGTTTGCCTCTTACGTATCGTGACTCGTGGGCTTTAATTTTAGTACGAAACCAGCGACACGGAGAGCAGCCGTGAGACCGTCCTGCACGAAGGCTTTTCGGCAAGCGTGCGGACCATCCCGTGGGAGGGCCACCCCGTCCGGCCAAGCGGCTGGGTGACCGCCGGGCTCAGCGCCCCAGCAGGTGAGGCCGGCCCCACGAAGCCCGTTCCGCCTTTCAGACTTGGTAGAGACGGGCCGCCTTTCTTTACTCCGCCGCCAGCTCCTGCCCAGCCGTCTCGCGCCCCGTGAGCGCTCCACCAAGGCTGTCATTGCTTCCACGTCACAACCCACCCGGTGCCACCTGGCACGTCCCCGCGGCCATCGCCTACAGTTCTCAGTCCTCGGCTCAAAGGCTCAAAATGGTCCTAAGCAAAACGGCGGCCGCTCCGGTCCCCCATAATTGGGGTCTTTGGCACCTTGCACCTGCACCGTGCCTGGTCCTCTGCTCTGCTCAGATGCATTTTGAACCCGGCCCCACGCGCTTGCCCTGAAGACTTTGCGTTCCGGGCTCATCCTTGGTCTGCCCTTCCGAGCCCCCCGTGAACTCAAAGCCCAGGTCCAGTCGCTCTTGCTCTGCAGAGCCATTTTCTCCGCCCCGTGCGCTGAGGGCTGCTTGTGCCCCTCAGAGCTCGCCCGTGGGCTGGGCCCTCGACACACATAGCGCGTTATCTGTCTTTCACGAGCAGCTGCATTTCTACCCTGCCGTCCCCAGCTACGAGCCCGCCGGGGGCAGGGACACCACCTGACCCTTTACTGCATCCAGCACAACGAACCGGGCGTGCTCGAGCCGGAGTGCCCGTGTTTGATTCCAGAGCTTCTCTTACCAAACCGAAGCGAGCGCGGCCAACACGTCACGGAGGCCACGAGACCCAAGCCGCGGCCGGCGTGGCCACGTCCGGCCCTTTTTTATATCTCGCTCTCCAGGGGCTGCTGGAACCTCGGCCGTCAATTTGACTTGCACCGCAAACACCGCGGCGAGTGAGGGGACGCGCGGCCGGCAGTACCGGGTCTCTCTCCGCTGCAGCTGGCTGCCGGGGCAGGCTTCCCCTGAGGACACGTGGTACTTCCTCTACTACAGGTCAGCGCCTATTTTTACCTATGCAAATGGGTAGTTTCCTCCAGTCTTAAAGATCTCACGAGCGCTCCGATGCAGGTATGGCTCTCAGACCGAAGAATGCCGAGAATACGGCCGGGACGTGCTGGGCAGAAGCGTCGCGGGCTGGTTTCCCGGCACCGTCATCCCTGGCAGAGGGCGCGACTTGCTCGCCGTGCGCGTGAACGGCTCCAGCAGGCACGCCGCCATCCGGCCCCTCGACCGGCTGTTCGCCCTCCATGCCATCGGTAAGGCGGGCTCAGAGCCGAGGTCGCCGGCCCGCAGAAGCTCGGCCGTGGAGGGGGTCGCAAAAGTCACTTCGCCCCACTGCTTTCAAGTTGCGAAACAGCCATCGGGCCCCGGCTCGAAAACCCCCCGTGGCCGGAGCACAGGGCCGGATACCTGCGGGGGAGGCCGTGCCGGCCCGGCAGGGCTCAGCAGCAGCGCCCCTGGCCTCTGCCCGTGAGGTGCCAGCAGCACCTCCCCCTGCCAATCGTGGCAACAGATCTGTGCCCCCAGACATTCCTACGTGTCCCTTGGGGGACAACCCCCCCCCAGTGGTGACCCCGCACACCAAGCAAAGTGACCCTGCGGAAGGAAGCAATTTCCCATCTCAGCGGCTGTGGCTGGGGGTCCTGCGATGGATTGCAGACACCTCCAAGCCACTCTGACCCCTGTCCCACACCTCTCGGCTCTTGGAAGGTGGCCGCGCTTCCGTTCTGAGGCCTCTCTGGCCCGAGCTGCCCACCCCCACTTCCTCACGTGTGCCTCTACGGCCCCTCGCCGCTCTGGTCTGCCTCCCCTGGACGGGGCGGAGGTAAAATGCCCCCCTCGGCCCGTGATGCTCAGACGTAAACATATTCCTTAGGGTTTCCTCTGCTCAGCGCTCAAAGCAGAGGGCACCCTCCTTCCTCCCGGATATGTGTGTATGTTAATGAAACTCATCAGGGGCCTTCAGCGTAGCATCTGTGCGGGCTAGCGAGCAAGGCTCCGGCGTGGCAGTCACCGGAGCGGGCTGTGTCCCCGGCTCCCCTGCCGAGGAGCTGAGTGACCTTAGATGAGTGGCTCGTTTCTCTGCGTCTTGGTCTTATCTGCAAAATGGGAGAAATCAACACTTCCAACAAGGTTTTCGTGAGAATTAAGTGTTAATAATTATAAAGTGTTGAGCACGGTGCCTTGTGCAAGGATCCGAAAAAGACGCAAACTGTTATTTAAAGGACGTGATTGACTCGTCACATGTCTGTATCTGTCCAACGGAGTAGAACTTCATTTAAAGAATCATAGCATTTACTAAAGAGTCGTGCAATTCTCTTAAATCGTTTGTTTCTTAGGTGCCCTAAAAATGTCACTTTCATGAAAACAGGTGATAAAAAATGCTGAGAAGGACTTAGGAAACAATGATATTACTGTGAACATGGACACAGTCTGGAACGGACCAGAGGAATTCATTTGCTTTTATGATTTGCACGTTATTGAAACCAATTCCTCGGATCACTAAAACAAATAAAGACTTTTGGGGTGAACATTTTCTGCTTCGGGAGTGGCAGGTTCTGGAGACAGTGGGTCTCGCCCTTCGCTTGTCTCTGACCCATTCATTGTGAGACCTTCGCCACTAACCTAAGACACTCAGAAACATCTCCCACCTACGTCACTTGGCCAGAGGCAATCAAGTGAGATCTCAGGGGAGAGACTCTCGTTCTTATTCAAACGAAGACAAATTTAGCCCAGTCCATTCTTTTTATGTGAGAGAAAACTAAAGCTTTCCACTCCACGTCCCAAACAAACCAAAACAAGACGCAAACAACAGAATGAAACGAAAAATCCCCAGAGCCCAGACAGGGGAAGTGGTCGCAGGGGCCCACGCCCCGCCCGGCTCGCAGGGGCAGGGCGAGGTGAGCGATCGGGCTGTTTCTCTCCAGGATCAGTTTGCCCTGTCCTCGGCCTATCTCTAGAAGTAAAGTAGGGAGGGGATTCAACCACTCCATGCCCACTGGGCTGGGAGTCCTGGACCATTACAAGGGAGCTCTTCTTCCCCGTTATATGACAGTGGCCTATGTGAGCCTCTTGAGGGTAAATACTCGAGAAGGTGGGCTCCTGGAGATGCCCGGGGGGGGGGGGAGCAGGTGGGACTTGCCAGCCGCCGTCACTGACCCCATTCTCATTCCTAACCTAGATCAAGTAAACCCTCCGCTGAACGTCACAGCAGGCGTCGAAGGAACCCGCCTCTCTGTCCAGTGGGACAAACCCATTTCTGCCTTTCCGACCCACTGCTTTGAGTACGAAGTGAAAATTCACAACGCGAGGAAGGGCTATTTTCAGGTAATGCTTCAGACCGCTCTGGTGTTCGATGGCAGCCTTCTTTTAGGGACATTTCTAAAATCGTCTTCAATGTCTGCTCTGGTTACAGCTCGGAACTAACGAGGTCAAAGATAACTTATATCTACCCAGGTTTTATGTAAATGAACCCACCCTACTGGCCTTTTGTCTCGAAAGGACATACTTTGGGTTGAAAATAAGACAACGTAGCAGATAAAAACTCTTCAGCACTATTGTAGGGGAAAACGTAAAATGGTCAGTCCCTATGGGCAACAGTGTGGCAATCCCACTCCTGGGGGTCTATCCGAAAGAACCCCTCAGAGGGAGAGGCGTGCGCATCCATGCTCACGGCGGCCTTAGCCGCAGGAGCCGACGAGACGCAGCAGCCCGAGCGTCCACAGACAGAGGAGCGGATAACGAAAACGCGAGAACGACGTGTGATGCGATACTACGGGGCCTGGAACAGGAAGGGCATCCCGAGGACGAACCTCGAGGGCGTTTCACTCAGCGAAATAAGCCGGACACGAAAGGGCAGACACCGCGCAGTTCCGCTCGTGTGAGACACCGAGTAGTTAAATTCACGGAGAAAGGGGGCGGCGTGGTGTGTGCCGGGGGGCGGGGGGGGGGGTGCGGGACGGGGAGTTGTTTCTCGATGGGCAGAGTTTCGGTTCTGCAAGATGAGGAGAGCTGGAGGCGGACGGCGGCGATGGCCGCACACCACGTGAGCATCCTCCACGCCGCCGGACTGGACTCTTAAGAACAGTTAAAGCGGTGAATTCCACGGTCTGTGCATTGCATTACGACTCAGAAGCTCGCTCACTGGCACTAACGGACGCGGAGGTCGAGGGCGGCCGGGGAGAGCGCCGGCATCGACCGAGCGTCCGCCACGCACCGGGCTTCCCTGAGTCGCGTGCTCCACCCTCTCGGCGACTCCGTTACGCAATCGTCATTCCCGTTCTGCGGGAAAGTGAGGCGCACACAGATTAAGGGACTTGCCAAGTCACAGAGCTAGAAAAACAGAGGGAGGTCACGATTTGAACTCCATCTTACCGTTGGTAGCAGCCTGAGAGCTGGTGTAGGTGGGGAAGGGTCACTCGGACGTAGCAATGCCAGCTAATGGCTACTGCAACTGTCCTAGCAGCAGATGAGGAGAGCTGAAGCAGGTCGTGGTCCTGGGGCGGGGGGGGGAGGGGGAACCACGCGCAGGGATGTTTGAGGGGCAGCTGGCACGGCCACCTCTCTGGTTTGGGGCCCCGGAGACTAGCTAAACGGTGGTCGCACTGATCGATACGGGGGCCTCGGAGGAGGGCTGGTTTGTGAGAAGCCAGCTTCATTTCAGCACTCGGCCAGCGTCAGCTTAAGTTGCCTGTGGCAACGGGGCACATATTATTGGGTCGAACCGTTCAAAATTGCTGCTTTTGCTGATCAGACACGGGCTGGGTATCGGCTGTTTTTATCTGATGCTACTTGGTATTTCCTAAAGCTTGGGCTGTACTGAGATCATCCCGTGTCACTCAATAATCCGAGAGTTAGGCGTTGCCATTCCTATGTGACAGATGAGGAAACTGAGGCTCAGAGGGGTCAAGGAACTGCATCGGGGGTAGCTGGAGGCAGATCCCAGCCGCCCGTCTTAGAGTCAAGCTCTCTGCTGCTTCTACTCTCCCGTACACCCCCTCCCCCCCCCCCCACTGTCGTACATCAGAGATCAGTACACTTTTTGTGTAAAGGACCAAATAAACACGCCAGGCTTTGCAGACCACGTGGTTGGGCCGCCATCACTCAGCTCCGCATGCAGGGCCAGCGCAACTGCGGACCGTGCGGAAGCAGAAGCTCGCAGACACCGAGATGCCGGCTTCACGTGATTTTCGCGTGTTGTGAAACACTCTCTTGGTCCGTTTCAATCCCTTGGAGGTACGCGGCCGGTTCGAGAACAGGCAGCAGGCCCCAGGGGCCCGTGGTTTGCTGGTGCAGAATGTGACAGAAACTGGGCGACGTCGTTTCGCCGCGTGACTGCGAAACGCGGGGTTCGGGCCCAGGGCGTTTGGCATTCTGCTGTCGGCCGCCCCAGCGTCCGGCCCGGGAGCACCCACCGGGCCCCCACGGGTCGTGGGATCGCACGGCTGCCCGCCTCGGGCGCATGCTGCCGACAGCTCGGAACAGGCTAATCGCTAAGTGTCCCCTCGATTTTAAATGGGGCGCCAAACAGTGAGTCCCGTGGCCGGTACCCCCATTCTGAACGCGGCACCCCTGTTCTGATCGCCGACGGGCATCGCTTGATCACGCGTCTAGAGAGGATTACGATGATATTGTCTCCCCCATTTAGGTAGAGAAGATGACGACTCAGGAGTTCACCTCAACAGTTCACGGTGCTTCCAGGTACTCTCTCCAGGTGCGGGCGGCCGTGAGCCCCGTGTGCAGGCCGGCGGGGCCCTGGAGTGCGTGGACTCGGCCGGTCGTCGTGGGTGAGTCTCTTGCGCTCGTCTGAGAGCCGCAGGCGCGGTCGCGGCAGGCCGCCCCGGGGCGCGAGCCCGGGGACCCGCGGGGGCCAGCGCCCTCGTGTCTCTGCCGCGCCTCGACCCCCGGCACCCCCCCCCCCCCACACGGCTAAGCGTTGGAGCCTTTCCAAGGCCCTGCGCCTGATTTCCCCCTGGAGTACCTGATTCTACCCCTGTCTAATCTTTTAACCATCAACGTTTTTATTCCGCGGGCCTCGTGGATTCTCAGGCAGCTGGCAGGCGTGGTGCGGCGGGGCCCGCGGGGCTCTCGCCCAGGTCCCCTTGAGGGTGACTTCCGGCAAAGCTGTGGTTCGCCGT
Organism: Rousettus aegyptiacus; assembly: GCF_014176215.1. Taxonomy (NCBI): domain Eukaryota; kingdom Metazoa; phylum Chordata; class Mammalia; order Chiroptera; family Pteropodidae; genus Rousettus; species Rousettus aegyptiacus. Next base: position 158,305,996 of record NW_023416307.1, read on the forward strand.
CCCGGCCGCATGCGATCCGCGGACCTCGCTCAGGTTTCGCCAGCTTCCCGGGTGCTCGTTTGTGTGCTTAGTTGTGTGCAGTGGTGTCACACGCGCAGGGTCCTGTGCCCGTCACCACGGGCGGGACACGGGGCAGCCCCGCCACCGCCAGGGCCCTCCCGGGGCCCCTCCGCAAGCCCTCTTCCCCTCTCCAACCCCTGGACGCTGTCCGACCCCCTCCCGCCCCCCGCCCCCCGTTCTCCGTTCCTGTCGTCGTCCTGCACCCACCTTGGAATGACGCTTTTGTTCCTTTTCTTGAAGAAGATGCCGACAAGGTTCGGGGCCTATGGACTCTGGGTCCGCCCGGGCCCTGAGCCTCCCGGGCGCAGAGGGTCACAAGGACGGGGCGTCGCCTGGGCTCCGGGGTCCATTCTGCGGCCTTTTGGTTCGTGGCCGAGTTGACTGGTTTACTTGGCAAGTGAGAGGGGCGTCGTGGCCGCGCGTGGGGGCCGCGGAGAAGAGGGGCGTCTGTGCCAGCCGGAGGGACCTGGCCTTGTACCCTGAAGACGCGAAACGCATAGTCCGTGTTGGCCGCTCTCTGGGCGTCTCGGGCAGGAGACAGAAAACAAGCGGCCTGCCGCGGGCGCGAGGCTCCCGGCCGCGGGAGAGCGCTGGGGCCCGACGTGGGAGGTGCGGCCCGGCGCCCAGCCGGGCCCTGCGTGTGCGGCCCTGACCGCCGGCACTGCCCTCACAGCTGGTCAGGCGCGTGACGGTCACCACCCCCCCTCACCCCACGGGGACTCGGCGATCGACCGAGTGCAGAGTGTCCGTAAGGAGAGATTTCCCTCAGGCACGCGCTAGCGGTCTCCATGATTTCATTCGTTCTCTTAGGCTAGTGGGCGGGTCCTCGGGAAGGGCCCGGGCAGTGACCTGTCACCCTGGGTAGATGTCACGCATGGCGGGGAATCCCGTGGAGGACCGCGAGAGCCGAGCGGAGGCCTGAGCAATGGCGGGGCGCGTTTGTGACCTGCGAGGGGGCCGGCCGTGCTGAGTTCCCGGCGGCACGGCACCCCCGCCGGGCGACCGGCTCAGCCCCGTCGGGTGGCCCTCGCATCACCCTGCGGGACCCAGGGGAGCAGCGTGAGTCTTCCCGGGGGGGAGGAAGTGAAAGGAAGACAAAGGAACCGAGAGGGGCCCGCTACGCCGACTTCCTGCTTCTGCCGGGCCGGGCCCCCCTCCCCGCCCCCGGGCCCCCCTCCCCGCCCCCGGGGACCCCTCCCGGCCCCGCTAAGCGGAGCACACGTGGGCCGCCCCCGGCCCTGCCGCGTCCGCACGAACAAAGTCCACTCCGCTGGCCGAGAGCACCGCAGAGGAAACGCGGACCGGCCCCGGGGACCTTCGTTTAACGAAGTCATAAACTGCAGCAAACGCCCAGAGTCCTCTCTGCGTTTTCGTTATTTGCATTTATGGGGAGTGTTTCTTTTCAAAAAGTGCTTCATGTTATTCCCCGATAGCACGGAGCTCATCGGCCCCAGACGAGCGACGCTCTGGAATGTCTTCCCGGCATTCCCACACGCGCAGCGTCGGAGACCCCGGAACGCCGCCCGGGGGCCTCGCGGGACGTGCCGGGGACCCGGGCGGGGACCGGGCTCAGGTCCCGCTCTGCTTTCTGAGCGTCTGTGCTTTGACGTTCTAGTCCGCGTTGACTGTCGGGCGTTTGGAACTTGGGATGGGAGAACCGGGAGACGGAGCAGGCGATCAGGTGTCGCCGTGGCTGTGCCGCCGCCAGCTCTGTGACCCGAGCTACAGGTGGCGCGAGACGGCCCGGCAGGAGCCGTCGGAGACCGTCAGGGGGGCCGTGCCGAGAAGCGGTCCCCGGCTCCCCGGCGTCACCTGTCACCGCTGCAGGGGACAGCGAGGTGAGCAGCGTGCTGGGGTTTCTCCGCCCCGGACCCGGGCAGCCACGCCGTACCTCTGGGGGTCTCATTCCCTCGCCTGTAAAACAGGGGTGCACACCTCCCTTCCAGCTCCGCCTCTCACGGTCCTCTCTGCCCCGTCAGCCCCCCGCGAACATTCCGAGAGTGAAACCGTGACCCGCAGCCAGTTTGTCATTTATGACCCACTCTCCGTTCCGGTGCTCTCTTCCTACTGTGATTTCTTCAGTAACAGCTTCCTGGCTTGAAACCGGGGTCCTTCCCATCACCCCCCAGGGGTGCCTCACGGCCGTTATCGATGGCAAATCCCATTTCATTGACCGCCACCCGTTTCATGAAAACGAGCTGACTAATACCATTATTCATCTTATAAATCCATCGCTTCTGGAACTTACTCCCTTGCTCAGCTTAGGATCATTAATGAACTTAATCAATGCAGACTTTTCGTTGCCATCAAGATGATTAATAAACATAATAGGAAGTCCGGCCCCGCTGGGTCATGGGGCGTGACTCGTCCTCACCCCTTGAGGGTGCGGCCACCACGAGGCTCGCTCGCCTTGCTGTCTGGCCGTCTGGCTGCCCCGTTCGCTTCCTGCAGGTGACCTTCCTCCTGCCCTGCCCTGTCCTATGGGGGCAGCCCACAGCCCCCGTCCATTCTCACTCCAGGGCCCAACTCAAACGCCACCTCTGCCTCGGATATCCCTAAGTCCCTCCTTTAGTTGAAGGTGGGAAGTGGAGGCCCAGAGACACTAAATAATTCAGTCGTTACCAAACAGCCAAGAAGTGGCTACTAGTGGGTAACTTCCTCAAACAGGTGACACCTGAGTCAATTAGTGGAGTAGATTCCATTAACTCGTTAACTCGTTATAGCCCGAGGTTTCTAAGTGAAGAGTCAGACAGGGATCAGCAAGTTTTGATTGACAGGAAAGGGCGGCTGGAGGAGGCCCGGCTTGGGCTGGCGAGGTCCCTGGAGGTCAGGGGGCCAGCGGGCTGCCCTCTCTGCCTGCCCCGGAGCTGTGCTGGGTAGGTCCCCTCCTGTGCAAGGATTTCCAGAGCAAGGAGCAGTGTGTTTTGTTTTTAAATGGAGGCAGCGGTTTTATGTTATCAGACTCTGTTATTTGCCTTCTCTTCCTCAACTGGCTTCTGGCCTTATCTTAAGAGCTAGCTTCCCACTTTTCACCGTCTTTCTCCTTTTCGAACTTTCTTAACTTCCACATTCTTCAGTTCCCTTATCATCGCTGTTGCCTCCTGTTTACCAAACCCTTCAGGGTTTCCTGACCCCCGGCCTCGCCTCGGGGATGCCTTTTGTTCTCTGAAGTCCAATGTCACCCTCTCTCCCCTCCCCGAAGCTCACGCGCCACACGCAAAGCCAGCGCTTATGAAAACAAGACTTCCTACAGCTCTGCCCTTCCCCATGGACAAGCGAGGGTTATGCGCGTCCACCCCACGTTTGCGTCAGGCCGTGTCTTTGGTCTGGCTCGGTCACTCCTTGTCCTGCCTCCTGGTGACCGGGCGCAGTGACAGGTCTTGTCCTTCAAACACACGACTGGCCTCTGCCCTGACCTTGCCGAAAGCCGGAATCTTTTCGATCATAGTGCAGGTGCCACTTAAAGTGCGTTCCTAAGAAAAATTTCTTTGGGCTTGAGATTTGTGGCACGCGCTCCCAAGGCTGCAGGACAGCGGTCCCCAGAGTTTGCTGAGGGCTCACGTGCCACGGGAGCCCCCGAGGCGCTGGCGGCTCCTTTCCCAGCAAGACAGCCCCTCGCGGGAAGTCCTGGCCCTTGCTTGCCTGTCATAGTTTGGGGACTGGACGGGGTGTTCCTAGAGTCATGTGACACATCCTTCACGGAAGACGGTTGAGGCAGAAAATCAGGGGTACGTGTGAGAGTTCGGGCTGGGGCGGAGGCGGGTTCGATGAACACTAACGGGCAGGAAACCCTCCGTCTCTCTCCTCCGACTCGACTTTGGCAGGCTGTGAAGGCGTCAGGAAACCTGCTCTGGAACCGTAAGCTGGAGGGGGTGGGGCGCCCTTCGAGACCGACTGACCCCCCCCTTCATTTCACACCCCTCGGGGGACCGGGCCCAGACCCTGTGGCTGCCTCGCAGGCCTCTGACACCCGCCTGCTCTCCTTGCCTGCCTCTCTCTCCCTCCCTCCCTCCCTCCCTCCCTTCCTTTTTACTGCAGTCTTTCTTTTCAAATCCTCTCCTTGATGCTGAAACAGAGAGAAAACCAGGAAGGGGAGCGATGAAGGGAAAACCTTGCAGAGAATCGGACGCGGGTTTTCCTGGGCTGCTCAACTTCCGAGTGGATTTTGCAAATTCTAAAGCTTTTGTGAGGCACGAGACGGCAGCTTCCGGGTCGGCAGTGACCGGAAGTGGGTGAGAAATGAGAAACGGGCCTGGTAAGAACCTGGGAAACCGGCTCTAGTCTCAGGGGGTCAGTTCTGTCCTCCCTCGGCGGCGGGGGGCCGATGAGGCGCGCGGGGCCACTGCGGACCCCTGGCCGGGGGAGGGGGCTGGTTCGCCCGCCGCCCCCGGACGGCGGCCCTGACTCTGCTTCCCGCACGCGCCCTACGAGCGCCGGTGACTCCACTCGATGGGATGGAATAAGAGCCGCAGCCCCTGCATAGTTTGGGGACTGGACGGGGTGTTCTGCTGACTCAGCAAGAATCTCGCGTATCACGGCGAGAGGCAGAGTGAGTCGACAGGGAGCGGTTCAACCGGAAAGGCTTTCGTCGTGAGCGTCGGAAGTAAACGGTGCGGTTATCAGGCCTCGACACAAGGCCGCGGGGCCTTGCACAGTGTGAGACGCAAGTGGCCCCCCGTGAGCGCCCCGATAACGTCCACGACGGCGCTCGCTCCCCCGGCAAGGCCCGCGCCCCACCTGTCGGTGCCCCCTCCTTGCCGACAGACCCCTTGCCAAGAAAATCCTGGCTCCACGGACGTGAGCCTAGAGGCGCGGAAGGCGCTGCCTGGGGTACTCGCACAGCGGTGAAGGGCGCCGTGCTCGGGTTCAGGGATGGGGAAACCGCGCTGGCAGGACCCCTCCTGGGGAAACCGGCCGGAAACAGAGCAAGATGGACTGCGAACAGGCGGCGTCAGTTCGGCCCGGTTGCTCTTCATCAGCCCTGAGCACGTGCAGGGAAAACTCGGCTTATCAGGAAACTCGGGCACAATCCTGAGGACCGACTGCTGCTCCTAGAGCCACGGAGAGTCTGCGGGCTTTGGAAAAAGCAGAAGGGATTCCTCCGCGTGGCTCTTTTCTTTCATTTTACAAAGTGTGGCCGTGACTTTGTGAAATAATGATGCGAATACGGTAAACTTATTTTTAACAGTAGGCCACAGGGTTTTAATAAAGTGGCCCAGTCCCGTCCAGAGCCTCGGAAAAGGCGGGAGAAAGGTGGTTTGTCCGGCAGCCCCCTCCGAATGGCACACGGCCTGCAAACCGAGCCACGTCCAGCCGTGAGGACACGCGGCGGAACGGCCGCGTGGCAGGGCGGGGGCGCGGGAAGGGAAGAGGGCGCCCGGGAGGTCGAGGGCGAAGACACGCTGAGGTCCGCGCGGCGTGTCCTCGGCCGGGGCGGCGGGCCAGGGTGGGACGCAGGACCCTGTCCAGAGCGCGACCGCCGCTCGTCCCGGGCTGGAATCCCAGCTCCGCCTGCCGGCTGCGTGTCGCCACCGCCGACTCGGTCCCCTCCCGCCCCGCCTGCCCCAGTTTCCTCAGCCGCGGCGTGGGGTGTGGCCCCCCGGGAAGCGCTGCCGTGAGCCCTGAACTGAGAGCGAGTGCGACGTGCTTGGCCAAGGGGCTGGGACCTGCGGGCACTCGGGAAAAGTGAGCGCAGAAGTGCGGCATGACGTGAGCTGGTTATTTAGTCACGTCTGGTCGCCGGCGATTTCTGTCTCCATACGTCGCGGCGCCTCTCGCACTCTCGGCAGCGCAGACGCACTGCGTCGCTGAGATCGGCTTTGCTGAAGGTCAGTGTGCGTGCGCCACAGGACGACGCCTGGACCGAGGCAGCGGGGCGAGGAGATGCCGGCCGGGGAGGCGGCCACACGGTCGGGCATTTCACTCACCTGCCTCGCTTCCTGCGTGAAGGCGCCGAGGCCCAGAGAGCCGCCTTCACGGCAGGGAAAGGGGACAGGAACCGTGAGAACGGCAACATCGCGGTGACTTCCGAGGGTCCCGGCCGGGCACGCGGAAGCCCGGGCACCAGATGTGTCTCTTTGGGGCACATGCAAGCGGGTTGCACCTCCGAGCAGGTTACAGTCTGCACCCAAAGCCGCGAGTCGGGGCTGGGCCAGGAACAGCGGCCCGGGAGAAGATCGCATGGCATGAGCAGACGAAGCCGCGTTGGACAAACGCATCCAAGCTCAAAGAATACCGTGGTGGGAAATGGCAGAGCTGAGCGGATGGAGCCGAGATGAGAAGGGGGAGGGAACCGTCACTGAGGAGCAGGGACACCCGGGTAAAAGCCAACCGCTGGGTTTCCGGCTGGGAGCCGCTGTCAAGTCTGCAACCCCGGGGGGAGTTCAGGAAAAGTAAACTTGGGACAAGACGCCAAGGATCCTTTGGGTGTGAACGGGGAGAAGGCGCCGGTGGTTAAGAACGCGCTTTCTGAGCTGGGGAAGCCGGACGCTGGGCCCCTGATTCAAGACATCACGCCGGGGAGTCAAGTGAGAAGTTATTCGATGCCAGTTCGGAGACACGGCGGAGCAAAGCGAAGGCCGGCCCGGGATAACGGACTCGCGACCGTGCGAAAGGACGGGGAAGAGGAAGGAGGGCGAGGCGGCGCTTTGGGGAGGCGGGACCCGGACTCGCACGGAGTCAGCGTTCTCGTTCTCAGGAGGCGGAAGAGCGAGAGCCGGGGCCCGGCGGGCACCGCCGGCGGCGCGTCCTCCAGACGCCGCGAACGTCCGGGCGTGAAGTGCCCCGGAGCCCGGGGACGTCCGATTCCGCTCGCGCCGACCTGAAGCCCACTCACGCTCACTTCTCATTCCGCACAAACGACTGACGCAGCGTGGGGACGGGGACGGGTCCCAGCGCCGCCGTCCTGAGACCACGACCGCCTGGGTCGTTCTCGGCTCGGTGCCGTCTTCCCTGACGGTCGCAGGGCAGGGAGGGAGGCAGGGCCCACGTGTGCTGCTGTAGCCTGTGTCCCAACAACCCGTCCAGTGCCGAACTCACAGCGGGAGCCCAGCAAATACTGGCGGACTCGGCGAAGGAAGGAAGGAAGGAAGGTGGGGACGGCGAGCGGCCTCTCCCACAGAAAGGGGTGGCGCTCGGGGAGCCCGCTCCGCATTTCCACCCTTCCCCGGAGGAGCATCGGGCAGGTCGGCAAGCGGATGGATCGCCTCTTCCAGCACCTCTTCAGCGCCGAGTAAATGACCTCCGATTTTTCTGGAATGCGTTTCTAGGACCTTAAAAAACATCACACGCTCCCCAGAGCTGTCATCAAAGCTCTGTCCCCGAGTGCAGATTAGAGTAAATTCGACTGGAGAGGAGTCACATGCAACATGGGGCCGCCGTCCGCGATGCGCTTCTAGGCGCGAAGTGAGGATAATGGCGAGGGGTGTTTCGAGGTTAACTGAGATCGTAAATCACTTGCAATCGCGGAGTCCGATGCGTTTATCAAGCGCGAGTATTACCCCATTCTTTACTTCCTCTAAAGTTCATTTTCCAACTTGGGAGGATATTCTAGGTGCGACGCAGCGAGGTTACTGAGTCGGCTTATGTTTGTGTAGCTTTTCCATCTCAAACCGAGCTACTTAGCAGAGCCGACAAGCCCGGGCGGCCCCGCACACGCCCACACCCGCGAACGCCTGCGGGCCGGCCGCGGAGACGGCGCTTCACGGTGAGACGCGGCCTCCCGGCCAGCGCTGCGCGTCGCCCGCACGTCGGCTCGGCGGGCCGGGCGTCACCCCCCCATCTTGCAGGTGAGACCGCGGAGGCCCAGGAGGGTGACGCGACTTGCCCGGCACCACCTGGCGCCCGCTGCACGGACCCCCGCTTCCCGACGCCCGAGCGCAGCCATTTCTCTCGTCTGTCACTGGTTCTGACTCTTCTTTCTCTCTCTCTCTCTCTCTCTCTCTCTCTCTCTCTCTCTCTCTCTGTCTTTTTCTCTCCATCAGGAAGCGATGAGCGGAAGCCCTGGGCAGAATGGTTCCTGATCGCGCTGGCGGCGGCTGTCGGCTTCCTGTTCGCCTTCTCGCTCATCCGCAGAGCGTAAGTGTTCTCCGCGGGGGCCCCGCCCATCGTCATGCTCTTGCTGCGACCCGGCTGAGGATCCGGTTATCAGGCGGGGTGGGTGGCACCTGTGTGTCATCTGGACGGCCGCGTCCAGGAGCGAGAAACACCAGTAGGAGATTTACGGAAGCCGGATGGGGCGCGGCACGGCCCCGGCCGGCGCGCGCCGCCTCCTCCCGCCCGTCTCCGGGCGGCCGTCCACTTCCGTGGCCGTCGCGTCCCGCGCCCCACCTCTCGACACGCGGCTGTCGTCGCTGAGATGCCCTCGCACACCTTTTACTCCTCAGCTGAGGGAAGGCGGCCCCCTGGGGGCCGAAATCCCTACCGGTCCCGCCCGTTACGGACCCCGGTTACGCGGCGCCGACGCCTACCCTGGCCGTTCGGCCGTCTGTCCCCGGGTGGCAGACGCTGTGAACGGGCCACGAGCCGTCCCCCCCCCGGGCGTTCGGCAAGGCGGGGCCGTGGAGGCGGCTTCGGGTCCCGTCCCAGCCCTCGCGCAGTTTCGGCTTTGATTTTAATCGGCCTCGCTGCTTCAGATGTGACATTTGGGTAGTGTCGGGGTGGCAGTCAGAGAGGACAGGGGAGTGCGCCCCGCGGGCCAGCGCAGACGGGGAGGGGACACTCTCCAGCCTGGGAGGCACGGCGGGCCGCGCACGGAGCCCCGGCTCTCAGAGGCGAGGGCGGGCAGCATGGGCCAACGCGGAGCGACGACTGCTCTGTCTTCCTTGGATGACCTCGGTCGGCCCGGGGGCCACGCCAGAGCCTTGCGGCCCCCGAGGCCATCGGCGGGCAGCAGCACCTCGAATCCCACTCAATAGAGATTCGAACATACAAAACGGCGGGAGCTAAGTGGGTCCACGTCCAGGGGCGCGTTCGAGGACAGGGAGGGAGCCCCGTGCCGCCTAACGCCCTCCTTTCCCCTAACTCCAGAAGCTCCAGATGTCACCCATGGGCCACGCTGTTCCCACCGGTCCCAGCACCGAAGAGCCACATCAAGGATTTCATCGTGAGCATCAACTACGAGGTGACTGGAGCGCCTCACCCTGCGTCCTCTCGGCCGGGGCTGGGCCCGGGCTTCCGCCATCGGGCTCCTGGGCCCGTGTCACAGGGCAGGGTCCTCGCCCGGGAAGCCGGGGGCTTTTCGGTCGCCCTGCTCTGCGGCTGGGGGTTTTGTTGTGTGTCGGAAAGGTCCTATTCAGTTTCGAGTGTCCTCTCCAGCCAGACTTGAATTTGAATTTCCTATCAGCCGTTTCTTAACGGACCTTGGCAAGTCCTTCAAGTGACATGGGCCTTACTTCCTTTCCTGTAGAGCAGGGGTCCCCAACCCCTGGGCTGTGGACCGGTATGGGCCCATGGCCTGAGAGGGACCAGGCCGCACGGCAGGAAGTGAGCGGTGGGTGTGGGCGGGCGAGCGAGTGGAGCTCCATCCGCGTCTGCAGCCGCTCCCCAGCGCCGGCATCGCCGCCTCGGCTCCGCCTCAGAGCATCAAGCACCAGATGCTCATGGGAGGCCCGGTCCCTGGTGCCAGAGAGGTTGAGGACCGCTGCTGTAGAGTAAGAGGCAGAGAGGAGATGGCCCGATATCTTGGTTAGCTTTCACGCTAAGAAGCCATGCTCCCGCACATGGGTGTCCTAATCAGTAAAGTTCCCTGGAGGAACTTTTGCTAGCTCCTTAGTATAAAGGACCATAGAGAAGGCAAATGATTTCCCCAAACATGTATTTTCTTAGGCCTTTTTCAGCATTCGGAGCGCTTTGGCTAACCGAGTTCTTACTTACCTATGGCTGTCCAATTGTTCTAGTGTCATTTATTAAAAAAAAAATCACTTTCCCCAGTGAATTGGCTTTACGTCTTTGTCAGAAATCAGTTGCCCTTCTGTGCGCATGGATCTCTTTCTTGACTACGCATTTCTACTGTTTTATTTGTCCGTCTTTATGCCGATACGATGCTGTCTTAATTACCTAGCTTTATCGTAAATCTGGAGACCAAGTAGTATGAGGCTTCCAAATACAATTTTTTTTAGGGTCGTTTTTCTTATTCTAGATCCTTTTCATTTCCATACAAATTTTAGAGACAGTTTATCGATTTCTACGGGGGAAAAAAAGGCCACTTGGCTCCAGATCGGGACTCGTGGTATCATAGGCCGATGTGAGGAGAAGCGGTGTCCTAACGAGGACAGACACGACCTGCCACCCTCCTCATTCCGGCCTCCTTCGATTTCCCTCCACAGTGTTTTGCGAGTTTCAGTGTACGGCACGTTGCTTGTCACATCCGCCCTTAAATCGAACGGTTATTTAGATTAGGGATCAGCAGACGTTTTCTGTGAAAGTCCGGTGGTAACTGTTTGAGGGTCAGATGGTTTATCCACTCTTTGACGGCTACCACAGCCCTGTGGGAGCAGCCGCAGACAGTACACAAATGAACATGCTTGGCTCTGTGCCAATAAAACTTTATTTACACAGACGGGCAACAAGCCAGGGTGGTCCCCCGGGCTGCAGTTTGCAGACCCCTGACGCAGAGCAAGCAATTTTCTTAACAAACTGTGTTTTCTCTGCCACAAACCACTCGTGGCATGAACCGACTGGTGACCGGATGAAGGCACGGGAAAGGGTCCCAACCTCTTCCCGAAATGCGTCATTTCGATAAGCTGGGACCTTTCTTCGGAGCTGGCTGTCAGGGGCTTCGTGTGATTACAGACAGGACAGCGGTTGAGCCGGCGAGGCTGCCCGGCCTCGGGCCCGCCCTTGCGTTTCCAGGGGAGCAGCCCGCTCGCTCTCGTCCCCGTCACTCCCCTGGGAGGACGGTGTGACATTCCGCTGTGCTCCGTCTGAGCCGGGCTGTCGGCTGTCCTCGAGCCCGCTCACCCCCGAGAAGCCGGGTCTGTGCCAAGCAGCTGGCCGAGGGCGTTTGTGCTGCCTCTTGATGGAACATCTTAATGCTGGTGTCTAATGTCCCGGCACGGCCCCCGAAGGCTGCCTTTAATATCCCGAGGTTGGTGGGAGAAACTGGCTTAAGAGCTTACTGTAGAAGCTTGTGGTTTGCTGCTAATTAAACTCAAGTCATGTGTGCAAACTAACAACTTGGGGCAGACATGCGGGTCTCAGAATCACAAAGGTTGGCACGGGGCTCAGCCCGCCAGGCTCCTGGGGACGCGCACTGCCTTCTCCTGTTGCAGAGTCGCACGAAACTGGGGTGGGGGCGTGGGAGGCAGGAAGCAGGTGGGACCGGGAAGGGGGAGGGCCACCCGCAGCTCTCGGTTCTACGGCCCCGGCCCCAGCCCCAGGCCTGGGGGAGCAGGGCAGGGCCTCGGCCCCCGCCTCCAGAGGCAAACCTGCCTGACCCTCTTTGGGGGCCTCTGCTACGGGGGGCTCATTCGTGCCGTGGCCAGGGATGGTCTGGCAACCACCTGGACAGGGTTCGGCGAGTGGAAACGAAAACGCTTTGCCCCTCAGCGTGGCCACTGCCCAGTCCCGGGACTTGCCGGGTACCTGCCACCCCAGAGATCTCGCGGCTTTCTGCTTGTCCAGACCTGAGTTAAGAGACTGTAACATTCAGGGAGCAGGTACTGGGGGGTGGTGGTTGGTGGGGGGGGGGTGAGGGAGGACTAAGTTGGCCTTTAGCAATGAAACAGAAGGCTTCGTGTAAAAACTCTTACCCCGATTCGTTAGAGACTGGATTCCAACCATCCTGGTAACCAGAGAGGGTGCATCCCACAATCGGGTGGGCCGCAGACGATGGGAGTGTGTGAGCCGAGGCCGGGCCTGCTGCGTCGGGCCCGGGACGCCCAGCAGGCAGCTCAGGGTCCACGCGAGTAACGGGGGGAGGAATCCGGCCTCTCGCAGGCCGTGCTATCTCTCTGTTGCTGTTGCAAACTTTCTAATGCATTAGTTATAATATCGGCATTAGTTATAATCACCCAAATTGGACCTAACACATGGACCCTGTGGATGGAACACGACGGCGCTATCGAACATGGCGCAGCCAAGGAACGGATAACAACAGGATTTAAAATGTTACGTGACGCGGCCCGGAGAGCCGTCGTTTACGAAGCTGTCTATCCATGCGACTGAATGCAACTGTAAAGATAGCTTTCCACAGGGAGAGGGGCTGCGGGGAAGCACGGGGCCGCGTTGCGGGGCGGTCGTGGGTCTTTAGTACAGGTTTACGGGTGTTTAGTACAGGTTTACGGGTGTTTAGTACAGGTTTACGGGTGTTTAGTACAGGTTTACAGGTGTTTCCTCCGTCATCTTCCCCCTTTATTTTCCACATTGTCTTCAGTGAACGTTTACTATTTTCAGACGCAAAGTAGACGTAGAATAAAACCAGTCGTACACGTGAAGAGACGAGGCGTTCTCTCACAGACATCTGAGGCGGGATGTCCTGTTTTGCAGAAATCTGGCTCTGGGGAAACGGAAGTCGAGGTCATGAGCTACGCGGAAGAGCAGGAACTCGAGGTCCTGGACGATTTCGTGTTCTGACGGCCGCTGCGAGGCTCTGGAAGCGAGCGCACCCTCGCCCGCCAGGGACGAGGCCCGCTTCCCGGCCGCGGGCGCGGCGTCCGCCGAGCGCTGTTCAGCCGCCGTGGCGAGGCCCCCAGAGTTCTGTCCTGTGCGTCCGAATCTCCACCCCCGCCTCGGTGACCGACGGACTGGCCCCTGCCGCGTCTCTTCTCCCCACCCCACGGGGCGGCAGCGCCTCGCCTGCCCGTCTCGAGGTTCTCGAATGTTTCTGTGCAGGAGGCAGCGTTCGAAGCTGATGCCAACTGTGTTGGCTTCCGGCGGCGCCAACGGTAAAACGCGGCTAAAATCTCGGGAGAAAGCACTTCGCGGCAGCCCGGAGCGGGTTGTGCCCGGAGCGGGTCGCGAACGTGGATTCAAGCCTGTCTCTCCTAGAGCAAATGGGAGCCAAGGGGACTGTATTTTCCCCTCCTGAGTTTCTTGGATACAGAGAGAGAGAGAGAGAGAGAGAGAGAATGATCGCAAGCTCCACAGCCATGATCCCTTAGCATCGTTTGAGGCAAACATTTAAAAACGTAAAGAACTAATGCATCACTCTGAACCAAAAGGGAGGACCGGGCTGTGTTTGCAGACCCTATTCTTGACAGTAACCTGGATATTCAGGGAATGTACTGAGGCTCTGGGCAGAATTGGGCTGTGACGGGGTCGCCGGACCAAGAACTAACTTTCCAAAGAGGCTTTGGCCGGCAACGACTCCAGAGCAACCGGTTCGGCATCTGGCCGTGCAGCTTGGGGGGGACCCCGCCCCTCAGGTTTGGCGGGGGTCCCCCAGGCCAGCCCATCAATCGCCCCTCCCGAGACAGGAAGTCCTGCTCCAGGCGCCCCGCTGTGTGGGCGTGCGCTGGATGGGCCGGGGCCTCCGTGATGGGCGATGGGTGTCGGGTACAGGTGGGCCCAGGCACAGGTGTGTCCCGGGCAGAGCGGGGGCAGGAGGAGCCGTGAGCTCCCGTGGGGACTCACGCAGGGCAGCCCCGAGGTGGCTGCGGGGGAGGGGAGCACAGGGCAGGGGCAGCGGTCACAGGGCTCAGGACCCCGTGACGACGGCACTCTCTCACACGCTCTGCGGAGTTGGCTCGGTCGGTTTCGGTTCAAGAACGGGGCGCGCCGACGACCGGGTCCTCCCAGGGCCGTTGCCCCGCTGACCAGCCCCCGGGCCCAGCAGGCGGGCGTGGTGGGCGCGACGGCTGTCCGTTACCGTTGCTTCCAAGTGTCACGGGCTGAAGGTCTGCGTCCCCCCAGCTCAAGTGGACACCCCCCCCTCCGCTGTGGTCGCTAGGCCCCGACCGAGGGCGCCCCCTTCAGGAACCCGGGAGAGCCTGCCTCCCCCGATGGGGGGTGCACGTCGGCAGTCTGCCACCGGGGGGGGGGGGGGTCCCGCCGGCATCTGGCCAGGCGGCCACCCCGATTCTGGACTTCTGGCCTCAGAGCTGTGAGCAATAAACGTCTGTTGTCTCCGAGTGACTCGCCCGTGGCGCTCTGTTCCCCCGGCCCCAGCTCGGACACGGTGCGGGGAGCCACCCCGGGCTCCACACACGTCGTTGGGACCCTGAAGAGCCCGTGCAGCTGGTTCCACACGCCCGCTTTACGGACCTGTCGCCGAGGCTGACGCGGGGAGGTCGGGGCTGCCGAGGCTGACGGGGGCCACGGGGACTGGCTCGGGGAGGAGGGGACCAGGCCCCAGGGAGCCCGGCGCTGTGCGCGTGCAGAAGTCCCTGGAGGGTCGTCGCCTGCAGACCACGGGGCCACCCTCGGGTCTCTGTCTGCCCAAGGGCGTCCGCGGTGGAGGCCGGCACTCTGCCTCTCCCCACGTCCCAGGTGATGCTGCTGCTCTCCTGAGCACACCTCGAGGGTTCAGTGACGGAAAAGTCCCACCCAAACACGGTCCCCCTTGGCCTCTTGCTCCCTGTCGTTTGCCGGAGCTGGGACACCCGGGGGCGTGGACGCTGCCTCCGCCTCGGAGGAGCCGCCCCAGTGTGCCCAGCTTTCTGTGCGGAGTGGCGCTCGCCTCTGGGCCACCCCTGGACCTCACAGCCAGCCATCCCCCGGGCACCGAGCCGGTGCCCCCGACTGGCTCTCGGCGGGGCGGGTGGCGGGCGGGGGGTTCACGGAGTAGCCCTGGGTCTCCCCATGGATTGTGACCCTGCTCTTCCTCACCGCTCAGCTTTGGGGACCCACAGCCCCCATCTCCTCCTCCATGATGCTTTCCCATGTGGAGTTTGGTTGATCTGCCCCCAGGGTCTGCTCTGAGCCTCGTCCCCTGAGGCCAGCCCGACGCGGGGTCACCCACCACTGGCTGCGCTCCTGTACCACAGGCTTCTGGGAAATGCGCCTTTTAATCTGCGGTGTTGGGAACAGCGTGACGGGCGTCAGGATAAGCTCTCATCAGGCCTCTGAGCCCTGTGGCCCCGGCCCAGCTTCCGGGGCAGGGCCGGCCCCGACGCTGTCTGGCAGGGACGTGGGGCCCACGCGATCTTCCCGGGAGGGAGGCGGGGCCTAAGGAGAGGGCGACAGACGGGAAGTGGCCGGAGACATGTGCCCGCCCCGCTGCCTGGCCTGGCCCGCAATCTGCTGACGACCTGGCCACGTGGGACAGATACTTGACCGTGAAAGGGCCTGGCTCTTGGGAGCGGCATGTTTAGAGTGGCCACTGGCCTCGTCACGGCCGGACCCCGCGCGCACACACCTGACGGCAAACCCCTCGTCAGCAGGCGGATGGGGCCTTGGCTCCCGGCCTCCCGCCAGCAAGGGCGGGGTGCGCCTTCCTCCCCTGAGCCGGTCACAGGCTCCCAACGCACAGCGGCAAGCCGAGCACCCCTTCCCACGGGGGTCCAGCCCAGTCTCTTTCTTCGCTGTTTGGAATTTGGGGGGCCACACAGGGGTGGGGTGGGCTGGCCGACAGCTGGACCAAGTGTGCCTGGCTGAAATGCCCCAGGCGGGGCGCTGTGGCCGCAGCGGGGCAGGGAGCATCCCCATTAAAAACGCAGCCACTCTCAGGGCGAGACCGGTGTGTGTCAGGACCATCTGCTGGTGGAATCAATAGACCCCAGGTGCTAATAGGCTACAGAAAAAGTAGGAACCTGGGAGCAAGAACAGAACCAAACGACCTTTTTTACAGATGGCCCAAACAGAGGTGAAAACCCTAATTAGAACAGGACTGAGTGTGAGGCCAAGGATCTTTGCGGCAATCGCCGCGGAGCGGTTCCTGCTTCCGCCACCACGAGTCGAGCTCCAGGGCACGGGCTTCCTGAACGCCACTCCCATTTTAGACTATTATATTGAGCCAAGACCTGCCTGTTTGGCCAGTGTCCCCGAGCTCTAGGGAACAGGTGTGAATGTAAACGAGGCTCCGAGGGAGGTGTTTCACGAGGACAGCGGATCGTCTAAGTCCGCAGACCGAACGGGGGCACATTTCTCACGACCCCCAGAGATGCCCCTCGTCGTCGCCACGGGCGCCTTTATCACCTCTCCGCTAGGACCGGTGCAGTAGCCTCTCAACTGACCCCCTCGCTGCCCGCATTTCCTTCCTTTGAAGGATCTATGTAAAAGGCCCGTGTCACCCCCAGGTCCCTGACATAAGCCACCGCCTTCAAACAAACAAAACCCCCTCTGACTCGGCTCCTGTGACTTCCCCGGCCACTTCCCCGAGGAGGGGCGCCCACTAACTAAGCTCCCCGCAAGTGCGCGCCCCCCCCTCACCCCACGCCTCTGCTCCAGCCTCCTCTGCCGGGAAAGCCGCCTCAGCCTCTGCTTTCATCGTGCTGACATTCGACCTCCCAAGCCCGGGCCCCCTGGCCCAGGGAGTCCCCCCCACCCCCACGCGCCCCGAAGCCTGCCCCTCGGTTCCGTTTTATCGCGGTATCAGTTAACGTTTTTCCATCTTATTTCAAGTGTAATCACCCCGAGGTCGAGAACAGTCGATCTCTGTGGACGTAGCGACCGCGTGGGAACCCACGGGGACCAGCCGGCAGCGAGGAAGGTGAGCTCCTCGCGCACGCGGCAGAGAAAACGACGTTCGGCTCAGGGCTGAGGAACCAACCTGCACACTCGCCTCCCGAGGCGGCGTGGAGACGGGGAAACGAAGCCGTCAGAAGGGTTGAGGGGGCGCCGAGAACTCCCGCGGGCGCGGCAATCCTCTGCCCAGCCGGCCGCCCCGCCTGCACCTGGGCCGGCTTCCTGAGGGGCCCGCCCGCCCCGCGCCTGGGCTCCGGGCGTCAGGGCGTCGGGGGCGGGAACGCAGCCCACGTGGCCTCAGACGCCTCGCCACGCAGGCGAGTCGCTAGTCCGTTTCATTTATTGTAACCGAAAGCAGATTTGTCCCTGCCAGGTGACAAGGCGAGAGGGCGCACGCGCCTTGGGGCGGGGGGCGGGGGGGTTGCTGGAAAGACGTTAACTGGAAAGTACTGATGTGAAGTTCAAAGGTCGGCAGGCTTCCTTTGCAAGGGCTCGATCGTGAGTGTTTCCAGCTGTGCGAGCCAACGGGCCCTGCTGTCACCACTCCCGCCACGCTCACACTCACACGCTCACACACACTCACACACACAGTCGCACAACACGCACGCACACACGCACGCGCTCACACTCACACACTCACACTCACACGCTCACACTCTCACACTCATGCACTCACACACACAGTCGCACACACGCACACGCACACACACATTCACACTCACACACACAGCCGCACACACACACGCACACGCACATCGACCTCGCACCACCCCGGGCGAGGGCAAAGGAACGCCTGGCGACCAGTCAGAGCCCGCGCCGCACCCTCGCCAGCCGCCTGCCGACACCGGCTCACACACCGCCAGGGCCGGAGTTCTGCGCCAGAAATTAACGACCGCGGTGGAAATGCATCGTCTCCCCTGCGTGAGGCGGCCCCGTTATGCTTGAATTACGGGCGAATATTGCGTGGGACCTGCTTAAACTGAGAGAGCATTAGTTTTTTATCTGAAACCCAAGTTTTACCGGGCCTCCCTTACTTAGTCCTGCAGGGTAGCCCGCGTCTGAACAACAGCTGAAGTCAAATACAGCCAATAAGCAACACCATTTCCAGGAAAGAAAGAGAAGCAGCTCAGCTGGGCCATTTGGGAACAGAGAAATCACCGCCTCTGAGCCACGCGGTTCTCACTGCAGAAATCAGCCCGGAGTCCCCGGATCCGCCCCGGAGGCAGCCGCAACCCCAGATCTGTCCTGGAGGCAGCCCGCGTCCCCGGATCCAACCCTGAGGTGGCCCGTGTCCCTGGATCTGACCCAAAGGCTGGCCTGTGTCCCCAGATCTGCCCCGGAGGCGGCCATCTGCCCTGGGGGCGGCCGCGACCCCAGATCTACCCCGGAGGCGGCCCGTGTCCCCAGATCTGCCCCGGAGGCGGCCCGCATCCCCGGATCCAACCCCGAGGCGGCCCGTGTCCCCAGATCTGCCCCGGGGGCGGCCGCGACCCCAGATCCGCCCCGGAGGCAGCCCGGGTCCCCTGCTGCTTTTCAACAACCTGTGTGCAACTTCCTGGCGGGCTCACTCCTCTTCTCTTCTTGGCGGGAACCCATCTCTCTCCCCCTCTCTCCTCCCCCTCCCACCCACACCTGCACACCTACCTAGTGATACAACTGACTCGGGTTTTGGAGTGGGGCCTGGAGCCATGAGCTGCAGGCGCCTGAATTCCTGGCCTTCCTGGTCAGCTGTGAGGCCTGGGACAAACCTCTAGACCTCCCGGCCTCGCTCTCCAGGCCTGAAGCATGAATAATGAGTGGTCACTACACGTGAGTAGCGAGTGGTCACCCAGCCGGTTTGCGCGGAGACCGGCGCATACCAGAAGCATGACCGTTGTCGGCTGTTATTGTCATTGCTTCTCTGCGCTGTGAAAGGACACTTCTCCTGGTCTCCAGGCTTCCCCGCTGCAAACCAGGCGACTTCCTGCCAGCCTCGGCGTCTGCACCTTCTCCCTCCCGTGGCCCCCGTGGGCCGCTCTGCCTAACGGCTGCTGCCAACCCCGTGCCTGGGACAGTGCCCGGGATGCAGAGGGCGGCCCGTCGTCCCTGCCGAATGGCGGAGACCCACCTCAGGGACCCGCTTCTCTGAGGGCCGAGCCCTGGGCGGGGCCGTCACCCGGCCCTTCCGCTCCTACACGTCTCCGCCTCACCTGTCCCTGGCCGGCCCCGTGTCCTGGCCGCTCTCGAGAAGAGACTGGCCCCTTACTCCACCCCGCCCTTTCTCTCAACAGACACCTATTCCAAGGTGTTGAAATTCACCAAATTCAGCTCTAACTTAGTCCTGTGCCACTTTGGACTCACTGCAGCACCCTTTGCCTCCACGTCATAAACGAAAAGGGACTGAAACCTGCGTCTCCTGCTTCTTAGCGGGAAGAGCACGTTGAAACCTACACCAGCAAACTACAGATACCGCTGTTCGTGAAACCCTAGAGCACGTGTATTTCCTGGTATGGCCTGTGCTGTTCCTAGCAGTCGGGCAGGCTACGGAGCGACGGGTCAGGTGACCGAGGTCACGATCATCCCGTTCGAGTAACCCCAGCCGCGAGCTGCCACTGTTCAGCTCTCTCCTGCCGTCGACCTTTTTTTTTCTTTTTTTCTTTAAACACACCTTCTCTCAGCGTGGCCTACATGATTCGGCTCTGCTAATCTAGGACTGGCCATGACCGTTGGTGACTGCGGACAGAGGCCGATGTTGTTTAGCTCGTGGCTATGCCAAGGGCTGAGGTTTACACCCGGGTCGTGGAGCCAGAACATGGACCCGGCGTGGCCCATTTAGCAGGAGGCGAAGGCGTCTCCTTTCGGAACGGGCGGCCTGACAGCGTCCGGCGATTGCGCCCTGGCCGGGGGGCAGGGGAAAGGGAGGAAGTCACACGGAATGGTGACCGACACTCTGCCCTCGCTAGCTTCACTAGGGTACGAGACGGGGGGCAGAGACCCGGTGCTTGGGGAGTCGTGATGACACCCCTCAGAGACTCTGTCTCCTGGGAGGCCGAAGACACGAAAGCCAGTGACGTGACCACCCGGTAATGAGGTGACAGGCCGGAGGGTGCAGACGACACGCCCCGTGAGCCAGGGAGAGCAGCCGCAGCACCAGACAGGGGACTGCGGGAGCTCCGTGGGAAACCCCCGAGCGAGCTTTCCTGCTGCCTAACGTCTTTGGTTCGTGTCATTATTCTTAGTTATTTCATTAGGGAAATGATCAAATATTAATATTCATATTCAGAAATGAAAATACGTAAATAAAGGTGACCATGGGTGGGTCAGTGGAGGTCGACTCATTTGGTTGTGGGAAATACCCACACTCCACGCCTGGTTTTCGTGACTGGCTCCAGCCACGTGAGATAAAACAATAACTAACTCGTAAAATACTTGCTCATACTTGGAGAGCCATGACATGCATGTAGGACTTTACGAACTTTACCCTGCATAAAAAGTGGCAATTGCCAAAATGCCTCCCAGGCAGGCAGACACCCAAATCCAGGCTCGTAGGCGCTGTGTTAGGCTGCCCGTGCGTACCCCTGGGTCTGTCATTTTGTCATGGAACAATTTTGGGTATGACCCGAGATCGACCATCATCTTTGATTTTAAAAGGCTTTCTCCTCAAATCACATGGTTGGCCAGACAAGCGTCCTCATTGCGGTAACGGGAAAATGCGGGCAATTCTTGATTGCCTGCGCTAATGGAGAACCCCCGAGTGAGGTGGCAACAATGACACGATTCTGTGTACAAAAATCACACGGTGGTCGATGCCGTTGTGTTACGTTACTCGGAAGATCGCGAGACATTTCAGTAGCTAATTATGTACCGTTTATGTACTTCTTGTAACTCGACGTTCTTGGGAGCATTTTCGCAGTCAGCCGAGGCTGCCGGGAGAGACCGGGGAAAGGACGATCGGGGGCGACCATGGCTTCCCGGATGGAAACAGCCAACATTTCGAAGGCGGGACTCACGCGATCACCCTCTCTCCAGGGGAGAGCTTACGGCACCTCCCGCCTCGCAGGCTGGGAAAATTCCGAGCTCACCTGGAAGTGAGATGTGTCCTTGACGCCTCGCGCCCCCGCGGAGAGACGCCGTTTTGTACGTAGGGTGTGCGGTCTCCGCCAAAACTCGGGAACACTGCGGGAATCCAGCGATCTGGCAAGACAGAATTTCCTTTCACACGGTTAAATCACAGAGGGACCACGGGCAAAATAAGAGGGTAAGCGTGAGCGCTCGAAAGAGTTAAAGAAGCAGAGGGAAGAGGCCTCCTGCTGCGCTGTCTTCAGAGTTGCTGGCGGTCGCACCTGAGGGCCCTAGCTGGGGCGAGGGCCCGGGGAGGCCCTGTGGGGTGGCTAAGCAGAGAAAGAGTGTGGCTTTGACCTTTCTGGGGCCTCTTATCCAGTTTTCTGGATATGTCAATCTCAATTTTCCTTTAACAAACGACCCTTCTGTGAGTGCAGGCGTGGCGTGATCAAGGTGCTCTGGCCGTGAGGCACGGATTGGACCAATCGGTCTCTTCTAGAAATTTGGATATTGAGCAGAGGGGCATCAACATGTGAAAAAGAACAGATTCATCGCTATAACAGCACCCCGAAAAGACTTTCCCGACTCCCTGCAGCCCGGACCCTCAGAGTGGCCTGGGTCTTAGTCTTGCCAAGGTTTCGTGACTCAGCGTTTCCTCGGCTCACGTGGTCTAACCCGTGCCATCCTCTGTGGCCGCCCCGGTTTGCCAGAGCTGTTTCCGCTGTGACCATCGTGCTCCAGCAACGCAGACGGGTTTGGGCACAGGTGCCTACGAGGCCCTTGCTACAGCCTCTTCTGCTCGGTCGGCCTCAGCTAACCCAGGGCCCGCTGACCGGACGACGGAGCTGAGCGATCCAAACACGGTTTTGAGGAGTCAAGCTAGAGGCCAGGCCTTCTGACACCGTCTGCCGGCTCAGAGGTGGCGACCACCTTCCCGAACGGGCTCGCTCCGCCACACGGCCCGGCTGCTGAGGTAACATGCTACTTCAAAGAACCCTCCAACCAATTCGTCAACGAGTATTTATTGCAAGGCACTGTGCTAGGCGCTCCGGAGCGTACACGGATGGTGAGAATGGTGTCCCTGCCCCCAGGAGCTTACAATCTAGCTGGGAAGGCGAGCCATACAGACAGGGAAAATTAGACAACAGACACGAGTTGAGGGAAAATGCAAGATAACAGTACGCGAGACTTCCGAGAGTAGTGCCTGGTTAGTTACGACGTGAGCGGTGCTGACGGAGTCTGCGGCTGCGTCAGAGGAAGGGCGTCCCAGAGGACTGGTGTGTGGCGAGGCTTCACAGACGAGCCGGGGCCGTAGGGCCGTGGTGAGAAAGGAGAGTGGGGAAGGTTATTGCAGAAGGAGCAGCCATGTGACCAGAAGGCACAGAGGTGAGATCAGAAGCAAGTTGTGTCCAGGGGCCCGGGGCAGCTCGGAGTGGCTGCGGACCGGTCCGCTTGGGATTAGACTTCTTAGACTTCCTCCTTCTAGCAGAGGGGCTGGGCAGGCCTCAAAAGGACCGATACCCTGACTTAGATGTACAAAGGGCTTAGCTCGTCCAGAGGAAGCATTCGAGTTTGAGCTTCTGGACGTTTATTTGTGGGGTTTGACCCTCTCTCCCTCCAAAGGGGATTTCAAACGGTGTCTTCGGGGTTGTCCACTCCCAGGGGCTAGCTCGGGGGTGTCTAGCTTTGGATCCTGGCCAGAGACTTTTGAGTCCTCCATGACCTTGAACTGTAACTAGCACAAGGGTGAGCTAACAAATTCTCTGACAGGCAAGTAGGAAAAATGCTCCCGAAAGACAAGTATCTTTATAAATGACAGAATATTTATTAACAATACCTTTAAAAAAAGATTACATATGCTAGATCACCGGTAAATATCATTTACACTAGGGCTGGGAACTACCTGGGGTGTCATTTTTTTTTCATTCATTTTATTATTTTATTGTGTGTGTGTGATTTTAAATTTTGTTTTATTTTTTTATTTTAACATAGAAGCAACTGTATCAAACTAAGAAAGGAACACAGCTTGAAATACTGACAATATTTTTTTTTTCCGGTTACCACCCTAGTTTTTTACACTAGTGGAATCCTGATTATGACTTTAGCGGATAAATAGAGCTGGAAGGTCGAAAAGTTAACTTACATTGTCTGTAAGCAAAAATTACAAATTGCAGGCAAATTTGAGCTTTCGGACAAAGAAGAAAAAGGTGGCAGCGTGTTTACCTGGGAAAAGTTTCATAGAAAATTTCAGTGCCTTTGATACGCACGGTCCACTAGTGTCGGCTTACAAAACCTCCCCTATTGTAACAAACGGTTCTTTCTTAAGAACATGGTCTTGTCAATATTGTCGTTTTCAAATGTGTGATTTTAAGACTCAGAAGGTAAAGCGTATACAGCAACTAAGCTACCGACTGCAAAACAGGAGAGTCGTAGAGACGCCATACAGTTGTACTAAAGATCTTTTATAGAGTCATGGAAAAAATTCTCCGCGGCAACTAGTTGCTGAAATACGAGAAATCTGCCAAACTCCGTACATGATTCTGGTTCAGAAGAAGGGCTCCGTTATTAAAGAGGTACACATATCATATATAAGAAATTCTATAAAGGAAATATGAATCCAGGAACAGAGAATTACCTTTTCTCAAAATGTACATTCAAAACAGATACATTTAAAGATAGTAAAATTACCTTTCATCCTTTGAAGGACTTGGGTGACTGGAGTCACTTCTGGTCTGCGTTACTACGGGACGCGCAACTTCTCATTTAACGTCTAAGCCGACTCGGCGCTAACTCAGCAGAGCGACACGTGGGTCTCACTGTCCCGTGCTGAGTTCGCGGGTGGGCGTATTGCACAAGGTCTCGGGCAGTTAGTTAGGCTTTGAAATTGTGGCCATTCCTGAAACCGTCTCAAGCTGTGTCGATCAACAAAATTCACCATTGGGCGAAAAAAAACACACTGTACAAGTCAAAGGATTCGGGTGGATGTGCTGGCCACCCAAAAAGTCCCTTAAGTTACAGACAGCAGCCTGGAGTTGGAGACCAGGTCCCCAGCTGCTCTGCCGCTGGACCCTTGAAAAACTGTACAAGTAACTGGCGACCTATTTACCAAGATGAGTTTCAAACTCTATCTTGAAAAGAACTATTTGCAAACGATAATAATTGTATGATTGTGTTGCCATTGCATCTTATAGCAGAGGAAAAATTAATATCTACATTTCATGTTAACTTTAAAAAATTCTATAAAACACTAAATATATAATAAAAAATATGCATATAAGGACATATGTAAACTGCTTTGGTAACATCATGTTACAGATGTCTTCAGTGCATTGCAGAGTTTCCAGAGAAACTTCAGACAAAGCTAGGTTTGCTTTGAGGAAGAACTGTATAATGCCATTCCTAAAGAAGCAAAAAACATTTTTTTTTTCCAGTAATAAGATATACTTGAACAACAATATTACTTAGTACTGGGTGTCTTCAAAACAACTAGCTAAATGTCGCTTATGTTATAAACAGCAAGTCCTCTAGGCAGCCTTTGTCATAAGCTGGACCTGGCCGTGAGAGAGATCATGATGGTGCTGATGGCGGACAGAGTGCAGGCGTTCGAGGTGGAGGGGCCAGCTCCTCGGGCATAGGCATCTGGAAAGAGAGAGCAGGTCACTCAGCGCGGCCTCGCCCCGGCCGCCGTGGGGCGGGAGGCCGCGGGATGGCTGTCTGCACAGACCCCCCCCTTAAAACAAAAAGCAGACAGCCCAAGCTCAGTCCTTCGTAAATGCTTTCTCGCAGGTCCTCCGTTCTCCATACTGAGAGGCTACGGCCCGTCGTTTGGCTTTTTTTTTTTTCTTCAAGTTGGCAAGATCTCTGAGCAACAAAACGGAAAACCTCGGAGGAAGAGGTCACGTTTTGCTCACGGTTATATCTCTATTGTTTAATAATTATACCAACGTCATTGCTGAAAATACATTTCTGTCATGAATTAAACTAAGAATCGCCACTCAGCTTCTATAAAACAAAACAAAACAAAACAAAACAAAACGAACCCTTGCAATGACAAGAAAGTGTGAAGTCAGACTTTAACAGGGTGAGATAAACTAACCCCCAAACAAACCCCATCTTTTTGTGATTCTGTGGTCTGGGAATCACTGCTGCTTTCAACAGAGGTGAGAGCCATTGGCGTAGTGAGGTGCGGAAGTCAAGTCGACCCAGTTTTTAAAAAGACAAAAATGCCCTTAGTGTTTGTATGCAACACGGAGATGCCGAAAACACGAAGCCCACGCAGACACAGGCGGACCGCCCTGGAGGCCAGCGCGTGGTGTGCGGGGGCCATCGTTGCCGCCGCCGCTGAACCCCAGCGGAAGGGGACGTGAGGCGGAAGGGGGCACGGCCAGCGGACGGCGCCTCGACGTGCGGCCTCTGAGCCTCGGATGCGCCTGACGGCACCCAGCATCGAGGCACACCAGATCCTCTCCTCGCCTGGAGACCCCGCGGGGGGCGCTCGGCCCATGGGAGGAAACTCAGGACTCCGGGAGCATTGCGGCCACGATATAAATCTCACCTCTCCTCCGGTGGCCGGGAAATGTCCACCTGCAGCCTTTACGGACGTCTGATGCAGTCCGAAGGCCAAGGGGAAAGAAACTGCTTAGCTATCTGACCGCGATCTTGTGTGTGTGTGCGTGTGTGCGTGTGTGCGTGTGGGTGTGTGCGTGTGCGTGCGCGTGTGTGTGCACGTGTTTGTGTGTGTGCATGCGCATGCGCTTCGGGGTAAAACACACATCACCTAGGTTGCCCCGTTAGCTGTTCTACAGTGTGCAGGCCGGAGGGGCCCGCACACCCCCGTGCTGTGCCCCGGCACCACCATCCAGCTCCATCGCCCGACCCGGGAGCCCGGTGCCCACGAAACCGCGCGCCACCCCACCGGACGGTCACTGCCACCGTCGGTCGCATCTCTGCGTCTATGGATTTGCCCGTCCTCTCCCTTCTGTCAAACGAATGCGATCACTCCACAACTGCATGGCGTGCCGCTGAGACCGTCAACACGGCGCGCGAAACACGGAACGGCTGCTCGTTCGAAGAACGTCCCCGCCCTCTGCGACAGCCTGTGTGAGCAGAGACAGCCTCGACGACGGACAGACACGTGTGCTATGATCATACTCTGCGCACACACGTTCAAAACTACCAGTGTCGAGGTTCAGCATCGCCAGCCCCAGACGCTGAGTTACACTGTGTCACTGCGGAAAAACGCCACGGCTCTTCAAATCCCTCTGCCTGCCCCTCCCCACTGGGCCACGCTTCTAACTCCCCAAGGCGTCATTTTGGGGGGACCGTGGATGCAACCGCACGGGTCCACACGACCGATTTGGGGCTGCTTTGATCGGATTTTCTGACGGGCGGCAGAGTAAATCAGTCAAAACTAGTCGCGCCGCCTTCCACATGGAGCGGCCTGGGACCGGCCGACATCAGTGGGCCGAGGAAGGGGTGGGGGCGCCCCATCTTATCGCACGTCTCGCCCTGCGGGCTTAGCGGCACTGGGGCCCCGACTCGTGGTGGAGGCTCCTCGGAGGGGGAGGCGGCGGGGCTGGGGGGGCGAGGAGGCGGGGGGGTCGGGGTCGGGGTGGGGGTGAGGAGGCAACGAGTCGGGGGGTGGGGCGGGGGATCAGGGTCGGGGTGGGGGTGGCGAGGCAGCGACGAGGCGGGGGCGGGGGGCGGGGGGCGTGGGGGGAGCGGGGGGCGTGGGGGGAGCGGGGGGCGTGGGGGGCGGGGGGGCCGACGCCCTTACTCGTCGTCTTTGGGATTCGGATCTGCTGGCTGGCGCTGCCGGCCCCCCCGTCGCTGAAGGGCTGGATCTCTATGACGTAATCTTCCTCCAGGGGCAGCGGAAGCTCCACCGACGTCCTGTTCGTCTCGATGACGGACGTGCCGCGCTGTGTGCTCCATCGGTACGAGACCTGCCGGCACAGACGGGCCGGGCGTCACCCGCTGTCCTCGCAGGGGCCCCAGCACGGCCCGCGACGCGTCTGCGCCCCTCCGGCAGCAGGGCCGGGCCGGGGGGCGCAGCCGGGAGGCTCGCTGTGGAGCGGGCCGGGCGCGGCTTCCGTTCACGGCGCGCGGAGACAGGAGAATGCTGCAGCCCCGGGGTGTGGGGGGGCCCGGGCTCCCCGCGGGCCGCTGGCTTCCCGCCACCCCCGGGAGGCTCGGGGAACACGCCTGGCGCGAGAGGCCTTGGCCCCGGAACGCGCTGCGCGATCTTACCCGCGCGACCCCCCTGGGCCTCGTCTCCCCGACCTGTGAAAGGGCATCGGTGACACCCGCCTTTCTCGGGCGCTTCCAGGGCCGCACAGCGGCTGACTTCAGCGAAGGGCCGGGCTCAAAGGAAGTGTGGAAGAGGCGTCAGAGGTCCAGGGGGGACTGGGCGGGGGCGGACCGGGTGAAGGCCAGGTCAGGGCGGGCACGGGCCGCCGCCAGTGCCGTGGCCCCTCTGGACGTGGGCATCTCGCCAGTCGGGGAGGGTCCCCCTCCCACCGGGAGCCCTCTCCGAGCCACGTGGAGAGCAGGGGGCGCAGGAGGCGATTGCTGTCACCCCGCCAGCGTCCGACGCTTGCAGCCGCCCGCTCGTGCGCCCTCGCTGTCCTCCGGCCCCCGCTGGTCCGAGTCTGGGGAGTCGGCCTCGGGGACCGCACTGGAAGCCACACAAGGCCTGGAGGACCTGGCTCTCCTGAAACCCACCTGCCGGCCCGGCACAGCCGGCTCTGGTCGTCCCCAAGTCCGACAGGAGGAGACAGAGGCCTGCAGAGGTGCCCCGAGCGTGGGGCTCCCCGCTACCAGGGTCTGACGTTCCCGCAGGCCGCGCCCCACCCGCACGATGACCTCACAGACGAGGCGGATGGGGCCCGGTGGGGCCGCGCACCTGCTAAGGGGCCAGACGAGGGGTCCTGACTGGAGCCAGTGTGCCCGCCACCCTGGGGTCCCCGACGACGCGAAGGCAGCGTCGGGCGAGGCCTCGGGGCTCGGTCCCAGCTTAGGGGTGCCGGCACCCGTGCAAACACCGGGCCCCCGGCCCGTGCCGTCTGCAGGCGGGGGGCTGGACGAGCATGTCCGCCCCTCAGGGGACGCCCGGTGACGTCGGGAGCCGTGTGTGGCCATCGCTGCAGGTGCTGCTGGTGCGGCGGGCAGATGCCGGGAAACGACCGTGCCGCAGGGGACGGCCCGGCTTGGCAGAGGGAGCCTGCTCCAGCCACACCCCAGCGCCTGGGCTCAGACTCCGCGGGGGCCGGGTCGAGGCTGTGGCACTCTGAGGAAGGTCTGTGGGCGCCGTGACAGGGGCCTGGGCGCCACAGATGAAGCGTGAGTGCTCATCAGAACCCCCCGGGAAGCTCGCGGAAGCACGGGTGGTGGGGGCCGCACCCCGTTTCTGATCCGGTGGGCCCGGGGCGGGATTTAAGATCTGCGTTTCTAACGCGTCCCCAGGTAAAGCCTGTTGCCACCGGTCCAGGGACCGCAGTTGATGAGCCGAGGTTAGAGACGTAAGGTGAGGCCACTGTTCCGTTGCAAGAAAAACCAAACTCAAGCGAAATTCATGAAACTCCCTAGGATGGTTTAGGTCCCATTCGTCCTCTAGCGTTTGATCAGCTTAACTTATGTCTCTCTAACGCGCGGTAGAAAACACAGTTTCCTTCCCGTGGAGAGATTCATCGGCCCCGTCCTCCTGAGGAGCCCCGACGTGTGGGCCTCAGCACCCCTCGGTGATGGCCGGGCACCGGTGCATCCTCAGGCGCCTGCAGGGGCCTCAGCATGTCACCCACGACCTCCAGGAATGAAGCCACATCTGGCTTTGAGGAGCAAACTGCGTCTTCGATTTACCTCAGGTCCTCGGCAGAGCACAGAGAATTCAACTAGTTCCGATGCAAATCCCAAAGGGACACTTCCGGGAAGAACAGCCGTCTGTCAGCACCGCTCGCCAGTCCCCTGGTATTAGGGGCTGCGGGGGAGCCGCGAGGAGGCCCGGAGGCCCTTCGTGCGAGCCCGGCGCTCGCTGCGGCCGATAAAGCCGGAGGCGGTGCTTGCCGGGGTCAAGACGTGGAGACACACTGCGTTCGCGGGATCGTGATAACAGCGTCTGACAGTCCTGGGTGCTCGCCGTGAGTTCGAACTCCGCATGTCCCGGATGTGGACATGGCTACCTCTTAAGGGAGGCACAGCTGTTACTCTCATTGCAAGGATGGGGAGCCCAAGACCCGCGAGGCTGAGCCACGGCCAGGAAGTGCGGGGCCGCAGGCTGACCGCGGCGTTCCCGCCCTCGGCCGACGGCCGTAACGGAGTCCGGCGTGGCTGGCACGGCCCGTCCCGGGCAGCCGCGAGCCCTGCAGTTGGGCCCAGTGTCGCACTGGCGCACGCCCACCTCAGGACCTTTGCACATGCTGCTCGCTGTGCTCGGAACGCTCTTTCCCAGAGAGGAGCCTGTCGCACCCCCTCCTTCGCTCACGGCCCAAGTGGGACGGCGCTCTTCGCGGAGGCTCTCCCAGGCCCTCGCGTAAAAGGGCGAGCCTCCCCCGTCTCCCAGGCGCTGTCTTGTCCCTCATCCCGAGGCATCGCTCGGGGCAGCGCCTGCTTGGTGGCCGTCCGGTGTGTCGGTCCGTTGCTGGCAGGCAGCACGGCTGAGTGGCTCAGAGGCCGTGTGCACGTCCCAGCTCCTCAGCGTCCCCGATGAGCTAACGACAGAACTACGCCATCTGCTCGGCACGTGCTAAGAGCAGGTCTTAATGTTCTCAGCACGAAACGACGGGAGCTCCGTGGCGTGACGCAGGCGGCGGCCAGCACCTGGCGGGCAACACCCCGCGCCGTTCGACCGCATCAGATCAGCACCTTCGACTTCCACAGAGCTGCGCCAGCGGCCTCGCCACGAGAATGGGGAAAAACACGCTGTCTCTGCGGAGGAGGCAAGTCGCCGACCGCTGCGCCACGGGGTCTTCGTCTGTGAGCCGGGGCCACGGGCTGCGCCTGCGCCGTGGGTTACTCTGAAGCTAACATGAACCGGGACGGAGCCGCCAGGGCCACCCACGTCGCCCGCCGCGCTCTGTGGGCGGGTGCGTTTGTAATAGTGAACCCAGACGTTTTCCTGTTACCTCGAGTGACGTGAAGTCACCGGAGGGTTCTGGGCCCTAAACTTTCTAAGGTCAACTTCCTTTTGAGACTGTTCACCCAAGCATAAATCCCGTGCATCTAGACAGTTTAGGTGAAAAAGCAAAGTATACACGCACACACACACACACACACACATACTTTTTAAAAACTTAACTCTCGGATTATACGTGTAGCAATTCAACACCCGCAGCCGGTTACAGGGACATTCCCTGGGGTCTAAGTGGGGGAGGACGGACTTGGGAATCAAGAAGGCTGGGAAGAGCCCCCCTTCCTGCCACCGGCTCCAGCCCGCCAGCCCCTCTCCTGCGCCGTCGGCACCTGTGGGGGGCGCAGCTTTCTGTGCACCTGACACCCATCCGTCAGGGACGCTTCCCTAGACACAACTCCGAGCTTGGAGGTGACCCTAATTCTTCACAGATGCAGTTTGGATCTACAAGATATGATGAACCAACATGAAAAACTGTATTGGCAAAAAATAGCTGACTCTCTGGCTTAGACGGATTCCAGCCCCTGGCCTGCTGCTCTGATCTGGAAGGTTCTCCGGCTTAGTGCATCCCAGCCTTCCGTTCTAGTTCTCGGGAAACGAATGCCGCCTGCCCAGTCCTGCTCCAGGCCAGCGGGCCTTGGCCGCGAGGTTGGTGCCCCTGGGTCCGTCCTGCTCGGTTCCCCGCCACCACGCCCTGCCCGATCCCCTGTGGCTCGTGTCTCAGAGCTCTGCAGAGGTGTCTGCTGGGGTGCAGGACTCTGAGGGCCTTCTCGGCGCTCCCCGGCCGGCTTCTCGTGCACGAGGCCCCGAGGGCAGGCAGGAGTATGAAGAAGAAGAATAATACGTAGACAAGGCTCGTTTCCCATTTTTCTTGTAAAAATGCCCATCGTCTCTCAGCTCACGCTCAGAGAGGCGGACATCGGCTTGCGTACAGGTCCTGGCCCGGGGAAGGCCGGGGATGCTCGAGGCCCTTGGGGGCTTCGCCCTCGCGTCTGGGGGGCGGAGGGCGTTGGGTCGACGCCCTGCGGGATTTCTAGCCGAGCTGACATCTCGCTTGGTCGCCTGAAACACCGTAGGCAGGTCCCTGCCTTTCACTGCATCTCAGCAGCAGCTCAGATACGAGCTCAAATCCAGTGCGAGGGCCACCCGTGGGACTCGGGGCGCTGCAGGCCCCCCGCAGCCTTCACACTCTTCTTCTCGTCTGTCTGCTCTGATGCGCGAGGCTGGAGGGCCCACCTCTCTCTGTGTCTTCCGCACCCCTCCCTGGTGTGGCGGAATCAGCCGATCACGCCTGTGTTCGCCTCACGTGGTGCCGAGGTCCCAGCCGGGCGGCCTGGCTGCAGCTCCCAAGCTGCGAAGGTGTTTCTGCCGTGGCCGTCCATCTTTCCTCCGCGTGGTCGGCCCTCACGTCTTCCGGCCCGCCCAGCCCCGTGTCCCCTGTCCTGGATAAAACTCACCGGACAGACTCTTCCACGTGACTTTACACTAAGAGGCTAACGGCTTAGGAGCTCGGGAGGCGAGGGCCCCCATAGACGTGTCCCCTGGCCGGGGACATCGTGGGGACAGTTCAGGCACTGGGGATTTACAGCAAGGCATCAGTCAATCACGGTCACCCAGGCTGACAAAAGCACTTCATAAAGTGTGGCAAACAGAGCCTTCTGGCCGTTAGGGAAGGCTCGGGTGAACTCAGACCCGAGCGGTGAGTGGCCAGTGAGGGACCTGGCAGTAAGGGGGGGGGTCCCAGGGAGGAGGGGCAGAGATGCGAAGGCTCGGGCGGAAACGAAGATTCTAGAAAGTGTCTCTTCGGTCAAAGAGCACGTGCGGTCCGAGCGAGGGGCTGACGGGCCTACGGTCACCGCCCGCAGGGGATCGAAGCGCGGACCCTCTCCCTCTCCCTCCGCCCCGTGCACCCTCCCGGCGGGTTCCTGAGCCGGGCCCGGAGCAGGAGCTGCGGGTCGGCTCCGTGGGCCCGTTTCTCTTCCTGCGCGAGCCACTGCCCGTGGGGCTCGGGGCAAGCCGCCGCGGCGGGAGGGTTTCCTGACGCTCCAGCCCTGGCACTCGGGGCTCTGCCCCCCACGACGTCGGCTTCCGGCTCCTGCTTCGGCGACGACCTTCCATGGGCCCCAGGCTCTGTGACGGGGACCTGGCGCACGGCCTCCCCAGTACCCCCTGCAGACCTCGGCTCGGCCCGCACGGCGCGGCCCCCAATGTCGTTCAAAAGCAAAACAAAACAAGACTGGGTGACTTGCCGACGTTGTAAAACTGAGAGTTTTTTGTTTTTTGTTTTAAATAGAAACCCGCTTTTCTGCTCCCCTCGGAACGCGGGCGGGTGGGCGGCCCTGGGCCTGCCGGCCCACCGGGCGACGGGCGGCGAGCGAGGAGCAGCGGGCGCGCGGGGCAGGCGCGGGCGGCCCTCGCCGCGTTCTCCCCTGCGGCCGGCGAGGCCGCCACTCGCTCGCTGCCCACTTACTCCGTGGCGGGCGAGAGACCAGGTCCCGAGGCTCCTGAAAGTTTAGATAGCCAAGATCTTCTACTTGAAAACATTTTAAAATCACTGATTTGACTTTTAGAATGTTTCTTTTCTAATAAAAACTATGGGAGAGATCATTCAAACGGACTTGCACATTGTTTTTTTTCTGTGGAGGACTGAGCGGCAACCACGGGCGGTCGGGGCGTCCAGTGTCTTCTCTCAAGCCTCGCTTTGGCCGCGTAGTCACGGCGCCCCCGGCTGGGCGGCGGTCACAGCGCCGCAGCACGCGCTTGTCCGCGCCGCGCTTCCTCTGCGACTCACGCGGCAGCAATCCAGCGAACACGCGGTTTTTTCCAGGAACAAAGAGCCTCCCTTTGAACCGGGTCCGCGTCTGAGAGCTTTGGCTCCTAAGAGCTCAAACGCCGCCCGCTGCCGCCCACACGCCGCCGCCCCTCACGGCCACAGCTCCCCTGCTCGGCGGCAATTCCGGTCGTGCCATCTGAAGCGGCCGCCGGGCGCCACGAGTCTCCTGTCCTCCGGCTCGGCGTCCCCGGCTCCTTCATCCACTGTCCACGCATCGCGGGGTCGGCCGCCAGGGCGCATGCATGCCGTGGCCGACGGATGGCCGCCCCGAGCCCCTCGGCCCCGCACCCCACGCCGCCCTCGCGCGAGAGGCAGAATCTCCTTCCCTCCCTTCGGTCCCCAGCTGGCCTGACGGTGGCCGGTCACAGCCTGAGCCTCTGAGAGGACTCCTGCCTCTGCTCTCGGGGCCACCGCCGTGTGGGAAGGCTGACCACCCCGAACGCCCCGGGCTGCGGCAGAACCCCAGCCATCCACACGGCGGGCCCTTGGGGGGCCGTGAGCTGTGCCCGCCCTCCCGACCGAGGAGCAGGCGGGTGTGAAGAAGCATGTAAGTCACCCAGCCCAGCAACGGCCCGTGTGACTCGGTCCGGATTCCCGAGGCGTGAGGGCTGAATCTCGTCTGGGCCTTAGTTTCGGACGGTTGCTCGGGGAGCAGTTAGGGAGCCGAAGACTCGGGCAGACGTTGAACAGCCCCCTCTCACGGTGACCCCTGTCTACATCTTTTCCTTTTCTAGCTCTTTAAAGACAGGCTACATGAATCGGGCACACGAATCTTCCTAAAAAAAGAAAAATCCTTGCTTCTCTTTCTACACATCAGTCCTCTTACCCATAGGGTCGTGAACACACACGATTCAGCACTCGCGGTGCTGAGGAGCTCTGCTGCCGAGGAAATGAAAATGCCGCCAAGACGAGAACGGAGCCACGCCGACAGAAAGGCCGACCGCGTGGGTCCTCGGCACTGTCCGCTCACGTGACCTCGGGCTGCCGCGCCGCCTGAGCAGCCGCGAGCCGGCTCGCTACACCCCGGCCCGCTGCCGGGGCCCGCTCGTCAGACTCGGACCAACCGAACCACCTGCGGGCAGTGCCCAGCGGCCCGGGGCGGGCGGGGGGTGCTGCCTGGGACGGGGAGAAAGCCCTCGGTCCCGATGACGCGTGCGGAGGGCCTCTCCCCGCGAGCGGCAGGATTAGGGGCCTTTGCGAAACGAGTTACCCACTTTGTAGCCTTTCACTTCTGACTCGTTGTCCAGGGCCTTCACCTGGTCCCAGCGGAGGATGATTTTGGAGTCCGATGAATTCCATATGATGTTTCCGGGGGGCTGACTTGGTGCTATAAAAAAATTAAGATATACGAAGTCACAGATTATTAAGTCGCAATGGATTCTGAGGAATAGCTCCTCACTAGAATCCGAGAGTGGAGGCAATTTAATGGGCTATTGCACTAATGTGTGTCTTCAAGGTCACTAAAATCTGACGACTTAAGGCATCGCAAATGGAAAAAGATTCAGTTGGTCGCCTAACATTTATAGCTAAAAGAAGTGGCCCTTCCCAGCGAGGAGCAAAACATTTATCTTTCTGTCCTCCGCGGCGATGAATTCGGCACGGTACTCACACAGGTTCGGTTAAACGCGAAGGTGAATCTGAATCCACACACTGATACCAATTAGTGAAGCAAACGACCACTGGGAGGAGGGGCCGGGGAACGAACTCGGGGTACGTCTGGGGGGCCCTGGACCGCCTCCGCGCGGCCGCTCTTACGCGGCTTCCTGGTCGTCACGTTGACGGTGGCGCTGGAGGGCCCGGTCCCGGCCGTATTGTACGCCTTGACGGCCAAGTGGTACAGCGCGCTGCCTTGCAGGTTGCTGATTTTCGCCGACGTCTGATTCCCAAACGTTCGTATTTTTCTGGCGTCCTCCTCCTTGTCGTCGTGTCTCCAGTATTTAATCTGAGGACACAAAGAGAGGGGCCTGGGACCTCGCGCCTCGCGGGGACGCGTCCGCCATCGTCCGGGGCCGTGCGCGTTGACACCGATGCTCGCGGCGGAGCTGATTCTCCGTGACGAGTTGTGAGCCGAGCTTCAGAGCCCTGAATGCTGCGGGAAACGGAGCTTCAGAGCCCTGAATGCTGCGGGAAACGACCCTCGGGGAGAAGCGTCCCCTTTTGTGCTCGGGTCACAGCGAGCTTGTGCTCGGCACAACCGGTCTTGGTGATTTCTCCCTCTTTCTTGCCTCCTTTTGCTCTGAGCCCGACTGACCGTGGGCACAGAGGGCCAAGTTCATCTGGACAGCCATCCTAGAAGCGCTCAGACCTGCACATGCTTTCAAACGCATCTCTGGAGGGTGTCGCAGAAAAGGGGCGTTTGGTGCCTCCACGGAGGCCTGGCCTCGACCTGTGCGCGGACGTCTGGGCCCTTCCCATCACGGTGTGTCTCAGAGACACCGCCAAGCGTCGGGATCCTTCAGACCCAGGGCTCCGACCCCTGACTCACCTCGTAACCTTGTACCCGGCCTTGGTTCTTCTCCTTGGCGGAGGCCCAGAAGACTTCAATGTCTGTCGCAGAAAGACTTCTGGCCGAGATGCTGGCTGGAGGCTTGGTGGGCTCTGCGGAGGGAACGGAAAAGGTCGCATCTGGACCAAGACTGCTTCCCAAATTTCAGTTAGTTTTACAGGACTTTTCCCCAAAACCGTGTACCATTTTTATACATTAATATTTTCCTTTCAGCGGTCCTTTTTAAAGAAAAACCAGCCATGTCATGAGCAATGACATTCATGAAATCCTGGTTTTGACTTGATAGCTGTGTTTTTCTTTTTCTAATGCAATTCGAATCCACGCAACCACCAAACAGCTGTGGAAGTCCCGATTCCCAGCAGCCCACGTCCCCCCTCTGGACGGCGCGCCGCGCTCCAGGGGGGCTGCACGCGGCGTCCCCAAGGCCCCGCCTGCCCAGACCTGGACGCGTCTGCCCGCACGTTCATCAATTCGGCATGTGCCAAGGGTCTGTGCGTCACGCTCGTTGAGACACCAGGGACGCAGAGGCGGAAAGTTAATGGCTGGTCCTCGAGAAACACTCCTCAGTGAGGACGTAAAACTAAAATCCAAAACGCACAGTGCGCGGGACGAGCGTCATGGTGGAGAGTGTTAGGGTATCGGGGCGAGCGAGGCGCGGGACGCAGCTGGCCGGGGACCCGCGAGGGGCCGTGAGGTCCACGCTGAGGCCCGGAGGGCGAGACGACGCCACAGGCGGGCGTGACGGGGCACGTCCGGGGGGGGGGGCTGCACGAGCCGGGGCCCTGGCCTGGTGGGCGGCTGCGAGTCCCTCGGCTGGGGCCGGGCACGGCGTGCGCGAGGACGTTGCAGGAGCTGGGGGTGGCCGGGGGGCTACCGAGTCTGAGGGGCTGGCTTCTCTCTCGGGGGGCGGGGGGGCCGTCACATCTCCACCTACTCCAAATCAGTGACTCGACTTTCAGATGTCTTAGTACAGGGTCATTCTGAATTCGAAGGCGAATTCCAACGCTACCAAAGGTGCGAGGGGCCTTCAGAGAGCGGGGGTCACCCAGGGGCAGCGACGACGCACGGGAAGGACCCTGGGGACAGTGACGAGAGCTACCGCGCTGCTTCGGGGCGCCCCCTTTCCTTAACCACGGAATGACTTCTAAGTACCCCACGACTTAGAAAAGAAAAACGGTGAGAGGAAATGCAGGTTATCGTCTGATATTCACCAAAGGGATAAAATCGAGTTCTTTCGAGAGTGCTGATGATGTGTAAATAGAGGCGACCATCGTCCGCGGAACCTGCAGCTGTGGTCCCTAGCCAGGACCTCGCCCTTTGTTTTGATCCGCCGGGGACCGGAAGTCTTTCTAGGAGACCGCTGGCGGTTGATGAACCCCGTTTTTCACATCGCACTCCCCTCAAATCACAGCAGGCCCTCGGCTTGTGGGCGCGGTGCCCAACCGAGTGTCTGTCCTAAAGTCGGCCCCGAGAAGGGCAGGGCCACCGCGGGTCCGGGCGGCGGGACCCGTACCTTCTTCTGCGGAGTACACCAGGACGGTGGCGCTGAAGGGCCCCTCTCCCCGGTTGTTGTAGACGCCCACCCGGACCTCGAAGGGGGAGAAGGGGCGCACGCTCTCGTTCCGGAACACGTATCTGCAGGCGTCGGCCGAGGCCAGCACCGTCAGCATCCAGACGGCCGTGCCGTGGGGCCGGAAGGCCACCACGTAGCCGAAGCCTCTGCCGTTCTGCAGCTCCTCAGGGACCGTCTGGGGAAGAGGGGAGGCGAGAAGTCAGGGCGACTCGACGCAGACGCGAAATGCTTGCCTCCCCCTCCCCGGAACACTCCGAGCTCAGTTCCCCCTGCCCCCCCCCCCCCCCACCTATCTGATCTCGGGCTTTGCCAAGGGCCGGAGGTCCCGGCGGGTCAGGGGCTGCCTTAGATACTCATGAGGTAGGGGAGCAGGATTAAAACAAACGAACCACAAACAAACAAACAAACAACCCAGAGTCTGCAGTGCAGGGCGCGGCGTCGGCCCCGGATCTGGGACAGCCGGAGACGACTACGGACAACACAGGCCGTGGATCCGAAGCCGGCGGCTCCCACCGCGCCCGCCACCGCGGGGCTTCGTCCAGTGCCACATGCACGAGGACCTGAAGGAGCGAGGGCCGTCCTGGCCGGGCCGGCACGTCCCCCCGCTGCACTGGGGGGCCCAGCCGGGGACTGACCCTCTTTCTCTGCCGGGGCTTCGGCTGAATGAATGATTTTAACTTCGGGGCTGTTGTCTAGGATCCTTCGAAAACATTAAGAACCCTTTCTCAAACTCCCGCCTCCTCCCCCAGAATCAATTTCTATAAACTGGCGGCTAATCTTCCTCCGGGTTGTTGAGAAAACACTTCACAGGGGACGGCCCGGCGTCAACGCTAATTGCCAGGAAGTCACGCTGGGTCACTGACTCTGTCGCCGGCAGACGCTGTGAGTCGATCGGCCACGGAGCAAATCAGGGAGAAAGCCAGGACTGGTGTGCGTGCGTACGTGTGTGTGTGTGCGTGTGTGTAAAGCCAGCTTCGCACGCACACACACTTTTTTTCTCATGTCGTCTCTCTTTCGCGACTGTCTCTCCTACGAGGCAGCGGATTTAAACCTAACTCGGCAGTCGGCGGGCAGGCCCCCTCTTTTCCTGCCAGCTGCTGCTGCGTGAGAGGGAGCGTTTGCATGCAAAGGGATTTCAGCTGTTAAAAACAGGGGAGGGACCTTCCCAGTCATGTTCACACGGAGGGAGATAACAAAGCGGCCTAGACTAACGCGTGACCCATTTACCTCCCAGGTTATGACCAGCTCAGACTTGCTGCCTCCGCCACCGCTGACGTTCGCCGGGGCGACTTCAGGGACTGCAGAGGAGACAGGGAACGAGTCACGCCGGGTGGGGGCGGGGAGCGGGGGCCTGGCTGAGGGGGCCCCTTCCAACAAGCACTGTCCTCCCAGAGCAGCAGCCGAGCGCCCGAGGGGTCGAAAGCATCACTTGAGGAGGCGCGGTGGGCCGAGCGAATGGCTCCTCGTCCCGTTTCCCGTTCGGCAGGGGCCGGTGCCCTGTGAGGCGGTGCCCCCGCGCTCGGCTCCGTCCCCAGCGGCCGGGCCCCTGGCGGCCTGGGCAGGCGCTCACTGACCCCGTGGTGGCACACAGGCGGGGCACACGCGCAGCCGGGCAGGCCCCCAGTCTGACCGGACGGGGACGGCACACGCAGAGCGGGCGGTGACGGGGGTGGCGTGGGAGCACGCGGCGTGGGGCCGCGCGGGGCGGGGCCGGGCTCGTGGCCCCTGGGAGGAAGCGGGGTTCCCAGCTGGGTGGTGGAGGCAGGGGTGGGCACGGGTTGGCCCCTGGCTCACTGGGCTTAACCTGTTTGAGCCCCGCTTTTCTCTGTGAAAGAGGGGACATCACACCAGCTTCCACCCTGGGATTGTGGGAGGCATTAGTTACGGTTTTGGGGGGGGTAAGGCCTGGGGGCCAGCTGTGTGATCGTCATTGTGTGAAAAAGAGACTCTAGGCAGATTGCGGCCATGTCTGGTCTGGCTGGGGCGTGTTGTGGTGACCGGCCACGTCCCTGGGGTAAAGCGAGGACGTGGATCTAGATGGGACTTTGTCTAAGAGAAGGGTCCGAGTCCCCCTAGCTTGAGGCCCTGCAACAAACACAGGGCTCATCTCGGCTGGGGGCCCCCACGGCCCACACTGGGGTCCCCCTTCAGGAGAGAGAAGTGAGGGTGCAGCTGGCTCGGGCGTGTGCAGCACCCCGCCCCCCTCCCCTGTGCTCGTCCGGCTGCGGCCACCGGGTCAGACGGAAGCGCTGGCCGGGCCCCCGGGGTTAGCTGGACACTGCGGGGGTCAGCTCCCGGCTGTGCCCTGCACCCCGAGAAAGCCTGACCGAGCACAGCTGAAGAACATACTCCTCGCCACGTGTGACTTCTGTGAGTTGATGTCACTTGAAATGGGGGTGTGTGTGTATTGAGAACAGTATGCGTCCTGGCGGCGGTGGTGGGGGGGGGGTCCTAGCAACAGACGAACCAGCGGAGGAGAGTGGGCGTTTGAGAGGACCACACACAGCGTGACGCCCACACGGGGCCCAGGGAAGGGCGGGCACCGACCCGCCACTGAAGCTCGCTGCTGGTGTGTGTGCGCGTGTGTGTGCATGCGTGTGCATGCGTGTGGCTCAGCGACCACCAGCCAGGGACGGGCAGGTCGACCGGCTGCGGGTGGGGTGGCGGGGAGGGCGGGGAGCCCCCTGGCGGCCACGGGACGGGCCCCCAGCGCCCAGCTACTCACGGGCCTCCTCCGTCCTGCGCTTCTCCGACGGCCGGCTGGGCTCCCCGATCCCGATGGCGTTGGCCGCGACCGTGCGGAACTCGTACTCGACCCAGGGGTTCAGGCCCACCACGGTGGCGGTGAACGTCCTCCCGTCGATGAGCTCGGGGACTGAAAGACAGTGGAGGGACTCCCTGTGGGGGAGACGGGGACTCGCGTCCGCCCGTCCCTGTCACCAGGGCACCGCGGGAGACCCGAGAGGCCGTGTGAACGGCTGTCTCGGGGCGGGGGGTCATCCCAGAACTCTGCCCGACTGGCGGCTCAGACACCCGCGGGCGACGTCACAAAGCACACGCCCTCGAGGCCCAAAGCGACGTGACCGTGATCGCTGGGACCGTGTACCCCGTCTCCAGCGCGGGCCACACAGCGAGGGACACACCAATGCGTCCTCACGACCAGCCTATGCTCGGGGCGCGAGGGCCGTCTTCGTTGCTCTGAGGGGGGGGACGCGCCCCACAAAGGCCAAGGGGCTTCCCGAGGCCGCGTGCCTTTGCACCTTTGTCTGCCCGAGGGCTCGGTTCAAGCACTCACAACAGGGTCAGGACTTGTGCGCCCACGGTCCTGTTGGGACGTGGGGAGCACACCCAAAGAGAGAGTCGGATGGAAGCGTAAACGGATGCCCGGAGTTGGGGGCACACACGGTGGGGTCGGGGGGCAGAACCGGCCGGGCTCACCCAGCAGCGCTTGGGGACGGGCTCCTCCGCGACAGGGCAGGGCCCGGACGTCACGGCCGTGACGCTCTGAACGCTGCTCTGTGCTCCCTGCCCGGCCTTTGGAGTTTTCGCCTGACAACTACAACGCTTCGCC
Source organism: Rousettus aegyptiacus (assembly GCF_014176215.1). NCBI lineage: Eukaryota > Metazoa > Chordata > Mammalia > Chiroptera > Pteropodidae > Rousettus > Rousettus aegyptiacus. Next base: position 158,346,267 of record NW_023416307.1, read on the forward strand.
ATTGGGCCCAGAACATGTGACGAGCGGTCTCCCGGGACAAATGAGAGGCCACCGTACTGGTGTCCGGACTTCAGTGGTGTACACAGTCCCACCCCTCGAAGGGGACATGCGGGCTTTGAAGTCAGACCCCCGGGATCCTAACCCGGAGTCTACACCTGGCAGCCGAATGACCTTGGGCGGGTCGCCTGACCTTTCCATCCGGGCCCTGGTCTCCTCGCCACGGGACGGGACGAGGCCAGTCCCGGGTGTGGTCCCAGCGCATCAGGAAGAGCCGGGAGAAGCGCCCAGCGGCGCGTGCGGCAGGGCCGGGGCTCCGCGAGTCCGCGCGGCCGTGTCCCGGACGCGCTACCGGCATCGCGACCTCCGCCCTCCTCCTCCCCGTCTACGCGGCGCTTCCTGTTTCTGAAACCGCTTCGCCATCATTTCTCTCGGGCCGCAAACAATTCTCATGACACCCGTTTAACAAGAGCGAAGGCGAAGATGTCCCGAGGCCCGCGGGCGAGCAGACGCGGGACGAGAATCCGTGTCTTCCGACGCCCACATTTCCCGTCTCTCCTTCCTAAAACCCTCCCGTGACGCGGGAAAGTCAGCATCTCAGCTGGAAATGCAGGAACCTACTTCCGGGGTTGGACGAGTTAAAATGAAGACAAGACTGGGGCTCTGGAAACCAACACCAGTCACGCGACTGCCCCAGCCCGGGCCCATCGCTCCGAGTCACTTCTGCTGTAGGACATCGAGGCCCCACAGCCACCCTTGCGGGCTTCGGGGCTGTGTATCTTGATCACAGTAACTACTTCTTTGTCCAGTCTTTTCCTCGAGTGAAACTTAAATGAAATAACAAAGTTTGGAGCGGTTGACAGGGCCGGAGACGGGATGGCCAAGTCATGTATTTTTTTTCAGCAGAACAATCTCACGGCTCTGCATGCCCAAGGTTTCCATCTCAGACGACGGGCGGCCGGCCAACAGCCTCTGGGGGGGGCGCGGGTCTCGGCTTCTCGAGAGCAGGGTCCACGCTCCACAAAAACCGCCTTCCGGGGAGCAGGGGACACTGCTCCCTGAAGTGCACCGTTCCTGGTACACGGATGGAGCCATCTGATTTTTTCTCTAATGTACTTCATAATGATTTTCATAACTAATGCACTTAGAATGTGCATTAAGAGAAAATACAACCAAGGCAACAGATCTATCCTTTTCCAAACGCTACTGCTCAGGCTAAGTTAAAAAACACACAAAGAAAAACATTTTCAAAAAACGACAGGCCCGTCGTCCGAGGCCCAGGCGACACCGCCGTCTCGTGTCGCCCGGAGCTGCGCCCGGCTGGGGACCCCGATGGCCTCGGCGTCTGCCGCGGGCGTTTGTCCCCGACGCGGCGTCAGGAGGCCCGTGAGAGGCCGGGCCGGGCGTCGGGACGGTACCTGTGCTGACTGCTTGCCAGCCCACGGAGAACGGAGTCCTGGCCTGAATGACGTACATGGTGACAGGGCTGTGGTTGTTGGGCCCGGGTCTCCAGGAGAGCTGGGCGGTGGTGTCTGTGATCTCGTCTATGGTCACAGCCTCTGGGGGGCCTGGAGGACCTGCAAGAGAGCGAGACCCTCAGACCCGGAGCCGTGCGTCGTGTTCGAATGGCCAAGTAAGTAACGTGGTCACCGAACGGAATGGGGCCTGACTCCAGTGACCGCTGTGCACTGCTCTCGGATCCGTCAGCTGTCACTTCCTCTCTGAACACCCCGCAGGTGCCCGCACTCTTCCGGCCTCTAAAAATACAGAGAAGAACGGGACGCGGCCCCTTCCTTCCGGGGGCTCGCCGTCTAATAGAAAAAGCTCACGGGTCAAGAAGGAATGGCTGCAGAATGGTCATTCCAGATGCTGAGGATTCGGGGTGCCACAGGGCCCCACGTTCATTCACTCGCCCACCTTGTATTTCCAGCATCCTGCCGGTATCCGGGGGCAACGGCGGTGGTGACCGGAGAGGAGAGGCTCCCGGAACGGGCGCTCCCGCCACCGAGGACGTGGCTTTGAGCGGAAACGGTGCCAGAACCTTGGGCTGGTGGCGCTGCCCGGCACGTTCCCGCTGCGCGTCCCCCGGGCCCCGTCCCCCAGCCGCTGAGAAGGCGGCCGGTGCTCGAGAGACGCGAGACGGTGGCTCCTTCACAGCAGTTCTCAACCGGGCCGCAGCCCCGGGACCTCCTCGCGCATCTCACCTAGAGTTTTCCATTCGCCCTCGTTGTTTAAGTACCTGAACCGTTGAGATTGGGGGGCCCGGGGGGAGTCAGTTTTTTAAGGAAGGCTTGGAAATCATAAAGAAACGGGGGATGGATCGCGGTCGGCCGGCAAAACACCAGATGTCAACGGCCAGAGCAAAGATGCAAAGCTGCCCTAGCATCAGGAGGCTCGCTGCATTTCTCGGGAGGCACAGCTGACCTCCCGGGGGACAAGGTGACTGTGGGGAACACAGGGGGACGACCCGGGTGCCCATCGCTCAGGCACAAGCAGCTGTTCCCAGGAGGGATTTGCTGCTCCCAGCACAGCAATCCAAAAACCGCCAGGACACTGTTGGGCCATGCCACAGGGGCCGGAAAGGAGGAGACCACCCACAGAGGTGACAAGTTCACAGTGATTCCCTGGAGTGAAACTCTGCTCTGTGATTCTCTCCCGAACCCTTTATGTGATGCCCTAAATTCCTCTTTCCTTCTTTAAAAGTCACTTTTATAGACCCACAGGTGAGACTAAATTTATCTGCTCCCTCCCACTCCGGAATGAAAGGTCTAGAAATCCGTGTGCTAGAACGGATTAATTTCCCACGGTGACATTTCAGCCTGTCAGTCTAAATCCACCTCCGCAGAACCGAGGTAACCTTTGGTCTTTGGGACCCTCGTTAACCAATAACGTCCCGAAAACACTATGCCCTTTTTCCTCACCAGCTTTCTCATCCTACATGTTCATCTCCACCTCACCCTTTTTTTTTTTTAATGGCTGCGCCTGCGATGTCCTTTAAAATCAAGGCACCAGAAGCAGAAAACTCCTCAACGGATTAAACTGTTAGTTGCTGAGCCCATGATGGGCAACTGCATAGGAAGGAAATGGAGGGGCCCCGAGGAGCGGGGACTTTCACAGCTGTCTGCTCTCAGTCACGCGGCAGCCACCCTCCCCGCCCCGCCCCCAACATGACCTTACGGAATGTTTACGAGCTTTGTTTTGGGGAAGTGGGGTCCCTCTTTCAAAATGACAAAATGAGCCAATGTCTTATTTATCTTCTGAGCAGAACGTTCACCAGGCCGCGGGCTCTGTGGGGTTTTGTCACGGGCCGCAGCAGGGGGGTGTCGGTGTGACTCCGGGTCTCTGTGCCTCGCTCAGGGAAGGGTGGCCTTCCTTGCCATGTCAGGAGGCTATAGAGTCAGTCGTGTACATATCAGGGAGTCAAGGAAGCCAGAGCTATGCTCATTTCCAGGACGAACGTCTCTAACGTGGCAGCAAAGTGCTCCCCTGCTCCTCCCACCCCCCGCGACATGCAGAAAAGCCGCAAGGGCAGAGCTGGAGGAGATAAAACGCAAGATTATGGTTTAAAATGGCATGTTAATTTATTGGCCCTTACTAACTGATTAGACTAGATTTTCTTTTAGACCGCGTTTGCAAATCCCTCCTGGTATTTAATGCTATTTTCGGTGAAATGAAGTATACAATATCATTTAAGGACTTCAAGTATTGCTGATTTAAATATTTATTAGTCTAATTTATTGGTGTTTAAACTGCTGATCTGAACATTACCCTAATTAAAGAGAGGATAGATGTTCTGCCACGGAACTCTTTTGTCCCCAAGGGGACTGCGGGCCGGCTTTGGCGATGGCGCCCACCACTGAAGAAGGAAGTAAACACGTTTCCATCAGTTATTCTGTGGGTGGCTCTGTCCAGGTCGAAAGTGTTTTCCCTTATCGCGTGCGCCCTTATCTGCAGCATTACCGAAAGCCTTTTTAAGCAACTTAAAGGGGAACCGAGGCAGACGGGATGGAAAAGCTATTTTTGTCCAACTTCTCTTGACAGCGAGTTTAAGCTGCTGACTCCCACGCACCCCCCCGACTCGCCTAAAAGGACAGCAACACTTTCTGCAGCTTCCAAGAACCCTCGTCTCTGCACTGATTCATCCGCCTCCAAATCTCAGCGCCCCTGGCTTTTACCTCCTTGCACCCCAAGTTCTGCTGGCCAGAGATAGCTATGCGCCGTGGCTGGGGGTTCGGGTGCAGGAGACGCTGGCCGGAGGCTATTTTGATGCTATGAGTGGCTTCGTGACGAGACCCCTGAGTACGCGTCGGTTTTGTTCTGGCGCACATGCCAGTTGGCAGAGGTTATCTTCGCTAAAAAATATTTCTTTAAAGCCCATGCACTGTTCCTCTATACTCCAGTGTGTGGGGCTTGGCATTTGCCCTCCGTGGCTCAGACAGGGGTTCACAGCCATCGGGCTGAAGTCAGGCCACGCTGTTTGCAGCCACGGGACTCGCTCCCACGTCAGTTTTTACATCGACTCTCTGCTTATTTACTCTGGCTCTGGCAGTCAGAAGTCTCTCTTGAAAGCCATCTTTTAGGAACTGGGCAGAACTATCAGTTTTAGAGACACAAAGGGAGGAAACTGGGAACAGCGGGTGATGATTTTGCATTGGGCCCTGAGAGCCGCGGCTCGAGCACTCACCGGCTTAGCCAGGATGAAACGGCAAAGCGCGGCCTGAGCCCTCGGAAGCCATCTGCTCTCGCTCCTGCGAAGCTGTCCCGGGCCGGCTCCCGTGGCCATCCCAGGGGTGACTTTCCCTATAAAGTAACTGGATTTGCTCTGCCTTTCCTGATGACCTCCCGGGAGGAGTCGATACACACTTAACATCCACGGACTGTTAAGTGCTGTTTACAACACTTAGCCTCTGCCTGACCGATCCTCCACGATGCTAAACTGCTGAGGTTTCTAAAGCTCCGTGCAGGGGTGCAGGCCACCAACACGTCTTCAGGACAAAAGCTGAACTCTACCTCTGACGATCAGGTCCGCAGTGGCGGACAGCCGGTCCACGCTCGTCCGGACCGTGCACACGTACTTCCCAGCATGCTTCAGCTGGATGTTTCGGATCATCAAATCGCCAGCTGAATCCTGCTGATAAAGTAGGGAAAAGTGGGTACAATTAGTCTTTAATGAGCTCTAAATATCGTTATCTCAGGAAGGACCCTGTGACTAATGGATTTATTTTACCCGGCCGGCGAAAGCATTAGCGATGCAAGCCGTGGCCGATGAAAAATGGGGCGCCGCCCGAGAGATAAGGACAGCGACGTGCTCAGAACGCACCTGGGACGAGGCCTCGCCTGGCTTCCCCGGGTCCCTGGACTCATGCCGCCGGCGCCTGACCCGGCCCCGAGGGCTCCTTCAGGCTCGCCCCGGCCCCCGCGCCGGGCCCCTCGCCCCGGGCCCCTCGCCCATCGGCCCCCCCACCCCGGCCCCTGGCCCCCTGCCGCGGCCCCCGCCCTCGCTGGCGCTTCCCACGCCTGGGAACCCCGCACGCAGAGCGGCCCACCCCGCGCCGGCGCGGTGACCACTCCCGGGTCTGATGGGCGCCCCGCGGGGACCAGGCCCCCGCGGACGTCGCCGTCACCTCGTGTGCCACCTGCTTCCCGAGCGCCGAGGGCAAGTCCGACGTGCGGGTCCGCAGGACTCGCGGCCTCCCGGGGTGGATGTCTCCAGGGCCTGGAGGTGCTTCCGCGCATTCGCCGGCGGGGCGCTTCTGCCGCTGGGGGGGGCCAGCAGGGCGCTTCTGCCATTCGTGGGGGGCAGGGGGGCCAGCGGGGCGCTTCTGCCACACGCGTGGGAAACGGGGTGCTTCTGCCGCTGGGGGTGGCCAGCGGGGTGCTTCTGCCATTCGTGGGGGGTAGGGGGGCCAGCGGGGCGCTTCTGCCACACGCGTGGGGAACGGGGCGCTTCTGCCGCTGGGGGTGGCCAGCGGGGCGCTTCTGCCATTCGTGGGGGATAGGGGGGCCAGCGGGGCGCTTCTGCCACACGCGTGGGAAACGGGGTGCTTCTGCCCTGGGGGGGGCCGGCGGGGCGCTTCTGCCACTGGGGGGGGGCCTCCGCGCGCCCCCACGAAGGCCGCATCCACCCGGAGCGCGGAGCGCGGCCGCTGCACCCGCGGGCGCCGTGGCCTCAGGTCCGGCACGTCACGTCCTCCCTGAACCCCCTGCAGGCGACACGATGACGTGGGGTTTCCCGCCCCGAAGTGCAGAGCCGCGGGCTGCCCGTCCTCCGGGGGGCGACAGGGACCGCGCGCCCCGCTGGGCGCTGTCCGGCGTCCATCCAAGCCGCGCCTCGCGCTTCGGTGCACAAACTCGCTGGATGCTCGCGCGGCCATCGACCGCGCTCCTGCCTCCTCCGTTTGTGGATGAGGAAACTCAAGCACGAGGAGCTCAGGTGACTCGTGAAGTCACGCAGCCGGCGCGAGGCCGAGCCGCGGCGGGAACCCGCGCGCCAGCCTCAGTCCTCGCTCCAGGCGGATGCCGTCCTGCCGCCCCGGAGGCCTCCATTCTCCTGCTCTTACGCTCCTTCCCAGTCCCAGTGTGACACATCGCACTGTCCCCAGGTCAGTGGGAGGCACGGAACTGCCAGGAGCTGTGAAGAGGGCCCGAGGACAGGCGGACACCGAGTGAGGATGGAGCTGAAGGTCGGGGACTCACGGTCCCGGGCTGCCCTGCTGCGCACCTTCCCGAGCCTCCTGACCTCTCTGGGCCTTCGTGCGCTGACCTGAGCAGGAAGGACACACCGCCTACGAGCTAGGTTGTGAGGATCAAATAAGATTGCGCGTGCGCGTGTGCGTACATGTGCACGTGTGTGAGTGTGCACGTCTGTGCGTGTGCATGTGTGTATGTACACATGCATGTGCACGCGCGCATATTTGTGCACACATGTGTGCGTGTGGAACCCCTCTGACAACTGCGGAGCACAGAGTAAACGGAATCTAGAATTATCGATGACCTTGATCAATTACATCAAAGTCATCCGACCCCATTCAAAAAGAGCTGTGATTTTTTTCTTTGACCTGGAAGCTCTTTTGCTTACGACACGTGGTTCCTCATCCAGTTTCCACTACGCACCGCTCAGTAATCCGGGACAGCTGCTCCCCGATTTCACAGGGTGTCGGGGAGCAGCGACAAGCCGATACACACGGACGCGTCTGATCAGTGACCTCTGGGAGCGCGAGGAACCCCGCCGCCTCATTGTCATCACCACTTCTTTACCTGAGACACTTCCCACGTTTGGACTTCGAGTACAGATTTAAACAGGACTCGTGCCTTGCGAGGGCCGTGTGTGGAGAGGGTGGGGCCGCGCCCTCGTGAGGGCGGCTCCATGATCACGATGACCCGCTCTGTTTGCCCAGCGTCTGAAAGCCGGACGCACCTGTGGCCTGGGGGCCCGAGCGCACGGCAGCCGTGGACAGGATCCTGCGGGTGCCCTTCCATTACACGTTTTGAGCAGGTTCGTGTTTTCAAAGTCAAGCCGAAACAAAGAGAAACAACGGCCGGGCCGCGGCGTCCCGTGGGAGGGGACCGGCTCAGCGCTCTCATTCCCTCCGGAGTCGTGAGACCCGGCTGGCGACTGGATCTCGGCTAACGTCCCGGCCGGAGAGCACGAAGCAGCCCCGAGAGGCTGTCAGAGGACGACGACATAGGAAGTTTTCCAAAGCGTGCGGTCATTGGCCAGCTCTGCCTGGCGTCCTGCCCGCTGGACGGACCCAGGTCGTGGACACAGAGAGAGGGCCGGCGTCAGAACCGCTTCCTCACCTCTTCCCCTGCCAAGTGCCAACCCGGCACGTGCCGATGACCCTGGTGGCTGACGCGCTCCGCCCTGACACTCGATGGTGCTGTCCGTACGCTGTAGTGACAGCTGGTGGGCCAGTACCAGCCACGCAGAGGCGGGGAGGACGTGCGAATCCGCAGATCGAGGCCACCACAGAGGTGGCCAGCAGGGCCTGGCTCCGCGAAGCGTGCCTCCACCTGGCCAGCCTCTGTCTGACTGGCAGGGCGCGGGGTTCGATCAGTCAGACACCGGTTCCTATTGAATGGCACCTGTGTCACTCTAGAAGGCGACATTCGCAGCATCTCCCGCCCTGGGCACTGGTTTCAGCATGAGCACAAATACTCTGCTTAATTCATGAGGGTCTCCTCACTCCACACTGTCCCACTATCAAATACGGCCCCCCTTTCCTTCAGTTGACGCCGGCGCGGAGTTTACCAGGTCCCCTGCTGTGGGAGGCGCAGGGCGGGGTGCTCTGCCGGACCCGACGCCTCTGTGCCCTTGCGAGGATGCCTAGCCATCCTCTCTCTCGCTCGGTCAGCGTTACTGGGCCGAGCCGTGTCCGGGGAGTCCGGGGTGGTTAGCGCTGGCAGTATCACGCACCCTTCCTGCGCAAGGGCTCCCGGAGAGGGTCCCTGGCGACCGGGGACGCCCGTGCATGCGACGCGCTCGTTTCTCTCCCGTGCGACCAGCGTGGTGCACCCGTCGTTCGCGGTTCTTGGGAGAAGTGAGAAGCTGCCACTCGAATCACTGTTGGTGTTCTGCGACTCAGCCGATAGACACTGTCTGAGGAAGGCAGCGAGCATGTGACGGGGCAGGATCACATTCGAGGAGAAACAGGTCCTCCGTCGATGCTCTGTGGGGACCGCTGTGAGCCATTTACCTCAGCGTAAGGCAGGGGTGGGATGAGGTGGGCGAGTCAGAGTCATGGGCAGCACGGGGCCTGGTGACGGCGTTTCAACCACGGCCCCGTTTTTATGTGGTTAGACCCCTCCACGCGAATGGTGGCCAGAGTGAATGTCGGTGAATTATGAGGCTGTATGCCGTGTTAGGGCAGAAAATTTTTTTTTTTTTGAGAACGACTGTGATTGACCCAAATTATTTCCAGATTTAACCTTTTCTTGATGTGAGCTCAGTAATATGCATTTTTATGAAAAGTAAGGCATTTTGAAAACTCATCCATGGGAATTCGAATTAATAATAATCACACTTTCGAATTTAAGAACGTGAGCCCTAACACCACAATGACGGGTCTCCTGGAAGAGCCAGAGGACTTCCATCAGACACTTCAAAACATGTTAGTAAACTGTCCCTATGCTATTTTCTCCGTCAGGTTCGGGGGCACATAGTAGGGCAGGGCGCACGGTAGGGCGGGGCGCACAGAGCACGGCAGTTGAAGTTCCAAGCTGAGTTCTGCACCTGAATAACCACGAGGCCTGGGCAAGCCTTACAACCTCGGGGCCTCAGTTTCCCCATTCACGCACGGCATTAATAACTACCCTGGCGGAGCTGTTGAGGATTTAGAGCAGAGCGCCGCAGAGGGTCCCTGGGTAAGTGATGCTGCATTGATCATGCAAAAGGTAGGAGGAATTACCTGAGCTTTTTGAAATAAGGTGCTTGGACAAAATTGTCAAAGAACAAATTGATATTTCTTTTTGAGTTAAGCTGTGTGAGTCAGGGTGGGACAGCTCCCCCACACTCCGCGTTTCCGGCAGAGGCCGGACATTGATGCTTACCCCGCCGACTCTCTCAAAGTGGTCCCCGTCTTTGTCAAAATCTATCAGGTGTCCATTAAACGACCAAGTAAACACGATGTCCAGCGAGTGGTCATGGGTCACCTGGCACGTCAGAACAATGCTTTCCCCGACGGTGACGTCCATGCTGGAAGGGGGCACCATCACCCGTGTCGCATCTGCAGAGGGGAAACACGACAAGACAACCAGGGCTGTGGGCTCGTGAGGAAACAAACGCGGCATCCAAGAGCGTGAAACGCTGAGCAGAGTTTCACTTTGTTTCGCTTTCAGGCTGTGACCTCCGTCATCTGAGCAGCTCAGATTCGGGCCAGGAGGCCGTTTTTAATAAGAAAAGATGAAAATATGCATTATGCCAACCTTCCTGGAGCAACGGAACCCAGCTGGGGAGCACTGAGGTTGGACATGCTAAGAAGCTTCTAGAAGGGCCTACTCTGAAATCGTCTCTTCAAAAAGGTTTCATATCTCCCCATTTTCACTAGAAAGCACTATTGCAGCTGAGTGCAAACAGGAAAATCCATGTTAATTTGAAGTTTGTTGGGCTTTTTTTTCCTCCCTATTATAAAAGTGAAAAATGTTTAGTATGGAAAATTTAGAAAATTCGCGAGAGTTAAAAGGAGGGGTCAACCCGTCCCAAAAGTAAAATAAAACAACAAAAAATGATCCTGTTTACTCTCTCACTATCCAGCTTACACCTTTATTTTCATTTCAGTATAATTTCCCCCAATTTTTTCTTAATCTACTAATGCATTATTAAGTTTGTAAGTTTTAACCATTTGAAAGTAGTAGACATTTTTGCATATTTTATGATAGCTATAATTATTAAGAATGCTGTTAATGATCATGATTGACAAAACGATATATGTTACTTCTTTAAAAGGAGGGGTGCGAATCTGTTTGGAGGTCACTTTTCACATTATGATTTGAGCTGGGAATGGAATGGCTGGCTTCGCTGAGACAGTACGTGAGCTGGTATATAAACTGCAAGGCTGCACGCACACGCAGGTGGTCTCACCTGTCACTGCAACTCGATTTCACAGTGTCAGAGAGTGCAGCAGGGGAAAGTGATCTAAGTCCAACAGAAAGGCCATGTAAGTGACTAGAGAGTGAAACCGTGAATTCGGCCACATTCTGGAACTTTCTCTGCACTAAACCAAATCAAACAAAACCAACCCAACAAATCATGACAAAGAAGACAAATCCAGAGCAAACACAACGATAAAGGAACACTCGATGGTCCCCGTCTGTCTTCCTGGGACGGCGCGGGGCTGAGTGCGCTTCTAGTGGGTGTCCTTCCTACAGCAGAGTCTCCGCTGGGGACTTGGAAGTGAAGCCTCCTGGGAGACTTTTGACGGGCCTTCTTTCAACAACCCGCGCTAAAATTCCTCTTTAGAGAGAGGATTTAGAACAGGATTTACCCAATGATGGAGAGCAACCACCTGTGGTCATCAGAATAGAAAAGCCCATGCCCCCCCCACACACACAGATGCCGGTCTGCGGTGGGACACCCTCGTTTTCTGAAAACGGGGAAAAATCATGTTACGTGGGCTGGTGAGCTTTCGGTCACTGTCGAATGTGTAACAGCCATGAAATGAGTGAAAACGGAATGTCGGCTAGGGGGAGATGGGGGGCCTATCTCTTATTCCAAAACCTGAGGCTTCTGCAGTCTCATAATCAAAATCCGCTCTATTGATTAAATGATCGGCAGGACTAGATACAGATTGAGGTTTTTTTTTCTTTTTTTTTTTTAAATCAGGGGAGGAGTTGAGAGCAAATCACCTTAGAATTCCCAGCAAAACAAACAAACAAAACTAAAATAGCTTCATTTTGACTTAACATGTCACTTATCACTTTTGGATTCAAATTTTTCCCTCATCTATAAATGAATAATACCTGGCTGAAATTATAGGCATCTACAGTTTTTATGTGGCAAGACGTTGCCCAATTCTATTATCCACAGCCGTCCACTGCCTTTGCCTGTAGCAATTATTTTCATTTTAATGTATCTTCATTCATTTGCTCATTTATCCAGCAAGCATGTATTGTGTGCTATATGGCTGACGGCATCCTAGTATGATGAACAACATAACAGAGGGAATAACGTTTGTAATAACTGAGCCCCTTGCGTCCCAGACACTGTGGTGAGCATCTTCAGGGCTTACTTCATTTCTTCTTAACCAGCAGGTGCCATGATCGCCCCTACCTAATGAATGAGGGAACGTGGCGCGTGCGAGTGGAGAAGGGCCCCTCTGCTGTGCTAAGCGGCTGTGTTCCATTTCGCCGACAACGGGGTCTCCGTTCACAGCTCATCCACGGTCTAAGCGCACAACCCCGTGATTTGCAGTCTTCATTAGCTGTAGTCAATTGAAGACGTTTAAACGCAGGAGAGATTCAGAGGTGGCCACAGAGTGAAGACGGTTTCGGAGAGTTTTAGTGCAATAGTGATGAACTTGCTGCCTCAGGCAGGTCAAAAGCAGAGATGATTTTCTGCTGAAAACGCTGATGCCAGCTCTCAGCGCGCATCTTGGACTTGCGAGGGCAGAGTCCGAGAGCCAGGCTCGGGTGTGTAAGAATGTCTTGGCTTCCTGTCCCTGACAGCTTCAGAGGGAGCAGCAAGAGGCTGGCACATACTTCAGCACCCAGAGTCATGTGCAATTCTGGCTCCCATTTTTTTAATTGACATTTATTTGTTCCCTGAAGAAGTGTTCATCCCTTCATGCACAGGCAGGGTTCTGGGGCAGGTTTCATCACGGGTGGACTCAGCTTCCCATGAACCGAGGACCAGAGATGTCCCCTAACTCCAGGGCTGTGGCAGTATGATCGCTGCCCTGACAGCTGCTAATTCATTCATTCAGCTCTCGTCACCAATCCACATTCTGAGCCCTGAAGCAGCGAGAATGAATGCAAAGCAAGGCGCGCGCCGCACACACAGCAGAGGGGCGCCCTTGGCACCAGAGAGGATTAAACCGGAGAGGTTTAAGACCTCATCCACTCTGTTTTCTCAAATTGCACGCTTATTCAGAACTCCTGTTTTCTGTGTCGTGCATTCTGATGCTTGTCATCTGATTAATTTCCTTAACTTTGAGTACAAACACTGTACACAAACAGATGGCTTCTTCAAAACAAAACTGTCTCCCCTCCTTTGGTTTTAATTCATCAGGATCAGGAAGAACTTCTGTGTCCGACTTCTGCTCTGTAGAGTAAATCCAACTATTGTTCTGTGAGTAGAACTCTCACAGGCAATTAGAACTCAAGATGCGAAGTGGTGTCTGGGTTTGGAAGTAATTAAATAGCAACAATAAACAGGACCAACGACACCCCTAAACTTCCCTGCTCGCAGTTGGTCCACCACGTGCGGAATGATAAATTCAGAAAGAGTTCTGAATAAAACTGATGCTTAAAAATATACATGTACTTACCAATTGCCTAATCCTCCTCGAGTTGAAAAAAAAATACCTGTATGTTCCGTAGTGTTCCATTTGTTATGTTCTATGATACCTAGAGGACAGAAAGTAAACCAAGCACTTCGTTCTAAAGATCACGATGACCATAAGAGTTAATTATTAACCACTCTGTTGATGATTAGGTCATTAGATGTGTATATTATAACACGGTGTCCAAGTCATAACACATTCTGACTTGCACCGTGAAAGCTTTCTGATTTAGGGCTTTTATTATCCGTAACAGCGAGTGTCTGTGGGTCCACAGGATAAGAACCCCATCGTGATGCCACTTCTCTTGGGCCACTCCAGCCTTCCCACTGCGGCCGGGCTGTCTCTCACTCACGGGGCCAAGGTAGCCACTCAGTGTCTATCGGGAAAGTACGTAAAGTGTGCAATGGTAATCTTCACTCATAGAGGGTATTCGTCTCCTTTTGTTAGTGAATTTCTTGATGGTGATGGTTTTTTGATACTTTTTGGCCACATTGTGTCTTTTTTCGCATATTAATTTTTATAGAGAATATGTTAAAAATCAGACACTTCAAGAATGGGAGCTCGTCAAGGAGCTGACAGCTCATCTCAGATGACACAAGGGGACTGGACAGAGAACTATTTTCAACAGCCAGATGCCACCACAAAGACGGTTGATTAATGATCACAGTACACCTGGAGGTAGCATGTTATTGAAATATAACGGGACCTCTCTAGCTGGTCCCGTTATATTTCAATAAAAATAAAACCAGTGCTGAATGAACTATTATTCATCAATTCTGCATAAAACACCCATCTAAAAGAATACCCTAAGCACTGGATGAGAATTAAAGTTCCTAGTGATTTTAAGCTGAATGCATTCTTTCGTTTAGGATGAAATTTAATAGGGACAAAGGCAAAAAGCTACACTTAGAAAACCGGCTGCACGGGTACAGGCCGAGTCAGACGGCTCTGGGGGCTCACAGGAGAAAGGCTTGAGCTTTTCAGCGTCGACAGCCAGAGAGAGCTCAGGCCGTCCTTGGTCGCGTTCACAGCGCGCGGTGCTCCATCTCAGAGAGGTACAAGCCCCATTGCATTTTGCACTAACGGGACCAGAGAGCTCGCTAAGCGGCTTTGAATTCGGCAGATTCATAGTGAAAGACTAATAAATCTCTAACAGCTAAAATAGCTGAAAGTATTTGACCCAAGAACAAGAAATTCGAGAGGACAGAATAGAGGTCCTCATACGTGAAGGGGCTACAGGCAGAAGATGAATGCAGCTCATCTTGTGCGGTCCCCGAGTGGAAAGCAGAGTGTCACCAGGAAGGCGTGTGCTCCACACAGGGCAACTTTCTGACGACTTGATCTTTCTCACAGGGCGATGGTCCATCCCAGACAGATAATCGCCATGTTGGGAAGTATTCGAGCAGAGGCGGCACCCTCAGGCAGGGGTGTCGGGTGACACCGAAGGCCGGCCAGGCTGGACGATGCCCGTGACCTCTCTGGGGGCCACGCGGACCCGAGCCACCTCCGCAGCTCTCCCAAGCACCGCACACCCTGTGCCACCTTCCCCTGTGAAGCTCGTGCGTGCTACCTGTCTGCTCCGTTCCTTCCGCAATGAGCTCGAGTGCCGTCGCGAAATGTCACTTACGCAGACCCCGTGCATCCCCGTCATCGGGCCCCTGAGGGCCAGCGGCCACGTCTCACACGGCCTGCCGCCCGGCTCCGTCCCCCTCACCCAGTCGCTGATAATCTGAGAACCGCGGATGTGGCGACCGACGAGACCGAGGCCCGGGCCAGAAGAGCGGGGGGGTCAGGACATGTCCTGCGTGTTTCCCACTCTGCGCCCCGACACGCGTGTGACACCACGGAGCGTGAAGGAGCCCCCGAGGGCTCGCTCGGGCGCGGAGTGGATTTGCCTCCGAGGCCACAAGGGTTCACTGTTTCTTGCTTTAAAAAAGTGGCTTATTTAAAAAATAACTTACTTTGAAATAATGTCCAACTTAAGCACGAAGAACGCCGTCACTGTCACACGCTCCCTCCCGCCCCCCATCGTCACTTTACCGCATTTGCCTATTTCCTTCCCTCTCGTGGATGACATAGACATGGGGCATGTCACATTATCTGTAACATATAATGTCTGCCCAATCGCGTGAGTCTTTTCTCGAACTTTTTGAGAGCAGCTACAGACGCGAAGTCTCATCACCCCAAATGTTCAGTTCGTATTTCCCCAGGGACACCGCCCTTCCAGCAGCGCACAGCCCTCCGGAGAGGGAAACCGCCCGCCCGACACCACCTCTGTGCATCCGGACCTCACCCCACACGTGCGGCTTCCCCTCGGCCCAGGACCTCACCCGGGACGCGCGCCGGATGCCGCGGCCACACGTCTGCAGACGCCTCCCGTTCGGAGCACTCGTTACTCGCTGGGACGCTCAAACTGCCCCCGCTCTGGCCGGCGGGGGTCCCTGACAGTGAGAGAGGGGACCGACCTCGCCAGTCTCCCCATGAGCCCACGGAGGCGGCGTGTGCTCAGTGGGCCACCACCGGAGTGCCGTGCGACATCGTCTCAGCACTGACCACGTCGGCCCCGGCCACCCGGCTTCTCCTCCCCCTTCTGCTGACCGCTTTCCCCTGGTGACTACCTGGTGTCTGGTGGGAGGTGTTCTGCGACCCCCCGGCTCAGGATCCCATGAAGACCCCCGCCCGATCGCCCGCCGCGGCGACGGCTCTGCCTCCAGACGGCGACTCTCCCTCCGTTCCCGTCGTTCCTTGACGCACACTAGCCGACGTTCCTCTTGAGGGAACAGCGTGGCCGTGTGTGTCACCTGGGTCTAAACTCCTGGCTTCCTGTTCCACTCAGTGGGTTGCGTCATCACTATCATGATTCATTTTGGTGCTCAGATTGTCCCCACTTCGGCCAGTGGGGTCCTGGTAAGCTGACTCCTCTGTCCTTGTCATACTTTGTTACTATTTATTGAGGGTGACCCTACTGCTGGCCCCGGCGGATGTTCCAGGCTCACCTCGCACTTTGCTCTGCTCTAGCCCAAGGACCGGCATCCCCGGGGAGGCCTGGCCCCTTGGTGGAACCTTCTGAGAGCAGCTACTGACGTGTCGTCTCGTCGCCCTTAATCACCTTCGGTTTGAGAAACCAAGATGAGGACACCCGCGTGCCCACTGATGCTAGGTGCTCTCGGCCCCAACGCTGAGTGCTCGCACGCACACGCACCCGTGTGTGATACACGTACCTACACATCCACAACCACTTCTGTGTACTCTACCGCAGTGATGATTTCCTTATTTGCTTAATCGACTTGTTTGCTCGGCGTAATCAGTCCCCCGCCCTCGTTCGCCGTCCCCGCTGCCAGCTAACCCTCGACTCTGCCTCGTCCTGGGCTTCCGGGCCCCAGCCCCGGGCTTCTCACCGGTCTCGGGCCCGCCTTGCTGCCCTGCGTGCTTGGCCACTGCGCTCACTCCTCTGCTGGCAGGGAAGACGGGACTTAGATCGCCGTGGTCCTCAAAATATAAACATTTTAAACTAGATGCACCACAGAAAAAATAAAAAGGATGTCCAAGTGTAAATCGAGAGCACATGCCACTCAAAACGCAGCTGCGAGCTACTTCGTAGGAGGAGGATGAACACAGGAATCGAAACTAAAACCGAAACGGCCTGAGTTTCCGCATTGCCCACTGGGGGGAAAACTGGGGTCGATACATGAATAAAACACCTGTTGTCAGGTGTAAGGCATTACTTAAAACGATATTAAGCTTTTGGAGAATAGTTCATCATTAAGCAGAGGAAAAATCGACCGATTTTCTGATCATTCTTCTCTGCTAGGTGATTAAAGCAGCTATCGAAAGACAGACAACAGTATGACTTCCAGTGTGTCCTTTGCCGTCTGAGTTGCTTTTCAGAAACAAACTCATTCTGCCAGGGAAGGGGTGGGGAATGTCGGAGGGTACGGCGAGGTAGGTTATACTTAAGAAAGTGACCCACCTGGCTACAGATCCTTTCCAGATTCTTCCACCATCGCTGGTGTGAGTCTTTGTTGCATCTGCTGACCGTCTCTTAATTTTGGTTTGGAAGTTCACCTCATCAGGGAGTTTTTCTTCCTCAGGAGCGTTCTTCCCTGTGGTGTGGTTGTACAGCACTAACTCGGGGTACGTGAGGGATCTGGGGTTTGCTTCGCAGAGGGTGGCAAACCATCGGGCATTCCACCCCACATCATACAGGCCTGGCTCGCTGCTTGCTCTGGCCGCAGAGCAATCCCCTTCGACGTTCTAGTCTGGGCAGAGACCCGCCCCTCGGCCCCCAGTTTCCTAGCATGAAGCCGAGTTCCAGGCCCCCGCTTTGGGCACAGGCTGCTTTGAGCACCAAACTTCCCTTACGAAATAAAAAATGCCCAGCGTGTCGTCTAGACGATGTCAGGCCTGCATGGGTTTGGCCTGTTTCCGGGTCTCCGTTCCGGTTACGGTGTGACTTTTGGACATCCTTTAGACATTTCGTTGCTTTCAGACGTGCACTTTTCACTAAGATTTGTTTTCTAGGAGCAGCTATGCTTGTGAATTGAGAATTCAAAAAACTTTGAAACACGCATTAGCTGTTTTTATCTATCTCACCTGTCTTTTGTTAACACAATTAAAACCTGATTTTATCATACAAAGAAGAGAAGGGGAAGCAGTTGGGAGAAACTGGTGACTTAGTCTTCGCTGAGAACAAGGAAATCCGCTCTTTCACGGTGGCAGAAAAGACAGAGCGGCGACTACAAAGTGCTTCCGGGGGTCGGGGTCATTAGCCAGTCACGCAGAGCCGCGAAGCCGCGCGGTCTCGTGACCCGGGGCTCTGAGCGGCTGCTGCAATCTGACAAATGACACTGGAAGGAAACGCAAGGCCAAGCCTGACCCTGTGAGGCAAGCCACGAATCGCCCCTGAGCAGAAGCCACGAATCGCCCCTGAGCAGAAGCCACGAATCGCGCCTGAGCAGAAGGCTCACTGGTCTCAAGGACCAGGGACAAAACTCAACGCACGGCTGTTTGGTGAGCCTGACGGCCGCACGTGGACAGCGCAATGCACAAGACAAGGGGGGCGGCCGAGGGTGGGTACGGGGGACCGAGCAGCCACGAGAGCAGCAAAGCCACGGGATGTGCCTGGTTGGCACGTGCAGCCGGAAGCACCAGTCCCATTGTGACGACCGCTCTGACGATGCCTCGGTGACCTCGGTCCCTTCCCGTCTCTAACTCCGTCACAGCGGTTCAAGGAGTTTTTGTGGTGTCTTGTTTTGCTTTTAAATCAGCACGCTCTGCCCGGTCTCAGTCACTCGTGGTCACCTCGTGTGGTCTGTTTTCCTTGTCACCAGGGAAAGCACACCTGCTCGTTGGGGGGCTGTGCCAGGTTTCGGAAGCGGGCTTCTCCGTCGGGATGTCCCCCCACGTGGAGAGACGTTCCCGCAGGGGCCCACGCTCCCACCGTGGACAGAACACGCCGCTGTCCGGCGGGCCCGCGAAATTCACCTCACACATTTCCTTCCTGACATTTTCTTTACGATTGAAAAGAAATGATCTAAACAGACAGCTGGGAAAGACTATTCTTATTGATGAATTAAAGAAATTGGATCTATAAGTCAAAATGTAATTAAAATTACTCGATGGTATATTCTTTTGACTGCTAAGAAAAATTAAAAAAGGATAGATGGGGACCGCAGATCTCTCTTGGCCCGAGAGAAACATTTTCATCAACAATCAGAATTCTTCCTGTGTGCGAACGGAGGGGTAGAGGCTGGCTTCCTGCGGCCACGACACACACAAGTATCTGTTCCATATGGGTCACTGGGCAAAAGGGTCTCATCGGGGTCAAGGAAATAAAACCCCACCTCAGACGTGGACGAAAGGCCTGGTGAGGTCTTCGTTGATGAAAGGAACTTCTCACAGCGCCTGACGGGCGGCCGGCTGTGGTCTTCTCATGCAAAGTGAGAGATTTTGTGCCTAACCCACAGAGAAACGAGCCTCAGACAATGCCCGCCACTGTCTGTCCCAGCCACGTGCCCCGCCGGCCTGGCTGCTGCGGGCAGCGCCCGCGTGCGGCCAGCAGGTGGCGCTGCAGCCTCAGCGGAAGGGGCCGCGTCCCTCCTACTGCGCCTGCTGCCCCGTCAGCGATTTGCTGCATGTTTTCAAATTCCTCATTTTAAGGCCTCTGCGTCTCAGGAAGCAGACGATAATTCTCACCTTCTAAAGCAGGATTTCTCTGTCTGCTTACGGATTTGAGAGAAAGATCTATGCGGAGCCGACGACGCTTAAACCCGAGGGCGTGGCTGCTTTCGTGGACGCCGTTAGGTCTATTCACGGAGCGGTCCCCCCGAAGCGCGCCGAACAGCCCCGCCCGCCCGTGCGGGGCTCGTCCGTCGGTCCCAGTGCCCTTCCTCCCAGGCCCGTAGCGGCCGCCGGGCCTCCGTGGTCCCCGAGGTCCCCCCCGCCCCGTGCACGACGGCTGCGACGCCAGGACGTCAGCCACCGGAAGTTCTTCCTGCGGCTGCGACGCCAGGACGTCAGCCACCGGAAGTTCTTCCCGCGGCTGCGACGCCAGGACGTCAGCCACCGGAAGTTCTTCCCGCGGCGTTGCCGGCCTCAGAGTGCGGTCTGCACATGCGCAATGCACTCGGCGGGAGAGACGAGCGCGCCCCGTTCCGTTTCCGTCGCTGTTCTTCGTTTCGAGGAGAAAGGGGCAGAGGGCTGGCAAACGCGCTCCTGCAGGGAGAAGCCCTTTCGGGGGTAGACGTGAGGGTCGCCGGGCATCTGGTCCAGGCTTCCTCCCCAGGGAACGGAATCGGGCCTCTGCTGAGCGCTGCTGACCCAAGGGGGGGGGGGAGGATCAGCGAGGGTCAGAGGAGGATAAAGCTGCTTCATCTAGATTTTTTCAGAGTGATGTTTACAAGTGTTTGAAATTAGGCACGGGGACATAAAAATCTAAGATACACTAAATAATTTAACACTTAGGTGTGGTCTGTGTAGAGGATGGAGGGGGTGAGGGGGACGGGGAGCCGGGGAAGCAGAGCCCGCAGGACCCAGCAGAGGGCAGCAGCGGCCTCCGCTCACACCTGCCGGAGGTCACGGCCGCACAGAGGACCTGCGCGCCCAGGGCAAGGCCACAAGGGGCGGAGGCGGGAGGGCAGCGTCCGCGAGCCTTCGGGGCGGTACCCCGGAACACCTCGGCTGGGCCAGCTGCGTCTCGGCAGACGTGACCACTGCCGGGTAAGCAGCATCTTGGCCCTTCCGCCCGCAGGTGGCACTTAACCGAGAGGAGCGGTGCGGTGCCTTCACTGCCGGCTCCCACAGTGACGGCTGGTGATCGGTGCGGCGCTCTAGGGCACCGCGGGCCGCTACTGTCTAAAACAGCGAGTGACGGCCCTAACATCAGCCAGACACTTTAGGAAGGGGTTGATTTGGGCAGGAGGGGCAGAAGGGAAGCTTCAGTCCAGGTCTGGTCAATTGGAAAAAAATAAACACAAACTTCTTTCTCGTTCCAGAAACACATTACTTGAATTACAACGAACAAAAACTCCTGGGGTGTGTGTTCTGCGTGTGTGTGCATGTGCGCGCACACGTGTTCTGCATGCGTGCATCTGTGCATGTATGCATTCTCTGTGTGTTCTGCGTGTGTGCACGTGTTCTGTGTGTGTTCTGCACGTGTGTGCGTGCATGTGTGTTCTGGGTGTGTGCACGTGTGCTGGGTGTGTTCTGGGTGTGTGCGCGCGTGTTCTGCGTGTGTTCTGCATGTGTGTGCGCACACGTGTTCTGGGTGCGCGCGCATGTTCTGCGTGTGTGTGCGCGCATGCGTGCGCGCATCCAAATGTCTGCTCCTGAGCAGATCCTTCAAGGCTTTCCCGGAGCTGTGCTCACTCCCTAGATGCGTCAGACGCCGACAGCCCGCCGTCGGCAGGGAGGGCGGTGAGGAAGGACCCAGTCTGCCTTGTACAAACACACGCTCGCTGTTTGCGTCACTCATGCCATGTCCCTGGGGTGTCTCTCTGGGCTGTGGTGCAAAGGAGGGGACAGAGTTTTCCAAACTGTTGCAGCACCAAATAGACAGAAACTCACGGAGATAACGTCTACCAAACACCAGTCTGTTCATTCGTCAAGCAGGTGCACGGCCCCGTGCCTCAGTTCGCCACGCCACGGCCCACGAGCGCGTCTCCTCCCTCCCCATGGCCCTCCCGTGCCCTGCGACAGATGCCACGGGGCTCTCTCTGCACTGGGCAGGGAGCCACACAGGCTCTAAGGGGTCAGACACTGCACCAGGACCTGCGACTTTGGCCATCGCCAGACAGCACGGTTCCCACAGCGATCGATGCTCACTCCTGCGGCACGGCCCCCGCCACGTCTCCCCAGCAGAGGGGATAATGCTGGAGGGCTCGGGGGAGGCCGGACACCCACGTCACTGGAAGCAGCCCAGGCCCAGAGCCCAAGTCGGCCGGACAGCGGAGCTGCGAGTCCTTCCTCACGAAGCGAGAGGCTCCTGGTAGGGACGGCCCGACAGTGCCGCGGCTTTCACTTGGAATGTCAGCACGGTGACGTGCACAGCGCCCTCTGTTCCGCGTCTCACAGACCCTGTTTCCGGGTCTGGCCACACAGCGCCGGTACACAGACAGGCGAGCCACTGTCGGGAAGTCGTTTGACACCTGACATCTCCAGGCTATAGTTTTCTCACCTGTAATTTGGAAAGGATGATTTCTGGCATCCCAGGATGACTATGATTCAAACTGGGTTAATGGATTTTAACACGCTTCATGAACCATAAGGTGCTACCCAAGTGTGAGATACTATTCTCGCTGTTGCTATGGATGCCGAAGATTTGCTTGGGGCCAAAAAAAAAAAAAAAAAAACCAAACCCAGAAAAGGAGAGACTCGTCCCGAGGACGAGTAGAGGGTGGCGTTCTAAGAGCTCACTGTGGGACGCCACAGTTCCGAGGCAGCTGTTGGCCGCTTAGTCAAAGCTGGTGGTGACGGCAAAGCAGTTCCTGGTTCGGCCACGAATGCCCAAGCCCAGGAGTGTGCGCTCGATGGCCAGATGCCTCCGGCTGAGCCCGAAGGCACGAAAGGTGCATCGTGCACCAACAGCATCCCGGCTTTGCAGGTCACGGGATGGCACCTGGGCACAGCCGCCCCCGGCGGGATCCCCGAGAGCAGGGCAGCCGTGGACCCACGGGAAAGGCAGCGAACTCAGAAAGAATCGCGGACCTGGTTACACAAGGGGGTGAATCACGGACAGAGAAAGCGGGGCGTCCACACCGCTGGCCTCTGACGACGGACGTGGTGTGCCCCGTGGTGCTGGCGGCTGGTGCCCACGGACGGGGTCTGAAGATCGAATGGGGCCGATTCAGGAGAAACAGTGGAAACGTTTAGCTTCGTTACTCCAACCAGGAGCGGCCGCCACCGCGTGTTTATCCAGGTGGCTGATGCCTTCCTCCTGCGTGGTGCTCGTCTGGTAGGTCGCTCGTACCGGGAGAAAAGGAAAGGGAGGCAGCACGTGGAGCTGCCGCGGAGGCCCAGTTCCCGGAGGCTGGGCTTTCCATTTCGGGGTCTTGGTGAAGCAGTGACGAGACCGTGACGGCCATGTCACCATCACTGCCATCGGCGTCACTCCAGCTTCTGTGCGTCCTGTGGTCGCCATCGGCCAGGCTGGACGGAGACCGTGGCTATGCCCTCGCCGACACGCGAGTGTTGCTGGGGCGGAGGATGCGTCTCTGTTCGGCACGTGCCCCTTAGACACAGTGCGGCAGTGACAACGGGGTCACGGACCGGCAGCAGTGAGACGCCACCGCTCTGTGAGGCCGGGATCATTCTCGTCTCTTAATAGACAATGAACCTGAGGCTCCCCTGAGGAGGCTCAGTGCGTTCCCTGGGGCCACGGCCGTAACTGGAGGGACAAACAGGTGTTTGGCCCCAGGTCTGGGTGACTGGAACGCCCTAGAAGTTACCGGTTTCTGTTCCGACGTGGCCACAGCTCACGGCTCACCTCAGCTCATCGGGAAGGAGGCGTTCGGGCAGCTGCCAGGGTTTGGGTCTACACGAGCTCTGCCTCATTCTCTTTTTACCCTGATGGAATGTGACGTGACGTGTTGGAACCCGGGGAGCTCGCAGCAGTCAGGACGTAAGAAGGAGCTGGAAACAACGGTGCCCGGCTTGAGGCCGCGAGAAGCGGCTCTGGGAGGAGATGGCCAGGCGGTGGCTCTGGGACAGGTGCAGAGGAGTCGTCACCATCGACCGTCCCCAGAGGTGGCGGCGTCTCGGCCGTTTACAGAACCCACTCCACAAATGCAGGCTCGGCTCAAGGAGACACGAAAATACACGGATTTAAACAAAGCGTTTAAAAACATTCATTTCGAAGTAGAGTGTGTGTGTGTGTGTGTGTGTGTGTGTGTGTGTGTGTGTGTGTTGGACCCCTTGAATGACAGGCTTTTTTTTTTTTTTTCCCAGGATGAAAAGTGTGGACAGTGGAGCCAGACTCCGAGTTTGAAATCTAATTCTGCAGTTGACCGGCTATGTTGACGCTCAGTGCCTCGCTGTCCTCAGGTTTACTGGGGCTCCTGACGTGTGCCTCACACACTCTGGACTTAAGGAGTAAGTTAACGCAAAGTTTCGAGACCCACACGCGCTACGTAACATGCCCAGTCAACAGCTGTCCCTAAGAATCTCCCAGGATGAAGAGGGCATCACGGCACGTTCCCTTCCGAGCAATGCCCACATCCCTATGAGGTCGACGGGGCCCTCCCTGGCACCAGCTGACGCTTTCTCACGGGAATTCTAAGCACAAAGAGCCTCCTACTCTCCGAACTGACTTTGGTAGCAGAACGGCGCACGTTCTGGGGCAGAGAGCTGCTCTTCCAGACTGGAAGTTGTTCAGAAGCGGAGCTGAGCAGCCAGAAATGTGTGGATGCAAATTCCAGCTCCACCGCTTACCAGTTCACTGGTTCGGGGCCGCTCGCCAGACTTGTAAGTCAGTTAATTTGTTTCTTGACTTGTAATAGTCCCGCGGCTCCATGTCACATGACTAGAGCATTTGAAGTCTTTGATACGAATTGGCTATCGTCATCATCACCGCCATTGAGCTCATCTGTGTCTGGGTCCCTGTGCTGTGACTGTAGGGACTTTCTAAGAAAAATGCAGGGCTTGGGGAGCAGAGAACAAAGTTTAGTCTGAGAAAAATACACAAAGACGTCTCCAAAGAAATACTGTGGTTCTCCGAGGAATGAGAAAACCTGCCTCGACTTTACAGGGAAGCCAAAGAGGAAACGCAATTGACAGCCACCGAAGCTGCTAACAGATGCTCCCAATTATTCTCCGCTGGCAAAGGGTCATAAGGAAAGGATCATGGGATACAGACGTCGCTGTGCCGGAGAACCAGCACAGGTGCGTCCCTGGTCCCCTGCCGGGGCCACGTGCCAAGTCTGGAGACGGTCCTCGGAGCGACGCCCAGTCAAGAGAGTACCACGCATCTCGTGCCCACATCCCAGGACCTGCACCAGCTCCCTGGACGTCAACGGGCACTGTGAAAAATGCTGAAGACAGGACGATGTGACCCCAAGCTGCGAAGATTAATAACCGGTGAATAACTAAACCAGCTCACTGATAGTGTGCCATGCTGATTTCTACAGCTATCTTAATGGATTATTTGAGTAGTTTATGGGGCATGGCCCAAAATATACTTTATTGAGGGACATGAAAGGTCTGTGCAAAGCTTAGCCGAATCCTGTCTTTGGCTTTAAAACACATCACCTTTTTAAACCTTTGTTTTCCCCCCTCGTTGTCTCTTTGATAATTCTTTGGGGGCCAGAAATCATACAAGGACTAAGAGTGACTTTCGGGAGCTCGGGTGCGAATCCCACCTATGCTGTGGGATTGCTCGTCTCACGGGGTCGGGCCGGGGCGCACTGCTGGACTGAGCACACCAGGCACGTGTGGGAGCTCCGATGGCCAGTCCGCTCCTCGGGGGGTCGACAGGTCGGGATTTGGAGCAGAGGGGCCTTCGCATGGTGCCGAGCACAGATTTAGAGTCTGCATCGTGTTCGTGGCTGGGGGTGCCACACACACAGCCCCTCTTTGTGATAAGCTCAGTCGAAACGATCACGGTTCTACAGGTAACCTCAG
This sequence comes from Rousettus aegyptiacus, assembly GCF_014176215.1. Taxonomy (NCBI): domain Eukaryota; kingdom Metazoa; phylum Chordata; class Mammalia; order Chiroptera; family Pteropodidae; genus Rousettus; species Rousettus aegyptiacus. The sequence goes on from NW_023416307.1 coordinate 158,371,376, forward strand.
AGCAGCGGCAAGAAGGACCTGGATAGATCTGATAAATGACACGGGTCTCGATTTCCCAGGGCCTCCCCCTTCTCTGCGACTTGGCCTACAGAAAGCTGGTGGAAAATAATTTACATACTGAGCTGATTTTACAAGAACAGAAAAATAAAAAAGCAACAGAAATAATCACTATGATTATGTATCAAGCACTGTGCTGGCTTCCTTCCATAAATTATCTCATTTCCTCTTTATAATAACACTGTTAGGATTCTGGGACGTCTCAGAGGCTCTTCAAATAGTCGAGCGGGGGTCTGTTCGTTAGCGCCTGTGAGGAGGGGGAGGGCGGCTGGGAGGCATAACCGCGCACCCCGGGGCTGCTGGGGAGCGAGCGGGCGCGCGCGGACGCGGAGCCCCGAGGCCCGAGCTCACAACGCGGAGGCGCGCGCGGCACGCTGACTTCCTCTCGTTAGAACACCCCCAAAACTCGGGAACCGGGGCCTCAGGTCCCGCCGAAGGAGGAGGCGATGGCACGTGGGCTGAGCGTGTTTCAGACTCAGTTAAGTCCCTAGACACTCCCTCGCATTGCAGGTGGCCGGCGACCGACGTCCTTACCCCCGAAGTGCGCTGGTGTCTTACTCTCCGAGCGGGTCTCGGAGCGGGGGGTCAGGGCTGGAGGACACGGGGCTCAGCCGAGGGTGGCAGGGATTTTGTGGACGTTTACAGCGCGAATGCCGAGGTTTCCAGCTCCTGTCCTTGATCTGGCGTCTAGGACACCGGCAGTGAGATGTCTGTCCCCAGGAAGGATGCAGAATATTCTTTCACCAGTAACAGCGAAAGATAAACAAACAAAACCCCGAGGCTCCCCGAGGAAGCGGCTCAGCCCCCCCGATTCACATGTTGAGTTTATGTGAATAGAAACTCTGTAAAATTCTGTAAAACTATATATAGAAATGATGTAAACAAACAAAAGATAGTAGGGAAATCAAAAAGATGAGCCAAAAACAGAAAAAATAGTGCTCGTGACCGTCCCATTGATCGCTTAGAAACAGCACCGCATCGTCACGGTCGGGTCGTCACGGGCTGATAACGTAAGGAGAATTACGATGTGTTTATACTAGGAGGACGGGCAACAAGAGCGTTCAGGGTGGGGAGGGGCACCCGGAGAGATGGACTGCTGTCCGGACCTGAGGGAAGACCGCGCCCACCCCCCCCCCCCCCGAGAATGAAGGGCCCTCCCCTCCTCGCGGGGGTCTCATCTCAAATACGGCGTTTGCTGCATGGCTGAGTAATGAGCGACGGCCAATTTATGCCCTATTTATGTGCCCCGAGAACCTAGAGGAGGGCACAGGGCGTCCCCAGCCCCGGCCACCCCGATGGTGTCCCTGCAAGTGGCCCCTCGCTGGCCCAGGACGGCCCTGGTTCTCCTCTGCTGCTCCGTCTGCCCACAGTGCCCTGCTTGCTCCAATTTGCATGGAAAATTAGTCAAGAGCCCAGCGACACGTCATCAGCACCCCCATTCTGGGGTGCCACCTCAGACCCGCTGCACCCCCTCTTCTCTCTCCATGCCAGCTCGTTGCCGAGCCATCAAGACAGACACGGGGGCCTCTCACTCTCCTTCTAAGGAAAAACGAGCCTGTGTTTACCTGACCCGACGCATTGTTCTCTACACTGTTTGCAAAATAAAGGCAACTTCACTTCCGAGGTGCTTTAAATTAAATCAGGTTATTCGACAGATGACAGCACCCTTCCACGCAGGCATTGTAGATAACCAACCATGGGCAGAGCCGGGCGACACCTTTTGTAGGCTATTGATTAAAAGGAGCTGATATCCATCTCTCAAGCCCAGAATAATCCGCCGGCATCACAGAAATGATAGTGAGCTCACAGAGAAGGTTAATCAGATACACGGAAAATCATATCAGCTCCTTGGTAAAGCACAAGTCACTCAGAGATCAATCACAGACCCCGCTGCCCGCACCGCCGTCCCTCGAAAAACAGGGTGCGGGGCAGGCGGGGCTTGTTCGTCAAAGGCCTGGCATGAAACGAGGCGTTCTGTGGTCGAAGAGTTTTGCCCACAGAGACCATCGATTTGCAGGTTTTATAATAAATGCACATGAACGGCATAAATAGAAGAAGCAGGTATCCAGTCACGACTGACTTTCTCAGAGAGGACAGTGACTGACCTCTCAGACCCCAGTGCTGCAGGGAGCCATGGCCAGGGGCAGCGTTACGCGCTCGGAGACACCGCGCTGGGGCGAGCGGCTGTGGAGGCGACCGGAGGCCGAGGGGACCCAGGCGGGAGGACAATGACACCCTTTCAAGGCAGCTGCTCGGTGCTGGGGGCCGTGGGTGCTTTGCAGAGAGAGTTCTGCGCTCACCACAGGTAGGACTTCCTGTTTTATACAGGAGGAAGATAAAACCCCTGAAGATGAGTCTGTCCTGGGCCACGACCTGTGTGTCCCAGGTCCACAGGTCAGCGTGTCGGAGCTGGTGTATGACACCAGACACCAGAGCCGGTGTCCCTGTCACCGTGCCCCGCCCAGGGCTTCTGATGCCCCTGGTGAGCCACTTACTAACCTGCTCAGCCACTGCTTTAAGCACGAGAATTTGCTGAGCACGTGGCGGGGGGGCCCTCACGGGGCGGAGTGTTGGGGGGTGGGGCTCGGGCTCCTGGGCCTTTGCTTGACATAGAATCTCCCCTTCCCAGTGTCCTTTGCAGACAGAAAGGGCTGGAAGACGTGGTTCCACGCCGTTTGAGAATCTCAAAGGGTCCTTCCTGTTGAACCAATTTAGGAACAGGCCAGTTTAAAGAATAAGATGATTCTAATATGCTGGAAAAAAGACCTGGTTATGTTGCCTAGTCACTCGTTCGTTCGTTCATTCATTCATTCATTCATTCATTCATTCATTCATTCATTCACTCAATAGTTACAGGGCACCTAATATGTGCAAGGCCCATGCTAACAACTGACTGCAGGGAAGGTCAGCTCTTCCCAGAAGAATGAGGCGCACCTCACTTCTCACGGAACTATCGAGTTTTACTGAACGTTAGGCTTGTCGTTAGAGATTCAAAAAAGGATAATGATCAAGTGGGAGTCAGACAGAGTCTCCTAAAAATATAACAGGTGCAACGAGGGAGCTACACAGAGACGCGGAAGGGTCAGCGAGGCGGTCATCGGATGCGCGCCCAGGGTCAACACCCGGGATGGCCGGCCGGCCGGCGACGGGCCCCGTGAAGGGAGGCGCTCGGGAGAAAGTGCCTGAACCGGGAGGAAAGGGCAGAGGCGGCACGCGAGGCGGGCTTTGTTCGCGGAGCCAAGTGCGCAGCGGCACAGGCGGATGTTTCCAGAAGAATACGGCCGTTGGGCCAGGCGCCGCGGGCGGCAGGGAAAGGAGGGAACAAGCGTTTGCGCGCTGCTCGGTGCTAACTGATTCAAACGCACGGTCTCACTCGGTCTTCCCGGACATCCCGCGCAGTAGCAGGTCCCGTTCTACCCATTTTACAAGTTCACTTTGAACTGTGAGCGAGAATGCTGGGATTTGAGCCCGATTTGTCGGTTGCAAACCCCGCGCGCTCTTCTCCCCGCAAAGTGCTGGCGGGGAAGGGGAAGGGGACGGACGGACGGACGCGAACAGAGAGAACGTCTCCCCCCGCGACCTGGCGCTAACGCCTGTCACGGCGCCACAGGACTGGAGAGGGGGCGGCTCGGGGTCCATAGAGGGCCTGCAGTGACGGAAGGCTGGCGGCGGGAGCCTTCCCCAGCGGGGTCCCCTGGGAGCGGATGCGGGGCTGCCATCGGCACACCTCGGTTACCAAGGGCAGCAGAGCTGGGGCTCCCCACCGGCTTCTCAAGCTCTGGGGGTAGCTCACCCCGGATGTCACAGCTGGGAAATTTACTTCCTTTTCCTTCTTTCGTCCTCTTCTGTTTTGGTGTGCACGACAGGTCATTGCCTATTTTTCCCTTTTAAACTGAGATATAATTCACATAGCATAAAATTCACCCTTGAAAAGTATATAATCCAGAGATATTTTTTGCGTGTGCGCCACCATGAGCGCTACCTCACGCCATCCCACGCCGCGACTCGAACAGACACCCCCACGCTCCCCTCCCCCATCCGCGGGCAACGGCGAATGCACTTCATTCCTATTACGGATTTGCCTGCTCAGACATTGCATATAGGTAGAATCACATAATATGTGGCTTTCCGTTTCTGGGTTCTTTCGCTTAGCACCATATTTTTAAGGTTCACGCACGTATCAGTAGCGTGCATCAATATTTCACCCTTTTTTATGGGTGAGCAGGATTCCACCGCGTGGACTACCCATTCATCAGCTGGTGAGCCCAAACCAGCTGATTATGAATAACGCTGCTTTGAACACTCACGTGCAAGTTTTCATTGCTTTCTGATCTGTCTACACAGGGCTCATGTAAAACTAAAGTTTAATACACTGAAAACTGCCCTTCAGAGTCCCACAGGGAGGCGCGGCCTCGGAACCAACGTGGTGTAAAAAGGAGTGTGCCCTCCCTCCCGCGCTCCTGGGCCGCGTGCCCTCTGAAGTGGCTGGCTTTCGTGTAGAAGAATCGACATGTCATCAGACACTGGAGGCCGTGTGATGAGAGGCTCACATTTTAAGAGCTATGTGAAGACTGAGACAAACTGAGCCCAGGGTGCCTGCACGCCCTCATCTCGTGACCCCTCCGAGATCGACCAGTAGGTGAACCTGCCCGCACCACTGAGACTGTGGCTTTTCCTTCCCTTCACGGTCATAACCTGAACTCTAGGGAAATAAATGGTCATGGAATGCAAATCTCTAGCACACGAGACATTTCATCTCATCCTCTCGGGGGGCCTGAGTGAGGATACCTCCAGATAGATTTTGCTGTTGTTGCTGAGTGAAACAGAAATTGGAAATTAGAGGGCTTTCATGCTTTATTCCAACCAAGTTCTTTATCGAACCACAGAACTTTAGCACTGGGAGAGGCCTGAGCTCTCTCTGGACTCTGGAGCGATAGAGTCCACCTAGCGTCACACGATTGGCAGGGAACAGAGCTGGGCCCAGCGCCTGATGGGCAGGGCCTCGGCTTCCTAGTCTTTCCGCCGGACTGCAATCACAGCCATATGCACAAAATTTAGAAAAAGTAGGTTATGTCTTCTCAAGTTTTTTACTCTTTGCAACCTTTATAACACAGTATATTGTCTATTATCTTAGCCTCCCTCCCTCCCTCCCTCCCTCCCTCTCTCCTTCCCTCTCCCTCTCTCCTTCCCTCTCCCTCTCCCTCTCTCCCTCTCCCCCTTTCCCCCTCTCTCCCTCTCTCCCTCTCCCTCGCTCACGACAGCTGAGCTATGATCCCACCCAGGCTGGCAGGGAGTCCGTGAGGATGAGTTAGCCAGGGAAAGAGCTGTGCATCTGTAATTTATGGCTTCTCCTTCATACAGTTTCCCCTAACGGACTGGCACAGTAATGATCTCAGCTGGAAGATGGCACCCTTCTTTTGCAGAGCTGAAGCTTAGCACAAATTTCATCCTGCACACGTATTAGTCAAATCAATTGGAAATATCCATTAAAACGAGTAAATCAGTTTGCGGGCATCCCATGACCGCTATTTTAGTGCCATTAATCCACACTCTGCCCCATTTCTGAGGCGGATGACAGGACTCCCCAGTCAGTGGCTGAGGAAGGCAGAGTCTTTTTAAAGACAGGACTAATTTGTTTCCTGGTGAGAGGTGACAACCTGCCTCAAATTGCTTCAGATTTCTCAAAGATAATGACTTGTGTTTTCTTGTCCCAATTAACCACTGGCTGCTCCCGAGAAGACCACGTCCACTGAGATAACTGAGTTTCCCTTCCCACAGATGGATGACCTCTGACACAGGCGTGGGAGAAACTCCAACAGGTCACGCGCAGAACTACGTGCGGAGGGATCCGGAAGGTTCCCTTTGTGGGTCTCCTTCGCACACCCCCATCACGGTCAATCTGCATCTACTCGATAATGTAATCATTGGAAATGACCAGAAGGCTGGCCTTTACGACAGAGTGATGGGATCCACGTACTGCCGCGTGTCAAATGCCTCCAGAGAGCCTGGCGGGGTCGTCCATGTGGGGTTCGGGCAGGTGAGACAATATGGGCGATACGGTTTGCGCTCAACAGAGAGGACATGCGCTCCCCTCCCCCCATCTAAAAGCATTCTGGTTCGAAGTTTTAAACACGCTCACAGCCGAACCAAGCAGCCTCAAGTCACCTGCTGCGTCCCGTGGTCTGTAGGTGACATCTGAACCCTCCCGACACTTCCCGACAGGTCTCTGCTCCCTCCCTGCTTGCTCTCTCCTCCTCAACCCAGTGGTGATTTTGAGAAAAAATGCATGATGAACTCCTGGCTCGGGGCCAATTCTTCTCCTGGGGGTGTGAGGAAGGACACACTTGGGCTCGACTCCAGAAGTTTGGTCGTGAGACCCGAGAGGCTGCACGGCGGCCGGAGTCTGGTCTACCTGGTGTGGAGGTCAGCCTCGCGAGGTCCACGCATGCTGTAGGCCGCTGCATAGTTTCTTCTCTCAGCTGTGTCTGTGACGAAGCCGTCATTTGATGATGGCTACCTGCCCGATGACCTCGACTTGCCTCTCAAGGGTTTAACATTCAGGCTATGAACAAAGGTATTGTTTATCGGATTCCCTTCAATCCCAACATACGATTAAACAGAAAAGAGACTCTTCTTTGGACTCTATTTTAAGAACATATTACTCATAATTAGCAGGATAACCTTTTCAACCCACTCTGCACTGCCGATTATAGATACATTCATGCTGGAAGGAAAAAACCCGCAAGACTGCAATTAGAAAATAAAGTCCATGTGACAGAACTCAACCCAAGGCATACTTGGCTCAGGGGTAGAAAAACACAGGGGCAGGAATAAGTTTTCAAAGCCAAAGATCATAGAATAACATTTCGATGCTGGGCAGTTCTCAGGGCTCAGCGTTTACGAGTCACTGGCGTTGACTCTGAAGATGCTAAAATGACTGGGAAATGCCCCGCACACGCCCGTCTGGCGCTGGACTCTCTCGAGTGTCTCCCCGGCGTCGACAGCCATGTGGAGTATCTGGAACTAAGCAGCATCAATGCTAGAAGGAGCACTCGCCTCGCCTTCTGCGTGCTCTAACGATCTGTAACTTTCTCCTTCCGTGGAACATAAATAAAACCCTCCGCTGCACCGCTCGCCGCCCGGCTGTTCTGGTCGTGCCCTTTGACGTCAGAGAGTCTGAAAGTGTAAATGTGGGACGGCACCGACGGTTCCGCCCGCCCGCCTTCCGCGAGTCCTCTTCTTTGGCTTAACCAGCCTCAGTTTCTCCAGCTGAACTTCTGGTCTAACCCCCCGTTGTTGTCCTCTAGGCTGATTCTAAATTCTACTGTCAGTCTGAAGATAAGAACACGAGCCTCCCCGAGTGGCGTTTTCATCGGTGTTGCAGTAGGCACTCTGTTAAGTTATAGGTTTAATTTTTTTTGTTAAAGCATGAATATTGTTGACTCATCAGTGATCCTCCAGTCAACTAGAACCTAACACCCAGCCTGACCCTAAACTTCGACTCCCTCATCCTGAATTTTGGGGCCAAGTGCAAATCTTTACATTCACCACTATTAAGATTAGTCTTGTTATGTTTGGCTCACAGGATTATCTTTTCAAGGTCATTTCGAACTCTGATTCTGCCATTTCATCCATTTGGGAATGATTCCTGTGATCAGAAAATCTACCCAGTGTGCTATCGGTGATATTGGTGTCACTGACAAGGAATCGTAACAGGAAAGGGTGGCAGAAAGGGGACAGAGGGACGGCCAGGGCCCTCCCCTCCACGACGACACCGACTTCCCAATCAACACTCTGCAGGTGAGATGTCGTAACCAACCCTCCAAATCACCCTCCAGGCTCCTTCCTCCCTCTCGCCCACGTTGGTATTGTAAGAGACTTTTTCTAAAAGTCTTGCTGATGCTATTTTGACTTGCAGGAGAAAGAAAGGAAGGCCAGTCCTTATTTCTTGCTCAAAAATCTATGCTGGTGGAAAGATATTAATGAAAAAAGAAGTTACAAAACAGTGTGTACAGTATGATGCTTTTGTGATGAGAATATTATTTACATATTTAAAGACAGGTAGATACAGATTTAAAATACACAGAGATTACCCACCCCCTCCCATATATATGAATGCCTAGATAGAATCCTAAAGTGAAGAAAAAAAAATTTGTATGGATCTCTCTGAATTAGATTATCTTTTTTTCCCTCCTAATATTTCTACAAATGTCATGGATTTTCCCATACTTAAAAATATTTTTAAAAAATCCTCTACTGGTAATAATCACTTTTCCTTCTAAATGCCCTTAGGAGGTGTACGTTTGCCCCTGAACTTGGTGTGAAGAAACGAAGGTCCAATTGACGGACTCTCTTTTCTTTCCATTACACAGAGAATCGCACGTTAGCCTCTGTGATGACCACAGTCCCCGGAGTACGCGGCAGGCTCCGGCGGCCTCCTCTCCGCCGGCTCCGTCTCCCCCCGCCCCACGCCCCGCACTTCCTCCGAGCCCTGAACTGGCTGTGCTGGGGCCGTCAGATAAACTCCTTCTGCCCGGGTTCCCTTTCTCGTTCTCACCCTGGGCCCTCTGCTCCATCTCTGAGTTCCCAGGTCCGTCTTTCCCCCATTTGCCGCTCGCTCACTGCCCCCTCTGCGCCCGCCCTGTGCTGGCTCTGTTTCTTTGCCTGTGGGCGCCCAGCCCCAGGCTGTGGGGCCCTGGTCTGCAACCTCGGCTGTGTGCAGGCCTGCCCTGGGGAAGCGCGTTAGCCATGGAAACTCCCGGGCCTCGCCCCCCGAGGTGTGTGTCCACGTCCAGGGGAGGGGCGGGGAATGCACGCGTGTGGAAGGGCACCTGGGCGACTCTGCTGCTCGAGTCCACGGCCCACAGTGTCCAGGGGGAGGCGGTGGCCACGTCTTCTGTGCCTTTGGACTGTTTTCTCGTCGTTGGGCTGCACCAGAGTGTCCCCACATCACCTGTCCTGCCTGGCCGCTGTAATTTGAGTCCCATCATTTTACCCGTCAAGAAGCGTGAGTGCAAACAGCATGGTGGCCAGAGGCTCTCTACTTAGGCTGAAGGCAAAGCCAGCGGAGACAGACGCGTGTTGGGCGCGTCAGGAGAGACGGGGGCGTGGCCTGTGAAAGCCCCCGCGGAAGAGGAGGCCCGTCTGGTGGGGCCCCGGCGGAACCCGAGCTCCACCTATATTTACAGCGAGTTCTAGAGAGAGGGGATGTTCACATGACGACAGGTGGCGTGTTTTCCAGTCTGGGACCGTCTCGAAGCAGGCGTCGTGCAAGGCCTCTCCCGCCTTCGCACGCTGACCACTGCTGGGAGGCCAGGTGGGAGGCCGCAGGGCCCAGCGTTCCGCTCACGCGCCCTCGCCCACACCCGTCACCTGCTTTGGGCTCTTCAAATGGCTGCGTGAAAGAGACAACCATTTTAACCTTGTAGAAATGGATCATACGAGAGTAAATCAGAGAGAGGTGATGGGGATGTTAATTAACTCGCTTTCATCTTGGTCGGACTCTGTATCTGACCTCAAAGCCCACAGTCTTTTGGATGCTTTCCTTAGATTTGATTGCCTATGACAGCCAGAGAAATTCAATCATGGCCCGGGGGAGGGGGAGGGAAATACCCATCCTGCCTCTGGCATGGAAAACGAATGCCGAGAGAGGAAGGTGAGGGTCACTCACGACTTATCCTGACAGGTCTCCTTTCTGGCTCAGCGTTTGTAACAGACCAAAGCATCCTTTACAGATGTAGAACCAAGTGTTGGCTCCACCTCTAAAAGCAGACTGAGATGCACAAAGACCTCCCCCCCGCCACCACAACCATCCTGCTTCTGAGAGCACATGTCACGTGAACCCCGCTGTATGACGAAGCGACATTCTCAAATCGGAGGAAGTTCCGATACTCAGGGACGGAAGATAAACATGCCTCGTTTTACGTCTGTCTTTGCCTATTACATAACCAGCCATCTAAAACCCACCTCGGCATTAGAACCGATAAAAAAAAAAAAAAAACGCACCATAGGTGAAAACAAACTCCACTGATCTTTAAACATTTCTGCAGACTGAAAAGCTCAACATAAACCATTATTCCCTTTAGGAGGTGGGTGGCCAGATGTCACATGACTGACATAGCCTGAAAAGGTGAGAAGGAGGTGAGTTTTTATTTATGTCTTTGAAAATATATAACTTTAATAATACCGGCCACGCATTCAGAAGTGGGAGCAGAGGTAGGTCCGAGATCTATGCTTTTTAATTTCGACTTCCTCTCTCGTAAGGATTTTATCACATTAATAGCTAAATCACACTGATTGTAAAACAGCTGAAATGAAGCAATTAGTATGGCCTATGACAGCCATGAAGAATGAAACGTGTGAGGTTTTCAGTGCTAGCCAGATGGATATCTTCAATATAGTTCTTATTATCTGCTTGCGGTAATAAGTTCAATTAAACCGAATCAGTACAACACAAGTCTCTTTGAATTGCCGGAAAAGAAAATAATTATGTGCTTCGCGATTAACGAAGGCAAGGAGTCATATTGTGTTTGCCTTCTTCTGTTTGTTTGTTTTGTTTATTCTGATTGATAAGCATTCATTAGGAAATAAAGCATTTATTTCGTTCTACAGTAGAGCATTTTCCTTAAAAGAAAGTATTGGGATTAAATGGGTTAAATATCACTAGTAATAAGGTTTTTATCTACCCTTCAAGATCTGGGAGAGAGGCAGAAAATCAGGTCCACTGGCCAGATGATCCTGGCTATGGTATCTGACCATGTGGAAGAATTCTGACCTTTAAATTTGAGATAGCAGATATATAAAACTACAAAAAAAAAAAAAGTACCAATACTTCTATTCCTACTTCTACAATGAACAGTCTTTAACGTTTTTTTCATACGCCTCTAGCCTCTTCTACCTCTGAATATACCTTAAAAAAATGACCTAAATAAAATATTACCAATAGAGATGGCCGAATTCCTATCACGTGACCTCACTCCACACCCCTCCCTCACAAATGCCGTCACGAGTCAGTGCTTATGTTGAGCGCGTGTTTTCCTGGTTTAGCATTATAAGGTGTTATTTCTCCATTTCTAACTTTACGTGAAATCATCTTACGTGCACATATGAAATCATGCCATATCTATTCTTCTTTAATTTGCTTGTGCACTTTTTGTCACTACAGACAACAGCATGAGGGACGGGTATGCGAGCTCACCTCAGCACGCATGTCCTTTCCTCCAGGATACACCCCCCAAAGTGGAATTGCTGGTCCGTAGAAACGGCGCTTTCCCAATTTTACGTGTTTTCCACCATCTTCTTTGTATGCCGCCAACCAAAGATTTTGGTCAAGTGTTGATCATTTGACCACCTTACACGTATAAAGAATCAAATCACAGGTGCCTTTCCCCGTTTACCAGTGAGGTTGATATTATTCCCAGAGCTTACTGGCCCACTGTGTCTTTAACATCAAAAGCAAGAAGGGACCGAGCTGGTGCAGAGAGACGTGGCAGTTAAGGGACCGCGTCTTCTCTGGACAGCACGGATGGAGAAGGGATGACCAGGAAGGATTCAGGGTGCGCTGCAGTCTTAATAAACTTAAATCTCGGTGTTATGAAAGGCGAGAAGCTCCCTTACAGAGAGAATTAAATAAAAAAGGAGTCGTTTTATCCATGATTGAAATTGCTAACGGCAAACGATTTGCTAAATCTATATGGCCCTTACCGATATCAGGGGAGATAATTACATTGTTTCAACAAGATCTTGGCTTGCCGTCTTGGTGGAAAGAATGTTCTAGGTTATACCATGCTCCGCGAATGCAGGAGGAGCGAGAGGTACACTCATCTTCCTTCTCCTCAGGATCCGCCTACTTTAGTTGCTCGCGGCGGCTTCACTGGGGCGGGTCTTCACGGGTCTGCGAGTGTCTGGTGTGGACGCGCTCTGCCCACTGTCCCTCTGCCAGGGGACCTATCGTAATTAGCGTTTAGCCCTTCTAACAACAAACTTTTCCTTCCTACCCTAGACGCCATGGGGTCAGAATTCGTGTTAATTCTGTTAGAAAGACCTTTAATTATCGCCCAGAAATAATTGGTTCCAGTGGAAGACATCTAATTAGGCTGAAATGTATTCTGATGAAAGCGCCCAATGTGAAAAGTTCTCGTGAGTTAACAGCCAAATGTCGCTGCTGGTTACTGATTTCTGATTGATCCTCAGTCAAACACACAGGTAGCCTTGAATAATTCTACACGGAGGTTGCGGGCGGCTTCCAACGCATTTTCAAAAAAAGTTCCAGTTGAAAGACTCTGCGTTACTGTGCTGTGCAGGGCTGTCGTTGCTCACGGTTGACCAGTTAAAACGGGAAGAATTTCAGGTAGTGCTTGGAATGGTAGTGCAGACACTCCCTGGTGCTGGTGAGAAATTTTCCTTTCTGTCTGCTGTGTGTGGGTGCATGCGTGTGTGCGCGCATGTGTGCGTGCGTGCATGTGTGTGTGTGTGTGTGTGTGTGTGTGTGTTGGCATCTTTCTTTCTAAGCAGAAACCATTGATGGGATAGACACAGAGTCAGACAGAGAAAGACGAATACCATATGATCTCACGTCTCTGCAGAATCTCAAGCGCAAAATAAATGAACAAACTAAACAGAAAGAGCCTCATAGATAGAGAGAACGAACTGGAGCTTGCCAGATGGGGGAGGGGTAAGGGGCTGGGTGGGAAGGGAAGGGATTCAGAAGCACCAACTGGAAGTCACAAAACAGTCACAGGGACGCGAATCGCAGGGACCATAGTCAATGACATGGTAATAATTATGTCTAGTGCCAGGCGGGCACTAGACGAATCAAGGGATCTCTCTGTAAATTACATAAATGTCTAACTGCTATACTATACACCTGAAACTAATATAAAACAATATGGAATGCATCTCTAAATGAAAAATTAAAATTAAAATAAAGTAGGACTAAAAAAAAAGGAAGTATTCCTGTGTACCAAATTTAAATAAGTCACTTAAACGAACAAAAGAACAATAGTAAAAAAATATTTTTTCTATCCAGATGAAATCAGGGTAAAATTTGTATACGGGACTTCAAAAAAAATTAATTGCACTTTATGTATTTATACAAATATGTAAGTGTGTACATTCATGTATTTGTAAAAGAAGCCGCTGCAGCCGTAAGCTCCGTGTGGGACAGCTCGGCTGATCAAGGCTGGTGACAGTAGCCGTTAGGAGGTGACCAGCGTTTCGGGAACCCCCTGTGGATGTGTTTTGTGCTCTAAGGCTCTCCCTGGCCCAGCGGCTCTGGTCCCGATGGAACGAGGCCTCCCCAGAGTCTGGAGAATCAAACCAACTGCACGCTTCCTGTGTCTGCCAGGCTGCTTGTCTCCTCTCCCAAGCGTCTGACTGCGTTCCTCTGGATTTTCGGCTAGTGCCCATGTGCTGAGGTCAACCCTGTGACACTCAGGAGAGGCTGGGGGCCTGCGAAGAAGCCCCCCTACTCACTCCAGCTCGACGTCAGACTCGAGGAGACGGGAATTCCCGCATGGAAGGTCTGCACGAGGCACAATGTAAGCAGAGCACAGCCTGGCCGGGCTACACCTTGCGCCGAATTTGAAGGTCTCCCCGAGGGAGGGAAAAATTATGAGACGAAAGAAGTAGGTATTTTTCTGGAAAGGGCTGAATAGTGAGTATTCCAGGCTTTGCTGGTCAAGAGGCAAAGCTGAGGATGCATGGGGTCTGCGGCCTCTCATCATGGCCATTCCACCCTTCCTCACGTGTCACGCGAAGAAATGGCGTGTCTGTGTTCCATGAACACTTCACGTGTGGACACTGAAATGTGAATTCCATAAAACCTTCAGCTCCTGGGCCATATGAAAACAGGTGGCCCTCCGGATTTTGGTCATGGTTTGGCCACCCGTGAAAATGGAGTGTTTTCAAGCTCCGCTGTGTATGAGGACCAACGAGGCTTTTTATTACAAATGCACGCTTTTCAGGCCTCATCGCGAGAGATGTGCATTTACTGGCGTGGGGACCTGCTTTCTCCTAAGCACCCTGGTGAGCTTTCCTTTGCCTGGGCAGGTTCCGAGTTCTCTGGGGTAGGACAGGGTTGCTGGAGCCACCAGCCACAGGGTTAGTAGAGGTCATTTCGGACACAGTTCAGCATGGTAGCTACGGTGACAGCCTGATGATGTCCTGCGCCTCATTCTGAGCCCAAGAGGTGTTCGCCAGGAGCCGGGGTGCTACCTGGCTGAAGCACACCCAGAACCAACACTCTAAGTGACCCTTCGCTAGGAACGCCACCTAAAAATCTCTCTCGAATGAAACCCGTCCACCGAAGACGCCGCACCATGCAGGTGCCGAAAGGCACGCATTCCACAGGGCATGGAGGGGCCGGCAGGGGCGGGGCTGCGTGGCCTCCCCGAGACCCCGAAGCCCTCCGGGGAGCTGCTGCTAAGTCACGGTCCCCGACCTTCACACGCCATCTTCGTGGCTGTGCACGCACCCTCTCATGACGAAGCGTGCCTCCGACTTCCCTCTGCAGTGACTCCCTTCCTGACTTACATATGTTTTGAAAGATTTTTTAAATCTTTGCTATAAATGGAAAACCAATATTTTCCTAATGCACACTGAAAAAGGCAAATGATTACTTTAAACAAAAAAAAAAAAACCCAAAATACAGTTTACCTAAGCACGGCCTCAAACGGTTTCTTATACCATCCTTGGGGAATCACTGTTTACATTTTACTAGAAGGCAAAAAAATCAAGTATTTAGTTTCGTAAAATAGGTAGAAGTTACTACTTGGCGACACTTCTGTCTACCTAAGGAAGCCGGTGAGCAGGGCCCCTCGTCCCTGCTGCACCCGGGCGCTCGGCAGAGAGACCGGCCGCCTCGCGAGCCTGGGCAGTGGCCGGGCTGGCGGCCGGGGGCTTTGTCCTGGCCTGCGGGCCACGCCCTCGGGTGGAAGCAGACGAACCCGAGAACCGAGGGAGTCACGGCTTCGGAGGGGGGTGACGCTCAGCCGCGGGCCGCACCTGGGCACCGCACGCACAGTCAGCGCCCAGCGCCCAGCGCCCCCCGCACGTGGGCGCTGCCTCGGCGGGCCGCTCCTCCTGGCTGACAATGGGCCTAACGCGTTGTCGGGCGGACGTGTCCCAAACGCCCTTCTCAGCACAGCTTAGAACAAAGGGGCAGCCGTTTTATTAAAATACCAACAACACCTACTAACGTTTCCAAACTAAGCACGTCACGTGGCTTGCCTCTGTCACCGCGACAGCCCCATCCGGTCGCCCTGCCGGCCTCCCCATGCGGGCTGACCGTCTGTCCACGGTCACAGCGCTTCTGAGTGGGAAAAACGAGGTTCGAAACCAGGCCCGGATTGCCACTCACGGCGGCTACCGACGGTTCCCTGGCAACTCTGACCTGGGGCACGGGTGGGGGTAGGGGGCGGGGGACGGCGGGGGGGGGGGGGCAGCTCTGAACTCCTGGGCCCTGTTGGCCCTGCCCCACACCAGGCAGCATACGCCCGCAAAGACCCCCTGCCGGGATCATTTCACTCACGTGACCTAACCCGCCCTTCCTCCCCCTCCGCCCCGCCCCTCCAGTGAATCAGAGGACACCTGTGCCGTCGCGCCGAGTGACCGGTTAATAGACCAAACTTGGGCTCAGGTGAAACACAGACTTACTTACTGCCCTTGGGCTTCCCGTCCTCTGTCTGCTCAGTCACGTATGTTTATGGTTAAAAGGCTTCCCAAATGCCAGTACTTTTCCGACCCAATGACTCTGAAATATGTAATTCGGTGATTTTTAACTTTCTTCTTTAAATTAAAATTGAGGCCGATGTTCTCTTTGGATATTTTGATTAGCCTCAGGCTATCTTGCTTCACAGAGGGAGCTTTAAATGGCCAAGAAGGAGATAATGTGATGTGACCCATTTATATTTATTATGGAGAAACAGAGAAAATAAGTAAAAATACTTCCTGGTACAGCAGAAAGAATGAAGGAGGATGCAGAGCAAGGGCTAACTTCCCTCTTCTGCTAACGGTGACCTTGACCGGGGCTAACATCCCTCTTCTGCTAACGGTGACCTTGACCGGGGCTAACATCCCTCTTCTGCTAACGGTGACCTTGACCGGGGCTAACATCCCTCTTTTGCTAACGGTGACCTTGACCGGGGCTAACATCCCTCTTCTGCTAACAGTGACCTTGAGAAAGTCACAACCTGAACTTCATCTTCCTCTCTCATGTCACCGCCAAGATCCCTTCGCCGCAAAACCTCTATGACTAGGCGTGATATAAAGTGATAGAAAAGCAAATAAAATGCAAATTAAAGTCACAGCCTGCATGCATCCCGCCAACCTGGTGCTGGAACAGACTCGTGTCACGTATGGTGCTCAGAGCATAAGGGACCTTCTGTCACATCTATAAAGCCCCCAGGATACGGGATGTGGAAAATTTTATTCCTTAAGGCCGACAGGGCTGGCTGGGTGACTACAGCAGAGTGCAGAGGGGATCGAAGACCTTTATCAGTGGAATAATCCACATCGATATCTCTGAATAACCGGGGCAGCACTTTTAAAAATCGCCAATGTCACTGTTTAAACAATGCCTGCTAAAAATAGCATGTGGCGGGTTTTTAATCTGTTAGCACAATGTTCCTAGACTTGAATTTCTAATCTACAGAGACTTGAAAGAAATTTAATTAAAGGGCTGAAGATAGCGTTAGTTACAGCACCCTAAGAGAGACGATGGCTGCTCGAGTCTCAGAACTGTACTGGGTGATCGCGAAATCAGATAGCCTTCCTATCATATTCATTACCGAGACTCCTCTAAGAGTCATTCATCGTGCCACGTCTGCCGTGATGGATTAATTTGGCGGCGATACCTGCTCATCTGCATGTGAATGACGCCACGCTGACAGATCGCGTTATCAGAGAGGAAGGCACGCTGACGGGCGTGTGCGTTTGCTGGGCGACGCGTTACCTTTCACGACCAGGTTCCCGGTGCTGCTCGCCGTTCCGAAATGGTTCGTGGCGACACAGGTGTAACTCCCAGCATCCGATTTCGTCACATTAACGATTCTGAGGCTCCCGTCTTCAGAAATGGTAATTCTGAAATCAAAGCAAATAAACCTCAAATGGCAAGTTCGTCTCATACGACTGAGTGGGAATCATTTCTGTCATCCTTTCGACTATAAATCATGGCCGTGCCATTTGACAGTCTCCTCTTTGTGGAGGATGTCTGTCTACGGACCATACATATCATTAGGACACGGACCTTATTTAGCATTTTTCCTACTTTTGTCACTAAAACGCTCTCAGAATTCTGCAGGGGTGACTATTAGGAATATTAGCTGGCAGTATCTGCTCCCTGTGACAGCCCCTGCCACAGCATGCAGAGGGAAAGTTCATTGTGGGTCACCATTCACCTAAAACCGCTAAGGAAGAACAAGAGAAAAGTTCCCGCATGGGAGATCGTGCTCATTTTCATGGAAATTATTTCCTTCTTGACGAGAGGCTTAAATAAACTACTATGAAGCACGATTATTTCTATACTACGTCAGACACTACATTTGTAATGAGAGGCAAGAATTGATCTTAGGAAAACTGAAATATTCCAGAACACAGCAGGACTTTGGCAGAAGAGCAAGTGTGAATGGCACATTTTCTGCTGTACAATTACGGACAAACTTCTATGACCTGTCGAGACGGTAACATTTTCTCGGACAGACACAAACACAGGGCCAGGAAAGACTCTAGAGAACATGGTTTTCGAGGTGACCGCAGCAGAAGAGAAAGATGCAAAGATGAGTTAAGATGCCCCGCCTGGCTTAGAGGTTGCTCAGAGATGAAAAACGCCCACAGTCATCGCAGGTCTGTGTCTGTCCGATCCCTGCCGTGTCTGTAAACGCCACCCATGTCCTTCCACCTCTTCTGCTCCTTCTGCGCCACGCAGCCATCAGAACCGTCCATGAACGGTCTGCCTATTTCTGCTCTTGCTCCTCAAATGCATTCCCCCGTCCGTGGTCAGGTGTTGCTTTAAAATGCACGTTGGACCACATCGCTGCCCAGGTTTAAAAGTTCCCCGCTGCCCCCAGGATAGTTTCCTCCCGGAACTTACAAGGCCTGAAGGATCCGGCCTTTGCCTCTGGGGCTGTCAGCTTCGCTCTCCTCTCTGGCCCGCGTGTGGACGCCGACCTCAGGGCCTTCACGAGCTCTGGGAGGATCTGATACCCGTCCCACCGTTCCACCTGCTGCCCTGACATGATGAC
Source organism: Rousettus aegyptiacus (assembly GCF_014176215.1). Lineage (NCBI taxonomy): Eukaryota > Metazoa > Chordata > Mammalia > Chiroptera > Pteropodidae > Rousettus > Rousettus aegyptiacus. Next base: position 158,389,672 of record NW_023416307.1, read on the forward strand.
AGGATGCAGCCACCACCTTCTTGGCCTCCAGGACCTCGACTTCAAGCAGCCTTCCCCGCGGGCCTGGCCTGACTCACATCCCAGCGCGATCGCTCCGTTCTTCTCTTTCCTTACCGTCCTTTACGTCTTCCTGTCCAGCGCCGGCGAGCAGCTCAGATGACTCGCTAGCTGCCTCCTCGCCGGGAACACGGGCTTCTGTGAGGGCGGGGTCTGGGCTTGTATTCAGCTCGGTCTCCCGGGTTAGTCCATCGGAGGACGGGCCCCAGGTGTCCTACAAGCCTCCGCGAGGCGACGGAGTTAATCAGTAAGGAAATACCGGCGAGGGAGCCGGCGACATGTCACAGGACGTCACGGTGGCCGCAAGAGCCGGAGACAAACACCCGAAACGAGGAGCGCGGGTGGGCGTGGCCTCGCGGGGCAGGCCTTCCGGCCGGCGTTCCAGCAGCCCAGGTGAGGACCCTGCTGGGCGGGGTCACGGCGCCGGACGCGCGCCTCGTGCAGGTGCGGGGGGGATGGGGGGACGGGCAGCTGCAGCCCTCCCGGGCCCGCGCCGGCGCTGACGCAAGGCGCGAAGGTGGGCGCCCTCGGCGCCGGACGCCGGAGCGGGCAGCCGGGCGTCGAGTCCCCGATCCGGCCGCTCCAGCCGGGGCCCGGAGGCGGCCCGCTGAACGTCCTCACTGAGAAAACGCGGCTAGCGCACCGGCCTGACGGGCTGAGCGCAGGCGAGGCCGGAGGTTTCGGGTACCTTCCCGGGCGTTTCCTGGGAGTGGCTCTCTGAGCTCCAAAACCGCGCCCTCTCACCGAGTCACGTCCGTGGGGAGGAGATGGGACAACGTTCTGCGAACTTCCCCTTAATGTACGAACGAAATCGGCCTCTCCGGTTCTGCAGGTCCGAGGTCACAATGCGAGTGACCTTCGCCGCCCGAGGCGCGGACAGGACCCGGCAAGGGGGCGCCGGCCCGCTCGGGACGCACGTGCGCGCACGGCAGCGGGCCGCAGGGCGCCCCCGCGAGGGTCCCCGTCGCCCCGATAAGCGCAGAAACCGCCGCGCAGCCGTCACGGACCCATCTGCCGGGCGCCGCGGGGGCGGCTCAGTCGGGCGACGGCGCCCGTGGTCGCGAGGACGTCGCCCCCGCGGGGTGCCGTGGGCATCCCGGACGCGGAGGGGCGCGCTTCGCGGCACGGCGGGCCGTTGGCAACGCGCGCCTCTCAAAGCGCCACCGCCCTGACCCCCCAACACGTGCAGCCGCCCCGTCGGTCACGCCGCGTGAGGCCGCGTGACCTGGGTCCGGCCTGGACCCGAGCCGCGCCGACGGCCCGGTGGGCCCCTCCGGCCTCCGGACGGGGCTTCTCAGCCGTGCGGCTCTGGCGTCCGCGACCAGAGACGCCCCGCTCCTGAGGAGGGGGCTTGGCAGCGGCCGCGCCCCCGGCCGGGCTCCCGTAGCACCCCCCCCGCCCCCCCAGCCGTGGCACTGTGTCCCAGTGCGCCTTGGGGCGCCGCCGGCCTGCGTCGGGTTTGATGTTTTCACTCGCACGATGTTCTGAGCATCTCCCCTAAGGAGATGAGCCGGGCGGAGAGTTGCATAAACTGCGAGGTCGGCGGGAGGCGCCCCCCGCGTCGTTTCCGGGCCCGCGCCCCTCATCTTGGCGTTTCTGTTGCGCGAAGGCGCTCGGAGCAGGGGTGCTGCCCCCGCCGCGGCCCGGCTGCAGCGCCCCCCCCCCCCAAGTCCCGCGTGTCCTCCCGCCGCACAGCCGCCCCGCCCACTTCCTGGGGGCGGGAACCTGACCCGGCGGCAGGGGCGGGGAAGGCAGGAAGGGGGGGCGCCGAGCCCTTCCTGACGCCACACCGAGCCGCCGGGCCCGCTCGCTCCTCCTCGGTGCGGCCCGAACGCGGGCGGAGTCCGACGCTGGGGGGGCCGCGCTTCCGTGGGATTTGGCCGTTTTCTTATCCCAAGAACATACACTCGGGAACTGAGTGGGCCGCGCTCACGAGCTACGTGGCCGCGGGGGAGGTCGTGGGCCTCGGCTCCCCGTGCGACGCGATGGAATAGCAGGGGTCGCCACGTCGCACGGAGCAACGTACAGACACGCGGCGCTCACGGCCGGCCCGGCGCCGACTGCGCCCCACGTGGAGCGCGAGCCGCGACGCGTCTGGAAGCAGCGCCAGGGGGTCTGCCACACAACGCACGCGCGTCTGCGCCTCACGGTCAGGGCCGCTGCTTCGGGACCGTCAGAGCACAGCGCTGGGCGGGGGTCGAGGCCAAGTGCACGGACTGGGTGACAGACAGGCATGCCACCAAAGCCAGGAGCTGTGAGGACACAATCTCCTCCTGCTGAAGGGTTTGATTTGGAGCTGGGACTCGAGAACTGCTGGCAGCTCGTCTGACATGCAGAGAGCGAGCCTCAGTGAAGCCAAGTGAAGACCGGGGTTGGGAGGGGGTAAAGGGGAGAGGGGGCAGACAGGAGGAAGATGGGGGAGGGAGGGAGGGAGGGAGAGAGAGGAATGGGGTAGGAGTTAGCTGTCGCCATCCCTGCGGAACCCAGCAGCTTCCCTTGGGTACCCCATTACATAAACCAACGATCAGAGATCCCAGAAATTGAGCTTTAAGCCTCCTACACCCAGACGAGGACAGTCTCCTAAATTCCTGGACTTGTTCAGGAGACAGTGGCAGTGACATCGGAGGGAGCGGGTCCTGCCGCCGATTCTGCGAGGCCGTCTCTGCAGAACTCGCAGCCAGAAGACGGGTCACTCAGCTGTGCAGAGATAACTGCGCCCGAGGAATGGAAAACCAACCTAACCTTTCCCTGAGTGGACTGTGTCATATGGTTTTGGCCACTGGTTTCTGCAGATCAAAGCTAAGCACGCAACAAACAGTTTTTTTAATTTGTCATGTACGATTTCGGCGAGTGAGGAGTTAGCTGTAAAGCTATCATTTTGCCTTCTTTGGGTTAATGCGAGGAACTCTGGAAATGCAATGCGACACCAATGTGTAGATACCCGGCTCCTTTTCATTCAGATCTTTATATCAACTTAAAACAAGGGTTTTACACCTGATATTTCCACATTCACTTTTTCCCCCCATGGATATGGGTCCTGCATCAGACCCGAGGAGGGTGTTATTTTCATGGTTTTTTTCTTGATGAGATCGCGAAGTTTCCACTTCATTTCAGTGTCACCGTTTCGGACTACGGACTGACCCGTGGCTATTAGCTTGATACTGAACTCTGAGTTCTTCCTAATACTCACTCTTGTGACAGAGTTAGATTAAAATTTTTTTTGAAAACACAAATCCATTCCCAGCTTAGAACAGCTCAGCCCCGACCTATCTGTAAGCTCTTTTCAAATCATCAACAGTAGCAGAGAAAAGTCAAAGACGGTAAAGCAGCTAGGAGCAAAAATAGAGGTGTGGCGCGGGACTTCGTCTTCGCGGCAGGAGAGGTCATCTCATCCGCAACGCGGTAAACGACCTGCCGTGGGGAGGAGAGAGGCAGCTGTCCCCCCCTGTCATTTGGAGATCTTGGATCCACAGAGGGGAGGCACGGACCTGGAACTGTGAGACAAATTGAATCTCTTTCTTAACATGAGGCTCTGGGTTACGGCCACTGAAGCGTTGACCTTGTCAGTCCTATGAATCAAAGCCAGTCTGGGGACAGTGAACCTTTAAAAATGCTGAGCCTTTATTTTTGGGGGCTTTAGTAACAGATGACAGGAGCTGCCAACTCCACAATATTCTGTCACCCTGCAGAGGAGGGTTCTCCCTGAATGGCGACCTCTGATTTTCTGAGCAGTTCTGCACGGAGGCCGGACTGGTGGTGGTGGAGGCAGCGTGTCCTGGCCTGCCTCTGGGTCAGGAGGAAACACCTCCCTTGGGAGTCAGTCTCTTTAAAAGAAGACTGATAAAATCTGCAAAGGTGGGACGTGGATCAGTAATCTCCTTTCAACAAGCAATGGAACTATCAACCTGTTCGGTTAAATTTTAAATCACTTTTAATATAGTTAGATCAGGGGTAGCGTAACTCGCTTAAAATTATGAGTAATCTTTAAAAAATTTCAAAGGGTCGTAACAACCTTCTCCTTTCTTTAATACGTGATGAATTCTGAAAAACATGAAGCCTGAACGTGAGAGGAGAGGTTTGCCCGTTACAAGTGGGGTAGACACTCCCGGGGGGTTGAAACATGTCGCAGAACATCAAGCATTGTGAATGTAACTGCTGCTACTGCTCAGCCCCACCTGACCGGGGCGATGGTGGGGCCCTCACAGGACCGCAGCCCCCGGGGCCGCCAGCAACGCCCTGGGGTGCCCCGAGCCACCTGGAGAGGCAGGACAGGGCTGGGCGCACGTGGCCGGCCCCGCGTCGGGCCAGGGGGAGGGCCGCCCAGGCTCAGACGTGCTCACTTCACTCTGCAGAGTTTTAGTCCAAGTAACTGGGAGATTTCACGTGAAAACCATTCATTGCTAACTGTGACGCGTGGGAAGATGGGCTGACGGTGAGCGGTGTCCCCCAAGGGCGCCGAGGGCTGGTGTGGAGCCGCTGTCTGGCGCCCGCAGGCCCCGGCCAGAACTGCTCATCACCGTCCCCATCTCGAATGTGGACGGTTTTGGTGTGGGGGTGGGTAATGTGAACGTGTCAGGGCTCAACAGGCAGCCGGGAATCAAGGCCTACTTGCAATTTTAATTTCTTCTTTAATTAATCCGGTGTGTTTATTTGTTGGATTAAACCAGATCTTCTATCCTTTTGGGGTGGTTAACTCTGGCCAATTAATTAATGTTTATTTTGATATTCAAGTTACAGGCAAAATTAGTCAAAACTTTGAGTGGAAAGGTGGCAATGATTTGTTTACTTAACAGGACCATTAGCCTGTGACCAGCGGGGCTGAGGGCACGGGCCTTAGCGTCGTCCCTGCCGCAAGCCCGCTGAGAAATAAATCCTGGTCACTACCTGGCTCTGACGAGCTACAGATGTCAGCAGGGCACACCAGAACCTTGCCTGACCAGGAGAAAACCTGTTTCGTTTGATTTGGCTCTATTTTAACGAAATCCGAAAGGCGTTTTAACTTTGGTAAGGGTTAATTTTATGCGTTGGCTCGACTGGGCCACAGGATGCACGGACGGCTGGTAACACGTGACTTCTGGGGGTGCCCTGGCGGGTGTTCCAGGAAGGGACCAGCTTTGGAGCTGGGGGCTGAGGAAAGGCCACCGCCCCTGGCGTGTGTGGCCAGCGCCCAGTCCGTCGAGGGCCTGACGGAACAAAAAGGCGGAGGCAGGGAGAATTTGCTCTCTGTCTGAGCCAGGGCACCCGTGTCCCCCTTAGGACAGTGGTGCTCCTGGTCCCCTAGGCCCCCAGACCGGCTGGGGCACCATTGGCTGCCAGGCCTTGCCACTCGCCCCGAATCCACCTCTAGCTTGCAGGTGGCAGATGGCGGGACTTCTTGGTGTCCAGGATTGCATGGGATGATTCCTACAATCCGTCTCTTGCATCTCTGTTTGGGTCTGGAGAACCCTGACTGTTACAATTTTAACTGGAATTTGCCTGAGTTTATTTACTTAATTTCAAAAGATTCATGGAAATGCTCAGCTTGATTGGAGAGAGAGAATTATCCTGACTTAATGGAAAAAGAGAGAACTCTGTGGCAACGCGTGGTTTCTAAGGAGCCCACCGAGAGCCCGAGCCGACGGCCTTGTTCCCCATCTCAAGAAAACAGCATTCTTCAGACTGCAACTTTCAGCGAGGTTCGGTGGGAACGGACTGACTCCGAGGGCGGCTTCGGGCCGACCTGCCGTTGATCTTTCCATGTCGTCTCTGGGGCAGCAACAGGACCCGCTATTGAGCCGATGCTCCGGCGACAAAGTGCCCTCAGAGATAATTGGCTTTCTGTTGTCAGGTTCGAGTTTAATAAAGCACGGGGCCACCCGTGAGCCGCAGCCGGCCCGAGAACACGCCCGGTTCGGGGCCCACTGGCCTTGCCTGCGCGCGGCCCCTGCTTCCCGGCACGCGGACCGCGGATGCTCTGCACGATGACCTGGGACGAACCCTCGGCCAGAGGCGCTGCGCATTAAACATCGAGACTTCGCGTTTAATGATTCTTTGCCACCCACAGCAAGGACAGACACGAGAGATACTTTTCTGGGGCAAATAAAAACTTATAATTTTATTGACGTGGTGAGCAAACAACACTGTAAACACCATGTTTGGGGAAGAAAGAAAGACAATTAAGGGTGCGTTTTGTCTGAAATTCGTTTCTTAGCTTGCTCCCGTTAACCGGTGCCGGATCTCTCCGCGTCGCTGCTCATACGAGCCCGAGAATCCCTTTGCTCCAAGAACTTCTGACTTGAGACCATTTCGACATAAGCCTATAAGGGACTGTGACCATGAACACCTTCCCTAATACCATGTTTTATTTTCTGTATCTGTATGTCTTGTTAGCAAAGCACCAGAACCGATAATATTACTGTCAAGTTTTAACATTTCCCCCACAAAAAAATGCAGCTCTACGCTGTTTTTGAAAGCTCACGGCCCCTCCACGTCACAAAACTGTGAAGAAAAACGGCTGTCTTGGAGGAGAGAGAGATGCCATGGAGTTTTACTCGCGAAGGTGCGTGAGCGGTCCCACTGTTTTCTATAAGGCTCCATGAAAGGGCTCTGTGCTGACGTCAGCACTTGGGGTGCCCCTGGCCTGGGGACATCACGTGTCCTGCACCTTCAGGTCTGTTTTGTTGAAGAGAAATGTCCACGGTCAGCTGGGTCCTCGTGGCAAACCTGTCTCCTCCCCACAAACTCTCAACTCGGTATCACGCGAAAGCTGCTGGCAGGGGCCTGGCTGGGGCACTATCTGTCTCTCCCTGGATGGAGAAGAACATGATTTCTTTTTAAGGGAGAGTCTTTATTCCTTTCAGACAAACCGCCCAAAAAGAAGTGCAAAGTCACACAGCTAATGGGCCCTCGTCCGTAATTCTCACGAAGACGGAACACTTACGGGGCTGGCATGCGGCTCTGCTCCTAGCGCGCGGCCCAGACCTGCGAGGGCCTCTTCCTAATTCCCAGGGGAGGTGGACGACAGAGACTGGAGCCCTTAAGCGAGGAGCAGCAAGCTCCTGTAATTACAGAGGTCGTGGTCCAGGCACAGAAGACGGTGACTGCGACGGGCCGCGACGCGGGGGTGTGACGAGCGAGCGGGGGGCGGGTGAGGAGAGCGGGGCGCCGGGGCCCTGACCCGCTTAAAGCACAGGCAAGCACAGGACACGGTCTGAACGTGTCTGCACAAGAGCGTTTCCGGGCCTACCCTCCTCTAATAATCAGCACACGTTTCTTGAAAAATCTGGTAAATGAGGCTTTTGTAGAAATCTTAACATTGAAATAATGAGGAAAGGAATACAGTAATTCCCCCCAAAACTGACAACGTCAAGCAACAAACCAAATAGGCTACGACAGTTTTCAAAGAATTCATGATCATTAGTTATTCAAAGCGGGTATCTCTACTCATTAAAAAAAACGAAGTTGCCTATATTAGCCCCAACAGGGCATGCTTTGTTGCTCTGTCTCTGTGTCCCAGACCTCGGGTCAAGTGACACAAAATTGTTAGACACGTTTGTGGTGGGTGGACAAGAGTCAGATAAGGACCTTATGAGAAGTTTTCTTTTGAGCGTTGTGTCCTTGGGTGTGTGTGGAAGTGTGTGTGTGTGAGGGGGGGGGTCTAAAAATAAGAAACAATGACTATTAACATTTATGAGTTATAGCGATGTTTGAGAAAACTGACGTTAATAGCAAATTGATTCTCTAAAAATGAGGTAACCCAAATAAGAAGTGATTTAGGGAGATTCACTTTGTAGTGGTCAAATAGCCGAGGGAAACGAAGTTGAAAAGAATGCGAACCATCGGGAGGTCTGCATAATTAATCAGTAACCCTACAAGGCATGCCATAAATTAGAGCGACGATTACACCACTGCGCTCGGAGACGGAGATGGGGCTTTCCCATTAGCGTCCAGGGTCACTTCCTAACACCTGTCTCCAGCATGATACGAAACGCACTTTAGAAAACGCGGCTCAGAGAGTTAAAGCCTCCCTCGCTGCTATTCACAACCGAATTTGCAAGTTTTCATGGCGTCTTAATAGTCACACAGCAGTTACGAAAGGACTAGTGTGCCGTTCTTGAAGTTTCCCACCACGGAAGGAAACTCTAAAAGTTACTGGAAAATAAAGTTTCTATGGATGCTAAAGTTTGATGGGAACCATTTTCCTCTGATGAAATTAAGGATAAAATTTACTCTTACAGTATAAGTTGAGCCTTCGCAATTCTCAACCCATTTCTTTCTACAATATTCTCCAAGGCCTCCACTGCTGCTGGATGATTTATTCCGAACATTCTAGAATCACACATAGTTTTTATGTTACAGGTAAAAATTGGTCTAGTTTGGAAAATCGTTTGGTGAATATAAATCACACTGCACCAGTTCCTTCCTTGTCAGCTGAAGTTACACCACTGAATTAATTCCAGGTCATTCGCCACTTCTGAGGAAAGGAATCCAGAAGAGCCATATATTGAAACGGAAAACCTCACACAGGGCTTTACCCACGGCAGGCCATTCTCTGACCATCATGAACCCATGGGGTCACGGGCGCCTCAGAATAAGCCCCGAATGATTCGCTTTGAAGCCTACGAGCCATCTTCCTAATTTTGGTGGCCTTCCCAAACAAAATAAGGGAACACAAAGCCCTCCATGCTTGGTCTGCTCTGTTTTAGCCTAAATATCCTCAGGCCACAGGTGTTTCTGGAGCACCTGCCATACAAAAGGCCCCGTGATGATCGTCACAGAGGATTCAAAAGGAAAGAGGCCGCGTCGCGTGCGTGGATCACCGAGCTTCGCTGTGGGGTGGACACCCACTGCCCTTCGTCCGGTAGTAATAGTAATCCCGATTTTCCTTGGGGAGGCCACGTCTCACCCCTCGCAGACCACATAGTTTGGGTGGTTAAAAGGCCCTCCCCTGGATGCCGGGGTGGGCATGTGACTCGGGTGTGGCCAGTGAAAGTGTCACATGCTCTTGGTTAAAGCGATCGGCTCCCGAATAGGCAAGTGACCTATCCTGTCCTAAATGAGTGTCATCCTAAGTCATTTGCTCAAACTACTACAAACGAGGTAGCGTTTTCTGCTGGAGCTGCTAAAATGGCAGCTGGGCTGCCAGCGGCCACCTTCCCTTCACACCAGGCAAGAGCTCACCTGAGGAAGAAACCAAGAGAAATCAATTCTTGATGATATTTCTATAGCCTGCAGACCAAACTCTGGAATTTTCAGATACATGAGCCAGTAAATTCCCACTGAAGGGTGATAAAAACGTTCTCAAACTGGATTATGGCGATAATTGCATAGCTTAGTAAATTTACTAAACATCACTGAGTTGTGTGCTTCCAATGGGTGAATTTTGTGATATGTAAATTATACCTCGATTAAACCGTTTAAAAATCCCTTGTAAGCCAGTTCAAGCTGGGTTTCTGTCACCTGCACCCTGAAGAGTTGTGACAAATACAGTCCTGCTGGCAAGAGGGTGAACGGAGAAGACACAACACCTGTGTCATCAGAGGAGGGAAATGACAAAATGAGGCGGTCGGTGTGGGAGCCATGCGACTGTCCCCGTCCACGTCCTTACCTACCCCCGCTCCATACCGGACACTCACAAAATACAGGCCTTTCCCCACTACGTTCAAAACCTCATGCGATCACAACTGTGAGAGGCTGCGCGCATCTGCTCCGCGACAGGGGGTGGCTGGGATGCAGGGGAGAGGCTCAGGAAGGACAGGGAGTTGTTCACGATGACCTTGACTGTCTGAGACGCGAGAGTAAGCATTTGGCTTCCCTTTTGGGGTCTGTTCACACACAAAAAAAGTTTTTCCTGCCTCAAAACAGAATTATTCAGAGTTCAAACTCTGTCGCTAGTGCGATTTCTGTTTTTCTGAGAAATCAGATAAAAATTGTTTAGGAAAAAGAAGTCTGAACTGCCAAGTTCACCATGCAAACCGGGCGAATTCCCTAGATGACGGCTAAGTTCTTCGGCTCACTTCGTCCCCATGGCAACGGGGCTGTCTGGAGGGGCTGCACCCCCATGCATGTAGGCTGGCTCCTCTTGGTGCCCACACACTTCTGCAGTGCTGAGGAAAACATTCCAAAGCACAAAATGACAGATTCTGATACTTATCTCACTTTTGAGAACGGAGAGGGGAAAAAAAGCATATTATAACCAATTTCCAAGAAGCTTAAAAAGTGACTTTCTTGTGAGGAGAAATACAGGCTCACAGAGTCTGGACTCTGTTTGCTGCTGACAAACCATTTCTGGAAGTGTTCTTGAGATTAGTGCAGGAAAACAGCAAACGCAATCTCAGCTTATTCGTTCCAGCTGATACCATCTGAACAGGAGCCCGAGGCACAGGCTTTGCGCAGGCAGCCTGCCCTAAATCCCCTCTGAAAATGGTCACGGTCACGGCTCAGAGACAGATGGCCCGGCCCACTTTTAATCGCCATGACAGGAAGTATAAAAGGCCACGGGACTTTGCAACTTTTGTTTTAAGTTAACTCTCATAGGAATTGGCATGATGGTTTTTATAAAGTCCTCTGGGGCGGGTGTCTGGGAAGGCGGACGCCTGTCATGGCGCGGGCGGTCTTGGTTTGGCTGACTTCGCCACTTGCTGTCCTATCACATGAGTGTCACGTGATTTCCTCCTCCGCACAGTGGTGGGGCTGGCTTTGTGTTCTGCGGCTTTAAGAGTCCCTGGATGTGTCACCAGTCAATGCAGTGCAGGATTCGGCCGTTTCAGCAAAAAGGAAAAAACGATTTGGCCGATTGAAACGATCTGTCTCTGCAGATAACACATAACCCCTTTGATTTCATACAGTTGAAATTAAATTCAAAATTTCGGTTGTTTATAGGAAAGCCATCCTAAAACCACGTCCGACGTGGATTTACACTCGATATTAACAAACTAAAGTTCACTGGAGAGTTGAAATTCCCAAACCACGAACAGCCAAGGTTTTATTACGACGTTTCTATGAACGGGCTCCATCCCTCCTCCCATCCCTCCCTCCCTCCTCCTTTCCAGCCACGTTCACGCGGCGCCCGCGAGTGCTGACCCGTCACTCACAGGCCGTCGGGTGATGCAGGTGAACGGGAAGGAGTCTCCGCCTTCAAGGAACGCACAGTCCGGTTAAGGATGAAAGCCCCGCCGCCATCACCGCCACCCAGCGACAGAGCAGACGACGCGGCTAACGGGAGGCGCACATGCGTTCGTACGGTGTCCTGACGACATGGCTCCGTCAGGCCGAGGTCCCGGGGGCAGCGACGCCAGGGACGTTGCTCATGGAGATGACCCGACTCTTCGGGGACGCGCAGGAACTGGACGCGTCCGTGCAAAGGGCGTGAGCGGGAGGGCGGCTTTGATGAAGAAGAGAAAGGCAGCGGATTTTTATACGAAGCGTCACTAAAGAAGACACGATTTTCCAGTAGCGAGTCGGCTGGACAAGTCGGAGCGCGTCTTCTAGACCCGCTTCCCTTTACGAAATGTTTCTCCAAGGTCGCTCTGTGCAGACGACTTCGTTTCCGCCCTCAGAACGTGACGCGCGGCCGAACCACGTCCTGGCGAGTCCGTTTTCTCCAGGCCTCACCGACGGCACTTAAAGACTAACGACGGCCTGGGGGTCACGCCGTGACATGGGGCGGCCGTGCATGTGGAGGGCGGCTGTCTGGTTTGGCCCAGGGGAGGGCGCATTAGACCCCAGAAGGAGCCCCGTAACGCTGTATGCAGTAGGCGCCGGGGTGAACACAAAGCGTCTGTATTTTCGTGTTAGGTGCGCTGTCAAGGGCTGTCCTCTGTTACACGCCTACGGCTGTTGTGTGCGGCGCTGCCCATTGTGGTATCATACCCCTCGCGGGAGGCTCTGCATCGTTACCTATCAGTGCACGACACATACCGCCCAAGCTCACGTGTGTAAACGACAGGCACGGCTGCTGCTCGTGCATGTGTGGGCCTACTAAGTGTTCACTGGGGCCGCGTGTCCCCTCCTCCCCCAGCAGGCTTCCTTTATCTGGTTTGCAGGCAGCGACAGGGGGAGCTCCGACATGCAAGCGTTTTAAAAGTATTTGTTTGCGTCAACTTCACTGGCCAAAGCAAGTCACACGGCCAAGCCCAGAGTCACGAGGGAAGGCGTCTGACAAAGGGCGTGGCTACAGGCAGGTGGACAAACGGGGACGCGGCTGCGACCGATCGGCCGCCGGATTCAAGGGGGAAAGTTAATTTATAATTTAACATCGGGGAACGTCACCTCTTTTTAAGACTATGTTTTAGAGAATGAAGTTTAGTAGCTCCTTGATCTCCCTTTTGGCTGGGGATAGTAGGAAGCTCAAAATATTAATATTTAGTTAAATCATTATTGATGTTTGCTTTTCCCTTATTCTACATAGTTTAAATGTTCTATTTTAAGTCATATTGTATATAACCAGTAAGCTGCCTCAAGTGTTTTTTTTTGTTGTTCATTTTTGAGATACATAGTAGATTAACAAAAAAATGAATACTTATATTTAAGGTTAAGAGAGAGAAGCTCTGTACTTTAAAGGGGCATTAGTAATGATTACATGTGACATCCCCCTGGTCCTTCTGTGAGCCAAAGTGACAACCGCACCCCTCAGCCAGCTCTTCAGGGTGTCGTCTCAAACCGATTTCCACCAGGGGTGTAGCCTTTTACCATCTGCACAGGTTCAAAAAGAGAAACATTTTAAAATTCAGAATCCGCACCTAAGAAGGTGACAGATGCAAAGAGAATTCAGCTGCAAATGAAGTTCTTCATTTTAGAATCTTTCTTCTAAAGCTGTCGTGGGACAGATTTTCAAAGGACTTTGAAGCGAGGCTGTAGAGCTTCATGCCCACATGACGAAGTCCAGGACATGCTACCTGAGTCTTGGCATGGAATCTGAAATAGCGACTTGAAATATTTTCATTGAAGTGGTACTGAAGTTAAATAGAACTAGAAAGTTATTTAAGTTGGTTTTAACATTTTCTTATATATTTCCTTTCAACTGACAGCCAATTCTCAAAGCTAGTGAGACAAAGAATTAAAAGGTCTTAAACATCTTTGGGGAAATGTATGTAATTCTGAAAGAAACTAGGTGATTTTCACAGATACCGAGTTATTTCCGATGAGTCGAAGAGCTCTTTTTGCTAAACCGGTCACTGACAAATACAGAGTATGAGGCAGAACGTAAGGGGTCCGTTCTCCGCATCACACGTGGGACGGGCTAGGCAGTCAGTCTTAATGGTAAAGGAGTGACTTATATTAGATTAATAATTAGACTGTGCATAACAATCGCAAAGCCAAGGGACAGCCCCTGGATGATTTTCACACAGTACGCGAAGAGCCATGGATGTGACAGCTTACGACCAGCCTGCAGTTCACACGCACCTCACGGGGACTCGGGGACCTCCCGGTCCCATCGCACTGATGCGCGACTGGGCGTTCACCCTCCTAGAGTGTTTCACGGGCACCGTACTCATCATGCACACAAACGAAAACATGCTGCCTTCTGAAAACTTGCTCTGACAATATTACCCGACTCGTTGTTTTAACATACTTCCCCCCTGGAAGCTAATTTTCTTGACCTAAAAGGACTTCGAAGGTTTATCTTCTTTTCCTGATGTCACGGTACCACCATCGTGGCCAGTAGTGACATAGTCCCGCGCCCGGGGGCATGGCGCGTGGCTGGCCTGGCCGTGAGGGCCGAGCGGCCTCCTCCGTGCGGACGGGGACGGACCCTGGCCCTGACGCTGGAAGCCAGGACTGCAGTCGATACCTCGGTCGCTCTCTTACATGTGTGTCCTCGTCTGCAGGCACCGGACGCCCAAACGACGGCAGATCCCACGTTCCCGAGCGCCACAATTTTTGTCAAACAAGTTTGGGCAAAACCACGAGTCAACGAAATGTCCTTTCCACCTCTATGCCGGTTGCCCTGGAGGTACGGAGGCATCTCGACGTCGCGGAGACGCGGACTGCCTGGGCCCAGCCTTGGTTCCCACACGTCGCCCACGCAACGCCCGGAATACCCTCCGGACCCTCTCCGCACGCGCGCTGCTTGCTCGTCATGCCGGGCGCCACCCAGGTGCTGCCCCCGCCGGGGAGCCTTCCCGGACTCCCTGCACTCTGCTGCCTCCCTGCGTGCCGGCAGCCTCGGATTCTGCTGCTTCCGAGGGGACTTCCTGCTTTCCGAACCGTGTCCTATGCCCGCGTTTTGCACGCTGCTTCGCGTGGACGAGATCTACCTTCTGTTGCTCACTCACAGCTGCACTGGGTGAGCGATGACACGGCTGATTTTAAAAAACGCAGATTGTTTATGCCGAGGCTTAACAGGGGCACCTGGCGACGGCGGCGGGGGAGGCGTCCGGCGGGGCGCCGCTGCTGAGGGTCCGGGGTCTAACGCCCGGGCAGGCGCCCACACTGTCCCGCCTCCATGGCTTCCCTTTCCAGATGTTACGCCGTCGAAATCACACAATCGCACAGCGTGTCGCTTTCTCAGGCTGGCTCACCTCACTCGGCGATGTGCATTTAAGGTTCCTCCATGTCTTCTCCTGGACCGACGGCTCATTTCTTTTTTAATGATAATATTCTGTTGTCTGGATGGACCTCAGGTAACCCTTTCACCTACTGAAGGACGTCTTGGCTGCTCCCAGCTTTTGGCGATTACAAATAAAGCTGCTATAAATATCCGTGTGCCGGCTTTTGTGTGGACATGAGTTTTCAGCTTCTTTGGGTGAATACCAAAAAGTGCACTTCCTCGATCGTATAGTCAGAGGACGTTTAGTTTTGTAAGAAACCGCCGAACCGCCTTCCCAAGCGGCTGCATCGTGAACGGGAGTTACATCCTCACCAGCATTTGGTGTTGTCAGTGACCTCGACTGGGACCATTCCAGAAGGCGTGTAGTGGTATCTGGCCGTTGCTTGGATGTACATTTCTCTGATGACGTGTGTCCTGGAGCATCTTTTCGGATGACCATTTGCCATCCGCATATCTTCTTTGGTGAGGTGTCCGTTAAGGTCTTTGACCTCTTTTTAAATTGGGTCGTTTATTTTCTTACACTTGAGTTATAAGAGTTGTTTGTATATTTTGGGTAACAGTACTTTATCATATGTGTCTTTCACAAATATTTTCTCCTGGTCATTGGTGAGTCTTTTCATTTTCTTGACAGTGTCTTTCACAGAACAGAGAGTTTTAATTTCAGTGCGTCTAGCTTGTCAATTATATCTTTCACAAATCATGCCTTTGGTGTTGTATCTAAACATTCATCACCAAATCCAAGGTCACCTAGATGTTCTCCTATCGTATATCTCTTAGGAGTTTTATAGTTCTTCATTTTACATCTAGGTCTGTGATCTATTTTGAATTAATTTTTGCGAAGGGTAAAAGGTCTGTGCCTAGATTCATTTTCTCTGCCACACTGATATTCAGCTGTTCAGCACTGTTTGCTGAAAAAATAATCTTTTCTCCATTGTATTGCCTTTGTTCCTCTGCCAAAAATCGGCTGATGTTATTTATGTGGGTCTATTTCTGGGAGCTTTGTTCTGGTCCATTGATCTAGTTGTCTGTCCTTCTGCCGATACTGCCCTGTACTTATTACTGTAGCTTTGCAGTAAGTCTTGAAGTCGAGTGGTCTCAGTCCTCCGACTTAGTTCTTCTCCTTCCGTATGGTGTTGACTATCCTTGGGCTTTTGCCTCTCCACATACTCTGTAGAATCAGTGTGCCCACAAAGTGGCTTGGCGGGATTATGAAGGGAGTTGCCTTGAACCTACAACTCAAAGGGGCATGAAGTGACACCGTGACAATATCAAGTCTTCCTGCCCATGAACTTGAATGTCTCTCCATCTCTTTAATTCTTTAAGTTCTGTCAGCAGACTTTTATACTTTTCCTTTTACAGGTCTTGTTGGATTTACACCTTTAAGTATTCCATTGTGGGGGTCGCTATGTGCCAGGAGGGTTTGTTTTGTGTGTGTGTGTGTCGATTCTTTCAGATTTTCTACATAGCTGATCACACCACCTTCAAGCAAAGACTGTTTTATTTCTCCCTTCTCGGTCAATGTATCAGTGTGTATTTTTATTTACTTGTCTTGTCTTATTGCTTTTG
Organism: Rousettus aegyptiacus; assembly: GCF_014176215.1. NCBI lineage: Eukaryota > Metazoa > Chordata > Mammalia > Chiroptera > Pteropodidae > Rousettus > Rousettus aegyptiacus. The sequence goes on from NW_023416307.1 coordinate 158,405,825, forward strand.
TCAGGACCTCTAGTACAATATTGAAAAGCAGTCATTAAAAAGGAAGAGGTTTACCTTGTTCCTGATTTCAGTGACAAAGCTCCTAGTTTCTGCTGTTAAACATGATATTAGTTGTAGGTTTTTGAGAGAGACGTTGTCTATCAAATCGAGGAAGTTCCCACCTCTTCCTAGTTACCTGGCAGTTTTTATCCTTAATGGGCATTGAACTTTGCCAAATGCTTTTCTTGCATCTACTGATATAATCATGTTTTTTTTTTTTTGTGCATAATGTGATGGATTACATTTATTGCTCTTCCAATGCTGAGTGAGCTCAGCTCACCTGTGCTAAAAATCACTTGGTCATGGTGTATAATTCTCTCTATACTTTTTTGGATTTGATTCACCGATATTGTGTTGAGGATTTTTGCATCTACGACCATAAGGTATATTGATCTGCAATTTCTTTTCTCGTAATGGCTGTGTGTGGTTTCAGATCAGGGTGATGCTAGCCATAGAACGCATTGAAAGCATTCCTTCTGTTTTTAAATCCTAAAAGAGATTGCAGACAATTGGCATAATTTCCTCTTAAAATGTTTGGTAGAATTCACCTGTGAACACATCTGGGCGATGTGCTTTCTGTTTTGCACCATTAGTTATTGATTCAATTACTTTAATAGGTACAGGCCTATTCCAATTGTCCTTTTCTTCTCGTGTAAGTTTTGGCAGATTGCGTCTTCAAGGAATGAGCTTATTTCATTTAGTTTATCAAATCTGTGGGCACAGAGTGCTTCATGGTATTCTGATTACCCTTTTAACGTTCTTGGGATTGCCTGGGATAGCCCCATTCTCACTTCTGATTTTAGTAATTTATGTTCTCTCTCTTTTTCTTGGTCAACCTGTTTGAATCCTTCTTTTGAGGACGTACACAGAACTGCTGGATGATGCGGTAATTCTACCTTTAATTCTTTTTCGAGAAATCACCATTCCGTTTTCCATAACGGCTGCACAGGTTCACATTCCCACCGGCAGTGCACAAGAGTCCTGATTTCTCCATACCGTCTTCCCTTCCTGACCAGTGCTTCTTGCATACACAGCATCCACCTAACAACAGCCACCTGAAACCCCAATCTTCTTCCAGTCTCGGCCACGTGACTCATTAGGCTTCACTACTACACCCCGCAGTGAAACATGGGGCTCAGGCTTACGCTGATCATAGCAGCGAATGTATTCTGGCCACAGTGATTGGTTAGGGATGACCACATGACCATGACCCGGTCTGAGCCAATGATCTGTAATGAAACTTTTACTGGGATTTTCTGGAAAACAACTTCCACTCTTTCCTGTTGGAACTGAAGATTTAAGGTCTGGAGCTCCTGCAGCCTTTTGTTTTGTTTTGTTTTTGGCCACGAGGAGGAAGGAAACTTTTCTGAGAACACAGTCAACACATTTACAAGAAGAGCTACAGTCTTATTTATTTTGTCGCTTGAGATGAGACAAGACCTGACACACCCCACCTCACTGACACACGTAAATCCATTTATTCTACAGGTAGTTAGATCATCTTAATAAATAAAAGTTCATCTGCATTTTTTCCTCGAGTCCTGGGGAATATATTAGGCGATTCAATATCTAATCTTAATCATTATGTGTGACTTTTAAAGTTAAGCTTTAGATTTTGGTGAGCACCTGGCTTTCTCCTCTGCCTAGTAAGTTTTAACGGTCCATTTAGCTTTGGGAAGTTTTATAAGACTTTTTCACGGCAGATTTGCCTTCTTGATTAGTTCTGCTTTCATCGATACCAAAACGAGGTCGCACTTCTGGAGAACCCACCTGCTGTTAATTGCCACGTGTCCCCTCAAAATATTCCAGGTGTGGGGGGCAGGAGAGGGATGATGGTTCTACATTAATTTTCTAACCTACTTAATTGTGACCGTAGGAAGTCTAATGGTGAGAGAAAATGATTAGAGAACAAAATCCAAGATTTTAAATCTAAACAAAACTGTCCGGAGACAGAAGCTCGAGATTCGCACCAGGTAGACATGTTTTAGTGGGAACACTAAAACCTTTCCGTGTGGTGCTGTCGTAATTACCTACTAGACCCCGAGCGCATGGCCGCGAGGTTATCGCGTTGCAGGATTAAAGGCACAGAGGATGCAGGGCTTGGCTGTCCATCCGAGGCACAGAAGTTCTGATTCCGACCCACCAACGGCCCTCCCACCAGTGAAAAGAGGAAGGAGCCCTGCACTGTGGCCTCATTGATTTGGATGACGCACGCTCACCGCACCACCCGGAGGGATTCTCTGCAGACCAGACAACATCCAAAGGTCAGAGGGGAAAAAAAAAACTGATAAATATAATTGCGATTTGCTCACAGCACCATATCTGACGACGAGACATTTGACACAGTGACAATCGAATCTGTGGGAAGGGGGAGAGCGCCCAGCCATACCGTCCATCTGTGGTAACTGAGCTCCGGCAAGTCCCCGCTGGGCACGGGGGGACAATGCTCATAAATGGCTCCTTCTCGGAACCCGAGGGGGGAAGACGAAAAGCCTCGCTCGTTCCGGGGCAGGTCTCCTCCGTCTCTCCAGGAGACGAGCTGACATGATGACATCAGGCAGAGGGATCGGGGCGCAGTGGGCGATGTGCCGGCCATCGAGATACGGTTTCTGAACAAAAGCTCAGTCTTCCTCGGGGTCAGGTTTACAAAGCTGCAATGATCTCGTGTGACATCCAAACGCATCTCCATTTCGGAAAGGATGAAGCATATTTGAGAAAAGCGAATTTGGGAAGGAGCGGTGCAGAAACCCTCCCCTCGCTCCGCATTGGGGAACCTAAAGCCGATTCCATTTATCAATTTAATTTGGAATTACTTAGTCTCAGATAATCAGCTCTAAAATTTTTAGCTAGGGTCTTAGCGTGGTACTTGACAATGATGTTGCTGCTAAATGACATTTGAATGAATGAACTGATGAACTAATGATGCCATTAACCGGTGAGCTCCTCCCGGTGGCCTGGAGAACCTATGCCAGCCAAAGCAACGGGCCCAGCGAAGCTGGGCAGCCTCCCTCTCTTCCTGCGGAGGGGAAGATGGCTCAGGTACCGCGGCCAGAAGCTTTTGTGCCTGGGATGTTGAACGTGGCTTCAGATCCACCACTCTGGACTTTTGCGGAGGATCTGGGCTGGAGGCATAAACTCAGACGTCAGGTCACCAGCCCTAACCAGAGTGGCTTCGGCAATGGAGGGCACGGCTTCCGGTTAGGGCAGGCCGGTCGATGGCGGCACCTTTCACAGAAACAGGGTGCCACGTGGGAACGCGTCTGAAGGCAGGGCGGCGCGGCGGGGTCGGAGCCGCGTCTGCGTTTGAGACCACGTGGAGCATTGATGCCACGGCCGGTGCGGGTCCGAGGTCCAGCGAGTCTGCGGGACGCTGCTTCCCGCTTGTCCGCCCGGCTACAAGCAAGTGCGCTGCTGCCGACGGGGGCGGCTGCGTCAGGCACAGAGTAAGCATCGCAGTAGTGAGACGGCATGTTCTGCGGAGACCCAGAAGTGGTCCGCTCGGACCCGCTGCCACACGGCAGGAGCGTGATGAACGCCAGCTGTCGGCCGCCGTGTCGGGCTGGGGGGGCGCCCAGAACGCGGGCGCTTGGCAACGTCCGCGGTCATCACTGGAGCCGCGGAGGCTGGACGGGGTCGACGCGAGCCACAGCAGCTTGAAGAGCGTTTCCCCCAGAAGATGCTGAGCTGTTGGAAATAGACCAGAGACGGAAAGAGGCGTCGGCGGTGGGGCGGGGGGAAGGCGGGATGCCAGTGAATTAGCAGAATCTCCAGGGAAGACAAAATACCGAGATGCGATTATTTAACCGTCCACGGGAAAATGACAAGAGCGCCGCTGGGTGCCGGGCTCCGGCTTCTTGGCCAGGCTTCCGCGGCGCGTCTGGGAGACTGCGAGTCGTCTCATTCTTCCGAATTATCGCCAGCGGCACAAGGGACAGGAGCGGAGCTAGACCCACGACGCCACTGCCGCCAGGGGCTCGGCAGGAAGTGCAGACGCGTGGAGAGAGTGAGAACGCACTTCCGCGACTCTGTCCTTCCGCTCGGAGGTGAGAGTGTCCACGAGGAGCGTAAGAAAACACGCTCTTTCGCTACGCTCTCTTGAAACGCGTGGCCCTTTTGGCCGAGCTTCCTTATTTTCATTTCTGATAGAGCAATAGTAAGAAAAAGTAAGAAAAGCAATAAATCAAGAGCAACGGCCACGGACGCCCCGGTTTCCCCTGGGGCGCGGAGGCGTGAGGCTGTCTGCGGATCGCAGCTCTGGCTGGCCATCGTTTGGAACTTGAAGCCGTTCTGTTTCATGCAGTTTCCTTGTGCTTTGCCTTGTTTTAATAGAGTTCAGCACCCAGAGAAAACAAACCGCAGTATAAATGCAGAACTGGATGCTCCACGGCGTGACGCGGAGGTGAAGGTGAGCACCAGCCTGGGTTCTGGCTCCGACCCGCCGCTGGCGCCGGTGCCCGAGGGAGTCCGACGCACGGTGACGGTGCCCGTGACGGTGACGGCGCCACCCGCGGCTCCCGATCCCTCCCGCTTGGACGCGACCGTCGTTTTCACAATGCCCTCGTGCTCCCAGTAACGGAAGCGAGAAGTGCAATTTCTACTCTAGTTACGTCGAAATGCTGCTTTCACATAAAATTTAATAAAGCAGGTGTGACGTCGGGGCTGTTGGAGGGCGTGGGGGCCAAAACAAAGCGAGCAAAGCAAGACAGGACGAGACTCCTCTTCCTCGAGGCCAGCACGCTCCGGGCCGGCGGCTGCGCCTCTGTGAGTGATGAAGGCGGATGCGGTGAGGGGGCGAAGGCCAGCGGGAAGGGCTCCCCTGGGGCGTGTCTTTACAGGGGATCCGCAACGTCATCCTTACACAACCACACACACAAAGGAGCTCCGCTGCAGGCAGCGCCTCCCCGCCGACGGGTCGGAAACTGTTTGCGACAATTACAAATGTCGTCTAGGATTACAAAAACGTACACTGTGATGATCTGAGCGAGGGCCGTGTCTTTATAACCAGGTGTTTACTAACCAACCTCAACTGCTGCGGGCCGGGTAACAGGACTAGGTGAAGCCTGAGACCCTGCCGACCATCCACCCTGGGGGTGGGGGGGACTGGGGCGGGAAGTGGGGGGCGGGGAGCCCGTCTTCCTTGGCTAATTGCAGGCTTCGGTCCCACCCTCTTTTCTTCCCTAGAGAAGCAGCTGGCCTTCGGGTCAGCTATGCAGCTGTAATCCCTAAAACCCTCGCGGGAAACCTTGTGTGGCTCTCCCCGAGCTCACGCGGCTTGGGCTCTGTGGGCAGAAATCGGTGCTGGGCCCGTGCGCGCCGGCCCCCGCGTGGGCCCCCGCTCTCTGCACCGCCCGGGAGGCAGCATCGGCCGCCTGGCTGCATGACTCTCGTCGGCCCGTTTCGCAGTACAGACCTCGGATCCACGGAGTGGCTGCCTCTCAAGTTCCTTCCAGGGACTAAAATCCTGCCACTCCTACCCGGACCCCAGCACCATTCTGGCCCCAAGTATGGGATTAAAGTAAATGAACTCACTCATTTAGGTCACGGTTTTCCAAAGGCTCCCCCCGATCCGAAGCCCGAATCCCTTGAGGTATTCTGGGCAGTGGGATTCATTTCCAGGTAAATTTGGGAAACACAATTCTTGTAGATTCTCAATGCAAATAGCACAGTAAAGGCTCTGAGAAGGTCTGAAATAACAGACCTTATACTAACTTGATCACAGAACACTGCATTATGCAAATTGTCTCCTCCGAAACAAACAAACAAAAAACAAAAAAACATAACCATACACTGAGACCCTCCTCACAGAACTTACTTCATTAACTTCCCCTATAATATTTGCCACATATACAGAAATTAAAAAGCACATCTATTAAGTCCTGTTCTATCTACTGTAATAATTGTGTGTCCTGGGGAAGATTTTCCTGATTTCACTACGAGGCAAAACAAGCCCTGTAGCTCTTCTCACTAATCATGTTTCTCTCTCTGCTTAGGTAGCGAGGCAGGCAACCCTACCTGTGAATTCTACAGGACGAATTTCCATGTCCTAATTTCATTTCTGACACTTTTGGAATTTTTGCTGATAACCTCCCATTAGTCCCACTCCGTGAATTATTTACTTTTATCTTTCATGTTCCTAATAATTTTTCTTGTAGGCATCCTCGGATCCTTTGTGAAATGAGGCAGCGGTGAGCTAATTGAGTTCTTTCTTCACTTATTCAACAACTATTGAATGAATGAAGGAACGAGCTTGCTGTGTCCCGTGTCCCCTCGCTGGACAGACAGCGGTCAAGGAAGCCAGTGTCTGTCCTCGCCCTGTCTGCACACCAGACGGGGAGACGGATAACAGTCAAGAAAAAACAAGACACGACAGGTCACTGCAAATTCAGAAACATGCAAGGCAGGCAGAGGATGCACGTGGCCGCTGACGTCCTGGCCCTGACGATCCGCGAGGGGCAGGATTCGGAAACGGACACACGAAAAACAAGTGTGACAGGTACCACACGGTGCCGGTTCACACAGGACCTGGAAGGCCCTGGCCAGCAGGCGAACGTCTGTCCTAAGAGTTCGTTATAAGCTTTGATTTATGTTTTAAAAAGACAGTTCAGGCCGTGGGACAGAGAACAGGTCGGAAACAGGGGAGCGCAGAAGCAGGTGAGGGGTGGACCGAGCCGGCCGGCACTTGAACTTGGACCTCCCGGCTCCCGGGACGGTGAGAAATGGGTTGTTTCAGTCACCCGGTTGGTGGCACTTTGGTTACAGCGGCCCAGACAGACTGAGACGGGGCCACGGCAACGGTCCAATGGGAGATGGTGGGGGCCGTGGCTGGGCCGGGGCGCGGGCCACGCCCAGGGGACAGACCGCGCACCCTGCACACCCCTCAAAGACGCCTTCCGGGTTCCCGGGACGAGCAGCAGGAGGGCGATGACGTCACTGGGAGAAGTCGGGCCTTCGGGTGGAGGTGGGGACAGAAGCAGGTTCTGTCTGGGGTGTGGGAGGCCCAGGTTGCCGGGGACGGGCCCTGGGCTGCACAGGGCCACTGAGGGCCTGTTGGCAGAGCCACCGGAGGGGACACGGTGGCCCGGGGACAGAGTGGAGGACGGAGGCAGAGAAGGAGGCCAAGCGGAGGAGGGGAACGAAGACTCGCCGCCCGGACGATCGACGCGGAGGGCGCGAGGAGGGAGACGGGGCCGATGTGGGTCACGCGGGGCGGCCTCGAGGAGACGGGGAGGGGCCGCGGCCCTTCCACAGTGCACCGTGTCTTCCTGAGTTCGCCCGCAAACGTTTTCTCCCGGTGTTAAGAGCTGCCAACCTCTTTCTTCTCCGTGACAACTTCACGCATCCTCGGGAACAAACCTCCGCTCTTGGAATAAAACCCCATGGAGCGAATCGCCATGCGGGGAAGTCGGCATGCGTGGACGCGCCTGGCTATGCGAAAAGCCCATCGAATTTCCATCGTGCCGGCCACGGAAGGCCGCCTGGACTCCCCTTTCTCTCCGGCACACAATCGGCCCACACCCCACCCGGTCACGCTGTCTAAAAAGGACCTTGACCCTGAGTCCATCGAAATCCAGGTCCGAGCCATACTGCATGCAATTCCTCAGCTCCCTCTTCCACACTCATTTCTCTGTGCCCTTGCCTGCCCTTCCCCTCCGCCCCGGTCAGAGAAGACGCAGTGATTGATTTCGGGACCAACGCCCTCCCGTCTCCTTGAGAGTCAGCTCCTCTCCCGCACCCCGTTAACTCCTTCTTCACCTCCGTCGCATCCTCGGGCTATAAATACGCCCCCCGCATGCTCCATCCTAATGAGAGCCTGGCCACCAGCACGTCCCTCTCCTCCGGTATGGCTGATCTTTCCATTCGTTTCTTGACATCCGCAGGAACCGGCTGCCACCTGCGGCTGCTTGTCGCCCAGCGCGGCGAGCTCCTGCTCCTGCTCCCGCTGAAAGTGCTTATTCCCAGGTCGCTCCCGACTGCAGCGTCGGCACACCAAACAGATACAGTTTGCGGCCCTCACGGACGCTCCGAGACACCTGACCACGTCAAACACTGCCTGACCCGGAATCTCGAAACCCGCCAATTTCCCGGTTCTCCTCTGCTTTCCGGCGGAATTTTTCTGGCTCCTTTTTGTCTCTCCATTTGTCTCCATTTTCTGTCCTTGACCCTCATCCACCTTCGCCCCCCCCAAGAAGGTGTGTCGGGGAAGCTGGGTTTCCAGCCGGGACCTCCCCGCACGCGCCCGGCGGCAGGGCCAGCTCTGGGCTGCATCACCTCACTCAGGTGCCCGCGTCCCGGTTTCGTAACTGGCTCTCACGGGGACGGTGTCCTGACCCGGGCCCATTCCCACGGTGTGAACTTTCCCACTTTGGTCACTGCCAAGCCACCAATGGGACCTCCCTGAACAGGCGCCTGGGAACCGAGGCCGGGCTGGTGGGCTCGGGGGGCTACTTGCTGCAGGACGAGCCTCTCGGATTCCACACGCGACAGCAAACTCCTCATCCACCCGGACTGGCGGGGGCCTTCCCGAGATTGTTGACGGGCATTAGGAGACCCGAGGACTCAGCCCATTCTGGTTCCGCAGTTAGCGGACGTCCAGGTAGGTGCGTGATCTCACGCGGAGGGAGGAAGGCGTCGCGTTGAACGACTCTTCTCACCTGGAGCCGCTTCCGGTGTTGCCGACTTACCCCGTAGGGCGATTTTCAGCGGTCTGGAGGGTCGAATAAGCCGGGGTACCCCCGTCCTTTTCTTGTTTCCTCGTACAGGATAGACTCCTGTTCTAGCACGCAGTCGTGTGGTTTCACGTGGGCAGGACGGTTGAATAATAAACTGGTTTTTCTTCCGGGAAGAGGCGGCAGTCACACACATTCACGCTCACGCTCCAGCTCCGTCTGATGGAGTCTCCACTTGCCACCTGGATTTCTTGTCGGGGAACCTACAAATCCTCCCCACGCACCCCCAAGTGCCATACGCTGTGAATCGATGGCGAGCCAAGTGCTGCTCTAATTAGATCGTTTGGCAAAAGGGATTCAGAAACACCATGACGGGTATTAACTAGTAGAGATCTAATTAACTCCGGCATCTCTGCGACTGAAACGTGAGGGCTTAACTATGCCCCAGAAACACAGGGTCAAACGCGGACCTTCCAATGTCCGCAGCGGCCGCACCTCTAAGCGGCCGGGCAGACTCTGTTTCCGGGGATGACAAGGCGAGGGGCGCCCCAAAGACCCGCTTCGCCTCTGCCGAGAAGCCGCCAGCGCCGCCGGTCGGGCTGCAGCGCGCGGCCGCGCCACGTCAGGTCTCATGGCCCTTAACTACGTGCCGCTTTGCTGGGACCGTTTTCATGATCTCTCGGATCCTTTGGCTGGCACGGAGCCATTTCCTCTGAACAAAGGCAGGGCCGAAGCAGTTCAAGGACTTAACGTGCCTCTTCTGCAAGGGGCGTAGGTGGCTCTAGCCCAGCCCGGAGGCCGCCCGTTCGCCAGCGAGGCCACGGAGCACGTGGAGGCTCGCGCTCGGCCCCCGCCTCATCCGGGCGAGGCACCTGCGACGGCCCACGGTTCCGTTCTCGCTACTAATGTGCTGACGCGTCCCCGGATACCACGTTCGCGTCGCTGTGGACAGAGCGGCTGCCGCGTCCTCCTTGTCCAAGCGGAGCGGCTTCAGACGCGGAGCCAGCGAGCCCCGGACTCGCGCCGAGGCTCGGACACCACCCGGCTCGGTGCCGCTAGGAAGGCGAACGCCCGCTTCGGGCCTAGGTGTCCTTATCTGAGAGTGGGGAGGTCGCCAAGAGAACGGCTCTCCAAACGTTTTTCTGAGGACTCAACACGCGTGACATGTCTGGCAGAGGACGCGGCAGAGACGGGAAAAGCGTCATTATCGTTGTTGTTGCTGTTTTATTCTCAAGCGGGATAAAAACGACTGCCACGAGATGACCGAGAAACAAGGAAAAGCTCCCAAGTCATCATTGGCACCCTGAGCCCAAGGCGCCCCAAAGCCCGAGGGTGAGGCACGCACCCACCTGTGATGGACGTGGAGCCGAAGCCTGGTTTCGTGCTGACGGCCCGAGGTTTCTGAGCTGTTTCACAGCGACGCCGAGTCACAGAGCCTCTGTCCCCCTTACTTTATATCTGTTAATATTCCTATTAACCGTCGCCCATCGGAAGACCCGCAGCGTCTCCCCGTCCTCCTTCCGTCCACGGCCTGCAGGTGCCCGGCCCCCTCCTGGCCCACGCCCCCGCGCCCGGACCTCCTGTCTGGCGTCCACCCCGCAGTCCTGCGTGCCCACGAGCTCTGACGCGGACGGCCGTCACCTCTCTGCCCCTGTCCCCGTGACTCGTGTCCGGCTGGAAGCCAGTTCTGGCCGCGCCAGCCCCACGCCGAGCTGGGACCTCTTCCCCGCCTGTCCCGAGCGCTGCCCTACGCTCCCACTGGGGCCTTGTCGTGTTATTTCGCACTTCACTGGCGGCTGAAGAATTGTTTCCTGTGTGCCGACGCTGTCGCGACAGCTGGATTTTGTAAAACCCCAGGAAGAATGTCTTGCAATTTCCATCTTCTCTTTCCTTCTTCAACCGAACTGGACCTTTACAATTTTTATAATCATAACATTACAATGAATTTAAAATGGTCAGTGTAAACTGCGGATTCTCGACTGGGGATGAAGATGCACCGTGATGTCGCTGTTTTGCTGGTTTTCCAGAAATCTGGGGGAGAGGTCAGGTGTGTACTTGCCTCGCACCTCACCACCCCTCCCCCTCTGTCTCTTTACCTGTGAGGCTCCCGGTTCCCTGGTTCCCAGGGAGTTCGAGGCTCTGAGGCCATGAAAAGACGTCCCCCTGAGCAAAAGTCGGACCCACAGCTCTGGGGGCGGCGGGGAGGGGGGCAGTAAGGCTTCCAACCAAATTTACTTCCCCTCTACGTGGCATGGGACGGGCCCGGTAGAAGTGACAGTTTAATCGAGAGGCAAGTAAAAGGCACAACAAACCAAAGTAGCATCAAAATAAAAAAGGCAAGCCAACAGCAGGTCGGATGACAGGCAGGATGTTTGGACCCTCCCCTGCCAGCAGCACGCAGGACTTGGATCGGGCGTTTGCAAAGTCTTTCTGTAAAGGGCCAGTGGACACTGTCACCACTACCCCCCCCCCCGCCCCGCCCCGGGAGGGCGCCTGAGCAGACGCGGACGAGCAGGCTGAGGTGCGACTCCCACCTAATTCTCACGTGTCGCCCAATGCTCTTTTCCTTCGGATCCGTCTCCTACCCGTGAGGAACGGGAGACCGTGCTCGGCTTGCAGGCAGCGCAGACGCCGGTGGCGGCCGGATTCGGGCCGGGGGCTGCCGTCCGTCAGGCCCGGGGCGGGTGAGAGTGTCCGGCCGGGACTCACGCCTTGCGCACATGTGCCATGTCATGGTCCCGTGCGGGGACCGCCCTCCGCACCGCACACGGCGGTCGGCTCTGCCGGAGGCCTTCGGGAAGCGAGGCAAATCAGGGTCATGATCCCATCTCACTTCGGAAACGAACTTCGGTGTCTCCAGACAAGACGCGTGAGTTTCATTCCTATTTGGGTTCAAATAGGAATGGCCTGTGGGCATCGTGGGGGCGGGGTGCATGTCGCCTCCGTCTCTACGCCCAGGGCCAAGCAGGGGCCCAGTTGCAGCAGGTGCCCAAGGAATACTTCTGTCATCGGACGAAACTGGAGCTGGCTAGTTTGACCAGGACCGTCACGCCGTTCTGAGACCAGGGACCAGGGTCTGACACGCAGGCTTAGGTCTGAGATTCTTCTCGGAAACACTCAGTGGCATATGTGAACTCGGTTATTATCCATTAGCTTGACACAACGCATTAGCCTAACGTCTAAAAGGGAGGAGAGCGATCCTCAAGCATGAGTAAGACCGAGCAGTCATTATTTACACACGCTAACTAGACTGACATCTTGTTCATTTCCTCGGCTCTGATGAGAGGTAAGATATCTCATTTCAGTAAATTTTCCAGGCAACTAGATTTACCTCTTTAAGCATCGAGTTACTTTAAAAAAATAACCCTTGTGGGGTCGGGGGGGGGGGGCTATTTCTCTGATGTACTGTACATTCACTACCTTAGTGATCCAAACTCACCAAAGACAACTTGTCCTCTTTAGAAATACAATGTAACAATAATTATCATTCTTGGCTACATAGAGAAATAAAGCTCTTTATTCACTTGTTAATATTCCCTTTAATTCTGGGTGACAGAATTTAATTTTGGCTTTCAGAAAGGCATGGACAAAAATGATCAGGACAATGAAAGGATGTCAAATCATGTCATAGGAAGACTATCGGGGACGCTGGGCTTGGAAAAGAATCGCAAGATGTAAGAACAGCCTTGCCGGTGTAGAAAGGGGAAGAGACAATGGAGAAGAACTGGCTGTATCCGTGTAACCTCAGAAAGCAAAGCGAAAGGCACTGAGCGGAAGTCACAAGGATGTGGGCCATGAAGAGATAATGGAACAGCTACTTAGGTCTCCATCTTGGAAACCACCAGGGAGGGAGGCGGGTCCGACCATTCTGGGGAGTCCTGCCCTGGGACGGGCGCTGGGCTTGGTGACTCATGTCCTACTCAGTGGCTCTCACGTCCCCTGAGTGTGACTGGCCTGGGGTAGGACACTGAGCGGGGCGGGTTCATTCGATTCCATGGGCGTCTCTTCTTGAACTGTGGTGAGAGGGTAGAAATGACAGCAAGTTCCAGGTGCCGGGGGCCACCCCGCTGCCGGGGGTGCAGGGCCCTTCGGAGGACGGAGCCGACACAGGACAGAATGCCGGCGAGAGACAAAGGGCGTGAGGCGGAGTCCCGCGGCCGCTGCGCGGGCACCGGAGCCCCGTGCCACCCCCCAGCAGGGCCAGCCCCGGCCTTCCCGAAGGCGCGGCCCAGGAAGTCGCCCCGCGCGGAAGCCGGGTTCCGTCGCTGGGAACCAGAAGCGCCCGTTCTGGTGGGTGAGGGGTTTTGCGGCTGACAACGATTCTGGAACTCTGGGTTTTTACGAACGGCTCCTGCACTTTCTGGACTTTGATATTCTCTTTCTAATGGCTCAGCTTCCCTCTCATCCGCCTCAAGCGCCTTCCGTTTGGAAACTATAAGTAAACAAAATCATCAGCCTTACTCAGCGAAGTCAGCTTAATTGCTCAATTAATCCAAATGATGTTATTGCTGCGAGGCCTCTCCTGGGAACTCAGGTGCCTGGGCTTTGGGGCAGGCTGTCTCTGCCGAATGTCTGACGTGGCAGAGGGTCTAACGGCTGCACAAGTGGACGAGGAAACGAGACTTGGTTTACGCGTTCGGATACGCTACCTATATGACGACAAAGCCACAAAAATTCAAGATGAAGTCTTTCATTTAGATGCCTGGCTTAATACTGAGAAGGACGGCGTGAGTAAGATATAACTTTTTAAAGACTTGAGAAACCAAATTCGGTACACACAAACGTATTTTTTAAATAGTTCATGTGTTCACATTAAGTTTCTGAATCTGTATTCACCAAGATAACCATAATATCATACGATTAAATAAGATAAAAACTTTTAAACTAGTTTAATGTTCCTCCTTATACTGTTACTGTAAACCCATTTGTAATCGGCTGGTTAGTTAAAATGGAAATTGAATATCACTTAATAAGTAGTGTTTGGCAAAGTCTTTCGATAAATACATCCTCCACAGATCACAGAATTTTGTTTCACCAAAACTTTGTTTGTACCACTGTTCTGTACTTAAGGGATCAATAATTTTTTATTCGAATGTTTAAAATGCGGCTTTTGAGTCTTAAGATTCCACATTTCAAGTCAGCGCCTCACACAGGGCCGAGCTGAAGAATTCTGCCTTTTGTGTTGTTCGAACCATAACAATCTCCCCCTGAAATAGGAATTCTAAATATTGTTCCTCAGGGATTCTACGTGTGACTGCTTTTGCTCACTTATCCACTTAATTATGCTTCTCCTTGATCAGAGAAAGAGAGAAAAATGGCGGAATTTCTTCTCTGCAGATGAGGAACTAACAGTAACATCTTGGCTATTTTTCACCCTTTTCCTGAAATTCTGAGATGTTCCATATAGAGTTCGTGTCTTTCTCAGAAGTTAAAACCCAGTGGCCCACAAAGTACAGTTGGTCCATAGAAGTGTGGCCCCTGTTGTACTAACATTAAAATAAAAAAATTAAAAGTTAAGATAGTTCAAATAAAAGTCCTCATTTCTAGTTTCTCTTTAAAAATGGGAAGCTAGGAAGGCATTTGACCCACGTCTCCATGCGGTGGCCACTTGCTGGACTGGAGTGGCAGCGGCCCCCCGGGGGAGGGCACACGCTGACATCCCCACCTTTCCCCGTGACATTGCACCTGGCTGGCTCGGAGGTCCGCGGACGTTCCGACATCCGTCTCTGCCTGACGCATTTGGAGTGACCGGGCCAGGGGCAGCCCGGTGCGGGGCGAAGTGCCAGACTGGCAGTCTGGGTCCTGCCCAGTGACCTCGGAGGCGGAGCCGATGAGCAGCAAGACTCGGGTCATGATGCGGGGTTTTCTCGGTTTCAATCTATCTTCGGTGTCATATAGATGGTGAAGCGAGATCGAACCGATTGATCGAAGGAGAAGGAGGAAGAACAGAGCGTGGAGAGAGACTGGCTCTGTGGTAAGTCAGCTAGTAGAAGCGTCGATGAAATTCACTTCTCAGGTTCAGTCCCTGACACTGATACAGCATTCCCCCCAAGGTAACGTAATCAGCTTGTAACAAGCGTTAAGTTACAGCGGCAGTAACGGTCGTCAATACTGTTCGAACGTTACTTGCCTCTTTTCTTCCAGGCACAGAGTGGGACTGTATTTCTCTGCTGGGTTGAACGAGGGCATAGCCACGTGACTGGTGTGGGCTGACGAAACTCAAGGGACAGTGGCGTGCCCCGTGTGGGCCAGAGCTCTCCGAGCCCACGGGTGCACAGCCACCCACTTTTCTACGTGCGGTTCCCCCGGCCTTGGCTCCAGAGGGAGACAAAGCCACCAGCAGACCCGTGACGGGCATGCGGTGCTAAGGGGGGAAGGCTGTCCGCCGCACTGAGCCACGGTGGGGTGCTGGTCACGGGCGGAGCGCGACCTCTTCCAGACGGCTCTCCCACGCTGCCCTAACGTCACTCATTCCGGCTGTCCGGCTTGTCTGTCTGTGCCCCGCGTTATTTTTAAAATACGTATCCTTTACATCACTCTTAAATTAAACCTTTTAAAAATACAGCCTTATCCTAAGTAATACGTGGTACATGCTAATTATATTTCGATTACGTTTTAATATCTATCAAAGTAAATACATAACTATTAAAGATAATCTGGCATGTCACATTCTGGGGACGCGGCGGTAACGCGGGAAGAGAACCATTTTGGTGCTGATGGCTGCAAAGGAAGACACTGCTCGCGAGTTCCGGGCTTAGCTTCCAATGTGAACGTCACGCCGATATTTAGGGAGCTACAGCTGCTCTCGTGCTATGACAGAAATCGGAAAGGAACGCGTACTGTGAGTTTAGCCTGTGCGTGAATACGCCGCTGGCAAACCATGTTGAGTTTGTTTGCAAAAGCATCGATAAGGCAACATCGGCAGCGCAACGATCTAATTTGCATATGCAAATCCGAAGGTGTACAGGGTCAAGGGTAGGTGGGCACACGTTTTTACCGGCTTCCCTGTAGCAATCTTGAGTGCTTGACCTCAGCATTGATTAAAGTCATTATTCAGACAGTTGGTAAATGTTGTGGCTGACTGGACTCATGCATAATTACCACTGCTAACAGACTGAGTGGATTACGGTAAGGGGTGGGGGGCCTTTGATAAGGGCAACAGCTGAGAAAAAGTCTTAGAGATACCTGCTATTTGGCGCAATCTGACCTAAAACCTCGAACAAACTATATAATCACCATAAACAACATGCATGCTAAACGACGTAACTCAAGTATAATAAGAAATACCACAGGTGAAGAATTTAGATACCGTTAAGGAAAAAAAAACAACTTGTTTCGGAAAGATGTGAATAAAATCATGTCGTTTGCAGAATGGGTTTTGAAATGAGAGATGTTTCGCTTCCAAAAAGGAGATAAATGAGAGACAGGAGAGAGTCATTACCATATGTTTGAGGGGTTGTCATAGCAGAGAAGAATTGGATTTTTTTTGGTGAATGTGCAAAAAAACCCCAAACAAACAAAAGAGAAAGTAGGATGGAGAAAAGTGGGCAACTCTACAAATAAATTTTAGGCTAAAATTACGAAAGATGCTTCTGGCCGCCCATCTTTGGGCAGCTGTGGCAGGCTTCACTCGGGTCACGTGATCTGTCTACACAGCGAGGCTCCGCGGAATCTCAACATCAAGCAGAATTACAAAGACCAGCTAATTTACTGCCCTCTGCTGAAGCGCCAGTTCTTCGACTGACATTTAGTCCATAAATAGCAGAGAGTGAATTTCTCGGTCTAGAGCCATTCATGACAGACTGGTAAGTTATTACAGGTTCATGAAATATTGAGAGGATTTCGAGACAGTACCTTTCACTTTCTCTTACTCTGTCTCTTCCTTTCTTCCAGGTGTACACGGGTTTCGGGGAAGCTTTGGGCTTGCACTCAATGACGACGTCGCCTCCCACTTTGACGAGAGTTACTTTTTTCAAGAGAGTTCTGGAAAAATCCGGACCCACAGCTGGAAGAGAAGATAGAAAATCATTAATTATTTTGGGAGATTTCTTTCTGTAATGTACTTATTGCTGCCGGGGCAGCAAAGGGAAGAAGTTTAATGTGTTCTGAAGTAAAGGGAGTAGCACCCTAAGTTTTGATAGATTTATTAAAATTTGAGGTGTAATTTATACACAGTAGAATGCACCAGGTGTAAGTATACAGCGTGATGAGTTTGGTGTGCTCCGCCATGAAGATCAAGGCATGGAACATTCCATCACCCTACTGAGGGATTCTTTAAAAATTTTCATACTCAAGTGAACAAAAACTCATGGGTCCCAGGGCAAATCACGCCTGAAACCTCACTGCGGGCTGAAATGACAGCGCCGAAGCTGCCCCGCCCGGGCGTGCCACGAGGAGGCAGGCTCCCGGGAAAAGGCAATAACGCCGCGAAAAAGCAGAAGGCCGGAGGAAAAGGGGGAGAGGTGGACGGACGCCGTACCAGGCTCCCCACGCGGAGCGAGCAGGGGTGAGCAGGGCCGTGAGGGCAGGGTGCCGCCGCCGTCCTGCATTGATAAGGCCACCGGGGGTCGGGGCCGACTCGGCAGCGTGCGGCACGCGATCGGAGTGGGGAGACAAAACGAGGAAGCCCGCGCGGCGCCGTCCGGAGGGCGCAGGCGAGTGAGCCCCCCTCAGACGCGCTGCTGCTGCTGCTCTGTCCCACGGCGCGCCGTACTGAGAGGTCCCCGCCACCGGCCTCGGAGCTTCTCCTGAACAGCCCCGGCCACGTTCGGCGTTCCTAACTGCCTGGGGCGAGGCTCAGCTCACGCACGGGAACTGGGGACTCGCTCCCCACAAACTGCGCCAAGCTCGCCGCCAGCATTCTACAAAATCCACTCGTGCGGACACCAAACATGCAGCGTTGTGGGAATAACAGCAGGAATTAGTTCCTTTCTGAAACAAAAGATACACACCCGTAGCCTTGTGAAAGGAACCTCTAAAAGCTGGCTTTCTGAGAAATCTCCCCTTTTCTTCTGAGTTAAATGAACGCGTGCGTCCTGGGACCTGTCACAAGCAGAGACTCAACTCTCGGAATCCGAATTCTACCGTATTTAAAAGCCCCGACTCCCTACGGTTTGTCCTGATGGAATTTAAGATTTCAGACCACGTTGAGTATCATATTTAAATATTAACGAGAGAGAGAGAGAGAGAGAGAGAGAGAGAGAGAGAGAGAGAGAGAGAGATACTACATATGGGTAGGGAGAACAAGGGTCGATTTCTTACAAGGTCCCAGACCACAGGGTAATAATTAAAAAGCACACACAACAGGCTTCAGTGGAAGCAAGTTAAATCTTCGTTAAGTACTTTCCTCGTGGAAGTGCTTAAAGGAGATAAAGACAGGAAGGTTACTCGTTAACGGGTGACGCAGCGCACACAGGGGGCTGGCTTTCCTTTGCGAAGGTGAAATTACGTAAATGAATCGGCAGGCTACAGATCCTCCTCCTGTGCACCCGGGATGCGCGAGGGCGTCGCTGCGTCGGGGTTACTCCGCGGGTGCAGTTAATGAGTACAGTGCGAGTGCGGACCCCCCTGCCGTCATGGGGCAAATGCATTCCTGGGACGATCAGCCGATCACATCATCACAGTTACAGGGTTACAGAGGAGACGGGGTCAGGACTGACCTACTCGACATTTACGTCACGAGAACGCTAATGAAAACAATCGTCCTAGAAAATATGTCGCCGTGGTGAAAAAGGCAAGCGGAATTCCTGTTAAATGCTACAGAACTGCAGGGCGTGCATATGTGTGTGCATGTGTGCGCATGTGTGTGCGTGTGTGTGTGTGCGTGCGCGCGCGCAGTGCATGGAAGGAAGAAGGAAGAGTCGAGACTGGTGACCTGTGAAGGGCGTGCAAACAGCTCAGACCGGGAGGAACAGTGTGGGCAGGGCGCTATTGGCGTCCACGGCCCAGCGGACCCAAGGGGAGGCCGGCAGCCGGCGGGGACCCTGGCCGGCGGGTTTTGGCCTGGCTGGCTGTGTTGGTGAGTTAGGGGGCCCCGGGTCTGCTGGCTGCCACTGGAAGCCCATGACCAAAGCCCACACCTGTGTTATGCGGACATCGCTCCCCAAGGTACCGACCCGTCTCTGCTAACTCGCAACGTGGAAAGTTTCTTGCAACAAAACAGACTCGTTCTCATTTTAGGTAAATGCCTGAATGGACGCATGAATGTAAAAAAAAAAATCAACTCTAGACGTGTTTCTAAAAAGGATTTTTGTGTGTGTGTGAAATAGAGTTACAAATCTATATCATATGAAACTCTCTTCTTAAAACTCTCTCTTTCCACACACGTTTTCTTCACTTCAGGCCGACCTTTATTTCATCTGTTCAGGAGGAAGCCTGCAGGTGCATCTGCAATGAGTTTACATTAATCACACCGCGGAACACAAGGGTGTATTTGTCAAAAACCACGTATTGCTTTTATGGGATTTGAAATAGCATCGTGTCGGCCACGCAGAAGGCGGAAAACACACGTCCGCATTTCGAAAGCACTCTGCTGTCGTATTTACGCACATGTTATCTTTTGGGCAGTCTAGAGATGAGACTGGCTTCGAATACCTTTCACTAATAAAAATGGAATTACGCATTCAAATCTTTTCCCTCCGTTTATTTAATTTGCTTAACAACTTGGTGTTATCTTGGCCTGCAAACGCTGCAGTGATCTCGACGGCGAAATAGTCAGAATTCCACCAGTTTTTGAACATGTGACCCATTAGTGGGTTTCTTCATAGTCTGCCACTTTGTGACCATCTGTTGCACCTGAGATGCCCTTGATCTTGTAGGATGATGCTTCCCCCCGCTGCCTGGACCCCGTAATGATTCTGATTCCCAAACACCGGCCCCGGAGTGGCTTGTGGGAAACGTGGAAGGAGCCATGTGAAGGTGACATTCACGGCGGGTTCTGGGCGAGGTCCCCGCCAGGGCACCATGAGAACCCAGCCTTTGCTGGCACGCACTGAAGGCGAAACTTGACGAACTTCCTGATAGTTCAGGAAAGATAAGCCGGTTGCTGAACAACCCGTTGGAGTCTGCGAGCAGCTTGGATCCGGGCGCCTCGTCCGCTCACCCCAATGCACTTGGAGGTGGTGTTTCTTATGCGAATGACTAGGGGGCACTGCGCCCCCGATGTTGGAACGAGTCGCACCATAGGACCTTTCCTACGTGGGAGAGGCCACTTGGGAGTGTCGATCGGTGACCTTTAATACATCGACTTGACGCTATCGGCAACGTGCTCCTGGCTGAGAAGCCCTCTCGGTAATTCTCGCCTGTTGGTTTGCCCTTAATGACATGACTCTTGGTCACGTATCAAGAGCATTTTAAGTGGCCGGCAGAATCCTTGATGGCTAGAGTTTTGTGCCTTCGTCTTGAGTCTCCAGAGACAGTACGGACTTCCTCACTGGATGCTCAGTGCAGAGACGTCTGGGGTGCTTCACGCTACTGTTCAAGAGGAAAGCACAGTCGAGCAAATCATCTCCACCGTCAGTCTGAAGAAACGTCGCCGGGAACGTGGCCAGTCGTTGGAGACTATTAAGGCTGGCTCTTTTAGAAGTTCAGAATTTCCTACTACGTTAACTTTTATCTATGCTCTTTACCTGTTACCTCCTGGTTCCCTAAAAATACACCTAGGAGGATGCATTCACTCAGATACTTCCACCACCGAGGAGGTGAGGCTCCTAATAGGTTCTAGAACCCTGAGCTTCTGCCGGCTCGCTGGGGAGATAACTGGAAGTCTGGGTACAGCGGAAATTTTCTTTCTAGGTCCAACGTCAAATTCAAAATTAGCTCCCTCTGATCAAGGGTGACAGTCACACAGAGACGCTGAGCAAAACTCCAAAGCGAGACTTTACGGTGCACTGTCTGCCCGACGTGCCCCCTCGACGTCCCTAACGCCAGGCCCCGCCTGTCTGGGTCCCGCTCACGGAGCAGCCTCGTGACCACAGCTCCCGTCCCGTCGGGAAGTTATAAAGGAACAGCAGTCACGGCATCTGCAGCCGCAGGGCTGTTCTGAACGTGATGTGATACGTGGGCAGGATGTGAAGCACTTAGCCCAGCACTCGCCCAGAGAAAGCACTTCAGACCGGATGCTCCTGCCTGTGATTTCCGCTGCCACCACCGCCGCGGCCATGACTAGGGGACTTCATCCTGCAGAACGGCCGGCTGCAGAGATAACGCAGAGAGGCCTCACACATCCTCCATGCGGCCTCTCCAAAGGGCCCACCCATGAGAGCTCAGCGCCACCTCGGGATGAGGACTGTAGATGGGCGCCCCGGGCGCGCACAGCTCCGGGCTGTGCCATCGCAGACAGAGCCCTGACCCGGACTGAAATCCAGACGCCGGGCCCTTCCATCGAGACCGGTGACCCTCGCAGCCACGTGCTGTCCGGGGCCACCCGCCCGTCTCCCCCCGCACGGCGCGGCCCTTCGAGGATGTGCTGTCTGCGGAGGACGCAGTGCGGGACCAGGGGGGGTTTGCTTTTTCACTCAGCGTGATGGTCGGTGCCCGAACGCTTCGCTCCCCCTCCCTGCCCGGCACTAGAGTCTCGTCCGTCCGGGTGCACACGAGACACACGTCTTCAACGCCACCTCTCGGGCTCGGCGGTAACTGGCCAACGCCTGGGCACCGGGGCCCCCCCGAGGTCTCGCCGCGCCCTCTCTGCCGACACGCGCGGTCACACGTGGCCCTTTTTCTTTGCATAAAGGGCTTGAAGAGCCAAAAATGAATTGTGTAGGTGCGGCTGAACACTTTTCCCCCTATTCCAGGAAAACCATTTTAAAGTCATTTCTGAACATCATTTCCTACGCAATTATTAGCATGTTGATTAAAATCATTTTTATGTAAGGCGTGAGGTGGGGCCTGTGCTGCTGGCCCCTGTCCGTCCCCTTGGGCCACCCTATCTATATACAGAAAACGAGGCCACGCATTTTAAAGCACCGGTAAGCACCATTCCAAAATGGAGATATCCCGTTACCCTGCGGGTACACCATCCTAAACACTCCTGTAAGTTAGTGTCCTTGGTCAGATGAGCAGTGGGGGGCATTGCAACGCCGGGTTTCATGGCGTAACTCTGTTAGGAGAGAGGGTCGCTGGCGGAGGACCAGGAGCGCCAGGCTGCAGCAGAGAGAATCCTGGAGTCCCAGGGAGGGGACGGGGCCCCCGTCCTTAGCCACTACTAGCTCATCGGTCTCTCGAAGGTGTAACCTACGCTCTGGGCCTGTGCAGCGCTCTGCACACGGGAGACGTTTAACGGGTATTTGTGAGTTCGTGGAGGTCGTGGGAGAGAATTCAGGAATTCAGAGCAGCGACGTCCCACAGTGCTTTGCCTGGGCCCCACGCCCCCTCTCTCCCGCCGAGTGGGCGCGCACAAGGCTTCTCACACTTCCTCGCCTGAGCACCCCGTCTTAATGAGAGAGAATTACCCAGGAGACACAGTCCGGGCTGTTATACTGGAACCGCTGGGCTGGGGGGACCGCAGATGTTTAACAACTGGCTCCGCAAATGGAACACCAGACGACTTGGTGTTCAGAGCCTGTCCACTTCCGTGGTGTAAACACTCGCATCGCGGCCCGCACCAAGCCACAAGCAAGAAGTCACGGAATGCCACTCACTTATTCCCAACCCCCGTGCTGGGGCACACAGCCTGGGCTCCTGCCGGACACGCTGGCTCCGACCTGCCTGCACCCCCTCCCCAAACGCACGCGTGGAGACGTCGGCTGTCACACCGCATGTGGCGCTGACCCTCGGGGACGCCTCGGGCCGCCCTCCTGAGCTCTGTGTGAAACTCTAAGTCCCGCATGCCTTCCCCCGGGGGGACACTGTTGTAAGGAGCTGTCACTGTGTTTCTCCCTGAGATTTCGACGTCTCCCCCCGTTGGCTTGACACCCAGAGCCCAGCCAGGCCACGGCTTAGCCCCGACCCCACATGGTGGCCCGTGAAGCCCCCCTACCCCAGCCCCCCGGGCGCCTGGTCCTGCTCACCGTCTCGCTGGGGCGGGTCCTCCGGCCAGGGCCGCCGTCCCTGAGCCTGGCACGCCTCTTCTGATCCCGATCCGAAGCCTAACTGTGGGTAGGCTGTACTCAGCTACGACAAACGCCAAACCCCGTGCAGCCTCGACTTCCTATTTCGGGACAGGTTCTCCCAGTGCAGTCTGGGAGCAGGGGCCCTGTTCTGAACGCTGTCTGTCCCTGGCCCAGAACGCCCCGGCCGGAAGTGAGGGGGCGGGGCTCCCGACCTGCGCTCCGACCGGTGCCGGCTGATTCTGGTGCTCGGCCGGGCTGGAGCAGCGACCCCTCGGGCACACGCGAGGGCCTTCCGACCTGACCAGTGGCTCCCAGCCTGCGCTGCTCTGCTCGGTGGGCTCACGCCGGGCGGCTACGGACACCGACACTGGGGCTCGGGGCCCAGAGACCGGACCGGCTGGTGGGGAGAAGGGGATGAGGCCCGCGTCCCGCAAGGCCCCAGGTGGTCACGATCAGCAGCAGAACTCGAGAACCGGAGAATCGCGCGTGTGCGTATGAGTGTGTGCACGTGCGTGTGTGTGAGTATGAGTGTGTGCATGTGTGTGTGTGTGCATGTGCGTGTGTGTTTTGTGGCTGCTACATGATGCGTTTCCGGTATGGAGACCAGCTACCAGCAGCAGGAAACTCATGTCGCTATGCACGCTGACGGGCCGCGAGGGGCTTTCGCACGGGGTCCGTTTCAGTCGTGAGGGGGAGGGGGGCAGCCGAGCCCTCACTCTGCCGGTGAATGAGGGCCCGCGCCCCTGCCGCAGACACCCGGCTCGAGTCTGAGGTCCAGGCACAGAGCCTTCCCCGCTCACGGCGACTTAGGTAAGGCTCCCGCCCAGACGATGGCATTTGTGAGGAAGACGTTCGTCCCTCACTGGCTGCCGATCACACTCAGCACGTCCGCCGATGTCGCGATCTGGCCCAGCGAGGCGGCCGAGAAATCGACAGGTGAGCATCCCCGTGAAACAGCTGAGCGTAGCCCTGACGTTTCTCCAATTCACGAGCCAGCCATCCGGATGAATGCCAAATTAACCAGGTAATCGCCCAAGCCTGCGCCTCACTTTAATTGGCCCTCAGTGGCAGCTGAGTGTCCTGCCAGGGCCAGGTGTGAGGGGGTGGGGCTCCACCCCACGGTCCCCGTGACACGGAACCACTGAACGGAAATCTCAGGGCGAAGCTGCTCTGCTCCACTATACGGTCCTGGCAAAGTCAGGCCGCACTCCAAAGACCCCGGGGAAGACACCCCCTTGCTCTTGGAGACGGTTCGTCACATTTCAAAATCAGGTGCTCTCGTTATACTCCCTGTTAGGACCCAGGTCAGCTGGACCAAGACACCGCGTGCCTTGGTCTGGCACAGCTGCTGGTCCCCTGTGGGGAAGGTGGGGGCGGGTACCTCCGCACACGCTTTGTCCTGGCCTCGGCCGCTGTGAGCGCTGGGTGCTCAGCCCCGCTGGCTGGCCCCTTGTCTGGGGGAACTGATGAGGAGGCTTTGCTGCATGACCCTCCCCCCACCCCACCATCACCTCGCGGGCAGACAATACGGAGATTTTAAAAAACAAAGCCAGCCTCTGTGCGTCAGGTGGGGACAACTGCGAGCTGCTCCAGGTGACCCCCAGGACGAGCTGCTGGACTTCACCTGAGCGGGGCCCTCACTCAGCTCCCCCCGCCACACCTTCTTCCCCTCACGGGTTTTCCTGGGGGAGTGTCCCGCGCCGACTCACAGGCACCCGCGTCCCTGTCTCTGCCTGGGGGAACTGAGTCCTTCTC
Source organism: Rousettus aegyptiacus (assembly GCF_014176215.1). NCBI lineage: Eukaryota > Metazoa > Chordata > Mammalia > Chiroptera > Pteropodidae > Rousettus > Rousettus aegyptiacus. Next base: position 158,430,336 of record NW_023416307.1, read on the forward strand.
GGTCTACCCTGCGATGACGTAAGCATCACAGAAAATCTCAAGCCCGGCAATTCCACCGGCAGCCCCGCCACCCCTGTCCTGGGGAAGCCCATACGACCATCGAAGTGGACCCGGGCATTAAACGTGAACAGAAACAGTGCATCCGAAAAGTCATTGTCTTAACCAATAAAATACCTAATTTTTAGTTAAGTTTTTATAGAAGGCTCACGTTTCCTCATGTGCTAAGCCCTGTTCACTCCAGCTCCAGCATGCCTTCACGGGCGGGAGAGGGGGTGGTTGCCACAGCAGCGCGTCACACGGGAGAACCCCGTCCACGACCCCGGGGAGGACAGGAGGAAAGGCCTGGGGACAGCCGCCTTGAGGAATACTAAACCGTGAATGGTCGCGGGTTTGGTCACTAATGGGGGCCCCCCGCCGATGTGCCCAGCCCCGGGCTGACGCTAAGCTAGCAAGCAGTCCCTCTGCGGCACCGTCCATCCGGTGAGTCAATCACCCGGCTAAATTATTTAGCAGTCTCGATCCATCGAATACAGATGCGTTACGCGCACGTTCGATCCCAGGCAGGACACACGAAGACGAGGCCCGGGGAGAAGCCCGTCACGCCTGCGCCGCCGGCCGCCTGCCCCTCACGGCGTCGGGGCTCCCGCCTGTCACGAGAGGGACTTCCCCCCCGGCACTAGCGGGTCCTGATAGTTGATCAATAGCTGGACCCAGCATTATTTTTTCTTCCTCATACTGAAGTATCTTGTTTTCATTTTGTCCCTTTGTTGAGTTCACCTTCACCATGACTCTAATATATGTAACATCAAATCAGTTATTTGCTACAAAAGAGTCAAAGTGTTACTATTCTTTAAGAAACACAGCGACTCGTGGAATACGATCTTATTATAGCTCACCCAAGTGAATGATGCAAACCTACATGTATTTTTAAACAGTCGGGTGTATTCATATTCATGGAGGATGGACTCCAGAGAGTCGCTCATTCAATACTTACCTGCCCTTCCTCACTCGGAGGGTGTTACTGTGATTTTTAGGGGAAGGGAGATGGTATATTAAAGAGGGAACATCCAAGCTCGTTAGCCAAGATTCTCTAAAATTGGTCCTTCATTAAATTTTCATTTTCCCCTTTCGAGTTTGTGCTTGGCCCATACGCTTTACGTATCTGAATCGATTTTTTTGAAGAATAATTCAGGATTCTCTACGTGCGACACACGATCCCGACGTTCCACAGCTCCGAACCGCCGTTCAGGCTGCTGCACTCCGATCTGGAATATTCCCCGTGTCCTTTTCTTTCCGTCCAAATATAAACGACTGAGCGAGGCCCCGCTGGCCGGCCCAGGCCACTGGCCAGCCCCCAGCCCCTGGACTGCTGAAGCCTGGCCGCCCTCAGCGGTTTGGCCTGCACCTCCCACCGATGCACCTCGCTGTCCTCATCTTCAACTCGGCCGGGAGCAGGTGGTTTGATAACGTGTCAGGCTGGACGACATGGCCACCGCTCTACCGTGCTGGCCCTGGGGCCTGCGGAGCTCGGATCAAATTCCATTTGGAATTAGTTCCAACTGCAGATGAGTTGAAATGACCCTCTGAGTATCAGAGCTGAAACAGTGATCCCCGACTCAGCAGCCTTGAACCCCGGGTGCGGGGAAGGGCAAGTGTCCGGGGAAGGCTGTGCGGAGTCGTTTTAACCTGTTCTGTCTCATCTGTCCATTAGAAGAGACACATTGACTGGATACGATTCCAATGCATAGATCTCACACACGCTGTTATTTCTAGCTGCGGGTAGGCGCTCTAGAGAAAGAGCATTCCATAGCCTTCTCACTTCAGGTTCTACTTTCGGGGCTGTAATTATCCTGGATCTATACCCCATGATTTTATCCCATGATTTGCGGTTGCTCCTTACAATCAAATCGTAACAAAGGGACCTAAAAGATCTTTTACAATTATAATGGGGTCCCTGGACTTGTAAATTGGCAAGCACTCACCCAGATGGTTTTAGAACCATGTGATTCATTCATTAGGCCGCTCAGCCTCAGTTTTAAGAGTTCCACTAACTAGCTGGCATCATGTTTAACAGAGAACTTGCTTCTTTCCGCAGAAAATCCTAAATGATCGGCCACGGTGAACCGCGGGCCAGGAGTCGGTTCCAACTACCAACAACCTGATCCAGCCTGGGGAGGATGGAGCATCGGCCTCGTCCTGGAGGAAGTTGAAATGCTGGTTCTGACAGCTGTGTGTGGGTGGGTGGGTCGGAGGAAGAGGTATGACCGTTTAGGCTTCCTAAAAGCTCAGGCTTACAGTTGGCCATGTGAAGCTGACGAACATTCCAGAAGCATGGAATGTCCCTAGGCCTCCTGGGGGAACGCTGAGACCCCGTGAACCCTCGCAGAGCTTGTCTCTGACACAGGCCGATCCAGGCGAACGAGCTTGGTGAGAAACGCCGGCACGGGAGGGCAGAAGTGCGTTCAACCTGGAGCGTCTGTCCACACGCGGAAGGTCATGTGCCGGGCACGGGAAGCCTCCGCAGATGGAGCAGGCAGGACTTGTGGACTCGGCTCCCCCTAAGAACTACTGCTCCGACATTTGGGTCACCTCTGAAGTCAGAGCAAAGGTCCCTCTGCGGGACACGTGCAAGCTGGCGGCCGGGACTTTTGTGTCATTCTTAAGAGGTTTGTCAATTCGCTTAACCTGTACTTTCGATGATTTATTTACTTAATTCGTTAATTCATTTCTTGATCACTAAGCACACCCATTCATTCCTAATTCTGTCCACGTTTACGGAGCACGTCCTATGTTGTCTCAGTCCCGGAGTGCAAACTGATGGCTTCCATCCGCCGTGGTCCCGGACGTCGCGGGAGCGTAAGGCGCCGGGGGAGGAAGAGACGGAGGAGCCGCCCGCGCGAGGGACACACAGCGGCGGCGTCCGTCCTGAGCGGGGCCGAGAGGCGGCGCGGCCGCCCGCACAGGGAGGAGCTGGCCCAGGCGCAGGGCGCGGCCCATGCGAGGGGCCCGCGGCGGAGCGGGGGCCGCAGGTTTGCAGATGGCGAGGTTGGCCCAGCCGGGGGCGGGGGGGGGGAGGGGGCTCGTCATTTGTAGGACGTGTGACGTGTGTCACCAGCACTGTCTCTTTCTTGCACCGAGCATCTACGCTCGGCGAAGCCCGTGGCAGCTTACCGACTTGGAGAGTGTCCACCGGCTGACCCGTTCCTTTCCAGCACACTCACCTTCGACGCTGAGCTCGGCGCTGGAGAAGATGAGCCCGTGCCGGTTCTCGGCCACGCACTGGTACATGCCCGCATCCGCGAGGCCCACCGCGGTTATGTTCAGCGTCCCCTGCTCGATCTGAATCCTGTCCTGTGAAACGAGAGAGAAACGCAGAGCGGTGACCTCCTGCGCCCGAGGCCTCCGGGCCGCCCCGCTGCGTGTTTCCTCGGAGGGTTGATGGGAGGAACACGGCCCTCAGAGAAGCGATTTTCATAACGTGATCTATTTATCTGTCGGCTACTTCTGTGGCAGGTCAGATGCTGCACGGAATAACCCGCACATCAGCTGGAAAATGGAATTTAAATTGTAGGACCGACTCCCTCGAGTTCTCATTGATTTAGTAGTGAAAGCACTCAGATTAATATGCCCTCTAAATAGATGAACTTAAAATTTTAAATGCTTTTCTACTCTAAGGCTTTGTGCTGCCTGGTGGCGAGGGTGGAGGGAATGGCGGGGGGCGGGGGGAGTGGGGGCATGGGAAATACTGCCAAATTCACTGTGCGGAGAATTTAAAACAAACAGTCAAATCATGAGCAGGCAGCACTTTGGAGACGGTTGATCGGATCGCAGCCTCGGATGAAGCAGAGACAAACACGTGATATCGGTTTAAGTTCACCAACTGTTAATAAGGCAGGTGCTCATAACGTGGTGGTCCCTGACTCCGCTGCCCCGGTATCACCGCCCAGGCTGAGGGCCCGCGAAGCTGGAGCAGAACCAGGGAGCCCCCCGGGCCTCCGCCTGCGTGACCGGCTCTCCCGAGTGCAGAGCCGGGACCCCATCCTCCGAAGACACCTGCCTGCGACAGGAATGAACTGCGTGGAGACGGACCGGTTCTCTGTGTGCTGCGGGGCTGCCCTTTGGCTGGGCAGACGCTGGTACAGGCTTCGATGGAATCTAGGCCCCGTTTCCCCCATGTTCGGTGAGGGGAGGAAACACCAGCCCCCGGGCACCCACACTCTGGTCACCTCAGTTTGGCTTCAGAATCGGGCCAGCCACGGGCCCAGCAAGAGACCCTTGGGTGACACAGGGAGTGTGGGCGGCGGGGCGCGGGTCAGGCGCACAGCCCCTGTCTGCAGGGGGCTCCAGGAAAAAACACCAGAGCACAAAAAACTGGCTCTTGACCTGGGGCCTGAGAAAAATGTTCAGTTTCAGCAAATGTTTGGGACCAGCAGGTCGAGGAAGATGACACTGGACACAGCTGTTCCCGACTCGGGGTCCCCTGCGCCCCACCCCCACCCAGCCCCTCCCCCCGCCCCGCCCCGGGCCTGCCCCATTCGGGCGGCGCTCCCGGACCAGGCCGCTCGCTCACAGCAGACGCTGGGTGCCCCTTCCAGGCACCCCCTGCACGACCACGGCGCTGAGTCCCAGCGGATGACTGGGACGGTGGCCACGTGTCTCTCTGGGAACCGCCCAGATCTGGCGGCTGGTCAGGGCAGGGGTGCAAAGGCCGAGCCACCGAGCCTCTGCTGGGGAGACTGCGAGGGACCCCCCACTGCACAGCACCCCCCAGGGAGACTGCGAGGGACCCCCCACTGCGCAGCACCCCCCAGGGAGACTGCGAGGGACCCCCCCACTGCGCAGCACCCCCCAGGGAGACTGCGAGAGACCCCCCACTGCGCAGCACCCCCCAGGGAGACTGCGAGGGACCCCCACTGTGCAGCACCCCCCAGGGAGACTGCGAGAGACCCCCCACTGTGCAGCGCCCCCCAGGGAGACTGCGAGGGACCCCCCACTGTGCAGCGCCTCCCAGGGAGACTGCGAGGGACCCCCCCCACTGCGCAGCGCCCCCAGGGAGACTGCGAGGGACACCCCCCACTGCGCAGCGCCCCCAGGGAGACTGCGAGGGCCCCCCCCCACTGTGCAGCGCCCCCCAGGGAGACTGCGAGGGACCCCCCCCACTGCGCAGCGCCCCCAGGGAGACTGCGAGGGCCCCCCCCACTGCGCAGCACCCCCAGGGAGACTGCGAGGGGCCCCCCACTGCGCAGCACCCCCAGGGAGACTGCGAGGGCCCCCCCCCACTGTGCAGCGCCCCCCAGGGAGACTGCGAGGGACCCCCCACTGCGCAGCGCCTCCCAGGGAGACTGCGAGGGGCCCCCCCCCACTGCGCAGCGCCTCCCCCCGAGAGGCCTCCTGCGTAAGCGTGCGCTGTATCACTGTCCACTACGCTCGCCCATGTCCAGACTGCTCCTCCCCGCACACCCGCTGCACGGTCACCCGCTGCACGCCCACCTGCTGCACACTTACGCTTTGCACACTCACTGCTGCATGTTCACCCGCTGCACACTCACCCTCCGCACACTCACTGCTACACTCTCAGTGCACATACACACCGCTGCACACACACCTCTGCTCAGAGCCTGATTTTGGAAAACCCAAAGACAGCAATTCTTGAAACATTTTCAAAGAGCGTTCACGCTTTTGCCCCTCCCCCGCGCATGCCCTCCGCGTGGCTGTCCCCGGGAATCGCGTCCTGCAGGCCTGGAGGCTCTGCAGGCTGCGGACGCTCAGGGTCTGGGTCCCGGCTCCCCTAGTCACAAACGACGAGCTCCGAGGCAAACCGCCCAGTTAGGACCATGTTAGGCACAAGCCAGGTTCCCTGTTTATACAACGGGCAGAACAGCAGCGTTTCCTCACAGGGTCCCCTGTGACGGCCCCGCGCGACGGCGCGTTTGGGGGGCGGGACGGGTCAGCACTGCTTAAAACCGTTTACGAACACCTCCCAAAGCCTTCGTGACTGTTATTACAGCCCATCCCGTCTCCTCACAAAACGCGGCCGCAGTAGAATTTTTATGTCACGGTTATGTGTTTCTAAGATTTCCATTTGGTCTTTTAAAAGCTCTGCCTACTTATCGTTTCAAAGTATCTTGTTTATTTTTACAGACACGGCTCCTTTATCTCTCTGAGCGTGGCAAACAGACTTATCCCCGCTTCTCTGTCAGACCATTCTGTAGGTGGTTATCGCTCTGAAAAATAAATTTTGCATATGGCTTGGAGTGCTGGTTTTGCAGGCTGCCTGAGGAAAGGAGTTGCTTTTGTTTCTTTGTCTTTTTCCCTGGTTAGTGGTCCTGTGACTACTTCCCCTCGTACCCTGAGCCGCCGGCTTCTCGAGGGTCCGGGCAGCTATGGTGGCTCCCGTCCCAGGGTGGCCGGGGGACGGGCCCTGGGCTTTCTGACTGTCTTGCAGCAGAGGACTACATGGCGGGTAGCAGTACGGCGGCTTCTACCACGGAGTGGCAATCAGTGTGTGTGTGTGCGTGGGGGGGTCTCCAACCCAAGCCTCGCCCCCGAAAGCGCCGTGCCCCGTCTCTGGGGGGACGTGTCCCCTGCGAGCGCCTGGCCGCCGCCGCCCGCCCCCGGGCCCGCTGCTCTTCGCTTTCGTTCTATTTCTGCTGCATCGGAGATGCCGACGCTCGTGTCGGGATGTGTCGTTCTCGCACGTCTGCGGCCGCGCGGGCGTCCGGATGGTGGACGCGCTGCATGCGCCCTGTCGGCCAGAAGTCTCCTCAACAGGACTGGCAAAGCCGCCCCGCGAGGCGAGTCGGGTGCCCGGGGGGCGGGGGGTCAGCGCGCTGGCTCGCGCGTGTCTAGAGCACACGCGAACCTGTGCTGAGCACAGCCACACCTTTCCAGACCTGCGGAGCTGGGGGGCGCCTGCACTCACCTGCGCTTCTTCCCCCGCTAACGGCTTCTGGATGCGTATTATTTTGGAAACAGCTCATTATTTTCCCGTTTCCATAGCAACGAGGCCCCATTAGACGTCAGAGCCAACGTCTGGCACACTCACCGTTGGGTCGCTCACCTGAGTGGACAGCGGCTCCCCATTCTTCAGCCACCTGTACGTGGGCCGGGGTCTTCCGCTGGCTTTGCACTCCCAGAAGACGTTTTCTTCGATGGCCACGTGGACGTCATTTATTTTTTGAATCCAGCTAGGCTGAGCTACAGCAGTTCAGAAAGCAAAGATGCACATTCAGGACATGTTCGATCTATTTGTATCAAATGCAACCGAGGGACAGAAGTAGGTTTATCGTAAAACTCCCCCCTCAGACGCCGCGCGGACGACGAGGCTGGGCAGACGTCCGCGGAGAGCTCTCGGAAGACGCCCCGCGCCACGTCTGACTCCGAATGCCGTTTGGGCAGCCCGTGGGGCTGGTCTTCACAGGGGCAGGGCAGCCACGTGGCGGGGTTAACTGTCCCGCGCCCCCGAGATCTAGTCCTCCTCCTTCCCTTTTCGTAACAGAAATTCCCCACTCTGCTCCCCCATTGCTGGCCGGACTCACGCTTCCCTAGCTATACGTCCCCCAGAGTCCTTTGCAGCGCGGGGTGATGACGTTCACGCCAACAGTCACGCGTGAGTGTCGAGCGCGATGTCCAGATTACTTGCGCCAAGATATTTGCGCTGGACTCTCGCCGTCCCTTCCCAAGGGGACACATGCAGTGACTGGGACAACCCCGGGCTCAGAGAGGAACTCGACATGGGGCGGAAAAGCTGCCCGGCCGGTCTTGGGCCTTGAGCGACCTCGTGGAACACAGCAGCCCCTGAGTCCCCTGCCGAGTTTCGGGGGGACACGTGAGAGGGAAGTGAGCTTCCTGTTTGAGCCTCTGTGTTTTGGGGCCTACGTGGCACAGCAGCTGAGCTCGTCCCTAACACACACACTTGACTCCCGCACGTCGTAGGAATGAATTTTGTGACTCCTTTCTCCTTTCCTAGTGACAGAGCGTCGTCCCCAGGAGCAGGGCCCTAGAATCCCAAATGGTTGAGCCAGTCCTGAGCCTTTCTCCTTCTTAGGACCCCGGGTCCTGCCAGAGGTAACGTAGGAAGTCAGCCAACACTTCACCCACGCCGCCCGCCGCCCTATACCTTTCCCGCCACCAAAATCATGCCACGTTTCTCCTGCGTCAGGTGGAGTCACAGTCCTTTCCTTGTTTTCAATGAGCTAAAGACCGTGTGAATTCCACGCTCCATAAACAAGTCTTGATAAATACGCCTTTCGCCCAAAGCACAACCCACGCCATCGTTAACTCAAACGGCAAGTGCATCGAGGTGGGGGCCGTCCGGCCCAGAGCTCACGCGGAGCAGACCTTGGGCTCTCACTCAGGAAGCCCCCTGGGGGCGGTTCCACAGGTGACCTGCCCAGCGTGGACCCATCAGTCAGAGGGGACGTCGGTACCGAACAGAAAGATGCTGCTCTTTGCTTTTAACATGCCTCCTCCTGACTCGGCCTCCGAGTCTTCATCCGGAGGCTCCAAAATCACCCATAGTTGAATTCAAAAGGAATTCACTCGTGCTGTCTACCTGAGAAAAAAACTCAGCAAGTCCCTTACCCAGCAGAGGGCTCTAGGTCCCTGGATAAATGCTGCTTTCTCCTTTTGCCAATTATAAGAAATTTCATGTTTTTCGAAGAGCCAAACACAATTTTACAAATCCTCTGCTGGCGGGGCTGACCCGATGCTCCCTGTGAGGGGCGGCCGGAAGGGTCGGCTCTCAGAAAAGCTGCGACGTCGTCCGGCACCGACCTGGACGCAGGTCGGAGCCTTCGCCCTCGCTGCTCAGCGGTTATGATGCTGGGCTGCGCCTTGCCGCTGTGATGCCAAAGCGGCTCAGAAAGTGGGCACCTTTCCCATCCTCGCCTTGGAGGGCGTGTGGCCCTGACATTCCCCCTGCTGGGCACTTACCCGCCACACCCCCCACACACCCCACAGAGCCCACGGAAGCCTAGCAGACAAGAAAAGCTCCAGAGAGCTGCGCGGGATATTAACAACTAAGCCCAAGTTTTCAAAGAGCGTGAGAAAAAAAAAATGAAAAGGCAAATGTAACCTGTGAAGCAATGTCAAGTGGAACTCAAAGAGGAAACATCAAAACCGTGTGCGGCGGCACAGACTTCAGTGTCGCAGATTTCCTGCCATGCGGGGGCTCACGCACAGTGTCCTTTCGAAAATGCAGAGCTCCGGGAGCAAAGCCTTGCGATCCCAGAGGAGGGACAGGGCCGGGAGAGAGTCTTGAGCGGGTTTCGCAAAGACCTTACGACGTTCTCGCGGACTCAGCCCTTCCGAGGGCTCCTTCTGTCTTCCCCCTGGGGCGGCGGCGTCCACGGTGCTGGACGCGGATGACCGGCAGCAGCTCTGTGTGCCGGCCGGGCTGAAATAACCCGCAACGCATTCGGCCGGCACCTTCCACGCTCTTGAAGTAGAAACCAAATCCGACATGACAAAGGAGCGCGCTCTTTTTGAAGTGCGCATCTGGGCAGAGGCCCAGGGAGATCAAGGGGGAAGCAGCGTATCACACGCATGGCAACGGATGAGGCGACCTTTCTTTCAACACGCCCGGGCAGGCCGCCAGGGCGGAAGCCCACGCTGCGGTGGCTGCTACTCTCGCTCGCTCACGCGGGGTGAAGCGCGTCCCAGTGGGCGAGTTTTTGTACTAGAATCGGGCGCCGTGGACGGCAGAAACGGTTCTCATCTCTTCGTATCTCTTTGGGTCATTTGGCTCAAAGCCCTCGGATGACAAATGGTCCATTTTAGTGCATGCTGGAGAAACACCGCCCCCTCTCCCTTCTGGTTTGGATAACGCTTGTGGGTCTGGGCATTTACCACTCAGTATCTAGGTTCAAGCACGTTTCCTCACTCCATGTCCAAAGAACAGCTCCGAGGGAGGCCCGGCCAGGTTGGCTTGGCACTGTTGTTTCAGAAGGAAGGTCCTACCTACTGCCCTTTTGAATGGTGTATGTAGATCCTACATATTAAATGGAATTAATCATATCTACGTATTAAAACAGAAGCACAATTTGGGCCATACATGTTCTTTCAAGGTTTGAACCAGAAAAATTCCTCCTCTGAAACATCTTAAGTCTTCTTCTCAAGCTACAGTTTCCTATCGAAGGTTGAGGGTGTGTTGGATTTGACCCTGTGACTCTGATAGTCTCTTGGATAGATGAACAATCTCTTCATTTCATTCTTTTGGTCAATAACCGCCAAAAATGACCGAAATCGATGCTTGTGTACTCTGACCGCTGGACTCATTCAAGCATGTTAGCCAAGAATAATTTCAATTGAAGATGAATATAATTTGAACTTAATGGTCAAACAATTCTCAGAGCTAGCTGGCTCTCTGATCATCACAAAAACAAATTTCTAATAGAAAGAAACACCATCACGAGCCTTAGAACTTAGAAATTGAAAAAATCTACATGAAAGGATGTGATGACGAAGACTGTCTACGTGACTGTGACAGAGATGACCTGTGGCCTTTGAGACTTAGGCCCGGCCGCTCGAACGGTCTTGGAGAAGACGAGTCGTCTGCAAGGAGCTTGGAGGTCTGGCGAACATGGCCTAACAAACTGGTAGTGGGTTTTATGAGCCTGAAGGTAATCGCTTGGCTTTAATTGACCAACACACACACACACCACACACGCACACACACGCGCACGCACACACATACACACGCGCACACACATGTTGTATATGTATAGTGGCTTCCCAAATCTTTATCTCCAGCCTGGAGTTCTTATGCTGTTGACAGAACTACTGAGGTAAAAATCAGTATCTTCGCCTTGATGCCCACGTCCCCAGTATCGGCACTTGAACTGTCTGTCACCCACCAACTTTCCTGTTCAGGCTTCTGTTTCTCATCGTAGCCTCCTCTGAACCCCGACTGCTCGTTTGCAGAGCTCACCGAAAGGAAGGGCTGTCTTCACAAGTCACGCTCATGCCGTGCTCGGGGGTAGGGGCCTGAAGCTGACCTTTGTCCAGCCCTGAAAACCTCCGCTTCGACCTGAGGCTCTCCCTGCTCCCCGCGCGACGGCCCCATCCCAACGAGTGTCTACAGATCTGATCCTCCAAAGCTCCCAGGGTTCCTGGGCGCACCTCCGGCAACCAGAGCAGCCTTGCTCTATTTCAGATCCTGACACTTCCATGTTAAAAAAAAAGAAAGAAACTCGATGATTAAACAAGACGTGCACTTTGAAAACTACTCTGCGAAGGCATCGCGATCTTGTCTTTTCGTAGGACGCGCTTTGGATGTGGAGTCTGGAGGTTGGAAGCAGACGTTTTCCCACTGTGGACTTGGCATCTGAAGTCCCTTCCGACTTGAAGATGCTAAGCCTTCAGACTGCCTCTTGAATGAGGGGACTCTTGGCTCTCCTGGGGTCTCTGTTAATTCGTGCTTCCCTCAGACACCCCTGTTTCCCTCCAGCTCTAAATTAGGTCGCTTTGGCCCCTGACAGTGGCAGAGGAGACGCCATCAGACCTGCCATCCTGCAGACAATGACAAACTCCGCATGAAACGTGGAAGCCACCACGCGAAGGTGCCCCGGCGGGCCATCGGAAGCAGGCGTATTCCTCGCGATCGGTATTCGCTGGTAAATTACACGGCCATGTGTGAGAATGGCTCGGATCTGCAGGTGTCACATAGGTCAAGAGGGCATGACCAGCATGTTGCGGTGTTAAGCTGATGCATAAAGTCCACCGTCACTGGCTCTTTGACTTTATCTCCAGCTTCGCTCAGAACCCACAGCTCCTATCAAACGGGGTCTTCCTTGCCCCCGAGCCCGGGTCGCCGGCTCTGGCCTCTTTCCTTTGTTGGCAACATCCCGTGGTTTTCCAACGTCCTCCGCCCCTCCGCCCCCTAACCGGTTCCACCCTGCAGAAACGCGTCCTCCGCGAGGCCGTCCTCCGCCCGCCGCCTGCGTCCCGCCGAGCGTGGACGGCTCGTCGGCTTCGGGCAGCAGAGCCGCTCCGTGCCGTCCCGTGCGGCCCAGCGTAACTCCCTCCCTGTTCACCAGTCTCTCCGTGACCACGCACTTCCTCTTCCGAGAGCGCCACGGTCAATTAGAAACGAGTCACGGACCCACGAGGACTGGAAACCAGAGACGCGGTCCTTAAAAACGGCCTCGCGCCTGGGCACGGAACCCGTCGCTTCCCAGGCGAGGCGAGCTGCTGCTCTAGCCCGCCGTGGGTTCTTCGCTTGACGCCTCTTTTCCAGTCCCCGCGCCGGGCACCGTCTAGTGTTTCTCTAAATCTGCTCTCATTTGGGCTGAATCCGTCCCTTCCTCCCTCGCCGATGGGCTTTCTGGGCATGACGCCCGGGTCACGGTCGCTGCGGGATCACGCGCTCTCCCATCGGCCTGGCTGTATCCACCTGATTTCTCGGCCTCACGATGACTGACCGGCACCACGTTAGGCGTCATCATCCCGTTTTATGATGAGGCCGAAAGACAGCAAGGCCCAGATTCAGGCAGCGGCCCGGTCGGGACGGGGACCCAGGTCTGCCTGGCACCCGCCTCCATGCCCCATCTACGGGCTGTTGCGGTCACGCCCAGCTCTCCCACACACGGCAGTGGGATCTTCTCTCGGCCCCGCGGTTCTCAAAGTGTGGCCGAAGGACCACTGAGGTTCCCCAAGTCTCTTGCGGGGTGTCGCTAAGATCCCGTCTTTCCAGCCAGTCATTGTGTGGGGCTGCATTTTCTTCATGTACGTCAACCGGAAAAACACATCATCACAGACCAAACATGGAGGCACAGATGAAAACCCAGCTTTCTTCCATCAAGACAGCCACAAAAGAGGCTTGCAAAAACAGAAACCATGTCCCTCCTCTCCTTAAATGTTATTTTTGTGTGTTTTGTTTCGAAGAATACAGTGAGTTTTCTTAAAATATGAGATTGTATTAACATGCACTGATTGTATTATTGCCATTTTAAATGTAAAAAAGTACTAAAGTTCTGTTTTAATTTCTAACATGGTGGATCATGGGAGATAGAGCCCACATGAGCAAACATTCTTTGGAATATTTCATAATTTTAAGAATGAAAAGGGGTCTTGAAACCAAAAGTTTGAGAACTATGCCTTGGACAAGCGCAGAAACTTCTAGATAAATGGAGCCACTTGTGCGAAACTTGCCACGGGTGAATTTAAACTGTATTCCTCGATGGGTAAAAACAGTAACAGTTACACCTGCCTTCCGCGGCAAGACGGAAGGCAGGAAGGGAATGACACTTAACCCAGGGTCCGTGGTCTGCCTTCCTCTCCCGGGTCTGAGGCTTCGCAGCGGGTAAGGACACGTCCTCCGTCCCGCCCCTCCTCCCGCGGCCCACCAGTTACACGTGCTCACTGTGCGGCCCCGGAGACCCACACCAACTCGCTTATCGGAACTGTCGGACAAAGGGAAAGACACGAAAGCTGTTGCCTTTACCTTAGGTGACACTCGGGGAATCGAGGGTCTCGATCGGCTCTGCCGGGGACAGTTACTACTGCTCTACTGCAGAATGACTCGGCCCACTCTGTTGGCTTTTTGGTCACTCTGTCCTTGAAGCCCCTTTGCAGGGCCGACTGTCGTCCAGCGATCGCACACACACGGCACGTCGCGGGGAAGCCGCACTGCGTGTGCTTCTGCGTCCACCTGCTCGTGACCACGGAGATGCTCAAACACCATCACAAGGCCATCGAGCCCACGGTTTTGCCTTTGGGGCTGAGAGGCCGCGGCACACACGGTCTGGACACGCGGCCATAGATGCCACGTGGAGAGGAGAGGAAAAGCCACTCTTTCGGAAAACGGAGAATGAAAGTCAATTGTTCATCTGGATGTTTTCATTTATGACCGTGCTTGTAGAAAATATGCAGAAAAAGCATCTGGATGACTGATGGGCTTTCCCCCCTTACCTATTTTATTAAAATGTGCTATTGGCAGGGAATGTAACATATGGTGTAGTATAATAGATACAACGGCTCCAGTCACAGGCTGATTCTCACGCACACGATCTGGGGTGAGTTATTTTGTGTCTCTGCACCTTGTTTTCTTACACAAATCAAAAGCTTGGCCCCCGTACTTCCTCCCAGCTCAAACATTAAAACATTCAATGAAATCTAGAGCTCGGCTTACCGCTCAGATAGTATATTCCCTACTTCCAAGGATGAAGATGGTTTTATTTTTTTTTTACACCCATTGTAAAGGAAAAACTGTGTAAAAGACGTTAAATACTGAGGGCTTTCAGCTCGCCCTTCCCTCTTCCACATCACGACTGTGTTCCCCTGGCCTCCGTGTACAAACAGGAAGTGACTACACAGTTCCACTGAGGTGGAGAGATGAGTGACCACCACGTGGACTGAATCCCCTGGACGGCCCCCCTTCCTTTCTCCAGAGATGTGCGCCCGACCATGCCCACCCTGCGCAGCGTGTGCGCGGGGGGCCCCGGCCTGAGTGGCGGCTGGCAGCTGGAGTGCTGGAGGAGTAGGGGCGCCTTGCCTTGCTGGGGGTTCGATCTGCAGCTTCGCTCCACCACGTGGTGATGGCCCCACACAGAGCCACGGGTCTCACGGCATGGCCCCCCGATAAACCGCATCAGCGTCACCTGGGCATGCGACAGATGCCGACTCTCAGGTCCCGCATCCGCCCCGCAGAACCAGAACCTCTAAGGGGAGGGCCCAGTATTCCTCATTTTAATAAAATTTCCAGGTTAGGCTAATGCACACTGAAGTTTGAGACCCTCGAGCACGAAAGAGCATGCGCAGCATTTGGAATCTGACTCCGCTCCTTTCTGTGTGAACTCAGGTCAGTGACGTCACCTCTAGGGAGCCAGGGTCCCGGCCTGCAAACTGGGTACTCGAGGGAATGACACGAGGGTGTCCCACTGGCTCTTACTCCAAAATGCATCTCGGGACTTTCCGCCGGCCCTCCGTCCTGAGTCCTCGCTGCCAACCTCTCTCACCGACACGGCTTCCCGCCTCGGGTCTTTATAATCTCTTCATCGCAAAGCGATTGGAGAGGTCTTTTACAAGCATGAATCAGATTAAGTCAGAACCTTGCTTAGAACCCTCCTCGGGTTTCCCGCTACACTCAGAACAAAACCCAAACTCTGTGCCTGGCTCACAAGGTCCTGCGTCGCCTGCCGCCTTCCTGGGTTTCGGAACGTCGGCCACTTCGCCCTGTGACGTAGCCGCACTGGCTTCCCAGATGCACCTCAGACACATCGAGCGGTTCCCTGTCCCAGGGCCTCTGCACGTCCTCCCCGTGTGCCTGGGAGGTGCTTCCCCTCGAAAGGCGGGCCCTCGTGCAGTTCCGCGGTCCGTCCTGGGCGCGTCCCCCCGCGGCTACCTTACCCGCTGCTCCTGCTTATCATCGATCACATCTTCCTCATTATTTCCTTTGTCCCTCTTAACACAACCTGAAACGGTCTCGTTCACTTATTTGCTTCATAGTATATATGGCCTGTCTGCGTCTCGTAAAATGCAGACTCCCCGAGGTAGGGATTAGGCTCGCAGCCCTGGCGCCTGATGCTGCCGGCCATATGTTCGGCAATGAAAAAGAAATGTGTTGGATGAATTAATAATGTAGTAAAATCATTTTGGAAAATTTCCACCTCGAGCAACAAAGATCCATAGCATTTTACCCCTGCAAACACACAAACTTATTTTAATAAAGCTTTTCGGACTGAAAAAATGTCCGTAAGAGCCGAATAAAATTAGACGGCAAGTGGACGTCACGGCAGGAGGAGGCCGGGAAGCCGGGGCGGGGGGGCGAAGTTTCCTGTCTCACCCGGTTCGTTCTTCACACATCCCAGACGCGAGCAGCACCTGCTAACCTAAGGACACGCCCACGGGGGCCGCCCGCGGCGGGGGCATGTCCGTCACTGTGACGCGGGGGCCGCGGGGGCGACGGCGCCGTGGCCAGCCAGGTGAGGTCCGAGTGGAGAAGGGGGGGCGGCCGTCTCGCCAGGCCAGACCCGAAGCCGGCACCCCAGGGGCGGCCGCCCTGCAAGCGAGAGAGGCAGCGGCCTCGTCAGCTGGAGCCCGGGGTTCGCGAGCCCCGAGACGGCGCTTCTCAGTGTGGTGAGGGACTCGCGTCCACAGAGTGGGGACCGGGGTTCCTCTCTCCCCTCCTGTGATCGGCAGCAATGTTAACGATAATAACTCATGTCCATCTGTGGCCGAGGCAGATGGGTATTAGGAACTCGGCACTGGGAAAAGCCAGTGGAGACCAAAAAATGAGAGGAAAGAAAAAAAAAAAAGCCAAACACTTCGGTGTAATTAAGCTCCTTGCCGACGATGAGAACGATCCGGTGCTTTCCATGTCGCCGATACGCGAGCTGAGGAAAAACGAAGAGGCGAGCGTGGACGTGGGCGCCCAGTGCGGCGGAAATCCGGTCATCTGGAGGCTTCCGACACGGGCGGGGGCTGGCAGCTCGGGAGCCGGCGGGGTCACCCTCGCGGAGCTGGCTGGTTCCACTCTGCCCTCTTCCCCGCGCACCGCCGCGGACGGCCTCATTTACGAGGGAGCCACCGTTGGAAGCCAACTTTCATCTCCAGCACAGGACCCCTGAAAACCATCAATCACCTCCCTACTCGGGGCTGGGAGGCTCCGGGGAGGCCGACCCCAGGACGGAAGCTCCAGAAAATTCTTCTCTCAGCTCAGGGAAAAGGGCCCACTAGAAAGCACCAAGCCAGACCCTGGTGACAGGAATTTCTGTACCTTTTTAATACACCGAAAACATATCTCACAACCAACCGTGCAAGTGAAGACGACTTTGTTCAGTTGGTCGAGGAACTCAGAATAAAATTTGGGAACGACAGCTCCTGAGTCGAAAAGTCTGTTCCACTAATGAAGAGGAACCGAAATACTGGCTCCTTACCTGGGTGATTTCAGGTTGTCCCTCCTGGCAATAAGAAATAATTATCATGCTGGTGAGAAGCACCCTAAACACTTCGGGGCGGCGACTGCATCTCACCGAACAAACCTGCAAGCCTCACGTTTCTCCCCTCGGTGAACGGTGGCAACATTTGCTTTTCAACCAACCACGTCGAGTACCGACCACCACAGTTTAAGAAACTGCAAAGGAAAATATCGAGTCTGTCCTTTGGCCCGAGTAGAGTTAGTCTTTGTCGTTGTTGAAGAAAAATGAGCAATTAAAGAGGAGGAGAGATGTATTCGTACAACCGTATGTTGTGAAGAACTTTCTAGACCCAAGTGTGCTTTCCCACCCCACTACTCCTGGGCTACGTGAGAGGTTGGTGAGTCTGAATGCTGAGGGTCACGTGGGGGAGGTTGCTGAAGGTTGGCTGACTTTCTAACTCTCCACCCAGTTGCTGATCACGCCTCTAAAAGCCCTTACACGACCACCGAACAAGTCTGTGGCCATCGATTTGGAAGCATCGGTGAAAGAGACTTTTGTGGCATCAGCGACGCGAGAAATAAGGACATTGAAATCTTTCGCTACAATGTCTCCATACGGAACTACTCTCACCACTTTAATATGCTGGCTGATTATTGAAACCATCGTTGAACAATTATCGATCTAGAATATGTATTTTCAACACCCCGGGCAGATGGGACTCGGGCATGTTCCAGTTTGGCAGAAGTCAAGCCGGTCCAGTGAGATCTCCTTCTGGACTTCACAGGCTCAGCCCGACGGGGTTTGCAGGCTCAGCCCAACCGATTCCCGTGCGCTGGAGGTTTTGCGTTTATATGACGTCTGGAGCGATGCCGACGGTTAGATGGGGACGGGGGCGGCTGCACAGAAGGAGCCTTTGGGGTGAGAGATTTGTCACGCTCCGCTCTGATAAGAACTAAATTTGGACCGTGTGCATTTCGAAACTCATGGCACCGTGTGAAACGGCAGGCGAACGGGGCAGTTACAGAGAATTTGCACGAGCCCCACATCAGAACGCACATGAAGAAACGCACAGAGCTCAGCAAGCAGGCTGGGGGCGGGGCACGAACAAGACGCTTCCTGCATGAGGTCAACCGCAGAGGGACGGACGGCCCCTCCACAAGCCTGCTCATCCCCCAGCGCCTCCGCCTCATTTCTTCCTCCCCGTCAGTCCTCGCCTGGCCCCCACTCTCCACAGCCGGAACCCCACCCCACCCCCACCCCCCCGCCGCCACCCTGGGGAATGCGAAATCGGCAGCAAACAGAGGTTTTACACAGTCCTGTTTCAAGCAACCCTCCCGGCCTACGACTTGAACACCAAGAGGGGCCGTGGCGCTCCACATGCCCAGCTGCGACCCCGCACTCACCGTAGAAGGTCAGCTGTCCCCGGGCCACGTTTCTGCCTCTGGAATTTTCGGCCACGCACTCATAGACACCAGCGTCCTCTTGCTGGAAGTTGGGGATTTCGAGGATCCCGTTGGACTTGTGTCTCCTGGCCTTCCTCGCTATCGGCTTTCCGTCCGCCCTTCTCCAGATGATGGTCGGCACTGGGCTGATATGAGAAGAAGGGGGGTGAAGCGAGTCAGAGAAAACCGCGCTGCTGGTGACCCCCTGCCGCTCGCCCTAGGCGTCTCGGCCAGGCCCAGCGAGCGCCCGCCAGACATCAGCCATTCGCGCATCGCGGCGACGATTTTACCCACAGCCACGTCCCCACCATTATTATGCACTTAATGTTTTCCTTAAAGATCCTTCCTTAACCTCAAACGAGGTGATGTATCTCCTTTGCAATATTATCATGGAAAGAAAACCTGATTTTTCTGTGATTGCAGCGTTTTCTTCCTAGGACATCAGTTTGTTTTTTTCCTAAATTGTAAGTGTGAAAATAGAATTGTCCACACACCACTGTGAGGGATTCAAGGCGGCCGTGAATCCCTCCGCATCCCTCCCGAGTGAGGCCGGGCCCTCCTGCCCTTGAACCTGGCGGGTTCTCTGACCGCTCTGCCGGCTGAGATAAGGCGGAAGTGATGCTGTGTCTGTTTTGGGGCTCAGGCCATAAAAACGGGCAACTTCCACGTCCTGTCTCTTGGCCACTCTGCTTGGAAACCCACCAACTTATTGCAGGCCATGAGGAGGTGCTTTGGGGAAACTTAACTTAAAATAGCGAGATCGGAAAAGCAGCGACCTGTGAGGTCTTCGCGGGCTCTCAAGGTGTCTGTCACCCCCCAGCCGTAACTGACAGATCCCTTCTCTAGCTGCAGGAGGAGCATCGCTGAGCCTGCGGACGACGGCTGAGTGAGCTGAGCACAGCTTCGTAGACTGCCGTTTCCGGGGGCGGGGGAGAGATGCAATCATTCACTTATTTATTTTCCACAAAAACACACACAGAGAAGTAATTAGGGTAAAGACTTGCTAATCTTCTCTGGAAAACCTGAGATGGTGTTTAAAAAATTAAAGCCATCAACTCTACTATACTTGTTTTAGAAGAATCTGAGTTCACTAGACAGGCACGCTAACTCGAAACGCATACGGGCTCGATGCGAGGGGCATGGTGGGCGTCTTCGCGCTCGATGAGATGAACACATGCTGCGCTTAGACGTTGTCTTTCTGCTCTTAAGTGGGCGTTGATGATGCGTTTCGGCAGCCGGGTTGCACCCCAAATGTTTCTCTGTCGACTGGAGGAGCCTGATTTGGGTCTTTTGTTTTTTATTCGAGTGCCATTCAAGTCGCGTGAATAGAGTTTAATTTGTATCCCCCTGGAAGTGTGCACGACATAAATTTTGCTCTTTCTCTAGAGAAGATTTTGCAAGGTATCACCTTGTAGAGCTCGCCAAGCACATTCTTCACCTATCTGGTTACCTGCTCATCTTCGTCCCTGGATTGAGTTCACACACACCCCCCCCACACACACACCCACACACGCGCATGTATATATACATAGGTCTGTATGTAAAATAAGAAACGGGACCACGTTATGCTGTTTGGCGATCTGCTTTTTTCTCTGGAGTAAACCATGAGCGTCTTCTATGTCTTACACGTTGATTTACAACCGGGTTTCACTGTCTGCAGGGTGTTCAGTCCCACCCCTACGTCCAAATTCATTTAATGTGTAGGTTTTCGGGATATTAAAAGTGATCCCTGTATCGTTCTGCAGCTTACCCTGTAACAACTGAAAATACAGAAACCAAAAGAATCTCTCTCTGAGAGTAGAAAATAAAACAACGAAAAGAGAGGAAAATCTTTTTCTGTTACTGCTGTAAAACACAAAATTCACGACTCCTGTATTTTACGTGCTGAAACGGGTTGGAGAAAAGTTAGTGTTTTCGCCTTAGGTGACACTTAAACACAAGAAATGCGTGTTAGCTTCGCGGCAGAAGGTGGGGGTTGTGCCACCAGACGGAAGGGGCTGGGTGCCAGGTTCTCAAGCGTCTTTTAAGCACATAGGTGACCTGAAATTCCCATTTCAGGGGATAGCTTTAATCGTTTACGCCCAATGTTTTCTGCAAGGTTAATGGCGCAGCCTCCGCTGATCTGCTCCCCATTTCCCTCTGACAGAGACTCTGGGGCCGTCGGCTTAGCTAAGGACTGAATAATGAGGTCGTGAATAATTTCTCGACAGCTCCGTAAAATACAGACTCTCAGCCTGCCTACGTCTAGCCAAAATGCAAAGAAGAGACTGGTGATTTGAAAAAGAGAGTCAAGAAACACCCGATGCACCTCTATAAACTGGGGCTCAAAGGCAAGTGAGTCCACATCCTTCGGAAGAGTCGGCTCGAATGGACCTCCGAAAAGCGCCATCGTTTCTCTGCCACCCTGGGCCAGACGGAGTGCACATTTCGGGTCATCATCACCCTGTCTCAGAATTACCCATACCCCTCTCCTTTGCGGCCACGTCAAAGGTGGCGGCCTCATCCTTCACGTGCCATGACACGTCCCCTCTCCGTGGTGAGCGGACGGGAATTCAGAGTTACAAAGAGCGAGGCTTGCTTTCCGGTCACCTCGGAACCGTCCCCGTGAACAGTGCAAGGAAAACTCCACACCTGCCGGGGAGAAGGGGGCGTGGGGGGGAGGACAGGGACTTACTTCCCCAGGGCGAAGCACTCCAGCCTGGCTGTGCCACCTTTAGCCGTGGAGACCGTTTCTGGAAACTGCACTTCTATTTTGGGCTCGTATTCACCCATCACGCCTGCGAACAGAAAGAAGGATCTGAGTCTCGGGGCTGCTGTGGCTACGTACACACGTGTCCCGTGCACGCCGCGCCTCACTGCGTGTACAGCTCACGACTTCGTGTAAAGCGGGCCACGTCTCCGATGGCCGGGAGTCACGGCTGCTGCCCGAGTGAGTCACTGCGAGGGGAAATGTGTGTCACGGTGCCCCCCATCCGCCGAGGAGTCGCTTCTCGGACACATTGTGTTCAGGTAGTCACGCAAAAATAAAAAATGAAAGGGGAATAGAGTCCCAAGCAGGAAAACCACATCGATTATTTTTTTTGACACATACTGCAGAAAGACTTTATTTAAAGAAAAAAATACTTTCATGCTTCATTATGTCTGTGTAAGAAAAAAACGTGTAATCAATTTGTGGCCGCGGATTACTTTAGCTTTCACTTCCCAGCCAATCTGAATCAATCACAAATCAAGATTGATGGGTAACGTTGCTATCGGTATCTTTATTCTGAACCAATATAAAGCGATCGCCAGGAAGCTGATCCGGAAAACACCTCTCAAGCCATACCCGTTTGGTCAGTGACAGGCTCGCCTTGAAGGTCACAGCCTCCCATCTGCCCACACCTGAAAAATCACCGGTGTGACCAGGACGACATCACGCCGCAAACGCGCTCCGCGACCAAGAACTTCGGCACCTCTCATCGCCGCGTTCCCGACCCCAGCGCTGACCACTCTCCACGCGTCTCAACACGTCGATTTCGAGCCGATCCCTAGTCACTTTCCATGGTGTGTGGTTCAGCTGTGCCAGCGTCAGGGGCGGGGGCTTCCCGCTTCACCGGAAACCGGCATTGCCCTTCGGGCTTCCTGCGGGAGGGAGAGGCGCCTGGGGCCTCGGGGGGAGAGGCTGAGCGCGGGGAAGGGCTGGGGACCGCGGGTGGCAGAGAGGCATGGTTCCACCCATCGCGGAGCAGCGACCCCGCCCTCTGCAGCGTCGGGGTTCGGGCAACAGCAAGGGGTTCCGTTGGAGTGAAAGTGACAATGACAACAAGAACGCCACCGAGCGTCAGAGGGCGCCGCGGCTGGGCTGCGTTTGCTCCGAGACCCAGCTCATGAGTGCCGAGCTGACTATGGCCGTTTCTTTTCTTTCACTGGGTGACATGGGGCATTTGGAAGGGACCCCGGAGGTCATCGGGGGAGCCATCGGCACCTTGGCATTGTAGGGCACGCTTCCCCACAGGGCTGCTACTTAATTACTTAGCTGGCGACCTCATCTCAAAGGGATCGCACCCCCCGCCCCCATTAAAATCGCAGTTCCAATCGGTCCCTTTGAGAAGCTGGGCTGTCATCTCCAAGGGCCGGGAACGACGCCGCGAAGCCGGACTGAGACACGCCCGGAGGCGGAGCCGTCCTCCCTCGGCGGCCTCGCGCCGCGTCCTCTCCGCGTCCGCCCCAAAGTGGCCGTTCGCACACAACTGCCGAACTCGCTACCGACGGCCCGTGCTCTCGGCTCGTCACCCCGCATCTCAGACGTGCGGCTCTGGGCGAGGCAGGCTCAGCGCCCACCGCCCACCGGCACCGCTAAGTCCGACCGCGCAGGCCCGGCCTCAACCCCTCCTCCAGACCCTCCGGGCGCCCGCTCTGCTGACGCCGCCTTTGCATGGCCAGGAAGTACCAACACCTCTTCGCCTCAGTTCTCTCTGTTCCCCACTTCTTCACACGTGTGCGCGCACACACACACACACACACACCGAGGTATAACTCACAAACCAAAAAGTTGAGGGACCTTAACTGTACAATTCAACGGTTTTTAGTACGTGTGCTGAGCTGTGCAACCATCACCACCATCCGGTTTCAGAATGTCCCTGTCGCCCGAATAAGAGCCCTCGTGTCCGTCTGCAGTTACGCCCACGCCAGCCCCTGCCCCAGGAACCCGGGGGCCCCCTGCCGCCCTCGCTGGGCGCTGCACACGCAGAGTCACACGCTGTGGGCGCGCTGCCGCGGCCCCCGCGAACTCCGGAGGTTCGCCCACGCTGCAGGCGGCCTCCGTGGGTCCCCCGTTCTTGCTGCTGGATGGCACCCCCGGGCGGGGGCAGGCCACTCACTCGGCCACTCGCTGGCTGTGCGAGCTTCCCCGGGCACCCCTCACGGCGACGCCGCGGGCTCAGAGCAGAGCAAATTCCTCTCGCGGTTCCGGCGGCTGCGGGTCGCGCGCACGGGTGTCCACAGGGCTGTCCCTCTGAGACCGGGCGGGGAGCCGCTCCCCGCCTCTTCCGGGCTTCGGGGGTGGCCGCCGGCCCTTGGCGTCCCGCGGCTTGAGGCTGTGTCACTTCGACCTCGGCCTCGGCCGTCACACGCCGTCCTCTGTGCGTGTGCACCGCGGTCCTCCTTTAGGGACGTCCGTCACGTTGGATGACAGACGGACCCTACGCCAGGGACCCCGTCGGCACGAATCGCACCCGCGCGGGCCCCGTGCCACGCGAGGCCACGGCTGCGGCTTGCGGCTGGAACGCGGACGCGCCTCCCCAGGCGATCGGGCCGCCTCCGCCTGGGCTACGGCGAGCGGCGCTTCCGCGGACGCCGGCGTGCGCGTGCGCGTGTGCGTGCGCGTGCGCGTGGTCCGGTCCTGCGCGTTCTCCGCGGCGTGACGTGGGCGGCGCCACTCTCACTTTGCGTCTCGGCGCACGCGACGCCCCCTCGAGGTGCGTCCCGACCGCCCCGCCGGAGCGCGGCCGCTCCTGTCGCTCCCTGCTAACAAGCGCCCGGCTTCCCTGACGTTCACGACAGCGTTTGCTCCTCCTCCGCGCGGGCGCTGCGAACCTGTCTCCCGTCTCGGCCGAGAGCAACGTCCCCGTCTTTCTCACGGCGCCTCCAGCTTCCGCCGCTGCCTGTTCACGCAGTAGGCGCCCGGGACAAACCGCCGGCCGCACGCGCTCTGCACACGGCCTGGCGCCGCTCACACGGCGCCCCCGCCTGCCGCGATCACCTCCTCAGGGAAGGGGGCTACTTCCGATTTTCCTGCATCCTTCATAGATCCCAGCCCGGCACCAGGCACATGGGGAGAAAATCCTGATGGACAGGAATTCGTGGAATGGAGGAAAAGATGGAGGAATGCGGGCTCTCAGTCCATGACGAACAGTAGCCGTTAGGTCAAACACGCACTTCCTTCCGGCCACGGGAGTCATGCTGAAGCGTCGTCACGGTTTCCCGTGTGGCTCACGCAGTGGGGATCATACTTCTCTACAACGAGCTGCGTGGGTTGTTTATGTGACGTCCGGGTTGGCGGGTTGTTTACATGGCCATCAGAGCGACGTCCGGGTTGGGACACAGTGATCTAGGTTCGCAGCTGTCAAGACGCCAGAGACCGTCCTCAGGAATGACGCGGACAGATCTGTGCGCATAACACTGGCTTCGGGACACAGAGAGATGGACCAGACACGGGAAAGCGTGGCTTTTGCTGCTGTCGAAAGGATGTTCGTTAATATAAAGATCGTCTTTATTTGCTAAAGTCATAAAACATGAAGGAAGCAATTTTCTTCGACTGTATAGGAACATTTTCACGACACCTGTGAGCTGTTCCAATTCATTCGTTTGCATCTGGCGCAGGCTACATTTTTATTTGACTATTTCTTTAATTTTAACTATTTTGGCCTTTATTTTTGACATTAAATTTTAAAAGCTGTGGCCTTTAATTTTTCTTTTTTATGAAACAAAAGCCGCGTAAACAGAACTGCCTTTTTCCAGCCATTTCTCTGACCACCTGGTACACTTCGCCTGCAGCTGTTCTGCCGATTCACAGGATGTTAGGCAAACGGAGCGCGCCCCGGCCCCACTTCCGCACCTTCAAATTACGCGAATGCGCACATGGGCCGAACGGCCGCCTGGCCGCGTCTACGCGGCCAAGAGGAAGCGGAGGAGCGACCGGGACGTGGCCGGGGCCCGCGGCACAGGCTCTCAACCCCTTTCCCTTCCTCCCACATGAGATGCACAATTTGCCTGTAGGGACGACGCTCACTGCCAGTTCTCAACAGAGACGCCGACGCCCACACTTTTCTGCCTTACACATAAAGTCTCGACTCATGAAAACGCACTGCCAATGTTTTCTACTTTTCGGAGTACGAGAACCGCCGTGGTAACAGTGAAATTACAGCACGTGCAATTCCACGCGTCGGAGGCCTCAGGAGTCAGGGGCTCAGCGAAGCCTGCGTTCCGGCAAACCACGTCGAGGCACAGTCACCTGACACCAGCCGTGAGCCGGGCACCGTGCCTGGCAGTGTGGGTAGCAGAGGCCCGTCACCTTCGCAATGCGTGCGGTTGACTTTCTCAGCATGTTGCACAGGTAAGTGGGATACGCTGGCAGTGACTGTTCACGGAGTGAGCGCAGGGCTGGCTTCCTGGTGGCCACGTGGCTAGAAAGTGCTAGGTGCTTTTCCTAAACCAGGGGTTCTCAGGCCCTGAGTCACCTGGAGGGCTCGAGTTTCCAGTTTAGCGAGGTGAGTGGGAGCCCAGGAATCTGCAGTTCTCACGAGTTCCCGGACGAGGTTAACGCTGCTGGGAAATACACTCTAAGAGCTTCTGTCCTCGCCATTAGATGCCGAGCCAAAGCGAGATGTCTCACCTGACCCCGACGGTCACGTCCTAGGGGCTGGTCCCCGGAAGAGCAGTAGTGACAAAGGCCCCCCGGCCTCCGGGCCATCGACAGCCTGGATTCTGCGGATGGCCTTGTGGCCATGACTGTCCCCTTTCCGAAGCCTGGAAGACAGTGAAGCCTGACGCCAATGCCTGTAAGAACCCGGCATTTAGCAAACTAGGCGGCGAATTACAGGGAGTGACAGAGGCGTGGGCCACGCGCCACGCTCGCCGCAGCAGGGTGCTCTGCGGGCTGCAGGAGGCGGGCCTGCACCTGCCCGCACCGGGACCCCTGCTCGCTCGGCCAGACCACGGCGGCCTTACCAACGCCCGCCGAGTTGGGTGTCTGCTCAGAAAAAGAAACCGCCAACGTTATCTTAAGCTCCCGCGTTGACTTTCTCGAGGCATATGATGTGCATTCCGTCAACCTAAACTACTCGGAAATATCAGATTCGTTATACAGATTTGTTCCTTTGGCTGAGTTTACTGTTTTTCCCTTAAAAAAAAAAAACTCTTTTTGCCCCGGGTTGAAGGGGACAGGGGGGTCTGGGGGACCGGCCGAGGAATCTCTGCCACTCTCCCCACCTGCCGTAGGCGATTCCTGCTGCGCGTCGGCAGGAAAGGTCCCCCCAGGAGCGAGCCGGGGCCTGAGCAGAGGGGCGGGGACGCCGTGGGACGCAATTCTCCCCAAAACGCGGGGCTTCACTCTGGCCTCAGAAAACCACGTGACGTGAACACGAACCCTACAGTTGGACCTCGGCCAAACCCGCATCTCTTCCCCTCCTTCTCGGTTAGCGAAGCGCAGAGACTCCTGGAGGCCGAGTCCTGCAAAGCGAGCGCGACCACGCGGCCCGCCCGCTGGGACAGCCGCGCTCCGGAGAAGTCCTGGGGAAGTCTTCCAGGAGCTTCCAGCTTGGGAAATTAATTATACGGTTGTCTGTTGTTAAGGGAAATGAAGCCAACCTCTGTCTTCTTGCAAGGAAGTACTTCTACACTCGTCCCACTAAAAAGTCCTCATACTGAGTTGAACCAAACACTCTCTCCCTCTAACTTGTACATGTCGGTCCTAGCCCGGGTTGTCGGGGCCACCAAGAACGCGTCTTTCGACAGACGGCCTTCAGGCATTTCAAGGTATTAAGGTGTTGCCAGGGATTGGCTACATTTCTCTGTAAAAGGACAGACAGCAATGATTTTGCTCAGGTTTTTTGAGCCGTACAGTCTGCTAGGGCTGAACCCTCCCACGGCCGCTGGCAACGGCCATAGACACTATGTGAACAAATGGGCGTAGCCATGTTCCAATAAAACTTTATTTACAAAAATGGTAGTGGGCTGTATTTTCCCCTTAAGCCCTAGCTGGCTGGCCCCAGGCTTAGAGAAAAGGGGGGAAATAGCCAAGTTTGGGAGCGTTGAACAAATCAACAAGCTATTGGAACAACGCGGCCTCAGCGAGCCTGCTGGAGGGTGGGCCGCTTACAAGAGAAACGTCGGTCCCCTGTATCGGCAATCACTAATTACAGAGAATGTGATGAAAAACAAGCTACCCTTTACAATAGCAGCAACGATGGCAGAGAATCTAGGAATTCACCCCAAATGCCCGACATTTCTGTGGAGGAAAAAAATTAAACCGTCCACAGAGGCGGGCAATGGGCGGGGCTGGGCTGCAGGCCGGGGAGCTCCCGTCTTCGGGATCAATGCGGTTTACCAGTTGCCCAGAATTCTTTTCCCCCCTCTGGGGTCAGCCAGCCCCTGACCAAAGTTCAGGCTCATTTCCAAGGCCAGGCCGGCTCCCCGTGCACCCGGGCTGCAGCTTGCGCATCGCCTCCCCCTATCTCGGTGGCCCTTAGCATGAGTGACCATTAAACGAGCCGGCTTTGGTCCTCCGCTGTCCCCAGTACGGCCCGCTCTTACTTGAGACCGCAGTTCGGAGGCTCGGCCAGGCTGTAATTCCTGAGAATGCGGACTGTTGCACCCCGGTGACAAATGCACGTCAGGTACTCTGCGAATACGTGTTGGTTAAACGCACGATCAGACGCACGTTCCACGTCACTATTCTACGCCGGACGCCTCTCCTTCTTACTTTCATTTCACATCTGTCTGTAAGAGTGTGTGTGTAAATGTGTGTGTTTAATTCAGTTCAATAATTCCAATAAAGAATAAAACTTTAGACCTTCTACTAATTTGGATTTCTCTGACTATAGGCTCCCAGGGGCGGAGATAATGTCTTTTTTTTTTTTCATAGCGTACCACACACGAGTACTTAGCAGATGCTTCCTCAACTGATGAGCTAAACGGCCATCCGAGGCCCCTGGTCCCCGTGGACCTGAGACGGAGGTCCACACATGACCGCCAGTACTCAGCTCACCAGCCTTCGCGACATCTGAAGCCGTCAAGGTGCTGTTAAGTCAGATTTCCAGTTTAGCAAAATATCTCACATCCTCTAGTCATTTAGATGTTCGTCTCGCCAAACCGGCTTTACACGCGCAGATCCTCAAATCCGATGCTGCTAGAGAATTTAACGCCCGACAGACTGGCTGTGACGAAGCCACGCGAAAGTCGCAATCAGAAGTGACAGTAAAATAAGGTGCTTTGGTACAAACTCGCGATCTTCAGCAACATAAAATTACGTCTACGTGACAGGCACGTCTCCCCCCTCTCCCCCCCCCCCCGCCAGTCCAAAGGCGAGGTCACGCATGAAAGGTCGTAGGTCGGGGTTACGACCCAGAGGAGACCCTCCTCACGGCTGGGTTCTGATCTGACCACTGGGCTGACGACATGGCCCGCAAACACCGGCCATCAGCGCCCCCTGGAGGGAGCCGCCCGGCCTGGGGCGCTATAGGGAGGGAAGACGGAGAATGGGTGGCCCTGCTGTGACAGAGGGCGCGCTGGACCGCGTCGGCGACGGCACATGCGGTTCCCAGCGGGGCCCCCGCCGCGCTCCGCCTGACTCCCGGTGACCTTCGGGGCTGCAGGCGGCGACTCGCAGTCCAACTCAGGACATCGCCTGGCTGCGAGGACACCAGGCTGGATGCCCCGTCCCGTCCGGGCCAGAAACTCCGCTGCGCCCTCCCACTTGGCGGTCTGCGTGGGCGGCCGCGGTGGAGACGGGTGTGCGGGCTTCAGCCCCACCTTGCGCCTGGCGCCCCGTGCGGCCACCAGCGCGAGCAGTCGCGGGGCGATGACGTCGTCGGGTGTCTCCTCACGGAGCGGCGTCGACAGGAATGCCACCTTCCTTCCGGAACAGCTTCTTGGCCCGTAGTCTCCTCCCCTCGTCCCTCCAGACAGGAGCCAGGGAGCGACCCTGCTTGTGCTTTGTGACAGAGTCCGAGTGACCATTTTATGTTCTCGGGCCTAAATGGGAAAGACAGACTGCGAGTTCTCACTGGGCAACTCTCATGGAAATTAAGAACGAATGGGCATTAATTGCTGAAGAACAAGATCCTTAGTCGACCACTTTGGTGATAAAAGGCTCTAACAGAAAGTGTTGGTCATCTCTGTGAGGAGACATAGTACAAGGCAAGGCGGCCGCCGACTCGAGGTGTGCGGGGTGACTCTCGGGGCCCCGTCTGAAACCTTGTTCCTTTCTCTGCAGCGGCGACCCCCTTCGGCCATGCCCTGCTGCTCTGAAGTCAGCATTTCACTGTGTGGGGTGTACGATTCGCTGGAATGGGGAACAGCACCAGACACGTTGCCGCGAGCAAGTCCTGCGCAGAGGCCAGACGGGCTGTATCTTTACATAAGTCTGCACCAAGTGCCAGGGGAGCCCATCTGTTACAAAAGTCTCCGCGCCCTCAGGTCTGGAGAAAGAGCAGTGATAGCGTCCAACAGAGCTGGTCCCTTGCCTACCTTAGGCTTTAAACCGATAAGGTTTTTCACATTTATTTAACAGAGTTCAGCTTAATCCAACGTATTAATTCAGCACTTGCCATGTGGCAGGTGCTGGGCCCTTGGACAAGGTCGGATGGCACCTCTGATCTGTGTCGCATCACGGGGTCACTGGTGTGGGGGACGGCAAGCTGACAGGGACCCAGAATCGTCCCAGATGAATCCTCTGATGGAGGGATGGCCCAGGAACCACAGAACGAAGACGTCTCCTGTTGCTGAGGGAGAAGTCACGCTTTGGCTTTACGAATACTGAAAGAAGTCGTATCCTGCACTGTGCCCTTCTAAGCCTGTTGGTAAAGCCGTTTCGGTAAATGACATTCCCATAAACCCAGCTGCTGTGCCAGAAATCTACGTGTCATCCTCGATTTGCTCCTCCAACGTCCGCGTGTGGGTGAGTCGCCTTGGCCTCGCCCGCCTGCAAGGGACTCCCGGCTCCAGCCACGCCCCGCCCCTCTACTGCCGCTGCCCGGCTGCGGCTGCCCGCGTCTCCCACCCGCGTCTGCGCCCACTCCCAAAGCCTACTTCCACGCAGCAGCCAGGCAGCTTTTCAAAAAAGCTCACATGACTCTCTTGCATCAAATCCTCCAAGGGCTTCTCATCACACTTGAAATCAAACCCAGGCTTCCCTCCGTGACCTCCGAGATCCGTTCTGACCTCGGCTCACACCGCCCTGCGGGCCGCTCACGACACCGGAGCCACGCTCGCTCTCCGGGCCCCGCCGTGTGCTGCGTGTGTGGCCCTGGCCTCAGGGACTTTGTGCGGGACGTCGGCTCGGCCTGCAAGGCCCCTCGCTCCGCTGTCCGCAGGACTGACTTCCTCTCGTTCGGGGCTCGGTCCGTACGTCCCCTCGTCAGACAGGCTTTTCAGGACAACCCTGTGACGGCGGCGGCCCACACCGCCGGGCCTCTGCGCGACCGTGCTGATTGATCTTCTGACCAGCTAAGAGAATCAGAGTCTTGTTTTCGTTTGGTGTGTTTGTTTTCGCCGGTGCCCTCGGGGAGAAGGCTAGCATCTGACGGGGGCTTTGTTGTTCCCATTCATTGGCACCCAGAGTCGTGATTGTCACACAGCGAGTGCTAAATAAAACATGTTAAATGCACGAATAAATGAATGATTGATCAAAATCTACGTGATTTGCTCAAAACCCCACCGTGTGGCCCACGCCGTGGACACGCTCAGACCCCCACACAGGTGGCGTGTCTGCAGCTGTCCCGTGCCAGGGGTCAGGGCCACACCCGCACTTGGCACACAGCTCCTTCGGCGCCAGGAGAAAGAGGAGACGATCCAGAGGAAAGCCTGAGTTCCGGGCTTGAACGGGCCAAGTTTTTTCTTCTAACACTCGGGAAAGCGGTGACATAGAGCGACGGAAAGGGCCATGCGAGGAACTGATAGGCGGGGCTCTGGGGTCAGCGGGGCCGGGGGCCCAGCGTGCGTCTGGGGGCCACCTCTCCACCCGCTGCAGGGACTTGGGGTTTATAATGCACCACGTCAGAGCCCTGCTCCTTCACCTGTCAGGTAGAAGGCAGGATGCTCCTCCTACCACTGCTGGGGTTCGAGGGAGATGCTCCAGGTGCAATTCTGAACACCCAGCAACGAGTTAGCGCCTGCTGAATGCTTGTTACTGACATTCGCAGCTGACAGCTTCCTCATCCTGCTCGTGACGGGAGGTTCAAGTGTGCACTTGCTGGGACACGGATTGGAAAAGGATTGAACTTGAACACGTAAACCATGACCGCCTAAATCACCGCGTCGGCCATGACCTAAGCGCTTAATTCTTGGTCCTCACTCACTCAGCGGGTATTTGCTGACCATCTGCTCCGTGTCGGGCACAACACGTGGGGCCGGGGACACAGGGCGGTGAGTTTACAGTTGGGGAGACGGCAAAACACACGGGGGCTGGGACACTGGGTAGGGCTCTCGGACCAGGACACAGCCCGGCCGGGAGAAGGGGTCAGCCGGACACGACTTCTTGGAGAAAATGGCATATTCGAAAACTCTGGAACGATCAGTCTGAGTTAGTCAAGGGACTAAGCACGGGAGAAGCATGTCACAAAGAAGGGACTCATGGGGGGTGGGGGGAGGCGTGGGGGGCCAGGCGAGGCGGGCTAAGGTCCACCTTAAACAGCACGTGGTCCGTGAGCACATGCGGCCAGGTCGCCCATCCAGGTAATTCGGGTGAAATCCACCTGCTTTCCTGACATGGTCTCACGAGCGTGCGGGGCATTGAAACTCACGTCCGCAGTTCACCTGGACGGCCCTGCACCACACTACGCGGGGAACTATGCCTTCGGTGTCCTAGGTCCAGACACTACGTGGATAATTTAAAACCTCTTTCTGGACACCGGTAACTCAATTACTTGGAAATGACGGATCACCCAATGGTTCGACCTCCCGCTTCATTCTGCCTGCGTACACAGTTTCCGCGGAAAAGAAACGAGAAATAGATTCCTTTGTTATTTATATTCGCCCAAACCCACATTCCATTCCTGCTGAGATTAGCAATTAGATTTCTAATTAGTTTTCCAAAACAGATTCTCGGGTTTGTTTGTTACACAAGTGAAGAAAACACGAATACCAAAATGTGCAAAGTGTGAAGTTTTTCCTAAGTGTGACTTAGACGATAAAGCTCTGTGTGCCAATAACACCCCGACTTCCCGCACTGCACCTGTGGTCACGGGGGCCAGAACGCGCCACGTGCCTTGGAAGACTCACCGTCATTTCTCAGGATCAGCGGCGTGGGTGGCCCCAGGACCTGGTGGTTCGTCACCGCATTGGTGACCACACAGGTGTAATTCCCGACATCGGACTTCTCTACTTTGGCGATGTACAGGTTCCCAGTCTCCTGAGAGACGAAGCGCCGGCTATCCTGGTAGGAAGGAGCCTCGTTGAAGAGCCAGGCGTAGCTCAGATCTGAAAGCCAAAGAGAGGACATCACTGGAGTGCCCCCCACGCGGGCGAAGGAGATGGTCAAGCGAGATGTGCAAGCCGTTGCCCACAGGTTCCTCTCCAGCTGCTAAATAAATATAAACAGGGGTCTTCACAGCCCCCTAACGCAGCGGTCCCCCAGCTTTGTGGCACCAGGGGCTGGTGCTCCTGTGAGCATCTAACGCCTGATGACCTGAGGCGGAGCCGAGACGGTGATGCTGGCACTGGGGAGCAGCTGCAGATGTAGGCGAAGCTTTGCTCTCTGGCCCGCTGCTCACCTCCTTTGTGACCCGGTTCCCAACAGGCCGCAGACCAGTACCAGTCTGCGGCCCAGCGGGTGGGGATACCTGATCTAAAGCATTTACCTATCTTCCTACCTCTGGTCAATCAGGTCTTATTTCTAGAGAACCAGAGCGTATACCGACAATCAAGAGAAGTCCAACATCTTTAAGCAAAGGAATAAACATTTGGAGTTTGCTAAGCTTGTGCCAAGCACCAGGCAATCCTCACTGGGCTGAATTGCTCACATTACAGACCCAGAGAGTCTGCAGGCCTGAGCGCGTAGGGCCGGAAGCGCCCGGAAGCTATTTAGACCACTTCCTTCCATTTCACTTTGTAGCTAATAACCATCGCGAGGCAGCACAGCGCCACAAACTTGCACAGCACTTTGAGGTTTGCAGTGCATGTGACAGTTTTGCATTAACTGAGGAGCTTTGGCACACGGCAACAAAGTAACTCCTCCAAACTCTTCACTCTACTCAGACTACACTGAGACAGCAAGTTCTGAGTCTCAGCCCAGCCTTCTCCCGATGCCTCTTCCTGTCAACGCAAATTCCTCCTCTGTCGTCGTTCCGAGGCTGAACTTCTTTCCATTATTTTAGTGAGACGGTGGTTACATATTGCAGCAAACCAATCGCTAGACATACACTGACAGACGGGTTGGCTGGTCCCATAAATGTAGCTCTGTATTTTAAAAAATTAGCTGAAAAAAAATGATTGCATCCATAAGGGAGTGACTATAAACTGGCAATTCAAGAACCACCTTTCCACGAACGCTTATTCATCCAGGATGCCAATGGGGTGAGTGTTAAGAGGTGGCCACACCTGAAAACACTCTTCGAAAGTTCTAATTTTCCTTAAGTAAGACTTAGGTGAAGGTTTGGCGGATGAACACGTGAGCCCATGTTTCCAGTTTTGGAGAAGCACTCGAAGGGCCACGGGGCTGAGCGGTTTGCTGTGGGGCCCACTGCGCTCTGAGGAAGCCATCCCGTACCTGCTGCAGGCATCCCATACCTCGCTCTTTCGAGTATGAGCTCCAGATCTGTCCTAAGCTGGACAAGGAAGACCCTAGGCACTAGAAGAGACTGGCCAAATCACCCCATTCTATCTTCGAAAGATATTTTGATGGGAGAGGGGGAGCACTCGGCTGCCAAGGGACCTTGTGCTTTCAGAACTAGCTGGCGATTCTGGGATGTTGCTCTTTATTGCTGCCCTGAGCCAACATCTCAGTGCATGGAGTGTCCTTGGACAATGGCAGAAAGGTCACTCGCCTTTGTATACAGAACACTAATTGCTCTAAAACACACTTTTGTTGTTTGAGACTTCAATGAAGCCCGATTGCATTTGACCTCAAATCAGGAAACCAGCCCCGGGTACGATGTTCTGCCTTAATAGTCCACTGTTTTCATACAAACGGGGTCATGCTGACTGTCTTCCCTTAATCACTGGGTTCTGACGCTTCCACATGCATTACTTTAGAGAGATATAATTATGTTTATATGAGAATAGCTTAATCATTTTGTTTACACATGTGCATGTAATTATAAATAACCCCATGCTGATGTCGAGAGGGTACTCGGTGTGAATAAGGGAGATCTCCCCAGCAAGCTGGGCACTTCCTCAGGAAAGTAAAGTCTGGGAGAGGAAGGGCCCCTTGGAGCAGGCCATGAAGGAGTGTTACCCACAGCCCCGTGCACTCCTCACCCATCCAGTTGGCGGTATCTGGGCAAAGCAAATAATCGTTGAGCAGCTCGGCTCCCTCTCAGAAACAGTGAGGACTCTGCCTGCTCCCTCCTGAGCTCGGAGAGAGAATTTTAAGAATAAATTAGCATCTCCAAAGTCACCAGGTAGGAGTTAGTAATTTATCAGCACAGTATCAACCAACCCACGCCTCCCCAAGGAGAGCTGTGGTCAAATAGATGAAACTATATCTTTTTTTTTTTTCCTGAAGAGATTTTTCAAAACCGTTGCTAGTGGCTGCTGGCTGCCAGGCTTTCTGAACTTTGGGGGAGAAGGCTGGTTTAATAAGAGGAAAGGTGTATGGACCACGAGTATCAGAAAAAAGGCATCTACCTCGTTAGTTTCCTAAGCTAAATTTTACAGAAGAGCCGAGGACCAAAATCCAAACTTATGTTGAGTAAGGAGAGACGTTTAAGTCCGCACTTTCCACCCGCTGGCCCACCAAGCGGGATGCTAACACACGGGAGGCAGGCGAGCCGGGGGGGGGGGGCAGGGCACGTAGAAGCGCATGGAACCGTACGCACACCCGAAGCGCCGAGTGTTAACTCTTTTAAAAGAAGAAACTGTGCTGACTAACATGCTGTTTGATCCATTTAAAAATAAGTCGATTACTTCGGTTTCACTGTTTTTGTGACTTCAGTGACTCTGGGTTGAAGCTCATACTGTCACATTTCCTAAACCGTGGTCCCTCGAATATTAATTTCTTGTTACTAGAAGCTCTCTGGCCTGCACCTACGCCAAATTTAAAAGGGTTACATGACCAAATGACTTTGAGAAGCGCTGGATTAAGCGAAGTTTAACAGATTTTTAAATTTCTCCCTGCAAACCTTGCAAGACCTTTTGAACATGTCGATGTTCTTCGGATTCCTCAGAGGCTGTGGAAGTACCGCGCACTTATTTGGTCCTGTAACATCGGCCCTCCCTCCCCTTCACACGCCCGCCATTCTTCTGAACATTCATTAACAGCTCACAAAACCTAGGCTGGGAAACCCTGAGCTAATAATGCAATGACTTCGAGAAACAGTAAGTACAACAGAAAGGCAAGTAACCGCGTTACTTTTGTTTTGGAGAAAATCATTGAGTAATACAAGCACCAGGAAAAAAAAACTATTAAATTAAAGTCGTAACGAGTTTCCCGAGGTGTAATGATAATAACGTGACACGATAACATTATGTGCTGCGCATAAAGAAACCACAGCTGCCGAGACGAGTCCCCAGTGGACTCGCTAAGGGGGAAAACCCACACCAGCCCAGCATGTGACCTTCGTGAATACTGTGAGCCCTTAGGGGCAAAGGTCAGCCCTTAGGGGCAAAGGTCAGCCGGGCTGGCGCGATGCTGGCTGAGCTAAATGCTGGGCCCTGAAGGCGGGGGAAAAGCTCCGAAGAGAATAGTAATTAATTGATTTTGTTTTCACAGAAAATATCACTACCTGGAATGTCTTATTCATTTATTTATTTATTTTGTCCAAGACGAGGAGGACAGAGTATGATGAATAGACTGGGATGAACGTAGACATGGAAGCGGCAGAACATGCGGGAAACCTAACGAAAAGTCCCTAACGAATCACTTGTCTGATCTCTTCATTGTAAAGACGTGAAAGATATTAAGGAAGAACAGAGCTGCAGGCATCGGGTGCCCTGATTCGAACGACACTACAAAGCTACAGTAAGCAAAACAGTACCGCGTTGGTATAAAAACAAACGTACAGACCAGTGGAACGCAATAGAGAGCCCAGAAATACATGCACACAACAGAACACGAGTAGCAGGAAAAAAGCATAAACTCTTGCTATTCGCACAAGGTAGAAGGACCTTGAGGACACTATGCCAGATAAGTCACACAGAGAAAGACAAACGCTGCGTGCCTTTTGTATTGGAATCTAAAAGTCAATCAATCAATCAATCAATCAAACTCATAGATAGGGAGAAAATTCTCTCGCCACTGCATTACCTCAACTGAACGACAGCCATTACTAGGTCTAGCTTTTCAATTTTAGCCTACCTGTCTATGCAGGCTTTTCATGGTTTTCACCATAGCATAAATGCTAGTAAAAGACAAAACATATGGAAATCCTGAGTCCCTGCACAGGTAAGGGCGGGAGTCAAAACCAGGCAGAGCAGCCCATCGCCCACTCCGTGTGGCCGCACTCCCGTCGCGGGGCTCTGTCCGGGGGGCGGGGAGCACGCTCCATGTTTGGAAGCGGACAGCCAGTATGGTCACTCCACCCAACAGACAAGACAGTGTTCGCCCAAGAACCAGAGTCTATTTTCATCAGAGCAAAGCATTAATCCAGTGGGTTACATGGCATGCTAGCACCATGCTGAAAAAGAAAGCCACGTGCATACAGACGACAAATTCTCGTGTGCTGTAGCCGGCACAGGCCCGCCCCGCTCCGCGCGGTTTCCTGAGGGAATTCCACGCAATAGCCACACTGACCCGGACGCAGCAGGGTTCTGATCATGAGCTTTCCCACACTAATTGCTCTGAAAGCGACGGTTCCTATCCCATTGGCAACTTTTGTAAAAATGAAGGAAACACATACTTGGAATGCAACATTTCACAAGTTGTGAGGCTCGTCAGGCCCAAGTGGGAAATACTGAGGCTGCTTATAACATGACACTGACTGAGGCCGAAGGATGGTTTCTGCCTGGCAGCACCCAGATCTGTAGGAAATCAACTATAAAGCATCTCTCTCGCAATTGGTGCCTTTGTCTGGATCTTTGAGCCAACGGCAAAGGATGTTTGGTTATTATTATTATTATTATTATTATTATTATTGTTATCTCCACCCAAAGTTAAATTTCCTTTCGTTGCCATCTGTTTGAGCCCCTTCACCCCTACCTACGACCCCCGCCCCTCTGGTAACCACTGGTCTGCGGTCCGTGTCCATGAGTCTCTGTTCGCCGTGTTTGTTGGTCGCATTCAGTTTCATAGCCCACACGAAAGTAAAATCACACGGTTCCTGACGTGTTTGTTCGCTTAGCATGAAAATCTCAAGATCCATCCACATCGTCGCCTTGGTTATTATTGTTAAAAGAAGACACTCATCAGGCAATTTTCAAATTCAGGGTCTCACTGGGCAAATTCCCCTGGTCATCGTCCCCTGGATGGACACTCTTAACGTGTTCCGAGGTCACCCAATTCCCGCTCGAGTCACATTACTCATCGTTACATCCCGCGTCCTAACCCAGGGCCAGCAAAAATGCCCGTTTTCAAAGATTCCTTTCCTAACCCTCACAATTTTACATCTGAGAGGAGCCTTAGCCCACCCCTTCGATGTCACAGCTCAGGAAACTGAAATCTTAGGAAACTACATGCCCAGACCCCAGCCACACATGTGGTGGGTAGCGGAGATGGGGTGACAGGGTGCCCTCAGGATTCAAAAAAGTCGGTTTCGTTAGGAAGCCGGAAGTTCCTCTCAGAAATCAATGTGGAGCTGGAGGAGGATGTCCTCCTCATGTGGAAACCGAGCCTGCGGGACTAGATCGTCTCGGTCTCTCCCGGCATCAAGATTCCACGATTCTGTGCCACGCCTTCGAACCCGACGCGCGGTTTCGACCCACAAGGAAAGTGGGATCAAAAAGCCCGGTAGCTTCCTCGTCCCCACACAGGTAGTTACCAGCTGGGTCAAGAACTAGAACACTCACACACACACACACACACACGTGCACACACGTGCTCACACACACACGTGCACACACGTGCACACACATGCACACATGCGCACACACGTGCATACACATGCACACACATGAACACACACATACGCACATATGCACACATGCACGCACACACACACAGGTGCTCGCACATCCACACACTACAGTTATTAGAGTCAAGGTGTGTCATTTAGAAAAAAGCGGAATTAACTGCAAGGAGACGGGGATCCCGTCCTCGTGTTTCAACCAGTTTGGGAAGCGGCCGTGACCCCCGCGGCCCAGTGTCTCCTTGCTTTCAGAAAGATTTTTCAGCACCTACCCCAGTTCTGACTCAGTGTTGGGAGGTTGAATTTAGACTGAGACGTGTCCCCAAGCAAGGAGGGTTGGGGGAGCTTTTAAGCGATCTACAAACAGAGGGTCTTCGCTGATGCACGCACTGGGTTATTTGTTCCCAAACGGGCACCAAGCCTGAACCGTCTGGGGAAGTCGGGGCGCAGGGCTGGAAGGAGAGCAACTGGGGGGCCGGGGACTGGGCGCTGCTGCTGGCCCTGCCTGGACCGGGGGCCAGGCCCCCACGCTCCGTGTCGAGCTGACGCGCACCGAGCCTGGCTTCGGGGCCGCGCGGCTAGACAGTCACTTCTGTTTCCTCACTGGAGAGGCGGGAGCAGTAAAAGAGCCGAGGCTGGAAAGGGACCCAGATGGGATGCACTTGTTCAAGTGCGAGTGTCTCGTACGGTTTCACGCGCCTTGAATAGGCATTTAGACCCTGGGGTTTTCTTGAAACTTGAACACAGCCCTCAAATACTGGTCCCCGGCAGGGAGCCTGGTGGCACGGCCAGCGTCCGCCACACCCGTGCTCGTCAGCTCCAGTGAGCTTGGGGACCCCCGGAAGGGAGGGTCTGTGACCACACAGCTCCCGCCCCGGTGTCCGTCACTCAGGAGGGTCGGCGGTGGGGACCAAGGATTTGCTTTTCTAGCAAGTTCCCAAGGGATGCCAGTGCCGCCGGTGTGAAGACCACACTCGGAGAAACATGGCTTTAGAAGCGCTGAATCCATCGGGCTTCATTCCCTCAGGGACCCAACGGGCAGAGCAGCCTCCCGCCGGGGAGCCAGCTGGCCGTCCCTCGTGGGCCACCTCTCTGCCTGTCCCTGCTGATGCCCAGGCTCATCTTCCTCGGGAGGCAGGTTAGCTCGCGGCCTCTGCCTTGGGACAGAGAAGCAAAGACCAAGATGCTGACCTGACCCTTGGTCTCGCGCTCTCGTTAGTGCGAGAATGGCATCGGAGGCGACAGACCCGGGCCACTCCGAGCGCTCTGACAGGACGGAGGTGGAGGGGGTGTGGAAACCACACGGAATGGACCCTGGGTCTCTGCGCGACCGTGACGAGGAATGGTTCCATGCGCCACGCGCGGCTCAGCGTGGTCAAGCCACTGGGGCCACGGCTTGCGTGGACTACGAGCGGCAGATGAAAACACTCCTCCTCGGGGATTAGAGTTCTTTCTCTCAGTCATTTGTTAGCCGGCATTTAGAGACGTTAAAGGTATTGCCGCGTTTCAGGAAGACCTCAAACACAGCAGCCGGAGTTCACGTGCAAAGCAGTAATCCCCCGGAGCATAAATACTCTTTGATGGCCAAGTTTAAAAGACTTCAGACAAAGTGAAAACTGCGTAACAGAGTCAGAGAGACACCTGCCACGTCCAATGCGTCCCCCCAGAAAGCTGGGAGAGCGGGAGACAACCAGACGCCGGAGCTTTGCAGCTCGGGATTTACTCCCTCCGCGCACAGCGCCCCCGGCCAGATCTCGGGGCTCCCCAGGAAGGAGTGACATTCCGAAGGCTGGGAGAAGGGCTCCTCCAGTCGGTGCCGCGTCCCGCTGTTCACGTGAATTCCCGGGGTGACTTTTGCTTCTGTGCGCCTTTCGCCATTACTTGCCGCTGGCCTAAGAACGTGCTGTCGTTCTGCCGACTTCGGCTCACTGCCACCCCGGGCCAAGCCACATACCCCTGCCCGATTAGTGCTCCTGATGGGCAGCTCTGAGTTCTACCCCTCCTTCCTGCACGGGTCACCCTTGGGCCCCACTGCCTCCTGGGCTACGCAGAATCAAGCCAGAGTTCCAGTCCGTCCAAAGCAAGACTCCGAGTTATCCAGTCTCCGCCGTCCACCGACCCCGCCACCAAGGTCCGTGGTCTAGGCCCCAGGCCCGGCTCTGCAGAAGCCCAGCGAGGTGGAGGAGCGGCAGTATCGATTAACGTCTTTGTGTGACACGCTCTTATTCCCCCAGGGGTCACCTTCAGGTGCAAACGCAAGGCACTGTGGGAAGGCTCGCATGCCCGGTCTTGGCTTTAAGGAGAGAGCTACGTTTAACCAGTTTTGTGACTTGCGCTCCTAATAAAATGGTACCTGAAGAAAGGGTCGTAGTGCTACGTAGGGTTGCTTAAGGTATCACGGAAAAATAGTCGCTGACTCAAAAGGAAACAGAGGTTTGACCTATGGTAAACTACGGGAAAGTTCGAAGAGGAAAGATCATAGTAGAACAAATCTCCTTCAAGAAAACAAGAAAAATCTCAAATAAACAATCTAACTTCATACCTAAGAAACTAGAAAGAGAAGAACAAACGGACCCAAAGTTAGTAAAAGAAAAAAATAATGAAGATCGGAGTAGAAATAAACGGAACAGACGGAAAAATGATGAGAGGAAAGTTCAGTGGGACTCAGAGCTGGCTCTTTGCAAAGACAAACAAAACTGACAAACTTTGCTAGCTAGACCCACAAAGAAGAACAGAGAAGGGGCCCAAAGAAATAAAATCAAAAACGAAAGAGAAGAAGTCACAACCGATAACAACAGAAACACAAAGGGCCATACGAGACTTCCACGCCCGTGAGAGAG
Organism: Rousettus aegyptiacus; assembly: GCF_014176215.1. Taxonomy (NCBI): domain Eukaryota; kingdom Metazoa; phylum Chordata; class Mammalia; order Chiroptera; family Pteropodidae; genus Rousettus; species Rousettus aegyptiacus. Next base: position 158,471,393 of record NW_023416307.1, read on the forward strand.
ACATCGCCTGTGCCCAGAAGGCACGGCCTTCCCATCGGACCAGCGAGCCACGGCCCCGGCGAGCAGGCCAGGGCGAAGGCCGAGGGTCCGCGTCCACGCGTTCTACGCCACGAAGCTGAGGCCCGCTCCCCACACGATCTTACCCTTTCTTGTTTTCTGATCCCCGACACAGCTTTACTGAGCTCACAAAACGGTGGAAAGGCAAGACGACTGACCCCCAGTCTTCCGAACGACCAGGCGCAAGAAAGGCTCAGGAACAGCAGAGCGGCCGGCCTGCAGGGGCGACGTGGGCCCCCACAACACGACCGGCTACGTGACCCATGCTCACGAGACCGTTAGAGTTACCAGGTGACGCCTTCGGGACCGGCCGGATTTCAGCGACTCGAAGGTGGCAGTAGTCACCAGACCAGGGCGGCGCCAGGCACGAGGGAGGGAAGCATGGGTCCGGGAGCCGGAGGCCCCGCCTGGCTGTCGGCGAGGCCACATCGTGCTCGTGAACTGGCAAGGCCACGGCTCGTGTATTCCTTCGCGTTGCCAAGACCACATAGCATCCATGAGCTCACACGTCGCCTCTGCGCATTTTCAGAAACAAGCAGAACGGAGACGAGTTCTGCGGGAGAGACCCGGGCGGGGAGACCTCGGACAGTCGAGCGCTCTAACCCAGGACCGAAGAGGGAACCACGGCGATTCGAATCGGGATTCAAACGGGGATCGCGTCAGAGACCACGGCGATGACAGGCTCCGGCTGAACTGGACGAGTAGCATGAGCGACGGGCTGTCGGGACTGCGTGCCGCGGTCCCCGACCCCACAGCCAGCACGCGGGAGGCGCGCAGAATTTCGGGGATCCAGCGGACCAGCTAAATGCTCAAGGATCGGGGTGCACCAGTCCCCGGTATCGTCAGCATCTAAAGTGTTTTCTAAGAAAAGACTGCACAAACCACCACTCCTAGAACTGCTTTTTGTCACAGCATAATCAAAATCTGTCTTATTCCTTCAAGATAAGCAATTTCTGGGGAGTAAGAGGAAAAAAAAGCATTCAGTGTGGGAACTGAAGTGTACTCACAGGAATAACAAAAAAAAAACTTTGAGTAAATGGTAGAACATGTCAATTAAGCTCTAAGTATTTACATTTTTTGAGAGGATTCAAGCAGTAACATGACTAACTCGATAAGCTTTCAAGCAATATCATCAACGCCCACACTAGTCACAATACACGGCCTCCTCACCAGATTACGAAACAATTCCACACCCTTTCCAATTAAAGACGTGACCCAGAAGTCAAACAACTGACATGTAAATTCTGAGCACAAACGAGCCCTTAATCAAATTTGCCGAGAAAACGCGAGTCTTCACCACAGTCCAGGTCGCTGTGGCCCACGCCCCCCCTGCCTTGGGGCAAGGCTGGCATGAACCACGGGACGAAAGCACTGGGCCTGGCAGGCGACCAAAACGCGTCTGTCCTTCCCCGGGAGAAGTGTCTTTGTCTTTTTTTTTTTGCGCCGTTAAAAAAAAAAAAGAGGCAGCCACTGACTTTGACGGCGGCCGATTTGGCTCGGGGGTGTGGCAGACGGGGCTGGGCAAGAGTCGCCGCTCATGGGTTTTCCTCTGGTACCCGGTATCCTATGCAAGGCGGCTTCCTCCTTCGGAGCGCTTCTCCCATGGGTTCTCATGGCACCCACGGTGTCCCCAAAGGCTGGGCGCAGGGCGCACCGTGAGGCAGGCAGGTGAGGCCACCTCCTCTTCCACGCCCCGCGGCTGGTCCGAGCCCGGGCATGAGAAGCAAGTCAGCCAATGAGAATTTTGTAAAATTCAACCTGAGCAAGGATGACCTTTTTAAATTTTTTTTTTTTTATTTTCCCTCAAAAAATCAATATATCCATTCGTTAAATAAATTGTCTCCTGCGGATACTGCACTTCCGTCCCGTGTGATCAAAAGTGTCTTGACTAAGGGAAACTTGTTTCTCTTTCTGCGTAGGAACTTATCCCACCCCCTCGGTTTAGTCATGGCCTCTCCTGAGCTCCGGTCGCAAAGCCCCGCAGAACGCCCGGTGAGAAACACTCGGGTGCTCACCTCTCATTTGCCCACCATCACGTGAAACTGTTCTTCAAATCACAGGCTCCTAGAAACAGCAGATTCTTACCGATAACTCTTGTGTTTCTTTTAAGGCAGTAAGATGAAGACTTGCAGGAAAAAAGGCAGCTTCAAGAAAATCTTTTAGGAGAAAAATAACGTCGACGATCACAGCTCTTTATCTGATATCCAAGGAAGTCTTTTTTTTTTTTTTTTTTTTTTTGATAAATCTTCTCACCTCAGAGGCTGTAAGGGTCTTTTCTATAACTGGTCAAGCACCTGCCCCGGTGTTTGGGGCCAGACCTATCTAGTCCTGAACCCTCGCTTCGCCGCTTCTAGGAGACCCTGGGAAGGTATTTCCATAAGACCCCATTTCGTCACCTGACAAGCCAGGAGAGCAACGTTCACACCTTTGCAGGTGGCCGAGAGGGTGCGGGACGATGCTGTCAGCAACGTGCTCGCTACAATCAGCACAGTGCCCGGCACGCGCAAGCACCCCATAAACTCGGTTATTGTTTGTCGCTATTATTGATAAGGCGGAGGTGGTGACTGGAGCTGTTTGATGAATCACATTTTTATTTAAATTCATTCTAAAGATCCGTCCTGAACCATCTGCTTCCACTAACCAGCCAGATCAGGATTTATGGTCGACAGAACTGCACTGGCATCTTCCCTCGGCGTATAAGGTACTCTACTTCTCTGAGATTATTTTCGCTCTGTTATTCATTTGGCTCCTCTCTAGGAGGTAGCATCTACTTTCTGGGGAAGGAAAGTGAGAAATGGAGGGAAAGACGACTTGGTATTAAACAAACAGGCAGCCCAGAAAATTAAACCTTCTGATCGCTCGTGGAGTGCTCGTAGACTTATGAGAATAACCCGAAGTAGCGAAATCATAACTTAAAATTAACATGTTCTCTCACTTCCCAGAAGCAAAGGAGAGGTGAGAGCGGCCGGGGAGGCCCCGACAAACAGCTGTGTGCGTCAGGTGCGTCATTGCCCGGCCCGGGCACCGGTCCCAGCGGGAGGAAGACGCGGGAGACCATCCCATGCCCCTTCTCGGGGGAGCGGAGGGGTCCGGAGGGGCGTTCCGTACCTCGCTCGTGTTTTCGTTTCGTTCTGTGTTTGTAGATAGCACATGGCTAGGGCAGGCCATGGAACCCATGGCCGCAGTTTCTGTCCTGATAGCTCTTCGGTCACGCGGTGCAGGTGATGGGGAGTAGAGGAGGAGGCGTCCTCCATCTAGCTGTGAGATTTTGGTCGAATCGTGTAATGTCCTGAAGCCTCGATGTTCTCGCCTGTAAAGAAGGCTACGCCTCATCGAAAAGGCTCGGTGACCGCGTACGACCCTACGTGTGACGGTGATCTGCAAACGAGGACACACCGAGGGAAGGGGAGAGACCCCCGTGGGACAAGGAAGACCTGCAGGCAGGTGTCAGCCTGACCAGGAGCTCTGCCCAGCCGCTGTCCCCGGGGGAGGCGTGCCCGCCCTGGGCCTCCCCCGGGTGGGTCTCGGAGGAGGAGGAGTCGTCATGGACGACTATCGTGAGTGCTGGAGGGGGTGCTGGAGGCACTCGTGAGAGTCCAGGGTGCTGCCCCTGCGTCTGTGGGTGGCGGCTAGGAGCTCGGAGCAGCTCTGGACGGAGACGCGTGGGTTCCAGGGTGCGGTTTCCCACCTCTCTGTCCCCACGAAATGCACCATTCTGTAAACCGGGCATCACGTTGCCAAATTCCGCGTGTCGTCACGAAGCGTAAACTGAACGCTTGATGCAAAAGATCTCAAGAAACCGCCGCGGAACATCCGGGAGAGAGGGATTAATGCTGTCGTAGCACGAAAATCACACGCGCGAGCGTCTCTCAGCCGCGGAGGACGCCTCATTGGGGCGGATGCAAACAGACGTCGGTCGCCTCTCTGCGCGCGCGGCCAGACGACGCGACACTAACGTCCTCAAGCGAGCGGCAGCGAAGACGCATCTCACTCGCCTTCGGTTCCCCGCTCCCTGCCCGTCACGCCAAGCCGGCCGGCCGTCGGACAGGTGCTCGGGAATCGGCACGGCTTATCTGGCTCTCGCCGGCTCTTTGCCCACTCACTTGCCAGCATTTCTCGTTGCTATAGCAACTGTAAACATTAATGATCATTCTAACACGCCAAGGGGAGCTGAACACATTCTTAAAAAAAATCCCTCAGGGCAAAATAGAATCCATCCATCTCCGGGAAGATGAAAAATATTACACGATTTAAATTCCTTAGTTATTGTATTTATTAGAGCTAAATACACAGACCTACTTCCAAGTTTCGTGGCGGTAATATATTTTTTTCCCCTCTCACCTGCCTAACAAAAGGAGTTGCAGGGAACTAAGAAACTCAGTTTTTCTCTGAAAACAGGAAGAAAGAATTCATCCAGATACACGATAAAGAAGAGAATGGGGGTGGGAGAGACCACGAAATCGGGCTCTCGAGGTCGCGTGACGCCCGGGGCCGTTCACCGCAACCCGGGGCAGGGGCGTGACCCCCACGCAGAGCCCCGGCGGTGCCGGGGGTGAGATCCTGACCGCACACGCCACCCTGCACCGGACGCGCACGCGGACTCGCTGGGTGCTGCCGTCACTCGCGAGCGCGTGAACAACGGCCCGCCCTTCGGGGGGAACAGAAGAGGAACGGGAAGACGGAGCTCCCGACGTCCGTGTCACGCTGCCGGCCGGGGCAGGCGTGCACACGGCCGTGCGCTGCTCCTCACACTTTCGGTCGATCGCCTTTTGTTTTTTTTAATCGACTGCCGACATTAAAACGTGGAAATATTCCACACTCGTGGCTTCCCATGGAAAAGCACGGGACCTGGCAATCCTGAGCTTGTACTTCTTCCGGCCGTCACGGGCCTGAGACGATCAGCAGCTCACGGGTCCGCGGGGGGCACCCGAGTGTCCGCCTGCCCTACAGCGTCAGGTTCGCTTACATTCTGGAGCCCCTGCGTGGCCCTCGGAGCCGGCGAGCTCCCCGAGTCCGGCTGAAGCCCCTCCCCACGCCTGTGGCTCCACAGGGCCGGCCTTCCCGGCCCACCGGGCCACAGGCGCGAAGCTGACGTCCGTGTGGCGCCCTGCTGTGTGGCACGGGGAGGCGCGTCCGCCCCCACTGGTGACGGCAGAGCCCGGGGGGCACTGACGAACTGGGGCGAGCGGAGCTGGAGAGCAGGCGGCCAGAAGCGGCGAAGCAAACGCGGGCAGCGAAACACACGACGTTTACCACGTTCACCGCTTTCGTGTGTGCAGCTCGGGGGCGACGGAAACGGTGGCCCGGCCCCCCCCCCCCCGCCCCCGCCGTCGTCCCCTGCAGAGCTTCCTCATCGCCCTAAACCGAAGCTCCGCCTCCGCTGCCAAGCAAGGTGGCGGGGCTGTGGGCGGCGGGGCGGCGGGCGGCGGGGCGGCGGGGCGCTGGTTAGACGCGGCGCGCACTTCGCAGCTACAGTGGGCGGAGTGAACCGAGTGAACCGAGTGCGGGAAATGAAAAGAGTAAGTCCCGAGCCTAAATTTCAGGCTTGAGCCGCCGGGCGAATGGGGCTGCCCCTCCCTGCAGCGCGGAAAATGGCGGGGGGGGCTCGGGTTTAGTTGGATCGATCAGGTTCGGTCACGGCACCTCTGAGATGGTTGAGGCCACCAGCAAGACGAGGAGCGGATGACGGGTGCCAGTCCACGGACTGGGAGGGAGGGGGGCGGGGGGCGTTTGGCAGACGCCAGTGGAAAGCTGTCCCTTGACGCCGCGGGGCTGACAGACGCCGCGGGGGGTGCGCACGCACATGTGGACGCCCGGCCCGGGAGCCCGAGAGTTCGACTGCGGAAGCTGACAGGAAGGTGAGCGGCCGGCGGCGGAGGTGGAGGCGGAAAGGCAGGAGAGGGGGCGTCAAGGGACTGGCCCGAAAGCCGAGGGGGAAAAGCAGCATTTCAAGCGGTTCAGAGCGACCGACCGTGCGGAAGGCTGCTGATTGGTGGCCACGGTGACAGCCGAGACTTTGCCACCGACACCTGCGAATTCCACCAACCGAGACGCGGCACCGTGGGGGTGGCCGACGAGGCTGCTCCTGAGTGGCTCTGGGGACCCGGCGCGAGGGCCGGGCGCGGGGGCCGGCGGGGCGGGCGCGGCGACCCTGCTCGGGCCGCTGTGCTACGGACGCGGGCGCAGAAGGTGCGCGCGGGGGCTGGCGCCTGCCCCTCCTCTGGCGAGCGCAGGAAACGCTGCTGCACGATCCAAGGCCCGCGAGGGCGATGTCGCAAAGAGCGAGACCCTACCTGCCGCACGAGCGGGGAGGGGGCAGCAGCGAGAGCCCGGGCCTCGGGCAGGTGGGGGCGGCGCTGGCCTGCGGAGGGCACTGGAGACGGCAGCCGGGGGGGGGGGGGGCGGCGCCGAGCAGCCATCGCTGCAGCCGCCCCCCGAGACGAAGACGCCACCGCCCCTCAGCCAGGTCGTCGCGGCCGCCGCCTTCTCGGTCTCTCTTCACACCCTCCGGCCCGGCCGCCAGCCGTTTCCCACGCTCTTCGACATGATTCTATTTCCAATCTGTAAACACAATTACCTAACACCTAATGGGTTTCTGAGGCCCTCGCAGAAAAGAACCAACTCCTTAAGATGGCCTTAACAGGCTTGGCGAGACTAGTTTACATGTCGAATGATGCCTCAGTGTTTTCTCTTAACTCACACGTCCTTGAAAACGAGAAGGCGAAGCTTCTGCCTCTTCCGCTGTTATTGTTTCAACGGAACAGGAAAAAAGGCCCCTGTGTTTCTACGCGGTAAATTTCAATGTGACCCAGTTAATCCCTTAAGAACTAGCTTTGACAGCTGCTTCCTGCGCTAAGGTACCCGGGTCCCGCGGCTAAGACTCAGCGTCCCGTGGAGCACACGTCCCTCTGAAACGCGGGGCGTCGTGGGCAGCGGAGGAGGAGGAACTTCCTGTGGCCCCCAACGACCAGCGTGTCTAGCGGCTGCCGGGCACAGCCACCTGCAACCTGGGCGCTTCTCTTCCTCACGGACACACCTGCCCACACGGTGACGAGCCTCTGACCCACGGGAAAGGAGGAGGTGTCTTCCAGAGGGGCCGAGCGAGCAGCAGACGCCAGGAGGGGACGGCGCGTTTCTTCCCCTGGTGCCGGCCGCAGGACAGAACGGAACCCGCTGACCTGGTCTCCCTAAGACCCGGACGACACTACAGCGGGAAGACCAAACAGCAAAACTAATCGGACTCTCCTTTGTCTGTGAGTGAATCCTCCACCGCACGGCGTTTTCTTGGCGATGGCGGCGGATTTGGCAAAATAAAACCGCGTGAGCGATGGCAGGAGAGAGCAATGTCAGACGCCGCAGCTATTCTGACGCGGGCTGCGGCGATCCTAACTACCCTGGCGGCCTCTACACCGCGTGTCAAGGAGCCGATGCTCTGAAAAAAAGTGTGCGAAGAGTCACGTCCACCCAGATGCACTTTTTTTTTTTTTTTTGACCAAATCCTCCGGGCGAGGCCAACGAAAGCAGACCTGCCGGCCTACGTCCTCTCGTCCTCTCTGCTGGGAGCCGCTGCCCCGGGATGAGACCGGCTCCCACCATTTCCGGTTGTGACAGGCCTTCGACTGTTTCCTGCTCCGGCTTCACATGCTTCAGCAGAGTAGAGGAGTCGAGGGGAGACACGGCCTCCGAGGCGCACGGCGCGGACAGGGGCCAGCGCCCCCCGGGGAGCAGGAAGGGCAGCGGATCGGGGACCCGGCTCCCCGCCCGACCCGAGGCGAGGCCGTCGCGTTGCAGGCCGGGCCCGCGGCCGATTGTGAGAACACCCGAGCCGCGTGTCCTGCTTCCCGGCCCGGGACTCTCACGCCGACATCCTCACTTTAAGATCAGGAGACCTGGCATTTAAAAAATCTGGACCTCTCGCTTTTCTAAAAAAAAAGAAGGAAAAGGAGAAGGAGAAAGCGGGGGCGGGGAGGAGAAAAAAAGAGAAAGGGAATAAGACCCGAGCTCCCACCCCCCACGGCGGCGGCGGGCAGAGCGTTCAGACCCCTCCTCGGTGGGCAGTGTGCCTCGGTGAACGTTACGGCCTCGTCACCCGGACACCCGACACAGGTGAAGCATCGGCCACGTGACCGGGCCATGTCGTCGTGGTGATAGCCACCCAGGCCTCTGTGCCTGGGCGGAGCCAGGCGTGTGTCGGGGGAGGCCATTCGCTGCGCCGCCCTCGCTGCGGTGGCTGCCACCGCCGGGCTTGCTCCTCGTGGGGACTTTGGACACGAGGCCCACAGAAACATTGCGAGAGACCCGGCTCCCATGCGAGACGTGGACCTGCTAAGTCAGGACGTTCCTCACTTAGCTACGCGAGGCTCAGTTCTTTGCTCTTAAAGTGTCACTTGGGAAGATGCAAAATAAGTCACTGGACCAGTGTTTGGACAACTCCAGGGCACCGCTGAAGAGGAGGGCCTGGCGCCACCCTGTAGCAGTCCGGCGTCCTGGCCAAGGCGAGCTGGACGCTAGGCATGACTACGGCGACCACATGGCCCGCAGCGACTATGTGGCCTACAGAAATCACGGGGCCTACAGCGATCACGTGGCCTACAGCGATCGCATTAGCCGGATGGTCTAGCTGAGTCTAAGAGCACCCTTGGGTGCACCGTACAACTATCAGCTGCCCTTTGGCTGAGATGTGCGCTCTGGTTCACCGGACTCTCCCTCATCCCCATTACACGCATCTGACTCACTCTAATACCAGCGTGGTCTCTGAACATTTTAGAGCCTGGTCTTGATTCTAGGTAGGACGATTTATTCCTATGGCAACTTGACGAGCAAACTGTCAAGGTAAGCATTGCACCTCTTAATATTTATGAGCTTTAGAGGAGTAAAAATCACTCATCTACAGGGGTCTAACATATTTCTGTTTTGATCACCTCTTTATTTCTTTCATTTTTTTTTTGTACAAAAAGCAAAAACCTGTCATTCCTGGCCCAGTGGACTTCCAATTTTCTCTTTCCAGCCCACAGTTTTTATCTGTATCTAAGGTAAACAAACAATTCAGCCGAGGTCTTAAAGGCGATTTTGACTTACTTCAGAGAATTATTTTTTAGCCATTAATTGGAAAATAGGTCTTGACAACATATTTAGCTGTCATTTGTTAGGCCACTTCCTTTACAGATATGTAAAGAAATAATGTTTTCAAAATAATTAGTTTCTCTCTGCAGGGGTTCAGCAGAACAATCAGAACACTCTCTCTCTCACACACACACACACACACACACACACACACACACACACAGAAATTTAGGATGTATGTCTCAGTGTGGGCACGGAGCTTTCTTTTAACTGTCACTGAGCTAGAGATAGAAAGCCATTAGCGTGACATTCATCATTCCACGTTTCCGGAAACTTCGCCTGAGAGAGCAATCTACCTGCTTTAGTTTTGATGAACCCCCATGAGTTACAGATGCCAGACGTCTTCTCTCTGGCTGTCTCTCTGATGACAGGGACGGTGTCACATAAAAGGAGGTGCTGGGGAGGAAACCCACCACGTCCGGCAGGACAGTCCCTCGCTAACGGAGGGTAGTTCACGTGCGTGTCAGGCTTAACGGCTTCCACGGAGCCCCCTCAGGAGGCGGAGCCGACAGACGTGAAGAAGGCAGGACTGTAAGCTGGGGACATTGAGTCGGCTTCAAGAGCTGGGACTCCTGAGAGATTAAGGGGTAACAGCTCACAAGAGCCACGCATAGATTATACACACCGGGGTCGACACCCTGATTCTTCCTAATTAATACATATATTTTTTGCAAGGCATAGGGTCTGAATGACAAATATATTCTACCATTCTGTCAACAGAAACTCTTAAATATTTCTCACACTCACTGTCTATCAAAGCAGACTGACTCTTGCGCGAATCACCTCTGACTTGAGTCCCAGGTTGGAATGCGACCGCATGGCACGACCATCCAGGAGGGTCCTCTGACCCACTGGTACCTCCGCTTACAGCTGAGCGCATGCCCACGGCAAAGACGAGAGGTTTCAAAGCGGAGTTACGGAGGGCTGATTTTAGTCTTCCAGGCCGTAAGCTTTACGGCTGTAGGAGCAGTCAGGTGCGGTGCTTAACAGGCAAGCGAAGCCACCTGTGGTTGGAAAACCTACAGAACAGCTCCTTCTGCTCAATATCCCCAGCCCTGAAACCTCTGGACTGAGTTCAGACTCAACCCTTAATTGTTCGGGAGCTGCTTGGAACGCTGCTACATGATGAGGTGAGTTCTGCTAATTGCATTTCTTGCTGTTGAAGATACAGCTGGGTACATGAGAGTCGGCTGACAAACAAAAAGGAGGCGGTGTGCAGCGGAGAGTGCGCTGGCTTCTGCTGCAGGGGTCACCCGTGACGACGGTTCAGACCGAGGCCACTTCCACGGCTTCGGACCTCTGGCTCTTCCCTTCCCTCCCCGTGTGTCGCCGGTCGATTTTCAGTGACACACGCCAAGTCTCCCCAGCGGAGATAAGTACGGAAATGCACATGGAAGCTGTGTCAGCGTGAATTAAAGTTTTCGAACCTGGGAACGCGCTAGCCCACTTAGCACAATGCGCTGCCCCGCAAGAAACTCTCCTAAGGAAGGCGGCGACCGTGCCCCGTGGAAATGGGGGTGTTTACATGTCTATTCTTTTCATTCCCTGCAGAAAGGCAGGTCGGCTGAGCATTGCTGAGCGCAGAATTCATGCACGCCGCTGCATACGCGACCGTAACAGGGAGAGAAGCCGCCACTGGGGGTTCGGGACGGCCCTGGGCAGGAGCAAAGCTGATTACTGGCCGTCCAGACATTTTTAGTGCTGACTGTCTCTCGAGTCAGGGCAGCAAGGACAGCCATCTTAAGATGAATATCCAGAGTGACTTTCAAGAGGAAAAAAAGTAATAACAGAGGTACGCGTTTGGCGGGAGACCCACGTGTCCACGCATGGTACAAACTCCTCCATGCAATGCAAACGCCTCCCCCCAAGGCTGGGACAAGAAGGGTTTGCTTTGTTTTGTTTTGTTTTGTTTTTGGAGGAGGTAATTAACGAAGGAGCACCATGCATTAAAATCTGAGCTGGAAGCAACCTTGGAGATCACCAAATCAAACCACATGCTTGCATTTTTCCATTTTTTTGTCATGGAAAATTTCAAATGCACACCAATTATGAGAGATAATGGTAGAATGAACCCTACTTTATCATCATCCAGCTTCAATAATTATCAGCACCGTCTCGTTAGAACCTGTCCGCTACTCTCTCTGGGCGTTGGATGTCATTTAGCAGGACATAAAGCATCTTCCTACGTATGTGGCATTTTATTTTAGAACTTCGTTTGTGTATTTTTAATCTGGACTATGAGAAGGGTTGAAACCAGTACTTCATCTGGGTTTTTGCGTTATCTGTACTCCTAAAACTTTTCCCCCGTTTGATATACAGGTTCCAAAAGGGGTGTCCATGAATGACTGAGGGATGTCACACTCACACTGTCTCAGGGTTTCGTCATCTATGAAATGGGGCTGTGTAGCGTTTGTATGATCATCAGGTGGCTATGAGAATTAAATCAGTGAATGTAAGTAAAGCATTTAAAAACACGCCCGGCTTCCACTGTGCACTGGACACGTGCTGACGCTCGCAGGTAGCTTTCTGTGTCAGGTCCTGCTGCCGGGATTATCCCGATTTCACAGAACGAACCCGTAGCTTTTGCATCTTGTTTTCACTCTGGCGCCAATTATGGGGCAAGATAATTACCTTAAAAATTTCAAAGAATTTCTCTGTAAAATTTATAGCCCGGAGCACTTTGAGAAACTAACTCTTGACAACTTTTCAGTTCCTTCCATGATAATTGGCCCATTCAGATATTCTGTGTTTTCTTGGCTCAATTTTGTTATTTATATATTCTCAGTAGATTGTTCATTTCATCCAGATGTTTGAATGATCAAAGAGTTGTATATAGTTTTCTCTTATGATTTTAAATCTTGTATGCAAAATGGTATTCTCTTTTTAATTCTAATTTTGTGCGTTTTTATTTCTCTTGTTTGTTCTTGATTAGATTTGAAGAGGGATAAACTTGCATTTTATCTCTCTCTTTCAAAACTCTTGGGTGTCTCTTGTGTGTTTCTATTTCTAATTCCCTAATTTCAACCTTTATCTTCATTTCTTTTATTTCCCATAGTTTTTTTTTGTGTTTCTTTTTTAATTTAAGGAGGTGAATACTTAGTTTATTGGTTCTGACTTCCAGAATTCCTTGCTTAATAATAAATTTAAGGTAATTAACTTAATTCATTGTATATTTTTCATAAAGTTTAAATTAGATATATCTGTTCTCATTTCTTTCACTTTTAAAACATTTATACATTATGGTTTTTATTTGTTTTGATCCAATAGCTACCAGAAAACTGACTTGATATTGCAAGTGTTGATTTTTTTCTAACTCGTGGTTGTTGATGTATCAAACTCTATACTGATCTACAGTTCATTTCTAGCTTGACTGCACTGTGGCATAAAATGAGAGCTGACCTGCACAATTTCAACTTGTTTAAACTTTCTTCCTTGGCTTAATATATAACCAATTAAAATAAGTATTAGGTAGGCACTTGAAAAGAAATACATAAACATATCTGTTATTTATTATTACATTGTTCAATTTTTTTGTATTCTTATTTCTATTTACTTAGCCTGTCAAGTTAAATAACAAATTACTTCAGTAATTTCTCCATGTATTTCCAAATTTTTAGCGTTATATGTTTGACCTTATGTTTTATGGTATTTAAAACAATTTAACTGAAATGTCTTCATTGTGGGTTGTGCATTTTTATATTAAAAAGTTTCTTTCCTGATTTAATGTTTTTTATAAGTAATACTTGGTCCTAACCTACTAATTGTAGTATCCTTTATTTTTTAAGATCTATTTTGTTAGGAGGATAGATATTTTATTTTAAAATAAATGCTGTCATATTTGGGTTAGATTGTGCAGATTTTTAACCCAATCTGATGCTCTCATGTTTAATGTGGAAGTTATATCTCTTTACATTTTTTTTGTCATAAGCTATATACTCTCATATCTGTCATCTTTTTTGTGTATTTTTAAATATATGCCGTTTTGCTCATCTTTACTTTTCATTGTTGGTTGACAGATTACTTTTTCTTTTGGTTTAACTGTCTCCAGACACTTGGAAAACACATTCTGTTTTCATATCTACTTACATCTATATTTCCTCTAATTATTAAAATAAAGAACACCGTAATAACTTTTGGCTCCTTCTCAAAGAGGAGAAACTACAATATGCTCTTGCTAGTTAAAAATTGTAATGCTATGAAACTGTTTTATATGCCATAATATTAAATAGAAGGGATGTGTACATCGATCAAATACGTTTATCAAAGGCATTGATTATGTATAGATTGGATCTTTACTTCCTAATTTCCATATTTGCAAAGTTCTCTGATCATCATATTTTCCTTTAGCATTTTTTTTTAAACTTATCTACTTAGTCATGCTTATCACTAATTCAATTTTCTATAATGTTCGCTTGGCTTTTTACCAAGCCCGTACTGCAGATTTTAACTCTTTCATTTCTCATCTTTGCCAGCAACCTTTTCACATAGAGTCTTTGTTTTATAGAATGTGTGTTTTCTTTTCTTGACTGAAAACGCAACAGAGATGCACGTTCTAACTCCATCTCGTTTTCTTCGGGCATCTCTCTCACATGCGTTTCTGTTGCTGGCGTTTTTTCGCATCCTCGGCAATGACTGACGCTCCCCGTATCTACCCCTCCCTCCTTCACCACTGAGTGTTTTCTTAATAACCATGATGGAATAGGATTTTTCACTCTATTTACTAACGTTGGTTGTGATTCTACCTAGGTCTTAGGTTCACCGACCAGAAATGGGCACCCCCCTCATTCCCTCGGACTGACCGCGGAGGGCCCCCGGCACCCGTTTGTGAGCTTGAGGCAGGGTCATAGCCACTGCCGTTTCTAGCTTTCCGGTGTCTGACTGTCACTGATTTGGCGAGATTCCGTGGAACCGAGATAAAACTTTCCGTTGCCTCAGTTACCACGTTCAGAGCGAACTGGACTCACTCGTGTTCTGTGTCCACAGTGGGCCATGGCAGCCTCTTTTTATAAAGCATGGGATAGGATTATTGAATTCTACTAAAATTTAAGGGGGAAAGATGGGTGTGTGTGTGTGTGTGTGTGTGTGTGTGTGTGTGTGGTAAGTACGGTAGGACACTTCTTTCGTATTCCTTACATAAATGTTTCTCATAATAAGGGGACAGTTATCCGACTTTTTGACTGGATGTCCAGATGTCATAAATATTTGGTTTAGAGATATGAAGCGGCCGTTGTTGGAAGCCTTTAAAGAGAACCTTTCCATCTTCCTCGTTGCCAATCTAGCTGTTTGGCCAGGGGTCTCTGCTCTCATCTGAGTGTACCCCCCAAATCCACACGTTGAAATCCTACCCACCAAAGGTGATGGTATCAGGGGGCAGGGCCTTTGGGCGGTGACGAGGTCATGAGGGTGGAGCCCTGGTAAATGGGTTAGTGCTCTTATCAGACGCCCCCTGAGCTCCCGCGTCTCTTCTACCTGTGAGGGCGCAGGGTTCCTGTGATGAACCACCTGACGGTGCCGGCACCCCGGCCTCAGACTTCCGGCCTCCAGAACTGTGAGAAGCACATCCCTGTTGCTCATAAGCCACCCAGTCTGCGACATTTTGTCATAGCAGCCGGAATGGACCGAGACGGTCTTCCATAGTCACTTCTCCATTTGGCCTACTGTGAAGAGGGTTGTAGGTAATTCTCCACGTAGATTTTTGATGACTCCGCTGTTTCCAGTCCATGCCTCTTCCTCTTCCTCTCCTCCTTCCCCTTCCTCCTCCTCCTCCTCCTCCTCCTCCTCCTTTTATATAGACAGCTGGGTAATGATAAGTCAGCCTTGGCTGCAAAGGACACAATCTAACACTGCCTTCCACTCTAACTCATCTCCTCTTTATGATGCTACTTAAACAAACAAACAAACAAACAAACAAACAAACAGAACTCCAGCAATTTCTAACTTCTTTTGGAAAAACATCTAAACCTTCACCACCTCAGAGCCCGGCCTCTGCCCGCGCCCCGGACTCAGACGCGTCCTTTCTCCCTGTCACTCGCGAGGTCCCGCCACGTAGCCAGACAACTCCGCTGCTCCGGACTCAGGTACGTGCAGTCCTGTTCTGTCTGAGGTCCCGTCCCTCCCTTCCCTTCCCCCTCCTCCTCCGTCCTCCGGCCTATGCTGTGTCCTTCTGTTTCACGTGATCTGATCGTTGGATCCTGTTCATCTCCCGCCCACAACCAGCGGCTCCCACCCCAGTGTGACCCTGCAGGGAGTCTCCGAGACGTTCTGCCAGACTTCGATACATTGATGAAGCAATCTAGTCTCTTCAAACTTGGCATCCTATTTGGCACACTCTGCTAGGACCCAATCCCACGCCTCATTCATCAGGATTTCCGCCGGGGTACGCTGGGCTGTCCATCGAGGAGGAAGCCGGCTTGGAGACGTGCGAACACATCCGGAAGGCGCCGAGACTTGACGGTGCAGGCAGGTCTTTCCTGCGTTGCATTTTGATTTCAGGGTCTGTCACCCTCCTTCACTTTGCACTAAGTGGGAACCACAAATGGAAAGACACTTGATTCTTATTTTTCAAACTCTGGTTTGTCTTTTCAAAAGGCAAACCTAAATTTGCACGAAGGAACGAGAGGCCTGGGGTTTCAACGCCACTTAAAGCTGGGGTTCATCTGGAGTGTCGCGGCCCTTCCGGGGTGTTTCCTAGCGTACGTGCTGGTTGGAGGGGACGGGAAAGGGCGCCGGGCCCCAATCGCCGCGCGAAGTCGAGGTTCTCAGCGGCGTCTCGGATGCAACGCTGTCCGCGGCAACAGCGTCTCCAGCTGCGCCCGCCATATGGGCCTGTGAATTCCCGCGGAGCGTTGTTCTGACACGACTCCTTCCTGGGGGTTCATTCTGACGGCGGAGATGGTGACAACGTGTTAGCCCGCAGCCAGCTGAGGTGAGAACAGGGCGTGTTTCGGTCACAGAGGGGGGGCCTCTCGCCTCAGCGAACGCGGGGCCCCCCGTTGGGTAGCAGCCGCTGCCTGCCTACCATCCACGACCGCCCTCCCGGGCGGCCTCTGAATTAAAGATCCGACATTTATTTCAGCTCAAAATGCAGGCAGAGCAGGTCTCTTCGTAAACCTGTTACTACTGCACTTGGAATGGCGTATTTGTCCCACACGTCCCGAATGTCAAACGTTAGTGGCCACGGTTGATCCCGATGAGCGTGCGTGGATGTCGTTTGTCATGGATGGGCACACAGCCACCCTCCGTTCTCCTCTGCACTCAGAACCCTGACGTCACGCGGCCTCGGAAGCGACAATCCCGCCTGTAGACCGAACGCCACACGCTCTGTTCCTCCGCTTCTGAAAATGAAATCCACTTGCCCAGAACACACAGTCCTCTCTGGTTTTAATCTGGCCTATTCTGGTCATTTTACCCCTAAGTGTCTGACAATTAAACTAAAGGATGTGAGAATTCATTGGGGGAAACGGCCACGTTCTTGCCCGTGCCGTCACGCCCACGGGGTCGAGAGCCCGGCTGATGGTGAACGGCCTAGTTTTGAGGCACCGATTTCGGATCCTGCGACCAGAAGCGGTTTCCCAGCGTCCGGGACGCAGACAGCGTTGCCTCTTCCTCGGACTGCACGCCACGGTCCTGCCTCACTCAGTCACGTCACGACGCACCCGCCTGACAAACGCCGACTCGCCGCTGACAACGCGTCCCGGACGCTGCTCGCTCCTGCTCCCGCTGGAAAGATGAGGCTCGTGGGCGCCGTGTCCAGCGGGCGTTGAAACGAGGCCGGTCCCCACACGGCCTGCAGTGACCGTCCGCCGCATCGTCCGGGAGGAGCTCGGTCAGGTTCGCGTCGCCGAGAGGCCGGTGCTGGCCGTGTACTCCGTCTGGCCGGCACGCCCCGGTGGCCCTGGACCAGACGCGTAAGCCTCTTCTTGCATCTCGAGACGCTTCCCACCCCGCTGGCTCCGTGCGAGACGCGGCTTCGCCCTCCCCTGCTCCGAGACGGGGCGGCCCCGGGCGGGAGAGCCTCGCACGCCGAGCCGTCAGGGTTCGCGGAGCGCTGGGTGCTGCGGGTCCCAGCTCGCTCTCCGGGCTCCACCTCCGCTCGGTGCTGTGTTCACGGCCCTGACTCTGTCTGAGCGATGGGCCCCCAGCCCTAAGGAGCAAACCTGGGGAAGGCCCCTTTCACTTCGTTATTTTATTTTATAATATTTAAAAAGAAAATAGGGACTCTACCAACTTGAATTTAAATCTGTCCCCAAATACTTTTATATTGTGCCTCTCATTAAATCACGTATGGAGTAACAGCCAGGAAAAAGGCTGCATGATTAGGGCCATCATTAATTAACTAAAATCCTTGGATTCTGCCAAATTAAGAACATGGGAACAGTTGCACCAAGGCACAGGAAGAAAAGGAGGAATGGAAAAGCAATTTCTTGGGATTTAGTTCTGCCATATTTTAATTAAATGATCTTCTTTAGGCTGGTTAAACACAAAGAAGGCTAATGAACTGCTATTTATTAAGTAGCTGAGTCAATTTCTAAGTGCCGTGGCCTGGGACTTGCTGTTGCTGCAAAAGCAGTTAAACATCCCTCTCACAGAACTATGAGAAATATTCCGGTGGAAAGTTATAGCTACGTCTTCTAGGGAACTCGTCTTAGAAACCAGACTAGCAACTCTCAGTATAGGTTAACTTCGGAAATTGGGGGTTCGGATATATAAGGTCTAGAATTATTCTATACCCGGGGAATGCTTGCTACTTGTGCAGACTCATTTTAATTCCCTCATAAATGTACATAGTTGTTGGCATCAAGGCATCCTAAAGCACAGTCCTAAAACGTCTAAGCCGTTCTACAAAATGCTGACGGGAAAATGCAAAGGCAAGAAATATGTTCGCGGCATCAGGAAATACGCTTAACCAGTTTTGGAGACAACACCAGAAATATTCGCCTCGATTCCTCTCGCGACGTGCGCCAGGAGAGAAACAGCTCGCTGTTCTGGACAGGCAAGGCCTCGTTCCTCTCTTTTTCTTCCTTTGCTGACTCTCTCTTTGCTAAACGACCTTGTGGCTAAGAGAAACGGAGCGTGCGCTTGGCATGTTTAGGAGAAATGATATCAGGGCCCTGTTCCCAGGAGGGGCCAGTGCGTCGAGCCACTGAGTCTGACAGTTTATAGCATGACGTCCCCGATCAATGCAGATCTTTTTTCTTCTCAAAGGGTGAAAGAGGGAGTCTTCGTGAATGGAGAGAACCACTGTTTTCCAATGAGTTCCTATTATTCTACACAGCTTAAGGCATCGGCCCCCTCTGATTGGCAAGGGGAGACGAGGAAAAAAGGCAGGAAGGAGCCGGCTCATCGCACGTCAGTTACAAGGTTTGTGTCTCTCAAACCAACAGGGTAGAATCAAGGAGCGACAAACGAGACCGCCCAAGAATGTTTCACGCCAGAAAAAAAAAAGGTTCCCGGCGTGCTGGGTGTTAGTTACCTTGTCACCGACTAAATGCCGGCCTTTCCTCATCAAATTGCAAGAGACATCTACTAAAGTGACTGCGCAAAGCTTCTTGGCTTAGAAATGGAACTCACAATGCATTTCCTGTGAAAATAATGTCAGAAAACGGGGTTTACTCAAGTTAGACCGATGCTCGGGCCAGCCCTGGCATTTCGATGAGGCCCCCAACCAGCATGTTCAGCCTCATCTTCTAGGGTTTCAAGTCCAGACGACAAGAACCCACTTTTTGCCTTAGTGACAGAACCCCTCCTGAATCACTGATCTTCCCTGAGGTCGGTCTTAACCTCCTGCCCACCTGTGGTTTTCAAACTTACTTGCAAGAGGTAAGACATGTCTCAGGTCAGTCGCTGCCAGGGTCACATGAAGTGTACGTACCTCAGCGGGGCCCAAACCAGGACTCGGCATTCTAAGACCATCACCTGTCATTTTTATTTGAGTGTGTTTAAAACGGGGTCTATGTGGGGGCACCTCCCCTGTCACCCCCCCCACACACACACACACACACACGATGAGTAAGGTGGGATGCGGGGCCTGCCCTGCTCCCACAGGAAGGTCAAGGACGTCCTCACTATAACCAGGGAAGCAGTCTGGCTCCACAGCTACGGTGGGGTCTCCTTACAGCTTTTCACGACAGTAAAGTGTTGTCAATGTCGCAGCCATTTAAAAAATCTCATTAAAAAAGTCACATAAATTAAGTTGAAGACCACGCTCGCTAGTCTATCAAACGCATCCCGGCACGGTCTCACCACCCCGGGCCTCTCAGATCTACCTGATGCTTTGCTTCTTCTAAGGACACGAAAGGGAACCAGACACATACTAAACGCACGAGCAGAGGACACTCCACCAGGAGCCACGCGCGGTGTGGCCCATGAGAAGCCCACTGGTAGAGATACCCCAGCCGCCACCGTGAGTGGTTAAGGAACATTCTCGACTGTTTCGAGAACGGCCGAGTCAGCATTTTCGTAAAGGCCCCACGCCACAGCATGGCCAGCGAACGTCACCGGTACAAACGCATTCCACACGAGTCTCGCGGGGGATGTTTCTGGAAAAGCATTCGCCGACTACAACGTCATTACACGAATACGACTCACGAACCCAAACATCGTCTCTTCCAAAGAAAAGCTGCTTTCTGATTTAACTTTAATTTCAAGTTTAAGCCGATTAAAACAGAACAAAGCCAAGCCTAAGGGAAAGTTCGGGAACGTTGGGGTTCCGGTCCCGCAAGCTGCGGCCACCTGTGTCTTTTCCGCTTGCGGCACACGGGAGAGGCGCCTAGACACAGGTAAACTCCGTCCGGCTGGCGGAGGCCGTGCGGGCTGCAGGGACTGGCATGTGTGGCGGGAGGGGCCTGAACCCCCCGAGCGGAGGTGGAGGGAAGGGGCTGGACGTGGGAGAGCCCGCTTCCCGAGGACAGCGGTCAGTCGTCCAGAGCAGGGGTGAGCGCGACCCGGCCAGCGCGACGTCCGTATCCCAGGGGTTCTGCCACGGTGTTGGGGGGCCCTGCCACCAGACCTCCCGCATGTCGGCAGTTCTCACACACTGAGGGCCGGGGCGCTGCGGTTCGAGGTCTGCGGCTGGGTCAGAATGGGGTCTGGACGTGCCTTTCGGTGACATGAGGGCGAGAGCTAACCGGGGTCTGGACTACAGTGAAATGGGTTGGTGTTTGGGACAAACAAGGGCACCCCCCGAAAATCTGAAGTGATGTAGACCTGGCGAGCATGGGAGCCCCTTTGGGACAGGAGGCGGGAAGGAGGCGCGCAGGGGGGACTCGGGCAGAGCTTGGCTAGAATGCGGAAGTCCTGAGAACATTCTGGGCACAGAGGACACTCGTTTTGGCTCGTCCCTTCCGCTGGGGTGACGTGGAAATCACACACCCTGCTCCGGCGGGCGGGTGTGGGGGGCGGGGGGACCTGAGCTGGTTCTGCAGGCGACCGAAGTGTGTGGGTCTCGAATCTGATGCCGCCTCAAACCCCACGAAAACCACAGTTTTGGGGACCCTGCCCCGGATTTACAGGCTCAGGATTCCTTTGGGGAAAAGGTTGGGCACCTGCGGCTCTGACATGCTGCCCTGGCGACACTTCTGTGCTCTGCCCAGTGCTGGCCAGGGCAGGGGTGTGTGCACCTGTGTGTGCGTGTGTGCGTGTGTGTCTGCGTACACACGTGTGTGCACCTGCGTGTGCATGTGTGTGTGTGCGTCTGCGTATACACATGTGTGCACCTGTGTGTGTGTGTGTGCGTGTGTGTGTGCGTGCACACATGTGTGCACCTGCGTGTGCGTGTGTGCGTGTGTGTGTGCGTACACACATGTGCACCTGCGTGTGCATGTATGCATGTGTGTGCGTGCATGTGCATGCATGTGCGTGTGTTCACGCACAGTTGTGCACACCACAGCACAACTCAGGGCTTCTCCGACTTCCAGGTGCACGCACATCATTTGGAGATCTCGTTGAAAATCTCCATTCTGATTCCGTAGGCCGGGGGTCGGGGGTCGGGGGTCGGGGGTCGGGGGAGAGACTGTCTCCAGCCAATGACCAGGCGAGGCAGAAACCGCTGCTGGCTTGTGGACCGCTCTGTGGATGCCGAGGCTCTTGGTGACAGGAAAGAAAGGTAGGGACGGAACCCCTGGACGCAGCGCGCGCGAGGACCGCACCGGGCACGGGCAGCGCGGCGGTCCTTGTCACCGGAAGGCAGGAACCCGAAGTACCTCAGGGCTGTTCCCGGTTACCGACCGCTCGCTTCAGGGTCACGCGCCCCTGCTGACAGCGACCCTGGAGGTGCGGAAGGCAAGGCGAACGCTCGGGACCCCGCCGAACTCAGTCTCTAAGACGAGGCGGCACCGCGGACCAGCAGGGCCCGCAGGGGAAGTCTGCGCTTTGGCGTTTCTGTTCAGACATTATAGTGACATTGACGTGACGCCGTCACGTCTGGATTTGGGTCTGTTCACCAAGGAAGACCAAGCGGCGCCACAGGCGGCGGCCGCCCGAGCCCCAGGGTCGCCTGCTGACCCTGCCGGCCGAAGCGCTTCTCGAGACAGATCCGCTGTCGCTCGTGCTGCCGTGAGCCCCGGGGTGGGGGGGGGGTGACTCTGCGGCTTTGCGGGGGGCACGCGGCCTTCCTCACGGCGGGCCGTGCCCCCGCCCCGTGCTCCGCCGCCAACGTCACGAAAGGCTGGCTCGTCACCCCGCAGGACTTGTCACCACGGAAACCGGACGCTGTGTCTCGAACGCGCGGCCCGTCCGGCGGCTCCCGGCGGCTCTGCCGGGGTCAAGGCGATGCCGGGGGAAGCGAGGGCCGTACCAGCGCCGGGCGCCTGCGGCGGAGGCTCGGAGCGGCCGGGCGTGTTCATCAGGTCCTCGCCCAGACGGGCGGGCGTCTGACATGCTCTCCCAGGCCCTCCGAGAAGCCCCCTGGTCCTCCCCCGCAGCCCCCGCAGCCCCGCCCGCCTCGCCCACGCCGGTCCTGAGCACGCGGCTTCCCACGGAGCCACGAGGGGAGCGTCTGCTCCCGCGTCTGTCCCCAGCGACACCGGCGGGAAGGGCGGACCGGCGCACGCGGCCCGTTGCAGAGCCGCCCTTGGGTGGGACCGGCGCGTTCCGGTGGGCGTCTGCGGGGAGTTTTAATGCACTTCTCTGCGGGGAGGGGAGAGTCAGGCTCCTCCGCGGGAGTCTGCACCTTCCCGAAGATGTCATCAGACCAGGGAGCAGAGCGGTGTTTTCCCTTCACATAGCTAAGTTTCCGAGCAGCTGCACGTTCCGGCCGCTTGACGCCGTGACGCGCGCCCGCAGGGGTCAGGACGGTGTTCCGTCCTCACGTCGACCGGATCTCAGTCGACGCCCAGTCCCTTGGTTTCCACAGGAAGCAGTGGGCCTTCGATAACGCAGTCGCGGTCAGTGTTTACTGAGTGGTCATTACCTAACGAGAGAACTCGAAGGGGTCCGAGCGCGTCCTCTGACCTGCTGCCTTAACGGAGAAGCGGAGCGTGGTCCAGCGAGCTCGAGGCTGTTTGCCCGTAATGACTGGAAACAGGCCCCACAGCAGCACACACACCCTGCGCTCCAAGTCCAGTTCATACTAACTCGAAAGAGAAAACCACGTCCTAAGAAACAGACCCATTTCTCAGAGCACGAAGCCCTGATGTCTGCTCTGGATTCCCGAGGTCTTCACAAGCCAGACCCCCTGAGGACCCCACAGCCCTGATCCAGACAGGGGGGCGGCCACCTGCCCCTCCCTCCTGCTTTCTACCTGCCGTGCTAATTTTTTCTGCTGGAAATGTTGGGGGGGGGGCCATTAGATGAGAAAGGAAAAGTGACAACTTCTGAATATAGGACAAAAATAAAACAAAAGGGTGTTTTCAGATGCTCCGCTCACAGTATTTTCTCTTAGGATCAGGTGTTAAGCAGAAGAGAAAATTACGGCCGTAACGAGGAGAGCGGAGATCAGGTCAAATGTTAGCCGGGATTTCCGAGCGCGGCGTTCGTCAGTGATGTGACCACAGACATCACGGGCCCTGGTAACCTCTGCGACCTGGTGCAGCTCCGCGCACGGGGCGGAGCGCGTTAGGTCCGCCGCCCGGCCAGCAGCCCTTTCGCAAACACCGCAAGCGGCCTGCGCGGCACGCCGCCAGACTGTCCCTGGGGCGAAGTGACAGCCTCCCCCCGGGCCATCGTGTGCCCGCGAGAAGTCTGCGTTCTGCAGGCTCCTTCACCACGGGGGTGATCGATGCCTCGGGCCAAGCAAACCGTCCGGGATGCAGGGCTGTGGAGGGACCCGTGGCCCCTGCGCCCGCCTCTCCCCATCGCCTCCCGTCTGATGGCACACAGGGTGCCTCGGCCTCGCCCCAGGCCGGGGACTTCAGAGGAGGGTCAGGGAAAGGGCCGGGTCCCGAGAGCCAGCCGCCTTCGACCGCAGTCCCATGAACTCGTGTGGGAGGACAGAGCCATCCCCGGCTTCCGGAAGCCGTGAGCGGGCGCTTGCCAGTTGCCTGTGGTCAGGTGCCTTCCCGAGCAACCCAGCCGTCAAGGGTCTGAACAGAGGGACCCTGCGTTCCGCGGTCACGGGGCTTGGCTCTGGCTCTGCCCCTCCCCACGCTGGCGGTGAGAGGAAATGAAGCAAGGCCATCTTTCAGCCCAACCCAGCTGGGAAAAGGACCGGGCCCTCTAACCCACGTCCCTTTACAAATGACAGGATTCTCGTTCCGACAGACTCAGGCGTCTCCCGACGCCGGGCAGACGGCCGTGCACGGCGTGTTTGCACACCGACACGTTCCTGCCCTGATTACGGCGGGGCCTGGCCCCAGTTCCCCTCGACACGGAGGGACGCGGGGATTCTCTGCACACGACACCGTCCCCGCGGCTAACGAGGACGACGAGCGCCCTCCCACGCCCCCCTTTACCTCCGGAGTGGGCCGGCGGGCCACACAGCAGCACCATCCCCTGGCCCTGGCGGGCGGACACCGTGCTTCTCGCCCTGGTTTTGAAGTTTTCGAGATCTGTCGGGAGAAATGAAAAGAGAAAGGGGTTCAAACACAGAGTCCCAAAGCACTACAGGGGCGTACCACGAGGACGGAAGAGCTTCTGGGGCACCCTCCAGGAGAACCCAGCTTGGTCGGCCTCTTCACGGATGCTGGCCTGCGGCTCTCGATTCTATGTCACCAGTGCCCATGTAGATACAGTGTATACCCTATAGATACGGCATTGGACACAGTATATAGCATATTCTGTATGTAGCATGTCGATACAGTACGTACCATATAGATACAGCATGTGGCACATTCCACATAGAACATACACAGTATATAGCATGTAGATACAGTACATACCATGTAGGTGCAGCGTGCTATACACCGTAAGGCGGCCGCCTGCCACATGTGCCTATTTAGATTGAAAACACTCGAAATGGAATGAAGTCTACAGTTCTGCTCCACGGTCACGCTGGCTTCATGTTAGCTGCTTGGCAGCCACGTGCAGCTGCCGGCTCCCACCCTGGCGAGGCGGCAGACCACCCGCATCGCTGTGGAAAACCCTGCGGGACAGTGCGTGTCTGTCTGAAGACGCCGAAGAGTCACGGTGAAGAGTGACCTCCCCGGCCTCCCTCCGTAACGAAATCCTGTCGGGATGTGAAGTCGCGTCTGCTGCTACTCAATTCTGTTCACTCCACAAACCGGTGTTACACGCGATCTTTCTCTCTCTACACACACACACACACACACATTATTCACGTCTAGACATTCGCACACACGCGTAGCCGTTTGAAGTTCCGGTGCATTTTTAACTACGCGTGCGGCGCCGTCCGAGGCTCTGTCTGAAAGCCCCCCTCTCCCGAGGAGGTCCCGTCTGCTTACCGAGATAAGACATTACAAACCCCAAACCACAGCTGGAGTCAGTCGGTGAGAAGTGGCTGATAAAAATGAGTTAATGTGAGAAACGTGTCTAATGAAGTGACCCTGATTGTCAAAGAATGACCCCCCTGCCACCCTCCCTAATTCACATCCCCTCGAGAGTGCCGTAGGGGCCGTGTCGGCTTTCGTCCTCCAAGGCCCTTGGTTTAGGACTCGCGCTGCACTCGAGGATTGTTCCGGCCACGTGTGCTCTGCGCGGCTGCGCGTCGGTCACAGTCACCTCGCGGTCACGGGGACTGCGGTCACCGGCCCTTCCGTCCACGCCGGCCGCTTTGGCCAGTATTCCACAGTGACTGCCTCGAGCGATGCTAACCACAATTATATGAGTGAAGTATGATTAACGTCCCCATTTTACAGACCAGGAAAAGAGAGGCTCCGGACACTTGTCAGGAGCCGCACTGGTGAGTGCCGGAGTGGGGAGGCAAGCCAGGGCAGCCTGCCCGCAGCTACGAAATGGCACGTTTGCATTTAGGGGCAGTTCAGGATACAAAAGAAATCTATACGCACACATATTGTAAGCTCGTGTATTACTGCTGTCATCAATTAAAGACATATAAAAATCTCCTTAAACACCACCTGGTCGCCAACTCAAGACACAACGTGAGAACACAGCTCCTGCCCGTCAAGACTCAAGAGTCCAGTGGGCAGGTCTGGCAGGTGGTGCCCAGCCCGGAGACTGCCCGCGTGGAGGGGTGGAGAGGCGCCCGGAGGGTCCGCCCACAGTCAGCACGGGACAGCGTGGCCGTGATCTGAATCCCACTCCTGACAGAATAACTTCTTTTTTATTCGGCGAGCACCCGGTGAGGCGAGAACGGAATTTTTTCTTCTCTTTAAGGAGATGGTTTGAGAAGCCTTCAAACAAGATTAAACCAGAGATTTTTAATACTTCATTATGGCACTAATCGTGTGAACCATTATCCCGAAACGTGACACTGAATACGTCCGAACTGTCACTTCTGCATACAGGTTCTTAGAATAAGTCATCTGTTTCAGCACAGACATCCCGTCCGATCTCCAGAGCGACATGGAAAATTAGGAGCTGGTAGATGACAGGTCGAGTCTTATCCAGGCAAAATCCACCGCAGTTCTTGCTAGAAAAAGTACGGTAAGAAGTGGGGAAGGATGAGAAGAATCTGCGAGATGATCATCGACTGTCCTACTGAGCGTAAAAACCTGGGTTCCTTTTCTTCCTTCTCAGTTTTCGAATCCATGCTGCTGTACAAGATGCAGGCAGTCAGAATAAGTTACAGTGATCTGGTATTTGGGAAAATATTGAGACATATTGCTTTGTAGCTAATCGCGTTGTATTCCAGACGGTAGACCCTCCAGCGGAGGGGGGGCTGCCTTGGGATAGATCTGTTTGCAGATCGTCTCTGTTGTGCGTTGGTTGCGTTGTTGACCTTGGATTAGGCTCCACGTTCTCATAAATGAGCATAAACGTGCTTTAAACAAGAACGATGCTAGGAGATTGAGTGAGATGATATTTGGGAAGCGCGAGGCCTGTCGTGCTCGTTTGGCGCTCAGCACGGGTTTGTTCTGCCCGCTGAGGAACGCTGGCACCCGGGGGCGAATCATCCCCAATCGTTCCGCCTAAAAGAGGGGGTTCCGCATGGCAGCGTGCCCTAGAGAGAGCCGGAGACGCGACCTCGCACGCAGTTAAGGAAGGGCTGCGCGACCAGAGTCGGCCCTTCCAGACGTAACCGTCCACCCAGAGGCTAAGCGCCGGCAGCGTAATGATTCTACACATGCGAGGACCACGCGTGTGCATGGGTATTTTGTTGAAGCTTGTATGCTCACGGCCAAGCTTTCCCCAGTAACATCCCCGTGTGTTGCTTTATTTAGAGTCATTTTACCTCCGAAGCCGTGGCACCAAGCGATGCCGGTGGCCACGGGCATGACGAGATGGGACATGTTACGGACAAGGCTCTGCCGCTCACGGCCACCGCAGCATCTACCTGCAGGACGCGCCGAGGTCACTCCATGCGCCGGGCACTCTTCACAGAGATCCCATTCAATTCTGTTACGGCTTAAATTCCCGGTTCGCAGGTGACACACGTGAGGCTCAAAGGGGTTCGGCGCCTCCCCACCCCCGTGCCCCCCACCCGAGGGTGGCCGGAGGAATACAAACTGCTCTCAGTCTCTCCCGGACCTGCTCTCACACACCTCGAGCACGGCCTCCCCGCTGGTTTAGTGAAGCCAGCGGGACAAAAGCATTCGGACTTCTCACTCGCCCTCCTCGCGGCAGAAACAAAAAACAAAAAACAAAAAACATTTGTTCCGGTGCCTTTAATGCTCTCCAGTGAGTATGGAAGAGAATCCGCATTTCAGTGCACCATGCGGCGAGCTGGCACACGTGATTCCGAATCCTCTACCCCTTTGCCCTTCCTTGCGGCCGAGTACTCAATGTGGAGTCTTTAAACACGAGGAGCCGAGGATGAGGCTGGACGAGGAGAAAACCGCCCACAACAGCTCTATCCAGAGGCGACGGCGGCACCGTCAGGCGGGAGGCTGAGCTGGGCCGTGATCAATTCGGCTCTGCGCAGCGGAGACCGAAGATACGGTGGAATGAACGATGCGTGTGTGTGATGGGAATTAATGCCTGGGCACCGAGGTTCCTCGACACAGCTCGTTTTTACAGCTTTGCATATGGTTCATTGGCAGGTGATTTGTAGACTGAAGAAAAGAAAATGGCTTTGCTTTTTCACGCTGATTACATTCATTGGCCTTTTACGTGCACGCTTCCCCCCGGTGATCACGTGCTAAGGAACACGCCATTCTGGGGCGCCTGTGTTCCCCGTCATATCTTTCCGTGAAAATAACTGTCTTTTATTCTCCCACGGGATGTAAGGCCAGCGTTTTATTTTCCGGCGAGATTGGAAAATGCACTATCGTACTTGGCATGTGTGGCTTATTGAGGGCACAGAGGACGTGATGTGGCAGCATAATTCCCAGGGGAGCAGAAGGGCACCGAGGTCGCCAAGCTGCAGAGTGTGATAAATCACGAACAAGGCCCTTCGCCGGGGAGCCCGCCGGAATTCAGACCGCAGAGGAAACCGGAAAGTTATGAAGCGTTCGGAGCTGAGGAGGAAGGGGCCCCGGCACACACCTGGACGCAGTCTGAGAAAACGAAATCGTGAGGGTGCGAGATGTTTTTGGAGAAGTAACAACAGTAAACGAAAGAGTAATTCGTCGAGGCTGTGATCGAGGGAGCGGCCCTCACGCGGATGGCCAGGAGGAGCTGAAACCGTTTATGGGGTGGGAGCACCCAGGGAGGAGGGTTAGAAGCTTAGTTTGTAAGCGGCCGGGAAAGGTCAACGAGGAAATAACACACGTTGCGGTTGGTTGAGAATCCGCAGAAAAGCAGGAGAAAAGAAAACGGGGAAATGACGAGACGGACGGGACGGGTGAGGTATTATTTCCTGCGATGAAAAACCGGTTCGTTTCTCCCCCGACTCGTGAGGACCTGGATCCCGCCGGTTTTCCCGGCGGCTCAGGGCGAGGGACCGCCAGCTCCTCTGATGTCGCTCCCTCCGCTGTGGAAGCGGCGGCGATCCGGACGCCGCCATCCGCTCGGCAACAAGATGGGCAAGCGGGACGTTTGCCAGAAACCGATTTTCACGACCATCGCCCCGCGTACCAGAAGAAAAAGGGTTTCCTTGGGGAGCAGAACTTTAAAACTGAGCAGCACGCAGCGTACCTACCATGGCGTCTTGACGCCCCACTTGCTCCCTGAGCGTGGACGCGCGTGGCCACGGCCCCTCGGATTCCAGAGACTCGCACGGAAGGTGAGTCTGCAGACGCCACGAGCCGCGTTCCCGGCCCTCTTTCCACACAGGGAGAAGGAAGAACGGGGCGGTGAGGCTGGCGTGGCTGGCTGGGTCCCCTGTGCGTGTCCGGCAGGAGGGGGACCCGGAGCTGGTCCCCACCTTAGCGCCGGCATCGGAGGACCTCAACGCAGACGCGGTGCCCTGGCTCTCTGGCCGTTGACGAGGGCGAATGACCTCATCTCTTGGAACTTTCGGTTCTTCAGCTGTAATATCTGGCCCATAATTCCCATCCCACAGGGCTCCTGTGAGACTAAGATTGTGAGCACACGGCGCTTACCACCCTGCCGGGTCCACGGTCTGTGTATCACCACTGCCATGGTCACTTCTGAGCATCGAAGGACAGTCTACACAGAGGGACTCCCGGGGGAAGCTGGTGAGTCCCGACTTCTATGAGACACTAGCGTATGGTGGCAAAGAAGGCCGACAAGACCTGACCTGCGTCTTCTTTTGCTGGACTTAATTGTGTTTTCAAGTCTAGGCAGGCGCTGAAGGGAGCCAGATGCCTTGTCTCTTGCCGTGCATGCCTGTGTTTTTTAAATGACTTACAATTAAGATACGTGCACTGGGTTCGGATAATTCGCCTCAAGAACTTCCTATAATAACATGGTCTGAGAATGCGTGTGTTACTTTTTAATGTAAAGGTGGGAAATGTCATTTTCATAAAATAGTAAAACCTGATGTTTGTCTTTTAAAGAGGATATAAAATATGCTATCTTAAAACAGGAATAAACGATGAAACATTACATTATCTACTGATTATAGAAATTTACTCATCGCACTTCAAGTTTTAGAAGTTTCCACTGTATACCAGATAGAAAAATATAAATGGAAAATGAAAAAAATCACAGGTATATAAACATAAAATAAAGTTAGATATCCTTGTCAGTATCTTGTTATTCCTTATGTCACTAATTTTTCTATTTGTTTATCTATTTTTCTGCAAATATTCTTTGATTTCTTTTTTGTTCCAAGTATTGGCCATTCTCTCACACCACTAAATCCAACAAAACAAAGCAAAAACCTATGACCATGCTAAAGATCTGACATTAAATACCCCGATTTATTGGCAGTCTACGATAAGGGACCAGAGTCTGATGCTGGCTGGTGGTTTGACATTGAAACACACTCTTTCCAGGAGATCCTCGCAAAACAAAGGGCCTGAGTACTGTCCCTAAGTTAGTGCACTTAACTCTCATGGGGCTCAGTCCGAGCATTGCCCCTAATGCCTCTGCTACGGGCGGGCGTCACTGACAGTCCTCGGGAAATCCTCATGCCAAGGCGAGAGACAGTGCGGGGAGCCGTCCCCGGTGCCGATCCCGGCCTCGCCGCGCCCTCCCTTCCAAGGGCCGGATTTCCCCCCTCACCCTCTTTAATCACACCAGGTAAACGCTACGCTGTCGGGATTAATCTGGAATCACAGAAACACCATTTTAGAGCCAGGAAGGGCTGCGGACACGTTAACTTGCTATTAGTCATTCACAGTGAAAAGTGTATTAATTTAATCAGATTTCCTCCTCTGAATAAATAAGCAGCATAAAGCCTTCGAATGTGATTTTTGATTAACCAGAAGAGAAACAAACAAACAAACAAATGTAATCCATGAAACGACGGGCGAGCAAGGCAGGGCCGAGGCAGCTCAAGAGCGGGTTGCCGGCTTAAAGAAACACTGACATTCGGTGTTTCGTCGCGGGTGTTTTTCACTGTTCTTTTTTTTTTAAGCGCTGAAAAGGGACAAGGGGACAATAGGGTGAGGACGGGGCACCCCGCCTGCGGCCAGCGACGCTGCGCCCAGCACGGGGCGGCGACCTCGTCCTCGTCCTCGTCCCCGTCCTCCTCCTCCTCCTCCTCCTCCCCCTCCTCCTTCTCCTCCTCCTCCTCCTCCTCGCCCTCCCCCTCCTCCTCGAGCGGCCACACGGAAGTCCGTACTCTACGCAAACTTTGGGGACGCGTCACCCAACGGAGAGATGACAGGCCACAGCCAGAGCCCAGAGCACGTGACGGCTCGCCCACTGGCCCCACCGCTCAGGAAAGAGCCCTCCCTTCGGAGTGGTGGCGGTCGCCTCCTCCCTGGCCTTCTCGGTCCCCATCTTCTGCTCAGCATTCCGGGGTGCAGGCTTGAGCCCCACTCCTGCAGAGAACTTGCCGAGTATTTGGGAGCCACGGGTGCAGCCTCGGAGGCGCGGGGCCGTCCCTCCCTTCCCGCTCTTCAGTGAGAATCAGGAGACGCGGGTGGAGTGCACCTTCCCCTCAGTCCTGCTTCTGGGACACGGGACGGCAAATGAGCAGCCGGTCACAATGCTTTAAGGGCGTGTGAAGAGAGGCTCCGTCTATGGATGGAATCCCCAGATGAAGAGCAGCTGTTATTTACGTTGAATTTAAGTCGCTCCAGCAACGTCAACCATGTATTTTTATCTCCTTTAATTACAGTTTTGAAAACAAAGCCATCATCTGATACGCATGCAAACGACGTAGACTCCGCAGTGGGGACTGTCCCGGCCGTCCTCGCCTCCACAGAGAAGCCGGAGACCCAGCCGGGCGAGCCAGCCAGTTCTGGGAAAGGTCACCGTTCAAGCCTCTTGCTTTCAAGTGCGCCCCGAGGTCGAGGACACACCGTCCGGATCCGCCGCTACCTACGGCACTCCGACCCCGAGTCCCCGCTGCGGGCCAGCTGCTGTTAGGCCCTGAGGGTTCCGCGCCGCGAAACAGAACGAAACGGAACGAAGCTCTCTCCTCCGCGAGGTGGAAGAGGGCGAGCAGCGTGTCCGACAGCGAAACGCGCTGCAGAACAAGCTACGGAGACGGACTCAACGCGCCTGAGGTCCGCGTGAGCGCACCGCGGGGCAGCACGCACCTGCTGCGCCCAGAACGCGGATGAAAACCGGGTTGGCGCATTCGAGTCGTTTAACCCGTGGGCCCGAGGGGCCCGCCGGAGGCCAGGACCGGCCGGAGGGACCAGGGACACGGCGACGGAGCCACCGGATGGATACGCAGCCCTCGCCGGGCCGACGTGCGGCCCGGGGAGGCAGGACGGCAACGCCACAGACGGGAAATTACACGGCGGCGCCACGAGGTCGTGAGGCGGCCGGGGAAGGGGGGAGCTGCGAGGACGGGGGACAGGGGGCCTTAGGCGATGAGCTCAGGCCAAGTCTGAGCACGGGGGTGACGTGGGAGCAGAGCCCTGGGGAAGCGGGGATCCGACCAGGCCGGTGTTCGGGGGAGGCGGGTCCAGAACCAAACGCAGGACCCCGCGCGTGGACTCCGAGTCAGCGAGGTGCTGCGTGGGGCCTCGTGGACCCCGCGCGGCCCTCGGCTCCCGTTCTGAGTGACAGCGGGAGTCGCCACAGGTTTCCGGGCGGAAGGGCGCCCTGGGTTGACATGTCCGTGGTGATGTGGCTCAATTCTGTTCGGCCAGAATGACGGCCCGGAACGGGCCTCGCTAAGGGGCGGAGGACGCAGGGGTGAAGCCGCTGGCCCCGACGACGCCCCGGCCTGCAGGGAGGTGCGGCCCGCGGAGGCGAAGCGCGGGCTGTTTGTCTTGCGGGGGAGAAAGTAACGAAATACATCACGTTCGGGCTCGAGCTGGAACCAAACGAAGATCCACGGAGGAGGCGCAGGAGGGGGAGGGGAGCGGGCGAGGGCCGGGGCCGCGGAGGTCGGGGGGCGCCGAGCGCGGGGCGGGGGCGGGGGGCGGGGGGTCGCGGGCGGACGCGGGGCGGCCCGGGGGCCGCGCCCTTCTCCCCGCGGCGCAGTCCCACTCAAGGGAGACGCTTCCGAAACGCCGCGGGCGTAAGCGGCACAAGGGAGGAGACCCCGCTGGCCTGAGCGAGGGGCGGACGGTCCACGCCGAGGAGCCGCGTCCACGGCCAGGGGACGCCGACTCTGAGCCGTCGCCGCGCCAGCGTGCGGGAGCGCGGCACACGCGGGGCGCCTCTGGACATCCCGCAGGACGAGCGCCCACCGGCCGGGACTCCCCCCCCACTCCCTTACGCAACAAGGGACAGGAGGGCACTCGGGGTGGAGGGGGCGATGCGGTCAGCAGCACAGCAGCGTTCGGGCTCTGGAAAGTTGCCCGAACGTGCAGAACGGGATGAAGTCAGGACACACGCTTTGGGGGCACAGGCACGGAATGGGAGGGAGCTAAAAATAATCGCTGTTCTTTGCCACACTTCACTTAATCTCTCCTCCAGAAAACTTTAAAGAGCGCACGATCTTATGTAAGGACTTAAGCAATTAACGTTTCTTCTGATAAGTCTTCAAGAAGCTGAAACACAATGCGAACTGGTAATACTTATTCATTTTTATTCAGAACCGCGGTGCCGCCCTAAATTAGATTTCATTGAATTAATGTGGCAAATGAGAAAAGCTGGGGTATATTTAGCTTGTGTATTAAGTGTGGATTTTATTTTTAGATTCCAGCTTTTCATTTCCAATTTTTTTTTCCTCAGAGAAATAAAGGCGCATTAAAAACTACACTCTGGAATTAAGAGGGATATTGAAAAGTGAATTTCATCAAGTGGTACTTTTAGGTTAAGGGGTGCCGAAAAACCTGCTTGATGGGCTTTGAGAAACTTCAAGTTCACGTCGACCGTTCTGACGAGTTCCTCAACTTCAGGTTTCTAGAAAATCTTCGGATCTGATCTACAGAGAAACACCTCTCAGTAATTCCGTTTTAGTAAGAGCTGCAGTGATGGAAGCTAGAAGTCGCCCCGTTCAGTTTCTTCAAGTTAAAAAAAGCTCGTTAAATCCCTGTTTTTTGTTTTGCCCAAAAGCAAGTACATGACCTAATTGACATGCACTTGGATTTAATTTAAAAGAAGCAGACCCATGCCAACTTGACTTTCTGTGGCTTAAATGTCACGGAGGCAGTGGCCAACAATTCTGCAGTGGGAACCAAACACCCTGCCCTTCCCTCCAGCTGTTTCTGTGATTAATGGCAGGACGGGAAAAGTAATTTTCACAAGTCTGAGAAAAAGTTGTCTACATTTTCTGCAGCAATAAACACATGAAAACTAGGCGGAATAAAGAGATTACCCACAATCAAATTTTTACATAAATCTGATTAGTTTTGGCGTCGATCACACACATTTTTTTGGGATACAAAACAAATTTGCATCAAAAGATACACTTGCATTACTCGAAAGTAAGATTGCTGTGCGTAAAATGAGATGTTCCTTACTTATTCAAAAGAATGTGTTATAGAGCATCCTCTCCGCTGAGGGAGAGCCCCCTAAGTTGTCAAAAAAAAATTTAAAAGGTACTTGGATCCCACCAAATCCCAATTACACGAGACTCCTCCAGGCTCTCTGGAGAGAAGGAAATAGGATGTCGGCGAGGGCAGTGGAGAGGGGCATTGGCTACCTCACAGGAAGCCCCTCACCCCCGGGCAGGTTACAGCGCTGAGCGTGTTCCAAGGACCCGAGAGACCATTAATCTCCAGTCGCCCCGGAACCCGGAGCCTCAGCTGTCAGGTCACCAGTCCTGTCCGGTACTGAGCTCGGAGCGGAACCCGAGGTGACATTTTGCTGCCCTCGACCCCCATTATACCGGACCACGCGAACAGTCACCACAAAGTTTGCCCTGCGAACCCTGCTTTTCTGTCAATGAAAGCGGACTGATCATCAGACGAGTTTGGGGGTGACTGTTCACCGCATCTCCTTCTTGGGGATGTACAAAGCACATCACTGAAAACTCCGGGAGCCCAGCAGGAAATGAAGCTGTGAACCGTTGCCTGCTGCTCTCGCCCCGAGTCACTCCTCCCGGCACCCCGAGGACCCCCACATTGGAGCATCCTGCCGGCAGGTTCTCTATCAATCGATAACACACTAGACATTGTTCGCAGAGGGTGAAATGTTTCTTTGATGATTTAATCAACTTTAGGATCAGAATCTGTGAAATGTGGCATGTGCTTTTCATGATTTGTTCGAAACTATGAAAGGAGGCAAATGGACAGGCAAATTTACCTGAAAGATACGACGGATTTGAGTCTTGCTGAATTGAAACTCTGTTGCAAACTTTATGTCACAAATCAACCACCACCACCACAGAAACCGTGTGACACTGTGCGGTTTGATCTGGTCTTTTTGACCGTCGCAGCCGATCGGAAGCGGTGGCTACGTTTTTTCTGTTTTCCTCCGGAACAAGGAGTGAGGGAAGGGCCACTAACGAGGTCACCGCGGAGGTCTGGAAACGGGGCGGTTGAAACTAATAAATCATTCTTGGAAACTGTAAATGAGAAGCGAGACTTTAAAAAGTCCCTCAAATCCTCACGATCCAGAACTGGAAAGACAAACATCGACGGGCTCACGGCTGCCACCGTCTCTGATTAAATCGGCATCACGCCGTGCTGCGTGAAGGCGGGTGTCGGTACTCAACGGCTCATATCCCGAAGGAGGACCCCAAACCCTCCTTCCATCATAGACGCGAAGAAGCCCGAGGGCCCGGAGCGAGCGCGGGAGGAACCCTGCTCCGCTGCCAGCAGGGGCGGCGAGGCGGTGCGGCCGCCGGGCCTCCTCGGACGAGCTCTCGCAGGTCAATGAGGAGATTAACAGGCTCGCGGAACAGGTGAGATGCTGAGGCCGCGTTCTCGGCAGGAAGACGCGCGCCGACCTGCGGCAGGAGCGGAGAGCGAAGCGCCCGACCCCTGCGTCCGGCACGCGAGCGTGTCCCCCTCCAGGACGGAACCGGTCGTGGAGCATCTTCTTCTTTTCGTTTTCCACACGAGCGCTGACATCCCGTTGACGGCATTCTGCACAAGGCTAGCTCTCCTCGTTTCGTTGCCTGTCACGTGGAAATAACTCGGCAGCTGCACTTGCTGCTTCGCGGCGACCATAACGAAGACAACCACGCGTCCCCCAGGGAGGTCACAGGCCCCAGGCCGTGCGCTGTGGCCACGGCGCCCCCTCTTTTGTGGAAGCTGGGCTCGGCTTTGCCGATCTGGATTCGCCAGGGGCCGTGCCCGTGCACACTGGCTTCGCAGAATCTGTGCCCAAAAACGCACAGTGTCCATGTGTGCCACGTTAATCCTGTGGGGTTTTATTATTACCATCCTCGTTTCAAAATGAAGAGTTTACCCCGAGGCTCGACCCCCCTCTCTCTTTCCCTCCCTGAAGAGAAGATGCTGAACAGCAAAACGCCCCTGAATGCTAGAAGCAATTGCCAAGCGAATGGCATTGGTTTGACAGGTGTCTCATAGCAAGTCGGTGTCTGCAACGTATTCCTCGCGAGGGACTTCTGACATTTAGCCGAATAATGCTAGCAAAATCCGACTGCATTTTTTAACCCAATTGGCTTTCTAGCATTTTCACTTAGGACGCTCACAGCCACAATTAGTACTGAATCCAGCCCCAAACTAAAAGATGCATGTTATCAATTGGTTTTAGAGACTTTAGAAACATCTCATTCGAAACTAAGGGTGTTATTCACATTCAAGTAAAGCGATGTTCTTTCTTTTAAGCTGGGAGGATTGTGGACCCTCCGACGGCTCGTCGCTGAGATGAAGATGATCTACAGCCGTTATCCCCAAATCCCTGTTGTTTGATGCAAGCCAACACGTCCCACCGCAAAACGTCCAGTGAGGACCCACGCTGGGGGAGCACAGTGCCGCTGACCGCTGGCTCCCGAAACGGTATGTCCACGTCCCCACGGCCTGCGGGGGAGCCCCTGCACGGACAAAGGTCGTCGCAGACGGAATTAAGTTAGAGACGCCCAGACGGGGGCTCATCCGAGGTCGCCTGGTCGGACCCAGACCCAGCGATGAGTGTCTGTCACAAGACTGAGCAGGAGGAGGTGAGGCTGACATGGACTGCACTGCCTGACGTGGCCACGGGCATGGGGGCCACGGGGCAGACGCCAGGAGCCAAACGGAGCAAGGAGCACGTTCTCCCCCGCGCGCTGGGCGGGGCGCCGGGACCTCTGGGCTCCGGAGCCGGGGGAGAGTCGGGGTCCGCTGTTTCGCGCCACCCACCGAATTGGTCCTGCTTTGTTACGGCAGCGCCGGGAAGTGAACACGCTGCTTCCTTCTTCTGTGGCCGCGAAGGAGGAGCCGCCAGAGTCGTCGAAGCCTCAGTCCTGTGTTTTGGAAAAGGGGTTTCTGAGCTAAATCACGGAGGCGCTCTTAGCCAATAAGGACGACGCCACCACTGCCATTTGCCTGCTTCTTACGACAATCCTGCCGGTTACGTTATAAAACTCATCTTAATAATAATCGCAGAGAGGCTGAAATGACGGGTTCTTGTTGCAACAGGGACTTACGGGGACTCGGCCTCTGACCTTCCTTTGCTCCCCTCCTTATTCAATGCATCACGAGTTCAGGACACTGTGACGGCCCTGGCGACAGGAAATTTGCAGTCTAACAGAGAAGATAAATATTAAGCAAGCGACGAAATCCAATCTCATTTGGATTTTATCATGAAACAAACGCAATCACACCTGTTACTTCTGTGAACTGGTTACCCAGCTGTCGACGATCATAAAAGCACGAATCTACTTCATGCAGAATTTGCCTCACAGACGCGATCACTTTCCCTGGCGCAGCAGACACTCAAGAAGATGGACGCGTGATGGACAGCAGGACATGGCGGCTTATGCCGCCTCTGAGCGGCTGCTTAGGAAGGCGGCTAGGTCGACGACAAACGTCGAACTCTCTCTGCTCCAAACAGAGCCGTCGGGTTGATCCGCGCGATGCTCACAGAAAGCAGAGGGGTTTTCCTGGGCTTCGCGCCTGGGGGCTGGTTCGCCTGGCTCATTAATCAGAAAGTTCTCAAGCAGAGTGTCTCACAGAAGCGGGTCAGCTGGGGACCCGAGTCACGAGGCGCATGCCTGCCCACCTGGGCCCTGGCTCTGCCGCGCTCGACTCGCTCTGTCCCTCTGCCTTCGGGGGAGGCTGTGTGGTGACTGTTCCCGAAGGTCTTTGGGAAGAAGCAGCAAGCGTCTGTCCTGGATGGCTGGGTCACTCGCCTGAGGGAGGGCGGAGCACTGGCCCAGCTGACCTCTCGAGGTGTGTTATGGCCCAGTGCCCCTCTCGTTTTAGATCAGAGTCATAGTCAATCCCTTCAGATGGCCCCAAACGTTGAAGCTGAACGTGGCCCGGGAGAGGCAGTAGCCTTGAGGGGATCAGACTGATACACGTAGGTTCTGATTCTCACTTTGCCACACACGACGTGACTCCAGATAAATTCCTTCCTTCGGTTGTACCTCGGCTTTCTCGTTTTTAAGAGATAACGATTTTTCTCCCCTAAATATGAGCTGAGATTATGCTGGTGAATTGTGTGACCCGCATCTGGTCAACGCTACGCACCAAGTGGTAACCGCTGCCCTCGTCACAGACATCGCTGTCACTAATTCCGCCTCCGAAGGCTCTTCCCTCGAAGGCCCGCCCGAGCAGCCGGAAGCACGTGCAGGACCCTGGTGTGGGACGCAGCCGGCACCGCGGCCGGGCTCAGAGCGAGGACCTTGCTTGCCCTTGCAACCAGATACACACGTATACACCCGTCCGAGCCTCCGCTGGTCCAGTCTCCCTTCCTCCCCGTCTCCGCCGCGCTCTTGGGGACCCTTGTGTGTTCCATAGTTAGGAAACTTCTGGATTGTATCCACTTGGGCAACTAGCTCAGGGCTGAGACCTCTCAGGGTGATGAGTTAATAATGACGACAGCATCATAATGACAACCAAACACCATTCCACGCCTTACATGTGTCGTATCTCTAATCCGTGCAACAGCCCCATGGGTTAGGCGGCACCATCAGCACCATCGTCACCATGATCATCACCATCATCATCACCATCATCATCAGCATCACCATCATCATCATCATCATCATTATCACCATCACCACCATCAGCATCACTATCACCACCATCATCACCATCACTTCAAAGATGAGGAAACAGACGTAAAGAATTAGAAAAGTCTTGCCAGTTGTTACTGCAGGAACAGGCCTTGAAGGCATTGTGCTAAGCGAACAAAGTCAGACAGAGAAAGACAAATACTGTGTGATCTCACTCACATGCGGAATTGCATGAAAAAATAACCACCAAACTGATACAAAAATAGATCGGATTTCTGGGTGCCCGAGGCAGGGGTGGGGCAAGAAGGAATTAGAGGACTCAGGGTCACAAAGTGCAGATTTCCAGGTACGAGATAGTGAGCACTGGGCATGTGACGTGCACCTGATAACCACAGCCAACGCTGATGCACGGTGAGCAGGGAAGTCCTTATGCGAGCAGACCCCGAGTTCCCATCACAAGGACACATTTTTTTCTTCCCTTTTGATTGTATCTATATGAGACACAGATGCTAACATGTTGTGGCAATCGTTTTGCAACATACATAAATCAAACCATCAGGCTGTGTGCTTTAAACTTACACAGTGATGTATGTCAATCATTTCTCAAAAATGCCGGATAAAAGTAAAAAAAATCCAATTTGAGTCCAAAATGTAGAGATAACAGTTATGTGTTAGATGGTCACTTTTCAGGCATTTGCTCTCTTTTTTCTTAAGAAATATGTGTTCTAGACAAGGAAATCGAGAACACGTAATTAGTATTAAAAAATAATCACTCATAATCCCTCCTCAGCCATAAAGCCCTGGTTGCCTTCCTATGCGTCCCGTTGGTCTAATGTGGACATCCCTCACAACAAGGATGCTTTAACAGAACTGTACATCATTTAAAAAGTTATCCTATCCGACCCTCCTCTGATGTGTATAGTGGGGAAAATCTGATTGATTTTGAACATCTTAACTAGATAGGATGAATAGCATCTGTATCATTCGAGAGATCAATTATCTGAACATTCAAATTCCATTTTACCTTTACACTCTGAGGTAATAAATATTGCATCGGTTTATACTCCTTTAGGGTCCACAATCCCAAATTATACCATTCAGTGAAATGACTGGGTGTTCGTGATACAGATGGCCACGGGACACAGAAGACACTGTGTGTTTCAAAAGTCAGTTTCCCCGAGCGATGTGATTACTTCTCCATCCCGCAAAGGCTCACTAGAACGTGGATCGTTTGGCTCAGGTGCCTACGAAGGGAGAGCTGTGAGCTTCTCTCTGACCGAGGACTTTCCCTGCCAGTGGTGTGGCCGGTGCCCTGGGGCTGCCAGGGCCTCACCTCACTCTTCCCTGGGGTCGGAGACAGGACAGACGGCAACACACCTCAGAACTAGAAATACAACGGATGTGGCGAGGCCGCCGTGAACTGACCCGGAGAGCTGGGACGGCGGCGTGGAGCCGGGGGCCCAGAGGAGGCCCTCGCTTGGTCTCTGCAGCGGGCGCTGCTTCCAGTGTTTGGGAGAAGTCCCAGGACCTGGGCGAGACGCCGCAGTGGGCGGGCAGCCAGGTGTGCCAGCGCACGGCCATGTGGAAAGAAAGGGCCCCCCGGGAGGGAACGGCAGAACCCACACCTCAGGTCCAGGACGGCCCGAGAGCCACCTCCTCCAGCGCCAAGGGCAGTCACAGCCTGGTCGGCGTTGCTGGGTGGATGAAGGACGAAGCCGCGTGCCAGCAGGTGCCGTCTGTGCCATCGCCGGAAGGCGACATTTTCGTGCATGCCTCGGACACACACTAACCGGCACTTAACAAACTACACAGTCAGGAGAGCCTTAATTGGCCGTAACTTAACATTTAAATGCTATGGCTGAAGTTCCTTTTATATCAATAGTACAAATTACTATAATGATACTGAGCCTTAATATTTTCTTATTAGGGTGAGTTATCCACTAGAAATGTTATTGGCGTTAGCAGCTGATGTTAATATAAACATGACACGAGATTGTGTCTGAAGCGTGGATTCCGGTGCCCCACGAGTGGGGTGCACGCTGGGTCCCGCCACTCACGGGCTACGTGACGCTGCGCGAAATGCGTACCTTCCCGTGCCTCGTGCTGCTCCTCTACCACACGAGGAGAATGCGTTACCTTACTGGTTGACGTGAGGGTTAAGAGAATTAACGCGTGTGGAGCTCTAGGACGGTGCCTGGCACATGTGATTGCTTGAAACATAATAGCAATCTCTGCAATGCCGAGAACGTGATGTTTAAATATTGTCACTGTTATTATTATTATTATTATGTTTACATTATGGCGGGACTGGGATAAGTACGTTCCATGCATTAGCTCACCTGCTGGCCCTACCCGTGTGTGTTACGACATCTCCGTCTTACAGATGAGGAAAACACCCTGAGACGCTGGATAACGCGCCTGTGGTTTGAACTCGGGGAACCTGATTCCAGAACCTGCGGTTCCGTCACTGCAGGATTCCGCCTTCTCTTTGTTTTCTCGTGAAGAGCACGGGCGCTGATCAAGTTAACGCCACGGCTGTCATGTCGATAATTCTTGCCTGTAGCGACCGCTATATAGTTCCTCAGTTTATTCCTCGAGAGTTACAATAATTCTGCACACGCGCCTTTTTAAATAAGTCCTCTCGTAATTCTTGTGTATGTAAAAATCACACGTCTTATTTTCTTGAAATGCCTCCACATTTTCCTTATTTCTCCCTCCAAGGTCAAACTGTGTGTTTATATGATAGCACGTGTCTACCGTTACTCCAATTTCTGACACATTTTCCCATGCGTGAGTGCCCAAAAAAGTTCCACTGAAAACCGAGTCATCTGAAGAAATTGCTGAGGCTACTCGCTGCATTTGAGGTGAAGATGTTGCTTCTGGCCCCAAGACGGACACCGGACCTCAGTCCCCAGGAAGCGGCCTGGCCGGTCCCGGTGGCAGTGGCTGCGCCCCAGGGGCTCACGGAGACGGGTCTCGTGACGTGTAAACACAGGACCCCGCAGGCGATCCGTGCGGCCGGGGCACTCTGAGCTCCAGGAGGACATATTTTTTCTTCCCCGAACGTGGTTATGACTTTTAAAAAAGAGATGAGGTTTGCTAACAGCCAACGGTCAGGCGAGCGGGGGGTGGCGGGGGGCGGGCATCACTCCCTGTGCAGGTCCCCCCGACTCTCACGCGCCCGTCCTCAGCACGGCCGCCGGGGGGTGCGGCTGGGGTGCGCGGGGCACCGCAGAGGGAGCGGGCTTCCTGGCGCTCGCCCCGGGCCCGCCCAGCCCCCCGCGTCAGGGAACCGGATCGTTTCCCCTGCAGCATGATGGCCGCCCCAAACCGCCCTGCTCACTTCCGCTCCCTGGTCTCCCCCTGGCTGCCCCCTGGGACAAAGGCACCACGAGACAGCGACCTCGCTGGCCTCGCCCATCACCGGACCTGGTGGGGACGCAGCGGACTCCACGGACACGGTCGTCCCCGTGATGGGCCAAGCGAGAATCGGGGGCTTCGGGGTCCAGGGCCAGGGGAGGTGAGTCGTGCGGGCTGAGCAGGCAGGAGCCACTCAGGGGTACCCCATGCTGGCACTCAACAAGGGGGGCTCGGCAAACATCCTCGCTGGTCGCAGTCTAGGCTGTGGGGAAGGCGGCCAGTGCTCACCAAACACCCCCTGCCCCCCGCCCCTGACATCCACCTGCAAACACACCTGGAGAGTGGGGCCCGTGAGCCCTTCCACGTGGAGCGGAGCGGAGGCCACGAGTTACACACAGCTCCGAGGAGACGCCGGCTGCTCGACCGCAGGCGGGCTGGGGTGTCGCCCAGGGGTGGCTGCCCCCCAGCCCCCGACGGGCTCCCTCCCGGCCCCCACGGCTCCCGCACGACGCCCCTCGGCCCGACCGACGGCGCATCTCTCGGCGAGAACCCGGCTGAGTTTCGCTGCGGTGAGTCCCGTTTCCCACGCCGGCGCCTCAGCCCTGATGCCCCTGTCCCCACGGTCCAGGCTGAAGTGAGCTATTTTAATCGGCTGCTCACGTTAACGAGACATCGCACCGCACGGGGACCTAAGGGATGGTGCAGCTGCCACGAACCCTCCCGTCTCCGGACCGGAGAGTGAGGCGCTCAGTGCACAGGAGGA
Organism: Rousettus aegyptiacus; assembly: GCF_014176215.1. Classification (NCBI taxonomy): domain Eukaryota; kingdom Metazoa; phylum Chordata; class Mammalia; order Chiroptera; family Pteropodidae; genus Rousettus; species Rousettus aegyptiacus. Next base: position 158,514,199 of record NW_023416307.1, read on the forward strand.
TGACGTGGCCTGTCCCCCACCCACACAGCGACATTCTCCGCGTCACACAGAGACTGAGACCACAGCAGGCTGGAGCCCCTCCCCTTCCCACGGTTAAGCGGATGGCTTCGATCGTAGCCGTCCGACCCGTCTGGGCGGCCCTGCCCACACGGTGTGGCCGCTGACACCCACGGATCGGCCCCTAGAATCCGGCCTGGACGTCCGCACAGTGGGCGCGCCCCGAGCCTGCCGGCGCCGGCCAGCTCACGGCCCATGCTGCACTAACCGCCCCCACGCGCCCGCCAGCCATCCCTCCCAGACGCCGCCGTCTCGGGCGAGTCTGCACGTCAGCTCCACCACTCCCGAGCTCTACGACCCCAGGCAAGGACCGCAGCCTCTCTGAAACTCAGCTTCCTCCACTGAGAAACGGGGCCGGTCAAACTTCCCCTGCAGCGTGTCGAAGGCCGGACGTGTGTGAAAGGCTTCAAGCGGCGGCCACTCCCGTGGGAGCACCCACCCAGGGAGCGCACACCCCCTCCCCCCCCCCCCGTGCTTTCGAGCCCCGAAGGCGCCGCGCGGAGCTGTCACCTCCCCCCATCAGCTCCTGTCCGCGGGACCCGCCTGCCCCCTGCGGGGCTCCAGGGCCCGGCCCCGGAGGGAAGAGCAAGGCAGGGCGCTCACGTCGCCCCCACACTCCGGCTGTCCACACGTCGCCACTGCAGCAGGCGACGAGACGAACCCACACCGATCTACGCCATCTCGGGTTTTGATATCAGGGTACAATAGTCTATTTCCTGACCCATAAGCTCCCAGGAAACCCGAAGGTTACGGTTAGCAGGGCACCTTGGTCTTTTCCGGGGGGAGTTACGCATGAGGGCTTCATCGCGAAATGGAAATGCAGCAAGACAACAGTGCGGTCAGCCGGCCGGGGGCGGACTCGTCCCGGACAGCCACGAACGGCCGGCCCGGTGGACTGGGGCGCGGCCGTCGGCCTGCGGCCACGAGGTGACACTTCACGATGCCGGCGGAGGGTGGTTTTTAAGAGGCAAACTCTCTTCCAGTCCTGAGTTCAAATGCCGTCGCGTAACACGGGACACGGGACACTGGTCTGAGTTTCTCTGCGTGACGGGGACATTTCGGCGCTCAGAGACGGGTGTTGTCAAGTAATCTGGAGAAGAGTGTTTGAAAGCCCAGAGCTGCGCTCTGCCGAGGAGTGGCACCATCGCCTGACCCCGCCTCTGTTCCCGCTGCTCCCCATCATTCCGTCGGCTCCTCGGACCTGGGCGGGGAACGGCGTGGGGGGGGCTCGGCGTGAGCCCCACAGGTATCCCGGGGCGGGGACGGGGAGCCCGAGTCACAGCGCTGGGACCCGGCTGAGCCTGTGACCTTCGCGACGCACTGTCCCCAGCGTCCACAGGAGCACCTTCCGAGGCTCGGCGGACACTCGGTCAGGCCGGGACACGGGACAGAGACACAAAACCGAAACCGTCGCCCGCGGGACGCAGGTCCGTCTGTCCGCGTCGGTCTCCTGCACCAAAGAGCAGAGCGATCGAGAAAACCAGCAGCGCCGCTGGACGGCACAGGGCCCGGGCGCCGCCGACAGCCCTTCGTAGTCTCAGGAGCGAGACTCACAGGGGACATGCACAGTGTGGGTCAGACACGCGCACCCGCCCCTTCTCTCCGGCCGCGTGCTGCCCCGACAGCCGGCGGGGCCGAGCCTCCCCCGTGTCTCTTACTCCTGTATCGGCGTTGAATCTCAAAGTAATGATGGTCAGGAGTTCTTCAAATAAATGAATAAATTCACGAGTTTCTCACGTCACCGTTTGATTTTTGGTATGGCCCATGGAGAGTTAATATCGCTAATCTACCTTATTAGCCACTTATCTTCAAAAAACATAATAATAATTTGCCCCCTGACTTTTGGGGTCCACAATTAATTACACAAATAATGTACAACTTGTGGTGTGGCTGCTCTATACTACTAATGCATTATTCTCTTTATTCCTCATGTGATATTTCTAGGTTTGCATGATTTCGCCCATTCCTTCAAAGGCAACACTGAGGTAGTGAGAAAATTAGGAGACATAATTAAAATTAGACTCTGGATTCCAAGCTCCAAAGCGGGGCACATCTGCGAGGTGGCAGCCACCACCCACGCGAACTCGGAGCGGTCTCAAGTTCATACTCTCTTCGTCCAACACAATTATTCGCAAAAGCTGTAAAACTGTTTTCTAATTAATAACTGACAGAAAAGAAAGCCATATAAATGTTCGTCTCCAGTCACTTCAACACGTTGATGTCAGTAAAATCGTTACTCAAACTTCCCCCCGCCCCAGTAAAAACCACGCCAACACGGCTTGCTTTCGGAAAATGCTTTCGTGGTCGATTTTATTTAAAACAATTACTTTGTTGATCATTAACTCGTCGGAAGGAAAAGGATGCCACCACGGGGCATTAAGAGGGTAAGAGAGTCGGGCGTCTGAGCCGCGGCCATGATTTGTTTCTTAGCAACTAATGGCAAAAGTGGAAAAGCTGATTCTAGCACATCTACGAGAGGCAGCGTCGCAGCCGGGGGACCATCCCCAGCAAGGCGGCGTTGCAAGCGATTTGCTTCTGCTGCCGCCGCAGATAAATTATTTTGGATCTGCTTGGTCAAAGCCCTACGGAACTCTCCTCGTGAGTCGGCCACTACTGTGTGGGTTGACGTTTCTCCCCTCTACCCCGTTACGCCGAACCCAACCCCGCTGGTCACTCTGTGCATTCGAGGACGTTGAGAGGACTCAGCGCAATAAAAAACAGATTCCTTTAATAACTGGAGGAAAGGAGTTTGTCGCTGTAATAATAGTTCCATTTCCGCTCTGAAACGGGACTTATTAAACGTAGCCATGGTCAGAGGAAATTAAAAACTTTATAATGGATATAAGCGAGAGCAAGGGGGAACTTAAGGGTCCTGCAGGCTATAAACGGTGAAGACGGCGGTAACACTTGCGTGGTCTCAGAGCCGGGTGTTTGGGAGACTTTCAGGCACAAGTTTGCTTTCAAAAGATCGTATTGGTGAGTTTGCGTTTTGAAAACAAAATTTAATTGTTTGATGGAGACGAACATTATTTCATTTTTCAAATTTAAACATTTTAAAGTAATTATATTATGGTTCTCTGATATATATGTGTATATATACATACATCCACACATATAAAATATAGATAATATGAAATATTTCTGGAATAGCTGTTTTCTTAAAACTAGAAGACGGGTACTATTTATTAGTAAAAAAAAACTTGTTGCATTAAAATACAAAGGCAGTAATAGATTAAGTCATTGAATGAGAACTACATATTTTGAGAGCTTTCATAATGAAAACCACACAATTATGTGGTCAGGAATGTTTGGGAAAATGTCACTGGTATCGGAAAGGATTTATGTTGTGGGTAAAGGCACGGACATTGGAACTGCCTCCTTCCAGATGTCTTGGGCAAAATACTTTCTAAATAAACCTAGAGTTTGCGACCTGGTTGGACTCACTACGTGCCCCGTGGCAGAAGCCCTGCCCTGGGGCCCGCGGGCCCGCTCTCCTGGCTGGCTGGGTGCCGGCTTGGTGTGATGAGGCAGGGATGCCGAGAGGGACCCCTGCGACCCAGCCCGAGGCACCGCTCGGTCTTCCCGCCCTCAGGGTCGGGGGGCCCAGCCAGTCCCGGGGTCGTCGACGCCGAGCACGTCAGCCCACGGGAGCCTGCGGCCAGAGCACGGGAGCCGCCGTGCGCCCCGGTGAGCCTGCAGGCGCTCCGCGAGGCCCGGCGGTGGACGTGTTTTCGGCCCCTCTCCACCATCAGGAGCACAACGCACGTCTGCCTGACGTACGTACTCGTTTTCCTGAAGGGGTAGAGGATCTTCAAGCCCGTGGATTCACCATGTCTCTCTTGGAATAGAAATTCGGGGTCTCTGACAGATCGCATACATTTTTTTAGTCTCTACGTCATTTGCCTAAAAAGTCAAACGAAAGGGCGACGTCCATTTCCGGTTAGCACGGAGCCCTAACTCAGGACTTTGCATCCTCTGAGCTCGGCAAAACCCTGCCGAGTAACACGCGGTGCGGCGGAAGGGGACGGGTGACCATCACATGTCTACCGAGCGCTGACTCTGCAGCGGGCCCCGTGCTGGGTGCTAGGGACGCGCGGAGCAGGGAGACGCAGTCTCTTCCCCTCGACACGTCCACCGTCCGGGTCCACTGAGGGGAGAGGCGTGCCATGCACATGTGGTGCAAAAAAAAAAAAAATAAAACCCTCCGGTGCAGGTACCAAAGGCAGGTGCACAGGAAGGAGCGATGCTTCGATCAACAAACACCCCTTCCACCAGCTGGGGGCTGGTGTTCCAGCAGTGACCACAAGCGAACAGGTTCCTGGCCTTGCGGAGCTGATACTATCACGAAGGCGACAGCTTGGAAAACGTTTTAAAAACGAGATGATCACAGAGGGTGATAATGACCAGCCTGTGGGAATGTCTTCGGTACTACAGAGACTCAGTTGTGGGACTTTCTAGAGGGGTCAGGGCCGGTGTGTGTCCACGGGAACTCTACACGCGGAAGAGTTTGCACGGGGAGGAGGGTGAGGCTGGGGGCAGATCGGGAGACAAAATGAGGCTGGAAACCACACCCGCGAGAATGAACCGGCAGAGCCCCGAAGGCGCCCGCGCGGACCCTGAGCTGTGACAGTCGCCACGCAGAGCATGCGGCTCACGCCACACACGATTAACGCTTTTGAGACGCAAACGCAAACCATCGCTGTGCCCGCCGGAAAGCTGCTCCCGTCCTGCGGAGCGTGTGATGGGCGCAGAGCACCGGCAGGCTGCGGGGCCAGCCCGACAAGCGCGGCCGGTCCTCTGCGAAGCCGAGTGGCCATCCCGCTCCGGACGCTGAAGCCTGCGCGGCCCAGGGCCGGCGGGGGTGACGAAGGGGCCCCGGGGATCGTGCTGCTTGGTCAAGTGCCCCTCGGAGCATCCGCGTCACGTTCTAGGTGGTTGATGAACATCTGGAAACAGGAGTAAGTAAGCGTCTTGGAGCCCAATGATGTCGCCTCGCTGCCTGTGGTCGCACGGTGGTCCCCAAACTCCTCTAATGCGATTCCTCTTGCGGTCTTTCTGAACGAAAGCCAAGAGACACGTGCCGGTCTGCAGCGGGGTCCCACGATCCCCTCGCCCCCTCACCTGCCCCTTCTCCGTCCAGTCGCGCAGCTCCCAGGGCCGCCTCCCAGGGCCGCCTCCCAGGGCCGCCTCCCAGGGCCGCCTCCCAGGCACTATGCCGAGAGCTGGAAGGGCAGCCGGTTCCTCTGGCCTGGCGAACACGACGCAGCTCGGATGGCGAGGCCACAGGGGACGGCCTTGGGGAACACGCTGGCCAACCCCCTGGTCTTGGGGCCTCCCTGGTGAGCTCGGCGAGGACCTCCGCTCCCCGCTGCCCTTCCCCCAGACGCAGTGCCACCTCCCACCCCCTCTGCCGGTGGCGAGTTGTTTCTCAAAACGCCGCGACAGAGTTGGGTGCTGTGGGGAGGTGCGTGAAGCGATCGCAGGTGCTTCTCAGGGCCGACACCCAAAACTGTCGCCACCACCGCGCCGACTGATCGAAAAAACTTCTACATTGAAAACTACAGGACGGGCAAAAGTCAGAAGAAAACAGTCCTTTGAAAGGTCTAAACTCTGCCTTATCAACAAATGTTGCACGATTTCATCGCAGACCGGTTTTATGGACAAGAATTTGAAGGTATGCCCCAGATACCTTCTCCACGAACTACGGACAGCCGTCGGGCGCTGCGCGAGCCGAGGGCCCCCTCGTCTGCAGAGAGGAGCCCGTGTGAGGTGCACGGAGCACTGAGGGGCGGTGAGCGGGGCCCAGGGCCCGGGGCCGAGTCTGCGTCTCGACGCCGCCTCCGACACTCGCCCGCGTCGTTGGCCCGTGGAAGCCCCGTCACTGAGCGGCGCGTGCCCCACACGGACCGCGGGGTGATGGCGACGGTACCCATCTACCCCACGGGGCTTCGTAACAGCCAAACGGGAGACGGACCGCGAAGCGCTCTCTAAGCAGCAGAAGCGCATCGACGATCCAGCTGGTCCGTACTTTCCAGGGCACAAATGGGGCGGCTCAGATTATCGAGGCCAAAGCAAGACGGTGCCCAGAAAGGGACCGACATTCTGCGCACGGGGTGACCGCGTCCTGCGTGGCGCCGTCCCCATGACAAAGCTGCTGGGGACGACCGCGGGGGCGGCCTGGGAGGCGACTGGCGGCCACGCACCAGAACCCACGCCGCGAGCTCTCTGCCCCCGGCCGCGCGCGCCCAGCTACGGACCCAGTGACACCTCGCCCGTCCCCACTCGCCCAAAAACACAACTTCCGCTAAGACAGGTCGTGGCTAACAACGTCACTGTTGAGCCAATCAGCCGGATCGCCCACCTGCTAGCTGGAGCAGCGTGGATTTTTGCTGAAATATTAATCATCCCCCCGGAACAGATTTCCTGCTCAGCCTTCGGAACGGGCTTGCAGTGGACTCTTAATCACTGCCGAGGGCACGAGGAAGCTGCTTATCGAGTGACTGCACTTCGAATCCCCAGGTTCGCCGTTCATTCTAGAGGCATCGAGGCCACCTGGTCAAATGGAGGATGCGTCTGCGGGGCTTTATGTCGAGGCGGAAAGGCCACGCCGCTCGAAGCGACGGGCGCGGAGGCTCCGCAGATGCAGTGCGTCCGGCGTCGCTAAGCGCCCGCTCTCGGGCCACCTAACCTGCTTTCAGTACTTAAAATCCTCGACTCAGGGCCGCATTTACACACAAATGTTTTCTAGCTTCTCCTCTGGTTGGCAAACAGCAGAGGATGTCACACCCCCGCTGCTCCATGATGATCCTTTAAATTCTTCTTCCCTCTCATGAAAGGAGAAAATGCAAAAATGCTAAGGGGGCGACCTGCCCGACTAGGAGCTTTCGTGGAGCGCCTGCCCGCCGCAGGGCGCTGGACCCCTTTCGTGGAGCGCCTGCCCGCCGCAGGGCGCTGGACCCCGGGACAGGGCCCGGGTAGGTCGGTCGGCCGCTGCTGCCCCTCGGGGAGGCACACTTGGGACCGAGCCGCTTCCCATTATTAAGATGTGGGTCACACAGCAAGTCAGAGAGGAAGGGGATCGGAACCCCACTCCGATTTCCCGTCTGGAACTCGCGAAAGGGAGCCCCTTCCCCGTCGCAGTGAAGTGTCCTGCGCACTAATCATTATCTCTAAGATCCGTCCGTGGGGCGACTCAGTGGGAACGTTTAAAAAAACAGCTCCCAAAAGGCGCCAAAGAGAACTTTATAAGCTCTTTTTCAAGACCCACGAACTAGTCCTGACGAGCCGAGGCAGATGATGGGTCTACTTTGATACATCGGTCCCGAGACGGCAGCTCGAGAAGCGTGGAGGGACAGCAGTCACTCCTGGGCCACAGACCCCGAAGCAAAGCCGCCTCATGCCATTCAGCAAAATGTAAAAACAGCGCTTCGTAGATCAATGAAAGGGAATATTTAAAAGAGAATATCACCTCAAGGGATTTCGGTTTCTCTTACATTCTCTCGTTGGCTGATTCACGCACCCATTTGGCTTCATTCATTTTGCGAACACTTCTTCAGGACTTTTTCATGAATACCTGCCCAGTCCATTCGTTGAGTCCCTCACACTCTTTTTACCAATGAATGCCGGCTCCACAGAGGAGGGTCTGCAGGCGGACCAACCCGGAGGTCAGAGGCGGGTGACAGACCGGGTGACAGACCGGGTAACAGACCGCCTCCCGTGCGCGATATGGAGACATGAACAGACCTGAAGGGCTCGCGATGCACAGCAATGCATGACTCTGGCGGGACGTCGGCACCCTGATCACGATTGGCGCGCACCTCCGGTTCTCACGTCGGGGGGGATTTCTGACCGCAGTGCCTTCACCGCTGAGGGTCTGGTGGCCAGGACTGAATTAATCTCTGGTGAAATATCTAACGGAATGATTTAGTTCTTGGAGCACACACGCACACACACACGTACACGCACACACACGTGCACACACACACACACCTATTCTTGATGCCCTTAAATCTAGAGTTAACCTCTGACCCCTGAAACTTGTTTTGTTCTTTAGCTTTGTTCTTTAAATTAGGGATCCCCAACCCCTGGGCTGTGGACCGGAACCAGCCTGTGGCCTGTTAGGACCCAGGCCGCGCAGCAGGAGGTGAACAGAGGGCGGGCGGGCGAAGCTCCATCTGCATCTGCAGCCGCCCCCCCTGCTGGCATCACCGCCTCAGCTCTGCCTCAGGTCCTCAGGCCTTAGATGCTCACAGGGGCACCGGGCCCTGGTGCCACAAAGCTTGGGGACCGCCGCTCTAAAGGGATGACACGCCACTGCGAAGTAAGAGTCGGCTGGTGTGGAGTATAAAACACACGCGAGCTCAGAGGTCAGCGGCGGGTTTGGATCAGAGCCGCCTTACTCCAAAGGGCTGATCGCGGGGACAAGGGGTCCTGGCCTCGGTAGCGCGGGGCCGTTCGGCAGCCAGAACTGTCACGGGGCCCCTGGTAACAATGCATGAGAGACCACAGCAGAGTGCTCCAGCCACCCAGTAGGCCAGGTGCTCTAAATATGACAATACCTCCTTTCCAGGGCTTCGGATTGCCAGGCAAAGGAGGCAAATTCAGGGAAAATGACCTAGAAAAAAGACGAAGTCCAGAGAGAGGGACTTGGGGCCAGCAAACTCCCCCGAATCACTTTCAATCACCGCCCTCTGGACTCGGGGCCAATCCTGCTACTTCGGGGAAAGCCTACAGAGACAGGCAGAGGAGGGCTCGGGGAAGGAGGAAGGCTACTCTTTAAATTTCTGCGGCTCCCTTTTTTTTAAATATTTCATCAAATCAGACCATATACAGCTCGAAACGCTGCTGAGCTCGCGGAGGAAAAGCAGAGCATGGCAGAAAGCCTGCCCGGCCCCCCGTGTTTAATCGGGGCCACCCCTCGCGAGACCTGGCTCCCTCTGTCACAAAGGCAGCTGGCGTGGGGCTCGTTCCCCGGCTGGTTTATTTTTCTTTGATGAGCGCGGTCAGGAGAGAAACGGCAAGGGACCATGCCTCTGCTGGTGTAACAGTTCCTCGGGGCAGCCGTAAACAAGTCACCACGATCCGGTGGCTTGAAATGTGAGGAACCGAGTCTTCTACTTTCTGAAGGCTGGAAATCTGGAAATGGAAGGTTGACGGGGCCGCGGAGGTCCCAGGGCAGCACGGCCTCGCCTCGTGCAGCTCCCGGCGGCCGTCGGCGACCCCCGCGTTCTGCGGCTGCCTCGGTGCGATCTCTGTCTCCAAGGTCGCCCGCCCCTCCTCCGTGTCTTCCCTCCCCTGCCTCCCGTCGGCACCTTGCTCTCGGAATAGGGTCCGGCCGTGCACTCCAGGGTAATCTCAATCAGGAGACCCTCAACTGATTCCCATCGGAAAAGACCCCTGGTTCTCGCGAGGTCCCGTTTGCAGGCTGCAGGTGGAGGTAATGCTTCTTGTTAAGGTGACATTCAACCCACTGTCGACGGTCTAAGAGATTGCGAATTTTGAGTGGTACTGAATTTGTTTCTTTCTATGACATCATGGCCTCGCCAGTAAAAGCTCTTACAGAAGCACGAATTAGTGATCCTCTGTTGGTGTTTCTGCCTGTTCAGAAACGGCTTTCCCCTTTCAACTGAATGGCCACACCTAACTGACTGTCCACTGAAACTTCAGCCAAGCATAAAGCATGGTGACGGGAAGATTTAATCTTTGCTGCCTGACAATTAAACTCCAAACACAATCAGAATCATTTTCATAGTTATTGACTAATTATCCACAACAATGATATAAAAAGGGATTATATTTTGATTATTCAATGTTTTTGTTTTATTTTTTTTAATTAAAATACAAAACACTAATTGCTTTTAACTTCAGTGATTTTTTAAAGCCCTGTCTGATCGTCGACCTTGGTTGAAGCCTCCCCGACCCCCTGTCAGTCTTGGTTGCCAATTTTCACTCTATTGTTAGAATGCTCCTGACCGAAAAACAAACAAACAAAAAACTCTATACTGCACTCATTTAAGTCACAAACTACCGTTTTCAGTCATATAAACCCCAAATACGACTGTGGGAAAAGTAGAAGGAGATACGTCTCATAGACCAGTAGGCACAATTAACTAGTATCCACACATTAATGGGTTTTGCAGAAGGACCAAAAATGAGAATGATGTTGTATACCTGTAAATTTCGATTATTCATTATACCGCAATTCTCATTTACCCACGTCAGTAAGAACCAACAGTATGGCCATAAACCAGCTAGTCTTAAGGTTGACGTTATGAAATTTTCAACAGACACCAATTGTCGTCATCGACATCTTTCTAGGACTATAGTGAGTGGCAGAAATGATCTACCAAAAACGTTATTTCAGAAATTTGGCATGTTTTGGTTTGGATTCTTCTAACTATTCAAATGAGAAAAATTTACTCTTTTATTGAAGATCGAAGACCTCCACTGAGAAATGTTTTCGGTTTTTCTATCCAAACATTTCTTAGCTGATTAAGTTTTAATTGATCTAAAGAGTCACAAATTATTTATCTAGTCATCTATCAACATTTTCTTATTGCTCAGAAACACAAAGTTTGCCTATTTAAGCAGTCTTCCTAATTAAACATCAGTCAAGCTAGTCATGGGTTTGGCTGTCTATCAAAGCCCCAGCTGCGGCTCTGACTGACGACACGTTTCATTCTCAGCTATGAAAGGTAAACTAATTATCGAAAATTAAAACCAGTGAACATTTGACACTTTCTGTGAACAGAAGCAACGATCGAGGCCCAGAAACCAGGCTGCCAAAAGCCCCAGTCGAATGTAGTACGGCATTCAAAATCTAGCACGTTTTTCCAATCTTCGTTACCAACAGCACGACCACCGCCGACCACGGTCACCACAACTGTCACAGGGCACCCATGTTTAGGAGGCGGCTCGCTGGGGCAGCCAGGAGACTCCCTTCAGCGAGGTCTCCCGAGCTGCTGCTCATCAAGGAGATACTTTCACCATAAAAAACGCTGGCTGCCACCTGACTGATACAGCTCATTGAACTTAACGTCAAAATGTACTGGCTTATTCGGTTACTTTATCCTTACGGATACACTGCTTCGGGGCACAAGACGTCCTCCAGGAGTGGCTTCTGCACCGAAAGGTGCCCTTCGCCGATCATTTCCAGCCTCCCTCTTCTTTTCTTCCTTCCATCCCTTCCTCTTCACTGCAAGCTCAGGGGGCAGCATTGCGGGGTGTGCCTGGTGGGTCCCCAGGCGTGGTACCCACAGAGAAAAGCACAGACGCCGGTCCACCGTCCCCTTCAAGACAACGCCACCTCGCCTGTAGCCAAGACAACCCCAGTCGTCTAAGGCGGCCGGGCAACCTGATTTTGTCAGATGGTTTAATTTACCATGAGAAACTTGGAGGTACTTATGTATGAATAATAGTCATCCGTAACCTAAGATGATGAATAGCCTAAGTCTTTCGCCGTGAAGATCTGAACTGTTATAAAACAGCTGAACTTCCAGGAAGAAGGCCCCAAACAATACTTAAGAAATGATCAGTTTGACAAGCTAAAATATGGAGTTATTGGATTATTCTCTTGGAAGCCCTTCATGATAATCTGCATTTAAAATACATCTTTTCCACATGTGGGGGAGGAATGATTTGGGAGTAAGAGAACTTACAGTAATATGTCATTTACTGCTTGGGGACATACAGTTTACCAGCCCACAGTTATTTACCATAAAATATCAATATTCAGAATGTTTTACAAGCTACTTGCAATAAATTGGAAATTTGCATATTAACTTTTGGAGCAGAAATATGGTTATTAATTATTCTCATTACGGAAACTGAAACCAATTATATTAAAATCAGAGTCAAAATGTATGCATAATTGCAGTATACACCATTATGCTTTTAGATATTAATAGTAAATCAACGGTATGACAGCATTAAGGAGGCCCACAACTAAAAAATTAAAAACAAAAAAAAAATTAATGATGGATGTACTATGTGAAAGGTTGTAAACACATTGAAAAATCCACGTCTGTGTCTGCGAAGGAAACGTTTTATCAAGCACGCAAATGTGTGGTTCGAACATAAATTCCATGAGGGAAGTTGAGTTTTGGTGGCCGAGGGGGAACCATGCTTGTCAAATGCCATGCAATGAGCTCAGGACATAGGTGGCCTAACTCTGGCCAGGCCACACCTGGTGGAGGTGGACTCATGTCACTCATCCTCGGGTTCTTCACCTACAAAATGAAAATAACACTGATCTCTCTTCGGGTCCTGGTGCAGACTAAACACCTAGCGAACTACCTCACGGGAGGAACGCATTTATACTGGAAATGATAATAAGAGGTGGCATTTATTGAAGCCTCCGTGTGTGCTAGACGAGGACCCAGAAGTTTTATCAGCATCAGCTTACTTCACGCTGACCACAAAGGAGGTACAGGTGTTCATCCCGTTTTTATGGATAAAGAACCTGCGGCGATAGCGATTCAACATTTTTGTACCTTGCCGTGCGGTCGCCGCGGGTTGCGGTCATCGTCTGTCCCCACACGTCACCGACTCCACGCCCCATCCCCTGGCGCTACCCACGTCCTCTCTGCTGGCAGACACCCCTTTGGGCTCTGCTTCTGCGAGGCTGGTTTTGCCTTGTTCGTTTGTTCTGTGGAAACTGACATAACCAACTCCGCTTAAATAAAAAAATAAATTAAAAAAAGAAACTCGATTTTTTTATATCGACAAGATAGCAGGTCTTTAAATAAAACATGAAACATACTTAAACCAAGAAATAAAAAATTGATGATTAAAGACACTAACCATTGAATTATAACACTTGGTCTTCAAAGAATGTGGTTTATTAACTAAAATAATTTTTTAAAAGGAAAAAAAAGAGAGAAACCGAGGCAGAGAGAAGTACCTCATCCTAGGTCACAGGGTTACGTGAGGAACTGAATTTCAGCCCAGGGCCTCTCACTGAAGGTTAGCGCCCTCGCACACTACCCTGAGCTCCTAGCAAATGCTAAAAACGAGGGCTTGCCAAATCTCGCCTACAAAATCAGCATGAAAACATTTTTAAAAAATAATCCATAAAACGAGAATAATAATGTCTAACTGAGAAGACTATCCTATGGATAAAATCGTATGAAATATTTAAGGGAAATTGGAAAACAGTGGCATGTTAGACAAAGAAGAAGGAATGTTTTTCTTATAAATAAGGTGGGTCTGAGGCAGAGGCAAGCCAGGGCACATTGCACTAGGGGAGAAGATGGCTTTCCGTGGCTGTCGTTTATTATCTGTGGACTTGACAATGAGTAATTCAGTGACTCCAATCTCCAAATTCATTTTTTTTTAAGATACAGGCCAAGAAAGCCACCAGGTCTGTGTCAGCCACATCATCATAGGATTAACAGTAAAGAAACATCCTCGCTTGCATGCTACAGTGCAGTAGCTATGCCCAAACGGCACTGTTTCTTTTCCTCGGGGATTTAGAAAAGGCTTGGGGTGAAAAGCAATGACTTAGTGACATTCAAATGACGTCGCTGTCTGCTTCACCTCACGTCCCCGAAAAGAAGTACTTTATTCCAACCATTTCAAAACGACGTCTGAATAAAGGCTCATCTTCTCATGCTTTTAAATAAAGAAAGATAGAAAAAAAAGCCTCGACACTGTAGACTGATGGTCGAGAGGTTGTATGGAGTCCGGTAAATGACTAGAAACAGAAAGGGTTTAGAAACTACACCATCTCCAAAAAACCTTATACAGATATTTTCCTGGTTTTGGTACTGAAATGGGCAGTTAATAAAGGAATCCCTATATGCGTACATGTCCTAGACCCTAGCAATAAGAAAAAAAACATGGACGAGAGAGCCTCAGCCACCTCGCAGAGCGTAGGTCTACCTTGGGAGTCAAATAACGAGAAAGAAGAAACAGGCGTGATCATTTCAGGCTGCGCTAAGTCCTAACGAACGAGAGGGGCCTTCGGCACACAGACGTGGAGGCTGGAAGAAGGCAGGCGGGGCAGAGGAGAAGAAACGGCCGGCGCGCTTCCTCAGAGGGTGGGTGACTGGGAACCCCGTCTTAGGAGGTCACAGCTGAACTGAGAACTGAGGCTCCTCAGGAGTGAGCCTGGGGAAGGACCCAGGCAAACGCACGTCGGGCGGAGGGAACAAAAGTACCCAGGCCCCAGTGCCGCAGACAGCTGGTCATTTCCGAGAAATTAAAATGAGGTCACGGTGATGAATTTGAGATTTATTCTAGGTGCAGAGACGGCGTAAAGCGGGAGAGCGGAATGATCGCATTTACATGTTTAAAAGATTATTCTGGCTGTTTTATTATAAGTGGTTCGGGAGGATCTCGAGGAGCTGCACGGAGGGCAGGTCGGAGCAGGTGTCGTAGAAATAGTGCACCCAACTTACAAGGCATCGGGCGAAGATTCCCACTACTTTAGGAACAAGTAGGGCGACCTGGGGTTCAGTTGTAGTATGTTTGAGTGACTTGGTAGCTAGTTGAACAAGAGTATGCAGAAGATATTGATTTAAAAGTTCTATCTCATTTCCATGGACGTTCTCCACTGGCATGGTGCCCTGTCCTGGTCAACATTTTATATCAATTATTTGATTGGACACATGCTTATCAAATTTTCCGCTGACGCTAAAGCAGGAGGATAATCGATACTTAGATTTAAAAAAAAAGATTTAAAACAATTTCAACTTTGATGGAACAAAAGGTCACTACTCAGAAGGTGAATTCAATAAGGGTGAAAAACTACTCTGCATTTAGGGCAATGCCACAGTCGGGTGGCTCGGCACTGATACATTCGTGAAAAATTGATCCTCGGAGTTTACATAACTGTTATGTTCAAAATAAGGTCACAATGTGAGGCCCAGCACCTGTATCACCTGCATTCATTGACATTGTAGAGTTCAAGCACACACACCGAGGGCACATTTTTTTTTCTATACGGTCACATTTAACGTAACTGCGTGTGTTGTGTAGAAGAGGCATGCGAATTTAGTGCCTAGAGAAGAAAAGAATCACAGGCTAACGGGCCATGGCCATATTTTCACATATTTGAAGCCGAACCAAACTTATACAGGAAGCGTGGGGCATGAAAGGGACAGACATTTACATGTCTGGCTCAATCGGAAGGAAGAGGCGTCAGGTCTGTTTCGTACTTTGGAACAACGAAAGCAGTCTACCGTGGGTCGGGATGCTTTGTGATGGGGGCAGGGTAAGCCCTCCGTTTCCAGAATCTTTCTAGCTGAACGGTGATCAGCCAAGGAGTCCAAGGGAGGCGCGGGACAAGCATGGTGGACTCAGACGATGGGTCCCGGGCCGACCCGCTCGCAAACTGAGTGGCGGGGCTTCCGCTGAGGCCAAACCATCCCCTCTACATGACTTTCCTTGAATACGGGATTCTGCCTCCCTGATACTTTGGTAGTAGAAATGTCTGGACTTTCACACGAGGACAGGGTCGAGAGCTGGCCATCGGTTTTCTCAGTGTCATATGTTAGACCAACGAGAGGTCGGTAATGCTCCCCCAATCTCTTCTGTTCTGTTACTGTTGTTTTGAACATTTCCATACGCCATAAAATTCAAAAATCAAAGACGTATGAGAGCCATCGGATAGAGAGTTTTCCCCTCCCCTGAGTCAATGATTCCATGATTATTTTCCAAAGCGAGTCCCATGAACTATACTTGCCATTACTGTAAAGTTAAGTATAGATATCAGACTCGCGTTAAACCCAGAGAAGCGAACGCTTTGCTTCGGCAGCGCCGGGACAGACAAGTCCCCTCCGCTTATTCCGCACACCTAAGGGCATGTGCAAGACTCTCCGGCGACATTCCCAACACAGTAACCCTGGAATCCCATAGATACCCAGCACTTAGAAAATTCATTTCTCAGCTAATAAAAATGCCACCGAATGGCAATAATAGATTAAGCACTGGATATTAGGTCCGCGCGACGCCGAGTTCCCGGAGAGGATTTTGTTAATGAGAACATCCTGCAGTGTTACCACTAACAGACTTTATAATTACAAAGCCTTTGACGGTAATGCACTGCTGTACGAGTTGGGGTTTTACATGAGGAAATCTATAATCATATGCAAATACATAGCCCCTTAGAAACGTAGTCGGCCATCAGTCCTCAAAGGCTGTTACGCTCTTGCCTGTGGATTTTATTTTCCACTTGCTACTCCCGAATTTCACTTTCTTTGATATGCTCGTGAACTCTTACTAGACGGTGGTCTTAAGAGCTGGCAATTTGTTTTCTAAATATTCTAAGCTGAAAACGCAAAGGGCATAATAGAAAAGGTAATGCATTCATTGTCTCAGCCTTTTGTTACTGTGGTTGTCTTTGAATTTCTCCTATTTTATGAAATAAGAAAAAAAATAGAGAATTTTAGAAATAATAGACCACCACTGTTTTTTCTGACTGTGCTTTATGTGTGGATACTTTTCATAGTGACTACTAGGTGGCTGGCAGTTCAGGTAAGTCCTCACACACACTCTCTCACGTGTGCATGTGCACGTGTAATTTATTCTGTATGAAAATCACTGTGTGTGTAAATCTGAGCGTGTGTGCAAATTTGTTTATAGAGCATCATATAAGCAAACTATCGTACAATCAAACTACCTCAATCATTACAAAGACGGAAGGCTACATCTGCCCACACAGACTTACAGTTTATCTACGAATAAAACATTTCCCAGGTATGAGAAAAGGGTAAAGAGGATGATCTAACACATTAAAACGTTTTGTTTTTTTTCCCCAAAAGAAACCGTGTTGCAGATGTTTGGTACGACGGCGTAACGACTCAACGCGGCATGTGCCACGCGGCGTGGTCACTACTCACAAGCGAACTGGAGCCTGGCCGCCCTGCTGACCACCGTCCCGAATGCGTTCGTCGCGACGCACTGGTACGTCCCGGCGTCCTGCGTTTCGTTGGGGTTCTTGATCAACAGGCTGCCCTCGACGACACGGTAGCGGAAATCCACGCCGATGTCGACCTCTGTCCCATTTAGCTTCCACCTACGGCATGAAAGTGCCGGGAGATCAAGCCTTGTGATAGTCATCGACACTTCTGAGTTGTTCAAAACACATGAAAAAGCTACAAATAGCATGAAATACCATCATGGCTTTTTTTTTTTTTTAACCACAGTAAAAAAAAAAAAAAATCAGAAATGCTCCACCCAGCAACAGTGACAACTTGCATGCTCATGGAGGAAACGCCCTTTGCAGGGAACAATGGCGTTAAGAGTTTAACCCTTGATTTGGGGACTATTCGTGGTGCTCAAGTGCTGAGAACACTCCACGTTTTTTTTTTTTTTTTTTTAATTTCCCATTGCATCTTGCACACCTGTCTTTGAATGGGGCTCGGCAGTAAAAGTCCTTTGTCTGCTTTGCAGCTTTTCCGTAAAAGGGTCTCTACCGATGATGGGATAGGTCTCTTTCAGGTCGATCGTGGAGGATCCGAGGGACCCGCAGCCTGGCTGCCTTGGTCTGGCCCCTAACACGGCTGAAATGGCCGACCGCAAAGCCGAGGGTCTCTGCCGGTCCAGAGCTGTCTTGGAGACCAAACTAGCCATGACCACAGGGCACTGTGAAGATGGCCACCGGTCTCTCAAATGTCTATCGACCAGCCCAAGAAGCTGCGGACAGACCACGAGGTAACAGGCAAAGAGAGTCTGGTTTTCCTCTGTTTGTTCACTTGGATCATCTGTGGATCTGACTACAGGGTTTGGCTCAATAAATTAGTTTTAGTGAGACTCACACATTTACATAAGCAAATCCTTAGTAAAAAAATCTTTTTTTTTTTAAACAGCCAATAGTGCTTATCCCAAAGAGAGCTTACCCTAACTAACAAGTCGTTTGAACATTTAGAAACTTCCGAATGAATACAATTCAATGACTATCTTATTTTCCCACCTCCCTCCCAAATCCTACACGGAGTATCGGGTAATGAGCACAGCGTAGCTGGACCTTCTGGAGGGCCGACGGTCTCGGACTAGAATCCACGTTGGGAGGCCAAAAAATAAGGACAGAGGAGCCCAAAGGAAACTGACCAGAAGCAATGAGCAGAGTGAAAA
The DNA here is from genome assembly GCF_014176215.1 of Rousettus aegyptiacus. Taxonomy (NCBI): domain Eukaryota; kingdom Metazoa; phylum Chordata; class Mammalia; order Chiroptera; family Pteropodidae; genus Rousettus; species Rousettus aegyptiacus. The sequence goes on from NW_023416307.1 coordinate 158,532,331, forward strand.
TGGGGGACAGTGTGGGGTGCCATGGCCGGGCGCAGGGCCAAAGGACTTCGGCGGAAAGCAGCAGGCCAGTTAGTTTCTGGATTGAGAATATTTGGTACCGGCCCAGACAATTTTCAAGGATGATCCCTTTCTGTCGCGGTCGCTCACACTTCAAGGTCACCTTCAAGGACGGCTCTTCCAGGGAGGTCTTCCTCTCTGTCCCGAGTCTGAATCAAATGCTGCTCCCACCCCCCACGGACGCCCGATGCCCCGCTCCGTAGGAATTCTGCCTTCGCAGTAGGTGACCTGTCCGGATGACATCGTGCCCCTGCCTCAGCATCCTCGTACCTGACACTCTCCTTGGGCTCCACAGACGCCTGTGGATCTGACTAAACATGTTGCCTCTTCACCGGACATTTCTGGTCTGAGCGCGCACGATTCACGAAGCGCCCGGCCCAGCCCGGCCCAGCAGTGTGCTCCCGTCTACGCCTTCGAAACACGAGATGTCAGACACGTGGGGGGGGGGCGGGGGAGGCAGCCCGGCCCACGACACGGGGTGTTGCGCTGCATACGTTTGCTCGTGGGGAGATGGTCTTGGAAACCGACGCCGTCTTCGGCTTGACAGCCACTCGCCCTGTGTTCTGACACAGACCAGAAAGTAATAAGCGATACAAAGCCAACGGCCGGGTTGTATTTGAGCAGGTTTGTGTGCGCAAGAATCTCTGGAGCCGACTGCCTGCCACAGACATTTTTTGAGTCAGCTGATCACGTCTCCGCCATAACTCTCACTTCAAATGATGGCTGAGCAATTTAATATGACAAATCTAAGAACTCGAAGAGGAAATTGCGGTGTAATGTGAGCTGCAGTTTTCAGGAACGAGGCCATGTGAGCGTTTTCAGAAAAGTGGTTTTGGGGATAATGAGAACACCTTGCAGCTTCGTCTGCACCAGCCGCCTCAGCCAGAACGCCTCCTGCCCAGAGTCCGCGAGTCTCCTCGATCGCCTGCCTTTCCTCACCAAGAGCAAAGGCAAAGGGATTGCTTAGAAAATAAAGTGCTTGCCGCGAAATCCAGTCGCGTTCGCATTGCCAGGCACTGTCCCTCTCGCTCCCACTGGACGCGGATGGCGCTGAACCCCGACCTTATTCCATCCCGCTACACCCAAGATTTCACAATTTATTTTCAAGGTTTCAGGAATCTTTTAAGAAATGGTCCTACAGAGATAATGCCCACTGGGGGAAATAAGAGATTTTCCGAAGGACCAGGCAAATCGGTTAAGTCTCATAAGCTGATTTTTGAATCCTTTGGGGTATCATGAACCAATTTTCTCCAGAGAGGGAGGCTGTGAAGCTCTGGAAAGCACACAGTGATTTTGGGCCTGGCTGGGGAGCTACCCGTGGGATTCGCTGCAGCTAAACCCTCTTTCTTTGCTCACTCTTTCGGCTTGGCATGCAAGAAGGGGCAGGACCTTTCTGAGCTGAAATGTGTCGTCCGTACACCGAGTCGAACACAAACCTCGCAGCAAGAGCTCCCCGCGACCGCTCGCTCTGCCCGGAGTGAGAAGCCGAGTGCCCCAGCGATGCCACCTGTCCTCTGGGAAATTTCAGACCAGGGACGTTGGCACGAGTCGAAACTTCTTAAAATTCTCTGGGTCTGGGCCGGTCTGTTCCAAACCGAGGCGCAGGGGGAAAGGACGAGCACAGGCTCCGCCGAGAGGATGAGCGCACAGGAGGGAGGTCGGCGGAGCCCGGGGGTCGCCCGTTGGCTGGGGAAGGAGCCCCTGGGGAGCTCGCCTCGCCGTTCTCCGACCGAACGCTAGGAAAGTTGAGCCACAGACACGCTTGCAAACGTCTTGCTTTTTCCCCTGGTCTCTCCTCCCATGGCAGGGAGCTTTCAGCTCTCAGGGACCAAGCAGCTTTTGTGGGACGGAGAAGCCGCCTGAGGTCTGGAGGAAAACTGAGCAAGCTCACTGCTGCCAACGGCGAGTGCGTCCCGGTCTTCTGTGCAGCTCCTGGCAATCTTTAAAAACATGAGAGGTTCCTGTTCCCTTGCTTGTTTTAAATAACCAAGCAGGCCCCTCCGTCTTGAAACAGAGAGTTACAGAAGCAAGGTTAATTAAAGGTCGCAGTTCGGGGAGAGACAAAGCAGACTTGCCAGATGCCACCGCGAAATCTGCTTCCATGTCTGGCTAACTGAACTGACGCCTGTCGGCCACTAAAACCTGTGGCCATGCGACTCATCGTTCATGCGCGGAGGAACTCTGTCTCTGGCACGTTTCTTTCTTTTGGCGCCGTAACGCATTTTAAAACGTTTGGTGTAGCCTCGAATTCCACACGTCACAGGGAGAATCCCATGTGTTCTGGTTTACACTGAACAGTGCTGGGTTCACGCCTGCTGCCCAAGGGCAATTACCGACGGTGACTTTCACTCTCAAAGTGTCCCGGTTTGGACGGCAAGTTACATGTTCACCCTCATGATATAACGCGTCAGAGTCTCGCCGTTGTTGGCTTTTTTCCTTTTATTTTCTGAAACACGCGTCTTTTCGTTAGCCATCATTCACCCTCCAGATTCACTTAAACGCCTCTTTTACCGTGAAACTCTCGCTGACGCCCTCCCCCTCCGCCCTCCAGGACGGCTGAGACCTCGGGTGCCCTGTGCACTCACAGAGTACAGCCCACTCGCTTCCACCTCCAGGCAGGCCCCAGGGTTCGCCACTCGAACCTTCAAACCCAGCGTGGTCCTGGCACACTGGGCTGCTTCCCACGGTGGCTGGAACCCCTTGCTTGGACGACACACGCTTCAGAATCCTGATACACAGCCCAGGCCTCAGCGACACCCGCTGTGGGGGGGCCTTGGCCGGGAAACTCTGCAGTTACCCACCCCCCCAAACATTTCCTGCGCCGACTCCACGCACCCAGAATCCAGTCTGAAAACACCGGGCGGGCAGCAGCTTGATGGAGGATGACATGTTTGCTGAGCGGATGAACGGGCACACGAATCAGAACGACTTCCGCTGTGCTAACGGCCTCACCCCTCTGCCCTCTGTCCCTGTGAAGACTTCCAGTCTCGGACCGAAGCCCACTTTTGTGAGTCCTTCCGATGACACCGACCTCTTCCCCTCCCCCGCCCAACTGCATCAGGTCACACGGCCTCTTGGCTCTTACGTGCTGTTACGAACTGGTTGTTAGCGTGAAGTTTTCATCCTTACGTTTGAACAGAGGCAAAACCAGTAAGTTATGAAGAACCACAAGGCAATAAGGGTCTGTCTAAGAAAAGGAATATTATTACTTTTGAAGTCTCCATTTTGATTCCAATTACCATACCGCCCTTCCCCCATGGTTAATCATAATCCATGATTTTGGTTTTTCGTTCTCTTGATTTTCGTAACGATTCTGTCATGGACGTCAGTCTCCTTAAACACTGCCGTACATCTTCCTGGCTTCTGAACCTTGTAAACGTGGAACTACACGCCGTGCATTTTTCTGCGCCTGGCTTCGCTCGCTCAGAGCTATGCTCCTGCCGTGCGGCTGTAATTCACTCAGTTCGCACCACGCTCAGCTACCTGGCGCGGACATGCCTGGTTGCATTCATTTACATTATTCCTAAATTTCTTCTAAATTTCTGTTAATCTGGCAGGTTTGAATGAGCATTATGACTTTAGTGTTAATCTTTACATTTCTGCTCACTGATACTCTTTTTATGTGTTTAATGGATATTCGATATTCCTTTTCTTAGAAACACCTGAGAGAGTGTTTTACTACTGTTTCTATTAAGTTACTTGTTTTTAAATTTAGACTTGTGGGGAATTCTTTAAACACTTTGCACTGCGAGCACATTGCTGGCGACAGTATTAAAAATATCTTCTTCCAGTTGGAAGCTTGTGATTTTAGTCATCTCAGTAAATTCCATTGAAAAAAAGTTGTTAATGTCAATGAAGTTTCATATTTTCTTTTATTATTTGTGCTTTTTCTGTCATATTTGAGATATCTTTTTAAAGCGTTGCCAGTTTCCCACGTAGGTTCCGTTCACCGGGACTGAGCTTTGCACGTGCTGTGAGGTAGGGCTCCAACCCCATTTCGCTCATTTTTAATCATACGGATAATCCATTATGTAGCATACCTCCTTCCAATTTACTTCTATTGTTATCATGATTTTAATTGTTCTTTTCTTCGCAGGAAACTCTTTTTTTTATTACCATTTAGTGCGATTGGTTTTTATGAAGAAAAACTAAGCTCGACCGTGTGTTTTCCTCATCGTTTGTTCTTGAATCTCAAACGTTCTACTGTGGATGATTTTCACTCTGCTTAAAGGATATCTCTGAAGTTTTTCTTCAGTGGGGGTAATGCTAGATTCAACTAAAAAAATATTACCTTGTTTTCCTTTTTGTAAAAAAAAAAAAAAAATGTATTTCCGCTGTGAAGAGTCGCCGGTCAGTTCCTCTCAGCGTAGCGGCTTGTTCACGCCATCTCGCTCTTCTGTTGCTGCTCACGAGTCGGCGGCCGCTTCTCACCTCCCTGAGCCTCATCCGTGTCACGACGTCGGCTCTTGTTGGGAGCCTGTCTCCCACTCGGTGTTCTGCGGTTTCGCCGCGAGGGTTTGAGACGAGGCTTGATTTTCATTTGTCTTGCTTGGAAGTCGCCTCCCTGGGCTTCCTGAATCTACAGCTGGGCCTATTGCCTCTGCCTCAGGCTCCCTTGCCTTTCCGCGTGGATCTCTGATTAGAGATGTGGAAATGTTCCCTCTCCGTCTCTGTCCCTGTCCCTCTATCCCTGCCTCTCTCTGTCTCTCAGCCTCTCTACCCCTGTCTCTCTCTCTCTCTCTCTCTCTCTCTCTCATATTTTGCTTGTCTTTATCCTGCTGCCTCTGGATTTCTTCAGATGCATCTTGCATTTTACTGATTCTCTTTCCAACTGCTTCTCATCTGCCATGAAAGCCACTTAGCACCAAGATTTGAAATAGGCAGTTGCTTTTGCTTTACGGCCCCTGGTGGGAGGCGAGCTTCCCTTACACTGACCCTGAGGGCGGGCCCTCGGGGCTCGGCTCCATTCCAGGAGGCTCTCACGCTAGCCTCTCCTCCTGGTCCGGCCTAGGATTCGTCCCGTGACCCCCACGCCCTGTGAGGCTGCAAAACCCAAGCCCCGACTCGCACAGCCCATCCAGCACTGTCAGTGCCCCGTTTTCGTCTCTGGGTTCCAAACCCAGCTACTTTATGACTTCTGTGTATTTCCTACTTTCCTGCCAGATTATTCACGCATAATTTTTTTTTAATTTGTTTAATTCCCAGTACTACCGGAAACAGAAATTGGGCACGAAACTTTCCACGAATGCCACCATCTCGTCAGCATCTCGGGACATCCCGCGATGCCTGTCCGAAAGCTTCTCACGCGATCAGTATTTGTTGACTTGGTGATAGAAACTGCGCATGAAAACGCACGCGCACAGGTCCACACACCTGATGTGGGGCTTCGGGTTCCCTGTCACGTCGCAGTTGAGCTTCACTTTCTTCTCCTCAGAATCCAGTGGGAACATGACGTGACTCGGTTCTTGAACGAAAACTGGGCCATGCAGCGCGTAGTCCTCTGAAACGAGAAGAGAACACGTCCCCAAATGAAGACATCTTCCAAACAGGAAGTACAATACGAGGGAACAACGAAATGAAAATCAAAGAGAGAAACAGCAAAAAAAAAATACATAAACCGGTAGTACGCGACCGACTCCGTTCCGACCCCTGGGGGCGACGTCCCGCTGGGGAGAGACCCGCGGGCTGTGAGGACGACGTCACGGAGAGGGACCCCCTCCTGCTCACACGGTCACTCACGACCTCCAGGCACAGTCCTCGGCGTCCGTCCCTCAGCTGCGCTTGTCGCGGTCCGTCCGTCGCCCTCAGCCCGCCTGCTGTGCCTCCCACACCCCTTTTGGGCCAGCGTCACCCTGGAAGCCTGTCGAACGTCACGGAGATGAATCTGTGTCCGCTCTGTAGCGGGATGACGTAACCGGAAGCGGGCAACGGCGACCTCGGAAACACGTCAGTGACGAGACACAGCTCTGCGCCGATACAACGTGCAAAAACAGTTCTGCAGCTGGCGGAAGAACAATGCGAGCCACGGTCCTCAAGCTCCCCGCGGCGCACGGCCGGTTTGCTGGCTGGTTCGTGACCTGCCCGCTCTGGCCCAGCACACGGGATGCTCGTGGGAGCGTGCGTGGCCGGAACTGTTAAGTGACAGACCGCACGATCGCCTTCGAACGGGTCTACGGTATTGGAGCACAGAACGATGCGTGAGTCTCTGAACGCTTTCCCTCAATGAGAGAAACGAGACCATGAAGCCCGTTTCCTCGAGGAGCGGCGCCGACGCCGGGCGGACCCCACCGACGGCGCCGTGAGCGGCGGCGTGAGGCGCGCGCGCTTCCGGAGCAATCCACGACGGGTGCTGGAAACCGCGCCTCGCCGCCCCCACCCGCGAGAGCGAGCGCCCTTCTGCAGCACCTGGCTCGGGGCTTTTTTCCCCCAGAAGGCTTTTCCAGACCCCACTTTCCTCCTGTGACCACAAGATTATTAAATTCTGTCCCCCTGAGGACATTATCTTTCTCTTTCAAGGGCATTCATATCTTTTCTCGGCTTCCTGGGACTGTGAGGAAGCGTGACTGTATCTTACCCTTTTTCCTACATTTTGTGTCACCAAGTGCAGCGCTTAATGCACGGAAGATGGTCAATAAGGATTTGTTCTATTCGAGAGCATTTTTTGGTTGCTTTTTAATGTATTCCATCAGCTGGCGCCGGCAGTGCCTGACGCGCTGGAGATGGAGGGGCCGGTGGCCGAGCCGCAGAGTAACATTGGATGTGGCCCTGAAGCTGACAATCCATTTTCCCCTTAGATGCGATTATCGCGAGGAGTGAATTGCAGCTGCTATCCCGGAAAACCCTCATAACCGGCCTTTTGTTGACGGGTGACAGCATGAGGCTGGACTCATCCAGGTGAATCGGGGCTGAGGGAAAAGAAGGCGGCTGATCCGGACATCTCAGAGAGGCAGAGCCGGGCTTTGTAAGGCCTTTAACCCAGGGTTGAAAAAAGTCCACATGCCGAGGCTGGGATAGGAGAAAAATTAAGAGGATGATCAAGAGCTTTCTATTTGATTAGAGAGGAGGGGGACAGCCGATGGCCATGCTGTGACAATTAGGATATGGACGCAGCAGAATGAGTAACTTAGATTCAATGCCTGGGGATACCTGCTGTGTAACTCCGCGGCCCACAGAGAGTCACCTGGTCCCCCTTCGCCTCGATTTTCTCATCTCTGAAATGACAAGGTCAGACGAGGTCACTGGCTCTGCCCCAGTCAGGAATGGGAGAGAAGCCGCGGACATGTCCCCATCACATGCACGCACGCAAAGAGATCACGGAGCACACGCCACTAGCCTCTGTCCTCACGGCAGAAGAGGCCTCCCATCAGCGGGACGCAGACAAAGCAGACAGGACTTAGGGAAGCGCACACAGCATGGGCCCAGAGGACAGGGCGCAAGCACGGGCTTCCTTTCCAACTTACGGCTTGAAGCCAGACAGTTCAAAAATCGGGATAGTCACATTTCAGATTTTCAAAAATGACACAGGTATTTTCAAAACAAATTTAGATACGAGTCGAAGGCGAGGTCTGAAACAAATTATGCGCATTTTTGGCATATCTAGTTAAGTAACGAGCATGATTCATCAGGACCACTCACACGGCAGTAAGTTTGCTGGATTTTTCTCTAAGAGATAAATATCTCTATTGTTATTCCAATTCCAAAATCATATGTGAATGTGTGTGTATGTATGTGTGTATGTGAGTGTGTGTGTATGTGTGTGTGTGTATATATATATGACTATGTGTATATATACACGTATATATCATCAATCATCTCAATTCATTGGCGTCCCTGATTTGAATTTTATCCAGAAATACAGAGCCTATACAAGTAATTCCAAATAAGAATGGAACATAATAATGGCTCTCCGGGACACAGCTGAGAGGCTGTGGGCTAACATCTGTATCGGTTCTCAATGTATCTGTGCCATATTTAAATAACAAAAAGGGTTCCCCCCCCCCCCGCTGTGGATTTTGTAACAAGAATTGATAATAATGATGCTTTGCATTCACTATAAATAACATATTTCATCCAAAGTTTTTATTTTCTCTTGCTTAACCAAGCTCACTGCCCGGAAATAAACACAAGCATCAAGAGAATAGCATTTCCGTTCTCAGCTAAGGAAGCCCCGGCCTTTCAAGCGTGAGCTGTTTAGTTTCACAGAGACGAAGGGGAGGTTTTAGAAGCTTTAGCTCTCTAGGTAGAGAACACACAGATACTCCAACCTAAAAACCCTTGGACAAGGGTTATTGACATTTCTGAGACAAGGAGCTCCTTTATGTCCCCTAAACCTCAAAGTCCTGACGGCGACGCCATTGGACAAAAGGCGGAGGGAGGTGGCGAGCAGCCCGCCCTGCCTTTGCGTCGTGGCAGCAGAGTGACTTTGACATGTCCTGCAGGCATGTGCGGAAGACTCTGCACATGCCACTTGCCAGGCTCGATGACACAGGTCACCCTTTCTTCTCGCACAGTGAGTCGTTTTGTGTAACCAGAGATGTGGCCGTGATCGTCAGCCCAGAGAGAAGGGGTCGCAGAGAGGCCAGACCACGACCAGGCCGCAGCGTGCGGCCTAGCGCTGGCCCGGGGCCTCACGACCTCCTGGCCTCTCCCCTGGGGACCCCGCGGCACCGATCACCAGGCTGCGTCCCCCAGCTCAGCAGCATGGGCGGCACCTAAATTAAAGAGAACCCCCTTCCGTGCTTCAACAAAGAGTGAGACCTTTGGGTTTTCAGAGAACAGTAGAAATTCCGTGACCCGAAACTCATCTGGGTTAAAGGTCAGGCTACTCTCTTAAACCTCGTCCCCTTTGGTTCACCAGAGAGCGGACGTTATTAGAGAACACTGTCCTCGCCCAGGGCTTCTCAAGCTCCTGTCCCCATTCAATTCTTTTGTTTTTAAAATCTGCTTTTGGGGGGAAGACAACATCAATGTCATCCAGCTGCTTCCTGGTCCCCCCACCAGCGTCCCAGAAGCAACCTGCAATGTCAAGGTCACTCTTAACCATGTCTGGATTATTGGGAGAGAGAACAGAATCACAAAATTTTGGGTTAGAAGAGATTATTTAATTCCAAATTATTCCCCAGACCACAGACTACACAAGGACTATAACTGTAATAGAACTAGAAATCACTATCACCCGAAAATAAAATAATCCTCTAAGGAAAAGGCAATAAGTCACAGCTAAGTGTGATTGATCTGCAGTTTTGGGACATCGATTCTCAATCTCTCTCTCTCCTCTGTGGATTAATTTGGCCCATGTCGCCCGTCCCCGAACTTCTCTCCCAGCCCAGTGGGATGCTGCTCGAGTAGCTACCTGACCCGGGGGGGCTGAGGGATGGCAGTGGATGGCGCTGGCCTGAGGTTTCCGAGACTGAGCGGAGGACAGCAGGATGGTGGACCCGGCACACAAAGCCGAGCCTTCGTGTCCCCAGGAGCGAGTGCGGGGCAAACTGGATTCCGAGCGGCGGAGGGCAGGAGATGAGGGCGCGCGCGGGGGGGCGCGCAGGCGCAGCTGGGAAACCCGCCCCGGCGAAGACGGCTCTTCGCCCTGGCATCTGCGACTCGTGCCAAAAGGCAGCCGGAGGGGAGGAGAGGCTTGGGGGGCTGAGACTCCTCAGTCAGCGCGTAGGGTCTCAGGATAAACACTTCATAGAAGGCAACTTAGTAAACGGTGGAGATGCGCCCTAAGCAGATGTTCCCCTGAGTGTGGTTGAGAAGCTGCCGCGTGGGGCGCATCGCGTCGGCGGGGCGCGTGGTGGCAGGCGGGTCCCCCCCTCACCCCCCTCCCGACTGATTACGGCGAGCAGAGCTCGGCACCTCCACTTGTCAGTGTGCATCGCACAGGTGCAAACCGCCACCCCGAGTTACGAACGGAGCACGGGTGACGCAGCCCCAGGCCACCCAAGGGCGCCCAGGAAGGCAAACGGCCCCCGCGCTCCGCTCCGCACGCCAGGTCATTCCGCAGCTGCCGCGGCGAAGGGGTCGCCGGCCGCGACCCGCCAGCACCGCCCTCGGGCCCGGGCGCCTCTGCCGGAGGGACTGTCCACGCGTCGCCCGCGCGCCGGGTCCGCTCTGGCGGGACAGGACGGACTGCGACGCCACGGCTCCGTCCGGGCAGCCAGGAGCGCCTGGCCGCGCCGTGGGGCCCCTCGCCCCGAGGGCAGGCGTGTGGCGCCGCCGCGGGGACAGACAGCCGTGACGTCACACAGGCCTGGTCTGCGGCGGAAACTCTTACACGTCGGCAACCTCCAGGACGCCGGGCGGGGACACGGGGCCTCCCGGCGCGCGCAGCAGGTGGGCCCGGGGGTTCACCCGGGTTTCATGCGAGCCATGTCTGGGGGTGCGTGGACCATCAGCCACCCCTGCAAGGAGCGTCTTGGGCGACGTGAAGCGTAGTGGCTCCGCCGTGCCGCGTCCTCCGCTCTGCACGACCGACGGAGGGCGTCAGTGCTGCGCGTGCGTGTGTGTGTGTGCGTGAGTGTGCGTGTGTGCCCATGTGCATGTGCGCGTGCGTGCGCGTGTGTGCCGTGTGCATGCATGTGTGTGTGTGCGTGTGTATGCGCGCCACCGGGGCAGACGCGCTGTCCTCCTGGACTGCAGCGCGAGGCCAGGCCGCAGGGACAGGCGGGTCGCTGCGCGTGCGCCCGCGTCGCGCTCCCGCGCTCTGTCTCCTCCTCGCCGCTCGCACGCGGCCTGGCGCGGGGAAACGCCACTCATTCTGCCGCCGGAACGGTCCCCGGAGGGGCGCGCGCGGGGCCGCCACGCGCAGCTGGCCGGGCGGTGTCCCCTGCGGCCCAGCGGTCACACCGGTTCACTCGGGCTCAAACGCGCAGCGCAGCAGCAGCTCCCGGACGCGAAGCGCTCGCCAGACGCGTGGGCTTGGGGAGCAGCGACTTCCGGAATCGCGGGGGGCGCTGGACTCCGACCTTCCCGCGAATGCGAATCCCCCGAAGACGGACGCGCTGGCCACAATGACGCCAAGCGCACGGCTTTCGGATGCGCCTCTCGACTTTGGGGGCGCGGCGCTAATCTTTGTGGCGTAAATGGCGAGGGACGTTCAGAGGCCAGATGTCGCCTGCGTCGGGCCTGGCTTCTGCCTACCTGCTTCGCACCCCTCTCGAGGGCATTTTAAATGGCAAGAAACAGAGGTCTGCAGCCTGCGGGCGCACGTCTGAGGGAAGAAGGCGAGAGGAGGTCCGCGCGCCACGAGGACCCCTCGTCGCTGTTTGTTCTCGGGTTCCCGAAATCACGCTGCTGCCGGCACGCGCTGTGTCCAACACAGTGGAGACCTAATCGCAGTCACGGCAGGTGTCAGGAACGCTGGGAGGCGGGGTGGTGTCGGCCGCAGAGACGCTCTGCGCGGCTGGGGGAAGGGTTCAGAGTGGACGGCACCTGCCGAGGGGACTGTCAACTCACCCCCCTCTGACCCTGACCTCCAGCCCTGACAGATTCCAGGAGCAGCGGATTAATCACGCCTTTAAAAATAACTAATTGGGTGAGTATGCTGTCAAGCCCCAGTTACGAAAAGAAAAATGAATTTTCAACAAATGCAAATATTTTGTAACTCATTTGGAGGCTAAAGCTGACCTGAACCGATGCGAGGCTATATATAGTGTCGCCGTGAATATTCATATCTTCTTGCTGCAGAACGATGCATGTGTTTGTGGAGTGCTGACCCAGATTCAGCTGGCATGTCCCGCAATGCTGGGCATGTCCTGTGGACCTTATTTCTTTTCTAAAATCAGAAACGTCCTTAATTCTCAAACATTTCTGACCCAAATGGTTTCCGATCCGAGGGCGGGGGCCTTGCCTCACGCCAGTTCCAATGTTACAGGTGCAGGATATACGGCGAGCAAAGCCGCCACCTCCCCGCCCCCACTGAGCGCTCATGGTGGAGCCGATAAGCAGGTAAGGACAAGCCAACTCTACTTCTCTAATACTTATTTTTTCGAGCAGTTTTTAATCAACAGGAAAGCTGAGCGCAACGAACAGGAAGTCCCCGGCACCGCCGTCCGCATTCGAGCGGTGTCTTTGTTACCGCTGAGACAGCTGCTGTAAGGCAGGTCCGCAGCGCACGCTAGGCTCGCTCTTTGCGTTGTGTCATTCTGTGCGTTGGGCGAGGGTGCAGCATGCATGCACGACTACCCCATGCGCACGACAGCGGACTGCCCTGGAATGCCCCTGCACTCTGCTATGGCCGACTCTGCCTGCCTTCGAAAGCGTTACTATGTGTCCACGAGAATGAGTAAGAGTAACACGCATGTATAAAACGGGTTGGTTCCAGCTAAGGAATTATCACAAATAACTAGGTCACTGGTTTGCTCAGCGTCACTGCCCCGGCGGTGGGGGGCTGCCTGGACAGGACCCCCTCTTCTCCCTCCGGCGAGAACATGCCACGCATTCTCTGGCAAACCGCGCCCCCACCCTCTGTCCCCTGAGGGGTCTGAACAGACTCAGCTGCTCTGTCCCAGCCCGGAGCAGCAGAGAAGTGCGGCCTGGCCGCTAGATGCCCAGCCCACCGTGCAGGCCTGGCCTGGCAGAGCCTCCACGCCACGTGCGTGAAACTCCGGCACGAAGCCCCTCCGCGGCCTGGGGCTGCCTGCGGGGAGGGGCGGCTGTGCCCCCAAAGGCCCCTGCAGGGCGACCCTCGGGAAGAGAATGATGCAAAACAAAACCGCAGGGCGGAGCCCGAGATTCCGGGATACCACGCGGACCTTCTTTCCCAGGTGAGGTTCCTACTTCTGATTCCCAGGTGTGTGAGCTGATGGCTGCCTTGATTTAAGCAAATCGGAGCTGTTTCATCGGCTGCAGGTAAGAGGCTCGTCCTTGAAACGGTGTCTGCAGAACGCACGTCGGTGGATTTGTGGGTCGATTCCTGTCATCGCACCCCCTCTGCCTCCTGCCCCCCCCCAGGACCCCCCACCTGCCGCGTGGAGGCGCACGGACGCGGGCCCTCAGCGACGCGGCGGGCAGGCGCCTGCGCTCGGGGGACTTCATTCCCTGTTGTCCGCGGGTCTCTCCCACGATCACTTGCTCCCCAGAAGTCGGTTCCTTCCAGCTGATTTCTGGCACACGTGACAGGCCCCATCAGAACGTGTCCCGTGCTCTTGCGCGTCGCCGGACACCGCCCCGTGTGGCAGGAGGATCAGTGACGGCTCCCCACTGCACTCCCGAGCCCTCGCTTCCGGCTGGGTCCACACCCCGTAACACCTTCCGGAAAGACCACTAATTTAGGGACAGCGCCCGTGGTGGGCTAGCAGACTCGGGGGGTGGGGTGTCAAAGAGGGGTGCGGCTCTGAGCTGGTTTGGAGGCGGGGCCAGGCATGCGCATCGGAATCCTGCACCCCGGGCCATTCAGGGGCGGGGCACCCGCAGTCACGGCTGGCCAGGTAAGGAAGAAACAGTGCGGGAAGGCGGGTCGGTCACCCGCCGTGGGCTGGGTCACACCCCGGGCTGGGTCACGTCTTGGCTGCGTCACCCCGGGCAGCGGCGGGAACCAAGGGACGCGTGGCCGCGCGGCCCCCGCGTCAACCGCTGGCGGCGCCTCCGTGTGATGCGCGGGGCGGCGGTGCCCCCCACCCCGCGGGCTCATGCGGACGCGTCCCTCTTCCGTGCGCCACAGCCTGCGCCACCCCGGCGGGCCCGCTGGAGGTTTCCTCATCGTGGGTTAGGGACACGAGGGCCCAGATCCGCCCAGGCACGCGTGAGGCTGAGAGGGGCGAGCTCCGGAGCCGGGGCGCTAAGGGGCACGGGGCCAGGGGCCGAAGGCCGCGGCCGCCGTCCGCGCTGCCACCGCGTCGCTCTCTCCTGGGGGCCATCTGCTTTCGGCTCCTCTGCGGCGAACTGCTGGCGTCGTTATGGCCCGAATGACGCCCGGGGCCCCCCGCCTTCCCCGACATCCGGTCACCCGAGCTCAGGACGCCTGCGGGCGGCACTGTCACGCCACGTGCACCGTGGCTCCCGCGGTGATGCTCACGGCCCTGTGCGCCTGTCCCTTTGGCAGCCGAGGACCCCGGAGCGGCCCCCGAGCCCGCGCGTGGCTCCCTTCTCTTTCCGGTGCGTAGACGCTTGAGCTGTTCTGCACGGCGCCGCTTCATCACGAGGCTGGCGCGATGTCCCTGAGCGCGACGAGCGCAGCTCCGACGCGTTGACTGAGGGCGGCGTCGCGGAATGAGGCCGGGTCTTCAGCGCGACCCCGTCTCTGAGGCGAGGGGGCGCGGGCTGTGGAAGGCAGGAGGTTTACCGGCGCCACGTGGCCGCTGGCGACGGGGCTGTCACCGGAGTTGCGGCCGTCTGATCGCGCCTGAACTTTGTTCCAAGCATCGCGGTGCCGTCTGCGCTGGTCCACCTTTCAAAGAAATATGGTGGACATGGACGACAGCGTCATCCGTAGCAAGTGAGATCATCTGCTTGGTCAATATTTATGTCCGGAAAGTTTGGTTCAGGGGGAAATAAGTGGAACCGTTGCTCTCCCCAGGGAGCAGGGGGCGACCGCATTCGTCGTATGCTGTGCCGGTGGCTAATTCTGTCACATTGCAAACCTCTGCTTTTCTGGAGCTACCGGCATACTGACGTGCAGAAAGCGCATTTCATCCCAAAGAATTCTCCACGGAAAACTTTGTAAAAGGGAGGACTCAGAACCTTCCGGAACAACACGCACAAACCTGGCATCTGATTAGCGGGCCGCCGTCCTTGTCGGCGTCACTGTCACACGGCGAAGCGTCGTGCACACACAGAAAGCAAAGCCTCCTCTCGAGAAGGGTTACACGGCAACGGAAAATGCCACCACCGACTTGCGGTCACAGGCTCATAAAAGAAGGAGAAAAACATGTTCCGGGCTTTCCTAAGACGGGGTAAGAGGCACGTCCACTGAGCTGTTGGGCCCTTTGGCCAAGCCCCGCCCCCCCCACTTCATTTTGCTAACGAAAGGCACGCACACCTCTCCCACGGGGCTGTAGCCGGAGACAGGCGGGGGCCAGCACGTCCTCTGCCTGTGCAGCAGAATTATCCGTTTGCTCCAGCAAGACGCAGACGGGGCAGGACGTAACCGACCGGGACTCACACCGTTCACTCGTTCCGCGAGCATTCGCTGAGTGTCCCCTGACGCTGGGGGCCCAGCTGAGGACGGACAGACAGGAGTAAACACACGCCCAAGGGCGCTGGTGCCCCAGGCAAGGGGCGACTCCAAGCCACGGGGGGTAGAAGGGAACGAGCGCCCTGGGGCACAAGGAGAGGGCATGGAGGGCCCGGGAGGGCGGGCGCCGCCGCACTGGGTGCCGCCGGAGTCCTTCGGGAGGTGAGATGGGAGCCAGGACCCGCGGGAGTTAAGGAACAAGCTCGGAGGCCGCGGGGGAGGGAAATGCCGCAGGCCAAGCGCGGTGCGTGCAAAGGCCCCGGGGCAGTGGCAGGCAGGGCGTGTGCCGCAGACAAACCCTTCCCCTGCCCCTGTCCGCCTGTCTCTGCCTCTCGCACACGCGCACACACACGCATGTGCGCACACACAGTGTGCAGGGGAGCATCCCCAGAGGACCGGCGGGCCTGGGGGCAGCTACGCCTCCCACCACGCTCATCACGGCCACCTTCGTGGCAGAGCCCCTGCCCTGCCCTGTGCCCACACACCCAGGCCCTGCTGCTGCGCCTCACCTCACAGAAGAGAGGGGGCGCCAAAGCCCCACCTCGGGGCACCCGGGAAGCCCGCGGCAGGACCGCAAGGCTTCTCCTCCCCCCCAAGGGACGCGGGTGGAACTAGGAAACTCATTCTCGGCCACTTCTGTTTTGTACAACACGCCGAGACCCGTGAGGTATTTACAGCGCAGGGATTAAAAGCAGGGGCTCCCGGCAACAGTGGCGTGGTTCGGACCTCAGCTCTGCCTCCAGGTGGCCTTGAGCACGTTGCTTGGGGTCTCAGCTTCCTCGCTAGTGACACGGAGCCTGCAGTAGCATCTGCCTAACGGAGTCACCTGTGCACATTAAATGACTTAATACTTCTAAAGAGCTATGAACGGAGCCTGGTACCCAACAAGCCCTACGCAAGGAAGGAAACCCAAAACATCTAGAAACTCCCTCGTCGGGTTCTGACTCGGGGACGGGAGGGCTGGGGGGAGGGAGGAGGATGGACCCTCGTGACTGTTACGTATTTCTCTGCCAGGTAGGAAGACACACCCCTTCCTCAGCGGTCCAGAGGCAACACCGTTTTGAATGTAAATCGCCATGGACACAAAATTTTTGCCCCAAGAAAGGGAATAAAATGGGTCGGCACATCTTCCTCCCTTTCTCCTCTGTCCCCCCAAATTGGTGGCCTGCCTGGGTGTACGAACACGCAAGGGTAAGTCGCACACACCCCGTCCGTCACCTTCGCCCTGGTCTCTGACGCCAGTGTCCGGGCTCAGAGTTCTTGTCACCTTCGGACAGGGCGGGAAGGAAGGTGAGTGACGTCCACATTCAAGGGGGAATAAAAGGGACACGGACCCTGTCGCTTGGTTTCTGCCCGCTGACGTCGTGGCGTTCTATCTCGGTGACCTCCAAAGACGCAAAGTGGGGTGTGGAATGAAAACGGCAGACCTCTACTGTGGCACACCGGGACCCCTCCCCTGCGGCGGCGCGGTTTCCCCAGGCCCGGACGAGGCTCCGCTTGTCTGCTGACTGGAAGCCCTTCGAGGCAGAGACCGGAGCCTGCCCTCCGGCCTCTTTCGCCCTTCCCGCCCCTCTGCTGGTCCCCGCCCGCCCTTCACGGGTGAGGGGACGACCTGCCAACAGGTGGAAGGGGCCACGCAGCAGCGCCAGGGCGGAAAACCGAACTCCTGGCGGCTCGTCGGGTTCCATCTGCGGCAGGACCCGGGGCTTCTGGGGGGTCTTCTGACGCGAGTAGCTGAGACGAATTCCATCGGGGGAGTCGGTTTTTGAATGATTTATGAAAACTGACTTGCAATTCTGTGTCGAAACACAGTCTTCTCTTTACGAAGCCTGTTTCTTACATAAGGGACATTATTTTCCTCTACAGAAGAACTATTTCTCCTTCCTTCCTTCCTTCCTTCATTCATTCATGCAGTGAATGTTTTCTGAACACTACTCCATTCCACAGGCTGAAGATACAAAAATACACAAACATAGCCACGGTCTCTCCCTTCCCTCGATGGCCCCAGATGGGCCCTATTCCCTGAAAAGTTGATGCTTAGTAATTGAATTAAAGACAAAACAAACTGTGTGGCTCATATGACAAATTTCACAGCAACAGATTAACTGTAGCTGGGTTTCTCTCGGGTATTTCAGGGGCTTGAGAAGTTGCCAAAGTGGAATTAAAATTGTCGAAATGATTAGAAAAAGAAAGAATAATTAGGGAGAATTTGTATGTTCTCTTTTAAGTAGACAAGTAGTAGGAAATACATTTCGAACGGCACGACCATCCTTAACTTGTCCTTAGCCCTCGGTAGTCAACAGGAAACCGCTGGCTCTCGTGTGAGAAGAAACTCTCCATAAAAAGATCCAGGGAAACGCGAGCGTTTTGGGCTGGGTAGCGGCCGCCCTCACACGGGAAGAGGTCGTTCATCACCGAACGTTCGGGACCCTGACAGAAAAGGTATCTCTAAGGAGGCAGGATGTGAGCGATCGCTAACATTTCCTCAAAGGGGATTTAGGAGTTGGCAGCTGACAGCTGATGTGCTTCTACTTCGGGCAAAATTTCCAGCGCACAACAGAGGTATTTATAACCTTTCCTCAGATAATTGCTGAAATGTGTAACATACTGGGCCAACGTAGGGAATTCAGGGTGCCATCAACACAGCAAAAGTTACAGGGTCTGAAAAAATAACTATGAAAATAACATAAACGAGGCTATTTTTGTGGACCGAAAGAAGGCTAGTTACGATCGAAAGATATGACGATGAAAACAATGACTACCACCAACCTCTGTGATGCCCTCGAAATGTCACAGGCTGCAGAATGGGAGAAAATCTTTGCAGATAACATACTTGGTAAGGGTGCGGCATCCAAAACAGGTGGAGAACTCCCACAACTCGACAATGATAAGACAACGCAATTTAAAAAAATAGGCAAAAGATTGGAATTGACACTTCTCACATAATAATAATAATAATAATAATAGTAATAATAATAATAGATCACAAATAGTAGATAACACATGAAGAGATGTGCAACGTCATTAGAAACTAGAGAAATACAAACCAATGGGAAACCACTTTGCACCCACTATGTATTTAAAAAAAAAAAAACATAACAAGTGTTGGTAAGAATGAAATCAGAGCACTCAAATATGGCTGGCGGGAATGTAGAACGGTGTCGGTGTTGTAGAGAATGGTTTGTAGTTGTAGAAGAAAATAAGTAACCCAGAAATTCCACTCCTAGGTATATGACGTCATCGGGGTCTCCAAAGCACCCCAGGTTTGCTGATTTGCTGGGGGGGGTGGGGCACTCATAGACTCAGCCAGTTCGAGTTGTCACGGATCCGATTCCTCACAGTGCAGTGTGACAGGATGCAGAGCAGGATCAGCAAAGGAGCGAGGCACACAGGCACATGGCGTGAGGACTGCGGGAAACCAGGGCGAGCTTCCAGATTCTTCTCCCAACGGACGCGCACGGATGTGGCGCGTTTTGAAAGTGCCAGTGAAATGCTGAGTCCCTGGAAAATCCATGACAGACCTGGCAGCCCGGGCTCTCGTGGAGGACAGGTCACCTGGGCAGCCTCCGGCTGGCGCGTCCCGGCCTCCCGACTCCCAGAAACAGGCAGACACTCAGCGCGAGCCGTGCCGTGCACGCCAGCAGTCAGAAACACTGGGCCGCTCTCGTCCGTCAGGGCAGTGGGGAACCCCAGAAATCCGAGTTCCCCGATGCTAGCCAAGGGCCAACCTGTGAAACTGTCCCCTCAGACATGGCAGTCGGGCCTGTCTGTCACCTCTTTCCGCATAATACCCAAGAGAACTGTGCTGGCACTTGCAGGACAACGTGAATATGCTAAAACCCGTTGAATTGTATCCTTTAAAATCATTAACGTGGTAAATTGGTGACTTTCATCTCATTAAAAAAAAAAAACCTTAGAGACCTTAAGAGAAGATACAGCTTCGAGTTACATTTAAACAACTATGTACTTAGTATATTAAATTTAATGGGCGCATTAAAAAAGTAATGGGGACAGCTAACTCTGTCCTCCCGCGACTCAGGTGTGGCCGTACTTGGAGCGAGGAAGCAGCTGAGATTAGCACCGGGGAGACCCTGCCCAGTGGGTGAGGGTGCTGTAAGAGGGGACCCCGGGGGCTCCCGCTCGCCCTCTGCCACGTGAGCACCCGGCAAGGAGCCAGCAGCCTGTGCCTTGATCTGGGATCCCGACCCGTGGCGGACTCATTTGCGTGGTTTGAGCCCCTCACTTTGTGGTGTTTTGTCAGAGCAGCTGTGGGTGACTAAGACGGACACTACGCC
The DNA here is from genome assembly GCF_014176215.1 of Rousettus aegyptiacus. Lineage (NCBI taxonomy): Eukaryota > Metazoa > Chordata > Mammalia > Chiroptera > Pteropodidae > Rousettus > Rousettus aegyptiacus. Next base: position 158,551,855 of record NW_023416307.1, read on the forward strand.
ACATGCTGTGTGACAAGTGCCTCCCCAAGTTCTTCAAACAATCCCGTGAGGTGAAGCCTGCTGGTATTTCCTTTTTATGTAGAGGCGAAGACGATTAATTTGCTGAAGTAGCAACATGGGACTTAAGGGTTGTCCGATATTACAAATCCATGTTCAACCGTACTCTACACTGTCCCAAACTATAATGGAACTGTGAAGAAATTTCTAAATTATAAGAATTTATAACATAAAATAGGCTCGCGTAGTTTTCGTTTCTCCTGTATATATAATTTACTCCTGAATGCATGTATTTTCACAATTTCTTTTCCTTTATTATGTTGCATTTCAGTAACCGCCTCCTTTAGAATATCTTCAGAAACATCCAGTTTTAAGCTGGTTGTGTAATAGTAATGCTTCATTCTTCCCTCGTTGGAAATCACCGCAAAGTAACAGACTGAATATAAAAAAGGAAATGCAAGCTCCATCACAGACAAAAACAGGAGAATCTCAGACAAAAACAGGAAAATCTCTGGAAATCTATGGAACACGATCTATGCAGAAAGCTGCCAAATGCTGTTGAAGTCAAAGAAAAATTCATAAAGATCCTGGAGGAACCTGATGATTTTAAACACAGCAGAGGGAGGCTCTCGGAAGTCCCTGTCCAACCATAACAACAGGTCTGAAACAGAAAGAATTGTTTTGTAAACTGAAACTAAGGATTCTCTGAAATTGGCTTTTAGAAAATCTCAAGAAACAGGTAAGGTAAGAATAAAGATGAACGCATACAGAAAACTATATATATATATGTACACATAAGTACATAGATGCCAAAGTTATGTACAAAACAAAATGACTTTGTGCTGTATCTCTCTATAGCTCTTGGTCTCTGATGGTGGGAGGAAACGAAAGCCTAAAAAAACATGACTTACAAATAAAACCTTGAATCAAAAGGGGATCCCTTGCTAATCTGAAATACAGCACTGGCTTCTTACAGTAATGAGGGTCCAGAAAGAACTCAAGACCTCACTCCATTCAAAGATATGTAATAATGAAAAAGAAAACAGCACAGGACATAGCAACTGAACCAGAACAAAAAAGAAGAAGAAATGGAAGAGCAAGTATGTGGCAGAAAAATGAATACGTGCCACAAGTGAGCCACGAAATGTGATCTAATGCAACATCGTGCGTTACATGTGTTAACAAAGCGATGGCATCGTAAAACATGGACTGAGCGCAGAGATACAAGAGCTCAGGGCAGTGCCGGTGTGACATCAGAGGATGAATGTGAGCTGGCAAAGAACGAAGCAGCAGAGTAAATTAAAGTCAATGTGGACATAAAAAAGCAAATTAAAAACTACGACGGAGGAAAAAACCTTGTTAAGAATATAAGTAATAAGTCGTAGGCAGAGAAGATAGAATTGAATAGACGAGAAAATGAAATTGACATAAATTAAGAACTATAAAGCACTAGCATGGAAATAATGAGATTTTTAGTTGCTGGAGCACCACACTTTCAGTATGTGCTCAGTTGGTATCCTTACGGAAGGGAATTAGACCACCGACATAAATAAGATAAAAAGATATTTGAGAAAGAACTTAATAAAAGAATATAAATAAATAAAAAGGTTGAAAAAACATTTCACGTCTCAGAAACAACTGGCCCCAAAAGTAAACATAGAAAGGCAACTAAGCATACTCACTAGATTATATAAATAAAGAGAAAAGATCCTTTAAGCATTCAAGCAAGTGGTTTAGAGAGAGAAAAAAATAGAGAGCTGCCTCAAATTTCTGTACAGCAAGATCTGATGCTAGACACTGGAGCGATTTATACTTTACAGAAGAAAAGTGTGATCACAGAATTTTATACCCAAGCAAACTGTCATTTGAATAAAACACACATAACTAAGGGAGTCTATTTCCCATAAACCTCTCTTGAAGAAATCATAAGAGCAGTCAGTGACAGATAAATTGTGAAAATGTTTCAGCAGGGCTAGAATGAAATGCCACAAACCTGACGATACAAATTCTATGGCTACCAAATTTGGCAAGATAAAGGGAAAAAAGTGGGAGATAGTGTAAGTGGATGGATTTCTTCATTTGTTATGTTCAAGAGATATCATTTAAAACTAAGAGGATGTGAACATTAAAGGGTATAAAGAAAACCGTGACATAAAATCACACAACATATCACAACGAGGCCCCAGAGGGGATAGTGGGAATAAGTCAAGAAGCAGGAAGGTAACAATTCCACCGCTGTTCACACTACGAGTCAAAAAAGCACCACCTTAAGAATAAACGATTAATTATGTGATACGGCACTATCATAATAAAGATAACTACCGGAACCAAAATCAAGTTTCTAAATTATCAAAAGAAATACACCTACCCCAAAATCAAAAACATATGTAGAAATATTTTTGAAATAATAAACATGGCTACCTATATCAAAATAAAACCAGGCAATTATTTTATATTAATGATGTAAAAAAACTATTAAAAGATATTTCCAGTTTGAATCACAAAGCAAAACCCAATTAATCCCTAAGTAAAAGTGTCATAGCTTATTAAAAATAAAAGATGGACAAATATACACTCTAGAATGCAAATATAAAGAAATCAGGGGTTACCATATTAGCATTAGACAAGGCAAAGGCAAATGAAACAAAGGAGAAATCTTTATAACGATAAAGGGTCTGATTTATAAAGAAGATGGAATAGTTATTAATATGTATAAAAATATGCTGAGACACATTAATACTAGGACCCATTGATTTCCCTTTCACTCCGTGACAGTTCGGATGAGGGGGGAAAAATTAAGCATGCAGTATCTCTAAATAATGTAATTCTAAGCAATATCTACTTGATATAGATAATCTATATAGGACAATATGCCCCACAGATGGAAATAATTTTTTTTCATGTGCTCATGTAAGAGTTACAATTGACCATATTAGGCATACATGTTAAATAAATTTCCAAATAAAAGAACAGACTAATTACAAACTAAAAAAAAAAAATACCTTGGAAATTAAAATCAATCAAAAATGACAAGAAAATGACAATGAAACCTCCAGAATATTTTCAGAATAACATAGTAAAAGGATCACATGAAACCTATATAATCCAAATAAAGCAATTCTTAGAGGAACACTTGTATTCTATATTATAATAAAATAAATGTTAACTATAAGTAAAGTAATAAAATAATAATTACAACAAAAAATAAGGGAAGAAAAAGATAAAAGAAAAAATCAATTAGAAAACAAAATAATGGTTAAATGGTTAAACAATTTTATACAAAAAAGGAATAAAAGTCCAAAAAACACAAAATAAGAACAGCCACAAACACAGGAAATTAAAAGAATCCAAAGAGCTTTGTCTCAGTTCTATACAAACAGATGATTTGTAGGACAACGAAGGTCTAAAACTAACCTTAGAGGAAATCAAAAATCAAATTTGGTCAGTGAGCAGAGTAGAAAGCATCCAAGTATGACCAAAGAATCAGAGCTGGATTCACAGATTCTACACACACTTAAGGAATCCAGTGCTATTTCACAGTCCTGAAGCTAAGACAATAAGGAAAAAGCTTCCAAATGATTCTTTTCAGTTTCCAGACACGTTTATACCACAATCCAACAAGAACAGCTCTCTCCACACACCAACCTCACTTTTAACATCCTACTAAATTCCAGTTAAATAAATTCACAGATGAGAAAAATATGTCATCTAGTTTCCTTAAATTCAAGGTTACCTTTGAACTAGTTTAAGAATAAATTCATAGGATATATGTCCATGGGTGGATAAAAACATCAATCGACCTTCTTCATTCAAATTGCATTTGGAATGTGTACGTTTGGCAAACGACATGTATAAAGTACTCCACAAAGCTCGGAATAGACAGCAGACTAGACGTTGACAGTTAGCTGCAAACAGGGGTCTAACTCACTGATTATCTCAATTTCACTTTTGTGTAGCCGATCCATGGCTGTCTAAGCAAAACCTCCACGAAATCCGATGCCTGGGGGAGACCTAACCAACATTCAGATGAATCTTATTCTGATTGAAACCATTCCTTTCATTCCAAGGTCACAATTGTGTAATGGAATAGTCATATCTCCTCTGCAAGGGGCCACGTAATTACGTTGTTTACGCTCTTACTGTGTGGTACTAATTTTGTCTAATTGACCAGTCACAAATTGACCAGATGAAAATTGCTCAGAACTACAGTCGTGTTCTTCACAACTAAACCATTTATCATTGTTGAAGAATAGAAAATTAACAGGTAGGCTCACAGTGTTATTTCTGCAATTAGATCTCTGCCTTCCACACAGAAGGCTAGTTCTGTTGCTGGGATGTGGTTGCAGGATCTGGGGCCGCTGGAGAGCAGAAGGGAGGAAATAATTTGCATGCGGAGTGTGTTGACATTCAGGTGACTGCTCTGATGTGGGGTCAGGTGCGGGGTCAGCCCCCAAGGATGATTTTGTTGATCTGAGTACATTATCATTGTCTGGGTCTCACTCACAACAGAATCTTCCTGTCGAGGATGAACACTGCAATTTTGACCTTCATAAGTGGCCCCAAAGTTCCACCCTGCATCTTGGGACTTTGCTGAGGCACCATTTTGAACTATGACCCCTGATAAGCTGGGGGAAAGAGGTCAGCGAGCGACCCCAACAGTCAGTCAGCATGGACGTGTGGCACCGATAGGCCCCACTCCTCACCATGCATGAAATAAATGGGCATTGAGGCCAAACTTCATTTCTCAGGGGGAAAAAGTGCCTCTCCCTCCCTCCCCCCAGATAAAGTCCTGCGGTAAGGTGCTCGTGAATTTCGGGATTTCTGTTATGTCACAGTTCTCCTAAACCTTAAGATAGCATTCTAATATTTTAATTTTAGGAGTATGTTTTATAAGAGGCCATAGGTCCCCCCCCCCACCTGATTGCTGTCTATTTTCTTCCCACACCTTTAAACCACATCACCTCTTCTCTTTCTGACCCCAGCCCCACCGCTGGGACCCGGCACAGGTGGGTGGCCTCGCTCCCCACTCTGTAATCACCGTAGCCTGCTCTTCCACCAGTTCCTGGGCCCCAGCTGTGTCTTTGGGGCCAAAACTCGTGTCACCTGGCTTTGTCTCTGGATTTTGAGGCCCGTCGCTCTGGCACCGGGCCCGATGCCACAGCTGCAGGTGACAAGATGTCACCTCTCCAACACGTGGGCTCCTTTGGGCACAGCAGTCAATCCCCTGCTCATCCAACTGGTGAGAAAATGTTTGCAGCCTCAGCACGGCCCCACCTGGCCCTTCACGGGCTACTAGTCATGTCACCTCCCAGGGGGACAACACAGTTTTGGAATCGGAAATGTCCCAGTTTAAATCCCAGCCCCTCGATACCCATCTACGAGTTGTTGGGATGATTACTGAAACTCTCTGAGCCTCGCTTTCTTGATCAATTGTTACTACAGTACTATATTATTTAACACTATATAATTATATGCAATAATATATATTCTTTATGATTATTATTTTTTAATATCAATAAGTTTTTTTTGAAGATTGTTGTGCAATTGAGAAAATGGCACCCTGCCCAGTACATCTCCATCAAGAGAGGTCGCTATTGGCGTCACTCGTGTGCAGCGCTGCGATCGTTCCGGGCTCCGTGAGGGCGGGTGACACTCAGAGCGCGTCCCCAGGACGGGCTCGTGGCTCAGGGCATCGCAGGCACCGTGTCCACCAGGAGAGAGGTACCGCCAGCTCTGGGCTTCCGCAGGTGACACACCCGAGACTTTTGTGGGGTGCTCTGCGCGAGCGACAAGGCCCAGGACACAGCCCCGGCGCGGCGCGGTCCCGGCCGGGCCCCGCTGTCCGTGTTTCACATTTGTTTCCTCTCTGCCGCGGGCGTCTCACTGCCTGTCCGCCGGCCCGGGTCAGGGACGAGGCCCCGAAGGAGCTCCGCCCCCTCTGGCGACGCGCCGCGCTGCGGGGCGCCGACCCGTCCACGTGCCGCATCGTCCACGTGACGTGTCATCCACGTGATGCACCCGTCCACGTGACACACTCGTCCACGTGACACACTTGTCCACGTGATCCGCCCCGGCGGCCTGTTATCGACAGTCCATGGGCACGTGACGACGGTTCAGGAAAGAAAGGACGTTTAATCGCCGGGACGCTACCCCCCTCGCAGCCATGTTCGCTGCGTTTCCTGGACGTTTTGTCACCTGGCTGTGACCGCGGTGCGCGCCGGTCCTCGCTGCACCCCGCTGTCGCAGACCGCGCTGCGCACGCGCGGAGACGGAGCGCACGCGCCGCGAGGCCCGCCGCGCCCGCCGCCGAGGGCGCCGCGTAGGGGGCGCCGCGTGAGGACGGTGACGGCAGCGCTGGCAACGACGGGTCGACAGCTCATGGGCCTGGAGATGTTCGTACCAAACGCTCCCGGGAGACGGGCGCTGTCACTGAGCCGCGAAAGGACTTGGGCGCGTCGGAAATAATGACGGCCCCCGTGGTCCGGGAAGCCCTATCGCAGACCGAGCCGGAGCTGACCGCCTCTCGGAGGGTCCTGCCAGCTCGGACCGCACCCCGACCGTCGCCCGCTCCGGTTCTGTCGCTCCGCAGGTGGCCGACTGGCCCCGGACCCGGCTCTAAGAGCAAGGACACTGACCTCCCTTGTCAGGCTGACCCTGGGGTCCCTTCTGGCCCCGAGGGCGGAGCCGACGGGCCCCTCTCCCCGCGTCCCCGGGGGCCTCGCCCGCAGCCTGGACTTCCTCCAGCACGGAGGCTCGGCCCCCTTCTCCTTCCCACAGAAAAGTTAAGGCACCGCCGGCCTCCAGCCTTCGCTCCAGCCGGGCCAAAGATGCCGGTGGCGCGGCCGGCGCGCTGTTCCAATCCCCGCGAGGTCAGCTTCCGCCGTTTAAAACACGCGCGCAGATCCACACCGCCTCCGAGAGGCGTGGAAGTCGTGGCCACACGGGGCCAGTGTCCCTGCGAGGCAGCAGCTGGCTGCAACCCAGCAGATGCCAGCTGCCTTCACCAAGGTCCCGGCGAAGCCTCTGTCACCACCGACCTGCTCTGCCTCCCGTACTTCTCACCTGACCCCTGCGGTCGCCTTGATTTGTGACCTCACGTGATGTGCAATAGCTACGTTGGCTGAGAAGATCACCCGCAACCCGCGATGACTCTGAAGGCCTGCGCGTCACAGAGTTCGTTCAGCAAATCTCAGATCTCCACGCCGCAAGGCCCTCGCTTGAGTCCAGTTCCCCGTCCCACTGGTTTCAGACCCTGCCGCTTGGTCGGCTTGACGCACACAGTACCTGCTAGGTAAGGCTACACCCCTGCTTTGAAGCTTGAGGTCAAGTACATTTACCTGCTGGCAATGGACAAAGCGAGAGGCTGGCCTTCGAGAGAGCATGCCTCCCACAAGCGAAGGTCAAGACAGAGCCGTTCTGTGTGTTTTCTTTGCAAAAAACGGTCACTCACAAAAGCATTTTCCTTTGTAACAAACTTTACTAAATTACTCATCAGAGGCAGAAATGGCCTCAATTAGATAAAAGAAATGAAGCAATTAATTAATTTGTGACAAACCCACGGGTGGCCGGAAAAATAAAATCATATCTAAAATTAGTGAAAGACAGACCATGAGATTGAACGCTTTCTCCATATTAAAAAATGAATGCAATTGACACCTCTTAACATTTGTCTTTTATCCTTCAACTAACAAAAAAAAAATTAATTTCCTTAGGCAAAGCGGGAAAACAAAAGAGCAGGTTACAACCACACAGCTTTCAAGAAAAGGAAATTGCAGTCGTTACGGAAACAAGAAATTCTGGGTGCAGCTGTCACCATTAAGATACAACAAAAGCCAGAATAAAATTGCCACAACAATGTACAATTAAAATTATTCCTGACTGAGCTTTCTTTTTCCTTTCCAATTACTTCTTGTGTCTGGCCAAGAGAGACAATCTGTACACCGCTGTACACATGCGCCGTACGAGATGGATGCCGTTAAAAACGGCATTACTTGGAGTCTTCTGAGGTCTGGACAACTAGCAACGGAAGTCACAAAACCAAAATCACTCTCGTGCATTGCACGACTGGAAACTCAAACCCTTCATATGGAAACTGTGTGATTGTGATGCAGTGAAACGTGAGACATTTTCACTAGACAGTGTGTCAACTAACCGTGGTTCTCGTTACAACGTGGGCCAAACAAAGCTCTGTGGGCAATTTAATTGTTATCAGTGACTTTTCCTGAGGAATGGTGACGGTATATCCACAAATGCTGATTATCTACACCAACGAAGGCAATCATCAAGTGATAATCAGGGAAATGTGAATTGTGAAATTCCAATAACTAGTTACTGAAAACACCTTTTAATATGTACTATTATCTGCCTTACAGAGTTGGAAAGAGAACCGATCTAGAAATCTCGCATCTCTGGCTTGAGGCTAACTACCCACACTCTGTCATTTCCAGTCAGGCCTCTTCAGCTCTGCACCCCCCTCCCCGACCGCTCCCCCCCCCCAGCAGGTGGCATGTGATAATCACCACAGAGAGCTCTGAACATCCCTGGTGGGCGGGCTGCACTTAACGAATTAAGTCATAATCAGTGCTCTCTTAAGTCCCCAGATGAATCCACGATGTGCCCCTGGTTGAGAATCACTCCATACTCTAAATCCAGGTCACTTCCAAGACAAAAACCACAGCCAAACACGACCTGTGAATACATCCTATATTCTAAAGGGGATGGTCTTCTCTAGCAATAAGATGAGGTTTGTCTGTTGAAAATGCAATACACGTTTTTGCTGAGATGTCTTCAGATGTTGAGCTGTACATTTGATGATTGGTGTAAAACACACCCTCTGCGGTCTAAGCAAAGCAGATTCACCAGGTGGGGGGACGGGGTCTGTGGGGCGTCTGAAAAAGAGATGCTGCATTTCATCCAGAAAAAGGAGGAGGAACAGGCTTTAGACTCACATACACATTCCTGCAAGGTGATTACAAGCAGGAAGCCATCCACCCACAACTGGATTTACACTTCAAAGTTCTCCTAGTACTAAGAAAACAAGACCCCTACACATGAAAAGGAAGGAAATAGTAAAAGATATTGCTGAGATGAACCTAGAAGGTATTTAAGAGAAAGAGAAAGAAAAACGCTATATGATTTAAGGGATAAAAAGAACAAACTAATCAAAAACAGACTCACAAATATAGTGGGCAATTTGGTGATGGACGGAAGGGCCAGGGGTGAGGGGGCTGGGAGAACGGGGTGAAGGGTTAAAGAAGTACAAATTAGTAGCTGAAGGGGGCGGCAGGGAGGGGGAAATGCAATTAGCATTAATACGTTGGCTAGGTGGAGGGTCAGGGGAGGGAGGGAGCAATTGGGGGAATCGTTTTACTAACTATAGAGATGTGTTACCAATGTATGGTGTATTTGAAACTAATTTTAACTTTTTAAATTTCTCCTATTACAACATTTTCCATGAGGACTGAAGAGCTTCTTTCTTTGTGTGTGTGTATGTGTGTGTGTGTGCGCGCGCCCAACCAAAACACTTCGTGTACTTATTATAAAACAGTGATGTTTCTGCGCTAGGAAGCCGTCCTATGGCTGTCTCCTGGGGTGTGCGCCCTGACTAGGAAGGAGGGAACTGATGCCTTTCCCGGAGGCATGCCGAGGTCTCCAGACTTGAGGTTTTGAATATTCATGGCGTGGGACCTCCAGCCACAGTGCTAGAGCCTCAGGCTCATACCAGGAGGCGCCTTTATTAAAACTTCACAGTTTTGTCAGTGAAGGTGATGGCTCCTCTCCCAGGCCTTCCAGAACTGGAGATAATGAAATTCTCAAAAATCTGGGGAGCCTGTTCCCGCCCCAAGCTGGGTGGTCCCCCAGGAACCCTTTATCATCACAGTTCCCACTATTTATAACCATTGCTTGTAAATAATAAAGGTTCTTTTATTAAGAGTAACTTATAAGTAATTATGTTACTTTATATTGTCCAAATGTTTATGTTGCACGTAGATATAAATGATTACCTTATGTTGGGCACTCTTTTTCTCTTCCTAAAAATGCCAGCGTATTATCAGCAGATGAAAATATTTTGTCATCATTATTATTGTTTTTAAAGTATCTAATGAAGACCGGAATTGTTGTGTATTTCGACTTCATGTCACTTGCTTTTATTTTTAAGTAAATGGTAACTGTGACATTAACCTATTTATTGCAACTCTGACATATAAAATAATACGGGACAACCCTAAGGATGACGCATTAGATTAGCTTCCTCGCCTGAAGCCGATTTGTTAACTTTTCATTTTCTTTTCTTGGCACCCCCAAAAAACCAGGAGGAGAATGGACTGGTATTACATAAAACAATCAATCTTTTTTATTCTACCCATAGCTCAGTATGTCTATAAGTAAAATCAAAGTATCATAATGTACTTAAATATTTCCATACTTAGCTTAAATTACAACAATAGTAATTCGAGTTTATCTCCTTTCCTATCTCTACTATTTTACCTTCTATCCTCCCTTACTTTAAAGGCGTTTTGACGTGGTGGTGAAAATGGCTAGTTCATTCTTCCCCATCTCTTCCCTCCCTAATAATTACATGGAGCTCCCGAATTCCAGTTTCCTTCTTTCCTTCTTTATAGTTATGTTATCACTGATTTTTAAATTTGTGGTGAAACAGGTAGCTCTTAATTTTTTTGGTCTAATAAACAAACATAGACCTATGATTTTTTCCCCTTAGATTGGGTTTCACATTTTCTGTTAATTTAGATATACTGTGCTGTCATTATCACTGGTTTACAAGTACCTGTGACTGCATTTTGTTTTCTTTGATTTGATGCTCATTTAAGTTTAATACCACTTTGTGTTTTAGTTTTTAATTTCAGTTACCACTTTTGGATTCTGTGCTAATATAATGTGGCTTGTTTCTAGATTTCTAGATACCAGAATTTACTGAGGATTTCTTTGTTGCGTAGGATATCATTTACAATCACAAACTAGTTCTTAAGATTTTATCAATATGGGCAAGTTACAACTTTGAGGTTCTATTCAAGCTAAAAAATAAGAATAAATGGAATGCATTCCATTTAATGAAATGCATTTCTTGTTAAAATTAAATGAGCTAATAGATTTTAAAAAAATTATAAACTACAAAATGCTGAGCGCTTTTTTTTCGTGTCATAGGAGCTAGTGCACTCAGAGGGGCACAGATATATGTACCCTTACACTGTGCTATATCCCTTCCAATTCACGTATTCAATCATCCATTCAATCTTGGCTGTGTACCAGGTACCATGTTAGGCACAGATGACGAAGAAACTACACCTGTCCTCAAGGAGCCTTGTTTAGTGAAGAAAACAGTTACGTGATAGGTGTGGTGAGCGCTACAAAGGACATGATGCTCCAAACGACTAATCAAACCTTCTCTCTGCCTCAGTTTGGAATCGTGACTCCCCCATTCCACTCGAAAACTCAGAAGGTACCAGAGCGACAGTGACAAGGCCTACTCTGGGCAAGACAGCGGGTTTGCTGCTGAAATCTTTTTCAGCACCACGCTTCCCTTGGGGAGGCAGAGGGGTGGAGCCGGGCACGGAGCAGACTGCAGAATAAATCCCTGCTGCCCCCACAGACCACATCCAACAGCCCAACGCGGTCCGGTTGTGTGGGGACCCCCTTCCGCCCTAACTCTCCTTCCAGAGGTGCGGATGCACAAGGAGTGCATGTGTGTGCACATACATGCACCCGCTCACACACACACACCCGATTACATGCACATGTACCCTCTCACACACAACCTGCTTGCACACACGCTCACACACATTCACACCCACTTGCACACACATGCACACACCCATTCATATACACATGCACACACCCGCTCTCACACACCCGCTCTCACACACCTGCTTACACACATGCACACACCAGCGCGCGTGCACATGTACACATGCTCCCAAACACACGCACAGACTCACAAACACACACACGTACACACCTGCTCACAAATGCATGCCGCTCACACACACACATGCACACACCCACTCTCACTCACTGCCGGCATCTGGATCAGGGCCGAAAACAGTCCCTACTGGAAGAATGCCACAGACACTCCCAGAGTGGGTTATTCCTGCCTCTGTCCACCGTGTGGACCCGAGTCACCGAGAGGGGGGCCCGGAAGGTGACGAGTTCTGCGCATGCTCCGTGGGGTTGGCGAGTGAGCATCCAACCGACTCAGCCCTCGGCGGGTCCGTTCGATAGAGAACGAGGTGGGTACAGGAGCTCACGACATAGGCTCGCTGGCTCAGCGGCGACGATGCTGCCGTGAAATGCTCTTTAAGCCTCTAATCGATGCCCCCGGATCCCGCATTCCAGCTGCTTCCGGCAAGGTGCACAGGACGCGGGCAAAAATCAAAACCGAGGGGACAAACAACAAGCCAGAAAGAAACGAAACCACAAAGCACGACCTCATTCAGGTGAGAGTCGCTGACCACACCCCATCACTAGATGCCCTGAAAAATGTGTGCTAAGCGGGCCTGCTTCCATCTCCACTGAAATTTATGGGCAATTTGAGGGAAGGTTTAATTGAATATTCACACTGCAGGGAAAATTAATAACTAAACTGAAGCGAACTCTTGGAATTGATCCATGTACATGATAAAATTCTTTCTCCCTGTTTTGTTATGTTGTGGAGGAAATTTAACTCTATATGAGTGAATCGCATGACGGGCTAATTTCCAGCCAACTTACAAACGAGTATTTCTACACGGCAGCAATCCAGGAAGAGTCCCTTCTTCCGAGATCACAAAAAGAGAGGAGGATGAAGCCCGCGAGGAGAATGAAGCCCAGAAGAGGCCCAGAGCCTCTTGGGTCGACTACTTCGCAGTGCTGGACATGATGGAAAGGTCCGGATTGTGCATCCGAAATCATGCATTCACGCGTCGGTCCCCATGATGAGGCTCTGCCATTACGTACCTCGAGTAGGGGGCTTGACCCTCCTGGGCCTCGGTGTCGTTATCTCTGGGATGAGAGAACGGGGCGTGATGATCTCACAGGGTCTTTCGCCTCTAACTTAATCTTAGCAAATAATCGCACAAGGGTTTTATTGCTGCGGTGCATCTGTTTTCCACGGACACTAAATGTCCGGTTCATGCGTTGCACCTGCTCAAGCCACCACTGGTCCTCATCGTGTGGCATCCGTCCCTGGCTCAGTGGCACGCTTCATGAAGGAGCAGTGGCCGGGGTGGGCGGAAGGCCAGGCTCACACTCAGAGACACTGGGCGGCAGAGGCGGCTGGCCATGCCACCCACCTGGGCAGTATGAGGACGGGGGGGGGGGGCGTCATCTGCTTCTTTCTGCGTGGACGCTCTGAATTTGTGCAGAGATTCAGCTGTGTGACCCCAGAGACATGTGCGATGCCAAGAATCGCGTATCACTGTGGGAGAATCGGGCCCCGGAGGCCAAGCCACAGGATGATGGACATCTTTAGGCAACGCACGGGATTCAGTATCCAATCTGACCTAAGGAGCCACACTGCTGAAATCACAGCATCTGCACGTGGCCGGCTGCCATCCCACACGGGCCCGAGCCCGGAAACTGGAGTGCCTGAGCCGCCCTCGATGCGCACGCTCTCCCCATGCGGATGCTGCCCCCACCCCTCCCAGCTTTGGAGGGGCCAAAGGACCGGTTCTCGGGGCAGTCGAGTTATTCTACAAACGTCAGTCCCACAAAAACCGAAAGCACACCTGACTTTCCGGCATTGGAGTGAGGCGCACCTGGAAATGCCAGGCAGCGTTCCGTCCCGAAGTCGTGCCTCGCCATCAGAGCACAGGTCTGGGCTGAAGTGGCATGTGACAGCCCAGGCACGACACTCAGCGAGGAGCTGGGTGATGACGGCCGAGTGCATGAGACAGAGCGCCAGGCATGGAGGCCGCTGAGCAAACAGCAGCGGCGTCTCCTGCAAACCGACGGCGGCCGGAATGCCCGCTCCGAAGGTCCCCAAAGCTTTAGGCCGTGGAGACCTGAAGTGGTGACCCAGAAGGTGCGTTTCAGGGCCGAGTGATTGGATTTGGTGAGATCTGAAGAGACAATCATTAGATTCTCTCAAGCTTTAAGGAGTCTCTCCGTTGGAATTGAAACACTTTGGTCAGATATGCTAACAAGTCCAGGCTCCTAAGACGTGTGAAATGGCACATTTGTGCTTTTTGTAGTTTGAGAACGCGTGACTCTCAAGAGCAATAAGTATGAACGAGTAACTCCAGTTCTGTTAATATTATTTGAAACCCATGTTCCAGCTCTGCTGCCCTGGAATGTGTGCAGACGTCTGATGGGCAAAGCACCCCGCGGGCAAACTGCAGGGTTTAAAAACATCTTCGCCACAGAGAGCGGCTTCCCGGAAGTAAAAGGAGCAGGGGCTGACTGCTCTGTGGTCACGCCTAACCCCCCGGAAAGCTGCTCGGTCAGCAAGAAACCAGTCAACCTCTAAAACAAAGAGCCTCAGCAGGAAGCACTTGACACAATTCCAAGTTCGCGTACAGCAGCAGGCTCCCCCAGAGCCCCAGCTACACAGAGAGGAAGGGGGAAGGGAAAGAAAGCTCAGCAGTTACGTGCCGCCCACGTACTGGCCGTAGACATCGCCTTACTCGATTCTCCCAAAGCCGTGAGAGATGTCCCCACGTGCAAACACACGGCAGCAAAGTAAGGATGTTCTAAGCCCTGGAGATGCCCTCTCCCGGCTGTCTCCATGTCATGCCAGCTCCTGCTGCCCCCGAGCGTCGACGCCGGTTGCTGTCCGGGTGACCCATGGCTGTGGTGTTTAGGAGTGCGATGGCCAATCATGTGTGTTGACTTGGGTAGGGTACACTGTCCAGTCACTTGGCCAAACATCATCTGGACAGACGTTGCTGTGAGATACTATTTAGATGCCATTAACACTTAATTAGCAGACTCTAAAAACAGGGAAAGCAAATTACCTTTTATAATGCAGGTGGGCCTCATCTAATCAGTCGAAGGCTTCGTGAGGGAAAAGACAGTTGCTCGGAGAAGGGAGAAGTTCTCCCTCCGGACGACCTTCAAACTGAAGGCTGCAACGACCCCTCGTCCCGGTGTCCAGCCTGGTGGCTTGCCCTGCGGAACTCCAAGTAGCCTGTCTCCATGCAGGCTCAAAGCGATCCCTTAAGATACGTGTGTTTCTCTCCGTACATACACGCATCCTGCTGGCTCCTTTCCTCGGGGGACTCGTGACCAGCACAAGTGACAGAACCCAGCTCGCACCGGTTTGAGAAAACAGCAAATCTGTTGTCCGACATGGACGCAGAGCCTTCGCTCTACTGCAGTGGTTTGGGGTTTGTAGGCGGGCTCTTCTCCGTCACAGTGACGGTCTCTGGAGACCCCGGGCTTACCGCCCATCGCCCGAAACCTGGTAATAAGCGGCACGTCCCCTCCCACACGGGTTCAGGGGGACTTTGAGGACGGACCTCGAGCGGTCCGACCAGGGGCTCTTTACGCGTTTGTGGGGGAAAGTGGTGTGCGGACGAGCCCTGGGGGCTGGGAGCGGGAGAGGCGCCGTCTCTGCAGCGAGATTCAAATGCTGTTGCGGAAGCCGAGGGACTGGACGCGGGAGCCACGCCGCGGACCCCCCCGCGCGGCGAGGACGCGGGAGCCACGCCGCGGACCCCCACGCGCGGCGAGGAGCGCGCAGCCGGTGCCTGAGCAGGAGGCCGTCTCCCCACGAGCGGACCTGCACCATCTCCTCGAACAAACTATTAAGTTACGGAACAGACCATTCCTTAAGAGCTCGCTGTATCCTGCAGCAATTCTTCCCGTGAGTTCCGAATTCCCCGGCTCTCTTCTTGGTGCAGGCTTCGGCGCAGGGACTCGAACATGCCTCGTCGCTGGTGCACGGGGGGCTCTGAGCGAGCGACACGTAAAATCGGGTGGACGGAAACCTCCCTTTTAATGAACGAGTCTCCCTCCCTAAACACCCGCGTAGATCACACCGTGTTGCCCAGGCCACCTGCAGCAATCACGTGCCTAAGTGGCCGTCTTACACCAAAATCAGCAAGTGAAGTTTGGTTTCTGGACCGCAAACAACCCATGGGACCCGGCACTGCTGTGACAGATTGGAACCTTTTCCTCTCTTGCCAACAGTATCGTAAGAGTCAGATACGCCGTGGACTCGGGCGAGGGAGGAAGCGAGGCGGCCCGGCCCGGCAGGCCCAGGCCAGGCCCCTGGGAGCAGCAAGCTGCTGGTTCTCCGCGGCGCCCGGCACCCCACAGCACCCCACATCTGCCCCGGACTCTGCTCCGCAGGAAATGCCGTCCGCCCCACCCCGGGCCACCCTGGCCATCCCGGCTGATCCTCTACGACCCCTGGAAAAGCTAATACGTTAGCTGAAGTCCTGGGCCGCAGCGAATTCTAATTTCCGAGGAGAGAACTGCGGCGGGATATAAGAATTAGGACGTCAGAAGCGACATATCCACGCGCGCACACACGCTGCCTCGCCGCGCCCCGCCACACGGCGCCTCGACGCCGCGGCCCCTGCCGCCTCGCTGCCTGGCTCTGTTTTCCCCGCGGACATCCTGCCAGGACTCCAGACTCCACTCTGCTGCGTGTTCCCCGAAAAAGCCTTCCCCTCGACCCAGACCGGACCGAGCCCCGCTCCTGAGCGAAAACACGTTGGACTTGCCCGACGAGACGCCACCCTGCCGGGCGCTGCCTGCGGGCACCGGGTCACGCCCGCTCAGCCCAGCCTGGTCTCCCCGCCCCCCACGGCCCCAGGCAGACGCCCGTCACGAGCCCGGCGCAGAGTGAACAGGGATGATGTTTGCGAAGGGACAAGAGACACTTTAGGAAGAGCAAACGGGGTGTGGAAACCAATCCCGAGGGAAAAACCGTCTTGAGTCCTGCGCATTCGGCCTGACGAAGATAAGGCTTGGGGGGAAAGGGGGCGCGATCCGAAGCTTCAACGCCGGAGAAGGCGCCGTGCGGGAGTGGGGTACTGGGCTCTGGGGGCTCCCCGGGGCCGGAGGGGGACAGGGCTGGAGGGAGGCGTCATGAGGCTTAGCATGGCAGAATCGCGGCACTAGCTGGGGCTCCCTGCGGACGGAGGGTCTCGATTCACTGCACAGTCAGCTCCTCAGACCCGAATCAAAGGGTTAAACCGAAATGACTGTCCCGTCCCCCGGGGTCGGCTGGCAGCCCTTCCCGGCCGGGCAAATTCACCAGCCCGGCTGGGGCCCAATGCCTGGCGCGCAGCGGGAGGCCGGCAGACACTCTGAACACAGGAGTGACACCCACGGTCCCCGCGGGCCAGACTCCCACCGCGCCGGGGCATTCCCGTGTGTCCGTTCCTCACGGCATTTACATGATTCCCTTTTAAACTGAACAGCACGTGGTCCACTCGGAAGCCACCATGGGCAGTGGGGAGGAGAGGAACCGGTGGACACACCCTGGACGCTTCTGAGAGGCCCCTGCGGACGCCACGCCCCCCGGGGGCGCCTCGGGCAGAACGGCCGGCACCCCGGCTCCACACGACAGCTCTCGGGGTGCAGTAGGGCTGTGTGACTTCTGGGGATGCGGACATGTGCGGAACACCGGCCCGCCTTCGGAAAACTCTAGAACGAGGAGAACACACTGCCGCGAGTTCACTGCCCTACTCCCCAAACGCTTGGTCGTTCCCTGCTTCGTGCCAAGCCCTGCGCTCGCCTGGGCCAGCTGGAGCGGAGCCGTGAGTGCAGGAGGGGGTGCCAGAGGGGGTGCCGGAGGGGCGCAGAGGGGTGTGAGCTTCCAGAAAGGATGACGCTGATGAGGGGAGGCAGAGAGGCTTGACAGACAGGCGGCGTTTCGAAATACACATGTTGAGGAGAGAGGACTCGGAGCAGGGGAATGGCCTGGGCGAAGGCTCAACGGCAGGGACCTGTGAGAACTGGGGAGGCGCAGAGGCGGGGACCATGTGTGTGCAAGGACCATGTGTGTGCAAGGCGCGAGTGGCGGGGTCCGTCAGCGCTGCGCTGTGAAGGTGCTTGGTGAAAGGCTCGCAGAAGCGCCTGGAGGAGGCGGCGATGGGGAACAGCGAAGGGGGTCTGAGAGTGTCCTAGGACAAGCTGGGGACCCGCAAGCTGGAGGCGGGGAGCCGCAGGACTGCCCGTGGGGTGTGGGGGTGGCTTCCCGGGGCTCCGGGGAGATGGCGCCGCCTCCTCTGGGTGCTCCCTCGTCCCCAGACCCCCAGAACAGCAGGTACTGTTTCTAAACACATCGGCGACTTCTTGGAGCCATTTCCCCGACCACCCTTTCCTCCTGGCTAACGCTTTCCATTTTTCTAGGCTGCAGCTGACTTCTCCTCCAAAGGCCTTTTCCACGAACCCAGATGGATTACCAGACCCCCCAGGCTCTCCCATCGCACCCACATGTTACCGTTAAAACAGAGTAAAAACCGCACGGTTCTATTCTGGTGACTTTCATCACTGCGTAAGTGCTTTTAGAGGGAATGGATTATATCCTATTTACCTGTATCTCACCTGCATCTAGCAAAGGTTTGCAAAAAAAAAAAAAATTGAGCAAAAGTGGTTTATTTTACAAGAAGCAGACAGGTAAGTAAAATGCTGGCCCTCCTCGCCGAGCGGGGTGCCGCTGAGTCGAGCAGTCCTGTGAAAGGCGTGGCCTGCTGGGGACGTCCGGGTCTCCGCAGAGCGGGCAGAGGGCGGGCTCAGTGTCCTCCCCTGGACTAACTGTGGTGGCAGACGCAGTGTTAGCAGCAGACCACCGGCTACTTAGACGTCAGGGTCCGTGAGCCTTAAAGGATGCGGGACCCGAGTCAGGAAACCGCGAACATGCGACGTGACTAGGACGTGTCCACTTGCTGGCGCTGAGGTCGAAGCTCGCAGCCCACAAGCGTCGTCAGCCTAAGGACAAGGACGGCGATCCCCGCCCCAGCTCGGCGGGCTCTGCCTAGCGTCGCCCAGACATTCAGAAGAGAAAATCAAGGCAAGGACAGTCACAAACTCATCCCGAGGCCGGTCTGCCCTCGATTAATCTGTACATTTTACTGATGTTTTCTCCTGGGCTCCAGAGACTTTTAACGATAATCTCATAAAATCGATCTTTGGATATTTGATTTAAAACTCAACTCAGACTTGGCAGGGCAGAAGGACGCTTTCTGGAATAATGTTCTCCATCTTGATAGGGGTTTGGTTTACACAGGTGTACACATTTGTCAGATCTGAAGAAGAGATCACTTAAGATCTGCAGTTTCCTTGTATGCACATTTTAGCCGAAAGGAAAATGATAAATATTTAACACTAATTAATGATATGCAGGCTAAGTATTTAGGAAAACTGTATAGATATCTATAGTTTACTTTAAAATACAACTGAAAAAAAGATGAACTGACAGATGACCAGGAGGATAGATGGTGATAGACAGACAGACAGACACGGTAAAATGTTAAAGGTACAATTTAGCTGGTGTTTATGCTGGTGTTCCTTGTGACGTTACTTCAAATTTAGTGCAAGTTTGAAAATCTTCCTAAAAAGATAATGGGCAGATTTTTAATAATAATAATAATAATAATAATAATAATAAATCAGGAACAGGCATTCACGGAAGTATCACATTAGTCTTTTGAGACCACCGTATTTCTTTAAGAATACTCTACTTATGGTAAAAAAAAAAAAAAGCAAGGAAGTAAAAACAGAACGTCTTCTGACTAACGGTTTTTACACATTTAAATTCAGAATTTTTCTCTAAGAATATTTCCTTTTCTTGACAGTCATCACGAGATTAAATGAAACTATACTTGCATGTGTCAGAGTGTATGTGACAAAAAACATCTTCTGAAGAGTATTAAGGAGGAAAGGTCCTCGGAAGCGCCTGGAAACCAACAGTTGCAGGACATTTTAGACGAGGACAGGGACAGCGAGAGGCCGGAGAGGAAAACGGAGCTCCAGCGGCCGGCACGCGAAGATCGGCGAAAGGCACAGGAGAAAACTCCAAGCGTTCCAAAACGCGCAAGGGACGGTCCGGCCCTGCAGCCCCGGTCCTCAAGGCTTGACTGGTCACTGCACCCCACAGGGGCCGGAGGCTGCCGCGGAGAGGGGCATTGCTGCGGCTGCCAGCGGGGGCGGGGCGCAGGACACGGGGCGCAGCACGTGGGGCGCAGATCGTGGGGGGCGGCGCAGGAGGAGGGGGGACCCGCAGGACGGGGGGACGCAGGACGGGGGCGCGGGACGGTAGGGGGGCGCTGGGGGTCTTCGCTGCTGCCCAGCGAGAAACGCGGTACCCCTCCCCAGCCGGCCGTCCGCTCCGCTCCGCGGGTCTGAGCTGTGCGCGAGGCCACACCATGGCTTTTCTCGGAGGTGCCCACGAAGCGGTGACCCGGGAAGGCCCTGCACCTGCGGCTGGAGGCGGGGACGGGCCGTGCCGTCGGGGCGCCCGTGCCCCGGACAGGGGCCCAGGGATGGGGGCCGGGCGCCGCCTCAGGGGGCGGACTTCGTCCCCCGGCCGCTCCTGCGCCAACCCAGCGGACGTCAGAGACCGCGGCCATCGCGACCCGTCCCCACGGGCCCGCTCCGTCTCCCCCTTTCTCCTCTCAGAAATGGTTCCCAACATCCGTAAGCCGATCCCACTAAACAAAGCCCCGACAGCACCCTGACGTCCAGGGCTGGGCAATTCCTGCTGCGTGGGCGCAGACACCCCGCCCCCCCGCGTCTCTGGAAGAAAGAATTCTCTGTCTCTCTGTCTCTGTGTGTGTCTCTCTCTCTGTCTCTCTGTCTCTCTCTCTCTCTTTCTCTGTGTCTGTCTGTCTCTCTCTCTCTCTCTGTGTCTCTCTGTCTCTCTCTCTGTGTCTCTGTCTCTGTGTCTCTCCCAAGATGAACAGTGAAGGGCTTGTGAAAAGCAGAGACTCTAGCAAGACGCAGACAAGTAGGCAGATGAAAGAAGCAAGCTGAGACGCGTCTGGACTGGAGAGTGGGCGCCCGAGCCCCGCACGGCTGGGTCTCTCCCCCACGCGCCCAGGGCGGGGCCGCCCAGGCTGCGAAGTCACCACCGCAGCCGGGATTTTCCCTCCAGAGGCCCAGAGCCGAGCCGGGATCCGCGTGGGCCTGGACGACGGGCGGCGGTGGCGAGTTCAGCAGAGGGAAGTGTGTCCTCCCTCCCCCTCCGGGGCGGCCGCAGGGGCAGGGCCGGCCCCCAGAAGGACAGACGGACACGCAGTTTTCTTGCCAACCTGGCCAAGGCTGGGCGGAGCTTCGGGGTCAGACATGCGTTGATTTAAAGACGATCGAGAAATGAAGTTTCCCACGCCAGTGGCACCCGCTTGTGTCCAGAGCAGGCTCTGGAACTTCCTGCTCACTCCTGGTCTCGAAGGCGGACCACTGAGTCCCCAGTCCTGGGGAGACACCCTGGAACTCGGCAAGTTCATGACCTGCGCTCGACCCTGCTGCTTAGTTTAATGGTTCCGGGCGTTTAACCCTAGGCCCTGGCTGGGCCCGGGCTCCGATGATGGCCGCGGGCTTTCCCAGGGGTCCACAAACACCTGCAGCGGCGATGACGTCACCAGGCCGAGGTGTGTGTTCCGAAAACCCCTCAGCGGATGACCCGATGGGGCTGTCCGCGCCTCGCACCTGTCGGAGCGTGAGCCTTGCTGGCGGCGCCCTCATGCTCAGGCTGCCCGCCCTCACCTGCCGCGTCAATCCAGGTGAGTTCGCGTGCGCGCTGAGCCCCGCGGGGGACGCGCACAGCCCCCGGGGCCAGCCCACGGGCACCCCGCTGTTGTGCGTGTGCCACTCGGGATGATGGCTGCGCGTGGGTGACCGGTCACTGGCCGGCACTGCGCCTGGCACGACGTGCACCCCGCACGCCACGGGCCCCCTTCGGGGTCGGGCGGAGGGCGGTGCCTGTGGGCCGCTGGCTGGGCTGCGAAGCCAGGTGAGCCGGGAAAGACACCCCAAGGCGGTCGGAAGGGAGAGGGCAGGGGAGCAGCCGCTCCCTCCTCCGCAGGCAGACACGACAGATTACCTGTCCAAGGCCGTGTCCACAGCGTAGACGCTCGGTCCCTCAGACTCCGACGCCGCGGTCTCACTCACTGGACGAGCGCGCGAACGGGCTACAGCTTCGGCCTCCATTTCCCGCGTCTTTCTTCCCGTCCAGACACAACTGCCGACCTCCTCCGTTCACTTTGGAGCAAACGTGTCAGCACGGGTTAGACGCTGAAGAGTCCGAGGTCAGGAGGACCAGGTGCCCTCGGCGCTGGCCCTGCGGGAAGGGAGCTGCCCCCCCCCTGAGCACGCCGCCACGCTCCCCAGCGGCGGACAGAACGGCCGGCCAAGTCGCCGCGAAGACTTCTCCCTGTTCTAACATCTGACGACTGTCTCTCTGTAATGACTTGAAACAAGCAACCCTATGGAAATCCACTCTTCACTCCCACTCGATTTAAAAAAAAAAAAAGCCCATCCAACTCATACGAAAGTGAAATCCAAACAGAGATATGTTTTTACTGTTGTCAGCCAGAAACGGAAAACCCGCTTGTCTGCAGGTGGACAGGCTGGCTCATGGCGGCGTGAAGCCAACAGGCACGGGCCCGTCTGCGGGAAGTGACCTCCAACAGGGACGCAAGTGTCCAGGTCATCGAGAGAAGTCGGAAATCCAGACTTTTCTGATATTTCGATGGTCGAAACTTTGAGAGGCGAACATGGGTTGGCTAGAGAAAAAAAATCAGGTCCCTATTAAATACCGGCCTGTCCTCTTCCCAGACGACCCTTTAGGCCGAGGGCTCCCAGCCAGGCCTCTGGCTTGGCTCTCCTGGAACCCAGCTCATGCATTTCATGCATCTCCGCGTGGACGCCGCGTGGTCTCGGTGGCCCCGCTGTGCCCACGGCTGGTCTTCTCCAACATTCGAGAACTCAGCTCTGGGCACGGTGAAAAGGCACCGAACACCAGAAGTTAGAAGGATGTGGGTTCAGACTGTGTGAGGGTCAAACTGAGACTGGGCGTCACCTGTAAATTCTTAATCTTTTAGCAGGAAATGAAATGGGGCATCTCTTGCAGAATTAATCTTTTTAGTAAACCTAGTTAAGTTTTCTTCCCTCCTTTCTTTGGGGAAAAAGCCCTCTCCCCTCAAATCCTGATAATTGCCCTGGGGACTCAGATTCTCTGGCTATTGATAAGGGTCATCAGCCCATTGTTAAGCAGAAATGGTGTTAGTCCAGGCAGGGCCCTTAGAGGATAGGGGGGAGGGGAGTTTGGGCCAAAGGTCTTTCATTTTACTCTTTAAGAAACAAGTTAACCAAGACTGTTTCCCTTTACTCAATAGGCAAATCAATAATAGAAATTAATAGATTTTTGATTTAAATAACAAGTTTGTATTTTTTCCTTGTTGAGGGACTGAGGTGGCACTTCAGCAGGAAACCCAGGACCCCACCCTGACCGAGGCAGAGAGGGAAAGAGCTCCATGGAACCCCTGGAGGCAGGGACTAGGCCATTCTCAGCAGGAAGCAGATATGGAAGAAGAGACCTCCCATCCCTCAACATCCACACTAATAATAAGGGGGTTCATGGCTCTTAGAAAAGAGGTAGGCAAGAAAATTAGTTCGGGGGTTTCGGGTCTGCCTGGGAAGACACTGAGGTCATCCTGTCTCAGAAGGGGTCCGCCCAAATCCACTCACAATTAGACAAGCCAGGAGGCATTTTTTAATTTAGGAAAGAAACCAGCAGGCAGAGATTTTGGTACCAGTTTAAGCCAGTCACTTGCACCTGCTCAATGAAGACCCCAACGACCTTCAACTCACCTGAGGCTTATTATACTATCATTATAATATGATGCGTATGCCCGGAAGTTCATTAATGTCATTATGACAGACTGAATTCTGGGAACAAACATGCCCAGAAAGCAAAATGACAATCACCGAGTCCTGTCAACCTCAGTTGTCAATCAAGGACGCCCACTCTGAGTAACCGCCCACAGCCAAAAGGGATGAAACCCCTGAAGTCTTTGTTGCCAGGCCTTTTGAGGCTAGCTTCCACGTCCGGAAGCGGACTTTCATGTCTAATAAAACTCTTCTACTGTGTTTCTACGTCTTGCTCAATCCTTTGCTCAAGAGGAGCCCACTCTCCCGAGGCAGCGCCTTGCTAAGAAGCCGCCTCCTCATCAGGCCGTGCGCATCGTGCGAATGGCTTGCCTCCCCTCCAGCACTCGTCAGCACTTTTAATAAAGGAGCTCTCGGGCTGAGGGCCTTGTTCAACCACAGGGATCACCACGCGCCCTTGCGCAGCAAACATTCTCGTCCTCCCGCCGAGCCCGGGGGAGCTCGTTTTCCGGACGCACGTGGTTCTGCTCGCGTGCATTCCTACCTGCAGTCCTGTTAATTCCACGCACTTTGGGATCAACATACGGCCGGGTCATCAGAAATCGACGGCGCTTTTTCTCCAACCGAAAGTCAGGTGGGTCTGTGGTTTGGGTTTCCTCCTGCCCCAAATCACGCTAATGACCCTGTCCCCACACCAGTGGGAACGGGGGGTAGAAATACAGGTGAGAAGGGCGACCCCAGACCACCACCAGCCGCTCTAAGTCTCTCTAATTCCTCTAAGATTTACATTTTAAAAAAAGGCTCTAACAAAGGGAACACAAGGCTGTACCCTAACAAGAAAAACAAAAACGAAAAACAGAAACAGGTGGTTTTCATGCTTTAACCACATAAACCCGCCAAAAGCAGTTAGGTTTTCTCCTTTAAGTCACTTTCATGATCTATGAGGCTGATTTCTAAACCTTAAAACTTTGCATAACTAGCAGAACGGCCGCACCTCATCGAGGGGCCCTTCCGCTTTCATTCATCTTGGTGCAAGATGAATAAAACACGCTAAGAATTACACGGAATAGGCCCATCTCCTGAGAGAAAATAAATAAAACCGAATGCAAAACTCCAGCGGGGTAAGAATTACACTGTCTCCATTGGCTCCTTCATGGACTAATACGCACGCACTCTTGTATCTCAAGAGACTTTTAAAACATTTTCGTCATCAATTAAAGGGAATGGAAGGGACACCTGGTCACCCGCACGACTTCTCAGGCTGTGCTGCTGAAGTTACCTCTCTTCCAGGGTCTTCCTTCCGCCCTGTGGGGAGAAGTCCCTCAGTCTTTCTAAGTAGGGAGGAGGCCAGAGAACTAAGGTGTTAAATGGGCCACATTCGGAGCCTCAGGGGACACCTGCAGGGTCCAGGGTGGGCTCTGCTGGGATTGCTGATGACCCAACCCCCACGCCAGTGCCCAGTGCCGGTCCCGTGGAATGAAGGCTGGGGACGGCCAGCTGGCCTCCGGAGCTACAAACTTCCTCTCCCCTTCCCCGTCCTCAGGGCCCGTAACCGAAGCCCTCGAACTGTAAAGCACAGGGACTAGAGAGCGACTTACACGCTGGACCCCGACACTCTGGGGCTTTTGTTCCTTGTCTCAGGTTTTCGCCTTTGCTCCCCCCTTCTTTAAAAGACTCTCCTTTGGACCCTAACTTCAAGGTGTGTGTTGAATTCTCTCTCCACTCTCCGCCAAGACCCCTGTCCTCTCGGTGGGGGGCCTGGCCTGCCCCCCCCATCCCCGCCCCTTGGGGAAACCTGCCCTGCGTCACCTTTTCTGGCACCATTCCTTGACCCTGACGAAGATGATATTTTTAAGTTAGACACGGCTGGGGGTTCACAGGGAAGGCAGGGTGGCAGATCACACCGCGGATGTTTACGTACGTAAAGAGACGGCCGGCCCCAAATGGCCCCAACGGAACGCAGTTTCCGGTCACGAGTTTGGACAAGTACAAACTGTCACGCCGACCCCCGAAGCAGGCGATGACCCCGCTAATTCCTCTCCCAAACAGAGCCTCTTGCACGCCCTTCCCCCTTTGGCTTCTCTGATCCTTCTAGGATTACTGTTTTTTAAACATTTCTACGATAATATGTTCACACAGATAAGAAAGTCACAGGGATACAAATTTGTTAAATTATTTTATTTCTTACCATTGGGAAGAAAAACGTTGAAAATTTTATTTGTGATTTAAAAAAGAATTTACGAGAAATAGTATTCACAATTGAGAACTGGTATTACCCAAGGTTAGCTGCTACCCTATGTTTGGATAAACCTAGGTTTAATTTTGTCTGACTTTTTCAGGGGTCGTGCTTAGCCCCAGGATTTACGCTGAGAAGTCTGTACTCCGCGTCGGGGGCCAGGGTCAGACTCGGGGCAGGTCACGCAGGGGGTGGGGAAGCGGGAAATGCAGGCCCTTCCGCCACCCGCAGGTCCAAACCGCTCATGCCCCTTGCCCTGGGTGCCCCCTGGCTGCCGGCCGCCTACTTGGTTTCCGGGTCCCGCCTCAATGCTGCAGCTGGGTCTTCCGCCCTGCTCCCCATGTCTCTCTCCTTCATCGTCCCTGGACTCTTTCCTCCTTCTCGCCCGTGAAGCTTTGCTAAATGACTTGACTTCCAAATCTCTACATCACATAGCCTGCTAATGGATGTTAATGGCTCTCTGACTATTTAAATTTTAAATGGAAAGTCCTATAGGTGCACTGGCAACCCAAAGAATAAATATTTAATGGTGTGAACTGCAGGAAAAGTAGCCAAGGCCATTGGAGAGCCAGCGTTCTCCTCCAGCTAGCCCTCATCGAGGGGAGAAGCCTTTCTTGGAGGGCGATCCTTTACGGGATGAGAAAAGCGAGTGATTCCAGTGTTTGCATAGAGCAATGGTTCTCAGGTCTGAGAGCTGAACAATGACCTTGAGGATCTTCTTAAAATGGCCGCCTAGGGACCTGTCCCCAGAGACCCTGTTTCAGTAGGTTTTAGGTAGAGCCCAGGAATCTATGTTTTAAAAATAACACAAGTGATTCTAAGACCAGTGACCCAGAAAGGACAGCAAGACACACCTTCCGGGGGAAAGCCTATTGGAACGTCCCGGCCGAGGCTCAGACTGCAACTCCTCGGGCCACACGTCCTTGCAAAACTCAGCACACCTTTGCTCAACTATCAAAGGGCCGGAACACATTCCCTCGCTGGGTTACCGCAAGGGATGAACGCGTTTGCCCGACACCGCGGTTAGCCGCCACCGTCGTCAGCGCCGTCGTGAGCGTCGCCAAGGATGGACGGCGCCCCAAGTGCGTTCGCACGTCCCCGGCACCGGCCTACGTGTTTCCCTGTGCGAACCCGAACCCCAAGGGGCGGCACGGCGCCGGAGGGGCGACCCGACTCACGTCCAGGCCTGAGCAATGACGCTCCTCCCACGACACGTTAGTGCCAGGAAGACCACGCCATCGACAGATCGCTCGGTAAAAGTCGCTGACCGAGCTGCTCTGTGTGCCTGTGTGTGCATGTGCGTGTGTGCGTGTGTGCCTGTGTGTGCATGTGTGCATGTGTGTGTGCCTGTGTGCGCATGCGTGCATGCATGTGTGTGCGTGTGCCTGTGTGTGTGCATTGTGTGCCTGTGTGTGCACGCATGCGTGCATGTGTGTGCACGCGTGTGTGCGCGCACGGGAGGGAGAGCCGGCCGCTGTCCTGTCTCCAGTCTCGTCCTGCCCGTCTCTTCCAAGGCAGCGGCC
Organism: Rousettus aegyptiacus; assembly: GCF_014176215.1. Lineage (NCBI taxonomy): Eukaryota > Metazoa > Chordata > Mammalia > Chiroptera > Pteropodidae > Rousettus > Rousettus aegyptiacus. The sequence continues at coordinate 158,579,389 of NW_023416307.1, forward strand.
TGTCCTCACTTCCACTTCGCTCACTCTCTCCTTGTCATCGTCCCTTTCTGCTCTGCTTAGAAACGACTGTCCCCAGGTCTGCAAAGCATCGTCTTTCTACTCCACACCCAGCAACGAGTCTGCGCCTTGTCGGGAGGCGGCCAAGCTGTAGTGGCAGTGGTAGCGGGTCGTTCCGACTCATGGGGAACCCCAGGGAATAAGATGTCCACGCGCAGGAGAGGGACGAGACAGACCCCGACCACGGTGAACGATGGGCTCGGTGGTGGCTCCAGCCTGTCCCGGGCTCTCCCTGGTTTCCCAGAATTCCCGGCACCCCCGGCAGCTGTCGGCAGAAGGACGCCCACCTTGCGAAGAGCGAGCCTTGCTATTGGGGCAACAGGGAAGGCGGGGTGCTCGTGTTCCACTGAGCGAAGGCTGACGGTGGCCCGGAGGCGGCCCGCGGCAGTGGGCCCGCGAGGTCGTGTCGTGGGGCGCGGTCGGCGGTGGTGGGAGCCCTGGCGGCCGTAACCCTCGGTCTGGACCTCCCCGCACCCAAACCCAGGTCTTTAGACACAGCTGCTCCCCACGGTCTGCACACACTCCGCGCACCCACCTTGGCGCTGTCCCCCCGGCCTGCAGTTCCCGTTGTCCGTGTCTGGCCGAGTGCACGCCCCGCCCTGTGCACTCAGTGTGTGGGCTGCAGTCGGCCCTGACCGCCGAGGGGGTGCGAGGCACCGGCCCCCGCACCGCTGACCAGCACTCCACACCTGTGGGTCCCCGACCGTGCACAGGAGCCGCAGCTGGTCCCTCAGTGACCGTGGATGGATGAGTCGATACAGAAGGAGGGGCACGAAAATCCCCTGCAATGAGACTCGGCTACGAAAGATGGAATCTGACCATTTGCAGCGATGTGGATGGACCCAGAGGGTGCGAAGCTGAGTGGAATGAGCCCTACAAGGGCAAATACCACTTATCTGCGGAATCCGAAGAACAGAACGAACGGACCAACGGAACAGAAACGGGCTCCTGGACACCGAACAAACGGAGGGCCGCCGGGCGGGGGGGGGGGTTGGAGGGCTGGTGGGGGAGGGGAGGATCGGGAAGCACGAACCGGCACCTACAGCGCGGTCACGGGCTCGTGGAGCGGAGCGCGGGGAATACAGTCAGGGCCACTGATAACCCCGGACGGTGCCGGCGGGGACGAGGCCCGGCGGGGCGATCGCGCCCTAAGTCACGTAAACGTCTGACCACCGTGCTGTACCCCGGAATCTAACGGAGTGCTGAATGTCGACGGTGATTGAAAAAATAGAAGTAATAAAAGAAAGGACGAAAACACAGCCGAGCCCTGGGCCAGGTGGGTTCACCTGTGCGGCCCCAGGCCAGGTGGGTTCACCTGTGCGGCCCCAGGCACAGGTGGGTTTGTGTGTCCGCACAGCTGGAGCCCGCGTTGTTCAAGGGTCAGCTGCAGATGCCTCCGACCTCGCTGGAGGAGAATCCACAAACTCATCAAACTGAATTACAAGGTGCTCATGAATCCCGGAGGCGAGAAACCATCATTTTCTTCAGACGATAGGAGGAGCTCTGCCCTCATCAAGCGAAGGTAAGAACGGCCATCACTTGGAGCCGAGGTCACCGGCCGCCTTCCCCGTCAAGATGCCCTTGATCTCTCCAGCCCGTGGTCAAGGTCAATAGCTAACACTGCCTTGAGGGCAAAAGCAATACCTTTACGCACCCACGCCCTCCGAGGAGTTGCATTTACTCATTCTAGAATCCTCCGTATGGGCAGACCCCAGAGCACCTCGTTCCTAACGTGTGCCCTATCTTCTCGTAGCACTTATCGGTGGCTTTGCGTCTACTAGAGGATTTACAAATATTCGTGAATGAATGAAATTTCATGTTGAAAGAACACAAACAAATTAAGTAAACATCTAAGAAATATCGCCTTCTCCTAAGACATTGAATTTGCTATAATGCTTTCAAAGGAGAATTTCTTTGTTAGTTATCTGGAAAAAAAAAATCTTCTTTTCCAAAATACTAGGCACTTTTCAATTACAATAATGTGCATATTTTTGGCCATTCTAGTAATTAAACGTAATTTAAGATGAAACAAATTGATGGCAACAAAGAATGCGATTGGTAATGCCATTTCAGTGTGTTTCTTTATAATCACCTGCCACAGAAACTGAGTGATTCCTGAAGGGGGACGGACAGACGGACGGACACACACACACACACGCGCGCGCGCGCACACGCACTAGCCATTCAACCACCTGTCACAGAAACAGAGTAATTCGTAAGAAAAAAATTATATGTCCATATGTGGGTACGCACATAGGGAACTCTCACACGTGTGTTCACGTGCACAGAGTGTGACCAACCTCCCTCGTGGACGGGGGAAGGAACAACCACGGCCTCAGACATCTAGCCCGGGGCCCTTCGGAAAGATATGTAACGGAGGCAGAAACCCTGATGAGCGGCCTCTACGTATCTCTGGGTCCCTAGTCATACGAGGTCTGCGACCTCTCGACCCTCCCCCTCACCTTCCCCGTCATCCTCGGGGTCAACCTGCACCCGACTCTGATGCCACGGCGGGTCGGGGCAGAGCCCCTCGGTCTTGCACAGCCAGCGAGCCCACACGGCTCACGGGGACGCGGCTGAGGGGTGGTGGGAGCGCTTGACCTCGTACGGAATCACTGCATGAGCCACCGGCACCCCGAGCTTCCAGGCCGGAAGGCACGATCCACCCCGCGTTGGGCGCTTCAGAGCGCCCCGCCCCGAGGATGGGCCAGGAGGACCCTCTGCCGCTGTTTACCTTCCGGTGTGTCTCGCCTCTCCAGGGGACGGGGGGCCTCCTCCCTCCCTCGCCGGACCCCATGGTGTCTTTCTCTGGGCACCTTGAGCACGGAGCACAGGGCTCCGCCCGCGTTGGGGTCTGAACGAACCTTGAAAACGCGAACCTCATTTTCTGCCAGCCTTCTCGGCACGCTCCGTACTTCGGCCGTAAGACCTCACCTCCTGTCTGCTGTGCAGCAAACGCAAGCTCAAACGTATGTTTTCCTCGACAGGAAAGTAACGCATCGGCCGCAGAGGCTCTGGACACCGACCGAGAGGCGCAGCCGGCGGCGACGCCTTTGTAAACGTCGCCCACGGGCGCCTCGCACGGCGCCATTTACCCCCCGGGGGGCGGTCTCACGTCCATGAAACTGGTGTCTGCCGTGCGTTCAGATTTTCGTTGTATTATATACATACTGCGGTCGGAGCACCTTCCTGTGTCATTAAATATGCCTTAAAAACATGGTTTTTTAATGGACGTGCATCTTCCGTCTATAGAAATTCCATAATTTGTCTAATCATTGGCCTGTAAGTATTTGTTTAGGCTATTGATGCTATTTATTAATTGCACTGTGAGTAAAAACAAAACAAAACTTCTGAACCTTAAGAACTGCGCACCTCTCTGGCCATTAAACAGATTCTAGAAGAGGGAACGGCGAGGTTTCCAGGTGTTTTGCCAAATTCGTTCCCCTCGGGCGGCCCCGCCAACGGCCAGCAGATGCCTCCCCGCCCGGATGTCGGCCAGGACCCAGCGCCCCGAGGTTTCCCAGCCTCCGGCCATCGGTACCATCGGGACCCCCGCTCCCCTCCTGCCCTCCTCCCAGCATGCCGTGCCCCTGATCCTCCCTTTATCCGAAACTCCCTTCAAGGCGGGTTTCGAGCAAGCTCTGCACTTTCAAGCCTTGCCTGTCTGGAAGACGGGCGGCCTGAGTGTTTGCGCGGAGAGGTGTTTCTATCTCCTCCGCCGCAGCGGTCGCGGCCTGTCCGGCCTACACGACACTTCCTTGTGTCCTCTACTCTCTTACAACTATCTGAAGGCAGGATTAGCTCTCACTCATCCGTCCCAGGCCCCAGGGACCGAATAACACCGCGGCACCAAACACAATGGGCGCTCACCACTGTAATAGAGGTCAAGTAACTTGCAGTTTCCGGAAAAATACTTGATACTTGATTCATCCGGTCATTAAAATTTTTCCTCAGTGTCTGTTATTCGGTGTCGATTGCTCGCTAAACGAATGACAAATACATGATAAGCGAAATTGGAGATGATCCTGCCCCGGAACAGACTTCGCTTGTTGGGCGAGGCGCGCCCCGAAGAATGAACCGGCCACCTCGAAATTACACTCGGGGCGAGTGGTGTCAAGGAGGGGCGCGCGGTTTGGTCGTGGCAGGCTCCTCTGAGTCCGTGATGCCGGAGGGGGGAGGCGAGGCTGAGGGAGGGGACCGAGACCTAACGTCTCGTCCCCAGTGCGCTCACTAGACGGCTCCTCCCTCCGACCAGGTGACCCGGCTGGGGCGACCTCAGTATCACCGGCCACACGCAAAACCCGTCGAATCCTTTCTAACAAGTGCCCGAGGCCCCCCAGAGGCTGGCTTTGCTCGGGCCATTCTGTGACGATCGAACTCTGTCCTTAACCATCACGTTTCTGCGCCCTCTGAGACGCTACACAATGCAGCAAAGGAGCAGAGCGCATTTGTGCACTGTCCTTTATCAACTGAGGAAAAAACGCTCCCTACGTCTCTGCCTGTTTTGCGGGCTGCGCCTCTAACCTCCTCAGTATGAGCCGCCACGTGCCAGACACAAAACAAATCGATACGCTGTGCTCCTCTCAGGCGGGGACTGAAGGTAGTCCAATAATTAAGCAACTCTGTGTGTGCAGAAAAGGCAATATCCCCAATGATTAGCGTTAAATTTAATTAATTACCTCTAAAATAAAATGACACATAAACTTTGTAATTAAGAATAATTCTTAATTAAGGAACATGTGACAGACACTCAGGAAGAAGGATAGGGATGGAAAATGGCTGGTTAAGATGGGGGACTAAGTCCCTCACTGAAGAAAGATGTCAGCAAGCCCCGGAGCGAGCTTATTTTAATTTTCAGGGCATTCAATGGTTCAGAGACTCGAAACAGGTGTAGAGGACATGTCAACAGAACACACGGGCTCTTTTTCGGTTGGATGTCAGATGGTACCTTCGCAGCTAAAATGACAGTTGCACCTTTACCCCCTTGATCACCCAACTAAGAAAGTGAACCGGCTGCGAAGCGATCCCATCTAAGGCACGAAAAAGGCCATGCAGTCCCAACGACTTAGCAGGGTCTGCTCCCTGCGGCCGACAGTTCCTCTGCGGCCACTGGCGTGTGATGAGGTTTCTTAGCGGTCTGTCGCGCTTGACATTTGGAGGGGCTGAGTTCTATCTTGGGCTGTTCCATTTTATGGCGATTAACCGACCATGCAAAATGGCCTAGGGGGTCTTGGATAACGGAAGGCACGGCGTGGCCGGTGAAACAGAAAGGTGATCTGCACACGCGGTCTCTGTGTGCGGAGTGCTTCTCACGGTCCTTGTCACTTCCTGCAGACACACGTCCCCCCCCTCCTCCTCCGTGACCGCAGCCACCACTGCCACCAGCACGGGGCATGGATCGGACAGACAGACAAATGGAAAGGAAAACTAAAGAGTTTTCATTAAGCAGCTGCCTTGAGAAATTTCCATCACAAAGAGAAGTTACAATCAGCATTTTTAAGGACAAGGTAAGTATAAACATGATCAAGAATAAATAAGAAATCTTTTTAAGTAGGGTTGAATAGGACTTTCTATGCAAAATCATGGAATTTTAGACTTTGAAGTGCTCAAAAATCTATAGAAAGGACTTTAATGGTTAATAAACAGGAGTTCTTTCTGTTCACAAACTGTTTTAAAATAATAGTCACTATGGTAGGAGTGAGAACAGCAAGATAATCAGCACCATACTGTAGAGGGGGCTACTAAGAGAAAACGTACCCCTCCTTTTTTTTCCAGTTTAAATCATTAATAGAAAAAAAAAATCTTTCAGAATACACCTCTGGTAAGCTTTCTGGAAGGAAAATGCCTTGGTCTGCACGTCGTAAGTTGTTGTATACTAAAGAGATTTGGTGACAGCTAATATTCAAGTTCTCTGCTAACAGAATGATTAAATGCTTTACATTTCCATAATGTAAAACGCACATTCTTGTGTTTCTTTGCAAATTCTACAGTTTGTCAATGTTTTTGATTTGCACATAATACGATGCATTGTAGGAAACCTGTTTTTTTTTTTTTAATCCTAGCACTCACCCCTTTTTGTTCCAAGTTTCCGAATCAGCTATTTTTAAAGTTCGCTTTGATTTCTCATCGACTGGATGCCAGCCTGCTGTCACCGCCGTCTGCTGGGAATTTAAAGTCAACTGTTTAAGATGCTTAAAACAAAAACCCACAATGAGCCATGCTGTTTGATGACGGTTGGCTATTCTTCACAGAGGCTGTATTACTTCCAAGACATCCTAAAGCTCTTAAGATAAACTCGTCATCAGGTATAAACATATAACTAATATCACCAGACTGATATTAAAGGTGCAGGAGGTTATGACTTTTTCGCTCACACAATTTCTGTTCGGCCAGGAGGTATTTAAAGCTCTCTGCTGCATCTGGTGTGCTAATCCCTGGGCAGTTATCACCTGTGACTGGATTTAGTTATTGGATGTGCAGGGCATTCCTCAGACAGAAATAAGCACCCGGCATGCTACAGACTCTGAAGAGTTTATCTGCAAGTGACCGAAAAGTCTACTTACACCCGCTGGCCACATGAACATCTTTAAATTAAGGACAAACACCATGTACTATTTAAGAATGTTCTCCACCTAGGGTTTCTCTGGAAGATCAGCTCTCTAACCAACTTTTCTCTCTCTCTTTTTTTTTAACCTTTCTATATGTTTTTCAAGTTTCCAGAAGTGTTGGTTTCCTCTCTAAACTATTTTCTTCCAAATATGATAAGCTTTGAAAACTACGTTATCGAATTCTGCATGTATGTTTCCCGTCCTTAGAAATGTCCTGCCTGGCCAGTTCTTGCTCATCCATTCCTCCCAGTCCACCCTCCAGGATGCTGTCCCCCGGTTCCCCAACATACACAGGGAACATCTTCGGCTCCGTTTACTGGGTGTCGGTTGCTTGGGATCCAAGCACAAGCAAGACGTGATTATCACTTTGGAGGGAGAAAAAAAGATGGGCTAATACTAAAAAATAACATTTGGGAAATCACATAAGCCAGTGTATTATTTGAAAATGGAACTCTAGAGTTAAACCCGGTGAGTTTAAGTCTTGGGTGCTTTGTCTGCGTAGGGAGCAGCTAGTTACTCCTGTGAGTGACCTCTGTGAGACCCGGGGAACAGGATGAGGGAAGAGGAGAGAGCAAGAACGAAGGTCCCAGAGTCTGACAGGCGCGGCGTCCTCGGGGACTGTGGCCAGAGCGAGGTAAGTCAGAGAGAGGACAAGGCAGCGGGTGGCAAGGTAGAGCGCCGGGCCGGGGCGGGGCCCTTCTCACACCGCGATGAGGAACCTGGACCTGCACCGTGAGGTTTCTCAGGGCAGTTTCTATCGCGCCGTGCGTGCAGAACGTGGGGTGAGCACCTCCGTTACCTCTCGCTGTGTAACGAACCAGCGGTTGCACCGAGGGATTAAAACCGTGATGACGTATCATCCCTCAGGACTCCTTCGCCTGGGCTCGCCGACCTGGCTGCCTGCCTGCCCCGGGGGCATGAGCTGGGCTGGAGGGTCCGAGACGGCTTCCCACAAGTGTCCGGCGGTCGGTCAGGTCGCCTCCGTCCTTGTCCGCACGCCCACCCCCCTTTCACGGCGGTCACAAGACGACATTTCAAGAGGACCGAAGTGGAAGCCGCAAGGCCTCTTAACTCCCAGGTGTCACTGCTGCTGCCCTCTCTCGGTCGGAGCAGGTCGCGAGTCCAGCCCGGATGTACGGGACAGGGAAACGCAGTCCACGCCTGACGGCCGGGGCCGTGAAGCCGCCGTGCAGAGGAGCCGGCGCACCTGGGTGGGGCGGTTCGCGGTCAGGGTCTGCATTCGGTCCCGCGGATGGTCTAGCTGGTCCAGGTAGGGGGGGTCACAGCGACTCAGAGCTGGGCGTGACGCGGCGGCAGAAGGGGAAATCGCGCACACAAGCACCTGAGAGGGCTCCACTTACTGCCTGTGGACCGACACGGGCCCAGGTTACACACCCTCCCCGCATCACGCAGCCCCTGAAGCCGGGCATGTCAACCCAGGCTGCTTGACCACGGATCGTGCGTTTGTGTTTTAATTTTTGATGTATTTTTATTTTTTGGGCGAGAGAACCCTTGGTTGACCTCACAGATTGTGAGGACCTTGTCAGTTTACAATCCCTTAGTTTTTATGCCTACAGCACCTGGTCTCCCATCCAAGTACTAACCAGGCCTGGACCTGCTTAGCTTCCGAGATCAGATGGGATCAGGCAGGTTCAGGGTGCTGTGGCCACAGACTCAGAGCATGCATTTGTAATTAAAATATCCTACCATTACCCACCAAAATGTGTTCACAGACACACACACAAAATCTTTGAAGGACAGTATCACATTTACCATAAGAGAAGCAAGAAAGTATCCTGGGAACCAGTAACTCTGCATACTCCCGCTGACTTTGCTTGTCTATTGCCACAGTCATCAAATGCTGACTTCAGTTGTGCTGAAGTCTTTCTCAACGAGAATGACAGTTTCTACAGGGCAAGGACCAGGTCTCACTCACTGGTGTGACCCAACACAGTGTCTGGCTGGGTCACAGTAAATGTCTTACAACCATTACCGAATTAGTTAATGAACTGAAATGTTACAAAGCCAATTAAGGATATTCTGAGCAGAGGAAAGCTATATATTTTTAAATTTTTATTCCTTGTGATAAATTTTAGTCCTTTATTCCCAAATGATAACAAAAGAAAATAAATCACCAATGACAGACTTTGGGGGAAAAAATCAATAATGAACAGAAAAGGGCCACTTACTGCCTTATGATCTAGAAAGGAAAATGGGTTTGTTTTTTGCTGTATCTTTTCTTAATACCGGTTTAAAAAAATCTTACTTATAATGACCTATTTTTAGAATCATAAACAATGGCGATGGAGACTTAAGCCGTTGTACAAAAACAAGACACTGCACGTAAATTAACACCCCAAGGACATGGAGCTGGTCTTGTAATACCCCAAACAGCTGGCAAATGGGGCTGAGAAGTCTCTGGAAGAAGACCTTTAATTGGCCCGGATAACGAGGTGAATCATCATTCCTCTCCCCACAGGTAAGTAAGGACGTGAACTCCTGTGAACGTGTCCTGCCCGTGGTCACCAGCGCAGGTCACAGGGCGAGACAGACGGACGCCTCGGAGGCACGGAACGGTGGTACCAGTTACCTCTGCCCCTTCCTGCTCTCGGGCTGCAGTCTAATTTCAAAGTCCATCTGTCTAAAGGGGTAAATAACGTCCCTCGGGAGACAGAATCTTTGCAGAATCCGAGCGATGCCACGCCCGGCCTTTATGGGAAGGCGGAGGCGGCATCCGCGGTCACCTGTGTGAGCACAGGGCCCTTGATGATCGGCTGTGCACAGGGGCGCGTCCGCCAGGCCCATCTTTTCCCCTGCACGTGCCCGGGGTCAAGCCAGAGAGGAATGTGGGGCACGACCCCATTTTGCCCATTGGGGCCGACAAGAGGGTCGCGCACATCTCCAGCACTGTGCCTGCCCTCACGTGCTCGCCCGAGAAGGCAGAGGCTGGTCACCTGCCCGGGTGGAGGCTCACCGCATTAGGACTCTCTTTCTCTCTCTCATCGGAAACACAAACCAAGGCTTTCATTTCTTCCCCCAGCTTCACCCAAGGGACCAGGACACAAAAATTACCGCGCCGCGTGGAGGAGCCTCCAGCTTGCTGCTGAGACGCCCGTCTCCGTTTCTCAGCGCCCATCTCCAGAGATCCCGACTCTGACTTCCGATTTGCAGCTTTATTGCTCTATATGATCATGCTGCACATTCAAAGAGGGTCGTGCATCGTTCTATTCCCTATTCTGATTTATTCTATTATGAGTTTGAAAATGAATTTAAATGTTTAAAACACATCAACAGAAAAAGATATTCCGCTCCTTAATCCCTAAACTACTAACGCTCAAGGAAGCAACTTGAAAAACATCGGCCGACACGGCTTCAAAGACCCGAGGGCTCTGCTAATAAAAACGCAGACACCGTACACAGCGTGGCGGGGAAGCGGCGGCGTGCAGGAATGATGCGATGTCACCCGAATTAATATGTGCGACACTCGCAACTCGGATTCTTGTTCGGAAATCTGAAGGCCTGCAGAAGGGTGCCCTACATCATCGGCCCCTTGAGGAACTGTGGATAAACACGAAATAATTATGTCTCTGGAGATGAGCTACAAGGAGCTGTCCCCTTGAGAGAGCCTTTGTTTTGATGTTCGAGTGAAGAATGGGTGTTATTGGTATTTCAAAGGAAACACCCCCCACCCCAGAAGCAGGCTGAAATAAAAACCGACACACAGATTAAAAAGACGATTAAATATTAATGACGCCGAGCCCACTTACCAATCAAATGCCGAGGAAAGGGGGCATCTTGCTTCCAGAGAAAGCGGGTCTCGCTCATCGCGTCCTATCACTTTGTTTTTGTTTGCCTGTGTTTTTGCATGCTAAGCATCACGTTCCGGATCGCACGGGCCTGACCTCTGCAAAGCAAGCCGGTTGCTAAATAATGTATAACTGCGGTATCTGCGCCTTCCCGGGAAAACCGGGAGACTGTCTCGGATGAGACTCTGAGTGCAAAGTGACAAATGTCTTCCTGTGATAAGCTGGGCGGGGTTCACCCCGGGTCCCAGACATTGCTGATCGGTGTGGTTCCGAAGATCTAAGTGGACAACAAGCTAGGTGTGATAGCTAACCGCGACATTTTCCAAGATGATTTTGATCTTAGAAGCCTTTTAGTATAAGTGGCTCTTCCCCAACCTGGTTATCATCAGTCTCCATGCCAATGTACAGAAAACCCAGACTTATTTAAGGAAAAAAACACAGGTAGTGATCTCAGTGCCTTAACAATGTGCCCGATTACAAATAAAATACATGTGTTTTTTCACGTTGAAATTTAAATATGTTTCTGGACAAAAATAAAAAAAAAATAATGCACAACCTCCTTAGCAATCATATGATTCTACCTCTAGAAGTCTGCTTAGGAGACATGCGATGTTTCCGGAACCCAAGGCTTCGCTGGTCTGCCCCGCACCACGTTCCGTTTAGATGCCGGCTTCGTGGCGCTTCGTAGACCACGCGACTCGCCTATTCCACGTCTGACACTCGCGGCTGCGCGGCCCTCACCGCGACCGCCCTGGGCATGTTTCCGTGGTTCCCGCGGGCGTCCGCCGGCTGCCCCCGCATGCTCCCTCTGTCACTCGGGGCCCCCACGCCCCGCCCCGCCCCGGGGACGACTGCTCTCCCCGCGTGTCTCTGGATTCGCCTGTCTGGGACACTTCACGCGCATGGGGCCCCTCGACGTGCGGTTTTGCCGCGGGATCCTCCTCGCGGGCACGACGTTTTCCGGGGTCGTCACGGGGCCCCGGGCCGGCACGGTCCTTCCGTCTGCTGCTGAGTGACGTCCCCGCACGGACTCAGCGCAGTCCACCCACCTGCTCCCCAGCGGGCAGGCCGTCGGGCGTCCTCCACCCTTTTTTCTCTTTTTAAAATTATTTTTCACGATTTTATTTATTTTATGGTGGCGCTGGTTAAGGAAATCCAGTAAGTTTCAGCTGCACACTTTAACAGCACGGCGTAAATATATTTGCGCTGTGTGTTCACCTCCCATGGTTAGATTTCTTTCCGTCACCGCATATTTGACCCCTTCACCCCGTCTACCCACCCCCCCTGGTAACCACGAGTCCGTTGTCCATGCCCATGAGTCTCTGTCTGTCTGTCCTACTCGTTTGCTGCTTTTAGGCTTACATCCCACGGAGAAGCGATGCCAGGTGGGTTTCGACTTCCTCTGCCTGGCTCATTTTGCTCGGCACGATGACCTCGAGGCCCGTCCAGGTTGTCGCGAACGGCAGCATTTCTCCTCTTCTCACGCACCTTCTTCCTCTTCCCGACGCGCCTGTGTTTTGGGGCCTCCCCTCGCCGTTTGACCCCAGTCCCCTCGCGAGGCCCTCGGCCCTCCCGGCCCTTTACATCGTGGCCCGCGGGCTGGCCGCCCGGCCTATGCACGCCTCGGTTATTTACACCCCGCTCGGTGTTCGCAGCCAGGCGGCGTGCTTCGAGAAACCCTGGATGCCGGCAGGCATCCGCCCTCAGCCTCCGGAGAACTCCTCCGTCACCCCTGACTCAGACGGGTTCCCCCCACGTATGACCGCCCCCCCAAATCCGCTCCGATTCTTAGTAAGTCAGACCCATTGCCGGTGCGGACCCAGGTGCGGCCTGTCTGCCCGCCTGCACGGTCGGCGGTCCCGCGGGCACACAGACTTTACCCGTGGGCACCTCTCGGATCCACCCACATCCCAGGCCCCCATTACTTGCCAGCTCAGTATTTGACCTAATTCTCCAGCGCTAACCTCTTAACTTTTTTTTTTTTTTTTTGGATTCTGTTGCAATATGCTTTAGATTCGTAAACAACACAACTCCCTGGCGGGCCACGGGGAGCCCGCGGGGTGCGCCTGGGTCTCTTGCTGCCTCCCGTGGCTCCAGCGCCGGCGGCGCTCGGGAAGCCGGTCGGGGCCGCGGACGGTCCGGTCCCCCCGCCTGGGGGGTCCTCGCCGCCCTGCTCCGGCCTCTGGCCGTTGGTGCGCGTCGAGCCCACTCGGCTGCCCCCCGCCCCCCGCAACCCCCCCCACCCTCCCCCGCCCCCTCTTTCTCGCGGGACCCAGAGCCTGGCCGCCCCGCCCCGCACCCCGGCGCCCCGCGGCGATGAGCTCCCGCCGGCCCGAGGCCGGGGGCGGCGCGTCCGACCCGGTTCGGACCACAGAAGCCTCCGGACGGAGCTGCGCGTCCCCGGCCGCCCTGCAGGTCCCGGGCGGCGCGTGCCCGGGGTCCCCGCGGTGCCTGCCAGGGGGCTCCGGGGGGACCGGCCCTCAGGCGGCAGGGGCGCCGCAGCCCGGGGCGGGGGGGAGGCCTGGCGTGCACGGGGGCCCTGCCGCCCTGTCCCCGGACCCCGCACCCCGGTCCCTGTCCCCCCGGACCCCGCGCCCCCGTCCGCGGCTCCGACCGCGAGCGCGCGCCCCTCCCGGCGGGGACGCCCCGCGGCCTCTGCACCCCGCGGCGGCCGCCCCCGCGCCCACGCCCGCTGTGCGTGTCCCCCTGAGGTTGAAGGGCCCCCTGGACCTCTTTCCGCGTCTGTTCTGCGGGGGTTTTTTTCTTTTTTAACAGAAAGTGATGGGGGCGGCGGCGGGTTCTCCGTGTTTACCCGCAGTTGGGAAACGCTGCGTTAAACAAAACCCGTGTTCCTTCCTCGCAGGCATTTTCAAAACGTCCATAGACTAACGAGCAGCATCGAGACGATCGTTCTTTCCCCCCCAAAATTGTTTGATCACAGGTTGTTGCCCCCCTTCCCCCCACCCCCCAAAGAACATCTCCAGAGGCAGGTGACGCACAAGGCGTGTTTGGGAGAAAGCTGACCTTGACTGCTATCAATATTGCAAAGCCTTGCACAGAAACTCTGAAATGTTTAATTCAGGCCTGGATGCATAAATCACACGGTCCGCTTAAATATTCAGGGGCTGATGAGTTTCTGGAGGGCCGGCGCCAGCGGCTCGCCTCACTCGGGGTCTCCTAGCTTTGGGGTCCTCCCCTGCTGTGAAGACGCGGTCTGGACAAAGACCGGAGCTGTGGGGATGAGTGGCCAGGTGCTGAGCGGGGCTCCTCGGCTGTGGGACGCGGCTGGCTGGGCTGCAGACAGCTCGGGACGCCTATGGCGGGAGCTGGGCTCCCACTTCGGTTCCCCCGACTCTTAACACCGAAACGCGCAGGGGGCAGGCGCCGGCGACTGGCCCAGGTAGGTGGTCAGTACCTACTGCTTCCCGTCATTGCCAGCAGGAAGTGCACTGGGGGGGGGGGCGCCTTTCGGTGGCCTTAGTCAAGCCAACTGGCCGCCGCAGGCTTCAGCACCTTGTCTTTGCAGAGCCCGGGGTGGGGTCAGATGGCCTCGGGGGCCTAGGCCTGCTCTGGCACGCTGGGCCTCAGCGCTGGGTAACTCCAGCCCCCGGCCTGTCCTCCTGGCCCCGGGCCAGACTTGCTCCTGCATTTTCCCCTCTGAAGATGATGACGGGGGAGTCAAGTCCACGTCATCCTCACTCGTGGAGACACACGGCCAGGCTGACGTCATCCCCAAAAGAAGACCCCTCGACGTCACTGCATCTGACCTGGGCATTTCCAAAGACGGGTTTCAAATCCACCTTCCCGACTGGCTGGAGACTGCAGTTTTAACTGCCTGGCCCCATGCCTGACGACAGGGGTAAGGCAGGCCCGAAGGGGACCAAACACAGAACTTGTCTAACGGACGATACAGCCCTTGAATTTTTCTTTTAAACACCTACAGCACCTAGTCTTCCTAGGTAGTCTCCCATCCGAGTACTAACCAGGCCCGACCCTGCTTAGCCTCCGAGATCAGACGGGCTCCGGCTCATTCAGGACGGCATGGCTGCAGACGGGCCCTGGACCTTTAAAAGCAGAGGGCTGGCTTGCAGAAGTAGATCTATTCAAAGCGAGAGGCCCCGCCTACTTAAGGTGAGCACACGCTGTTTACATACTTTGCGGCTGTATCTCCTCACACATGAAACCCTTGTTTGATGTAATGGGCTGGACCCAACCCCTGATATACTACATCTTCCTCAAATAAGCCCGGGTAGCCTCCTCAGTTTATTTCTTTTTAAAAAATGTGTCTAGTATGCTGCTGTCGTTTTGTTATCATTTATAAACCATCGTTAGACCTTGAAAAATCATTAATGCTGGGCGCTTTTGGCTGAACTGAGGTTATTGCTGGCGTAGAGTAGCTTGGGAAGAAATGCAAGTTTCTCTGGCCACGAGGAAGTAGATTTGCGAAAGCCCAGTGACTGTGCATCAAATTGTCACACTATTTTAAAAGCCGATAAAAGCCAGACGCAAATAGGATTTCGTGTTCAAGGCAGAGCCAAGAAAATGAAGCTGTTCAGGCTCTGCAACGGAACAGAAGCCCCATTTTCAGAAATTCACATGTTGCCATGTTTGATACAATGTCTCTCAAGAAGATTATGTGCAGGGAGGGCGACTTCAAAACATCACCATACCAAAGGGAAACAGTCAAGTAAACCACGTGGGCATGTCGAATCCACACAGGATATTCTGAGAAGTCTTCAAGGATAAAAAAGAAAGAATAAGATGTGCCCTTGGTCTCAGACTGACCATCTTATATCTAGGAAGCCAAGCCAAGTGAGTGCAAAGGCAGATAATGCTCATTAAGGAGGAACTTGAACATTAACGTAAAAGATGGCGTGATTCACTAGTGACTGCGGGGCCCGCGGAGGGGGGGGGGCTGCAGGGCCCTCGGGGGCGGGGTGGGGGCTGCAGGGCCCTCCGGGGCCGGGGGGGGGTGCTGCCGGCTGCTACAGACCCACTCGCCCTTCCTCTCTCTGTCACCAAGAAGGTTCACATGGACTTCGACTCCGCGAGAGTAACGACCCAAAGTATGTGATGTTCAAATGGAGACATTTTCGCTATTATCGTTGGATTTTAAGAGCGAATAAAATTAATGAGACCTGAAATATTGGCTCTGTGTGTGTGCGCAAATAATAATAATAATAGTAATAATAATAATAATTAAATAAACCAAACAGCTATTTAAAATCATAAATTCATGACTTGGCCCTCTCCCGGGTTCAAATCCTAGAAACTTGGACCTGCTCTCCCAGAGAAAGCGCCAGCTTTTGTAAAAAAAAAAAAAAAAAAAGGCTTGAAATTAAGAAGACGTGACCTTCCCTGGGGACGTCGCCTCACCTTTCTTAACCCCAGCCCCCTCAGATACAACGGGGGTGACGCCACTCAGTCCTCGGGTTACGGGTCAGGGTCACATGGACGGTTCTGGTACTGGGAATGTCTCAGAAATCGAGGATGCCGCAAACGCACAGTCGCGGCTCCGGGAGTCTACGAGCACGCGGGGGCGGGGTGGGGGGGGTTATCGACGAGGCAGACAGTGCCGCCTGCGCCTTCTCCTTGGGGACCCCGGCCAGCGCCCGGCTTCTCTGCGGCTTGCTGGCTCCCGCTGAGACGGGGCGCCGGGGCCGTCCCGGGACCTCCCCTCACGAGCGCCTGCTGTGACCAGGGCACCGAGTAAGACTGCGCCGACCGCTTAGCCCGGGACCCGGCCCCGAGGACGTGGCCCAGCAGTCGCACCTCGTGTGGCTACTGCCGCTGTCGCCGTTTCCAGGGCAAGTCGCTCCGCCGTACCTGGCCGGCGCTGTTCAAGTGTCGGATGAGTTGGAATAGCTGGGTAACGGCATTTGCCAATTTTACGTAAACTATGACATGGCTGGGTGACCACTGAGAGTTTTATTTAGTCACGCCACGCCCCGCCCCCTCCGAAATCAATGAAGTCTCTGGCTGAAAACAGGTTCGGAAGTTGCCCTTCTAAACACATCATTTCCGTCTCGCCCTGGCACCTCTGCCCTGGAAAACACTGGCCAGCACGCGACCTTCTGGATGTCTCTCTCCACCCAAAGCAGAGCCGCAGACATCGCCCCCGCACACGGCGCCCTCCAGGGAAGCCGCGCCGCGGGCCCCGAGCCGCCTCAGTGCGCAGGGCTGCGAAACGCACGTTTAGCAAAAGCTGATTCGCTTCCTGGGCTCCCCATTGCCCCATCTTGTTTTCATGCGGCCGATCCAACCTTCGAGCCACAAAGCAAAACCTCCTCATAACCAAAATAAATACTAATCTTAAATTCAATGTACCCTGACGGCAAATAAGTCTGCTGTGCGTACTTCGGCATGAATAAAACGCCGGCGAGGAGGCTCCTACACGAGAGTGTATTTACAAGTCCCATTACCCGCTGGAGAGAGTGATGTAATAAACCCATAATAAAAAGCCTCGTGCTATAGATTTCTCTAATGGTTTTTATCAAACAGCCTGTATTATCTTGGCTTGTGCATTCAATTTAAAATAGGTTTTCAATAAGTGCCTCAAAGCTAGAGGTCATTTTCACTTGTTTTCCGACACGCAAGAATGTTTACAGATACTTTCTGCCCCGGAATTGGGAAAAATATGCTCGTCCGGTTGAGTCCTCGTGGCATTAACCTATATATCTGGTTTCGGTCGTCAATCGTTTTCTAAGCTGTAACAATCGGCTGTCCCATTATATAATTTATTTTTATTGCCGAGTAGGAGTAGGCGCACTGTTCCAGATCACAGCAGGCCACCACAGTCACCTTAAATTATTTTGAGGTGTGTATAGATTTTTCAGGGAGCTTGCTCATTTGAATTGGAAAGTATGTGACAAGAATACCCAATGAGGCACTGCCCTGAGCCGTGAGGCGAACCACCGGCCTGAGACTGCCGTCCTTCCTGCCCCTGCGAAAGGAAGCCAGCCGGCCGGCCCAAGCAGGCCACCCGAATGCCCGCCGGGGAGTTCGGAGCCTGCTGTGCATCCAGACCCACAGAGGTCTCTGCAGACCAAGCTCTTACCGCAGAGACATCCACGGCCCTGATGCGTCTGCCCTCGCATTTGAGGCCCATATGCTCTGTGATTTGTCATCACGTTGAAACTGCTAAAATGTACACATTCGTTAATTCGCCCGACGAATGCTAGCTTTGTTCCTACTCGCTGAACTAGAGTTTAGGATTCACACAGAGAGCCAGGAGACAGAGGGGCTGTGTCCGTGTGACTCGCAGAGCGTCGGGGTGCGGCACACAGTCCTCGGCTGTGAGGACACACCCGACTGCGGCTAGTGGGGCGTGCTCCGAAGACCCGGCCGCGTGGGGGGCCCCACGATGCTTCCGCTGGCATCCGGGATCGGATTGGCCCGCTTTCTGCACGGACAGCGCACGGCGATCTCTCGGTCACCTGTTTACCCATCTGAATTTGCCTTCGGTGTCTTGGGCTCTGACTGGGCCCCCCCGTGCTGAGACGCGGTGTGTATGCTCGTCCACTGCCGCGGAGCGCAGCGAGAGGGCACGACCCTTCCCTGCGACTTCGCTCACCCTTGCTCTGTGTGTGCTGCTCCCCGAATCCCACAACGCCCGCGCCTCGCCCTCCGGCACTGCTGCCAGACAAGTCAGATAATCCTTGTCACAACCCTGCATCTCCGTGGTGATGAAACGCCCTCCCCTCCTCCATCCCACAAGTCCACTCCGCTTTCCAGATGCCTTGACTCTCGAGTCGGCAAAGCCTAACCTGGGGCAGAAAGTCGCTTCGGGGCCCCCCACGTATCTGAGTTCTGGGGCTACGGCGAACAGGCCCCTTCCTCCTGCAGGCGACGGTCACACCAGCATCCCAACGACGACAACCCAGGTGGGCAGCCCCGAGAGCCGGGATCAAAGGGCGTGCTGGGCTGCTTCCTGCCCCTCGGCACCCTCAGTGCTGCGGCACCCCGCGCTCCGGCCGCGTGCCAGGCCTCGCTTCTGTCCTGGGACCCCTCGTGTGCGTGCGTGTGCATGCGTGCGTGCGTGTGTGTGTGTTACAGAGAAGCCACGTGCGGGAACACAGGGAATGGGAAGAAGGTGCTCGGGCACGGGAAGCAGGAAGCAGAACCGGCGTGGCGGCCGCGTGGGTCTGAGACGGCCCTGCGGCCCGCGAGACACAAATGAGGCCCCTTAGTTTGACTTCCGGGTGATATGTCACCCCTCCCCCCGACGCACGGACTCCTGAGCGTGAGATACGGGTGGGGCGAGTCCCTCCCCAGCGCCGTCTGGGGCACGAAGTGGCTCCAAGCAGCGGAGGGAAAGGAGAAGCTGCGGACCGAGGACCCAGACCTTCCAGAAAGCACCGCGGGCCCCCGCGAGTGCTCGCGGAGCTGCACTCGGTCTCCTGCCCTCACTGGCTGGGGTCAGACGGGACGAGGGGGAAAGGAAAGGACGCAGAAGCTGCGCGTCGCACAGCGGCCGCGCTGGCCTCACACCCGCCCCTCGAATGCACGCGGCGGAAGAAGCACATTCAGCTGCGTTCAAAATCAGACGTCGAGCCGCTGTTTCTCAGCACGGGGATTGTGCATGTCATTCCCGACCCGCCACACACGGCGTGGCCCCTGCTAATGGGTTGGAAACACAGTGCGAAACTAGTGATTTGCACCTGCCGATCTGGGGGGCCCTCTGGCCCCAAAAACAAAACCAAAAAGGCAGCAGAAGAACAGCCCGCCCGACACACTCGCCCCCGCACACACGAGTTTCCGTTTGCACAAACGCAACGTTTTGCTTCGTGCGCTCCATCGACAAATCCAACTTTGGGGTTTAAAATAAACTTAACGAAAGAGGCGTTTGCATGACGTGACCACAGCAAAGTAACTGTTAAAATGCCCGTGTGTCTCCTGAAGACACTGACTACTGCGTTTCGTGGCACTTTTGATTGAGAAGTGACAGCTGCGCCATTAAGCATATAATTCCACCCCAAACTTTAGGCCGTTTTGACACCACAATTGCGAACGATACAATTTCGAGAGGGGCACGGTAATGACAAAGATAGCATTTCCTCCGAGGGCCTGGCAATGTCTGTACTCTCAAGGGGTGTCCAATTCCGAGGACGTTTTCTTAGCCTCGGCAGGATGTGAAGAGGCCGGCGAGTTTTCCTCGCTGGCCCCCCCAGACCCCTCCTGAGTCACCGCAGCTTGGCCTCGGGGCTGGGGGAGGAGGCAAACTGGTCCCCAGAACAGAAGCTCAGCAAGTCATTGCTTTCGGGACAGAAAGCAAGACCCGGGGGAAATAAGCGAACCTACGTCTGATTCACTATTGGTTAGTTTTATTAACCAAGGAAAACAACGCAAAACTGAACAAAATGAAGACAGAGCAAGCGACCCCCAAGCTCCACACCTCCACAAGCACCCGTCTTTCCCAAGGGCATGTTTTATGACTGTTATTTGGCCTTCCGTAGTCACTCGGTCGAAACGCATGCTAAATTTGGCACAGAGCAGTCAGGTGGCCTTTGATGGGGAGGAAACGTCGTGACCGTGAGACCGCGTTTGTCTAGTGCGCCGTACGCGTATGCCTCATCGCTAACGAGCCCCTGAAGGGCCTCGGCGGACACACACGGGCAAGAAGGCTGTGCCCAGCTGTCCAGACCCGAGAGCAGACGGGGCGCAGGGGCATCGGCGTGGTGTGGACGGAGGCAGGCGAGGGCAGAGGTTCTGGAGAGAAAGCAGGTGAACAGTATTTCAGTCCAAGGCCACTAGACGTCCGTAAACGGAGAGAGCGGAGTCCAGCGGCCCTCCGGTCGGCGAGTCTGAGCTGTATTTCCCAGCCCATCAGTTACTCCTCTGCGGCCCTGGATAAATTACTTATTTGTTTGTTTGTGAGCCTCAGCTTCCTCCCTTGATAATTCCCTTAAGATATGTCCTATGAACTCAAGACATGGATGTAGAGAGAAGCTCAACCCACTGAGTAGCTGGAAGATACCACCCAAGGAGCCAGGTCTGACGAAACTAACTTAGCGGCTGCAAAGGTGATTTAACACGTATTTGTAGAGTTTTAAAGCAGTTTGCTGAAATAGATTTAATAATTCATACAAGTAAAATAAGGCCTCACTTTTGTAGAGTGATTTATAATTTAAAAAAAAAATAGCCTTCACTTCACACGTCTTATCTCAGCTGAGTTTGAAGACTCCTCTCTGGAACTGTACAGAGACCTGATTTACGAGCCGCGTAAGAAAAGCAGCGTCATTAATTTATAGCCACGATTCACGCTTTGACCCCAGACGGCGTCTGTCACGTGGCACGATCACCCGCGGTTACTACGACTGGGCTCTGATGGGGAGACGGGGCTTTATTTGAACGTGGTGACTGGATTAAAGTGAGGTGCGTGGGGTGGGCCCCATTCCTCTGGCCACGAGGCTGAGGCCCTTGCTCAGAAGGGGAAGTCTGGACCGAGGCATGAGCCATGAGGGCGCGGCGGGAAGCCAGCTCTTTGTGAGCCGAGGAGGGAGGCCGCGGGAGGAGGCGAAGCCACGACGCCTTGACCTCGGGCTTTCGGTTTCCAGGGCGGTCGACGGTAGACGTCTGCTGCGTAAGCCTCCCGGCGAGCAGCGCTTTGCTGGGTCATGGCCGCCGGAGGGGACGGGAACCGGGGGGCACACGCCGTCAGACAACAGTCGACATGCACGCATGTTCGTGCAGGAGTTACTCGGAGGGTTTAGCGCACGCTGACCCTTAATTCTGACCACGCGTTTGTGGCGCAGGCGTCCTCCGCCATTCCAGACGTACGCAGGGAGAAACAGGCACAGAGAGACGGAGCTCCTCGCACAAAACGCTCGGCCCGCACCTGAATCCCGTGTCTGGCCAGGAGAGTGACCACTATCGCATACTCGCTGAGCTTAGCAGTGAATGTCGCCGGGTCCTGGAACCTGAGCACCCGCTCCGGGCACTGCGGACGAGGCACAGGCACCTGCTGGACGCCTCCCACTGCCACCTGCACGTGCGGCGCCGGACGGGCCCCCCGGGCTGCGGGACGGGCCATGCGGGACCCAGGCTGCGGACGGGCCCCCCGGGCTGCGGGACGGGCCCCCCGGGCTGCGGGACGGGCCCCCCGGGACCCAGGCTGTGGGACGGGCCCCCCAGGACCCGGGCTGCGGGACGGGCCCCCCGGGCTGCGGGACGGGCCGCCCAGGACCCAGGCTGCGGGATGGGCCACCCAGGACCGAGGCTGCGGGACGGGCCACCCGGGCCGCGGGACGGGCCACCTGGGCTGCGGGACGGGCCCCCGGGCTGCGGGACGGGCCACCCGGGCTGTGGGAGGCGCAGCCACGCAGCTCGTCCTCGCAGTGAGGACGCCGGCTCTCGGGGTCGGCAGAGCAGAGCACACGCGTCGGGCCGGCTGCGCGGGACCCCCACGGTCACGCACTTTATCAACGGTGAGGAACCGCAGTCCTCACAGGGACCCAGAGCCCACCTTCGAGTGTGTGCACATGCACGGCCGTGTTCAACACACTCTGAAACGTGCCAAGCGGCCTGAGAGATGAACCCAGAACCCGACTTTTCCTCGTTTTGAATGACGTCGCGCAACGAGGCAGGAAGTGTCTCCACGTCGCGTTTCCCTGTCTGACGAGCGGAGGGCGAACCCCAGCTCCGTGACGTGGGGCCGAGGGTGTTTTTAAGTAAAGCCTTTCACACAGTCCCAGACGATTTAGAAAAGAAAGCTGGGGACCGGCTTCTAAATGGAACATCTTGAACAAATTACAGCAAAGGAAAACCTGAGTCCTTGATAATTTAAGTGTTATTTTTACTAGTAATGTGAATTCAACCCTGGCAAATTAAAACAGGAAGAATTAATTGGATATGCAAATGAGATTATTCAGTATATAAATCTAATTACATACCAATTTGCTTTACCAGCATGAAAAAGAATAAATTGTTCTATGTAAACTGATTGTCTTCGATAACCTTACCTGTAGCCCCAGAAAAACCGTCTTGGATAGGACACCTCGTGAGAGCAGACGCCTAAGCTAATGACATCACGTTCCTCACGCTCTTGTCACGAGCACCTCTTAGCACGAGACCTGCGTCTACCTGCGTACGACAGGGAGGAGGACCACGTCTGCAGAACACGAGGAAATGACGTCACACGCCGGCTGTTTCCCCCAGAGCGCGAGAGATCGGGAAGACGAGCCGATTTCTGAAATGCTCAATGCGGTCACACAGAGCAGAGTTAAAGTCTTAACAATTTGCATGTCTGAAAAACGAGAAAGGGGAAGGGGTGACGAGAGCCACGGTTTGTTTATTTAGTGGTGGCTCTCAATCTACTTCGTCAACGCTTTCCAGATAATCGAGCAGCCACCCCCCTCTGCCGCCCATGTTTAAAATTATTTTCTTTGCCACTTAGTTTAGGCAAATGAGTTCTGAATATTTAACCGGGAAAGGAGGCATTAATTCACGAAGCCGGCATCTGGGGAGCAGGCAGAGCGATCCTGGATGTTTGCAAAATACGAGATGAGAGGCTCGCTGCTTCCCTCAGCATCAGGAGGGTCCCGGGTCTGCCTCTCTGGGCAGCAAAGACCTACGACCCTAACGGATACCTTAGGCCAGTGTATCTGGGGTGTGCCCACCGAGTCCGGGCCCATGTCCGATGACTCTGGGTCAGAGAGCCCACACATGCCAGCTTCTGTGACCCTCCTGGAGACAAGGCCACGGGGAGCCCAGGCCACGGGTTCACGCAGGGACTCCCAGCCTGCCTGAGTGTTGATCTGGTGCCCCAAGCTGGTGAGCAGGTAATTCACAGAACAGTGGATGAATGAAGCATGTGTCTGAATCGAGGGACAGACAGACAGACATACGGACAGCCAGAACGAGCACGCCAAGACAGGTGCGCCGCCCTCGGTCACCCGCTTTCCCCCTGGGCTCAGCTCGGAGCCTTAGGAAGCACAGGGGACTCAGACATACGGACGTGGAAAGCTGCGCAGCCGCGGTGGCGGCTGCGGGGACCTCGCGCGGCCGGCGCGCCTGACCCTCTCCGCGGGGGCGGCTGCGGCTGAGCCCCTCCCCGGCTCCGAAGCGGGGACAGAACGAGCAGTGCCCACGGGGGCCGTGTGCAGGTGGCGGCCTCTGCCCGAGGCCGGTCCTTTGGGACACGACTCGAACCCACCGGGAGGGGACTCGGCACCTGTCCCCGGGCCCGGCAGGGAGGGGCGCGCGTGAGGACAGGGGACAGGAGCGACGTCCTGGCTCCGGCTCCTGCTCTCGGGCTGCAGCAAACGGAGTCGGGAGAGGGGCCGAAGGTCGTGACGGCGTCTCGGGGTGACCCGGGAACCAGCGCCAGGGGACCACGGCCTTAATCTGGGCCGAAGGGAGGACACGATGGAGTGATCGGGCACCAGAAGCCAGCGGGCGTGAATCCGCTGCGAGCCCAGCCGAGCCACCTGCGCGAGCGGAGGAAGCGGCCCCCCGAGCGGGTCCTGGGCCGGCGGCTTCGCGCAGACGCGGTCCGGTCGGGGCGGCAGTGCGGTGGCCTCGCCGCGCCCCAGGCTAGCGGCTCCGCATACACGAACCAGCACGGTGGCCGTCCAGCACCCTTTCCCCTTCCCCCTCGCTCACGGCGCTCGCCAGTGAGTCGCTTACGCATTCGCTCCTCCGCGACCGGCCTTCTCCAGGGGGGCGGCACCTGCTTGCGTCTTCACGGCCGCGTGCCCAGCACCTGACGCGGTGTTTGCACGCGGGCGCTCCGCGGCGAGAGCGCCAGGCGCAGCGGGCGACGCACGGGGCAGGAGGGGCTTGGCACGCGGGCGCCCGGACGGCTCCATGAGTCGGAGGCGCGGCCGCCCTGGCTGAGCGCCTCCCGTGTGACAGGTACTGTGCCCGGGGCTCTAACGGGAGGACTGTGCAAGGGCCTTGCGGCCGCCCGGAGAGGCTGGCGGCCCCCTTCTCCCCAAGGGGACACAGGTTCCGAGTGGCGAGGTCACTCGCCCCAAACCACACAGCCCGCGTGTTGCTGGGTTTTAACCGGGGTCCAAACCATGGGGACAGAGCACGGCTCTGGGTCTTGAGTTTTAACACCTAGAGACCAGCGAGGAAGACACAGGAACAGAGCGCGGACGGGAGGCCGCTGGGAGTCCAGCCTCTCGCCGCAGAGATCGGCGCACGTGCAGGCCCCCCACAGGAGGCGCTGGGGCAGGGCTCCTGAGACGCGGGACGGCCAGACCTGTCCGACCGGGCGGCAGCGACGCAAACCCACGTGGAGCATACACTCCCACAGCCGTGCCCGGCTCACGCGCCTTTGCGGACCGGCCCAAAAGAGCAGCAGCTCACTTTACATCGTTTATGCGGCTTACGGTCACTGGAGGATCGAGACTGTCTTCATTCCCCAAGTTTCCACGGACTATTTTGCGATCTGCCAAAGTTACGGGTAAACATATTCCGCAATGCAATATAAATACGGCTTAGCCACCTGCCTGGCTTCGAGCGCCCCGTCCGCTGAGGCCGTGATGTAATCTAGCTTCTGGGCCGTCTTCCTTGCTGGCACTGAATAAACTCCGGCGAACCAGCAAATAACACAATGCTTCAAATTCACCTCCAGGAGCCCCAATGGCATTGCAAGGTGTCACACTGCAAACCTTGTCACCATCCGGGGGCGCCTTGGAGCCCCGGTGAGGAATCAGGCATACAGCCAGCGAGGGCCAGTCAGGATGGGGAGACCGCGAGTGTTGGGGGGCGGTGGGGGCGCCCCGGTCAGGGAGTTTAGCATTCCGACGGCGCATTCGGATTCATCGGACTTCCTTCGGTCAGGACTCCCAGAAGCGGGTGTCTTCCATGGTCACGAAGACTAAAACCACCCGCGTTTTTTAACGCAAAGGCTGATGACTGCGTGACCTCGGCTTTCTCCTTCTGTGTCTCTGGGGCGCGTGTGATGACTACGTACTCTTGAGAAACAGCAGCAGAAAGTACGAAATCACTTCAGATCTAATTATGGATAAATTCAATAGGGTGTTTGATACTCGCACGCTGCAGGTGAACTACCTATCGTAATTAATGAAACGGTTTGGCGACAGCTAAGCATATGATGGCATTTAATTTCATCCATCATTAAAATCTGATGCGTTCGTTGCATTCAGAAAAAACGCCTAATTGGAGTTGTGTATCTCATTTGTTTTCAGATATTAATGAACACATTACGCTGCAGCGAACGGCGGGGCAGAATTATTCCTAGTTCTGTGCCGAGGCAGCACCGAGAACGTCAGAGAAGTCTGCGTGGCCACCCCTCCTCTCGCCTCCCTCCTCGTTAAGCACCCGCGAGCTCTTCCCGCGCCGGCCCCCGCCCAGCTGCCTCCGGGTGGAGGGGCGAGTGACCCGCACACGGGACACGCGGAGCGAGAGCTCCGGTGACGACACGCGGCCCGGCAAGGCCCCGGTGTCACCTACGCAGCAGCGGAGGGACCCCCCGCCGCCCGTGGGGAGCTCGACCTTGGGGGCCGAGGGCGGCGCCGGCGCGTCTGGCCGCGGTCCCCTCGGGGTTCTTGACGTGCACAGCGTGTGCGCGTCACAGGTTAACACGCGGACTCGCGTGTCCTGCACACGCGCCGCTCGCACCCGAGCCGCCCTCGGGCACGGAGGAGCCGGCGTGAGTCCGGTCACCGTGTCGCTCGCACGAACGTCTGGCTGACGCTCCGGGTCGCCGACGATCCCGCCCTTCTCTGGAGGGCGACGCGGGAGCCGCCACCGCCTGCACCCCCGCCGTCCGCACCCCCGCCGTCCGCACCCCCGCCCCGCCCGAGCGGCCACCCCGCCAACGTCCTGCACGGAAACCGCGCCTCCTCTGGGCGGGAACCTGTTCCTTCCATGCGAACCATCGATGGCCTCATGAAAGTCTCTGAAAACAGAGACTGCTGCTCCCTAAAGAGCACCGCGCCGTGACCCGGCACGGCTTTCGCTGGATGATGGCTGGTTTTTTTTTAATGCTAGTTTATTATTTTTTTCATACTATATATATATATATATAAACATTTTATTTTTTATTTTCCCCCTCCTCCCTCCCCCCTCCCCTCTGGTAACCACTAGTCTATTGTCCATGTCCGTGAGTCTCTGTTTGTTTGTCTGTTAATTTGTTGCTTTTAGGTTTATATCCCACATATAAGTGATATCATGTGATTTTTGACTTTTCCGGTCTGGCTTATTTCGCTTAGCATGATTATCTCGAGGTCCATCCATGTTGTCGCAAACGGCAGTATTTCGTCTCTTCTCGTGGCTGAGTCATACTCCATCGTATGTATGCCACACAGCTTCTTTATCCAGTCATCCTTCGTAGGACACTTCGGTTGCTTCCATGTCCTGGCCACCGTGAATAATGCTACTGCGAACATCGGTGTGCAAATATCTTTTTGGATATAGGTTGTCAAGTCTTTGGGGGTAAATACCCAGTAGAGGGCATGCTGGATCATATGGTAGATCAATTCCTCGTGTTCGAGGAGCCTCCACACTGGTTTCCGTAGTGGCCGGACCAAGGTGCAGTGCCACCAGTGGTGCGTGAGAAGGCTCCTCTTTCTCCACATCCTCGCCAGCACCCGGTCCTACTTGACGATGGCTGTTTTTAGTCGTTCTCAGGTCTGGTGGATTTGTGTTCACGTCTGTTTCCCAAGTCAGGTTCTTCAGCATGTCACTCTGTGCCATCATGGAATGCGTTTCCAAACACTGTCATTCCAGAGATTCAGAGATTAGGCAGCTGGCATTAGAGGAAATGTCAAGGTCTTCTCCGTCCTGTAGCCCCTGGCTATATCCCCTTTAGGTCAGACAGACACAGACTTTGTTTTACATATAAATGTCGATGATTTTCTCTGCGAAGATTTTTGGTTCATTGGTTCAATTAACTAGTTTCTTTAAAAACCAAGTGTGTATTATGTGCCTTTGTGACAATTCTAGCTTTAGCAAGGGGAGGTGGAAGATGTCACATAGCTTAGTTTTTCCTTAAGCTGTTACAAAAAAGATGTCCAAACAACCAGCTGTTCAGTCACGCAGTTAATCATCTCGCTTTATCTGCACAATGCCAGATAACAGGTGAGGTTTTTTTCCCCTTTTGGTATTTCAACCTTGTAAAAAAAATACAGCAGTAGCAACAAAACCTCCCACCCAACAAAATACGAACGAATTACGCTTTTTCCAAATGTGTTTACTTTAGATGCAGTTCCGTTCATTGGTTTGTTTGTTTATTCATTCATTCGTTCGTTCACTTGAATGTGCATTTGATGAGTATTTATCGAGTGCCTGCTCTGTGCTCGGCTCTGTTCTCAGAGCTTGGACCACACGAGTGAATTAATAAGCAAAGCCGCCTGCTAAAGTTCCGGCAGGAGGAAAAAAAACAACAAAACGTAACAAATACGTAACAGGCACTGCACGTGAGCAGTTCGTGAAGGTCATAGTAAATGAAAGGCGTTGAGTGTGGCGGAGGTGGCTGGGTGCGGGCTGACAGGCGGGGTCTGGGACGGGGCTGAGTCGGGGCGAGAGCCCAGCAAGGCTCAGGGGAAGTGGCGGAGTGAGCCGAGTGTTGACCTGCGGGGAGACAGGCCAGGGCACGTGTACGGGTGGTTGAGGCCACCGGCGAGCCTGGGACAGACCGAGACCGGACCAGGGCAGAGGGGACTAGAATTGGGAGGTGGGGGCGGACAGCTGGGCGGCGGGGGCGGAGCAGCCCCAGAGGCCAGGCCGCGAGGGGGTCTCTGGCTTTGCTGGGTCAGAGAGCGAGCGGATGCGAGGGCCTGAGTCGGGCGGGGGGGGGGAGGGGACAGGTCCTCTGACAGCTGCAGTGACGACGGGCTGTGGGGAGCAGAGGGCAGGCGCAGGGAGCCCAGCGGCCGGCGGCGGCGGGAGCAGAGGGGAGACCCGTGAGGAAGGCACGGCGGCCCCCGGGGTGGAGGCGTTTGCTGGTGCCCGGGACCCGGACGCGGCACGGAGGACGGGGAGGAGCCGCTGCACGCGGAACTTGCTGCAGAGGTCAAGCCGCGGACTGGCCGGCGGCGATGCCCGACAGCAGGGCACCCGCGGGCCGCCCAGGCCTGGGGCCTGAGCGCTGGGGAGGGCAGGGCTGCCAGCCCCGAGGCCGGGAGGCTGCGGGGCACACGCGGGCTCGCGGGGGAAACACTGAGTCGGAGGGGCCGGCCGGACCGCACACTCTTCTTCCAGCCAACGGGCTTCATCGCGCCTACTTGTTCTCACACACGGAGATGCACTCTGGTGCGGCTTGGAGTGGTACGTACAGTTAAAAATCACAAGTGTGCGAGCTCACTGATCATGCCGTTTTTTTCCTCACATAATGACATGTGTGAATACGTGTCTAAGAGTGAAAGGAGAGGCATATTTCTTCCCTCCAGAAATCTTGGACACCCTTCTTTGACACCAGTAGAGTTCCATTAAGAATCTGAACGACCGGAACACATTTAAGGCACGCCGGGACCGCACTGAAGTGAACCCCCCCGCTGGCTCCCGAGTTGGGGGAGGGGGCAACGCTGAGCCACCTGGAACCGCCGTCCCGGGGGACGTGGGCGGGGTCTGTCTGGCACCCCCCGGCAGTCAACCCGGTTCCCCGGTGACGCCCACTGGGTCACACGGGGCAGGGCTCA
Source organism: Rousettus aegyptiacus (assembly GCF_014176215.1). Taxonomy (NCBI): domain Eukaryota; kingdom Metazoa; phylum Chordata; class Mammalia; order Chiroptera; family Pteropodidae; genus Rousettus; species Rousettus aegyptiacus. The sequence continues at coordinate 158,608,471 of NW_023416307.1, forward strand.
GTCCTACGAGGCTCCTTCCCCGCCCCCCACGGAGAGCAAGCCCAGCCCGATGGTCCCCTGTGCTCCTGGCTGGCTACAGGGGGGAGGTTCCACTGACCCCTCCACGGGGTTCGATGAACCTTCTAGAGTGGCTCACAGAACTCAGAGAGACATCTCGAATCACTGGTTTATGGTAAAGAATATAACTCTGAAACCGGATGGAAGACATGCCAAGAGCGGGCACGGGGAAGGGCACGGGGCTTCCAGGCCGGCTCTGAGGGCACCCCGCACCCCGCACCCCTCAGCCCTCACCCCTCAGCCCTCACCCCGCACCCCTCACCCCACACCCCTCAGCCCTCACCCCTCAGCCCTCACCCCTCACCCCTCGCCCCGCACCCCTCACCCCGCACTCCTCACCCACGTCCATGTGGCCACCAACCCAGAAGCCTCCAGACCCCACACTTTCGGGGTGTCATGGCAGCTGCATTACATAGGCAAGATAGATGAGTCACTGGCCATCGGGAATCAGACCTCCCGCCCGCTCTCCTCCTCAGAGGTCGGGGTGGGACAGGAAGTTCCTGCCCCTGGTCACATGGCTAGCTCCCCTGGCAACCGGCCTCCATCCTTAGCCGCTTTCCCACAGTCACCTCAATGCCACGCTCAGGGGTGACCGAAAGGGGCTCACAATACACAGGAAGTCGCCTTGTCCCTCTTCTCACTCCGGAAGTTCCAAGAGGTTCTGGAGCCCGGTGCCAGAAACAGGGACAGAAACGAAAATCTGTGTTTCTCCTGTGAATTGCGATATCACCCCGTGACCCCGGGACTCAAAGAACACGGAGAGATCTCGAGAAGCTGCAGGAGTCAGGACACCGAAGGCGGATGAGGGGGACCCCGAGGCGGAGGCGGGGGAGGGGCGCATTCCCAGTGAGCCGGAAGTCAGCCATGCTCCCGCCACACGGGGGGTCACGCTGTGCGCTTGCCCCTGTCACTCGGCGAAGACCTGTCACTCACCCACCTCCACGGCAGAAGCAGGATTCGCGGAAGGCAGTTAGCAGTGCAGCCAAGGTCACAGACCTGAGAAGGGCAATGGGTTTGAATTCCGGCTGTGGCTTCTGAATTCTGCTTTTCTCCTATTCCAGCGTGTAGGTTAGGGATCAAATTCGGATCAGGTGTTGGATGAATTAAGATTCGCTGAGGACCGCCTCTGTGATCGGGCGCCAGCCATTCCGGCCGGGAGCCCTGTGCCGCGCGGCTGGGGAGAGCTGTAGCCGAGGTTCCGAGGACCCGGGGCTTCACAGGGGCTGGATGAGCAGGGTGGCAGGGGGACGCGGACCCCAAGGGGCCATGACAGCGGAGGCAGCTCTGAGCCGAGGGACGCCTCCTGCCGAGGCCGGGCCCGTGCCAAGGTGACGCACGGGGCCTTGCACCGCACCATGTGAAGCGCAGTCTTCAATACGCATGTGAGTTCTGCTTGTCTTAAAGACAGGGCAAAGGAGGACACTAGCTTGTTAAAGTAAAAAGGAAAAAAAGTGTATGTAAATAAGGCAGAAATTATGCGCCGCATTTACAAATAATTAAAAACTAATGCAGACATGTGTGTGGGGGAGCAATATTAATTCTAAAGCCACTGACCTTGAGATAACCATACTGTTTTGTCTTTCAGCAGCAGATGCATTTGAATGAAACAGAAAATAGTCTTCACAAAATGTAGTGCTTTGCAGAAAACCCGTGCTTGTGATCCTGTTAGGATCGTGTACGTTTGGCTTTCTGAGGAGCAGGGGCGGCTATGAAATCACACATGGGCATCAGGGCCGGCGTGGGGTGGGGGTAGAAATCGCCCAACACAAGAGGCATCGAGAGGGACTTTCGTTTTGCCAACCACTTCATCTCCAGGTTAGATGGGGAACTTAAAGGCTGGAGATAACTCCTGGCGCTCCCTCCCTTTGAGGCGAGCAGGTCCCCATCAGGAGGCAGGCCCCAGACGTCCGGACGACGGCTGCACACGCCCTCCCAGCTGCGGGCACTCTGCCTTCCACGCCTCCTTCCCATGGGCTTGTTAGACAGTTGTTCAGCAGGAAGGAGGGAAGACATTTTTAATAAGTCACCGGAGTGGTGGTGTCGAATGGTGGGTACGGCATGAATGGGCTTCAGTTTAAACCTCGGACGGTGACACTACTCAACAGAAGGAAAGTTCCCCGAGAAGTCAGAAATTCTCCCGGACGGTCGGTGTTGCTGATATGCATTTAGTTACCACGTAAAGTGAGTCTGTCAGTCACTGAGTGCCTCATGCCATGTTTCTCCACTAAAAAGGATACCTTCATCTCCTCCTGGTTCTCGAATTTTTTAAATAAAAAATGCCAAATGTTAATGTATATAATCAGTTACGCATTTTAAGAAAGAACCACCTTCTCTACCATTCTGCAGAAGTGTAGCAGTGAGTGTGCTCAGAAAAGCACTATCCTAGGAAGCAATGCCCACTGGCCACAATAAACAAATACCACTACAGATACACATATGTTTGCCACTTAGGAGAATGTTTGAGGAAGTATAATTCTCCAGCATCGAGACTTTAAGCCCTGTTTGCATCATAGACTAGTTTGAGTGGAGTTACGCCTAAGAGAAAACGCTGCAGACTCAATGTTAATATATTTATACATCGAGGCTAATACATTTTTCATCTAACTATAGAGTGGAAGCTAATACGTTTGTGTAGTGAAACTAATACATTTTTCATTACTTAAATGCATAGTAGATGGATCCTCAGCCACTAATGAATTTACATGAGATTCTGCAGAGAACTCGGGGGCAGTTTAAAGAGTTGGCCCGCTTGTGGAAAGCAGTGAGCGCGAGGGGTGGGATGCTGTCCGCGCAGGGTGGCGGGCATCCAGGGAGGGCGCGTGGGCATCCGCGCAGGGCGGTTGGCATCCGCGGAGGGCGCGTGGGCATCCGGGGAGGGCGCGTGGGCATCCAGGCAGGGCGCGTGGGCATCCGGGGAGGGCAGCTGGGCATCCGGGGAGGGCGCGTGGGCATCCGCGCAGGGCGCGTGGGCATCCGGGGAGGGCGCGTGGGCATCCGCGGAGGGCGCGTGGGCATCCGGGGAGGGCGCGTGGGCATCCGCGCAGGGCGCGTGGGCATGCGCGGCACCGACGCCGCCCAGCGGTAACGCCGCGCACGGCAGGAAACCACATCGTCGCCGTTTCCCTTCGCTCTGAGCAGCCGCTGTCCTCCTCTCATTGCCCGACAAGTGGCAGAGCGAATGCTCCTTCCCCCTTCTCCTTCCTTGCAGGGAGGTAGATTTCGAGGTCAAGAGCTAAAGACCAAGTGACTGTGTGCATTAACCTCCTGCTGGCAAGCTTGTAAACACAGCGCGGCTGCTTCCGCAGAGATGTTACGGGCTGCGGCCCGCGTGATTGCCTGGACCAAACTCGGGGTCCAGCTGTTTTATGATTACGTTATCATGACGCTCACCCAAGAGATCTAAGGGGCTTCAGAAGAATCCCCACCCTGTGACAGAGAGATGCTGAATTTTCACAGCGGACTTACACCTGGGATCGAGCCTGGATTGCTGCGTAAACACGAGGAACCAATGCACGGGCACGAAGCCCGCCAAGCCGAAACCCTCACACGTCAAGCGGGTGTGTTAACACCCCCACGTACTGTGCGTGTGCAAGACCGAGGCGGAAGGCACAGCTGGTGCAGTTTGACCAAAACAAACTTTTCAGGTGAATCCGACGACCGGCGAGCCAGCCCGGATCCTCCTGCTCCGGCCGGCTCTGCGCAGCCCGCCGGCTGAGCTGCAGCTAACGGTCACGTGACCGGATTCCTACACACCGATGGCGGTGACTTTCCTACCTTACATCACTCTTTGTGCCACAGATACAATAAATGTACAGAAGATACAGTGTAGCAAGCCGAAGCAAGGGCCGCGCACCACACACGGTGCAGAGTTAAACACCTTCGCCACTGGAGTTTCTCCATCCACGTTGGTGGGTAGGGGGCGGGTATTTAAGGCAGTGTGGCGTTTTGGTTAAAAGCGTTTGTGGTGCTTTGATCCTGCTTTTGGCACTGGCTTGCAGAGTGACCTTCCACAATTAACTCAAATTTTCTACCTCTCAGCTCCATCGCCCCCACATAAAAATGATGGTAATAAAACCTTGTTTGGTGTCGTGAGGATGATTATTATTACTCGCGAAGTACATACAATGTGGTTGGTCCACAGTAAGTGCTAAATAAACTGGAAATATTGTTATTATCAGCCCGTGGCACTACGGTTTGGCATCACAGAGGAATTTAATTTGCATGAATTAAATCAGAGCCGGCGAGCTCACGGATGATTCTGCTCTGAATAATCTCGATGACTTTGTGCCCTACAGCAGGGGTCCCCAACCCCTGGGCCACGGACCAGTACGGGTCCCTGGCTTGTGAGGACCCGGATGCACACCAGGAGGGGAGGGGCAGGGGGCGGGCAAAGCTCCATCCGCATCTGCAGCCGCCCCCAGCGCCAGCATCACCGCCTCAGCTCCGCCTCGGGTCATCAGGCCCCAGATACTAACAGGAGCACCGGTCCCTGGCGCCACAAAGGCTGGGGACCTCTGGTTATACAGTGAGCACAAGAAGAAGGTTATGGACCGGAAGCCCTCAGAGTAAGCCTTGACCTCCAGAGGCCTGTCAAGGTCACATGCAACATGATTCTGGTGTGTATGTTTTACAACATGGCCCCTGAGGATAAGGAAAGTATTTCATCTAATGACAACAGCAATTTGTTTCAGCGTTATGGGGAAATTCAGAAGCAGCGGACACAGTGAGAGGGGAGCTGTTAGTCCCCCCGCCCATGGCCCTTTGCCAAAGGCTCTGATAAGGCGTTTTGCCTCTGCACTGCTTTTAGAGGTGAGATGCTGAGTAAGACATGACTGCACTGCGTGGGAGGCGCAGCTGACGAGCCCGAGGGGGACCAAGCAGCTATCAAGACCCAGCCTCTGCCGCCCACGGGCTCGCAGCCTGGGACGGAGGCAGACGCGGGCGGCTGGATGAGGGGGAGGAGGTTTTTAAACCCAGCGCAGGCTCCAGACTCCTGGACCCTGGGCCAGAACTCTATTTATGTCTTAATTTAACCTGATGTCAGCTTCCTCGGATGAAGCAGTCATAAAAATTAAATCATTTCTGCACGAATCCCCGCGTATAGTGCTCGCAACGTTATTAAACTATGACGACGACACAGAAACCACCATAAAGGAGCCGGACGGTGCAGACGAGCGGCCCGTCTCAGGTGCTGGACCCCTGACGGGCCTTCAACTGTACACGCTGATCCCGGGGTGTAGTTTGTTTCCGCCAGATTATGTGTTGTTTTGGCGTCAGACCTGCCCCCTTCTCATGGCTACGAACCTCCAGCTAATCTCTGGGGGTGACTGCATTTGTAAGGTCCCCTGATGGAAGCATTCTGCTAACTGTATTTTGCTATTACATAAAACAAATGAAGTCTTTCAAAACTAAGTATTCATGACAATAACCCACTGCACAGTACGGATTTTAAACTCAGAGTAACTGCCTGCCTTTTTTTTCTTTCCCCTAAGCTAATTTCCTGACCTTGGTCACCTTGCCTTCCTGGCATTCAATAATAAGAAATAGAAATAAAGCATCAAACGCTGCATGGGAGCCATTACGCTCAGAAAATGCTGTCAAGACTTAATTAATTTCTGGAGAAGGGATGAGGAACTTTGCCTGATAATAACATACTCCCACGTCAGCCAGTGCAGATGAGATCTAATGGGAATGCGAAGAAAACTCTTTGTAACTTGGTCAACCCACAATAAATGAGCGAAGGGTTGATAAGATAGAAGTAAAATATACTACATTTCAATGAACTTGAAAACTCAATTGAGTACAGAGAATGGCTGTGTCTATACCCAGCTGAATCTTCCAGTGTTAATAAAATTCCTATATTATAAACATGTGATTTTAACATTTACACATTGTTTTAAAAACGGAAGCTACTCAATAAATCCTAATGATACTAAGATTCTATTAAGCACACAGCTTGTATACATAATACACACACACACACACACACACACACACACACACGCACTCCTAGGTAGATATAGATATGTCATGTTCATTTAATAAAAACATTTAATAATAAGATACAGTTTCTCAACCCTGTTTATGGGTTATATATTCATAAGGTATAGGAGTATATTGGGGCTATGAAGAAAAGAGGTCGGGATTCAGCAACCTTTTTCCTTAAATATTTTTATGTAGGTAAATGTTTTAGTAAAACACAGATATACAGAGAGCAAATATTTGAGGCTCCGGTGGTCTGACTCTTTCGCAGTCTCAGGCCTGCCATTGTGGCATGACGGTCTCAGATAACATTAAACAATGATTGTGGCCGTGTTCTAGTAAAACTTTATTGACAAAAACAGGGAGAGGGCCAGATTTGGCCCAAGGCTCTAGTTTCCCTGCCCCAGGTAAAGAAAACGAGAACTTAGCCGAAGGTAAACATTAAAAGAACGGCGGCGACGACGACAGCGGACTCAAGCTGGCACCGAGGCGTTCTCGGGCGTTGACCTGGCCAGAGGAGACAAACCCTTTTGCCTTACGTCACTGCGACCTGAACGTGTTCCTGCAGCGCGGGGCGTGCTGGCCCCGCAGGGGCACGGAGAGCGTTCACCACCGCGACGGGGGCCTTTACCAGGCGTGGGGGTCGCGCCTGTGGACCTGTGTCCAGGGTCCCAGGTGCTCGGCACAGAACTTGCCGTGGACTTCTCTGACGCGGGAGGGCAGGACTCTGACCGTGGCCCCGGGAACAGGCTGCTCTGTGCTGAGGCAGGGCCCCGCTGACTGCTGGGGACGTCCCCTGTGGACGCGGCTGCCACGGCCCCGGGTACGGCTCCCGCCAGAGGAGAGACCCCCTGAACACAGATGCCTCCTCTTCAGACAGGGAACCTGGCTCCGTGATGACTGTGGGGCCCCCGTCCTGTGTGCAGGGCCCATCGCTGACCGAAACGTCATCAGCGGGCAGTGACGGTACAGCTGACCCGTGAGTCCCACGCGTTTGAACTTCATGGGTCTACTTACGCGTGGATTCTTCTCAGTAAGTACTGTCAACGCATTTTCCTTTCCTTATAATTTTCTTAATAACGTTCTTTTCTCTAGCTTACTGTATTGTATGGATACAGTACATGGTGTTTTAAAATTAGATACTGTATCAGTCGGTTAGCGAAAGACCAGTGAGTGTGTGCCTTGAACGGTGGAAATTCATTCTCTCCACGTTCAGGAGGTGGGAAGTGTGAGGCTGAGGTTCTCACAGGTGGGTTTCGGGTGAGCGCCCTCTCCCTGGCTTGCTGACCGCTGCCTGTGCTCTGAGTCCCCACCTGGCCGTTCCTCTGTGTGTGCACATCCTGTCCTCATCAGGACGCCAGTCCGATCAGGTTAGGGACTCACCTGTGACCTCGTTTAACCTTAACCACCTCTCTAAAGACCCCACTTCCAAACACAGATCCCATTAGGGTTTTAAGGCTTCGATATGGGATTATGCGAACCAGCCTGTGACAGGTGTCCACGCTGGTTACATTTCTTAAGATACAATTTCATGTTAGCCACTGGAAACTGACTGAATTTAAATGACTCTGGAGGTCGGTAGTAACAGGAGCTGGAGTCTCACTGTCAGTCCACCAATTCCATTTGCTACACTACTGGGGGGAAGAAAGATTATCTCAGAAAAATTATATTGCAGGTTTTTAAACAACTATTTTTGTTTTGCCCAGTTCTAAATTATCCATACTTAGAAAAACTATTTTGTGATTTTTTTTTTAAATAAAACTTTTTGGCTCGTGCAGTTCTGAATTATCTCAGGTCAGGACCCTTTTAACATGGCACTTACCGCTCTCTGCAAATCAGACGTGGGGTAAAGGGTGGAGGGCGCGCGGCTGATTTTTCAAGATTCTAACCTGATTTTCTTCCCCGTTTGGGAGAATAGAGAGCCTCGTCCTCATGCCACTGACACTGATAAAGGCGGCCGGGGGGAAAATCCCACTTCATCGTTGCCTCCCGACGGCAATCAGAGACATGTGGAGAGCTCTCGGGAGTCACTCAGCCTGGCAGTACGCCACGCCGGATATCTGCCTCATTCTATCTGGAGTGGAGAATACTCATGAATCACACCTCTGAAAGACGTTCTTCTTGGTCCAAGATCAGATTCGGGGGACTAGCCACTGTGGTCCCTGGAGCTGTTTCTCCTCGTGCCCAGGCCAGCTCCCAGGGACGGAGGTGGCCTCTCCGTCCTGCTCCTCCGTGTCCCTGGCACTGCTTCCCCGTGGCACGCCTCTGCGCCCACGTCCCCCGCATCAACGCTGTGACTCTGGACAGCAGCTGATGAGGTGCCTTCTGCTAAAGGGGGTCCAGGTCCAACCGTCTTCACACATGGTGCTTCCCCGGGGAGCGGGCGTCTGGGCGGGAGAGACAGTGCTGGCCTACCGCACGGGGTAAGGGACGGCATTCGGGGCGCGTGCCCGGCCCAAGGAACAGGAAGTCCTGGCTACGGAAGCCACTGCAGCCTCCTCTCAGATGACACCGTGCCGCAAGACTCCAATAAACCTACACACAGAGACGGCGCCTCCAGGAGAATTTGACAATGACAGAAAACCTGACAACTACGACTTTTATGATTCTAAGGAAGAACTGCATGACAGAACAAAAATAAATCGGCGTCTTCAATGGAAGTCTGCGAAATGTGAAAATCTAAAGCTTATGACTCATAATAAATTTGTTTTAATTAGGAAACAGAAATGTTTGTGGAAAAGAACGTGCTGGCTAACGGGGGCATCACTCACACGGACGACAGACGTGTCGGCCAGGGAAGCTCGCTGCTACCGTAAGGTCGGAAGATTAAAGGAAGAGGGTTCAACATACTCAATAAAAACGATGGCTTAACGAAATCACATGCCAGGAAACAAACGCGAGGGAGCAAGACGCAGCGGGGTCCACGGCAGATCTGGGTCCCTCCCACTGGGAGACAAACCATTTTCAATCTGCTGGCCGTGCGTGAACACTGAGAAGAGCTGCCCAGCGTACAAAGATGCAATGTCTGTCTGTCCATCCAGCTATCATCTATCATCTATCTAACATCTATCTGTCCTCTATCAATCTACCATCCTTCATCCATCCATCCATCCATCCAACTCTATCAATCATCTATCTATCTGTCATCTGTCTATCTGGTTCTTGTCCTCAGGGAAGGGTGGCCAACTTGCTCCCGCTGACCAGGACTTGGGCCTCGAGCCAAATGCCCTGCGTCCCAGGCAGCGCCCGAGCCCGGCCGAAGAGGGCTGGCTGGACCGGCGGACCTCCACCGAGCAGCCCCGACATTCCCCGTCAGGCCTGCGATGTCTGTGGTGCTGATGCAAGGGGGACCTCGTTGTCTTCCCTGCATCTCAGAGTCTCGTGGTGCTGCCCGGCGCAGCAACGTCCTGGGCTCCTGCCCCGGGAGACCTACGCTGTCCTCAGACACCGCCTGGAAGTTACTCTTCTCCACCAAAAGATAAGGAATGTGAAGCCCCCTCCCACAGCCGCCGTGAGTGCAGAACAGACAACAGAGAGCGGGACCTCGACCCGGCAAGGCCGAGGGCGGACACCAGGCAAGAGCGGACTCGGAGGAGGGGCGTGTTCCAGGCGTCACGGTCCAGGTGCCGGCCCGCAGGCCTCCGCACAGCGTCCCTCCGTGAACGCCGCGCCCTGAAGCGTGCGGCGACTCCACAGAGCACGACGGAGCCCTGACGGGCACGAGCCCTGCGGTGTCACGCGGCGGTCGGGGGCAGGTCCCGAGCCGGGCCTGTGAGCGGTGCCCAGGGGCCACCGACCTTCTGAGAAGTCCGAACGGACCCGAGCTGGACGCGTCCTCATGGCCGCACCTGCTTACGGCCGTCCCCACTGGAAAGTACGCGTTCGACACGTAAGAACTGTATGTGGTTCTCGGCGCGTGGGGTTACGTCACGCTCCACTTGAGACTTCTACGTTTTTAATAAAACACACCCTGAGATCTTTCCTGGCGTTTCCACAGTTACCGAAACGGGGAGAAACACACCTGAGAATTACAGTCGGGTGAGGAAAAGCAGGCGGATGTGACGTCCCTCTGCAGAATGTCCGGGAGGACCGGCCTTCCCCCCTGATGGCCAGAGGTCACGGTCATCGTTTCCTTTTATGAAGGTTGAAATTATAGGTCACTGCGGCCAGGGCTGACCCAAGTTCCAACACGAGCCAAAGTACAAGTCTCTCTTATTTCGTGTTTAGGTTTGTTTCTCTTAAAATATACAGTCTCCTTTTGCTAAACGTCCACGAAGAGGCCCAACAAGAAAAAGTAATCGTGCCTCGGCAACTTTAACAGAGGGGTTCCGGGGTTCCCGTGCCTGCTCTCCAAGGGCTGGCGCTGCCCCCTTCTCTCCGCCGCCGCGGGCTTCACCTGTCCTGACGTCTGTTCGTCCACGCGCAAGCACATTCTCGTCCCAATTCTCGTCCCAATAGCGATTTTCACTTAAATCCAACCAGTTAGGGTTGCGTTCGACTGCAGCAGGACGTATTTTCCACAGCTGAACCTTTCAGTGGTAGAACAAAGCTACAGGGCTCTTACTTCCCCTGTTCTAGAACTTAGATTTCCGTGGGCCCTTAATAAATGAATAACTACTTTAAACTCGAAGCCACTTTCTCCACAGAGCTCAGCTGGAGTTATGTTCGTGAAAAGCATGGCCTGGCCATCACTCAGTCCTAAGAGAACTCGGCGGATGACTGGCTTCCCTCCAATTCTCTGCATCCCCAGGGACCGGGACAGATAGCGCGTCACTTGCTGAGTCCACATTTGGAGAGACTCTCATGTATGCCCGAAAAAAAATGACCGCCAGGCACAGACAAGGGAGCAGCCTTGGCCTCAGGAACGACAGATTCCAGCGCTGACGGGGGTAAAGCCAGAGGCCCTGAGCCCCACTGGGAGCGTGGAGGGACGGCCGCTCCGCGGCGCCCTGCATCAGGGAAGGGGTGAGCGGCGGCGGCCGGCAGGCTGCCCGTGCAGTGCCGTCACATGTCTGATCAGTACAGAGACGTGTCTCCAGGACAAAGGGCTCGTTCCCCCGTGTTCTCCATCGGGCCAAGGAAACCCCTTCTCGCCAAAGACGGGGGGGGGGGGGCCGCCTGAGGTGCTCCGAGGGGCAGGCGGGGAGGGCTTCGCCCCGCCCCCTCCTCGCCCACTCAGCCAGGAGCCTCTCCTGCCGTCAGCCGTTGCTCTCTGCGGCCCAGTGGCCACACGCCGTCTGGGACACACAGCTCTGAAAGACACGAAGGCGTGATGGGAAGGGGACGAGGCGCCCGCGGGTGCTGCAGACGCGCCCCCCGCGGTGCGCGGCCGGGGTCTGCTCCTCGAGCTACTCGTTTGGTGACACTATTTGTCCCCCGGTTGTTTCCATGTTGCATAATTGTCCCTTTCAGGTCATTTCTAAAGGCGAGCTCCATGCCAGCCTCCCTGTGGGCTCATGCGGCACCATCACGGGGCAAGTTGTGCAAACTTTCAAATTTCGTGTATCCCAATTTTTATTTTGGTGATCACTGTACACCTCTATACATTTACTAATAATCATTGAATTTTACACTTAAAATCAGTGATTTTACGGTATGTAAATTATGCTTTAATAAAAGTTCTTAAAGATTCACTTTTTTTTTTTTTAGCTAGTTTCTTTAAAATTATTTCTTTTTGGTGGGACTTAGCATTCTAAGTTTATTGTTTTGAGGCTGACAGTTTATAAACTTCATTCCGTTCTCTTAATCCAAGAGAAATCTCAACAATTGAGTTAAAAAGAGGGCTTTTAAAAATACAAAGTGTTTTAAGACCCTGAAGTCCTTTTACCTACCTGAAAACAGAGAGGGGCTTTCAGCATGTACAGATGCGAAAATGGTCTGGGGGAATTCAGACACAAACGGATTAAAGATTTTCTCATATTGTCACTGACACCTGCAAGGTTTAATTAAGCTGAAAGTCACCAACTTCTGCTCAAAATGCTGGCTGGTGGCTTGTTAATTAGTTGCTTTTCTCATTGATTAGTAACTTATGCGATGCCCTGTTATAAATGGCTGCCTGCCTGCCTTGCTTCGGAGCTTAATTAATATGATATAGACTATTTAACCATTGTGTCCTTGTTTGATTTATGAAGCCAAAGCATCAGATTTTATTGCTAACTCAAAAAACTGTGATGTACAAAAAAAATTTTTTTCAACGGAAGCCGAAACTGATACTATCAAACTTTCTTCATCTGTTCGGGAAACTTGGATGAAATGAGCCATCGCTGCTTGTCGAGAGCGATCAATTAATTTCTCAGCAATTGTGCTGTCGACAAATTTTCAAGACAAATGTTTCAATAAATAAGTACCCATCAATTTTCAGTTATCCAAATTATACTGTAGAATGCTCTGCGGAATTAATTAAAATAACTGTGTGGGCACTTTTCTGCTGTTTTATAAGTGGATGACTCTAAAGTCTTCGTCTCTTTCTGGAGCTCCAGGCTGATGGATCCAGCTGTGTCCTTGACATCGCTGGCTCCATGGGGCCAAAGAGACCTCTCAATTTGGCCTGGACCTTCCCCCGAGAGTCCCCCATCTGCCCAGCTCCTGCATCTGACCCGCCACTCACGCGGGAAGTCTCGGCATCACCCGCTCCCGCCTCCTCGGCTGCTTCCCACACCCGAGCCCCACCGCGCCCTGGGCCGGGTCACTGTCCGTACCTTTCGCTACTGCCTCCTTGGTCTCACTCGTTAACGCCTGTCCCCTGGACAATGGCCTTCTAACTGTCCCTTACCAGTTCCCACACCTTACCCCGTGGCTCACCTTGTCCCTTCTCAGTGTGGAGCGCTCCGGTGGCTTCCTGGTGGCTTCCCACTGTGTTTGGAATAAACACCCTTTGTTTTGCACAGGATCACCATGTGACCTGGCCTTCCGCCTGCTGTCACATGACCTGGTCTGCTTGGGCCCCTCCACCCTGCGCTCCCTGTTCCAAGTGCGTTCTCACCCGCGGGCTGTTCCAAGGCTTGGACTGCACGTCTGGACAGATTTGGGGACGTTCATTCCATGTAGAGTTACTGTACATTAGTTTTCTTTTAAATAAATACCTACTTAAGTTGATGACCGAATTTTTATAGCAGCAAACCGGATAACGTATTCACCGTTATAAAGCGTGCTACGGCATGTCCGAGAAGAATAAACATTCACCTGAGCCAAACGCAGCCATCACACCTGCGTCTCACCCCGTGTGTGGGTCACACAGTAATGCCGGCTGCATAGCAGAACTCACAGTTAACATCACCCCTCAAATGCTCTCCTACTGCCCATAAAATACAACGCACGTGGTCTTACGCGGCCCGGGTCGGGCAGCCACGTGAGTGCGTACCCTCCCCCCTACACCCCTCACACCCCCCGCACCCCCCTCCACGCCCCCCGTGCCCCCCACGCCCGTCCATCCTGTCTGTAGCGCCTGGCGCTGTCCTCTGCATGGCCACCTGCACCAGAGGTCAGGACCCCTCCCAGGCCAGTGGCCGAGTCGCGGCCGACCCGTGCCCATCGTCCTGGTGCCCCCATCCTCGCCGGGGGGCCGGCTTGGTGAGCGGGGTGATGCTGGCCACCACGAGCGAGGAGCCACGTGCAGGAGGCTCCACCACCAACGGGACCTGCGAGAAGCAGCAGCAGAGGCCCCCAGACCGCGCTCCGGGGGGCTCGGAGCCCAGCAGCTCCCTGAAGGGGAGCGAGGTGCCCCTCCTGGACAGACAGAGTGCACGGACGGGATGTAACAAAGACATTTAACAGAAGACACAGCCCGTGACAATGCGGCTGCCCCTGTGACGTGCGGCGAGACCTCTGCCACCACTTGCGGAGTATCCTGCTCCAGGGTGACGTCTCCGAGCGCCACGCTCCAGCCGGCCCCACGCCACCGCCTCCAGCCGGGCACGGAAGGGCACGAGCGACTCCACGGCCAGTCGCCCCGTCTCCCGCCCCAGGGCCGCGCCGTGGCTGGGACCGCGTGGGAAACCGCGCTGCCCGCTAAGCTGTCAGCTCCTCTCTTCCCCTTTCGTCCTAAGTCTGAGAGGCTGCGCCTGGCTGGACCGGATGCCACACCCTGGCATGCTGGCTGTGCCACGTGCAGCGGTGACATGGACGTCACCAAGCCCATGCCGAGTCCGTTAAAGAGCGAGGCAGGAGACATGCAGTTTATCGCAGGAAATCCCCGACTCAAATAATCTAGAACATATCTTTCATCTACATCCCTCTTCCTAGCTGAAAGCAATATCTTCCTCCCTGAATGCCTTCACCGATAATAATGTTCCCCGCTTTGCGAAACTAGTATTAACATGTCACGTCTCTATCTTGAAACTGCTGTAAAAGCTGCTGTGTGTGTGTGTGTGTGTTTTGGTTACATTAAGTCAAATAGAAGATTTTTCAATGAGAAAACATGATAGTGCTTTCAGCTTTTGAAATGTTACCATCTGGGCATATTTAATACAAATTTTCAGCCTCATAATATTCTATCCTTTTTGCACCATGAATAAAACTGGATGACCTCATAGTCCACCTCGCCATACGTGTTTCCACTCAGAAAAAATACTCGGCCGACATTTAAAAATGCACTTCAAGTTTTTACAGCCGTCTGTGCAAGGGACACACAGGTGTCTGTCGCGGCGCAGAGACGGAGCCTCGCTGCCCACCTGCATTTCCGGAACATTCTTAAACACGCGTCCTCCCGCGTGTCCTCCGCCCTCGTCCCCAGGCGCTTTCCCTTCCACTCCTCAGTCCCTTCGTTCAGGGCACCTCCCTGCTTTTTAAAAACATAGATCCGTCGACCCTTCCCGGCTCCTTATCATCCATGTTCCAGCCACTGACTAGGTGTGAGCAGCAGGGCCCAGGCCAGCGGGGCGCAGGCCGCCCGGGGACGAAGGGGCAGAGAGGGCGGCAGAGGATGCGAGTCGTGTCTCCACTCCGAGGTCGCACTGACTTCACGCAACGCCATCCCGGGCGGGCACTGTCGCCCGAGCTAGAGAAGGAGGAGCCTGGCCTCAGACGCGCGGAGCGGCTTCTCCTGGGCTACGTGACTAGTGACGCCCGCGGCTGGGCTGGCCCGCATTTCACTACACGTAGATCGACGGAGCCAGAGAGTCGGGTATGAACCAAGGATGCAGAGAACAGAAGGAAACTTGGTTCTCTCCAAATTCGGGACTCCTGCTGTGGCTGGGGGAGCTTTTCACTACTGGAGCTGGGGGTTCACACCCCGTCGTGCCTCCCAGAGGGACACTGGTTTCTCGCAAAGGCCACCAGCCAAGGGACGGAAGCTACTCGGTTCTTTCCAATACTGGCCTCGGGAGGACCGTCACTCTTACTGGCTGGTCTCCTTTACCTGTCCTGGCCTCTGTCCCGTAGTTATCCTCGGAAGTCCCGTCTGTGACAGAGGAACACTTACCAGCCCCTGCTCTCTGTCCCCCGAGCCCGAGGACTTGTGCCTTTAAACCTTCCCTTTTGTAAGAGCCGGAAGGCTGCCCACATAGCAGAGGCCACGTGACTGATGAATGCTGCACCCCAGGAAGGGTGGGGTGCATGGCTTCTGTCACTTTTCATCACGATGACCCGTCTACACTTTGCTCACCACATCTGTAAAATGGGGACAATGCCGGTATCCGCCAGAAAGGCTCATCGTGCGCAGTGTACGAGGCGACACACGTAAAGCCTGTCATAACATGAGCATTATGAGATTTAGACGGAAAGAACTCTATTTGGAGAGAAACCATAAGAAAGTTGTTCAGTTGTCTTTATGTAACCAAAGCAAAATTAAGCTCCCTTTCCAGGTCAAGTAACTTCCTGCAGCATGACCCCAAAGCGCATTTTCTCCGAGTTATTGGTAGAGCGCCATGTCAGTTTACATTTGCTGAGGGGAGACCTCCGTATATTCAGATACGACACCCCACAAATGTTCACAGCGGCCGCCCTCCCGGCTGACTGTATAGTTACAATTTTAAAAGTTCTGATCTCAGTCTCATGAGACACCACCAAGTTTCGCAGAAAAACAAACTAACACAAACGAGACATTTTCACACCTTCCTCTCTACCTAAGGTGTGTACGCTCACGGCACACCATCCCGGCCCCGTCACGGCAAGCCACGCGGAGTGTGAGGCTGTACCAGGTGACGAGCTGTCGCGGGTTTCCACAAGTGCGGAGGAGGCCCGACCCGGCGGCAGCCGGTGCAAACAGGCGAGAACGGGGCACGCACACGACGCAGGGTCTCCACAGAGGGACGCCGGGACCGGCGGAGGAATCGCGCAGGAGGCCCCGGCCACCGCGGAGCAGGCCGTTCCCTCCAGCCTGAGAAGACGCGCTGCCGGGATGGCGGCCCGGGAAATGAAGCCACCTCGAGGCGCGAGCCGCTCTCGGGTTCTGAGTTTTTTTTCTTTAGCACGAAACGATCACAGTGACAGAAGCAGGAGTGAGCCAACCCCCCTCGAGCGTAGGTGACCACGCAGAAGGCGGTCGGTTCCCTCGAGGCCCGCTGGACTTACAACGCTCAGTTCCACATCAAAACCCCAGGGGCGGGTGGGCGCTGACGAAGGGCGACCCCGCCCAGGCCCGCCCAGCCTCCCCTGCAGCACTCTGCTTTGGAGTCACCGAAAACCAGCGTCTGGTCCTGGATTCGAAACCTACAGTGTGCATACCAGGTCGCGGGCGCTGTCCCAGGCGGGCAAAGCTGCCGAGAGAGCGACGGCCTTGTCTTCCTGGAGGGCGCATTCTACGCGAGGAGACAAGCGGAAAACCAGCGAGGCGGGGTGCGCATGCGCGCGCACGCACGCCGCGCAGTGCGCACGCAGGCGACGGGAGCACGCGCACGCACGCCGCGCAGCGCCCCCCGCGTGCGACGGGAGCACGCGCACGCACGCCGCGCAGCGCCCACACTGGCGATGGGAGCACCCGCACGCACGCCGCGTAGCGCCCATGCAGCGATGGGAGCACGCGCACGCCACGCAGCACCCACGAGGCAACGGGCGCATGCGCGCTGTCCTCCACGCTCATTGGATGACAGAGGCTCCCTGCGCCCGCCCGCAGCGCGCCCCACGTGCCGCGCTCCGCGTGAGGTCTGGCGACCCAGGGGCCCGTGAGCCTCAGCGGACGGGGATGGACGAGCTCCTGTCTGGGCGGACAGACGCCCGGCGGAGGCGAAGAGAATCGTTTCGTGGATATGAAGTCAGTGGTATTTGTTTAAAGAGACAAAACGACGTCGTAGGTAAAGCCACACGGTCAGCATCCGACTTTACGGACGACGAGGGAGAGGATTTATTTGAAGACTGGAACACAGATGATTTTTAAAGGCAAATGCATGATTTTAGTAGAAAGATATATGTAACATAGAAATACATAAAGATGACAAAGATGGATGTATATAATATCCAAGTATACATGTGTACATGTGTGTGTGTATATGAAACATATTCAACATTTAATCCTTCAAGTCCCAAAAGTATCTTTTCTTGAGCAAAGTACAAGGAGAGCCAGGTAAATGCACTTGGAACCCCCACTTCTTAGCTAAGTTATTTGCAGTAAGTGACGGCGCCCGCGTGCCCGACGCTCGGCTCTGGGAGCTGCTGTAGCTCGCGGCCACGGACGGCCGCCGCGCTGTCTGGGGCCCTGCGTTCTGTCTGTTGGCATGCGAGGCACACGGTCACTCTGCAGGGACGCCTGGTGCACACGCCAGCGTCTCCGCACAGCCGCTCGGCAGCGCTGGGCTGAGGGCGAGAGGGTGGGCTGACGTCTGCCCTGGACGGTTCCCCCTGCGGAGCCGGCAGAGCGGCCAGACCATCCCTGCCGGCCACGCCGTCTGCGGAGCGAAGACGCCCCCTGGGGCTCCAGGTGAGAGCGGGAAGCTGGGACAGGCCCCCTCCTCCACTGGGCGTCCTTTCTACCCACTGTGCCCCAAGAAAAGGATGAACCTTGCTCAAATCAAAGGGTGTGAGTGGGCGAGGCAACCAGTTAAACCGCTCTTCTCCGGATCCTTCCCGCTCATGGGGGTTACAAGATTTCATCTAATGCTGATTTCAGAACTGCAACGTCGTCTAGTGGTCCCTAAGGAGCCCGGACCAGCACCCCACATGTCCCCTCGGCCAGGCCCTGCCTTGGATCCTGCAAGAAAACCCTGTGATTTACTGAAAACTTAAACACTAAAAGTGGACCGTCACCTCTGAGAATGATTCTGTCACTTGCTAGGAGCTAAATGATTCTATTACATGCTCCGAGGGCACGAGGCATAGACTGAGCTCACAGCAATGATCGAGACTCGGCTGGCAGCAAAAATCACCTTATTTTTTTATTATTTAATATCTTTAATTATTAAATATTTCTACCACACAGAAAAGTTCATGAATTATTATGACACTCGTGGACTCCAAGCCAGATTTAGCAGATGATAACATTTTACCGATTAGCTGAAGATCTCTCTCTCTCTTTTTAAACATAATTTACAAGTGACAGATTCAGCCAAGAATCTTTCAGCCTTAGCTGCTTTGACTCCCAGAAGCTTTCTGGGCTTTGCATGCATTAGTACCTCTCATGTTTTTATACTTTTATTAGCCATGTATCAAATAAATATGTCTGCATTTTTGTGTGTTTATTTCTAAAACGTCCACAAACAGCATTACATTTCTCTATTTTGAGATTTCCTCCTTTCGCGCGATACCCCATTTTTGTGGGTGTTCTCACTGATCGGCACACACGACTCTCGCTCCGTGCGTCAGGCGCACAGGCAGACGGCGCTCGACCTCTCTCTGCTGGGCGCCCGGCTGCTTGTGTCTCTGCCTCGCATAGGGCTGTGGGGGACACACGCTGCTGTGCACACGCACGGGGCTCTGGGCGACGCACATGCACTGCTGTGCACACGCACGGGGCTCTGGGCGACGCACATGCACTGCTGTGCACACGCACGGGGCTCTGCGACACACATGCACTGGGCTCTGGGTGACACACACGCGCTGCTGTGCACAAACACAGGGCTCTGGGCGACACACACGCACTGCTGTGCACACGCACGGGGCTCTGGGCGACACACACGCACTGCTGTGCACACGCACGGGGCTCTGAGGACACGCACTGCTGTGTACATGCACGGGTCTCTCTCTGTATATCCAGAAGCATCTTCGGTGGGTGGTGGACGTGCGCACACTCACCCTCCGTGGGACAGTCACACTGCCTCATGCAATGTCACCGTGAGAATCTCTACTCTATTCCTCAGTCACATGACAGCTTCCTGCAAAATCAGAGCTGGCCTAAAGAGGGGCCCAAAGCCAAACGCCGCGGAACCCCACGGCTCTCGTGAAGTCCAGACCATTTACTCAGCGAGAAAGGCAGCAGCGCGGTCGGAAAGGGGATTAAAATTGCTCAGACACACTTGGGGAGGGGGCGGGGGGGGGGCACAGCAGAACGAAGTCGCAGCAGGAGCCACGGGGAAAGGGGGAGCGGGTGGCTTAGCTGGGCCAACGCAGGGGCCTGGAGAAGGGAAGGGCGCGGCCATATTTACTGTTTCCCACTGATAGCCTAAGTGAGCATTAAATGTTCAGGGAAAAACTTTCACTGGAGAGGAACATGTGTTTTTATAAAGATACAGTTTCAAAAGTCTGATCGTAGGTCAGGGCCAACAGCGTCCTCCCCGGGCCGTTCCGCTCCCTGGGCCGGCAGAGTGGCGGGCGCACGGAGCGGCTGTGTTCGTGCCGCTCTGCGGAGGAAAGGAAGCACGTTTGGTTGGGTAAAGGTAAGAAAATGACGAGTTAGCCGTAGAACAGATCCGGGGATGGCCTCAGTGCCAAAGCCCCTTCAGAGCCCATTCTCCAGCGGTGGGAGCGGGTTATTTTTAGAACAGGAAAGCAGGTCACATTCTCGTCTGTTTAAAACTGTAACTGACTTCACGTTGGCACAAAATCACGGCAACCTCACATCCTACGAGGCGCACTGTGAGCTGGCCGCACCAGCCTCCCCTGGGTGCTGACCTTGCCTGTCGCTGCCTCGGAACCGAGGGCCCAGGCCCCGGCAGCAGGAGCCCGACCCGAGCCCCCTGGGCCGTGTCTGCCACAGTGCTGCTCCCGGCCACCAGGCTCTCCTCCTGGCCCCTCCCACCACCTCCCCCCAGCTTTCTGGCCCTGCCCAGTCACTTTGTCCAGGTGACCACCAAAGTCACTCACATCCCACGTTTACGTTTTCTTTCCATAACTACCGCCTGTTTGGTTATTTTCAAATTATTCAGTTTGCCTCCCTTGTTTAGAATGAAAACTCATGAACATTCAACCCGAAACGGCAGGAGTGCCTGACAGGCTGTGGGTGGCTTCGGGGCACAGGTGGCTGGCGTTCAGGCAGCAGCCGCTGGGGCAGGCGTGCGTCCCCCGGCCAGTCCCTTCATAAGGCTGAGGGCTCCGCACTGAGGCCTCCGGAATCCACCCCTTCCCCCAGCCCGACGGCCCCGGGCCCTGCGCTGACCGACCTGTGACAGAGCCCTGGCCCCTGGCGATTCCCAGCGTCTGACTGCGCGGAGGAGATGGGCGGGGGCAGGAGCAGCGCGGTGGTCAGGGCTGCAGGAGGTCACGGGGCCCCCGCAGAGGCCTCGCTGGCCGCCCACGGCCGCCGACCGGCATTCGCACGGAAGCCCGGGGGGACCGGCCTTCTACGTCTGAAGTTCAAGACATTTTGTTCGGTGAGCTCCCGAGACGGTTTCCGAGTTCACATCTGCTACTTGCGGACACCAGGTCCCGTCAGAGGAGACACCAGTACCAGGGATGTGGCCACGTGACGTTTAGCCATGTCCCACACACGGGGCCTGCAAACACACGACTGCTCGTCGGGGCCTAGCCAGCCCAGCCCGTGGGCTCAACGCTGTGGGCTCAACGTCCAGCCTCTTACCAGCCCAGCCCGTGGCGCTTTGGGGTAGAAGGACATGTCTACGGGGCGGTCCTGTGGGCAGCACTGAACGGTGACAAAAGGCATTGGTGACAGAAAGCACGGGGCTTTCGGGGTGAACCGCCTGGGACCAAACCCTGTTCTGCTCGCCGAGGAATGACGAGCAGGTGTTTGAACTTGTCTAATTCCAGGTGTCCTTACCCGAGAAACAGGCACACAAAAGGATCTACCTACCAGGGCCGATATGCGGACAAAGTGAGAATACGCACATGTGCGCGCGCACACACGTGTATCGACACACACGCACGCGCACAAATCCCATCCACAGCCAGCGGGGCAAACGCTCCACAAACGGTGGCTCGCGTCGTTTAAGCTGAGGATCACCACCGTCGACATTATCGCCGTCCTCTGAGCGAAAACATAACAACATAAAAAGAATGTCCATTCTACTGCTCTGCCGAAATTAAATAAATACGCTCAATATATACACTGTAATTTATTTAGCAAATAATCTGTATGCAAATCAATGTAAGAATTATGTATAATTGAATATGCTTCTCTCCAAGGAAATATGTAAATCGGGATAGTTATAAGGTCTCTTTAGAACACTTAATCTTATATCTACAATCAAACTCCAGGATCCTTAAAATATTATAAGTTTAAAGCATCTGCATATGTATTTATTTATTGCTTTTAATTATGCCCTCCTGTGAAAGGCACATGCAATAATGCTAATCTCTTTTCAAAAAGTTCAGATTCTGAGAAGGATGTCACATCATCACCTTCCAGCAGGGCAAAACCACAGCCACCTCATCTGTCGTACCCGGGATCAGTGCCGCCCAGCTAGAACGGCGACGCTGAGCGGTCCTCGCGGTGTGACAGTGGGCAGCCGTCCACTGCAGGTCGGCACGCTGAGGGGCGGGCATGGAGAAACCGCGCTCACAGCTGCCTGTCTGAGGAGCAGGTAAATGCACGGCCACGCGCCCACTGGGGGGCGGGGGGCTAGCCCACTCCTCCGCCCCCACACACACCGCAGGGGCCATGCGCCCACTGGGGGGTTGGCCAGCCCACTCCCCTGCCCCCCGACCCCATACCGCAGGGGCCATGCACCCACTGGGGGGGCTAGCCCACTCCCCTGCCCCCACACACACCGCAGAAGGGGCTGCACACTCGCTCAGTTAATCACGCCACCAGGGGCTCGACGCTCCGAGCATGGGGCACCATGACGTCCCAGGGCCTGAAGGCCTCTAGGTGCTGGGAGCCAGTATTCTAGAACTTTCTACAAACATCCCGCCTGGGGCCAGAAAATCCGTGCATCCTTGCTGTATGTGCAACTTGCCGCTGCGTCGGCTCCGACTGGCGACGGCCGTGTGAGTGTGTGGTGACCAGCGTCCCGTCCTCCGCAGCCTGCTCTGCAGACTCCCGCCTAGGGCTTCGGAGATGGGGCTGGCCCGCCTCACAGGTCTCTCTCCCCTCGCGCTGACTTCTGGTTTCTGTAGCGTTCCCTCCCCGACCAGGAAGACGTGGAGAGAAGGGGCCGTTGATGGGGGCACAGGCTCAGGGTGGCGGGGCCCTGGTACCCCGTCAGCGGGAGGGGGAGGGTTAAGGGACCTTCGGCTTCTCTCCTCTTGACCTATAAGTTTCCCAATAAAACTGCCCTCTAGTCCTCGGTATGTGACATTTTAGAATCTGTCCTGACTCTGTGAGCTACATGGAAACTCAGATGGGACCTGCCTTAGCAACTGTGGACAAATACATCTTTAAAATGCCACAAGCATTTTCTATAAACTTTATTGAAATTTTATACTAATGGAATGAATGCATCGGGAATACTTAGTAGATTGTGTGACCCTGGCTAACGTCTTGAAGGAGTTATTAAAAATAAGCCAATGAAATCCTAAGACATGCCAAGAGATCACAGTGTCACATCAAGGGACATGCTGCTCCTACTGAAGCATGACTAAGGTCACATCCCGGGTTCCGGGTTTCACCTGCCAACAGGCTGGTCTCACACTCAGTGTGGAATGGAAGTGTGGCTAATGCGACACACGTTATGTCTACAAAAAGTCTGAATCTCCCAATCACGATCAGCTCTCAAGGGTTTCTACTATTAGAATGAGATCGGAGGCAAGAAGTATGTAAAATCTATCACTTTTGTCTTTGAAAATGAATAATAAAAACTATTCTATATACACAAGTATGCACAAACACAATTACACAGAATGTAGGTACACACACACACCTGCAAACACGCGCTCTCTTTCCCTCTCTCTCTCTCTCTCTCCTTTTCCTGATCTAAAAAGCAACTCTCCAAGCTCCATCCTCTTAGATCCTGATCAACTAGTCATTCCAGGGAAAATAACCTTCTACCAGAAACAATCTACTCACGAAGCACAAGGGACGTGCGTGTTTTCATGGAATCCATTGGATAAGTGTGTGCCTTGTGCACAGAACTGGCCTAAGGGATTTTTTCAGTAATGTTTCAAATTTTCAAAGCAAAACAGCTCCTCAGGAATCCTGTTTAACATTCCTGCAACAAAACATCACTCTCCAATAAAACGCCAGACTAAGAACCATTAGCTATGTAAGCAAAGTGATGCATTATGCTCCCAAAATAATCCCTTGCTTGTGAAAATTTATCTTGACTATGTGCCAGTAGATTCTCACGCAGCTCAATCTGCGAGCTGTTCCCACAGAGCTGACGATCTTCAAGGTACTATATTCTCGAAATACACAAATAATGAGACTGTCTGAAAACACGTATTTATGGAAAAAATAATGCGATTCCTGCCAGACTGCCATATTTGTTGAAATGTATGATTTTATGTAAATACAAGTACAAACTGTTTGGAACAGACTGGGACATCACAGGAAATCAATATGTGTGACTACTTCAGATGGTGACAATAATGAGGACATAGCTTCTACTCACTGCCTTATACCAAACGGTTTTGCTTTTATCCATAAGGCAAAACCGGCTTTCATCAGTCGATCCAGACGCAGATGAAAGAGATCCATTGGCCCAGGTGTTCTCGTCCCTGAAATATTTTTGGCATGTCTAGCTCTGGGCTGGACAATGACGTTCTTGTGTGACCTTCACCTGCTCCTCCGAAACATGACCTATTCCTTTCTATCGGAAACACCCCATCTGGGGTCTAAGATCAAATAAAAACCTGTCATCACACGGACTTAAAAATCAGTCGCCACCGCCTTACTTTAGGGGCCACGGACTCGAGGCTCAGGTCGATGTTGCTGCTCGGCCTGACCTCGCCTCCTCCTCGGTTAACCGAGGAGGACCTCGATGCGTCCCCTCGCCAGGACCACGGTGAAGACTCTGGGGGGTTCGTTAGGCAGAGGTCCTGTCCCAGCGTAAGTGTCGTCGGCGTGAACGGCAGCGGGTACCGAGTCGCGTATCTGAGGAGGAGCTGGACGGGCGGGCACGGCGCCCCGCCACTGCGTTTACCAGCCTTCATCGCCCTCTCGGTCAGTGTCAGTTACGACGGAAACACCGAATGAAGGCAAACGGCGCCGGGCGTGGATCACGCTTGCACGTCTCCGTACGCCGAGGGCGCCCGGGCCACGCTCGGTTGTTCTCGTCTGCATGTATCACGATCGCACGGGCGCAGCCGGCACGTGAGTTCGGAGCCTGTTGCACGGGCTCCACACACGCGCAGACCAGAGCTTGCGGAGGAAAGAAATCCGCTTAAAGATACTCGAGTTCAATTTCCGCTGCCCATTCTCTCCCCAGTCCACAGTACAGTAAGAACCTAGAAACGCGGGGAGGAAGCGAACGCACTTCCTAACACCTGTCCGACTGCTTCTAAGGCTATGAAAACCTCAGCGATAAACCATGTGCTACCAGTCCACGGAGAATCATTAAACCAGTCTTCTCTTTGGCTGTAGAGAAGTTCGAACACCTGTTTTGAGTGATATATGTATTTTCCTGGCGCTTCCTCTTTATTAGGAATGCCAGAAGTCACGCAGAGACAGGTGAAGCAGAGGTCTGGAAGGTAAGCATACAGGTTTTCTCCCCTCCTGGTGCCATACTCGCACTCCGAGACAAAGCCGGGGTGCTGAAGAATCAGGGCCAGGCGGAACCCCTCACGATGGCTTCTCGTTCGCTGCTGAAATAAAGGCCAGACTGCGACAGCCGGCGTTCAGGGCTGACTTTTCTTCATCTACCCTACGTGACGGGAAGCACGGACTCTGCTCTTCCTTTGTTCCTTAGAAGCACACACTTCATGCTCTTTGCTCCGTCCCCGAAGGCTTCCGTCTGCTTCGTTAAGTCACGGACGTGAAGGGTGCACTCCACCACGAACCCTAACCCCAACCCCCGACGCTCCACCTGCCTCTCCAGTGCCCGGGCACGCGAGCCGTATCTCCTGAGGACACTCATCAGCTGACCTCATTTGTCACAAAACACATTTACAAACACCTGCCACGTTCCAGGCTGTGTGATCAGAGAGCTAGAGCGCTGAATGCTGCAGCCGTATCCGGGGAGGCTCACGAGTAAGTCGTCAGGAGCTGAAATGTAAGAAATCAGCATTGCAACGGACCAAGCAGTGTTTCATTTAGAAACTGATATAGGATGCTCTTTACAAAGGTTTTCAAGGAAACGCCGGGTGATACGTTTGCCATTTTTCTTGTGGAAATGGTTTCACAGTTGCATACTTGTGTCGGAGTATATCTCATTGTAGATTCTTAAATTGTGGAGTTTACTACATGTCAACTATCCTTCAATAAAGTTCAAAAAAGCTTTCTTTTTTCTTTCTTCTTCTTTTTTTTTTTATAAGAAAGAGGAGACATCTACGGCCACGCCACCCTGAATAAGACTGATCCCATCTGACCTCGGAAACTAAGCAGGGTCGGGCCTGGTTAGTACTTGGATGGGAGGCCACCCAGGAAGACCAGGTGCTGTAGGTGTAGAAAAAATAATAAAGGAAGAAAAAAGAAAAGAGGAGCCCATGCCGGGGTGCTCCTTCGATTCGTGGGGCGCATCTGTATGATGGAGAGGTAGGTGTGGAAGTGAAAATCCAAAGTGTAAAGCCCATCGTGGGAAGACAAGGGGCCACCTAGTGGGACAGAATGTCAGGTGGGAAGGTCCCGAGTCAGGAGGAGGTGGCTGTGTTTGGGAACGAAGGGAGATTGAAGCTGGGCAGGGGGAGAGGCAGGTTCACGAGGCGCCAGACAGCACAGGCTGCAACACCCCCTGCAAACCGCGCGCCGTGAGCAACAGGAAGCCACGCCACGCAGCGTGCGCGACGGCGTATGTGTCCCGGGCCCTCCGGCTGCCCCGCGGAGAACGGGCGATAGACGGCAGAGAGTGGAAGAGAGCGAGGCCAAGGAGGGGCCTGTCGGCACCAGGGACACGCCTCCGGGGTGCGCTGGCGGCCCCGGGGCCCAGGGAGCTTCCTGCAGTGACAGGCAGAGGCCTCCCGCCAACAGCCGGCGTGACCTCACTGGCCCGTCATCGAGCCCATCTGGAAGTGGCCCTCCGGTCCCACTCACGCCTTCCGCCATGGCCCCCAGGGGGCACTGGGGTGCAGCCTCCGCAGGGACACTGAGCCAGACCCGCCCAGCAACTCTGGACACTGAATTTGTTCCCAAATCCCTGACTAAAACAAAACGGTTCATAAAGGCCCTGTGCGAGATCACGAAAGCTTATTGCTGTTGAGGGGCCTGGCATTTCCCAGTGCGCCCACAGTGCGGGCGTCACGTTTGAGGGGACAGGGGCAGCTTGGAGGGCCCCGCCTGCCCAGGAGGAGTTACACTCCTAGACACGCACGCCTGGACCCCCGGGCACGTCACCGCGATCCCGACAGGTGGCTAAACACAGAAGCGAGATGGCGCGCTCGCTGGTCGGCGGGGGGGAAGGCGCTCGCAAGAACACGACGGACGAGGGACTGGAGGCACCCGCGGCGGAGTCCGTGCGCCCCGCGGGCTCCCCGAGGCGTCGGCACCTGTCTGTGTCGAGTCTCACGCCACACGGGCCCCCCGCTCGGCCCCCTGCCGGCGCCCCGCGAGCTCCAAGGGCCTCTGGCCGAGACGGCACCGCGGGCCCGGCCGTCTCTGGCCCGGCCCCCCGTCCAGGGCTCGGCCCGGCCCCTTCACGCCGCTCGCCTGTGAGATTCCCGGTGGAGAGGTCAGTGAGAAGGCGGGCTACACACTCCTACGCGAGTGCTCGCCTAACGTCGCGGACAGGTTCGGTGACCTAAAGCGAAACGATACAGCACAAAACCAGCCTCGCCGCAGGCTACGTGGCATGAACAGCCACGTTCCTATGGCATCTCCTCAACGTCGTAACAAAAAGACTCTGAACATCGTAAATCGCATCCTGCAGGCAGCAGCAGCACTGCGGGTCTCTTGATTTATACCAACTCGTGTGTGCCACACGGGGCCCAAAATGCAACGGCTTCCCGCGCTTGAAAAACAATGAAGAAAAAGGATGACACATAAAAACGCGATTCATCCGAACCACCATTGCAGGGTGCACCTGATACAGTCTGTGCAGGTGTTGGGGCAACTACTTTGGGGGGTCGGGAGATACCACTCCCTGACATTAGCATTTCCAAAATGCAGGAGGCTTGACACTGATATGTGAGATCATTTTTAGACTGTACAGAGACAAGGCGTTAAATAAAATCAACTTACTTAAAAAGCCACTCCTTTGTCAATTAATTCCCTTTGAGTTCTTCTAATAAAGCTAAAGAAGAAAGTCTCAGTTAATGTCGGCATGTCTTAAAAACCTGTCTAAATCTGACAGGCTTATTTTGGTGGAGAAATATCAGGACTCGGTATCAGTCATCTGAGGACAAGCCTGGTTTTAATACATGTGTTGCTTCAATATTTATTTTACGGGTATTTTTATTTATAACAAGTGATACTGCTGCTATAATGTTCCTTTAGGTAAAAAAAAAGAGATAATAAATGACTGAAATAAATCATAATATGAGTATTCAGATTGGATAAAAATCTATGGCAACCAAATTTTGGGTACCACTCGCCTAGAAAGCGCATCTGGGAGCCACACCATCATTTTACTCAGGCAGAATCTCTGTCCTTAGTGGTACAGTGATTTAGTTGTCAGTCATTTTAAGTTACCAGTCTAGAAAGTGGCGAATAATGTCAATTCCCCAAGTTTCTATTTCATTAGCATCAAAGAAAGGTAAAGACGTAAGTACAAGAGTGAGTTCTTTGTGTGTCTTTAATTTTTGATGCTTGTAATAGCCTTTTTTTCTCAGTTTTATGGAGATATCATTAACTTATAACACTGTATTAGCTTAAAGTGTCCAACATAATGATTTGATACACAAATCTGTTGCAAAATGATCACCACAATAAGTGGTAATTACTTAACATCCATTACCACACATAGTTACAATTTTTTTCTCTCTCAAAAGGGATTGTAAATCACTGAATAAAACATGTATTTACTTTTCCTTTTATCTACTAAATTGGGGGTCAATTTAGATAACACGAGGTCCTAGGCAACTGCGAAGCGCGACCAACGGACAATCTCCTTTCCTCTCCCCTCACTCAAGCGCAACGAACCGGGTAAGCACGTGAACCCGTGAGGGGAACACGAGAAATCTAGGGCATCGGCTCCAAATTCGGTGCGTTTCTATTTAGATGAGTATCATATTAAAACCCAAGTTCTTGCGCAAATATCACTCCACTGGGGAGAAAATCATCCCCAGACGTGTGTCCGAGAACTCTGCTAACGAGAATAAAAGGAGAGAGGAGAACTCATCCTCACGTGGCGACTCCTTTGCCAAGGCCACCCGTGCACCGCCCACACCTGCCCATCTCGTCCTGCGGAGTAAGCCACATCACGTTCTGGCACCGACTGCTGACCCCGACAAACGGTGCTGCGTTCTTATTATTTACTCTTTTGCTCAGAGATGTGAATTTGTTTTGATGTGTTTTGTCCTTTGAATTATCATAATTCCCATGCAGCGTGGTATTTCATTCTATGCACAAAGTTTTGTTAGGGGATTTCACTCTCTCCTCTACAAAGTGCTTACGGTCTCCGAATCTATGAATACGTCCGCCTAGTGAGTTTTAAACAAATAAATTAAACTTTACTCATTCCAACTCAGAGGGAGGTGAACAGTTGGAGTTTGAAGGCGTGTTTGAAGACAATTTCATTAGCTTTCCATCTGTATTCTAAGCTCAGATATAATTAGACTGAGACAGCGGAGGTAGGAGGGAGAAAAGATGAACATCTCCATGGGCGGTGGAGAGAAAACGGGGTGACGATTCTGAGGAAGATAAGACGCTGGGAGTCGGGGGGACGGTGTCTCTTTGGAAGGAAAGGGTCAACCACCGGACTGTGGCTACAAACGAGAAAAGAAGCGACCTTGGGAGCTGACCCTTCGGTTTGGTCTTCTCCACAGCGATGCAGCCAAGCAGGAACTGGGGGAGCGGGGAGTGTGGAGAGGGGGAGCTGAGGAAGGGCCAAGCTGCACATGCCCTGGAGCTGGGACAGGCACTGAGTTTCTGGACCGGAAACTAACTCCAAAAGCAGGAGTGTTGTCTGAGCAGGAAGCTGGGAGGGGCTGGGGCTGGGGCTGAGGCTGAGGCTGAGGCTGAGGCTGGGGCTGAGGCTGAGGCTGGGGCTGAGGCTGAGGCTGAGGCTGAGGCTGGGGCTGAGGCTGAGGCTGACCCGGACAGAGTCAGCAGACGGCGCCTGGTCTTGCCGAGGCCACATTGGCATGACCTCCGGCCACGTCACCTGACTCAGTCGCTCCCCCTACAGTGCAGAGGTGACAACATGAGCCATATCAGGCAGCTCAGAGCCCCACATAAATTGTATAATGCATTTAAAGCATTCGGAAGAAAGAAAGGAGGGTGGGAAGTACTGTTATTACTACTTTCATCAACACTATCCTCACCAGGAATGAAGAAGTTGCCTAGGATTCTCAGTCATGTCCCGATGGTGACAAATGTGAAAAACCAGGCAGAATCATAATTATTAATAGTTTATAATAAAATATCAGATAGGTGATATAGTATTCTTCACGTCTAAAATTCCATAATTCAAATACTAGCAAATGGCCCGGGAGACCGGGTAAAGATACAGTAACACGATGCTTAGATACCTTTGTATCCAAATGGCTACAGAGAGGAGACAGGCAGGCCTGTCCCCAGAATGACAGAACCCCGTGGGGCCGCCAGTCCTGCTCCCCCTTCCTTCCCGCCTCGGAAGGGCGTCATGGGCTGCCCCCTCCTTAGTCGGCTTCGCGACAGAACTAAGGCCGCCATTTTCGATCTTGCTGACCTGGTTTTGTCCCTGATGGACACGCCTGATTTCGGCATTTTCTCTCTCTCCTTCTCGCTCCCACTAGTTTCTCTCTTCTTTATTTACACTAGGTTATTCAGGACCCGCTGAACGTGGATGTAAGTGTTCTGCCTGCGTGGGACTCGGGTAAGAGGGGAAGGTGGCCAGGCCCTTTTCCTGTTAATAAATGATGCAGCAGATGTTATTATCAAGGCCTGGCTTACAGGACAGTCGCTGTGCTAAATAGTGTACATCTTCTCTCTCAGGGAAGTAAGCAATTCCCTGAAGGTCACAGACCCAGTGACTGCAGTTAGAGAGAGACAGGTGCTGAAGCAGGTTTGCCTGAGCCCCAGCTCCATGGCCTGCCCACTGGGGGTGGTACCGAGGCAGGAGCAGTAACTTCGGACACTGTTACGCTAAGGATCGTCGACGAGAACCCCGCATTTTCCCTGTGTGGCTCACGTGAATCCGGAAAGGCACAGGAGTCTGAAACAAATCGTTTCGGCCCCAGAGATTAGAAATTCTTTAAGTCTGTGGCATAATCGCAAAGATCTTGGTATCGCCAATATCTATCCATCTACGAGATGTAGTAGATGCTTAGTCGGTTATCAAACAAACTAGTAACGTGTACGTATTTAAAAAGGAGCCAGAAGTTCTAACTAATCTCTGGAATAAATTATCCTCTTCTCCAAACTCATTTGCCACTGTTATCGAAAGACTACAGGACGTTAGTAGCCAACTGACCGAACACCACCATCTTAAGTTGACAATAGTTGACAAAGGCAATCAAAAAATTTTGACTAAAGCATCCTTAGTAATAAAATTCATGTCTGTTTACATAGAGTTTAGACACGCCACGATGTAACAGGGACACAATTACCAAGTCTAACTTTTGATAAAATGCTCCCCGTAGCCGATGCTCGCTCCGAGCGCGGATGCTCAGCCGCATGACCCTGGGTGAATGAATCCGCCAGGTTCCTCGTCCGTTTTCTCCTCTGGGCTGCACCAGAGCATGGCTTTGGCGGGCTGCGAGTCTCTGAGTGTGGCAGTGACGTGTTTGCTGCAACGGGCCCTTCTGCTAACCGCTGGCCTCACCGAGGGGCAGGCAGGACAGCCACCGCCAGGACCAGAGCTGGGAGGGGTGGCGTGCATCTCCCCGGGGCCCTGCCTGCATCTCGGCGTCAGAGTTTTGGCCTCGAGACTGGGAGAAAAATGCGTTTCTGTAGTTTCAAGCCGCCCGGCCTTACGCGCTTCGTGACAGCGGCCCAGGACAGCGCTGCAGAGCCTGGGAACTCGGCTGGGACGAGCCACGTCCTGGTGCCCGGCGCGGCTTTCAAGTCTTCGGAGGGGCCTCGCGTGGCCGCTTCCCACACCCTGCAGCAGACGCGAGGACGTCCTCGGTCAGACGTGACGGCCGGGCCCTCCCACTGGGCGTCGCCTCTCCCCGAAACGAAACGCTCCGACGCCTTCCTCGAGGGTCAGGGCTCTGGGTCACCCCGGGGAGACAAAGCCCGGCCATCCACGAGGACTTCTGCAAAGGCGAAAACTTTTTTTCCCTCTCTTATCTCTCTAAGCACAGAACTCACACGTGACTGTCCGTTTACCACAATGATCGACAGCGACACTCTCTCTGTAGTCTCAGGCGACATTCTTTTCTTAAATTTTTTTTTTTTTTTACTTTCCAAATACTCTGCAACATAATTCTCTTTCCCTTTAACGTTAAGGAACCGCATCTTTTCTGTGTTCGTGGCATCACGAAATGGCCAGCGCGTGCCTGCTGGTGGCTCTCGGGCAGTGAACGGGGCGCGGCAGTAAACTCCCGTTATTGCGACGTGCGGGCCCCCTCTTCACCACGGAAGGCCCCCCGCCCCGCGGTCGGGGACCTGCTCGGCGCACAGAGTGCCGGGGACCTGCGTGAAAGGCGGCGCCCACGTGGGGCGGGGTGGGGGAGCTCGGGCTCCCGCCGAGCCTCGGACATCAACACCCAGTGCAGGAACTCACTCGTGCGGCCACGCGGCCCTCGAGCCCGCGCTTCGGCGGAGGCTCACGTGGCGCTGACGTCAGGTGCACCCAATATCTGCATTTTCACGTGCCTGTTTTCCTCCTGTTTTCCTAATTTGTTTCATTCAACAGAATCCAACCTTTGATTTTCTCTAGATACAAAGTGTCCTACGCACTATGGATACAGAAGTTTTACGTTACAGTCAGGACGCCCAGCTCGGCTGAGCACAGCTACGACGCCATTGCTTTAAGAGCGGTCTTAAATGGAATATTTCTAATAGCCTTTGGGCCGTATGGCTGTCGCTGCACCTCATGTCGACAGGGATCTAAAACTGCAGCCTGTTCCTCTATTTACCTCGACACCTTCGTTACTGATTACTGTTTTCCCACTGTGACGCCTGTTTAAACACAGTGATGTTCAGAAGGAGCTCTTCATGTGCCGTTGATCATCCTCCGGCATTTCCTCGCCGTCCTTTCCCTGAGTTTTCACCGCTGGATCCCGTCGTTAGCTTCCTTCTCGTTACACCTTTCTAACGCTCCGGTCTCTCGTCACGACCGCAGCTCCGAGGCAGCACCGAGCAAATGGGAAATCGTCTGGCTCCGGCCGGCGCGAGCGTGCAGGCGCCGGCCTCGCAGACAGACGGACGGCAACGTGGGAGACGCGGCCAGACTGCTTGGCAGTGGCCGTGTGACAACCGACTTCTCCTTGGCTCCCCTCTGATCTTAATCGGATACTTGATACTTTTCAAGAACGGGGGCAGTGTGAGGCTTACCGTCCGCGCCGGGTTATGAATTATTTGAATTCTGACTGCTCTCCTGCTTATTCTGGGGGAAAACACGAGAGTCTTAACAACTGGCTGCTCTGCCAGGTCCGGCTGCAGAAGTCGCCTCCGCGTGCACTCCATCCTGGGGGCTACGTGGCCTGAGGAAAGGGGGCGCTGTCAGGGCTGGTGCCCAGCTCCGCCGAGTCATCTTAATGAAGCGGGAAGACCGCTCCTCGAGTTCCATTGCCCATGGCAGGGAATTCGGGGCTCCCTCTGCTCTTTAACTCTTGTCCTGTGGCCCTAGCGTGAGCCAGCACCATGGACAGCTCGCAGCGATCAACGACTTCCCGAGGCTGACGTGCCTTCCTCAGACCAGGAGCCCGCTCTCCAGGCGCTGCGGGGGCAGGCGCTGGCCGCCCCTGCGCGTTCCTTACTGTCCTAGGTTCCAGCCACACCCCTGTGATTAGAATTTCAGCCCCGCCCCCTCCGGCTCCCCCTGCTGTGAACACTCACCCATCCCGGACTACGGCAGTTCGAACTGCACAGACTTTTCTCCAAGGCCCACCCGAACAGCCAGCTGCAACGACCACTTAGATGTTATGAGCGCATCAACACACGCTTGCGTTTGGGGAGGGTGTGCTTTCTCACGCAGAGATCACGGGCGAAGCTGGGGAACTGTGCCACTGAGACGGGCTGTAGCTGCCTGGAAACCAGGGTCGGCTGAGAACACTTCAGACGTCCGTCCTCCGAGGCTCACGCAGGGCTCCGGGTGCCTTCACGCCGCTGGCTGTGAGCAAACACGCGGGCAGCCGGTCCATCCTCCCTTCCAGATTCTGCCCGCGGGGACCGTCGGTGACACGTGGCAGGGCTCAGGACCCACGTGACGCTTCACACGCGTCGATAAGACCAGCGGGTGGTGAGAACGGGACGAGACTGGGTAACGGTTAACCCGCCCGGATGCAGGGCCGGACGGTACTCACAGACGGAGCTCTAGAGAGGCGCGTGTACGGGCGAGACTTGCGTGCATGCACGTGAACACACGCACACACACGCACACACACACAGCCCCGCCTCACGAGCACCGTGGCAGCCTCCGCTGGAGCCGTTTCGGGCCTGATTCCTTTCTAATCACCGACGCGACCGACCCCGCTGCCTCCCTGCCGTGGCCTGTGCCCGTTCTCGGGTGGGGAGCCGAGCCCGAGAGGAGGCCTGGGCAGCGGTTTAGGAGGTGACCCGGGAAGCGGGGCTGAGGAGGGCTGAGGCGGAAGGGGGTGCTGTGGGCACCTGGGTCCAGGCTCGCTGGGGACCTCCAGGGAACGGCAAAGTGTGCCCAAGAACTGTCCCACCCGATGACAGCAGGCCAAGGCACTGGCCTACGGATGCTCGTGACCACTGCTTGGAGGTCATGCACAAGGGGGACGTCAACTTGTCACAGTCCCCGTTGCTCGTGACTTCAAAGACTCGACGCAGAAACGTACAGAGGGAGGGAGGTCCACCCAGCTGTAGCTGAAGTCACAAGTGACCGAGGGGCCATTTCACCAAGAGCAACTGATACAGAGTTCAAGGCACACGAGCCAACTTAACCGCTTTACATATTTAAATCTGATGAAAGAAACCCTTGAGCGGCTTCGCCTCAGAGGGGGCTGCAGCAGGTTGTGGGCCGCCGTGCAGCTTGACATCGGGGAACTGAACCCGCTGGCACATCCGGCCAGGACGCGGCACCCATTCTAGATGGATTTATGGAATAGCATTACGTACGAGGCATTTTCCATTTGCAGGGTAGAGCGGTAAACTAAAAAGACAGACACATCTGCTCTAATAAAGCTTCAGTGTACTGAGGGAAAAAAAAGACCGCTAGTAGAAAGACAAATGCATAGCTATTCATAGACTGACAAGAACTCTGGAGGAAAATAGAAGAAGAAGGGTAAAGGATGTTGAGGAAAAGAAATACTGCTCGTTGACTTTCTTTACTGTGGTCAGGAGAAGCCTCGCCAACTAGGTGGCATTTGAGCACAGCTCCAGGTCGTAGGGCAAGCGATGGGGACGTTTAGGGCAGGAACACTCTTGGAAGGGTTGGTCCAAAGACCCTAAAGTCTAATGTGTTTGCATTGAGTCTAACACCAAAGAAAAAGCCAATGCTTGAAATAAGCTTTTCGAACTGGGCACCCGTGAAGCCTACAGACTCTTCTGGTTTGTTCTAAATGGACTTTTGCATTTTAGCTTGACACATGATTGGAATTAGTTGGCCGTAGTAAAGAACTAGGAGCCTCACGCGTGAGCATCTCAGGAAACCGGGTGGCCTGTGTGCGGGGCGGAGCTGGCCGTGGATTAGAGCTGGGTATGGGGCGGCGCAGCATGCGGGGCGGAGCCGGGTGTGGGGCGGAGCCGGGCGTGGGGCGGAGCCGCGTATGGGGCGGGGCTAGGTTTAGGGCGGAGTCGGGTGCAGGGCGGAGCCGCATGCGGGGAGGAGCTGGGCATGGGGCGGGGCTGCACGTGGGGCGGAGTCGGGTGCAGGGCGGAGCCGGGTGTGGGGCGGGGCTGCACGTGGGGCGGAGCCGGGTGTGGGGCGGGGCTGCACGTGGGGCGGAGCCGGGTGTGGGGCGGGGCTGCACGTGGGGCGGAGCCGGGTGTGGGGCGGGGCTGGGCTCTGCGCGTGGGTGTCTGCAGCCGGCTCCTCCAGATTCCCGCAGTCCCCAGTACCCTCTATTGTCTTGCGGGATTCACTGTTTCTTTAAGAATGTTATGCTTATTTGTTAGCTTCCCTGCTATTCGAGGCGGGAGGCTTTTGTGATCCCTGGGTGAAATTGATTAAAAGGAAGACTAATAAGGCCGATTTTGCTACAGACTGAATTTTCAGACGACTGGGTTAAGTAGCCTTTTTTTTTCTTATTATTGTCTGAGACTGAGTCTAGCATTTGGCAAAAGAGAAGAACGTCCCTAATCACCGCCCTCGAAGAATTAGCAGACCTCACGAAGTGCGTCCCCCCTTGCAGGAGTGACCTGATTACACACGCGGATCATTTACTCTTTTTTAAAGGAAAAGATGAGGAAACGGCATATTTGAGATTCACTAATTACAGTAAACATAACAGACACATCTATTTTCCTTGCAAAAAAAAAAAAAAAACTTTCACCCAGAAATCTACAACTGAGCACGAGCAGAATAAGGAAAGGCAGTAAAGAAATCTGTTCGAAATTCAGAGTAATGAGTGCTTTGCCAATGCCTGAAATCAAGACAGATAGCGAGAAACCAAAAACATTCATTAACTCTTGACTTTACCTGCACCGAAAGAGGCACATGGTAAGGGAATATTAGTGCCACGCAAAACATTTCGTGAAAAAAGTAAAGCTTACGGAGACACTGCGTGAACTGTTTCCTGACGGAAAGCTAGGCAGGTGCACATCCCCAGACAAGAGGCCCGAGCGTTCCCCATGCAGCGGAGATCCGCGGCTCCCTTGGTGTTCGACCCCTAAAGCCCAGCACAGTGGCCCAAATAAACACTGCCGTCGTCGATTGTTCAGAAACCGATTTGCAGTGGAGTTAGAGACAGACTGTCTTAGCTGAGGCCTAACTTTGGGAGGTCAAAGGGCATGAAAAGCCCAGGGAAACACAGCGGTGGCAGAGAGCCTGGGCGCACCGTGGAGGTGAGGAGAGTCGGGCTGGGACCGGACGAGGGAGAGGAGTGACATCTCCGAATTAGACGCTGCCGGCCGACGGGTCCCCGGTCAGGGGACAGTGAGGATGCTGTGAGCTCAGCCAAGGCGGGGGCTCGGGGTTGGAAGCGGGGCGTTAGACGGCTTCTTATGCGCATGAGCGTTTACATTTAGAAAAATGGAGCAAGAATGAAAATCGAAACGCCAATAATGAGCTTGCGACTGCGACCTGGGCAAGTCAACGACATAGCGAAAGGGCGGCTTTGTGAGATGCGGCCCACGCTCCGGACTCCGGAGCTCGTGTGCTTGGGTTTGAATCGCATCGGCTCTACCCCGTCCCGCCCTGGTGACTCTGGGTGAGTTTCTTGGCTCCCTGACATTTCGGTAATAATGTTAATCATAAAAGCGATGAGAGCAAATCAACAGTAAACGTTTCCTAGTGGCCATGGGAGAATCGGGTGAGATAAAGTTCACCCGGGCTCGGCGTGGTGCCTGGACTAGAACGAGGGCCCGTGACTACTCGCATGGCAGACTGACTGTAAGCACCTTGCTACATCAAGCTGGTGGCCCGCACGGCTGTAGGACTCTGCCACCCAGGCTCTGAAGGACTGCCTGTCTCGCTCGGGGTCACATTCCAGGTCACCGGCACAGAGCTGGCCCCGGGCAAGGTGGGCGGGCATCCGCGCCGTGGGAACAGGTGCGTGAGTCACAGCGACGGCGACACCACAGCACTCCTGCTACATGCTGCAAAAATGCAAAGACGTTCCGGGCGACCCTCCTGGACCTGACCTTCTGAATTACGAGGCAGGTCACCTGGACTCACGTGAAAAAAAAGGACAACGCGCTGGGGAGAGGCCCGGCGCCCCGCCGGGAGCCGCCCGCAGTCACGCCGGACGCAGCACCCCGCACGCCAGCCGCCGGCCTCGCATCCTGCCGAAAGCCGCGGAAGCAGCAGGCGGCAGGCCGGCCCTGCCTGGAGCCTGGGCTCGGAGCCGCCACGGGCGCGTGGGGAAAACCTCCCACCTCTGGCTTTCAGGCTCCCGCTAAACTACAGGTGCCTTGAACTGAAAAAGCACGAGACTCAGGATCGAAAGAGGCGCTGGCATTAACAGAGGCCCCGCACGAGCCGCCTGGATCCTCCTGGATCCGCCTCCACCTGCAGGAGCCGCCCGGATCTGTCTCCACTCGCAGGAGCCGCCCGGATCCATCTCCACCTGCACGACCCGCTTGGATCCGCCCAGATCCGTCTCCATCTCCACCCGCACGAGCCGCCTGGATCCACCTGGACCCGTCTCCACCCGCACGAGCCGCTTGGATCCGCCTGGATCCGTCTCCACCTGCAGGAGCCGCCCGGATCCGTCTCCACTCGCAGGAGCCGCCTGGATCTGCCTGGATCCACCTGGATCCATCTCTACCCGCTGACACCGAAGCAAGCGGCAGCCTCGGCCGCGCGCGTGGGCTCGTTGCCCGATGCATCCGTGCAACTGAGCACGGGCACGAACGAACATAATAACTTTCAACCTAAATAATGGTTCAAACGGCTCCAAAAGGCCCGGGCGGACGGGAGCAACATCGAGCCCGGTTTTGGACAGAGCGCCGTGAGAAGAGCCCATCAAGGGCCGCCAGGAGGGTCGGGGTCCGCTGGCGAGACGGCCGCGGCGCGCGGGGCGCATCGTCACCATCTGCCGCGAAGCCCCGCGGCACATTTCAATCAGAGCGCTCGGAGCGGCACTGTACCTGCGAGGCACACCGCGAAGGACGGCAGCACCAGCAGTTCCCATGGCAACCTCATCTTCGGCTCCCGAGGTCAAGCGAGTTTTGAGTCCAATAACGGTGAGCAGAGTCGCTGCTGCTTTTAAGTTTCGTTCAACCTTTAATCTGTGGGAGGGAAGAGACGTTACAATGAGATTTGGGAATACTCCTCGCGTCCTCTGCAAATTCATCTTTACTTCCCGACAAAACAAAATTGACTTGTGAGAAAGTACCGGTAAAGAAAGCAGAGTGTGCTGGCCTGTGACCACCGGGCCCGGCGTCCTCCCCTCCCTTCCTGACTCACACGCCTGGGGCGGGGCTGGGCGGCTTGGCGTGTCCCTGCGGTCACTGCGCACAGGCAGGAAGGGCCCCGCCGCTGAGAGGGGCTGCCCCGCAGGCAGGGGACTGGGCTGTTTTCACACGGGGCTTCCAGCACCCTAGTCTGCAGGCCCTGTGCTTGTTCACTTTCTAAGTAATAACGGACCCCAAAAGTGACTCTCGAACTGCCCCTGAACCAGACGGGTTAACCCTGGTGCAGGTTCGGGGGAAATTCCAGGTTTCAGAACGGAGTTCTGTGTGGGAAAGTTTCATCTACCCCCTGGGTCCGAACATTTCCCCCTGTGCTCCAGGTCCCAGCTCTAAAGTGCGACAGGCACACGGCTCCGGGGTCTGACTCCTCCTGGGAGAAAACCCACCGGGTGTGAGGAGCTGTCTCCTCGGCTCTTTTGGACAAATTCCAGGCAATGACAATTTCATCAGGCCAGAATCTTATAACAGGACCACTCTGCGGTGAAGGGAGGCTGCTCGTTCTGCGTGCCGAATGCACAACGCAGGCGAGTGAGGGAGTGAAGCCAACAGGTGCGTGTGTACACGCACACACACGTGCACACACACACACACGCGCACACACATACATGAACACGTGCACACATACACGTACACACATGCACACACATGCACACACAACACACATGCACAGACACGCACACACATGCACACATGTCCACATGCACACAACAAGGTGCACACACGTGCACACGCATGCACACATGTCCACATGCACACACATGCACACGTGCACACACATGCACACACATACACACACATGCACACACGCACGGAGACCCTGAGCGCGGGGCTGGCTGACGCCTGGCTAACGCTAACGTGTGGGGCTCAGACCCAGGATTCAAGAGCACCTACAATTTTCCAAGTTAAAAGTGAAAATATTTTTGTATTTTGAAAATCTCCCCGTTTTAAATGTTGGAAATCAGTTCGAAATATTTTTTTCAACGCTGTGTGAACTGAACGAAGCCACAGTGTCCTCAGGCACCAGGGTCTGCCTCGTGGCCTTTCGAACAGGAACTCGCGGCGTCTGCTCTCGCCCGCCCCTGCCCGCACCCCCTGCCGGCCTGTCCCGCACTTATGCACACGCGGGGACCTCTGCTTGCCAGACGCCAGGTGGGGCATGTGACCAGCCAGCACGAAGACCCCTCTACCCTCGAGGGTCTCCCTGCACTCACAGAGCTGGGCAGACTCCGCAGAGCAGATGGGCCCGCCCTGCCATTGAAAAAGGTGAGCAGAACCAACCTGTTCACCGTTTACTCAAACAAGTGAGAAGCCCAGGCGGCCGGAGACCAGTGTCCCGTTCCCCGTACGGGCTGCACCCGCTGCCTGGTCCCAGGTGTGCGCCCCACCCTGCCTCCCGTGCAGGGCCAACTCAGCAAACCTCGTGGCTAAGAAAATGGAGCCTCTAAAAGCACACAGTGCCACATGGATGCTCGGCGCTGTAACGACGGTGGCCCCGCATCTTAAAGCAGATGGCGACCTGGGCTCGTGGTCGAGTCCCGACTCATGAGGAAGATGCGTGAGGAAAGCAGGTTCACAGGCACGCCGGGACCATGCGAGGGTGCGGGGCACCGTCACACCCCGGGCACCGTCACACCCCGGGCACCGTCACACCCCGGTCACCGTCACACCCCGGTCACCGTCACACCCCGGGCACCGTCACACCCCGGGCACCGTCACACCCCGGGCACCCGTCACACCC
Source organism: Rousettus aegyptiacus (assembly GCF_014176215.1). NCBI lineage: Eukaryota > Metazoa > Chordata > Mammalia > Chiroptera > Pteropodidae > Rousettus > Rousettus aegyptiacus. Next base: position 158,648,886 of record NW_023416307.1, read on the forward strand.
GGTCACCGTCACACCCCCGTCACCGTCACACCCCGGTCACCGTCACAACCCCGGGTCACCGTCACAAGCACCCCGGGTCACCGTCACACCCCGGTCACCGTCACACCCCGTCACCGTCACAACCCCCGGTCACCGTCACACACCCCGGTCACCGTCCCACCCCGGTCACCGTCACACCCCGGTCCCGTCACACACTCGGTCACCGTCACACCCGGTCACCGTCTCCCACCCCGGTCACCGTCTCCCACCCCGGTCACCGTCTCCCACCCCGGTCACCGTCACACCCCGGGCACCGTCACACCCCGGTCACCGTCACACCCCGGTCACCGTCACACCCCGGGCACCGTCACACCCCGGGCACCGTCACACCCCGGTCACCGTCACACCCCGGTCACCGTCACACCCCGGTCACCGTCACACCCCGGGCACCGTCACACCCCGGGCACCGTCACACCCGGGCACCGTCACACCCCGGGCACCGTCACACCCCGGTCACCGTCACACCCCGGGCACCGTCACACCCCGGGCACCGTCACACCCCGGGCACCGTCACACCCCGGTCACCGTCACACCCCGGGCACCGTCACACCCCGGTCACCGTCACACCCCGGTCACCGTCTCCCACCCCGGTCACCGTCACACCCCGGGCACCGTCCACACCCCGGTCACCGTCACACCCCGGTCACCGTCTCCCACCCCGGTCACCGTCACACCCCGGTCACCGTCACACCCCGGTCACCGTCACACCCCGGTCACCGTCACACCCCGGTCACCGTCACACACCCCGGTCACCGTCACACACCGGTCACCGTCACACCCCGGTCACCGTCACACCCCGGTCACCGTCACACCCCGGTCACCGTCACACCCCGGGCACCGTCACACCCCGGTCACCGTCACACACCGGTCACCGTCACACACCCCGGTCACCGTCACACCCCGGTCACCGTCACAACCCCGGTCACCGTCACACCCCGGGCACCGTCACACACCGGTCACGTCACACACCGGTCACCGTCACACACCGGTCACCGTCACACCCGGTCACCGTCACACCCCGGGCACCGTCACACCCCGGTCACCGTCACACCCCGGGCACCGTCACACCCCGGTCACCGTCACACCCCGGTCACCGTCACACCCCGGTCACCGTCTCCCACCCCGGTCACCGTCACACCCCGGTCACCGTCACACCCCGGTCACCGTCACACACCCCGGTCACCGTCACACCCCGGTCACCGTCACACCCGGTCACCGTCACACCCCGGTCACCGTCACACCCCGGTCACCGTCACACCCCGGTCACCGTCTCCCACCCCGGTCACCGTCACACCCCGGTCACCGTCTCCCACCCCGGTCACCGTCACACCCCGGTCACCGTCACACCCCGGTCACCGTCACACCCCGGTCACCGTCACACCCCGGTCACCGTCACACCCCGGTCACCGTCACACCCCGGTCACCGTCACACCCCGGTCACCGTCACACCCCGGTCACCGTCACACCCCGGTCACCGTCACACCCCGGTCACCGTCTCCCACCCCGGTCACCGTCACACCCCGGTCACCGTCACACACCGGTCACCGTACACACACCGTCACCGTCACACACCGGTCACCGTCACACACCGGTCACCGTCTCCCACCCCGGTCACCGTCACACCCCGGTCACCGTCACACCCCGGTCACCGTCACACCCCGGTCACCGTCACACACCCCGGTCACCGTCACACCCCGGTCACCGTCTCACCCCGCAGTCACACCCCGGTCACGTCACACACCCGGTCACCGTCACACCCCGGTCACCGTCACACCCCGGGCACCGTCACACCCCGGGCACCGTCACACCCGGTCACCGTCACACCCCGGTCACCGTCACACCCCGGTCACCGTCACACCCCGGTCACCGTCACACCCCGGTCACCGTCACACCCCGGTCACCGTCACACACCCCGGTCACCGTCACACCCCGGTCACCGTCACACCCCGGTCACCGTCACACCCGGTCACCGTCTCCCACCCCGGTCACCGTCACACCCCGGTCACCGTCACACACCCGGTCACCGTCACACACCCGGTCACCGTCACACCCCCGGTCACCGTCACACCCCGGTCACCGTCACACACCCGGTCACCGTCTCCCACCCCGGTCACCGTCACACCCCGGTCACCGTCACACCCCGGTCACCGTCACACCCCGGTCACCGTCACACCCCGGTCACCGTCACACCCCGGTCACCGTCACACCCCGGTCACCGTCACACCCCGGTCACCGTCACACCCGGTCACCGTCACACCCCGGTCACCGTCACACCCCGGTCACCGTCACACACCCCGGTCACCGTCACACCCCGGTCACCGTTCCCACCCCCGGTCACCGTCACACCACCGGTCACCGTCTCCCACCCCGGTCACCGTCTCCCACCCCGGTCCCCGTCACACCCGGTCACCGTCACACCCCGGTCACAGTCACACCCCGGGTCACCGTCACACCCCGGGCACCGTCACACCCCGGGCACCGTCACACCCCGGTCACCGTCACACCCCGGCACGCGTCACACCCCGGGCACCGTCACACACCGGTCACCGTCACACACCGGTCACCGTCACACCCCGGTCACCGTCACACCCCGGGTCACCGTCACACCCCGGTCACCGTCACACCGGTCACCGTCACACCCCGGTCACCGTCACACCCCGGTCACCGTCACACCCCGGTCACCGTCACACCCCGGTCACCGTCACACCCCGGTCACCGTCACACCCCGGTCACCGTCACACCCCGGTCACCGTCTCCCACCCCGGTCACCGTCACACCCCGGTCACCGTCACACACCGGTCACCGTCACACCCCGGTCACCGTCACACCCCGGTCACCGTCACACCCCGGTCACCGTCACACCCCGGTCACCGTCACACCCCGGTCACCGTCACACCCCGGTCACCGTCACACACCCCGGTCACCGTCACACCCCGGTCACCGTCACACCCCGGTCACCGTCACACACCCGGTCACCGTCACACCCCGGTCACCGTCACACACCCCGGTCACCGTCACACCCGGTCACCGTCACACCCCGGGCACCGTCACACCCCGGTCACCGTCACACACCGGTCACCGTCACACACCGGTCACCGTCACACCCCGGTCACCGTCACACCCCGGGCACCGTCACACCCCGGTCACCGTCACACCCCGGTCACCGTCACACCCGGTCACCGTCACACCCGGTCACCGTCACACCCCGGACACCGGTCACACACCGGTCACCGTCACACCCCGGTCACCGTCACACCCCGGTCACCGTCACACACCGGTCACGTCACACCCCGGTCACCGTCACACCCCGGTCACCGTCACACCCCGGTCACCGTCACACCCCGGTCACCGTCACACCCCGGTCACCGTCACACCCCGGTCACCGTCTCCCACCCCGGTCACCGTCTCCCACCCCGGTCACCGTCACACCCCGGTCACCGTCACACCCCGGTCACCGTCACACCCCGGTCACCGTCACACCCCGGTCACCGTCACACCCCGGTCACCGTCACACACCCCGGTCACCGTCACACCCCGGTCACCGTCACACACCGGTCACCGTCCCACCCCGGTCACCGTCTCACACCCCGGTCACCGTCACACCCCGGTCACCGTCACCACCCCGGTCACCGTCACACACCGGTCACCGTTCACCACCCCGGTCACCGTCACACCCCGGTCACCGTCACACCCCGGTCACCGTCACACACGGTCACCGTCACACCCGTCACCGTCCACACCGGTCACCGTCACACACCGGTCACCGTCACACCCCGGTCACCGTCACACACCGGTCACCGTCACACACCGGTCACCGTCACACACCGGTCACCGTCACACCCGGTCACCGTCACACACCCGGTCACCGTCCCACACCGGTCACCGTCACACACCCGGTCACCGTCAACACCCCGGTCACCGTCACACACCGGTCACCGTCACACACCGGTCACCGTCTCCCACCCCGGTCACCGTCACACACCGGTCACCGTCTCCCACCCCGGTCACCGTCACATACCCCGGTCACCGTCACACACCGGTCACCGTCTCCCACCCCGGTCACCGTCACACACCGGTCACCGTCTCCCACCCCGGTCACCGTCACACACCGGTCACCGTCACACACCGGTCACCGTCACACACCGGTCACCGTCACACACCGGTCACCGTCACACACCCCGGTCACCGTCTCCCACCCGGCTCACCGTCACACCCCGGTCACCGTCACACCCCGGTCACCGTCACACCCCGGGCACCGTCACACCCCGGGCACCGTCACACCCCGGGCACCGTCACACCCCGGGCACCGTCACACACCCCGGTCACCGTCACACCCCGGTCACCGTCACACCCCGGTCACCGTCACACCCCGGTCACCGTCACCACACCGGTCACCATCACACCCCGGTCACCGTCACACCCCGGTCACCGTCACACACCGGTCACCGTCACACCCCGGTCACCGTCACACCCCGGTCACCGTCACACCCCGGTCACCGTCACACACCGGTCACCGTCTCCCACCCCGGTCACCGTCACACCCCGGTCACCGTCACACACCGGTCACCGTCTCCCACCCCGGTCACCGTCACACACCGGTCACCGTCTCCCACCCCGGTCACCGTCACACACCGGTCACCGTCACACCCCGGGCACCGTCACACCCCGGTCACCGTCACACCCCGGTCACCGTCACACCCCGGTCACCGTCTCCCACCCCGGTCACCGTCACCCACCCCGGTCACCGTCACACCCCGGTCACCGTCACACCCCGGTCACCGTCACACCCCGGTCACCGTCACACACCGGTCACCGTCACACCCCGGTCACCGTCACACCCCGGTCACCGTCACACCCCGGTCACCGTCACACCCCGGTCACCGTCACACACCCCGGTCACCGTCACACCCCGGTCACCGTCACACACCCCGGTCACCGTCACACACCGGTCACCGTCTCCCACCCCGGTCACCGTCACACACCGGTCACCGTCTCCCACCCCGGTCACCGTCACACACCGGTCACCGTCACACCCCGGGCACCGTCACACCCCGGTCACCGTCACACCCCGGTCACCGTCACACACCGGTCACCGTCTCCCACCCCGGTCACCGTCACACACCGGTCACCGTCACACCCCGGTCACCGTCACACCCCGGTCACCGTCACACACCGGTCACCGTCACACACCCCGGTCACCGTCACACACCCCGGTCACCGTCACACCCCGGTCACCGTCACACCCCAGTCACCGTCACACCCCGGTCACCGTCACACCCGGTCACCGTCACACCCCGGTCACCGTCACACCCGGTCACCGTCACACCCCGGTCACCGTCACACCCGGTCACCGTCACACCCCGGGCACCGTCACACCCCGGTCACCGTCACACCCCGGTCACCGTCACACCCCGGTCACCGTCACACCCCGGTCACCGTCACACCCCGGTCACCGTCACACCCCGGTCACCGTCTCCCACCCCGGTCACCGTCTCCCACCCCGGTCACCGTCACACCCCGGTCACCGAGGAGCCTTGGGTTTGGCCGGCAGCCGAAAGGACACGAAGAGCCGTCGGCAGGAGCCCCCCTTCCTCTGTGCCCTTTGGTAGCTCAGCTCCCGATAAAGCTGAACTTGACACGTGCTGAAGACAAAAAGGGACCGAACTCCTGGCTGCTGACGTGGCCGAGAGCCAGCGGCCTCTCTAACCGGATGTGTCCAGGTCCCCATCTGACATGCACGGCGATCAGACCACCTTAGATAAACAGGACGTGCTGATCAATGAAATCTATTAACGTCTTAAGCAAATGATCATGGTATTAATAATTAATTTTGCAAGGGAAATGTCATCTCAGTCCCGGGGATTGATCTACAACGTTAAGTAGTTTCTTGAAGCAATTAAAACGAGCTTGGAAACGTACCCGGCTACACGACAAAGATTTAATTCATGACGCGACGCTCTGAACGGTGCGTGTCCTGCCTGGGGATTTTTGGGGGGGAGGAATCCCGGAACCCCATCGGCATTTCTTCACACGCAGGACGGTAAGCTTCACCCCTTGTCAGAAGAAATGGAGTCTCGACGGTCATTTGTCCAGTGGGCAGCGAGGGGCAGGGTTTCCGAGACGAGCTGACGATTCGTGAACCTCACATAGCACTGTAATGTGGGACACAGAGTGCCATAGTTTCAGGGTTTCTGCCACAGCCAGAGAGCCAGCTGCAGGCCGGGCCGAGGCTGGCGGCGTGATGGACAGCCCCGTGGCTCCGAGCTGTCTGGTCTACCCCGGGGGCGGGGGCGGGGGCGGAGCGAGGGCCAGTGCACTCAGCTAGGTCTGCACCTTGCCCAAGGGTTCAGTCTCTGAATGCTGGAGAGGAGGCTGAGCTGTGAGACGGCTTCCTCGGGCTGGGCCAGAAGGAGAAGAATAACTTGGAAATCTACAGCACATGCTCACAAGTCGCTTCGCGGAGCGAAGCCCCTCCAGCCTCCAAGGCTTCGAACAGCTCTGACACCAACAGCCACAGTGAAAGGCCCCGTGTACAGTGCTCAGGATGAAGTCACGGTCCAGGTCACCCCTAAGGGTCCCCGGTTCCCAGGAATTCACAGCAGGAACTTAGCACCCTGAGTTAAACCCTGCTGGAATCCAAGTCGTTCTAATGCAGCCCAGCGGACAAGCTGGTGCCCTACCGCGTGGCAGGAGCCGTGCCTGGCGCTGGGCGTGCAGCGGCGGTGGAGGGACGAGCCCCGTCCCCGACACGGCTGACTTGGCAGGGGGGGTGACAACCGGCCGTCACACTACAGCACAATGCGCGTTGTGCGTTTGTGAAGTGCAGTGCCCTGGAGCCACAAAGGAACACCGTCTGACCCGGGCACGTGGAGAGTCGGGGGGCGGGGCCCCAGGAACCCTCTCGACACAGCTGCCCGTTGGCACTGCGCCTCAAAGACACAGAGGCACAGCTCAGGGAAAGCCAGGAAATTCCAAGCCCGGTGACCAGGACAACTCAGGGGCGTGGTGCTGGGCACGGAGGCCATTCGGGTCACGGCGACGCCCGGTAAGGAGAGGGGGGAAGTCGGCCACCCAGGCCCAGGTGCTGGTCTCGCTCCAGCTCAGTGGCCCGTCCACGAAGCGGCAGGCTCGCCGTAGGGCCCGGCGAGGACGTGGGGGCGGCACCGAGCACCAGTCCCTGCTCAGAACAGCAGGGCCTCAGCGGGGACCCGCCCCGCAGACAGCCGGGACGTGCATCGCGGGGTGTGCACTCGCCCTGACGGCTCCGAGGGGGGCGGGGACGACCAGACGGGGCACACCCGTGATCTCCCCACTGGGACGTGACTTAAACGCTGTCCCCAGAAGCCCAGAACGCGTCCCCTCCCCACCCCCCACTTTCCTCCTCCGGTCAACGAGTTCACGACACGGTTGTCAAGGGCTCGTGGCAGCAAGCCAGACGGTGGGGACACAGGGCCCCAGAATCAAACCCATCGAGTTCTTTCTTCCTGGTTTTGCCACTAGCCCTGCGATGTTGACAATCCCCTCACTCCTTGGGGACATGTGTATTGCTTGTCTGTGGACAGGGGGCCATGCCATGAGCCCGATTTTCCTCACCGATGTGCCGCGAGGGTCAGCTGACACGTTTCAAGAGCAAATGTTAATTATTATTACTGTTTAGACTCGGATTCAAATCCATCCCGAGTAGATTTCAGGTTGTACGACGTAGGGAATCTTTGCCTTACCCACTGACATCTCAGAGGCACGCGGGACCACGCACGGCCTGAAGCAGGCAGCCCATGGACGCTGGGCGCGTGAATGGAAGGATAAACTTAACCGACGCCTTCTGCGGACCTACCCCGCGCTCTGACACCCGTGCCTTACTTAACCTCCGCAGCGACCCTGGAGTCGGACATCGCCGTCCCCTACAAGACCATGCCCCGCGGAGCCAGACCGTGAGAGGCTGACGGCCGCTCCCAAGCTCAGACGTCCGGAAGCCGCCGGAGCCCGTGTTCGCCGCCGCGTCTTCACGCCCCGAGGCCTGCGGCCTCCTCTGCCGCGGCGCCGCCGCGTGCCGTTGGGTCGGCCCGGCCGTCCGGCCACCGCGGCCGAGCGGCGTGCACACCGTCCTGTCCTCGGCGGGCCTGCTCACTCCTGCTCACTCGGCCTGTGGCTCCTCGGGGCGTCGGCCCCCCTCGCATGCGCCCCCCCGCCCCCCGCCTTCTATCCGTCCCAGCGTCACCGTCTTTCCCAAGACCCCCCCTTCTCGGCACGAGCCCGGACGTTTGTCACTTTTGCCTCCAGAGGTTTGTCAGGACCAATTCGCTCTGCGACCTGTCGCTCGTCCGGCCGGCCGCCCGGGGTGTCCGCAGAGCTCTCCTCCAGCGCCGGACTCCAGGCGAATCCACCGCCCTCCCTTCAGCCTCCTTCCCTGTCTGTCCCTTTCGCACGCGCGCGTGGTCCCTGGGACGACGAGGGTGTGGGTGGTCGCGGCCCTGGTCTCTAACGACACGTCTTTGCTCTTCGAGATCTTTCCCAGCCTTCCACGGGCGGCCCCCTTCCGAGTCTCGGCCCGTCTTGGTTTCTTGGCCGCCGTCTCCATTTGACTCGATGCCTGAGTCAAGGTCACTGAAGTGTTCAACCGCTTCCGTACCTTCGTCGTCTGAGTTAAAGGCGCGTATTTGTGAGTGGAAGGTGTGTAGTCATGGTGTTGACAGAAACGTAAACAAAACGCTGTCTTTTGAAGCAAGATGTGAAGTCCTGATGGCGACGCCTTTCTAACTCTGCCCTTCTTGTCCTTCTGCAGAGGCCAAGCCAGCCCCCGGCGGGCAAAAGCGCATCTCAGGCCTTGCCAGAAGGCCCCCTGGCCCCAGGGCCGACTCCGAAGTCTCCCTGTGACGCCACGGCCGTGGATGTGTCCCTCTTCCCCTTCCACGCGAACACTTGCTTTTTTGCTAATTACCCTTTAGGGCGCATCCATTCTTAAGGAAGGAGTTTTTTAAAAGGGTCACCCCCAGGTCCCAGTCGTAGAGTTAGCAAACTCTAACTCTGCAATTAGCTAATGAGGGGCGCGATCAATTGCGATGGCGAGATGCAGCGTACAGAACCGAAGCAAGAGAAATTCAGCCTCCCTGGGAAGCGACCTGTCAATCACGTCGATGGGAAATGGCATGCAGTAAAATCTTAATGCTCAGTCAGTCAAGGGACAGTTACTGAGTGCCCATCATGCCATGGTAATACGCAGAATTCAGAGTCAAGGTCGAGGTCTCTGCCCGCGAGGGTATGACGACTCGGCTGGGCATGGAAGATGGCTGACTCTCCGAGTGAGTTCACGTGCCAAGGGCGTAGCGCGGACAGTCTGTCCTTCCCAAGGTCATGGGGGCGGGTTCTTCCTGGATAACGGAAGCCCGTGTCACGCCAGCCAATGAGGTGAGCTTCCCGGAGGCTCTCCTCGTGCTGCGTCTGCCTCCTTCCTCCTTGGCAGAGACGCGTTTCCACCGGGGCTTCCCTGGCGCCCCCCTGCCTCGGTGGACAGCGGGGCGCACAGTCCGCCAGGAATGCTGGGAAAGCGGGTGCCGCTTCGCTCCCCGTGTTGGGCCGCCTGTCCCAGGCATCGGGAAGTGCGGACGGAACGGTGCAAAGAGGAGAGGGGTGAAGGGTCCGGAAACCCCGCGCGGAAAACCGCGAGAGGGAAGCAGCCGCTAGCCGGAGGCCCTCGTGTAGCTCAGACTCACGGACTCGATGGCTGATCCGGACCACATCACAGAGGGCTCTGAGGCATGATACGGGCAGACAGACTCCCCGTTTTTAAAGGCATTCTGGGAAATACCGTGTCTGCCCCATGGGGCAGTTCTAACCAGGAACATGACGACATTGGGCAGACATCCTCTGGAACGAGAGCCGGCTGGCTAACATCTCCTCGCCTCAGGGTTTCTTTTACGCATTCTGAGAACCAAGAGAATTGCGCACACTAATTTTGAAAAATCTGTTATCGAAGCTTCACGGAGTGTATACCCACCATCGATTTCTCGCTACCCCTTCCCCTTATCAAGCCGTATTCTACTTTGATGTGGGATCTCTGTATTTGCCACTGCGGGGACCATCTTTTAAAAAGCCGAGGCAACCCCGATCACCACAGCGTGGCATTTCAAAAGGTCACTGCTGGGCTAAGATGCGGAGTGACTGGGCTCCTGGGGCGGCCCTGCTAGGTACCCGCTGGGCGGGTGTCTCCACCAGCAAAGAGGGGCAGGTCACCGAAGGCCCGGATGTCATCGGCCCATTGGAGGAAGGCGGTGTGCTTGGAAGATGCACGATTAGCCGATGGACGGTCGTCACGGAGCCCATGTCATCACTAGAGCCGTGTGAGGCATCTCGGAGTTCCTCAGAACGCACCATCTTCCCATCCATCAAACTTGACGGAGATGCACCGTTTTTTAATCTGTGCATGGTGCTGTTGCCGGGAATCTAATTTCGAGCCACAGATACATGTCTGTATTAACAGTTTCTGCTAAGCCCTCCCTAACTATGATTTTCAGAGTTTTATTTTTCACTTGTATTAAAGTAAAACATAAACAGAGCTTAAACATTTACTCCTGCTTCCCCTCGGGAACAGCTGCTGGGGGAAACAGGTTGTGTTCATGGTGTGTATCTCAATGTTAATAAACGTGCTTATACCACGACTCCTGGAGCTGTGAGTCTTGTGTGTCCGTTTCTTACACGGGTGGTGATAACTCAGCTCCCTATACAATCACTCCCGCTGACAGACGCGCGCACACACACACACACACATACACACACACACACACTGACATTCCTGGTGCTACTGCTGCCTGAATTTAGTTTAATTGGTTAATTTATTTAGTTTTCTCGGTTACTTTGGTTAATGGTTCTTCAACTGAGCTCCAGGGTACACGACTTAAACTTTCTTTTTGTGGTGTTTGGGTTTCTCCAGAGTTAACGGCTTCTTCTCCATTTGCTTAGGTTCCTAAGCACACACCACATGGTCATCGTCATAAAGCTGGCGTCACGTGTAATGCTTTCAGGATGTTTGCTCCGATGCAGCTCGCGGCTCAGGGGTTTGCATAAATGCGCATTTAAGGCACGTAGATACCAAGCATTTCCACTGCTCCCTGGAAAAAGTAATGGACATGGCTTCCCTGTTAGCATCGTTTCGTTGAAAACAGAAAAGCCATGTGCTCAAAGCTATAGCTATGTGTTAGGTCATCGTCCATGGATATGAGGCTCATACGTTTGGGAGACTTTCCAGTAGGACGTGTGCCGTTGATGCGCGACAGGAAAGCTCGTGTGATGAAACTAACAAACAACGTTGGGGGCCATGTAAAGGTAGGAAGTATAACAACTGAGCTAATGATAAGTAACGGATTCTGTTTATAGAGCACTTACTACGGAGTGGTCTCCTATTAAGGATCGGGTCCCATAGTCTTTAAAACACCACTTCAAGGTGGAGAACAATATTATTTTCATTTTAAGGATTAAATACATTGCCCTTCATTAAAGCTGTTAACTAATGGAGGCAGGAAGTCATGAACTCTGAATGCCCCCCCCCCAAATTTATCAAAGTCTATTTTACATACGCGGATACACATTCTTTATAGAAGAAAGTTTAACGAGATTTCGAAGCTCTGTGTAGCCATGTAACCACCATCGCCAAGGCGTGGAATAGCCCCTCACTCCCAAAATGAACCCCGGAAGTCTGACTTCGGCGTGAGGACGTTTAACCACCCTATTAAAATTCTCTCACGCACTCACTATGCAGGCTTACGAGAATGACAGGCACTTGCACCCCAAATACGTGGTGCTGCCCTCTTACTGGGAGCACGTCTCAGATCCTGCGTCTTCCCTGTAGCACGGCGTTCCCTTCGGTGCGGAAAACACGAGAACGGAAGTGGACGGGAGCCGAAGACAGGAAGTCGCCAACACAGAGACCCCACACCGCAGGAGGAGACGGTCTGATGAGCGGAAGGCGCACCGGGAAATCGATGGTGGGCATGGGCTCCTCCCACTGGAGGGAAGCAGGGGCTAACTACGTGTGGCACCCCTCCCCGCAGGAAGGGCACCCCAGAGTCCTCTCCACACAGCATCTCTGCTAGACGCGACGACATCGACAGGCTTTGTGCGTAAAGTAAAAGTTCCTTTGCCTGCTCTGTGGTGGTTGAAAGCATTAGCTTTATAATCACACGAACCGGGTTCAAATCTCGACAACACCATTTAGCCGTCGACCTCGGCCAAGCCATTTAACCTCCGCCAGCCTCGTTTTATTCTTCGGTAAAGGGACAGTGATGGACAATCAGGGTAGTTGAAAGAAATATAAGAGGAAATCTTTATAATTGGATTCTGCTAGAAAAAGTTGAACATGGCTCTGGGCCATGAACTTGGGGGAAAGAAGATGGGCGGGCGCCAGAAGCATCCGGCTTCAGGTGAGGCGTGGCTGCGGGGAGCACGCTGCACCAGAGGGGGGACCCCGCGACCCACCGGACTCGCCCCGAGCGTCACGGGAGAGACGATGGAGGGGACTCGGGAGGGGTGGTGCCGCCCACAGACTCCGTCTCGGTCCCGCTCTCTAAGCACTGAGAAGTGCACTCCGCCAGCCTCCTCCAGGCCCGCGCCCCCGGGGCGGGAAAACCCGGTTCCCCACAGGCAGCTCACGTCCGCTCTCCTTCTGCTCACTCCCCGGCGCCGCAGGGTGCCAGCTCCGCTGGCCTCCCACATAGATCACTGTGAACGAGGTGCAGCGCACACAGACAGCGGCAGGCGGTTCTGAATTGCCCCAGCGAAGGAGGGGCTGCAGGTAAGCACGAAGCACTCGGATCCCTGACATGTCGGGTGTCGGATTTAAGCGGCGAGAGGCACGTGATGCTCAGAGCTCGCACTCGGATGCACCGCGTGGGGAGGTGCAGGTCCCCAGCCCCTCCATCACCGGGCGCAGCTCGCCGGTGGCTCGGACGGCCAGCCCAGAGATCCACTGGCCTCAAAGAGAGCCTCCGTCTACCCCTCCGGCCCCTGACGAGGCCAGAACACAAACGGCAATGCACAAGGTATGAGAGGCCGGTGAAATAAAAGGGCCGGAATCTTTTATGTTCCGTCCTCTACTCGCAAATTATTGACTGAAATTCTAGTAACGGAAATGCCACGTGATACAGCAATGAGTAAGGCGGACGACAAACAGTCCACCCTCATTAGTCTGGTTTTATTCTAGTGGGGGGGGCAATAATACCATACGGGAGGGGTCAGGGCGGGGGACAGCCGGTCCAGTGCACCAGGGAGTCGGGGGCACACGTGGCCTTAACAACAGATCTAAAATCAAATCTCGGTGTCTTTTTGTTTTTTTGTTTTTTTTTGTTTTTTTAATATCCAATACCTGAACTGTTTTAGAATGGCTATTTCTGATCCCCCAGTTTTTTCATCTATAAACGGAAGACGTTGCAACCTACTTCAGAAGTGTATAGAGAAGCCTTAGAGCTAATGAATGGAAAATGGTTAGCACCATAAGCCAATCTGAACATGGGTTTTGCCTCACCTCGGGGAGACTCAGGAGTAACGAGTGGCCTCTGGGAACAGCATGCTGTCCTCCTCTCTGGCAAACTGACACCCCAGGACCTGCGGTCACGGCCTGCCTCTCGCGCAGCGGGGACCGCGGGGTGCGTCCCAGGTCCTGTGCTATCACGTAGTGAACTAAGCATCACGTTGGCCCACGGGGGACCACCCGTCCGAGCTCCTTTGCTGAGCACCTGCAGGCGTGCGAGGCGCCGGACACCACGGCGAAGTCTCGTCGCCACGGAGTTAGCTTTCCAGAGCACTTTCCAGTCGGGGAGCCCGCGACCCCACGCTCCTTCCCGAGAGGCGCATCTCGGTCACGGCCCTCAAGTCCGGGAGTGCGAGCCGACGACGGGATGCTTCCGGACGCTTTGACGACCATCCCGCGTCCCTCCGCGGTGCGGAAGGCTCGTCCGGAAGTGTCCGGAAGTGTCCGGAAGTCCCAGGCGTGTTAACACAACTGCTGAAGCGAGCGCTCACCTGCGCTTCCTCGTCTTGTGCACGCGAGTCTGCATCTCAGGCACGGGAGACGGGAGAGTGAAACGAGGGCACCGTGTTTTGTTTGTTTTTTTCATTGAGCGTTTATGATAGTCAAAGATTTTCTACAGGTCATCCAGTCCTCACGCCACCTTGAGGAGTCAGGGAGACGATCATTTCCACTTGCCGCACAGGCGGGTGGCGCTTGGGGCAGTGAGCGGGACCTGCTTCTTCCACGCCCCTCCCCCGGCGAGCGGCCACTTTCCCCTGAGCACTGAGGTCCCAAAATGGGAACAGAGCGGAAAGCCGGTTTACAAAAAGCCCGTCGGCAAAAGCCGCCTTCCTGTACACTGCCAAGGACAGTCATCAGGTGCACACCAATGGGACCGGATTACAACAGATGTGCCGGAATCGTCCGCAGCCACGGGACTTTCTCCCCTTACGCGAACGGCGTACACTGTCGACGTGAAAGTTCAAAAAAAGTTCTCAACTGCCCTTGCCAGCGGGTGGTGACCCATCTAGTGGGTTCAGCGGCTGAAAGCGGAGGCTCGTGACACACGCGGTCCTTGTTTAATCAGGCTGGCTTAGGCCGCGTTGTGCAAACGCTGGCTGGTTCGGGGGCAGGCGGACTTCAGCACTGGCCTGTCACGTACGGAACAGATGTCCCCGGAATTCTGGGCGTGAAATGAGCACACGCTTGCAACCTAATTCTGTGCATTCTATTTATGTTCTCATTGAAAATGCGATGGCGACCGTTTCCAGTTATTAAGTGGCTTTTATCCGAGAATCGACAAAGGACGGTACGTTAATCCTTACGGCACTGGTCGGATAAGGGTTAGGTTCCAGTGTAATAATTTTTAAGCCAGGAAACTGAGGCATAAGAGCATGTAGGGAGTTTACAATCTTCAGTAAATTTAGAAGAAACGTGTGTCTTTGTCTACAGCTACCGCTAGGTGAAAATGATAACTTCACAGTGGAGAGACTTAGCCAAGGGCCCCGTAAGCATGTGATCGGGGCTAACCTCACCCCTGAAAGTCGCCCTAGGGTGTATTCTCTCAGCCAGCGATGCCTAGACCCAGTGTCACCAAGAAAACATCAGACAACTGAGTAAGATTCTAGAACATTACTGACCAGCATGTTCCAAAGTGTCAAGTCACAAAAGGCAAGGAAAGACAGACTAACCAACTGTCATGGACTGAAGGACAGCAAGGAGAAATGAGCGCTCCAAACAGCGCGATTCTGGATTGCCCCGGGGGAGAGACGGGGCGCTCGCAGAAACCGGGCAAACATCGCCATCGGGCTGCGGCGCCGTGGCCCGCCCGGCCCCGACGCCAGCTCCCTGGTTTCGAGCTGCGTTGTGGTCACGGAAGATGCTGCCGCCTTCGGAGAACCAGAGGGAAGGGCGTGTGGGAACCCCGGACCACTTTCTGTAACTTTCCTATGTGTGTAGTTATTTCGAAATGAAGCTAACACTGCATTGATCATTTCCTGGCCTGAAAATCAGACTGTTTAAAAAACAAAACAAAACATTTTTGTTTGTTTGTTTATAACAACAGTGGAGCTACCATCCTTGAAAGGAATCATACCCGTGTGGATGTTATATTTATGGTTTGCTGCGTTATTTCCGGAGGAAGTGCAAGGTCACAAAAGTTTGTTCACAGAAGACACAATGGCTGGGGGAAAATCATGTGAAAAGAAACAGACTCTGGCTGCAGTCCCTACAGTCGATGCTGCGACTCTGCTGCGATTTAATTAAAATTAGACCGCGGAAGTCGAAGGAAGCCGGGAAAAGCAGCGACTTCCCCTGCACGGCTCAGCGAAGGGAAAGATGGGGCCAGAACTCTGCGACTCGGGTGCTCAAAGCACAGCACGCAGGTTCTCCCTCGATTTCCTGTTTACTATCACTGCGCGCTTGTCGCGATGAAATGTGAGATCTATGTAAAGACAGGAGAAAATAGAAAAGTGGGAATAGCTGTGAGGCTGTATATATAGATACACACACGCTTTTTTTTTTCATGACATCCAACTTCCTCCTTAAATTAGCCGTCTGAGCAAGTGTAGATACTGAGAAGTAGTTGAAGTACCTACGAAAACGTTCGTGAGACAGAATTCTAAGGCGAGGCGGGGCGTACGCTCCGAGACGCGGGCTGGTTCGGAGACACGGCAGAGACGAAGGAAAGGCCTACGCGGCCGGCGTCGGGGAAACGCCAGCCCCTGGCTCCGTTCGAAGTCTGGGCCGACTCACAGGCCAAGCTTCGCGCCCGCCCGCCTCTCGCTACGTCCCAGCCGCGAGCTTCCGGGCAGGACTTTCAAGGGAAGAAAACGAACGGGCCAATAGCGCTCGGGGACACGGTCCTGGCACCCGGCTCACGTGCGTGTGACCTTCCGTCAGCGGCCACCCGACCCGTGGGGCGTCGCGGCGCAGGGTCTGCCCGCGCCTCACACTGCCCTGTGGACCCTCTGCCGGAGGAACACCCGGTAGCTGACCGGGAACCGGGGACCTCGACGGGTGGAGAAGAACGGCCCGGTGAAGACAATGAGGGGCCCCCGTGTCCGGCCGAGCGCAAGACGGCGTCTTCCCGACCGGAAGTGCTGTGTGCGCGGCGTGTCCTCGGCGCGGAGGCGGCCCGCCAGCGCGGCCGGGGCGGCCGCCGTGAGACGCGTCGGCCTGTGGCGACCGACTGCGCCCCTCGGCTCTCGTCCCTTCCTCCCCAGAGAGGCTCCGTGTCCCCGCACTCGCACGGCAGAGGGACGAGTCCGGCAGCCGCGATGGCCAGGGTCAGAGGACCAGGGCAGGGACGAGGGACCGGCGTTGCTTCTGTTCTGTTGAGACGCCCTCGCCTGGCCTCTACAGGAGCCCCTCTTTGGTCCAGCTACAAACATGCAGTCAAGTCTCCTTCGGACTCTCTGGACAGACTTGCTGCGAGTCACGCTGCACCGTTTTTCCAATGCCCGCAAGTGAGAAGACGGCTCCTGCGGACGACGGCAAGCGGGTGGTTTCGGGGGGGGCAGCCGCCTGGTTTGGGGTTTTGCTCTCTGACGCAGGAGGCCCAGGAGCGCGTTAACTCTCTGAGGGGGAACCCGGAGCAGCAGGTGACGGCCGGCAGCCCCCGGGGGCTTCTCTCACAGCCCGAGATGACTGGCCCGGCCGAGCAGCCGTGCGCCCGCCGGGCCGTGCCCCGCCTTCCAGCATAGCCGAGTGACCGCACTGCCAGCGTGCCCCAGCTGCCGTGCCCACCTGTCCGCCTGTCCGAACCGCCTCGCAGGCCAGGACACACCGCTCGGTTCCACGGCCACCGGCTCCGCGGTGCCGGCTGCGTCGCCGTCACCCCGCGAGCTGGCGCACACATCCTTATCCTTTTACCTGGCGGCAGCACCTCCTTCTCCCTTTACCTGCTTCTCCCCGCTTCTCCGCAGCGAGCTCAAGCGTGTGCTCGGACGAACGCCCGGCGGAAGCCCCCTCTGACGCCCTGATGACGGCTCGTCCTCCACCGCCGTGCTGACAATGCCAGAGCCGTCAAGCCAGAGCACCTGTCACGCCACAGTGTGACTTGGGTCCTCATCCCTTTGTTACTGTCAGTGCCCAGAAGGACGAGGTCTGTGTCATTCGCCAGTGTGCCCGGGGAGTAGGCACACAGCTAATATACGTTGAATCGGTTTAATCTGTAACACATTTAACTACTGATGGAAAGACAGAGAAAGTTCAAAAGCTCGCATTTCCATCAAGGAGTCATAGAAATCGAAACTAAGAAATTAATAATCAGAAAACTATCCAGAACTAGTTCAGAAGGTTAAAATGTTACTCTGGCTACCTCTGTGGACCAGAATTTGTAAGCTGACTTAGGGATTGAAAAAAGATTTCAATAAAAACATGTATATGATAACCGCTATAGAGAGTCAAATAATCAGTTTGGAAACCTGATACTAAATCGTGGATTCTCAAATACGTTTAAAAGTTAACATGATAAAAAAAATTCCAAGATCACATCTGTTTGGGGGGATCTGACTTAACCAAAGTAGGCAGGCCAGTTCACTGTAAGAGGCCTCACAGCCTTCGATAAGATAACATGGAATTTGTCAAAGAGAAGAGCTACTCAGTAGGGCCTTTCCCAGAATTACTTGACTGGATGTCCCTTTTTATCTCTGAATATCTCGCAGGACAAAAGTTCCTCGGCACTCACTTTGAGACATGTCTGTCACCTACAGCAAAGACTGGCAATCGAAGGGCCACACCCGGTCCAACACCAGTTTTTGTAAATAAAGTTTTATTGAAACAGCACAATGCCTGCTCATTAAAGCATTGTCTGTGACTGCTTTCACGATACAGCAGCTGGGCTGAGTTGCTGCGACAAAGATCGCTTGGCCTGGAGAGTAATGTACTACGCGCCACATGCAGAAGGCACTTGCTGGTCCCCAGAATACAGAAATGATCTTAAGCTTAAATATAAAAGCCTCCTGTAGGGCCTCCCCAAGCCAGGAGGACACATTGCCGATGTGTCATACAAATGCAGGTCGAAATGATCCAGGGAGCTGGGGAGCATTGCAGCATTCCCCCGACCACCGAGCTGAGCAGCAGTATTCTCTGGGCTGAAATGTGAACTAAGAAAAACATGTTTCTGCTTGAAATCCTAATTATAAACTACTTAAGACATGTTCTTGAACTAGCCAATCAAAGCTTACCAGTATAGACGTATTTACCACAAAGAATTCTGAAACGAATACCTTAAACTACCTCACAGGTAATTTATTAAAACACTAACATACTGGGAATTTCACTAGAGACAACTGAACCTGTATTTGAGAATTCGAAGAAATCCAGTACCCTAAATTAGCGACAGTACTTCATAAAGATGAATTTTGTTCATGCAGGACTCGGGCTGAACAGGTGTGTGATCTAGACTTGACCTAAGGGAAGTATTAATTCATGTACAATGCAGAGGATAGTCAGATGATCTGAGGATTTTTTTTCCACTTCAGCAGTTAAAACATATAGCTTTAATTCCTAGTAGAAATGAGTTTTTGTTTGTTTCTTCAATTGCTAATCCATACAATTAAACTAACTCAAACATCGGGTTGGTTCCAGACATGTTCAACATTGTAAACTGCATGAATCAACCTATTTGCCGTTAGTTGAACAGAAAACAGTGAAATGGAAAGAAGTCGTTCAGCTAACGGTGACTTCTGGGGACGTGCATTTGCAGAGGTAAGAGCATTCTCTGTTTCCGTAATTCAGTGGCCTGAAACCCTGTTTGTCAGCTGCTTTCTCTCCTCCCTGCTCACATCTTTCATCTCTCAGAAACTTCTAGCGGACATCGCTCCTGGTGTTCGGCTCTGCTCTCTGTCCCTGTGCGCTGCGAACTGTCACGTTTGAAATCGGATCCCCAGGGAGAGGCTGTTCAAAGCCACTAGACCCATTTTTGAAGCCATAGCTGATATTTATCTATCTGCATCTGCATGTGAATCTACCTACCTACCCACCTATCTGTTGTCTGTCTGTCTGTCAGTCTATCTATCTATCTATCTATCATCGTCGTCGTCTGTCCATCTATTTCTCATGGTAAGAACACTTAACGTACAAGGAGTCGACCGATTTTAAGGCAGCCCATGAACAGTTCCCAAAGAGAGACCTTCACTTTGCGCGTCCTTGTCTTTCTTGGGACGCATGGCCAAACTAACCGATCGCACAGGAACGAGTTCGCCCGAACGTGCTGTGAGAAATGAGAGAAACAAACCAAGAGCCTCAGGCGGGGGGTCACGCTGTGACCAGCGCAGGCTGCGTGAGCGCGGCGGGGCCAGGAGGGCGCCCCACCCCGCGGGAGCCCCCCGCGCGCGCTCCTCTCGCCGAGCGAGCAGCCCTGGGCGAGCGAGGGCCGTCCCTTCAAAGACACGGCAGCACAGGGTCCCTACGCACTAGCGAGCCGCCCCCCTGCCGCGCGACCCGTGAACCCAGCCCCCGCCCGCACCCGCAGGAAAGGCGCTCTGCCCACGACCGCGGCGAGGGACACGCTGGTTTCCGCCCGGCGCCGCCATTTTCTAGGCCGAGATGAGCATTCCCGGGAGGTCACGCGACTCCCGGGCGTCCCCGTGGAGCAGGCGGCCGAGACTAGGGTGGGGCTGCAGTCCCCAGACGCCCGCCGGCCGCCTTTCCCCTCGACACGCAGCCTTGCGAGGCCGGCCGCTTCCTCGTCGGACCCTCGCCAGTGCAACGCCCCCCGACTTTCCACACACGTCGCCCGGTCTGCCTGGCACACAGCTGCCTTCGGCCCAATCGGGGTCCCGGGCGTGAGCTCGCTGTACATCATACGAGGCACACGGCTCTGCGTTGATGGTTCCCTCCATCCCCCACTTCTCAAAATTAAATCTGCTCCACCGTCACCTTTTATTAAAGAGACGACTTTTCCAGATGCTCACGGGTCAAAGTGACGACTGCTGCTCCAGACAACGAAGCACCTTTTCTGTACGTTTCCTGTACTGAATCCCAGCACTTGGTGTAGCTGCGTGCCGATGCCTCTCGCAGGAGGGAAGCTCGTTGACAGGTGGAGCCCGTCCTTTGTACAGATGCCGCATCCCTTACGACGTGCTCGGAGCCCCGCCCCCCACCCCGCAGGGCAGGCGAAGTGCCCCCAGCAAAAACCCGCGGGCCCCGGTTTGCAGGCTTGATTCTTCGAACTACCTTTTTCAAATTAAAGGTACTGGGGCGACATTGGTTAGTACAGTTGCGCAGGTTTCAAAGTGGACAGCAGTAACATGTCGTCTGCACATTGCACTGCGTGTGCACCACCCAGAGTCAAATCGCCTTCTGTCGCCGTGTGTCTGGCCCGCTTCACCCTTACCTGCCCCTGCCCCCTTCCGTCCGGTCACCGCTGAACTGCTGACCGTGTCTGTGAGTCTGTCTGTCATGTCTGTGGGTTGCTTTCAGTTTTACCTCCCACACGTGAGTGAAATCATTAGGTTCTCAGCTCTTCCTTTGTTTCTCTTCGCATGGTCATCCCAGGATCCACCCACGTTGCACAGACGGCAGAGTCCACCTTTTCTTACACCTGAGTGACTTTCCACCTTTAAATGCCAGAACAACTGGAATTGTTCCATCAACCCCCTGTAATACACCCCGAAATCCAGCATTCCTCTACGTGGCTTCTGCGAAAACACAGGAACATTCCTGCTTTTGGTTCTGCTATGTTGGTAAAAGCGCCCCAAGTTTTCATCGACTGGGGCCCCGATCCAGGAATCCCGTTGAGCAGGGCTTGGTGTTCAGGGTTGTGGCCTCGCTTACCTCAGGACTCAGACACCTCACGCATGTCTCCCTCACCTGGTACGCTGAGGAAACCGTTCTCTGCGCCTGAGCAGGTGGTGAAGACAGCTCTGTCCTCTGGGCCAGGGAGAAGGCTCCCTTGTCTTAGGGCCCGAATCAGGGAGCAAGAAATTCTGAGCATCCATTTTCGCCCATCTTCATTTACTCTTTGATATTCTCATAAAACAAAGACGCTATGTAGGTTGCGAATGAGGAAGTGTACTAATCACGAAAGGAAGGAACTATAACACAAAAGCGTGGCTGGCCAGTACGGCCAGCAGAGGCCGGCCATGCGCCGGGCTCGTGGGGGCACTGTCACGGGAACCGAGGTGGAGTGCAGGTCTGCGGACGGGCGGATGACCGACGTGCACCGCGGGTGACCAGCGTGCACGGCGTCTCCGGCAGGGGCCGGGGCACCTCCCCGCGGGCTCATTCACAGCCCCCTGGTGCGGAGCCAACCGGCGGTCCACCGCACGCCTCCTGACAGTGCCACGAAGGGAAGTGGTTAGCGCTTTTCCTTTTTTAAAAAACATGCCTGTGCCCACGTCACAGTAATATCGGTGACAGAGATAATTGCTTCCACTTGTCTTCTCACACGGGGTTAGGGTTCCGTTCATGTGTGTATGTTTTGGGCCATTGCAAATCGTCCTGATCCATGACCATCCTGGAGTAATAAGGAAAAAGACTGTGTGCGTGTGTGTGTGTGCGTGTGCATGCGTGTGCGCAGAGGCCCCGCACACTCGGGCACACACGCGTGCACATGTGCACACGCATGCACACGAGCACTTGCCTTCCCCTGCCATCCTCATGGTTTGGACCGCCCAGGTAAGTCCTTCTCCACGAGAAATTTTGCACCAGGTGTCAGAGAAACAAACCCGCGCTGGTTCTCGATTGAGATGGGTCCCCACTAAACGGTAAGGGTTTTTCTCCTAAACTTCGCGGCTTGCTCCACCGCGCTCTGGAGGAAAAGGGAGCTCAAGGGTCTGCCTGATCCACACCCAGCATTTGCTTCCCCACTTTTTAGAATTCTTTTTTCTCTAGATTGCCTTGATCTGCATGTCTCTTCGAGAAGAGGGGACTTTTTAGTGGATTTGGGGCCCTCGATGGGGAGCCACCATCCTCCCACCTGAGAAGGATGGAGACCCAGCTGGGTTCACTGCCCCGAGGTGCGAGCCGCGTGCGAGGTCAGCCGCGGCCCCCGCACACACCTGCCGCCTGTTCCTCTGACCGCGCGACTCCCTGGACCCCTCACCGCTTACTGACCACTTCCCCTCGAATCGTCGCATTCACGCCACGAAGACGCGCCCCCGAAAGCACTTCCCATGCCCCAGCTCTCCGAGAGGCACCAGATCAGCGGTCTGGAGCCCGCGCTCGCCAGGCGCCCAGGCCGGGAGACGCGGGGTCTTCGCGACGTCTCCCCGAGCCTGCCGCCCCCGCTCCCCGCACCTCCGCCTGCTGCGTCCGGGCGGCGTTCCCTGCTCCGCGCTGCCGGACGCCCCTGCTTCCACGGCCGAGCAAGTCGGCACACCTCTTCTGCTTCGGGGGACTCGAGTTAAACCCTAACTACCCCTCGAGGCCACTTCCTCCCCTTCGCCTCCGCGGCAGACAGCTCCCGGCCACTCCCGCCCCCTGGTCTCCGGGACCATCGCCTCGAGCGCTCCTTCGCGCGTGCTGCTCTGTGGCACCGCCCGCATCTGAGGGACGGTTCCAGATCTCTGGACGCCGGCGCGGGGCTCAAGCTGCACTTGTTCTCTCTGCCCGAGCGAACTGTGCGTGGGGACGAGGCGTGCTGAGGTCTCGTGTGTTTGGAATCTCACCGCGATGCCCAGCAAAGTGTATTTTGAAGTCGCTTAGACTGTTACGTTGATTTCTTGATGGTTGATAATACCCCATTCAACTGTTTTTGGTGGAACCAGCTTGGGTGGCCGCAGTCTGCTGATGATGGCAAAGGATAATCTTTCCTCCCAGCCTCTCTAAGGAGGGCTGAGGCTCTGAAGATCATTTTACAAAATACTTAAGACCAATCTGTGAATAATTCTTAAAAAAGGGGCCCGCTAATGGCTGCCATGGACAACCATGAACACGGGGAAGGGGAGTCTCTGAGTAAGCCTTAATCTGATAATATTAGGATCGCAATAAACTGTATTAGTATTTAAAACACGCACAACCATATTAAGAAAAGTTTACGAATTTATAATTCGATAGATTAAGTATAAGGATTCGCTTATGTGTCCTTGGAACACAGGACAGACACATTCGAAACAGGCAAGGCTCGCTGCTCGGCACAGGGCCGCCGAGTCCGCCGCACCGAGCTGCCCCCCCCCCCAAGGAACAGAAAGGCGCCAGCCCGCTGCGCAGAGCCGGGCAAGCCCTTTCCTTCTTCACGTACGTAGGTGAAACAACGCTCGAAGTCACGCCATCCCTCGCACACTGGGCACGCACGGGAAAAGGTGTGTCAGCCAGCGGCGAGGGCAGCGTCCTGACTCCAGAGCGGCCTCGGGCCATTTGCGAACAAACACTTCTCGTGGTCTGCTCCATGGGCTCCGCGTACCGACGCTCACGCCGGGGCCCGTGGTTTGAGCAGGGACACGGTCTCGGCCGCTCTCCGCTCTGTCACGACTACAGCCAGAGCCACAGGGCCAGGCCGTCAAGGACGAGCTCCGACTGGCCACATCTCTCCAGGCAGGAGAGCCCAGAGCCAAGCCCTCAGCCGGCGTGACCACCCCCCCCCCCCAGGGCCCGAATCCCTGGTGACCTCGGAGGTCTCAGCTGATGGGGCCCGATGCCAAGATGACAGCACTTAATTAAGCTCAACTCTTTCTACAGCATGCCTGGTTATTAGTTTACTCAATGGCTTCCCGCTGGGCTTGATTAGAAAAGGTCCTTTCTGAACCCGAGAGCTTTGAGTGAGCAGCACTGTGTGCACCTGGCAACCCCTTCGAACGTGGGTCAGATGTGCGGCTCTGCTCCAGCCGCGTGTGGGTCGCGGTGTGGTGTGCCTACCTCTGGCTGAAAGACACCCACCCTTGCACTCAAAGCAACAGTAGCCGGTGAGCCCTGTATTTTCTGGTGCTGACCCAAAAACCTGGTTTCCAGGACCAACCAGCCACTAAAATAAATGGGCGCGTCCACACACAGAGCTGACCCGTGGCCACGCCGATGACCTTCACCGCGGCTGTCTTCACGCACTGACTGCCGTGACAGGGCCGCAGGTGGGGGCGGTTCAAGGTCACCCGCAGCACAACACAGGCGTGGTCAGGTGTTGCCCGACGACCTTCCAGCTCCACAGAGGACGCCGAGGACCCTTCCAGAATCCTGACCTGTCACCCACCCCCCGGGACACCTCGCAGGACCACACGGGACCCGAGAGCCGGTTTGCACCCCATCTGCGAGAGAAGCAACAGCGACCGCGGCCTCGCGCTGGGGGACGGTCTCGCCGCCCTCGACCTCAGCTGGAAACGCACCCCCTGCAGCTCCCCGCGTGATGTCCAGCTAGACCCGTCCTGCGCCGGTGCCGCCAGGCACGTCGCCAGGAATGAAGAGGAAGCTTCCGGCGCCGAAGGCCCGCGCTCGGCCGATTGCTCCTTATTTACACTCTCTTCGCAGAGGGGGCTCCCGGCCTGTTCGCTGAGGAGGGTCTCCCCCTCCCTGGCCGGACTCTTCGCTGCCTCTCTTCCTTCGGCCTTAAATCATATCTCGCAATCAGACGTTTTCGCCTGGGCCCGCGAAGGCCCGCTTTGCTTATCTGACTGTTGGAGATGCTCCAGTATAATTGCAGGCTTCGTACTGACCCGGGAGATGCGGCTGGCGGCCGAGAGGCCAGCTGGTGGCTATTACACACCCGATCTTAATTTATCACCCTTAATGATCTTATCAACAGAATGACTCTCCGCATAATCTAACCTGCCTGTACAGGTACATTCAGGCTGAAAATGAAAAAAAGAAAAACGATGTCGCTACAGTGGTATTGGCCGGCAAGAAACGGGCGCTGCTGCCCGCAGGCCGGCGGGAGCCTGCAGGCCGTGCGTCTCGCCTCAGCACCCTGCGCACGGATTGCTGGTTTTAACGACCTACGAGGCGTCGCCACGTGGCTGTTTTAAAACGCTTGCGAACACCGGGGCAGGGCCCTTTGGTTTCAAGGCTCGATTCTGCAGAGACAGAGTCATGCCGCCCAGGCCGGTGGCCTCGTGGAGACCTGGGCAGGCGGGCAAGATGGTGTCCCCAAGCTCATTACGAGCCGAAGGAGGCCCCCGGCTGGGCCGCCCACGCAGCCGCCCTCGGCGCAGAGTTTTGCCCTTGGCGTTTTTGGAAGCGTCTGACATGTACTCTGGTAGATGCCGCTGTGCTGGCTTCAGCGAATTTAAGTGACTCTACCCGCTGCCACTGGCTGCCAATTAACTTTAAACCAAGTGTCTAGGAGAGGTCATAGCAGGCATCCTGAGAAAATTACATGTGACAAATGTAAAATAAATAGCGTCATGAACAGCGAATGGTCTGGAAGTTCCAAAGTTTACCTCCTGTCTTACTAACTTCACAAGAAGGAAGTGATGCTGAGTGGTCAGAAACTCCGCGTCACCCCCGGACCCCGCGGCGCCCCCGGACCCCGCGGCGCCCCCGGACTCCGCGTCACCCCCGGACCCCGTGGCACGCCCGGACCCCGCGGCACCCCCAAATTCCACGTCACCCCTGCTTGTCCGCTCCCACTCCTTCACGCCGGAGAAAGTGCTTTTCTCGTGACGCACTTGCACAATGAGGTGACAGTACCCCGAGAAGTTCTGTCGGTGCAGGAAAGTGACGGACACGGGAAGGACCTGCGGCTTCCTGTCCACCTACTTACTGCACCCGCGTCTCACGCCAGAGGAAAACGCGGCGGCCTAGAGCACCCCAACTCCGTACCTGCAGCGCCACTCTCGAAAGGCGCCTCGCGCGGCGGCTAACGGAGAGGTCCTCTGCCTGAGAGTTTTCAAAACTGAACCGAGCTTGAATGCACGCACAGGTTACCATTCCCCCGGCACCCCGAGTCTGGTCCCGAGCCCCGGGAGACGGCTGTAGGAAGCCAGGTGGTAAGCCCACGAAACAGAGACATGGGCTCCATTTCCCGCGGTGTGAGGACTCGAGAAATCTCACAGGTTTCAAATCCCTCGTCTGCGAAATAGATGCTCCGTAGTCTTAACTTACTGTTTCGGCTTTTCCGCACTTACAGAAATCATTATGCGTGCAACCTTTAATCGATAATGCCAAACATTCCCTCCCTTCCCACTCTTCTCTTTACCTTAGCTCCACTCTGTTAACAAAAACAACACAAAGTTATATAAGTATAAATTGCTTAATAAATCATGGCTCTAGAAGAAAAAAATGCATAAAATGTCATCCTCCCCTGAAAAAAATCTCTTTTCCTCCTAATTGGCCCTGAATATCTTTTGATCTGCTGCTGATTATTAAACTATAATGTTTATGGAATTGCTATATTATGTCTGAAGATATTTATACTTAGAATTCTGTAGACAACGGTCAGAGCACACGGAAACACCCATTTTTCGTGTGACCGGGGAACCGTCTACGGCAGCACACAGCGTCTGTGACATCCAGTGCCAGGAGGTCACGCAGAACGAACACAGCTTCGCCTCTCCCCCTCCTCCCCTGCCCCCTGCTCTGCAGCCACACACCTCTGCCCGCAGCTGAGGACCTGCTACTGTCACCAGAGAAGTCGCCGCTCAGCGCCCACAAGACCCGTGTTTACAAACTGACTGGCGACCCAGGTGTGTGGCGTCAGGCAAGATGATGCAACTCCAGGCAATCGGACTAGGATGGGGTGCGTTTTAAAACTCGGCCATGGCACACCGCGAGCTCATGGCTAATCACGACAAGCAACGGGCTGCCTGCGGGCGGGCACGGCGGTGGTGTGGCCGGACGGCTGGCCAAGTCTCTCCGTAGCTCGGAACATGACCCCTGACCCCTGACACTCCCGCGCAGGTGATGAAGGTTATTGTGTGTGTGTCGTCTCCTCCTCTGCCACTCTCATTCTAAACAGACGAAGCGTGCTTGTTTAGAAGACATCCTCTCAATATAGTTATTGGCTCTGCATGGAAAAAAAAACGGGATCTCGCTAAGCTTCCTCCTAGCCCTAAGCTGCAAGGGTCGGGAGAGCAGTGGCACTTTATAGTACGCAAATAGCATTTCCTGATGCAAACTGTTTCCCATCGATTCGTATCCACTATCGGAGGGAAAAACACACAGTATCCTCTCTCGAAAATGCTACATAGTCTTTGAAGTATGCAGACATTCAGCGTCAGAGAGCGAAGCTTGGGAACGTGCCTACTTATTAATTTCAGACGTTTCCCTTTATTGCGACGAAGACAAAAAGGAATCGCACTGCGGAAATGGGACCACCCACTGGTTTCTGCATCAGGCCCAGGTGCTGAAGGACAAAGAGCCAAAGTTTGTTTTCTGAGTGTAAACAGCACAGACTTCTTATTTTAAACCTCTTTGGGGATTTATGCCTAGGGCATTTCCAAATACTTTTGTTCTCAAGATTATTATCTCAGGTGGAGATTAAGGGGAAAGTAATAAAGATGGTGAACTAAGGAAAAATCTGCTTTTTATCCAAGACACATATCTGAAAAGTAGTCACTACCAATTGATAAAAAACCCTAAACACAAAGTGTTTTGTTGCAGAGGTGGAGAAATCCAAGGTTCACAAAAACAGCTAAAGCATTCGCCTGACGAGGTGCGGGATACGTTCAGGAAATTAGGATTCTGATGACTAAAATCTAGCACTGGAGTTAAATCTTATCCCTGTATTACTGTTTTCTATTCTGCGGGCTCATGCTAATTCTAAGAATAAATTGCCATCCTAAATTAGTCAATTTCACTGTTATTTTGCTTGTGGATAATCCTTCTGGAAATAATTACTGAAAATCAACAGAACGTCATAACCTTTTACCTATTCTGCAAATAGGTATTCTTCCTTGCTCAGGACAGTCACAGGCACTGCAGTATATAAATTCCAAAAGCTTAAAGTTATGAGGAAACCAAGTGTTCAACAATGGGGAGTAGTTGCATCAATAACATTTAAGGTATATTTTATAGGATATTGCATGGTAACTCAAAACATTCCATAAAGATAACATGGAAACAGAATATGCTTCAGTGGTTTTAAAAACAAACCGCAGAACAATGTATGCATACATGTGCGTTTGTCACAATTAGAAATGTGTAAAGTACACATGAATGTGGGCAAAAGCTGGGTGTGGATACACACACACACACAAATGACTGCCATTAGGGATTATATTCAATTTTGTTGTTAAGTTATTCAGTCCTGTTTTTAAAAATTGGGCAATTTAAAAACTAAACTATCACATAAAACAGAAGTATGCAAAGCAACGGTTATGAAAATTAACAAGAACCATAGTTACCGTCAAATCTAAATCAGGTTATAAAATCAGCCTGTAGACTTTCAAATGTCAGCATAAGTTAGGGACACGTTATCACATGAAACCACATTTTTGTGAATAGCTTAGCACATTTAAACTCAGGGCGCAGCTATATCTTAAAGCTACTAAGAGACAACATAGAAACGGTCTTACTGGCAAAGAAACACACCCAACTCCACCGCTAAGTAGACCAAGCGCAGCTCGCGCAGTCCTGGGGAAGGGGAGCCACGCCGCAGTTTGCTGCACTGGCTCACGGGGCGTCCTGAACAGAGAGCGCACGCCACGCCGCTCCGCGGACCCGGAAGGGCAAGCCTGAGGCCACGGCACCGGCCGCGGGCGTGCGGGGCGTCTCCGTGGCTTCCGACGGCAGGGCGGACGTCCGGTCTGCGCATGGCGGGCCCCGGGCGCCTCCTTGTGTCCACGTGACTCCTTCTACCAGGGCGCCTGTCAGACCGGATCGGGTGACAGCACCTCATACCACCTTAGCTGGCCCCCTCGGCAGCAGCCGCATTCCCAAGCGAGGCCACGGCGGGACGTACCGGGGGTTAGGACGTCCACGCGGGAGTTCGAGAGGACGCAATCACTTACGGTCTCTCCATAAGTAAGTAGGGGAAGGGGGACCCTTTCATTCTGCTGCGAGGAGGGGTGCGATGGGGCGCACGCCCCGCCCCGCCCTCCCCGGCTTGCTGGACTCCGCTGGAGGAGGAGCCCGAGCTCAGAGCGAGCTCGGCAAGCAGGTAGCCTGCTCGCAGGTCCCACATGACAGGGAGGGAGGGAGGGAGGAAAACAGACAAAGCTCGACTGGAAAATAAACGCCACGATGTTAACTGAAGTTGACCCGGATGGTGGCAAACCTCACGACTATTTATTTTTGTCTCTATTATTTACAATTAATCCCTTGGACTCATGTTAAGTTAGAAAGGTGTGCTTTCCCCTGCGGCCATACACGTCTACTCTGTCCCTATGTGTCACAGGCAACAGTGATCGCCAACATCTGCTTGGTCCTTACTTTGTGCCGCGCGGTGTTGTAAGAGACTTACGTGACGCGACATCTATGATGGGCAGGTGTGGGAACTGATGAATAAATGGGTGGGTGGGCGGTAATCAATATCCGTGTCTCTCAACACTCCTGTGGCCGTGGTCTCTGAAACCCGGGCACCTGCCCGGCTGCAGGGTGGCGGGGGTGGGGGGCCGGGGAGGTCTCAGACGCCCCGCAAGTGCCCCGGCGCGCTTCAGGCAGACACCCCAGCCAGATACCCTGGACCATAAACACTTCTCATCAAGCAGAGGCTGGGTTTTTACACCAGAGGTAAATATGAGGCAAGAAAGAGGTAAACAAGCCCATCTGAAGAGCTGCAATTGAACCAGCAGCAGCAGCTCATCCCAACAGCCAAGGCAGATGGCTCGCAGGCGCAGGGGAGCTGAGTCTCCACGTCCTCGAGTCTGGGGATCTACCTGCTGACACTGCCCCGTAGGTTCCCCGGACCTACCACCTCCAGTCTATTCCCTGTCCTAACGGACCCCAAGGGCTCGTGCGATCCACACGACCCCATGCCTATGACGCAGCACCGCAGTGGTCTGCGTGGCCTCGACACCGGTCCCAACACGGCGCACGGAAAGGCGCCGTGCACGGTCCCCCGACTGCCCCCTGTGGAATGCCATGCCCACACCTCGCGACTCTCCCCCGGGTTTAGAAACCCG
The DNA here is from genome assembly GCF_014176215.1 of Rousettus aegyptiacus. Taxonomy (NCBI): domain Eukaryota; kingdom Metazoa; phylum Chordata; class Mammalia; order Chiroptera; family Pteropodidae; genus Rousettus; species Rousettus aegyptiacus. The sequence continues at coordinate 158,679,360 of NW_023416307.1, forward strand.
CCATGTCCCTCCTCACGCGACATCGGCAGGCGGTGCAGGCTCCGGCTGCCGGGCGGGATGTGGTTCTGTTTGACTCACACGACGCGCACATGAAATCCGCGTGGTAGACACGTCTTCTGGCCAGAAAACCGAAGCCCAGAGAGGTCAAGCAACTTTCTCAAGGCCGCACTGGCCAAAGGCTGCCCCCCGAGATCTGAATTGCACAGCAGGTCCCTTGAACGCCACGTGCCCTGGCGCCCCCCTGCGTGATGCCCGATGCTGCACTTCTGAGACGGGGAAATACGAGAGCTATTTCTGCCGACCTCAGAGAATGGCTAGGCTTTGATCTCTTAAAATATACATTCATGCAAAATTTTCTGGGCTCGGACTCTGTGCTACTGGGATACGAGCTCACCTCGGCAGGGTCAACCCTCCCCATGATCCGTATTTGAGAATGCTAATTTAATGTGTTCGGCATAGGACATTGATTTCAGGTCAAGGTCTTTAAAAACAGTGAATTAAATAACAATCGGTCTCAGCTTATGAAGTCCAATACCATTACCAGTCACTGGGGAAGTCGGATAATGATTTTAGCTCTTTGCATCTGCGTCAGCCTAAAAGCAAGAGGAAGAGGCTCAAAAACAGGGATGGAAAAATGCGTTTGAGTAAACTTTCCACCCGGCTGAACTCTGTGGATCTGAAACTGACTCACAGATCTGGGTGTTTCTGGAAAGGACCCCGATACTTGATGCCGCCTTTGAGTTACACCGCGGCACACATGGGTCTGCGCTGCGTTGCCCTCTCTGAGAGCCCCTCGCACAGCCTTCTAAGGAAAATAGTGTTTCAAGAGCAAGGTGCTGGCGCTCGGCTCTTCCCCCTATGGCTTCCCCTCGTGACCCAGAAAATCTACTCATCGTCCTTATTTGCCGCTGGTAGCAAAGCAGCCGGCTTGCTCTTCGAGGATCTTAAAAGCGGGGCCTCGGGAAAGTGAACGGCTTCCTTCCGCGTGCTCCAGGCTGCCAACCGGCTCCAGGTCAGCCTTCTCTCAGGGCAGTTTCAAAGCTCTGCAAGTGTGTTCATAAAAGGCGTAGCTTTCTTTCAGCCTATTTTGAGAGTCTCTTGAACATACGTGCCCACACAAAGGCTTTCCCTCCTCATTCAGAAGTTCAAAAACTTAACGGAAGGAATGCCAGGAAAATGTACAGTGATCGGATCTCAGGTTTCCCTTTTGAATTCTAACCTGGAGGAGCAGAACTCGTCTTAATAACAACAGTTCAGAGTCTCTGAGGGGACAGGGAGCCGTCCAATCACTCACTGTGATCAAGTAATTAGAGAGTGAAATATGTCTCTGCTCTCTTTCCTTTGCTCATAGTTACCCATGTGCAGTGTGAAATGGTTGGAATGAGTTGTTTATAAACTGCTATCTCCTCCGCTTGAGTCAACTTCTACTTGGACGACTTTGATTTTCAAAAATACGGATGCCAGGAACGGGTCCTACGTCGATGCCGCTCTTCCAAGAAGGAACGCTGCAGCCAGAGGACGGATGTGTGCTTGAGATTCACCGCAAGACCTTGGAGAAAGCATCTGACATGCTTCGCATGTGACCGAGAATGAGAAGGACGGCTAGAACAGACTCTTCTCGGTCTCTCGAAGAATAAGATTTGATAGAGGAAAGAGGAGGCGAGAAAGGGGGGTGTGGGCAGGGGAGGGAGCCGTGCTCCAGGCTTGGGTACCACTCGTCGAAGGGGCAGGCGAGGAAATAAATGACGGACTCACTGAAATAAGTGATACGCTCCGTTTTGCCTTGACCCTTCGGAGGACATTTAGATAAAGAGTGGACATAAGGCCGAGGCACTAAGAATGTATATCTCCCACAGACAAATTACTTGGTTTACCAAAACATAAGTGGAAGTCAGGGCCATTACTCATTGCCTCGTGCTGGCCCCGACTCTTAATTGGCGTCCTGAATTGACTTGCAAGACGAGTTCCAGGAAACCTGCCTTCAGTAAGAACAGCAAACCCGGACTGGACACACGGATCGAATGACTGGTTCTGCCGCTACCCGGTCGAGATTGTATTTTTCTATAGAACACGCGTGTTATATCGAACTAGATGTGACCCCTGCTGCTAGTGACTCTCCACGCTACACTATTAAAAAGAGAGCGGGAGCCTGCCCTCAGACCGCCGCGTGGGGAGCGGCAGGGCGGCAGGGGCATCCGTTTCCGTTTCTGCAGGACGCGGCTCGCACGCCCCGCCCCGCGGACAGCAGGGCCGAGTGACAGCGCCCACCGGCCCCCGCCGCTGAGCGCACCTGCCGCATGCCCTCGCGCACGTGCAGCTCCAGCCCTTTCCGAAAGCCGGGGCTCCGGACGGGTTTCGTTCCAGACCACGACTTGGCGATAACACCCCTGAAATGGAAGACGTCGGGCCACCGGCGAGAGTCTGCAGGGGTCAACCGACTCGTCCCGTGCTTGGTGCTCGACGCGCAAACGCCACGCGATGAGCAATGGGGGCGTGTCGCCGACTCGCGTCTGAAGTCAAGTACCCGATCGTTTGGTTTCGGAGCAGACGGAACGAAGCGCACAGACGCCTCGCACAGACGCGCACGCTTTAAAATGCCGTGGCCTAGGACGGGGCCGACGGTGCCAGCGCCCCCGGCCGGCTGCGCGACCCACACCGCCGCTCGCCGGGCCGGGCGAGCAGGGTCGTCTGCAGAGGACCTCGTCTTCACCCTTTCCACTCAGCGCCCACGGTTCCTGTCCTCCCTCCGACCCGCTTCCAAAGGGAACGAAGAAAAGCTGTCCGACCAGAACACCTGCAGCCCGCGGATTGGCAGGAGCGGCGACCACACGCACGGTGACCACACGCACACCAGTCACACACACGCCAACCACATGCACACCAGTCACGTGCATGCCAATCACACACACGCCGACCACACGCGCCCTGACCACACGCGTGCCGACCACACACACACCAATCATGTGCACGCTGACCACGCACACGCCAATCACACGTACACCAACCACACGCGTGCTGACCACACACGTGCCGACCACACGCACACCAATCACATGCACACCAATCACACACACGCCAACCACACGCACACCAGTCACGTGCACGCCAATCACATGCACGCCGACCACACGCGTGCTGACCACACACACACCAATCACGTGCACGCTGACCACGCACACGCCAATCACATGCACGCCAACCACGCACACACAGACCACACACACGCCGACCACGCATGCCCCGATCACACGCGCCCCGACCGGCCTTCGCGGCTACGCCGCGTGAACAGCGCCACGTCCCCAGGGCTCCGGTTCAGCCCCCTGTCTGGCGACTGTTCCGATCCAGGGCGCCCTACGCCATGCCACGCGGCAAAGCTCCAGCTCCCACGTGGGCGCCGTGTGCCAGGATCGCGGCCGGCACCTCCGGGGGGGAGAGAGGCGTCCTGACCCCTCCGTGCGTCCGCCGCCTCGGCGTCTCACGGGCCGGCTGCCCACGCCCGCCCGCTGCTGCCTACCCCGCTGCACAAGCCGCTCGGCCCTCCGAAGGCCGAGCTGGGATCCGGTCACGCTTTCTCCCTGAGGTGCCGACTCGTTTGTAAATGTCCCTTATCTGAGTTGCGTGTATCCTGCTCCTAATAACCAGAGAGGACACTTTTTTTTAACTTTTTACAGACTAACACCTTCCGATACTGTATTCAAACCTTTAGTCAGGAATACTGCGCCATTATTGAGTTTGAAGGATTAGAAGACATTTATTTCCTAGAGATTAAAAAAAGTTGGACAGATAACTTATTTGTTTATATGAGTAAAATAATCTATTGAGACACATTTTCTTTTATGACATTTTACCCATTCTCTCTTTTTAAAAATCACTATATTTCAGGGTTGGTAAAACTGAAACACATATTGGTTAAACATCTTCAGTTCAAGCCAATCCAGGCCACTCCTGGATAAATGTCTATACAAGAACTATACACTAATGTACACAGGGGCATGTTTTATTTTTTTAATAGACAAACAAATTAAAGCGGCTCATGTGTCTGTTACCTGAAGAATGGATAGATAAAGAGTGGGACAGCCGTCGCATGGGACATTGTTTGGGGACGGAGAAGAATGAGGCGCCGGCACGTGCCACGCTGCGGACAAACCTCGGACACGTGAGGCGGGGGGGGGAGCGGCCACCGAAGACCGCGGGTCGCGCACCGCCACGCGCGTGAGATGCCCACGACACGCAAACCCACGCGGACCGGAGGGAGACGGCGCTTTCCTGGGGCCCGGGGGAGCTCGGGAGAAGCGGGGCAGCTGCCGACAGACGCGGGGTTTCTCCTGGAGACGCCGAACACAACACTCCAAACCTGATGCTGCCCACGGTCGCACAGCTCCGCGGACACCCCGAAAGCGCCGAATCGTACCTTTGAAATGCGCTGCCTGTATGGCTTACGGACGAACAGCTCCGTGCAGTTCTCTAACAAACGCCGGGCAGAGCGTTTTTCTTTTGATTCCCCAGCGTTGTCAACACCTCCACGTGTTCACGGCGGGCGTTGAGAGAGAAATCGCCTTTCAAAATGCAGGAATTACACATACGTCTATTTAATTTATGAGAAAGGAATGTCTTGAGGAACATCGAAAGAGGCAGTCATTCGTCTCGATCTCTAAGTCCCCGGATGACTCCCTGAACACTCGCCCGCTTCCTGAGGGTGCCGGGTGCCAAAGAGCGAAGGGCGTCCTCACCGCTCGTGGTGTCCGCGCCTCGTGGGGACGGCCGCGGTGCCCGGCTCTGCCCTCCTGACCCGGCAGCCTCTCCCGACTGACTCGCGGTTCTGTTACGGGTGCACCCTTCTGTGGGTTCAAAGCCAAGGTCGTGTCTCTCTGGCTCGAGTCAAGACTGGAGGCACGAATCTTTCAGAAAAGATCCCTGTGCCCGCGCGCCACCGAGACGCTGACACATGTCGCGGCGAGGCGACCTTCATTAAGCTGCGGCTACGGATGTGCCTCCGGTGGACGGCGCTGAAACATTGCTCTCTCTCTCCCCGTTCCCATGACAGCTGTCATCATGTCACAGACGGAGAAAAGTTTTAAAAAAGAAAGGCCTCTCGCTTTCCCGACAGTTGTCACCACTAGGAGCAGCATAATACCCAACGTGACTGGGGGAATGAAGGCTGCACGGGAACCAGGGGACGCGTATGCATCAGGAAAGCCGACGGCTCACTCGCATAGACCACGGCATGAAAGGGAAGCAAACAACGATGTCTGCGTAGCATTCCAGAACATTCCGGACGGAGCACATCTGCTTCGTCGCTGGCTTACATCTCGAGGCGCAGGATTCCGGAGAAAGCCGCCCTCCTGGCTAACACACTCAGAATCTTCTGCTTCGCATGTCTTTAAATAACTAACCACAAGACTGGGGTGTCAGCCAAAGATGTACCGGATCAATTTAGGACAGAAGGCGACGATTTGGGGCACACGGTGGTGGAATTCGGAAGGAGATGCAGACTTTCAACGTGACAGGCGGGTAGCACTGTTGGCGTATTACACTCCCGTGTCCGACTTCAAATAATCAAACAGCGAGAAAAGGCTGGAATGTGGAGCCCAGGAAGGGAAGCTGTGGCTGTAAGATCCAACGCGGGCTGGAGAAGGAACTCAGTCGGGTCTCTCCACCTACTCGCTCGAACGAGAGGCACGCCCCTGCCCCCCGCACCGCCTGGGCGCTGATCGCAGAGTCGGCCTCTCGCGCCCCCTTCCGGCCCTGCTGTCAGAACCCGCGTTTCCATCCGTCAACGTCTGGGAAGCACTGTCCGCCACGCCTGTCACTAGCCAAGGCCGGGGCTCTCCGGCCACTGGGAGGACACATTTCTTCCTACCAAGAGCCGTCGAGTCATATTTACGTGAGGAAGGACGTGGGATACAATATGCACTGTATTGTTAAGTTAATTGAAAATTCGAAACATCAGATTTCTCATGTGAGCGCTACGCTAAAGCCTTTATATTGATGTCGGGTTAAGAGAGATTCTCAATCAATTGATATTTAAGACTACATCTTTCGTTACAGTCCCTGTGGAAAACGCAACAGAACAGTCTTGTTAATACTGAATGTAGATCTTTAAAAGACTACATCAATTGGACGTGCAGGCACTCGGTGACCGTGCCGGAGGAGGTGGTGTTTTTAGACCATGAAGGGCAAGGAGCTGTGTTGGCAGGTAATGACCTGGCCGGTGAGGGCTGCGTCATACACCACAGGCCACCTGCACGCCGGGTCCAACGATCACCCGCCCAGTAACGGCGAGGTGCCCCTCGAGTGCTCTGCACTTAATTAATGGGGCAGCTCTAGAAAGCCACTGAGCCCGTGGGCCCCACCCACTGACGCCCTTCTCTGATCGTCTGGGTGGATACCAAGGGGGTCCAGGCCACGTTACCACGGCCCGGCACCCACTCTCGAGGTAAGAAGCCCGTCTGCTTCTGCGCCCCAGAAAAAAATGGCATCGGACGCTCACGCCATTAATTGCTCCAGTTAATCACCCAGCACTCAGGTATCAGAAAAAAAAAAGACAAAAGGCTGAAAGCTGTCGTCTGTCCAGCTGGCTGCTTCCAACCTAAGGACACACTGTGCTGCCGCAGTCGGTGAGAAAGGAGCGAGGTCCACGGCGCGGGGGCGTGAGATGCCCGGCGGCCGGACACGGTGAGTTTTAGTGCCAAGTCCGGCTTCACGCCCCGAACCGGCCTGCCGCGTGGAGCGCCCTGTGCACTCAGTCGCTGTAATATTTACTTCTAAATTATTATCTTTAATACTAATAGCACTTGCAGCTATAAAACATCTTCTCCTAAAAAGCTTGAAAATTTCCTCCACCTATTAATTCACCTCTGCTTAAGACCGCGGCGTAGGGAGGTGTGGCCGGACCCACATCCGAGAGTTATAAATAGGGTTTGAATTAGCCGGTGTCCTCCAGGCAATCATTCAAGGCGGGGGGGGGGGGGTGGGATGCCCAAGGAATGGGCCGTGTGTTGGGTCGGCAGAAGCAGAACTTGGGGGGGTCGGCTTCAGGGACTCGGTGGCCTACCGACAACGAGCCGCTCTCAGACACACGAGCGAGACGTCGGCCCCAGCGACCCAGCTCCGCGAGGTCATCCTAAGTTAGGTAGGGGCCGCGGAAATATCTGGACAATGGTTTTGTTCCTCCACTTCATTTGGCCTAAACAGAACCAACCCGACGACCACAGAAGGACCTTGAGCTGGAGGAAAGAACCGAAGGAGCAAAATAAAAGTCAGAAAAGCCGCCAGGGCCCCGAGGCGGCCTGCGGACTCCGCCCTCCGCAGATCCGGCCGGTCACGACGCGCACACGGCATCGGGACTGCGACTGTTTTGTGTGCTTCGTTCATCGCTCTAACCCTACACCCTAGAACGGGGTGGGATAAGCAGGCGATGTTTGTTCAACGATTTGGGCCGGCAGTCCCGCGACGGGCCCTCCTGCCGATGCGCTCGGCCGCGCAGGTGCGCGAGGAGGAAGCCTGCGCCCGAACGTCGAAGCCACCGCTCCCGCTCCTGCATCGGCTGGTGTAACACTCCACAGCATGGGGGTCGTGTCCGGGGGGCAAAAGCGAGAGGAAGTGAGACTGCCGTCCCCGCCCTCCGCCGCGATGCGAACACCTGCCGCTCGCCCGGGCACCTGTGTGCTCAGGGAGCGTCTCCAGAGTTACACAGAACGCGAAGGCCGGGATCGGCAACGTGCCCCTTCCAGCGTGAGTCGTGTTCGGCAAATCTCAGTTAAAACGTTACGCGCCAGCAAGACCCGTAACTCTAATTGCGGTTTATTAAGCTGAGTTACTCTGGGATAACAAAAGGTATGTGTTTATCTATTGAGTTCTGGGTGACCGGCTTCATCACATTTGTGTCTGCAGAGGCCTTACCTCTGACCCTAACCAGCCGGTAATTCATGAGACACATTCGGGCCTGAAACGGGCTCCGTGGGAACCCCACCACGCTTTGCTCCGAGTCCCCGGAGGCCCCTCTCCAGCAGCGCGCAGAAGGGATGTTCTGCGGCCCCATGTTCTAGGCACGGCTCGTGCCACCATGTGCCGTAAACCCCCATGTTCCCCCTGCCACACACACACCAGGGAGGGGCCCGGGTTGACTCACCACAGAGGAAGCAAGCCACACGGGGTGGATGCGGTGGACATCTCTCGCTTTCAAACAGTTAGTAAGGAAGGGGTGATGTTTACAATGTGTGGCCTGTGGCGACCCTGGGCCCACGGTCCTGACGACGGCTCTGAGCAGGCGGGGGCGGGGGGTGGAGCCTTCTGCTCTGTCCTGAGCGCAGCCTGTGGACTCGCTGGTTCCCGACGCCTGGTGGGCCTCACTCACGGCTCAGGGCTCTGCGCTGCTAATCGGGCTCTCTGCTTCCTGGCTCCAGAGAGCTGCCGGAGCCGTGGCGGGTGCGCGGGATCCGAAGGGAAATCCAGGAGCGCCCCCCGCCCCCTGCCCTGCCGGCCGTTCTCTCGGGGAAGGCCCCGGCTCTGTGAGGAGAGGCGCGGGCAAGGCGCTCTGCGGGCCGCCTGCAGACATCGCACTCCACAGTTATGTGTCCCCGGGTCCCCCGCGCTAGGTGGCCGTCCCCAGACACACAGGGAGAGCCCGCGACGGGGCCGCCGGCACGTGACCATCGCACGCGCCGCCGCGTTTGAGAGCTGCTTCTAAAATAGCTTATCGAAAAAAAATTTTTTTTTTAACAAAAACAGTTTATTGATTCAGCCTCGTCCCACGCAATCGCGTCTGTAGAAGAATGTATTTTATTTGTCAGTTACATATTCATTCCCTTAACACACCCGTTAAAAACACCTAGCTCTGTGCGGCCTGAAGTGATCACACTTTCTACCCAAGGTCTTTGCTTCACGTTTTGGGGAAAACTCCCCCGTGACGCCCGAAGTTTACTGAAGCAGACGCTTCGGAGGAATAGCCAGAGCTTTACTTTATCCAGACTGTCAAACAAGTTCCTAACTCCGCCCTTCAGATGATTTCAGAGTAAACATCGTCATACGCAAACTCCAGAACGTTTCAGTCGGTCTCTTCATGGGAACATCTCGGTGTGAACATAATCGGGAAACAAAGATGCCGCTGTCTCCGGGGCTCCATGTGGACGCGGCCCCCCGAGGGGCAGCGGAGACGCACCAGGATTCTGGCTGAGACGCACGTGCGCACACCAGTTAGCCCGAGAAGCTGGGTTTCTCCCCATTACTCAAGCAAAAACCTTTGAAAGTAAAGCCGTTTCGGTGCCTTCCCGTCTCCTACGCATCCTCGCGTGCTACAGGAGGGACTTCCCGCAACACAGACGAGCTGCCAGGCCCTGGGGCGGGGAGGGGGGGCCGGGACGCGGGGCAGGCCTGGGACGGTCCCCGAGCTCTGCGCTCACGGCCTGGGACGGTCCCCGAGCTCTGCGCTCACGGCCTGGGACGGTCCCCGAGCTCTGCGCTCACGGCCTGGGACGGTCCCCGAGCTCTGCGCTCACGGCCTGGGACGGTCCCCGAGCTCTGTGCTCACGTGCTGGGACGGTCCCCGAGCTCTGTGCTCACAGCCTGGGACGGTCCCCGAGCTCTGTGCTCACGGCCTGGGACGGTCCCCGAGCTCTGTGCTCACGGCCTGGGACGGTCCCTGAGCTCTGTGCTCACAGCCGGACAGTGGAGGGCGGAGAGTCGCACGCCTTGGGCCCCCCGGATCAGCCTCCACGCATGCGCCACCGAGGAGCCGGAGCCCCTGTAGGACACGCGGTACGTCCTCTCCGGGGGTGGCGGCCGGCGAGCACCCGGCCTGGGCCTGAGTGGCTCGGCCAGGCCGGCAGGAGCCGAGGACACGGGATCCTAAGCGGCTCGGGCAGTGTCCTTCCACACGACGGTCTCCTCGGCAACATGCCTCCCGGAGGCTCCCATCCAGGGGACAGGGTGTCGCATGGGCGGGACTCCCGCACGCGGCCCTCGGCCTACGCCATGGCAGAGGAGCGTGCGAGGAGAGGGCTGTGAGCAGCCTGGGCCCGGCGCCAACCGAAACGTGGACGCGGTCCCTCCACGCGGCCTCCCGGGACGCGGCCGGCCCGCCCGTCCCGGGGGCGGCTGGGGCCGAACGGACGAGGGCGTGTGGCCTGTCGGGCGGCAGAGACGCGGATGGCGGCAGGACCGAGACGGCGCGTTGGCCCCTCCGCGAACAGCCGCACGAGGCCGCGCACACCTTTGCCAACATCCTCCCCGCGACGAGCGTCCGCGTGTGACCCCGGAGACGCTCTCGGAAACAAGGCGGTTCCCGCACCCCCGGTGCCACGGGACCTGCCGACCTCACGGGGGACAGTCACGGGGGACAGCCACGTGCCGCGGTCTGCTGGGGCCGCGCACCCCCGAGCCCAGGGCCCTTTTCCTCGGGGCCGCGGCGCTGCGTTAAGGACTCCGCCTCCCGCGCAGGGGCCGCGGCGCTGCGTTAAGGACTCCGCCTCCCGCGCAGGGGCCGCGGCGGCCGGCACCCCGCCCGGCACCGTCGCCCACGCCGCTCTCCCCGGCAGCCGCGCCTCTTCACCCACAAACACACGCCGGCTCCTCTACTTCCTTATTTACATCTTTTTATTTTTTTATTTTTTTGCAGGGCACTCGACTATCTGTGCCTTGATGTAGGGCTTCCTTCTGGCAAGCCCTAAATCTGCCTCCTCCAGACTCCTTGCCACCTGCCCGGCACCATCGGCTCCTCTAAATCCTGTTGTGTCCTCGGAAGCTGCAGCTCTGCATTTTACATCTAGCCACAGACATGCTTTATCCCTTTGAAGCGACTTTCGATGTTCCTCTCTCCGTAGTAATTCATCCTGATCCTTCCCGAAGACGGCAGAGACTCTCGGGCAGACGTGCAGGACTCCGGGTCCCGCTCTGCGACACGGGCGCGGCCGCGAAGCCACACACGCAGCAGGAAACCGAGGCCACGTCCCCGCGACGCCTTCACCTTCGTAACTACCCGATAAAACCGTCCGTCGAACCGCTGGCCCCGCTGACCAAGTGGCGCCGAACCGAACAACTCGAGTCACCGGATACACGGGTTTAAACCTGAAAGCAGTGGAAGCTGCCTGGGGACGTCAGAGTCAAGGGCTGGAAGAGCCGTAAACCACTGGACGAACCCGCCAGCTTTACATTTCGTGCACAGAAACAGGCCCTGAGCACAGTCGTTTTCGGTCATGGAAAGGCACAGGGCCATAAAGCAGGAGCCCCGCATTACTGATCCTCTTACAGCAGGGCCTGCTGCCCACAAAGCCGGGACTCCTACCTAGCCGGATGAGATCTGGAAAATTAATTTTATATTCTGTATGGATCTCATCAAACACCGTCTGCGAGTTCAATAAGGAACCAAAGGAACATTCTGACTTGAGGATAGTAAGCCACTTACTCAGAGCTTCCCTAATGGTAAAATTTGAGAGAAAAATTAACATTCCAACTTACACGTAAAAGCTATCCTAACACCACCCCGCACCGGAGTCCCACGCTCGCTACGACCAGCATCGAATGGCCACTTACCATACACCTGGGACACACCGGACGTTAAAAATAGGCATAAATGTAACCCACAGTTAAGCAAAACATTAGCCTGCAATTACTCGGTGCCGTTCCCGCTCTCCGGCCTCTGCGTATTTTTATTTCGTGTACTAGTGGGGGGGGGCAGGGGCAGAAATCACCGCCTGCCTCGTACCACAAGTAGCGATTTTGAAATGTACTGAGCTGCTTCCAGGGTGTGCAGTGAGGACGCCCACTCGGAATCGACTCACGATCGGGTTCGAGCAGGACCAGACGCTCCGCCGTCGTGAGTGGAGGGCTTAGTGACTTCGCCATTTCTCATTTTTAACTCAGAGTCTTATCTAGTGATAAACACAGTCCTGAGGTTATGAGAAAGGTGCCATAAAGATATTTTTTCCATGAAGTATTTTTTTTTTTAAATTTTCACTTGAATGCCACAAAGTTTCTCACTTGATTATATCATCAGGTATGTATTTCTTAATAAAATCATTTATGGCGTTTACTTTCCATACTGTTTCAACGAGACTATCATTTCCTAGGGAAAAATAAAGCCCTTTGGCACACTTTTCCCTTTCAAAAATCAAGCTCTTCACTATCCCGTTACATTGATATGGACTCTGATTTGTGAAACAATTTTTTGTTTTCCTTGTAAATGTCGTTAGCATAACACATTCTGATGGATCCCATGTTATCAGCTCCGCTTTAAAATACAAATTATTTTCTTACTTTAAAAATCAACTCGGGCAACGTGTACACACACACACACACACACACGCACACGCACACCAGGGCCATCTGCTCACATGTGCCCAGGACTCAGTAAACGTGACACACAACGGGGCAGTGTGTAGCATCTCACTGCCACTCGAAGACCCCTCACAGGAGAAGGGGCGAACGGACGGGTTATGCAAAGGAACAGAATCCCAATACTGCCTCCGTTTACCTTTAGAGCAACTCACTGCTGAGGAGGCGGGCAGGGGGACAGGGGGCTGGGGACGGGGGGCTGGGGCTGGGGGGCTGGGGACGGGGGGCTGGGGATGGGGGGCTGGGGACGGGGGCACAGGGTAGAAGGCGAGGTGGGAGGGCGGCAAGGAAGAGGAAGAAGCCAGGAATGCCGGCGACTCGCTGCTTCTGGTGACGTTGGACCTCATGTCGCGCGGTCCCCACGCGAGGCAAAGGGCTTCCAGGAGCAAGTGAGCATCAGGTCGGGGGCTCATGCGAGCACGGACCTTCCCGCCCTGGAAGGCCTCTCGGGAATCGCCCCTCACCTAACGGGGGGCTACGGAGGCAGCGTGGAGAAGCGGCTTGCTGGTGCCCGCGCAGCCGCCGCAGGAGGACGGATTAAGCCTCACGTCCACGGTCCCTGGAGAACGCTGGCCGAGTGGACACGGGGCAGCACACAGTCCAGGCGCATGGACGGTAAAACCGTCGGCGTCTTAGGGTCACTGAGTCCTTTCTCTTTTCCTTTTTCATTCCACCGCGTTCACATTTGAACGTGCCGTGGACCCCGCCCACAGAGCTGCACCCTCAGCTCCCCCGAGCTGCCCCCGCCTGTCGAGGGGTGCTAGGGCGCCATGGGTGGGCACGGAGCACCCGCCGGCAGATGCTGGGGAGCACGTGGAGCAGTGCAGGCCCCCCGGCGCAGGCCCCTTGTCACAGGGTCCTTGTCACAGGGTCCTGTCCGCTTTATTGAAGCCAGCACATCCTTGACCCCGAGGCGGACCCGGAGCCACAGGGAACCTGTCTGCAAGCCTGCCGCATACATGTGCACACATGCGCGCACACACACACACACACACAGACACGCCGCATTTTCACATGCAAAATGCAAGAGTTTTGCTTCATAATCTTTTATCACCCTTTTGATTTATCTAGGAGACTAACCGACTCACCCTGGCTTTAAAAGTGCCTCTCACGAGGTGAACGCCACACCCATCTGGTTTCCCCAGGTGTCAGGTCACTCCCTGGACCCTCAGACTCGCCCCTGAAACCCCCACCCCGCTTTACAACGATCACGCACAAACAGCAAGACAGTGTCTCAATTTTTAGGGGAAAAAAAAATTCTAAAGAAATGAGAGCACACACTAGACATCCTGAAAATATCTCCTGGGGCTTCGCAGTGGCCAGCTACAAAAAAAGGCTTCAGATCACGTGAGTGGAAATTTCTAAATGTCTGACTGGAAAATAATCGAACTTACCGACTTCAGGAAAACACTTCTCTGTAAAAGGCAAAAGTTCCTGCCACCACAAAGAAATAAAAAAGGAATCCAGGAGTCAGAGAGAAAAATGAGGATTCAAAGGCAAACAGCATTTGCTAAGTGAGGTAGACACCAAAGAAAACATCTGTAGGAAAACGCGCCGGGCCTTAGCCACCTGTGCCTGCTCTGGCCGTCACGCGAAACGCGACCCCATCTCTGCCGGGCCGCATCCTCCTGCCAGGTGGGCAAACCCCGACACCTGTTCACTGCGCGCCTGAGGCTCCCTCGGGCCGCCCTGCAGTTGGGGGGAGCGTGACCACCGGCACCGCCGGCCTTCATTTCAGATGTCAGCATTTCGGAGCCTCGTGCACACCTTTTCCCCAGGGGACGGACTTCTTTTCGAGGACAGCCCAGGGGCCGCTCGCTGCCCAGAGGGGCCACGGCCGTTCTCGCCCGCTCCCTCTCGCCAGATGTCAAGTGTCCCTTACCGTTCTGTGCCCGTGTCCCCTCTGGACCCGCAGCCCGGAGGACGCCGGGCTCAGGGTCGGAGGCGGCCACACGTCCCAAGCCTGCCCGCCCCCGAGCTCCCCGCGGCCCAGCCTAGGCGCACAAACCGTCCTCACCGGTGAGACGCTTTCCTTCTCACGGCTGCATGTGCCCTCCGCTTTGTGACTAGTCGGGAACACAGTACGTCCACCCCGGGTGTGACCACGGCTTCTGGCTCCGCGGCGCCCAGCTCAGGGGGTCACCTGGAGCCGCCTTTCCAGGTAGGAACGATTTCGGTTTCTCTACCTCAGCCCTGGCCACCGGCTCAAGCTCTCCTAACTCTCTCCTTCCCATCCTGTTCCTACAGCAGCTCATCATTCTGCTTCCAACCCGGGAGGAGAGCTGGGGCTTCCCTGTGGGCTGGGGAAAGGGGACCAGCGCCCCCTTATCCTCTCTGCAGCGATAACAATCTTTAATTTCACTGAGCCATTGATCATCACAAAGTCAGCGTGCAAACATCATTAACAAAATTAATTTCTAATATCACTTTTAGGATCAATCCGTCTTTCGGGGATAACGAATATTAATTTGACAGACTGCATTGGGAGATCCATGAAAGGCAGATGAACCCCATTCGAAATGATATGTTTTGCTCGTTCAAATTCACAAATTCCTAAAAAGTGGAGCGTTCCAAAGCAAAAACAAAACGACCTAACTAACTGCACACTCTTTTCTCCAAACGGCCTGCCCTAGAAGGAGAAAGGGCGACCTTGGAGCGCACACCCCACGCGCCCCGATGGCCCCCTCCCCCAGCCGGGCAAAGTGTCCCCGCAGCAGGCGCCGGGGAGACGGACAACTTCGCTGTCCGCGCGTCCCTGAGGCTGGGGAGCCGCTGCGCGCAGCGTCTTGGATAAACTCCGGGCGCCCGGCACACGCTTCTCCTGCCTGCGGGCGCACGCAGCGACCTCCCCACGGGGCCATCGCGGGCACCTACACCTTCCTCGCAGTGGCCGGAGAGGGGACAAGGCAAATGGACGCCCAGGGCGCCCCGGGACCGCGCCCAGCGCGCGCCCCGCTTCCCGCTCAGACAAAGCTTCTCACCCTCGCGCCCCTGACGAGCACTCCGAAGGGTCCCCGCTCTCCGAGATGAGCCCGCTGTAAAAAGTGACCCGCCGGCCACAGCGAGCCCGAAGCGGGCGGCACTGTGGGCGCCGCGCGGACGCGCGAAGCCGGGGAGGACGCGCCAGGCGGCCGGCGGCGCCGCACTCCCCCGGGCGGCGGGACGAGGGGCCCCGGTACTTACGGGCTGGAAAGTGGAGCGCCCCAGCTCCGCGTCCCGCTCCCGCTCCGCACAGCCGCCGGGCGCGGCTCTCGGCGGCGCCCGCTCCCCGCGCGCACGGATCGCGCGCGCCGAGCCGCCCCGTGCGGCGCGCGGGCGCCTGGGAGATAATGGGACCGGGTCCCCGGCCGGTACCGGCGCCTGGGCTGCGCCCCGCTGGTGCCTGCGCTCCCCCGAGGCTGCACTGGCTGCGCGCAGCGCCCGGGGCGCCCCGGGGCCGCGCGCCGCCCCCTCCGCGCTGACGGGGACCCAGCCCTGCGGACGCGCCCCGGCGCGCAGCGGAGCAGCCGGCAGGGCGGGGCAGCCGGGCCCTGGGGTGGGGGGTGGTGAGCAGTCCCTCCACCGGACGGCGGGGCCGCACGCGAGCGGGGCGCACACGGGGCTTCGCGCCGGGACCCCCGTTCGGCTCCGGGCGGCTCCGTGTCCGCGGCTCCCCGGGAGCCGAGGGCTGCAGCGCCGTCCGCCCCGCGGGTCTGACGAGCCGTGCACGTGCGTGGTCTCTGCGGGTCTGGACCTTGGGGAGACCGGCTGGAATAAAGCGGGGCTCTGTGGGGGGCATTTCATGTCCCCAAAGACATGCCTCTTCCTGAGTGCCCGGCGTCCCACGCGGAGGGTGTGGCACGGAGGCCGGGACGGCCACACGGAGGGTTCCAGAAGGAGCGTGCGCTGGCTCTCCCCTCGCACCGCGGGGCGTGGGGTGCACCAGGAGCAGCACGGTGGGCGCTTGTGCACCCCGAGGTTTGGCAAGGTTGCGGTTCGAGGCTGAGTGTGAACATTTTTAAACAGAACGTGCGTTCTGCACGTCACCAGCACAGTGCCACTGTCGCTTGGCCCAGCCATGCACCCCGCTGGCCCCGAAAACATCTGTTCACATACATCGAACCTTCGTTAAGCGCGTCTGGGGAGGGGCGTAACGCCTTCCGCTTCGGAGGAAGGGGGCTCACCTCCTGCGTCTGGGTGGGCGCCCCGGGAAGAGTTTAAGTTCCAGTTCACACAGAGCAGATGGGGGGGGGGCACGCTCCAGCAGGAAGGGGAGGGGGGTTAGTCGGCCGGAAAACCCGAGGTCTAATCCTCATCTCCAGCGAAAACCAGGTGACCTCCGGTTTGTCACTCCATCCTCCAGGGCCCAGTACAGCAGGGTCCGCCCGGGGCCAGGTCTGAGGACCTTGCAATGTGACCTTCTGCTGTCATTGTGAGAACCGGAAAGGGGACTTCTGGCGGCAGGGTGCTCGCCCCTCAGAATCGCAACCAGAATGACAGGGACGGACCACAGGTACGACTTCCTTCGCCTGTCCCCAGTGTGGGGGTCTTTGTTACGAGAGACCGGCCAGTAAGCAGCTGTTTTAGGGAACCGGACCTAGCTAACCCTGCCGGGCGCCCGCCAGAGGGAACGGCCTCTGGATGGAGACGTGAGGAAGGTCCCGTGGGAAGGTTCCGTCCTCACGGCGCCCGTCCCCAGGGCATTTCGGCGAGTGGCCGCAGTCCGCGTGTGCGTAAACGGCGCGAACCGCCCTCCCTTCCTACAGTCCCACCACGCCCGGGCAGGGAGGCGTGGCTTCTCCTCACACCGCCGGTTATGTCACCTTTTCTGGAAAAGCGTGGCATCGGGGTCAGGGCAACCCGGACTACCTCAGGCTCTGGCACGGGTCCGAGGGAATTAAAGGACAGTGGACCTACACTAGAAAAGTCGCTCGGCTCTCCCCACGGACTGAAGAATCGGTGGCATCGGACCTTTGTGCGTCTGTCCACTACCCAGATCCAAGGCCTCAAGGAGACTTAGTGTCAATCTGAATAGCAACGATGTGCCTGTTGAACTCCAGCGAAGCATCTACTGAACTTTTGTGTAATTCCGTGTTGTTTCGACATGTGTTTTCAAGTATTTCCAGTGCGGTTTCTACGAGGTCACCTGCTTCTGTATCTCCGGGTGTGGCTGCAATTTGACGTGCCTCATGAGACGCCTGGCACACGGCTGGCGGCTGGCGCTCCCACCTGGCTCACTATCACTGAGACGCTGGCGCAGGTGCTCCACGCAGCTCAGGTGAGGTGCTGACGAACACGGGTTAACGAAATCGCAATTGAGCATCGCCGTTATGTTAGCAGACATAATGCCGGAGCGAATGGAAAGAAGGGCGCGTTGAAATGCCAATGTGTTGAGTCAGTCCTGCAGTGGAAATAAACCGCTTACTCGGTTTTCAGTCACGTCTGGTCCCTATCTGCCTGGTCATTACTTCGACCCGCCTCTGATGACGCTATGTGACGGCCACTTCCACGTTACGTGATCCCCACTCCTTTGGACTGGTAGGTGCTGACTGTTAACTAAACGTTTCTAACTTCCGTCGGTTCTTCATCTATTTCTACCCTGGAATACACCACTTACAATCTGAAGCGGTTAATACTCTAAGCCTAAATCTGGAAAATGTCTTTTTTGTTTGTTTTGTTTTAAGGTCAAAGCCGACATTAATGTGAAAATAAACACAGGAAAAATGTAGAGAAAGATCAAAATGATCGGTAAGTGCATGCAAGAGAAACGGCCCTCACACAGACGCAAGAACCGGTGATATTCACCCCAGAATGCATTTCAGAAGCCGAACGACATGCAGAGGTTGTTTTAGGCCTTGCATGGCAATTGCAAGGACTGGCCCGTCTTTGGGACTCCCGAAGTCTGCGGTCACCCCACAGCCTTGTCAAGGCCACGAGGAATGTGGGGGAGGGGTACTGCACGCTCCCTCTGACTATAACACACGGTTTGGCGAGTTAAGTCTAGCTCTGAGCCTCGGCAAATCTGAGCGCAAAACAAAAGTTTTGGGGCAACGATTTCCCAGCCGGCTGCGACTTGATATTTTTTAATGCTGTGGACTCCTCGGCAGGAAGCATCCGATGTGCACAGAACGGCTCACCGCTTCTTCTGGAAAATGTGCACATTTCCTGTTTCTTGCCTCTTTCACTAAAATTCAGTCAAAAGCTGAGACGACTGTGACATTTCTCCAGCGAGCGCAACATTTGAGAAACGGCTGCCCAGGGTGCCCACTGGAATGACAATCTAAGCAGCCTGACGGGACACTCTCTTCCAGCCCGGAGCGAGCGAGTCAGGGATCACGTGACCCAGACACGGAAAGAGCCGATCCGCGAGAGGGGAGTGGGAGGCCACATCGCTCACTGGGAAGGAGTCGGATTCCTGTCACAGTGACCCACAGGACCAGGGCCTCGAAATTAAAACCATCTGTAAAGACAACAGCACGCTTTACAAATTATGTCTCCAAGACATCAAACGGGCCTAAACGCTAGATTAAAAAAAAAATGCAGTGTGCCTCAATATTCATCTCCACTAACTGCTCAGAAATTTGGAGTCACCATTAGCAAAAACTGACTATTAAGGTGTGTGTGCATGTGCCCAGGTGTGTGCGTGTGTGTGCACGCGTGTGTGCATGCGTGTGGGGAGGGGGAGGGAGAGGCTCAGATTGTAGATAGATTGTTTTGCTGAATTGTTTTGCGAACGGTATTTCTCATTTGCTTTTTGGGGTACACTAATTCACTCTCATTGTTTGGCTATAGAACACATATGAATTTTGTCATCTGAGAGGATAACTAAATCCTTTTTTTCTCAAAAGAGTCTCCTTTTTCTTCTGACAAAAGCCACGTTTTGAAAGACTGGTTTTTGGTGATCACAACTTGCGGGGGGGGGGGGGGGGGGGGGGGGGCAGTGCCCAGGACGGTCCTCCAGGGAGGTTCCCAGGCTCCGCGTGTCAGCGGGGCCACGTGGGGAACCCTGGGCCATCGGACAGTGGTGGAAGCTGGGGGGGGATGGGAGTGGGGGTGGGGTGGGTGTCCCCAGAGTGAAAACTGCGAAGAACTCAAGGCTGGGATTAGAGATGCAGCACGACGCAGTAACATGATGATCAGAGGTCCTGCCTTGACCTCCTGCCTTGACCTCCTGCCTTGACCTCCTGCCTTGGACGTTTTGCAAAAGTTACCGGTGCATCAGATACAACAAGGCCGGTTCCAAGGCCGAGAAAGTACGGTGACCCCAGGCCTCCGCGCGCAAAGACGCACGGCTGTCAGCACGCAGGGCCCGAGGCCCGGTCGCCAGGGCGGGCGGTCAAGACAAAACGAGTCCCAGCCCGGCCCTGCGCTCGCGCTCCCGCTGCCGAAGCCCGACAGCGGCGAGGAGCGGGAGCCCCAGGCCCAGCCCCCAGGACCGCGGGCCCCAGGACGTGGGTCGCCACCTCGGCCGCACCTGCGTTCTGTCCAGCGCTGTGACTGTCCCCGACAGCGGGCGCCCCTGTTGCACATTCCCGCGCCGGGACTCACTGGACGCAAACGCTGCTAACGCAGAGGCGGAATTAAGCGCAAACGCGTGTCAGTGCACGGACTCCCCCCCCCCAGACACTCTGCTGTCCCCCCTTTGTTTACTGACCCATCCAACTGAAACCCGCTGCGCACCAGGCTCGCCGTGCGCCCCAGGTACCGAGAGAAACCGCGTCTCGGTCCGGCTCCGCGCAGGCTGCGCGCACCTGCGCTGTTCCCGCCCGCGCGCCGCCCGCCTGGGCCTGGCCCGGACATGGGCGCCTGCGCCTCTCACCCCGCGCGAAAGTCCTTGTGGCCTAGAATCGGCTCCTCCTCCTCGCCAAGGCGGCGCCCTGCGGACTCCCGGGGGGGGGGGGGGGGAGGGGGGGCGGAGCTCTGGGGCCCCAGGGCGGGCGGGGCCCGGGCCAGGGCAGGCGTCCCACCTCCTCCCATCATCTGCGAACACCTTGTCCGCGCTCCGCGCCAGGGGCGCCAAGACCCGCGAGAAGGTGCCCGAGAACGAAGGCTGGCGAGAGCCCAGAAGGTCTGCGTTTGTCACGGTCGAGACGTGTTATATCCCGGAAAAAGCGAGGCTGATTCCAGGGGCGCCACCCGCCCCTACATCCGATGGAAAAGGCGCCTGTTTCCCTTCTTCCGTGATTTGAGAAAATGGGCTGACGTGTGTCTGTGTGTGTGTGTGTGTGTGTGTGTGTGTCCCCAAGTGCATTCCCCAGCGAGAGGAAAAGGCTCGATCTTGCAATGCATGTAAATCAGAGGTCAAGGCAGAGTTGAAATTTCTTTTTAAGTAGAAAATGAAAAAAGGTCTTTTCAGGGAAGAGCCTGTCCAGAATCACTTCTTTTTACCTTATTTGACACAGAAACACTACAAAGGGCAAATGGATCAGGCAATCAACCTTTAATTCTAGGAATCTAAACTTTATGCAAACTAGGTGGTATAGCCACATAATCCGTAGGTGGATTACGTAATCTTGTGTAACTTTAAAGTGTGTATCCAATCTTATGCTAAAATATTTGAGTGTGTAATTCTAAAAGCCTGTCATTTTATTTACTTTTTGAGGGACGGTATCTCACATGTATTCCGAGCAGTGCACGCTGCAGAAGGACGACTTTGTCCAGAGAGACGCCCTTTCCAGCCACGAACTCTCGTTAAGCTGGGCGTCCACCATGTTTAGAAACTGACATGCACTTGACAGGGGCGAGCACCTTCATTTCCACCAGAGCACCCTGACGGAGGTGTCTTTGCTATTCCCATGTGGTAGGTGAAGACACTGAGACCCGCAGATGTTGAGTACGTGGTCTAAAGCAGGGGTCCCCAACCCCTGGGCTGTGGACCGGTACCAGTCCCTGGCCTGTTAGGAACCGGGCCACACAGCAGGGTTGAGAGGAGGGCAAACAAGCCGAGCTCCGTCCATATCTGCAGCCGCTCCCCAGCGCCAGCATCACCGCCTCAGCTCCGCCTCAGATCCTCACAGGACCACTGGGTCCCTGGTGCCACAAAGGCTGGGAACCGCTGCTCGAAGGACTTAGAACTAATAAATGGCAGGTTTGGTTTTTTAACTTTATTATGTAGAACATTTATTTTCCTTTGTTGACTTTTTTTTTTGTGTGTTTCCCATTCTGTCTATAAGAGAGAAGGGTCCCATGTGTATTTGACTACAGTAAACCAGTGGCTCTAAGTTTGTAATTTTAAAACAGGTCTGGTATAAAATCAAACAAATTTTAAACCTTCAAATTGGTGGCCAGCATTGATCTTAAGTAAGATAAAATATAAAAAGTTTGAATAAGCTTACAGAGCACTCAATTTCAGCTGGATCATTTTGATTTCCCTCTGCGCGAACTTTTCTTGGAAAAATGTCAAACTTACAGAAAAGTTGAAAGAACGGTATAATGAATACCCAGGTGTTTTTTGAGCCACAACTGATTTAAACGTTTCGACGGTTGCTTTATGTTTTTACGCCCTCTCCCCTCCTCTTCCCTCCTTCCTTCTCTCTCTTTGTAATCTTGTTCTTCTAAATCATTTGAGAGTAAGAAGCGGGCATTGTGAAACTTTATCCTTAAACGATTCTCCTAAGAATTCACCAACAATTGTTTTTTTTTTTTTCCAGCTTTACTGCAGGATGATTGACAAATAAAACTCTAAAATATTGAAAGTGTACGACACGTTGCGTAACCAAATAACGCTTTTCCCAAGAACAATGCATTTTACCCAATATAACCACAGTGCAATTAACCAATCCAAGAAACTTAGCACTAATGAACCTATCATTTCTTGCATTGTCTGGTAACACTATACTCTCAGTGCATTGCTTTGGGAGGTAGTTACTGCCAACGTGCCCTGTTATTGAAAGTACTAAGTTTGCTCACTAGATTTCTTTGTTATAAATATAATTGCATCATTTAATTTTTGTAACCAGGAAGTCACCTGTAGCAAATCCTTTGAGACCATAAAAAATATTTTCTCTAATAGCCTTTCACCAGCTCACGTTAGCATATGTTGATAAGCCTTGACGGAATCCAT
The DNA here is from genome assembly GCF_014176215.1 of Rousettus aegyptiacus. Taxonomy (NCBI): domain Eukaryota; kingdom Metazoa; phylum Chordata; class Mammalia; order Chiroptera; family Pteropodidae; genus Rousettus; species Rousettus aegyptiacus. Next base: position 158,701,732 of record NW_023416307.1, read on the forward strand.
TTTTATCACGATTTGTTCCTAAAGCTCAATATTCTGCCCTTTTCTTTGCTTACGGATCCCAACCCAGTAGCTCAGGCCTCGCACACGGCACCCGAGTGGCGGTGACGACAGGGTCTCAGACACAGGGGACAGCGACGGCTCGTCGAGCGAGTCACGAAAAGGTAACGGTCGTTTCTAAGAAGCACGAAGGTGGCTGGGGTGGGGGTGATATCAAATCAGCGGCTTCTCTTTTGAGGAGAGAGGATTAGTGCCAGGATGAATCTGGATGTCGCTCTTAGAAATGTCTCGAGCGGACACACAGGACCCCCCCCCGCCCCGCCCCATCCGTATCCACGGAAGCTAAACACGCTGCCCTCATCGGGTGAGGGGCACTCGGCGCCTGCAGGATGTGTTCCACGCTGGCGAGTCCCACAGTCCCTTTCAGACTTTTTAAATTGCACCATTTATCGATCTCCAAACCATTCTATTTTGATGTAGCACTTTTTTCCAACTAGAAATGAATAAAAAATGAAAAGCCCTGGTTAAAATCTATTCTTCACGCTGAAGTCGGAGTGCCCTTTCCAAGAACAGAAATCTAAAGGCCTGATCCTCCTGTTTAAGCTCTTTCGGTGGGTCCCTATCAGCTCCCGGGTTAGACCCCCATGCCACCCACGCACACACGGCCCCCTTTCTGACGGCCGCCCTTGATCACCGACTTATGCTCTGTACGTCATTCATCAACCATAATCTCCCCTCTTCCTTCCTTGAAAGTACCATGCTATTTTCCTTCGACGCAAAAACATTCTCCCCTCTGCCTGTAACGCTTCCCCACCCCAAACACCTTCAGTCACAAAATACTTCCAGCCTTTTAGAGGTGGGTGTAACCATCAAAGTTGAAGAGTGAACATTCTGGAACCAGACAGCCTGGTAGCCTAGATTCCCCGCTTGCTGTGTGAGCTTGAACAAGTGGCTTAGCTTCTCTGTGCCCGACTTTCTCTAAAACGATGTGACTGACAGTGACTTTCTTTGTCACCCAGCTGTCCATCTACTTATGCCGGCGTCTTATCCATCCGTCAACCCGGTCATGCTTGTTCTATGACGACGCGTTTCTGAACCCACCCCTCCCACCTACCCCCCCCGCCCCCCCCCCCCGCCCGCCCCGGGCTCCTTCACTGCCTCTCCTGGGGGTTCCCACAATGCTCAGGTCTGCGGCGCTGCAATGATCCATTCACACAGGCGTTTGTTACTTCTACTCGACGACGGCCTCCTCGAGGCGGGTGATATCTCCCACCCCAGTTTCCTTACTTAATGTCTAGCTCAGCGGTAGCTCAAAAAGTGTCTGAAGAACTAATGAATGACTTTCGTGCACGTGTGGCAGTCACGCGACCACGCGGCAACAGGGTCTCATCAGGTTCCCGTAAAGGCGACAATTTGGTGATGCGTGTTAGCAGTGACAGCACGGTTATGGAGCTTTATGAACAGCTCTCACGTCGGTTGGAACACCAAGGCTCTACCCCGACCTGGTCATTGATCAGTCAAACATCCTGGGGGCAGCTTTTTTTTTTTTTAAATCTGTAAAATAAACACGTGTACAGTTGAGCTTAAAGAAAAAAAAATGGTGAGCGGGAGTAGCAGGCGGGACTGATGGTCGAGGCCCCCGAGGCACGAGCTACAGAGCTGGGGGGGGGTCACTGGCACGGGACTAGGTGTCACTCACACGTAATAGCACGGGATGCGTGTCCTGGAATTGTGCCAGGAAGCAGCTCTGGGGGCTGGGGGATGAGCCGGGACACCTTGCAGGGACAGGCCAGTCCTGGGGATGAAGCTTTAAGCCTTCTGCTTCAAACGGGACACTGGAAGGCCCGCCCACGCGAGAGAAGGCGGGCAGTAAATGCCCACCCCCAGCGCATGCACGGTAAAAACAAACAAACAAACTGTGTTATCTCAAAACATCAGGGAGGGGAGCCGCAAATATCCAAACTCCGATGCCCAGAAGCTGTGGCTGTCATTTTCATGGTGACAGGCACTTTGCAAATACGATGAACTTAAAAATCTGGACGTGGGGAGATAATTTTGGATTACACGGCTGGGCCCAGTGCAATCACACAGGTCCTTACGAGATGGAGACGCGGGGGTCGAAAGCGCCGGCAGAAGCAGAGGCGGGCCCGCGGGTGCCCCGGCTTCCTGGCCGCCTCCGGGGGTCGACGAAGTTAAGGCGGCGACTTTCCCGGGTCCCCGGAAGGAGCTCGGTCCGCGGACTCGGTGCAGGCTTCTGCCCGGCACAAAGGTGAAAGGGCAACTTTACGTTTGTTCTTGCATGGCTCGAGCAGCCCCGGGCGACGAATCCGCAGGCGGCGCTGCCACGCGACAGGGAACCTCCGTCTGCGCAGGTGCGGCCCGGCCGCGGCGCGTCCGCCCGCAGGTGAGGCGTCAGCACGAACGCCGGGCGCGAGCCCACCGCATCCCTCCGGAGCCCAGCAGAACCGCGTTCCGTGTTTCTACAGCGGGGCGTGTGTGTCCGGCGCCGTGAGGCCCGGGCGGCCACGGTTAGCACAGACCCCACGAAGAACACGCCGTCGGTGCCAGAAAAGCCAGCAGGAGGGAGACGGAGCGGCAGTTAGGGACCGGCACAGGAAAACGAAACGCGATGCAACCGCCTGCAAGATATCACGCAGCAGGCATTACGTTTACTACAAAAATAATAACTGAAAAGCACAATTTAAAACACTATGTATACGCTTCGAAGGAGGAAAACTGTATTTGAAAAAATGGGACAGGAGGAAACTTCCCGCAGTGACAAGAACGTTCTAGACCTTGTTAGACATGATGCTAACATTTTATATACGTACATACCTGTATATCTATGCAAAGAAGCAGCAACTGCGCCCTTAATATCTACGTATTTCAATGTATGTAAATTATACTTCAATAGGAAAAAAAGGAATAAATCTTAATGAAAGATTGAATATCGAATTAGATTTTAAGAGCAGATTCATGAATTAAAAGTCACATCTGAAGAAATAACACAGAATACAAAAGACTGAGCTAAAGTAATAATAATAATAATAATAATAAACTGTGGAAAAGATCTGAAGGAGAAGAGAATTCCAGATCGGTTAATGCAGAAATCACAATATTTAAAGAGAAATGGAGGAGAATGTTTCAGTTTGGATCAAAAGATGTCTTCAGAGCAAAAGAAACATACTGACTGTTGAGAAGGCTCAGTAGAAACTAAGCCGCAGTTAGCTAGTCACCGCGCGGTGACCAGAGGCAGGCTGCCCACAAGCGAGTGGACGCCTCCTCAGGAAGGGGGAGCCAGGGCAAAATGGAGCGATACTACTTTCAAACGTTCAGGTAGAAATACCTGTCGAGGTATACTTTTATAGTCCTATTTATTATCTATCAGATGCCGAGCACTGTTCTGTTTGCTAGTGAGCCAGGAAAATGGATGGAAACAATTGGCATTTATATCTTGCTGAGCGAGAAAGACAAGAGATAAGTAATCAGTAAGTAAACTCAATGACTACAGATTCGATTAGAAACACTGTGAGAAATAAAAAAGAGTCAGAAAATGGAGAATAACGAATTTTGGCTCCTCAGGATTCAACATGGACGGCAATATCAGAAAAACGTTTAAAATGGAATCGCTAATAAGCAATATTAGTAGGGGGCACACAAAATCTTTCTATGCTATAGTCCTGGCCTAACTTCCCTTGGGGCTTTTGAGAACAAGCGCACCCCATGTCTCCTATCCCTTCTTTCTAAAATGGCTTAGGTTTCCGTACGTGCACACGCATGCAAAAGGGCATTAAATTGCCCATTGCACATGTCAGTCGGAGAACCACGAGCAGGAGGCGTGGAAATGTACTGAATTCTGGATTTTCCAAATGTAAGATAATGGGCTGAGTTGGTTGAAGATGAAAACGCTATGGAAATGTATATTGCGGGGTACAGATTTCAGATACTCTGGGGCCAGTCCGCAGGGATCTTGGGTGACAAGTTAAGGATTTTATCTGCGATTCAATAGGGCTGCAAGTCCGTTCGAGTTCTGGGATTCTCGGTGAAAAGAAAAGGGCGCCACGGAGCAGGATTCGATGCACGCAGCGGAGCACTCAGGGGAGAGGGCGCGGTGTTGCCAGGCCACGGGCCGCGGAAGGCGGGGCGAGAGGGACACGCCCACTCTCCACCCGCGAGTTTGGACGCAGGATGGAGCATGAGCATCTCGGTTGTTTCTTCTGCTCTTTCCTCAGAAGTCCCCACCTGCAGGCAGGATGGCTTCTGCTCTGCTCTGACCACGCGGCATGGTGCCTGCCCTTTGGGGAGGTCCAGGGGCCAGGGAAGTTGTCCAGTGTACAAGGAACTGGTGGGTAAACCAGTTTAATTCATGGGAGAATGACCGGCGTGTTACCTGTCAACAACCTACGCCGTGTGATGCACTTTATCAGTAATGTGTCAGATTTGTATCTCTATAACTCTGATTGCTAAGTATGTCCCTCGGTTGATTCTGAACTTAGTACAGAAAGAAGGGCTGGTTCTCACCCCTCCTAAAACCCCAAAACAGGATTTTCCTGCAATGTATAAGGTTGCCCAACACCTCTGTAGAAATAAAATGAGCTGATTAAAAGCTACCAGGTATAATTAAACTGAAATGGCCTATGCGTACATCAGATGTCATCAAGAATAAATGGCTTCTCCACTGGTAGAATGTCCAATGGCAATGTATTATTGGGTGACATGAAAAGGTGAATTTGTCCTAGAGATCACACTCGATTCACTTTCCTGTTTCAGAACCACTACACGGAAAGTATAGTATGGGAACGACTAATATTTCCTAAGGAGAAATTGCTTATATCTTTTCACACCTCACTTCTGTGTGCAAGCCCACACACACATTGAACTCCTGTTGTCGTCCGGATGGTTAGAGGCAGAGGATAAGTGACAAGCTCTCCATTTTGGCCACGCACTGGGGATCGCCATCTGCTCCCTGCCTGCGCCATGTCCCAGTGGCTGAGCCCTGGGTCCAGTCTGAAGCCTATTAAATTGCGTTTAAGGCTGAAGTTTCCTATTTTTAGACAGAGCTATATAAAAACATACTGTATACATCAGTAAAATAAGTAAATATTTTGAAAAATGTCTTCTCCCAGTAAGCGTTTACTGGTAAGTCACACCTGTTAGTGACTGGATGTAATACAGGTCTTGACACTTGCTTATCTGGCATCTGACGTCCAGTATAGAAATAGAAAACGTATGGACTTGTATTTTTAAGAGAGTATTTATTAAAGTACTAAGGGAATTTAGAAAAGGGAATGATTATTTCCTACTTGGCACTTTTAAAAATGCTTTTGGGAGGAAGTGATGTTTGAAATGAGAACTTGAAAGATTCGTCAATTTTAGACATTCAGAGATGGCTGTTGAATGTTGATTATGATGTTAAAGTAAAATTACAAGTAATCTTCTGCTCTAGCTGTTCTGCAATAGAGGAGACCCTTCACCGGAAAATATCATCTTTCCATTTTGGACACTGTCTCTGATATCGACATTCTGTCTAGAATTTAAAGAAACATCTCTCTCTCCCCCGCCCCAAAAATTTTTATCCTCAATTATGTTTATTAAAAAATCAAGGAATTCATAGATGTTCGGTTAAGAAGCCATGCTTTAAATCAAGGTAATGTTATTAATGAAAAACATACTGCGTATATATAGTATTTTATACTTTTCTAAAATCTTTTGCACTATTTCAATATTAAGAAGTATGAAGGGCTATTATCATTGCCTCTATTTTTCAAAGAGAAAAATGAGATAGAGAGAAATAGAGCAACTCTTCCAATATGAGTTTCTTAGGGAGTTACTGGGATTGTCTGTGTTTATCACAACACCTCCTTAATCTTCCAGAATTCTCCTTCTCTTAACATCAATAATTTGAAACTTTACTCTATACAAATTGGTTTAACCACATTTGAGCGGAAAATCAAATAATAGTAGGCTAAACAAAAGAAAAGTTCATTTCTCACTCACGGGGCAAAATTCCTAAGTAATCCAAAGCTGGTATACCAGTTCCATAGTCATTCATTAAGGACCTCGGCTTCTTCTATCATTTCCCTCCACATTCGGCCATATTACATTTATCTGCAAGATGACCACCTGGTGCAATGCAGCTACTAGAGCTCCGGCCATCACGTCTGCATTCCAGGCAGTGTAAAGAAGGAAATGGAGTGGGGGACAAAAAACGCACAATTATCTCCCTTTGAAGAGACTCCTCAGAAGTGCCCCAAATATTTCTGCTTACATCTCATTGAAGAAAACTTACTTGCATGGCCATATTTGCTGTAAATGTGCTGGCAATTACAGAGTTTTATCTGGGCCTGTTGATGCCCTGAATACTAGTGTTCTTTTATTAAGGAACAAAGAAAGAATGGGCATTGGTTGGCAACCGGCGGCTTCTTCCATAATCGCTACCCAACACTACATACTGAAGCCAATGATAAAACCATAGTGGTAAAAGTCACTGAACGAGGATTCTGAAGGTGAAATTTCTAGTTGATGAGAAGACGCTGACGAGATCTGAGTGTGCTTTGGGTCAATGAGGGCGGCTAGAGACCAGGATGCCTCTCAAGCATCCTCTGGCCCTGAAGCTTTAGGAGAGCTAAAATTTTATCTCATCGCCTTATGTCCTGAGGAACGGCATTTTCTGATATATAAGCTCTCCCCACCTCTGAGAATAGTCTAGTTGAGATTCTGCAAGGATGTTAGAGAACCTCATTGATTCAATTATTTTAAAGCAGGTATTCATTAGAAATTTGAAGGGGCCGGAGAGAGAGAGAGGCGGGGGAAGAGGGAGGGAGAGAGAACAAGAATTCTTTTGGAAGTCGAATGCGGACAGCAACTTCATCACCTTGGTATAGACAGAAAGTTAGAAACTCTGTATATTTTGTTTTTTGTTATTTGGAGTAAGGGATGGGAATGCACAATTACAATGAAACCATTATGCGTAGGATTTAAGAACTTTAAGATACTAACAGTAAAAGGTGCAGCTGTTTATAAGAACTATCATTTATGCAAGTAAAATATTCTATCGGTAACAACGATTTTTAGTGCCCCAAGGGTAATCAAATTTTTTATGTTCATTGAATTAAATCTGTGGAATTACATAACCATCATCTTCTTTGCGCCATCTTCCTATAAAACCCGATAGGTTGAAAAGATTATGGAAAACACTGTTTGAACCGTAAACTGCCCCCACACTTCGGATTTGCTAATTAGGCGGGCAGCGTGGGGCTCTTTCTGCGTGTCATCCGGGAGGTCGGCTAAGAGAAGTTTATCTTCTTCATTCCTCTCCTTCGCTTATTGCAGTTTCTTAAATGGAAGGGCCCAGAGTGTCGTAAAAAGGAATTAAGTAGACAACTAAGCAGAAAATTTAATAATGAGCCAGTGACTAAGACTTTTCTCCTTAATTATTTCGCCAAAGAGGACAAAATATCTATCAAGAGCAATATGTATCTGTGAAACATGAGAAGGACGAGGGACAGGAACGGCCGAAGCCAGGCCCGGCTGCTCTGGAACCACACGCCCGAAACCCGCACCTGCTCCCTCTGCCGACGGAGGGCCCTGCGGAAGGTCGCCCGCTCTCAAGCGGGCATGGCACCCCAGATCTGCTGCCTTCGGGGTGCTTCTGCAGATCAGAGACAAGCCTCTGGATCCGAGGCCAGCAACCCAACCCACTAACCCCAACGGCAATCTCTGGAATGTGGGGCGCGGTTGGAGGAAAGGGCTCCCCGATGCTGTGAGAAGGCGCTAGAATGAGAGAGTGTGAAATATCTGCGGAGCATGTGAGCCGCCGCTTGTGACAAAGTCAAACAGTATTTGTCAAGCACTTGCCATGTGGAAGGCACAGAGCTAGGGGCCTGGAAGGCGATGCCTTCTGCCTTCACGAAACTTCCAATCCAGTTATTGTTCAATAAATTTAGAAGAGGAGCTAGAGATTATTTTTGAAATAACAATAAAAAAGCAAAACAACACGATAGGGCCCAGGCTGTCATATGCTCTGATTCGCAGGTAGGTGCGAGGTAGGGACGACATAAAACAATCCGTGTCTGAGAACTTTACAGTTTCATAGGACAACACAGAGACTTGTGAACGATTCACAAGCACAGACAGGGTGCCCGTGCGCGGCATCGGAGTGCAGAAAACCCTGACCGGCGGGCTGCTCCATCGTAAAAAAAAAAAATCACCTCCACATTCTTCAAGACGGTGAAATTCCAATCTTATCACAGAATTTGGACTTTGCGAATGCAGGTGCCTTTAAGGCGGTTCCATCACACTAAACCTCGGAGGCTGCAAATACTCCAGCTCCCATCAGAGGGGTTTCAGACACACGTGGGAGACAGGTTGGAGAGGTAAGTTCAAGCTCTCCACGATGCGAAGTTTTAAAATAATTGTTACAGGGAAGTAGTTCCTGGTGAGGGCAGAGGAGGATTCCGAACTCACCTCCTCCCGCAGACACGACGCATCTACAACTGCGTGTGGAACAGTTTCCTCAGAGAGGGACCTGAGAACTCGCTGAACGGCTACTCCACGGCAAAGGGTAAAAGCCACACTGACACAGGAAACACCCTCAAGACAGAGAGAAACAGCTGTTCGCCTAAAACAAAGTCGAACGCAGAGATTCGAACAAAATGGGGTAACAGATTCCAAATGACAAAGCAAGATACAAGCCTGCAGCTTTATTCATGGTGGCCAAGACATGGAAGCGACCGAAATGCCTTTGGCGGATGCCTGGGTGGAAACGGCGTGGGACAGGCACACGCATCGGAACGTGATCTGGCCCTCGGAAACGGCGAGATGCTGCCAACGGCGACAACATGGGTAGATCTTGAGATAATCGAGCTGAGCGAAATAAGCCAGACAGAAAACGTCAAGAATCACACGATTTCACTCATATGTGGGATATAAAACTGAAAGCAACCGATGGACAAGACAAACAAACAAAAACTCACAGACACAGACAACAGATCAGTGGTGACCGGTGAGAAAGCGGGGGAGGGGGAGGTAGGTGAGAGGGAAGGGGGGGGTCGCATGTACGCTGAAGGATTCGACTGTGAGTGGCGAACACACAATGCAATATACAGGTGACAGCTTATTGAAACGTACAATTGAAACCTATGTAATTTTAATAACGAATGTCAACACGATAAATTAAAAAAAAACAAATCTGCATGAAACAGAGATAAGTAACCTACCCCCCCAAAAAAAGAATTCAAAGTAATAATTATAAATCTAATCACCAAACTCGGGAGAAGATGGATGAACTTCCACAAAGAGATAAAAAATACAAGAAAGGACAAGACAGAAGCCATAAAGCTGAAGAATACAATATTTAAACTGAAAAAAAAAATCACACACAAGGATCTCAACAGCAGAGCAGAGCAAGCGGAGGGAAGGGCCGGCGAGCTGAAAGACAGGGCAGCGGAACTCGCTCGCACGGAGGCAGAAGGAAAAACAAAAACAGGAATGTAAAAGACTGGAGACAGGGTCAGGAGCCTCCGGGACAACGTGGAGTGGAGAAACGCTCGCTGTGCAGGGGCCCCAGAGGGGCGGAGACAGGAAGGGGCAGAAACCTTACTTAAAGGAATGACAGCCGAGAAGTTCCCTAACCTAACCTGGTTAAGGAAACAGACCTCCAGACCCAGGAAGCCCAAGATGTTCCGAACGCGGTGAATCCAAAGAGACAGACACCAAAGCCCATCATCATTAAAAAGTCAAAAGGTAGCGTTCAGGAGAGAGTGTCTTAGAAGAAGCAGAGGAGGAGCGAGTTACCACGTGCGAGGGAACCCCGCCCCCGCCGCCCGCCCCAGGTAAGACTGATGAGCAGGTTTCTGGGGGGGGGGGGGAACTTTGCAGAGCAGAAGGGAGTGGCGCGTCTTACAGCAGTGAAAGGGGAAGAAAACTCCAGCCCAGAATATTCTGTCCAGCAAGGTTAGCATGGAGACCAGAGAGCGTCTTCCAGACAAGGAAAAGCCAGAGTACTTCGCTACCACTGAAATTCACTTTTTGTAAAATTATATCCTAAAAGTTTGGCTGGTGGGGGAAAAAAACATTGGGGTAGACCACTGAAAACCCACGCAACTTCATCATCAGAACGTCATGCTGATGTCGTAGACAGGTGGCTGAGCGTGGCCGGAGGCGGCCGAGCGGGTCACCAGAAGTATACGCCAACACGAGAGTGGGCGTGAGGGGTTCGCGCCCCGAGACAGGCAGAGGGCTGTGGGCTTTGGTCCCCGGGGCGGCTGCTCATGGGGGCGCGAGAGGAAGTGCAGCTCGCCACGGGCAGGAAGTCCCCTCGGAAAACACCCGTGGTACAGATGCTCAGGCTGACGCCGCCTCGTTCTTTTCTGTGAATGGCGTCGGGAGCGCTTTCGTCTGCCCGGCTGTTAGCGAAGGGCTCGGTCCCCTCCTGGGCGACATCGTTCTAATCCTGCTGCGTGGGTAACCTTCGCTCAGACAGTATCATTGATCGGGTGTGCCTTCCATGCTCCCCGTTCACCGTTTGCCGACTGGTGACCCAGCAGAGCGGGCGGTGTATCCCACACGCACACACAGATGCACACACACACGCGTGCGTGCACACACACACACGCGTGCGTGCACACACACACACGCACGCACGTTCCTGCTACAACAAAAGTCAACTAGGCAAGGCGGCTGAAATCGGTATTTCTTAGAATACTCCTTGCTCCTTAGAGAGTGTGCCCCAGTATTTTTTAAGAAAATGAAGAAAACAAATGTGGAGGGCTGGAAGGGAGAAGAGGGAGAGGGGAACTATTTTTTAAGAAGGTTAAGTTCCATCATTTCCCCGAACAGCTGAGTATGGGGCTGACTCTGGGCGCAGACGCCCCCCAGCTTCCCAGCGTGGCCAGGCGTAGAGAAGGCTTCTTCGGGGTGACGTACAGGGCTGCATGCTTTCCACACGTGGAGTCACATGTCAGCACGTGTACGTCCCACTGTGGACGTGGGACATTTCTCTCCCTGGGCCCTGGACAACAGGCGACTTTGGAAACTAAGAAATAACTTCTGCGCTTCCGTTCACTTTGGCTGCAGGAAATGGGGAGTCGCACCCAGCAGGGAACACGCGGCCTGGGTGGGCGGACAGGAGACTGAGCCGTGGGGGGCGGGGGTTGGGCGCCCTTCCCTGGGCCTCCACCCTCGGCTGCATTCCAGCAAGGGATGGGTGAACGCTGCTCTCCCCTGTTCCGCTGCTTCTTCGGGGCTCGGCGGGGCCTGAGAACGGCCTTAGCCACGGCAGCGACTTCCCGTAGATTCACTATAATGCTTCTAGAAGGTTTACGCACCCAATGTCTTTTGCTGAGGAGGCAGAATTCATTTTCAACACGTTTCTCATCCTCTCAAGATGGCGAAAAAAAACCGAAATGATCTGTTGTTAAACTGACCCATTTCAACATTTCACGCACACGCGCATACACAATGAGTCGATGCATGCTAATGTGGAAAATATTTCAACATAAAAACCCACCAAAAATCTGCGCGGGCAAGCAAGGCGTGAAGCCAGTGCGGCGGAAACCGGCGGCGTGTCTCCGCAGAGCCGGGCGAAGACGGATGGTTCGGATCCTGCTGTATTATTCATTATTCCTTTTTATCTATGATTCCAGACTATCTATTATTAAAAGTGGAGCCTACATTCAATTTAAATAACATTACGTTAGTTGCTCTTCGCACTGGAGAGCCTCCGCTGCGGCCGAGGGGAAAGCCAGTGCACTAATGCACGGGAGCGACGGAGTCACTGTCCCGTGCGACCACGCAAGTGCCCCAAGTTCGGCGGCATTTACGTTTTCCCCACAAAAATGAACTCAGATGCTTGAGAGCTGCGCCTTCACGTCTAAACATCTCAGGCAATTACTAAGCTTCTGCTTGAAGGGTAAGTAATGGCAAACTGTGCACTTTAACTAATGCCTGAGGAAGCGGATCTGTATTAGGGGTAATTACAGAGAGTTCAATCGCTTTGGGGGTGGTAATCGGCAAGGCGCATACGAGGAAGGAAAGAGGGAGGAAGAAGAAGTCTCCTTTAATCTGTGCGGACCCACAGGTGTGCCGAGCCTACTCTCAATGTGCGGCCTTAAAATTCACTGAGTCATAAATTATCAATTTATTTTCAAGAACAAATACTACTGATACATGTCATTTGTTTTTGCAAAAATTCATTTACTGCCAAATGCTGATATGGTTTCTTTTCATCTCTCTGTATGTGGCAAATCCCATAGTAGATTAAAAACTGAGAGGACGGTACAAAAAAGAATTTCTCATATATCCCTAAAATTACAAAGATATAGGAGGAGGGAGATCAATATCAACGCAACATCTACCCAAAGGCTTTGCAACTTTCTTGAAGTCACAGAACCTACTGTATGAGAAAAGGGGAAACTTTCATCAAAGGCTAACAATTTTCTAAGTGTTTGTATCTATTGACATTATAAAATACACAGATACACTCACATTTTATTTTAGTCTGAAGGAAATCATTATGGTAAACAGTAGCCAAAAATGCTGATATTGTCCAATGACAATAAGTTTGACTGTGGGCTTCTGAAAGATAAAGATTCATCTGTAACTCCCCAGGCAACAAATAATTGTGGTACAGTGGGTGGGTGGGTGGGTGGATGGATGGATGCACGGATGGATGGATGGATGGATGCACGGATGGATGGATGGATGCATGGATGGATGCATGGATGGATGGACGGATGGGCGCGTGGATGGGTGGGTGGGTGGGTGGATGGATGGATGCACGGATGGATGGATGGATGCATGGGTGGGTGGATGGATGGATGGATGGATGGATGGATGGATGGATGCATGGATGGATGCATGGATGGATGGACGGATGCATGGGTGGGTAGGTGCATGGATGGATGGCAGTAAGGAAGGGAAGAGAAGGTAAGCTGCTTTACAAAGATTAACTCTCCTACTTGCAACTTTTTTAGGTTAAGTTTAAACAGCATCCTTCCCCCGCCCACACCCGCACCACCACCTCCACCAAGAAGTGCCGATACTTGTAAAGGTCAGCACACTGGAATGGAGATAAGCGTACTTATGAATAAGCTGAGGAAGAAATCGGGTTCGGAAATGGCGTGCGTGTACAAACTGAAACTACGCTTATATTGGAAAGTTCACCAAGAGGTGCACAGCAGGTGGGGCCCCGAGAATGGTAGAAGAGCAGGGGGCGGCGGTTTTCCTAAGGGTTCTGTGGACCCCGCATCCGATCGGCATTTTCCAGTGAGAAGTTTCACACCAACCAGAGCTTCCCCTTTAGATTCAACTCAACACTCGGACACATGAGACAGTCATCGGCCACCTGTGACCTCAGGCCACACAGAGGAACACAGTAAGATGTCCGGACCACCGCCGGCCAGCAGGCCAGCAGCATTTCCCTCTGTGACATCCTCGCACTGCATGCAGGGCCCGCTGGGATGACTCTCCCCGCCCCCCAGGTGAGGGCTCGGGTGTGAGGAGACAAAGCCACAGTGGGTGTCTCCTGACCTACAAGCTCCGGTCCCATAGGACCCAGAGTCACTTGTAGCATCCCAGGGGCTCACTCCCCACATCCCCATATGGGGTGCTCAGCTCTGGGGGTCACTGCACCCCAGGGGAGCGCAAAGCTTTGCATCCCTGTCTGGTGTTCCTGAGCCACCCACAGTTCCCCTAGAAGCAGAGACAGTGTACACACCACGTGCCATTTGTACCAAAGGCGGTGCTACCTGGTAACAGGATTGCGTTCACTAGCCCATCAGGTGTGCAGGTTAACGAGCTAGAGTCACCGAAGGTGGGATTTGAACGTCAAAGGGAAAAGGACTTTGTTGAAATTCTACCCGCAGATGGGAATCTTGATAGCGGTCGCTTCGAACATCTTCTACAGGTTAAAAAGTTAGAGGTGACCGCCCAGCAGCACTGACAGCTGCGACTTGCGGCGGGATTTTGGAAATGATATTTCCCCATCCATGAACGTGCATTACACAACAAAAAAACTTTAATGCAAACCCCAATCGCCCAAAACCACACGAGGCAGATGGTTCCGGATGAGCCACTGGTTGCTTGTTACTCAACAAACAAACAAACAAACGGAAAACACTGTTCAAGCACTAATGGATTTCTACGAGCACGTGACACATGTTAAAATTCAGGGCACAAGCGCGCCTTGGGCTTCATCTAGAGTTAGCACCTCTTCTCAAAAACGAGCCTAACTGAAATTTTTAAAGTGTCGACTTGTTGAATTAAATGGAGAGAAGGCTTAAAAAGAACTTGTTTTCTTGGGTCAAAAGGATAAAAGGCCAAGGAAATGGCAATGGTGGGTGAAATTGTTTGAATGTTAGTTTTTGACTTTTCTACCAGGAAAAGGAGATCTATGTTCTTTCTGGATATTTTAAAGGAGACAAAACAAATATTCCTGCAACGTGCGGGCTCTGCGGTCGCGGGCTGCGGCCAGAGTAACAGGGCGAGGGAGCGGAGGAAGGAGCAAGGTGCAGCGAGTGGGGTCAGGCGAGAGGCATCGCGGAGAAGGCGGCCTGGCGCCCGCGTGGAGGAGGCAGGAACAGAGCCTCTCGAAAAAGCTGTGATCAGTGTTTTCGGGAGCAAAACTGAATCATCAAATAGAACTCAGTGCTGGACGGAACTGACTTCTCTCAGGGAACTTAGTTTTTCATCCGTTATTTTAATGACTTGCGTTGAGAGTGACTTTCAGGGCACGCATCCACTCCGCAACGAGGGCCGGGGGGCGGGCGTCTCGCCCCTTGAGCTTCAGATCGACCTTGTGCCTCAGACTCACTCGCGCCTCCTGTGCTCACAGCTTTCCAGCCGACGCGTCTTCTGTGCCATTTAAACACAGGGTGCCTTGATTTCCCCCATTCAGACAGTGGGAGGTAAAACAGGAAACAGGAGCCAGAAGTGTACTTCGAGGCAGAGTATTTTCTGTAAGCACCTGACCACTGATAATCCGTTTATCGATGCCCAGGAGGTCATTTCAAAGTAATTTAAAAATGGATCATATGCGCCAGCAGAATCTCCCCGTTTTTTTCTGGCCTACTAAGAGCCTCTTAATAAACTATCACTGACTCCACTGCCTTCTGGCCTGAAGGGCCGTCGCGTGTGACAGCTCAGCGTTTCCACACAGGACCTTCGATGGAGCGCAGCTCGGCACCCGGGGACGGAGAGCAGCCCGCCGGGGGATTAGGGCTAAAACCTGCCGACTCGGCGCTGGCCGAATGGTCGGCGCTCCCCGCACCCCCCGCCCCCCCCACAGCGGCACAGGCATCGCGCTGCTCTCTGCATTTCTGCTCCCCTGGGTTTTAGGAACTAAACTCCGTGTCTAAGGGCTTCTGAAGGCCAGGTCACAGAGTGTGAGTGTGGCGCACGCGAGGCTGACGGCTTCGGAGCTGGGTCTGCCTCTCACGCGCTGTCTGACAGACGTGCAAGAGACTCTCGCCCACACGTGCAAAACGGGCCGAAAATACTCTGTTTGTGGGCTTGCTACAGGGATTAACTGCGATAATGTATGTAAAGCACTTATCACAGAGCTTAAGAGATTGTAAGCACGAATTTTACACTTATACATTTAATATCATTATTAATATAATAAAAGTAATAATTCCTGTTATTATCATGCGGACACGAAGCATGAACCATCCAGATGGGCACTCTGCTGGCATCGACCGAATTCCTGATGCGCCATCTACAGCCAAAGCCTCTGTGTGGGGCCCGGACCTCCTCCTGGGTCTTCTGGGACGCCCTTCCCGACGTAAGGGTGATCACTACTGGAGAAGCCAGCTGCGCAGCCCTCCTCCGCCGCACGAGGAAGCCGGCCTGTGCCCGACGTCACACTTAATTTTGCTCAGTTTCATCCTATTGGTACCAGCCCTTTGTTCAAGCTGTCAAGACGCTTCCAAATCTGGGTTCTGGGTCCTATTCTATTAGTTATCGCCCCCAGCTGTGTCAGTCACAAATTTGAAAGTATGTCTTCATCCAAAAAAAAAAAAAAAACTGATGGCGATGAAACTCATACAGGGTCCTGTGGCATGTCCCCGTAACCTCTCACTTTAAGTAAAAATATGGATAATACAGATTAAGCAAGATGAACAAAGACTCACAAAAATAATAAAAACAAATAAAGACATTAACGATCGTTGCCTGTGCCAAACATTATTTGTAGGTTTTTTTTTAATAGTTCATTGAGGTGTGATATACACAGCACATTTTTAATTTTTTTGAGGAACTTCCAGACTTTTCCACAATAGCTGCACCGATTTCCACGGCCACCGACAGTGCGCAAGGGCACCCTTGTCTCCACGTCCTCGCCAACGCCTGTCATTTACTGGTGATGGCCATTCTGACATGTGTGAGGTGATATCTCATTGGGTTTTGTTTTTTTTTTTTGACTTGCATTCCTCTGGTTAGTGACGTTGAGTGTCTTTTCATATGTACAGGCCATCTGTATGTCTTCTTTGGAGAAACGTCTATTCATGTCCTCTGCCCATTTTTTAATCCTATTTTTTATGTCGAATTGTATGAGTTCCTTATGTATTTTTCATAGTCATCCCTTGCAGTTCTTTGCAAATATCTCCTCCCATTCAGTAGGTTGTCTTTTGTTTGCTTGGTGGTTTGCTTTGCTGTGTAGAAACTTCTTAGTCAGATGTAGTCCCATTTGTTTGTTTCTGCCGTATGACACAGCAATTCCACTGCTGGGTATTTATCCACAGAAAAGAGAAACACTAATTTGCAACGATATCTGCGCCCTTATGTCCACCGCAGCATTATTTACAATATCCAAGTATGGAAGCAGGCGAGGTGTCCACCGATAGGTGAACGGATAAAGAAGGGGGGTATACACAGCCAAACCTCACTCAGCCGTGAAAAGGAATGAAATCTTGCTATTTGTGACATGGGCGGCCTTAGAGGGTGTCATGCGAAGTGAAATAAGTCAAATAGAGAAAGACGAATACCGTACGGCTTTACCTATTGGTGGAATTTAAAAACACCGAACAAACAAATCAATAAAACAAAACAGAAACTGACCACAGATACGAAGAACTGAAGCTCTCCAGAGCAGAGGTGGGTGGACGGACGGACCGAAAAGGTGACGGAGAGTAAGAGACGCGAACCTCACGTTAGAGCCGTGGGCACGTCGCGCACAGCACAGGGGACACGGTCGATAATGTGACTGCGCGGCAACAGTCGAGTAGCACAGACGGCAAGACCCTGTGCCGCGCACCTTAAACGGACGCCCCGTTGCGTGCCAACCACACGTCGATGGAACAGTTCGTGAGTGGCTTACGCGACACAGACGTAACCTGTGTCGAGCGTGCAGCGGTGTCCGGCACGTCTGCACAGCTGCACGGTCACCGCCGCGACCCGATCTGGGGACGTCTCCCCCCACACCCCCAGAGGGGTCCCTGCGCCCGTGTGGAGTCGACCCCATGCCCGGCTCCCCCCGGCAGCCCCTCGCCCCCGTGTCTGGGTCCTGGCCGCTTCTACACATGTCGCACGTGTGATTCGCACACGCGAGTCCCATGGCTTAGCAGAACACGTCTGACGTGCCCCACGTGGTGGACGCGTGAGTCGTCTTGACCTGCATGCCGCGCAAATGGATCTCGTCTTTTTTTTTTAATATTTCAAGCCGTTGCCAGTGAAATTCTGAAATACAGACTATGAGACGTACTGGGTGTTCTTGAACTGTGCGTTCCGAATGCCCACGAAGCCGGGTCTGCAGAGCAGGGGCACGACGTGCTTTCTGCGTTGCTGAAACTGCCCTGAACGGGCACCGTGCACAGTCGTGTGTGCACCCCCCTACTCGGTCCCTTACGGCCACTGCCGAGGTAGCTGCCGCACGCCGGCACCCCAGCCACGGAGGTGAAGAGCCCGAGGCCTGCAGAAGCCTTGAGCTCGCCAGACCCCGTCTCATGTAGAACGGGGTGACACTAAGCCGTTTACTCAAAGACCGAGTCTGCCGCGGAAAAGCCCGAACTCTGAGCCCAGACGTGCCGACTCCACGCCGACGTACTCGGGCCGCCCGCCCGCAACGCCACGGGGATCGTCACGCATTCTGAGAAAGTCTTTGCCCACGGTCAGCTCAGCGACCCACTAGTATCCACGATTTCCACGAGTCGCCGTCGACACGGCCGCCCCACACCCCGCTGAATGACAGTCCTGCCCTGAAGCGGCCCTCCGCGGTACCGGCCACAAGCACAGAGGGACGTTCATCCTGTGTGACACGCTTGCAGTGAACCCAGACCGAGGCTCGGGCCGCTTAGTACTCAGTGAGACTCAGCACGTAATGAACACTCGATGAAGTCGGGTATCGCCATTATTGCGACTTTTGCGTTATTATTGTTATTACGAGGCAGAGAAGTATGTCCTGAACCACAGACAGCTTTACGTATGGCAGCTAAACGAGCGAACAGAAGTTAATATTAACACAACAAAGAGCGGATGCGGGTGGCTGGGCGACCGCACGGGGCTCTAAACATCCGCGCCGCTGCCATTTGCCGTGGGAGAAAACCAAACATAACGTAGAATGCCTCTAGAGGGAGGAACGTGGTCCACAGCCTCAGTCAGTGCTGAGCTGGGACCACGCACTGCACTGTGCCCTTGAGCTCGCCAGACCGGCTCCGGCAGGATGGAGGGACACAAGGCTCACGCCTTCGCCCCCTGGAGGAGGAACAGCCAGGACGTGCGTTTATAAAGGGGCGGATGTGAACTCCGCTGTATGAGAGGGCAGTGACTTAAAGAAGTTAAACAAATGGAACCCTTTTATTGTTATTATTTATTCATACAGCACCTGGGCTTCCTAGGTGGGCTCCCATCCGAGTACTAACCAGGCCCGGCCCTGCTCAGCTTCCGAGACCAGACATCAGGCTTGTTCAGGGTGGCGTGGCCGTAGACCATGGACCGCGGCTCCAGTGGGGTGCGAACCCAGGACCTTCTGTGCATAAAGCAGACATGCTGACCGCTACACTGTGGAGCCACGCCCACCTTTTTTCTTTTTTGAACTCACTTCTTTCTCAGCATTGTGGTGCCTATCTAGAAGAACGCTAGAGTGTTTCAGTAAAAAAATACTTCTAACCATATATTCCATTTAAAAATCCATTCTGCCCGTTTCGTGCCTGTTGAATTAACAAAAGAATTTTAAATGACAATACCCCCAAGCTTGTGGAGAAATACTTGGCAAAATGTTCCAAATACCATAAACTCTACAAATTTTTATGCTTAATTTAGCCTAAGGTAAAAACTCTCTCTCTCGACAAGAAAAAACTGCTTACGTGAACATATTCACTGTGATGCTATTTAAAATGGAAAACACTGAAAACGACCTAACCGTCCAAAACGCAAGAGGAGATTTTGTAACTCAATCACACTGTCATTACTGGATAGATTACCGTGCAGTCATTAAAAACAATTACGCTGAATGCCTATGATGAAATATTAATGCTACAGCTAAAAACAGGGCTGTCTCAGCTCCGGGGGTGACCGCGAAGCTGTGTGTTCGCAGGCTCGAGGGTTCGGGGGCCACGCGGAAAGATGGAAAAGGTTGATCCGCTCCAACCACACGCGGTCGCGGGTTCCCGCACGGCTCCGCGGAAAGCAGCTTCCTCCTTCGCCGGGCGTGGGGCCGATGGAGACGTCCCCCCGGCTCTGCTGCTGTGATGACGGCCTTCCCCGTCACCTCCGTCCCTGTGTGGTCCAGGGTTAAATACTGTTAACGTAACTAACAGATCCTTGAGGGTGATCTTCTCGAAGTCGATGGTTGAGGAGATCAATTTCAGTTTCACAATACAAGTCAACATTGTCTCAAAGGCTTCGATCCATGGAAAATGACACATACAGACACATACCCTTTGAGGTGTGCCCTCTCTAGTTCAAACGAAATCAGCACTTTAATCAATCTATTTATTAATGCAAACGGTACCGAGTGCCCGCAACGGGCCCGGCCAAGGCTGCGTGGCCCCGAAGCGGGCGGCGTCTGGTGGGGGGCAGGGCGAATGACCACACGGCCGGGACACACGGGGCGGGGTGCTGTGTGCGGGGAGCCCGTGTACGGAAACCAGCCCAGAAAGGGACCTGCCCCAGGCCGCCCAGCGGGGAAGGGGCGGGGCAGACACCGCGGCCGCTGAGACCGCAGCAGGAACGAGGGGGGGGGCGGGGGCGCGGGGCCAACAGTCACCTCCTGGCTCGTGAGAAGACCCCTCGGCAGGGAAGGGCCGCGGCCTCCTCCGCCCTGTGCTACCCGCCCGGACTTTCCGTCACGACGGGCACGTTCTCTCTAGACGCCGAGTCGACCCATACGGCTGCCACCCACCCCGAGGGGCCAGTGTGACTGTAATGGCGTTCGGTCGTAACGCGTCACAGGTGGCTGGAGGCGGCATCCCGCAGAGTGCAGCTTTGGGGCGGCTGCGTTCCCGGTGGCCGCAGCAGAGGGCGCGGACAGCGAGGAGGAAGGACCGAGGCCCGGCTGCGTGGGGACGTGTGCCCCGCGTGACGGAAGGCGGACCCGCCGCGGCGGGAGGTGTGGTGGCTTCACGACCAGGCTGCACTGTTGAAACCGGGAGCCGGCTGGAGGCCAGGGGGGCAGCGAGGGGCCATCGCGGCGCGTCACGGGAGACGGGCGGGGCGGGGAGCCTCCAGGGAGGCGCCCGGCGGCAGCAGCAGCCCCACCTCTGACGCGAGGAGGAGGGGTGCGCAGGACGCGGGCACCCCGAGTCATGCTCAAGGGCGACGCCCACGCCCCCACGTGGCCGGCCAGGCCAGGGGCGCCCTTGGCGGGGACGGGGGCCCAGCAGGCCCCCGGGGCAGGTGGCCCGTGGAGTCACCTACCCGCTGAGGGCCCGGCTCTCGCCCCGCAGACGAGGACGGGCAGACGACCGGCAGACTCGCTTCCCGCGACTCCGGGAGCTCAGTTCCAAAGACGCTTCTTTTCATTACCAGATGCTGGGGTCAAAGATAATTTTTTTCCCCAAAAAATTTATCATCAAAAAATAATATCACATGCCACATCTCTCGGTCTCAATTTTGCCTGTAGCTGGGTCTCCATGAATCCAACTGTGCGTCACTTGATACGGGGAAACATCGCTAAGCTGCCCGCAACACGCGGGTCCTGCTGGGCGGGCTCACGTGTGCTCTGTGATACATCTCAGAAGCATCGGAAACCAAAAGTTACGAGGCACACCTCCCTGTTGAAGTCTTCCCTCAGTGGCAGGTACGGTTTTTGTACAAATTCTGCATTTTTTCCTTGTTTTTTTTTCTTTAGTAGTGATAACAGTGTTTAAACTCTTCATTTCTATTTTATTTACTGTTTTCATTGTCAAAATCCCTACGTTCTCTGCTCATTCAACATCTTCTCACATGGCAACCTGGATTTAATCGAGCTGTCGCCTCATTTAATTGCCTTTATTGCACTCTGCCGTTTCCAAAATAATATCATCTATTGTTTGAGTGTTTGTGCCCTCAATTTACCTGCCGTAGAGTTGAGGAGAAACTTTCAACATCGAGATTCTTTTCCTTGATTCAAATTTCAAGCAGCGAAAGCGACATTTCGCATCTGTGACATTCTGGCGTCGGAATGACTCAACGCTTAGTTCATTGTCGCATCCGGGCGATTTCACTGGACTCTCGGATCTGAACTGCATCCGGCTGGGCCTAGAACGAGGCAGCTAAAAACGGTCTCCAAAGGCGAAGCAGGACTGTGACCCAAGGTGCGGGTGAGGTTGATGAAGAGCTCGCTGGCGAACCGTTCTGACACCGTGACCCGTTCATGCTCAAGGCGCCTGGCTGAGAGACCTCTTCACGAGCCAGGCTGGCACGTGCCACCGTCACCGCCTCGGGGAACACGGTGCGACATGCACCTCTGGAGGGACAGATGGCCTCCGACCAGCAAAGCCAGGGGGCCGACAAGTGTAACCTTTGCGGAGGACAACTGCAAGACCAGATGAGCGATGCTCCTCGAATCGACCGTTTCATAAGAGACATGCTAATGGCGCCTCATTAAAAAGAGCGAATACAGATGTCACTCCCTTGCAAGAAGAAAAAATATTCCTCTTACTCTAGAGTGTGACATCGTTTCAAGGCCAAGCGGGAGGGTGGGAAGAAGTGGGGAGCACTCCGCCCTCCCCCAGGCCCCTCGAGACGGGCAGATCTGCCCCCTGCCCCCGTACACCCCACATTCCCTGCCTCCTCCGTTCTCTCCCTTAGAAACTCTTTTCCACTCGTTCCCGAAAAACCCCAGTCTGTCAATAACAAACGTGGAGCTCCTTGAAAACTCAGTCGCGCCCTGGGACAAGATCACGTCTCTGGGTCCAACGACCGGGGACGTCTTGGTCTCTGGCTCCCGATGGTCTGAGCGTCTCTCCAACGCCCATAGCTCCTGTTGCTGGTGCCAGCGACATTCAACGAAACGGAAGTCGGCCAATAGCGTGTGGAGGTTCCCGCGGGCGGCGCGTGGAGGTTCCCGCGGGCGGCACGTGGAGGTTCCCGCGGGCAGGCTGACTTTTGCCCACGCACGTGCCAGCCCGTCTCCGGCCCGGGCAACAGCGCCCAGAGGGCGAGGACCGTGCTCTCTGTTCTTTGCACGTCTCAAGGCATCCAGCCCCGAACTCAGCACGTGGCAGGTGCCTTGTGCTTACCTGTCCACTGATTTGCCGGTTAAACGCCCCATGCTCCCCTCAGGAGGCTGTGGGAACAGGTGTGCACTGAAATGGGCTCAATTCCCCGAAAGAGAGGCAGACCAGGTCTGCGCTGGTCACAAGCTAGTGGGCAGGAAGCAGCCTTTTTCCTTAAGGGTCCAGCTGTCAGAAGCCTGCCACCGGGAGACAGACGTGGCCAGGCCGCAGTGTCTGTCGGCCCCCCAAGGTGCTGGAAGCCCCGGAGAACGTGGCGCCACCGCGGGAGGCAGGCCGGGCTGAGCGCAGCACTGGCTGCCCGCTTGGGGCGAGGAGGCGCGAGAGGACAGAGGAAGGACGTGGAGGGGGCGTGAGCAACACAAGGGATGGACGGGCGAAGGCCAGCGGCAGGGGGGGGGCACCCAATGGCCGCGCGCAGGCCGGCGCGAGTGAGCAGCTGTACGGACAGTTCCTGCAGAGACTTCAGGTCCCAAACATCATCTCGCATGTAAACACAAAGACGCCAAGACTTTTCCTTCCGGCAGGTGGATCCGCAGACTTTGGACGAGTCAACCGCACGGGGAGAACTTGCTTCGCTATTCTCACAAAGACACGAGGAAGGAGATTCTCACGGGAGTCAGGAATTCGAACGTTTGGTCTTTCTACCGGGCCACCGAGCGGCAGATGAGCACATGATGGACAAGGAGGACGGAAGGGGGTGGCGTGTGTCCGCTCAGAACGTCCCTCCGCCTTTCGCGGGTAACCGGAAAAAACGGGCTGCACAACGGACATCAGCTCCAAAGAGCAGATCGTGTGTCCTCGTGAGTCCCCGGCGTGGGGCTGCAGCCTGGCCCAGAGCTGGAACGTTTCTCTGACGGTGACGGAAGGGACAGTCATGAGACGGCGAGGGCCGGTGAGACTTACCTGCAACACTGCCCCGTTCCAAGCCAGTCTGAAAAGTCGGGACCGTAAAGAATGCCAAGTCCATGAACTCGGGAGAAGATGAAGTAAGGAAGCCGGCCTTGTGGTCAGCTACGGCCGCTGCTGGCCTCGCAGGTGGACACAGGGCCACCTGCGGCCTTTCCCTGACTTTGTCATTCTTTATGGTCCAGACTGAACAAAATGTCTCCTCCCTCTTGGTCTGAAGAGTTCCACCTTTAAAAGCAGAATATCAGAAGTAGTTACCACCTTTAAGAGGCAAAGAACTAAGTAAATGACTATTACTCGGCACGCTGGACTGTCTTAAAAACGCGATACTTGGTAAGGTATTTCTCGATTCAATAAAAAAGTAAAACTCAGGTAACTTTTCAGGATGGGTGGAAAAACGTCGCCGTAAAGAGAGACACGGGTGGTGGGTTGGCGGGCGCCGGCCCGCCCTGCGCTGTGACCCGGCCCCGGCGGGGAGCCCCGGGTGGACTCGCCGGCCCGCCCTGCGCTGTGACCCGGCCCCGGCGGGGAGCCCCGGGTGGACTCGCCGGCCCGCCCTGCGCTGTGACCCGGCCCCGGCGGGGAGCCCCGGGTGGACTCGCCGGCCCGCCCTGCGCTGTGACCCGGCCCCGGCGGGGAGCCCCGGGTGGACTCGCCGGCCCGCCCTGCGCTGTGACCCGGCCGTGGCGGGGAGCCCCGGGTGGACTCGCCGGCCCGCCCTGCGCTGTGACCTGGCCCCGGCGGGGAGCCCCGGGTGGACTCGCCGGCCCGCCTTGCGCTGTGACCCGGCCGTGGCGGGGAGCCCCGGGTGGGCTCGCCGGCCCGCCCTGCGCTGTGACCCGGCCCCGGCGGGGAGCCCCGGGTGGGCTCGCCAGTGACAGCCACCTTCCTCCTCCCTGCCGCCCGTCCGAGCCTGGACTCCTTGAAGCCAGACGTCGCCACGTGAGCCACCATTAACCAAGGAGCTACCAGGAAATTCTAACAAGGGAAAGGCGTTTCTGGGAAGATGGTCCCAGAAATTTTAGGAAAAAGAGAGACCACGGCCCATCCCCTGCCCGCTGCGCCTGCTTCCAACACGGACGTCGTCGGACCCCGCGTGGAGACGCGGGAGAACTCACGGCCGCGGTGCCGGGAGGGCAGACCGGAGCCGGCCTGCCAAGGTCGCCGCTGACGTGGGGACTCTGAGCCGTCCGACTGGAGCTGGCCCGTCGGGCGGGGGTAACGCAGGGTTTGCCACGATGGTCTGCGGCCTGGCGCGTTTCTGAATGACAGGCACCTCTCTGCAGAAAGAGCCCCCCGTGGAAGCCGCATTTCTCGACCGTCCTAACCCCCCCCCCGCAGGTGACGCCCGGTGACCTGCTCTAACGACCTGCCTGTAGCGCAGGCTTCGTGACATTCTCTTCCTTTGCTATGTAGAGAGCGTGATCACAGACCCCAAATCTGATGTGCTCCCTGCCCCGGAAACATACTGGTAACACTGATGACACGAAACACGCGGTTTCACGGGGTTTGGCAAGCTCTAGAAAACCACTGTGAATGCCCCGTATGGTCCTCAGAGAGACTCCAAATGAAAAAACAAAACCAAAGGACATCCGGAATCAAGTGATCCATTTCTTTACTCTTACTATGCCTTTCTGATTAATTTCATCTTATTAGAAATATAAAACGCCAATGAGCTTGTTGGGCTCCGGCCCCTTAAGAAGGGAGGGGCTCAGGCGACAAACAACGGCGAAGTGGACGAGGAGTCGGCAGAGACCAGGTCTGGGCATGGCTGTCCCCGCCCACAGAGTAGCCACGGCCGTTTGGGCTTCAGACCCCTCCTCTGTAAAGCATGCAAAGCGACACCTATCGAATCGCGCTCTCCCGAGGAGCACGGGGTGGCGCGTGGGTGGCGCCCGCCCAGCCGGGTTTAAACGCAGCATCTCCAGCAGCAGGTGGTCTCCACCATCGAGGGGAGCAGGGCCAAGCTCAGGTCTGTCTCTGTCGTATCTGCTCTTGATCAAAAGAGATAATTCTGTTCTCTCCACAAGGTTGATTTCTCAAGCAATTACTGATGATGACCATGACGATGACGATGACGATGACCATGACGATGACGATGACCATGACCATGACAATGACCGTGACGATGACCATGACCATGACCATGGCGATGACGATGACGATGATGATGATGATGACGACGATGACGATGATGATGACGATGGCGATGGCAGTTACGATTAGCCGCGACGCCACCACCTGGCAGGCATCCTACCTGGACCTTTCCCCGCATTATTTCATATCATCGCCAGTCAGATATCACTAAGCGCATCTGAGGACACAGTGGCTCCGAGGCGTCCCGCGGCTGACAGGGCCGCACGGATGAGGGAGCAGGGTGCGGGGGCCTGACGCGAGCCCATGCCACAACGGAGAGGCCCCCCCGAGCGTGCGTGAAACAGCTGCTCACACGCAGCGGGTGACTGTGCTCCGGCCTCGCTGTCACGCATGCTGGGCACACGGGAAGTGGGCTGGCAGCGTCCAGAGCACACGGATCCGCACGCACAGACTCCCAGCCCCGCACCTGGCTGGCCCGCAGAGGCTGACCGACATGCGAGCTGGGAACTGGACGCAGGACCCAGGAAGGAAATGCATTATTAAAACTGCCAATTTCAGAACCTTATCAATATTCATACCCTTGATATTTTTGGTAGCCAGGGCCTGACCATGGTTTTTTTTTTCTTTCCTCTCAAAAAATAGCATAACTTCAGCCTATCATCCAAAGGGAAAACTATGTGGACCTCTTAAATGAGGCAAGAGTGGCGTCCTGTCCATATGTGGATGCTAAAATTAGACCCGTGGCTGAGGGCTTTGGCAGCTGGAAACAAAAATGGAACAAAAAAAAATTAAAGCAAGAAATGAAGATTAAGAGCTTATTAAGGAACAAAGGGACCTCTCCTTGCTCCCGGGAGAGACAGAACCTCTGGGACATGGATCATTAACCCTTTCCACCCTTAGGACAATTAACACATAAGTGATTTTTTGTTCATTTAATGTGTCCATTTTGGGTAGAGCCTCTTGCATTGAGTAAACAATTTAATTTTGAAAATACAGCACATGTCAAAACGATCCGGCCTTCCCAGTCAAAATGCATGCAGATGCCCTTTCCAAGTGACCGGTTACAGCTGTGACAGGCTCCGCCAGGAGCGGTGTTCGGATACCATGGCAACGAGAGTCTTCCTGCCACTGCAGGGGACTGGCAGTCTCATGCCGGAAGAAGAAATCACCCCCGATCTTCAGAAAATTTACCTTAAACCATCACCGCCACCCCCTCCCTCCCGCAGACATGTCTTCATCCGCGTCGACTTCCCGACGCTGCCCGTCAGTGCCTTGAAGGGTCTGTCGTGCCCATGGGCAGCCGAGATGTTTAGAATACATCTCTTGGATGAGCTTTCATCTCTAGTGTCAAATACTCCAAGGGAACTGCTCTTAGAATGCTCTCCGATGGCCTACATATTTCAAGAGAATAATGCGCCCTAATCCGAATGCCCATTTTACAGGACCAGGCCAGCCCTGCGCCGTGATGGCCTCGCGAACGCCGGTTTAGTGCACGCCGTAGGTTACATCCCCTGCAGGTCCCCAAGGGCAGCCAGGAAGCCCCTGCACACTGGACGCCAGTGACCTTGCCCTCAGCACAGTCGGAACACGGGCACACCACTCTCCAATAACGACAGCAAACTCTCCTCCCACACCTATCAATCATCCTTTGCACGCGCCATTTTAGGACACACATTCCATACCGAGGTGTCGCACGCATTACGTAAGCAAGCGGCCGATCCCGAGAACGACACGGCAGAAAAGAAGCAACACCTCCTGGTCCGTCCCAGAAACTGAATTTTCAAGTTTCAGGAAACGACAGAGAGGTCTCAAGTGTGACACCTGCGTTGCCATCCTGTTAATCTGTATTTTTTTAAAGACACCGAAACAAACATCATTCACATTTTCAGATCTTTCCTAGGACTGAAAGGAAGTAAATTGCAAAAAGTCATTTTTTTCTGAATCGATGAAGAGTTAGTTCATCTTTGCGGATGCTTCATCGAAGTCCTCACAGAGACTCACGCCCACAGATCATGAAAAAAAACCTCAAAAGTTGCAGTCAGAGAGCAAACAAAGCTTTTGCTGCTGCTGTCACATGTGCAGAGTGGTAAAATACACATGACATAATTCACCTTTGGACCATCCTTCAGAGTCGGTTTCAGTGGCATTAGGTCGCAGTGCTGTACGACCATCACCACCACCCATGTCTGGGACTTTTCCATCCTCCCAAACAGAAACGCTGTGTCTGTTATATCATTTAGATGTTTGTAAGGACCACAAAGAAGAAAATTTGTTTTCCTTCTTACCCCAGTCTGCGCCAGCACCGAAATCACGGGGTGGACGAGGCTACGGAGCCTCAGCAAGGAAGCCCAGTCTGGGAGGTTCACATGTCGGGAAAGGGGCCTCAACAAGCGTGGCTTGTATTTAGCCCACAACTTGACCCTCACTCGAAGCAACCCAGTCACAGGACGAAATGGGGCAGAAGCCACAGCAGAAGAACAGGAACCAGCCAGCTCCCCACAGGCAGGCAGGGCGCTCACGCACATGCCTCATCTTCCGCTTTTAATAAAGGCGGGTGCATATTTTACTTTTTTTTTTTTTGGATAGCTTTATATCTAAGTTGACTTCATTTAAAGTTGTAGGATACTCTTAAAAGAATGTTAGTGTGTTAGTGGTATTGTCTTGCTTTTTGGAAGACAAAGAATGGATAAAATATTGTATATACACATATATGCAGATATGAATACATACATAAATGTATAGTGATATGGATATAAATATACACATCTCGGATAAAAGCTCCAATGACCCAACGCCTGTACACAGTGAAACGTGTTCGGGATTAACCAAGGCGAACAGTGGGGCGGCTCAGCGCGCCCCTCCATCTGGACCCTCGCTGCAGAGCCCTCACTTCCCTTCTCACGTCAGACACGTGACTTGATTCCAGAAGCTACTTCAGGAACAATTATGAACGCCCCTTTCGGGAGCAATGGAGCAGTTTATGTGGTCATCGGTGGGAGCTTACGGCTCAAAGGCATTATTTCTTGGATGCCTCACCTTTGGGGAGGCAAGAAATACAAGCGGCGGAATCCGATTTCGTCTCTGGCCATTCGGCGGCCCCCGTCTGCCCTGGAAGGCAAGAGCACACGAGCCTTTTCAGCGGCAGAACGCAGGACGCCTGAGCCCAAAACTTTATCACGTAGAAAGTCGCGCCGAGTGTGCCAGCTGGGACTGGCTTCCGGGTTTTAATTTCGCGTTCTAACGATCACGGGCGTGTCTCTTAAAAACAGCAACGTGGGGAAATGGGCGATCACGATGCCGAACTTACAAACTGAAAGACAAAATGGTGCTGACGGACCCAGGGGGTTTAGCCGACCAGGACGGTTAATCCGGAGAGCTGGTGAAGTCGTCATCAGTGAGCGGCCCGTTTTAAGTCAAAGACCGTCAACCCCACGTAGAAGTCCAGCTCGGTTCAATGGTCTAAGCAGCATAAAACCGCAGCTAGGGGTGCAGACGTCATTTCGGAGAAGACCGGACGGGAGAGAGACGAGCCGGAGGCGTTTCGTCCCCAGGTTTGGAGAAGGACGCCTCACCCTGTGTCCTCCTGTGTTAAGTCACGAAACTCAGCCTCGCCCGTAAAGGCGGCGGGTGCTCCCGGCACAGCGCACGGCATCTCACAGACGGAGGCGAAACGGGACGCTCCGCGTTCCCGCGGAAAGATGCTCCTGCGTGTAAATCGAGCAGCATCTTTTTACATAAAGAAAAGCTGTTCCGTCTGCTGATAGTTAATCCTGAACCCTTGTGTTCGTTTACCTTTGATAAATGTAACTCTGATAACACAAATGGCAGAGCATCGCGTGAGCTCTGTCCGCTGAGGCAGAGGAGCTGGAGCGTGGTGTGACTTGGCACGATGCATGTTAATTTCGCGGGCACGCCCTCCCCTTCCGACTTTCGCCAGCAGCCGTAAAAGTCTGGTGCTTAAAAACGCTGCCAGCCCGTTTAATAGTTATGGCCCTTCTCCAGGTACATCTTTTGTTTTCCACCTTGGGACTTTTGAGTTCAACCAGACGTAAACGATGACAAAGTCATAAAGACAGGTGAGGCCAAGGGTTTTGTTCCTCGGAGCACAGGCCGAGGGTGGGCACAGACTTCGGAGGAGTCGGACGGGAAAAACGTGAGCCCGCTTGGCGATGCTTTTTCCCCTGATGCCATGTTGACATGATTCGACTTTGGATGAATGAGTTAAATAAAATAGGATATCAAAATTAATTTCACCTGCTTATTTTTTCTTCCTAAAGTGGTTCATAAAATATTTAAAGCCGGACGTCACGTTTTTACTGGATGGCCCTGCTACAGCTGCTGAGGAAGGCATGGGAGGCCGCGGGCGGTCGGGGTAGAGATGGCCACGCGGCCTCGCGGGAAGCCAGGCCGCACAGTCCATGGAACGAGAGGGGGCCGCAGCTGTCGCGGCTGGACCGGACGCACGTCGGGGGCCTCACACGCATGCTCTCCCCTGGCCTGACGCTCAGGGCCCTGTGGGACGCTCATCTCAACCGTGAGAGCTGAGCAGCAGAGAAACGTTCCCGGAGCAGCACAGCTGAGTGTGCTGGGGCCGGGACTCGGGTGCAGGTCTGTGCGAGGCTAGAGCCTGGGTCTCTAACCTGCGGAAGAAACTCCCAGTCCGTGGAGCCCCTTCCAGCCGAGCGCCGCGGAACCTGGCCTCTGCGAGTGGCCCCAGTCGCCTCCACCGGCCGCCCGAGGCCCACGTCCGCCGGCCGCTCACACGCACCTGACCGTTCCAGAGGCAGCTCAGTCACGCGAGCCCACCGCCCCCTGACCTTCGGTGCCACCGGCCCGGGCTCACAGGCTTGTTCTTGGGGGCAGGTGTGTTAATCCCGCCTCAGCTCCGTGAGGGCAGAGGCCATGTGTCGCGGCCATTGTGACCCCACAAAACCCAGCAGCGCACACTGAGGGGACCGAACGACTCGTTACGTGAAAACGCAGGGGTGGAGGTTGGCGGCAGGCGGGCCTCGGTTGGCCACCTGGACGACAACAAACAAAACCAAAGCCTGGCCGAGGGCCAAGATGTTCCCCTTTGTTGGGGATGCGTGCCCCATGCCTCCTTAAGTGACAGGCGCACTCTGGACTCGCACCCAGGTTTTATTAGCCAGGAACCAAACGTAAGATTTGCACAGTTGAAGAGTTTTGGATGAAATTC
Organism: Rousettus aegyptiacus; assembly: GCF_014176215.1. Classification (NCBI taxonomy): domain Eukaryota; kingdom Metazoa; phylum Chordata; class Mammalia; order Chiroptera; family Pteropodidae; genus Rousettus; species Rousettus aegyptiacus. Next base: position 158,732,581 of record NW_023416307.1, read on the forward strand.
ATGGGCAATTACACTTGGAAACTCTTGCGAGCAATAGACAACGTAGGTCTAAAAATATTTCTATTCTGCGTTTTAATTTTGTCCAAACGTGCTGCCTACACTGTAATTGAGCTGCACTGCTGAGAAAAGGCGCACGGAACCCGCCAAACAGGTTTGTTTTAATGAAAAAAAAAAAGGTCTGAAACATCAGTCTTCTTCCTTTCCAAAATAACTTTTTTTTTTTTTTTGAATATCAACGTGGCTACTTTTCTTCCCCAAGGCCTAACTCAGCACCAGCCATCAGAGGCTGCTTTCAACACATCCTCCAGCTGGCCTGCCACTGTTTCCTCCGAAACCTAAACACGCCAATTTGTGCCTCTATTGTAATAAGTGAGGAGCCCCCGCCGGGGCTGCTGCACACTGGCCGGGCCGGAGGCTTCGCCTTCAGAAGCACCTGGGAACTGCGGCTCGCCAGCCCCGCCCGGTCCCCGTGAAAGCCACGGGGCGCCACACTGGATGCCGGAGGCCGCGCTCTGCTCTCACACGCCTCCGCCCGGACCACCGGCGGCCCAGACGCGGAGCCGCGTGGCTGGACGGCCATGGGATGCCGCGGACATCGGGAGCGGGCGGGCGGGGACCGCTGGGGACCGCCGGGGACGCTGGGGGCTGTCCGGCCACATCTCTGCCCCGGGGACGCTGGGGGCTGTCCGGCCACATCTCTGCCCGGGGACGCTGGGGGCTGTCCGGCCACATCTCTGCCCGGGGGACGCTGGGGGCTGTCCGGCCACATCTCTGCCCCGGGGACGCTGGGGGCTGTCCGGCCACATCTCTGCCCGGGGGACGCTGGGGGCTGTCCGGCCACATCTCTGCCCCGGGGACGCTGGGGGGCTGTCCGGCCACATCTCTGCCCCGGGGACGCTGGGGGCTGTCCGGCCCCATCTCTGCCCCGGGGGACGCTGGGGGCTGTCCGGCCACATCTCTGCCCCGGGGACGCTGGGGGCTGTCCGGCCACATCTCTGCCCCGGGGACGCGGGGGGCTGTCCGGCCACATCTCTGCCCCGGGGACGCTGGGGCTGTCAGCCAATCTCTGCCCGGGGCTGGGGGCTGTCGGCACATCTCTGCCCCGGGGACGCTGGGGGCTGTCCGGCCACATCTCTGCCCCGGGGACGCTGGGGGCTGTCCGGCCACATCTCTGCCCCGGGGACGCTGGGGGCTGTCCGGCCACATCTCTGCCCCGGGGACGCTGGGGGCTGTCCGGCCACATCTCTGCCCGGGGACGCTGGGGGCTGTCCGGCCACATCTCTGCCCGGGGACGCTGGGGGCTGTCCGGCCACATCTCTGCCCGGGGGACGCTGGGGGCTGTCCGGCCACATCTCTGCCCCGGGGACGCTGGGGGCTGTCCGGCCACATCTCTGCCCCGGGGACGCTGGGGGCTGTCCGGCCACATCTCTGCCCGGGGACGCTGGGGGCTGTTCGGCCACATCTCTGCCCGCGTCCTTTGCATGGAGCTGGCCCTCAGCGAGTGGCCATACTTTGGTGACTAACGGAGACATCCCCAGGCATTGTGGATGGTCCGGAGCAGGAGGGGGAGACGCGCCCCTCACGGAGAAGCCCTGGGTTAGACACAGACTCTGGCCCCGAGGGGCTGGGCTAGAATCAGGTCCCCGCCTTGGAGCTGTGGACGAGGCAAAGCTCCTGGGTTGGTCTCAGGACGCGGGTCTCCTGCTGGGCAAAGCGGGGAGGACGGTGGCCCCGTCCCCGCGGTGGCCGTGCTGACTGAATCAACGACCCGGGAGAAGCAGTGGGGGGGGGGGGGTGGCACGCCGCGGGAACTAGAGCAGAACCGGCTCACGCTGCTGCTGTTGCCCTGACATGGGAATGCGACACGTAGTCTCCAGTCTGCCGCTGAATGGCCGGACCAGGCGCCCAGATGCCTGGTCTCCGCCTTCTCACCCCTGGGGCGTGACGGCCCCGCCCCGCGCGCTTCTCTTAGGAAGGGACAGAGGGGGCATGACGAGCCCCAGGCCGAGCCGCAGCAACACCACGGTGCCCACGCCGCCGCTCCCGGCCTCTGGGGCTCACGCAGCACCTGCGACAGGTCCAGGCACTGAGGGGGGCGAGGCAGGTCGACCGGCACCTGCCCAGGGGTCCCGTGAGGCCGCGCGCGCCCCGGCTAGGCCCGGTGCCCCACCTACCACACACCTCAGGAGGCCCAGGACGGCGGCCACCTGCACAGAGCCCTGAGAGGCGGCCGAGCAAGGCAGAGGTGGGCCGCTGCCCTCGCCGGACAGACACGTGCGAGGTGTGTTGTTGGCCAGTCACCGCCCAGAGGGCGCGGGCTTGCCGGCCACACAGGGGGCGCCCCAGCCAGCAGGAGGGAGTGGGGCCCTCAGCCCCCCAACCGGAGCTACGTGGACGCCTCGCCCCTCGTCTCTGCCATGTCACCGGTGCCCAGCACACGGCAGTGCAAGACAGCAACTCCGGACCGGGGGCCCAGCCCCCGCCAGGCTCCCCGGCATGATGCCGGCATGTGCAGCAGCCTGAGAGACAGGAAGCGTCCCCATCTGGACCTCTTCTGGGGACCGTCCTTCACTACGAGCCTCCAAGAGGCCAGGGCTAGCGACGGGTCATGTGTCACTTAAGACAGTCACGACGGCCACTCTCATCGCAGCTACTCCAAGGACCATCGGGACGGACCGCCCTGAGTGTCCGCGGCGACCGTGTACGCAGGAGAAGAAACCCACGTATGACTTTCATAAGCACACGGTGTCTTCATGGGATCTGAGACGTGTAGGGCGCATCCGATGCCGACACTTCTCAGCTCCAGCTGAGGAGTATTCTGTGTGCACACACGCTCCCATGTGCACACACATGCACAGTGCACACACGATGCCCACATGCATACGTGTGCACACACACCCTCCTCAGCTTCAGCTGAGTATTCTGTGTGAATACACATGCACACCCGTGTGTGCACTCACATGCACACACTTCTCAGCTTCAGCTGAGGAAGCGTATTCTGTGCGCACACACTCACATGTGCACACACACGTGCACATGCACACATGTGCATGCCCACATGCACACACACATGTGCACGTGCACACACACTTCTCAGCTCCAGCTGAGGAGTATTCTGTGTGCACACACACGTGCACATGTGTGCGCACACACGCAGACACACATGCACACATGTGCACACACATGCACGCACGTGTGTCACTCACATGCAGACACACATACACACACACATGCACACACACAGGACAGGGCACTCTGGGAATGACACAATCCCACGCACTGGCGGACGGCACCTGCGTCACGTACGACACTAACGCAGACAGGCCCGGGAGCTCGCAAGCCCCGCCCCTGCTCCCCCTGAGCCTTTTCCTCTCAGGAAACCCATTAAACAGGGAGCCGCCAAGACGCTCCGCCTACAAACGAATTTTACCGAAAAGGAGGCCGGCGGGCTCGCCGTTATCCCTATGCGCAGGTACCAGAGGCGTTTGTGGGCCCCGACTCGTGGGAAAATCCCATTCTCAAAAAGCTCATTCATCAAATGCAGTTTTAACGAGCATGTCCACCCCCAAATGATCACTATCCACGTATTATAAGAGAGAATAAATAGATAATGCCTAATTAATATCTTCAGACTAAGTAAAGCCATTAAGACTCAAGCACATATACCTGATTGTTGGGAACTCCTATTCCAGTACAAATCATTTACCGAAAAAGATAAAGGACAGGCTGAGCTTGGCTTGCGCTATCGGCTTGTTACGCGCGAGGAAGATACGTATCTCGGGGTTGGGCGAAAGTCATTTCATTTCTTGAAAGTGCATTTCATTTTATTGGTTCGTACTAACTTATAGTGGTATAAAGATGAAGTCATACATTATAACTTTACCACTTGATTTAATTCATAGCAGCTTAGTGAGATTAAAATGTGGTCAGATACTGTTAGCGTAGGCGCATCACTCGGATAATAAATCACATCGAGCAGGGGACTGCGCCCTTCGATCCCTGAAGTGAGAATCGCAGGGAAGCTCTGGTTTCAAACGCTGCATATAGTTACGCTCGACGGATGTCTCCCCATCCCTGGGAATGAAACGCGGGTCCTGCCGCCCGAACTCTGAGGGTCGCCACAGCGGCTCGGAGCCGTTTGGTCCGAGCCCGTATCTTCCAGAAATAAGTGCAAGGCGGGCGTGCTTCTACGAGCAGCCGGAGGCGCTGCAAACCTCCTGCCGGCTGATGGTGACAGACGTGCCCACGGACACTCACACGTCCCCAGGACGGCCGGAGCTCTTCGCGCCTTCTCACCTCGCAGTGACTGTTGGATCCCTGGGTGACGGACCCGGGACGCAAACGGGCCCGCTGACACCCGGGCCAGGGACGTTCTGCGTGGAGCTGGGGGGAACGCCCTGCACGAGGCGCGTGCGCACTCGGGCGATGGCCCGGGGCGGATTCGGAGCGTCCTGGGAGCCTGAGCCCCGCCCACTCTGCGGCAGCCTCCCCCCCCCCCCCGCAACCCCCCAACCCTGAGGGGTTCGCAGCTCCACCTGGGCCAAACAGAGCCCCGGGGAGCCAGACGGGACCCCGCGGCCCGCTGCCGAGGGGCGCCCCTGGACGCACCCTTGGGAATGGCCCGAGTGTCTTTATCAGGTGTATGTACTTACCTGCAGCTTCGATCTAACCTTGTACACGCAATGCGATTTTATTTATTTATTTTTTAAAATGGTGACAGACACACTCTGGGGTATGAAGTTTGGGGTTTGATCATTTTTTTCATTACATCATTTTTGGCATTAAGGGGCACAGCCCATGAGCACTGTTAATAACGCTAACGCGTACACAGCTTTCGGACGTGCCCCGCGTACCGGCGACGGCGGTGACGACGGTGACGGTGACCGAGACGGAGACGCGCCCTGGGCCCCGGCGCTCGGGGCCGGCACCGGCAGCCCGTGGCCCGGCGCCAGGCGCGGCGGCCTCTCCGAGACTTAGTGCCGGACCCGCACGAGGGAGACAGAGCCGATCACGGCGCAGCGCTGAGGAGTCAGGTCCCTGCACACGAAGCTCGCCGTCCCGTGACCGGCGCGGAGCAACTGCCCCAAAAGGACGCGGCTCGCCCGGCCGGGAGCCGCTGCGCAGACGGGCGCTGGGCGCGCCGCCGCTAAGGGGCGACGGGCGCGCGCCCGCGGCGGAGCGCGGAGGACGGAGCCCCGGCGCGCGGAGCGCCCCGCGGGGCCCCGGGCGGACGCCGGGTGCGACCCGCGAGGCGGCGGGGGCCACGCGCCATGCGAGACCGTGCGAGACCGTGCGACCCCGTGCGACCCCGTGCGACGCCGTGCGACCCCGTTCACGCGCGGGGCCGGGGGGCCGTCTCGGGGGCGCCGCGCCCCCTCCCGGGCGGTGCCGCGGCTGGAGCGAGGGGCGTTGTCTGTGCCACGCGGCCAATGCGCCAGCGGCCGGCGACTCGTCGGTGACAACCGGTTGACTCTGTGTGAGCCTCACCCTGATGAGTAACTGGAGGCACGAGTGGCCATTTAGGCGACACACATCGCGATACATCGGCCGCTGGCGTCTTATTTCTCGCGCACCACGTGCGTGGGCAGCGCGCGCCCTCGCCGGGGACCGCGCGTGCAGGGAGCTGGGTGGGCGCGAAGGACCCCGCCCTGCTCGGGGCTGTCCGCCGCCGGCTGGGCAGCGTTGGCCGCGGCCTGTCGCCTCTGTGCACCTCGCTGAGTGACGCGGCCGCGAAGGCCCGCAGAACTGGACGGCGGGGGAGACGACGAGGGAACCCACACCGCATCTAACGGCGGCCGGCACATAGTAGGTACAGTGTCCGGCACACAGTAGGTGCTCACCGGGGACGCACACACTGAACTCGACAGACCCGAGCACCAACACTGACCGTGGGACAAGGGGCAAGTTTGGAAGTCCCGTCGCTAATGAACTGCTACCAGCTCTGCCGACCTGAGGTCCCATGACCCCCTCCCACACCTGATTCTAGCTCTCCCTCTGGGCCACACGGTAGTGTCGCCCGTCTGAAAGGACACCCCCCGACAAGGACCACCTGGAGAGGCAAGCCACGAAACCCGCCCGGCTGCGCGCGCCGTTGACCGAACCACGGGCTTTAACCCTCCTCTCTGTTTGGAGGTGTCCTCCCTCCATCACCGACAGAGCTGTAAACGCCCCCCTCCCCTCGGTGGCAGTGCAGACGGCAAGACCCCTGTCCTGGAAAACGTGGAGCAAGGGCGCCCGCCTCCCTGGGGGACGCAGCCCGAGGGTGGGCGAGGACCATGCCGTCTGCCGCCGCCGCCGCCGCCGGCCTCTGTGCACGCCTTCCACACGTGCGCGGTGCACACCCCTCGCGACCACACTCACCCTGGAGGCCCGACGCCCCCAGACGGGCCCAGGCGGCCATCACACCGGTCCCCTCGCCTTCAGAACAACCCGTGGCCCGCAGCCGCACGCAGGCCGGGCCCCCCCGGCCCCCGTGGATGGAGGTCGCCTTCTGCCTCCTGCGCATCCGTCGGTGCTGAACCTGCCGCCGGCGGAGGCCACCATCCCTGGGGCGCCCCCAAACCCGCCCCGCCCGCACGCCCTCTCGGAGGAAGCCGCGGTGATCAGCCGCTGCCCCCCGGATCTGCGGGGTCCCCCTCTGTGTCGAAGACGAAGTGTGCTTGAGCTTTAGCGAGCCACCCACGCGTTCAGTCGTTTGTCAACAAACACGCTCAGGCCTCTCCCTCCTCATCCTCTTCCACAAGGCTCACGGCACCTCTGAATGAATGACTGGCCGGCCCGCACAGTGCCGGGTGTCATGGCTACGCACTCATCTCACTGCAAGGTACAGGCCGCCAAAACTTTTTTTTTTTTTTAATGTTCACATTTCCAGCCATTCGGTCATGAAGTACTTAGAGCGTCAGATGAACATGAAAGTCAGCGTGGGGTAGAGGTGGCATCATTAACGGAGGGGAAAACGGGAATATAGATTTTGAAAGCAGAAGGACCTGGGCTTGAGCCCTGGCTCTGCCATCTCCCAGCCATGCGACAAGGGAGCGTAACTTCCCTGAGCCTTGGGGCCCTTGGTTCTCATACGGGGCGGATTCTGTCTGCTGTCTCAGACTCTTACACGGTACAGAAATGTGTGAAACAAGTCACTTTAATATTTTCCATATCAACTCTGTGAAAGTGTGATTTTCTTTTCCAAATGACTTCCAGATTTCAATTAAAATTTATAAATATATTTTCTTGTAATTTGTTCGAGTCACATCATCCCAATGATCACGCACCTTAACCCAAACCATGATGCACCCTGTTTGTTTACGGCGCTATGGGCGACTTCGGAATTCCGGCGTAAGTCAACACGATTTCTCATCAAACAAACGTACTAAATACCTTTCAGGACCCACACACCTTGGATATTTCGCTTTTGTTTTATTGATGGTAGAGTGAAAAGAGCATAAAGTGTGCAGTAAATGTCTTCGGCCATAAACGTCTTCGGCCTACCTCTGAAAAGCTGCACACTCCTGAACCGAGCCTCAGTTTCCTCGTCGTTAAAATTACCAGACTTAGCGGGGGGACTACCTCGTAAGGTATGTGTCTAACCACTGTGGGGTGCACCTGAAATGAATAACCTAGTGTCTATCAGCTGTAATTGAAAACTACACTTTTAAAAAAGAAATAAAAGTAAAATGGACTTGATTCCACTTTGCCTCACTACCTCATTCATTTCTTTTAAAATGAGGTTTGTGTACGTGAAAGTGTTTTATAAATGCGAACGCTAGCAAAAAAACCGTTATCTATTATTTATTTATTTATTTATTTATTTATTGAGAATGTGAGTATTTCTTCCTTGATTATTCTTTTGAATTGTAGTGGCAAATAAATGAAGATCTCAAAATATTTTCAAATAGTGTTCATGTTTGGAATCAACGTGGAAGTTAACTGTAAGTAACAGATTAATTTGCAAAGTTGCAGACATCTTTTGATTCTATAACTTGAGTATTCTAACTTGATTTCCTTATTTTTTTTCTTAGTTAATCACATAATTACCAACTAGTAGATTATTTTATGCAAAAAGACTGTTCCGCAAATTAGGTCGCTGTCATTTATCGTTACCATTTCTTTTCAAAACATATCAAATCTCGCGATCTGTTCACACCCGCCTCAGCGGATATCACTTCGCTTCACTCAAATGAACGTTATGAATAATTGCAAAGGTCTAATCAGGAAGAGAAAAATTAAAAATTCATTGTCAAACACAGCCATGAATATCTGTGATCGAGACCAGGAAACAACGGTGGAGACAGAATGGAAATATTCTGGAATTCCAGGAGAAGCTGGAAATAGGCTAATTTGGGGTCACGCCTCTTTCAAGGCCGGGACCTCGCGACCTTTTATGTCATTGCTCCATATTAGCTGTGACCTCATCTCCATACTGGGATGGAGAGAGAAGCTGATTACAGAGTCCTCCCTCTATACTGAATGCTCTAGGCCCATTCCCCTCCCAAACCCATCAAGGACATGAGCAAACATGATTGACTCTGAAGGGGTAGAAGCCAAATAATCATGAATGATAACTACCAATTCAGGGAAGAGTAGGAGACTAAAACATGGATGCATTTAAACTTCAGGAACCTCTGCCCAGGCCTCCTGTCGGCCCCTTAAAAATGTTACAGGTGGGGACGGATGAACAACAGGCTCCTGCAGTCATACGGATGAGGACCTACTGGCGCTCTGTAATTACGAGACGGTAATCATGCCAGACTAAGTCCCCTCCCGAACGGAATCTCTCCGAAGCCACCAGAAGGCATGTAAGGACAGGGCTGTTACAGCAGAAGACAGCTGCGCAGAGCCTGGCGAATGCGCACGGGGCGCACGCAAAGCGAGGCGCTCTGGGGTGCCTGCGCTAATTAACGCGGCGGAGCGCTAGACCCGAAGGCATGCCGGGAACTTCCGGCCCGGCCGCCTCGCTCTGCGGAGGGGAGCACCTGGGCCAGGGCCGGCACTCAAGCCCCGAGCCCGTGCGGAAGTTCTGGCTCCCGTCCCTGCTTCCTTGGCTCTGAGAACTCGCTGTCTTCACAGCAGTGCTGGCTAGGTTCCTCATCCCCAGGCTCTGTGAATGTCACCTAGGAAAGTCCCTGATCTGCAGGTGCCTAAAAATCAAGAATATGACTCGTGAGAACTAAGGGAACAAGGGAGCGATAGTGTCTGTCTGTCTGTCTGTCTCTCTCTCTCCCCTCCCCTCCTTCTCTCTAAGCACGTCTTATGGAAAACAGAAATTTAATTCTTGCCTAGGATTCCTATCTTGGGCCTGTGAGAGAATAAATGGGTTTAAAATTTACAAAAGTATCCAGCACATGCTGTGGTGACTCTAGAAAACTGCGGAACAGATTTTTCTTCTAATTTAAGGGACGCAATGGGGATGGGGGGGCGTATTACATACATGACCAAGGTACGGTGGCTAAAGGGCAAAAAGTGGGACACTTTATCGTCACGAAAAAACTCAGGAAAATACACATACTAAAAAATCGTTGCGCCAAAATCAGTTTTTTACAACTATTGTGAAAATATACAGTCAACTAATAATTATGGAAAAACACTGATAAAAGAAACAAAGTAATTCACTGATATTACTATATAAAATAGTAATATTAGCGCATAATAAATTAGCATACAATAAACATATTTAAGATAGATACGTAAATGCGCATAAAAAGTCTGGTACCAAAGAACACTAATTTCAACTCTCTAGGGTTAAATTTAAATAAAGACTATAAAATCAAAACTATTTTAATATGCAAAGTCCCTTTTTCCTGCTTATTTCAAATCATAATGACAAAAAAAACATATGAAACTTGCTGGTGACGATCCAGTTGGTATAATCCTACAAAAGACATTGACAGAAGCTCTAAAAACATAATTAGATTTTAGAGTGCGGGTAATGTCACCATGAGGCCCATATAAGCTGTTATCAGTATTAATAAACATTAAATTCAGACGACATCCGTATCTGGACGGCCATGTACCTGCTCCGAAGGTCACGTGCCTTCCCTTACGGGAGGATGTGTCTTCTCTGTTCTCACGAACTGAGCTGACTAATCGTGAAGGGGAGAGCGACTCCCCTCCCTTCCGTGTCCTTTTGGGCCGCAGGCCACGTGTGTAACACGTGGACAGACCGCCGCCTGGGGGGCGGAGCCAGCTCTCCGGGCCCCTGCCACTTCCTGCCTTCCCCGGGTTGGGGACAGAGCAAGGGCCTGTGGCCCCGCCTTGCTCTCTCTTGGCCCCGGTGCCGGCCTGGTGGGCCTCAGCGGCGGCGGCCAGACAGGTCGGCCGCAGCCAGGCCCGCCCGGCCTCGCTCGCTCGTTCCAACATCCGCGTCTGGGAAGAGTCGAGGCAGACTCTTCCTGGGACAGGTCGCCTTCGGTTCCAAGTGGGGGACATGCGGGTGCTTTGGCCCCACCCAAACCCTCTAACTGCTCCCCTTAGGGGTCCCACCCCGTGGGGGTTCCGGAGCCTCCGCTAGTAAACCTGGGTGCTCAGCTGCTCGGTTCCCTTTCCGACTGGTATGAGCCTGGGCTGGAGACGGGGTGCGGCTGGCAGGACCCGCGCACCGCGAGGAGCCCCACTGCCAGGGGACCGTGTTGAGTTCTCCAGCAAACTGCCCTCCGCCGTGCGACGTCAGAACTAATCCGGCCACGAGCCTTTTTAAAAAACCAAAGCCACCTCCTCCTGTCTCTCCTCATCCCGTACACACACCTGTCCGGCATCTTGACACGTGGAGATGAATGTACATAATTTCAAGTGAATTACCAAAAATAAAAAATGCCCGGAAACAAATCGGTGTTTTCTAACTCACCCTCTAAGAATCGGGGTGCTGTCTTCCGTCTCCCGCTGCTGGCCCACGCGGCTCGGTCTGACACTCACCTGTCTCTGATTGCACCCCGTAGCTCCCGCCTCCTTCCGCCTGGCGACGGGTGTGGCGGGGTCTCCGAAGGCACCTGCAGGGTCTCTCCTCACCCCCTGCTTCCCACCCCCACCCCCTCCCGGTCAATGAACCTGCCTTTCAGGTAACGACCCTGAAAACGGCAACACTTTCTCTGTCGGTTTCCCCAAACGCTGCCCTGTACAACATCAAGTACAATCAGCACTTTTTAAAAACGCGCCTTCTCTGTAAGAATTTGAGTTACGGAAAAGCATAAAACAGTCACTGTGAAAGGCATCGGCACATCGCTTCCTTGCACGTATGTGGACGACCACACACACGTGCTTTTAAGCATGCAGACAACGTGTGTTCACACAGATGTGCACACGCATTCTTCCGTGCTGAACAAACGGCAAGGTTACAGTCACGACTGTTTCGCAAACGTCACTGCCCTCTCACGGGGAGATGCGTGGCTTCGCAGCAGGAGCTAATTCCTCCTGTTTATCGACGAGCAGGCACAGGACCCACAGGCAGAGAGCAGCATGCCCGCGGCGGCCTGGCTCTCTGCGGAGTGTCCGAGTCGCGCGTGAGCTTTAATGAAGCTATAATGTGTCCTTTTAGGGTCACTGGCCCTTCCAGGTAAAATAACATTTCTGAGAGCGGAGCCTGGCCATGATTAACGCGTTAATTGCATCTGCCATATTGTCACCGTCTCAGGCATACGCTTATAAATGAAAGGCGAGCAGTGAATGCTTATGCTGTGATTATGTATAAGCGCCCATGCAGTAAAAAAAAATAAAATAAAAAGCACACTAGGTTCTAGGCAGCTCGGTGGTCAGATCCAGCCCCTGGAGCCAGACCGGCTGAGTGTCCATCCTGCCTCCATCGCCCACTGAGCCACGTGATCTCGGGCAAGTTACTAAAATTCCTTGTCTAAGTTTTTTCTTTGTTTTCCAAAGGAAATAACAAGTGTATATAATACACTTATGATAATCATACATTGTGAATAGATCACAATGCATTAGACATGTATAGTGTGTCAACATCTACGAATTTCTTAGAACGGTCCCTATTATATTTTAAGCACTAATTTTGTTACTGTTTTCCACATTACCGTTATTACATGTTGCTGTGTGACTGCAGACAAGTCAAAGATGATATTATAACCAGTTATTTTCCTTGGATAAGAATCGTATCAAGATCCTATGTTTGATGGTCTCTCTTTACAGAGGACTTCCCTCCAGGTTAATTGATCAAGGCTTGGTGACGGAGCATTGACAATAGTTGGTGAAGTAAGGGCTAGAAATACGACCTTCTGGATGACAAAGTCTCTGTCTTCTAGAGACATACAGCTCAGAAGGAAGCAGACGCAAGAACACATTCCTCTGATAAAGAACGAGACAGCCGTAAACAGTGACCTGCAATACAGCAATGGGCTCGTCAACAGCCTCATGTGTCTGGTGGACAGAGACAGGTCAGGAGTCTTGTGGAACCGGTCTACATCACAAGTGTACCGCTCACCGCAGCGGTCCCCAGCCTGGGTGGCACCGGGGCCCGGTGCTCCTGTGAGCATCTGATGCCTGACGATCTGAGGCGGAGCTGAGGCGGCGACGCCGGCGCTGGGGGCGGCCGCGGATGCAGATGGAGCTTCGCTCACCTCCTGCCGTGCAGCCCGGGTCCTAACAAGCCACGCACGGTGCCGGTCTACGGTCCAGGGGTTGTGGCCCCCCGGCTTGCTGGGTGTACAGCCTTGGGCTAGTTACTAACACCCGAGAACCTTTGTGGTATGGTGACATGGCACTTTCTGACAGAACCGGAAGCAGCACTGGCTTAAGAGACAGCTAGGGGGAAATAATGCCGACAGCAAAGCACACGCATCTCGTTCTGCAGGGGCCGCTGCCAGCGACACCGCCGGGCCGGCCGCGTCCAGAGTCCCCCCGCCCCAAGCCACGGGGACACGGGGGGCTCACCGCACGCCAGCCCGCTGGCGGAGCCTCACGGAGGCTTGACGACCAAGACTCAGAGTCCGAAAGCCCGCATAAACCCCAACTCTGTCATTTGTTTGCGTTGTGACTTGGGACGAGTCATTTCCTTTCCCGGGGCTTCTCTGCTCATCTGTAAAATGAGATGAATGTGCTTCGTTGTGGGGATTATTTTCCCCTAGCTGTTCCTTGCTTATCTACTACACACCCATTTACTAATCCATGACCCTCAAAATAAAGGGAGGCAGAAGAAAAGGCTCCACTTTTTCCATTAGGCCACTAGGCTGGGTGTAGCTCGCTCTCACAGTTTCAGAGTTCCTCCCACCTGCCTCGGCCCCTCCAGACATACTCAGCACTGCCATTTTCAGAGCAAAAAAAAAAATGATGAGCGCTCAACCCACGAGACGCCGCTAGCATGAAGCAGAGCATATGCCGATGTGACTCATCCAAGCACCAGACCGAAGTGAACCGCGTGTTTATTTATAGCAGGAGGTGTTCGACACGGGGAGAGACAAGCTCCGAATCAGACTCTGATTCCGTTCGGGGAGCGAGGGTGGACGTGTGAATGGGCTGCGGGAGAACGCCCTGGGAGAGGAGGGTTTACAGAACTTGAGCGAAAGGAACCGGGAGAGGAGGAGAAAATGATTGGAGAGAATAAACCCGGGCCTTCGAGAAAGGCGCCAGTCCCGTGGGACAGCAACGACATTCCCGAAAGCCCCGGAGGCCCGGGGCGAGGAAGGAGAGGCCGCGCTCGAGCAAGGCGCACCCCGTCTCGCTCGCTCGTCTACGCAGCGGCATGGGGGGCTCGTCCCGACACACACGCGGCAGGCGGAACGGGACCGCCGGCGGAACGGGACCGCCGCGGCAGAACGAAAAGGCCTGCTCTCCCTCTGCGAGACGGAGGTGCTCGGGAAAAGGCACCCCCAGAAGAGACACCGCCCCCTTTCCTGGCTTACGGCTCCCTCCTTCTGATCTCCCCAAGGGCACAGGGAATTCTGAGATTTCTTCGCCAAGCAGAGCTGCGAAATGGGGGGTTATGGACTTCGGGACCCAAACAGGAGCAGCGTTTCCCGCATCCACGTCACCACCCGGGCCCCGAGCAGCGAGCTGAGTGTCTCCTTCAGCTGTTCCACAGCCTTATGAATCTACTTTCGAGCACAGTCCCTGAATCTGTTATAGAAGCTGGCCACAACTCTTCTATTTTTTTAAAATCTGCATTTAATCTTTAAATCAAGTGGGTTTCCAGGACACTTCAATGTACCAGGGAAACATTTCTCAGATGTTAGAAATAAATTTGAATTTTCACTTCTTCGTCTCAGTTACTCTCATAACATCCTCGGTTTCTCTTCTACTTTCTGGATTGATCAAGAATTGTACATGTCTACACATGTGTTTTTATAAGATCTGCCACCTTTATACTCCCTGTGGCACCCGGATTTGATGGCGTGTCCACAGGACGTTCAGCCCAGGTCCTCCTCAGCCCAGTGGGGGGGCTTTGACCAAGCCCACAGCACAGTCCCGACTCCAGGCCCTCTGGAAGGGGGATTAACCAGGTCATGACTGCAGTGTCTACCCCACCCCATTGTTTTAGGAGATTCCCTGTCTGATCCTGACCCTTGAGCTGGGGAATTTGGCTTAATGTGATCCTTCCGGATTACTTACGGGAGGAAAATCCAAGTGAGCTTAAGGGGATAGTCAATCATCTTCAAGCTGTGAAGCCATCAGATTCTTACCCAGGGAAAGGAGGGTAAAGGACATAGTCACTACCACCTTTGACACAGAAAATTGTCCACATGTAGCAGATTTTAAACTTTCTTTTGCCAAGGGTCACAAGTACAATGCAAATAGCAATTAGTTACTCTGATGCTAGGAAAGTAGAGCAAAACAACCCAACAGAAAGCCTAGTCTCTGATAGCATCGCACCGATGAAAGAGCGGCAGGGTTAGGGAGCTACCAATTTGTTTGTCTGACCATCCGTCTACCCATCCACCCATCCATCCATCCACCCACCTGCCCATCCACCCACCCACCCATCCATCCACCTGCCCGCCCGTCCATCCATCCATCCATCCATCCACCCACCATCCATCCACCTGCCCACCCATCCATCCACCCACCATCAATCCACCTGCCCATCCACCCACCCACCCATCCATCCATCCCTCTATCCACTCATCTGTCTGTCCGTCCAACCATCCATCCATCCAACCATCCATCCATGCATCCACCCATCTACCCACTCGCCCATCCATCCATCCATCCATCCGTCACCAAGCACTAGGCTCTGGGGCTATAATCGAAACGGTAGACCTTGTCCTCATACGGCAGGCACAGTCTAACCAGTGAGATCTGAGTTAAAATCCCACGTGATTTTCCACTGAACTTAAAATAAGAATTCACGTCAGCCAGTAAGGCCCCAAGTCACCTGCTCCCTGTCACCGCTACGCCCTCCATTTCTGCCACCCTGGGCTTCAGCGCCGGCCTCACTGGCCTCCCGTTTAATGACGGAGTGGCCCTCAAGGCTGCTCCTTCTCACGACTGACCCTTGCAGACGGGCCACTTCTCGCCACCGGGGTGGGTCCCAGCAGCACGTCGCCTCCACAGGGAGGCCTCCCCTGACCAGCACGCCTGTGCCACCACCGCCCCCTGCGGGCCGCGCGCCACCTGGGCTGGCTTCCTCTGCATCTCCGGCATCTCCCGTCACCTGACTATAACACACGTTTCTAGCCTGGCGTCACGAGGCTGGGCTCTTACCCATTTTATTCGCGGAGTATATTCACTGGGATAACGGAACCTGGCATTAACGTCATTCCAAAAATACTTAATGAAAAAGAAAGAGAGCACACACATACATGTGAAGTCGCAGTGCCACGAGGACAGAGAAAGGGCCCCGTGGGAGCAGAAAGAAAGGGTGGGTGGAGCTGCCCCGGGAAAGGCCAAGACAGGTTTCCGGAGGACGACGACCACCCCGGCCGCGCGTCTGCTTGTCAGACGACTCTGAACGCCGCCTCGGTCCTTTGCTGCCTGAAGCCTGGCAGGAAAGAGGATCAACGGCAAACGAATCCGCTTACACGTGAACTAAGCCGGCGAGCGAAATTAAAACTGACTGCTTAACCGAATGAAGAGAAACAAAGTCATCCCGGAGCCGCACCCCAGGCCTGCAGCCCCTGTGCGGACTCCCGAGGCTGCTGGCCTGTGGGCCGAGCACAGCTCCTCCGGATGACCAGGGACCCCAGGGAGCTGATTGCATAAGCACTTACACATCTGTTGACAATTGAGCTCCCTGATATGGGACAGAAATTACTTTGGAATCGTCTCAAAATGACAGAAATGGTCTTTCTTGTTGCACTGTTGTGATTCTGGATGAATCGTCTTCTCTGCTATAAAAGCCCAGAAAAAAATTTTAAAAGAGGTGCTTGTGATTAATCACCATGGCTCGGGTGCTGCTACAGGGTGGTCACCTCGGGGGTGTCATGGGAGGGAAAGGCACCGAAAGGCCGAAGGAGGGGGGCAGTGTGAGAAGCCAGCGGCCCTCCCGACAAACGGACCAGCATCCACGTCCTGCGCATCTCCCGCCCACTGCCGGACGGGTCCCCGGGAACCAGAATGGAACCAAGTCCTCAATCGTACTGGAGGGACCGGTTCTCAAAAGAAACACTCTCCTCCTAAAGTCTGGCTGCCCCGCTCTAAGTGGATTATCTGCTGAGATTAGTGGGTTGATAAAAGGACAAGAAACAGGGTGACAGGCCACCGGTGTGAGTGACAGGCCACCGGTGTGAGTGACAGGCCACCGGTGTGAGTGACAGGCCAGCGGTGTGCCCGAACTCCTACTCACAGCCAGACACTTCGAAAGGACCTTGGAGCAAGACCAGAAACAAAAGTCCAGCAAGCTCTTGGCTTTACGGCTCCAATGGCTCCAAGGGCAGACCCCCCAGAGTAACACCAGGGCCCCCCCGCATTGCCCCCTGTCAGGGGTCTATCATCCACACACTGGGCCAGGGATCCACGTCTCGACTGTGACCAGCTGGGACCCTGGAAAGGAGACTGTCCTCGGGCCCTATACAGATCACCCAGCATCAACTCAAAGACGATGCCTCCCGCATGGTCGTGACGGGTTGGCCCGTGCCCTGACACCATGTCCGTGTGGCCGTCACCCTTCTCCTCAGGCCTCTGACCGCCTGGATGGCCGGCGCATAACTGAGCGATGCCTCGTAGGACTCCTCACCGAACCCCAACTGTCCTTAAAGGACCTGTACCCCTTACTGGCTGACTCCCCTGGATTTACGTCTCCAAGTTGGAAAGGGCCTCCCAGGAGGGTCCCTGACTCAGGACTGTCTTCCTCAGCAGGGCTCTGCCTCCCTGGTTAGGACCGAGTCCAGGCGAGGCCAAGGTCAGGGACTGCTTCTTAATTTTTTAAAATACTGCAGAACCACGGCCGAGAAAGTAGTCACCCAAGAAATACCCTTAGCAGCTCTGGCCAAGGCTGTGATCGCTGGACAGTCCTTGATCATCTTCTGGCTGAGCCAGGTCTGTGCCGTGGCCGCACCTGCTGCCCCTCTGCGGTGACACCGCTGAGGGGGCCGGACCAGTGGCCCGAGGTCGCCGGGCAAGCCACGGGGCTTAGAAAGCTGTCTCGTCCCATGGCATCCCTCTCTGATGCGTGACTCAGACTGGCTTGGCCCTGGGGACCATGGCGCACGGCAGACATGGGGAGTCCCCCTCGTGGGCTGTCCGCAGCCGCCGCCGACCTAGCCAATGACCTCCGTAAGGCTGAGACGTCAGAAAAGGAGCGAAGAGAGAGACGGGCTTAAACATCGCGCACCTGCGGCTGCGGCCTGTGACCGTCACGGGCACTGGGCACAAAACGGCCTGACCCGCAGATGCCACGAAAAAGAGTGGCGGAAGCTCCGAGGACTCCAGCGTGGCGGCCGGAGCGGCTCTGATGCCGCGTGCGTCGGGATCCCACCTCTCGGCGAAGCCGAGTCTGACCAAAGGGGGGTCTGTTAAAAAAAAAAACAGAAACGCCACCGCAGGCCCGAGACGGCGTCCCCTGTGCCGAGCCCCGGTCGCCAAACCCAGCCTGCGGACCCGCCGCTCTCTGCAGGCTCCGCCTCCCCCGGGGGTGGGAGAGCGGCTGTCACTGCGGTTTCCTGGTCAGCGGGAGGGGGGCCGTCACCTGACAGCGGTCCCCTGCTAGCCCCAAAGGCAGGTGGCCCTGCCTGCATAACCCTCCCTGTGGTTTAGGGTCCCGTGCCCCCCGCCTCCCCCGCGGCCCTGTGCAGGGCCCCTCTGCTGGTTCCGCGGGAGAGTACCAACTCGTGAATCGCCGAATAAAGCCAACGTGATCTTTAGATTTGCTCCGATGAGTTTAGTTGTCTTTGTTTGTTTGTCTGTTTTTATAACACTACTTACACTACTCGAATAGCTTAAAGTCCATGTACTAGAATGAAACTAAGCAAGCTAGCTATTTCCAAGGTCCTAAATTACAGTGCATTTCCTTTTTAAACGAAGTCATGAAACTCTAGAGATTAAACTGTGTGTGTGTCGGGTGGGGTGGGGTGGGGGATAAATGAGAAGTTTATGGTGATCTAATATTTAAGGAACGCGAGATAAAAGAAATAATTAGAGAAAAACAAAAAAAATGTTTTGCAATTTGGCTTCCATTCAAAAAACGTCTTGAAATTCAGCAGGATTTTTTTGTAGATAATTCCCAATATTCGGTAAGAGCTGGATTTTCTCCGTTTCATACTTAGAGGCAATCCATTTTATTGCTTGGGTTACATCCACTTCAATCTTTATGGTACACAAGCTACTGTATATTCATATATTCTTCGTTAGGTTTCTGCGATTTCGGACAATTGTAAAAAGGCAACCAGCTGACGGCCTTCAGCCGGGCGCCTGAGTGGGGTTTAACAGAAACCAAAGGCTGACCAGAGCTGCCGCAAACGCCACAGGGCGCGCCGTCTCAAGGCCGCAGACAGGCCTGGCTTCGAGGCGCCCTGAGCTCCCGGTTTGCAGCTCTCACTGCGGCGTGGCGTTTCCATTATGAATCGGCCATTCTCTTCATACGCAGATTCTCCGATGTCCAATTTTTTCTTTCTTCTTTCCTTTCTCTCTCTCTCTCTCTCTCTCTCTCTCTCTCTCTCCCTTCTGTTCTCATTCTTTTCTGTTTTAAATTTTTTACTTCCTATGAGTTTCAGGGTTGCAGCACGGCGGTTGGACATTTATGTAGCTCACGAAACGACCCCCCCTCCGGCTGTCCCCACAGCCGTCACACCGCCATGGACTATATTCCCTGTGCTACACTCCACGTCCCGATGCCTGTTTCGTGACTCCTAATGTGTCCTTCTTCATGCCTTCACCCTGATTTGTCTTTAAATGGTCCAGTTGCTGGAAAGAGGAAAAAAGCTTGAGATGAGATGGGATGATACTATACTGGGAACAGCCAATTCCAAATAAAGGTGAATCAGAAATGAAAATAAAGCACCATATTAGAAAAGGGAGCTTTCACAGCATTTTCTATCGAGGGAGAGTTCACTTTACACAAGGCCGTTCTTCACACTGAGAAGCACCTCTTCTGTGCGCGGCACACTTGCCGACGGTTCCTCAATGGCTACCCAGCCTCCCGCACAAAGTCTGATGGGGGGACACGGGGACAGGCCGCCCCAGCCCCCGCTCACAGGCAATTACTAGCAATTAGTCACACTGCAGGGCTGAATAAGTCTCTCTCTGCACCTGCAAAAACTATGCCTGAATGCCGCAGCTGAATCTGCTGCCGGAATCAAAATTAAATTTGAACTGAAAATCTAGCCTGATACCTTATTTATTACCTGCTACTCTCCAGAACAAAATAGGTGAAGGAAGAGGCCCCCAAGGGTAATACTTTATCATCAGTTTGTTAGACTATTTCCCCATAAAGAGGAGTCTCTTTGGGGGGTAGATCATATTAGGAAATAGAGCCGTATTTCTCCCGAGCCCTGTTGTAAGCGCTGCTGGTTCGATGAGATTGCGCAGACTTGGGAGGCTTCAGGAAGACGCTTTCTCTTCCCTGTAAGTGTTGCTGTTTGAATCGCACGTTAAAACGGGCTTGCTGATGCACGTCCTCGTCTGTTCATCTCCAGATCACGCTTCTCGGGGCTCCCTGGAATTTATGGAACTGTCTCAGTCATCCACGTAGTAATTACTGAACGGAAAACCTCGCAGCTGACACTAGCTCCAACGGTCCAGTCATTTTATAAACGAATGAAGACCAGGCACGTGAACGGAGCCCAGCACACTAGAAGGCACCTGCACCGTAGGTCACCGGCGCCAACCCCGCATCAACCGGTATCACGCGCAAGGCCTCAAACGAGTCATTTATGTTCCTCTCACACCTGTTCAACGGACAGATCAATAATAACAAAGATTTCGGAGTGTCTGACTCTGTGAGGCAGAGATATCCAACGATGTGAAGATCAGGACACACTGTTCTCACACACATACACGCAAACAGCAACTGGTTCCTCGAGCGTGAGCTGCTGACTCGCGTGGGCACCTTAACGTGAGCTGCGGCCGCACGCCTTGAGAATTACGGGTGAGGCACGAATCTTCGGAAGTGGTAACTAATTAAACGACAGCCCGCGACGACACACACTCTCATACACTGTAACGTAAAGATGCATGAATGACTCGCGCCCCATCGGCTGACGGGTGGGACGCGTGTGTGACTCAGTCCTTCGGCAAGCACCTTCGCCCACGGGAGACGGAGAAGCGGGCCAGAGAGTGGACAGATGTGACCGAGTGCCAAGCACGCCTCTGCAAACGCGACATTACGGAGCGAAAAGAAGCTGCTTGTGAGGTGCGTAAGGCCTTGTGCATTTCTCTGAGCATGCAGTGCACACACATGCATACGCAAATGCACACACAGAGACACGTGCACACACAGCACACACAGACACACGTATGCACGCACACACGCGCACGCACACACCCCACCCGCTCCAGCACTTCTCCCAGCGGAGCGGAGCTGGACTCCGCGGCCGGAGCCGCGTGGGGTCCACCTCCTCTGAGGTTCCAGGCAGTGCTGACCATTGTGTCACCGCAGACACGGGAACCTGGGAGAATCACTGCATTTTCAGAAAGTCACATTGTTACAATACTATATAATGAAAACGGTACATCACAAAGGCACCAGCTTGCTGGATTCAAGAGAGCAAACTTCCGAATATGCCAGAACCGCCAAGAGGCTGTGGGACCAGACTGCCCGGCCCGGCCCGGCCCCGGATCCCGCACCCCGCACCCCGCACCCCAGTGTCCGCGTCAGCAGGTGGGGGCGGCGGCAGCTACACGGCTGACGAGGTCACAGAGCACGCGGCGCTGCTGGTCTGGGGCTGGGCCTGGAAGGACCACAGAGCTCAAGCCCAAGTGCCCCAGGGCAGTGGCCGTCCTGATGGATCAACCTTCCTGGACCGGAACCACTGCAGTCCCAGGAAGGTCGCGGCGAGCGAGGGTCTGTCATTTCCGCAGGCACCTAGCGCAGTTCCCGAGATGCAGTCACCGACCCCACGGCCTGTGGGGCTGCCCCGGCCCCGCCTCCCCGAGCCCCGCCAGCCTCCGCTCTCTGCAGCGAGGCTCAGCACTCGCTCTGGCCCCTGAGACCACGCCCGGAGGAGCACAGCACAGGCTCTCCGTCCAGGAGCAGACGCGGGGCCCCCCAGTGGGGCCCCCAGCCCCGGCCGGCCCCGGCCAAGGCGCCCCCG
Organism: Rousettus aegyptiacus; assembly: GCF_014176215.1. NCBI lineage: Eukaryota > Metazoa > Chordata > Mammalia > Chiroptera > Pteropodidae > Rousettus > Rousettus aegyptiacus. The sequence goes on from NW_023416307.1 coordinate 158,754,204, forward strand.
ATGCCATGCAGCTCCCGAAACCTGCGCTCTCACCGTGCTGAAGCCTGGCTCTTCCTCCCTCGGACTTGGCAAACAGTTTCCAACAGACAGCAGGAATAAAAGATTTGTTTGAACTGTTACAGAAAAATAAACCACATTTAAAAATCAAAGAACATGATATCTTAAGAATTCTACAGGTCCAGACATCTTTAAAGAACGAGTGGAAGCATTTCAGGGGGGAGGTAAGCCAGCAGGTAAGCCTTTGACCTTGGGAAGGTCAACATGAGCTGAACAGCAGAAAGGGAGAATCGGCAGGTGTGAGCGAGGTCAGTGTGGGCGGGAGGCACACTGTCTTGCGAAGGCCTGGATTCTGACGCTGGGATGAATCTGTCCGTCCTTAGAGACGCCGGTCTTTAGAGACCCCATCGGACGCTGCATTGTCTCAGGACCAGCCGGCTGCAAATTAAGTGCGCCCAGACTTCCAGACGGTTATGCTAACTCTACCCTAATTTCCCCTCTCTACCCCACTGCCCACGAAATGGTCACGAATCTTCAAAGATGCAGATGATTAAACTTCGAGCTTCAAAGTTCTTTTAAAGCGTGTGCTAGAAGCCACCTGCATCGCAAGGTTCAGACTTTCCCATTAAAAGAAAAAAGAAGAAGAAGAAGAAGATTTCCAACCCCAAGGCAGGTTTTGCAGTCAGAAGGGCTGGAAGTGGGCCTGGATTTCTACATTTTAACCAAAGGAGAGGAGATGCTTACGCACATCGAATCCTTAGGATGTTGTCTGTTAAGGTTTTCCTTCTTTTTTTTTTTTCTATTGCTTTTAAGTGGATTCAGAATAGATGGATTCAGAAATCTGCGGTTTGTTAGCAATGCTATGTTTAAACTTCGTAACATGCAGGACTTAACACAGCACGTGCATTTATGATAGGGAAAACCTGTCATTCATCATACCATAAAAAATTTCAGATAATCGGGTCTTTTAAGAGACGTTATTTTATTTTACAGTGTTTTATATACGTGGAGCGGGTTTCTTTATGGACTTTTCTTCTAAAATGTACAGCGGTTATTTATTTTTCTCTAGTTTTTCTTATACTGAAGTGATTTCCAAGAGGAGAAAAACTGCGAAATTGCCAACTATGCTGACATAATTATCAGTCTCCCTTTTCCTCCCTAGAATTGAGAGTGAGGAAGGCATGACCCTTAAATGTGTCTGAGCACTTTGCTAATAGGTTCCATTCACATGGAAACAGGCAGACAGCAGAGGAAAAATAGAGGAAGAAACATTGAACAGGGTAGTCTCAAGCCGTCTAGTAAGGCGGGTGTCCTATCTCACTCAGTTGGAAGGTTCTCGTGACCCCTCCTCCATGAAGGTTTAAGGCAGGTGAAAACCAGTTTCAGCGACCCCTGGTTCTACCACCCGGTGGAAAAAGACCTTAATGTCAGAGGCCTGTGAACCCCAAGGCCACCATGTTATTAAAAAACGTGACCTTAAACATCGCTAGCCGATTCTGAAAGGAAGGCGCTCACAGTTCTAGGGGGCACACTCAGCTTAACACGTACGTTTTATTTGTACACTGCCAATGTATGGCGGCATCTATTACCAGAATGGGACAAATATATTAACGAAATGAGACAAATACATAAAACTGCTTAAAATGAAACATGTATGAAAGCTTGAACTACAGACCGGGGGTTAAAATCTACAGTGATTGTGTGAGTGTAACTTACACACACACACACACACGTGCGTCAGCCCCAAGAACTGAAGGTACTATACTTTTATATTTTGCAATTACTCCGCCAAGCTCCGAGACTTTGAAAGGTTCCCTCCCAACACCCTGCGTCTAAATCCATAACACCAGAGGCCAACGGAATTTGATACGACACTGAAAAGCTTTACAAACACCTAAGAGCACACAGTGAAAAGACCTCTCTCCCCACAAACCGAATCCTGCCTGCTGCCGCCTCTGCCCGAGGGCCTTACCTGAGGACCTTTCCCAGGTGTCCCCAGCCCGCCTTCCGTCTGTCTCACGAGCCTGTCGCTGGGGGACCGCCCGTCGGCTCTGCACCCGAGCCATCCACGGCACTGTGTGCGGTGCCTTCCTCGTCCACCACCGGCCATTATGCACCGAGGACCGTGTCTCTTTAATCTGTGGACCTGCAGCCCTGACCTGAGTCTCTGCCGGGCTCGTGACAGGTACGCATCCCGTAAGATCACGGGAGAAGGAGAGCAGCTGTTGAGACATGCAGCTGAACACGCTGGCCCACGGATGAAGTAATTGGCTCCAGCTCTCTCAAAGCAATTCAATTCAATTCAAGCTAATTCAATTCAACTTCACTCAACAGGCATTTGCTAAGGGGCCCGCCCTCGCCTGTAACGGAGACAAACGGTTTTCGATCCGCGGGATCTGCCTTAATGCTTGGCCAGTAAAGTCACAGTTCAGGCTGACAACCAGAAATTAATCACAAGGGGTTGGGAATCATATTAGTGCCCCAAGTTTTTCGGGAGGAAGAAGCCAACAGTAAACAGACATAACATCTTCTCTAGCATTCCGCAGAGATTGCACGTAGGCATGTATCGATGCACAGGTCTTGCTGGCTCACCTAGGAGTCTCGGTTTCAGTGGGTTTTCTCGAGAGGCGCGTCCTCTCTGTATGAGGAATTCTCCTTCCTCCCACGCTCCGGGAACAGCTCTGCTTCTCCTTGGGAGAAGCGAGACACTAGCCACGCGGACGACCCCATTTGCGGAGCAGGCGAGGGACGCCGCCCGCGTCTCGGTCACAGACGGCTTGTAGCTGCGGGTACCGTAAGCTTTCGGTGAGATGGGAACTGGCTGGGGGAGCTGAGGGTGAGCAGCCGGACCCACGCCCGTGGGGATGGTTCAGGAGGCCCGCGTTCGGAGTGCGCTCTGATTGGATTTGGTCACTAGCGTCCCTGGTTCAGCGATCTGCCTCTCCCGTCTCGGACGAGCGCTTCCCTCGAGCTCGTCTCAGCCTCCGGGAGGCTCCGGGAAGGAGCTACGGCTTCACATGCCTGCAGCCAAGCAGACTCCTGGGCTGTGGGGAGCCTTCCTTGCGGGCCCTGGGGGCGGGCACTGCAAGCCCAGAGGGCGGCAGGATCCAGAGGGGTTCAGGGTCGCCTCCGCAGGGCACAGGAGTGTCCATCAAAACCGGCTCCGAGGAGAACCATGCATGTGGACAGCGAGCCCCTCCCCGGCAGCCCTCCGCACAGGTGGGCTGGACAGGCCGATGGCCTGGCTGGGTCACCGCACACTCCGCGACTCAAGCGAAAGCCTGCCAGGCTCGGAGGTTACGAAACAGACCCTGTCCTCCCGGCGGCTCGGTGGGGACCCTGCTTTCTCCACCCTGGACCCCTAGGACCGCACTGCCCGAGGTCCGCTGAAGCGTCTCCGTCAGCCTGAGCCTGGCTCCAGGTGCTGGAGACGCCCAGCCCTTTCCTAGGCGAGCCCTTTCCACATGCCGGTCCCTCCGCCCCACACACACGCGGCTCCGCCTGCCGCTGCAGCCTGGGCCTCGGCCCAGCGCCCCCTCCCCGGAACACACCCGCGGAAGCAGGCCTTGTCCTCACGCCTGGCCCAGCTCCCCACCGGCGCCACGCACCCCAGCAATCTCCACGAACCGTCAGGAACGCTCCACCTGTGTGCTCCCTCGGAATGCGAGCAGACAGGGCAGGGCCCACGCTCGCTGTCCTCCGTGTCTGGCACACGCAGGCACCTCGTACACACGGTGGTGGGTGCACACACGCAGGTGAGCACGTGGAGGGGAGCGGGGGGCAGGGGAGGGGACGAGGGCTAGCACGAGCGACAGCTGGGCATGGCCTGGGCAGTGACAGTCGCTTGCCCGAACGACACGGGTGACAGTGACTCGGGGTTAGACCAGGCCTTGCCCGTGCCTCGGCAGCGAGCCCCCGATGGTGCGCCGGCTTCAGCGAGCCCCAGCTCACGGCCAATGCGGTGACAGTCCCAGGGACCCGCTTTGCTGGATGCTTTGCCATTTGCAAAGCATTACAGGTCAACTGTAGCCAGTCGCGAAGACCAGATAATCTGGCCTGCTGTCGCGGGAAATTCCCCGCACTCTGCCTCTGTGCGCCCCTGACTCGCTCCTTAGTGGCCCCACTTCCTGACGTCGTAAAGAGCCTCCTCGCTCACCGAGGCCTGAGTCAGGCGTCAGCGATGCGTGCAAAACGCCTTCCTCGGGACGCTGCCGCTGCCTTCCCAAGCCCCTGTGCGTCTCCCGCACACTCACGAAATGCACGTTTGCATGACGTCGACCCGTTTCTAAGTCCTGGAGCTCAGGCCAGCATGTCTGTGCTCCCCACTGCGCCCCAGAAGCAGCCCCGGCACCCCGGGCTCGGGACGGCGTCACGAACCCTCAGCGCTCACGTTCACTACGGCTCCTCCGGCTGCTTCGCGAATTTCCTTCTTTAAAAAAATCAATTATAAACAATTACACAAACATCCGTGCTGTGCATTATTTTTGTAGCGTCACGGAAAGTAACGCTGCTGTCTGTTTCAAAATTCCCTTAACCAACCCTCCACGTCCCGTTCTCCCCTCCAGAGAACGATAATCCTCTTCCGAACTCATTCTTTGCATCTACACACATGAAGAGACACGAATATATTTTCCCTTTTATCCATCAAACGAAGAGCCCCACAGTGTGCACACCCTTCCACATCGCGACACGTGGCTCTGCCCGGCAACCGTTAGTGGGTGTGCAGTGTTCCACGGCACGCGTGGGCCCTTCCCTACGGCTCGACACTTAGAGTGTTGACAACGTTCTTGTCTGACGAAGTTGCAGTGAAGACCCTTGAACGTACTGCACCGTACACGTTCGGTGTTGAAGGATAGAGTCTTAAATGTGTTTGAAACGCCAGGCGAATGCTTTTTCCTATAGGTGTACTGCCCTCTGCACGGAACGCTCAATTTATTTCACAGGATGGTGAAAGTCCACGGATATGTGAGACTGTTGGCATCGTCACCCGATTCTAATTTTCATCAGCACTTTGGAAACCCTGCAAGGGGTCCATGAGTCTGTGGCACAACTGGAGCGCATCTGCTGTCGATAGCTATCTTGTGTCCCCGGGCGATGGAGAAAACCCTCGACCGAACGCGATATAAATGTTGAAACAGCGACACGTGTGGAATGACGTGAGCGTGCTCGGCCCCTCCCAGGTCCGAGGAGGGTGTCCTCCTGGCACAGAGCTCCGGGCGAGCCATCTCCAAACACGAGGCTCCTCTGCCCGGGCATTCTAGTGGAATGCCTTTTGTTTTAATCTGTTCCCAGTAACAACAGAAACAAACAATAAAGCCACTCATAAAAAAGTGATGTTTTCCAATTATCAGAACCTAAACTATTCCTTTTATGGGATTTTTGACAGGATGCAAAAATCAAGTGGTAAGAAAGTAATAAGTGTCTTTCTTGCCATGGTGCAAGAAAGTGAACACAGGGCCGGCCGGTTGATGTACTCAACGCCATTTACGAATGGGGAAAGTGCCGGCTGGAAAGGTTTACAATAGAAATATTTATAAACGACTTTTAGAACAGAAAAACTTGTTGACATATCCATAGAGCAATTTAGGGATCATTAAAGTCATTAAAATTTCAATTTTCAGTAGACAGACATGGGATTTATATTAGTGAAACCAGAAAAAATTTCAACAAACATCTGTTCTCTACTATATTGATATTGAAGGTATGACTGAGTTGCATTTACTCGTTTTTGGCAAGGAGTACTTCAGGACAGAAGTCTCCACGTCTTTCAGAAGTAACCGACTTTGTTCACAGTGCAGAGGAATGCGTCTGAATGCGCGTGATCAATGTTCATTAAATACACCAAATTGACAGGTACAGCACCGGCACCACATGCCTGCACATCTGAGCTCTCCATAATGAATAAATGGAGCGTGTGATCCCAAAGGCAGCCGCAACAGCCGTAACTTTGTGCTTGACACTTGACTGCCCTTAGAAGTCCGTTTGTCAAAAACCGTCTATTTGGGAAAACAAAAGACAGAAAGAGAGGCTTTCTACAGGGCACTTACGCGCGAGCTTCTTGGGGATACGACTGGAAGCCAAGTTGTTCTGAGATGAATCAATCAATTATTTATTTTTCTGGCTATCTGTCCGATGCTGTTGGGGGTTCACTGAAAGTTCAGTTCACTGAAAACCACAGCTCGCCTTCCGTGCAGACGTCAAAAGCTGACGTGGGAAAGGGTGGCGCCGTCTTCCCAGCTGGGCACGGAAGTTCAGATTCAGTGCTTGCCCCAGACTCGGGACAGGTGGCAAACGGGGATGCAGAAATTCGGTTCCTGGTAACCAATTTCCAGGAAGCGTCACCTCTCCCCACCCGACGGCCTGTATCCACCCCCCACACGACAAAGCAGCACTCTAAGACCTTGCCACTTGGTCACTTGCAGACACGCGTTAGTACAGGACGCCAATGGTTTACGTCGGAGATTCCTCGCTGTGTGATGACGTGCTAAACTCTTTCCTCTGAAATCCTGAAGCATTCCGCAGACATGCAGAGGTTTGCGGAATGCGGACCGAGTCCTCACACCCTATTTCAGACCAGAAGTACCAACGGAGGAGGAGGGGGCTGGCAGGGGAAGCCGTCTGGCCAGCAGTGGCTTAGGTGATGAGCATCTGTGCAGTTCCGGGTGTATGATTCATGTCAGGCCACCTGCTAGATGACTGACCACTTGCAATAATGGAACTTCCACTATTATTCAAAGCAGCTTATTTTTCCCCATTGTTGAAAATATCCACTTTCTAGAAACCTTTTGTAGAATCTAACCAGGTAGCCACTTGATTTCTACCTTTTAATTCCACGCCTGAAACCTGGGGCAACCTTAAACAGAGCAGTCTTTGCATCTGGTCTTCAAGAAGCACTTCATCTCCTCAGGTCTTGGTGGCCTGGTCGTGGCATCTTTCATCTCCTGGGACTCGTGCACTTTAAATTCTGCCTTTCCTTCTCAGCGCGAGCCAACGCTGATTAAAAACGCTGACTAAAAACGCTGACAACTGCTTTCCTCGGTTCCACTGTACTCCCGACGTCGTGTGGTGCGTTATTTCTTCTTACTGCGGCACGCCCCGCCTCCCGCGGCACGCCCCGCCTCCCGCGGCACGCCCCGCCTCCCGCGGCACGCCCCTCCTGCGGCACGCCCCGCCTCCCGCGGCACACCCCGCCTTCCACGGCACGCCCCGCCTCCCCGGCACGCCCCGCCTCCCCGGCACGCCCCGCCTCCCGCGGCACGCCCCACCTGCAGGAAACAAACCCCGGTGACTTCCTTTTGCTGACTCCTGCACGTGCTCTGCAGAAAGGAATCGTCTTTTCACTGATTCTTCACCTCAGCCTCATGGACAGGTATTAAATATGCAAGTGCAACTGCGAGGCGATGGCTCTTCGCCGACCCCGGGCCCTGGTAAGCGGCGGACGACAGGGCCGGAAGTGACGTGGGCTGCTGGGGCAGTCCAGGGTCACTAAGGGGGAGGTGGCATGTGGCGCCCGGGCCGTGAGCACTGCGCGCTGTGAGCCCCGCGCCTCAGCGTTCGTAAATGCTCTCTATATACTCGAGAGGTGGCTCCAGGCCCACTGTATTGGTTTTTCACAGCCAGACGCCAAGGCGTCTGTCGGCAGGTCGTTAACACGCGGGGATGGGAAGCGTGTGGCGGTCACCGCCCTGCTCGAGGCCCCTGGTGAAGCGGGAAGGAGCCGCGTGCAGACCCTGCCTGTGCGATGCAGAGCTCGGTGGGGCCCCGGGCCGGGGCCGCTGCGTGGGAGGCCGCCCAAAGGGGCCGTTACTGTCCACAATCCAGGAGACGGGCTTCGGCTCCTGACCGTGCCGCCGACTGCCTGTTTGGCCACGGACAGGCAACTGTGAGCCTGACACAGCTCTGATGGCCCCACCTCCCCCGGCGCTGTCCCCGCCGGCTGGTCCCCGCACCCAATGTGCGTTTGCTGCAACGCCAACAAGAGCCAGCGAGAGGAGATGTGGAGAGGGCGCTTGACCCACACCAAGGTGCCTGCGACCCGCCCAGGGCGCGTGGCTGGGCCCCTACTGATCGCCGCCTGCCAGGCGACTGGCGAAGGAAGCGGAGCCCACGCTGGGATGAGGGAGGCCACCCCGCGGCCCACGACTTTCATGGGCGTTTCCTCATCCACAGTGGCAGCTGGGACCCGGGGAAGAGTGAGCCGTCACGGCCACAGGAGTCCAGCCGGCCTGGGCCGCGGCAGTCAGCATGCCCTCGCCCACGCCAGAGGACCGGTCACCCACCGCGTCACTGACCTACATGCCTCTCCCACACTCAGTGTCTTTCACGGGTAGCGCATATACGCCTATCATCTGTTTTAAAGATAAGGCAGAGCCAATTAAGCGAACTCCCCCGAGGTCACAAAGGCAGTGCCTGGCAGTCAGAATATAATGCGTCATAACCTACGAAGCCTCAAATGTAATGATCCTGTTCTTTTGGAAGGATGCATGATATGGGACGAGCTGACGAAGGAATCAGCTCCTAACTCACAGAAAAGTTCTCCTTTATTATAGAAAACCAGTGTCTGCTTAATATAGTCTTAATTTCTCTCTCCACTAGATTGAACCCTGTGTAAGGACAAGGAACTGGCATCTCCTACGTCTCTTAAAAATCGCAAAGCAGGTAACCTAACGCTCATTCCCCAGCTGTCGACTGGCTAAGTAATGCTCGCCCTAGTTCGCCTTCTCCTGAAATCCACCCGGTACTGAGCACATTGGGGTACAGCAAAAGCAGCGCCGTCCAGCGCGCACGCGTGGAAGCATCCGGAGTTGGGGCTGAGGGACGAGAAGGTGCTGGAAGCTAGAACTCCAGGGAGACGACATGAATTAAACACGAAACAGCAAAGACGAGCGGGAACGAGTGTGGCCAATGACGGCAACAATACGCAAGCGGAGCGTGGCGGTGCCGCGGAGTTTACGAAACCCGGAGAAATTACGGCATCAATAGAACGGTAAAAGGTGTGCGGGAGGGAGGGGAGGGAAGAAGGAAAAAGCAGAGGAAATTAGCCTACAGGCCATCCGAGCCAAGCGCTGTCTACACAGCGAAGTACGCGGAGCCCAAGTGCCTCCCTTCTGACTCCGACTCTCGGACTGAAAATAATGCCATCTGTTTAATCCGGTTTTTTTTTTCTCTCTTATAAAATGACCCCTCGCATCCCTGTCCTTGAGGATGCTGTGACTTTTTAGAAGCACCTGACACTTCCCCACACCCGGTGAAGCCCATGAAACGGCGCTGTTATTACAAAGCCGACCCGTCAACCGTGGTCCTGTAAAATCCATAGGTTTACCAGGAGGCTGCAGCTGCCACACGTCTCTCGTTTAGAGAGCACGGCTCTGACGTGGGTAAAACTGAGTGGGCCCTGACCAGCCGGCCGATCAACACGGGCACAAAGTGCGCCTGCTCCGGGAATGGGCCTCTGGGCCGGGGGCCGAGGGCGGGGGCCACGTGACGGACGGTGGGCTCTCCCGGCGGGGACGCGGGACAGAGCGGCACCTTTCGCTCTGCGGCGGTGACGAAGTGGCCTCCTTAGCGGGGAGGCGGAAGCCAGGCCCTCTCGCCCGCCGGGCCGCGCAGGGCACTCTTAGATGAGTCACCGAAACAGAAGCCACAGCCCTGCCTTTGCCTTACACCCCACAAACCGGGAGCAACGATTCTGACGAAGAAGAAATTCTGAAATACTGGAAAAATTCCCCCAACGAAATGCATTCAGCATTTATCGCTTCCCTTTCCTTCTGTTTTTCTTTTCATGTATGAATAAATTATTGCTGGTTTTAAATAGGATTCCTGAACCTACATCCCTAAGTCTAATTGATCTAAAGTGTCCTTTTTTTGTGCTCGTTTTGGCTGATCTTTGTATTAATGCAATGACGACATTATAAAAATAACTTTTATGACTTCCTTCTTTCGCCATACTCTAGGGAAAATTAAGTCTTAAAAAATATCTGTTATTTAAAGCTCTTGGTGGATAATTTTTTGGAAAGTACTTTTTGAAACTTTATTGATTTCTATTACAGTTAATGGTTTGCTAGATTTTCTTTCTAAATCTGTTATGAGTATATTCTTCAATTTCTGATTATATAAATAATACATAATGACTATAAAATGATCCGATGGCGAAGAAGAAAAGTCTTAATGATTTTTCAGCCAAAGATAACTACCCATTAATGTTTAGTGGGAATCATTTCATATATTCCCTCCATGCATAATGCCGTGTTTCTTGTCAGAGTCTTTAAAAGTGGTCTTTTTATGTCACTGTCCTTTTAAAATGAGCATGCTTACTTCATTTATTGCAAAATATTTGGGACATAAATGGAGGGCCCTATGCTAAGTGATGTCACCAAACATATGCCCCCAAAGAGGCCACAGTCTCGGTGGGATGAAAGTCCTGCATAAGTAACTCGAGTCGCACCTCCGGTGTGTGGAAGGCGGGGCACTCGGCGCCCGCCAGCCACACTGCGTTGTAAGAAACACCTGAATTCTCATAGGTCAGGAAAGTCTCAGCTCTGCCGTCTTGCAGCCACGTCTGCATGCCGTCCCCTGTCACGTGCGGAGGTGGCCTCTGTTGCCTTGCTCACGTCGAGAGGGACATTTAGGTCCATGTCATCCTTGGTCCCCAGTTAATGGCACCAGAGCAGGTTTTGGATATGGATGTAGGGATTAGGCTACACAATGAGTTGTTAGCACCGAAAATATGAAATAGTTAACCAAAAACATTGACAATGATATGTCATCAGCAAAAGGAATTAACTGAATATTTTTATACTCAGGGCTTAATACAGAAATCTTTGTTGACTGAGAAACGCATTAAGAAAAATTTATTGTGCAAAGCTAAAAGCGTTTAGGAGGACACACCTGCACTACCAACGGAAGAGTTGTTTATCTTCCACGCCTAGAGCATCCTGCCCACAGCAACGGGCCGAGCGCTTCCACGGGGACATCTGGCTTTTGTTTTGTTCTTCTCGGACGTGGTATCTGGGTTCCGGAAGTAGGCAGCGGAGAGCGATTCCGTCAAGACCACTGTTGACATAATTTAAACCGGGGGATCTCACTGTTTGTGCTCACGAAGCCGTGTCGCTCTGCTCATCAAAGCCGAGATGGCAGAGCCCCACAGAGACCAGACTCGGCCCTCCGGCAACGTGAGTGACAGGAAACAGTGAACAGCTTCCTTCGCACATGCCGCTTTTACCCTGCGTGTGTGTGTGTGTCGATCGTGTGGAAAGTGTGCATATTCTGAATAAAGATGGCGTGCGTACTTGGAACCCCGTCGTCACTGCTGGTTGTACCGAGTGCTCTGAAGGCACAGTCTACCGTAACCCCCACTCGTGAGGCAGTTTCCCACGTCCTCGCTGTCACAAATGAATGCAGTAAGGCCCCTTGAGGCCACGTAAATTGTCTCCAGTCGTGCAGCAGCAAGGGCACTGTCTGTGATCCGCACGCAGGCGGTCTGAGTCCACAGCTTTCCACGTGACTGCCACGCAATTCTGCCTCGTTTTCAGTGACCAAAGTGTATGCTCATGATGCACAAATGCGGCAAAAACCTGGTCACCAAAGTGTCATCGAGTACTTAATAACTCCCATTCTGCAGTGGCGAGAGCATGTCCTCGTGTTCACACAGCAGGCCTGTGACCCGGACACTGGAGTCACGCTTTTTGCCATTAAATAAATGTGTGTGTATTGGAATGAGTAATCCAGAGTGAAAACGAAGTGATAAAACGCATGGTATTACAAAAACAGGGAGCAAATGATAATATGAAAAGTTCAAAATAAATGTCAGCGCATAAAATAAAACGGGAAAGGGAAGACAAGGACTAGAAAGAACTGGAGTTGGACCAAGTATGAGCTCATGATGCAAATGTGGAGTGTGAGGATGCAGGCAGATTTCTAGAGGAATTACAGGGGTGTCAGGGGTGTCGGGAATGCTGGCTGTCCATGGCAGGGTCTCTGATTAACATGCCGAGTGCCTGAGTACTGAGTAAGCAAATGCTAACACCCTCTGACTGCACGCTAAGCCTGACTGCATGAAAACCACAAGATGTCATCCATACCCAAACAGGTGGGTTATTTTGAGCTCAGAGTGCAAATTCAATGCTCCCCCCACCTGCACCCCAGGTCACTCACAACGATCTCAGTCTCTACACAAACCTCAGTCTGAGAACTGAAGCCTGCGAACTTGCTTCTTTTACAGCCTGCAGAGTTAAATTTTTATGTGAATTCTAGCATAGTTACTTGTTTGATGTAGCGAAGAAGATCAGAAGCAGAAAGTCAGGAGGCTTGAAGGTTAGGGAGTAGAGAGTCAAGTCACAATAATGAGACGTGACAGAAGCCCGGGCAGCGAGTGGCAATTAAATCATAAAGATAGTCATAGACTCGATGGGGAAGATTTGAAAGCATGCAGTTTATTTTGGGGATTTTTTAAATATAAAATCATTTATAAAACCATCCTGACACTTGAAAGGAAATTCTTTATGTGTTAACTCCTTCCCCTTGATACTGTTAAAAAGTAGAATTACATCGGCATCTTGTGACAACACCAAAACAGCGATGATTGAGTTGTCTGCTCTGTGTTCTGAGAGCGCATCTCTATGAAGTCCTCAACACCGTGAAGGGAAACCTTGTTCCTTAGTTCATAGGTGCACTATTGAGCACCTGTGAGGTGCCAAAATATGCAAGATTCTCAGGAACCGGGGGGATATTCCAAGGGCAGGGCAGAGCGGGATGTGGAAAGAAATACACGGAAGGGAGGGAGATGAATGGCTCCCCGGGCTGGTCGGGCAACCACGTAATACAGATGTCGACAGGGTACTGAATTATTTGCCTTAAAACCTGGGCTTTCTACGTGTTTTCTGAGATTCCAAGACCATTCGAACATTTCGTTTGTTTGTTTTTAAGAATAACTGCCACGCGGTGAGAACGGGAAGGGCGAACCACTAGGCCGCACGGGGACACACGAGTGGCAAGAGAGCTGTGGACAGACACACGTAAACGTGCCTCGGGGACAGCTGCCCCCGGCTGTGTCCATGCACGCCGCAAGGGGCACACTGGCTCGGTCACACTGCAAGGGGCACACTGGCTCGGTCACGCCGCAAGGGGCACACTGGCACGGTCACGCGATGGCGTGTCACACAGCGATGGAAAGCACACACACCCGACACGTGTCGCAGCGCGGAGGAGTCTCAAAAATACGGGGCTGCGCAAAGCGAGCCCACAGTGCGCGCTCGTCTGAGGTCTGCAGGCACGAAGCTCACGGCCAGGCAACGCCACCCCCCGGTGACGGGAGTTACAAGAGCAACCAGCTCGGGCGGAGAGGCGCTGGCTGGGAAGAGGCGGAAGGGTGCAGGTCACGGAAATCCCGCCTTCCTCAGCCGAGTGGTGGCTACGTGGGGACTGACGTTAAGCTGCACACTTAAGATCTAAGCTTTTTACAGTGTGTACACCGGATCTTCACAGAAAAGGGGGGGAAGGCATGAAAGGCAACAAGCGCAGATTCAAAGGAAAAGAGGCACAGAATGGTGACATTCGCATGACGTACGCAGAGCAAATGGGTTCAATGCCTTTTCTTGACTTATTTTCCCATAATAGGAAAAATTTTAAAAAAGGAGAAGAAGAAAGAAGAAAGACAAGAAAGCGGTTAGTCCGGCGAATGAAAGAAACGCGGCATTACGGAGCTCTCAGTTTGAAAAATAAAATTCCTTTTGAAAAGCCATTCCAGAAAATGAAATAGAGCGACCGCGTAAGGCTGCACCTTCTAATTTCTGTGTGTCAATAGTCTGTCTCCCCCAGTGAATGTATTTAATCGGGGTTTTATTAAATAAGGTTCAGATACCTTTACGGAGTGTGCTAAATAAATAGTTCGATATTTCTGAAGAAAGAGGAGTGTGTCAAGCTTAGTAAATGGTAACCAAGGAGGAGGCTGGCTGCAGCAAACCATCATTTTAAATGTAAAGTCCAGTTGGGATACAGACGTCACACCTGTGGTGAGTCTACTGAACACACAAAATTACAGACGCACGGCTGAAATAATAATGGAGTTAAGGAAAAGTCCTGACACATTATTAATATCACACATTGGTAAAAATTGCACTGAGCTTTGCTTGACCTGGATGGCACAGGCTGGGGCTACTCCTGATTTTTCAAATATGAAAAGTAGAGGGAGGAGATTGATCCTGAGGCTTATTCGCGCAAATGAGCAGATCTAGTCTTTGATTTTTTGGTATCTCAGTGAAAGATGCCTATTCTAAAGCAGTGACACTGGAAGTGTATCTGAAATGCATTCCCAGTCTGGATACCTTTTTCAGAACCCTAGTGACCCAGCCTGGGTCTTTATAGCAGGTTTATTCTGGCTACCCGCAGTGAATCTGGCTATAGGATATATGAGGTTATGAGACAGGATATGAAAATCGGAGAATAAAAACGTTATCTTCAAATATCCTCTGAGAGCATAAGAATGGAGGATTACCACTTTACAACTGTCAAGAGAAGGGATTAACTTTAAATCATTTTCTGTTTCCACTGCCTGATGCAGCAAAGTTGAATGAATAAGAAGGCCACTGTCTTCATTCATTAATCTCAAGAGCTCGTTAGAAGACGGCATCTCTGGGATTCATTACGGCCGTGTCGCCATATTTATCTGGAAACTGTGGCTCCTGGAGAACCCTCCATTCTCCTCGGTCGCACCGCGGGAGCCTGGGGCCGAGCCGAGCTGTCACACGGGTGTCCGCTGCCCCACGAAGCTCACGTGTGAGTCTTCTCTCTTATGACACTCGCCCGCCAGTATCGTGTAATAACAAGAACTTGAATTAAAATTGGATTAAAAGAAATGTTTAAATGAACATCACTGATTTCTGAGATTTCTTCTCTTAAGCTAACGTGGACTAGATTTGTGACTATACTAAAACTTGAAAATGACTAAACAGTGCTACTGCCAACCTACTTTAGCATTCCCAAATGCTGAAATTTTTGTCAGTGATCCAATGAAATCATTTCATGGAGCGGTGACAGCTGGGTGCCAACAAAGCCATATTAGTGAATTGTTTTCTGCAGAAATTATCAGCTCAGAGGTCAAGACACGAAAAGACACTGTCCCTGTAGGAATGTTATGTGCATATATGTTTTTAAGCTGGATAAAAATACATATATTTGAATATGTAAAATATGTAAAATGAATATTAAAATACCTATTTTAAACAGATGTATATACACACAATTATAAATGTATGTGTATAGTATATATAGATAATATATGTGCATGCTTCTTTCAAATAAAGATAATAAATATCATGAAGTGTGCTTATGTTTTTGAAATTTATATTGAAATACAATCTAAGCATTTTTGTAGAAATGAAATAAATCGAGATGGGATCTGAAAATAAATGTTAACTACAAAGTTATGATTTTATAGCTATGAATTAATTTCTTATATACTTGAAGTTACTACATACAACCATTATAGAAATATTGAAAAGATGTATGAAATCTTCAAAATTTAAAGGAAAAAAAAAAGGAACAAATGTAATAAAAGATGCTAAACAGCCACGACAATCTTGAGAAAGAATGAAGTTGGAGGTACCATGATCCCTGATATCAAACCATACTACAAGGGTATAGCAACCAAAACAGCATGGTACCGGCACAAAAACAAACAAACAAACAAACAAAAAAGAGACATATCGATCCATAGAGCAGAATAGCGGGCCCAGAAATTAACCTGTGCTTATATAGTCAATTAGTTTATGACAAAGGAGGCAGGGATATACAACAGGGAAATTACAGTCTCTTCAATAAATAGTATTGGGAAAATATGACAGTTGCATGCAAAACATGAAGCTTGGACCACCTTCTTACACCATCTGCAAAAATAAACTCGAAATGGATGAAGGACTTCAATGTAAGACCTGAAACCATAAAACCCCTCAAAGGAAACACAGGCAGCAATCTCTGACATCGGTCTTAGCAATATCATTTGGACACATCTCCTCGAGTAACGGCAACAAAAGCAAAAATAACCCAATGGGACTGCGTCCAACTAAAAGGTTTTGCACAGCAAAGGAAACTGCCAGCAAAAGGGAAAAGCAACCCACTAAATGGGAGATATTTGCAAATAATATACTCGACAAGATGTTGATATCCAAAATATGAAAGAGCTCATACAATTCAACATCAAAACAACAACAACAAACTTTTCAATTAAACGATGGGCAGAGGACCCAAACAGAAATTTTCCAAAGAGGACATACGAATGCTAACAGACACATGAAAAGATGTTCAGCATCACTAAGCAACAAGGAAACGCAAATCAAAACTGCAGTGAATGGCCATCATCAATAAATCAACAAATAAGTGCTGGTGAGGATGTGGAGAAAAGGGAGCCCTCGTGCACTGTTGGTGGGATTATAGCTGGTACAGTGACTATGGAAAGCGGTATGGAGGCTCCTCAAAAAAGTAAAAATAGAGCTACCATATGACCCAGAAATTCTGCGTCTGGGTATTTATCCAAAGAATATGAAAACACCGATTTGAAAAGACATATGCACCCCTATGTTCACTGCAGCATTATTTACAATAGCCAAGATATGGATGCAGGCAAGGTGTCCACCGTCGGGAAATGGGTAAAGAGACGGTGCATGCATACAATGCAACATTACTCAGCCACAAAAAAGAAGGAAATCTTGCCACTCGCGATACCATGGATGGAGCCTGAGGGTACTGACTGTGCTGAGTGAAATACGTTAGGCAGAGAAAGACAAATAACGTGTGATTTCACTTATATGTGAAATCTAAAAACAAACAAACAACAAAACAAACCAAAACGAACAGACCATGGGTACAGAGATCAAACTGATGGCTGACAGAGGGGCGGAGGTGTGGAGTTGGGCTAACGAGGTGAAGGGGTTTCTTTTATAACTGGAGACACAAATGTCTGGTCAGAAAATAAATAACAGGGGTGGCGGGTGTGGCCTAGGGAATACGGTCCGTAACACTGTGACAACTTTGCATGGTGGCAGATGGCGACCCCACTCGCCAGGCGAGGGCTTTGGAAGGGGCACAGGCGGCGGGTCGCGGTGCTGTGCCCCGGTGACTGCGACGTGTGTCAGCTGCATGTCCACTCAAAAGCAGATCACATGCTTCTATCGAATAAACCCTGCGAGATAAGCATGCTTGCATTCCCTGGCATTCGTGACATTTTAGAAGGTGAGCCCAGAGCTGTGGCTGCGTTCGCCTCACACTGTAGGGGTGCAAACGCTGCGGGGCGTCTCCCTTCAGCGATGCAGATGCGGAGACGTCCTCCTCACGCGCAGGCCCGGTCTGCCTGGTCAGCGGGCAGCGGATTTCAGTCACACAAAACCTGCCCTATCTGGGCAAAGATACATCTCCAAGTGACCTCACTTGAAAATGACCTCCAAAGCTCAATGTTCCCAAAAGTCGTGAGACCGTGGGTACGTCACAAACAGGTGGGGCCTGAGGGCCACCATCTGTACGAGGAGGGGACTGTTGTAACAGCCTTTAAACTGTCTTCTAGCTCAAACCCACGAGGGCGCCAGCATCTACCGTCATCACGTTCTCCTCGGGGATGAAACCCCTTCCGCTCGCTGAGGACTGGCGAGCATGACATTTTTGTCGCGTGGTGGGCATGAGGCAGCACGGATGGGCCGGTCGGTCAGTGTTGTTCTTTGTTACGGCTCATCTCCCCGGGGGGGTCACTCTGAGGGAAAAACGAGGAACGTCTGTCTTCACGACTTATTAGAAGGAGCCACACGCCCGAACACACACACAGGAGGCTCCTGCACGCACCGTCACGACGACGTAACCGCGGCTTCCTTTCGAAGGGGGCTCTCGCCGTCCTGCCATTAGCAAATTGCTGGCATGACTTTCCCTAAATGGGAATTATAAATTATACCTCTCACTACTTTTTTTTTCCTAAAGTACATTTTCCTGATATTTAATTTATAAACGATTTCCCAGATGCATTAGTAATAAATGGTGGAAGGCGGCAGGCAGCCTTCCAACGAGAAAGTGTCGTGCTTGCTGTTTACGGGGAGGCCTCATTAAAAAGGCATCAGGAAAAGCAAAATAAAAACAACCTTGTGAACCTTTGTAATTGGTCTCTAGGGATCTGTAACTCCGAGGACATCGATCCAGAAAGGCCCTCGTCCGAGCCAGAGATGGTACGGAAAATATCTGCTGGGTGATAACACCGTGTGACAAAGCGGCTCACGATCCGAGTGAGAAGGAAGCAAAGGACAAGTGCTGCTTGAGTCCGTGTATTTTCTCCTTAAATAAATTAATTCACAGAATGACCATTCCGATCCTTCTGAACTGCGATGCTGCTCGTGAATGAAGTAATTTTCAACAAATATGTCCCAAAGGCTTATCGTTTAGGTAGAAGGGCACGGCTACGCACACATGCGCACACATGTTATCAGCAGTATGCTATCGACGATTTAGATATACCTAGGGATTATTTCACGAGAAGATTTATCATTTAATTTACTCGTTTTTGAAATGCTGGCTTTTCCTCGAGACAGACATTGCCTTGGAGTGACAGGAACGACTTCGCCTGACTCCATTTGTTTGTCATCCATCGGACATCGAATCTGACATTTTGACTGATGTGGATGATTGGTTTCAACATAATACACTGCTTCCACCTTCTCACGGCCCAGAAGGATCACCCCACGTGATGGATGGGGGCGCGAGCCCAGCAAACGTGGGCAGTGATGCCTGACACCAAGAACGCTGAAATACAGACACGCTGCCCGGAGTCCGCCCCGTGTTCCTTACCCTTGTTCTCCTTTATGGCTTTTCTATGTTTCAAGACATCCTTTCCTATAGTGAGATAGATTTATGGCAGTTATGCTCCGAAAGTAATCAAACCTTGGTTGATCCATACATAGATCCAGCGATGTATAAAATGAATTTACAGAGAAAAAAAAAAAAAAAACCCCAGTCCTAAAAGTATGTCAAATCTCAGCACGATTCTCTCTTTGTATCTACCTGTGTTTCTCAGAAGCTACCTGATGACAGGTTAATCTCATTTTTTTTTCTTTTTGTTTCGAGCTAAACAAATTACAAGTAAAAATAACATCTTTCTTTATGGACGTTGGGTGCAAACACACCTGCTCTCTTCTTAAACAAATCTATTTATTATGGCCAGCTTTGAATAACAGCACATGAACTAAATATGTGAGCTAAATATCGCACATGCTTAATTTTTAGTATCTGTTTAATATTTAAAAAATCTAATGTGAGATACTAGAATCTAGAGCACTGGATGGAAATTTGTTTTCCTCATTCTTGATTCACCTCCTGGCATATACATTTACAGGTTTCTCAATTTACAAGTAATTTATGGACTTCTAACACTCTAGGTTGTAGTTTATTTTAGCTCAGATATTGGATATACAAATAGTATTGATAAGAGTGTCAATTAATTGGCTAAATATAAATTTGTTCTTATTTGTTTCCCAGGAAAAATAATATGTTTAAAATGACAAATATGTAAAACAAAATGGAAAACAAAATTCACCTGTTATCCTACTATCCAGAATCATCAGGCAACATGTTCCTGCAACTCCTTCCAGTTTAATTTAATCATTTGCCAGTTATCGGGCACTTAAAGTCATCATTTTGCTATAATTCATAACATTGTGATGAACATATTCACATGTGATTTCTTGGCAGAATCTTTCGTAATTACATTAGATAGACAGGTTTTTGTTCATTTGCTTTTTTAAACAACACAATCAAAAAATATTTTCCTGATTATCCAAATCTTACAAGTAGAGAAAATATCATTGAGGGTGATCGCACAAAACCGAGACTTAAGTAAAAAGCCGCACTGAGCAGAAACAGGACAACACACAGTACAGGGCTTCACTTATCCGAAATGTCGAGAACAGGCTAATTTACAGCAGATCAGAGGTGCTCAGAGCCAGGGCGAGGAGGGGCGGGGACTTGTCCCTGTCACCGGGGCTGAGGGACAAGGTTTGGAAGCAGACAGTGGTGATGGTTCACAACGCTGCAAAGCTAATGTCACCGAAAGGTACACTTAAAAAGGTTTAAAAGGACAAATTTTATGTAACATATATTTTACCACAATTTTTGAAAAAGTTACGCCGAGGCCAACACATGATTAGGATCTGCTAATTTAACGTGACGGCCAGGTAAGGCAGCGTCTGCCGGGCTCCCCCTGCCCAAGGTCGCAGTTTCCACTTCTGTAATTAACAGAAGATCTGGGGAGGGGAGATGCTTTGCGACTAAGAAAAGTTTCTTTTTACTCAAAATTTCCCCGGCGGTTTTGGCTTCCGCCGGCGGGTCTCTGCGCAGCCATCGGCATGCTTTCTAAGGATGATGCTCCATCTCCTTAAACCATGCACGCTTATAACTGCGATCATTATAATAGAAAGTTGTGTCTTCTCCTTCCTCCCCTCCCTCCCTCCCTCCCCCCTCTTCCTTCCCGCCTCCCCCGCTGCCCGCCTCTTCCCTTCCCTTCTTTCTATTCGTCCCTCTGCTACGTGCCTACCTGTGGCTTGCGGGCATTTACTTTATTCTATGGGTTAAAACTCAATATTCTAGTTACATATTGGGTTTCTGGGATTCTGCAGCTCTGGCTGTCAGGAGAAATAGTGCCATGGAGCTCGGGGCAAGGGGACTGTGGGGGCAGAACCCGAGAGGGGCTGCGGCTGCCCCAGCGGGCGGCCCCTCAGCCCAGGGTCTTGATGGCTTCGTCAGAGCCCAGCCGGCCGCGATTCCCACAGCCCCAAGCGCACCACGTCACCGGCCTCATGGTCCCGCAGACCCGGAAGGTGACAGCTCTGCAGAGGGTCATCACCTGGACGCACACGGAAGGATTTCAAAGTCCCTGCCCGGCTCCTCCGACAAATACTCAAAATCCAGGTACTGTTTTTCCAGGGGACAAAGTCGCTCTTGTGGGATTAAGGGATTCCACCCCCAGGGCTTCGAGTGGCAGCCTGTGCCCATCCGGGGTCCAGGTATCAGCCCAGCCACAGAGCAAAGTGCGACCAGGGACGGGCCCAGGGGACTGCAGAGCGCCCCCAAACGGCGATCCCTGGGTACAGCCCATCCTGAGTAAGGAGGGAATCATTCTCTCCTTTCCTCGGTCGACGCTCCCTCCCCTGCAGCCGTCTCCGTCCCTCGGCCCACGCCAGAAAACTGGACGAACCGAACCATCAGAAACCTAGGGGGACAAAACACGCCATTCTCGGTGGCGGCGCCGCTCACACGCAAAAGCCGGAGAAAACGCTCCAGAGGAAACACTCTCTCGCCGCCTTGACTTCTGGGGTACCCCTTCGCAGACTTGCTACGTGCCGTGGCCCACAAACACCTGAGGGGCTTCTGAACATCAGCAGGGGACAGGGTGTCCCTCCGCCTCAGGGGAAGTGGGCTGCAGTATAAAGGACATCGCACAGGAAGTGGGGAGACCCCGGTCTGCTCCTGGCTCCGCAGCCAACGCCCTGCAACCTAGAGAGGCCTCCTGGGAACCGCCCCCTCCCCGCCTGGAAGGAACCGCGTGGTCCCCGAGGTCCCCTCCTCATCAGCGGTGTGAGCTCCCAGCAGAGTCACGGGGACACTCGCTCCAAAGTCGACGAGGGAGTAATTCTCGGCTGCGATTCTGGCAAATTTGGAGAATAAACTAACGCGATACGGGCTGATCGGGGTGAGCCTAGCTCACTCATTTCTGTCCCCATATCTCCTGTGCGCACACCTAAAATGTGGAAAGAGCAGCAAACGTTAAAATTAAATGATTCCTCGTCACGTGCCGTGTTCTGTGCCAGTTTCCTGAGATACTGCCCTATCAGAGTCCTAGGAGAGAACTATAATAACGCCCCCAAACGAGGCTAATTTTAGTTTGGGGTTGGGGTACAAATATTCACTTAGAAATAGAAATCTGGAGCGTGGCACAGTGTTTCTCCTATTACGATCAGCAGAACCCGAATGATTTCAAAGTAGTTGTTTCAAAACTGGGAACAAACGCAACGGCAAAGCCAGTTTCTTTGCTGGCGGGCATACCACGTCGCCAAATAGTTCATGCCTTTTTATCTGTATTTTTTATACCTATGGCACCTGGTATTCCTAGGTGGTCTCCCATCCAAAAAGTATCTCATTCTGAAAATTATAAAAGTTGTGATGTTTGTATTGTCATTCAGATACAGTCATGTAGAAAACATGTTTTTATAAAAACTTGAGAAACATCAATGTATTACTGCATTATAATACTGTATATTACTGCATTATATACACCCATATATATATATATATATATGTATATTGATTTGACTTATCAAACTAGCATTACGAAGCTGAGCCGTGCGACCTACTCCCCCATGATCTATAGGAACATGAACACACTCCAGGTGATGGGAGAAGGTTCAAGGTGTAAGCATATGATTTCAAAACCTTGTCATGAAATTTATGGGGGAAAAGAGGTATAATGAAATTACTGAGAACATTTTAAAATAGTACAAGTTTCTGATTGTGTTACAGTAGAACTGTTTAAAGTGAAAATAATATTCTCTGGTGGGAAGTTCTACAAAAAATGTAGGTCTTGGAGGAGAGAGGGCGCTGTCTTACTGAAGGCGGAGAACATGGAAGTCCTCGCGAGACTGATTTTCAACCTGTAGAAGTTAATTACCCAAATATTTCCTGGGAAAACCTAACACCATAATTAGTCTCAGTTTGTCTGCCCACATTAAATTATGTTGCAGGATACACACAGTTACACTTCTCCTTGATATATTTTGTAACTAAAAAACAATCACTCATGTTTATTGATTCTATTTGAAGAAAAATGGGGAGGTTACTTCTTACAAGTAGATTTCTGCCACAGCATGATTTTGTGGTGAACTGGTAATGACAGAAACCATTTGGTTTTTACTCTTCATTAAAAATAAATATACGTTTAAATAAGATTCATGGTTACTCTGCTTACAACCCATACATTACATTACATTGTTACACCAAATACATTATTACTCCAAACTAGAATTAATTGCAGTGATTTTTTAAAAAGTGTAAGCCCTCTCGACATAAGTGAATGCAGTCAGGTTTATTGAGCATTAACTACATGCCAGGCAAGTGCTAAACATTCCGTACACGTTGTCTCATTTGATTCAATAACCTAATGAGGCAGGTGGTATTATCATCTTCATTTAAAAATAGGGCAAAGCTGAGGCTCGGAGTTTACATAATAGCTAGAAAGCAGATAGGTTGTTCTCAAAACAGCTCTATCTTACTAGAGCCTGAAATCACGAATGGACCCTAAGATATCCCAAATGAGAAAAAAAAAATCACCTGTTACAGGAGGACAGTTTGGAACGGTGGTCACAGAAGTCACAATGGCTCAAACCTCATACGAGTAAAGCAAGACTTAACAAAGACACCGGACGGGACAGAGCCAGGGAGGAAGCTGACGATGCCGGCCGCGGTCAGCAGCGAAGCTCGAGATGACCCCACCGCACTCGCCCGGGTGAGGGCGAGGCCGAACAGAAAGTCAGCCTAGAAAGCGGACGCAGGTGCCTGGCCCCAGCCAGATGGAGGCTTTTTAATCTTCCCGCCTGCAGTAGCTCTGTCTCAGTACGATGCCCGGGTGGAGCCAGAGGCCACGCTCATGTGTGGCTGTCTTCCCAAACGCTGCTCTGTTCCTAAATTCTTATGGATTTTAAACTGAGCATCTTTCAGTAGACAAATTTAAAATGTAAGATTCATCAAAAAAAAAAAAATCAGAAAAAGCCCGACCCCGACATTCTACAGTTTCACTGAAAATCCAAATACATGTCCCGAACCTCCGGGGTCAAACTGGGAGAGCAACAGCGGAAGGTGCCTGAGGCCAGTCGCGGCGACCGCGTCCAGGGCCAGTGGCACCTCCGCACTGCCCAGCCCCAGCCCGGCAGGCCGGCCGCCGGACCCCACAAATGCGTCGGCTACAAAGTGAGCTCGGATTCAACACCGAGCCCAAGGGCAGGGTGCGCGGCACGGGGTCACGAAACGGCCCCCAGGAAACCCGCTACACGGCGTTCCCCGCCTCGTGGCCGCGTGACGGGTCCACCTCTCAGACAGAAAACCAAGTCTGAAAAACATTAAGTTTTCTATTGTACCTCTGGGCCGACAGATAAAGGGATCTAAAACAGCAGCCATGAAGCCACACCACGTAATTTCATTCTAATGCAGTTTCCCCTAATTGCATGGACAACACAATTTATTTAAAATTAAAAAGAAAAAAAAAGAATTATTTCACCCTAAAGTAGAACCATCATTTTTTATATGTTTTAGTATGTCCATATGTCCCCTAATTTTGTGGTACAGTCTCCGCCTTTCAAGAAATCCTTCGGACATGTATGATATTGTCCGAGCATACTTAACATTTTAGGAGTTTTCATAATTTTTGATGTACCATTATTTATGTTTGAAGTGCTACTTGTCAACTGCTTGTACTAGCAAAGAAAACCATCTCTATTTTCATTACCTTGACATCACACAGGATTCAAGAAAAATTTTAACTCATCATTTTGTTAAAAGCGGCTACACAGGATCAACAGAGCATAATCAAGGTGTTTTTATCACCCAGGTCATTGTCACGTTTAGCCATTTTGGTAGAATGAACTTACCCTCTATTTCAACCCCACAAAATTATTTTTCAAGTGTAATCTGTTTTAAGTCATATAGAACGAGGGCCACAGCAGTGCGCTCAGAGCAATAAAGCGACTGGAATTTCTACTAATATATGAAAGTTCACAGAGATTTAGCAAAATAATTATTTCTAAAATAACCTCTTGGAACAGCTAAGCAAGTGAAACATAACACAGTTACTGTAGCATAGCTAACCACAGCCTGCATTTCCACCTCATTAAAATGCGTGCTGTTAAAACTGCCCATCGAGATTCCCTGGACAGGCCGGGGCTTGGGGGCGCTTTCTCCTTTAGGTGACGCCGTCCTGTGTGGCATGTGTGGTATTCATTAGGAGCGTCGCTGGATTTTGACAGAGTCGGATGATTGCCTGCACCAAGAGCACGCTTCTGAAATATTCAGAAATTGCTAAAAAAAAATCCCGCACATCAAACGAGACCAATCTCGGGTCTGCAGAAGGGAACGGAACGGAAGCTCATACATTCCTCTGCAGCAGGTTTTAAAGTACAATGGCGTTACACGCGAAGGCGAGAACCGGCCGGGCAGGGAGGCCTCATCAAGCATTAAAGCTAAGTGTCCCAGCAGGACGCGGAGGGGGCGGTGCGTTCTCCGCGCCCTGTCTGTGAGGAGAGATGACGCACCTGCTCTCAGACGTCTGCCCGCCACCAACCCTGGACTTACCTTTCGCGTGACTTCAGTCTTTGCTGCATTATTTATTTCCTCCGTAACGGCCGCAGAGAGGCCGGAGGTTCCGAGGCCGTCCTTTTCAGATGGGCCGCTCCCAGCACGGTCTCTGGCACATGCCGCTCTCGGCCTCAGCATCTCTGAGACCAGCCTCAACCCTCCCGGAGGGGAGAGCCCTCCGAGCACTCTGCAACCTCCGCTAAGTTCCCAACCCACTCACAACACACACACACTCACATGCACAAACACACTCACACACATGCACACTCACACTCAGGTATATGCACACATGCACACATAATGTGCACTCACACATGCGCATACACACACGTGTATATGCACACATGCACACATAATGTGCACACGCATGCACACGTGTGTACACACAACACACATGAACTCACATATTCACATGCCCACACATGTGCACACTCATACACTCACAAACACGTGTTCACACTCACGCACACTCACATACACACATGCACACACTTGCACACATGCACGCACACGCTCACACACACACCCTTCTCTACTTTGTATTTTATTTCAGAATGTTCCGTGGCTGACTATTCCAAACCCCTCTAACACAGTGCAGGGCGCTAAGTGGCCAGCAGCACAGAGCCGCGGCTCCCTCGGTGACGACTGCCGAGGTGAGTCCTCGCACGCCGGGTTCCACAGAGCTGATGCGATGCTGGTCTGATAATTAATAATTCATGGAGCCAAATTACAGCCTTAGAAGGGAACAGCCACTTCGACTCCTCTCATGATCCTCTGATTTATGGATGGCAGCCCAGGGAGTTCTGGGAGAGGTTAATAATAATAGTACCAAAAAAACCCAGACGTAACGCTTGGGTTTTGAGATCAGTGCTGCCGTGGCCCAGGCGGACTCTGTGAGCTCGGTCGAGTCAAAGGGATAATAACATCGTTTTACACGAGCACGCGGCATGCGGGGGTGCCCAGGGGACAACACAGGACACCGGGGGGCAGGGGCGCGGGCAGTAAACTTGATCTGAGGGGCGCTTTGGACAAAAATAAAAGGGGGGATGTCACCTGACGCTTCTAAAAAGCGGCCTCTACCTGGACGTCTGAGGAGACGTTTTAGGTTCGGGTCTCCCCGACGCCGTATTACCTCTCATACCTGAACACAGCCCTGTGCAGGGGGGAGGGGGCCAAGGCACCTGTGCCTTTCCGCGCGCAGCCCCACGGGGTCCACGATAATCCACACAGCTGCGGCTTGTCCCGTGCGTGGGCTGCGTGCAGTCTGCGAGGCTTGACGCTTCCGAAGACTATTTTTATTAAAAGAGCCTCGTGTAGTGAACTGCACGGATCTGAAGTACACGGTTAATCCAACACCCTACCGGGGACAGAGCATGGTCGTCACTCCCGGGGTTGCCCGGGGCCGTTCCCAGTCGGCGCCCTCGAAGGAACGGCTGCGCTCGCGGCCGGCCACGTTGCCCACGCCCGCGCCTCGCCCGCGTGGGCCGCCCGGTGCGCCGCCCTCTGCGCCTCGACCCCTCCGCCCGACGTGTTCCGGCGTCACCAGGTCACCGCTCCAGAGCGTGCCGCGCCCAGGTGTGCACCTGCCGTCGCGGGTTCACCTGGCCTTCGCTGACGAGCACCCGGGCGACTCACCGCTTTCTTGCGCTGACGAGTCCAGTCCCTGGGAACATGCTAATACAAGGCTCATTGCAGACACCTGGCCACTCTTCTGGGACAAATTCCTGGGGGTATCGGCGCGACTGCTGGGTCGTAAGGTGGACCCGTTCCAATGTGTTCGTGAGACTGTCAGACGGCTTCCCAAAGCGGCCGTGCGTGCCACCTCCCTTCCCGCCACGGACGCGTCCCCATCGGCCCCCGGCTCCCCCAGGGGAGCTGCTGTCCGTCCCCCGCCTCGGCCCCGCGGAGGGCGCAGAGTGGGACGCCGCGCGCGCCCATCCGCATCTCCCTCCCGGCTCACGGTGCCGAGCACTTCTATTTTTCATGCGCTTATTGGCATAAGGCTCGGTCGTCACTAATTGTTAATGAAGTGGGCTCCGAGTCAGTGGTGGATCAAAGAGAGATTTTCCACCTAAGCCTCGGGAGTCTGTGAAGCGGCAAAGCTACGAAACGCCACCTCCCCGTCCGGCTGGGTCTCGCCACTGCCCCCGCGGTCGGCCCGTTTCTGTTGGCGCGGGCTCCCCAAGCCACCTGCGTTATGCCTTTCGGTTCTTCTTTTTTTTCATTCTCAGTATTCAAACGTGACCTCCTCTGTCTGTGAAGTGGCTCGCTCTCTGCCCCTGGCACACCCGTGTTCACGGGCACGCCTGAAAATTTAGCGTGATGGGCGGTGGACTGAAACAGACTGGTGGTTTAGCATCTTGGTACGTAACACTGATGAAGGCTTGAGTCCTGAGTCCTGCTCTTTGCTGTATTTATAAAATGAGAGCTGTAGCTTTCTCGCAGGTTAGTGATCGAGGATTACATAGGTGATTGGCGTGTGACCTACCAGGGCCCATCGGAGAGCAGCGGCGGCAAGGAGGGTGGTGGCAGCTGTCACGCTTACTAGTTGACAGCGACCTCAGTTCCTCCGCAGGGACGGCTGCTCTCGGTGAGCACCAAGGTGGGTTTGCGGTGATTCCCTCCTGTCTGTCGCTTGACTTCTTCAGGTGTGTCATTCACCATCTGTGTGTGAGCTGCACAGACGCTGACCCTAACATGCGAGGGGTATTTACTGTTCACGTGAGCCAAGGTTTACGTACAGATCATAACCGGGAGAAGGGGTACTGCGATTTGAAATGTCCGCTATCACTGCCATTTAATGTCACAGAGTATGGCAGACACATAGACACCAGTCCTGACGAGATTATTAAGCACACATCTGCCAATAGAGTGAAGACATTGGAATTTCTCTACCTATGTAAGTATGGTAGAATAGACAAAAAGAAATATAATACACATTGGTCCTTGAAACGACAGAAAGATACCGAAAGGAATGACGGCCTCGTCTCTGTCACATACTAGTGTCAGGTGGGAAGAGCCTCAGGAGTTGGTGGAGAGATGGAAGATGAGACGGATTGAACCGCGGCCCTCCAAAAACTCACGTCGAAGTCCTAACCCCCATTATCTCAGAATACGGCCTTGTTTGGGGACGCCACTGTTGCAGACCTAATCGGTTAAATTTCTATAATGTCGTGAGGGTGGGACTTAATCCAGCAAGACCAGGGTCCTTGTAAAAGGGGACAGACCTGTGCACAGGGGCCGACACCAAGGCACAAACGGAGGCAGAGATGACAAGCCAACCGCGAGGGGGTGGGCGGCACAGCAGGGTCTCCCTCACGGTCTCGGACGGAGCCGACCCCTGACCTCAGCCTTCTCAACGCAACTACCGCGGGGCAGGACATTTCCGCGTTGTAAGCAGAGACAAGTTCCCGAAGGGGGTGACCAACGGGCAAGAAGATGCTAAGTGCGTGCGAATCCTGCACCTCCGGCAGGGGGCAGGGAAGGGCTGAGATGTAAATACGATTGTAAACATGCTCGTAAAGGAGGCCAGCACGGACGGAACCAGGTGACAAGGGGTCGAACGAGCTTACAGCAAGCACACACTAAACCACGCTAATAATGCACTCTTATCACACACTCTGGATTGGAGGCGGGTTGCGGGTTATTATATCTGAAGACATGCCTGGTGCCCAACCCCATCAGCAGAGGGCTCCCTCGGAGGCGGCCACTGCGTCGTGCCGGCGGGATGCCCACAGGTGGTGCGGCGGGGACAGTCGGCGCTGGGCCCGGGACAAGATAACGCGGCCCCCACGCCACGGCCCAGCTGCTCAGAATCTGTAAAAAAGCCCTGGTGTGAGAACGCGCAGCCGGGTAACAACCATCATGAGTTCTGCTTTGCTCCTTTTATTTGATGACCTCAGAATTTGACTTGAACAACAACGCATCCCCTGGAAGCAGGAACTGCTTTTCTGGAGTCCGCATTCGATTAAAAGCTGGGGTCTCGCAATTCTCTGAGCAAAATGTCCCCGTGCGAGAAATAAAACACCGTTATTTAGAAATTAAGCAGCTTAATGAAGTCTCAGTTATACGTTTAGCATTTTTTTTTTGTAAAACTATTCTAATTCTACAAAAATTATTTTACCTCAAAAGAAGTGGGGGATGGGGAAAGCTTTGAACCCATCCATTTAGGTCACTCATCACCCTCCACCTGACCTACAATTCTAAAGAACTTTGCTTTTTATGTCAGTACACTTCATAAACTTAGAGAACATTAATGTTATACCACATGTTTTCTTAAGCATATTTAAGGTTGTTTTATTTAGAGGGCATCGGCATTTGCAATGGCTTCTTTGTGGCTGTTTTGCGCTCTGAATATGTAGACAGAAACTTAGACTAGATTCATTTTTCTGTAAATCATAATTTTGATCATCTCAGACTCAGAGAAAAGTTGAAATAACAGTATAAGGAATTACTGTTTGCTCAAATTCCCTGATATTGGCCACGTTTTAACCTTCTACTGTATCATGACTTCGCTGTCTCTCTCTGATGCTCTCTGTAAACACACGCACACGCACGCGCACGCTCACATTTTTCTGAATCCATTAACAGTAGCTGCAGATACAACATTTATTGAACCCAAAACAATTTAGTAAACATTTCTACGAAGCACAGACTTCCTCGGACATAAGCACAACAGGACCGTGAAGGCCTGACGCGCGCCGAGGCTGCCCCTGACCGGCCGCCGCGTCCACGCGCCTCCCGCGCCAGCAGCGACCTGCAGACGGGAGCGAGTGTGCGGCCGGACGCACCGCACACCCGACGCGCCGCGTCGGCCTTGTTTGTGCAGGAAGACGCCTCGGTCTGTCCGTGTGCGCGTGTGCATGTGCACGTGTGTGTGCGTGTGCATGTGTGCGTGTGCATGTGTGTGTGTGCGCATGTGTGTGCGCACGCATGTGTGTGCACACGTCTGTGCGTGTGCACGCCTGAAAGTCCTTAATGCTATGGGTGATTATTTTGAGGACTCGGGGCTGTGTGATGTTCCCTTTGGTTAGATTCCTCCGTGAATGTTTCCGTGTGCTTCTCAGTGTGACCTATCGAGGGGAGCCGGGTGCTGATGTGCCCTGGTCCTGTCCGTGAGAACTTCAATCACCTGACGAAGGAGGTGGTCGTCAGATTTCTCTGCTACACGGTTTCTATTTGTCTCTCTACAGGTGATGGAGTTAAATCAGTGGAGGAGAGAGAGCAAAGGCCTCTTCCCGCCTGGAGTGGAGACCGTCATGAGAGGGAAAGGGAAAGGCAGCGAAGAAGGGAGAGAGAACGAACGAACAAATCAAGCAGAAACAGGTGAGTCCCCACAGCGCCACCGGGAACTCGGGGTGAGGGGGCTGCGGCGGGCAGATGGGGCCCGGCTCGCTCAGGGTCACCCGGAAGTGACCCTGACCCTCAGCCACGTGCGGGCGGATCAAGGTGCGCAGGGCCCTTGACCAGCCGCGGGGCGCGTAGCAGGACGGGTCAGGCAGCTCCCCGCCCGCATTCACGCCACACAAGGTCCGAATCGCCTGGCCTCCTCGGGGATGCACGGCACAGTGGCCAGACGGGGGGCCAGAGACCCACGTGCTGCCCAAACTCGGTGCCCAGCCTCCGCCCACACCCCGAGAGTGTCACCTGCTTTCCACGCCCGTTTGCATCCAGGACAGTCCATCACGACACTGGCCTCCCCTGCGGACGCAGCGATGCGCTATGCGTCAGTAACGGCGGGAAACTCTTCACCAAACACGCCCACCACGCATCAGAAAACGTGCTCTGCCTTGAAAACTCGCTGTCTTGGGTGCTCTTTGCGGAGAGAACGTGTTAAAAATAGTTTTCCAAAAGCATGGATTGCTTAATTTTATATATTTCAAAACGAGCTCTACTAACTAAATTGGGACTAAAAGCCTCCGCCCGCGATCATAATGGCACACCTAATTAAGTCATTCCATGGTACCTGCAAACGAGGGTCCCGCGTGCCATTTTAAGCACGTTTTCGGGGAAGCTGTTGCCTGTCACTTTTCCCGAACCTCACGCTCGTGCGGCACAAGGCGATCCTAAGATCACCTCGGCTCGCGCTTTGTTTGTGGGAAGGCTGGCTCTGTGTCTTCCGTCCTCCGATGATGCCTGTCGTTCAGGTTTGATGGGCGGGACATAAGGAAACTGAAGAATAATGGAAGCACATCCCTTAAAACTAGTATCACAACTGTCGCAGGAAAAACGGCACAAGACAAGAAAACCTTCTTTGAAAACTGGCTTTTTGGATAAGAGCTTAGAAATAAAAGTGAGCTGCATCCAGCTACCTACTTCTAGGTTTATCATCGTTAAATTGCTCATTATAAAGTT
Source organism: Rousettus aegyptiacus (assembly GCF_014176215.1). Classification (NCBI taxonomy): domain Eukaryota; kingdom Metazoa; phylum Chordata; class Mammalia; order Chiroptera; family Pteropodidae; genus Rousettus; species Rousettus aegyptiacus. The sequence continues at coordinate 158,785,914 of NW_023416307.1, forward strand.
TATATTTTTTCCAATATTTCCATTCTTAAATATTTCTTCCACCTATTAGTCAAGTAATAATACTTTAGCCTAATATCTTAGTTAAAAAAAAAACAAATATGACTTCTATAAATTTTATTCTTTCCTTTACCCACCACCAGTAAAACTGAGGTAATCTTTAACTTAAATGCTTAATCACGTTACACTTTGTCTCAAATTCTTTTTGTAATTTTCTCCTTCGTGCAAGGTAATTTTTGAATTCTCAATTTATCTTTAACTACCCTATATATGCGTTTCGGTTAAAACCCACCCCAAATAATTTTTGAAAGGGATACATAATATTTAATAAACAATTTGCTGAGGCAAGTTTCCCTTTTGTTTTTAAGAAGGAAGATATGCCTTTAGCCATCCGTTTTTTAGCTAAAAGCTACTAATGGTAATAGCTTTGTAGATTTCCTATATCTCCTTAAAAATTTTCTTGCTTTAAGCACGCAAAATGTTTACTGCCCCCCTTACATGATCTCTTCAAAAAATATTGCTAAAAATGCAAACATCTTTTCCAACGAATATTTTAAATATAGCATAAACAAACATACTTTGCAAGCAATGGTTTAAATTAATTCCAAAAAAAACCCCCAGACTATCACAGTGTTCTGGGGTACTCCTAGTCAGATGAAGCAGCCCCACATGACACAAGCTTTCTTTATTGTCTCAAGTGGTTACAGTAAAATAATCCTACCGAAAAAAATAAGAATTGTCCATCTCAGTGTTGCAGCCACCTGGTCACTCTGCTGCCACTGCATAAAGGCCAAGCAGACGGCAATGCAATTTTGAGAGGGGACAAGGGAAAGAATCTAGTCAGAATGAAAGCAGACGTTTAGCTAGATTAGCATTCGTTCCTCCTCTCCAGAGGCCGTGCGCTAGGCAATGAGATATGAAAATGAATACTACATAGGCCCTTCCTTGGGAAATTCATGGTTTAAATGACACAAACATATGAACAAATATATTGTGGTGGGACAATAAACAGCATGATCAGGGCAGAGCAGTAAATAATCGCTGTGCTATGACCGAGGAGTGGTAACTTTCTGTCCTGGACCTAAGAGGCTTCCCAGAAGTGATGGCCGAGCTTGGAGCACTTCTCTGGGCTGAATTCTGTCCATCCAAAAAAAAAAAAAAAAAGAAAACAGACGTGAAGGCTGAACCCCTGGGACCTGTTTGGGAAATGCGACCTATTTGGGAACAGCATCTCTGCAGATGCCATTAAGTTAACATGAGGTCATCAGGGTGGGCCACAACCCATTATGACCGGTGCCTTCACAGGAAGATGACGTGGACATACACACGCGCGCACGCACTCACACACACACACACACACGCAGGGGACACGGCCAAGTGAAGTCACAGGCAGGCCCGCGTTCTGCTCCCGCAAGCCACAGAATGTCTGGGCCTGCCAGACGCTGGGCGAGGACAGTGCTGTGACTGGCTGCGTGGGCTCTGGACAGCCCCGTGCAGAACCAAAGTCCAGGCCCGGCTCCGTGTCCGCCACGTGTCCTGGGGCGGCTGACCTCCTCCCCGCAGGCCTCGGCCTCCTCAGACATGCAATGTAGAACATAAACGGTGTCTACCGCAGAGGGTGATGGGAGGGTCAAGACATTTAGTATCTAAAACTGTGCGGAGTCAGCAGGCTGAGAGTACAGTGTAGCTACTGTCATTGTCATTTTCATCAACATCATCATAATTTTAAGTGGTCATCATTACTGTCGATACTTAAGCGGGTAGAACAAATACTTGGCGAGGGTATTATGAAAAGGATTCACCTGCTGGAGAGGGGATTGGAAAAGACGATCATTACCCTGTGAATAAGGACCTGTGATCATATACATCTGGGAAATTCTATATAGTATGTTCCATGCTGGACTTCCGAAATTAACGTCCGGTCTAAGAATCACAATGGTCAATGAGGCTGTTTTCCTTCTTTTTAACCCAGAGCTTCTTGGCTCTGTCGGGAGACATCCTTCTCGGACTCTACGCCTGAGTATCCTGGCTGCCTGGAGGCTATTTACAGATGGAGGCGAGGAGAAGCATTCCTTGGTTCTGGCTCTAACCCGGTGGTGATTCTAACTCGAATAACCATCACTTCAATGAACGGAACAGGGGCACGAGATGGCCTTTCGGAGACTGGGGGGCGTCTCTTAGAAAGCGCTCCCCTTGTGCAGATGATGGTTTAGACCCAAAGATGCCTGGGGTGGGAAATCTACGTGCAGATGAACAGATCAACATATCACAAAGAGGTTGAGGAAAGGGTTTTGAGCCGTTCTGAAATCACACTCACACGCACGCGACCTCCATGAGCGATTCAGATGTACCCTCTGCGTGTGGGTGAACGCGGCATGGTGCCCTGTCTGCTTCATCTCTGCCACAAGATTTAGGGAGAACAAGAAACTCCCCTGTCAGTGGGGAATTATATTTTTAAATCTTTACACAGCTCTGAAGAGACCATTTGGTCTCAGAACCCAGCCCTTTGCTAGAAAAACTTCAAATTATTGGCAAAAAAAAAAAAAACTATGTTTTTCTAAATATTTCCAAAAGAAACACATTTTTCAAAACCTGCAATATTTTATAAAGTACATAATTTCTTAAATTATATAATCAAAACAGTACTATCATCGAGCCTTTGTTAAAGAACAGAGAATATGTGCAAATCATTTAGAAACATGGGTTTTAACTTGGATGAACTAAATCTCAAAGTCTTCACATTTCCATTGTACCCCACAGACATGGAGGAAGCAACTCGCTACACGATTTGCCAGCCGCACCCCTGAGGACACACAGTGTGTCACAGACACTCCCATGAGCCCCGCGGTGCGGGGTCATCAGTCCATGTCACCAAGGAGGGCCCCAGGCTCTCCCGACAGGAGACAGCTAAGAACGAGACCTAAGGACTAGGGTCACGCTTCATCTCCTGTTTCCCACGTGTAGCCAAGAAACGGACTGAGACAAAGCAAACATCGGGGTCCACCTCCGCCCAGAAAAGACAAGGAAGGCCAAGGTTTGAGAATTCTCAAATAACTGGTAGGCAGGACGCCAGACACAGCGGTGCTGAATTCCGAGGATGGGAGAAGGCACGAAAGCTGGTCAATTATGACTCACGTGGCCCGGAAATCTCTGAGTTATTTCCAGCTGTCTTCGAAGCTGGGACGAGGTGCCTGCCTGCCCTCCCCGCCTTCGGGCTCCACATGCAGGTGAGGCTACTAAACCCTAAGGAGAGTAAGTTGTTCTGTGCAACATCAAATAGGATGAAAAAGGAAAAAAAATAACCATCGCGAAGCGCACATGAGCAGAGCCCGGTCTGCGCCCCTCAGTGTGGCCCGACGAGCCGCCGCAACCAGGGACCCGGGAAAACCGGCCACTTCCTTACGTTTCCGCGGGTGCGAAGTGGTGATATGTACACAGCCCCCAGGGGTGATGCTCTGATAAACGAATTCACTTCCCCACGGCTCTGAACACACGGGGCGCCGCAGAGAGTGGGGAGCCGGGCTCCCCCTCCCGGAGCGGGACTGGCGTGGAGCGCGCTCGCGTCGTTCTCCCCGGCCGCCGCCCGGCCCCTCACATTTGATCCAAGCGACTCAAGGAGTCGAGAGAACAGATCTCTGCAGCCGACCGACTCCGCCGCAAGCGCCGTGCCCCGCCCCTCCGGGCCGAGACGCCCTGGCGACACCGGGCGGCACATGGAAAGCGGGGGGTTGCTCTGCGGTCATCTCGTCCTGTTTCCCCGGACGTCCGTACAACCTCGGCGGGCCCAGGAAGGGGACGGCGACTTCACGTCAGATGATCGGCAGGTCTTGGGGAGCTTATGCTACGAGACGGAGGGCATCTAACGAAACTCCCACCTGACCTAGGAAGCAGGTGCGCCGACAACCCACAACTCCTCAAGCTAACGAGGAAACGGCACCCCAGAGAGGTCACGCACCACCGTTCCCAAGGCCGCACGGCAGAGAGGACGGGGGACAGAGGAGAGGAGACCCCCGCCTCTTCTCCAACGTCGTATTTCATGAACGTCCACGTCACGCCCTTAGCCGGCAACGGACGCCGACGCGGCCACCAGGTCACGAGCTGAAACAGGCCTGAGTCCTGGGGACCACACCCTCCGTGTTTGATGAGGACACTGAGGCCAGCTGTCTCCCCGAGGCGCCGTCAGAAGCGGCCAGAGCGAGAACAGAACCAGGACGCGTGACGCTGACGTCGCGCGTTTTCCCCCGGCCCTGGGCTGGCTGCGGGCGTCGGGGGGCAGGGGTGGAGGGAGAGGCTCCTCTGCCACCCCACGTGAAGCGTCACACGCCACACGCCTGCCGTCCAGGAAAACACGCCAGGCACGACGCATGGGCCGAGCGGCGCGTCCGCCCGGCGTGACCTCCGTGACAGGAAACCTGCTCGTCGCCGATGGGGACGGGGCGAAGCGCGGCACGCCGAAGCGCGGACGGACCTGTGTGCGGCGCCACCTGGCGCTTCCTCCAGGGCCAAGCGCGACGGGGCACGGCGGCCCGGGCACTCCATTCCCAGACACGCCCCCGCGCACGCGCCGTCCGGGACACTCCATTCCCAGACACGCCCCCGCGCACGCGCCGCCGTGGACACGCCATCCCGGACGTGCTGTCTCAGACACGCGGCTGCGCACGCACCGCCCGGACACGACGCCGCGCACGCGCCACCATGTATACTCCGTCCCGGACACAACACTGCGCACGCGCCGCCGCGGACACGCCCCCCCCGCCCCCCGTGACGAAGCGCTCCCCTCCCCTCGCTGACTCACACGGTTGGGAAGGAAAAGGCGACGGCTCCGCCGGGGCCCCTACCGCCCTCCCCTCCTCAAACGGAGACGCGACAGGTGCCAGGCCGCGAATCTGAGTTTCCGCATGCCGCGTGCGCGTCCTCGGCCCCATCCTGTCACTCAGTAGGCAGGTGATTCTCTGTCTCCCTGCCGCACCCTGAGGCGGCCGACGGGCCAGCGAAACGACACCCACCGCACCCAGCACGACGCCTGAGGCCAGGGTCCCGCAGGAGAAGCGCGTGCGTGTAGCAGCGATGGCCATCTGTCACCGACTTCCGCCGCCCCCTCTCCCAGGACACGACGGTGGCCACACCTCCCAACCTCCCTCCCCCGCCTGGGGAGGCCACATGGCTCAAGGCGGTGAGGCCTGATAACCCCTCGCGGGTCGCTCTGAGTTCCCCTCGTCCTGACCGGTTTTGCCCGGTCACCCTGGAGGATCCACGCCAAGGAGCGGGCCCCTCGCCCGCCCGGGTCCCTGAGCGACTCGGCGGCCAGGACAACCGCCTCCCTCCCCCGCCCCTGGAATGTGGTCAACTTGAGACACGGAATTCTATTTTCGTGTGTCAATCCACGCGTTTGGGGCCACGTGTCGCATCTGTTCATCTTGCCCACATCGATACGACGTGCGATCAGGATCCAGGCTCCCAGTCCCGTTTTCCTGCGGCATCCGGGGCGTGCGCTACATACAGACTCCGAATGAACGAAGCGCGAGCAGTTACTCCGTTCCATACAGAAAACACAAAAACCGCGATGAGACCGCAGTAGCTGGGGGAGCCCGTCGCTCCACTCGCCCAGTCTTCTGGAAAAAGAAACCTCCGGGTGGGTACTCTGCTTGCCGAGCGCAGGCACACATGAGAAATACCGAGGGGGCTTCAGTTTCACTGTCTTCCTAGCTATAAAGGAACATTTTTTGTAAAGATAGTCAAGTCTAGAATGGGTGTGTTGATGTGCAAATGTGCATGGCTTTTCCAGTGACAACAGCACATGGCCAGGGAGGACAGCCGGAACAGGGCACAGGTACAGCTTGACAGCCTGGGGGTGCCGGGGGACGTGGACAGGTGCTGCGCCTCGCAGGACCCATGGTCCTAATCACACTCTGTGTCACGGCTCTGTCCAGGATGGCGGTGATGTTAGGGTTGGCCTGCAACACCAGACGTTGGCTTCCGAGTAGACAGAGGAACCATCAGAAACACAAAAAACACCTTTATGTTTTAAAAGAAAAACAGACCAGCTCGAGCGCCTGGGAGTGGGATGGGAAGGGAGCCCCATTTCTCCGTGGGGTGACACCGGCTTAACGCTGTCTCAGAACCAGGCACCGGTGACCAGGGAGCTGGGCGCTCAGCGCACGCCCAGGGACAGACGCACCAAAGATCAGGGATATTTTACACACAAATGCCCCCTTCCGCAAATCTATCCAGAAACTAGAAACCTTGAAAATCAGACACAGAAATTTTCAAAGGAAAAAGACCTAAAAAAAAAAAACCAGTGACCACTGTGGACGGCGCTTCCTCCATCCAAAACACTCACTTATCTTTATCTCACATCTCCTGGACACACGCGAGTATGTACACTTCAAAGCCCGCTGCAGACGTCACCACCTCCTGGAAGCCTTCCTGAACTGCTTGGAGCTGCCCCTGCCAATGGGGAAGGTCGCCTGCCTTGGCGTCTTTATTGGGAACTTACTAGGAGCAGCAAACAGGTGAGCTTCTGATCTGGATCAGGGGAGACCCGCGTTGAAGAGTCAGACCCCTCTCAAGCATATTTAATTCTATAACTAAATAGAACAATTGCTGTTTCAAGGAGACGGCTCAGCAGGGACAGCGCGACGTGACGTGCTGTTTGCCCCGCGTCTCTGTCCTTCGTGGGTCGTGGGTCGTGGGTCGTGGAAAACGGCTCGCACGAGGCAGGTCTCCTTCTCGCTCCGATGAGCGGTAGAGTAAGAGAAGGAAGGAAAACGCACCCACGGCTCAGCCGGGCGCAGGCAGGGAGGTCGGCACAGATGCTCTGTCTTTCCTTCCTCGTCTTCTCCCATCGACGCGTGCCGGCCGGGCCCACAGCGAGGCGTTGAACATCTCCCAGCGGTTCAGAGGCGTGGATGATTGATGGTGCTATTCTTGGATTTCTATCCTGTGTCCTCTCGCTTTATGAAATCTGGACAGGCACATAAAACCGGTGCCACTTTTTGACATCAAAACAGTGATTGAAGACGGATAAAGAAGGAAAGGGGACTCGTTTTTGTCCGGAGATGTTCAGAGCAGTCCGGCCCTGGGAAGATGAGTCAGATTTTGCTCCAGCCACAGAGCCTTTTGGCAGCGGGCAGGACCCCTGTGCGCCCGCTGTTCCCGGCCCCGTCCACCCTGAGCAGAGCAGAACAGGATCTGAGAGTTAACTGATCTTCCTGTGGCCTGTCTTGCTGGAGAGGCTGCACATTCATTGAAAGGCCCCGATGGAATAAGGCCACCGTAATGTATTTTTTATCTTCTAAATGACCCATCTCCTTCCGTATTGGGGGGAAGAAAGAAAAAGAGGTAGACCAAAAAAAATTAAAAAAATAAAAAAGGAAGAAGAGGAGGCGGCGGAGGAGGAGAGAGGGAAAGAGGTAGGATGACTATGCCACACCTGGGGAAACAAACAGCATGGCATTCTGGGAAAGCTACAGTCGGCCTATAAATCACTCTTCTAACAATATCCTCTGCAACGCAAAGCGATGCCTCAGAAGCTATTGCCCGGCAGAAGAGACAGGCCACGCACCGCCCTCTCAGCACTCTGCTGATCAGTTTCAAACTTATTGCCCAGTCTCATCGAGCCTCTTCCGGGAGGCGGGGGGGTTGCACAAAGAGGTTTTAAGACGTCATGTTTTGTGTATACGGTCAGATGAACTTTTCAAATATTAAAGTACATCCTCGACGCAATACTCAAATTATTGTGACTTTGCTAAAATAAGTAATAGATAATGGCATAAAATGCTAAATTACATCTAAATACGGGTCTGGCATTTCAGAAAAGCCATTCATCTTTTTCTCATTTATCTTATCAGTGTCTCACTGGTGACGCTTGACTAGCCCCGCGTGAAGAATGTGGTCTTCTTTTCATCTCACCATTAAATAAAACCTTAAACATTCACATATATATTTTCTATATTTATGATACTTTTGGCCTCCGAGGCTTTTTAATTTCCTCATGATTCATCGTGTTTTAGTGACTAAAATATAAACATTTGATTGCTTTAATCGTTACTTCTCATTAGGAGTGGAGCTGTGTGAGATCAGATGAGGCTGGCCCCTTCAGGGTGGCCCGTCAGGGTGTCCTCCCTTACACGCAGACGTGGGGTGAGTGTGTGACGGCTCCGGAGATTTCCGGTTATGTGGTGACGCAAGACCCTCCTCCATAAAGCACACGGGGTCGCCACGGATCAGGGCCTAGCGAGCTCATGAAAGAGGGGGCATTTTAAAGGCAAACTCAGTACCAATAGTGACTGACGCCATTGGGGAAGAATAACTTCTTTCCAGACACTAGAGTTTAATGGCGTTAAGAAGCAGGAAGTCAGCTTGATGGTGGGAGTTTAAGCGACGGACCCCTGCACAGCCCACCTGCAAATCCGTGGCTCCGTCTGGGCCGGGGTGGGCGGACCTGCACGTTCCCAGGACCAACGTGTGCCGGACTGCGAAACAGAGACTGTCGATAAGCAGGCTGAGCATCGCCGTCTAGGGGGAGCTGTGTCCCTGGGTGGAATCAGAGGGACCCTCCCTACGTTGCAAAAGGACCCTCTTCTCGAGGGTCCTAGAACAGAACTGCTTAGCTTCCTCTGCCTGGAGAACCGAAGTTCTTGTAATCATAGCAACGAAATCATTACTATTGATTAAAATGTCATTTTAGCCAGAGAGCAGGAACCCCAAAAAGATCATTTTTGCTTTCCAAATGAACCGTAGGAAGTCTAAGCTGTAAGTGGAATGTTATTCTGTGCTATGGCGATGAGTCTCCAATAATAACGTCTGCTCCGCACGGTTCAAAAACACCACCTTAATTAGGATGACCTTTAAAGAGCTTTTCTAGAACCAAAATTCTTTCAAAGGCTTCTGCATACTGTATACACATGCAGTCTATCTGCCCAAATATGATTATAAATGCTTTAAAATCACAACCTAATATTTGTTTAGGATGCCAAATACTATTTTTGTCACTTCTTCTGCCAAACATCAAAGTCTTATTTGGAACCCATTAGCAGATTGAAAAATTTTTTAATTGACTTTATTGGGGTGACGTTGGTTAACAAAATCATGTATGTTTCAGGGTACCTACCATCCAATAACGTGTCATACATGTATCGCGCTGTGTGTTCACCACCCAAAGTCAAATCTGCCGTCACCATATAGTTGACCCCCTGTACCCTTACCCACCTCCCTCTCCCCCTTCCCTCTGGCCACTGCTGAACCGTTGGCCATGTCCACAAGTCTCTGAAAATTTTAATGCGTGCTTTTAGCTGCTGAGAATTTGCCTAATGGTGTTCTTGGGGCGGGGGGTTCGGGGTGAGGTGGGGGACGAAAAACAAAACTTGCTCTGAGGCGTCGAGCCCGTGCTAAGCAGCATAGCCGTTTTGAAGAGCTTTTAGTGTCCGATCCCGACATCCATCCTTGTCTAATTCTGCCCTTGGCTTTCTGTGTTTACACAGCACCTCCGTGTACCTCATCCACTCAAAACTCACTGCCTCCCTGGGAAGCTGGGAAGATGAGGACGGGGTTCAGGCAGAGCCCCCACTGCCCTCCAGGTCTCTGACCGGCCACCACCCCCGGAGAGAGAGCCTCCAAGCTCTGTGGGGACTGAGTCACAGCCCTGCCGGCTTCCGCCGCAGAACAACATCACTTCCTGCGTCTGTAATCACCAGGTGAACCTTCGAGATTAATCCCTCTCACCTTCACAGGCACCCCGACCTTGAAATGTTGGAGGTGGGGAGGATTAGAAATCAGGTGATATTTCTGAGGCCAAGCCCTTTGCTGGAGCCCGCCTGACACCAGACCCCGGACCTCCTGACGCCCCCCCGGCGGCCCTTCCCATCACCTCCCGCCTTTCCTCTCCTTTTCCATAAAGAAGAGAGATGGAAACGCGCCGGCTACACTCTGCGGGTAGCGCTCTGCACACCCGCCCGCCCCAGAGACCCCCTGGGAAAGCTTTTTCCTTGTTACTCATGTTTTCCCAAAGACGCTAAGGACTAGAACCTGGTGTCGAAACTCAGTAGTGCCCCTGATTTAGGTTTCAAAGGATGGTGACATCCCCTCCACGGGACTTCAGCATTGCGTGTGGCACTTCCTGTGCTGACAAAAAAGAATGAACAAATTAACTACATATTTTAGTGTCATTTAGATTCTGTAAACTGTCACACATCTCTGGCCGCAGCGTTCATCAGCCTTGGAGGTGACCAATGACGTTAAGCTCGTCACATGATTATTGTATTTCTAAAAACCATTTATGCTTCCTCTCTATTTCTGCCCAAGTCTTCTAAATGTTAAGCACCCTTAATAGGTAGGTAGGTAGATAGATGATAAATAGATGATAGACAGATGATAGTTAGTCAGATGAACAGATGATAGGTAGGTAGATAGGTAGATAGACAGACAGACAGACAAATAGATAGATTATAGGTAGGTAGGTAGGTAGGTTGGTAGGTAGATAGATAGATAGATAGATAGATAGATAGATGATAGATAATAGAAGATAGATGATAGGTAGATGATAGGTAGATAGATTGACAGATAGATGATAGACGATCGATAGATAGCTGGATGCATTATTCCAGACACTGAGATTGTCTCAGTGATGAGACCAAGGCCATGTCTCATGATGTGTACATGCCAGGACGTGGGGACAGACGGGACAGATGCGGGGACAGGCACTGGAGGGGAAAGAGAAGCGGGGAAGGGGAAAGGGGGTTCGGGGTGCCAGGCTGGAGGTTCAAATGTTAAGAAGGACGTTCAGGAAAAGGGTTTGAAACGTGACACATGAGCAGACTTCTGAAAGGTGATAAGCGCTTTGAATGAACATGAAACAGGCTAGAGTGACACACGGGCACACGCGCCATGGAAAGGCTGCTGGGCTTTCCGCCAGGGCCATGGGGAGCGAACCTTGTGGGGGGGGGCTCCTCAAATTTCTGGTGGGCTCGACAGGGGGGATGGTGGGTCACTTCCCGAGTCAGAACACAGGCGGGGACTGCAGGGGTGACCCCGGGTCCTGGTCCGTTTGTCCACACACGCAGCACCCAGGACGGAGAGGGGGCATGCGACACACTCCACCACGTCCATCCCCAGGGCGGCCAACACGAGCAGGGACGCTGACCTAAGTATGAAAACGTGAAACTGCACGTGATGCAAAACCTGCCCTGTGCCTTTGGCGTTGCTTCTAGAGCAGCGGTCCCCAGCCCGTGTGGCACCGGGGCCCGGCGCTCCTGTGAGCACTTGACACCCGAGGACCTGAGGCGGAGCTGAGGCGGCGATGCCGGGGCTGGGGGCGGCTGCAGGTGCAGATGGAGCTTCGCTCGCTCCCCGCTGCTCCCCTCCTGCTGTGCAGCCCGGCTCCTAACAGGCCAGGGACCGGTACTGGTCCATGGCGCGGGGCTGGGGACCCCTGTTCTGGAGTATACTTTCCAGGTGGCGAGTGGAGCTTATCACTTTCACCACAGACCTGGGGCGTCCATCCTGCCCAATCTTCAGAGAGAGAGAGAGAGAGAGGCAGGTGTCAGACCCAGCGAAATACTGGTCTCTATCCATCTCCTGGCTGAGAAACAATGAGATAAACTTCTAGAATTCTATGACTCTCTGGATCTATGGTACAAGCACATGGACAGTGGTGAGCGATAAATCCTGTAACCCATTCGCTGATAAGAAACGAACCCAGCTGAATACCTGTCTGGGACCACCGCCGTATTCGGAATGAAAGAATCACTCAGGAAACTGCAGAACCTCTTTCCCTGACGCGAAGCAGGCGGACGGCTTTGAATCGCACAGTCTCATCAAGCGGCTCCCCTCCCAAGGCTGTCAGATCAAAGAGGAACAGAAGAGGCAGGTGAGGCCGCGGCCTGCTCTGTCCTCTGCTCGTTTCATTCTTCTGCGTGTTATTGAACTTGACTCTGGCACACTTGCACCCAGTTATTTCATTAGTCATTTTCATGACCATTTTATGGTTTCCAGCCAAGCAAACAACAAAGTTATGAAACGGTCTTCTCTAACGTAAGATTACTCGTGAGCGTTTCTTGATTTTAATGGATGTAAGCATGCCACAGAATGACTAATGTCCGTCCCGTGGTAAATGTTTTAAAGGTGTTCAATATCAGAAAGGCGTTTTATGACATCGGGTCTGTAGAAACTAACCTCTCTCCCAGACTCAGGCTGTAAACCCAGCCGCCGGCATCAACGAGAACAGGGCGAATGCGAAGGTAAAACCCAGAAACACAAACACCGAAACGTAGTCTGGTGTTCCAGAGCTAAAGATGCTCTTGGGGCTCCATTAACCAGGCGGAGCCCTCGGCGAGCAGGGCTGTCGCCGGCGCTGCAGGCTGCGCGCTCGGGGGCTTCAGTCTCCGTGGGGATCCGGTGAGAACGGAGACCACCTCTAGGGACAGTCGTGCCCGCGCGTCAAGAGTGGTGACAGCAGACACGGACCTGGAGCTGCGCGAGACGCATGCGTCCTTTCACTTAGGAGACGGGGCCAAGTCGCCAGTGTCCCCACCGCTTCTCTCTGCAGCAAGGACGGAGTTGCCACCATCAGCTGCTGGGCGCAGCTCTGCTCAGAGGAGCTCCTTGTGCTTTCTTAAAAATGCAACTATGTTTCTAATTCAAAGCAGGAGGAAGGAAGCCTCAGAGGGTTAATGCAACCCGGGTGTTCGCCGCACCTGCGGGAAACCTCTATGTCGACAGGAGTCGGCATACGCCACCGGAAGTTAGGGCCACCTGTGATTTCAAGTCACTTTTTCTTGTTTTTTGTTCCTTTCTTTGGTTCTAGATATGGTATTTGGGGCGACACTGGTTAATAATAAAATTACATAGGTTTCGGGGATATAATTCTGTAACATGTCATCGGCATATTGCATTAGGTATGGTCACCACCCAAACTCAGATCTTCTGTCCCCATGTGCTCGACGCCCTTCACCCTCGCCTGCCCCTCCCCTCTTCCCTCCAGTCACCACTGAACTGTCGTCCGTGTCCACGAGTCTCTGTTTGTCCTGTTCACGTCTCGCCTTCAGTTTTACCTCCCACACGGGAGTGAACCACGCGGCCCTCCGCTTTTCCCATCTGACTCATTTCGCTTAGCATGATCCTCTCAAGATCCATCCACGTCGTCGCGACCGGCAGTGCTTCGTCTTGTCTTACAGCCGAGTGACAGTCCGCGGTGTGTCTGCCCCTCGGCCTCCGTACCCAGTCACCTACTGAAGGACACCTGGGTCGTTCCCATGTCTTGGCCGCCGTGAATAAAGCTGCTGTGAGCATCGCGGTGCATGTATCTTTACAAAAAAATGTTTTCAACAATCGGGGGTAGCCGCCTGCCCAGAAGCGGGATTGCTAGGCCATGAGGCAGTTCTAGCCTGAATCCGGGGGGGCCACGCCGTTTCGCACCGTGGCTGCGCCAGTTCACTTCCCGCCAGCGGCGGGGGCGGCCGCGCCCCTCCCGCCCACCCGGTCCGCGGGGGGCTGCTCGCCCTTCCTGTCACATCTATCATTTGATATTTAGGGGGATAATGCAGGTGGATAAATACCAGTGGCTCAGATTTTCTTTACTTAGTATAAGAACAACGGTTGGTGGTACCATTAGAACGCTGAAAGGGGTAAGTCATTTTACCCTCACCTGCTTTGTAAGTCTAAAATGCTAGCTTTCTAAAACTCAACAGCAAGGAAGACAAGGCCTGTGTTTTAAAATCAGAAAATCACTAATCGTACTGACCTGTTTCCTACTGTGGTCTCGGGCTTAGCTCAACACACAGACATAAGTTTCACTCGCTATTCAAGTTCACCAAAGCATTTTCCTTGTTGCTCGTTTAAGACACTTGAGGTGTGGCTGTAAATTAACCAGAGAAGAAAATCTGTTTCTTAACAGCGGTCACATTGTTACACTTCAACTGCCTGATACAGAGCTCTGCCAGTCTGCCCTTCAGTTCAATTACGTTTTCCGGCATTACTCGAGGAAACGGAAAGATCCCGTGCGTTCATAGTTTACACCTCAAATAACCGCCCATGATGCACAGAGCTCACAGACACCGGGGAGCAGGCTGGGCCGGGCACGGGTTTACATATGCTCCAGCAGCAGGGCGGCTGGCCCATTAGCTCCTATAGATGTGTGGGGTGTCGACAAATGGCGGGACACCTTGGAGATAAAGTTGAGAAACGGCGGTTCAAGTAAAGTGCAGGTGACTCAGGAACACCCACACCCACACCCACACCCACAGGTGCATCCAGAGTATCCGAGGACACAGATGGGAAAGAGGTCTCGATGTAGGAGGCGGGAAAGGAGGGATGGAGCTGCATGAGCACGTTTCAGAACATCGAGCTGCGAAACCTGGGGGATCACGAGTGGGTGGCTGCTGACACGCACCTGGAGGCAGGTGCCTGCTGAAACGCACCTGGAGGCAGGTCCCACAGAAAACTGATAGCGCTCATGGATCCTAAGGCAAACCTCATGTCTCTCTCCGTGACAAAATGGAAAGACTCAGCCCAAAGCCCAGTGGGAAGATATTCTTCCTTCGCTTATCCACTCCCCGCCGTAACTATAATTAAGATTGTTCTGTTTTCCAGGGTGGGGGGATAATTTAAGCTTTCAAGTACGGCTTTAGTAATTGCCTCTGTATATTTGAAAGGAAAATCTGAAAGAGCAACTGATATATTTTGCATGTCCCATCCAACAGATGTGCCCCAAGAATAATGAAGTGTGACATTTAGAAATCCAGTATTTTTTCTTTTGTAGATCTGTGCTTTCTATGATTTTTTTTGCTTTTGTTCTGTTTTGTTTTTATTCAAGAAAACACTCTTTAGTTATATAACATTTAGTCTTCCATCTGGACACACACACACACACACGCGCGCGCACACACAGAGATGCATAATATTATTAGAAAACAAGAGTCAAATAAGCTAGATTCAAGGGGTCACATATGTTAACTTTAAAGAAGCATCATGCAAACTACATTCGCCTTATTATCTTGGGCTTCTACAAACTATAACTCGGCATGAATATTTTCAGCTAAAGGTGTTTGGAGGCAACTTATTACACATAACGTTCTTTATTAAAGTTATACAAACATAGTCAATAAGACATTGCTGACAATAAAACCTCAGAGAAATGTAACTTTGAACCCAGGTTTTCAGAAGAGACATGGACTGTGTCAAGGCGGATTTGATCCCCCTTTTGTTTATTTTTTGACAAAGTGGGGAATTATAACCCAGGAAAATGCATTATGAATAAAAAAAGTATGGATTTTAAATCAGAATCTCAGAATTCAGTTCTCTTGTGCGTAGCTCATACAAAGGCTTCATCTGGATGCAAACGGACACATTTACATGAAGTTCATTCCCTGGGCTCTCTCTGGAGTTGAGCAGCAGGAAGATAACGTGTTTCACCTGCACAGATTTGCGGCTCGTGTGGAGGCAGTGGAGAAGGAGAGAGCCTCTCCAAACGCAGGCCGGCCTCCAGCAGAGACGCCGCCGAGCGAGGGTGAGAGCGAAGGCTCAAAGACCGCGCTGGAAACGTCGCATCATCGAAAGTACCGTGACTGTAGAACGGCCGCGTTGGGGACGGGCACACCTCGCCTTCTCCCGACGGGACCGACGCCGGCATCTCCGTGCTCCTGGGTCATTTCGCCCAGCTTCGTTACAGGTCACCCTTTCCCCACAGAGCGCTGGACCTGGTTGACTTCTCAGTTGAATGCAGGGGACACAGTGTATAAAAATTATTTATATTTAAACTCTAGGATCACGCTGGGCACGGCAAACGCCCACAGGACAGAGGCCCAGGAAGCTCACACCGGCTCTCGGCCACGCGCCGGCGAACCGAATCCCCAGCTGGGTGGGAGGAGGAAGGGGCCTCCCCACCACCCCTCCGCTCCTGTTCGTCATTATTGACGGGGTAGAGCAGAACGTGAGCAGGGAGCTTTGCGTTTGATGTAATTCCCCGTCACCACGGCGAACAGCACGACCAGAACCGAGATCGGAAAAGGCAGCCGAGGACAGAGCACGCGGATGCTGGACCTCAGGCTGGACTCCGTTTCCTGGACCAGGGGGACGTCTTCCTCCGGGTGGGGGACTCTCAGAGTTGCGTTTCAGGAAGACGGATCTGCAGAAATCTCTGCAGAAGCAGCAGACGGACGCGCCACGCTGAACCAGCGCGGGCACCTGCACTGAGGAGGACACCGCTGGTCCTACCTGTGCTCACCACCAGCACGGGCACCTGCACTGAGGAGGACACAGCTGTTTCTACCTGTGCTCACCACAGCTGTTCCTAAGCGCCCTGCAGTCTCTTCTCCCTTCACAAAACGACATTAAACCCAACGACTACTGCAGGAGCGCTCAAAACCGAAAATCAAAAACTTGTGCTAAGTCGCCAGGAGAAATGCACACAATGTGTCAAATACTGTACTGCAACTTCCTCAACCCCAAAGGATCAATAAATGGTTTGAAAAACGTCTCCGATACAAAGTTAAATTGCACCGTTGTTAATATTATTTTCTGAAGGATGAAAAGAGGGTGGGAGGGAGGGAAGGAAGAAAGGAAGGGAATGAGGCTGGGTATCGTCATGGCGATGGCCTACATTCAGCCTGGACTTGTCTCCCTTAAAAATAGTAACGGCAGAGTTTTCCTCCATAACCTCCATGGGATCACTAACAGGCACCAGGAAACCGAGATTCTTAGGGTCAGATTTTGCATAATTTTTCCTTTTACTGCCGTCTTCCTAACGGAGCGCAGGGCGCCGTCGCTGGCTGCCTTGGCCTCCCACGCGAGGCCGGCACCGCACACTCCGTTCCCCAGAGACCCAGCTGGAACTCAAAGCCCCAGCTCGGCGACGTCGTGGAAAACACCGGAAGGGCCTTCAGAAATGATCTCGCCCAGGCTGACACACGAGAGTTCTGAAGAACGGAAGTTCTGCTGTCATCACTTTCGAAGACCCCGGTACGACCCCTCCCTCCGCCCCGGACACGCCGACACTCAGCAGTCCCTGGGGGAGCAGGGACCCGGGACAAAAGCCACCCACGCGGCAGCAGGACATGGACAGGCCCCTTCCCGGGTGCCGGGCGCTGGGCGGGCACCGCACCCCACACGCCACGTTGGGGAATGCCTCTGCACCGAGCCGAAGGTGACTCCGAGGGTCAGAACAGTAAAGTCGCGCAGCGGCCGGCGGTTCCAGCCCTGGCGCAGACCCACGACTCTGGTCCCCACGCCTCATGCAGGCGACCTTGACCGGGGACAACGCAAGGTCGAGGCGCCCCGTGAGACCACCAGGCGCCACGTCCAAGCCCGGCTGCGGCTTCGGCGGCTGCACATGAGGCGCCTGGTCGGTGATGGACGTTCCGCCCCGAGGTCGCTGCGAAGTGACCGCGTTCGGGACGTGAGTGACGCACATGGTCACTTTGTAGGAAACCGTCTACATTACGGCCATAGGCGACATGTGGCTGGACCACTTATGGCTGCGGCAGAATCACTGCGTCCCCTTTACAGAGCCTGCTGTAAATACCTCGAAGATGACCTCGAATGCCTCAGGGAGGGCTTCTCTCCCTTGACCCTGCTGACCTCCCGGGCAGGGGGTCTTTGCCGTGGGGGGAACTCGCACAGGGGAGGGGGTTCACCGTCATCCCGGCCTCTACCCATTATGGTGCCAACGGTGCCCCGCCCCGGTGTGGCATTGACATCCAAAAGGAGTCGTCACGGGAAGTGTCCTCGGCCACGGCCACAGCCACGGAGCGCCGGTGTTAAAACGGCCTCTGTTCTCCAGGCCTCGGGAGCCTGGCTGCGTGGGGCGGCTACACAGTGAAAGAGGCTCAAAGGGCACGTGTGACGTTTAAGGACCCTCCCTTTGTCAAGGCTGGGCCGGGGTGTGGTGCGCCCAGTCCCTGGGGGCGTTAGGAGCCGCTCAGTGCAGAGGACGCGCCGCGCCCCCCCCAACCCTGCGGGTCACCCACGGCCTCAGCCGACCCCCCAGACGAGACGCACTGCACCCAGTGGTGTCCAGCATCGGGACGTTTTTTAAAGCTCATTTTCGGCATAACGCGACATTGTGTTCGCAAGTCGCTGAAGGTTCGCAAATATAGAAGGCCGACATGCTAGGGAAACTCTGTTTGCCGTATTTTGGGTCCAGTGACAGATGAGATAGAATTGTTTTGGGGGGAGAGCGAGGAAAAAACTTAAAAAATTGCACCAACAGTATGGAACTGGACAGTAAATGTGTGTGCGTGTGGCTAAAAACAAGGCGACGCCACGTCCTGTCCCAACGCCCCCACCACTGCGCCCCCACGCGGACAGGGCTGGCCGCGCCACACGGTGCCCACCGGTCACCTGGTTTTCGCTCCGCTCTGTTAACTCCCTTAAGGCAGGTGCGTGTGTAACAGTATATCGCACGGCACCTGGAATCTGGGAAGGACCCAGATGGCCTGTAGATGAAGGAGCGGACGAGCCACCGCCCCGCACGGGGTCCGAGCAAAGCCAAGGCTGGCTGGGCTCCGCCGCGGTCTCAGGGCACAAAGTGGTGGTTTGTCACGGATCGTGCCGAGGAACGTCCCTGAATGTCTGCGCGACTCTCATCGGGACCAAGCCGACGGGAGCGGCCCCAGCGGCGGCCCCGGAGAGGGCCCCGCAGCACGAGGCGGGGCGCGCGGCAGCGGGTCGCAGTGCACGGGGTGCGCGGTGACCACGACGCGCTCACGCCCGTCCCCTGCAGCCAGACCACAGCTCGGCCGGCAGGACGGAGCGGCGTTCTCTGCACGCCCGCGTCCCGCTCGCTGAATGGCTCAGATCGGACGGACGCATCTGGCGCGTGAGAGGAGACGCCGTCTCCCCATACAGAGGGCGGCCCCGGTCGACGACAGCCTGGCCGACCAATGTTCACCATCCGCCAGCCGGAGAAGCTGACACCTGACTGGGGCGGGGTGAAAAGGCCCAGAATGAGTAAACGACTTGCGGCCAGTGTGAGATATTCAGACCCACCAGGAACCTCTAACTGCAGCGTGAGGCAGAGAGACGCCCCTCCCGACCCCCCGTCCTCGGGGTCCATCTGTGAAAGGCGCAGCGTGCACCGTGCACACATGCACACGCACACGCACACGCACGCGCCCTGCGGAGGACCCAGTTCACGTCTGCATTCGCTATGTACTCTCGTGTTTATGAGAAGGGCTCCCTCCCCTCGCTAGCCGCGATAATACCGCACGGTTTCTACTAAACGCCAGCAGCGGCGCTCACCACGAGTGACCGATGCGCCGAGAGGGTGAGATGGGGGACGAGCCCCCCACACGGCTCCGTGAGCTCCCGCGGACACCCGCTCACCGCGGAGTCGGACATGGCGGGCGGTCGCCTGTCACCAGCTCTGGACCCGAGGCTCCTTTCTTCTCCTCCCAGCGAGTTTACGCTATTAGTGGTTTGGCTTTGATTACAATGGAAACATATTTCAGCTACCTGCGCGCACGCCGGGGGCTGGAGGTAAATGCAGAGACTGATCGCCGGCTGCGGTGCGTGCAGAGCGCGTTAAACGCCCCGGGGAGGGAGAGTCACATTCCCCGAGCCCTGGTTAAGTGTTCTAAGTGCTGCCACTGCGCCCACGTCACCCCAGAAGGCGGCTGTCACTCCCCCCACGTCGCAGGTGCAGAAACAGAGGCTCAGACGGGAAGCGAGTCCACGATCGCACGGCCTCCGAGACGGGCTGCCCCTTGGACTGCTCAGTGGACTCATGCCTGTCCTGAATAAAGAGACGCACTGTATCTTTTCCATCTAAGTATTTTCATTCTGCGAATAAAGCTGATAGAGTCTGTTAGCGACCCGGAGAAACAATTTTGCCCTGGCCGACTCGCCTTCGTCCGCACTAGATGAGAATGCCGCATGGGGGTAAATGTTCCCAAGCCACCGATCACGCTACCCAGCGGGTTTAAAATCAAACACTAAGTGTAGAAATCATGCTTCTTATTAAAGACAGTAGCTGGAGTTACTTCAAAGACCTCTAACTGAAATAAGATATATTCTGTAGAACATTCTCTCAGAAATATACTGAATATCACAGTATGTTAAAATCACAGTTGTAGCATCATGGCACCAAATGCACACAGGATCGGGACGATGATGGCTTTTTCTATTCAGAGCAGTAACTCAGAGCTGAACGACGGGGTGCAGGATCACGTGATCGGAACTACAGCCTGGTTTTGCATGGAGAAAGGCCACAGCCCACTCCCTGGAAAGGTCCATAAAAAATCCGAGTTTTGTTCCCATCGGTACCCCGGTTGGCCTCATCTTGTTGCTGAAAATATACTCCCAGCTGTCAAATTTTTTAGTATCAATCAACCATCTCTCTGCATCCTGGGCTTTGCTTGGGAAAAGCTTGTCTGATAAACAGATAAATCTGCCTTCTGTGTGTCTGCTGATGTTTACAATCCCTGCTGTCGCCGAAACCCAGACAGCAACAGTGAATCATGGCCGCACACACCGTCGTATTTACTAACCCGAGCAGAAGCGCCCGGCATCAGCATAACGAACACCGAAGTCCGTGGAGCCAACAAAATTGGGGTTTTAATTCCAGGGGTGCTGCAGGCCGCGCCGTGAGCCACCTCGCTCCACTGAGGTGCATCTCGCCGAGTCCCAGGTCGGAGGTGGGGCGCCCCCTCCTGTTCCGACAGATCCGTAGTTCTGGGTGCAGACGTGGCCACACCACTGCCACCGGACACGTGGTCTGCAAGCCAGCAGCACCCGGAACCGTGTCGGGAAGGAAGACGCTCGGCCCTGCACCCCCCAACCCCCAGCTGGCTGGGGCAGAATCTCCTTCGTCGACAAGGCGTCCAAGCGACCTGTGGGCATCCCGAGGGTGGAGGGGTACGGGGTTGGCCTCGGGCCGTAACCGCAAGCAGGCGCCGTGCCTCCCGGCCTGTGCGAGTCTGATTGTGCCACCGGCCTTGGAATCTCCAGGATAAATGTGCAGGTCTTCAAGAGACTCCAGCTGCCTCCTGTAGGACGTTACTCTGCCGACTTAGTTAAGAGCTGGACGTCCCAGGAAACGACCACGGCAAAGGGCGGCATCTACGTCCCCCGCCCGGGCTTTTTTTTTTTTTTTACCTGTGAAGTGCTCTGTAACAAGTCCCTGACGAGAGCGGGGACCACCCTCCCGCTCCCCTTTCGATGGCTGGACAGGGTATAAACCCGACTCCAGCAGGGAATGCTGTCAGATGCAGCCTTGGCCGTCCAGGAGCAGATTGGACGCGGGTAACAGCTCCAGGCATCACCGAGAGGCAGGCCAGAGGCCGGGGGGGCTGTGGCGCCCCTGGAGGCGAGCGCGTGTGCAACACAGAACCCGGGGTGAGCCGCCCGCCAGGCTGCGTCTGGGAACCCAGCCCCCACGCGCTCTGCGGCATGTGAATGAATGCACCCCCAGCCAGGCCACCCACCCCGTCTCCGGGAAGCACCCCCCGGCCAGGCCCCCCGCCCCGTCTCCGGGAAGCACCCCCCGGCCAGGCCCCGTGGGGAGGCCGTCTTCATGTCTCCACGCCCCACAAAGGGACAGAGCGGACGGGCGCGCCCTCTGCAGATTCCCTGATGAGGACACAGAAACTCAGTGAAGCCTGGACGGGGGAACCGGAGGGCTGTGTTACTACGGGGCGAGGACGTCCGGTTTTACCTGACCGCACGGCGGCATGGACAACCGGAGAGAGAAAGGGACACAGCAGGACAGGGAGACACGGACAGACGCACGGACCGCGCGGCAGCACCGCCCTGTGGGCTCCGATTTCCGCCTCGCAGCCCCTCCGCGCTGAGGCCCTGCGACACGCCTCGCGATGCTCCCGCAAACCAGCTCCTCGGCTGGGCTAGTTTGGGGGGGCGGGTCTCTGTGTCTCACACCTGAGACTTCCTGGCCGGGACGCCGGTTCCCCGGGCGCCATCACCCCCACCAGCGTACGCGCACTGTCCATTTTAAAGGCCAAACACCTTGGAATCTCAATGGCCGTTTCGCCTCGTCGGCTGGCACGATGTCTCCGATTCTTTACATTTCTGCGTTTCCTCTCTTCAAACATGAATAAAAGCGATCTCGACGCCTTGACCCTCAGGTCAGAAGTTAAGACAAAGGCTAGAGCTACTTAGACACAGGCAGCTGCACAACTAATTCATGGTCAGTCGGCACAGCCAGACGCCAGCTCGGGGGCCTCCGGCGGGCGCGGGTGCCTCGGGGCCACCCAGCCGCAGGCACGGTGGGCCCCGACTGCGGCCGGCTGCGCCCCGGTGTCCCTCCAGCTCCCCTACATCTGACACGACGTAGCCCCAGGACACCGCCCGCCCTGCTGCTGCTCTCTCAACCTCAGAGCCTTTTAATTTGTATTTTCCCCCAAATGGCTTCTGTCTGCTCGTCGGGTGGGATTCACGCCTCGCTCGAGCTCCTGGTCTCCGTGAGGAAGCGCGGGCCGCAGTGGGGCTGGGCTGCCATGGGCGCGTGGAAGCCATCAACAACTTCTTCACTGCCGAGAGCGGCTCGGCACCGCGGTCCCTCGCCAGGACCACCGGCCCGCGGGCAGAGTCCCCATCCGCCCGCCGCTCCCCCGGGCGCTGGGACTCTGGGCACAGCGGCTGCTCCAAAGTCGCCCTGCTGGGCACATTTCTTGAATCCTGGGTGCAGACTCCCGACGGGCACGTGGGGGTGACAAACATTCAGGTCCCGTGTCCTGTAGGAGTGTGCACAGTGACATGGGTCCTGAGTTCGAACCCCGGCTCCGCCACACAGTTGCCATGAGAAACTGGACCATGCATGTGACCACGCTAAACTTCGGATTCTTAATCAGGAAACAAAACAAAGAAAAGGTGGGATCCGCCCTTTGGGCTGGTGGTGAGCGCTGAGGAAGAGAACGTGATGTCTGTGAGGACGAGGGACGCTCCCGGCACTGTCCCTGCTCGGACTGGCAAGCCGACTTGTCCTCGTCACTGAGGGAGCACCGCTTTGCACCTGAAACCACGTAAATCTTCCTGCTTCTGCTGAGCACGCGGAACGCCGTCCAGTTCTTCTGCGGGAGTGAGATCATCCTCCTTCTGTCCTTGAGGCAGAAAAGCTACCTTGTGTGAAGTGGATTCTCCCCAGCACCGCAGAAAACACACAATTCTGTAAACAGACGTCGGCTGTGTGACTCTGGTCAAGTCCATAGACGTTTCTGAGCCTAATTCTCCAACAGTGTGACGACGGCCTTGCTCCCCGATTCCATCTGGGGCCCCGTGACTCACGGTGGCCCCAGAGTCCCCTCCTCACAGTCTGATCACGACCTGACCATGCATAATGGGGTGCTGAGCCCACACGGCCCTCCACGCGACGCTCCGATCCTGAGCCTCGGCAGTCAGTGTTGCCGAGGGGAATAAGGTAGGGACTATCCTGTTAGTCATTACAGGGGCTTTAAAAATACATGGAGTTACGAAGACACGGCATCATCACATGGCAGAGAACCGAAGGTGGACATCGGGCCCTGTCGCGTCCTGCTCTGTGGGGCTAATCGAGACGTTAGGCTCTGCTCCAGGGGCGAGGGCGTGTCGACGGCGTGCTGTGCTCCGTACCCCACTTCTCTTTGGTGCGTTTGCCTTAAACTTCCATTGGTGGAGAGATGTAGCTAGCTCCTGATTAAATTCAACTTATAAGCATCCATTAAACATTGGCTGAGCGCTATCTGTTCCCAGCTGTTTCGTGAACCAAAAATTAATAAAGAGACATTGAGAGGGATTTAGGCCCTCGAGGAAAAATAGTTTTAAAAGTGCCTCGAAGAAAGGACCGCCTCTAGAATTTTACTCCATTTTATTCTTTATTTAGACAGTTATTATGCCTTTACCTTACACCTGTCCACATCTCCACAGTGATTGCCTGTCTCTTTTGTTCAAAATGGTCAGCATTAGGACACATTTGTCCTTGTGCATTTTGATCTCCTTTTATTTCCCTGCTAATCAGCCGCACGGTGCTGGTGTTTTTTATTCTCTGGCGACTTCTCTCCCCCTGGAGCACAGATGAGGTTAAGAGGATTACTCCGCAGCTGTGTCCAGTGCCTGCTCTCCAAATCCTCTGTTTCAGGCTCTTGAGAACACTTCTGGGGACACCTCGCGCTCTCGCCGCACCCCGCACGGTTAATCCTGCACTTCCCTGAGACTGGGCCCCACTGGCCTGTAATTACAGCTCCCTCCGAGAAGCTCACTTGTTCTTACAGCAAGGATCTCCTGAGCTTTCATCTTATCTCTAATCTTTTGTTTCAAAGGTGGATCAAATGGTAAGATAACCAGGACCACTTCTGTAAGGGACATCCAGTCCTTGGCCCATGAGACCTGTCTGTCTGACTTCACAGGGTCCTCCCAGCCTCCCCGCCCTCCCCCGGGGGTGTGGACGCCTCTGCTCTGTGCCCCGCCCCCCAGGGCTCACCTGCGGTGAGTTAAGGTCTTCCTTTTTTATATTTCATCCTTCGCAGACAAAGTTGGCTGCTCTTCCCTTTCAATCTCGCTGCACTGATCCCCAAGTTTCAGCCTCTCGAATTTCCCTGGCTTCTTTACGAAGGCCGTTGGTTTCGGCGTGCTCAGTTCATGATGCTGGTCCATCGGCACTCCGTCCAAGAGCTCATTCCGCTTTGCATCTGGGCATCTCCGCTGAGTAATGTCACCCCCGTCCCTGTGCGGAATCGGAGCTATGCTAACAGTGTGCGGATGATCCATCGGTCCCCACAAGCTCGAATTTCAAATAAATGTTCTGTACAGACTTCAGACAGACGTATCGTCTTTATTTTTTCCTTAAAATATACAAGGCGAACACTGACCTGATGGCAACTCGTTGGCCTTTGGTCACTGTTTGTTAACCTGCCTTCCTTTGACGGTGACGTCAAAATCCTGGGAGTGTGGGGCCTGGGGACCACTGACAAAGGGGAGACTCTGAAGGGAACTGCCCTCCGTTTGGGGTGATCGATGACGTTTACATTCCTCGATGACATGCGCAGTTAGAAGGGCGATTCTGTACTGAACGTTCTAAAGACTTTGCTTTGCGACTTTGACAAGCTGCCATGTGTCTCTGCGTAAACACGATGAGAGAAAAATGCACCCTGATTTTATTTATTTTTTTCTGTAGTTGAGAGCAGCGATGCAGGCCCGCTTCGGAAGGCCTCTTAAAAAGTGTCTTGTAGCAAGCAAGGAACACTTTATGCTAATATCAGCCCTTGAGATCCTCACGACAGGAAACTTAATTTCATTCAGTCTACACCTTTAATAGGACATGAAGGTTCTCTGCATAGTTACTTAAACTATATAACAAACCAAAAGAGGCAGACACGTAAATTTTGCAGCAGTGTAGGTTAGAAAGAAATGTGGCAGAAATAACTGAGAAATGAAATATCAGAATATTGGAATGAAGTAAGGTATTTTCCCAAACCTTGTCAATTCCAAACCTGCTTGGCAGAAAGAACAGAATCCATTTATCTAAGGCATTGAGTCCCCAAAATTCTCATTTTTACAGGTGGGAAAACTCAGCCCGATGAAGTTCCTCAGTTTTGCGAACACCTCACATTGGCGAATATTAAAGGGGAAAAAAAAAATGAGACTGATACGCAGTCGGAGTCTGTTTTTCCTTCCCGTTCGTTCATGTAGAGATGTAAGTCACAGAGTTATGAGATCATTGCAGATGATGCAATTCGAGACCCTTTTCTTAGAAGTGAGAAGGTTGATGCTGGAAACTTCCAGTTGTGAAAGCTTGGTGGGTGTGGGTGTGGCTAATGCAGACCAGGCCCCCCCCCACCGCACCAACACAGAAAAGGGGTGAACGAAACGTGACTAAACAGCATGCTTTAAAAACATCTTACGCCCATCTTGATCGAATGGGAGAGAATTCTGAAGGGGGCACAAAGGAGCAGAGCAGTGAGGCACACGTGAGTCTCAGCCAAGGACGTGGAGACGCAGAGACACCGCGGGCTGGACGGCGGCACCCAGGGGTGGCGGGCCAGGCGCGGATGCCACAGCAGACCCCGTGCCGCAGAGAAACACACTGGCAACGCCTGAGCAGAACACGCATCCCCCAAACCCATGAAGAGAAACTCTAGGAAAACCACGCGGAGCGGCCCGAGGAGGAGCACGGACCTGCGCCCTCCGCCCTGGGCTGCGCCCCCGTCGCGGAACCGAAGCCTCTCGCCGCGCCAGACCGGAGAACGTACCGCGAGCGTGCGGGGAACTAGCACTGGCACCCACAGCCAAGCGAAGCCCTCCTGGGGCACCATTCCCATGGGGGAAGAAAATCGCACATCGGTTCACAATGTAAACTTTAAAATTATATGAGGAAAAAATAAACCACCACCAAAAGACTCAGCTTGGATCATAAAAGGAGCATGCAATGCGAGCGCTAGAAATAAAAGACTATGCACACGTATAGACAAGAAGAGCATACAAAACGATTTTCGATAAAAGGGAATCGAATCCCTAATAAAACAGAGGAACATTGCAGTAAAAGAAACGCAGAAAGATACACTGAACAGAACGTCTAGAAATTAAAGCCCCCGGGGCAGCCGGGCGGAGACTCGGTGCTTTCCAGGGACGCGCCGGCCTCCGTGTCCAGGCGGCGCGAGGACCGCCGTCCCTCGCTCTCGGGGGCGCCGGCCGTGGCCACGCAGCTTCGTGTGCCGATGACGCATGAGCAGAGAGGGCGCGCGCCCTGCCTGGAAAGCGGCTTTCGAGCCTGGTTCCCGATCCCACAGAGGCGCCTTCCTTTCCTCGGCGGCCGTGCGCTCGCTCCCTGCGGGCGAATCCACCGACACGGGCCTCTGGGTGGGTCACGAGGCCGCGCGCCCACGTCGCTCGCGCTGGGCGCGGGATGCGAGGGAGAGGCGGCTCGTGTCGTGCCGGCCCATGAGCTCAGAGCGCCGTGAGCTAGTTAGCGCCACGTGAAGAAGCTGTCTCCACGGGTACAAAATGGGAAGTGGCAGATGAAGAAAGAATTAAAAAGCTGGAGTCGTGCTCAGAGGAATCTTCCCAGAATGCAAAACGGAGACGGACAGAAACAGAGAAATGGAAGGAGAGGGAGTTGTCGTGGGTAAGGGAAATAGAGGGCCCCGAATCCATCTGCTTAGATATGCGGAGAAGGACAACAAAAAGCAGCGTCAACAGAGTCAATACTCAGAAACGTGAAGAACGAGCATTTCCCAAAATTGAAAAAAGACACTGTGTCCTCGGAGTGGAAAGTAAGGCCTCACATGAAGAAAACTAAGCGTAAACGCGTCGGGTATTTCCTGACGGGGCCACAGGGCTCTGGTTAAAGCAAACGGAGAAACAAAGACAGACCACGTGAAAGAAGATCATTTCAGGGGGAAACACTGTCCACTAGAAATTCCAAATCCCGTTTAACATCATTCGAAAATATCGGTAAAGAAGGGTATTTCAGGCTAAGAAAGATTAAACGGTTTTCCATTAGAGGCCATGTTGATACGCTCAGTAGCAGGAACTTGAACTCCAAGGAGTGGGAGGCCAGACGCAGAGATGAACAGAACCGTGGCGGGGTGGAGGGCCGGGGAGAGAAGGAGCAGTTAGGGGGACCGTTTTATAAACCGCATGAACGTCTCACCAATGTACTGCTGTATACTTGAAACTAATAACTGTAAAAAATTGCTAAATTATAGTCTATGTAAGTTAAGCCTTGACTATATTAAATATACAAATAATAATTACTAACTGGAAGAAAAATAAAGTTTAACTAAAATGCCATGTAGATAACAATAACCTGGAACTTCGAGTAGTAGAATTAGAGTTAAATTTTTTTAGATTTTAGTACAGAACATTATCAATGTCGGCAATGCTAAGTTTAAATTTTAAGAGAACCTACTTAAAATGAAATAGAGTGAGAAATCCAAAATAATAGTTAGGAATGCTGGAATAAAGAAGAGTCAGCCCGTTAGAGGCCAGGAAAAAAGAAATATACAGAAACAAACGGCTGGACATAAAATATGCAGATGCAAAAAAACCAAACACAATATATGCAGAAACATAAAACCTGACACAGAATAAGACAGTAGAAAGCATGCTAAATATTTCAGGATTCAAAGTAAGTGCAAATAATTCAACTCCCTTGATCAAAGAGAGGAAAACAGGAAACGACAGCTATGCGCTACAAGCGGGAGCCAAGTGCTGGAAACGAGGTGGAGAAGACACCCCGGCACAGGCGGCTTTGAACGCAGCAGGCCTCACTCATCCTGTGACGGCGGAGGTTTCCAGGTGCTCAGGCCGAAGGGGCCCCGATGCTCGCCGGTGGCCGGCATCCTCGCCCCAGCGAGGACCATGGCCTGTGCGGCCTTCGTGCTGCCTTCTCCCCGCTTTCCTCACGGGGCCTCGGACAGCTTGAGTAGCTCACTTGCTTATTATGCCACCCCTACTAGAAACCGAGCTCAAAATCTGGGGCACGTACGCTTCGCAACGCCTGCAGCATCGCCGACCCTAACGCAGACCCATAGAGTTAGATCTTGATAAACACTTGCAGAGAGAGCAAACGACCCAAAGGGCCCTGCTGTCCTTGCCGCTCGCTGGCCACAGCATGATCCAGTGCCTACCAGGAGGAGCGCAGAGCAGCAACTCGGCCAAGTGGAGCAGGTCACACAGCCCTTTCCCCATGACTAAGATTGAAAATGCCTGCTCAATGTTACGACGTACAGTATACTTCACGGAATCACTCAATTATCTTCCTTATTCCCTCACTGTGATCTTAATTTCAATTTTCGAAGACAAAGACAAAGGTAAAGAGAAAAAAAAAACCCGCTACTATGTCCATAAGGGGAAAAAATCGTAAGTGATGAAAAGGACGGACCATGGTGCATTTTCGGGTCGTGGCTTATTTTCTCACTGGTGGCAGCTTAAACTGCATCCGGAAGCGAGCAGAGCCACGCGTTAACGCCAGGTCCCCAGGACGTGGCTCTGACGTCACCCTCGCGGCATGCTAATGGCCTCTCCGGGCACAGAGGACGCTGCTTCTACCTGTGAAGGCTCGGGGAGTTCCGAGAGAAGCACGGAGAACAGAAGGCACGTCCCCCCGGGGAGTGCCCTCCCTGCGGTCTGGTCTCGAAAGCCCCTCGGGGGCTGATTAGGTCCAGCCGGTGCACGTGGAAATTCCTGGGGTAAAGACAGGCTCTTCAGTAAATGGTGTTGGGAAAATTGGACAGATACATGCAAAAAAAAAAAAAAAGAAGCCGGATTCCCTTCTTACACCGTATACAAGAATAGATTCAGAATGGATTAAAGACTTAAATGTAAGAGCAGAAATCATAAAACTTCTTGAGAAAACATAGTCAGTAAACTCTCTGATATTGCTAAAAGTAATTTCTTTTCAGATATATCGCCTCAGGCAAAGGAAACAAAATAGACAAATGGGACTACATCAAACTAAAAAGTTTTTGTACAGCAAAGGAAACCATCAACAAAACAAAAAGACGACTGTTGGGGAAAAATATTCATTAATGATACATCTGATAAAAGGCCAATATCCAAAAATATAGAAAAAACTCATACAACTCAACAACAAAAAAACAAACAATCCAATTTAAAAATGGGCAGAAGACCTGAACAGATACTTCTCCAAAGAGGAAATACAGATGGCCAACAGACGTACTAAAAGATGCTCAGTGTCACTAGGTGTCAGATAAATGCAAATTAAAACCACAATGAGATATCACCTCACACCTGTCCGAACGGCTATCATCAATAAATCAAAAAACAACAAGTGTTGGCAAGGATGTGGAGAAGAGGGGACCCTCATATCTTGTTGGCGGGACTGCGAATTGGTGCAGCCACTATGGAAAACAGTCTGGAAATTTCTCAAAAAAGTAAAAATGTATCTACCTTTGATCCAGCAATTGCACTTCTGGGTACTTATCCAAAGAAAACCAAACAATAATTCACAAAGCTCGATGCGCCCCTATGTTCACGGCAGTTCTGTTCATAGTAGCCCAGAGACGGGAGCCACCTGAGTGCCCATCAGGAGGCGACTGGATAAAGAAGCTGTGGTTATATCTACAATGGAATATTATATCAGCCATTAAAAAAGAAACCCTATCATTTGCAATGACAAGGATGGACCTAGAGGTTATCATGCCGAGTGAAATAAGTCAGGCAGAAAAAGGTAAATACCATACAATTTCACTGATACGCAGAACCTAAGGAACAAAAAGAACAAACTAAGCGAAAACAGACTCACAAAGATAGAGGGCAATCTGGTGACGGCCAGAGGGGCGGGGGTCGGGGGCTGGGAGAACGGGGGTAGTTGCTGGACGGTCGCGGGGATGGGGAGTGGCCCGGGGAACACAGTTTCATAATGTAACGGCTGGGCGGAGGGCGGGCGCAGAGAAGGAGCCATCAGGGGCATCGTTCTACAAACTCTGTACATGTCTAACCAATGCACTGTATGCTTGAAACTAACAAAACAAAATTGAAACAAATACCTTACTCCATCTCGGCTTATTAAAAACATCTAAGGAATACGTGAAATACATTTTTTTCCTAAATATTTGTTAATTGAGAATGTTAAAAGTCATCTTCCCTGAGAGTCACAATCACAATCACAGAGATGCCACCGATCCCTATACTGAATGACTGAATATTTAATTTTTACCTTGCTTGGGAGACAAGCTGGCCATTCGGAGACAATTATTATACCTTTTAAAATAATCCAGCGTTTTATCTCGAGTGCAGTAGGGGGACGAGAGCTTCCTGGCCCCGCCTCCCACGTCCGCGCTCCTCCCCACGGCGTCGCGGATGCTGCGTTCACTCCACCACCACCCATGCTGCTTTGGAGGGGTGGGTACCACTGTAGCTGAGCTATGTACCCCCAGAAGATACGCCGAGATGCTAGTTCCCAGCACCGTGTTCGTGACTTTGTTTGGAGAAAGGGTCTCTACGGATCCCGCCACGTTGAGATGGGGTCACCCTGGGGCGGCTGGGGCCCTCACCCAGTGACAGGTGTCCCTGGAGCAGGAAGGGAATTCGGATGCAGACAGGTGGGGGTGCGGAGTCCAAGCCAAGACAGAGGGACCTGAGTGACGGGACTACGAGCCAGGGGACTCCCCCCGATCATCGGCCGCCGCCAGGTGCAGGGCAGCAGGCCGGCGTCCCCGGGGGCCTCCGGGCAGCGAAGCCCCGCCCACACTCCCCCCCCACCCCGAGACGCGACCTCCAGAAATAGGGCAGAATAACCGTCTTCCCAGCCACCCCATTCACGGAATCTAAGGGGCAGTGGCTGCACGTTTCGGATCTGTACCTTCTAGAAAGGAAAACAGGCATGGGGTACAGACCGTGAGTGACGTTACTCTGGTTTTACCCTCAAAGACTCCACCATTGCAACCCGTATTTGTAGGACCTACTTCTTATTTGTGTTGAACTGACTGATAAAATGTCCCATCCTGTCAAGCCATTTGGCCAAAGTGCAACAGCCTTTACTTTATGCCCAATACTCTCCATAATGCCAAGTTCCGAAGTTTTTGAAATTACCAAATCTACCTGATCCACAGCAAAGCTGCCACAAGCGTCTTCCTCCAGGGAGATGGGCCACATCTCGATTTCCTATAATCAAGTCTTAATTTACACGATGCTACTACCTTCATTAACTTCGACCTTCAAAACAACATCAAAAATGCTCTCCCGGTATCAATCTGTAAGGAAAGGACCTCGCTGTTTCCGTAGAAACCAAGCATGCCAATCACAGCAGCGTACCTTCAGGGGACCTCCTCCCTGTGGGAGGCTTACCTTTCAGGGCAGTCTGTGGGGCCTCATGCTGTGAGCTACTGTACGCCGATGATTCCTAGAAGAAAAAACACAAAAACAAACAACTAAGTACATTTTTCAAGTATCAGTGGGCTCACACTTAACGCTTCCATTCTAAAATAAGATTAGGAGAAAATGCGAATCTAGCACCGCGGATTTCCAGCTCCATAGGATGGCCGAGAGCGAGGCCAGGCTCCCAGGCGCCTGCTCGGCCAGGCTCTGCCTCCCGCTGGCTGTGTGCTGTGTGACGTGTGACAAGTCGCCTCCACGAGGAGCCCGGGATGTCGTGCGGTGTTCAGACTGAACAAAAGAGACAATGTCCTACAAGGTACATCATGGAGAGTCTTAAAATAATGCAACGGCGAGCAAGGAAGTATGCAACACCCTGTGGCTTTTGTTAGTCATATGAGTCTGCAAAATGAGGGTAACAATACCAAAACAAACCTCTTCCCATAAATACGATATCGTATGTTCTCCCAAAGCGACAACGGTAAACTTTAATTGCAAAATAACTTTTCACCTGAAACTGTTTGCCCCTGAAGAGATAGGTTTTCCCTCTCAGAAAAATATATACACATTAGTAAGAATAAATGTATTTATTCATAGTTTCATGTATATGGGTATGTGTGTATCCGCTAACCAAGTTTCTACTGTATATAACTTGTGAAAAAAGAACGATCTTATAATATTTTTATAATTAAAAAATCACTTAATGTAGATATATATGTAGATTGGACGTTCAGAAATATCTTTAATTATACAAGTCTAGTCTAATTTATATTAAAATATTGCATATTTGATTGGGGTACACATATTATAGTTTCTTGATTAGCCGTCAATGCCTATTAGTTCTTAAGTTCCCGACACCCCCTGCTGGGGGCAGGGCAACCCATCCCCATATCAGGTACCCGACTACCTGTTCGATTTTAAGAAGCAAAGGAACAAAGGTGTGCTCTCAGGATTGCTAAGAGTCAGAAATGTAATTTTTCTTTTGTCCTTTCTTAGATACTGCCCCAAAATAAGGGGCCATAAATGATTATGACAATTGTAAAGAAGTAGTTCCTATTAAGAGGAAAAATTCCTACACTCAGGTTAACAATGAGTCCTAAATGCATCACCATTTGTCCTGTTTTGGTGTATGCAATCACCGGCCCAGCACGTGAGCTGGCTGCGGAAGTTCATCACGTAACGCAAAGCCTGCATTTATGCTTCTTATGTTAAGTGTCTGTTCTGATAATCTAAAGCTCTATTTATAGTTTTTGGTACCATAACCCTAAAAAAAAAACAAAAACAAAAAAAAGAACCTTTGGTCAAGGTTTCCTGTTTCTGTTCAATCATCACTTGGAACTTGGCACATATATTCTTTACAGAGTGAAAGTGACTATGATATTCACACAATGAAATGATACAGACCTGAAATGAAAGCTTAGGCTCTAACTTTATTCATTAACTAATAACAATATCCATCTTGGTTAACAGCACAAGCCCTGGGACAGTGGCCTGGGACGAGATGCCCATTCGATTACATGCTATGCATGCGATCTTGAGCAATTCATGGACATATACCTCAATTTCACCGATAAAGTAGACAATAACATTATTTGGCCTCAAAGATCAACTGAAAATTAAATAACGTGATGGAATTTAGGCGGTATTCTGTTAGTGGGCACTTGGTGCACCATGAGCAACATTACCTTCTTTAGCAGTGGTCAGAGAGCTTCAGAAACTATGGACAGTCTCGTGAAGGACAGCTGTGCACACAAAAAGCAAAGCCGACTCCTGAAAACAACACTCCCTACCGAATACTTGCCCATCGCCCGAGACATCGGGCCCTCAGTCACCCCTCTGACTTGTGGAATTGCGTGCAGAAGGAACCCTTCCCTGTGGGATGGGCTAAGACCACGAGGGCGCCAATCAGCTTCGTTAGCTGCCTTGGAGCCACGGGCAACGCCAAACGGAGTGGGGAGCGGAGGGAGGGGCGGGCAGTGAGGACGTCCCGGCAGGTCCCGGGGGAGCCTGTGCATGGGCGCCGGCCCGCCTGGAGACCTACCCTGCGCACTGTGTGGTTCCGCCCCTGCCTGCAGCACCTTAACCTCCGATGAACACGTGACCCCCACGAGACAATGAGGCCCGTCCCCTGGGGGAGAGTCCGAGTTGGAAGCGCGAGAGTGGGGTTACTGGCAAAGACGAATCTGTTGACAGAATCAGGGGACGAACGACATTCTGAGAAAACCGAGTTGAGACAAGGCACCCTTACTCCCGATCCGGCTGAGAAATGAGGGAATGAACCCAGGACGAGGGTGTGAGAAGGAGCCCGTCTCCCACTCCTCAAGTCGAGCCCTCAGGAGGTCTCGTTTTGTGAAGCTTTCTCTTCTTGGGCGGCCCTCATTTGCCCAGCACATGGTCTCACCGGCCCTTCTTACGGGAGCTGGTGGTGTAGGCCTCTGAACGGCGGCTGGTTAAGAAATGACCTTTCTGGGTGTCTCCTATGAAGTCTCAGCTTCACGCCCGAAGAAGCCGAGGGAGATGAACAACAGAAGCAAACAAAAATCACCCCACCAAGCAACCTTTTTGCAGGAAAATCTCCATATTCAGATTTTCCTGGCTCACAAATATGAATCACAGTCAGAAGTTCCTTTACGATGATGGGCCAATAGTTCTTATATTTGCATTTATCGACTGACTCAAAGAAATTCACTAGGAGAAGAAAGAGGACAAGGTCCCTGACTTCATGGGGTTTCCCGTCAAAAGAAAACTTCTCAATCACACCCAAACAAACAAACAAAAATCATCAAAATGAATGCAATAGAGCAACACACTATCATTTCTGAAATAATCCTTTTAACGAAACCACAGCTTTTCAGGATCCTAACGGAGCGTGTGCTCCTGTGACGTTCGGCATGTTGCTGGCGTGACACTGACCGCCATGTTTGTCAGCCACGCCACACACAAACGCACGCCTTCCCCTGAGAAAATGGGCCCTGTCTTGCCTCACTCTTCAACTTGAAGCTGCAGAGACTGGTCCGACCTGGTCTACGCTTAGTGAAGAAAATCAGCTTAAAAACCAAGTTAAAGTAAGGAGCACGCATTACAAATAAGCCTCATTTCCACGGTGTATTTTCATGACGGCTCTTAAAGGAAATTTCCGATGATGCCTCACTAGATATTACAAAGTTCTTCATTTTATAATTAGGAATCGTTTATTCGTTTCTCACGGGGAGGGGGGAGGGGAGTTGACCTGTCATATTCTTGTCAGGGAAAACAGTGATTTAGTTAACACTCCCCATCTCAGACATGCTGGTCCAGGCAGAGAGAAGCTGGGTACGCAGACGCCCAGCTGCAACGCCGGAAAGAACCCCGGAACCCGCCCCCGCCCCCCAGCGCATTCTGAGCTGGTCTACACCGGCAACGCGCCATGCGACCGTCACGGTCGGCTCGCGGTCGCCTCTCCCTGGACAAAAGCCCGAGGTCGCTTCGTCACCTCCATGACACGCGGCTCCCGTGTGCATAAACCGAGCGTAACCGCTGTCTTTCCCAGCTCTGCAGGTCTCGCGAGGCAGAAGGAGCTAATTCCACATGAAGAACGGTGCCTGGTTCGACATGTGCCCAAATCATTTTGAAATCACTGGAAATTCATTACTTTTTCCGACGTGACATCCCTATTATGTACCTACTATTACAACAGTTCTCAGTTACGGTTTAATTTTATCCCACGTGGAAATAGACAAGAAGTGAGTACACGAACACAGGAACACACGGATGAGCCTCCCCATGCTCAGACACAGTGGGTCCAGGCGCTGGGAACGAGGCAGCTGCTGTCAAGCCCAGTGCAACGCCTTTCTTCCAACACGAAGGGCCCACAAATCCACAGCGACCCGCAGAGCCCTCGGCTCACAGCCGCTGGCAAGAGGCTGCCGATGGCAGGGCCTGGGGCGGACAGAATGGCTTCCTCGGAGAAGAAGAAGGCCGCCCTAGACCTTCCCCGGCACCCCAGAATGAAAAGAGGCTGCGTGTCACTGACTCGGGACAAAGCGATCCTTCCCACGTGACGGGTACACCCCGAAAATAATTCCAACGAAAATTTTCCGAACAGCAGCTAAGACCTCCCCAGTCCTTCGGTTCTCACGGCCGTGGGATGCGCGGTCAGCAGGGGGAGTGACGTCCCCCCTCCAGGGTCTCTCACTCTCACGGGGTCAGACGTGAATCCACGACGTAAGAACGGCCGTGGGTGGCGAGTCTCCCGTACGTGCACGTGACCTCCTGCCCATCGCGCCTTGGAACACTCAGTGGGTAACTTGAGGACGGGCTCTGCAGGCAGATTTGAACCTGAACTTGACTGCTTACCTGCTACAGGAAGGCAAGCAAATCGTTCCAGCCCTCCCGACCTCAGCTTCCTGAGCTGCAAAGCAGGAATAGTATTAACTACCTGGCAGGGTCTTTGTGGAAATAAGCTGAGGGAATGTGGGAAAAACACCTGGTCCTGTAGCAGGTCTTCGGAAAATGACAGCTGTTCTCATTACTGTTCGAACACGAGAAGGAAGCTCTAGGAGAGGGGGGAAGAGGCCCATTCGAACCCTGTCCTTACTCTAGCAGGGCGTTTATGTGAAGGGCTGTCCCTCACGTCCGCGCCCCGATGCACCGAGTCATCGATGGCCCCTCACTAAGCAGCACGCATTTCGTAGGGGCGTTTACTTCTTTCACGGGTAGCTGAAAACTCAACCCGAATTTTCTGTGGGAGGTAAAGGTCACGTGACGTTAAATTATCCGCGTTAATTTCCAGAACTTCCATTAGCTTTGCTGGACATAATTTAGTATTAACATCCGGGTTATTAAACTAACATGAAGAAGAGATTACACTTCGGCGCATTTTTCAATGGGAAATGGGATGCGTTTCTAATCACGCCATCTCGCTACCAGCAGACAAATGGGCATCTGCTTCTTTTATCATTATCACGAGGGATAATATCGGCCACAGAGATCGCTAATGGGTCCCCCCCACACACGCAGAGCAAACAGCAGCGCCACACGCCGCATAACTGGCTTCGGAGTTATTAAGATGTAATCACATCCTTGGGACTTTGCTGGGCGCACTTACTGGCATTGCTAGGATGTGATTATCTCTCGGTAACAAGGGTCCCCGCAGTTTCCACAGAGTGAGAAGAAAAAGCCATTACTGTAGGGAAATGTGTTATTTATTTTACTGAAACATAAAGCTGACACGATTGGAGCCAAGGAGAGTGGCGGTCCCCGCCGAGGGACAGTGTCCCGCGGGGTGGGAGCTTCCCCAGCAAGGTCACATGGGCCCCGTCACCGCGGAGAGCCCGGCTCGAAGAGCTGCTTCTGGGGAGACTAATTTCTGGGGACCTGACTGCAAGATAAACAGGGGGAGAAGCATGGGAGCCCAGAGCCCCACGATCTGCTTCAGGGCGAGGGGGGCCGGAACTGCAGGCGGGGGGGCCTGAGGTCCTGGCCTCCACACACTGTCCACGGCCACATGTGAGGGCTGGAGGGGCTGCAGACGGATGCTCCGGGGTACACGAGGTCCCAGGACGAGCTACCAGGGGCATCAACATGGGGACGGCGCACGTGGATTTAGAGTTAGAGCCAGCGAGAAAACTCCTCAGCCCAACTCACTGAGAACGGGCATTCTGCGATCTCCCTAACTCGCACAGCTGTACCGAAGGCAGTCTGCTCGAGTCTCCAGCTTCTAATCAAGGAATTGGGTGAACGGCCTCCTCAGAGTCACTGGGACAATGAAACGAAACGCTGAGTCCACGGCATCCCGTCACCCCAAAGGGCAACGTTGGTCGAGGACCCACGATCTCAGTTTGCTGCAACGAGCCCGGAACTGCACAGGCGCAGAGGCTCGCAGGAGCCGTCCTCAAGGAATCTAAAGCCTTAAGGCGGGCGCAAAGCTGTCCTCAGGGTCCGGAGTTCAGGACGCCAGAGCCACGAGTCCTGTGGCTCCACATCGGAGATCGTTCGTGGGAGGCAACATCTGGGCAAAGCCTGGGGCCTTTCTGGCTATGGAAATGGGGGTGGCGCTGAGCGGACCGAGGACAGGGAGGCCGCCGGCCCTCCCCCCGTGCGCTGGGCTCCGTCCTCAGCGCAGGCGCCGCATCTCAGCTCCTAACGCGCGCCCCGAGAGACGCGGGCCGCGGGGCGCCCACACCTGCGACCCCTGCGGTTGGAAAGGCGCCTGGCTGCCTCCACCTTTTAGACACAGCGATGGAGCACAATCCCCCAGTTATCGCAGGGCACACCCAGGCGGAGGCTCGGGCGCCCCCTCGATTGTCGTAAGGAAACGACCAGGTCTGGCTAAATGCAGCTCCGCCGTTCCGGCCGGGGCACAGCGCGGCAGGGTCGTGTGTCGGCGACTCGCCACCCCGGGCCCCGCGCCTCCGACGGCGGGTGGGGCGACGGCGGGCCGCTCCGCGTGTCCCAGGGACGCGTGACGCCGGCAGCCCCAGCGGCCTGACGCGTCTGTCGCACGACGGGGCGCGCCGTCCAGATCCCCGGGACCCTGAGCGCGCGAGGACGTCCCACGGGGGCGCACGCCTGGCGCGTGTCCCCACGGCGGGGCGGAGGACGCCTGCGCCCACGCGCAGCGCGCGAAACAGAACGGGGACCCCGAGACGCGACGCTGGAGTGCGGACGGCCCCGGGGGTGCGCCACGCCCCTCCTCCCCTCCTCCCCCCCCCCCCCGACGCCCCGCCCCGGGGGGTGCGCCACGCCCCCGGACGGCCCCCCGCGGGTGAGCCACGCAGGGGGTGCGTGTCCTTCCTACCCGGTGCCGCCCGCGGTCCAGAAAGGCCTGCAGGGAAGGCCTCCTTTAACGACTGGGGCGTCACCTACACGGGGACCTACTTTCGAAGGGAAACGTTCCAAAGCGAAACGGACACCACGGCCTCGGTGGACCTCCGCCGGGAGGCGGGACCCACCCGGGCGACCGCCGAGGGCCGCGGACACACGCGCCGGACCCCGGAATGAACCCCACGGGCCCGGCGGCGTCTCCGGCATCGTCGAGTCGGTTGCGATCCCCGTGCAGAATGAAGGAGCACACTAAGCAGCATGCAGAGGATGAACGAAATAATATTTTATAACACACGAATTGAGCTACACACACAATAATTTCCAGGATTGATTTCCTGTCGACTTTTGAAGCAAATAGCCATCAATTTGGAAAACCATGCACAAGTGTGTGAAGAATGCAAACCTCGCGCTCTCAGCGGGCAAGGTGGCGGCCTTCTTGAAAAGAAGCTGCGCCTCTCCCTCCCTCCCCCTGGCCTCCTGTCCCCCTTCCTCCCCCCAGCCCCCTCCTCAATCCCAGGGCTGCGTAATTCATACCAACTGGAAATTTCCCCAGTTCACTATAAATCCGAGACGGCTTAACCAAACCGCAGGCCGGGCAGTGCCACATTTGAGACACTCTGAAAAACGACCCCGGTGTCCTGTCCACCTCGGCAGGAGGGAACCTGTCACACACAGTCCAGCCGCAAGGCCCTCGGTGTCCACATGGGAGAAACGCTGGTTCAAACCCCACAGCCTGGTCGCTCCTGCATGGCCGGAGGGGACGTCTTGTCTCTCGTAGGGGCAGCGTCTGCGTTTTTATCGTATTTTGTTTGTTTGTTTGTTTTTTACGCCTACAGCACCTGGTCTTCCTAGGCGGTCTCCCATCCAAGTTCTAACCAGGCCCGGCCCGGTTTAGCTTCCGAGATCAGACGGGGTCGGGTGTGTTCGGGGTGGCGTGGCCGGGTACGACTTCTGCATTCTTAAACCAGTGGCCATGTGCGCTTTACCGCCCGGGGCCGGGCACACAGCTTTCACCCCAACGTCGCGGCCGCCGCTCCCCGTGGCTTCCGGCGAGACCCCACTCACTCAGAGGAAGGGACCTCGCTCCCGAAAGAGCGAGTCTCACGGGGGTGGGGGACGGAATCGTCGCTCGCCTCCTGCTTGTGCAGTGAGATGAGCTGAAGCCAATGTCCTCAACGGCCCGCCTCACCCCATAAGTAAATGTCTGCCCTTAACACTCTGCGTCGAGTCACAATTTTCCAGAGAAAAATTAGCTCCGAAACTGTAGGGTGAGAAGTGCTACCTTTTTGAGATGGTACGTCTATTGGAAAACACACACACACACACACACACACACACACACACACTCCTCCTCATTATGCCGTTTACGCAATCCTAAGTATGCAGGCTGCTATGCCGGCATGCGGCGCCATCACAAAACATGAACGTGAAACGTGACCAAACTTTCCGTGCGTCTGTCCTTTGCGCCCAGCTTATCCCACTAGCAGTGTCTCCAAGGTGCACCCGGGTCCCAGCGTGAATCGGGGTCTCTCTTTTTTAAACCTTAAAGTCCTTCCTTATCTGCATGTGTGCACGGCGGCTGCCCGCCCGTCTGCGGACGAAGATTTGAAGCGTCTCCGTTGTTCGGCCGCTGTGAGTGATGCCGCCACAACTGTGTACAGGGATGTGGATCCCTGCTTTCCATTTAAATTTCG
This sequence comes from Rousettus aegyptiacus, assembly GCF_014176215.1. Taxonomy (NCBI): domain Eukaryota; kingdom Metazoa; phylum Chordata; class Mammalia; order Chiroptera; family Pteropodidae; genus Rousettus; species Rousettus aegyptiacus. Next base: position 158,826,167 of record NW_023416307.1, read on the forward strand.
ATTCATTATTCCTCATTTAAAAACACTGCCTGGCAGCCGTGAAGTGTGTTACAAAACAGAGTAATCTAATGAACATTGTGTCACACGATCCTGCGTGACCTTGCGCACAGGCAGAGATGATGTTTCCAGGGAGAAATACAGCCTCTTAGAGCATTTATCTGCCAAAGCGTACGGAACAAGAAGCGCCTGTGTTGTTGACGTTATTTCTTCTCTCTGTGTGGCCTCCCAAAGTACCTGGTCCCCAACGCCAACCATGAGCGTGAACCCTGAACAGATGAATCCTTCAGTATGTCAAAGCAGATCGCTGTGTGTTTGGGTGGATTACAGTGAAGGTCAGTCGTGTCTCTGAATGTCATAAGACACTGCTCTCTCTTAGAACTCAAGCAGTTGGGTCACAGAGCAGAGCGAGACGCCACCGATTCTGAAGTTCACGCGACCACGACATCCTTCTTTGCCAGGTTGGCCTATTAATTCACAAACAGAAACCTGAGATACGAGCTTTTACAGAAGCAAGATTTCAGAGACAGTCCGAAAAGAGAGGCTAAGTCCGAAAAGAGAATAAACTTAAAGTGGATAAGGATAAAGAAGTAACGGAATAACGGTACAGAAAACACGCGTTACTAAAAATTATGGTAATTACATACAAAGAGTGAAATTTCAGAAGCCTTATAAAGCAGCACCCATTTACACAATCACAGAACCCCACATTTTTTTGGTATTTGCTAAGTCTCGTCACTACGGTTTCAGATTATTTTATCGAACTCTCACTTCTGTGGGGACGGGTGGTCACTGTGTCCTTTGAAAGCCAAGGACAGAAAGTTTTAAATAACTCCCCCAGAAGCCCACGGCTGACAAATGGTGGCGTGAACTCTGAACCCCTCTCTCCGAGGCTCTTGGATTGAAGCTTTTTATGACCGTGCTGCCTAGAATCATTCCAAGCCACATTTCACAATTGGGATGATGCTTCAAACAAACACATGTTTATGAGGGAGATAAGAACTAACGTGCCTTGTGAATTAAAACGGGTCCCGTCAGAGCCGTAAGTGGAGCCTGCTCAGCCTGTGTTTCCCGGAGCCCAGATCGTCCAGGATTTCTCCGTTCTGAGACCCAAGATGGCTCCATGTGGAGTCACCTACCTTCTCTTTCAGACCTCTCCCCCGAGATTCTGATGTTGGCTGTTTTAACTGAAAAAAAAAAATATTTTAAGAACAAAAGCCTATCTAGAATGTTCTAAAGACCGTTTTACTGTTGACACTATAATTATTCTTTCCCCACCCCCCAAAGGATTTTAACTGGTTTATTTATTTTTTTAAGCTTTTATTTCTCAATTGGAGCTGACATGCAATATTACTTTATACCTGTTTTGGGGGCACGGCATAGGGGTTAAACGTTTATATAACATATGAAGTGACTCCCCCAACCTCAATTAGTCTAGACCCCACCCAGCACCATACATGGTCCTTATAACGTTATTGACTCTTTTCCCTCTGCTGTACTTCACATCCCCATGACTCGGGTGGACGTAGAGGGTGCTATGCTAAGTGAAATCAGTCAGACAGAGAAAGACAAGGACCGTATGACTTCACTTACGGGCAGAATCTAAAGAACAAAATAAAACAAAATCAGACTCAGAGATGCAGGGAACGAACTGGTGACTGCCAGGTGGGAGGGTCGTTGGAGGGGGGGGGGCAATGAAGAGGTAGAAATTGGTGGCTACGAAATCGCCACGGGGATGTAATTGTTCTTAATTATAACTACTGTTCCCTTCACAGCAAGTAAACTCTGGGAGAACTTAACGCTATTTGCTTGGAGACAAGAACTCATCGTAACGCGCAAAGAAATTATCAACCAAATGCAGACTCATGAGTTTCCTTCACTCCGGCCCGGCCTGAATAATTTCCGAAGTCAGCAGTGTGCCTGGTCCTGAGCTCACAGCGGTACTGGCTTCGGGACAGCGCATGGCGGCCAAAGACGGCAGCAGGAGCCGACGGCGGCGGCCCCTGCTCGCGAGGCCCCTGCCCGCCGGCACGGAGGAGCGAGCGCGCACGGCCCTGGAGCGCCCTCGGCCTCGCCTCCGCCCGCAGCGCAGCCCCGGACGGCCATGCCCGCGAGCAGGTGCGCAGGGACGCGGTCCCCACAGCGCGGGCGTCCAAAGGGTGTGCACGGACGCGGTCCCCATGGCGCACAGAGGGCCATGCTCGCGAGCAGGTGCGCACGGACGCGGTCCCCACGGCGCTGGCGTCCAAAGGGAAGGGGAGGCGGGGCCTGGCGTCGGAACTCGGGGCGAAAGAACCGCCCTGGCCGCCAGTGACGCTTCTGCTCACGTGCGTCGATGCGCGTTTCCATCGGTGGCTTCGACCGGTCTCTCTCTCCAGCCGACGTCGGCACGTCTCACGGACGGTGACAGACGGCAGGGCCCCTGAAGGCGCACGGGAGGTGACGGAGCTCCACCTGAGCGCAGGTGAGGAGCCGGACGGCAGACGGTGGACCGCCGCGCTCTGCGCCCCGGATCGCTCCCCCCACCCTCCCGGTTCTTGCTTCGGCCGCTTTTCCTTTGCTAAGGCGCCTTCTCCCTTCGTTCTCTGACTCGGACGAGATGCAGAAAACCAACGCGCTAAATGAAACAGAGGTATCAACGCCTGAAGGATGGATTTATTTTGATGGATGCGCAAAATCCGTGAGATCTTACTTGAAAATTGCAGATGTTATATAATTATTTTCTATAATTAATATGAATGAAGGACTTAAGGTAGAGGGACTTAATCTTCTCTTTGAAAAGTCTCTTCTGTCTCAAGAAGCCATAAAGAACACAGGTATTCAGAGCAAAAAACGTGCTAGGCATTGCTCACCCGACTTACTATCATCTTGAATAACTCCAGGTATCCCACAAGTCTAGAATTACAACGGTAATATTTCTCCCCTACGGTACGTATGAATATTAAATAATAAACATAAAATATTCTAGACAACGCTAAAAGCACAGTATACATTTGATAAATATTGAGGAAAATGAATTGTCTTTCCTCTTCCTTTGGCTCCTCCCTCTTTCTTTTGAATGAGTCTCAATAAATGGCGACATTTTAAGCGGTACCAACAGGCAGCGACCAATGAGGACTTACAGAATTACCGTATGATGGCAGGGAACCTGAGGAGCCCCGCCCTAATACAGAGGACCGAAAGCCACGCGCGGGGACGGTCACGTGCGCGCCGTGATGGGCCACGCTGCCCGCGCCGGCCGCCGTGCAGGAAATGCTCCTATGGGGAAGAATATGGAGACGTCCTCCGGGGGCCAGGGCGGGGAAGACATCCCGATGTAAGGGTAGATCGAGCTCCTCCGGGACCAGCTACCTTTGGGGTAAAAACAGTTCTAAGAGCGTGTATTTCCAGCACATTCCATCCGCTTTCCTAAAGAGCGTAGAGGAGAGGACCTGTTCCCATGATGACGTGCGGGTGGGAGACTCTCAGGCTCCCGCGTTACCGACCACATCGCTCCGTCTACGATCAGCAACGGAGTTAATGTTGGCGTCAGTCCAGAGAAACACAGAGCAAGGCGGGAAACGTGCAAAGACCAAGTGCTCTGGACTGAGACCGACGGGTGCCACACCAGAGACTCCTGCACGCCGCCGCCGCCCGCGTCGGATGGCGCTCCGAAACAGCGCCATCTCCTCAGGACACGGGGCCAGCTCCCCGGCCCCGCCGCTGAGAGACGGCGCGTCAGGCCCGGTGCAGAAATTGCCGGCATGCTGTGTGTGGCTGACCGTCTCCCATCTCGCATTTTACAAACTGCATCAAAGCGCGGAGTGTAACAGCTCCAATTTCCTTCACAGCAGCCGCGCTGTGTGAGAAAAATTGACAGATTAACTAGGAAAGAAAAGGCTCCAAAGTCCTGGGAGCTCGGCTGCCCATTAGATCAGAGCTGCAGAGCAGAGAGCGCGGGCCAGGACCGGTGCGCGGCACACGGCGCCATCGGCCGGCGCCGAGCTGCTCACGCCTGCAGGACTCGCGTGACGGGGAGGGGCGCGTCCCGGAACCGCAGCGCCTGCGGCCACGCTCCACCCCCGCTCCGGGCGACGAGCACGGTCTGGAGCTGAGAAGTAGCTGTTGATTTTTCTGAGTCTTTTGGTTATGACTTTGTTGCATCCTCTGGGTGCTAGCTTCTTCGAAAAACGAACTACCCGAACCACGCCCGGTCCTGACATAAATGAACGGTCAGGCTGAACGAAACGCCAGCCGCTTCGCAGACGACCTGCACCGTTAACTGGGTTCAGAAATGCGCACTTGTCGCTGTGACAGGCTTTCGGGCTAGACCAGCGAGCGGTGTCGCCCCGGACGGTCACACAGAAGCCTGCGGCGTGTTTGAGGACCGTGTGCCACCTGGTCCACATAAGCACGCCACAGAAACAGGTGGGTCTGGTCTCACGGTCCCTATGTTAGACAGGACTGACCTAGAGGTCTGAGAGTTTAGATGCTGTGCCTAAGAACAGATGGAATTAGGAAGGTGACAGCGTGCCTGTCTGTGGGATGAGAGAGATTAGAGGAAGGTATGCATTGTGTCAACCTCAACCTAATTTGCATGTACGTTTTATCAGTTTTCTTGAATTATTTATTTTAAAAGTTTGCACTGATATGCATTTAAAAGATAAACATGGATAAATTAAACCTTTCAAAGGGCCACCGCTATGTGCATGTCACTGGGAAGGTGTGATGGATATGAAATGTTTTATGCTGTATGTACAAAGAAAATGGATAAAAATGACCTCCACGGAGACCTTGCCCTGTGCCTCAGTTTTAGTTTTCCCCGAGGAAAAGGGCCGTCATCAGAATATTTATTACAAACCCAATCACTAACGTGTTTATTACAATTATTTAAATTATCAACAACCTATACTTTGAGATGTTTTCCTACAATCATTCAGTAAAATTTGAGTTTCTACAATTTTCTAAGTAAGATAGATAAGTGAAAGAATATGCCTCAAAAATACCTTGAAAAGGGATGACCTTTTCAAAAGCAAAAGTTCATGTCAAATGGATGAATTAATAGAGAACACATAGAAAATGACTGTAAACATCAGAGCATTTAATATCTACTTACTGAAAATTCACCAAATATTCTATCTACAGCTATTTTCATTTATTAATATATTGGTTTTAACGTTAACATTATGAGATGTTGCTGTAAAAAAAGGAAGCTCTATGTCATGCTAAAAAAGATAATCCACATCTTCAAAATTAAATTGTTGCCATAACCCATGGTTTGCAGATGGGGCTGCCCAGGAGTCACAGAGGCCAGCTGACCTGCCAGCGCTCCCCACCGGCGATTCCAGGACTGGAGCCCAAGCCTCCTGAGCCCAGAGCTGCAAGCCTCACGACTGCATAAGAAAACTCCTAAATGGCCCAAGCTAGGCCAGCTCAGGGCCTCCCGGGACACCCTCTGGTCCTGTCGCCTAGAAGCCATCTCACTGTGTCCTCACACGAAGGAAGGGGTGCGAGTTCTCCGTGGGGTCGTTAGAAGGGCACTAACCCTGTTCACGAGGGCCTCACCCTCATGTCCTGACCCGCATCCCAAGGCCCCACCTCCTGACACCATCGCCCTGGGGCCTCGGTTTCAACATACAAGTGCTGGGGGGTCACAGATGCTCAGACCACGGCACGGTGCATCCCCCCAGGCCCTCGGAGGGTCCTCGCTCGCCCCCCGCATCACCACCACTGATGCTTGTTCCGTGGGTCAGACTCTGCACTGCCTACGTTCAGAATACGCTGTTTCGTAACAAACATTTACCAGTTTTTTCCCCTATTTCTGTGTCAAAACTACCCCGCTACATAAAATCACACACTTATTATTAATTGATGGTTACCCATTAAGACGGCAGCCTGGCAGCATCCCAATGGGAATAATGATAAGTTTCACAGGGTTTTTTTTTTGGGGGGGGGGCGGTTCTTTTGTTTCTTAATATTTTTTCTGCAGTTATTTTCGATCATTTGTATCACTCAAAAAAAATCCTCTGTATTGATATAACCCTCTTAGAATTACTAATTATAAATATAAACATAATTAAAAGTACTAATTCATTGTATGTACTTTGCTCATGTTTTTCCTGCATGCGACTTTGAGCAGTTTACAAATGCCTTGTTATCAAGTAACGGCTCTTAGATTTATCTATTTTCTCATTTTGTATTATTTAATAATTTTTTCCCATTATTTTCCTGATTCCTATATCTTTGACTTATGTTTTCTAACGTTTCAAGTTGAACATTAGTTCACTTTATTTATAATATGTTGTATGAGTCAATTTAATTTAAAGCTATGTATTTGCCTGAAAGTACAGTTTTGGTCCTACCTCATGAGCCGACATGTAGCGCTTTTATTTTTCTTACGTTCTTAATACTACCAGACTCTAGTTTATTTTATTTTAATTCTCATTATATCAATGAACATAACAGAGTCATGAAAATAATCTCCCTCACACACACATACACAGAGACGTGCAAACACACTCAATCCCAAATCCAGGAGAGGCCAAAATACCCAAATTAGTTCAAGTCTGAAAACACTGGTGTCTCTAACATTTGGGAAAAGTTAGTGTATTTTTCAAAGACTATGTTCCTGGTACTCGCAACACGTTTTGCTACATTTACACTACAGAGCATAAATGTTCCAGAGAGCACGGTTTTTGTTGTTTGAAAGGACGGAACAATTTGGATCACAGCAGCTTTAACACAGAGAACCATGAGTGCGACATCACACGGATTTCAGGGTCCCTGGCACGGATTCCTCCTGGCTCACTGCGCGGCGGAGTTTCCTGGACATCTGTGTAACAAACTGGCTGATGACTAAGAGGCTCGTATCTCCCAGGAAAGCTAGGTCACGGTCCAGTATTTACCTCTCGACCAGGGCCTTAAAGGACTCTGTTTTTCACTTGTGCTCTATGCCTGATGATGGCTGCCAGTGTTCACTTATGTTAGTACTTCAGGAGGATGAAAGAGACTTTCAACAAACATTTCCATAGCATCCACAAGGTGGGAGGGGAAATGAGGACTGGACACTGGTTCTGGAACCTTCCACGTTCCGCTGGCCACAGCGATGCGTTCAGCCTCACTGTGTGTGGGGGGGGGGCACACTACTGTGCACCCAGATAGAGATGGGAACCAAAGCGCTACGCCAAAGTCGTTCTTTATTTTTACCTTTCGCTTAAAATAAGTGTTTCCTCACGTCATGAAATCCCCCCGTTTTTTAAATTAGTTTCCATGGGTATGTGACGAGAACTTATTAAGTGCTGACACTGTTCCAGATGTGCGTCCTTCATTAAAGATCTTCCACATTCCGTACCTCAGAAAAAAGAGCACCTGAGAAGTTCTGTGACATTTAAGTGAAGAGCAGTTTTAAGAAAAGAAAAAAAAGTATTGCTTAAAAACCACGTTTCTATTCAACTCCTTTCCATAGAAGCAATTTTCCAAACAATTACCTAATCACACGTATTTCTAAAGTGCTCTGAAGGTGAACAAGCTGCTCGAAGACATAACAAACTCGCCGTCTAGACAGCGGACCCAAGGCACACCACCGACTCCGCTCCGCACGCCGGAGCGCTGGGGAAAACCAGGAAACGGCCTTCCCGCTGAGGGGCCCACCAGGGCGTCCATCACCTGTCCGCACCGCCGCCGGTGGCACCCCGCCCCCCACCCCCCGTCACGACTTTCTCGAGCAGCACGCTATGCGCTCCTGTTACCTCGGAGGGCAAAAGACAGATTGGCAAAGAGTCATTAACAGCCCAAAAGGAAGAAAGCCCGACATTCCCGGCGTCGCTGAAAGGCTGCTTTCTGCTTCTCGTCAAATACGTTTCTGTTTGATCTATTTCTTCAATGGTTCCAAGAAAATAATGAAGCAAATTAAAATCAATATAAAATTACAAATCAAAATGCTATCCCAGGGTTGACAGAAAGGCAGAGGCGAGAGTATTTGAAATCAGGGGAAAGAATCCATCATTGACTCAACGCACCACGCGCTGCTTTCTGAAGAGACTGTGACTCATTCCCGCTGCTACCGCAGTCAGGGCAGGTTGGATCGGGAGCAAAGAAACAGCCTTCAATTAGAAATTCATTGAATTTCGTCGGCTCCAATAAGACATTAGTGTTATTTCAAGGGGCGGGGGGAGGGTGCGTGTGTTTTTTATTCAGTCTGCTTCTCCGTCTCTGATATTTTCATTCTAGGCCACACGCCTCAGCTGTTATGTTTTATTCTTTAGGAAGGAAAAAAAAAGTGTGAAAAACAGGAGGGTAAAGTCAAGGGAGATTTTTTTGTTTATAAATCAAACGTGAAAATTTCAAAACACATTGACTGCTTTGAAAGACAGGTTGGATAGCTATCATTTGGGAGCTAACCGGATTTGTTCACTCGAGCACTTTCAGTAAGAACATTTGATAGCATTTCACCTGCAATCTTTTATGTCTACAGGATAATAGAAAATGAGTGGGAGCAAAAAAAAAAAAGAGCAAGTCCTGGGTAAAGGGTTACGAGGCTTTCAGATCCAGGGATAATCACGGTAATTTTAGTTAAAACGGCAAGGCGCGCCTCGAGCCCGGCCGGTGCTCCCTATGCCACCGGGAAGCCAAGGACGCCACTGCCGCCGAGAGCGCGCAGAGGGGCCCACGCGGCCAGCGTCAGCCACAGCTGGCGGCATCAGGGGAGGGCGAGGGCGGGGGCGGGGGGGGGCGGAATGTGCTGCGGGGAAAAGCGGGAAGGCGCCCCGTGTGCTCTCAACGTCTGCCCGGGAGCTGCGCGAATCGGAGAGGGTGCTGTCTGCTTTTGGGGACAGCGAGTGCCAGACGTCCCGCGCTGTCTGCCCTCTCACGTGCGGTACTGACGGTGAAATACTTCCTACACGGGTCCCCTCGCTCCACGGCGTCCGTCAATAACGCTGGCCTGTAAAACGGGGATTTTACAATCATCGGGGCGGGGGGAGCGTTTTATTTCATGAAAGAAAAAAACTCCAGTCTACGAGAGTGGGAAACTTGAAAAGTAACCAGGAAATTAACTGAAGACAGGCGAAAGCCAAGTCATTTGACTGTCGCTCAGTCGACCTCCCGCTTGACCACGGTCTCAGTCACAAGGACACATACGCTCCCCATCCACACGTTTGGTTCCGTAAGCTCTACCGCTTGGCAGCTCCTGGAGTATTAAATTATTGCCGGACAAAATGGTTACATATTCCACCTGACAAATGAAACAGGTTAGGACCCAAACAGTTAGTGACATGAACGTCCCGGCATGCTACAGAGCGTTTAATACCCGCGGGCTTTTGCTAACGCTCCTTCACACTATTTTACAGGTGGGCAGGGTTAGAGCACATGTGAGGGCCCGCACGCCAGGTGCGAGTCGGTGCCGAACCCTCAAAAATGGAAAACACTGGGGTCGAAAGTTTTCTCTTTGACTCTATTTGCCTGGTAGATATAGCTTGTTGGGTCTACAATGTTTTTTAAAAACTCCAATTAGTTTCTAAATTTAAAAAAAAAGACCAAAAAAAAAACCCAGAAAATACAAAAAGAAAAAAAAAAACTCTGAAATTCCATTTTCTTTTGATAGCTCGGAAGACCTGGCATCATGAGGACTCCAATCTGTGTTGGCAAAATAGGTCTAAACCAAGCAGGGTGTCCTGAGTCCCTGTCATGTGAAGGGCTACACCGCAGGATGTCAACGGCAAGGAACAAAGAAGAAGCGCCACAAACAAAAAACACAAACTTGACTAACAAACCTCTACTGAACACTCACTCCACTCCAAAACTATAGGACACACATTCTTCTCAAGTGTAAATAGAAAGATTGTCTAATTTAGGCTATAAAAGGTCATAAAACAAACTGAAATGATATAAAATATATTCTCTGACCACAATGAAATGAAATTATAAATCAAAATCAAAAGCAAATTTGGGAAATTTCCAGACATTTTAGAAAGTGAATTATTTACTCACCCATTACACCAAGGGGCCAAAGAAGAAAGCAAAATAGAAATTCCTTTTAGATGAATGAAAATGATGATACAATATACCAAAACTTAACAGGATGCAGTTAAAGCGGTGCTTGAAGGTAAACTTATAGCTATAAATGCTGTATTATAAAAGAAAAAATGTTTCCAATCAATAACCTAATCTTTCATCTTTAGATACTGTAAAAAAAAAACCAATTAAACCTAAAGCTAGCAGAAGAGATGAAATAATAAAGACTAGAGGGAAAATAAATGAAACAGGAGAAGAAAAAAACCAATAAAGAAAAATTAATGAAACCAAAAGTTGGTTCTTTGATAATAAAATCAAGAAAACTTTAGCTAGATTGGATATGAAAAAAAATGGATAAGATTCAAATACTATAAGAATAAAAGAGGGGAGATTAAAATCAAACTTAAAAATTAAAAAATATATAAGGTAATACAATGAATCAATCTGTGAAACAAATTAGATACCCTAAATGAAATAGATGAATTCCTAAGACATAAACTACAAAATTGACTCAAGGATAAATAGAAAATTCAAACAGACCTACGACAAGTAAAATGATCCAATTAGTAATAAACTTCCCACTGAGAAGTCCATGAACAGATGGTAACACTGGTAAATTCTACAAAATGTTTAATGAAATTCCCTAAGAAAATACAAGAGAAGCAAGCATCCCAACTCTGCCCGTGAGGCCAGTATTACCCTAACACAGCAGTAACGGCAAAGCAATATTTCCCAATACCCAGTATTACCAGAACTAGTTGAGAACATCCCAAGGAAACGACAGCTTAAATACCCTTTATGAAGACTGACACGAAAACCTTCAACAAAATACTAATGAACCAAATCCAGCAAGAAATGAAAAGAACCTATGACCTACAGCGCTTACTCAAGGAATGCAAGGTTGATAAACATATGAAAATCAACCCATGTAATACACCATATTAACATAATAAAGAGAAAAAAACCACATAATTCTAGAGATGCCAAAAACATTTTACAGAACGCGACACCCTTCCATGATACAAACAATCGACGAACAAGAAGCAGAACTGCATTTCCTCGACCTGATAAAGTTCACTTGCAAACAACCCACAGGTAACGTAACACTTACTAGGAACAGAAAGAAAGTTGTTTGTCAGAAACATGATGAGGATGTCTGCTCTTGCTAATTCTATTCAACACCATAGTTTTATAGCCAGAGCAATTAGGCAAGGAAATAAAATAAAATGCATACAAATTGAATAGGAAAGAGTAAAGCTATTTTAATTTGCAGATGACATTAATATTCTATACAGAAAATCCTGTGGAGTCCACTAAATAAACTATTAGGCCTAATTAATGAATTCAGCAAAATTATAGGATATAAGATCAACATATAATACTGAGTTGTATTTAGTACACTAGCAATGAACAATTTTAAAATGAAATAATTTTCCATTTAAAATCACATCAAAAAATAAAATATTTAGAGGTAAACTTCCTAAAAGAAGTACTAGATTTGTACACAGACAGTTTCACAACACTACGGAGAAAATTACAGGGATCTAAGTAGGTGGAAAGACATCCCATGTTCATGGACTAGAAGACTTAATATGGTTAAAGCAGTAACCGTCCACATTTATCTAGATTCTATGCTGATTTTACTGTGGAAATTAACAAGTTTGTCTTACAATTCATATCGATATGCAAGAGACTCCAAATAGCTAAAATAATCTTGAAGAAAAATAACAATGCAGAGTATTCTCATTTCATATCCAGAGTATATCAAGAACTCTTACAGCTCAACATTTTTTAAAAGCCCAGGTTTTAAAAAAATGGGCAAAAGACTTGAGGAGACATTTCTCCAAAGAACGTACACAAGTGGACAACGAGAAAGTGAAAAGTCGTTTAAATCACTAGCGATTAGGGAACTGCAACTCTAGATTACCATGAGATACCACTTCGTATCTGCTGACTATGAAAAGACAGACAATAACAAGTGTTGACGAGAATGTGAAGAGAGAAAAAACCCTCATACATTGCCAGTGGGCATGTAAAATGGTGCAGCCAGTGTGAAAAACAGCTTTGTTGACCATTCTCCCAAAAGAGCATCATACAATTTCCTTATGACCCAGTAATTCTAATCCCAGGTATTTACTCAAGAGAAATAAAAATATATGTTGACACAAAAACTTGTACAAAGATGTTCATGTTTCCCAATAGTATAAAAAAAGGAGTGTAAAAAAGTAAACCACCCTAACACCCATCAGATGATAAATAAATGAAGTATTTTATAACCATAGAATGGAGTAAAATTCATCCATAAAAAATGATACTCACTACAACATAGATGGACCAAGAAGCATCACGCTAAATGAAAACCCAGCCACAAAACTCTACGTATTATTTTATTCTAGTCATGTAAATGTCCAGAATAGGCAAATCCATAAAGGCAGAGTAAAGATTCCTGGTTTTCAGGGGCTGAGCAAGAGGCGAATGAGGAATGGCTAGTAATGGACCCAGGGTTTCTCTTGGTTCCAAAAATAATCTAGAATTGAAATAGAAGCAATAGCTATACAACCTCGTGAATATTCTAAAAACCACTGAATTGTACACTCTGAAAAGGTCAAGTTCATGGTACATGAATGCTATCTCGATTTAAAAAAAGAAGACTCACAAAAATATTTTAATGAAAGTGTCACTGCAGTGTATGGATTCGCCTATCTAAGGAGGAAGGACTATGTGAAAGGAATACACGACCAGGGAACCGGCCTCTGGTGGAGAAAGCGCGGAGGCTGGACCTGGCCGCTGCCGAAGTGCGTTACTCGGAAATGCAATAATACGTTGACGCAAAATAATAAGCAACTAAATACAAAAACGTCACCGACAACCAAACAAACAAAGAAACAACAAAAAAGGAACACACTAATTCCTAAAGATGCCCCCGAATAGTCCCTGAAGCAAATGCATTGTAAAACAACCTTCGGCTCATCCCAGCTGGAGCGACGGAGCTCAGCTGTCAAATACACGTGACCTTGCTTTGAGCAGAGCGCATTCCCCAATGCGTCCCGCGCCACGCTGGGCCACTCACTGCCCAGGCCGCAGCGGGACCAGGAGTGTCCAGCGCTGATCACTGAGCGCTGTCCCGGATCGCTCTGTTCCGTTTGTACAGGCATGGCTCAGGTGTCATAATTTGAAAACCGTTGACAGCTCTGGGCATGAAATGCACGTGAGGCCCCAGCGACCCTGGGAAAGTGATCCCGTAGGTGTCTTCCACCTGCTCACAGGGAGTTAAAAATAAGGTTCTCCCGCCGCCCTGATCGGTCGGTCAGTCCTCCTACGCGTTCCAGAACACCAGCTACGTCTCTACAAGCTGTTTATGAATACATTACTGCATAAATTTCCTCACTGGCCAAGCAGCTCTTTATAGAATATTTAATGCTTTCGAAACATACAGTCTCAACAGATTATCATACAGAAATGCAGTGGTCTCAGACCACGTGTCACGCATCACAACAGAGAAGGCCCGTGCTGTTAAATAAACTCGCTTCTGTTAAATAAACATCTTGGGACAATGAGGCAGGAGGTGACACATTCTTGGTCAGGGCAGACCACACGATACGACAGAGCTGACTCCTCGCTGTCATCAGTTTCCTAGTCACCAAGGCCAACAGCGTTTCACCCAAGTTACGCTGCGAATTCAAGCGAGCAGATGTTCGGTGTCTTGCTCATAGTGCTATGACGCCCTTTCTCCCTTTGGTAATCAGTGTCAAGGGCCATGTGACATTCAAAGAGGTACTAACGGAATCTGGCTCTAAACACGTTTCCCTGGATGGCAATGGTGTAGATTAATAACCTACTGTTTTCCAATGAGAAATGAATAATATGCAATTAACGTATTTTTTTAAATAGACTAACACACTTTAGTAAAAGGGAAACTGAGCATAACTAAGCCACATAATTTTTACATAAGCTATAAAGCATTTGATTTGATGTGAATGATGAAATGAATAGGTGTATAAATCTGAACTTTTAAAGAAAATGTTTCATAAGAGAAACTTCCTGCTTTATATAGTTGCTCCCAACTGCCCACTACACTGTAATGAACAGGTCACGTCACCAAATGATTCTTTCTTGACACTACCATCTAGAATATCCATCCCATGCCCCCCCCCAAAAAAAGGACTAAATATCATTGTGCACCTCACTTACGAATAAGTATTAGATTTACAGGAAATTCCAGTAACACTCCACTAAAGGTGCCATAATCTCTTTTAAAAAGGTGGTACTTTATAGATTTTACACAGCGTTCCAAGGATCCAACCCGCCCTGAACATTTGGGGCAAGTCCTTCCTCCCTTTCTTGCGACTCAGCCGAAGGGTGCGGAGGGCAGACAGGGGAGCGCAGGCCGGCTCGCTGCCCGTCTGGGGCGGGGCAGCTGGGCTGTGTCGTGGGGCCCCTGGCGCTCTGGCTCTGAGGGCCGTGAGGGACTCGGGCACCGCGTGGGCGCTGTCCTCTATGGCAGTGCTTTAGAGAGGGCGGCCGGGACCGGGTTCCCGGCGTACAGACCTCGCGTGGCTGCTGAGGCAACCTCAGGGAGGGCCCAGCACCGCAGTGCGACGGCGTGCGTTAACACGTTTTAGCCAATGAAAGGGATAAAATGCACGCTCACCCGATCAAACACTTTGGCATTGAAAAAACTGATCCGCGCCACAACACGCGAAACACTGTTAACTGAAAGAAGTCCGACACGGAAGCCGGCGTGCTGTGCGATCCCATTTACGCGACGTGTCCACGACCGGGAAATCGGCAGAGGCGGCAAGTGGTGAGTGGTTGCTTGGGTCTGGTGGGGGTGGGGGTTAAAGGGGAGCAGCAGGGGTTCCTAAGTAGGGCAAGGGTTTTGGGGGGAGAGGGCAGAAAATGTTACAAGGTTAATTGTAGTGATGAATGTAGTCATTATTCACTCTGTGACTGTATGAAAAACCATTAAATTGCGTACTTTAAACAGGTGAATTGTACAGTAGGTCAGTTATAGCTCAATAATTCTGTTAATTTTTAAAAATAAGACCATGGGTTTATGGCATGGTTCTTCCACTTGGGAGGTCGGGAATGGTGGGAAAGTCACCTAAATTTACAACATCCGTACTTCACAGTATTGGAGAGTAAGTACTTCTTATATAGGTAAGGTGTTCAGGACACTATCTCGCAATCACGATGACCTGCTGTCACAGCTGACCAAAGCTTCTTCTCGGCTGGCTCCTGAGAGCCAATGGCTACCACTGCATGAGACCAGAAACAGGGAAAGGGCACGTCGTTGCGCAAAATCTCATTCACGTTTCTTATTCTTACATATTAATGCAGCACATACTTCCTGCTCGTCATCGCTAGATACAAATAAGACCCCGAATGGACTAATAAGCTTATGAATGAGAAACCCCAGCGTTTCACTAAATGCTCCTCCATATCAGAAAAAGGGACCAATATCTCCTAGCGTCACCAGTGGGCGGACGTGGTGGCTCTTTGTCTTTCCTACTCTTCCCATGGGGAAATGGTGGAGGCGGAGGAACTCTCCATGGCCCGGAAGCGCAGCACAGTGGGCTGCTCAGGGCCCCAGCGGAGGAGCTCATCAGAGAAAACCAGGCTGCGTCCCGCGGACAGGGCTGCAGGGCCGTCGTTTAAGGGGCACCGATGAACACAAGCCACGATTCCCCCACAACAAAATTTTACGTTATTTTTTAAATTGTACAGCCAAACGATTCAACGCTTTAAGAAGTAAACAAACGTTAACGGTCCTTCACCCCGCTTGCTCCCCGACTTTTCTCTCACAGAGGAGAATGTCGCTAGGGAAAAGTTCAAGTCCACGTCAGACAGGACGAAACACATGTGTCCCGGTGCGGTTCCCAGCTCGCGGCGCCGCCTCTACCCTGTTCACACCACAACGCGATGTCCTCGGTGACGACTGGCAGGCGGAGCGCTGAACTGTGTGAACCAGAAGTGAACTGGAAAGTTGAGTTACTGTGGGGTGGCTTAGAGAAATTTTTTTGAAGCCAGGCAAGGCCAGCCTAAACCCCACTTTTGGTGGCCGAGGGTGCACGACCAACGGGCGTACTTTAGAAGCAAAAGTAGATTCCAGTGTGAGGCCCGACACGGGTGCTCTGAGCGTGTGCGTGTGAGTCAGCCAAACTCGGATGCACGCTGCTGTTCAAATGACTCCCTATTATCCCCTAAATGACTTGCCTCCTTTCGCTGTGATTATGATTTCAGCTCAAGGCTGATAATCAAATTTCTTTCAAGTCGAAAGGAATAAAACACAAGGTGAAGCTGTTAAAAAACAGCTATTGACAAAAAGGTCAAGGCCTCTGGCATGAAAAAGAAAAAAAATTCTCTGGTCTCCAATCAGATTTATTCTTGATATAGGGCAGAGCCACGGAGAGCCACAAATTTTTTTTTTAACTAGTAGGAAAGCATATTACGAGCTTTCTTAATTCAGTTTTCTCTGGCATTTATTGTGCTTTATAAAATATCTAAATGTCAACCAGATTTATAAAAATGTATTTATAATTTAATAAATGGCTAAAACAGATTATTCATGAGCAGATATAATGCAGACCATACTAATCTAAATTGATGTGGATTTCTGTTTTCCTCCCGATCACAAAAGTAATTAGTGTTTGCTTCCAAAGTATTTTATTCTACAGTAATGGGCACGAAAAATACATCTGTATGCATTTGAGATTTCCGCATAACTGCTGTCGATGTTCAGTATCAGAACATGCGGTGGATTTATACATTTCAATTTGCAATGAATTCAGTGAAGGGTCAAGGGCACATGAAGGACAGCTTAGCCCGAATCCGGATTTGAGGATAAAACCAACAGTATTTTGAAAGTGATCATCCGCCACGTCGTTACTTCCTGCAGGTGAACTGAGCTCCTATTTGAAAGCCATCAAATGGGCCAGGCTTCATGCCATTTTCAGGTTTCTCTGATAAAACACTTTATTAAAAAAAGAAGAAGGTTCGCTGACTAAATGTACTCTGATCCTCTCTCTGGGGTAAATGGAAAGAGCGGCTATAAATAATATTATTAGTGCCACCATTTGGGCTCCAAATCAACATGCACTTGCCCGTTTCCAAGGCTCTTGGCTTTAAGAAAGAAGCACTGTTTAAAATAAAAACTGCGAAACTCCCCAGGCAATTCCGCCACCCGTGTTAAGAGCCTGACAAGGACGTGCCCGCCCTGCCGTTCCAGTCACTGGTCCTTTTCCAGTCTCCAGGGCTCCGGCTTCTCCAGGACGCCAGGCAGTCGGTCGGGACTGAGCGGGACGCGGCCCGTCACACGGGCTTCTGGCGCTCAGCAGTACCACCCAAGTCTCCTCCATGCTTTTTCCGTGGCTTGACGGCTCGATACTGTTTGGTGCTAACAACACCCCGCTGCCTCAGTGGACCAAAGGTTATTCTCTAGTCACCGACCGAAGGACCTCTCGCTGCTGCCACGTTTCGGCAGCTGTCAACAACGCTGACAGACATCCGGGCCCCAGGTTTCGTGCGGACGTAAGTGTTTAAGTCCTTTGGAGTAAATACCAAGGAGCAGAATTCCTGGATAACCAGTTTTTTAAAAAATATAAATGCAAAAGGATGTGAAATTCAGTCTCCACTGAGCTCCAGACGAGAAAGGGAGAGACGGAGGTACAGAGCGCGTGAGGGGCAGGAGAAAGGCGGGAGGGGGGGAAGAGAAGCCACATTTTTAAACCCCCATTTGTTTCAAGGGCATTTTGATGCCTACGGAATGTAATTAGGAAACCACTTTCTCAGAATGCAAGGTTAATTAGATAATTAGTTGCGTTGAGCAATAGATGAGGCACTGCATATTAAAAAAAAATTAATACGCCAATCCTAACGGAGTGGTCCTGACGACAGGGACAGAAGCCGGGCTTGAACATAAGCCCCTCAGATGCTACGGAGAAGGCCGAGATCAGGTTCTATGTTGACCGATGAGACGAAGGCAGCTCTGACAGAGAAACTTAAAATTACACATTTATTACTATTTTTAAATATAAAATGAGATGCATATTTAAAGACAATTTCTTACTAATTATGTTCTTTTTAAGGACCAGGTAAATGCATTCATTTATCCAATTAATTGCTCATTCGCCCAATATCTATTTAGTGTTCACTTTGTGCCAAGCACTGCTCTAGCTGCGAAGTACGTGGCCCTCAAAGAGAGTCAAAAATCTATGGTCTTATGAAGCTTTAAGTGTATGTGTATGTAGCCCGGAAATTAAAATAACAAATAATAAAAGTATACAGTATTTCATAAGTCCCAAAATGTCTTACGATTAAATGGGTACAGATAAATTAGAGAGAAGATCAAGGAAGTTCAGATTTTATGAAAGTGGGTGAGGGTTGGCCGCACTTGAAAGGTGACATCTGATTTATATCTTATTTTTACTTCCTTATTTTTAAAATGGCAACAACCTTAACTGAAATCTTCAAAATATCCTGTAATTTTAAGTAATTCTTAAAGCATTAAAATATTTAACATCATTTGACAATATTCCACAATATGATTTATATAGATGATTTGATTTCTTTCTGATGGAAATTTAAAATTAAACTAGGGGGAAAGCCTGTCCTATATTCCTTTTAGATAAAAATTATAGAGCATCATGTGTGTTCTGATAGTTGTAAATAATAGAAGCTATTTGAGAGCTCACATCAAATCTGGAAAAATCTCTCTAAAGAATCCATTGAAGGACATTACAGCTGACACTTAGAGCTCTCGTAAACCGAATTTATATTGTGATTTAAATCCACATTTTGTCAGCTGGATCTTTAGGTGGTGAGAATTATCATAAAAGTTCTCTAAAAGTCCCAAATGCATTTAAAGAAAATAATGCCTACAATAAAACAGATGAGGAAATTTTTTTCTTAATTTCACCATTCCCCTAGCCAAACTTCTTCATTTCCATGCAGTTTTGTTTAGGAAAGACACACACACACACACACACACACACACACACGCATAAGTGACACGGTTTAAAATCAGCTCGATAGCATTTTGCAACATTGGAGCAACGATCTTCCAAGAGGATATAAAAAGCTGGTTTTCCCTTAACGCCTAATTTTCTAGGTCATTGGAATTATAGGATTCTTAGGACTAAACGTAAACCGCGCAAACGCGCCCCTGCATACGCCGCCTGCCAGCCGCAGCGTCCGCGGACCGTCTTCCTCCCTTCCGCCCTTCCTCCTGGAAAAGCTCACGCCGGCGATGCCACCTCTGTCTCACCGGACTTGGCCGTGGGGAGCTGACGACATGTACACGTACGCTGCCTGAGACGTATCACACCTCCCAGGCAGAACCATTTACATTCGGTCCCCTCCTTTGAGTCTTCAAATATTTATCACTTTTAAACGACAGCACATCAAAGAGGTATCAGCATTATTTTTGACAAACTTTACTGCTCTTCAGTGACTTTCCCAGGAGGAATCAGGGACAGTCTATTTCTTAAGCATCGAAATACATTTTCGGTGCGTCAGGCTTCCCATCTATCTGCCGCAGGCTGACACCGCACGATCCTCCCCGCCTCGCTTTGTCTCCTCACCCGCAGGACAGGGGACGCCTCGTTCTCCCGCCCTGGACCTGGGCTGGCCTGTGACTTCTTTTGGGCAGTAAAACGCGGTGGGAACGGCACTGAGCTGGAGACAGGGCATCCTGCACCTTGCATGTGGAGTCCTACCTGGCCTCCTTGTGAACAAGCCATCATGACTGTCTGGGTGATGAGTGACAGGTGACTAGCTGCCACCACTCGCTGACGCGCGTCCACCCCTACAGGAGGCTCAGCGGCCGAGTTCAGCCCAAACCGCCGATGCTCAACACACGGCCGTAGGTTTGGCCTCTAGGTTTGGGGTTTGCATCACCACAGCAGGGAGCTCCCCACACCCGAGGGTCAGAGCACCCCAGCCTGCCGATGAATCCTCAGCGAACCAGGCTATTAAGATGAACATTTTATAAAGATGTCAAGCGGACAATGTTTAAATAAATGGCTGCCCCTGACTGCTTTAAAGAAATATCTTCGTAACATACAAAAGATTAACAGCGCTACTATTAATAATAATAACAACCAGCACGTGTCTCACACTTACCATCCGCCAAGAAGTCTGGTGACTCATTTAACGTCACCCTGACCCTACGCAACAGGCCCCGTATCATCCCACGTACGGAGGAGGACACGGGGACACAGAAAAGTTCAGTAACTGCCCAAAGTCACACAGCATCTACGTGGTAAAACCGGCGTTTGAACCCAAGCCGCACGCTATTCCGTTCCTGCCTCTCAAGGGCAATGTCAACAATGATAAAATAACAATATGTCGGTTTCTCTCATAATAATGACTAAAGTTTTTTGAGTGTATCTGGCGCTGTGCTAAATTTACCTCAGTCTTGAGAGCAATAGAGTAAGACATTACTCCTAATACTCCCATTTTAAAATGCATCGCAAGGACACAGAGAAATAAGGTGAGTGCTTCTTCTTGTGCTGGAAAGATTTTTAATATTTTATAAAATATCACATGTGTGTCCCGTAAAGTTTGGTACCATACAAGTGGTAGCCGTCTAGGAGTTCCACACTGAAACCACAGTGCAGGACCACGGCTCGGCCACCAGAGCAGCTCGCACTGTAAAGACCGGCGGTGCCGCCCGCTAGCGGGGCTGAGAGAGCAAACGCATCTCCCATCGCTGCGGGCGACAGCCTCGGACCGCACCGTCGCTCGGGGAAACAGCTGGGCATTTTGTGATGAACACCGCATGAGCTCACCCTGCCTTCAGCAATTCTACCCCCAGGGAAATCAGTGCGCACATCCAGAAAAACACCTGTACCAGGTATTCACGATGGTTTTATTTATAACAGTCTCAACTGGAGACGCCCCGGATGTCCACCAACAAGAGGAAAATATGCTGTGGTATAACCAAATAACAGCGCACGCTCCGAAATTTTTAAAAGATCAAACTACTGATACATGAGATAACACGTATGAATTTTCAAAAGGCTGTGCTGAGCGAAAAAAGGCAGACAAAGGAGAGTCCGTACTGCATGTTTCCACTTATAAAAAATTAGAGAACAAGGAAAAATATTCTAAGGGGTCAGTCAGAAAAGTCCGTACCTGGGTTACAGTGAAAACGACACCCAGAAAGGGGCGTGAGAGAACTTTCTGGAATGAAGAGGATATTCTAGATCCCTGCGTGGCGGTTCCACGGGTATCAAAACGTCTGCACAAGAACTATGAGCACATTACTGTAGGCGAATGAGCCCTGAAAAGCGACCCGAACAAAACCAAGCAAAACTGGTTATGTTCAACTCACTCGAGTTCACGAATATCTTTGGGGTACCTAATGTGTGCTCGGCCAGGGGCTCGGCGCCTACTACGCGCTCGGCCCGGGGCTGAGAGCCACCCCGGGTAACGCGGGACTGCGTGTGCCAAGACGAGCGCACGCGCGCGGCCGCGAGGGGCCCCGGGGGGAGCAGCACCTGCTGCCGGTGAGCGCCGCGGGCGGGCGGGCATCGCCGCTCGGAGGGGACACGGGGACGGGCCGAGGGCCACGCGCCGAGGGCCCCGGGGGAGCCGCGCCGCCTTGCGGCCGCCAGACACCGGCACGCGTCGGGTCGGGTCCAGACGCCGCGGTTTCGGCGACCTGTTCGGCTCCCGAGGGGGTGGCCCGCGCCTCAGCAACGCTGACCGAGGCGGGAAGGGGCGGGAAAGGAGGCGGCCCCCCCCCCCCGGACCCCAGGAGAGGCCACAGGCCCCGCTGGGCCCCTGCTCCCCGCCCTCCGCTTCCCTCCGCGTCCCCGGGGCGCGCGCGGGCCCCAAAGGCCCAGAAAGAGCGTCCTGGCTTCACCCCCCACCCCGGGGACGGCGCGCGCCCCACAAACGCGGCCCCAGGGCGGGCCGCCTGCCCCGCTCGCCGCCCGCACGGACGGCCGCCCGTAGGGGACCGCGAGGGCCACCCCGCTACGTGCTCGTGCGAGTCGCCCCGGTGACCCCGCCACCCGGCCGCGCGACAGAGAACCAGCACGGGAGGGAGGTCGGGGGCCCAGGGGACGCGCCGCGCGCTCGGAGGCGCCCGGTGTCCGCTGCGGGCCCGGGGCCCGTTCGCCTGTCCCTGAGAATCGGGGTCAAAGCCACGCCGATCGCCC
Source organism: Rousettus aegyptiacus (assembly GCF_014176215.1). NCBI lineage: Eukaryota > Metazoa > Chordata > Mammalia > Chiroptera > Pteropodidae > Rousettus > Rousettus aegyptiacus. Next base: position 158,848,321 of record NW_023416307.1, read on the forward strand.
CCGTTCTCCGAGACACCAGAGAGAAGAAGCCTCAGGTCCGCACGAGCGGCCGCCTGCCCGCCGAGCCCCTCGGGCCCGGGCTGCGTCCTCACCAAGCTCCTGCCCCCCCCCCCCCCGCCCCCCGCCCCCCCGCCCCCCGCCCCCCGCTTCCTCCCGCGCCCACTGCCAGCCCCGGCCGCCTCAGCCACTTTGACCTCCCCAACCTACTGATGTTCACGACTAAGAGTCAGATTTCCACACATTAAAATAAATGATGTCCATAAACTATTTCCCAAGAATTTGGAGAAGTTTTACCTTCGAAAGAAGTGTGAACTTGGATGAGACTGGGCAAAAAAAGCTAACCGTCCTTTTTCTTTCTGCACCATTGTACGTAGCTCATGATTTACGGTATCACATATAACGTACACGTCATGTAAACGTTTTATTACACAAATTTATAATAAGAGCTATTTAAAACTAAAATGCATCATCTTATAAGGTAATGAATTCCCTTTTGACCACACATTTAGCAAGCACTTCTCAGGAATACGGGGCTAAGGCCCATTCATTGGGTAGGGGGTTGGATGAAATGATTTTTAAGGACTCTCCAGCCCGAAGGTGGTTCCGGGTACCTCCACCTCCCTAACCATCATTAAAACGTGTCCACATTGCCTTTGTTAAACTCCATGCCTTGAAATCGCCAGGTCTTCTATCCCAACACTACTTAATGAACTTGAGTTCCTTGAGACTATCATCTATAAACTGTGTTCCCTTATTTACAGGCTTATCTCACATTGGCCAGCTGTCCAACAACAAAGATGAGCTGTGTTCTTTCATTCCGGTTTTCGGATTCACATTTCTCTTACTAGACTTCTACTGGTTGGATAGCGTCCGTGCCTGTGACACACTTCCTGTTTCACACTTAGCATGGTTTAATCCATCCCATTCCAAATAGGAACCATGTGAAGATCTCAGCAGGTCACGGTCTTTTCCAGTTTCTTTAATCCACCTTCACAGCAATTTGCTCCCTCCCTTGGTTTTCTTTCAAATTCATACCATTTTATTTCTACTAACATCCATTCTACTTGTGAATTCTGCTGTGAGCTTTTCCACTGCGTCAGGAAGTGCCTCCGTTTCCGTCAAAACTGGCATCCATGTCTGACATCCTCTACTCCTCATGTTTCTTTATAAATAAACACAATCAAAATGAGATCCTGATTCTCAACTTATTCATTTTAAAGTGTACTCAGCAGGAGTGTATTAGCTTTTCACTCCTGCGAGAGAATCCAAGCACCAACAAATTAATATAGTTTACTAAGTTCACTAAGTCAAACGACCCAACTATCGTCGAACACAGATAATTTCAAATTTTAGGACGACAAACATGTGGCTGCAAAACAGCCTCTTTTTTCGTGCATTAAAGCCCAGAGCTACAACGGACAGAATAACATAGCTCTACTCGGCTGTCAGAGTTTATGACGTCCTATTTAATCTCGAGGCCGGAAATGGCCTTCAATGTAACCTGGTTCAGCGACCATCAGGTGATACAATTATCTCTACAACAGAATGTCCAGTGGCTGGACAGAGAGGTCCCGTGAGAAAATGTGCCACCATGCTTCCTTAGGAAAATGTCATATTGTTATGTGACGGTTATGAGTTTACCCATCTTTTTTACCTACAAATCCTTCTTCCATCTTAAGAGTATAATCAGCACACTAAATCTGCCTCAGGGGCCCTGCTAGAGCTTGGGTACAAAGATGCTGTTCCTGAGTCGTAAGTCACCTGAACAAAGTTGGTTTCTTCAAATACGTCTCGTGGCTTCAGGATTCATCTTTTCCCCATTGTTTTTTTTAGCGTTCTCTACTTCCTCTATGTCCTTTCCAAAACATGGTGCTGGAGTGAACTAAATATACATTCGCTTATGTCCTTGGATAATCATTCGTTTATGTCCTTGGATAATTGCAAGATACCCACAACTCCTAGTAAGTTCTACAAACAAAATGCTACGTTGTACACAGTTACGAACTTATTCCGAAGGCAGCCGTGAAGCATCCCATTCACCATGTATCAGACATTTTGACTGTAAGACTCATGAGCCCAAGCGCCATTTGAAATACTCTAGGAGAATTGTCCTGTTTAAAAACTTAAAATTGTATCTGTTCTCCACTCTTTCTATGTACTTGACATACCTTATTTAATGACCATGTGTTTTTAAGTGAGCTGAACACTATGTGGCTCGGATTGTGGTATTTCCCTTTCAGATTTCACAATATTGTGATTTAGTTACTATGAATTTGAAGAGTGAGAAAAGCTCACCTTTCTAAGCAATAAGAAAACTGATGTAAAGACCAATCGCAAAATCCAGATACAAGTTCACAACGTTCTAAAAATTTGTATATGTACATGTGTACAGATACATATAGCTGCATAAAGATAGATAAATTAAACATAACACAGCTAATTTTAAAATTATAAATAGAATAAAAACATGATACCGTCCCTTGCTTATAACAATAGCAAATAAAAGAAAAAATATCCCCACCAAATCAACAAGAATGTAGCTAAATCAATACTTCAATTCAGTGTCAACAGAGGTCCAAATTGGTACAAATTTTCCTAATGGAAATTTATTAATTCATTAAAAAAAAAATTGACACATTCTTTGATTCATCAATTCTGCTTCAAGACTTTATCCTCAATACACAGAAGATAGTTAAATAAATTGAGTACATCCACACAAAGAATAATATCTGGCCATTAAAATGATGGACAACATTTCTCGACACGGTATATGTTCATGTTACAAAACTCAGTGTGAAATACAGGCCATAAAATATCTGAGAGAAGACAAAAGCGTTGACTCACGTGACTGAGTAAGCACAGGAAAATCCTGACGGACGGCACCAGAATGGTATAACTCGTCGGTGTTAGAACTACAGACGACGGACCGCCTTGGTTCTGCGTATCTAGATTTTTTTTCTATTTTTCTAAAGTGAACATACTGTTAGTGCAGGCGTCCCCAACCCCCGGGCCACGGACCGGTACCAGTCCATGGACTGTTAAGAACCAGGCCGCGCGGCAGGAGGCGAGCGGCAGGTGAGCGAGAGAAGCTCCACTTGTATCTACAGCCGCCCCCCAGGGCCGGCATCACCACCTCAGCCCCGCCCCAGACCCTCAGGCCTTAGATGCTCACAGGAGCACCAGGCCCTGGTTGGGGACCACTGTTAGTGTAATATGGGGTAGAAGAAGCAATGAGACTTTTTAATATGAGGAAGCCTTTACCTGGTGATCTCTCCTATGCTACCAAACTTTTAAACACAGCAGCAAACCTATAAGAAATAAGAGCCATAGTACAGCAGATTGGGGAAAAAAAGGAAACTGAGATACCCCAATGCCCCAGTACAACCTTATATAGCCTACTTTAATAATTTTAATATGTGTCGGTTATTTAATTATAGTGGGAAAGAATAATAAGCAATTGCAATGTAACTGAACTGATATATGAACAATAATTAAACAAGAAATATTATTTGGTCAATCAACCAAGCCATCAAATTAAATCCAATTCAAATATGTTTGTAAATAACCCCCAAAAAAATTCTTAATGAAAATGTGACCTATAGCTACAATGGAGTATTATTCAGTCATTAAAAAGAATGAAATGTTGCCATTTGCAACAACATGGTTGGAACTTGAGGGTATTGTGCTATGTACAATGAGTCAGACATAGAAGAACATGTACTGCATGATCTCAAAACAAAAAACAAAAAGCACGCCTTACCAGGGGGGAAGTAGGGCATGGGCAGAGCTAGGGAAGGGAGTTAAAGGTACAAATCTCCAGTTATACAATCAATAAGTTGCGAGGATGTAATGTGTGCCATGGTGACTGTAGTTTATAACACTGTTGCATCTTGAAAGTTGCTAAGAGTAGATGTTAAAAGTTCTCATTACAACAAAAAAAATCTGACTGTGTGGCAACGGATGTTAACTAGACTTACTGTGGTGATCATTTTGCAATTTCTACAAACACTGGATCACTATGTCATACACCTGAAACTAATAAAATAGTTTATGATAATTACACTTAAATTAAAAAAGAACTTCATTACGAGATTTTAAGAACATAGTTTTTACTCCTCTCATAAACCTTTAGGTTTTAATGTAACAACCACAAACTCCATATTCTACTTGTTTGCTACTAGTTAACAATTTCTAATTACATATTGTCTTTGTCACAAGAAAATAAAGACCTTACTTGTATGTAAACTTGTATTATTTATGGTTCCTCTTATTATTAAAACCATGTTAGATAAATTGGCAAATATATATCATATGTTAAAAACCATTTTTTTAACTTGCCTCAGAAGATAGTTGTTGAGGCATTAATGTATGTATTTTTTTAAGACTTCTCTCTGTGGTATAATCTGAATCACTTTAATAATAACTTTCTATACTATGTAATCACCAAGGATATTTGACGTATTGTTAAATGTTTCTTCAAGATGACTTTTCATGGCACTTAGTGCCCCAGCCGTGAGGGTTCATATTCCCCCACACTCTCAGAAACAGTTAATATTATTGTTGAAAATAAATGTCTTCGACGATGATGTCGGCCTCATTTCAACAGTTCTTCGACAGGAGTCAGATTTCAATAACTATGCGAGTCAATTATTCTAAAATAGCAAACTACACTACTGTAGGAGAGGAAATAAGACTTCCTTCTACCCCTCTGAGACGGCCAAGGCCCCTGAATGAAGCAGATTAGCAGGAGAGAAACAAACAGAACTTTTTAACACGTACACCTCGCGTATACGCAGGAGATATGCCAGAAGGCGGGGTAACTCGAAGAGGTGGCTTAGCAGGGACCAGCAGACTCGTGGTGAAGTGACTGGGCAGAGGAGAGTGACTGTAGGGTTCCCAGGGCCGTCAGCTGAAGGTAGGTAAATCAATGGCGAATCAAGTGAGTACGTTTTATAGCTTCCTCTGGTGCCCTCTTCAATCTCAAGGGACTAACGTCTCGGGGGATTAACTTTTGTCTCTCCTGGTAGAGACGGGGAGAGAAACACTTCGAAAATGTATGTATGTCCTGTTGTTAGGCAGACAGGGGTATGGCAGGGAGCTTTTCTTGTATCTCAGTTTCCGTCAGCCCCAAATAATCCTTAAGCCAAAATGGCAGATTTCGGAGTGACGTATCGGGCTATCCTTCAATAATGTGATTATATAACAGACTCCTGCCTTGATGCTCCATTATAAATTATTTCGAACTACGCCCTACGTAATATTTGCTTCATTTTAAGCAATCATATAAGTTTGGTGTTAAGATTCGTGTAATAATATATATTTGTTAAATATTTAAAAATTATGGAAAACAGTAATAGACATTTAACTAAAACATTTCAGAAATATTACTGTAAGTTTCAATGAGGCAATTACTGCAATATGCCCAAACAGGATAAAACCACTTCAACACCAGAAAAAGCCAAGTATCCACAGGTATGCTGTAGACTGACCTAAAGCAAAACATATTTGTAAATTATCTAAATAGTTCTGTATTCTTGCAACTCGATTTAAAGAAAAAGTTTCTGTCTCGTCAGCTTTTGCATCATTCCGGAAGTTGCTTCTTTTACTACGTCGGCCGCCAGGCAGCCTCATTGTAATTTCTTCCGTTCCCCCATTTTCTTTCTTTCCTCCTGTGTAAAGCTCACAGAGGAATCTGTCCCCCCATCGTCCTCTCCCTCTGGGTCCTGACTCTACCTGCCCCCTTTCCTTCCCTCGGCACCTTGCCAGCAGGCTCCTGGCTGTCTTCAGTCTTGCAGCTGCATTAGCAGGGGGTGGGACAGACCAGAGAAGAAGGTTTGCGGCCGGGCGAAAGGGCAGAGAGCAAACAGGCATCAAACGAGCACATGAAAAATTCATAACGGGAAATGAGCTTCCTCAGCTTTTGTACATTCAAAAAGACAAAAAAAAAAAAAAGTTCTAATGGCCTCCCAGAAACGCAGAAGTTGTACGAAAACCGAACCTTACAAACAAAACCAAAAAATGAGGACGGTAAGCCGTCTCAGTTACACAGAGGGAGCGCACGCCCGGCTCGACGCGGAAGCGGCCGGCGAGAAGCCCTCCCGGGCAGAGCACGGCCGAGGCGGGGTGCGAGCCGCCACCGCTCCCTCCTGTCCACACCCGAGGGAGCACCTGGGCGCCCTCCACACGAGCTGGAGAGGAGCCCCTTTACGTCCAGGCCAGCTCCGGGTCTCCTGTCCCCGACTCCTCGTGACGCGGCACTTACCACCCTGTGAGCCTGTTTCAGTGACAGGTTTGCAAATCCATCAGCTCCATTTCCGTCCCCCCATCCAGTGGCAAAGTGCCCACTTTTACTTTGTGGGGGGGAGGGGACCCATTTGCTGAAACAGGACCACCCACTATGTTAGCAGACAAAGGGCTCTGCTAGGTGGTTCTTGTCCAAAGGCATCCCCGCACTGACTGTCATGATTTGGCAACTGCTCATCCGAGTTTGTCAGTTCTCCTGAGACTGAAGACCCACATATGATGCTCTCGAAGCCTCTCCGCTAATTCTGATGGCTTTTTGTATAGCCTCTGTTTACCATATCACTTTTTTAAATATTTTTACTGTGATAAAATTCACATAACAAAATTCACCATTGACTCCTTTGAAGTATACAATTCAGAGATTTTAAATACACTCGCGAGCTTGTGCAGCCACCACCACTAACCAGTTCCAAGGTCCTTTCATTGCTTCCAAAAGAACCCCCGGTACCCACTAAGGCGTCCCCCGTCCCCGCCCCCCAGCCTCTGGCAACCACTGATCTACGCCCTGCTTCTGTGGATTTGCCTGTACCAGACTATTCAAATAAATGAAGGTGTACAAGGTATCTGAATTTCTTCACTTAGCGCACTTTCAAGGTTCATCCATATTGTGGCATGTATGAATATTTTTTGTTGGTGGCTCAGTGATATTCCATTTACAAATATGTCACGTTTTGTTTATCCATTCATCAGTTGATGGGTGTTTGGGTTGTTTCCACTTTCTGGCTATTACGAATAATCCTACTATGAACATTCGTGAACATTTTTCTTTCTGTAAAGATGTTTTCAATTCTCTAGACTCTAACATCTTCTGGAAAGTAACTTACGTTACTCTGAAACCTGCATTTGAACAGCCGGTGTGATCGTCTTGCTTTGATTCCTTACACCGCATGCACGTTTGGGCAGCCATTTTTGTCTAAAATGTTCACCAAAGCGGAAGAAAGAAAAATAAAAAAAGCCACAGCCTCATGAGCAACAGAAACCACAGAATACAACTCGAAAGAGCGCCGTGCAGCACAGGGTGGCTGTCAGTGACCGCCGTGCGGTCTGGCTGCTCTGTCTGCAGGGAGAGCATGAAACTATGCACCCTGCTCAGTGCCATGAGTCATTTTCTGTAGCCTTACTTCAGGAAAATATCTTCGAGACAAATGGATCCACAACCAGTCACAACAATAAAAAAAAATCATTACATATTTGTCACCACTGATCCAATTTCAGTAATTTTACAAACGTTTGTTGCATTTATCTGGCCTCATAAAATTCAGGCCTATTTCCTCAAATCTGTGTATAACAGGCATTCACAAGAAATTAAATTGTAAAACAAAAGCTTATATCCAATAGCCATCAGGCAAGAAGTATTATCATCTTCAACAGATTAATAAGGTGTAACATACAGGAAAATAAGACAATGTCAAAGGAACAAACCTGGAGCAGGGGTGTATGTAAAAATAAAGGGAAACGCAAGTGGCTATTGGGGGGAATCTGGGAGGTCAGGATGACTTATTACAATTTAAAACGCGTGAAAGGCATCGTTTTAGCGTCAGTAAAGCTATCAGCCAAAAACTGACACTCCAGAACACCAAGATACACAACGTTAACCGATCTTTACCTCCTGAGCCCAGGATGACGCTGGACACACAGAGGGTCTTCAACTGGACAAGTGGGGCACACCGCAGAGCTAACTCTAAAATAAACCCGGGAAGGGACGCGGAAACCGCGGGTAGCGAACCACACAGACAGCAGTTAGCCGACCCCCTGCCCAAGCAGCCATGTGAAAGACAACCACTGAAGCTCATTGGGAATTAGAAAAACAAGACTGGTGTGTGATGACACTGTCGGGTGCGACTGAGGGCGTGAGGGGCCCCGCGGACCTGCCTTGCTGCGCGCCGCGCTGCACGGCGGACAGGGGGCGACGAACCCTTCGTGTGCACTGAGCTCCCGGATGTGCTCAGGGCGTGGGGAACGATGCACACAGGTCATGGCGCGTGCACACTGGACGGTCCCCGTGGGGGGCACTTTCCCTCGGAGACTCCGATCCCGGTGAGCAGCCCGGCCACCCCCACCGCATGGACGCACAGACGCGGGCACGAAGTTCGCATCCCGAGCACGACACGGCCCCGCACGTCGACGGACAGGAAGCTTTCAAAACACAGTACGGCTGTAGCCAGGAATCGCGAAAGCGAGCGGGTTTTTGTAAAGGCGGCTATGAAATCTCTTCTGTGACCAGGAATGACTTCTGCTAACTTTGCTCGTTAGGTCACAGCAAACTTTCAGGGCTCAGGCTTTGTTCCATGCCGTGGGCATGTCACGAGCTGCCAAGCGTGTGGCAAACACCATCCGAGGCTCAGCTCTTCACGAGCCGAGAGAGCAAGTGCCACCTCTGAGAGGCTGCTTCTGTCACTCCGAGACTCCACTGGAGGCTGACGCCCCGGCGACGTGCCCCCCCCAGGTGGTCGGAACAAAAGCCACGGGTGTCAGTCGCATGACGTTTCCGACTTCTGTCAGGGACTTAAATTAACTGCTGTTGAGGGTTTTAGAACAACTTTGCAGGAGCCGAGCTCTAAGCACAGAGCTTTGCTGAGGAGTTATCATGAGCTGACAAAGACAGCAGGCGACAGGGCTTGGGTTTTTCCATGACGAGTCGCAGAGCGAGGTTTCTCCTTTTCACTTCGGCATTTCTCCACGCTCCTCAGGGTTGTGGCCGTGTGCTCCTAGGGGTCAACAGCTAAAGACCCCGTGGTGTGCCAGTTAGAGGTCACGGGTTCTGGATGAGTCCAGAGGCTCGACAATTACCGACATCACTAGCTGTGGGACCTGGGGGACCTGTATCCTCAATGGTAAATTAAGATTTTGCCACTCGGGTCCAAAGAGGAGAGGCGAGAAGGGTGGAAGAAGGGAGAGGTGACTCGTCTTCTTTCTCTTGCTTTGATAATAACTGCCTTTCAAAGAAGCGTAATAAACCGTTCTTGAAATATCCTTGTAGTGAAGAGTGCGAGGTTCCTAAGCATTCCTATAAATGCCTGTCCCTCGGTCCACTATGCTTCCTGGTAACCCAGAAAACGTGACGAAAGGAAAAGCGCGTTTGCAGGACGTGAGAAAATGCGCCCCGCCGTTGTGTCCGGGGACGTTTCGGCAGAAGTGCTGCCAGCCTTTGGCCGCGCGGGCCCCCGCTTCACGGACACAGGCGGCGCTCACGGACACGGCGCTTTTCACCGGGCCCGACGGAACGAGGCTCTGATTCGAGCGCCGCGCCCCACGGTGCTCCCCGGTCCCTCTGCGCACACCGCAGCCCTGGCCAGACGCTGAGCTGGCCCGCGGGTCTCCGGCGGCCACTCGTCTGGCCGCCCGGCTGGCGCGTCCACCCCCGGGGCCTCCGGCCCGCGACGCCGGCCAAGCGTGTTGGACCAGAGCGCGCCGCGGGCGGCGAATGTCCCTCTCCGTGACAGCGCAGGAGGCTCCGCCTGACTCACCTCCGGGCACAGCGAAAGCGGTCTGACGTTTTCCCTCATGCTAGCAAGTGACGTGCGTCGTTGCACCTCGACACAAAATTATCCAGCTCCCCACAAACCGGTTTATCAAAAGTCACTCGGCCCGCCTGAATCGATTACTTTATCTGGATGCATCTGTCGGCTGCTTTTGCGTGTGTGCATCGGAACGGGCCGCGGGCTGCCCGGGCCCGGCGTCTGGCGCGCACGGAGGGTAGACGCCCCGGGGGGGGAGGTGCCTGCAGCCGGCAGGTCCGCCGGGGGCTCGGGGCGGCTGGCGCGGCCTGCACGCCGGCAGGGCTGCAAGCCCTCGGCCGAGGACGGGCCCGGCCCCGGCGCCCGCGTGTTCGGCCCTCGCGTCACCGCGGGACGGGCTCTGAACCCGCCTTACGAACGAGGGACACGGGGCGCGAAGAGGCCAGGACACTTTCCCGGAGTCGGACCGTTAGTGCACGGAATCCGGGAACCCGAAGCCGTCCTCACTGACGTGGCCCCCACCCACGCCCCCGCAGGACTGCGCGGGTCAGAGCTCTTGGCGGGAGGGTCCGGGAGCCCCCGGGAGCCCCCCGAAACCCGCGCCCCCCGCACGCGCACGCATGCGCAGCGCATCCCGCTCAGCCAGGCCCGCCCGCCTCTGCCCATGGTCCTGACCCGAGGCCCGCGCCGACAGACAGACAGACAGATAGACAGCCCTTGGCCTCGGTGGGCGGGGAGCGCGGCCGGGCCAGGGGGAACCGCGCCCTGACTGCGGGCGGCACCCTGCGCGCTCCGGAAGCCTGGCCTACGCTTCCAGCGATTGGTTTCCATCCGTAACAAGACCGGCTCATCGCTGGTGGCTTCATTTCCCTACTCGTCAGTGGCCAGTGGGTGTGTGGCGTCCTCCGGGCCCCGAGGCCGAGCAGGTACGGACAAAGGCAGTTCCCAGACGACGGCGGGAACGAAACCTGCTCTACCGGCGCTGAGCATGTAGGGACACAGAGCAGGCGAGGCCGCGCTGCTTTTCATTGTTTTGTTGGTTTATATTTAAAGGGGAGTTTCTCTCCGAGTTACAGGCTCTTCTCACTTTTATTTTATAACCTTGCTGTCAGTTTGTCTTTCTCTGCATCTTCTTAGACATTTAATGGAAAGCTGACAGGGAGCCACGTCCTTCTAGAAACTGCTGCGCAAACTTCAAAAGTTGCTACTGTCTAAAGTGACTGACTGGCCTTCTGATTTAGTGCTCTGTTTTAGTCGATGTGTATCAGTATTACAAGGAAACCAGGAAAGCAGGGAGCTGCCTGCACTGGTGCGTCAGAGTCCCTTTCTGCGACAGACTCAGCCCGATACATTTCTAGGACAAACACACTTGAAGATTCAGGCGGTTGCCTTGTAACCAGAGAAACCCTGTTTCTCTGTCGGTACTGTCATCCCAAACTCCACCCCCTCATCAGTCAAGGTAGTTACCGCCAGTTGGACCAAGAGGTGACGCTTCTCCATGGACGACTCGATTGTGCCAGGAAACTGCCCCAAAGGACACAACCTGCTGAGACAGCTGCCCGCTGTGCACCTCGCAGAGCAGGCTGGGTTGGCCTTTTACCGCCTTCCCGGGAGACAGACGATAGATAAACAGGTAGGTAGGTAGGTAGGTAGGTAGGTAGACAGACAGACAGACAGACAGATAGATGATTGATAGATAGATGATAGACACAAATAGATGATTGACACAGACAGACAAATAGATGATTGACAGATAGATAGCTATAGATAGATAAATGGGTAGATAGATGATAGACAGGAAGACAGACAGACAGAATGAACGAAAGAAAGAAAGAAAGGAAGGAAGGAAGGAAGGAAGGAAGGAAGGAAGGAAGGAAGGAAGGAAGGAAGGAAGGAGGTCCCTGGGTGTCTTCAGAAAGTGAGACTTAGAATCAACTATAAAATGAAAATGAAGAGCCCAACGAGAAAGTCAACACTTTTTAAACAGTCACTGAAAAATTGTGTGGACAATTTAATAGTATCATAGTTTCTTGCTATTACTACAAGATCCTTGATAAAATTTCCACTTTCGAGTGGCATCTCAAAATCTGGTCAATACCTGACTTCCAGCACCGCTAAGCAGGAAAACTGGACAGCTAGGGAAATCTCTAGGTAAATTTTATTTTCATGTTTCCTCCCAGTCTAGCTAATCTGAGAGAGGGCCTTATATCCTATGCCGATATTTCAGGAAACCGTTCCCACTCCTGCCTCAGGATGCAGACAGGTGGAGGCACATGCCATTTATCACTGTAGGGACATGATGGGACGTTATGGGGCACCCTGAGAGGGCGCCCTCCGTCCCCAGCAGACAGCCTGTCTCCCTCCTCTATAACTGGGGGGAGCGGAATCTCAACGGCTCCCTTCCACTGGATCGTGCAACCGTACAAAACCAATGGCTGAGCCTCCATCGCTACCATCCTCATGACAAAGAGTCCATAACCATCGAAGTGGCAGTGTGGCTAAAACAAAACAAAACGCAACAAAACGACAACTCTACGTGTTCGCGACACTCTTAAAACACTCCTTCCAGCAGAGAGCGGCGGCGTCACATCATGAGCAACTGCAGCTGTGACTGAGGGTCTCAAGCACACCTGTGAAGAGACACTCCATGCACCTCGTCAGTACCTAAATAAGCGTAGATTGGAGCAATAACGAGGTTTTTTTAAAAACCAGACTGGAGCTACACTCACACACCTTTTGGTAGCATTAAGTGATATGTGCGAAGATGTTTGCTGAGTGCAGTGTAGTTTTAATGCACTAATTGTGAAGATGAACTAACAATAAGCTCTGTGTACGTCCATAAGGGACTGTCAGCGGCCGGGGCCATCAGAACGGCCGTGAGGATGAGGACCTTGTGCGTGTGGAAAGGTGCACAGGACATTGCGCTGATGGGGACAGAGCGGACAACATGAACCCCGGCCCACCTTGGTGAGGTGAAAGGAAGTGGTGGAGGCAGAAATCCATGAACGTATGGGGAACGTTTTTTAGAGTGCTTACTGGTCATTTTGAGGAGGTTCGTTGATGACTTATTAAAAAATATATTTTTTTGGTATGAAATATCTACGAGTTTTATTACTTTTATCATCAGAAGAAAAAAGAACTTATAAAGTAATTTTCATTTTGGAAAATGTTAAGGCCGAATCAAGACAGCACTCATTAAAATTTATTATAGGATTATAATATTTTAACAACATTTTCATGATTACAAAATTCTTTGATGAATTACAGATTTAGAATCATATTAAAATATAATTTTTCAACCAGTTAACCTATTTCTTCTATTTAACATCTTGTGAACATGTTCTCATATTTTCAAAAATTCTTCAAAAATAGGGTTTTAATAACTTTTTAGTATTCTTCGTATAATAGTTTTTTTAAATATTATTAAGGATCATGATATCAAATTATATGATATGATTCTGAATTATAAATAGTTTAGTGAAAAATAAAACTCAGATGGTGATTTAAGGCGAGGTTCTCAAGTTAGGAATCATTGCCCTGTGAGGCTTAGACGCCAACGAGCCACCTGCTGGAGGTGGGGGCCCATCAGGTGATTCCGCTGCAGGTGATCTGCAGCCCACGCTCAGAAGTACTGACATAAGCAAGATAAACTCTGAAGAAAAGTCTAATTGGCTATCTACCTGGAATTATACTATTCTTTTCCTTAACAAGATAATCTAACCGATGATTTTCCTATTAAAATAATAATAGTGAATAATTACATAGCACATTACGAATTTTAGCTCATTTCATCTTCATAATGAACCTCTTACGCAGGTGCTATTATTACCCCTACTCAACAAAGCAAAGTTATGTCACCCGAGAACAACGGCACAGGGCGCAGCAGCAGAGACAGAAACGGCCTCGGCTCGGTGGCCGCAGACCTGGGAAGCGGTCTCCAGCCGCGAAATGCGGCTCGGGCCAGAGCAGCCCTAGTGACGGGAGGCCACAGACGAGAACTCGGGCACACAGGTGGCTTTCCCACCACACTCTGCTCTCGCGGCAACAGCGAAATTATCCGGATAAATGAGATTATTTTGTTATTGAATTCTGGGGAAGAGAAAGGACACAGTGACTTGTTCGTGCTCCCGGTGATGGCCAAGTTCAGCGTCACCAGGTTTATTACATAGAGACCTGAATAAAACGGTTCACAGAAACGGCACGATGTTTCCCTGCCGTCGGCCACTGCTTTTGCTAAAATGTAGCGGCAGAAGCCACAAGGTCGCTAAGCTCCTAAGAAGCGGCCTGATTAACATTCAGGTTTCTAAAGAGAAAACAGGGCTGTTCGCCGCCGGGGAGAAGGCCTTGAGGGAGAGCAGGGCCCTCAGCTGAAACTGCAAGGAGCCACTGAGCACGTGCGTGGGGACCGCTGACCCGCACACGAAACTGCCCGTGGGAGGCAGCCGGACACGGAGAGGTGAGAACAGAAGGAATGGGAGGCTCGGGCTGCTCCCCGGGGCCCAGGAAACGGGGTCACCTGGGGAACCTCAGATCCGTGCCCCGTCCCGGCACACCTCTGTCGCCCTCAAGCACCGTCGCGGTGAACGCCAGCAAGCAACCCCGGGGGCTGTGTCCCCACCCCGTCACCCTGTGAGTGCAGGCCACGCGCGTGAGGAGGGCTTACCCGCGGTCCTGGGCAGGGTGGGCCCGCAGGGGACGACGCACACGCTGGCCCGCCCCACACGCACAGCCAGTGGCGTGGTCACACGGGGCGAGCACACGCCTTTACTTCTCTGTCCCCACGCAGCGAGGGGTGAGAGCCTCCCATGACACACATGCATGCACACGCGTGCACACACCATACACACACCACACACACGCACACGTGCACGCACCACACACATGCACACACAACAGTGTACACACACGCGCACACACACACACGCATGCACACAGCACACATGTGTGCGCACCACACACATGCACACACAACACAGTGTACACACATGCACACACATGCACACAGCACACACATGTGCGCGCACCACACATGCACACAACAGTGTACACACACCACGCACACGCACACATGTGCACGCACCACACACATGCACACACAACACAGTGTACACACACACACATGTGCACACACCACACACATGCACACACACAACACAGTGTACACACACCACACACACGCACACACACATGCACACAGCACATACACGTACACACACCACACACGCACACATGTGTGCGCACCACACACACACACAACAGTGTACACACACCACACACATGCACACACTTTAAATTGGCTACAAAAGAGGACGGGTAAGCAAACTAGGAGTCCAAGTTCAAAGCTCTACTGCAAATTGTCTTTACATCTAAAAAACAGTCCCTTAACATCTCAGCCTCCTCTTCCTTCCTTTTGAAATAAGGGAGTTGACTCTATCACCCTCTGCTCTCATTTCTACTCCAAAAATTAAGGTGTTAGTAGAACCTCCCACATCACAGGTGCACCCACAGGCAGCCAGCTTCGGACCCCCCCGAAGAGGCCGCCGTCACCCCAGGGTCTCGTTTCACGAGCGCCCCAGGTCCCTCCTCACTGGTTTCTCACAGCAGTTCAATGGTGACATCAAATCCTGAAGGGTTCACAGCCACCTGAACTGTCCTTTTGGCCTTCTTCCCACAGATGGGCAAAATGGCGCCACTTCCTGTTCATCATCCTTAGTCTGGCGAGCCAGTCGGCTCCCGGCACCCAACGAGAGTTTGGCTCTGAGACTGGGACAGAGGAGCCATTGAGAGAGGCGGAAACGTGCACCGTGAATTGCCAAACAGTGGAAATGCATCCAGGAGAACATATCTTATTTCCAGAATATAAATGAATTAATCAGTACACTCGCCACCCACGTGCCAGAAACATCCCTGATTAAATTTAATGTCGTGAATTTGTACAATCACCACCAAGCTAACCACTGATTAAACAGAGGCCTCCACGCACTAATTCTTAGAATGTGCAGTTTGTTTCTTCTCTTGCCTGAAGGGCACATCTTTGAAAAGTTTGTGGGTTTGGGGGGGTGCGTTCACATTCAGAAACCTGTCCGAGTTTATTTCTCAAGGCGGCGGAGCCTAATTGCAGGCGGGGCCACTCCCTCCTCAGACAGGTAGACAGGTGCCTGTCTGGTCCATCTGCCACGTGGCACTAAGTTCCTATCCACCTTCTGGATAGGCAGAGAAACCTGTTTGTCACCAGATAATTAGCCGCCTAATTTCCTCTCCACATGTAAACCAGGAGACAAGTCACTGCTTCTTACCCTGGGGATAAGAGTTTAAAGTTGAAATATACCGGAGCCTCCTGTCTCCCGTATCTTACACATTTTAACTTCAGGCACGAAGCTATTTGCATGCACAGGGCTGAGAAAGGAGATAAAGGGTTGCCAAACATCTTAAGAACTGAGATTTTTCCAGACTAGTTCTTTATCTCCCAGAGATGCAGATAAACGATGTAGATGTAGGCAGAGACAGATCAAAAGTTAACTGGAGTCTGATTTACATACAAATCCACCTACCAAGTTCCATCACTCAACAGGCACTTTGTAAAATAATCGAATTTCTGCTCTCAAGGTAGCTTAAAATTTACTGGCAGGAACTGGGGTACAATTTCTCTGAACTAAAAATGTTTCCTCTGACCATTGGTCAAGCCTGTCTCGTTGCAAGTCCCATGGAGTCGCACTCATCTGAGGGCTCAATGTTCACAAGGTTTTAGAGTCAAAATAAAGCTGAGTGTTGAGTTCTAAACGCGGACATGTGACTTGCTGTGTGAAGTCAAAGCAAGAGGGTGGGAAGGAGGGGCACCTGTGTGCCCCAAGAGGGGCCTGGCTCACTTCTTGTGGTTTCTGGAACATTCCCACCCACCGCTGGGCCAACCACGCGACACGCATGTGACCGAGCCGAGACAACCACATACTGTGCCCCGAGCACACAGTGAATCTGCTCAGGCCCGAAACACTGACTTGCTCGCTCCCACGGGCCACGGCCACCCTGCAGTCAGGTGCCTGGACCACGCCTTGGGAGAGCTGCTGCTGCGGATTCCGAGTGCTCTCCCCTCTCATCCCTCACGGTGACGGCCCTGGCGCAAGGGGCAGCAGGTCCCAGAGGGCACAGATAAAATACGCAAACACCTGAAGTCGGTTGTGTACGAGATGGAGGGAGCCTTGGCCCCATGTGACTCCCGGGGACAGAGGCAAAACAGCATTATTCTCAGTGTACATGAGAAAACCCAGTGCTCCCGACTCTATAATGCGTTGGGAGACAAGGGGCATTTTCACAGAGCCACTGAGGCAGCCTAGAGACAGGTCAGCACAGTCAACGAAGAATGCGAAACTGAGGGGAAAAGCTGAGTGAGAAGACACGGCTCCATCCAATCCTGCAAGGCTAGGCTTTGAAGCTGTCACTTACTCATAAAGCTCACGAGAAAGAGATGAGATGGGCTCGTCGTATATAACACACGTGGCGTGTTTACAATACTGCGCAAGCATGAAACAATATCCTATTATAAATTGGGATGCAATTCAAATTTCCTTTCATTCCAAGCGACTCTCCTGCTTTGATTTGTATACATCATTTCAGGATTTCACAGACCAGCTGTGAAATTGCTGATTTGTCTCCAGCACACATTTCTTTGTTAGGGAAAAGAAAATGGGTCTTTGAAATTGTCTTCTTCCTATGAGCAGAGGAGAGATGTCTGCTTCTTTTACAAACACATACAGGTCGACTCAAAGGAAGCCACCTACTCGTTCCTTCAGGAAAAGGCAGCATCACCCCAGGAAGTGGCCCCGTGATTTCCACACGCCACCGTCACGTCTGGCGCCGGGGCGGGGAGCGGAGGTGAATGCTATCTCGCACACACAGGCAAAGCGGGCGCCTCGGAAGCGCTTTGCCTCCCTCAAAGGGAGATCCCCCTGAGACCACCTTTGCTTCTTCGAGACAAGAAAGGCGCGTGCCAATAAGTGCATTTAGTTCTGTGCTGGGTTCCCGCTGGACGTCTCTGATGATGGTGTGGACCCCACCGCCGCCGGCTTACATCTGAACAGCCATGAAAATAACTTCTACGATTTCACCTTCGCTTTCGGCGCGTGAGCCCCAAGTCTCGACATCTCAACGCCCCAAGCTGGGCGACCACTGGGGTGTGGTGGCAGCCGCCACTGAGACCGCGGGCTCCGTCGTCGGTCCTGAGAAGCCCGCCCGCCGCGGCTTTCCTGGTGCTCCACAGAGCAACGCCGTCTCCTACCGGTGAGGCGGTCTGCAAAGGTGACGCGGCGAGTTCTTCAAGGACAGTGGCCACCGAATAAAACAGCTTTGCACCTGACCCTGGGGCACTAAGGCTCCTCGTCCCAGAGACACGGGAGCCTCTAGCACGTTCCTTCTCATCTTATGGGGGCAGACGGGACGGCGTTTTTGGGAAGAGTCAGAAAGCCGTCAGGGCAAAATATGTCAAAGGCAGGTGCAAAGACACAGGAATAAACTCGTAGATACAGCGCTGTTTTGATGGGAGGGGGTTGGGAGCTGCGCACGGTCACGGGACGGAAGCACAGCGTAGGGAATATAGTCCGTGATAGCAAAAGAACTGCATATGGAGTCAGACGAGGACCAGACCGATCGGGGTGATGACTTTGCAAGTTACATAAATGTCTAATCACTCAGCTGTACACCTACCTGAAACTAAATAATATCGTATGTCAGCTGTAATCAGAAAAAAAAATTTTTTAAGCAGATATAAAGAGAAAAATTAGCAATGAAGCCAGTTATTCCTTCGTGTGTTTCGAAATGCACATAAAACCTGCCTGGACGATCGGACGCCTGCCCTCCGGTCATCAGTGTGGGGAAATCCACACTGACCCGACGGCAGGGCTCGGCACAGAAGGAGTGCAGTGACCGTGGGGAGAACCGAGGAATCGTTGGGCACGACTGTTTTATGCGTAAAACTTGATTTACATTTTTAAAACGCCATCTCGTTATTCGTTACAGGGCACGTTTCAGAAAAAACACTACTGTTCGGTGTACGTTTTCACTGAATATCCATTCGTCCATCGCGTTGGGTTCCCAGGAAGTTAAGACAGACAACGCAAGGTTATTCTATTACACTAGCTCCTGCCTACATGCAGCTCGCATTCCACGCAGTGATGTCGCATTTTTAAATGCAGGGTATATTTAAATTAATGTGTGTGGGGGACACACTGCTAGTCTTCTCGCCCGCAGACGGGCGTTCCCGCCAGGCACACAGACACAAGGCGGAGACCGGGCCCTTCGGTCCGCTTTGCAGCCACGCCTGGCCCCAGCACCAACCTCCATCCCCGGGGCTGAGCAGAGCAGCTGTGTGACAGCTACTGGGGACCCCCCTCAAGACGACGCGATTGTGCCTTTCTCCGTGACGCTGCTCGGAGCGTGCCAGTGACCCCAAAGCCCCTAGTCCGCAGTCGCAAGGCCAAAGACACGTTTGACGAAGCCCGCACCCCCGCCCCCCCGCCACGGCCGCTGTGGACAGCCGACCTGACTCCCGCTGGAAAGAAAAAAGTCAACCTTTACCGCATTTAAGTCTCTGCAATTTCAAATTTTCTTTCTATTACAGCCAGGGCTAACCCTACCTTACGTCGTATGAGAAAGAAACGGGATTTAAAGTTCTAATGAGTCTGATGGGATAGTTATCAGCAAAAGTTTAGAAGAGGAGATATTCGCAAGATAAAATAAGCATCGAACTGCAAAAGTGCTTCGCATCTTTGTATACCTCACGTTTGGGGACCTCAGAAATCCTGTGGGCAGGTAAAAGGCAGTTGGTAAAATACTCATTGTACACAAGCGAGCAAGGCGCACAGAGGTGATGAGACAGGCCCAAGCTGATGCAACGCGCGCTTCCTCTCACCGGGTGCCTAACCGGACCGCACGCCTTCCTGCAGCACGAGCACGCTTATTCCCTCGCGTGGGACGGGGAGGGCAAAGCCCACGTGCACTCTGGCAGGCCTGTGTCTGTCTAGAAAGTCTGCAGCAGGGCATGAATCTGCAAAAGCAGAACAAAACAAAACAAAAAGTGCTTTTAGTTTCCTGAATTATGCGCTGCAGATGAAATTGGCGAGAAAGAGAAAATTATCTGGAAAAATGGCTCCGGCCGGGGATACAGCACAGAAGACAGATGATACATTTTAGATGTCTCGTCCGCATTACTTCGTACAGCATGAGTCCTCAATAAATGGGGGGCGTCACGCAGAAGGCATCGGAAATATATTTGCAATTTTCGCATTAAAAGTGAAAGGAAACATACAGGGAATAAGAGCAGGGAGAACTCTGAATCTTGCAGAGGAAAAGAAACAAATGCACTTACCAGCTGGAGGAAGGCCTGGGTAATAAGTCGAGACAACGTGATTTGTGAGGCAAGTTGAAAAGGCACTCGGAGACAGAGGAGCGAAATAAAATAAAGACGACAGCATGTTTGGGGCTTATCGGGGGAAAATAAAACCTCCTTAGGCATGCTCCCGCCCACAGATACTCAGGCAGATTGATCTGATCAGTTCTGACAATCATGAAAAGTAGTACGAATGGAAGATGCCCGGCTAGTCCTCAGGTGCGCAGCCCCGTCTGCAAAGGAAACGGCTCCTTCCCCGTGCGAGCAGCGGTCTGCCACGAGGACAGAGCGGCGAGGCAGCCAGCCTGCCCCTGCCCCTCTGCCCGCGCGGTTCCTGAGTCCCCGCAGCCTGCGGTGCCTGGTGTGGGTGCTTACGCTGCCAGCCCAGATGGCTGATGTATCAAGCCACATGCCAATAAGACAGGAGGCACTTCTCGATGGAGAAGGTGCCCGCCTTCTCCCGCACGGCTTTCTCAGAGCCTCATCGCCAAAGCCTCTAGTATAAATAATGTATAACTGTGTCGTTTCGATGAAATCTCACACATGAATCGGGGAGGCAGCCTCAGGAGGATTCGTTTTAGATGTTTACTCCATGAGTTATGGACAAACCAACGTGGAAAGCTTTAGATTTAATTGCTACTTTTTACGACCTCAATTCCACAAAACAAATTTAGCATAAATGATCTAAGTCTGAATAATAACTTTGAGTCCCTACATAGCACCAAATACCACAAATAAAAATAATATGCAATAAACCATGAGGTAAAAAAAACATAGAGAATTTTCCATTTCCAAATGTGAGTATTAATTTATTTTGACAAGTACAGTTTAGTTTTAATTATTCATCGCATGGCAGCGAACATGCTGCAAACATTTCACAAAGAAACGGAAACTTAAATGTGTAACGTGAAGCCCCGTTGTCAGTCAGCATCACGTTAAATATTTGATCGGAATGACGCAGAAGCGAAGGCGTGGGCGGCCGGCGCCTGGACAGGGGCGTGCGGGGCCGGGGCTGGCCGATGCCGCTGCCCGGCCCCCGCACACTGGCCCTTCCTGCCTGTCTCAACCTCCGCTGTGCGTTTTTACTGTGCCTAAAGCTCATCCTCCTAAGTACCTTGAATGTAAAGAGTGTTTTGGAATTTTAAAAAATATTTCACAACCATCGTCTTAATGTAATCCAGCAGGTCCCAGTCAGGGGCCATTTTCCTTCCCCGAGGAGGCAAAGGGTTTGGCAGGGTCTGAAGACACCTGCGGTTGTCACAGTGAGGAAGGCGTGTGGCTGGGCAGGGAGAGGACATGGGGGGGGACGCGACCAGCCACACCCAGGACGGGCCCGGCCCGCACATCCCCGGATCAGCCGTGCAGACACACCGGGGGGCAGCGAGGAGAAAGGCCAGCTCCGTGTTCGGACAAGAAACTGCGGCCCATCCACTCTCGGTTACACAACAAATCACACCTATGGCCACGTGTCTGTCTTCAGTCTGTAGTCCATAAAACCACACGAAATTCAAACAGCCACAGAAACAGTGGGAAAACAGAACCGAAGCCACAGTGACTGAGACGAACGGCTCGAAGACGACGGAACGATGAGCAGACCCGAGGGCGCGTGGGGCGAGGGGCCGCGGCGGCGGAGGGCAAGCGACGGGCCGAGACGCGGTCCCCGCCCAGGCCGCCCACAGCGTCAGCCGCGGGGTCTGGCTGGGGCCCCAGGCCATCGCCTGCTCCCCGACAGGCCACACGGTCGCGCACACCGAGAAGGGACACGGAGGGCGACGCGGCTGCCCCGGCCTCCCCTCCTCCCTCGGCACCTGGTTAGAAAACGCCTCCTCACCCGCGTCCACAGGCGGACTGAAAAGCCAGGCTCGTGCCGCAATACGGGTGTGTGGCCGGGCCCCGGGAGGACCGGGGAGCAGGAGGTGTGTGAGGAAACATGGCTGAGAATAGAGCGTCTGCAGTCACAGTGCCCGGGACGCAGAAACTCAGCAGTCAGCTCGCAGCGCGCCCACAGCGTCACCATGTCCTCGCCCCAGGGGCCGCGCCTGCGCCTCCGAAGGCCGTAAGGACGGAACGCGACAATGAGTGGCAGAGAACAGGGACGGGGCACACAGCAAACCCCTGCTGCAGCGTCGGCAGCCGCGGCCACGTGACACGCACACATATGAGCATACACACGCAGGTGTGTGAGCTTGCACACACACATGCACACACAGTGAACACCTGCCGCGGCGTCCGTGGCCACGCGAGATGAACATGTGCACACACATGCACACACATTTACACACACAAGCATGCACACATACACACAGACGTGAGTGTGCACACACATGCACACACAGCGAACACCTGCCACGGCATCAGCAGCTACTGCCACATGACACACACAAATGTGCACACGCACGAGCATACACACACATGCGCATGCACACATACACACAGACATGTGTGCGCACACACATGCATGAGCATGCACACATACACACAGACATGTGTGTGCACACACATGCATGAGCATGCACACACACACAGATGTTCGAGCGCGCGCACATACACACAGACGCATGAGCATTCACACATACGCACAGACGTGTAAGTGCACACACGTGCACACACAGCGAACACCTGCTGCAGCGTCAGCAGCCACGGCCACATGACACACGCACACATGCGCGCACACACGAGCATACACACACAAACATGCACACACGTTTTGAGAACCCTCTTATACTCAGCAATACCCAGGGGGACTGTGGGAGCTGAAGTGGACTAGGTCTCTGCCCTCACACACCTCACATTTCGATGGGGAAAAATGACCAAATCAATATACAAATGATAAAAATAATCCCAAATGAAAATGTTTAAAGGTCAGAAAGTCACATTAAGACACGAGTCGCTAGTTCAAAGTTCCTGCAACCTAGAAGCATGGCATGTGCGCTGTGTGGACAGGACTGTCAGACACAGGGTTGGGATCCCGGAGGCTCAGAGCCGATCACAGGAAGTGGCAGGTGGCGGGTGGTGGTTCACAGGCAGGAGCACATGGTCAGAGAGGCAAAAGACCCACTCTGCTCACGGTTTTCTCAAGCGAGATTTTATCCTAGAATGAAAGAACTTTCCCCGGTGACCGCCTAGGCCTACTTCTCACTGAGAAGTAACTTCCTAGATCCTTCCTGAGGCAGAGGAAATGAGGCGATCTTTGATAATAGTCAATGAAACTTCCTAAATCAGAATATCAAAAGTAACAAGATGTCAATTATGCAGATATAAGTGAAAACGTTAAGTTAATAAGAAATCTTGGCACATTGTGATCAAACTGATTCCATTAAAGAAAAGATGAGTAACAAGAACTTGTATTCTGTTTCAAGGAAATGATTTAACAAAAATTAGTGAGCAGAGTTCTTCAGCAGTGAATTTATCAAAGGCTAGGGAAGAGAAAACCTAGAATTCTAGTCTAAATCATGTGGCAGAATATTTATTGTTTTACTTTGTTCTTTGGATTAAACTATTATATTATCACTTCTAAATGTCTGAGCTTAGTTCTCAAAAAAGAACATCAACCCTTATCGAAAACACATTTTTTAAAAGGAAGGCTACCTCTAACTGAAATAAAGTGACTGTCACCTCAATGAACAGGGAAATAAGGAAATAGGAATGAAAGTAGTTTAAACAGTTTTTAAAACATTGACAAATGGACCAAGTTCTTCGGTGTGCTTAGAACAATCACACGGCACAGTGCCACTAGACATTCAGGATCATCTGAACTTCTTGGCCAACCTTAATTAAAAGAAAGTAAAACAACTAATTCTAGAGGCCAGAAATGCTCTTTGGGCCTTATATTATTGGAAATGGCTAAATGATTTTATATTGCTAAAAGTAATCATTCAATGCCTTAACGTGGGCTTTTTCCTGTGCTTTATTTACATCTCTCATCGTCTTTTGTACATAAAAGTCTCTGGAAGACAAAAATATAAATAAAAAGTAAGCTTAACTGGCATAAAAAAGTTAAAGACTAAGAAGGCAAAATACCATGGCAAGCAAAGAAGTAATTAACGGTTTTCAAGACGATCTTGTTTGCTGAAGGCTTTACCACAATATCGATGACTTCAGGAGGAACTAGATAATCTACAGTGCTTCATGGAAGGCAAACTGTCGGATCGACAAATGTGATTATCAAGCCAATATATACTTAAAAAAATTCAGCAAATGTTTGTACCACCTTATGCACGGATCTAGGTTTCCCAGGGGACGGACTTTAAACCATCAGCCCCATTCAATCTACAGTTTACCCCAGAAAAAGAGGACGTACTTTATTATAATCGCTGAGCAGTATAAGCAAAGGGGTGGCCTATGGTTTGACCATGACAAGTGCCATCCTTTCCCTTCCCAGGGAGCGTCTTCCATTTTTTCCTCCTTTTTCTTGTTTACATGTGTGGAGCATAACCAATGAGAATGCAAGAAAAGTAGAGGGGAAAAAAGAAAGTAAATTTAATTTTTACTGAGCTATAATCCCTGGGAATTTTTGGAAGAATGTTCAGGAAATGTCAAAGTGATTATAAATTAATAAAGCAATAATAAGGCCCCCAAAGAGATACACAAAAATGGACTAAATGAATTTAAGATTTAATGTTTTGCTGAAGATCCGTTTGGAAAGCACATTTCGTTTCCAACGGGACTTAATACATTAAGTTATAATCAAAAACTTCAGCCAGAGTATTTTTCCCATTCGACGATGGTGGGGAGCGGGAAATAAATTCAGTCATTGCATTGGGAATGACTGCTGGGCTTCGTGGCCAGAACCCCTTCACTCACTCGGTTAATATGGATCTGGCACCCATTACGGACCATGCGGAATTCCAGTTCCTGTAAGTACGAAAGCTGAGCGTGAGCAGATCTCAACGCGGAGGGCACTGACCCACTTACTGTGCCAACCTGAATTTCGTTAGATTGAAATGAAGTAAGTAAAACTCAACCCACAGGGCCGAGTTGGATGTCCTAAAAGTGTTCTATGAAGTAACATCAGGTGAGAAAGGAATATATCCAGCAGACGACTGATTAAAGTGGGACAATGGCCCCTCTTTTCCACGTGCCTCATGGCATCGCTTCAATGAAACGGCCCCGGCGTCATGTCCAACGTGACCGACGGCATGTAATGCACAGCAGAACGTGGAGCCCGCCTACATGCCGCAAATTCTGAAAAAATAACTAGTGCCAACTACACGTTTGAAAACAAGGCAATATCTTTTTTTTTTTTTTTTTTTTGCCAACTCCAGTAGAAGTGCCTCCATAGCATTTTATAACTAGGGCTAAATTAAACCACAATGGTTCATTCCCTTGGTATCCAAGGATCCCAGAACGCGGAAATAACGACGGCCCCAGGATGGGGGCGGGGGGACACACCCGCTCTCGCTTGTCATGCCACAGCCCGCGTCCAGGCAGTGACTGATTTCGCAAAGACGCATCTCCTGTGGGACCCGCGGGCACATGACCCTGACCTCTAAACTAGTGTGGGTGTTTGGGATCCAAAGGGAAACCAGAGTCAGAAGACCGAGGAAATGGACCTAACTAGATGTCTCCTTCTTCATTTCTTTGGCACCCCTTAACTTTGCTGTTACTATTTTTAAAATGCTTTGGGAATAGAATGTCAATGCATTTTATTAGCACTCCTGGAGCAAATATTTAATATCCTAGATGGCCAGGCACCACTTCCCAAATGTTAATTGATGCCGTTGCAAATTGCTCGTGGCGTGTTCAAGGTGTACCAGGAAATTAACAACAGAGCTTATAGGGCAGAAAATGCATTTTAATAACTGGTCAGGAGGATCAGCTCTTCATCTGTTTCTGTTCGAGGGTGAGAAGGCTGCTCTTCTTTGGAGTTCCGAGACCATTCAGATAACGACTCTATGTGAGGAGGTGACAACATGACATTGCAT
Source organism: Rousettus aegyptiacus (assembly GCF_014176215.1). Classification (NCBI taxonomy): domain Eukaryota; kingdom Metazoa; phylum Chordata; class Mammalia; order Chiroptera; family Pteropodidae; genus Rousettus; species Rousettus aegyptiacus. The sequence continues at coordinate 158,874,384 of NW_023416307.1, forward strand.
GGTAAGCAGACTCTCCCTCAGGTTTACGTGTGAAATTCGCAGGCGCCTTTACTAATCATTCCTTTAAAATTCTCTCTCCTCTTCCTCCAGTCACCAGGACTAACACGAAATCAGTGCAAGGTTCAATTCTAAATCACCGCGCACCATAATTATCACTCAGTATGGCGTTTGCAGGATCACCGCCTGGTCTGTCTTCATTCGGGACCCGGTCTGGAACAGTTGTATAAGAAGAGTTAGTCTTTGGGAGACACCGTTTAGCAGGTTTTAAATATGGTCGCGCATTCCAGAACCCAATGAACGTAGAACAGAGTAACACGACGTCAACTTCTTCATAAGCGAGGCTTCCAAAATAAATGGTTTGGTTATTTTTACTTCCTACAATTATCATACAATCACCTTTAACTAGAGTGCCCTCCACCATTGTGAACTAAGGAGAAGAATCATTAGTGATAATTGACAACAGCAGCAGTTCTCTGAGGGAGGCGAACTTCGGGGGTAGCTCCCCAACTTCCGGCCTCTGGCGTCAACAGCCTGCACCGACCCTTTGCTGCCAGTGAGGGCGGGAGAGTGAATATACACTGGACTTCACTCCCAGGGTGACTCTACCACGGCGACCTGTTAAAAAAAGAGATTTTCTTGGGAGGCCTGGAACTTGTCAGGTAAAGGGACTGGTTCCCCGCTCAAGGGAGGGGTGGGGGGGCTGGAAGGGACGGCAGCTGCCCGCAGGGTGCGCAGAGGCAAGCTGCCGGCCCGCAGTGCTGAGGCAGGGGGCCCCGTGACAAGGCCTGGGGCACCCTTGGCTGCCGAGAACCCTCCTGGCTGAGAGCTGGCAGAGCGAAGGTCCGAGCCCCGGGCCCCCCGCTGCGGGGAAACGCTGCCGGCCAAGGGCACGGATGCCTGACGCTGTGGTCCCCAGCACTGTGAAGCCCTGAGCAGAGGACGCAGCGGAAAAACGCCAGACTCTTGGCCCATGGAACTTTTGAGGAAATAAACGTGGGTTATTTTAAACTTCTGTAACTGCGGTAATTTGTTACATGGCAATAAAAGACGCACTGTGATGTACTGGATATTTCCTAAGCCTCTGCCAGGCATGGTGCTAAGTCTCATATTCATTGTCCCATTTAATCCTTAGAACAAATTCCAAAGATGAATGCTATTATTATAAACTAGTACTATTATAATATAAATATGAAATGCTGTTATTATAAAACCCCATTCTGTAGATGAAAAAGTAAAAGCTTACAGGGCAAATAACTTAAGATCACACAGCTAATATGGATGATGGCTGAAATTTTAATCTGATTTTAACTGCAGAGCCCGCGCTATAAACCCTCCACTCTGCAGTTCCTACACGAACGAACGCTGGGACCCCCCATCCTAAAGCCCGGTGTTAACCCCGCGTTGCTATGAATTCACTGTGACATTTAAAGGAAGCCAGGCAGTGGATCCCGCCCTCCCAGGTCTCATAACTGCAGGGGGCCCACTCTCTAAAGCCCTTTCAAGACTAAGCTCTCCCATAAAATCAAACTTTTCTATCTCTAATCGACCCCATATATGCGAATACAGTTTTAAGTAGAAAAGTCAAAGGATAAGGCCGGTTATAAGAGAGCTTATTTTGTCACGTGAGCCACCCTCTTCTCCCCAGAAACTCCAGACTCATGTCGCGAACAGCATTCTCCGGCTGCCGGCCGAGCACGCACGTTCAGGAGGGTCAGGGGGATCCTGAGGGACGGCTTACTGTGAAGTCCATTTCTGGCACACAAAGCGACTAAGGCAGAAACTGAAAATCATTCGAAATCCCTCCAGCAGGGCTCTTGAAAGGAAGAAACTATCTAGAAGTGGGGCTCAGGACAAACCCTCCTCATGCGGGGGTGAGGCACTGGAACAGTCCTGGCCTCGTCTAAAGAAAACGTCTCTGGCAAGGGGACGTGTGCATGGTGGGCCACCACCCCCCCTCATCCTGCCATTCAATCCTCTGCCCCATCAGCGCCGGTTCAACTGTTCTTCCCACCAGTGCGTCCTGTGAAGCTCACAGGTGTCTGAATTTGACCCCGCGGGCTGGACCCTTCTGCCCAAGCCCCGCCAGTTCTATAACGAGAAGTAAATGAGCCTGTCTTCTCCGCCTGTCCCTCTGCTCCTCTCATAAGCACTAACCATGGGGAGTCATGGGCTGACACGCACCCAGCGTGTGAGGCCAGAGCTCTGGGCGAGACTCCAGCCGCCGTGACGGAGCTGGACCCCGCGTGCCCAGGGCTGCCGGCAGATGACGCCACACCCACCTCCAGTGAGTCGGCTTGTCATGTTCACAGCACCCCCCACACTCAGCAGGCCACCAACTCCCCTAAACAGCGATAGCGAGAGGGGCTCGTTCCGTGAGTGACCTGGTGTCCCGGGGACAGGAGGTCTCAGCTCCCTGAACCCACACAAACAAAGCACTTGAGCTCATGGTCCCAACTTGCAGATATGATGAGCGACCGGGCGAGAAGCACATCTGAGCAGGAGGCGGCCTGGGACCGCGTGCAAAGCTCTGATTGTGCTGACCCAATGTTACAAATGTCACCGGCCTTTAAAGAATAATGAGAAGCGGTGGGGGGGACATCTTGTTTTCTTTTCCTTTCTGAAAATGGCTTTTTCGGATGCGGGTCTGCTCCGGCACACACTGGAACAGTGGCTACCGGTGATTTTACAGCAATAAAGTTGACGCCTGTCTACCTAGGATGCGAGGAGGTAGGCAGAGGGTCCACCTGAGCGTCAGCTCCTTTTCGGGGTTGTTTGCTGTTGTCTGCATAGACATAAGCAAAAGCAGTTTGGATTAATAAACCAGAAAGCTGGAGGCTGGCTCTGCAGGCAAACATCAGCTAGCTTCATCACCATCACCATCACCACCATTACCGTCACCATTACTGTCACCATCACCATCATCTTGAGCACATTATTGAGCCCTCATGCATAAGGCAAAGATCGAGTCACTCGGCGATCACTCAGTGACCACCAGCCCCAGGCCCACAGCGGGCCGCGAGTCGCGCTAGGCACTCAGTCTGCAGCACTAAGCACATCGGTAGCTGCTCCCCGGAGCTCACGTCCTGGTGCAGGGCGAGGGGCGGTCAGCAGGCAAACACCATGCGTCGGGTGTCACCCAGTGCCATGGGGCAGGGACAGCACGGGGCAAGGCAGGCACGGCCACGGGAGGCCTGTCTGATGACGCGATGTCTGAGCGGAGGTCCGGAGCCAGGGCGAGGGGCCCTGCCAGCCAGGTGTCTGGGGAGAGCTCCCGAGAAGGGGGGACCGAGGAGAATGTCTCGAGAGCCTCGAAGGGGCCGCTAAGCATGGACGCGTTTGAGAACTGCAGCGGGGCGCGGCTCTGACCGCTCCCGAGCCCACGGCTGCTGCCACTCCTCTGCCTAGACGGGACACTATTTGGTCCCGGAAACATAATCCGCCACGAGGTGACGCTGCAAAGCCCAGAAGGACCGCTGTCACTCAGCTAATACATGTAGAGGGGCTCGTCCTCGTTGGCCCCACAGCTCCGTTTTAGGGCCGTTTCATCACAGAGAATACGGTCCCTAGCAATTTGTCTTTTAATCCAAAAGTCAGCCCATATGACGAGGAATCCCCCATCCAGGCTACAACGTCGGCCGAAGCAGAAAAATCGCCACTTCCCAGCAAAACGGATTCCCAACTGCTCCAACACCATCGTTATCCGTCCCGGGAGGCGTCCTGCGGCAGGGCTACTCCAAGTCCGCATGTCGCCGGACGAAGGCTTACCCGGCTCCGGGCCGCGAGCCCCTGAGCCCAGCAGAGCCGGCTCGCTCTCACGCAGGGCCCGGCCGCCCTCCGTTCCACAAACACGCGACGGTGCTTGACGACGGGACGGGTCCTGGGGTTTGCCTTTCGAACTTCCACCATGCTGCCGGGTCAGGGGTCACCGTGGCGCTGTCAGCGTGAACTCACTCGCAGGGTGACCGCATGGGCCTCCACGCAAAGCCACCACCTACGCACACGGAGCACGACAGACACATTCCTGTCCCCAGCCTATGCCGGTCCTTCACTGACCCTCTCCACCTGCTGCTCACCTCTGACCCCCGACCTTCTCGTCTCCGCGCGCACACGTACACTGCCCACTCAGCCCGCAGAGACCGTCACCAACATCTCCACGTGCCCATGTCCCATCCGGTCCCTGAGCAAAGCCAAGGCTACTCTCCAGCACAGACCCTCCCAGAGCCCCACGGGGCAGTGGCCGCCTTCTCTGAATCCCCCGGCACCCCGACGCCTCCTTCAGGAACTCACCTTGATTTCTACCTGGTGTCGCAGTCGTGTGTCTGTAGCTGCCACCCACCCCGTTCTCTTGTTGATGGGGAAAATTATTTGTGGGCAATCAGACTAGCAGTTTCTCTCTTTAATAAAATGTAGTTTATGTATCGCCCTGTTACGAGGACCTGGGGTGAGTTCACAAATACGAAGCGTCGAAAGGCACGGACTTCTGGTTGGAGGCTGAGCCAACGCCAGGGGTGTGGCGTTCGGCATGACGACGGCAGGGGACGCTGCTGTGTGACGGACGGGAAAGTCGTCGAGCGAGCAGATCCCAGGGTCCTGGTCACGATGAGAACACTTCTCCTTTCCTTTCCCTTCGCCGTCTCTACGTGCGAAATGAGCGTCCGCTGAGCCTCCTGTGGCAAAGATGTCACAGTCCCTGGGACTCGAACCAGCAGGCCGGGCGCCTCGCACTCACGCGGCGACGCGTGTCGTGTTTCTCGGCGGAAAGCGAACGGACACGCCCCACGTCCGTGGCCAGCCGGGCCGCGTGTCCGCCCCGACGCGCCCTCCGCCGCCGACGGGCGGCCCGGCCGCGAACGGCGGCCTGCGGAAGCCACGCGAGAGGCGGGCGTCGCGGACCGCGCGTCAGTGCTGCCGGCATTTTAAAAGCACGACGACGAAAAAGGCTCCGCGCGGACAGCCGACTGCAGGACGAGGGGCTCTGCGACCTCCCTTCGACGTGACCCCCACGCGAGCCGGCTCGGCGCTGCACGAGGCCTCGCGGGAGGGGCGAGCGAACGGGCGCGCGGGGCTGTGCCCGGCGCCGCACCTCAGCTGCACCTCAGCTGCACCGCGTCGCCGCGTCAGAAACGTGAGCCGCGGGGCGGGCACGGCCGGGCGCGCAGGGGCACGAGCCGGGGATAGAGCGAGTCGGCGCACGCCCACGCCTCGGCCACACGGAGCCCCGGACGGCCGCGTGAGGGCAGGAACCCCACCGCGCCCAAGAAAAACGACCGGGGCCGTCGCCGCGGCGAACAGCTGACACCCTGGAGGGCGCTCATCCAGCAGCGGGTGGTGGTGGGGAGCATGAACCTGAGGAGGGGACTGGGAAGCCACGCCCACAGGGCGGGGCATGGGGAAGCCACGTCCACAGGGCGGGACTCGGGGAAGCCACGCCCACAGGCCCTGCTGGTGGCCAGCAATACCGGAGCACGCGCGGGGACGGAACAGGACCTCTCAGAAGGCACCTCTACTTCCCACAGGGATCTACGCGCTGGTTCTTAAACGCGAACTTGGGCACGGCCGGACAGCTCGCCACGCGGGACAGAGCTTCTGGTTAAAGGGCCCTGGAAAGTACGTCATTTCCCACGGCACGGAACCAATGAGACTCCGTTAACCACATGAAACGTTAGATTAAGTGTGGACTTTTCCACCATATAGTTGCTGCTTTAAAAAGAAACCACGTGCACCCATTTTTTAAATGTATTCTTTTGAGTAGGTAGACAGCCCCTCACTGGCTAAGTAGCTCCGGGTGCACCCTAGAGCGATGCGACATTTTTGCACCCTGCAGGGCGGTCGCCCCACGCATTCTAGCGCTCATCGGCCCTCGCGCACACTCATCGCAGGGTTATTGGCCACGTGCGCCTCCCCTTTCCACCCGTCCCCGTCCCACCTGGTCTCCATTTCTGTGAGTCTGCGTTTGCTTTGTTTTGTTTTTAGATCCCGCAAGAGTTTCCACGCAACATGAGCTTTGGGGAAATTAATTACAGGTCATGCTCAGAGCCGGGGGACACAGTGCCAGTGCGTTTTTGCTGAAAATATGAGAACCATCACCTGGAAGGCGCCTTCTGTGAGTTCCCCGTCGGCCTGTCTGATCCCTCGTCACAGTGACAGATGTGCCTGGCACAGGGCAGCTGCTGAGAGAGAACATGTTTCCTCACGGTGCTGAATATTGATGAAAGCGTCTACCTTGCCCAAGGTTCGGTTTTGGAAAATGGCAGTTTAAGACCACAAATAAATTAGGGATTCTCCCAGCCTCATTTTCTCCCTATTAAACTATTATGGGTGTCTTGTCAGCCAGGTCAGAGACACACAACATCCGCTCCGTAGAAGACGGGAATTAAAGGAGAAGAGAGAGGGGTTCCAGCCTCAGCACGTGCGCCCGCTTCTGTCTGAGAGCAGATTTCTAGCTGCAGGAGTTCTCAGTGTGTTTGGTAGGGAAACGTATGCTGTATATTACGATGGATAAAAAATACATAGTTTGCCTCGGTTTCCCTGACTTCCGAAGACTTTTTAATTAAAATGGTGGAACGGGTTGGTCAAACCGTCTCGTACTTTGAACACTGAACGTCACGAGTGGCGAAGCTTCCGGCTTCGTTTCCGATGTTTTCCCGTGGGCGACTCGCAGCCTTCCGAAAGCAGAGGGGAGGACACGGTCCCCGCGTCACAGGCCCCTGTCTGAACGACGACCTTCCCCCGCAGGAAACCCTACAGGCTTTAAGAATTGCGGACCTCAAAACCTCATCCTGTGTTCTGCCTCTCATTTACGTGCGCACATCAAACTTTGCTGTGCCCTCGCCAGCCCAGTCTTGCTCATTGCGTCGATACGCGTGAAGCCCTCACTGCAGCCCACGCCTGGGCTTGGAAACTGGTCACATGAGGTGGATCTGACTGGTCAGTGAGGTGGACATGAAGGCTCCTGCTCTGACAGAGAGACCGGTGACGGGGACAGTGATGACCAGCTGCAGGGCAAGGCCACCACTGCCTTGGGCTGGCAGAAAGCCTCCACGAGGTGGGTGGCTTTGGCAGAGAACGGTGGGCAGAAGAACTCACCCGAAGATAGACCGGCACCTGCCGGCAGGCGTGACAGTGAAGGAACGCAGAAGCTGAGGACGGAGGGGAAGGGTCACAGATTGTGACCAGATCGCACAGGCTCACACGCCCAAAATATGCTAAAAGGACATGTTACAGATCACGGCTTCGGATTTCCTCGTCTTGTTTCCGAATTACTGGCACTAGTGAGCAGGCTCGGACCGGCCTGCGACGTGTGTTTAGTGTTTTCAAAGAAACGTCATCGATGCTCCTGCTGCCGGTCCCTGTGAGGTCACGATGACCTCAAGAGGCAGCCCGCGGTTTAGCGATGCCCTAGGTACCTGTCACCTCGCGGTCTTTAATCTCAGCGTGCTTACCGCAGAATAAAGGGTGACACGTGCAGGTCCCTCCGTCCCCACGCCTCCTGTCTGTAACGGAGTCCAGGAAAACCCAGCCTGCTGTCTGAGGCCACTTCTTTCTCCTGAAGGTTTAACGATGCGAGACGCCCGGGCATGCACTGTGTAGGATCCTCTGCCGCAGACCTGCCGGATGCCGCCGCTGAGCAGCCTTTGCTCGAGGACCCTTCCCACGAAGCCTCACCGGCCGCCCACCTACGGGGCGAGGAGTGGACTTCACGGATTTCCTCGTTTTATGATTTTTTTTTCTTTTGCCATTTTTGGCCTCGGCTCTGTTTTGCTATTCAGAACACCAATTTCCTAAAAGCAAACAGGAAAACTTCATCCTGAAGAGGACAAAGACTGTATTTTATTTCTTTTTGTCCTCGGGACCCAGCCTAACGTTTAATTTACACTGAGCAGTTGATGAGTTAGTAAATGGATGGATGCACGGAGGGGTGGATAAGAGGGAGAGAGACAGGGGAAGGGGCAATGTAAAAAGGAGCAAGGACGGAAAGGAAGAAAGAGAAGGAAGAAAAGAGGAACGGACAGTGTAGTGGGGGGCGCGGTTGCATCGATGTTTGTACCTGCTTCAGTCAGGACCCTGAACTGCAGGTAACACAGAGCCCGTTCGAAGCACCTTAAACGAAAGGGTCACTGATCGACCAGCAGCTCTCAAATGCCCTTGGGTCCATCCCACGAGGTGGGACCAGACATCACAGGAAACGGGGCCTGAGGAGAGACGGGAGACTCGCCCGTTTCAGGACCCCTGCCCGCCCCCCGCCTCCCTCCCGTCTGGGTCCCGGGGCTTGTCTGGCTCACTGTGGGGACATTAGCCGCCTTCCTACACAGACGGCTCCTCACGCCCGACGGCCACACTCTGAGGATGCTTTGGAGGGTGTGGTCCTGGTCCTGACCTAACTCCGTCGTCTGCAGGAACGGGGACCATAAAGTGGTGACACTCGGAACCAGAGTCTGTGAATTCCAAGCAGAATAGCTGTATCCGCCTTAGAAGACAGAGCTATAAAACACACGGCCGTCAGGGATACAGCTGTGACTTACGACACTGCCTCCTGGATCACAGATGGTACTCCGTCGTTAACTTATGCAAAGAGGTCACAGACACTACACGGTAGACTAACAATAAAAGAACTGTAAGATTTTAGAGTCAGGCTTGGAGAAAATATGAGACCATTTGTAACCAACAGCTCGGGCCACCTGTGATTCGTGTATCTCCTGCTATGCCGTGAGGGTCAGATCTGATGCGTAAACTCTACAAAACCAGGACGAGCTACGCAGACGGCTTTTGCTGTTATTAACATGGATGTTAAATAGATATTAAGAGAAAGAAAGGCCAAAGAAAGCACCTGTCACCCTGCGATTCCTGTCAAAGACTCCTTCCTGTCCTTGGCAAACGACTACTCATCTAATTCCTTTGTAAATAACTTCTGTTCCCAGCACAACCATACGCTTTCGTGGCCTCTCGCCCAGTACCTAAGACCGTGCAGACTGATGCAGAAACCCTGCTTTCCCTAGTACTCCTCGGCACCTCAGGAGCCACATTGGAAGTTAAAGAAATGACGGTGTGAGGTGATCTGTCCAATGGGGTGGAAAAGAAGTGGCTAAGTGAGAGCCTTTGGAAAGGAAGAGGCAGAAATAACTGGCCCGCCGCCCCCTCCAAACGCAGCACTCGGGGTAATCAGGCTTGAACCCCCACCGCCTTGTCTGGCACAGTTTTAATTTTAGAAAATGATTCCACCGAACACACCTCGATTTCGTAGAAAAAACACTATTTGTGCCAAAGCAGGGAGTGCAGGGAGGAGAGCCACATGGTCACCCCGGGGGAGGACACAGAGGATGTGCAGGTCACAAGGCCGCGTGCTTCAGCGAGCGACAGAGAAGGACAAAGGGACACAGGGCGGCCATGGCCTTGGGCGGGCGCCTGGGGTACAGGCGGCCTTGTGGAGAAGGCGGACGTTGAAGCCGACGCTGAGAGCCGGGCTGGGGGTGGGGGGTGGGGGGTGGGGCGGGGCAGGGATGCGAGCCGGCGCTGCTAGAGCGGAGGGGTAATCGCGCGGACACGCTCCGTGCCGGCATCCAACCGCCTTCCCACGCCCGGCGCCCTTAGCAACGGACGCCAGGCAGCGATGCTGGAGCCGGTGCAGCAGCTTAATTACGATACGGATTTTCTAATCAGTGCCGCACTGGCCTCTGACAGTATCTAAGCGTGTGTGCATATGTATATGTGTATATATACACATATACATACACATACACACACATACACACATACACATGCATGAATACACACATGCATATGTACACATACATGCATGCACACACATATACATACACATACACATATACACACATGCACACATACACACATACACACATGCATATACACACATGCATATATACACACATACACACATATATACACACGTATATACACACATACCCACACATATATACACATACACACGTGTATATACACACACGTATATACACACACATGCATATACACACATATACACACATGCATATATACACACATACACATACATATACACACATACACACGTGTATATACACACGTATATACACACATACACACATACATATACACACGTATATACACACACGTATATATACACATACATACATGCACACACATACACATATACACACATGTATATATGCTCTATGTTTATCTTCATATAATTCCAATAAGTGACACACAAAGAATATCCATTATTGCAATTACTTATATTTAAATATTTCCCTTAAGATTTGTTTATCCAGATTTGCATTCTTTTGACGGGAAAGAACACATTTCCACATTGCCTTTTTTGAGGCCACGTTGACACCACCCTCTGCCATAAAAAGATATTTTTACAAATGGCGTGTAATTAAGCACACCATTAGGCACTTAAACTTACTGCAAATATTCGGCTGCTACGTAGCAACTGCAGAGAAAACAATGAACCCGACTTCAAAATGCAATGCCTATGATTTGTCATAAAACACAGAAAAAAAAAAAAACAGATTCCCTATAAAAGAAAATAAGATATGCAAAGAACATATTATTCCCATTTGATTTACAAATGTTTAAAATAGAGATTTAATATCTGGCACTCATGATGATATGTAAGTTTTCTTAAATGAAGTTAGTGTCTTAATAAGCTTTGCTGCTTGTCATTACCATTTTCACAGATGAGTTGATTTTTTTTTTTCCTAAACACTGAATAACTAAGCTTTTGCATGTAGGTTGAACCACGTAAAATTGACATCTACAAAATGTTTCGCCTACGAGAATGACAACTTCCTAAGATTTTAACCTAATAAATCAAAAGCATAGAATCACAGAATCTCAGAGAGAGAATGAAGGCCTCAGAGAGGTAGCAGAGTCTTTGGCCTGGTTCATAAAAAAATCCCCTTTGGGATAAGACAGTGGTCATTTGATCCCCGCTGTGGGAGTGTTTGAAATAAGGCATTTAAAATAATACATGAGAGGGACAGAAAGGAACACTCCGTAAAGAGTGAGCCCAGTACTTAAAGGGACCCTTTGCCTTGTTCGGCCACATCAGATAAAACAGTTTAAAAATAAAGGGAAAAGGAAACAGATCTCAAGCAAATATCTAACCTTACATTATAAAAGGTACCTGAACATCATTCAGGATTTTTTCAAATGACTACATGAAAAGATAAGAGGGCTTACTACCTAGACTAAAAATATGCGTCTATTTCTCTAATTTCAAACAAAAGGAACTAAATTTAGCATTCCCAGATAACGCACCTTCATCTATGCAGCTTGGAAGAATCGAGTGAATTATTCAAATCTAGAAAAGGAAACCACTAAGAAAATAGATATTTTAACGCTCTTCAGCCCGCAACCTACCCAGGAAGAGAGTCAGATGAGAGATAACCTTGAGCGAGCAAGGTTATGAGGATTCTTTCAAAATGGGTGATTTTTGAAACGAGCCGATCCTGAGTCTGCCCGTCAGACAGAATGAAATCTGCCTTCCGGGGGGGCCCTCACCCCTCGGACTCTGCCGGAACACGAGGACACTGCTGCCCAAGGGGACACCTGCACCCCTCTGCTGTCAGCTCAGGAAGTGAATCTCTTTCTCTCCCATGTCCCCCGTAACCTCTTATTAATAGCAATCTTACCAATACACAATCATCAAACTCTAGGCTTTTGTCATACGGAAAAGAAATAGATTTGGGAAGAAGTGACCTAGACCCAACCTGATTTACCTCACTAATCAGGCAAATGAGGAAAACGGGTGGGCTGGAAGCTAAGTGGCCCAGGCAGCCTGGGCCACGGCTGGCAGGAACAAGAAGCCACCGAGGTCCTGGGCCTGGAGCTTCTACCCACGCCCCAACCCCGTGATGGCTCCACATGGGAGGACACCGTCCCCTGTGCTGCCATTTGGTCCTTGTGCCATGGGACTGTGTGGTACGTGGGTCTGTGCATGTATCTCTGTGTGGCTTAGGCAGGCATTAATACGGTTAAGGCTCAGTTTTATCCTGATTAATTACTCATTCGTAAATAGCCAGTAATCCTTTGTAAGTCTAAAGATCTGCCCCATAAATTAAACTCTGTAATGCCACAGGATTTTCTGTGATCGGTAACCAAATAGAAATCACCTTATCACAGAATTACCAAAGCATCAATCACTGAAACAAGCAAACTAGTGATTCTCCAGTATATGATGTTTGCGTTAATTCAATAGCAGGCAGAGAACTCGGCCCAAAACATGAAGGTTTGGGCTGATGACTCAGAACAATTACTGAGAATCTCTCTATTAAAACCAGAGCCAAGTGGTCACTAAAAATGACAACACATTCAACAATGTGCACACATTTTGACACTATTAGGATTTAACAGAGCAAAAGTATAGATTTTATAAAATAAGGAAAGATTTACAGCCAAATAAATATGAGGGAAAATCAATAAATACATTGTTGATCGCATTTAGTTATTCAGATAGTATATTTAAGATAGTTAACTTTCCTGCTTTGAAAAATCTACAATTTTAAAATCATTGGTGAGATAAAATAAAATTTTGTTTGCAAATGAACTTAGTGGGCCACATACTGCATTAAAAATCACCTATGTTATCTTATAGTTTAATATAAAATCTATTGCTATTGCTTTCCGTATGTATTATTTACACAAGTTAGAGGTATAGATTAATTCCATAAGTCGTAAGGAAAAGGAGTCCCAGCCAATATCAATAGTCAAAACTTTTGTACACTTCCTAACATATATGTTTATGTATTTTATTACATAGTTTAATTTATTTAAATAAAATGGTACATAGTCTAAATTAAAAAATGGAGTTTAGAATAAAGTATAAACCAGACTTTTTTCCTTAGTAATTTGCATCCAATACTATCACTGCTTAAAAAAAAAAAAGAAAAGAAAAAGAAAACACAGTTTCAATGGCAAGTAATGTTAGAAAAAGTTTTTCTTGCTAAATTACAGAGGACCTGATTTTATCGTGATATCCTTCGACCTGTATAAGTCACTCTTATGAGCAAGAAAATTATCACAGTAATCTATTTAAAAAGCCAATTTTAGGCTGATTTATATCTAAATATCTGAAACGAGGAAGATACTAATACTTGTATTATGTTGAACAAGCAAAATTAAGTATTTGATCTTCTCATGAAAGTCAAAACGTCGTCTCATTTGAAATTAAGAAAAAAATTTCCTAAGACCATGAAGACCTTCCGTTAGTATCTGTTCCTTGTAATCTAGGTAAAAACGACTCCCTTCTCATTTCTTTAAAATCACTGCCACCTTTTTAGATCAGAAGGAAAATATTTTTAATAACCTGAAATCTCACTTTTAAAGGTTAGGTAAGATACACCGTGCAGCCATTACAAAAGTAAATTAAACGATAAGAGGGCAGTCTAATTATTACAAATCCACCACTTATCATCAAAACTGTTATTCTACACCTTCCTGAATGTAAATGGACAGGGACGCGGATTTATAATTCTGCAACTTCCAACATTCCGTCTCCACACTTCAACGAGTCCCACTCCATGTGGCCCACCGGGTACCCGACATCTCTGTTTGGACACTCGGAAGGGAAGTCACTCTGGACATGTGGGGACAGAAACGCACGACTTCCCAGGCCCGCCCCGTCCCCCCGGTGCGGGCGGTGGACACACCGCCGTGCTTCATCCGGTCTCGCAAGCCACACGGCCAGGCGCCACGCACGCCTTCCTCCTGCGCCCGGCAGCCGCCACCCCTCGCCTGCACTTCCGGCCGCTTTCCCGCCTTTCCCTGTCGCCCCCTCCCCACCCGACCCTCCCAGGATGCTTCGGCGTCTTCCCGTGGGTCACAGAACAAAGACAAAGTTCTTTCACTGGCCCACAAGTCCCTCCGTCACCAGCCGTCGCCAAACATCCCCAGCACCGTGCCTCCCGCGACCTCCACCTCGCCCTCCGCACTCCGGACGCCCTGAGGTGCTCTCGGTTCCTGAAAGCTGCTCCTCCCCACTTCGAGGCTGCTGATCCGACCTGCTTCCTCCAGCGCGGCCGCCCCCGTCTGTGCCACCCCACCGGGTCCTTCTGCGGAGCCTGCTTCAGTCCCCTGAGGCCGCGTGGTGGGTCCTCCGAACACACCTGCCTCCATGGCATTTGCCACTGCCGAGCATCGGTCACAGCCTGTCGACATGACCGCGGCCCTCTGCTCGCCGGGCTGCACGAGGCGGCATCGTCGCCGTGTGCCACGCAGGGCGCCTGGCGTCTGGCAGGCATCGGTGGGTGGGATGAAAGTGAATAAACGAATGGAAGTGACAGTTCGGGGCGCGATTTCCGTTTTCACTAAAGCGTGTCTCAGGTTGCAACTCTGAGGAGCAGAGCTAAGATTACTCCTAAGCCCGACATGTCAGGCACAGGGTCCCGCGGTGACCCCTATAAAATGCCAACTGCTTTTTTTATTTTTTAGAGATTAAAACAAAACAGTTTTCTCTCCACCTGTAATTCAGCCGATGGATCACAGGAGTGGAATAAACGTGCACGGGATCGGAGCGGGGACTCCTCGCAGACGCACGAGCCCTGCGGACAGCAAGGCCAAGGCTGGCCACGTGGGCGCCCCGTCCACGGTCACAGGTGCGGAGGCAGGGTGCAGGGGCCCGGGCTCGGCCCGTGGTGCTGCCGTGAGCAGAGGCGCAGGAGCTGCCACGGCCGACCTCTGGGCACGCCGGCTGCACCCCGGAGCCCGGCCGCGACCCAGCCGATGGGACCGTGGCGACGCCCCGCGGGGACACCTCGCAACACCGGGACGAGCGCGCTGCTGCTGCACGGAACGTTCCAACCCCCCCGCCTCGCACAGGAGGAAGCTCTGCGCCCCTCGAGGCTCCGCCCCACCAGCCCCGGCACCCCGAGTCCTCGGCCGCAGAATCCGATGCCTCATCTCTGCATCTCCTGGCACAAGGCCCCCTGCACGACAGTTTAGACCATTTGACTGTCGCGCCACCTTGAACAGAAGCGTCTGTGCCCTGAAGGGAACAGTGGCTCCCAGTGACATCCCAGCGCCCAGGGCAACGCTGGGTGGACGGGTGTGGACAGCAAGTGCATGAACGAGCCCGAGAAGATGCAGTTCTAGATGCTCCTGGGACTTCCGAATCACCACAGTGTGACATCCGGCGAGCGCGTGTCATTAAAGTGAGTCCTCCAGCCGGCATGGGGGCCACGGACGCGGCACGTGGAGCCGTCCGGGACCGCGAAGCCGCTTTCGCTGCCCGGGGACCAGACCGCGCAAGTTGCATCAGGAAGATATCATTTCAAGCAGAGAGAGGTTTAAAAATTTATAAAAACAATGACCAAAAGTAACTGTGAAAAGTGAGAAAAATAAAAATACAGAATAGGTTTAACCTCTTCAAATGTTTTAAACAGTTTCCTTTGGAACGCGGACTGCAGCATGCCGGAAAAGAGGCTGGGGTGCCCCCTCCCTGCGGGGCTCCTGCCGGCGCCCGCGGGCGGTTAACTTCTGGAGAAATAAACCGCTCAGTCTAAGTGGCTTTCAGGTCCCCGGTCCGCGGAGCCCTTCACACCCGCGTAACCGCACGCATGGGTGATTTTGGCATCATTAAATCTCATGCTATTTACAATATCATTCAATCCAAACTCTATTCAAAAGGCAAGTAGAACATGGGGAAATAAATCCTTTTTCTTTCTGAAATGCACGGACTTTATGGGTCTCCTCGGCCACTTGGTTCTTTTGTTCATTCTAAGTGAATTCTAAGCTCGCAGATTTTATCAACTCCACAGATAAACCAAGATAAATGAGAACTCAATTTTCCCAAATAACTAGGGCCTTTTTTCCCAAGCAGAAATAAACTCAGAGAAATACTGTTCAAAGCAAGTGAATGGGTTTTGTCAAAGCTTCAAGTCACAGGAAAGACGAGTATCTGGTCTCCATTTAGCATAAACGAGAATCTTTTGTAACTGAGGTAAAACTGAAAATGTCACCCCAGGCTTCTCAGGCAGACAGACAGATGCCAGCACCTACGGGGGAAGGAAAAGAAAAAAAAAAAAAAACAAGAGAAGGGAGATATGCTCTTGGTGAGCTTCACACTGACGAAGTGACCAAGCTTCTTTCGGAGCCACTAATGAAGATCAAAATGTCTTTATGACAAAGGCAACGAACAATGCCTCTGCCTCATGCCAGAGAAAATCACTTCACCTCTCCCTAACTGGGTAGTGTACCCAGGGCAGCCGGCTTTGTAAAAAAAGGTGTGTGATGCAATTTCATGTGAGAGACACCAGCATAGATCCCGGCCAAAGATTGCTCAGTCTGGGGTCTGGAAGGAAGGCCTGTCTCTGGGAGGCTGTGCTCGCGAACGGGGAAGCAGAGAGCCGCCACCAGCTGACGGTCTGCAAATGCTCCAGGACGCAGCGGAGTCCTCTGGGTGCGCGTCTGTGACGAGTCTTCTCACCAGGTGGTTCTTATTTCAGAATCTCAGAGCTACCTGGTTAATCATCATCTGAGAACAAGGAAAACCTATCCGACGCCCAGCGGTCACGTGGAGAAGCCGGGGCAG
The DNA here is from genome assembly GCF_014176215.1 of Rousettus aegyptiacus. NCBI lineage: Eukaryota > Metazoa > Chordata > Mammalia > Chiroptera > Pteropodidae > Rousettus > Rousettus aegyptiacus. The sequence continues at coordinate 158,890,912 of NW_023416307.1, forward strand.
TGCAGAGCCAGTGCCGTGCCGGCCCTAATGGCAAAGGCGGGTTTGCTTCCTGCTCGCCCGCCTTTGTCTGCCGTCGGCTGTGCACCCCGATGAGCGCACGCAGGGCACGGGCGGCGCTGAGGACGGAGAACTCGCCGGGCTCAAATCCAGGAGGCCTGACTTCCCGGCCACCTTCTCAGACAGGCGACTCCTCTGGCGCGCTTCTCAGCGCCAAGGCCGGCGGGGTGAGTGACGTGACCCCCGGGTCCCTGCGGGACATCACGGCTGCATTCCTAGGGAGACTCCATCATCTGCAGCTCCATTAAAAGGTTGGCCAGGAGGGCGCGGAACTAAGCTCAGAGGAAACGTTCTCAAGATCCTCAACAGGTCGTGTTTCTGAGGCCGTGGGAGCCTGAACTCAGCCACTGGAGACGACCCTGGAGAGAGGTGGGATTATTCCAAAACCCAGCACTGCCGGCTGCGCGTATGGGCCGGGCTCCGGAAAGCTCTCTCCCTGGCAGCCAACGCACATGGCTGCGAGGGGACAGGCAAAGACGTCGCGGACTGAAGTAGAAGGAGGGGGAGGCGTCTTCGTCGACCTCGCGGCTCTGCAGAGGCCGCGAGGTGATGCTGCGAAGCATGCTTCCGGCTGAGGACGCTATCTGCCGGCAGGAAAGGACTCGACGCCCACGTGATTTCCCCGAGTGAAGGGTCAACGGCGGGTTTTGGTACCGGATCAGTTAAGAACCCGGTACATAAAAATAAAAGCCCATCAATCCTTAGCATCCCTCCGGGGTGTCTGCGGGTGTACGTTTCATAACTGTCATATCCCAGGACAGTTCGGTCTGACCCCCGTTTAGATCAAAAACAACAAGAGCGCCCCCGGGGGCTTGCCGGGACAGTGTGAATGTCGCCAACAGGTGCCCTGTTAGCCCACTCAGCGTGCAAACGAACTTCCACCGGAAGTGCTCAAACCACCCCAGAATGGAGAACACGGCATTTCGTACAAGTAGAATCCATCCGCTGAGGTCATAAAGCTCCTGCATTCTTCCTCAAGGTCATGAAGCTCCTGCACCTCCTCCTCATGGCCTTCCGCCCGTGAAGTCCACTCAGTCAAAACCTGGGACTCCCCAGAAGGACTGCTTCGCGAACCGAAAGGTGACGGGCCAGGGAAGAGCTCAGTCTCAATTACAACGGGAAACACGAAGAAAGGTGAAAATGTGTCCTTGCTTCCCATTTTCCATCTATCTAACTGGCAAAGATCAAACGTTTTCCACAGTGTTGATAAGGGCGAGAGGTCACACATGTGCACACACATTTCAGGGGTAGGGGGGAGCCCCACGGACACAAATGCTGTACCAATATCTTTACAAAGTAAAAAGCATTTCTTTCTTTCTTTTTTTTCTTTTTTTACTCTTAAATGGTTCCTCTAGAAATACACGGCCTAGGAATACTCATGGGGCCACCTGCCACTGGTGCTAAAAGCGACGTAAACGGGGTTCTTGTGAGGGCGACATGAAATACTAATCTTGCAGTCGAGAGAACAAGGCTCGAATCGCACGGGCATCGGTGGCACACAGTGACAAGCCTTGGCAGCTGTCCGCGCCACCGTGATTATCATCAGGCCACGTTAGGTAATACTATGAAACGTCCGACAAGCAGAGGAGAGTCTTATACTTATGAAGGTGAAAAAGGCACATGTGTTCACTATCTACATCGACACATCTACATGGTATTGAAAGGCTCTGTGGTAAGTTCTGCTGTTTGGGGGACAGTTCTTTACAGAAGCGTATAGTTATGTATCACGATATATGCTAATTTCCCAGGAATGCTTTATATTGAATTCACGAATGCCAAAAACGAGTGGAAAATACAAACATCCGTGTAAACTGGACCAAAATTATCACAATTCTATTGGGACATGATTTGAGTCGGAAGGTAGTTTGAACATTTTCTTGATTTTCCTCCTCTTTCTATAGTTAAATGGCATCCTAGCCGTTACCAACCATTCATTTTAGCTGAATGACAAGAAAAGCGGGGTGAGGGCGAGAGAAAAAGCACATTCACTCAACATTAACCCAAAATAACCACTTTGCTTCTCATGAGCCTTGGACGCTGTTGAGGTGCATTTGTTAAATTACAGCAGCAATTTTTCCTCGGGAATCTTCTAATTTTGTTCCAATCACTGGAGTCATGTTTATGTATTTCCTTGCACAGAGTCCGCTTCCTCGGAGAACTCTTGAGAATAGAAACTCTTTATCAGATGATTGAATATCAAACAGTGGGATGACTAACCCTGGCCGGTTAGGTTAAAAATATGAAAAGACATTTACATTTAAACATCAAGGAGAGCGTCTGAATGACAGGACGAGGGGGTGCGGGGGGGGGGGCATGAGACAGCGTCCCCCGCCCTCCCTGTCACAGCTCCCCTGCATGCCCGGGCTGAGCTGTCCTCCTCTTCGGAGCTGTCTGCCCAACACCAGTAGGAAGTGAAGGCGCGAAATGGGTGCAATGTGTCCCGTTCACAACGGCTTCCATATTGGTTTCTGTTGATGTGATAATATTTTGAACGCGCTCTGCTTTAAAATGTCGCCTGTTTCACTGTACTTTCCGCTGCGACTTCTTGAGGAGTTGAAAACTCATGTTTTCGGTGCTCACGTTCCCGGGGCTCAGGGAGGAACCAGAGCGTACCATCTATGGCACACGCACGTGCCACGGGCTCCTCTGTGCACACCTGTGGCTGCCGATGGTTCCAGTAGCATCGGTCTCTAAACGGGAAGAGCCCACACATACGCCGCGACCATCCTTCCTCCACGAGCGTGGAAGACTGGATGGTTCCCACTGTGGGCCTCGAACTCCCCACTCGGAGCCAGGCCCCATCCAGCATGGTGGCCAGGGCGGAAGCCGTGAGTCCCGGGGCCTCATGTGGGTAAATCGCTTGAGCCCTCTGAGCCCTCGTTCCCAGCTACGAGATGCCCGTCCACCAGACGGCTGCAGAGTGTGCGAACCACTAAGGCACAGGTAAGAACCCGTCAAGTCGCACACATTATGGCACTTGAGGGGGCATTAATATTTAGCTTTATTTCAACCTACCGCCTGTGGAACAGCCGAGCCTTTGTAATCCAGCCCCACAGGGGCAGAAATGCGACCCCTTTGCTGCCCGTCGCACCGTGGAGGGACCATCGGCAGCTGATTTGTTCCATTACAAATCGTAACTCAGATGATTCTTTGTCAAACTAGTTAAGAGTACAGAGCCCTGAAAGAGCTTAATAATTGTGGTCGCAGTACCAGAATTAAGAGGCAAGAACTTTAGATTAAAAACGGATTCGAATTCGATGGGCTCTCTGATTCACTCAGCAAACGCCTGGAGCATGCGCTACACACAGCGGGGCGGGCATGAGCTCTGCCTCGGAGCGGAGCTGCCCACGTGCTAACCGCAGCTGCCGCGAGGGCTGAGTGGCTCTGCGGGCCCTGCAATGTTGGGCGAATTACCAAGACCAGCAGGGGTTTTTGGCCAATTAAATAAGATACTAAATGTAAAAACAAAACAAAACAGGAAAAAAAAAAAAAACTAGCGCAACGGCTAGCACAGAGCATTCTGTAAATGTTGGCTAAGATAATGTTTACTATTTAGCAACTGTTCCAGACACCGAAGACACAAGGTATACTCTAGATCATCATCTATCGGCTGCATCTCAGAAAGTCTAAAGGGTGGATATTTGCAGGCGCTGAGATAACTGTGACTCTCAGGCTGTTATCCTAATACTTAGCGCTGTGTTCTACAGCAGCGGCCCCCAACCTGCCTGGCACAGGGCCCGGTGCTCCTGTGAGCATCTAAGGCCTGATGATCTGAGGCGGAGCTGAGGCGGCGATGCTGGCGCTGGGCAGCGGCTGCAGACGCAGATGGAGCTTCACGCGCTCACCCGCCACTCGCCTCTGCTGTGTGGCCTAGCTCCTAACAGGCCACCGACTGGTACCAGTCTGGCCCGGGTGCTGGGGACTCTGGCTTTACAGCCTTGAGCCTCAGAATGGTCCAGTTAAGAAGTCTAAACACTTTTGCAAACTAAAACACAGTATAACTCACCTGTGTCGTTCAATACGTCTTTGAATTCCGGATTTCAGAAAACCCTGAGCAAACGGCGATTCCCTCGGCCTCCAGAAGAGGCTAGCCTAGGCACCTGCTGGATGGACCGCCTCCCAAGCCAGTTCACAATCACTCAAAACCCATCATCGTCACATCCCGAAGCAATCATTTGCCTCGGTTCTCCAGTTCAGCGAGGGAGGTGAGAGGTAAATGATAAAAAACATCAATAACATCTTGCTTCCTTCCATAAACCTAGTTCAATAAGCTCTTACCAGGAACAGCCATCATCTTTGCCAATTTGTGTTGTTTTTGTTTTTTTACAATAAATGAGTGAGCAGCAAGAATTTCCACAGAAAGGCCCTGCAGGCCAATTCTATAAGACTACGGTGTTAAGAGTTTTCAAAATAAAAGTTGTACCAATTTGTAATCATTTTTATATACAGTGGAGGAAAACAGGCTCCTTATGGACACAGAAAAGTGATTCCGTCTATGATCAAAACGAGGTGCCGGCCGCCCCTTGTAGATCTCTGTGGGTTAACACAGCACGTCGGAATTTCCACACACTGCAATGACTGTTTAAAGTCAATCAGCCGAATCCTATTAACATCTATTAATTAGGTGCTAACATAAGACACAAAAGCATTTTCAAAAGACTTAGAACGTTGTCCTTACACAGGTCTAAATTCTAGTCAGCTATGTCACAGCTTGGTACAGTTAAAGGCCGTTTTCAAAACCCAGCTCTAACCAAATCAACCAGACCCGCGTCCTGATCTGTAAAAAAGGGATGACCATGTCCCCGTCGCAGTCGCATGAGGAACAATGTATAGAAAGCACTGACCCTAGTCTCTCATATTATTAGTTTCAGGTAAACAGCACATTGGTTAGACATCGATACAGTTTACGAAACAATCCCCTCGATTACTCTACCGCCCAGCATCTCGTGAGTGCGACTGTATGCAACCCTGTGCCATGCTCCCCATCCCCGTGACCCCGGCCACGGCCAATCTGCGCCTCTTCCACCCTTCGCCCCGTTCCCCCAGGCCCCCAGCCGCCTCCCCTCTGGCCGTCACCAGATTGCCCTTTCTATTTGTGAGTCTGTTTCTGCTTAGTTTGTTCTTTTTGTTCCTTACGTTCCGCATATAAGTGAAATCGTATGGTATTTGTCTTTCTCTGTCTGACTCATTTCACTCAGCATGATGCCCTCTAGGTCCATCCATGTCCTTGCAAATAGTAGAGTTTCATTTTTTTATGCCTGAGTAACATTCCATTGTATATATGAACCATAACTCCTTTATCCAGTCATCTACTGATGGGCGTTTAAGTTGCTTCCATATCTTGCTACTTACTGTGAGCAGTGCTGCATAGATCTTTGTGAATTAGTGTTTTGGTTTTCTTTAGATAAATACCCAGAAGTGCAATTGCTGGGTCAAAAGGTAGATCCGCTTTTAATTTTTTGAGGAACCTCCAGACTGTTTTCCATAGTGGCTGCACCAATTTGCAGTCCCACCAACAGCGTATGAGGGTCCCCTTTTCTCCACATCCTCGCCAACACTTGTTTTGTGATTTATTGATGATACCCATTCTGACAGGTGTGAGGTGATGTCTCCGATAATTAGTGACTTTGAGCATCTATTCATATGTCTATTGGCCATCTGTAGTCCCAGTTTGGAGAAATATCTATGCAGGTCTTCTGCTCATTTTAATTGGATTAATTTGTGTTGTTGGGTTCTATGAGTCCTTTATGTATTTTGGATATTAACTCCTTATCAGATGTATCGTAAGGGACTACCTTCTCCCATTCACTAGGTTGTCTTTTTGTTTTGTTGACGGTTTCTTTTGCTGTGCAAAACTTTTAATTTGATGTAGTCCCATTTATTTTTTATTTCCCTTGCCCAAGGAGATATATCTGAAAAGACTAGTAGCAATATCAGAGAGTTTACTGCCTATGTTTTCTTCTAGGAGTTTTATGGTTTCCGGTCTTACATTTAAGTCTTTAATCCATCTTGAGTCTATTCTCATAAATGGTATAAAAAGATGGTCCAGTTTCTTTTTTTTTTTCCTGTATCCATCCAATTTTCCCAGCACCATTTACTGAAGAGACGGTCTTTACCCCACTGTATATTTTTGCCTCCTTTATCACAGATTAAACGAACATAAAGGTATGAGTTTAGTTCTGGGCTCTCTATTCTGTTCCGCTGATCGATGTATCTGTTTTTATGCCGGTACCATGCTGTTTTGCTTACTGTAGCCTTGTATAGTTTGATATCAGGTAGCGTGAGACCCCCAACTTTGTTTTTCTTTTTCTAAGACTTCCATGGTTATTTGGGGTCTTTTATGGATCCATATAAATTTTAAAATTATTTGTTTAGCTCTCCGAAAAATGCCAGGGGTATTTTGACAGGGATTGCACTGAATCTATTGATTGCTTTGGGTAGTATGGACATTTTATTGATGTTGATTCTTCCTGCCCATAAGCACGATATATGCTTCCATTTATTTGTGTCTTCTTCAATTTCTTTTTTCAGTGACATAATTTTCTGACAACAGGTCTTTTACCTCCTTGGTCAATTTTACTCCTAGGTATTCTATTGTTTTTGATGCAACTATAAATGGTATTGTTTTCTTAATTTCTCTTTCTGAAAGTTCATTACTAGTGTATAAAAACGCAACCAAGTTCTTAGTATTAGTTTTGTAACCTGCTACTTTACTGAATTCATTGATCAGTACTAATGGTGCTGTGGAATCTTTAGGGTTCTCCAAATAAAGTATCATGTCATCTGTAAATAATGACAGTTTTACTTCTTCCTTTCCAATTGAATGCCTTTTATTTCCCTTTCTTGTCCGATTGCAATAGCTAAGACTTCAAAACAATGCTGAACAGAAGTCATGGAAGTGTACATCCTTGTCTCTGATCTTAAGGAAAATGCTTTTAGCTTTTCCCTTTTGAGTATGTTGTTAGCTGAGGGTTTGCCATGTATGGTCTTTATTAATGTTAAGGTATATTCCCTCTATTCTCACTCTCCTGAGAGTTTTTATCATAAGTGAATACTGGACTTTGTCGAATGCTTTCTCTGCATTTATTGATATGATCAGATGATTTTTATCTTTCAATTTGTTAATGTGGTGGTATCACATTAATTGATTTGCAGATATTGTACCAACCTTGCATCCCAGGAATACATTCAATAGTCTTATTATTACTACTGATGTTATATTTTCTTTTTTGGCTAGGGCAAGGGTCTGCAAACTTGGTAAGTTCCAGAGGATGAATAGTTTCAGCACTGTAAGCCATGATATCTCTATCAGAACTACTCAGCTTTGCTATATTAACACAGAAGCAGTCATTGGCAATATATGAACAGATGAGTGTCGCTGTGTTCCAATAAACTTTGTTTGCGGACACTGAAATTTAAATGTTATATAAATTTCATGCGTCACCAAACATTAGATTTCTTTTGATTTTTTCAAACATCTAAAAATATCAAAACTATCTGCTTTTCTCTACCTACAGAAAAACATTATTTTTATTTAACTTTAAGTTCTGTTTAACATTTTCGGAAAAAAGAAACACTGTTTTCACCGCTCGAACACCTCCCATTTTGCACAATTCCAGTACGTTTCGTCTCTACTGTAAAAACCGCCACCGTGGCACTTCGAAGCATATTTTTAGCGTGCTTATTTTCCTTACCGAGTTAACCGTGATTTGTGAAACAAACAAACGAATCCAACACCACGAGGTGCAAGAACAACTTCAGTAAATAGGTCGTCGCTTCCCGTTTAACCTCTTTTCCGCCACTGACTTAAAAACATCTGCTAGGAATTGGGGGAAACAGCATATCGCCCCAGTTACATAATGTTAATCACAAGGGAAGTACGCCGCAAACAAACCCTTCCCCACGCTCTCGCTGCTTGGTCGCAGGCGCCCCGCTCCCCTCCATCTGCGCCCCAGGATTAAAATGCGTGGAAGCGAAGGGCACAGGAGAGGCATTGGATTTGGTCAAAAGGTCGAGGCAGGATAATTTAGCTGAATGAGTAAAGTGGGGCAGAGCCTTTTCATCCTCTTATACCTGATGCTTTTAAGGCCGGATTATATGCGAAACGGACAAAGACGGTGGCCATCAGGCCAGCTAGGCTGAGACGGCCGAGCTAACTGACCACGACGCAGAAGGTGGTGCCGTCGGGCTTCACTTTGGGGGACCTCGCGACATTGGAGACTTCCCAAGCATTTCTCATCTGCCCACCAGCTTATTCGCCTTCCTGAACTTAATTACAATGAAAAGTGAAAATGCAGGGATGCAAAGACAAACGAGTAAACGAGTCGCAGAGGTCTGCGAGTCCATGCGGCGAGTTTCTGTGTGTTCGTTTCGGAGTCCTGACATCATGCTGGCCCCCAATCCATCGAAACCGTATCGGCATCACCACGGATGGGCAGATCTATGCACAGTCAAGGGCACAGAGGGGAACGGGAGGCGGCCCAGGAAAGGGTTTCAGCTGACGTACCACGGAGCCAGACCGACGGGGTTCACGGGCTCCACCGCTTGCATATCCGCGTGACCGCAGGTCATTAACTTACCACTCTATGCCTGACCTGCCTCTTCTATGAAATGCAAGGAACGGTCAAGGCTGCCACGGTGTGAGGGAACCAGCCCACACACATGGAGGTTTTCTGATGTCGACTGATACAAAGTAAGAATTATGTAAACGTCCAATAAATCGATGGCTAAATTATCCGTTCTGGAGTAATACTCTATTGTACTATTTCTTTATAATATTAGCAATTTCATAGGTCACTACTAAGTGGCTCCTTTTCTATCTCCATCAGAAAAATAATCTAAAGAACTTAATAGCCCTATGCATGATAAATATTTGCCAATGATTCAGGTGAAATGAAAATCTAAGGCTTGTTTGACTCAGATGTCACCATCGTTTGACATAATTAATGAAAACAAAATTACAGGGCAACAGGGTACTTGTTTCTAATGCAGCTAATGACGAAGAGTCTTTACCAGCAGCGCACGAGATTGGACTCCCCACGACAGCCTGGAAACGCGCCACCTGCCAGCTCCTGCTCCACACGGACCGTGGGCGCTCAGTCCTGTGCCCCCCTCTCTTCTAAATGCCCCTGTGACCTCCTCTTCCCAAACTCCCAGGTCCTCATCGACGAACTTGGCCAGATTCGGCACTGAGCCCCACACATCACCCCGCTTTGCTAACTCCCACAGGGACTGTCGAAATGAGACGAGGCAGCCCAAACCTTCGAGGAACTCACACTCCATGTGAAGAAGCAAAACGGAGTATCATAGGAACAGCAGAAGATAAACGGCAACGTGGAAATACACGGCAGAGGGTGAGACCCTCACGAGCCGGCGTGCGTACAGTGCAGCCACTGGCCTCCTAACTCACCCGGTGCCTGCACCCCACCCCCGGCAGCAGACAGTCAGGGAGTGAGCTCACGCCTCGGCACGCAGGTTACCAGACAGAGCCGCGGGAAATCCAAGGAACCTGCTCGAGGTCCGGTGGGAGACAAAGCCAAGGGCACGATCCGGATCTCCCACGAGGTGCACGGTCTAAGGCTGCAGCCTCTGCTCCCCGGAAGGAGAGACAGCAGGACTCGCGGACCCGGCGGCCTGCCCAGGGGCAGCGCGAGGGCCCGTGCGTGGCGAGGGGTCGGACGCGGGCACGCCGACGAGCGCGAGGTCACAGCAGACGGGACTCGGGGTCCGCTCAGCGAGCCGAGAGCAGCTCAGGCCAACGGCCCGAAGCCTCGCAGCGTTTGGGGAGGCACCCTGTGCCGTCAGTGACAGGGAGGTCACCGGCCGGCGTCTGCACTTCCCAGTGGCTGTGCACACGGAGACCAGGCTTCCACGGCACCCACATTGAGCGTCGCCAAGCCAGAGTCCAGCTCCAGTACCTCTGACGCCAACCTGCGCCTGTTTATAGTCTTGAGACTCTGATACGACCTACAGACTCGGCCGATCTGATTATCTAGGAATCCCCCCAAAAACTCTACCCCATGTCGAGCTACTGGGAAACACTTAAGTCGATCTCAAGATTCACTGCACACTTGTGATGCACAAAGCATTGTGCTGAAAGCTGTTACAGTCCTTACCTCATTTAATCGTCACAACCACCACAGCAAGGCACACCGGGGCTCCCCAAGGCAACCTCTAGATCCAGAGCCTTGCCACAGAGACTCACGCAGCTCAGCCTCTGAGCGGTACGTGTGGCTGAGCGCCATCGCAACGGGTATGAGGGGCTCACAGCGGGCTGACCAGCAGGATCTCAGACGCCAGCCACGGCCGGCCACGGCCAGCCCCGCGAGCCGCCACGCCGGGCCGCGGGCTCAGGCCGGCCGTGCCTGCTCCTCCCTGCACCTCCGAGCACAGGTTTTCACTGCCGCCTCGCTCGCCGGGCAGGGACGGGGCTTTCCCGCCACGTTGGGCCACGCTGGCCACGTTGCCTGTCCTGTCCCAAATCCCAGGGAGCGGGCCGGGGCTTCTGCCCCGCCGCGACGACACGGGCGTGCACAGCAGGGGACGCCCCCCGCCCGCCGTCGGACACGGGTGCTCGCTCACTTCTCCCGCGGGGCCGCTGGGTCGCTGGGACCCGATGTGCAGCATCTGGAGGGGCCCCGGGCTGTTTGGCAAACTGGCGGCACCGTTTCACAATCCCACCAGCAGCGCGGCCGGGCTTCGATGTCGCCGCTGACTCGAACACTTGTCTGTGGCAGGAGCGAATATCTGCAGGCCGGTAAATTCAAGGGGATCAGTGGCTTGACCAAGAACTTCCTACTGACATGGAGTCAATACTCCTGAGCACACATTATGGAGAAGGTAGACGCCCTGCAGTGTCCAAAAACGATACACCGCCCAGTAGCTGTAAGCACGGCGGGCGCATGCACCCATCCCCGCACCTACGCGGGACATGTGGCCGACGGCGACGCGGGGGCACAGTGACCCCGGACGGGAAGGCCCGGGGCGCCCCAACAGGAGTGATTCCAGCTCTGCTTCAGCCCGAGCAGGACTTGGGAGGGAGCAGAGGACCCAGCATGAGAGGAAGATGGATATGGACTGAATTCCTCTGCCCCCCCCCCCCGACTTCACCCAGCGAAACCCTACTGCAGCCTAGACGCAGCCTTTGGAAGGAATCGGGTTCAGAGGAGTCAGGGGCGTGAGGCACCCATGAGGGATGAGTGTCCTCGTAAGAAGAGAGAGACCAGGGCTCGCTCGCTCTCTCGCTCTCTCTCTCTCGACATGTGGGGGCACAGGGACAAGGTGGCCGTCTGTAAGTGCAAGCCAAGAAGAGGGTCGTCGCCAGGAATCCAACCCACCGGGACCTTGATCGCGGACATCCAGCCTCTGTCCTCGTGAGAAGTGCGGACCTGCTGCTCAGACACCCAGGCTAGGGCGTTCCGTGGCGGTGGCCTGAGCTAAGAGGACAGGACAGCAGAGAAACGAGTCACTGCATTTGTCTGAAAGTCAAGTAGCGACGTGTTGATCGACTCATTTAAATTGTGTCCTGAACACGGTGAGAACAACATTCTCCTGGTGGACCGGAAGAAAGTGGAAAGGGGCTGAGACGGATGTAAGAAGAACCTTGTCACAGAGCAAGAAACAGAGGCAGGGAATGAATGTGGCCAAGCGAATCCCTTTAAAATTTTAAGGTCTGTCTATATTTCCAAAACAAAAAAACAAAAAAATCATCGTTTATTGGTGAATATTTGCTAGCTTAAGATCCACCTCGAAACAACTGTAAAAATTATGCTTAATCCAGTCTGAAATATAATAGCTATGAGTTCTGAGTAAATAACCAAAGCTGTTGTAAATTCTGTCGCTGCAATTAAAACAGAAGCAAAACAATCTTTTTTTTTATTTTTATTATCTTTTATGGTTGGTATGGGCCGACATTAAGGATTATTCCAAGAGAGTGTGCTTTACAATATAGGGAGAGAGAAACTCCAGGTTCCAGCAGAGGTCGAAACCAGGTCTCTAAACTATAAACAGGAAAAGGAAAATGGCCTCCAAGACGTAACACGATCCAAATCGTAAACGTCAACGAAGCCAGGCCAAATTTCATTTTTCGGTAGCAGTCAATAAAGGTATACAAAGAAGAAATTTGAAATAAAGTAAATAAAGTTGAATTCCCTAAGCCAGGACCTATCTTGTTCCCGTACATTTCTAGAAACATCCTGTGTCACTGGGCTATGACAACTCCATACTATCCGGACACGTCTATGCACTTCTGGAGCCTGCAGAAGGGACTAAGCCAAGCTGGATGACTGTCCCCACTTAGGAGGTGATGAAAATGTGACTCACCAACTCTCTCCCAGAGCTACTGCCCACACCAAGCCAGACGCGTCGGGATGGGCAGTGAGCCCACCGAGTCCCTAATGAGACGTGGGGCGTGAAGTCTGCTCTGCAGTGTCTGCGAGGGCTGTGGAAGCCCACGGGCACGCGGAGCCCGAAGCCTTCTCTTCTCTCTAAACGCTTAACACCTTCGCCTCTAGCACCCTCCCGACCAGATGCTCTTCACATCCCACGTCACAGCAGAGCCTCCCACGACCCCTAAATATAGAACGCGGGGTGACACGTCTTGGCCTGAACTGCTAAGCAGAACTGGGGATGCTACAGGACGCTCCGACGGGCCCCCCCAGCGTGAGGAGAGGCGGAAGGACCGCGGCCGTGGGGGGAGGAGGGGCGGAGCGTGGGGGCCAGGGCCCAGCCCTCGCCCCCCGGCCCGGGGCCAGCGTTTACGCTGCCTTCATTCCGGGGGGAGTCGCTGGGACGCTGTAAACGCCTGGATCAGATTGACACAGGACGTGAAGATTTGGAGATGAGGCCTTTTTTTTTTTCAGTTCTATGTCACCAAATATTTAAGCTAAATTACAAATTAGTGAATTTCTAAGAGCCGGGCTGGGAACTGTGAATCTTCACGGTGATGCGTCTGCCACGTGCGTAGTGGGGCACGGCTATGTGGTCCCCCCACAACCCTCCACCTCCCGCCCCGGAGGCAGAAACGCCCCCCACCTGAGGCTGCGACGGTTTTCCCAGGGTCGTTGTCATGACGCCATCTGGTTCTTTCCATGGACTCTACGTTTTTTCCTGACTTGGTGAAAAATGTGATATTGTCAAATGTCGCTTCAGGAAGATTTATACTGTAATGTCAACTGGTAATGTCAAAATCCGATCATGCAGAATCTCCTTCTCCTTCCGTCTGAGACACTGTTTTACCACCATCGCTAATTCGGGAAGGAAATAAAGGAGATGGGGCGGGGTCTGATGATCGCCTGCAAGAGAAACTGGGTCATTGATAAGAGCCCAATATTAACCAGATGCGCATGTCACCGGTTGTCCGATCATGGCCATCGAGAGCTGTTCAAGACTCACCACAACAAGCCACTCACTGATCGCTGTCCACACCGAGAAACCGGTGGCTGATCTGGAGCGGGGGGCGGCCTGGGGTGGGGAGCAGGAGCAGGCGGACCGCAGCTGAAGCAGCCACACTTCTGCCCTTAAGCCACGCTGAACCCGACTTCCATGCTCAGGGGGCCCGGGCGTTGACACACACACACTACCCCCTTCGTCCCTACGAGCCAACCTTGAGGGGACGTGCGTTTGGAGAGCCAGTCCCACCCCGCCTTGGAGACCACGGAGGGTGGCCCAGGTCGGAAGAACAGAGAAGTAACTCCGTGAAACGAGAGAAACGAACACGACCCTCCGCCGGGGGACTCGCCGCCGAATCCACACGCGTTCTCTATCATTTGTGAACATTTCTGAACACAGCTACGGCACGCCGTGAGCCGCGAGCGTACTCCACAAAAAAAACAAAAACAAACAAACAAAAAACCAAAACCAAAACGGGTTAAGTCCGCCGACGCGATTTGTCGCTGACCTCAGCCCTCGTCCGCACCCTTAGCTGTGCTCAGTATCGGAAATCGACGACGAGCCTCCCTTTGCCACTGTGCTCCCAGGGGAATCAGTCGCTACGAGAAAACCGACCATGTCATCTCATCAACGCACCACTGAACCGCACGCAGAGAAGCCCCGTCTTCCGGGGGAAGGCAGGCTTTGGGGGCCTGGCGACCGGGACAGCCAAGGGGCCCGGGGAGCGTCCCATCCCGTCCTCCAGGGCGCGCGGCGTCGGCTCCCTCCACGACCTCAGCGGCCCGCCTCACGCGCTCACGCTGGCCGCTCCTGCCCAGCGCAGAAACGCGGCGGAAGGCACAGGTGCGAGTCACACAAAACAACACGCACCTGCCCGCGGCGATCGCCGGAGGCCAGTTCGAACACCGCACGGGACGTCGATAGCACACGGCGCCATTTCCGGGGCTGGGCTCGCGGGGCACGGTGATGTCTCCAGTCCTGTGACACTTCACAGGGGTCAGCCAGCACGGGGCCGGGCTCGCGGGGCACGGTGATGTCTCAAGTCCTGTGACACTTCACAGGGGTCAGCCAGCACGGGGCCGGGCTCGCGGGGCACGGTGATGTCTCCAGTCCTGTGACACTTCACAGGGGTCAGCCAGCACGGGGCCGGGCTCGCGGGGCACGGTGATGTCTCAAGTCCTGTGACACTTCACAGGGGTCAGCCAGCACGGGGCCGGGCGCGGCGGGGCTCCCGCTCCTCGTCCCCGTCCCCCGCCCGCCCCGCTCTGCGGAGCCGGGCCACACGCCGCGCCCCGCCATCCCTGCTTCCTGGCTCGCCGACCGAGTCCGACCAGGCACAGGAAGCCTCTCTGCTCCGTCACCCTAAGTGTCCCCGACTTCAGCTCACCGGCTTTAAGTGATTTCAATTGGCAAGTCCGCCCCCAACTTGCTAACCAACACCCAAAACACGACATCGCTTACGAAAGTGATGCCAATACTGGCAAGACACCTCGAGGGTTTGAAACAGAAAAATGCATTTTTTTTTACATCTGGAACAAAATCCATATTAATACAAGAGCGCTGACGATCGCCAAGGTTCACAGAAATCCCCGCCGACCTGCGGATCGCAGTCTGAGAAACTTTCTCGCCAAATTTCCTGAACCCAAGTTACATATCAGAATCACATGGACTAAATTTATAAAACACCTGTATCTCTTCCGATCAATTAAGTCAGAATCCCTGGGATGGGGCTGTCATTGCTATTTTTTTAAAGTCCCCGGTCGATCCTAAGTTTCAAAGACTGAAACCACTGCCGTAAACTGAAGTTGGCAAAATGCTTGGGGCTCTTTCAGGGCGTGCAAGAGACCTTCGCTGTCAGAAGGCGACATCTCTAAGGCATCAAATACCTACAATGACTCGAATCTACGGCGTGAAAATGGCAACGGAAATGACTATCGTGGAGGAAATTTCCGAGACCACACCCCTAGACAGACTTCGCCAGGGAGCTGGCCCCCGTGCGCCCACGGGCCCGCCAGGGCCGCGCCTGACGCGTGGGGCGCAGCGATGGGGTGAGCTCTGTGTCCACTGCAGTGTGGGTGCTGGGTCCCCACACCAACGAGCCACGCTCAGGGCTCGGCGGGGTGTCCTGCCATCCAGCCCAGTGCTGACGCTGGCCAGGGTCCCCACACCAACGAGCCACGCTCAGGGCTCGGCGGGGTGTCCTGCCATCCAGCCCAGTGCTGACGCTGGCCAGGGTCCCCACACCAACGAGCCACGCTCAGGGCTCGGCGGGGTGTCCTGCCATCCAGCCCAGTGCTGACGCTGGCCAGGGTCCCCACACCAATGAGCCACGCTCAGGGCTCGGCGGGGTGTCCTGCCATCTAGCCCAGTGCTGACGCTGGCCACCCAGACACAGCATCAGGGTCTGAGCGTGAGGGGTCCCTTAGAAGACGTCACTACGTTGGAAGCAAAGGATTGTTATCATTAATTATTTTTCCCCCGAAAACAATAAACGCGCAGGAGAAAAGCTCACAGTGATGACGATGACTGATGATGACAACTAATCTTTATTTCACCACCCACTTCAGATGCTAATCATTAAGCCCGCCCTGCGACCTGTGACCTGTGCTTCAGACAGACCAGACAGACCGGCCGCACAACGGAGGTTCCCACGCCCTCCTTTCTTGGGTTCGCAGCTCGCAGCCACACGTCACTTCCTAGGCTGTAACTCGGAGCAGCGAGATGGAAGGGGTGCCCAGGTCGGGCACGGGGAAGGGCGGCAGGGGGGCCCCTACGCCCTGCGCCTGCCTCCCGGGTTCGCCAGCCCAGCAGCTCCCCAAACCCCGTCCTCTAGGGTTTTATGGAGGCTCCATTCCAGGCTAGAGGAACGCACGGGCCCCTGCCGAGGGACTCACCCCCTCCCCGGAGGCTGGGGGACCGGTCGCTCCCACCCTCCAATCACAAGCTGGTTCTCCTGACAGCCACGCCCCGCTCTGAAGTGGGGTCTACATGGCACCTCATTAACTCAGCCAGAGAAGCGCGTTCACGCTCCACACATAAGAAGTCCCAAGGGTTTGGGGAGCTGTGAGTCGGGAATCTTGGGTAGATACCAAATATGCATGAGAAATATGTGTTTGGTCATTGGAGTGACCAAATATGACTCTCTGTAATGAATCACGGTGTCACAGATTTGTCTCACTTTTTTAACTAATGATCAAGAAAAAAAAAACAAATTTTAAATTCAATATGAAGAATGAGCTACACTGTCCGTTCGAACACCCCCTGAGGGGTGGCTGTCACACTCAGAACCGCCAGGAAGCGGGTTTCGAAATGCCTTCGAAATGGCCATTTCTTGCTATCAAACACGTTTGGAGCAACTTCAATACAGGGATCAACAAAGAGAGTTGTGATGCACTTGGGAACACGGAGGCGTAGACCTCTGGGTGCGTGGCGCCTAGGACAAGACGCGCCAACGGGGGTGCGCGCGGGCAAACCCCCACACAGGTGCGGGCGGGCAGGCCGGGGGCCCACGCGCGCGGACCGTCAGGTGAAGCAAACGCACGGCCGCGTGGCAGTCGCTGCTCGGCGCGTGCCCCCGGGCACGATCGGATCCGCTAACGGGGTGGCCGCAAAGAGCAAATGCGAAACCCGCGTGACATTCTTCCCCGGGTGTCCATGACCATCACCTACCCAGCAAGTTCTGGCAGCGGCGGCGGCGTCACTGCCCTGATAGTCACCAGTCGACGTGACAGAATAGTTTTCACCCAAGTCAGTCTCAACTCACGTAGGCGCCGTAACTGACCAACAGATGCATTGAATACGAAACGGCCGTCAAGGCCGTTCTCAGTAGCGAGTGTACATACTGCGCAAAGAAAACCAAATACGGATTCCTACTTCGTTAAGTGAAAACGCACCCCCTAAAAATGTTAGTTCGGGGCAAAGAAGGACTCCCACTTATTACTTAGAGAACACAGACACCAATGTATATTGATTTTTAGATTTTATAATGAAATCTGCTTGATGTGGTTTTCTTCACAAATGAAATGGACATTGACTGGCCCGACTGCTTATTGACAATAAAATCATCCCGCGACACAGAAGCCAGGTAGACACTGTCAGGCGAAGTTAGACGTGACGAGCGGCCCCTTTATGAGGTGACAGCGGTAGCTCCGACCCCGACTTTGACCTCTCCCTCTGGTTTAGAAAGAGGAAGCGGGACCTGCGACTTCCCCTCGCTCTCGCTTTACCTCGGAATAGTCCTGTTTCAACGACTTACTCGGGTAAAGGGGGAGGGCGCAGGGTCCACGGGAGAGAAAGCCCTGGAAAGGCTTACGGCATGGAAGAAACAGGGGGTGCGTCCTCGCCCGTCAGGGGAGAGAACTGCCGCCCGGGGCCCGGGGTCGGAAGATCCGGACCCGCGTCCCGAGGGCCATCACCCCCCACCCCCGCCCCTACAAGCAGAGGAGTGACACGGGTTCAGCTGCTTTGCCTTTCCTCACAGGAGGCTTTCCTCCCTGGGGACTGCGGAGGGCACGTCCCCTCGGTGACGTGGGACTGCGGAGGGCACGTCCCCTTGGTGACGCGCACAGCAGACGCCTCCCCACCCGCTCCATAGGGTTTATTTAATAATCTTACGCTTTGGAAGAGAAAGACACGGGCCGCTTTCTGAGACAGACATCGCCCTGCTCCCCTGCTCCTGGGCTTCTGGCCTACGGCTCGGACTCCAGAGAGAAGTCAGGGGCTGGGGTCGAACGCCGCACAAGCGCACTCGTCATTCATCACTGCGTGCCGGCTACGTGCCCGAGACGGTCAGCCTCCTGAGCACGGGGCACACCGTCCCTGCCCCGTGTGAGTCGCACCCAAGGAAGGGCCCCGCCAGGTGGCCGCTGAGCCCCAGACACGGCCCAGGGGTAAAGAGGGCCCTGCGGTCCCATCTCAAGTGCTCAGGAGAAGTTTCAACTGGAGGAAAACTAGGTATGCAGAATTCGGCTGGGGCATCCCACTTAAATTGGCGATGATACTTCTCTGCATTTTCATAGTATTCTCTTGCAATCAGAGAAGATAAATTACAAATAGTTGTACCTAGGAATTTAAAAATCATTTTATTATTAGATAATAGATTAGACATGATGGAAAATCATCCACGTATTTAAAGGTATGGTAACAGGCTCAAAAGCTGTTGGAACTCCAAAGGCCATAAAGAAAGAGGCCATACTAAAATCTCGCTAAAGATAATGCATTTGTATGTGCCCTTTTCTCACCAAAAAGACAAAAACAAAACTATTTTATCAAGAAAAACCTAAGTACATGCCAACCCCGCCGCCTACCACACACACACGCACGTGATAAGCGCAGCGAGCTAACGAATGTCACAGGGCTCTGCACGCACAGCGAGGAGACAGACATTCACACGTCGTCGGGACCCAGAACCCGGTCTGAGCCACCCGGCTTTCTGCATTATTCGCTCACACACGGCCTGGCCAGCGGGTCTCGGGAGCGGATAGGGTCGGTGGTCCCCCTGCCCGAGCGGACCGCCTGGCACAGTGCCCGGCATCCTCGAAGAATCTGGACACAAAAGTTAACACACTCGCGTCTTCTCTCGTGTGCCCTAAGGAAAAAGCTTTCAAAGTAGTTGCTTTTTCTTCATGTAGCATTATTTATTTAAAGACTGCTTTTATTACTTTTGAAGTGTGTGTTCAGCTTTCAAAGACACTCAGAAGTCATGCTTTGCTTCCCCCGTAAAACAGTAACAGACACACCAAAGTGCAAAACTCCGAGAGGAACCCGTGAACAAACGCCACAGCTGCACGAGACGCAGTTTACCAATTTTTAGGATCAAAAGAGAGGCTGAAGTTATTTTTCTGTGTAGTTGCATATAATTTTATGAAACACGTATAACATCAAAGGAATTAATTCATTGTTAAGATTCGAAGGCATTGGGAGCTGGGGAATAATTAAAAAGACGTATGCAATTTTTTTGCTGAGTAGTGAATCTGTCAAGAAATATGAATTTTACTGAACCTATTTATTAAGTGCGTACATCACAGATCTTGAAGCCACTTGTCGGTATTTCCCGGCATTCACAAGTGCCCCTCATGGGGTTGCACGGTGAGCGAATACGACCTCAGACACGAGTCACAGAATATGATTTAGCGTAAAATTTAACCATTTAAAAATTGTAATTGTTTGTTACGGTCACACAATGCACTTTTGAATATGCAGGTTTAAAACACGCGTATGCCAGTCATGTGCACGAAGGACATGCAGAAATCACAAGAGAAAAGCAACACCTGGAGAAACCTCGTCCTGGTGATTAGTGGCCCCCAGGCCCACGCGCTGCCCTGTCCTTACTGGCTGAGTGATGACTTCCGCGTCCGAGGGGTCGCGCCCGCCACCCCGTTTCTGGCTGGGACGAGAACTGTAACCGGCCCGACCTGGACAACGCCGGCACACTGGTCAGGCCGCACCGCCTGTGCCTCCAAAGCTGCCGAGAGGCTCCGGAGGTCGGCGCACCCGGAGGTGCTGTGGCTCTTCCTTCCCCTCTGCCCGCGTGACTGTCGGGGACAGGGAGCCGACTCCGTACCCAGGCTGAAGGCTGGACCCGCTCAGGAGTGGGCCCGAGCGGGCCCAGCTAGGCCCAGGCCAAGGCCAGGCAGCTTACGGAGAGGAGTCCTCCCTGCGGTGGCCTCAACCCAGCCACCTCACGGGCCCCCGGGCCAGATGCGGCTGCTCGGCCCGCTCGCCCTTTGTTCTTTCACCTCTTGCTCTTGGAAATCGCCGGCAAGGAGAAGGGTGTTAGGCGGCAGACCCTGGACACTGGACGTGCGCACGGGCCCGCTGCCCAGCGTCAGGCTGCCTTGTCGCTACGGGCACCAGCAGGGTGGCAGGGAGCGAGATGCGGTCTCTCCGGGAGGCAGGAACCAAAGTCCTGTCATCGGTCAGCCTTTCATTTCACCCGTCAGAAAATGTCGGCTACCGGGAGGCGACAGACAGACAGTCCCGAGTCCTCGGCAGGAAAGCACTGGCCGCCGGTCCACGCGTGTTATCGAGATGAAATGACGGCGCTGCAGTTACCTGCAGTGGCGAAGGTGCGAAGCATTACGGCCGCAGAGGGAGACCAATGAAATGTAGTCACGGGCACTTTTATGTTCACATGAAAGCGTCTGAGGCCGTCACCGGTTACACTCACACCTGAGGCCCTCCCGACGGCTCCTGAGTGGGGCGAAAATGAACCGAACTGACACAAATGGAGGAACCTGTCCACGGCTGAGCAATGAGTAAGCGACCTGAGTCCCAGTCACGCGTGCCAGAGTTGGCGTGTCCACACGCACACACGCGCACGCAGGACACACGTGTGCGGATGTTTAACTCCGGCTGCCATGCCGTGCGCTGCGTCTCAGGCGCCATGCACCTCACAGCCGAAGGTCTGCCCCCTCTACCAGCTGCGCCCCGCACCCCCCCAGCTCCCCGCCCTCAGCTCCCCGCCCCCGGCCCCGCTCCGCTCTGCTCTGCTTCTAGAAACTGACTTTATTATTTCCTTTAGATTCCACAAACAAGTGATACTGCACAGCATTTGTGTTTCTCTGTCTGACTTATTTTAGTTAGCATAATGCCCTCAGGGGCCAGCCACATTGTCACAAAAGGCAAAATACCCTTCTTTCTAATGCTGCATAATACCCCATTGTGTGTGCGTGTGTGCGTGCATGTGAGTGTGTATGTTCGTGTGTGCGTGCGTGTGTTCGTGCGGGCATGTGTGCTTGTGCGTGCATGCGTGTGTGTGTTCGTGTGCGTGTGTGCTTGTGTGTGCATGTGTGTGTGTTCGTGTGGGCATGTGCGCGTGTGCATGTGTGTATGTTCATGTGTGCGTGCGTGTGTTCGTGCGGGCATGTGTGCTTGTGTGCATGCGTGTGTGTGTTCGTGTGCGTGTGTGCTTGTGTGTGTGCATGTGTGTGTGTGTGTGTGTGCAATCACACATCTTCATCCGCTCGTCCCTGGTGGACACCGGGCTGTCCCCACGTCCTGATGCTGCAGCGACCTCAGGGTGCAGCTGCCGCCTCACGATCCTGTTTTCACTTCCCTCAGATCAATACCCAGCAGAGGAATCGTGGGGTCATACAGTGGCCCCATTTCTAAATTTCTGGGAACCCCTCCATTGTTCTCCGGAGTGGCTGCAACGGCTCACGTCCCGCCCACGGTGCACAGGGGCTCCCTTTCCCCCACGTCCTCGCTGACGACAGCCATTCTAAAGGCGTGAGGTGCTCTCTCGCCGTGGGTCTGAGGTGCACTTTCCTCATGACCAGGGATGTTGAGCATCTTTTCACGTACCTGCTGGCCATCCGTGCGTCTGCTTTGGGAAAACTTCTATTTAGTGTCTCTTCCTATTTTTCGATTAGATTGCTTAGTTTCTCACTATTGATCTTTATGGATCCTTTGTATGTCCTAGATAGCAGCCCCGCAGCATAACCGGGATCGCGAGCACGCTCTCCCGCTCCGCAGGCGGCCTCTCCGCCCCGTGCGTGGTCTCCTTTGCCGCGCGGAAGCTCTCGGTGTGACGCAGCCCCACTGGTTTCCGTCTGCCTTTGGTGTCACTCTCAAAAAAGCCACTGCCAAAACTGGCATCAGGGAGCTTGCCCAGGTTTTCACCTGAGTTTTATGTTTTCGGGCTTTCTGTTCAAGTCTTTGATCCATTTTGACTTAAACTTTGTTTTTGCTGTAAGACAGGGGTCCGGTTTCATTATTTGCATGTGGTGGTCCAATCGTCCCAACAGCCTTTATAGAAGGGACTGTCCTTTCCCCGCTGTACATCCTTGGTTCCATTGTGGTAAATTAACTGGCCACTTACGTGTGGGCTAATTTCTGGCCTTCCCATTCAGTTCCACTGATCCGTCTGTGTGTTTTTATGCCAGTGCCAGACTGTTTCGATTACTATAGCTTTGCAATATAGTTTGTAGTCGGGAAGTGTGATGCCTCTAGCTTTGTTCTTCTTTCTCAAGATTGCTTTGGCTACTTGCAGTCTTTGGTGGTTCCATACAAATTTTAGGACTGTTTTTTTTTCTATTTCTGTTAAAAGTGCCATCGAATTTTTGATGGCGATTGCACTGGATCTGTAGATCACTTTGGGTAGTATGGACAACTTACAACATATTAATTCTTCCAACCATGGCCAAGTAACATCTTTCCACTTATTTGTGTCTTCTTCAATGTTCCATAGAATTGGACGTACTGATTTTTCAACTCCTTCGTTACATTTATGCCTAGGTATTTCATTCTTTTTGAAGCAAATGCAAAGGGGGTTGTTTCCTTAATTTCTCTTTCTGATGTTTCATTATTAGAGAACAGAAATGCAACTGGTTTTTGTGTATTGATTTTGTATCTTGCAAATTAATTGAATTCATTTATTCTAAGGGTTTTTGATGGAATTTTTAGGGTTTTCTACATATAATATTATGTCATCTGAAACTACAAACAATTTTACTTCTTGCTTTCTGATTCAGGTGGCTTTTTTCCCCTTCTTCTTTCCTAATTGCTGTGACTAGGATTTACAGTACTATGTTGGAGAGAAGTGAGTGGGCATCCTTGTCTTGTTCCTGATCTCAGAGAAAAACCTTTCAGCTTTTCATCGCTGAGCGTGATATTAGCTTTGGGCTTTAATGTGCTAGATACATTCCTTTATACCCAATTTGTTGAGTGTGTATGTATGTATGTATGTGTGTATGTATGTATCTTTGCCATTACCGAAAAAGTTGTAGTCATTCTCAGATTAAATAAGCAAGGAATAAATTGGGAAGTGAGCGGTTTGCAGATCAGTGGATTACATTTAAAGACCAAGCTCCCCCACAAGTAGCTCTACGACCCTAAGCAAATTACTCAGCTACTCTGAACTTTAAATTTCCATAGTCTTCAAACTGAAGAGAATGGGTTATCAGTGAAGCATAAACACTTGGAGACTGGCTGTAAAAGAATGCATCACCTGAGACTTTGGAAAAACCCACACTCGGTAAGTTCTGACGCTCCCATCAGGTGATAAACCCACTTGGGGGAGGTGCTTACACTCCATCAGTTTTCAAACCCACTTAACAAATCGACGCTTTCGATTTTAAAATCCCTGCATTTAGGCAGAAACTCAAGGTAAATGGCTTGCCCAAGGCCGCCAAGGTAGTTATTAAAAATGCTGAAATTAGAACGAATGCTCCTAACTCCCATCTCCGTCATGTTTCCAAGGAAAGTGTACACAACAACATGTTTAGCTGACTATCCCGACGTCTTAAACAACGAGGAGCGCTGGAGTCAGGGAGCCTTGGAAAATGCACACCGGCTGTCTCCAAACAGAGCGCGTCTTGGGATCTGTGTGTATCTTTCAGCATGAAGACTTGCTTAACGGCTCCAGAAGCCAGAGAAAGAAACAAGAGCTGCTCTTCGAAGGGAAAAAAAAAAGTACTATTTCTTTCAAAAGGCGAAAGAAAAGTACCCACAGGAAAGTCTCGTTCTAACAAGTGACTACTGTATGGCCTACGAGCTTTGTTCTTCTAGTTGAAGAAAGATACTGCAAGTCGCCTCCCCCGTAGGATTTAAAGCCCTTTTCCATGTTTCATTGTTTATGTAGGAGGGCGCAGAGGAGGCTGAGAAGGGCTGAGAGAGAAAGATAATCATGGATTTTTTAAATTAAAAAAAATATGCATTATGTCAGCTTCAGCACATCGTCGTGCATATGGCTCGCTGCCTAATTGATTCTCTCACACGCTGTCTGGACACAGAGAGAAAAGTTTGGAACTTTTCTAAGTGATAAAGACTAAAAATGAAACAAATCCTCCTTCTCCTGCCAGCATTCCACGCCAGCCGAGGGGCTGCCAGGCACACATTCCGATGTCACCTACCAGCACTGCCTCCTGGGGGCTGGGAGCTGCCTGCTGCACCCGGCCATCGGCCCAAGCAGGCGGGTCTTGAGTGAGGACCAGCTGAGTGATAGAGACCAGGCCAGCTCACCAGACCAAACGAACCTTTGACAACTGGTTATTTTTAGCGATTCTTGGACAAAAGCTTAAGAGTCAATGACTAAAAGAAGAAAATACCTAGATGTAATTAGCAACTTGGCTGATGCGCTGCATTTTCAGTTCTACGTTTGTAAATACCCTCTCGCTTCCACGCACTGCTGACTGAGTGACTCCATGCCAGCGGGGAGGAGCGTCCACCTAGCCACTGCTGGCTTCCAGCCACGGCCTCCACTCCTGGCTGCTGGCTAAATATTTTAAATTTCTTATCAACACTGCCTAGTTCCCAGTCAAGAATGCACGGAAGCACTTGGAGGTGTTTTTTCCAGGCTCGCTCTGGTCGTCGGGAGGACTCGCGAAGCTAATCACGGGGGAGGCGTCCGGTTTCCTCGCCCAGAGGCACGACTTCCTGGATGGAGGTGACCCGCCCGGTGTGAGCTGAGTGACAGTGGCTAGTGCAGGACACGGGATGAGGCGGGCACTCACGAGACAGAGCGGGTGAGAACCGGCCGCCCTCCCCGGGCTTCTTCAATGGATTCTGTAATTTCTCCAAGAAAAAGGTAGCACGGTTTCCAGAAAGTGCAGCTCCCCAACGCTTTGGGGAAAGAGCAACATCGCCTTTATACGCGGAGTTTCTGCCACACAATCGAAACGTGTGGTCCTCGCAGCATCCGCGCAGACACCACCGTCCGGCGCGCGCCTGTCGCTCTGCGGAAGCTCCGCTCAGGCGACCGCCCAAAGGACCAACACGAAAATCGCCACACCCACACGCCACGGGGGAGAGGGCGTCCCACCGATCCTTCAGCTGTGGGGACTTACTAGTGCCTTTACCCCCAAAACACACTGCAAAATCGAGGTGTCAATAATACTTTGTCTCCACAGCATTTAAAACTTCCAGCCAGGCTTCTAATCTGCTACCTGACCCGACCCCCACGAATCCCCATGTATGTCAGGGTTTATCGTCCTCTGCTGATGGCCATTTGATGGTTCTTGGCTGAGAGGCTGTGGGATGTTTAGCATCATCTCTGGTCTCTGTACACACGATGCCAGTCGCGTCCCCTGCACACACAGTTGTGATGATAAAAATGTCTCCAGATATTGCCAAATGTCCCCAGAGCAGTGGGACAGGGGGTTGCAAATCTGCCCCCAGCCGGAATCATTGATAGGTATACAATTCTTATTAAGGAGGAGCTGTTCACTAGAAACATTTTAGTGACTTTCCTAAGTCTAAAAACCTTTGATTCCTCTTTACGTGACCTCCCTAAGGCATCGACAAATCTTTAACTCAACCTCCAGCAGACCTGAGGCTGTGGAGGCCGCACCGGGGAGGTGGCTGCAGCCGCTCCAGGACAGGCGGCCCGCGCTCCGCCCTGGGCAGGCAGGTACGTGACACCCACGGCGACGGCGGCAGAGCCCACGTCCACTGCCCTCAGCTTCCGCGAGCGCGGCTGGCGCTTGGACCCCCGGTGGCCGTGGCCATGGGGCAGGGAGCCGCCCCCTCCCCACATTAGCGAGATGGTGATGCGGCTGCCCCGACACCTCCCCGTGTGCCTCAGAACAAAAGCCGTCATCTGAGCTGCATGTCACCCGCGTGGCCCTGGCGGGGGTACTGGGTCAGCCACCGAATGCAAGGAGGGCGCAAAGCTGGCCTCTTTTGTGATCGGCCTAATTTAAGAACTTGGAGGCTGTGACAATAATGACTGAAATGATAAGAGCTGGTTTTCAAATAAAGTGTAATGGGAAGCCTGAAAAAGGACAGGCTTTGAAAATGAAACTGGAAGCAAATTAGGTCTCACTGTGCCCGAGGCGGGCCGCCGGCATGGGGGCGGGGAGGCGGAGAGGGCGCGCTTCGTTTCTTCCACTGGGTGCTTTGTCTTCTTGACTGACTGCACCCCAATTCAGAGGTCCATGGTTATTATACACTTAGACATTTGGACATAAAATTTGCCTGCGATCTTAATTAGAACAAGCAATTTGTGAAGCTGATACGATAGATCCCTGTAGGATTTCACAACCCTAAGTTAAATTATTGCGCAGCTGGCAAAAACCACCATAATCCAGGTACTTCCACGGCCGGCACGTGCTGCCTAAAACCCAGCATCATGCGAACTTGAAAAGTGACACCTGCTCGAATCCTCTGTTATTCTGTTCGAGCATTAAAAATGAGTCATCCGAAGGCGTTGTTTTTTGCTGTGATATTAGAAACATCTTTTTCACAGGATAATAAAATTGACAGTGACCAAGTTAATAGGATAAACTTAACTTTCCCGACGCCAAAAAAGAGCGTCGCCGGGAAGACGCGCCTGTTGCTCCTCGCCTGACAGCATTGCAGACCCGCGGCCGGCACCGTGCGAAGGCGCCGCTGACCCGGGGCCCCGCGGGGCGAGCCGTTCGTATGCATTACCCAGCGCCCCCCATTCCAAGAACGAGGCGCCCATCGGCTTTCATCTCCCCCCCAGACTGATCCCCTTTACTTAGGCTAAAGGTAAAAGCAGAAAATATGTGCCCGGAAATGCTGAGTTCCGACCCAGATCGGACAGCAGACGAGACGCACCCACACGAGGCGCTGACAACACCCTGAGCCTCAGGCTTCTCGCCTGCGAACTAGAGAAAGGGGCTCGCGCCCTGCGCGGCTGTTGTGCGGATGACAGCAAATGGGGTGCGCGCGTCAAGGCCCAAAGCCACCACCCGGCACGCGGCCGGCACTCCGTAGACGCCGGGCAGAGAATCATCTGGATGCGTCCTTTCCTGTATCCGCCATTAAAAAAGAAAATCAGGTAATTCGGGGGGCAAACCAAGGGGCAATGGCGAGGGAGTGGCAGCGCGCGGGATGTCAACACGCACCGCGCCCTCCGCCCCAGGCGCAGGCCGGGGGGGGGGGGGACGGGTGAACAGAGGGCTGCGGAAAACGGCGGGGGGCAGCGGAGGCCGGGGCATGGGGGGGGGCCTGCGGGGCAGCGGGGGGCGCGGCGCGGGGCGCTTGAGCGCGAGGACCCCGCGGCTGCCGCGCCGCCTGCAGGAGGGCCGAGGTCGGCGGGCCGAGGCGGGCGCCCGAGGCGCGGCGCCGTCCCCGGGTCAGGCTCCGTCATGCGCCGTCATGCGCCGTCATCCGCGGTCACGCGCGGTCAGGCGCCGTCGCCGGGTCAGTCGCGGTCACA
This sequence comes from Rousettus aegyptiacus, assembly GCF_014176215.1. Classification (NCBI taxonomy): domain Eukaryota; kingdom Metazoa; phylum Chordata; class Mammalia; order Chiroptera; family Pteropodidae; genus Rousettus; species Rousettus aegyptiacus. Next base: position 158,918,483 of record NW_023416307.1, read on the forward strand.
CGCGGTCAGCCGCGGCCAGGGGCGGAGCACGGCGGAGCCCGCGGTTCCCGCCGGGGACGCCGCGGTCCGGGAGGCCACGTGCGTCACGACAGGCCGGGCCCCGGCCCGTGCCCCCCGGCGCCCGCACGCGGTGAACGGCGAATGCGCGACGGACGACAACAGAAAGACAGGAAAAGCGCCAGCGACGAGGAGGCCGACGCCGCGACAGACGCCCGAGGAACGCTCTCCGCCTTGAACCGACGAGCGAGGCGGCGACCGAGCGATGCGATGGCCGCGGCGCCGCCGACGGTCCCTCCGCGTCTGCCACGCGGCCGCCGAACCAATCACCTGACTTTTTTTTTCTTTTTTAATGAAGGATACAGGAGAGGATACGTCCAGATTATTCTCCGCCTGGCGTCTACTGAGTGCCCACCGGGTGCCGGGTGGTGGCTTCGTGCCTTGACCAACGCGCAAACGTGGTCTCGGAACACCCGGCAACAAAGGGACTCACGACGGGAGCCGGGGTGCGCGGCGGGAGTCCCGGGAGAGCAGCGAGGTCCAGCTGGTCACGTCGGAAGACGCGCCGAGGCCACGGCTGCGAGCTCCGCCCCTTCCCCGCCCCACGCCTGTTTGCCCCGCCCCGGCCCCGCCCACGTCAGCTTGCCCCGCCCCCGCCCCGCCCCCACAGCTGCTTGCTCCACCCTAACCCCGCCCCACGCCTGCTTGCCCCGCCCCTAGCCCCCCATGACTGCTTGCTCTACCCCCTAGCCCCACCCCACATCTGCTTCCTTCGCCCCAGCCCTGCCCCCACATCCACTTGCCCCACCCCAGCCCCGCCCCACGTCTGTTTGCCCCGCCCCCAGCCCTTCTGCCACACACACCTCACACAGCCTCTTTGCAAGTCAGTCAGTCAGGAAACCCAGGATCCTGAAAAGCAGCAGAGAGGTGTTGGCTCTGGCCCGTCCCCTTCACGGGGTGTCACCTGCAGACGACACAGCGCGGTGGCAGTGCGTGTCCTCCGTAGCTGGAGCAGACGCAGATGTGACTGATGGCAGGCCTGTGGAAGCTTCTCACCCCGCCACCACCTCCAGGCCTGCGGAGGTTTGTGCTCAAACACACGCAAGCTCTCACAAAAAGCTTAGCGGAGCACCAGGTCAGGCCACCATCCTTACCGACAAGGCACCGAGAGAGCGGACTCTTTTTATTCCCTGGCAATTAAAGAAAATGTCCCACAAATGTCACTCCACCTCCAGGAAAAGCTTGGTTCACAAGAAGCTCCAGACTGCTCCCCACCCAGCTAGGTGATCGTCCCTGTAAGTGTTATCCTGAAATGCTAGGGGACCACCACCCACTCCTGACTTTGAAGGCAACATCTGTGGGTTGGACGACCATGTGACCCCCGGACTGACACCTGATGGACGCAGTATCCGTCTGGTGGCTTAGGTGACACCAGGTATCCTGACCTGGGTTTGGCCTCTCAAAGACGCTGCTACCTGCCGTCCTGTACAGTAAGCAGCCCTTCAACACACGAGCTGACTTTCCTCATGTTTTTTTCTCGTAAGCGTTAACATTACATCCCACACCGGAATAATAGTTATTTCCATGTGTTAACATATGACAATAAAGCCTTTCGCTCTTCTGTGATAAAGTCAAATCCTGACCAATCACCCCCTTCGTCACGCCGCACACACTGTCACTAATTAGCATCGGGAACAGAAAGAGAATGTGTCCCAGGCCGCCGAACACGTGCTTCCTCAGGCCCCCTGTGACCTGGGCTCGGGGTCACCCTCGCACTGTCTGCGCGGGACGTCTGTACTCATCCCGCGCTCCACCACCACGCTCCTGCCCTGGCCCGGCCGGCGAGCTCGGCACTGGAGCAGGCCCGAGCGGCACCGCCCCCTCTGACTCCACTTCGGTGAGGGCGGAGGTGACTGCCAAGGCACCCACGTCCTGGGAAGAAGCGAACGCAGTGGAGCGGGGTGTTGGCCTCCTTGAGTACCAGCTTCCACCGAAGCCGGCGGGGCGGGGCCCACGCGTCCCGGTTCCCGGAGCGGAATCACGGGTTCTGTGGCTTCCTTCTACGACACACTTGTGCACCTCTGTTTCAACAGCAAGACGACCCCAAACTCATCGAGGGGGCCTGTGCAGGGAACGCAGCCAACGCTGTCCAGGGCCGTCATCCTTTGCCACGTGGAGGAACAGCACGGGTTTTGTTAGAGAAGTCCCCTCTTCTAAGCCTTGAGGATGCAGTGATGGGGCAAACCCAGACGGCTCCCTGCCAGCGGTCAGCTGAGCAGAGCCGCCCAGCCCTTGCATAAAGTCTTGCTGGAACGCAGCCATGCCACTCCTGTGCCTACGCCTCCAGATTGAGTGACGGGAACAAGGGCAGGGCGGCCACGCAGCCCACGCCGTGGCCACCTGGCCCTTCACGGAGGGGACGAACCGTCCCAATCGCCTCGGCCCGCCCACTGCCCCGATCGCCTGGCCCCATCATCTGCACATGACACGCATCTGGCCACAGGGCAGATGGACGCGCCTCAGGCGACAGTGTCCTTGTCGAGCGAGAGAGACACATAAGGAAACGCCCCGTGCCCTCCACATCGGCCTGTCTGCGCTCCGCGGAGAAAACATGGGCAGGCTCCGTCCCGGCTGGGCCTCGGCTTTCTCCAAGGGCGCCGAGCTGCGGGCTGAAGACATCCGAGCGGAAACAAAGACCTCAGTCCTTTGGCGAAGTCGCTGCCTCTCCAAATTCCCCCGCCCTGGAAGTGGCCTATGCCAGAGCTTCTGCTCAGGTAAAATTACAAAGACCCCGCTTTTAGGCCTGGCGGGTTGGGCTCACTCTCACCTGCCCAATGACAGCCCACACCATGGGACGTCAGGCGGGACAGGGAGGCCGGAGCAGGTGGGCGCGGGCACCTGGCCCCTACACCTTAGAGCGATGGCAGTGCAGGACCGGGAGGGCGCAGGGATCCCCACCGCTGGATACAGGCGCAGGAAGAACTCTGCCTGTATTCCATTATTTCTAATGCTACTCGCAGTAATTGGGGCTACTTGCCAATAATCCATGATTGCAAGCACTCATCAGCATAGCTATGTATTTTTAAACAAAAGGCCAGATTATTTCACAAGTAGCCCAGGGGAGAAAGAGATACTAAATTTACTTTAAACACCTCCTACCACTGTATGGAGCATGATGAAGTCCGTCGCATCTAAAATGTCACTCATTCAGCAGACACTTACTGAGCATGCTCAGTGCTAAGCACTCTAGACAGCAAAACACATGGGAAAAGGACCCTTGCTCCTGAGGAGCTTATTCTGGGGGCGGGGGGGGGGGAGGGCTCACGCGGTGGCTCGCAGGAGCAGAGGACATGCCGACGGCATGGCGGGAGGCCGTGTGGAGGGCGCCTGGGCGTTGGGGGGGGTTCTGGAGGAGAGGGAAGGTGGTTTAGCGGACATGTCCACACAGAACCGGGGTGATCCAAGCCAGTCTGGAGGAGTCACAGGGGTAAAGTGGTCGGTAGTCAGCGGGAGGAGCCAGAGAGAAAACGGTAAGACAGGGCTCAAGGTCGCTGGGGCTGGGGCGGTGTGAGGAGGTGCAGAATGGGGGCCAAGCCCCATAAAACCTGCGGGCCCCTGGATGGTCCTGGCCTGACGCAGAGAAACGGGGCGTCTGCGGGGCTGGGCAGGGAGATCCATGACATGTCACAGCTCAAACGATCCCCGCCTGGCCGGAAGGAGACCTAGGGTCCAGGGAGGGGCGTCAGCAAGCTCCGCAGCCAAACACGGAGCTGGTTCCGACCTGAGCAGAGCCCAGGCCCCATCCGAGTCCACATACCTCTGGACACTGCGGGCTAAGAGCACATGTCAGTCGTTGACCCGGTCTGGGGACACGGGGTCTAAGGCACGGACTTCTGGCAAGAGAGCACGGCCAAGGCATCAAAGAACCCCAGGCCCCCGGCGAACGCCCTGTGGTTGCAGACCTGCCTTTCTCCTTAAGCAAAACGGCAAGAGCCACTTCCTCCAGACCTCAAGCAGAGTCTACGGGTCTGCATTTTTCAGCAAGTGCAGGCAGTTAGGGAGCGGGGTTCCATGCCCTAGACACGCTAAGGAAGTCAGCTGTGCCTGCAGCATCCGCTTCCCATGCTCCCCTGGGAGCCTGTGTCCCCATTCCCATCTGACTGGCAGGTCTCCAGCATGACAGGTACCCCAGCTCTGCTCACTCCTGCTCTTGGCTCACCTTTGGGGGTCTATCATGTCTAATGCACTTCAAATTCCTCCTCCATCCCCGCCCCCCAAGAGAAATAGATCTTTCAACAAAGTTGCAATCCACTGGACACAATGTATCTCTCTGGCTTATTTTCTGAGAAGGATGTTTTCCCATTACATTTGTTTCTTCTAAAGAGACTACAGTTTCCCATCTCTGCCGCACCTGCATCCGGATCACAGCACCCCGGGCGCCTGGGCTGATTAAGAAAGTGTTGTGGACATGCCGGGCATCCCACGCAAGGCTTCCGGGCACCACCGCTATGTCCAATTACATGCAGTCCAGATCCACAGAGCTCTCCTTCCCATGGGGCACGAAATTCCTCACTGACGTGAGCTTAAAACTGACAGGTACACAAACAGATAAAGACGAAGGAACCAAATTCTCTATTATGTCTCACCCAACGGACAGCAGATCTCTGTAAACCATTAATCCCTTTGCAGAGAGAACCAAAAAGGCAGAACATAAAACCAAACTGCCAATCATTCTTCTCACTAATGAGAACTGAACGGTTGGGTCAAAAATAAACCCCAAACCAAAAAGCACAGGGAACTGGTAGAGAAGAATATTAAAATGAGTAAAACAAAGTCAGAAAAATTCTACCCTCTCCTGGTCTCACCTCTGGGAAACAAGGAAAGACATGAGCTTAAATTCCCGTGAAGGATGTTTCTTTTGTGACAAAATTTACCTGGCTCTCTCATTTGAACCCATTTAATATCTCAGTTGGAAGATCTCCAAAACTTGCAAAATATCCTTTAAAAAAAAAAAAAAGATTGCAATGGTCTTACAGATCTCAGATTGACAAGCATTAAAGATTTTATTTCATTCATAATCAGGGAACCAGTCAGTTGTTGTAATTGCTTCCTGTTTCTGGATATATTTTGAAAGTAGAACCAAGGACTTCCTGGAAGACAGAATATACGATGTGAGTTATTGAACCCACTGAAAAAAATCTTCTTTAGAGAAGACATGGCTTAAAGATAAACGTTTATCTTCCTACCTTACGTAGATAGCTTTCTCTACCCAGCTCTCTTACAGCTGATCTCCCCATGTTCCTGGACACCAAAAGCTCATTCGGTATAGTTCACAAAAAGAGCACCTACTGTGAACAACGGTCACTTTAAGATACACATGCTGGGCCAGTTCAAAACCAAGACAAAAACAAACTTACGGGGAAATCTGGCCCGAAACAGCTCTAAATTACCAATAACTGGATCACAGAAACATGTTTGGCTCTATTAAGTTATAATGAGTTACCAATTCAATAGCTTTTAGGCTGATTGACTCCTAATTTTAAACATTCACTCAAATAATGCATAATGTCAAAAATGAGCTGCATATTTTGTAGCTTTTTTGGCTGGCCATCCTATAATTTTGAACACTAGTTCTGAAAGTTCATCATGCTTATGGATAGTAGATATTACATACTGGCTGCTTATGAATGGAAAGATAAAATGACATAACTTGGGATCTCACATGTCGTGATAAAGGGTAGAAAAGATACGATGAAGGATGCCTCCGTTAAAGACAATCGACAATTTTCTATCACCTTTGCTCAGTTACTGCTAGTGTGACTTTATTTATGGTCTTGTCTTTGAATAGCTAACAACAATAGATGGGTAGGAAGGTGGATGGCTGGATGGGCGGGTGGGTGGGTGGATGGATGGATGGATGGATGGATGGGTGGATGGACAGATAGACAGAGATGACAGATACCCCCCGGCTCTGTCCTGCCATCCCGGCACGAAGCCATCGTGGCCGGAAGGGGGTTGCTGTGGCTCTGCAAACGCATACGGGTATCAGCGCCCATTCTTGCAGTGGAGCCGGCAGCGACACACAGACCGTCAGCTAGGACTGGCTCCTGTTACTCGCTTACGTGGTGTTCCACTTTATACATGGAAATGCACAGCCACCACCCCATGGAAGCCGGAGGGGGGGACATTGCTGTTTCCTCTGGGAATCTGCGTTTCATGAGCGCCCATGTGTGCATCTCATCTGTGATCAACGGGACCAGTTTCGTAAACAGCCTATTTAGAAAGACAATGGGGTAGCTGAGAACAGAATGAATACTTCGAATCCATCAGTGATGAAAAGCAACATTTTTTTTTTTAACATTGATAAGCCAAGCCGCCGCGGCATTTAAAGTTTACTCATTTACCAAGTCAGCCAAGTCATCGCAGGCGGTGGCACGGGCTGACTCACAGTCAGGACACTGGGCGTCCCTCTCTAACTATAACGTGACACAGGACAGCTGGCTTCGCCTCCCTGCATTTTCATTTTTCCCTCACAAATAAACCAAATACTCACGAACGGAGCTTCACTCAAAAGACCCGTGGTGTTTGACACATTCTGCTGAAGATGAAGTTTCAGAATTGCACACGAGTCACCTGTCCCGTTAGGCACAGCTCAGCGGTGCCATCCACCACCCACACGCCTGGTGTTCGGCGTGGTTCGCAGCCTTGAAACGTCTGGAGGCTTCCGAAACCCCAGTGGTGGCCGGCTTCGCCTTCTTATTACTGTTCAATGAATTATGCACCGATTCATGAGTGCCATTTTCAGCACCTAATGCATTTTTTTCAATAATGCATAAATCACTTTAAAGCGATGAGAAAATAGTCTACATTGTTATGACAATCTCCCAAAGAAAGGTTTTCTGAAGGTCACGCTGGAATCATTAGAGCTGATGGCTTTTCAAGTTCGTTTTTAAGCAGGATTGTTTTGTGCTGGCAGATGAAGCATATTTCACTGGCAAACCAAACACAGGCACGTGTCCCAGGCTGCCACCCTCGATAAGAGGTCAAACGCCGTGAGCCCAGCCTCGCCGTGGGACGTGACGGGACGGCTAGGCGAAGTCCGACGCACGACTGACCTGTCCATGCTCACGTCCCGTACTCAGCTCACTCTGGGCTTGACCTTGATTGTCTGGCAGACCCCGTCATTCACAATGGCACATGACTCTTCAATCGGAGGTAAATTCCCTCTCTAACTACAATCAGATGGTTGCTAAGGTATCGCTGTCCGTCACAGAGTTATCCCCAAAGGTAGGCTTTCTACAAATGTGTGTGACAGTCAACAAACTTTCCATTAAAATGCTACCGAAAGACAATTTATACCGCATTCGAGATAAGTGTGCCAGAGCTAGCTATCAGGAGAGTCCAATTCGAGGAACTGACTTGGGGAACTTAATTCAATGGACAAGGAAAGTCAAAGTAACCCCAAGAATCAGAAAAATCAGCAACTTTCTTCCAATCACGCCAGCTTCGTAATATTTAGGGACGTGTGGGTCATTTGCAATCCTCTTGACAGGACCAGCAACGAGCAAGTGGACCCAAAATACGAGTTTCTCATTCGAAAAGCATGCGGCAAAATCTTTTGTGAACGAGAGCTGAGACTGGAGCCCAGTCTGCTTCCCGCTTCCCACGTGAGAGGACTAAACTTCTCAGCTTCGCTTTTCCAATTTGCGAAGTGAGGATGCACAACTCACCTTCCTGGGCTACACGAGGATTGAGTTACGTAATGGAAACGACTCAGCAACACGTACTAACGACCTCGTGAGGTAGCTCATAAATGTTACTTCCATCGCTCTTCCTAGCAAACTTCTTAAATTAAAAAACAGAATTTTTAAAAGACTGGATCCATTTTTTTTTACCAGATTATACAATATAAACTGATAGAAAAATCTATGAAATCAGAAAGCAAATTATATATTAGGACTCTGGTTCCTACCACATAGATATGACCATCAACATACCTACACTAACTCAATAGCCGGAGGCTACACGTGGCTAGCGAACACTTAAAATGTGTTTTGCTTTGTTTTTTTGCTTAAAATAAGAATCGTCCTTATTCTGCGCCATTCCTGCAGGTTAGGAACTTGGGCGTGGCTGAGCTGGGGCTCTCGTGGCTGCAGGGAAGAAGTCATCCAGGGATGTGGCTGAAGGCTTGACTGGGACCGAGGGTCCACATCCTAGCCGACCCACTCACATGACCGGCAAGCGGATGCTGGCTTTCGGCAGGGTGCCTCAGGTTCTCTGTCACGTGGACATCTCCACAGGCCCGCCTGAGTCCCCCTGCGTCTCCACAGGGCCACCGCCTTCGCCGGAGCTAGGAGTCATCCACTGGCGGCAAGCCAAAAGCAGCCATGTCTTTAATAGCCTAGGCGTGGACATCACACGCTGTCATTCCCTAATCTGGACTGAGACGTGCTGTAAGCAAAATGCACATCGGACTTAATACAAAAAAACAAAAACAAAGTATAGCATAACTCATTAAGAGTTTTTACATTGAGGATCTTTGAATTAACGATTGTTTTAATGAAATGTACTACTAAATTTAGTTTTACTTGCTTCTTGTTGCTTTTCAAGTGGCCACCAGAAAAATGTAAACAGCACATATGGCTCCCATAATATTTCTAAAGGGCAGCGCTGGGAGATGCTTTGAGAATCATACACGTCGCCCGCCCCATGCGAACAAAGCCTTTGAAAACTAACATGCACACTGATATGAGCAGCGAACACTAAAAGTCTGGGAGGGGGGTAACATGAGAACAGAGGTGCCAGACACGGAAGTCACGCAGCCCTCGGGGACGTCCGTGGGACACCGTCTTCACAGGGTCAGTTTTATGTGACTTCTGCAGAGAACGCAGCCCCCGCACTGGAAGCCGGAGCGTGTGGTCTCGGCCTCACTGCGCGCACAAGGAATTCTCTCAGGGACCCCGAAGTTTCTCCTCTCCCCGCCTGCCCGCCCTGCTGGGGGGTGACGGGGGTGTTAGCTCGGTGACGGTCATTTACCCACTGTAAACAAGACCAGGAAGCGCCCCTGTTATTCCCCCCACCACCCCCCAAAAAAAATTAGTCCCATGGATAACTTTTATTTGGCCAGAAATATGTCAATCACGTGAGCGCTTAATAAGGTACAAATAAGCATGCGAAATTACATGGTGATTACTCTTAACGACGTAATTACCATGCCAGCGCGACTTTGTGAGAGATAATGGCTAGTGGTGAACGGCCAATTAATTGATAACGGGACATTTGTATTTGCAAATGGTCGTGATCACCTTGGAGCCCCAGAAACGCAGGAGGACGAGGGACACTGATTTGGCAGGAATGTCATGGAATGAGGGAGACGAGACCATAAACCGCTCGTTTCAGCTCCAGGCGAACGGTCGCTCTGTGTCTGCCGTTAGCGAGTTTTTTGGCCCGATTTCATTCGATGTATGCACAGCCTCCTTGGGCTCAGGGCCCCAGCCCGGGATTCTCCTCACGCATCTGCGGTGCGGCCTGCGTGCCGCCGTGGAAATGCTGTCACCGGCCATCCCCGGCCGAACTGACGGAAAGGACGTTACTGGACGACACAGCACAGCGGTGTGGGTGGGCCTCGCCCAGCCAGTCGAAGGTCTTGAAGCGAAAACCGAGGCTCCTGGGGGACCCCCGCCTCAGCGCCCTAACCCGCAGATCCAGACTCACGACCCTGGCGTGCTCTGCCTGCACCCCAGCCTGCCAGCCTGCCCGGCCGAGTTCAGACGTGCCAGCCGCCACGACTCTGCGGGCCAGCCCACGCATGAATTATAACACAGCAATGTCAGATTTTACTGTGCATAGTATCGCAAATACAGTGTGCGCCTCTCCACACGCACCCACACGGTCCTGCTGGATCTTCTTTGGCTGATGCAGCAAGCTAAGATAAAAGAAAACCAGCAGGGACACAGGAAACCACTGGACGAGCGGCCTGGACAGGGAGCAGAGGCCCGCCTGAGCCCCCGACGTGAGGCAGAACCCAGGGCGAGGCCGCTGAACGCGTCGGAGCAGAGGAGAACGCAGTCAGGGGGGCGCTTTCGGGGGACAAGAATGTCGCAGGGGTCCCCGATGGACGAGAGACAACAGGAGCCGGAGACAGGAAACCACGCTTTCATCGACATGACAGCTGCCCTTCCCAAGCAGCGCAGTCTGGGAAACTCCCACCGGTGACGGGAAGGAAAGGCTGATGACTCTCCACGGTCTCCTCTCTGCGTCTGACTTTAAAGCTCTTTTGAGAAAACGGTTTTAGCCACTCTCGCTTTATTTTTTTTTTTTTTTAATTCCGTAAAGGGCACACACCCTGGATTACCCCAGCTCTGCTCTTACCTGAGTTTAATGGTTCAATGTGCGGCGTCCAATGTGCATGAACCTGGATTCCCTCCTCTCCCAAAAGCGACTTCTATTTCTTATTTTTCGTGTGAGTCTGTAGGAGTCTATGATCCGGGTCTTTGGCAGGCGTCCGCGGTCCTTAAAACTCATATTTGACGAGTCTGGCAAAGTGCCAGGCTGTGTTTTGTGCTCTCTTGTTCCAGTGATGATCAGGGAGAATTTCAACCGCCTTCTGATGAGCCGCGAGCCCCGATGTGCACGTACACGCCGACCGGCCGTGTCCGCGATGGCTGACGTCAGCACAGACGCCGACCTGCAGGCTGCTCCCAGGGGGTGGTTCTGCCCCGCGGCGCGGCCTGGGTCACGGTTCTGCCCCGCGCTGCATCCCGGGTCGCGGTTCTGCCCCACACTGCATCCCGGGTCACGGTCCTGACCCGCAGCGCGGCCCGGGTCGCGGTTCTGCCCCGCGGCGCGGCCCGGGTCACGGTTCTGACCCGCACTGCATCCTGGGGGGCGGTTCTGCCCCGCACTGCATCCCGGGTCGCGGTTCTGCCCCGCACTGCATCCCGGGTCACGGTCCTGACCCGCAGCGCGGCCCGGGTCGCGGTTCTGCCCCGCGGCACGGCCCGGGTCGCGGTTCTGCCCCGCGGCGCGGCCCAGGGGGCGGTTCTGCCCCGTACTGCATCCCGGGTCGCGGTTCTGCCCCGCACTGCATCCTGGGTCGCGGTTCTGCCCCGCGGCGCAGCCCGGGTCGCGGTTCTGCCCCGCGGCGCGGCCCGGGGGGCGGTTCTGCCCCGCGGCACGGCCCGGGTCACGGTTCTGACCCGCACTGCATCCCGGGTGACGGTTCTGCCCCGCAGCGCGGGGGCACCTGCCACACAGACTTAGAGTTCCCACCACCTTCCCTTCCTTCTCCGTCTCTCAAGCTCCCTCATTGGCTTCTTCTTCTCGAGCTCTGTTTTTCCTCCTCCAGTTCAGGTTGTCACTACCTCTTACTCCGTCTGTTCAATGGCCTGTGCACCTTGAGGGCGAGCCCCCTCCCATCCGCTAAACACCACCGCGGGGGCTGCTGTCCCCGCGAACAGCCCTCCACCCGTCCCGCCCGGACGCAGAGGCGAGTGGGGTTTCCCACCGTCTCCCAAAACAGGTCGCCTCACTCGGGAACCCACTTTCTGCTCGCTGTCAGCGAATCCGTGGGCTCTCTAGGGGGACAGCAGCTTATGAAACGTGACTAGTGAAGAGCTTTGCCCCGAATGTCCCAGAGCAGCGGCTCCCAACCTTAGGCGCCCCTGGAGTTAAAACCCAGATTCGGCGGCGGTTTCGGGTTCGGTGGTTCTGGTGGGGAATGAGAATCTGCGTAGCTGACCAGTTCCCTGTTGCCGCCGGTCCCAGGCCACCTCTGAGAAACCACCTGTCCTGACTGCAGAATCACAGACAAGAACATCGACACAAAGCACGTGATGCTCACGGCGCGGCGAGTCGCTCGAGTGAATCCACGACACACGTGACCCACTCCGCCCTTCGCGGGCTGGGAGACCGTTTCGCTCACAACTGTGAGCACGGCCACCTGCGCTCTGCGCCCCGTCACTCAGAACACCCCCGAGAACCCTCACGCGGCCTCGGGTTTTCCCAAACGTACGCGTAGACTAGAGACTGTAACTCCCCACTGAGTTCCTGACCGAAAAAGGAAATAGTTCCACTTTTAACGATTATTGAAGCAGTGACCGCTCACCACAAACATTCGAATCATTTAGAAATACAGAAATACAGAAAGTTAGAAATCGACACTCTCTCGTGCCGGCCCCTGTGTTCCTGAGCGTTTGGTATTTATCTGTGCGTCTTTCCTTTTCCATAGGCACAGGACACAGACACACAAACACCAGACTGTGAAAATGAGACCACAGATTACATCGCGCTTTATGCTGACCCAGTCGACACGTACAAACCCAGCCCGTCACTACTTAGAGGCATCTACACACTCTTTGCAATGATGTACTGTTTCTCTCTAACTACTCATTTCCCGGCGGATGTTTAGGTGTCGAATCCTTGATGTGATCCAACACACTGCTATGAACATTCACTTACATGTGCCTTTGTGTTTATGGAGGATTTCTTATAGAACTTGTTTCTCAGGAAGGCTCACCCATCTTTCTCTACTTTTATAGTCCCAGGGCTTGAAACATGCTAACGAGGTCCTACCCTCAAAGACTAAAAAAAAAAATTCTACATGTTCATCTTGTAGTGTGTAATTGCTTTTAAATTTCAAGCTACTGTAAATTTTTTTGAAGTATTAACTATTAACAAACAAGTGTTTTTTATTGTAGTATTTGTTATCAATCCACAGTACCATTCATTTTATATGACAAATTTAATATACAATTAAATTTCCACCTATAATTCAGTGTTTCTACTGAGCTATCTATATCTGCACAAATTTTTACTGTACAGTACTTCAAAAAGATTTAACTCACTTTTATAGCTAATGAAGTCCCCAAGCCCACTCGCACAAAGGTCCGTTTCTATATCCACACCCTTCAGATCAGGCTGACTGGGCACCACTAGGGCCGTTTCTGTCTGAGTTTGAGCAGGAATGCTTTCACTGTTCATAGTGAATTATGTTTGTTGCTCTCTGTCACAGATGCCCTCAATTGTAATTATACTGAGAAATTTTCCTTTATTTTTCCTCATGTCCTAAGAGCTTTATTGGGGAATATCTATTCAATGTTATCAAAAGGCTTTAAATAGCCATCAAGATAGTACTAGGAGTTTTCTTATTTATCCTTTTTAATATGTTGTAAAAGCTATATTAACGTGAACTCCTCTGACATTTTCAGAATAAATGTATTTGATAAGTAAATATCATTCTTTTCATGTGAGAATGACTTTGATTCACTAATATTCACATCAGTGATCATAGGCAAACTGGTCTATAATTTTTTTAATGAAACTTAATCGGGTGACATTGGTTGATAAAACCATATAGGTTTCGAGTTACAATTCGATATTAAGCCATATGTATATTGCATCGTGCACTATTTTGGTTATTATGTCACTGCAACCTTTCTCAAATTTGAAAATATACTTGTGAGCCTCAAAACAGGAACTTTAAGTGAGATAGAAATTGTTCCCTCTTCTAATTTGAAAATTCTGAAACATTTAAATCACTTGGTAATGATTTATTTCTTTATTTCTTCTAGCACTTAACTAATGTCACAAACCTGTGCATTGCACAGAATTGAAAGTAAACCTAAGACACTATTTTCATTTCCGCCCCCCTTAGTAATGCATTTAATCAGGAATTTTTCTTTTCCTGAAAAAGAAATCACTATTTTCCCCAAAAAAATGATCGATTTTATGTATATGTATATATTCATAAAAATCATAGACAATTTGGAAATGTATTACATATCTATGTTCCTACCTCTTTTATTCTTTAATATTATTTATTTGTAGACTTCTCATTTTTCTGAAACAAATGTGACAAAGCTTTGTTAATTTAACCAGTCTTTTCAAACCATGGGCTCTTTTTAATTGTACGTATTTCTCTGTACACAATTCACTGACTTCTGCTTCTAAAATTACTAATTACTTTTCACTAATGTCTTTTGATTTGTAATGTGTTCCCTACCCTCTTGAGCTAAATGTTTATTTTACTTAATTTCAATTTTCATATTTAAAAAGGCATTAATGTTTGTAAAAGCCTGAGTAAACACCTGACTGTATATCAGAATATTAAATAGGCATCATTGTTATTGAAATTTTAACATACTCCAAAATTTAGGTAGGTTTTTCTCTTTGACCCAAGAGCCTTTCAGAAGTTGTCTTTTTTCTTTTAATATCCAAAGCATTTCACTTTTGCTCCTCGTTATAGTTCCGCTGCTCTCTAATTTAGAGAATTAACTTGTTAGATTTAAACATTTTTAAATGCGACTCTTCCTTTAGATCTATTATTATATGATCAATTTCATAAACATTCCACAGTTTTTAAAGAATGCACAGTCCACATTTGTAGGGTAAAACTTTCAAACTATATCTAGAAGTAAATCTTAATTGAACTATAACATTTAAATCGGTAATTCTCAAATGAAGGGAAATAGCACGTCATGCAATAACCAAAACAAACAAACAAACAAAAAACATTCAAATTGGCAAAGGAGAGTATGTGAGCAAAAAAGTGTTTTGTTCCATTGCTTTGTGTTTTTTTCTGTTGCCAAGTTGGTTTTATTTTAAAATCGGAAAGTCGTTCAAGGAGAAGGTAGATGTTTGTTATCTAAGGAGAGGTATGAGCTTAAAATTGCAGAAAACAATAACTACATCATTTATTTTGGATTTCTTCCACTAGTCCAATTCTAGATGTGTTAAAATCCCCCAGCCTGGTAGCAGCGTGCTAACTTACACTCAGATTTTTGAGTTTCTAATTCGTCATGCTTTAATGCATGCTTTTCAGTGTGTAAAGGTTGGATGGTTGAGTTTCCATCAATAAAAACAGTCCTGTATCCTATTTAATACTTTACTGCTTTGAATTGTACTTGGATACTGGTATCACGCACCCTGAAGAGAGTGTGTGTGTGTGTGCGCGCGCGAGAGAGAGAGAGTGTGTGTGTGTGTTTAGTGTGGGGGGGAGCTGTTGTATCTTCGCACATTCATTTACTCCATGAGTTAACAACCATTTCTGAACTATATGCACAGCCATGCCAAGTGCTGCTCACATAATTATGAAAAAACTTCTGGTTATTTTATACCCCTTTGCCTAAATGTATCTTCTTTTACTTATTTATTTATTTAGGTATTTATTTATTGCATCTTCTTTTCAACAGCATGCAACTAACTGTATGTAAGAACTTTCATCTATTTTAATATATATTTCTTAATTAAGATTTAATGCACCCACCTGAGTTATCACTTGAATACGCTCTACCACTTTATTTCAATTTTTGTTTGTTTACATTACCTTGTTGTTTCCTTCCCCAAATTTTCCCCTCTATTATTGAAGCTTTCTTTTTTCTTTGCTTATAATTTTCCATTCTCTAGCCTTAAAGAGACCTTCATCTTATTTCTATTTATTCTGCTACTTATATTAAACATATGTATGTAAGCAAATAACACATTTCTCCACCAGTCTCAATCATTCAACCGCCTCTGAGAACTCCCCCGCCAAGAACAAGGCCGGACACTTACACCCTGTCCTCCACTGACCCTACCCTACATGTCCTTTGTACTGCGACACACACACATCACTTAGTTTCTCATGACACGAACGCTAGTCCCCTCGTGTTAGAAAGAACTTACTAACACTATGATCCTTCTAGTTGAATCTAAGCTATCATGCTAACATTTCATGACCACATTGTCAACAGTCATCTAATATAAATTTGTTTGGCCTCGTCACTCAGACTGTCCATTCTGTCCACTGTCAGGTCACGTTGGGAATTAACACACACACTGCCCGCCAGCCCTACCTCAGGCCTGTGGACTCCGGCCCTCCCTGCAGACCCTGAGCATCAGGGTGTAATGTCTCCGCAGGTGGGTCTAAGCGGTCCGCCCATAGCCAGCCCCGCAGGCTCGTCCATGATGCTCACACCCCGTCCTCATTTGCGATAGGACCAGACTCGTTTGCAGTTGCACTACAATACTTAAGTGACCTCTCCCCTCGTTTTTATTTTAAGAAAAAACAACGTTCGTAGAACATTTGAGTCCTTTCCTGAGCCACAAGTGCCTGGCTACAGAACCTCAGGGCGGCAACCTTGTCACTCAGAACTCTGCAAAGAAAGTCCTCAAGTTCCCTGGGCCGTCGATGAGAAACCAGGAGTCACGGTCCCGCGTCTTCGCAAGTAACCCGTTTCTGTGCTGCGTCAATTGTGTGAATTTCCTCTCCATCCTAGGAGTTCAAAAATTTTGCCACGATATGCATAAAATGTTTCATTTTCACTAACTTTCACCACCCTTGGCGCGTTTACTCAACGCGGAGGCTTCTAGAACTGGCTGGGCGTGAGGGGAAGCGGAGAGCCGGCATCTCTCCCCCTCGCTCGCATGTCAGGAGCCCCGTGCCAGCGTGCGACGAGCCCAGGCCCACCCTGCCACGTCACCCCGTACAGGCCGCCCGCATGCACACGCACGTCCGCGGCCGGCCGCCCGGGGAGCCGCACCGGGTTCCACTAGGGGCCTTTTCGATATTCACCACCTCTACTAAGAGCTACACTTTGCTGTTGTTTTCCCCTAACGATCTCGTTTTTGTTTTGTTTTTTGTTTTTTGGGTTTTTTTGCTCTGAATTTCAATGTTTCTCTTTTTGCCCATGGCCGCTTTTGTTTGATAAGTGTAATATCCCCTGCGTCTGACTGAAAACTTCACTTAGTCTACCATTATGCCCGGCTCTGCACAGCGGCGGCCCTGGCTTTTGACAGGCCAGCAGACGCCGAGAGCGTCTCTCCCCCAAAGTCTGACAGACGGGGCGGAGGCACGCGCGGGTCCGGAGGGCACACGCAGCTCGCTCCGCGTGCACAGCGAGTGGCTCGCGTGCCTGAAGCCTTCAGTCCCCGGATCGGACCCTCACGTTCCCAGTTGCGAGGGGCAGCTCTCCTCCTACGTGGGAAAGAAAGACAGCCCAAAGCAAAACAAACAAACAAACAAACAAAGCAAGCTGCTTCGATCACCACCCCGAACGCAAACACACGTGCACGCATTCCAGTTCTGGGCACGGGCAAGGAATATTCCTCAGTACCACGGACAGAACTCTGAACGTGAAACAGTTTTCGATCAGATGGGAATCTCGGGGCCACGTGTAACAATGAGTCATTCAATGCAAATCAAGTTGGAATCAACACGCTGAAATGAAGCCTGCGTAGGAGAACAATGCTCAGGTATGTGCTACTTTGTTCCACCCTCACTCGCTCATCTCATCAGAGCAGAGGTCCTCCGTAAAGGATAAAGCTCGGCAGAAAATAAACCACTCGAGGCATGTTTAAAAGGTACAAGATCAATATCTAGGGTACAGATGGCAGCTTAATTTCAATGCAAACATTCTAATCAATCAATTTGCACCGAAGAACTAGGACAGAATATCCCAGGTTCCTATTAAAAGATGATGAATTTAGTTGACCTGAGCAGTTTATCCGATTACTGTCACTGAAGAACACTGCGCCCATCAGCATGCCAGGAAGCAGGAATTCCTCAATTCTGCACGCACCAACCTCACCGCAGCTCACCTGCGCCAACTCCTGGCATGGATGTCTTCCATCCCAATCACGACTTCGAGCCCTTGTCCCCCCGGCCGCCCCCCCCATGACACGCTGTCACTTACAACAAGGAATAAAGACAGATCTGGTCTTCACGCCCCACCCCTGACACGCAGCTCCCACACCCCGGCAATTTCCTGGGTGACAGGAGCGTCTTTGTTCCCAGGAGGCAGTTCTTGATGGGCTCCCCACTCGCTGCTAGAAGGGGACGGGCCACCACGATGGACAAGCGTGGCAGGGACTTAGGCCTGGGCCCGCCCCACGCTCTGGGCAGGGGCCCGGGGCTGGAGGCAGCGAGAGCCATTGGTCCCTGAGGCGGGTCCACACCCGCAGGGCCAACGCCCTCCGCGCCCACCCACAGCCAGGCCCCCGCCATTCTCCCCCAGGGCTGGGCAGACCCCATGCACCTCACCCCCTACGAGCTCAGCGAAGAAGCTGAGATGGGCCAGGCCGCGGGGACAGGGGGCCAGGCCTCTGCATTCCTTCCTGACCATTAAGACGGTCCCTAAGGAACAGATAGAGCTGACCATGATCGGTCCCTGCGTCAGGCCGCAGGGTCGGGCGGCTCGGGGGTAGGGGGGCCACCTCACACAGGCTGCCCACGTGCCACAGCTTACGGCCAATGCTGCGTAGCTCCCAACATTTTCAAGTCCGCAGATTGAATCCCCGCGGAAACCACAGCAAAACCCCCGGACAAGCAAAGCCTCACACACGGCAGGCTCCTCTCGAAAACCTGCAGCTCTGGAGACGAGGGACTCAGCTCCCCACACCCCGAGACCCGCGTGGCCTCGCAGGTCTGTCCTCGGGGCGCATCGCCTGCTGCCCGCGGGGCTCCCTGCTGGCGTGGACATCCACTCCCCGGGCCGCGGGGCTCCCTTCCATCAGGAGCCTAAGTCTTTTCAAACGTGAAGCAGGAGAAAAGGTGTGGTCGCCGCCCAGCCACCATCCTCGGAGGGGCAAGGGTGCACGGAGTTCGGCCGCCGCGGAGCCCACGCCCACGTGTGCACGGACGGAGACCATCGAGGAAAGGCTTTGACTTCCCCATTACTTACCAAACCCATTTTGAGAGGCACAGAGTACGTGTGCCCTGGGGGAGCAATGGAGGGCGGGCGCTCGGGGACGCAGCTCGCCGCACCCCCCACCCCTGCGACAGGCCAGGGCGGCACCGCCCTCGGTCGGTGGCGACGTCGTGAGCGGTGTTTCCCGGCGCGTGGTCGTGGGCGTGTGACTGACTTTGCAGGCGGTCCTGTCTGAAAAGCCCTTGTCCTAGCCGGAGCAGCGTGTCCCAGGCGAAAGGCGCTGTGGGCTGAATCCCGGCGACTTGTCCTGACACGAACCCGAATGCGAGTCCTCGTCACGCGGGGTGTGAGGCTGAGACTCTAATTTTAGTGTGGCTGAAATCTTCCTCCATAATTTGGGGTTCTTTTCATTCACGTTGATAGATGCTTGAGAGCGATTTTATGCAAATGTGCGCTTGTTCAGCCACGTTTCTGGAAGGAAAACAGTGATTTCTTCTGCATCACTTGCGAAAGACTATGAATCTCTGAGAAAGCCCAATGGGAGGAGTCTAGAACTTAGGAACTCGATCATCCAGGATAAACTGGAAGCCTTCATTCAAAACCACAGCTACGTCAACTGCCCCGATGTGCAGTGAAATCATTTCAAGGCATAAAACTAACATCCTCGGGACACCTTCACTAAGCCAGCGTCATCCTGGAATGCCTCACTGGGCATTTTAATTTGTCATTGCAAAAACTCGTTTTTATAGATGAGGAGACAGACTTCTATCTTTAGAGGTTTGCCCGAAATCACCCACATCCTGAGCAATGAGGTCAGGCTTTGAAGCCGGAAAGTACACTTGCGGGGGTCATTTTGCTTATTCTCCGTAGCGGTTCTGTCTGACACACGCAAAGCCCGCGAAGGCTCCTTGCCCGTGGCTCTGCATCTTGCAGGCTCCGCGAGTGACCTCCCGCTCCGCGGGCCAGCACTGTGAGGTCCCGCCGCCTCCAGGGGCGCGCTCCCAGCCACCGTGCTCGGCTGGTCCCGAGCGACCCCACGGAGGTCACCCACTCCCTTCTCCCACCCCAGGCAGGGGCATGCAGCGCCCGCCCACCCCGCCTGCCCCGCCAGCCCCTGGGGGTGCACGTCCCCGCCCCAGAGCTCCGCGTCTGGCCCTCAACCCCGCGCCCTCTCGGCGGCCCCCACGCGCTCGGCGGCCCCCACGCACCCGGCGGCACCATCGCGGCCGGTGTTGCCCACCCGGCCTCACGGCATCCGCTTCGTCATGGCAACGGGTGCTCGCCTCGCTTATTTCACTCTTAAACTACTTTCCCCCCCCATTTCTGCATGTGTAAAAGAGTTATTTCAGATCAGAAAGCAAAACTGTTCTGTTTTTAGAAATCTATTCGGGAAATTAATGACAGGAAAACACCTCAGGGACACGAACAAAAAGAGGAGGACGGTGGGCATCAGGGAGCCCGGCAGCTAGAGGCGCGGACACGGAGACGGGCCACTCCGAGGACCCCGCAGAGACGGGCGGACAGGACGCGGGCCCCCCATGGACGCGGGACAGCCCGGACACCTGGGGCGAGTTACAGTCACCGCCGTCGGAGGGAGGGGGGCCGCGGCCCCCAGACGCACAGAGCCCCGCGGCTGAGCCAGCAGAGGGGTGCGGGGACCCGTCCTGACTCCGCCCCCACGGGAAGCCGCGACCCGGCCGAGTGGCTGGCGCTCACTGGCTCTCAGGTCCTGTCGATGACAGTCGGATGACAATCGAGCTAACAGGTGTGCAGAGGCGGCTCACTGTGGGTTTGACTTGCGCTTCCCTAAGAGCCAGTGAGGTTGAGCCTCCTTCCACATGCCTGTTGGCTGTTTGTATGTCTTCTTGGAAGAAGTGTCTGTTTGGGCCCTTGGCCCATTTTTTAGTTAGATTGTTTTGCTGTTGTTGAGCTGTGTGAGTTCTTTAAATATTTTGGCCGTTAGCCCCTTATCGGAAGTGTTGCTTGCAAATACCTCCCCCCATTCGGTCGGCTGCCTCTTTGTTCTGATGACGTTTCTTTCTTTCGGAGGCCTTTCGGTCTGATGTAGTCCCATTCATTCATTTTTGCTTTTACTTCTCTTGCCTTTGAGGTCAATTTCATAAAATCTCTAAATCCAAGGTCCACGAGTTTCATACCTATATTTTCTTCTTTGAAGTTTATTGGTTCAGGGCTTATATTTAGGTCTTTGACTTTCTCAGTTAATTTTTATGTTTGGAAACAGGAGTCTAGTTCATTCTGCTGCAGGTGGCTTTCTAATTTTCCCATCACCATTTATGGAAGAGGGTTTCCTTCCTCCATTGTATGTTTTTGGCTCCTTTGTCAAAAATGATCTGCCCATAATATCAGGGGTTTATTTCTGGACTCTAAGTTCTGGTCCACTGGACTGTGTGTTTGTTTTTCTGCAAATACCATGCTGTTTTGATTACCGTTGCTTTGCAGTATAATTTGAAGTCAGATAGTGTGATACCTCCAGCCTTCCCTTTTTTTCTCAGGGTCGCTTTGGCTATTTGGGATCTTCTCTGTGTCCATAATAGCAGGTGCTAAGAGGCTGTGGGGGGAAAAAAAAACCCTCGTGCACCACGGATGGGAACGTAAACTGGTACAACCACTGTGGAAAACAGTCTGAAGTTTCCTCAAAAAACTAAAGCTGAAAATACCAGATGACCCGGCGACCCCTCTTTCTGGGTATCTACTCTAAAGAACTGAAAACATGTATCCCTGTAGATATCTGCATCGCGATGTTCACCGCAGCATCACTCACGGCGGCCGAGGCTTGGAAACGACCGAAGTGTCTCCTGACAGCGCGGCCTGGGCAAAGCGGCCGCGCTGCTCGGCCGCAGGGGATCATCCCTCAGCCGTGAGGAGAGACGAAACGCTGCCATTCGCGGCACTGTGGATGGACCTCGAGGTGCTCATGCCAAGTGAAATAAGAAGCCAGAAAAGGCTGAGAGACTATGTTTCACTCATATGCGGGCTTTAAAACCGAAAGCGACAAACGAACCAGACAGACAGACAGACAGAGACTCACCAACACGGGCGGCAGGGTGGTGGCGACCGGACGGAAGAGGCCGAGGGCAGCAGTGCGCGAGGCTGAGCCACCCCTGGGAGCACATGTCAGTCCCGCCTGCCTCACCTCTCAGGCCGCGCGGCCAAAGCCAGTGACACGGCCAAGCCGAGGCGGCAGGGGCTCACGAGGGGCGGGGCCACCGTGCGTGTGGGGGCGGGGCCACCGTGCGTGTGGGGGCGGGGCCACCGTGCGCGAGGGGGCGGGGGCGGGGTCACTGTGCACGACGGGAGGGCGGGACCATCGTGTGAGGGGGTGGGGCCACCATGCGTGACGGGGGGCGGGGCCCCTTTATTTCCCTAAACAACCCCACGCGGTAAACGTGTCTGTCCCAAGGTGGAGCTGAGGAAACGAGGCACACGCAGTTTACGCCACTTGTCTGCGGTCCCTTCGCTTAAGTGAGTTCTTGCTCGGGGTCTGCGCTGACCTCTGCAGTGGATGCTCACAGAGCAATGCCGGGCGGCCGAGGACGTCCCCAAGTGGGGGACAAGCTGTGTCCTTTGCAGATACCAGCTTACAAACGTATGGAAGTCAACAGACTCATTGGTTTCTTCATTCTGACCCTGCCTGTCTCCACTTATTCTGCAACACAAAAAAACAAAAGGCCGTCCGCACTCCACTCCCCACTCACGGCAGGGAGACAGACGCCCGGCCGAGTGGGACCCTGCGTAGTCACTGGGCGAGCCCGGGCAGGCGCCTGGGTGTGGCAGCGGGGTGACAGTGAAAACACAAGTCAGCTACAAGGTGACGGGCGCTTGGCACTTCACCACACTCTAAAATGATTTCATGTATTATTTAAAAAGTCGCTGCTCCGCCTTAGGTCAAGTAAGCACTGCTGTTCTTAAAAGCCATGAGCTTAACCGCACCTGCGAGTGTAGACAAAAAACCCACACGGCCCAGAGGGACGTCTGCTCAGCCTGCTGCTTTGAAGACAGCGGAGTCGCAGAATTTCCGGCGGCTTTTCCTGGGCCGCGCGGCCGCGGTGCCCTCCGCCTGGACGTTGTCATGTTGGCGTGCACCTGTGGGTGCGTCCAGGGCGCAGCCATGACTGAGAGCCAGCGGGGCCTGGAGTGTGCGGTGACCACAACTCGACCGCTTACAGTCAGGTCGCATGCTTGCCAATGTGTCCTGCCTCAAACCAAAGGCTGCCGTGGACGCGGCCACCGCCCGGGGAGCACCTGGTTGCTCGTCACACCCCCCGCCACCCGAGCGAACTCAAAGGCCAGCGGAAGGCCGACAGAACGGCTCTGAAATGACAGGACAGAGCCACAGCCGACCCAAAAGCCTAACGCAACACGGAACCTGCCCGGTTGGCTCCAAACTGCAAAAGCAAACCTCTCGGTTTAGAGCAGAAGCAATAGAATAGACCAAACACAGTCTAATTAAGGAAAATCGATGCCACTTTACTTCCGGAGACGACACCCAGGGCATGAACAGATTCACCCGACAGACGCGGAAAACGCGCCAGAGGGGGGAGGCATGGCGTTCAGCCGGCAGCAGCCCTCGGCGGAGTGGTAAACGGCACCAGTCTCCGCTCCCCAGAAAATCACTCTGTCCTTAACGCATGCGTCCCTCTGATCCAGACGCCGCCAACGCGTCACGACACACTAGAAACGCCACCCGGCGGAGTCGTCCCGAGGCACCGAGTTACGTGGAGAGGGAGACGTGAGCGTTCACGACTCACCTTACCTCACCTTCGTGTGGTGATCGCTAAGCGCACTGATCAAGCGTGAAAGGTTGCTCTGAGCTGGGTGATCGCACCCTCCTGGCACGGCCCAGGCCACAGGCCTGCGTGAGCCCCGCCCTCCCCCACCGAACTCTGGGGGACGCCGCCCCACCACTGATCAGCGGGATGGGTGGCTTCGGCTTGAGACAGACTGTCCAGCCTTGCGGAGGAGGGCAGGGGGCGCTCGGCCTTCTGCTGCGTGGAGTAAGTCAGACAGAGGAAGACAAAGACTATCCCATCTCCCTTAACTGTGGGATTGGGGAAAAACTCATAGAAACAAACAGTCGAATGGTGGTCACCAGGGAGGGGGCGGGGTACAGGGCTGGGCAATGGGGAGACGCAGCCAGAGACCGCGCCGTAGGAGGAATGAGGTCCGGGGTCCAGGCGAGTGCTCCATTACAGCCGACGAGGCCCTATCGCGTCCTCGAAACTCGCTAAGCGTAGACCTTAAGTGTTTTCACCTCAGAAGAGAAACGGTCACTCTGCGGCATGATGGCGGTGCCGGCCGGCGCGCCGCGGGGCGCACTGCATGTCAACGTCGTCGCGATGCGGCTGGAAAGAAAACTAAACACTGGCCGATCACGTTTTTCCAGGAATTTGTCTATTTCGTCTATTCCACGTGTGTTTGCGGTGTGGAGATGCTATCACAAGCGACCAAAGGCGCGCGTCTACAGGAAGAAAAACTGAAATAAAAAGACGAGAAAAGGGAATAAGGAACAGAAGGAGGGAGGGAGGCAGGAGGGAGGGAGCAGGCAGGCTCTGGGAGGGAGCATCGGAAGGCCTGGCATGGTCGGAGGTGACCTGACTTGGGAAGAACGGAGGACGGATTAGAGTCACCACGGAACAGGGAGCCCTGACGGCCTGGGGAGCAGGAGCGAGCGGGACGTGGAGAGAGAGCGAGAGCCGCTCCTTAGAGCCGACGGGGGACTGCGAGGAGCGAGGGCCCCGTGGTGGCGGAGCTGCCCGCGAAGGCCTCATGGGGGCTGAGGAGCCCGCGGCCGACCCAGCGGGGCACAGGCCCCAGCGAGGCGGGGGGCGGGGAGCCAGGACAAGCTGTGGCCGAGGGAGGCCGGCCCGCCCCAATGCGAGGGGGCCGGGACGGTGGGGCCACATCCCCGAAGGGGCGACAACAGGTGGTCATAGAAAGTGACCGACAAGTACGAGGCGCCATGTCCCTTGGAGAGACGTAACCACTCGCGAGCCCTGGGCCTGTTCCGGCCTCCGGAATACTTAACTTCAGATCTGTTATAATTAATGCAAGATTTCTCTCTCTCTTTTTTTTTTTTTGCTATTGTTTGATTTTAATGGTTTCTTATTTTTTAGCCCAAGATACGAAGAATAGACAGAGTTAAAATCACAGATAGTATAAAACCCAACCCAGAGGTAGACTAACCAACCAACTGGACACATTCTACCATGCCCTGGACCGATGGCCGATGGCCGAGGGGTGGACGGTCGAGGCCAGCGCATACTTCCACGGGATAAAACACCAAATCCCACTTAGCACTGGCCGTGACGAGGGCGACCAGCACTTTGCGAAGCTTAGTTTCACATGTGTGCATTTCCATGCATGTCCCAGTGGGGCAGGGAGGCCACCGGTGGGGACTTCAGAAGGACACGAGCTGGGATGCTCCGCTCAGCTGGAGGGTCCTGCTGGCCCAGAGCGGCGGCCGACTCACACGCAGCATGGGCCTGGGCCTGCGGGGTCAGGTGATGCACGGCTGGGGGGGCGGGGGGTAGGGGGAAGGACAGACTCCCACCCCAAATCCGTCCTACAGAGCTGGCGGCCGCCCAGCTTTGGGCCGACAGACGCAGGACGAAAACCAGGAAGCCCCGTGTCCGGACACAGCCACCGCCCCACAGGCCTGCCGGGGCCGCCGACGCACGCGCCCCCTGATCCTCACAGACGCAGGGCGGCTCCTACCCGGAGCCTGGACGCAGGCGCCTGAACAGCTCAGAGTCCGAGGCGAGCTCCGAGCTCCGAGCACCGAAGGAGAAGGCAGCGCACATCTGCGATCGGTGCCTGCTCATCGGGGGGGACACGCGGGGCGGAGGGGCCCCCGCCGCGCACCCCAGGGTGGCTTCCCGCCCAGGACACGCGCCAGCCGAGCTGGCAGGCAAGGGCGCCCTGAAGCTCGACTCCTCCGTCCCCACGTCGGAACGCCACTGGCCATGTAGTCCCGGGGCCCCCCGCAGAGCCGGGCGCGGCCCGCCGCGGAGACAGGGAGCGGGGGTGGGGCGCGGGGGTGGGGCGCGGGCGCGGAGACAGGGAGCGGGGGTGGGGCATGGGCGCCCGCGCTGCTGAGTCGTCACTCGGCGCCCACCTCGGGCGCGGACCCCGCTCCGGGGCGATCGTGGCTCGGGCTGCGACAAAAACGGGGTTCCCCACATTGTGCACGGTTCTTCCCGATGGCGTACATTTCTTTCAGAGGACATTAGGACATAAATACTTATTAATCGGCTTCGACCTGACAACTTCATCACGGAAACTGCTGAGTCTCTGATTTGGCCCGTGGGCACCAAGGAAACATGCCTGGGAGGCCAAGGACCCGGGACCAGGGGTTCATGAGGGAAGTTCAGGGGACCCCTGGACGCAGGCGCTTCCCGCTGACCCTTGAACAATGTTTGGGGTCACGGGCCCCACCCCCGCACCGTCCAAATGCCCCATGGAGCATCTGACTCCCCAGAACTTAAGCACTGACAGCCTGCCGTTGGCCGGAAGCCTCACCGATGGCAAACGGAAGTTTAACATGTGTTTTGTACGTGACACGTTTCATAAACTGTATTCGTCCCATCAGGTGAGCCGGAGAAAAGAAAGGGGGTGTGAAAACTCACGCCGGGGAGGAGGTGCACCCCACGGTGTGGACTCGGCGTCCACCAACGAGGACACCGGGCAGCTCGGCCGGCTCCCTCCCGGGCCCTTCCCGGCTTCCTGGCCCAAACCGGCCCCGAAGACCACACCCCCACCTGCAGACGGAAAGATGGCTGGACCCCCGGCAAAGCCCTCCCCTGCTCCCCAGAAACCTGCTCCTCTCGTCTCCCCACAAACCGTGCCCCTGATGGTGACCTCTCTTTCGCCTCCTGTGTCTGAAGCCTCCTCCGGTGTGGGGAAGTCCCCACCGTACGACCGTGGGTGGCAATCGGGTCCCCACCGCGGAGGGCAGGAGAGCAGGCGCCCACCCTCCCGGCCCGCCCGGCCTGTGGGAACCAGGCGCGACCCGCTGCACCCGCGGGGGGCCGTCTCGCATGGGTGGGGGCACCCGGGCGGCCACGGGCATGTCCAGGGCAGGCGCAGGCCGGGGGCGGTGGTCACAGCGGTACCCGCGGGGCTGCAGCTGCGGACAGGCTGTGGGTCCGGCCACGGGACCAGCTGCCCGACCGGATCGCAGACGCCCCAGCCTCCATGCCAGGCTAAGCCGCCCCCAACCTCCCCTCTCCTTCACTGCCCGACAGCGGCACCTTGTCCATCGCAATCGCCGTGAGCGACGCCTGACCAGCACAGCCCCTCACTGTCCACACGCCACCCACGCGGTCAGCTCACCGGCTGACAGCCCACGAGCGAGCCGCCCGCAGGCCACCAAACTCGCTTTGAACCAAGTATCGTCCCCAAAATCCCCCCAAAATCATTACATACACGGAACAAAAACATGGGGAACCCCGGAGAGCACCCCCGCCCGTGGACTCTGCTGGGGTCTGGCTCCAGGACGGGGCCGTGGTACCCGCGGCCCCCACGCCCGGCCCGCAGGGGCGAGGCGTCCCCCGCACTCCTGGGCTGACTGAGCCCGTTCAGGAAGAACCTACATCATTCGCCTTTTATGGGTACGGCTGATATAACCTCAAGCGCAGCAATATGAACCGCGCCACCATAACACACGAAGCCGGCATGTCAGGTCCGCTTGAGACACAGCGAGATGACCTCGGTCTAAAAGAGCCATTTTAAACGAGAGCCAGAGCTTTATTTCGTGACACACGGGCTTCGCCGCGCGAGCATTTATCTAAGGTTATATCCGAGCTCAAGTATGATCTACACGATTATTTTGATTCAATGGCTTTAGATGCTGTGGAGATATTTCCTCGCCCGGAACCTCATCTGTTATGTTGCCGGTGTCCGACTCGAGACCGCCTCCGTTTTTCATTTTCTGTGTGTTTCCGCAGCCACGTGAAACAGGGTGACGGACTCCTAGTCCTCCAAACTGAGGGCCCCCGTGTGTCCATCTTGACTCATCGCACATTCTCGGATGAGAACAGATTTTAAAATTAACTGATTCCCACGGCACCCTAATAAAACAGCGACCACGGCCAGGTCTGCTGGGTGGCACCTATAATAGGGATACCAACATGCGCTGCCTCAGTTTACGTATCTACGGCAATGTAGAAGTTCTTTTTTTTTCCTTTTTTAACCAAGAAAGCAACGCTACCCTTTAAATGTCTAAGAATTATACTCTAACACTCTCATCTCTCCTCTCAAAGACACCCCTCTAAAATATGAAAGATGTCTTAAATAAAGCGTTCACTGAGGGAACCCGTGCCTTTTGTTAGACTTGACAAAATGCCAACGCACGAGAGAGGAAGAGCGTCACGAACACGTCTGCAGACCTCGGGAGTGGAACGCGAAAGCCGGTTCGCCGTTCCCACGGGCTACAGCGCTCTAGCTGCACGGCCCCTCCGGATATGTCCGCGCATCTTCCGGACACTGCTCTAGTCCCCAGGGAAAGAAAGCGCGATGCACCCTGGTGTTGTCGACGTGGAAACGTGCCGGTTTGCACGCCGGGTTCTGGGGGTCGGCGGCCTCAGACCGGCTGCGTCCCGGCGCACGGACAGGGTCCTGCCTCTGGCCGCGTTCTCCGTCGGCCTGAGGGAAGTTTTCGGCAGTGCCAGGACGCCCGGATGACAGCCAGGAACTTGGGGTGACATCCTCATACCCCCAAACACAGAGGCAAAGGGAGAGGAGAGTCTTAGAATGAGGATCGATGAGACCGAGGGGCCACCTGCGGCCACGCCGCCTCGCCGGAACGAGACTGACGTCAGGTGCTCCCAAGGACGCCGTGCCTGGGTCCCAACCCCAACCCTGGGGCCAGGAACGAAGCCGACACCTCTCAGAGCACACGCGGGGAAAGGGATCCCCAAGAGAAATTCGGGAAGGGTCCCCCCAGGGTGGAGGACCCTGATCGCGGAAGGGTGACTGCCCTCTCTCCAGCCGGACCTAAGTTCCCAGACACCAGAACCCATTTCCAGACACGAAATAACCCAGGCCCGGCGATTAGAGACATGCTTGTGAAGTCACATGGTTCCCATAGCGCCCCTCCGTCTGCACTGACCAGCCCCACCCCCCAAAGGCCCTGCCCACACGGCCACCCTGTGACTGGCCCTGGGGGGCCAGCAGCGCATGCCAGCCACCTGTCGTAAGAAAACGAGAAGGCTTTAAATCTCGTCCTGGCAAGTGACTTTTAATAAATCAAAAGATGGTTAAAGGACCTCGCCAGTGATGAATGTGAAAAGGAGAGTAACTCTAAATTGAATAATTCACGAGCTCAGGCACACAGTGCTTTCCTGCAGCCCCCGACACACGCGCCTCCACCGGCCTCCACCGGGAGACATGTTTCTCTACCTCGAGGGCCTGCGTCGGTCCATTGTAACTCCACGGCAGATCGGTAAATACCGAGGATAACGCAACTACATAAAATCATCCTTGAGGTAAAAATCTGCGTACGGCTAGGAAAAATCCAGAAATCGGAGACTTAAAATAAAAACAACGGAGAAACGCTGAGTCGTCGTCTTTCGAGGACGAGTCAGCCCCGGGATGCGCCGTCTGCTCCTCGCGCCACTTGGCAGAAGCATCTTCTCCCAGCCCCGGCTCTAAGCGACAGTCGCGGACCCACAGGGACTAAACGCGACGAGGGTGACGCTTAGGAGCCCCGAAGACACACAGGAGAACCGACTTCGCGGAACACGCCCGTGGCTTCCAAACGCCCAGAGTGCAAAGAAGGCCATCCAGGTCCCACGGTTTCCTTCTCGAGAGAGAGAATTAAATAAAGTAGAATCAGTTACAGACGGAGGGGGAGGGGCGGGACCCCGGCGGGTGGCGATGCCCCGACTAACCCTGACAGGCCTGGTCCCTGCTGGCCGCCCGGCGCCTGCAGACGGAGCTGGCGGAGCCCGCGCGCCACGGCCTCCCCTGTCCCTCCCGCTCTCCCTCCTCCAGCTTCACTGCCCGTTTGCTCGAGACGCGGCTGCGAGCCAACTTCTCCCCGACGGTCACTCCGCGGCCTGTCCTGACGGCTGGGAAGCCGCTCGGCCAGCTGCTCTCGACTGTCACTGCCCCTTCTCAAAATGTGCCCCACCTCACGCCCCCGACCATGTCCAGACGGATGAAGAGTCCACGAAGTCAGAGAAACGGGCCCTGCCACCCAGAGCGAGGACCGTCTGGCGTTCTGGGTGTGGTCACAGCAGGAACGGTCTGTTATTGCAGAAAACTCTGCTCATTAAGAAAAACTAAATGAGCAGGCCGGCGTGGGCCGACGGCCAGGACGCCTCTCTACGTGGACAAGGACACGCCAAGCCACCTTTATCATAGTAAACGTTCAGGCTTTTTTTTCTTGTTTCTAATCAAAGAAGTATCTTAACATGCATGTGCTCAGGTACAAGGTGTGTCTCCGGAAAGACACACGAAGCCCGCCCCCAGGAGAGAGCTGGCGGAAGGTGCTGGGGAGGTCGCTTAGTTTTGACCACCTACTCTTTGATACGATTAAAATGCGCACGCACAGACGTATATAACCTTTACGGGAAAATAATTAAAAACACGAAGGGTTAGAAAGGCAAACGGTGCGGGAAAGTTCAGGCGTCACCCAGGGAAATCGCACAGCGCCGACGGCCAGTCCTAATCAATCGCGGTCTCGCACCCCCCCTCCCCGGCTCCAGACTGGTTTCTCTTCCCGGCAACGTGGGTGATCACCGCGACCGCCCCGCGGCGCCCACGGGGGCCGCGAATCGGGAGCCGCCCAGGCGCAGAGCGTGGCCGCCGTGCTGGAGCGAGAGGCGTGAGCTGGGCCACGGTGTGTCCACAGCCCCGCGGGACCGGCCGCGACAGCCGCCCCACTGGGCTCAGCCCGAGGGGGCCCCTCGGAGGACGACTGACCACCCACACACGGCCGCGCAAGTGGGGGCGCGGGGCCTCAAGCCGTTCCCCCCTCTCCGCCCTTCATGCGTGATTTTCTTTGCCCGGATCCTCTCTGGCTTCTTCCCCCGTTTCCCTCCGGAGACTCTCGCTCACCCAGAAACCCCGAGTCCCTGCCTCGGCCCGCTCCTCTCCTCCAAGGCGTCCGCCTCCGTTTACACGTCTTTTCATTTTGCGTATCGACTGCTTTACTTTTTCTTTCATTCCCCCCAGCAGACAGGACGCTCCGCGGGGGCTGGGTCCCCGGCCAATGCCCCTTCCTCCCCAGGGCACCTAACGCGGCCCCGGCACTTAGCCACACTCGCTACCTGTAAGGTCAACAGAACTGTAAAGTGAATTCTAGAAGGACGTTCCACTCACAGTTTTCGAAAGCACCTCGATTGGACGGGAAGAGCAGAGCCGCCCAGGACACCTGTAAGGCCGTGGTCTGCAGGGAGCCCCTCGGCCCGTGCGCGCCGCCCGACAGGCTCCACGGCACTGGCGAGACTGCCAGTGCGTGAGGAAGCATGGCCCACGCGGGCGCCGGCGGAGCCGGGCACCACCCACCGCCCTCCACCCCACAGATGCGGGACCCTGGGCACGGGGTGGCCAAGTCTGGGGGACGATGGGAGGGCCCCCTGTCAACAGGGCAACCGAGGAATCTCGGTGCAGCCCTCAGGGCTCCGCAGGGAACGAACGATGGACACCGGAGAGACAGAGAGAGATCTGCTGTCAGCAGCCGGCCAGCGCGGCGGTGGGCCTGGCCGGCGTGACGTCTGCGGAGTGGGCCGGGGACCCGCGTGCAGGAGACCCGGGGAACAGGTGGCGTCGCGGCCCGAGGCGCGCGGCCGGCGGGGTCCCCTCCTCCTCTCTCGGCCAACGGCTGACCGCCCGCGGCCCGTCCACGCCCCCGGCCGTAGGTGTCCGCAACAGCGTCAGAGCATAGTCCACACATAACACCGGCCGGCGCTGGGTCTGGCCACGTCCCAAGCCCAGCCGGGCGACACTCACGGTCAACCACAGCCCCTGCGTGGTCATTTCCACGTCACTCAGTTTGTCTTCTCGGTCAAAATGGAAGGCGTGCAACTGCAATCTTTCTCTAAATGTCATAACAAGACGCAAAAGCTTGTACGTTTAGAATGGAACGCCATGCTCTGACCGCGCGTTAACGTGCGTTTGGACCAATACGGAAACTCCCTTCCCAAGCTTTGCTGCCCATAGGCAAAATCATTCTTCTCCCTTTGTTTAAATTCGTGTCCACCGTGACAAACACAATCAATCTCAGTATTTCCTACATGCTTAGCAATACTTGGAAGCCCATCTACATGAAAAATATATTTATACAGTGAATTCCGAGCAGTCGAGTACATTCGGAATATTGAACATAACTTACAGAATTTACATACACAAATTACCAACCTACTATAAATATAAAATCCTGTTTTCATTCATACACCAATGCTGGCTTGAGACGTTTCCTGCTTCGAAATCGCTCTTAACGATCGCAGTGGCTTCCCGAGCCCTGCAGTCCCCGGAGCCCCGCAGTCCTTGCAGCGGGCCGTGGTCCTGGGAGCCGTGTGGGCTGAGGGCCTGGAACCGCCCGGTGACCACGAAACGTAGCAACGCCCCGCTGGGGGGAAGCCCAGCTCACGGCAGGAGGCCGGGGACCGGCGTCGGCACCACCAGCCACCGGCTGTGCGGCCGGAGTCAGGGCATCGAGCGCCCCGGATACTTGCGTATCAACTCCAGGACCCAGCGGGGTCCCCAGCACCTACCCCGTAGGGTGACGGCGGGTTTCCACGAGAAACGAGGAACGTGACAAAGGCGTTTAGCAACTTGCCTGGCTCACTGGACGCGCTGCCTTAATATTACCTGCTGTGACTAAAATGCACTTAGAAAACATATATATACACACACGCACACACACACACGCACACACACACACGCACACACACACACGCACACACACACACGCACACACACACGCGCACACACACACGCACACGCACACACACACATACACACACACACATACGTACATA
This sequence comes from Rousettus aegyptiacus, assembly GCF_014176215.1. Classification (NCBI taxonomy): domain Eukaryota; kingdom Metazoa; phylum Chordata; class Mammalia; order Chiroptera; family Pteropodidae; genus Rousettus; species Rousettus aegyptiacus. The sequence continues at coordinate 158,951,112 of NW_023416307.1, forward strand.
TACATATATATTTATTTTCTCATACATTGTCTCCAAAGATTGGGGGCATTTCTTCCTTAAAAACTTTCTATTATAATCAGAAAAAGAAAATCTAAAAATTACAACACAAGACATATATAAACTGAGTAAAGCCACCCAATAGATATGCCACAGTAAAATACTGGGTGATGCTAAGACTAAATTTCCTAAGATGTGTTCGAAAGAACATAGCGCTCCACCAGGGGTCTTAAACCCTGCTGCACTTGGTAAAACCATCTGACAGCTTAAAAAAAAAATCTCTGTTCTCCAGAACCATCCTGATGCTGGACCCACTAAGCCAAATTAGCCCCAGGGGCGGCAGGGCTGAGGGCCGGCACGAGGTGTCGGGGGACAGTCCTGGCCTGGGGCTGTGGGTTGTGTCTCAGTTGCTACAGAGGGTGGGTTTGTGTGCCCCTGAAATTCACACGCAGCAGCGTACCCCGCAGGACAGGATGCTAGGGGCCTGAGGAGGAGCCCCAGGAACCAGACCAGCGCCTTCGTGACAAAGGCCCCGGGCTGTGTCACCCCTTCCTCCACGGGTGACTCAGCGAGGACAAGACGGCTGTTTACGAACCGGAAAGCCAGCCCACGGGGCACCGGGCCTGCCGGCACCTCGACCTCGGAGTTCCCCAGACCCCTTGCCAAGACCTGGAAGCCGGGAGGGCGGGGAGTGGCGCTGAACGTCCAGCCACCCCCACCCCCCTTTCTGCAGGGGACGCGAGGACTTACTGCCAACTCGGGAAAATGCCACTAGCTGTCCAAGGGGGGGACTTCCTCGATTCCTGGGGGCGCCTCAAACACGTGAGGGTCCCACCCCGAGAGAGTCAGCCGTGGTCTGTGCCACGGAGTCCCTTGGGGACGGGGCACGGGTGGCTCTGCCAGGCAGCGTCCCCGAGCCGGCGTGACCGCAGCAGAACCTCCTGCGGCTGTGAGCGAGGACGGCCAACACCCGCGGCCTCGGGAAAGAGCGGCCTGGTAAACGGCACGTGGGGGTCACGGGACCGAGCAGCAGGTCACCGAGCAGCTCCCGCACACCAGCGGCAGATGCCACTGGGCAATCCGGTCGGGGTGCTGACGCAGCAAAAAGCATGCACCCCCCCTGGCCGGCAGCGAACCCTGTGTCCCCGAGCTCATGGGCCCACGGGCGGCTACAAGACGAGAGGGTCCGACGGCCCGGCGCTCAGGTGAGGTGACGCGGGGCAGAGGAAACGCCTGGCTGACATCACCAGAGACTTCCCGGGGGGCAACGGCCTCAGACCGACCGCCACAGCCCCGTGGGCAGTGGGGGGCCTTCTGCGGTGGGGGCAGGGGATGCTGCCCATGCGTGAAGGAGCCCTGTCCAGCGCCGGGCCACCGCTGCCCCCCGAAACGCGGTCCAACAGCACCCGCTTTCCTTTGACACCACCAAGGACGCCGCCTGTGTGGGCAGGCGATGCCCCAGTCACGGGAGGCAGACCACCGAGGGGACGGCCACGGGCACCAGGCACCTCCCCGTGCGGACTGGACCTTTCAAACAAAGTGTTTTCAAAGGGGTCTTGCGGGCATCTGGAAGGCTGCAGAATGAGAAGCCTCCTCGCGCTGCAACGCGAAAGCTCTTAATTGCCCGACGAGGCGCTTTTTTTCGCGATGTGCACGAGAACCTTGCTGTTTGCTCACTTTCCTCGCTTTCTAATTTAAGCCCCCAATTACTTATTAATCTCTATGTATATTGGATTTGAATATGAACTGCATTAGACAAGTATAAATATTTTATATAAATAAAATGCAAATGCATTTTTTTACCCATTTACTGTTATCTTACATAATGAACGGGAGTCGGAACAGGAAATGAGACGGGAGGTCAGGCACCTCCCCCCGAAAGCTGGGACGCGGGGCGACCCCACGCTCCGCCCGCAATCACGCAGCTCTCCGCACTGAATTTAACCCTCTGTGGTCATCCTGGCCCTTTAAAACCTCGCAAGGGCTTCTGGCGACTTGCAGGGTGTGGCCGTCCCCTCCTGTGCCCCAGGCTGTCTCACGCACTGGAGACGGTGCCATTCCGTGATGCGCTGATCACAGGCTTCGACTGTCCCCTGCCCGGCCCTAGCCTATGAGGCTGTATGATTCACAGACCCGGGCCACCCTCCCGCGTCCCCAAGGCTGGCAAAGCGCACTCGACGCTCCGCCACGCCCTGAGAGGCCACTCTCGTGACTGCCACGCACGGGTCTCCTTGCGTGTCCGTACTGAACCCGACCTACAAAGCCCGCCCCTCCTCCCACGTCATCGCGACGGCCGATCCTTCCCCGTCACCTCCGGGCAGCGGCCCTGTCACAGCCCAGGCCACGCTGTCAGCGTGACTTCCTGCTCACGCCACGTCAAGAGCCCCTGAGCACACACTCAACCAGCTTGTCACATGCCCAGGTCTCTCCTCAAAACCGGCTCCGGGAAGCTCACTAACGGCTGGGCGCTTACACTGCTGGGGGGATGGGGGACACGGCACTGGACGCCCCGACCTCGGCGTGGGCGGGATGGTGGCTCGAGACGGTCTGCCGCCAAGGGCTTCAAGAACATGACGTGGACATGACCCCAGGAAATGGAAGCACTTCGCACAACGATTCCAAAGCATGATCTGTTCCATTCGCGTGGCCATGTTCTACCTGAATATCTGAAAATCTCTCTCTCACACACACACACACCTACTCCACGAGAGTGTCACAGCATTCAGCCAAACTCTACTGCACCTGTCTGTAACTCTGTAGTAAGCAGTCCACTCCTAACAGATAATTAAGCATGTTGAGTATTTGCTCCAGACTCATACCATGTCGCAGGGGACCAGTTGGTCCATTTTGTTAAGACTACGGTGTAAATCAATGCCCGTCCATCTTTAAAGTGAACACAAATCACCTCGGATGAAGATTCTGACCGTTCTGGGGTTAGGGAGGACAAAGTTGTGCATTTCTCGTAAGCTCCCAGAAGACGCCAGGCCAGAGGACATCGATATCCCAGGCAAGCTTCCCACATCCACGATCTTCTGTTCTCGGCTGGGCCTGTGTGTGGGGGCCCCGCCGGAAGGGATGCTTTTAGTCCATGAGAAGTGGGGATAGCACAGACCAATAGGAAACTCAACAACCCCTAGTGACGGTGCCTTAGACGGTTTTCAGATGCGGAGCGCAGCCCGCCGCCTCCGGTGACCCAGCCCAGGTGGGGAATCCACCTGTGTAACTGTGCCTGCTGCTCTTTCTCCGTCTACGGGCCTAAGGCGGAGGATTTCTCCCGCCCTCTCCACTGAAAAGTGTGTGCTCTGGGGCTCTCGCGGGCGCTTGGTCCGGTGGTCAGCCTCGCTGAGAAACCGCAGCAGGCTGTGCATCCTGGGAGTAGTCTAACGGCAGAGAATACTGAGCATAATGATCAGAATTTCCGTCACAAAGCCACGGCTGAGATTCCATTAGATATAGGTAAATGGACAGAGGATTCTCAATGAATTAAGATTCCAACATGAGCTGGCTTAGCGAGCGGCAAGCGGAAAACACAAACCACAGTGGAAACCAGCAAATAAGTTCTTGGCGTATGTGTTGGAAACACAGAAAGAAGCACGGACGTGATTAAGACATCTGAGTCATCAGGTTAAGTGATCGTCGCGTGATTGGCGCAAAACAAGTGATGTAAGTATCACTGGATTCCACAAAGACAAGGAGGAAGCAGAGAGGTAGTCCAGACAAACTTATTAACAATGTTTCGTTCTTTAAAGGTTAGACAAACACACAGGAAGTAAAGCAACACTAACTTGTTTCTCCTCGAAAATGTGACACTCTTTCCCCCCACGCAGGGGAAAGACGTGTGGCTCGCTACTGTTTCTGAAATTCGAAGCACCCAAGAGACATGCATTCTCCAGCACTGTCAGCATTACCAATAAGAAAAAACGTGTCATCGCTGTTAAACTTTCAGTCTCATCTGACCGAAAGCGACGTGACGCAGTCCAGTGTTTCTGCTTTGTCACATGCCCGCATTGCTTCCTGCCGCATGGCCGACGGGCTCCGGCTGGCGCAGGAAGAGCACAGACGGCGGTCCACCCAGGGTCGAGACCCTTGACCGAGGCCACAACCGCTTCTCCAGAGTGAGATCTGGGAGGATGCCAAGCGGTTCTGACACGGTGGCTCTCTCAAGAGGTCGCCCACGGACAAGGCGCCGAGGAGCCACACCGTCCACCCCCACAGGACACGGGGGCAGACACCGTCACCCCACCGGGTATTTTAAAAGGATGGCATTTCAAGTTTAAATGACAGCTTTCACATATTTCACCCACAGCATCGGTATCATACTGAACAAATATCAGAAGAATAAGGGCATCGTAATAAGCTCGGCTGTTTCAGGCACAGCCCAATCGTGTGCCTGGCGCCATAACGGACTCATCTTAGCCTTCGCAGCCCTACAAGAACCCCCACCACATGGATCAGGAGAGGGAGGCCAGGACAGGTTAAGCGACCTGTCTTACCAACATCCAAGTGGCAGAGCCAGAATTTGAATCACCAAACCATTCTGAATCACCACGTCTGCCCACAGTCTTTCTCCTACATCACATAAAACGGTGTTTTCCATCTGTGGAGACTGAATCCCAGCCTAAAATGTGGAATGCACTGTTTTGGGGAGAGCTATGTATATATTTTTTATGTTCCATAAGAGTTAACCTTAATATATTGAGTTAAGGAGCCACATTAAGAGAAAATTACTAAAATCTGTAAAAGCTCATTAATGTGGGAAAACAAAAGACCGCTGCTTTGAATAACAGTAATGTTTTTTTAAAAAGTATTCATTTCAGTTACAGCCCATAATATAAACTACAATAGACTTGTAAATTGCTACTAATAAAAAAAAACTGAGTGGGGTTAATGGAACCGTGAGTTCACAAGAACCCCTCACACACTCACTTACACACACACACACTCACGTTACTTTTACAGTATCTACCATGGTTACAGGGATCTGACCATTACCTTAAAAAAAAAACACAAACAAACAAACAAAAGGGACCAACGTACTAGGAATGTTAAGTTAGATGCGGGTGACGCCTGGAGATGCGCTCAAGGAAACAGAAGGACCTTCTCCCTGCGTGAGGACCCCGGGCACAGAGCGCGGGGGTCTGACCGCCCTCCACGGCAGTCACACGGGAAGCCCCGCGAACGTGGCTGCTGCAGCGCATGGCACAGACGCGCGCCCGCTGTCCCCGACGCGGGCCTTTTCCGTCTCTGCTGTAGGACAGTCGCATTTCACCGCCTGGGGCCTCCAGCAAGAAGCAGGCGCAGGAGGGACTGAGGACGGCGAGGACGGACATGGAACGCCAACGTTACGGTCCCCACACCCCAGAGCGGGGGGCGCCCTTCAGAGCTGCACTTGGAATCCGCTCGAACTGGCACGTTCGAATTTGGAACGACTCGGACATCTGACTTTTCACAAACAGTACACGGCCGGCTCCCAAAACACGGAGCTCACGTGACCCGGAAAGGTGGCAGAGGGAAGACGGGTCACTCGGTGCACGGGACAGGCTTGTCAGCAGCCCGGCGTAACAGTCAACGCTTCGTCAAACCCGGTGTGCACATCGCAAAGACGGTGTCAGGGGGCCGATCTGCCGGGTGCCTAGAAGATGCCTCGCTCACCGGCCGGCCTTAAACCCAGCATGTCACACTCACGGCATCGCCACAGGTAGGCGCAGTCGACTCCACCTGCGAGGTCTCGATCGCCACCCTGGGAAGGGCGGAGCGCGGTCCACACCACACAGCTGGGTGGCAGCAGGACAGGCCTGTCGGCCGTGGGCTACACGGCCACCCTGGGTCCCTCACGTGGCCCTTTGTCATCAGGAAGCAAGTCAGAGTCAGAGTCGGCCACATGTTTCAAGGGAAAAGTAATATATTCTACACCAAAAAAAGGAAAAGAACGCTATCGTTAGGTTAAAGGCAAACCTCTGCTTACAATCGCTGAGTTCCAAGGATCTGAGATGGTCACGTTTGTACTTCAGTTTTTGCCAGGAATTAGAAATGTGACTTAACTAAACGCCGTGTCTTTAAGACCACCATCCTCCTAACTCAACAGGGTTTTAAAAGCAATGGTTAGACTCCTGATTAGTTTGCTAATCTGCACAGAGCCTGGAATCGATAGCCAGCTAATAGCTAATCAAAGGAGTCACGACAGATGAAAATGCCCACATGCGCGTTTGATGCCTGACGAGCTACCCGAATGCCGACGACCAGATGCGTGTGTGCACGTCACACAGAGGCAAGGTGCTGGAATCTCCCCCGGACACCACGTCCGGGCACGCGAGCCACGCCGCCCTCCGGCCCGGCTTCCCCGCCGCGGGGCCGGACCCGCCTCGGCGTAAGTGCGCGCGTGACGCGGGGCCTCCTGGACACTCCCATGACAAGCCCGAAAGGCAGGGCCAACAGGGACGACCGAGGTTTTCATCCGGACAGTTGTGCCGGGCGCGCGTTTTAGACACACGGGTGGAGAGGACGTTTCTCTGCGGTGACGGCGAACGAGACTCTCGTGTGCGTTTCCCGAAAGCCTCCCGGGCGTCACAGAGCCGGCGGCGCTTCCGCGGCCGAAGCCGCGCGTCCTCGGGAAGCCAGCTCCCTTCTCCAGAAACGCGTTTATTTCCTCCATCGTGCAAAACTGGTAGTTTGGGGGTTATGAGCCGAAACTGACCCTGCCTACATATGGAAAACATTCTCTCTTTCCAAACCATGAAAAATGTTGACTCCGGCTTTTTAAAAACCAAGAAAAATAAAACCTTGTCCAAAAAGGAAGTAATCTGGCAGCCAACTCCTGCTTTTCCAAGTTTTAAACAACGAAAAACATCTTTCTGGACTATTTGCTGTCACTCTCGCTGGCTTGCTTGTCCCGCTTATCACACTCTGAGTGACATCATTAACGCTCCACAAACCCGTACTTTCTGGGTTTGCATGTAAGTCTGGCATGTACCATGTTCCAGGTAGAGAGGCTCAAATAGCAGTAACACTGGCCAACCCCACGCTCAGTCCGTCCAGGCACCGTCCTGGGTGGTCTGCTCGTGACACCCAAGTCTTCAGCAGCCCTGGGTGGTTCCCAACTTTACCAACGTGCCCCTCAATCAGCTACGTGACTTATTGCGTCTTTAATGACCTGAACAAGCCTACGAAATGCAGGTCACCCTACCACACCCTACGACACTAAGGCCTGGGGGAGACAGGCACTCTGCCAGCTCGGGATGGACTCGGCACTGGCCGGGCGTCTGTGCGACTCCGGGTTCCAAGGTCCTACCCACGTCCCAGGACCCCGCGGGGTCCCGCGCGCCCTGTGGAAGGTCTGCCGCCATGCAGTGGAGGGGAACCGTGTCGTCCCGGTTTGTCCCAGTTTGCTTTTAACACTGAACGTCCAGCACCCCCGGGACCCGTCGGTTTGGGAAGACTAAGACGGCGATGAACTTCACAGCGAGTGTCATGTCGGTGCCGTGGGAAGAAATACGACGGGAGCAGAACCAGGGACAGGGACGGCGCCATCTCGGTGCCTCAGCTGCGTCGACAGAGGCTCCACAGCGCGACATCTGAGCCGAGCTCTGGGCAACTGACAAACAGGCGGAGAGCAGCCCAGACCGGGATGTAAAGGACGCGAGAAGGGCGGGGTTGACGCGGGAGGGCCGGGGTCCGGGGGTGGGGGGCGGGGTCTGGGATGCTGATGGGGGACAGGGGGAGGGGCAGGGTCCGGGATGCTGATGTGGGACAGGGGGAGGGGCAGGGTCCGGGATGCTGACCAGCCAGCAGAGGCAGAGCCGGGCTGCGGCCTGAGCAGGGGGACTCCGCGGGGAGGGGGGACCGCCATCGGGGCCCCAGGGCCGACCTCGGGAGAGGGACCGAGTGCCAGGGTTCACGTGCGCCCCCTTCACGGCCCGACCCCACACGGACGGCTCCTGCCTGACTCGGTGGCCGCACATCCTGGGGGGCGCGGGGGGGGGGGGGCGTGGCGCAGCCGCACACCTCGTGCCCGGAAGTCCGCGTTATCACGAGGCCGCGGAACTGTTAGGGACACAGCCAGCCCACGCGTCAGACGAGTTCGCGCGAAAAACGAACGGCAACAGAACACCAACCCCCTAGATGTCCCCAGCACCCCGCCTGAATTGTCCCCCTGTGTCCTTGACCCGGTTCATCAGCGCGGATGGCCTGGGACAGAAACTCAGCCCAAACCGGCTGAAGCCGAAGGGTAGTTACAAGTCCAAGGCGCCGAAAGGGCATGAGGCGAACTCGCTGCGGGCACGGCCGGGCGGAGGGGCTCGGGCCCTGGCCACGGCCAGCGTTCTCCCCGCCCGGCCTCCGCCTGCGCTGCCCAGCGCGGGCGGCGACGCAGGACACGCAGCCTCCGCCCACGCCAGCCGGCTGGAGCAGGGGCGGGCCCGCGCCCTCGGGGCTGCCCCCTCGTCCACGGGCATGGGTGCAGGGCGTGCACGGGGACCCCGAGAGGTGGCCACACATCTCGCCCTGCGGAGGTCCTCACTGGGTGCCGGCGGGTGGGGGAGCCGACCCGGTGTCGGGGGGCAGGGATGGGCACTGAAAACACTCTGCCACGGTGGACGCGTGTGCGGACACCCTCGCCCACGCCCACAGGGTGAAGGCCGAGCGCCCTCCCCGATGACCGGCGTCGCTGCGGGCTCGTCCTGGGGCGGGGGGGGGGGGCGGGCGCAGTGTGGGTCGCGGGGGCGTGTGGGACCGCTCCTCCGCCCTCTCCACTTTACTGTGAACCTGAAACTGCTCTAAAAAATTAGGCTTTAACACAAAAGGACGGGACAGTAACAGAAGAAGAAAGGAAAACACACCCATCAGGCAAAGGGGCGGGAGTCATGCGCTTGGCTCCGCGAAGCCGGCGGGGAGGGGAGCCGAGAACCCGGGGGGGGGGGGGGGTCGTGGCGCACGGTGCACGGACGGGTGCACGGATGCGCTCGCTGCTGGCCCGGGAGTGACCGGTCCCTTCCCGCCAAGCCCGTTTCCCTCCACTCCCCAGCCTCCCCTGCAGCCGGAAGGGCCAGGCCCGTGAGGGCAGAGGCCACGTCGCCACATCCGGGCCAGGCGACCCCCGCCCGTGACACCTGTCACGACGTTTCTGTCCTCACACCCCATACGCCTTGTCTGAACGAGGACGAGCCAGAAATACAGAGTTGTGACACGTCGCTAAAGGCGGGGAGCTCGTCTGTGACAGCAGCGGGACAGAGGCCCCCCGACGAGACCCCGCGGGGCTCGGCCGGCTGGGAGCCTGCGCGCATGACAGGAAGCGGGGTGACGCCGCGCGGCGCTCCCCACAGGAAGGGGCTTCGAAACACACGCGCGCGCACACGAGCACATGCACACACACATGTGTACGCACACACGCACATATGCATGTATGCACTCGTGCACACACGTGTGCGTGCACACACGTACCCATGCACATCCGTGTATGCACTCGTGCACGCGTGCACACGCGTGTGCACACATGCAAATGGCACGGACATGAGGAAACGTGGAAGGGAGGGGCCTTCGGACAAACCTATCACAGGAGATTCCTTAGGACGAGGAATTCAGAGAAACTTGGGCGGAAATGACCAGGGGCCTTGCAGAAAGAGGAGACGGGTAAGTGTGCAGCACACGTGCCGGCTGCGGGCGAGAAGACACGTGTCGCTAACTCGTAGTGACGCTGCCGCAAGCCCGAGCTGGACGACAAGAAGGAATGACTCCAGGACGTAGGGGCGGGGGCTGTCTCGGCAAGAGCACCCACCGTCTCACGGCCGACCGCCTGGAGTCCCCGCGGCCCCCACGGGGCGCCCTAACCGCTCCAGGCACCCCTGCAGAAGACAAACACCCAGGGCCGGGGACATGAGGCCGAGTCCCCCCATCAGTGGGACGGGACAGCAGGGCGAGCGCGCAAGGGGCCGCTTCTGTCCACGGGCCCCTCTGCTCACGCAGGAAATCGCGCAAGCGCCTTGCGAGGGCAGGGGGCTCGGGAAGCCTCTGCTCCTGGGGTGCGGGCGGGGGGAGGGGCCGGTCAGCGCGCCCCGTGAGGTGAGGACGGAACCGTGAGCTGCTGGCTCGCTGGGGAGGGCGCCTGCTCAGGCTGCGAGGCGGACAGGAGATCGTGCCCCGCGCTGCAGCGGGGAGGTGGTGGGCCCTGAGGTGGCCCCAGGGCGCGGACCCTCACGATCGTTCATCGGCAGCGGAGGAACCCCGTGGCGGAGGGACCTGCCCTCCGAGTCCGCCCCTCGCCCTGCGAAGCATGCGAGATAAACTCGCACCCGCCAGACCCTACTGCGGCCTCACATTCCGTGCAGTTTCTGTTCTTCTGTGGGATTTTTAGATTCTCCTCCAACGTTTTTATATAGACCCAAAAAAGATGGACCAACGGCTACAATACGACAAGTAGCGAATCGGGAACAGAAAATGGTACAGTGAAGCTGCTACGAAAATCAGTCCGGGAGCCAGAGAGGCTGGTTCGGATCCCAGCTCTGCCACTTGCTGGCCGCGCCGAGCAAATGACTTCGTTTCTCTCAGCCCGGCTCCCCAGCTACGCAACTGAGACGATCACCTCCACCTAGGAGGGCAAAGCGCTTGGCAAAGGATGTCGAAAGCGGGGCGCGCCCTGCACGGATGAGCGGCTTTTTTCTCCCCCTTCTCTCTGTCCCGGTGTTCACGGACCACGGACCGAGAGGAAGTAACACTTACGGAACGTGGAGGAAATAGCACCCTAGCAACGGAGCGCCAGAGAAGGCCGGCTGTTCCTCCAACTGTTCCTTCCCCTCCCTGGAAACGCGGACGGACTACATTTCCCAGCCTCCCCTCCAGTAAGAGTCACCCGCACCCAGCCCACGGAGTGTCACCTGTGACTTCCAGGTCTGGGCAGTGAACACACTCAAGGCTTGGGCGCCCACTGGCGTGAGGAGGGTGGACACGGGGACTCGGGGGCCCCGAACGGGTGCAGGCTGCGTCTCTGAAGGACAGGTCGCAGGGGAGCCACCAGGGCCACCCCTTCTGGGACTCCCGCGAACGAGGAACAAACTGATGTCACATCCGACATGGGGCATTTTGGGGGTTCGTTCACTATGGCTGTTAACCCGCCCGATCTAACCCCGCTCTGCAGCTGTCGGGTCACGTTCGCTCCCCACCGCAGTGCCTGGCTGTCCCACAGCATCCGTGGGCAGGGCCACCCTGGGTCCAGGCGGATGGCGCCCCCTCCCCCCACACACATAGTACAACCAGTGGACAAAGCCCTTGCTTTCCCCATTGGATCCAGTCTTTCTGACCACTGGAGCTTCAGTCTTTAAATGGAAGCCTCAGTTTTCCGTCTGCACAGTCAGTCTGGGAAGGCCCCTGGGCCACACTCATCTCTTACTGCCCTTCCATCCACGACAGCGAGCAGGTGCTCGTGGCCCACCGGTGACAGACACACAGGCCCCAACACTGCTGATCCCGGCCGCAGTGTCGGGGTGATGACCAGCAGAGCCAGGGAGAAGGGAGGAAGGTGAGAAGTCGCAAACCGTTGGCCATCTCCAAAGTGGGGTGGACATCCAGGGGCTGTGCCAACCAATCCAGCGGAACTCAGAAAAACAGTCTTAGAGCTCCTGCCTTATCATTTTTCTTTTATTTATCCTTTAGTTTCTTCCGCTGTGTGTTTCATAACGTAAGCAGTCTATCACTGTAACAGTATGTGTCTATAATTTATAAATGTGTTTCAGTGATATATGGTCAAGCTTTCTTCTGATGGTATAGAATCAAAAAAATATATATATATGAAAGCCAGTAAGTCCAGGTAATAAATCTGGTCTTGCTCACCAGACTTAAAACACCGTGCGGTGGAAAATGTAAACAAAGCCCTCATGTCTGTGTATACAGCCATCTCTCTGCTCGACACGTGAACCAGCCTAATTCAATTAAAGTCGCACAAAAGCATGTCTTCACAAAAGATTAAATGTTCCGGATAAAAAGACCGATTGGAGCTGACGTATATTATATCTATGTCTTTGAATACAACAGAGCAGAACCCGACAAGCTAAAACCAGTGTCAGACAAACGTGGCCGAAAGGTGGTACTTTTCTGCTGAGAAGCTTAATTATTCAGGCTCCCTTTATTTTTGAAGACCTAAATTAAAGGCAAAGACATCCTGTGCACCTTTCGGGGAAAAAAAAAAATTCTAGCCAAAAGATTTAGTGCGTTGAGGGAAGACAATGAGAAGACCTACTTCTGAATAAAAAGAAGTAGGTAAGATAAGTGGGTGATCTGCTTGGAAGGCGAGCTCGAGATTCACTCCCAAAGACCTAGCAACGGGAAATGGCTGTGGCGAGAGGTGCCAAACTGACTCCAGGAGCCAACGGTCCGCAAGTTAAAGGAGCCAGAAAGTGTTTTTATAAAAGCTGCAAAAAAAGCAAATCTGCCCTCTTTTGAAATAAATGTCCAGGTGGCTCTGACCTGCACCACCACCCCCTCCCCCCATAAGAGGTCTCTCTTCCAGTCAGAGCCCCTTAATTATGGAAGGTCGGCTCCCCCAGCTTGCCAGCCACCTGGCAGGGCCCAGGTTCATCATCATGATCCCACCTGGGCAGCCCAGCGTCTACGAACACAAATCCGCGGCATCTGACACGGTGGCAAAGAGAACAGCGCCACAGGACCCGTTTCTGTTCCTCGGTCGTCTGGCCTCCCAGGGCCCCCCGCGGGGAGGCACGCAGTCCTGAATAAAAGCAAGCCGAGGACACCAGCTCCGGGGGAAACGTGTGCTTTCTCATGAACGCCGCGAAAACCACCTCCAAGAGTCTGCTCCCACGACACGATGCGCTTTTGCACCCGCTCGGGTAGAGACAGAGAACAAAGTTGCGGATCAGGCCACTGCGGGCGCCGCCGAGCGCCATTCTGGCCCCGCCCCCTCCCCAAAGGACATGACCATAAACCTCAAAGTACAGAAACAAAGGCATCTTCCAAATGTGTCCTGCGCGCATCCGAACACACCGGTGGCGGAATCCCAGCTGGACACGTCCGCTCCGCGCCACAGCGAACGGCAGGCGCTCCCCACGACACCGGGGGACGTGTTCGGTGACACGCTCGTCCCGCCCGGTGCGGGTGCAGCAGAGGCGCCAGGAAAAAGTTGGGAGCATTCCTGCCCCCGGGGACCCCTCTCTGCAAACGAGCCCCCCAGCTCAGGCCAGCACGCAGGCCCCCCGCCCAGGGCCCCCCATTCCGACTCGCCCCCGCTCCCTCCGCCTGCCTTCTCGCCGCGACCCTGGACGCCCCGCCAGCAGCCGCCCCCCGAGCCTCCTGCCGCGTGCAGCCGCCTCCGCGCGCGGACCCCGCTGAGCCGCCCAGACTTTCACGCGTTGGACGCCCCGAGAGGCTCAGGGAGACCCGGGCGCCCACGTCCCGCGACCCTCCCATGCACACCTGTCACCACGGAACTCGAAGCACAAAAGGGAAGCGGGGTGCGCACCCTCCGCGCCTGGAGCGCGCTCCAGTCGGCGTCTGCGGGAGCCTCGCGCGCCCGCGGAGTCGGGTCCGGGGGGACCAGGCGGTCTCGGCCTTTGGGGAGAACTGCAAAGGCCCCTGGAGTTGCTGGAAATGAACGCCCCCCGACCCCTGAGATGAGCTCCCTCAGCAGAGCCGGGGATGAGGGGCCATGCCACGGAGCGGGGACCGCGTCGCTGTGGCTCGCCGCTGAGCCTGGCACCCAGAGGGCGCCCCCCAAACCAGCCTCGGCTGCTACAGGGCTGCTTCCCCACGGCGCCGGGTCCCTCGGTCCCAAGTTCGCGGTCGCCGCGCGCCGCGGCCCGCCGAGCGGCGCCCGCGAACCGAGCCGGCAGGAACCCGCCGGACGCCGCGCGGGGAGCGGGGCGCAGAGGGGCGCAGCCCGCACGGCCGGGGCTGATTCCGGGGGACCCGCCGCAGCACGGGCTGGGCGCGCCGGGGGTCGCGGCGGCCTCGCGGCGCCACAAACTTAGTTCCCGGCTGACGGGGAGGGGAAGGGTCGCCCAGGGTGCCCGCGGCGGCGTGGGGGCCCTGCCTCCTCCCAGGCCCGGGTCCGGCCCGCAGGACGGGGGCCCCGGGGAGCCGCGCTGCGCCCGCCGCCCCGGGACCGTGCGCTCTCCCGACGCGGCAGCCGGGACCGCAGCCCGCGCCCCACTCACCTCGGCGGCCGCGCGGGCACAGTCCGGGCCCGGCCGAGCGGCGAGCGCTCCCTACTTGCGACCAATCCGGGCTTGAACCCGGTGCTCGGTGTCGGCCGCGCTCCCGCCCTCGCGCGCGGCGGCTCCGAAAACCCGGCGCCGCGGCTCCAGCTGCCGGCTCCGCGGCCTCGGGGAGGCGCGCGCGGCGGGATGGGGCGCGCGGGGAGGGCGGGGCCTGGGCCGGGGCGGGGCGTTCGGGGGAGGGACGGCGGGGAGGGGCGGAGCGCGCGAGGGATGCGGCGGATGGGGTGGGGACGCGGTGGGGGGACGCGCGGAGGGGAGGGGCGTGCGGGATGGGATGTGCGGGGTTTGGGTAGGAGCGTCGGGAGAGGGGAGGGGATGCGGGGAGAGTTGGGGCGCGCGGAAGGGTGGGGCGTGCGGAGGAGGGGCGACACGGGCTGGGAGGGGAGGGTCGCGCGGAGGGGCGGGGCGTGCAGAGGAGGGGCGAGCAGGGGACGAGCGTGCAGGGGAGGGGCGCGCGGAGGGGCGGGGCGTGCAGGGGAGGGGCGAGCAGGGGACGAGCGTGCAGGGGAGGGGCGCGCGGAGGGGCGGGGCGTACAGGGGAGGGGGCGCGCGGGCGCAGAGCATGCTCGGTGCGCGGCGCCGGGAGGAGGTGAGGCCCCGGCGCACCTGCGGGCGCTCCCAGGAGGGTAGGCCCCCCTCCAGGCCCTGCGCGCAAAGCCGGGGAGAGGCTCCGCGCCCGAGACCCAGGCACCCGAGGACCACCCGCCGGTTCCCGAGCGGGATGGAGACGTGCGCTGCTTAGCGACGGGGAGACGCTGAAATGCTCCGCCATCCTTTGCAACCCTTGTATCAGGGCGCAAGGAGGCGCGACCTGCCAGGGTTCCCAGACCGCGGGCCTCGGGCAGGGGCGGGATTTGGGGGATCTTTAAGGCGCCCTGGCCGGCGAAACAGCCACCTCGGCCTCGGGGCTGAGAACTGTCGAATCCGGGGGACTGGGGGTGAGGGGGGCGACACACTTGGAACCCGCAAGGGGTTTGGAGAAGGTTTTACCTACCGGTCCTCAGGCCGAGGACACTGGCCGGACCGGCAATGTTCCCGGCCTGGAGCCTCCCCGGTATAGCGCGCTTCCGTGCTGGAATAAGGGGGGTCGTGGAGGGGGGGTTGAGTTTGCGGCGCGTGGGGCGTACCGAAAGCTTTGCTGTTCAGAAGCATGTGCTTTGGACCGGGATGCCAGGGGGTCACTGTACAGCGTGGGTCTACTGTTCTCCCTTGGAAATGGCTCGCGCCATCCCCAACTGCAACCGCGGGGTAGCCACAGAGCCGGGCCCGGGGCCCGCGCAGCCCTCGCCAGCCCGCTGCACGAGGCCGGCGTTTCCCGCAACCCAGAGCAGCGGTCTCCCCGCAGGGAGAAGCCAGGGCCTCGCCGCACCCCGCTGCCCGCGCCGCGCTCAGCAGTTCAGGGCTCCATAAACTGCCTCCTCCAGGAAAGCCCACCCTGATGTCTCCATTATGTGGAAAAGATGCTCTCCCGAAAACTATTTTTAAACTGATGTAGTAAGCAAACACACCCGACTCCTACAGACACAAACAGCTGCCTTGTTAGTTCGCACAATGTTTTTTTCATTTTTTTTCTTTTCTTTTCTTTTCTTTTTTTTAATTCCTGTCCGGGAAGCCAGCCAATTCAGACTTGGTAGGTGTTGGTGTGGTCAAAATTTTTACCACTTGAAATTCCGTGGTTTTCCTTGTTGCCGAGATCAATGCTAAGGAAAAAGTTTTTGTTGCTGTTTTTCCTGAGATTCTTGATGCATTAAACTTGGAGAGAGGTTTTTAAGCCTCTCTTTTCCCTTGTGTGGGGTGTTTCTCTAAGAAGCACTTTCACAAAACCCAGATGTTGGTAAAACTATTGTCCACCTAACTAGGTAAGATGATCGTCTCCACCGACTGAAGGCTTTTGTGTTTCTGCCAGAACCATGACTAACCATGGAATGTTTTTAGGTTCTTTTTCTGCACCTAGCCAATTAAAAATAAAGATATATATGATTTTCAGTAAACGTATGTAACAACAACAACAACAAAAGTACCTGGCCAGAAAATCTTCAGAAAAAGCTTAATTCTTATGTATGCAAATTCAACATATTCAGGGAAAAACTGATATTTCAGACTCAAAACAAAATTTCAAAGAAAGAAAGAATAAGGTAGGCTGCCACATCATCCCAAGGAGACGCGATACTGGAGCCATTTTCCAAGGGTCATGAAGGTCTCAGCCGGTCTCTCAACGGTGCTTCTAAATTTCTGATTTAAGTACTTAGTTTGCATTCTTCCCTTTGCCCTTTTCCTGTGTCTGTATATATTAGGCTTTGTATTCTGGTAGGTGCTGGGAAACTGAAAAAGACCGAAACTTAGAGTCTGCTTCCCAGGTCAGCATAGAGGTCAACAAACGGGCATTCGGTGTAAGCAGGGACAGACCTGAGTGTGTGGGGGAGGGTGTGTTACACATTGTGATGACTGACAGGTGAGTCTTCTCACCAGCAGGGCCACAGAGACCCAAGGCTCAGCTGGATCAGCACCTGGATCAGCACCCGCCCAACACACACACACACACACACACACACACACACACACTCTCCAGTTCCAGGAGAGCAGCCGCTGGTTACCTGCAGCCAGTAATCCAGTCCCTTTTTTCCATCCCACTGGGAGAGGGAGGCTGAGCTGCCGCCCTGCCCAGAGCCAGCCTGTTCTGAAGCCCCCAGGATGGGGAGGGTCCCCAGGAGAGCCTATGCCTGCTGGAGGTGCCAGCGGCTCTTCACACGTGTGTCCCCACGGAGCCGGGGACCTGGCTGGGTGTCAGTTTCCTGCTCTGAGAATCAGTAATTGGGATTCTCTAGGGTGAACGTTCCAAAGGAACTAGGCGGCGTTGCCAGCAGCGAGTTCCATGCCACTGCCCGAGCCGCCTGCTCTGCTCCCGTGCGTGGATGCACACTGGTCCCCCTGCCGGGTGCAAACCGTCACCATCACAAGGCAGTGAGAAGCCTCTCCTGTGCTTTAGCTTAGGTAGCCTGCAAGCAGAGAGCTGCCATACCCCCCCCCCGCAACCCCCCCCCCATAACTGTGGACACACACACGCGAAGGCTTGCTTTCACGTCTTGTAATACAGGAGAGTCTATGTGGACACAAGGTCACCTCTCACGCTGATTACATCAATCTATGAGCGAGGTCTGATCATTCTAAAGGGAAATCATTGCTGAAAACGCTTTTGACTTTTCGAAGACCTGGGTGGAATACACCATCAGCTCAGACTCAACGGGCAAGAGGCCTGCGGACCCCAGGAAGGACGCCCCGCGGGCCACTCTCGTTCCTCCTCCTCTGCGAGTCCTGGGGATTCGGGGGGCGTGGCTGGGAGGCAGGTGGGCGGGGAGGGGAAGAGCATCACGGGAACACAAATCTCTCTTCTGGCCACGTCTGACTTGGTTCCAATTTCTCCCTAAACCTGGCATCAGTGGGATCCAAACGGACAGGCCGGGACCACCCTCTTTGTTCTAAAAGACTCAAATGAGAGCATCAAATGGCAGGACGTGGCAGTCAGACAAACCTACCTTAGTTTCACGGTAACTGCTTATCTTCAGTGGGTTGGGGGCCTGATACGTCTTCAGGCATAAAGTACCACCTGTATCCTATCCCCGTTTATAAACTAACTTTAAATTCGCTTTCCACAAGTGGATAAAGCAGTGTATTTGAAAGGTGTGTGTCGTGAAGAGCGTTGTGTTCAGGGCTGAAACGGTTTCACATGCCAGGCTCGAGCAGCGGCCTCCCGAGCAGCCTTCCCAGGCTCCCTCTGCACTTGTGTGGGGTGGCTGACGCTGGAGCTGCACACCGAGGACATCAGGATAATGTGGCCGCGTAGCGGGATAATGGTAATTAGCGCACAAAAGCACAGTTAATTGCCAGGAAGGCTCTGACACAGGCTGGCAGCTGGAGCCAGAGGAAGGCAGAAGCCTGACGCCCAGCCAAGCTGCCTCCTAAACGCCAGTGGGAGACGCCCCAAGCGCGGCCTGATGCAGCCGAGTCGGGAGGCCGGCGGCCGCATGTTTTCCGATTCAAGCACGTTCTTCATACGGAATGCAAAAGCGCGGCTCCCAGAGGTCCTGGCTTTGCAAAAGTGTTTACAGCCGATTTCCTCGTCCGCGGTAGCTTCGTTCATAAGGTCGCTGTGAACCCCGAGTCAGTGAATGCCGCAGCCTCCGCTCCCAGGGGAAACCCAGGGCCATGTCCCTGTGAGCCTCCGGCGACGCGATTTCCACTCGCTGGTCGGTACTAAAGCTTCGTTTCGCGCGTGCTTCTGCCTAAAGACACCGCGTTGAACACATGCCTTTGACTCGTGAACACCGAACCCACAGCCATAGCCCATGACTCGCCTGCACGAGGCTTATGTGACACGCGGCTCTCCCCTGCCTTTGGGGACACGGGACAGCGCCTCCGCACTGAACTCTGGGCCATTTTACACGGCAAGATCGCAAACCAAAAGCACAAAAATTTTATTTTGTTTTTTAGGCGAGGCGACCTTTGGTTGGCCTCACAGATTGCAAGGACCTTGTCAGTTTACAATCCCTTATTTTTTATTTTTTACACCTACAGCACCTGGTCTTCCTGAGTGGTCCCCCCATCCAAGTTAACTAACCAGGCCCGACCCTGCTTAGCTTCGAGATCAGATGGGATCCGGCTCGTCCAGGGCGGCGTGGCCGTAGACCACAAAAATCTAAAAACATGGCAACAAGACGGCAACGAGGAGCCCCTTGGCCACAGGAGAGGGGACACACCGAGGCGGCACCGCCCTCCGGCTCCGACGGGGAGGCCCGCCGCTCGCTGGAGCCCTGCTCTGCAAGTCCACCGACGCCCACCGCGGCCATTGGCCATCTGAGTGACCAGGCAAGTTCACACACACGGGACCTACGAACAATGGGTCTGACTACACCAAAGGTGGTGCCCTGTAAGTGGCTGGCCACACTCGTCCACGCGGCGTAAAAATCAGCAAACAGATCCTCGCTGAAAATGAAGTCGGGGAGCCAGAAGGGGGCGCTGTCACGCCCCGGGGGGAAGGCCTGCCTGAGCAATGGCGCCCCTCCTCCTCCCTCCCCGACCAGGGAGGGTCCTGTGTCGCTGGGGACATGTGCACGGAGCACCAGGAAGACGCCTGTCCCCAAGGGCGATGCTTCGTGGTCCCCAATAAGCCCCCTTGGCCGGAGAAGCGCCTGGCTGTCTCCACGTCGAAGGTCAACCACAGTACGTGATTCGACCTTCAGAAACCCCCTTTGTACACTTAGTCAGCTTAGGAGCATATTCCTGTGAGGAAAAGGGCGTATTTTGTACCAGTAAAAAGACTCCTCCGCCAGCGTCCTCGCATAAATGACGCTTCGCGGCGACACAGGGGTTCCTGCGGAAGGCACACCGCAGGCGCTCGGATGCTCGGCATTGCAACGCACGCTGAGGAAAAACTCAAGAACCGAAGTATAAAGCTGGAGAGTGAAAGAAGAGGAAGCTCAGTGAGCTGCAGCGTGCGGCTTTTCTAGGAACGGAGGGAGCTGCAGCTCCATCCGGCCTTGACCCCAGCGTGACCCGCTGCTAAAGGCGGAGCCAGGCCAGCCGTCTGTACGGACGGCCCGCTGCAGGGGGGACAAGGCCAAGGCCGCAAACGAGCCCGTCGGACCCCACCTCTCAATGCGTTTACTCATCGAAGGGGATCGTGAAAGTGAACGGTCTGTACGTGAACTGTTGCACCTTCGAGAACCGTTGCGCCTTCAGAGCTGCGGTCTCAGACCCTGGGGGAAGCCCCGCGAGCGGGGCCGCTGGGCCCCACGCTTGTCCCCAGGCCCGCATCTGATTCCGTCCCTCTCTGCCGTGGGCTAGACTTCCTGGGTCACCGTGACTGACTCACTGAACTGATGGCTGTCACCTTCGAGATTAGGCCTCACGAAGCGGTGGCTTCCACACTGGGTGCCCTCTCTCAGGTCGTCAGCCTCGGGGCTGTGGAGGGACTCAGGGGACCTAAGGTCCTCGCGGCCAGTGACCACGGCCCGCCGGCGCTCGTGGGCATGTTCGAACGTGGATGCAGCGAGGCTCGCCGACGGCTATGGGAGTGAGCTTGCGAGCAGAGTCTCCGGCCCCAGGAGAGTCTCGAGATGACAGAATTGAATCGCTGGCCAACAGCCTGGCCTTGACCTTATGTGACCTTCAGCCAGAAGCTCCCCCACTTAAGAGGACCTAGATTCCAGACCAAGAAAATACTGAATAATGAGTGACTGTGAGTTTAAGCCCCGATGTTTGGTTGTGATTTGTCATGTAGCAGTAGATAGCTAGTACCACCCCCACAGCCCCCCAAGAAGTTCTGACTGGATAACTTGGGGGCGGGGCCTGGATGAGTGCGTTTCAGAAACAAAGCAAATGAATCTGACACCTGTAGTTCACAGGCCCCCTTCATAAACCCTGGTATTTGGAGACAAGTTAGAGGCCTCAAATCACATATGTTTCAATGTTTCCTAAACAATGGATACTTTGTTCACAGAAGCACATTATATATTTTCTAAAACATTTACATGTTATACATATAATTTTAATATTATTTTATTCACTTATAATGTGTCCTGAATTTTTTCCTATCTTTATGTGGTTTTATTTGCCCTAATTTAACAAAAGCTGCTTAATAGTCCATCTTAGATACTACAAATTAGTCAATTCTCAATTGTCAAAAATTTAAACTGTGTATCTTTTCCTATGTTATTCCCCACATTCTCAATTGTTTCCTTAGAGTGAATTCCCAGAATTTGAACTATCAGGTGAAAAAACATTATGATTTTGCTCATTCTTAATTATCAGATTTTTTTTTTGGGGGGGGGGGGGTTTAGATATCCAGGATGTCCAACAATTAAAGGGAGGTGAGAGATCTCGATCCAATTCTCGACACCCTCAAAATAATGAAATAAATCACAATAAAAGAAGATTCAAGGCCAAATTCGCCGCATGCCGCAACACTGTAAGCAGAGAGAAGGACCACGCAAACCGTAAGCTCAGCGAGGCCCCCACTGAGGCTCTCCCTCAGGATCAAGGTCCATCAGAGACCAACGCGGCAGTATTGCAAGGGCAGGATTCGGTGTACGTTTTCATTGGCATCAGGCAACAATGTCCCCTGACACGTGCAGACAGGGAGGTGACCGCTGTCCTGCACACGGGCACCATCCTGGGGACACGGGCCAGGAACTCACTCCTCCTCCTCCAAAAAACAGAGCATACTGCGGTGTTTCCTGGGGAGCCCACTCCCCGAGCACCAGAATCCCCCCGGTGAGTGCTCCCCGGTCCCTTCAACCACGCCAATCAGCAACGCTTTCATCACTGACTTTAAACGCGGTTCCTGGATCTCGTAGGTTCTGACAGGAGGCTTTCAGATATCAAGTACCCGGGCTGGAAAACTTTCCCTGGTTAAAGAACTACAGCTATTAACGAACCACAGCAAGAGGGCAGGTTAAAACCAACACACACACACACACACACACACACACACACACACACACGAGCCAGGCGTACATCACTATGCTAACATTTTACAGCAAACCGAATGCAAAGTGGCAAAGTTATACACATTCTTAATGCAGTGTTTATTTATTTTGCCAAATTTTATGTCAATTTACTTTCTCATCAGTAGTATATTTTCTCAGTTCCTTCATACTTGCTGAGTAATGTAATTTTATTTACTTTTTTTTTTTCTAATCCGTGAACATGGTCTCTTTTTTTCTTTATTGTGAGTGAGGCGAAACATTTTACGTATGATGCACACAGCGAAGAAGCATGTACAAGACGCATCGTGCCACTATAACGAGGAAACAGCGGCCCTGGTCACTGTCCTCCTCTCGCAAGCCACGGACGTCCACTCCTTGTGCCTCTGCTCCATCGCTTCCCAGTGCCGGAAGGATTTCACACATTCTTTGTTCTTGGTTCATTTACCTGAGTGCTCGCCTTTATCTTAGAGATGTATCAAAGTTCTCAGCACATTTAAGGTAACAACATTTCATCTGTCGCAAATATCTCTTTCTGTTTGCTTTCCAGTTTTGGAAATGCACGTATGTTTGACATTCTTATATAATCACATTTATTACTTGTTCCCTTTTATTTACACATTTTTCCAGCTTTGTTTAGGTATAATTGACACACATAGCATCGTGCATGTTTAGCATGTTTCAACAAGGTGACGATTCAACAGATGCGGGTATCGTGAAATGTTTACCATGATAAGGTTCATTAACACATCCTTCACTTCCACGTAATTACCATTCTTTAAGTCGTCGTTACTGGAAGAACATTTAAGATTTGCTCCCTCAGGCCACCTTTCAAGCACGCGGCGCCGCGCCGCGTCCTGCAGTCACCGTGCGGCCTGCGACATCCTCAGACTCTGCCTTCCTGTAACCCCCACAGCGGCTCGCACCCCGCCAGCAGCGACGAGGGCCCCCTTGCTCCTCGCCGGCACGTGTCCTCCTGTCTCTGATGACAGCCGTTCTAACAGGTGGGAGGGAGGGGGCGTCTCACCGCGGCTTCGATCGGCACTTCTGGTGATGAGTGGCGGTGGGCTCCTTTGCGCGCACCTGTTGGCCATCTGTTGGTCTTCTCTGGGAAAACGGCTACCTGGTTCCTCTTCCCGCTGTTGTGACCTTTCTCGCTTCAGATTTGCGTAACATTTTAGGTGCCCTGACGCTGAATTTGTATATCTTTAAAATGGTTTTACCTTCTTGCTACGTCGACCCCTTGATCGTTACATAATGACCTACTTTATCTCTCGTTAGTTTTTGACCGCAAGTCTGTTCTGTCTGATGGAAGTCTAGATACCCCTGTTGACTTCTCACCTCTGTGCAGAGTGTCGCTCTTCAGTCTTTCACATGGAGTCTACGCGCGCCGCTAATCTGAAGTGCGGGCTTGTTTCTTATCCGTTCAGCCGCTCCAAGCCTTTTGATTAAAGAATTCGATCTATTTACATTTACGGTCATTACCGACAGCAAAGGACTTGCTAACGCCGTCTTGTCGACGGTTTCCTGACCTTTCGGAGTTCCTCCCTTTCTCTCTCGCTGTCCCCTTTGCGACCTGACGATATTCCGTGATGGCATGCTTCGGCTCCCTTCTCCTCGCCGCATTTGTGCATATTGTAGGGAGTGCTTTGCAGTCATCCTGAGACTTACATCCAGCACTGTATTTTAAGCTGCTAACCACTTAGCTTTCATCACATACGAGAAGCTCCACATATTTTGTGTCAGATGCCACCATTTACATCATTTTATACTTTTTTCTTCTAGGAGGTTTTGGTTTCAGGTCTTTAATCCATTTTGAATTTACTTTTTGTGTATGGCATAAAATAGTCTTCCAGGTTCACTCTTTTGTATGTGGCTGTCCGGTTTTCCCCCCGTGGTTTATTGAAGAGACCATCCTTCCCTGTGGTGTATTCCTGGCTCCTTTGCTATTAATGCATTGACCGTATACATACGGGCTGACTCCCGGGCTCTCTGGTGCAGCCCGTTCATCCGTGTGTCTGTTTTTATGTCAGGACCATCTGTTTTGATTACTGCAGCGCTGTAATACATTTTGAAATCAGGGCACATGGCGCTTCCAGCTTTCTCAAAATTGCTTTGGTTACTTGTTCCATACAAATTTTAGAGTTGTTTCTTCTATTTCTGTGAAAAATACCATTGGAATTCAGATTAGGATCGTATTAAATCTGTATATTGCTTTGAGTAATACGAACATTTTAATGATATTAATTCTTCCAGTCCAGGAACATGAAATGTTTTCTGTTTATCTGTCTTCTTCAGTTTCTTTCATTGACATCTTATAATTTTCAGTATACGGGTCTTTCACCTTCCTGGTTAAATTAATCCTAGGTGTTTTGTTCTTTTCGATGCAATTGTAAATGGGATTGTTTTCTTAATTTCTCTTTCTAATAGTTCATTATTAGTGTAAAGAATGTCAATAAGTTTTTGCGCAGTGATTATGCAATCCTGCAATTTTACCAAGTTTGTTTATAAGTTCCAATAGATTTTTTTTAATAGATTCTTTAGGGTTTTCTGTACATATAATATCATGCTCTCTGCAAAGAGCGACAGTTTTATTTCTTTTTCCAATTTGGATGCCTTTCGTTTCTTTTTCTTGCCTAACTGCTCTGGCTAGAACTGCGACTGTTATGTTGAATAGAGGTGGTGAGAGTAAACATCCCCGTCTCATTCCTGACCTCAGGGGACAAGCTTTCTTTCAGCCTTTCACTGCTGAATGTGAGGCTCACTGTGGGTCTGTCACATGTGGCCTTTATTATGTTGAGGACGTTCCTTCTAAACCTGCTTCGTTGAGAGTTTTTGTCGTGAATGAATATTGGATTTTGTCAAACACCCCTTCTGGATCTGCTCGGATGATCGTATGAGTTTGATCCTTCGTTTTGTGGACGTGGTGTCTCGTGTTGACTCACCCGCGGATGGTAGACCATCCTCACACCCCTGGAGCAGATCCCACTTCATGGTGGTGTCTGGTCCTTTTCATATGTCATCGAGTTTAGTTCGCTGACATTTTGTTGAGGGTTTTCCACCTCTCTTCGTTAGGGATATTGGCCTGTCGCTTTTTCTTTGTGGCATCTCTGTCTGGTTTTGGTGTCAGGGTCATGCCGGCCTCGTAAAACGTGTGTGGAAGACTTCCCCCTGCTTCCCTGATTTGGAAGAGGCTCGGGGTTGGTGTTAGCTACCTGGATGTCGGTGGTGGTCACAGGGGAAGCCATCTGCTCCGGGAATTCTGTGTTCTGGGAGATTTCTGACGACTGCTTCACCCTCCTCTGTTCCGACTTCTATCCCATCGTGATTCGGTCTTGGGAGATTGTGTGTTTTTAGGAATTTACCCATTTCTTCTAGGACGTCCAATTTCTTGGCATACAATTATTCATAGTAATCTCTTACTATCCTTCATATTTCTGTGGTAATCAGTTTTAACATCTCTTTCATTTCTGATAGAGCATATTTGAGTCTTCTCTTGGTGAGTCTAGCTGAAGGTTTGTTGATTTTATTTATCTGTTTGAAGAATCGTCTCTTATTTCCATAGTATTTTTTGTTGTCTTTTTAGTCGCTATCTCATTTGTTTCTGCTCTAATCTTTATTATTTCCTTCCTCCTACTAACTTTGGGCTTTGTTTGTCCTTATTTTTCTGGTTCTCTGAGGTATGGAGTTAGGTCGCTTATTTGAGGCTTTTCTTGTTTCTTGCGGTAGGCAGTTATTGCTGTCGACTTCCCTCTTAGAACGTCTGCTGCATCTCGTAAATGTGGGCGCATTACATTTCCATAGTCATGCATCTCAAAGCATTCTCGATTTCTATTTTAACGTCTTCTTTGACCCATTGGTTGTTCAGTAGCACGTGATTTCATTTCCACATATCTGTGAATTTTCCAGTTTTCTTCACGTACTTCATCTCCATTGATTAACAGCAGAGGCCCCTGTCCCTACCCAGAACACTCCTAGTTCTAGGGGACCACTTGGAGAGAATCGTGTCACTGTCCCCACAACCAGTTCCAAAGCCACAGCGCTGACCTTTTGCCCCAGGGGAGAAGTAAGCCATGAGAACGGGGCACTCTGGTGCCATCTGAAACAGCAACAACAACAACAACCAGAAAACATAGAGTGTATCGGAGAGAGTGTGAGGAAGCTCAGCTCCAAGGGTGTTCGCCACACAGCGAAGGTCTTGGTGACGAGCAACTAAGAGTGCGGCCTTGGGAGCAACGTTGGCTACCTCGCAGGCCAGCAAAGTCCCCCGAGAAAGGCAGACACAAAGAGCCTTCCCTGGATCAGAACCAACTTCGAACACTGACCTCAGAGATTCCCGCCGCAGAGAAACCCAAATTTAATTGGCTCAGTCTCGGTCTCAGGAGCAGTTATGCCCCAGGGTGTTGCTAACAGCTGTCCTTAGTGGAGCTTGACAGCTGGATGTGATCAGGAGAAAAAGAGGGGAGGAAGAGAGCCCCCCGAAACCACTGCCGCTCGGGCTGACACTGTGCGTGTGCGTGCCCGGCCATGCCCTCCAAAGAGCAAGGGTCTGTGCACTGTGACGGGCCAGCGAGGGACCCACAAATGAACGAGCAGACGATGATGACGAGCACCTGCAGCCGGAGGGCGTCTCCCAGACTCGCTACACTAACACCTGGCTTTCGAGAACAACAACAAAACGTTCGGACACGTGCCGAGAATCGGGGAAGTGTGGCCCGCGCAGCAGGAAGAACCAAGCAGGTGACAGAAAGTGCCAGCGGTCAGATCCGCCAGAAGAGGACCTCAAAGCAGCCACTGGAAACGGGCTCGGAACTGAAGCCAAGGAGGGCGCGGTCCGGGACGCGCAGGAAGGCGCGATGGAAATGCCGCCCCACACAGAGAGGACGGCAGCAGAGAGAGGAATAGCATAGAGAACCACGTGGAATCGTTTCCGGAGCTGGAAAAAAAAATAACAAATGCAATCTGTACGTGGCTGTTCACAGAACCGTTATGTGTAATAACCGAAAAGTGGAAACGGCCCAAATGCCCACCAAATAACGAATAAGTAAAACAAACCGTGGTGTGCGATTAAGTGTTATTCAGCCATTAAAAGGGATGAAGTAATGAATGATCTATGATACAGAATGAATGAACTTTGAAAACATGCTGCACTGAAGACACGAGTCACAAAAGACCACACAGTATACAACGCCATTCACAGGAATGCCCAGGACAGGGAAATTACAGACGGAAAGCCGACAAGAGCTGGGTTAGGGCTGGGGTCGGGAGGGGAAAAAGGGAGAGCGACGGAGAATGCAGGATTTCTCCTCGGGGTGGTGAAAGTGTTACGCAACTAACTGGGGTGATATTTGCACAATCCCGGGAACCTGCTGGAAACAAATGCATATGGCGTGTGAATCACGGCTCAACAAAGCTGTTACCAAAGGCGCCTCCGTCCTCATCTGGAGGGAACGTGGGTGCCTGCTCACATTTCCTCCTCCCATGTCTATGCCTTTATGTAAAAAAAAAAAATTATTTGTCCTTACTTCAGCTACCAGGCGTTAATTTTAATTTTAAGGTGATCTGTATCTTTTTAACTATTGTTTTTGTTTATTAGATGATTAACAGTTGTTCCAATATCATTGTATGTAGCTATCAACTCTACTTCTGTAAAAGAAATGAGGTGGTCTTCTAAATTACATGGGGAAAATGCTCATTAAAAAGAACACAATTAAGATGCTAAAAATATTATCTTCAAGGTACAGCACGCGGCTGGAAACATTTTCCGTAAAGATTCTGCTTTGAGGAAGAATAAGTATGAAATAAAAGGTGACTAACCCTTGGAAAAGAAGCATCTTTGCAGCAAGTCGAGAGTTTAATTGCTCTCTTGGGGCTGCCAGGCGGGCCAACCAGTGGAGCAGCAGCGGGGACAGTGCTGGTGGCCTTGGCAGCATTGGTGATGGGGGGAGGGGCACTCAGGCAATGAAGCATTTGCTGCGGAAAGAAAAAAAACACCAATCACACACCGTCTGTTTTCCTAACAAACCTCTTTTTAACAAATCTGAAATGCCAGTTTATTTCTTTGATAACGTATAATATGCATTAATTATACATAGTGTATATATCGTATATATTATACATTAATGAGGCATATTAATTACATATTACATATACCATATACGACATATATATATATATATATATATATATATATATATATAGTCTGTTCATTACACTCTTGGAGATATACACCAGTATCATTCTTATTATATATTTAAATATTTGTCAGAACGAGGAAACCTTTTTACCCTTTCACTCTACTTTCTTGGCCATTTCTGTTAGTTGATTCTTCAGAATAAATATTAGAATGATTTCATCAGGTGGAAAGAATTATGATGATCACATCTAAATGACATTTATTTAGCGCTTTTGATGCGCCAAAAAATACACTTATTCCTCACATGCCCTGTATCAATTTACCTTAATGCCTCTGTGCTGTAGGGCGTGTGCGTTTTAACTTTTTAA
This sequence comes from Rousettus aegyptiacus, assembly GCF_014176215.1. Classification (NCBI taxonomy): domain Eukaryota; kingdom Metazoa; phylum Chordata; class Mammalia; order Chiroptera; family Pteropodidae; genus Rousettus; species Rousettus aegyptiacus. The sequence goes on from NW_023416307.1 coordinate 158,979,310, forward strand.
ACTGTCAAATAATTGCATACAGGGAAGCGCATAAGCATAAATGCTGAGATGCGTACATTATTGCAGTGAACATCCACGCGACCCGTAAATGTACCAGGAAGGGGGGCACGGCCAGCACCCCAAAGCTCCCGACACCCCCTTCTCCGTAGGACCTTTCCCCACACGTGACCTCGACCGCCTGCGAACCGCCGTTAGGTTTCGCCACCCTCGGCCTGATGACTTTGCCTCTGCAGCGGAGGAGCGCTTCACTTGCCTGACGCGTAACTTTTGGCGCATGTATGGTTGAACCCTCTGGGGGCATCCGTCCCGCCTGCCCCATGATCCTCCCTTCCTCCGCTGCCTTCTAACGGATCCGTCGTTCTCATCGACCCGCTCCCCCTCGATCGGTCCGGTCTTTACCCTCTCTTCTGGTTTCTGTTGACGGCTACCCCCGCGCTCGCGTGTGCACCCTTGACTTGATGAATGTCACGCTCCCCGGGACTTTCGGCCTTTTGCAGGCATTCATGAACCTGGGAACATGCACCCCACTAACTGAACCTGGACTCACTGCCGTCAGCATGGAGGTTTCGAGTCCCTCTTCCTTCTCTCTCCGGGGGCCACCGACGTGCACGCATGTCTGTGGCACCCGCCGAGGCCCCGTGATGGCCGACACAAGCCGTCGCGCGCCGGCAGGCGCCCGGTGCGCACCCTCTGCGTCCCTCTGGGTCTTTCCTGCAGCTCGTTCACGTGGAGTCGCTGAGGAGCTCCTGTCTCGGAGTCTGCTGCTGACGCGCTCTCTCATGTATGTTTGAGTCTGAAAATTTCTTTGTTTCTCTTTGGCTTGTCAAAAGCACAATGGCTGCACTTGGGCTCGTATGAGTTGTATACACATCGCTCCCTAAAAAATAAAAATCCAACACCTAAGGGCTAAACGGACGCCTTCATCTGGCTCGGGTTCTGCGTCCCCCGCCCGGACCGCTGTGACCCAAGTCCCCGGAGGGGTGACTGGGGACGCCGCGTGCCTCCTCACGTCCAGCGCGAGGCGGACACAGGTTCGTTCTGCCTCCTCGTCCTCGCCGGTGTGCAGGGAAGCTGCCGGGCCTGCTAAACCCTCGCTCAGAGCTCCCCAAGCGTGATGTGCGCTACGTTTCTGGTCGAAGCAAGTAACAAGGCAAGTCCTTGTTCAAAGTGGTGAAGTCAATGCCACCTCTCGACGGAAGGAAGGGGAAAGTGACACCTCGAAGAGTCATGCGCGTATGAATGGGAGGCACTGTCGCCAATTTTTGTGATTTGCCACGATAGGCCATCTCATCACGAGGTGTTCACAATCTCCTCACGGGTAAAATACGCTTGTGGGCACCTCAGCGCGACCCGAGCTCTCGCCGAGCACGTCGTCGGGCTCCCGGCCTGGATCTCGTGATCTGTGTCCCGTGCGGGTGCTGGCGAGGTGCTGGCCCGGACTCCTTCTGTGCCCATCTCTTCTTAACTGAAAGAACCAGTTCCATAACCCCCCTTCCCCCCCGCCCCCCAGACACCCAGCACGCAGCGGGGAGGCGGGGGCGGACACGGGGATGGGGGGGGGCTGCAGTATGGGAGAAGCCCCCGTCCACAGAGGGGCCAGGGCGCACAGTGCTCGCCTGCGGGAGACCCGAACGCGGCCGCCCCCTCTGAGCCCCGAACGCGGCCGCGCCCTCTGCCTTTCCGGGAGCGGAGAGTGCTCCTTGACTGTGGCCATTTCTGCTGCCTATCAGGGACTCCTCAGTCCATTGTCGTCCGAGGCTCTTGGCTCCGCCCGATGAACAACCATCCCTTTTCTCTACGAAATGGTCTATTTTGTAGCTAAATACATTTCTCTTCATCCTTCCATAGAAAGTGCCAGCCGGAGAGGCTGCTTTTTACGTCAAACAGCCTGAACAGGCTCGGTCCTTTTCAGTGCAAGCTAGTAATTTTCGATTCTTTAAAAGAAATGCAACTCTTCAAAACTTTAAGGGTTTCTTTTAAATTTGGGGGCTGACATTCCAGATCCCCAAAGCCACATGCACGGTATTTTCCAGACAGGCCTCTCTCTCCACGGGTCACGCTGGCGGCTGGCACTGAGGTGAGCCGTGGGGGTGTGCCGCTCACCTCCGACACCGGTCCAGAGGTCCTTTGCTCTTGACTCTGAGGCTCGGGACGCTTTGCTGGCTGAGGACAGGCGATGAGACACGGTTCTCTTTTCCGGCCTGCAATGTGCCGGGCCCTCCGCGTCCTCGACCTTCTGCTCGCAAACCCACGTTGTCAATGTCCCGTGACAGACAGCCTCGGGCAACGCCCGTCTCCCGGTCACTCCGGGCTGTCGACTCGGGCTGGATTCAGCTGGGGGTTCTCCTGTCGGGCCCCCAGGGTGACCGACGCAGCTGCAGTCACCAGGCCCTGCGCCTGGGGCTGGGCAGTCACGCCCGGTCTTTGGTGTTCGCCATTCGCTGGGCCTCTTCACAAGGCCTGTCATGTTCCAGGAGGCTGGGCACACGGCAGGTGCAGGCGGCAAGCGGGTGGCCCCCGGAGTCCCGTGGCCTCGAGGTCCAAGCCCAGAAATCCCACCTCAAACCGCCCTCCACATCCTTGTCGGAGCGACGGCCGCCCAGCCCCGAGCCGTCGGCGTGGAGCCACGCCCCGCTTCGTGTCGGAAGGGACGACGGGCGCACGGCCAAGTGGCCTTCGTTCGGCGACGGGAACGGTGTGTGGCCTCTCCTTCCCCCGTCTGGTAGCTCTTCGTGCATCTGCGGTGAACGTCTGTAACTTCGTGAAACTTCCAGGCGCTGGATTCTCAAGTACCGCTGAGCTGGACTTCCTGCAGCCTCATTTTGCACCCCGACTCCCACTCATGGGATCTCCTGTCCTGAATTATACCCCCCCGCCCCCCGTGTGTGTCTCCTCCCTTTCTTCGTGGCTTCTGACACTCAGTCGGGACACTTTCCTGCGATCTGTGTTTGAGTTTACTGCCTTTCTCTGCAGTCACATCGAGCCGGCGTTCACACGCGCCCACTGAGTGTGGTCGCTGCCATTGCTGAGTTTTCCTCCCCGACTGGTTTCCTGGCAGATCCCCCCCCCCCCCGCCCCGTGTGCGCTCCCGGGAGGCCGCACCTGGCGACTCCCACCTGCTTCCGGCAGCCGCCGTCCCGCTCTCGCGACCCCGCCGCCAGGTCCGGGCGGCTGGCGGCTTCGTGTGCACAAGGCCCGTCTTCCTCGCGCGCCTGGCTCTTTTTGAGTAACTACGAGACATTTTCTATAAACGGTCGTGGAGACAACTTGAGGCTGAAGACGATGTGGTTCCTCCCTCGAGAGTCTGGCAGGCGTCCGATGCTGGGGGCGGCCCGCACGGCCCTCACGCGCAGCGGGCAGGCCTTTCTGGGAGATGAGGCTCCCCTCACCCGCGAGGCTGTTACCACGCCTATGGCCTCCCCATCCCTCGGCCCCCCTTCCAGACCAGAACAGACTTCGGGGAGCGGCGGCCCCCACCCCGGACACCTCCTCTTGCCTTCCGCCTTCTTACAGATCTTCACGTCTTGTTAGCAATCTGACGCCTGAAAACAGATTAAAAATAGAAAAGGACTTTATTCGACCCGTTGCCACTGGGAAGGTGTCTGAACCGCCCAGCCTGCCGCAGCCAGAAGGCAACGTCCCGGTGGCTTCTATGATTATCCTATTTCACTGGTTAACAATGTTCACGCGCTAAAAAATGAAAGATTGAGAGGAACTGACATGTTTACAGTTCTAGGCTTCCCGAATCAGTGATGCTCAATTACCTCGCAATTACGGATATTTATATAAAAAAAGGAAAAAGCAACATCTGCCAAAAACTTTATTCTTATAATTCCGTTCAGTTAATGTCTATTAAGCACTTATTATGCGCTGAGCGGCCAGCGAAGCAGTGGGAAGCGAACACACAGAAACGCGCCGCACGGACAGAGCCGGCGCGGTTCTCGCCCCGCGGCTGGGAAAGGTCGCGATGACCCGCGCACGCAGACGGCCATCGTGTCCGCTCGGCATGCGACGTGCGAGAAGGGCCATGTGGGCTCAAACGCCAGCTCTGGAGGATGCACGTGCGCTCACATCCGAGCACGGCCGTTCGTTCATCCCTGCGCAGGGCGAGCGCGTCTCCCCGAGCCCGTAAGTCGATGTCTCCTGGCATGTGCTTAAGAATCCCTGCGTGAGAGTCGCATGGGGGCGTGTGTCGGAAGTCCGACTCCTGGGTCCGGTACGCTTTAATAAAACATGAGTGTCTTTTTCGAAGGCCCTCGGAAGCCGCGATCCTCATGCACATTAATTATGGATATCTGTCCCCTTAAATGCGTAGGCGTTAAGTCTCTTACAAAGAGCTCCTATAACTTATTCATTTTTTTTCTTGGACATTTTACCCTTTCTCCAGAATTCAATTACCATCTGTATTCAGATAAATATCAAATCTCAATTTTTCAATCTAAGCCTTTCTCCCGAGAACAGGACTGATACGTCCATTTGGCTTCTGGACGAGGCACACGGGGTCCCCAGGCACCCACGTTCCTAACTCTGCGTGCTTGCTCCCCATTTATCCACAGCCCCCGGCTGCCCTCGGAATGAAGTGCCTGACCGTCCGTGGAGTCGCCCACGCCAAAACCTAACCCGTGTCCCTGAGCTCTCTCTCTCCTCCATTGATTCATTCACTATTTGTATGAAATTAGAAGTCTGGTTCAGCAGACTTCATCGATAGGTCCCAGATCTACCCATTCCTTCCGCGCCCACTGACAGAACACTGGCCCCAGACTTTTCCTGGCCGGGTAATAGAGTTTACTAAAATCACATCAACACACGCACACACATGCACACGCGCGCGCACACACACCCACCCACACACTCACAGTCTCTCAGCTTTAAGACTCTCATTTCTGTCACTACTGAATTAGAATCACCAGGCATAACGGTTAAAAATTCATATACCTGGTCCCTTCCCCATACCTATTAAATTTTAGTTACAAAAGTGGAGCCAGAATTTTTTTTTTTTAATTTTTTTTTTTTTTAGGCAAGGCAACCCTTGGTTGACCTCACAGATTGCAAGGACTTCGTCAGTTCACAATCCCTTATTTTTAAATTTTTTTTACGTCTACAGCACCTGGTCTTCCTAGATGGTCTCTCATCCAAGTACTAACCAGGCCCAACCCTGCTTAGCTTCCGAAATCAGAACCTTTTTAGAATAAATATCTCCAGGCAGTTATCATGCAAAGGCAAGTGTGGGAGCCTCTGCTTATCAACCGGACACTTTCTCTAAAGACACTACAGAGAGGTTTAAGGGAGGGTGACTGAACTGTCAAAAACACAGGGACTCTGGCACTCATCAGGAATTTCAGGGCTACGATGTACCCCAACCCTCCACTACACAGAGGAAAAGGGAAGCCAGCAGGTCGCCCAGCTGGTCGGTGGCGCTCAGGAAAGGTGACCTCCAACTGAGCATTCTCCATTTTACTGCGCTGCCTCCCTTTCGGTATATCCAAAACTGGAGATTATTTCACAAAAATTATTTGGATGAAGGAGAATTTACTGATGATATATTTTGACTCACCCATTATTGTTCATGTAAGACATGTAACTTATTCATGTTTTTGTAAAACAAACAAATAACTATTTACATAAGCATTTCATGGCCAAGATCTCTAAGTGCTTCTGAAGAGTCCAGTGAATACATCTTATTAAAGGAAAAATGTACTTTGTATCCCACAGTTGTAGTTGCAATAATTGAAACTGGAACGTCGAAAGGTTTTCCACTTAAAGGACGCAAACACATTGTAATGGACATTTACATTCCATGAAATTATCTACCTAGGAATCTTGAAGAAAGAAGATACTCGTTTAACTTCATTACCTAGCTCTGAACTTGAAACTGTGGTTTTAAAAAAAAGGTAGTAATGGTTTCTTTCCAATTATTAAAGACATGTATTTTAGAAAAAAGAAGAGATGTTTAAATGCCTTATTAAAACTTATTAAAAATGTCTTACATAAACAGAAAAAAGTTTCAAACTTGGAAAAAACAGCAGTCTCAGGAAGATCTGTGAAACTCAGATGATATCAGCACTCCAAATTTTCTATAAAACCTCTAGCAGATTGTTCCATGGACACGAAATCTCGCCCCCGCTGGGGAGACCGTGGCTGGGCGCAGGGCAGGTCCAGTGAGGCGGCCACCTTGGCAAGTCTGCAGCCCCCCCGGCGGGGGGCCCGACAAAGCCTGGTGTCTGGACCATAGCTCGGTTCTTCTTTTTATGTCTAGAAATTTTTATTCTGTGCTTTACATGGTAGACTTGGGACGTTCTCAACTTTGTCTTTTTCTTTGAAGGGTGTTGAGGTTTTTTTCTGGAAGGAAGTTAATTCGTTTTAATCATACTGATGCTCACTGCAGAATGTGTTACGACAGACTTCCTCGTCTGCCAGCACTTCGAGGGCACTGCTGCTTGTCCTTGGACATTGTCCTCGGGGTTTCGAGGGAAAGCTCAATGTGTTAACCAAGCTGTCTTAAACGAACAAGACTTTGTCTCAAAACTCTCTCTCCCCAGAATCGGCTACTGCCAAATCTCTGGTTAGGCGTTTAAGCACCCAGATGCTGACTCAGGATTTAAAATATGTTTTCCCCCTTCACGTTTGCAGCGGAGGGCTCAGCCAGGATGTGAGCTCAGGCCACCCCCACGTTTTGGACACCCACCTGGGGTGGGGGGGGCTTTGGGCCACTTCCCCTCCATGTCAGGCGGCTCGGGCAGGCCTGATCCCCGACGCCCGTCTCCTCGGCCTGCCTCTTTATGCTGGACCTGCCCCTGTTTGTCAAAGCAAACTGGGGTGCGTGCTCGGGGGGACGTCCAAGCAAACACAGAGCCCCCCGCTGTGACCCCTCTTCTCACACTTACGGTTCTCTGAAGGGAAATCGCACTGCTGTGAGGTGCTCGCCGCTGAGGGCTGCTGAGTCCTCCCTTCCCGACTGCGGGGGTCACCGATCCCTGGCTGACGACCCTGACATCCCGGCTACACTGTGGTCAGCTGCCCCTGTGGTCAGCCTTCTCCCGGGGCCGGGTCCTGTGCTTGTCGCCCCGAACGTGTCCGGTGATTCTGAAGGCTGGACGTCGGGCACGAAGAACCGAGGGGTCTGCGGATGATTCTGTGCCCACAACTGCGTCTGTCTTTGGTGACTACGAGAAAAAAGAAAATGGTCCAAGATGGGTACTGGAAGACTTTGTCCTTAAGAAAAATGAATATGATCGAAGGCATTTCAACTTTTTAATTCATTCCCCTCAAAATTGACTGGACGGTCTCCCACCCTCTGCTGTGAAAAAAAAAAAAAAGGAAAATACTCAAATAGAGTGCTTAACATTTATAAAAAACTGGGGCGCGCCTGCAGGGCAGAGAGAGGTGACCTGAGCCTCGCGGGTTGTTTCACGGAGACGAGTTTAAGCCCCGGACAGTTACGCAGGACGTCCACGACGCACGTCCACGAGGAGCGGACTTGCTCCCATCGGGGTCACTGAGGAACGGTGACGCAGTGGCCCCCGGTGAGGACGGTGTGCCCCGCAGCCTCGCACGCCACCGGCAAGGTCGACGTGGGGGCGCAGCGGACCCGGGGCCCGCACGGAGCCGGGGTTCGGGGCGGGGCGGGGGCGCAGGGCGGGGGCCTGTGTGGCCGGGGAGAGTGGGGGGCTGTGCTGCGTCATGGCCCCTCCCCCTCGTTACGTTTCTGCGAGAGAAGCCAGAAACCTGGGCGCTTATGGGCAAGAGTCTCATCGTGTTCACGTCGCAGAACTGACTACATGTCGTGAGCAGTTAGCCGAATTTTTTTTCAGTGTGGGATACAGAATATGTGATTGAAGGCCGATCACGACTTCACTGATACTCGATTTCTTTGTTTTTTAATCACTCGGTTGTGTAATTTACTCTTCCTAATCCCATTCATTTCCCTTGAATCCTACTTGGGACATTGATCAAAAGTTGTTGGTTGTAAGTAAGGGAACAGTTTACGCCTTCGCATTAACTCTAAGTTCACAGCATGAGTGAAAGCTCCCCCATCTGTATCGTGGGGATGAGGACGAGCCCCCCGCCGAGGTGATCTGGTCCTCGCACAAGCGGCGGCCCGGCTCCCGGACAGCGTTTGCCGCGGCCGTCAGTGTGGACGCGTCCATGAAGCCACCGTCACGCAGAACGCGCCGTTTCCAGGTATAGGTTTGCCGGGCGGCCGCACCTGCAGGTTTACAGCAGCGAATGCCCACCCAGGAGTTTTCCCCCGCCCAGTCCCATTCAGACACGACTTAAGGGGAGAAGGAGGAGGCTGAGAAGGATTAGATGTTCGTTTCAGCCTCTCCCAGCACGTGCGAGCTTAATTCTGGAAGTAATTATAGCATACACATTTTGCAATAAATAAAATATGTCCACAGAGCGTCATGAATATGTAAATACCTCACCCCAAAGCCCACCTGTGCCGCCCAGGAGGCGCCGGTGGACGCGAGAGCATCTCCCTAGCGCCGCGCCCGCCATCACGGCGCATTATTTACACGAAGCGACCCCTTGCCCAGGCTGCGCAGGCCCCTCCCTGCTCAGAGGGGAGCCCGGCCGGCTTCGCGACACTCACCCAGCTCCTCCGGACCCGCAGCTCCGACGACCGAAGAAACGAGGCCGAGGCTGGGACGGTCCCCTCACACAGGGACACAGTGGACGGCGGTGGAAACGCTGCTTCGCTCAGCGACGTCAGCGGCTCAGTGACGAGGCAGCGGCCCCGGGCATGGAGACGACCACCTCGCCCTTGGGGCTCAGCTTTGTCCACTTGGAAGTGAATGGACCGGACTCAGCGACGCCTCCTCTAGTTGGAAGACCTGGGGCTGTAGCCACAGCGGCTGACACCCGCCACCGAGATCGCGGTCACGGCACCTGTTCCCCGCGCCGGTCCCCTGGGGCGGGAGCAGGTCCTCGTCACCACGCAGAGACGCGTGTTCCTCCCTTCACGGGGCTCCGCGCTCACGGGGGCATGTCCGCGTGCGAGGCGAGCCGCGCCGGAAGGAAACACAGTCACCGGGGAGTGACAGAGCTCACGGCGTGACCGCGGCAGGGGGCAGGCGCGGGGGGCCTCGTGTCCGACCGCACGCGAACCCCAAAGCGACCGAGCTCTCGCTTAGGGGTGACCGGTACACTCTCCGGCGACGAGCGCAAGTGTTTTCGGTCAGCCCCTGAGACAGGAACCCGTAAGCTATGTCGCGTTCGGTTACCGAAACATAAAGTTACGCGTTCTCTGACCAAGGTCGTCCTTGTAAATGTCAACATCACATGCCGATTCGACCCAGCAAATCTCCAACTAGAAACTTGTCCAGGAGAAATACATGCCCACGCAAACCAGCCAACATTTATGTATCAGAACGTTAATTAAGCCCTTCGCCGCACGGCAGAAGGATGGAAGAACTCCGAAAGGCTGCGGACAGGGGACGTGGCGTGGTGTTCGTTACGAGGGGCACTGTTCACCGGCACATGCTGGGATTCAGGGGTGCTCGTGTGGAGGCTGCTTCGTCGCGTTTAGGGTGCTCTGTTTAAATAAGACTCCTTTCAACTATGTCTCGCATTAAAGAGTATTTATTTTACAGGTACTGACCTATTTGAAATATTTATTGCAGCTTCGAAATTTTTTGAGCAAAGAGATTTAACCTTAGCCGGTCGTTGCTTTGTTATTTTGAGTACGAGAGGGAACGATATCAAGATGCTTTTACCTCATAAGGTTTCTGTAAGACGGAAGCAGGATTTATATAACTAAATTACAAGTAGATCCCCTAATGCTTGGGGAATAAGGGGTTCTGTTTAATTAAATATTCCATTTTACTCACAGTTATCACATAAACCATTCATGGCTTCAATTTTATTTGAAAATTTTTTAAAAAATGAAATTCAGTAAAAAAAAAAACTAGAATAGGACGTACTTTAATTTAGATTTATTCAGCCATGGAAAACACTGCTGGCCACCCGGCAGGGAGGCACGGCCGGGAGGCTGACCCCACATCACGCCCCCGGACGGCCAGCTGCGTGAGTCCCCTCGGGCTGTGTCACGCGCCCCCCGAGCCCCAGAGCCCGAGGCGACAGGCACATGTTCCTCACGGCTCGGGAGGCTGGGAAGTGCTGGCTGGCAGACAGCCGCCTTCTCACGGTGTCCTTGCCAAAGATAGAGGGCCTGGGGGGTGGGGGGATGGGGGAGACGGGGGAGGCGGGGTGTCACTGGGGTCTCTCTTCCTCTTCTTATGAGGACACCATCACCGCCTCACCTTACCTTCACCTCCCAAAGGCCGCGCCCCTGAATTCCATCACAGTGGGGGTCAGGCTTCGATCTCTGACTTTGAGGAGGACACACTTCCGTTCATAGGGCCCACATACTTAGCCAAGAGGAGCGGTGGCCAGGGAGGGGACGGTCACCAGCCTCGAATCCCCTCGGCTGCTGGCAGAGCTCGGCCGGGCCCCGGCCCCTGGTCAGTGACGCCCAGACGACGTACTGGCCACTCTGGTGGAACTCGTGTCCCTTGAGTCCTCACTCTGGTCAGCTGTCTAAAAGTCACGAGACCCAGCCAGGCCTAAGTTCGCTGAAATCCACACCCAAAGCTTCTATCGACGGGGCGTCCGTATACTAAGTATTTTACTTTTTGTGAAAATTGAGTTTACGTAATTTAAATTATTCTATCACTAAAGTTAATTTTCTACATATGGATTAACTTGAAAAATACAGGAAAAACTCCAGATTCTAAAATACTCCGATCATTATGTCCCCGTAGCCTCAGGAGAGTGGGCGAAAGTGGACAGAGGGGACATGAACGAGCATGGAGGCCACCGGGCGGGAGGCCACGGTGGGCAGGCCATGGGGGGGCACCAGGTGGGAGGCCACCGGGCGGGAGGCACCGCGGGCGCCGGGCAGGGCTGTGCATGGAGCATCCGTCCGGGGGGCAAGGGGACGAGGCGCCCACACCCGCCGGGGACCAGGCCACCGGCCCTGGCACGGTGACATCGCTGGCCTCCAACTGTAGGGACGGCTCCTGTGCGTTAGGAAAGTCGGAAGAGGCCGAGATGGACGTGAGGTGACGAAAAGAGAAATTAATCGCGAGGTAGTCCAATCTCATACCTTTTTGTTTATAATCATTTTCTTGCTTTTGTGTTTAGCTGTGTCTTCAGCATTTGATAGAAATATTCAGTTATATTTCCTACTAGATTATACATGATTTCATATTTTAAGTTTTTAGTTTTCTGTTATATATTTTCACATTATAGGAAGCTTTCATGTGAAGTTTTCATAAACGGTCCATTGCATCAATAACCCATCCGTCTGCTGAACCGGAATTATCACCTTCACCACAGAATCGATTTTCATTTGGGGGGACCATTTTTCAGGCTCCTTTTCCGTTCCTTTCCTCTCTCTCTCTGAGTCAATACCCACCTGGTTTTATTAAAGCCCAATATTCATTCAATGACGGTTTCGAGTTGGAAAGCTCGAGAAGGAGCGAAGGCAAACTTTCTCTGCTCAGAGTTCGGATCCCATTTCTGCTTCTAAAGGCTAGACACACTCGCTGTCGGGGAGCGGAATCCTCGCTCTCACCCCCGGCGGTCTGCGGCTTCCCCGTCGGGGTCCTCGCCGCTGTGTGCTTTCCAGCAGCTCCGGGAGAGCCTCCCACCGCCCTCCCAGGGACGACGTCCTCCGCGACGCCGGCTCAGCTGGTCATCGCCGGCGGAGCTGCCGCTGCGGCCTGCACATGGTGAGGTCTCACCCACCCGCAGGCCCCGCTCGCCCGACTCCACGCCCTCCACGCTCCCGCGTTTTCATCCTTACGTACTTTTAAAAATTGCGTTTTGAACATCAAGTGGATTTTTGACTCCTTCCTTTTCCTCTATGAAAAAGCTTTTATATTTTCCTCTAAATTATAAATGCAAACTACACCTCCTTTATGGCGCAGAATCTCTTTTTAGATCCTCTCTTCTCATCCCGTTTTGCTTCAGAATGGGGCGCTGGATGCTTTATTGTTTCATTATATACATGGCTGTGGCTAAAATCCTTTTGACTTGAAACCAACCCTAATTGCAACGTCAGCCCCTTCTGGGAATGGAACCTTTAGCCAGTCACTCTGGACCCACGTGGTCAGCACGAGTGAGGCCATCTGCACAATAGACGACGCCCACCCCCGAGCAAGGTGACCTTGCCTGAAACAATCCGCTTCTTGTTAGACGTTTCCTTTGCCTGCCCCCTTCTGCCTGTAGAAGCCTTTCATTTAGTGGAAATGAAGGGGGAAAAAAAACTGAGGTAGCTATACTTATGCCAGAAAATACAGACTTTAAAACAAAGGTTATAACAAGAGACAGAGAAGGACCCAGGAATCCCACCTCTGGGCATTTATCTGAAGAAACCCAAAACACTGCTTCGAAGGTACATGTGAATCAGTATGTTCACTTCAGCACTGTTTACAATGGCCGAGAGGTGGAGGATGCCTGGGCGTCCATCAACGGATGGATGGATGAAGAAGAGGTGGGACACGTACACAACGGAATATTACTGAGCCCCAAAAAGGAATGAAATCTTGTCACTTGCAGCAACATGGATGGCTCTAGGGTGCATTGGGATGAGTCAGAGAGTCAGACAGAAAGACAAATGCCGTGTGGTTTAATTTACCTAAAAGAAATGAATATACGAACAAAAGAAAAGAATATACAAACAGGAAAAAGCTCACAGCTACAGAAGACACTTGGATGGCTGCCCAATGGGAGGAGGGTTGGAGGCGGGTGAAAAGATGAGGGACTAAGAAATACAACCGGGGAGTCACGAAACCGTCAACCGGGGAGTCACGAAACCGTCACGGGGGTGTGAGGAGCAGCGTGAGGACTAGTATAGCCGTGCGCGGCACCGAGGCGATCATTTAGTTACATGGACGTCTAATCACCGTGTGGCAAGCTGACACTAATCTAATGTTGTGTGCCAACTGTAATTAAAAAATAAAAAAAAATAAATACAAAATGCCAGTAAAACCTGGCTTTGCTAAGCTCTCCCAAGACAGTCAGCCAAGCATTAAACTGAGCTGTTTCTTTGGCATTGAATTTCCAAAAGATTTTCTTCTCTAGTTTGTAACCCATTCCTATTTTCCTTGAATAGAAATTTTCTTTTCAATAATAAAAAACAAACCTTCCATTTTTTTTTTTACAGCTCTTTGGAGCTCCCTTCTATCTGCTAGATGGGACGACGCCCAATTCACGAACAGTTGAATAAAATCAATAAGATCTTTAAAATTTACTCAGATGAATTTTTTCTAACACAAAAAGCAGGATGTTGGAAGTCTTCGCCTAGCTTTCTGTCACGCTGTATGGCGTTACTGCCACTCCGCTGAGAGAGGGAAAAAGTCCTGCTTTGCGTCAGATTTCAGAGCTCCTAAAACTTTCTATTTGCAAATGTTTTGATGGCTGATCTGATGCTTCTTGACAACTTCCACGGCTGCCAAGCACCAGCAGGGCGGCCACTGCTGGGGACTAAGGCGTGAGCTGCGCTCCGAGGGTGCCCGGCCCCATGCGGAGCCCCCCCCCCCCCCCCCCGTCACACCCACTGCCGCGCCTCCTTCGGCTCCTCACTCCCACCCTTCATGTTCCGGCCTCCAGGACTTTTTCGTCTCATTTCCTCAATCTTTTTTTACAGCTTTTGTCCATTTTTACAGGGAATTCTCTCTTCTTCACACGGCTGCCGGATGACTTCGACGTGACATGCGTTTTCGCGTACACAGTCCGATGTTCGAGCAGAGCATGTACACGGCGATAGTATGTTAATGGAATCTGAGCAAAGCCACTGGCCCCAGGACCCCAGTTTTTAACATACGAAGGATGTGACTTAAGAACAAGAAATGGCCACCGCCGCCAGGGGACGAATCGCGCGCGCCCGCGCCCGCGCGGGGAGCCCGGGGCCCCCTCCGCACCTGCTGCTGGCGCCGACGCTCTACGCACACCTGTCGGCCGCAGGACTTTCCTCCGCCAGGACCTGGCCGCAGATCTCCTCTGCGTTTTGTTCCCCTCTAAGTCCCTCTGCCTCTGCAGGTCGCAGTGCGGCTGCCCGTCCGTGAGCCGGCACGTCCCCGGGGGTCCCGCGCACGGGCTCCGGGTCTCCCCTCCCCACCCCCCTCCATCCGTCTGTCTATCATCTGTCTGTCTGTCTGTCTGTCTGTCTCATCTATCTGGCCATCCATCTACCATCTGTGTCCACCCGTCTCTATTTAAATCGCTACCGAACACCTGGGCAGCGAGGGGGGCCAGGGACGGCACCCTCGTCTCGCTCCCCTTCCGCTCCGCGGAGAGCGAGGCGCCGAGCTGGCTCCAAACTCCAGTTAATCATCTAAATGGCAGCGGTGACATTTGGGAGCTCAGGACTCTTTTCGACTGGCTTTATAAACGCGTGCTACGATTTTCATGTATTGACATCTAGCAGCTTGGCAACAAAGTGTTTCTTGAAGCCTTGATGAACCCAGATTAGGGATACAAAATTCAGTCAATTTCAAGGGTTTGATTGAAAGAGCCTAAACCAGTGGACTGGAAATCTGGGGAGTGAGCGCAGCGTCGTGCAGGAAAACCGGGAACGGAGACGAAGCGGCCTGCCGAGGAGCCTGCACTGGCCCCGAGGGCCTCGCCCGCTCCACGGCCTAGATGTGCGGCCCACACGGTCCTTAACCGCCCGGGGCCTCGTTCTCCTTGAAGCTTAAAGAGTTAATGAAATACAAGTCACCTACCATGGCATCCGAATTAGAGTTGGCATTATTACTACTGTCGTCCCGTGGCTGTCACTACAGCCACCGCTCTGTAGTTATTGTTTGACTTTGCGGGCCCTTTGTTTCCATCCAAAAAAAAATTAAGCTATTTGTCAGATGATTTCTGAGGCCACTTTCAATTTTTAAACGTTATTCTTCCAGCGGGTAGAACTGACAAAATAATGTTTGCTTGGTTCTCCATCGTTCGCAAGTCGGACTTGCGAATGTCAAGTCCTCAGGGCCATGTCTACAATAAACTCGGTGCCCGCCCCAGCCGCGGTGCTCTGACCCTTCCTGGACTTGCGGCTGGCGTGGGGAGGCGGCTGGGCTTCCAGACGTGGGGGTGCCTGCCGGCCACCGCCAAGCCGCCGGCGTTGGAGGCGCCTGACCACGCTCCTTACGCATCGCCAGAGCTACCTCGGGTCCCGGCTGATACGCAGGCGCGGGTCTGGAGGATGGCATCGTCCCCGCCCCCGGGACGGGCCCTGGTGAGCAGTTTAGACTAGACGGAACATTAAGGCGGAGTCAGAAGTCAGTGGGCGCATGGCGGCCTTCGGCGTGGTTGCATCCTAACGAGAAAATTCCCCGGCTAGCTCATCTCTCTGGGACGTACGTCACCCATCTCTGTTCCTCCCTCTAGGATGGATGGAAACAAACTTCCGTGATCTTTTAAATGACAAAGTTCATCAAAATGCAGACAGACAGACAGAATGGCGAGCAGGGAAACTCACAGTGACCTTCAGAAAGTCACCAAACCGATACGGGACCGTTTCTTCGTCCGCTAAAGCAGTGCCGGCGAGGACGTGGGGCGCAGGGGCCACTCGCGGGTGACCTGTGGGAGGGGCCGCAAACCGGCGAGGCCGCCGCGGAACACCGTGCGAGGTGCCTCAGAAAGGTAAAGGCAGAACTATCACATGACCTGGCACTCCCGCGTGGGGTATTTACCCAAAGAAATCCAAAACATTAATTCCAAAAGACGCACGCCCCCTGTGCTCGCTGCAGCGCTATCTGTAATCGCCAAGATATGGAAGCCACCGACTTGCCCATCAGTAGGTGACTGCATAAGGGGGAAGTGGTCCAAACCCACGATGAATGTTACTCAGCCACAAAAAAATCTTGCCATTCGTAAGGACCTGGCTGGACCTGGAGGGCATTAGGCTGAGTGAAATAAGCCAGACAGAAAGACAAATACCATAGGATTTCACTCAGCTGTAGAATCTAAAGAACAATGTCAACTAACCAACGGAACAAACTCTGAGACAGAGAACAAACTGATGGTGGCCAGCCGGGAGGGGCCTGGAGGGCTGGCTGAAAAGGCGGCAGGATTCAGAAGTACAAATTCGCAGCCACTTGCCACGGGGCGGACGGCCGGCAGCGCTGTAATAAGCAGGTAGGGGTCGGACAGGTGAGACTCAAGGGGCATCGCTGCATCAGTCATACCGACGTCTCGCGCGGTGCTGCACACCTGAAACACTGTAACATTGAATGTCGACTGTAACTGAAAAGTAAGTAAAAACTAACAAAGCAAGGCGATCAGAGGCTCTGCCCCGAGGCCGAGCTGCGCCCTCCGAAGTCCTCCCGGTTCGGGCTCCGCGAGGATCACGTGATGAGCGCGTCAGGGCTGCAGTTCCCAGGCCCCGGGCCCGTGGCCCCTGAGCGGCCCCCCGGCACTCGCGGATGCACCCCCGACGCACCCCGCCCGCAGACGCCGGCCCCTGGGGCGGGCACCCGGACCCCTGGAGCAGGGGGGCCGAGGAGCCTGCAGGGCGCGGTCAGCGCGCGGACAGAGCCCGCGGACAAAGCCCGCGCGAGCGCAGGTGCCTCGGCCGCCGGCCCTCGGTTCCCGACGGACGGTCCCCGCGGATCTGAGCGGCAGAGTCCGCGCCCGCCGCGCCCGCCCTGCTGCCCTGCGCGCTCCTGAGCCGACTGGGCGGGACCGCGGCCCCTCGGGGCGCGGACAGAACCACGGTCGCCAGGGCGGTCCCCGCCGGCCCGCGTGGGAGTGCGGGGCACACCACCCTCCGCGCGGGCAGCGCCCCCAGGTCCGGGGCTCGGGGCGCAGGCCGCAGGCCGGAGCTACGTCCTGACCGCCGCCCTCAACGGGTGTGCCCCGCGCCCCGCGCCCCGCACCATGCACCCCGCTCCCGGTGCCCCGCTCCCCGTGCCCCGCAGGGCCGCCGCGTTTCCTCTCCGCCCTTCACTTTCCCGTCAAAGTCCTACACGCTAAATGAAGTCATCTGATAAAGCCGTTCAAACAAAAAGCAGGTAGAAAAGAAGGTGCTAGAACAATGCGTTTCATCGAGATTCCCGTTATAGGGGCGTCAACACGTAAAGGGTCACGCAGGGAAACTGGACTCGGTCCCGGGCACAATTCACCTTCATCAGGCGACCAACAGCCTGGCCTTCCTTAGAAAGCATGTTAATTAATGCGGCATCTGAAGTTCTTCCCTGCCGAAATCAAGGAACCCACGCATCCTGCAGAGGGACCCCGCCCTCCCACCCCCAGTTGAATGCGCCTTTCAAATACCAATCCTTGGTCATTCACTCATCAGAATTTAAAGAAGAAAAACCCTAGAATCAGCTATGGATTTCGAGAGAAAGAAAACAAAATGTACTCAACGGTGGATGAGCGTGAAACCACAGCGAGGTTTGTGATCCAGGAGCTCCACCTGTCAAACAGAGAAACACAAAAAAATTCCCGCCAAAAAAAAAAAAAAAAAAGCCTCCCTTTGATGCTGTTCAGAAGCCGGAGGCAGTTTCTCCCCCGTTTGTGTTTCTGGATTTTTTTCAGCCCCATCTGTTTATTTTATATCGAGCAATCACAGCAGAGGAGAGAGCCAGCCTCCGCTGATCTGAAAGCAGGGGGGATCCAGAGCTAATCCGATGGGCATCATAATGAACCCTCAGAGCCTCTCGGATTGGCTGGTACCATTGTTGTGTGGCATTTACTATTTCCTTTACGTTTATGTACTATTCAGATGTGTCACAAGATACTCTGAAATGTTCAGAAGCCATCTGAGTTGAGATCCTTTTGTGTGTGTGCGTGTGTGTGTGTGTGAACCATGAGACACGGTTTTGGGGTCATTAAAAATGTGGAGGTTCCCAAATTCTTCCACTAAATCCCCCGATTATAATGCAAATCCCAAGAGACAGACTAAACTTGGCTCCTCGTTTGCAAACATTGGATTTCAGGAGATCAGACAGTACAGAATTTTATTTAAACGTGAGCTTCATTCCAGACCATCAAAAGGGATCCTGCAGGACACCACGTATTTACGAGGAAACACACTTCCTTACACATGGGAGCGACGGCAGCGTTCCTCTGCCTTGCCGGTCACGTGACATTATTATGGCGAAACTGGGACGTGACGTCCCCCTTGGCCAAGAGTCTGAGCGCAAGGCCATGCTCTTCCTGGACGTCTGCCGAGGGGCAGTGCAGCTTTTGTGACTTGTCTCGACTCCCAGGGACAACGGCGGTCACCGTGCAAAGTGCGACACTCCTTGCACTACGGACAAGCCGACGTCTGTGTGGCCGCCCAGCTCTGGCGGCAGAGGGGACACCCTCGCCTGACACGCATTGTCTCCTCCGACTGCAGCCGCTGGTGCTGCAGCCGGAGCCGGGTGACGGCGGGAGCCGGGCCCCCCACTCGTGGCTGGCGCAGCACGGGGTCTGCCTTCCAGCGAAGGGCGACGCTGAGGTGTCGGGAGAGACACACGTGGCAGACGGATCCGTCATTGTGACCGACTGTGCGACGTTAGCATCAGTCGGGTTATGTTAGGCTCGATGGCCGCCAAATCTCAGTCGCCCCACGGGCGTCTCCTGTAAACTCTCCCCGCCCACAGCTGGGCAGTCCTGCCGCCTTGTGGCCCGGCGTCTGAGCACGGGGTCCAGGGACACCGCGGGAACGAAGGTGGGGGCGCTGTCCCCATTTTGCACGGGGACCTGCCAGCCACACGGCCACACGCCAGCCGTGGCTGCAGGAGACAAGGACACCGTGTGAGGACTGAGTGCATAGCATGGATAAATACTCCGCAAAGCAGCCCGAGAGAGTCAGGGGCTTCGCACGGAGACAGCGAGCGCTGTTTGAAAAAGCGAGACACTGGCCGTGCCATCACCTGAGGTGGGCTGTGGAAGCCACTCGCCCCCGGTGGGGCCTTACGCAGTGAAAGCGTTCACGGGACACACGCACGGAGTTTATTCCTGAGCTCTGAGTGCCCGGCCATGGGGCCGGGCGATCCCGCCTGCTCCACCGGCTCCCAGTGAGAGCTTCAGTGTTCAGAGCTCCGGAGACGGACGAGCCGCGGAGCGTCCAAGCCTCTGGGCAGGTCGTGCCCCTGACCCATCCGCACACCTGTGACGCGGGAGTGACCATCTGGTGGGAGGGCCGCCCCCCGGTCTGACGCAGGAGAGCAGATCACGGCGTCTGGGACGTGGTGCACACTCGGTAACGCACGGATGTTGTACATGAGGAAAGCTGAGGCGCCGGTCTTGTCGGAGCCCCGACTGATCCCTGACCGGCGGCTTGCAGCAGGACCAACAGCTGGAGACGGTGGCGGTGGGGGGCCACCCACGGTCGTGCCGCGCGCTTCTGTAGCAAGACACACAGCCCCGAACTAAATGAGGACTCGCGGAGGGGGCTCCATGGACTCCCTGCCCATTCCCTGGAGACCCCAGGCCACCGCTGCGTCTCTCGACCTCCCCCTCCCCTAAAGCAGTGAATTCGCCTGCTACGTATGCCGCCTGAATTATATTACTGAAAGAATGAATGGAATTTGGGGGTGTCTTTGAGAAGGTCTACTATCGAGCTTGAGCGGCAGCCACAAGAACTACGGACGAATTTCTCTGCGCTCCCGTTATACGGACTTCTGAGCCTGAAGATGCCGTTGTCGATGAACCGTCAAACGTCACAAAACGATGATTAAATTTATCTTTTGGTCAAATACTTGGCTAGCTGCACCTTCCACACACTGTCTAGGAAACTAAAGATGTTACGGTTCCTACTTCTTGCTTTCCGTGGGAGAAGGGACATGAACTCGAACCTGCTGGTTCCGGGGTGATCCCGACGGCGGTGAACCGACGGGTGGATTCATTCAGCAACTAAGACTTATTTGTGAACGGTGAGGTATGTGTTCGGCAATACTCTACAGGATTCAAGCACCCCATTTTTGTCTGTCTTAATTATATCTAACGAGCTGTTTTCCGGAACACGCAAGCATCGCACCTCTTCTCTACGCTGTTCTACCAAACCTGGGCTGAAGAGGGTCCTTCCCGCGTGCGCACACCCACGAGCGCCGTAGTGAGCGACGGGGTCGAGGACGTCGCCAGGGGTCAGGTCCTCTTGTCACTGGGGGCTGGCAACTTGAGTTCACTTATTCATTTATTTATGTGAGACTGGCTGATACCAATTAAGCAAAAAATGATTCCAAATGCTAAGAATCCATCCTCTAATGTAAAACTAAATTAGCATTTATAGTCTTTGAAAACATTTGAGAATGAGTGCATTCCACTCTGACTAATGGCACTCGCATTAATATTGATGGGCCATGAGATACCACTGTCCATTAAGCAGGTCTTAATTTTAGAGAATGCATAAGAAATGAGAGCGGAAAGACTTTCTTCCTAACTGCGCAGCGTCCTGACATGGTCCGGCTTTGAACATGAACGGCGTAGACTCGGGGTCATCCAGTGTCACCAGGCGGACGCCCGGCTGGCGGACGCTGACGGGGAGGGACGTGGGAATCAAGCAGCCACTGGGGATCAAATAAAGGACAGAACCTCCACAAACAGACTGTCGGGAGAGCCTTGCGTCCGCCAAGGTGAGATGCTGATCAAAGCTGTGTGAATTATTAGGTCCTTACGGCCCCGAAAACGAGCTCCCAGCAGCCGAAGGAGCTGAGCAGGTGGGCAGCTGCGCTCTCCGTGTGCCGAGGACGAGGAAAAGGGGTTGAGGATTTTAGTGATGGTCACGTTCGCACGCTTCGTGCACTGCTCCCGACACGTCTTGAGAGTGATGTTTTTCTTGTCAAAGACTTTGTCACAAACTATTCCCTCTGGCTGCCCGGTCGATGGCCCTGGACGAGGTCGAACCTGGCCCTGGCTGGGCGGGAGGGCTCGAGGGGACCCGGGCCTGGCCTGTGCAGTGGGCCGGGGGCCCGATAAACAGAATAGAGATGAAGGACATGCACAGCAGTCAGGCCTGAGGACCCGCACAGAGGCCGAGGCTCCGCGGGGTGCACCCAGGGGCTCCGCGTGGGGACGCGGGAGCGCCCCGGACAGCGCCGAGGCAGGAGCAGGGCCGCTGCGCCCGGACACGCGGTGGGAGGCAGGGAGCGGCTGTCGCCGAGTTGCACGGGGACACTGGGGTCACTCACCCCTTGTTGGGGACCCCCGGGCTGTGGCTTGCTCGTTCCCGTCACGTCCCCTTAGTTCCAACGTGACGTATTTTCCTATTGTTGCCGTTTCTTTGACACAAAACTATACTACCAGATTGAATGCAAGAGTTTAATTTAATTCGAGAAGGGAAACCCGGCGGAGCTCCGGGCGGTGTCCCCCGCTCTCCCGTCCGGCCAGCTGGGGACTGTGGAGGGGCTTGCAGCTAAACCGCCGTGGAGGACATTTGTCTGCCTTCTCCGTTTCTCAATGTCAGCAAACGCTGTGGCGCGTTACTTACCCTCTCCGCGTCTCCGGTCCCTCGCCCTGAAACAGGAATCAGGAGACGCCCCTGCAGCAGGCAAGCCCCGTGGGGAGGAAGGCGGGGCCTGGAGGGGCAGAGGCCGTAGCAGCGTG
Source organism: Rousettus aegyptiacus (assembly GCF_014176215.1). NCBI lineage: Eukaryota > Metazoa > Chordata > Mammalia > Chiroptera > Pteropodidae > Rousettus > Rousettus aegyptiacus. The sequence goes on from NW_023416307.1 coordinate 159,000,847, forward strand.
GTCATGGCCACCACTGCCGTCCTGCCGGACCCTCGTCGTTGTTGCAAAGCGGAGGATGCCCCCGTCCCCCAGAGGTCACGCATCGGCCCGCCAGCCCAGCCCGAGTCGCGGTGGGGGCTGCGGTGTCCCCGCCGGCGGGAGGGGGCGAGGCGGGCAGCGTGCAGCCAGACCTGCCGCCGGGCCCCCAGGGCCGCCCTGCGTGGGGCGGCTGCCGGCCCTCCCTCACGCCCCTCCTGCAGCGATTAAAAAACAAAAGAATGGGAGGTTTCGAACATACAAAAAAGCTGAGAAAATCGTAAGGTGAACAATCGCATACCACACTTAAGATTTTACAGCTGTCGACATTGTGTCATGTTTGCGCCATCACATGTTACGTATATTTGTAGTTTTAGTGACATATTTATATGCATTGTATCAGACACATATGTACACATCCGCACGCGCACGCACACATCCATCCAGCCATCTTACATTTCGATGCATTTCAAAGTTAACTGCAGACGTCCACACACTTCGTCCCTGATCGCCTCGCTCTGCATATGAACTGGCGCTCAGAATTCCTTGGTTGAGACTCTGCTTTGTCCAGATCCTGTGTTGGACCTGGACGTACCGAAGTCCAGGGGAAGGGTCCCTGCGCCCCAAGCGTCCCGACCTCGAGGGAAGGAGCTGCGTAGCAGGGTCTTCTGTTTCCCCTGCCAGGCCCCAGGTCACGCAGCCGCTGTGACTTAGGAAGGGGTGGGCCGTGGCCCAGGACCAACCAGCATCTCACCGGCGATGCGTCGTCACCGGCAGCTTCTGCACTTGTCACCCCACCAGAGGGGAGAAGCAGATCGCCGGTTGGAAGGTGGGTGCTGAGAACAGGCTGGGAGAAAACACAGGCCCTGGGCGCGGCTGAGAGACCCCGGGACTGAGCCCGGCCGGGACCCCTCGGGCGGCTGACCTAGACTTGCTGACCAACGGTTCTTGCGGACATTCGAAATCGGCCTCTCAGAGTCGTGAGCGCGTGCGGGACACGGAGCTCTGTGCTGTGAGGGACCCGGCCTGAGGCCCGGCCCTCGCTTCGCTGATGCCGGCCGCTGCTGGAGCTGCAGTTACTACTGCACGTTGCCACGGAGACGGAGGCGCGCGGCTGGGCTGCGCGGTCAGTGGTCAGTGCTGACGAGGCCGCAGCCTCCTTGGAAGGGGCGGGTCCCCCGGTCGGGCTGCCTGCTAGGTTTCAGAATGCACGGGGTTTGGGGTGGCAGAGACCCTGGGCGCACTCTGTCCCCAGGGAGCCACGGCGGCAGGGAGCATGAGGCAGACGGACAGTGAGCGTGCGAGGAAGCCGGGCCAAGTCGGAGCACGTTCCACGTGAAGGCGGACGACCCTGCGGCACCGTCAGCGGCCCAGGGGACAGAGCGCAAACGGAGAGTGGGGTTATGGGGAGCAGACACCGATGCTCGGAGGGCGACTTCCCACGCAGGGCCCGAGGGAGCCGCCGGCACACGCAGACTGTGCGAGGGAGCCGTTTACCATGCATCCATTGGGCGTCTTAGCATGACACCTTTGTAGGGCGAGCCTGTGCGCCCACGGCTCACACGTGGGTGAGGGGCGCGCCTGCTGTCTGCCCATCAGCCTCCACGAGCCCTCCTCCTGGCATCGGGCGCTGGTCCTGCGGGTCGGACGGGCTGATGGAACCCCCGCCTCTCAGACACTTTGAGAGCCGGGCTTCACGAGCCATTCCCCAGGTCAGGAAGAAGGGTTAACCTTGGATTCTCGGAGAGCAGGTTCTTCCTCCTGGGGTCGTTGGGCTGGCCGAAGGCGGATCTCACTTCATGGGGGCCACAGCGGGAAAAGCCTTGTGGAGAAGGACGTGGGGACCTGACTCCCGAGGACACTGGGGGAGCGTGCGCCTCCAGCCGGGCCTGGACTTTCCCTGGCCTTAGCCGCGACGGAGCCAAGTTGGAGAGAATTAAATCCATGTCATTCGCAAACAGAGTATTGACCGAAAGTGACAGATTCCGATCTCCGAACTGTACGAACGCCCTGCGCTCTCCTCGTTGACCACCTTCCGGGCCCGCAGCCGCTGGCCACTGCGGCCACATGCTCGGCACCTCCAGCCACCCAGGACGGCGTCCGCCTGGGCTTTGACCGAAACAATTCCGTGACACTGTCGATCCTGCATCGAGACTCTCAGTCTTGCAAAAGGTCGGAGCAACGGACTTTCGCACTGTCCGGTGGCTCAGGAACGCAAGGTTCCTTTTCCCATCCCCCCCAGCGGGCTGAATAGAAAAGTGATTTAATTACCTTTTATGTGCGGGATTACGGCTTGACTACAACTGCATCTGAGGCAGCACATGAGGCCACCTGGCTTTCACAGAGGTCGCCTCGTAAACAGATAAAAGCGACAAAGGGCGGCACTGCTGCGGTAGAAATGAGAACAGCATGCGGTGGGGAAGTGGGGGGGGGACAGAGGGGGAGGGGATGGGGAGACAGAGAGGGAGGAGGGGAGGGGAGGGGGAGGGGAGGGGGAGGGAGAGAGGGGGGAAGAGAGAGAGAGAGAGAGAACGAGAAGCGCCGGGCGGAGGCGGGAGGTGAGCGGGGAAAGCCGGTCGCTAGCAGAGCCTTCAGGGAGAGGGGTGCGCTCTGCAGGTGCAGGCTGCCTGATGTGGAGAGGTGGGGGCTGGGGAGGGGGCGGGGAGCAGAGGAGGCGCTGGGGGAAGGTTTCCGGATGGTTAGCCTTGCACAGAGACTCTATTTCAAAATATTTAATAAATTAATTTAAATAGAGTGGCTATAAAATGCACTTTTGTGAAAATCACGTGTCAAAATGGCTTTAAGAAAAATGTAAACACTGGAGTTACTTTACCAATGAAGGGGCTTCGCGCTACGCCTTGCATTCAGCCTCACCAACGGCACGTGCGCGGGGCAGCCCTCTGCCCCGTCCTGGAGAGCGGTGGGGCCTGCAGGCCGCAGACCCACGCAGCGCGCGAGCTGGCCCTCTGCCCCGTCCTGGAGTGCGGTGGGGCCCGCAGGCCGCAGACCCATGCGGGGCGCGAGCTGGCCCTCTGCTGGATGTGGGCGGCGTCCGGGAGTGCCACACACGCTTCCATGCCTGTAGTCCTGATTCCCTTGGTAAGAAAAATGCATGAAGTATTTGGAGGATACGGAACATTTTCCCAGCATAGGAAAACATACACGATCATACTTGGGAAACACACGTATTTATATACGCAAATGCGAGGCTCCGTGCTCCTGCACCCCGACAGCACAGACCTATGTCTGTCATGAGAGAGACTAAATACAGACTCGCGAAGGGAAAGCAAGCAGGGTGATGCCATTCTGCTGTTCTTGGAGTTACGCCATGGATCCGGCGTGTGTGTAAACGCGTACGAGGAAATGTTTTAGTCGCTTCTGTAGTTAAAGCATCTTTGATGCACTTTAAGGAGGCGATTAATGCTGAATTTGCTTTATGATGAACTGTGTTTTAGCAAGGTAGTAAGATACTTGAAAACATAACAAAACTGTATGCACGTACATAAAAAAGTAGATGCTCGGTTTACCAAAACCAGACGTGAGGATACTTGGATAGGACAAGTCGTTGATTGCCTTTCAAGAAAATTGTCTAAGATGTTTTGCTGAGCATCAGCAGAAACAATTAGCATTTTGTCCTTACAAAGAAAATGAAACAGGTTTAGAGGGTGAGCGTGGCCCAGCGCTCACATGCACAGAGTGAGAGGACGCAGCGTGTAACAGCATGGCGGTGCCCGTGGTGACTGTGACGGCGGCAGCGGTGGCTATGACGACGGCGGTGGGACCCAGTGAACCCTCGGCAGGCCACCCCACCATGCTCCACACCCGTCCTGCGCAGTCGGCTAACGGCACAGGCGTTAAGATCGTGTTGACCAGACCCCAGGGAAAGAGCTCCCGATGCACTTTAACTGTCTATGGACGGAGGTGAGGGCGAAGGCGTCGGCGTCATGGAGACCCTGAAGGTGCAGGACCCGCGAGACGGCGTGCGGCACAGAAAGCCCCGCGGCTCCAGCCAACTCCGCCCCCGGGACGCTGGAGCTCGGCTCAGCTCCCGCCTGGCGGCCTGGGGCACGTGAGGATTCCAGGCTTCCTGACCTCAATTAACCTCCGACGCAGGACGGAGGACTCCGAAGAGTTGGGAACACGCACAATAACTGCGGTGAAGGCACAGTTCAAAGCCGTTAGGCGCACGTTAACGATCCCGGGAACGTGTGATTCCGTAGGTGACAGATACTATTTTTACAGCTGTTCTTTAGAGAAAGAATAAGTTTCTCTTCATTAAAGACTAATGAGTGGCATTGCATTTAGGTGTTCACATTAGATATGCTTCTTTGAATTTAATGATGGGGCGATGAGGCCTCTAATTAAGTACTCAAAAATCTCCACTGGGAGAAACAAAACAAATTTATCTGCAATTTAAAAAAAATAATGGAATCCATCTGCTACATAATAAAACTCATGGTTTTGGGGCATTTAGACGTATAACCATTGCACCTCCGGAAACTCCGTTCTGGAGTCCTTATTCACTGGCCTGACGAAGTGAGTAACATGGTCATGTGTGTTCTGTGTTTTTTTTGTCTTGTTTATGTAACTCTAATATTTACTGCGGAGAAATGAAGAATTCTCTATAACTGCTGGATTGTTTACTGAATTCCTGTCACAGTCCCAATATCCCACAATAGCAACAAATCTAATCAATAAATGAAAGAAAGATTATAAGATTAAACATTATCATCTAGAAATCGGATTATAACCAGTTTTCTAAATTACGTAATCTTCCTCAATTCACTTTCCCCCATTCGAGACCACGGTGAGTCCATTCATGCTACGCTAGAATTCATTCTATATTTATCAAAAACATAAAAGTCCATTAGTTATTAAAATTTTTTACACAGTAAAACAGAAGCCCAGTAACATTATTGGACTTTCGCAATAAGTCGTACTTAGATGCAATCGCTTCTTCCAGAGACACGGTGATTTTAACGTTTTATAGTTTCAGGAAATCCGGATGGGAAAGGCAGCAGTTAGGTGCTGAATGAGGAAAACCACAACCGATCGATATATCACGAGGGGTGTTGACTGAGCGCTCGGCTACGTTCTCAGCCCCTGCGATTGTCAAGCTTGTCCAATAGGCATCATTTTGACAAATATCATAGAAGAACGAAGCAAAATGTCATTTCTTAAAAAGGGGAAAAGATTAAAATACCTCGAAGGGTTGAGGAAGGAAAACCACTCTCACCGCCCATTTCGATAGACTTAGGATAAAATCTTGCCCGGGCAGAGGCTCGGGAAGCCTGCTGATGCGGGACTAGGTACAACTAGACGAGATTCGAAGAGGAAGCTACGAGACTTACGTGCGGCTGTGAATCGGCTGCGGCTGACTTGGGTGTGTCTTACGGGGCTTGAGTCTCATCCACAGGCTGCCTAACAGAGAACTCCTGTTTCAGAAGGACAAACACTAGAGGCTTTTTCCAGCAGGCCGATGAAGGAACTTGGGGAGGGGGAACATACCTTTCCCTGAGTTAAGTTGGGAAAAGTAATTCCTAGAGATGTCATGATCTTGAGGCCACGTGTGATAAATAAGAAAGACTCTCATACTCACGCCCTTGTACACAGGGAAGAGTGATCCTATGGTGTTTGTGACGTGGGACGTGGAAGGACTAGGATTGCTCAGGTGGCTTCGGCTCTCCTCTCATCCATCTCCCTCTCTCCCTTCTCCTCTCTCTTCCCCCCCTCCCTCCAGTCCGGTGTCCCACCGTTTTCACCGAGAGGAAGCCGCTGGCTCTGGCGTGCGGGGCCCCATCGCTGCCCTCGACATGTCACCGGGCACTTCCTCGGCATCTGTGTCTGCCGGGTCCGGAGGGGACGCGGCGAGAACCCACGTGACATGCGCGCAGGTGCGGCCTCGGCCCTCTTGGTGCCGAGAATGACGTCAGGGCGCTAACTCCAGTTTTAGGTCCAGGATCAGGTCTGTTTCTGCACAAATTTTACCCGGCGCGATGTGAGGAAACCTCTTTTGCTCAGGGACACAGCACCAAAGTGACAATTGGTGGAGAACGTGCGGCACGCACCGGAGACACCGCACAGTGCGACCTGCGAGGCAGAACGGCACCCGCGCTGGGCAGCGGGCGCCGGGAGGGTGGGCGCCGGCTCTGCCGCCTGCGTGAGCCCGGGGCCATCTGCTCACACGTCCCAGAGCTCGTCCGACTTCTCGGACTCTGGGGTCCGACGCGCTTTCTCACGGAGACTGCGGTACGAGCACAACAACAGGAACTAGATCGTTCACCCAGTGACGTTTGTCGCCAGCGACACGCCCCCACGTGCCATTTGGGGACTTGCTGATGAACACAGCCTGGCTTGGGTTTCGCCCTCCTGCGTCTTATAGTTTACGAAAGACAAATGTTCCTTACGCGATCACTCACGACGTATGTGAAACATTGTAACTGTGACGAATATTGCTAACGAAGCTCACAAAGCGACTGAATAAGGATCGCCGTCTGGGTTGGCCTCGTGCTTGGTGTCAAGTGTCCGAGCCCTCCGTGAACGGAAGGGAGTCCTAGCAGAGGCGCAGACGGTGAAGAGGACCCGGGGGCGCAGTCCTTCCCGGGCGGGGCAGCAGGGCAGGGGCCCCAGCACAGGGGGCACTGGGAGCCGGTTGGTCGGTGTCCCCGGCCGGTGCTGCGGGCAGGATGGGTGGGGGGGCAGGTCGGGGGGGGGGGGTGGAAACCGGGGCCGGCCATGCGGGGCCTCTCTTTGCGTTTGCTTCGGGGAGTTTATTAAGCTCTGCCAAGTTTCCTCTCATAAGTTGGCATTACTGCAACAGCACCAAGAAGCCACCGAATAGTTATAATGAACATGACAATCTTTTTTTGTTTGTTTCTTTTTCTATTTACATTTATTTTTTACTCTGGTAAACATAGACGAGATCCGCTCTTCTAACCGTTTTTAGGCACACGGCGCCGTGGCGTTAATCACATTCACAGTGTTGTGCACTTGTGGCCACCGTCCCTTCCCCAAACCTCCAGCAGCTGCAAGCGAGAGCCCTGCGGCCCCCGAGCGCGGCGCCCTCCGTCCCGCGCCGGCTCCGGTCTGCGGGTCTGCCTCCGCCAGGTTTTCACGGACGGGAGCTGTACCGCGTTTCCCTTCTGTGCTTGGCTGATTTTAGCTAGCGTGATGCTTTCCAGGTGCGTCCACACCGAATCAAGTGTCGGAGCCCCGTCTCTTTGCGGCTGACGTCCTGTGGCAGGGACGTGTCGCTCTGTTTGCTGACGGCTCCGGCGGAGTGCCCACCTCTGGACCGTTGGGAACCGTGCTGAGGTGAACACGGGCGGACAAGCCTGTGTGGGCCCTTGTTTTCAGGTCCTTTGGGGCTACATCAGGGAGCAGAATTGCTGGGTTTTACGGTAATTCTGTGTTCACGTTTTGAAGAATTGCCAAACTGTTTTCCATGGAGACTGCACTGTTTTACCTTTCTGCCAAATGTGTAGAGGGTTTCTGGTCTGTTATATCTCACTTGTTCACACCTGCTTCTTGCAGGGCAAAGGAGGACTGGGCGGTGTGGGGTGGATAACAGTCGCTCTAACGGGTCTGAGGTGTACCAAGTGGTATCCCATCGTGGTTTCGATTTGCACTTTAGTAATAACTAATGATGTTGAGCATCTTTTCATTTGTTTACTGGCCATTTGCATGTCTTCATTGGAGATCTGCTTATCTGAGTCCTTTTATTTTAAAATTGAACTAATGGCCTTTCATTCTTGTTGAACTGCAATAGTTCTTCATATATTCTGGGTATTAATTCCTCCTCGGGTATTTGATTTGCAAATACAGTCTCAATTTTGTGGATTATTTTCTCTCTTGATAGTGTCCTTTGATACACCAAGTTTTTAATTTTAATGAAGTCCAATTTATCAATTTTTGTCTTTTCCTGCTTGTGCTTGTGGTGTTATATTTAAGAACCCACCATCAAATTCTATCGTTATATTTTCTTCTAAGAGTTTTAAAGTTTTTGCTCTTACTTCAGTTGAGACCTTTGATCCATTTTGAATTAATTTTTGTATATAGTGTAGGGTAAGGATTCGATTTCATTCTTTTGCATGTGGATTTCCATTTTCACCAGCAATATTTGTTAAAAAGATGGTTCTGTCCCCCGCAAGTGCTCTTGGCATCCTTCCAAAAATCAGTTGGCCATAGATGTGAAGATTTACTTTTGGGCTCCCAATTCATTCCACTGGTCTGTATTTCTACCCTTATAACAGTGACACACTATTTTGAATTGTGTAGCTTTACAGTAGGTTTTAAAATCAGTAAATGTTAAGTCCTCCATCTGTGTCCTTTTTTTTTTTTATAAAGTTCGTTTTGACTATTCTGGTTCTTTTGAAATTCCATATGCATTTTAGGACAAATTTTCCTATTCTGCAAAAAATGCCATGGGAATTCTGTAGAGATTGTATTAAAACGGTATAACACTTTGAGGTCGATTCTTTTTTATTACTTTTTTTTTTACTTTGAGATAGTGGTAGTTTCACGCGTAGTTGGTGTTAGAAATGTCTGACAGAGCCTGCTCACCGCCCACTCCGTTTCCCTCAGCGCTCACGTGTGACCAGCCCAGAGTCCATCGTCATTACCAGGATGTAGACGTTTGGCAGCCAGGTCCATTCCCAGCACCACGAGGCTCTCCACTGTCCCCATCTTACCTACTTGCCTCCTCTCTCCAGCCACCTGGGACCCCCAATTTTCTTCCTTTCCATGACTTCATCATCTTAAGAGTGTCTGGAATCGTGAAGCGCATAAGGTTCTGTGTTTGGCTCCCCCTGCCCCTCCCCCACTCCTAGGCTCTGTTCATTTTCCGCAGCCCGTTTTGTTTTGCTGGGCTGACGTCTTTCAGTTCATTGATTATTTGCTTTGTTCTTTCCATCCCGCTGTTGAACCCACCTACTGAGTTTTCGTTTCAGTTCTCGGACTTTATAGTTCAAAGGCCTCCACGCGGTTCTTTCGAGCTTCTACTTCTTTACCGAGACCTCCACCTTTGTTTTTTTTTCATTTAAGTGAGATCGTAATTGATCCATGGGGCGCTTTCATTATGGTTTCCTTAGATCTGTCAGGCAATTCCAACTGCTCTGCCGTCTAGGTATTGACATCTATTGATTGTCTTTCTTCATTCAGTTGAAATCATTCTGGTTCTTGGTGTGTTGGGTGATATTCAGCTGAAGCCCTGACGTATCTTAATTGGGCTACGAGACAGGATGTTCTGAAACCTCCTGTCTTGGTGGGTTTCCTCTGACACTGTCTCAGCAGGAGGAAGAGTGGCCTGTCCTTATTTCAGCCAAGAGAAGGCAAAGTTGAGGTCCCCCCCCCCCCGGTCTCTGACACCTGGGGGCCTAGCCGCATCCTCACTGTTGGGCGGGGGTGGGGCGCAGCTCTCCTCCGGGCTCCCGCTGGCATGTCTCTGGCTGGGGGCACAGGAGTGCCGGGTCCATGTTTCCCATGTGGCGTCCCCTGGAGCCGCAGGGAGGTGACCCCCACACAGACTGGGCAAAGGGCCTCTTCTGACACCACGCAGGCTAGGGAGCAGAGCACCCCATTGTTTTGGGGTCAAGGTGGACGTCTAGGCTCCCCATGTGGTCTCTAATGATACCGTGATGGCTGGGGAGCAGCGGGCCCCCTCCCACCTGGTGGGGGTGGATCGGGCTCTCCCCTCAGCCTGTGACATGGCCGAGGCTGCTGGCAGTGGGGTGGGGGGCGGGGCTGGGGCCATACTACAGCCCCGTGAGGACAGACGCCCCTCCCCGCCTGTGCTGGCGTGGGTATGCATGAAGCCATAGTTTTTCCTGAGGTGCTTGGCCAGGGCAGAGCAGATACTGTTTAAGAGTTTTCCATGTCTTGCTAGATTGCCCCTTTCAGAGTCCTTGGGGTTTTGAAGCAATTTGATTTTTTAATTTACTTTTTCTGCACTTCTTGTCATTTCGAGGTGCGAGCTTCCACAGCCTGAAGACGTCTGGGCAACACGACACAAAAGGAAAACCCAGGGAACCCGCTCCCGTGCTGTCTTGGGGGGCTGAGGCCCCACGCCCGCCTTTGTCCTCTCTCCCCGTGAGAGTCCCCTTACTCGCTTTATGCATGATCGTCAGGGTGGCGACTGTACACAGCAGGAGGAACAGGGAAGCGGGTGCCCCCTCCTCCTTCCTGGGAGTCAGTTTGTTTTTAAAAATTGGTAATTATGCTAGTTGCAGCGCACAGACAAAACGAGATATGTTAATATGTTAGCCTTTCCTTACATCTATTTTTTAAAATTTTTAAATATTAATATATCCATTTCTATTTTGGTTTTAAATATATTGTCCTACAGAGATTTCTTAAACTTTATATTCCTCCAAGCCATAGGTATGTGTATGTATGAGTGCCTTTGTGTACCCGTGTGTGTACTGTGTGTGCGCCTGTGTGTACTCGTGTGTGTACCCGTGTGTGCACCTGTGTGGTATGTGTACCTGTGTGTGTATGTACCTGTATGTGCCTGTGTGCATACCCGTGTGTGTACTATGTGTGTCTACTGTGTGTGCACCTGTGTGTGTACCTGTGTGTACCTGTGTATGCACCTGCGTGTGCACCTGTGTGTGTGCACCTGTGTATGCACGCACATGCACTTGTGTTCAGGGGAACATCTCCTTTGCTATTATTCTTCTTCCTCCATAGAAACGTCCACGAGTATTCGTGTGAATGTCCTGATATTTCTAAAAAGAATGGCACTTCCGTTTTATTACACGGCCGTGAATTCTCTCGTAGCGTCTCTCCTCTTATCAGACTGATTTTTTGTGTCATTTCTCTTCTGGCACACACAAGCCTTCCTCCTGACTCGAAAAATTGCCGTTTATGTTCTCTCTTTACTCTTTATGTAGCTGGCAATTATTTTTCTAATTAAATCCATCTTTTCCTATCACATTGTTGGCATCTAATTGTCTATCTTCTTCTGGTTCTAATCAAAGCATTCTTCTGACCAAGTAAAAATATGGAAATTAAAAAAAAACAAACAGACACCTCGCACGCAAGCGTCGCTTACTCACGGCGGGGAGGCCGACGACGGCAGGCGCTGGGCCCTGCGCCGTGGGCCTCTCGGGTCGTAGCCGCCGCCCCCGGCGGTCACGTGCCATCGGCCGCATGCCCGCCACCACCACCACCGGGCTGAGCATCCGCGGCAGAGACCGGGGAGCCCTGCGCCTAGAATAGTTACTGTCGGGTCTTTCACAGAAAAAGTCTGCAGACCCCCGGCACAGCGCCTCACAGTCTGTAAGACCCCTGGAGGAATAAAGCGAACGTACGCAGCACCCACAGTTTCTGGAGGATGCCGGGGCCCCCCGTGCTCGCAGAGTGGGGCTCGGGCCCCCGTGGGCACGCAGCGCTGGGGGCGGAGCGGGGGGCCGCGCCGGCCGCGGGCGCCGCAAACGCGGGAGGGCGCGGGGCAGCCTCTCGGAGTCCCGCGCCGGCGTCGCGGGACCACCTGCCCGTGGCTCTTCGTGTTTCCCTGCAGAGGTGTTTCCGTCTATCAATCATTATACGCAGCTCTAGAAAGTTCTGGGCTTGGCCTCGAGGCAGCGGGACCCAGACGAAGAGCTTCACGCAACATCTGCTCCCGTGAGGAGGAACGTGTCCGGCCCGGGCCTCTGGCTTCAGGCCCACGCGTGTCTACTCGACTTACCGGGCTCCTCCCCGACTGGCGCCCAGGACGGACAGCTGCGCGCGTTCACGTCCGACCCCCGGGCCCCGCGCCCGCCGCCCCCGCCGCAGCGAACCGCCCCTCGGCCCACCGCGCGCGCCCCGCCGGAAGCCAAGGCGGCGCCGCGTCCTCCGCGTTCTCCGGCTTCCGGCTTCCGCTCGGTCACGTGACTGACCTGCCCTGGGTTCACTCTGGCTTTGGTGTCCTCCAGTAAGTGCTCGTTCCCTGAGTCTTCTAGAAAATTCGCAAGCATCTCTTCAAGTGTTTTCTTCTTCATTCTCTATTGTCTACCTGGGACTTCTACTTATTCTATTATGCTTGTTTTTGTCATATTTTCTATTTCATATTCTCCCTTTGATCCATATCGATCTTCTGATCTATCCTGTAATTCAAAGCAATTTCTTCTATAGCATGTAATCTGCTGTTTAAAGATTTCTGAAAGTTTTTAATTTGATACCCGTGTTTTACCTTTCTGGAAGTTAATAACCAAGTTTATTAATAGTCAGCATCCAGAACTCAGATTAGATGCTTTTGCTTAAAGAAGTCTTCTGTGACCCTTTATTATTTATTGTTCAGGCTTCTTTATTACATATGCTCATGTGGTTATATTTCTTTGCTGTGAACCCTTAATTACAGTCTGCAATGATACAGCCAATACGGTGATCATTAGTTTAATACGCAGCCTTCGGCGGCCACCCCAGACTTGACACCCAGAGTCACTTTCCATTCGTGACTGATCTCCAGAATCCGGGGCTCTGAAACTGCTGACCAAAACGTGCTAGGAAGTTGTTTGCTTATATCGTAGTGGTTGAAGGAAAACATCTTGCATTGAATGAAGATTATCAGGTGTCCGTAACCTTAAGTCTATGAGACCAAATATATCAAGTCTAAAGCTATCATGTCAGATTCTGAGCAATTTGAAAAATTCGTGTTTATTTCACATTACTCTTGACACAACTTGAATTAAAAAAAAATGAGAAACTAAGACTGCTGTTTAAAGAGAAAATTTAGAAAAGACGATTCACTCCAAAACATGTCACCACATAGGGCACCACAGATTCAGACACCGTCTGTTCTGTCATCTAAAGCTCATTAAAAAAAATCTGGGCAGTAAGAAACCTCCATCGGCCTGAAGTCTGAATAAAGAATGATTTCATGACAGAGACTATAGCTCTGACAAACACACCCAATCAGGAAGCCCCTCGGCAAAAGTCTGCCAGTGGTTTCACCAGTGCCCGAGGAGCGGGGGTGCGTGGACCCTGACGGGAGAACGTGTCACGGGGCGAAGCCGGCGGCGCCCACAGGCCTCTCCTCGAGGCATGACGTTATCTGGTCACGCCATGTGAGCAGAGTTAGAGACGCTCGTGTGGACTTTTGCACCATCAACTACCAACACACTTAACCGAAAGGCAGAAAAGCGAACAAGACATTTCTTTAGTACGTGCCAGATACCGAGTCTGCATTCTTGGACTGATGCTTAGTAAATCCATATTGATTATTTTTTAATGAAACGACGAAGCTGCTGGAAGTTCTGCTGATGCTATGTAGGTGCAGGAATGAAGTGTCCTGCATTTAGCACAGAGTTCTTTCCTGTGTGCCACATTTTCCGTTCACAGAGTACTTTGCGTTTTCACATACGTGGACTATTTGACCTCTCTAAAACCTGTCGAGCGAGTAAAGCAGGTGGCATTAGCCTTATCTGACAGAGGAAGAAACTGAGACTTCGATTAGATAATGAGTTCAAGGTCACATAGTTGGATTTAACTGAGTTATTATGACTCTCAAGTTCACTAATCTATATAATGTTAACCAATAGTTAGCGTATTTACACACAGTTAATAATACTCATTTGAGGAATATCATGGAATGAGTTTTTTTCTGGTCTCTAGCCAGCCAGGAGACAGCTAAGCCCAAGCTTTCTCAAACTCCTGAAGAGATAATCATGTCATTTTTCCATAGAACACCGAGTCCTTGGGCAGAGACCTCCAGACAGGAAACGCAAGCCGCTCGGGTCCGAGTCTGGACACGTGGTGCCTACGTCAACAGGACGGAATGACACACGTGGAGATTTACGAGCCTGGCTGTGCTGCAATAATACTTTAGTTACTAAAGAGTAGAGGAGACAGCTGGATTCAGCCCGCGGGCCACAGTCCAATAGGCTCATCTAGAGCGCCACCCCACAGAATGTCACGTGCTGGGACAGGGACCACTTCCTTTCCTCCGAAAGTGAGCCCCGAGCAGCCCGGCCTCAAGGGCCCTGGGAACCCGGCGGGTCTTGGGGGGGGGGAATGTCTCCCTATCAATTGTTTTTCAAAAATGAACTGTTTTAGAAAAGCTTAGATTGACATAAACATTGCAAAAGTAGCACAGAGAATTCCAAGATTTCTTACACCCAGCTTTCTCTATTAGCATCATACGCTATTGTGGTTCATTTGTTACAATTAATAAACAGATCAGAATGAACACAGCATCATTGACTAAAGTCCACGATTTTGCACAGTCCCTCAGTTTTCGCCTGCTGTGCTTCCTGGTTTCCAGGGCCCAGCTGGGGCATCACGTGTGTCTTGTAGTCACGACTTTGCCAATTATTTTTGAAGCTCACAAATCGTGAGCTCTTGTCCCTCATGCTGCTCGCCCACGTCCTCTCTTCCTCCTCCTTCTGGGTGTGGGAGGGACCTAGTGGCAGCCACAGGGCAGGTGCGGGATGCTGGGACAGGTGGCCCGGGAAGCAGGGGCACGCGTCCTGCCCACTCCGGAGTCTCCTGGACACACGACGTGGTCCTGGGCACGGCGCTCTGCCCGTCCCGGGGTCCGCAGCGCTGAAAACGGCTATCCGTAGGGCTTTCAGGAGGAGGGGGCTGCCCCGCGTGACCGCGCCTTCCCCGAGCAAACTGCAGAGCTCACTCGAGCATGAGGACTGCGGCCAGCTGCCCCCGGCGGGGCTCGAGGCCCGAGGGCCGCTCTGCCTGCCGCCTGCAGAGCTGGAGACGCTGTCATGAACAAGCGGCCCACGTAGACTCAACCCCAATGCGCTGACGCTGAACCCCCACCGGCACGCTACACTCCGGGCCACGTGGAATCGTCGTCGGGTGTTTTCCTGCCAAAATAAAATCCAAGCAGACTCAAGTGTGTCTTCTCAGCGTTCATCCCGGTGAGCGGTGGAGCCCCAGCGATGTGGCACCTTCCGTGGACGGACCAGCGGTGCCGCCGTGGCCTTCTCCCCGCCCGTCAGCTGTGGACAGTGGCCGCTGCCCTCCACGTGTAAGGAAACATAGATATCGATCGCGAAAACCCCTGCGGTGACTCTGTGGGCTGCAAACACATCAAAGAGGCTTATAAATAGACTAGGAAATCAGGCGGGCCGCCATCGGTTAGTTTCACGTTGGCCTGTTTCTTTATCCCCCATGGAGTCTGCAAGTGCTTTCTCTTCTAGATCTTCCTTACAGCACGAACTGAGACTCTTCGTTGCATGGTGGATGCTTGGGTCGGACCAGATTCCATCGAGAGTCCGGGCTGACGTCGTATCGTCCGCACGAGCCCGACTCTGCACTTTGTGAGACCGATTCCCTCAGCGTCCCCCCTGCCGGCCGCTGGGCCACCTGGCTGCAGGTACTTCTCGGAGGGACCTGAGTGGCACCACTGGCAGGCCTTCCTGGGACGGCCCCAACCTCCACCTGAGCTGCCCAGCAGGGCGCCCACTGGTCCCACGTGACCCTGTGCACCTGGGACGTGGCGAGGGCCCTGGAGGAACTTCCTTTCTAGTTTTTAAACATGCGATTGACGTGAAGGTGAACGTAAGTGTGTGTGGCTGGCGGCGGCCGCAGGGGACCACGGGTGTGGACAAGGATTTCATGTGTGCTCTAACGGTGAAGGGCAGTGTGGACAATCCCTGTTTCCCTGCTAGTCGCCAGTCGCTCTACCGTGCGAGCTGCCAGCACACGGCAGCCATGCTTTCGTTCTTGCGGGTTCTGGAAAATCATCGTAGAGAAGAATGTACAGAACATTTTAGGACGAGTTCCCTGCCCTTTAAAATTAGAAAAACAACCACTGGGAAGTTCAAACGCCTCTTCCCTTCTGTCCAACAGTTCACAGTAGAACGGGCCCGCGGGGTGGGCTCAGGCGGCCAGACTCAGTTCACACGTCCGGGTCACCAGAGGCCGGACGGGGGACGACCCTCTCCTGTGTGGTCCCCGAGACCCTGGGGCCCATGTCTCCGCGGCTCAGACAGCCAGACTCAGTTCACACGTCCGGGTCACTGGAGGCCGGACAGGGGACGCCCCTCTACTGTGTGGTCCCCGAGACCCTGGGGCCCACATCTCCTTCCCAGGACGTCAATCTCTCCTAACCTGTGAGAGAATCTGGGAACTACCGCCTTGGGGCTCTTTCCTCTCTCAAGTCCAGGGGCGTGACAGGAGCCACCCACCAACTGTGCCGAGTCCATCACTGGCGACATCACCACGGCCCCCGAACCCCGACAGCTGGGACGGGGCCCAGGCCCCTTGTTGGGCGCTTTTCCTGCCTCATCTTCTCACAAGCCGAGGGCGGGCGACTGCTGTCGCGGGCTCTGTCCTGCGGGTGGGGACACCGAGGGGAAGCAGCCAGGCCCGCCCGTGCAGCAGCCGGCCTGGTCAGGAACCGGGGGTCCGGGCTGCTCTGCAGTGGGGAGCGCCGTCCACTGGCAACGAGCCCCCTGAGATCGACGGCAAACTCACTGTGTCTGAACGAAATTCTTCATATTCAAATAGATGATTTAAAGGAAGATAAGTGTGAAAACCACAGGTTTTCAAGCCACGCCTCCTCCCGCAATGGCGCGTGGGGTCACAGACCGGCAGAGGGGGACCCCGTGCGTGTGGGCACGTGCCCACGGGTCCGGGCGACCCCGAGTCCTGCTCGGCAGTGGCTTCCCGTCCCAGACGACGGCAGCTCCCCCAGCGAGGCCAGGACGGGCTCGGCACACGAGCTGCGTCAGACGCAGGGCGCCCCGCGCTGGTGGGGGGGGCGGGGGGGACGGTGTGGCAGCCCGCACGGGGCAGACTCCGGTCTACGCCACACACGCGTCCGCAGACCCTCGTGTGCCTCGTGTTTCAAAACAGCATGTATCCCAGACACAGTCCACGAAGCGAGTGTTACTATTTACACCTTCGTTACCGATGAGAACGTAGACGCGCCAGGGGGTTAAGATACTTGGCCCGGGTCAGGCAAACGGCGAGCGGCGGAGCGGGTGCGCAAAGCCGTGTCCATTCCCGGGGCCGGCTGTCCTCCCCCGGGCCAGACGCCAGGCCAGGGACACGGAGCTGGCCCTCCTACGGCCTGCATTAGCAGCCAGAACCCCCTCGTTTTCCCACGAGTGCTTGCCAAGGAAAGAGAAAAAAAATCCAATTATAAAGATGAATGAGATTCAGCCCCAACTAACGTGAAGAAATGAGGAAACCGGGCCTGAGAGATGAAGGAATTTGCTATACGTAACAGAATGCTCCGAGGTACTAGACACTGAGTATCGACTGTCTCCTAAAATGTTTAAATAATACACTTTTCTATTTCTCGTTACAATGCAGCCAGGAAACGTGGGGAAATCATAAGCTGGGAAATTACTCAGGTTTTCACCGTGATTTTGAAACCACCAAAAAGTCTCAATTAAACAGTGGAGTTCAGGGTACTCATTCTGTGTAATCCGTCTTTTAAGAGACCTCGTAATCACATGGAAAGGGTTAAGAACCTCTGGAAATGCAATACTAGATATGACAATTTCTTAAAAGAATCAAAAACCACATTTCGATATATTATAATGAAGACTACTTCTATGGGCGATACATAGAATTAGCACAATTAATTGCGGTTTAGACATTCCGTTACCTTACTCTTCACGACCTTAGCAAAGAGCAGGAGGCCAGCAGGCACGCAGGACAGTCTAACTACGTGAACACCCCCGGACTTCACCGCTTGCTCTGACAGGTAAAGGCACCGGACAGTACCGTATTTCTTATCCGTAGCATTCTGTTTCCTGCTGCTACACAAACACGCACTCATCGGATGACAGTTGCTGCGACGAGCAATACCTCAAAGAGTAAATATGATTTTGTGTTTGCAGATGACTCGACCTCCTGGATTCTTTACAGCCATTTCAAAATAGCTAACTCTATGATGTAGACAAAATTCACATGGAAGTAATGGTCTTAAACCGGAAAATCTTCGCGTCCACTCAGATAACGAAATACAATCCTGAATTGCAATAGGCATCATAATTTATTTCGTTACTGACTAGAGAAAGCTGGAACGATGGGCAGGTCAACAGCAACTGAGCACAGAGATCCTGAACACACTTCAACACCGCCTCGCACACCCTGGACCGGGCGCCCTAGGGCAGAGCCAGAACCCGTCCAGCCCTGTAAGGCCCAGCAGGTCAGTCATGTGGAAATTTTGTTTCCTCCTATGGAATTTAGAAATGGTGATGATCTTTTGATTGTTCTCTTTACAGGAACACGAGAAGCTAGTAGCATCGCATGGGAAACGTGCCCTGTAAGTTACAAGATAAATATGAAATACCGTCATCATACGGGTCCAAAAAGCAGTCTCTTTAGACCTGAGGTCAGGGAGTCCGGGGAGGAACCTACTGTCTAGTCTTCGGTGTCTCTCTAGATTTAAAACCGTCCCTAAGACCCCAAATCACCTTGACCTAGACACGTTTCTCACTGTCTAACCTCTCCCTCCAGCCCTCACCCTCAATTTCTTCCTCCCTCTCCCCGCTTAGGGCAAAAGGAAAACTCCTAAATAACAGTAGACAACGGCCGAAGGAAGCATCAGTTAAGATACTTTGGAAAGATGACATTTCAGTGAGGAACGAAGCTGATGTTAAAACGTTCTATCTTTTAGAAAGTAAAACTCTTAAAATCTAAAATAAAATCAAGAAGAAATTAAAACTCAAAGATATTATTTGTGAACTAAGCCAACCCACTTCAAAGAACACATAATAAAAATAAACCCTTCTCCCCAAATTAAAATGTCAAATTTGACTCAAAGCGAGCATTTGACTACAGAAATTTGGACCCCCTGAACCCCGAGAGCCGCAGGCTCGGGCAGCCGCGGGCCGGAGCGTGTGGCGGGCTGCTGACCGCCTAACAATGGGGGGCAATCTGTAAGTGCTGGCTTCTGACTTGGAACAATCCAGATTTTCCAACTGCCAGACTCAGGACGAGAGCTCGAAAGGTCTCAGTCCCCGCACCCCCCACCCCCAGGTCAGGAAGCAGGCCTCAGGGTGACCATGTTCAAATATCCCCAGCAAATACCCACAGACACAGCCACCCCACTGGTCCCGTGAGGTCGGTGGGGTCCTGGCCCTCTGCTCGCCCAGGTGCCCCAGGCGGGCACTGAGTGGCTCCTGTTCTCAGCGTCCGCCTCCTGGCGGGGGCCACCCACTGACCAGGGCAGGGTGACGGGCACCACGTGGTCAGCATGCCCGAGTCAGGCGTAGGGGGCTGTGTAGATCTCCGGTCCTTCTCGGTCTCTGCACCTCACTCCTGCACAGGCGGGGGAAGCCCCACCATCGCAGACGGCCCACCTGTGCTGGAGGTACGGTCAAGCAGTGACGGGCCACTAATTCACCGCTGATTACAGGATGACGAGACAGAGCACACCGCACAGGTTACTGTAGCCGACTCCGGGCGCGACTCTGCAGGGCGCCTTCTCAGGACTAGCTGACCACCGGAGACCGGTTCTCACTGGGGTAACTATGTCCAGACACAGACACACACACACACACCCACGCTAAAGTATGTTAAAGTAAGTTACAGACAACAAAGAGCGAGTCGATCAGAAGGCGCTGGGATTCATATAAGGCCGCATTACTCATTATGACCAAGAGCCTGCGACCTAATAAAGGCCTGAATTGCCGTCACAGCTTTCTCTCAATTTCGCTTTCCGAAAGCACCTGGATGTTGGCAGCCAGCAATTATTTATATTAAAGCCTACAACTTCCATTTAAAAATTATCTCCCCGTTTCTGAGTGTGATCGTTCATAAAACAGTAAATTCCTTTAATTTAGCTAATGAATTTTCAACTGAACTCTGATCAGTTTAATAGAGTAGATTATATACTGTAATTTAAAATAAAACAAATAAAAAAAAAACTCTATAAACGAAGCAAGCATGAAAATGTGCCCAGAAAATATTATTTAGGTCTCCTGGTTTACTTCGGTGTTTAAAAGCAAAGAGCTCCCTGGTGCAAGAAATGTTTGGGAGACAGCGAAGTTCCCTAGGAAATCGCATTAGTTCCTGACCCTGTCAACAGTAAATGATCAATACCTTCTCCGATTTGACTGACAACGTACTTGTAAAGCTGTTGCGAAAAGACGATTGAATTTAGTGTCAGTGACGTTGTCTACGACGTGGAGAGCGCCGCTTCTGCTCACCCTCCCATCCAGCGCCGTGCCCTTGAGGACGTCCCCAGGCCACATCGCGTTTAAGGGACTTCCGATGGGCATCAGAGGCAACTCGCGCCCATCGAGGGCTTACCCGAAACAGCTGCCCGCACCTACGTTGTCATAGCAACAAATGGAGCCGAGCCACGGCAAGCGCGAAGGGCCACCGCGCTGCGGGACGGCGCACCTGCGGTTTGCGTCCACGCCGTGTCCCCGGACTCCGCGCTCTCGAACGCTGTTTTGCTGACCTTGATACATGCTCAGTCAGACGTCTAGGTAACGGAGCTTACTTCCGCTCAATCCCATGAACTACTGAAAGAAGAGCAGGTCTGAAGGATTTCAGAGGCTAAACCGGTTTATATTTGAACGGAATACGACCCGTTCCCACCCGGGTGGGGAGACAGGGTGATTTTACAGTTTTCCATAAAACGAAAACAGGACCGATTTTGGTGGGGACGCTTCTTCCTGCCTTCCTCCTGCGGGATGGTGATCGTTTTCGCCTCTCGGCTGGACCTGGACCTCACAGGTGGGCGCCCCCGCGACCCTGCGTGGGTACAGCACTAATGACAGCACGGTGACTCAAACGGCTTCACGACTCGGAGAGCGTCAGCCGAGAGGTCTGGATCCAAATCGCTGCCACTTCCGGGCACCTGCTAAGGTCTCCCGGATGCGTCTGCGTCCCTCCTCCTGAAGGGGTCAAGGTGACGTCGGGTGGCCGGGCCGTGCACGCGGTGCCCTTGCCCCCCGTCCGCAAACCCTGACGCGAAGCCATAGCTTAGTATCAGGAAACTGCTATGGAAGCCATTTTCGGAGGGGGGTGGGGACCTGTAACTTAGATGCCAGCAACAACCGTTTAATATGCATATTTTTCTATATTCTCTTCCCTTAAGAAATAGCATTGCTAAATTCTAAAAAGCAGCACATTGACCAACTGTCTCTCTAAAATCTAACCCAAATTCTCTCTGCTTCTCTCCAGTTTGCACCAGCACAGAAGACACACGACACGTTCCCGCTCCAAACAGCCAGCCCGCTTCTCAAATCCGGACCAGCAGGGGCTGAGAGGACTCGGGGGAAACGCTGACTGTCAGTAATGTCGAGCCGAACTGCTTGCTTTCTACCCCCTTTTATTTTACACGCTCACAAGTGGTCACCTCCAGCAACACAGGTAAAGCAGCAGCACACCTTGGGTAACGGTGATCATCGTTAATTCACAATCATCAAATCCTCGCGTTCGGTGCGGCGAAGGCGTTTCTTTCATGGCATCGGTAACTTATGTCTTGCATGTCGGTGGACTTTGAACGGTGCGTTGTGGTCCTCTGGACAGAGGTATGAGCATCACCTGGGAGCTTATTACGAGTGCAAACCTGGAGCCTCACCCGGTGCCCC
The DNA here is from genome assembly GCF_014176215.1 of Rousettus aegyptiacus. Classification (NCBI taxonomy): domain Eukaryota; kingdom Metazoa; phylum Chordata; class Mammalia; order Chiroptera; family Pteropodidae; genus Rousettus; species Rousettus aegyptiacus. Next base: position 159,022,365 of record NW_023416307.1, read on the forward strand.
CCCCACCCCGCATTGCTGGGGAGCAGAAACCTGTGTTAACCAGCTGCCAGAGAATTTCTCATAAGCTCATGTGACAGTAGAAATGCCTTCTCAAGGCTGCCAGTTTTGGTATTTCATTATCAATAAACATGCCCCTTATTTATACAATAAACTATTCTCTCAAACTTACCGATTTACTTATTAAATGTACCACAAAATTTTGGCTTTCTTAGAGGTTGTCATCCAAGTCAAAACATTTGATGCTTTTTTTCTTTTCACCCAGTGATTCGACAAGCTCTCCTCACGAGTCCTCTAACGACAGTCTGCCGTCTAACGACATACTGACCTGCACAAGCAGCCCGGATGCCCGTGGGCAGAAGCTCCTCTCGGGCTCACGGCTGCGAGCGGAACTGCTGAGGACGCGTGTTCAACACGTGAGGCCAAACCGTTCTGCGACGGGCCGCTACTAACTGACACTACCGCTACTGGTGAACAAATACCTGCAAGGCGTGTTTTTCTGGCCGGGTTCTTCGACCCGGCCGGCGGTGACCACGACGCGACCGCTCGCTGTGGGCCCGTCTGGGCTCTGCCCCTACGGGCGGGGCTGGGCTCACGTCCTCCCGGTGGCCGCTCAGTCGGGCTCCGTGTGCGTCCCCGGGTCCTCCCCTCCTGCGTGGGAAGCTGCCCGTTTCGCAGCCGGGTTGTACTTTTCTCAGCGACTTGCGGCTCTTCCTGTATCTTTACGCGTCCTGCACGCCGATCCTTTACGCTTAGAGGCGTCGCAAGTATCTTCTCCCATTTTTGAATTGATGGTGTTTTCTTGAAAACCAGAAGTGCTCGATTTTAGTAAAGTAAAAATATTTTCAAATTCATCCTTAGTATTTAGTGGGGGGGTTTTTGCACCATTCAAGACATATTTCCCTAGCCCAAGGGCACAAATGCTGTAATCATATTTCTCTAAGCATGTTCAGCAAGTCTTTGATATCCACATGTAAGTTATCTGAAACTGACTCTGCACGTGATCGATGTAGAATCCGCCGCCCCAAACCTTCGTTCTCAGTACCAGCATGCCCTGTTGATCTACGGCACCTTCCCCGTCATCCTGACGCGTCCCCAGCTACACACTGGTCTACTTCTGGACTCTTTATTTTGCTCAATTTGTCTTTCTCTGCATTCATACCACATGTCCTCGTGACGATAGCGTTAAAATTAGTCTTGAATTGACTGCTAAGTCTCTTTACCGTACAGGTTTTCTTCAAAAGTGCCCTGGCTTACTCTTTTATATAAACATATCAAATTTTTCATGAAAAAATTATTGATTGTAACTGGCATCGCATTCATAAATAGTTTAATTTAATAATGCTGAATATTAGGATTGGTGAAGATATTACATCTCAATTTTTGTTGGTTCATTTTTGATGTCTTTAAAGGAAGATTTTCATAATTTTCTTCTTAAAATTTCTGAAAGTTTAAAAAATATTAGTGGCCCAAGTATCTTTTGTTGTTGTCGTTGCTACCGTGGTTGACAATTTAATTTCATTTTGAGGAGCATCACAAACGTTTTGCTTATACTCTGTGTGTAATGCGTAGGTCTAATCATGTTGTTAGCGGTTCTGTCAGCTCTGGATGGCGTGGCTGGTGTTTTCCATTATTTCAGCTATGCGTTAAGCTATGGAAGTTCGGTGGGACTTGGCATGTGAGAGGAGATGCCTGAGGCCTGGTTTACAGGGCACTGCTCCATTCTGCCAGTTTCTCCTAGGCCCCGACCGCCTATGAACTCTTCAGTCTGAATTCTCTGATCAAGACTTTTCAGGCCACATGGGGCGACGTGAATTCTGGCCCTGAAACTCCTCCGAGCTCTGTTTTGCCTGCAAAATTTCTGGAAAGACTTCCTACCCTCCACCTGAGGCCAAGATGAGCATATCTTCCTTGTCTTTCTCTTTCAATGGGGGGTTTCCCTGGCTCCCCCTTTCACAGTGGGCTGGGCCTTTTGGGACCTCCAGTCTTTACCTGAGCTCTTGAGCCCGCCTGGCGCCCGGCCTGGGCTCTGGGCCTCCTCCCCTCCCCGGAAGCTGCCCTGAGGCATTTAAAAGCAGTCATCTGAGAAGGCGCTGGTGGCCCTAGGGAGACGCAGACCGGTTCTGCGTCCCCGGCTGGCGCTGAGCTGTCCTTGCTGCGAATGGGATGCCAGTGGAGGTGGCTGCTGCTGTCCGCAGGCCGCACTCGGGCAGCAAAGCCCTGAGCCACGAGGGACCGGCACAGGGGACAGGGTTGGCATGTCTGCACTTTCGAGCAGGCGAGATTTTCCTGACTCTTCTGCCAGCTCATGAGTATACTTAACAGATGGTGCAAACAATTTTTTTAATTATGCGGATATAAGTGTTTTCTACCAAGAAGGGTTTTTAAGGAATGAAGTTGTAAAAAGTCCTCATGTTTTGGACTTTGTGTGTGTGTGTGTGTGTGTGTGTTCAGGTTTAGACCTTCCGGTGGACTTACTATGCCAGAGGAGTAGCTAGCATTTATATAGTAGCTCACCCCAGTGACAGTGGACATTTTTAAATGTTATTTCTATTCTGTTGAGTATCTACGAAGCACTGGGAAAACAGCAAACAGTTAACGAGGCACATTAGAATTAAGATCTCACAACGTGGAATCAGAAATATGTGGATTTCAGATAAGCCCTGCTATGGTGAGGCTGTGTGACTGCAAGAAAAATACTGTGTAAGCCTTAGTCTTTTCATGTTAACCAGGTTAAAGGAAATACTTGCTTTAGAGAGCAGTCATGAGAATTTAATCATATAGTGAAGTTCTAATATTATCGATGTTTAAACATGCATCCCTCTTAGGACAACTAGGAATGCTTAGAATAAAGGGACTACTGTGGTTTGATTTAGGAATGATTAAGAGATTCCTCCTTAAAAGTGAAAATACCCCTCAAAATTATAATCTGAATGATTTCAGAATTATCCATTATGTTCACATTCTAGACCTGTGCTGTCTGGTATGGAGGCCGCCAGCTACAGGTGCTCATTAGAATTAATTAAAATTAAGTCAGAGTTTCCCTCAGCTGCACTCGAATGCGGGCAGCCAGCTACAGGCAATGCCACCGCGTAGCACGGGCAGACACAGGACCTGCCACCGGCGGATGCTCTGACAGATGGCTCTGTCCAAGCCGTGCAGGTGGAAAGCATTGTTGACAAATACAGGATACAAAAGACCGCACTGTGTTTATGTATAATTTAATTACTGGTCCGTTCCAGTTTTCTTCCTGAAATGACTGATTTTTTTTGTTCTTGTTGTTATATGTTTGTTTTTAAATGAACTTAATGATTAGGTTTATGAAAGAAAAAAAAGCTTAAGAAATGTCTAAAAAAAAGGAATAAACTTTCTCGTTCCTTCAGAAGTGACACTAAGCCTCAGTCTCTGCGCTGTCATCTAGGTTTGCTTTGGTCATTCCTTTTTCTTAATGAGAAACAGCAGCTTTGGGGAGCCGCGGATTTGCATCTCCCGGTCACTGGACCCAGAAGCAACAGACAGAGTCATAACACAGTGTAAATAGGCTAAGAGCAAAATATTTAACTGGAATGTCAGCACATGACGAGAAAAAAAGGAAGAAAAGGTAACTTAACGCCAAAGAGTGGGGAAGTTTCTAAAGCATGCACACAGCGAGAGGTGGCCGTGACTGAACGGAGGATTCTTGTTTTGTTCTAGCAAAACAGGTAATAGATCAAAGTCAGGGCACCCGTCCCAATCCGACCTCCCCTAGGAGGGGTACCGAGGTGGTCATTATGGAATTCCTCGAGGAAAAAAAAAAAAATTTGGAAAATATAGTTTAGAAACACAGTGAGGCGACTGTTTCAGAGGTTTCGTGTGCTGAGGGGTGAGGCTGAGGGAAGGGTGTCCTCCCCACGGGAGGGCAGGGACGTCACGGTCACCTTATTGAGCAGTTAGAGCGGGAAAGGGACAGACGAAACCGATACTCAGAGCGTGTCCACACTGGGACGAAACGTGGCTGCTCAAAAGGGGGACCAGGCGCGGTGAGGCGTGCACGGCGACCGCACGGGGACAGTCCCGCCCGCCCGATGCGGCCTCGCAGCCGTCTGACCGGAAACAGTATCGCAAACGCCGTCAAATGCCCTCGAGGCCCCTGCTGCACACAGACGCACGCCTCCACTCAACCGATTCACAGCTCTCCCGGAGCCTCGGATCGAACGCCGTAACTTCCAGCAGCACACGAACGGCGGCTCGCTATTTCCGTGACACCTCGCTATCTTCGAACACTCATTAATTTGACTAGCCTGGAACCAGCGACCACCGGGTACCCTGCGTGTGTGTGCTGCTCCATCAGACGACTCAGCTGAAGGCCGACACCAGGTCCCCCGGACAGAGTAGGTGGCGTGAGCACGGGCCGTGGATGGACGTCCCGCCTCTGTGCGACGACTTCCGTCCCACAGGCCATGGGAGCACTCAGAGGCCAACGAGAGGCCACAGCTGTTTCTTCCCCAAAGGCTTCATGTTAAGAAAGTCAGTGAACGAGCTCTGGAACCACAGAGCTCTTCACACATTGTTAAGCGTGCACAGCGCTTAAAGGCAACCGAATTTACATTTTAATTGTTTCATGAGAAGACGAGTTTGCGGCCACTGTGGCTGTTTGAAGAATCATTTTAAAACCTTCCTGAGGTTGGGATCTCCTCATCCTCATAGCCATTCCCTCCTTCTTCCCATGCGGTCATGGTGTGTCTGTCACACTCGGCACGGGCTCATAACACGCACCCCTTTAGCCGAAGAGGCCCCTGAAAAGTCCCCACACAGCGGTTTGCCCTTTTGACGTGCTAACCTACCCTAAGTGTGGGGACATGTTATGAAAAACCTTTGTGCGTCTCTAAAGGGGGGAAATACCTGATACTTAAATGTAATGATGCATGAACGTCCCTTCACAAACAAAATTACTGCCCAATGATTAAATCAAATCAGAAGACCTATGGAAAAAGAAAATAGCTCGAAACGAGTCATTTTTAAAGGCTCCCGACACACGTGTTTTATTTTATCTCGTGGACTTACCTCTATTTTATGGACTGACTGGACTAGCAGTTGTCGGAGCTTCTCTGGCAATTTTAATCAGCGAGTGCCCAGAGCGAACGGTCTTGGTTTAGCAGGGGACCTGGGTTTTGAGGAAAGGGTCCGACCTCTCAGCTCCTCCAGCATGGCGGATGCTGAGTTCAATTTGCTAGTTTATGAGAAATTTTTAACACAGACCATCTTTTATGATTTGCAACAAACACTCATAATCTCATCAAATCGAGAACATGTAATAGGTTCCATTTTCTGTGTCCCTTTGTCATTAGTGGGCATGTTATCTCGTACAAATACAAAGACAAGGTGCTTTAAAATTCTACTTTACATGAAGAGCATAAGATCGTCATCACTGTTAAAAAATGTTAGCAGATGAAGAGGAAACTATCTTTTAATATGCTGATTTTTTAAAACAAATGGAATATCATATTAACATTCTATCACGCCTTAGAAAAACATATTTAGTAAGACTTCCCGTTTTCTCACCAGTAGCGTGGGCCTGGAAGTTCCTGCTGTAGCACTGGCGTCCTCGTGAGATTCGGCACGTCGGCTCCAGCTCGCCACGACACAGCGAATGTTGGAATGAAGGAGGCACAGTTTTTTCTGGTGTCCCCGTGCCCACGAGAGCGACACCCACACTGCAGTCCATCGAGTGAGCAGCGTTATGCCCAAGAAATGCACGACCTTAGTGCAAACGTGCTTTGTTGCAAAAAGCTGCTCACCATCACCTGGGCTGTCAGCGGGTCCCAGTCCTGCTGCTACTGGGGGTCCGGGCGGGACAGTCATGGCTGCCGGCCGGTCAGGCTGGCGACCGCTGCGGCCTGCGTGGTCGGCAGTTTCTTAACGACACCAGCGAGTTCGCCACGACCACGCTCCTCCCACCCAGGCGTCTTGGCAGCTCGCGACGCTGGTCAGGGCGTTTCGCCCGCCGCAGAGCGTCCGTCACAGTCCGGGTCTGTCCTCTCTCACCGGCCACTATTCGGCCTCCTCCGTTACGCGACCCTCTAGACCCCTCGCCATCACTTCAACGGTCTCCCCAGAACCCGCCTCTGCCGAACGTCCGCTCAGGCTGCAGTCCCGGCCTCTCCCCGTGGTCGTGGACACTGTCCCAGGCATCTGGAGGGGCGTCCTGTCCAGAGGCGTCCGCTCGCCCTGCCCCCTGGAGGGACCACCGTCTGGTAGACATGGCCCGACGAGACACGTTTCTCACGTGACGAGACGCAACTGTGGACACGCGTCCTCACCTGCAGGCCACGGGCTGCACGTCACGTCCGCAGGCTGAACCAGCACAGGTCTCGTGGTGCCCGTCAGAGCTCGTGGTGGCCGGGTGCACAGGAAGGCCATCACCCGCACCTCGGCTCCACCCAGTGCCCGAGGCCAGCGCCCAGGGCAGCGTCATGACCACGGACGCCGAGGGCCTCCCTTCCGACGCCGACGTGAAGGCCGTTCCACGCCCGGCTGGGTTGGGCAGTGTCACCCAGTGCTGACGTGGTTTTGTGTTTTCTACCTTGCTTTTGCGTTGGGCTAGTTACCGACTGTCCTGCACCCCACCCCCCCTCACTACCAGGCCCCACAGGGCCTTCCGGAAGCCCGTCGGAATCAGAACTGACGCACATTCCCGACACGGCCGACCTGGCTCAGTGAGTGGACGTGTGACTTGGCGGACTCAGCACGAGACGCAGTGATTTGTCACTTGGTTGAGTTACAAATCTGAGTCACTCTCATCGTTCCTTACAAAGCTGAGGTCCAAAGCCAGCTGTCTGTCCAGCAGCCAAGCTGGCCGGCAGCCTGACGCCCACGCCGCAGCCCGGGGTGCGGGGCCCTGTCACGGCCTGTGCTGTCGCCCCCTCAAGATGACGGCCTTCCGGCCGGCCTGCCTCCCTCCCCCCTCCCTCCCTCCTCCCTACCCCTCCCTCCCCACTCCCGCCCCTCTCCCTCTTTCCCTCCTTTCCTTCCTTCTTTCCTTCCTTCCTCCCTCCCTCCCTCCCTCCCTTCCTTCCTGTCTTTCCTTTTCCTTAAGGTCCATCACATGAGATCTAAACCGTGAGAACAGCAACAGCAGCTCACCGTGGACATGGGTTACACGCCACAGATAACATGTGACTCTGCAGGCCCGTGAATGGGAGAAGCTCGCCGCGCTGGCCCCGCGGGGGCCATGGGCAGTCCCGGGACGTGGCCTCGTACCCGCCGACAGGCTGCCTCGCTCGCGTCCACCCCCACTCCCATCGGACTCTCCCCCGGGCCGTGCACGCCCCCTCTCCGCCTGTGTCTGCCTGTGAGTCACACCTCTCCCCACTGCGTCACCTCCGAGCACAGGAGACACATGAGCGTAGTCTCGCCTTGAAGGACGCGGGCCTGTCGCCGCCTGCTCGCTCCCACAGGCCCTCGCGGCTCGGTCACGTGGTCGGGCTTGGTCACACGCACACGGAGCTCCGTGCTGTTGACTTACTTCTTACTTTTCTGCATAAGTTGCATTACGGCAGGACGTGAGCTCTCGGGGAGCAGGGGGCGCTCTGAGGTGCTCGCTGCCCAGAGCCGCGCCTGGTGCCCAGCGCACACCGCCTACCCAGTCACCGGGTGAGGACAGATACGTCTGGGCGACCAGTCCCCGTCAGTACGCAGACGTGGTCTTCGTTTCTGTTTAGAGGTCCGGGTCCCCCCCTGCATGGCGGCCGTCTCTGACGACAGCCGCTCCGCCCCTCACCCCGCCCCCGGTCGGGGCTGGCAGACCACGGGAAGAGTTTGCCATGGGTGACCTGTGGCAGAGACGCTGTCACCACCCCGTTGGCAGAAGCCTGGAACGGTGCCTGGAACAGAGACAGCCGAGCGCCGTGAGCGACGCTGAGCGCGCCCTGGAGGCTCCGCCGCGCGCCCACCCGGCGTGGCTCGCGCCTGGGGGGACAGGGGCATGTGACCTGCCCTGGGTGGCGGAGGCCGCAGACCACGACCACTCCGATGGTCTAACCAAGTGGCTGAGCGCTAGGCCGACTGCAGCTGTCCACCTGCAGGCCTGTGACGAGGTGGACAGAGGCCGGAGTCCCTTCTGGAAAACGCCGCTCCCTTTAAACGTTAACGGCCACTGTCCACGCCCCACCCCCTTAGTCAGGATGCTGACGGGGCGCTCCGGACTTTTCCGGATGACAAAAGCTGGCCTTGGGATTGTAACTTGCTTACCGAACACTTTTAAGACACCCCGAATGATGCTCAGCCATATCTGTTAAAATGTGCAAAAATCAGCATTTTGTCTCCGAGTGTACTCAAATTAAACGGCGAGACGACGAAACCTGGAGAAAGTGTGAGCCTTTCTCATGACGACGCGCCGGCTGTTACGCCCAGCACACGATCCATGTTCCCCGAATTAGTTTAAATAATGGTATCTCCACACCAAAAACAATATTTTTATCCCCAGGTAAGAGACCGTTTCTGTCTAATAACTTCAAAATATTGTCTCGGTTGTAATTGTTTTCTTGACATAAAAAATGATTGAGAACAAGCCAATAAAATTTGTTGCTGAAAAGGAAAACATTAAATTAGGGCTTGACTTTCAGTAAAATGGAGCCATATGGTACATTTAATTATAAGTTGAGGAGATCTTTGAAGTTTTAATTTAAGTGTTTTTACTCAGAACATTAGCTCAATTCTTCTGCCCAGATGTCTAACGTGAAGCCTCAGCACCACACACAGAAAGACAGAAACGCGAGAGAGAAAAAAACGCAACCTGATGAGCCCTGCGCTTGTTCTGCGCGAAGAAGGACGGAGCAGTCAGGGGGCGCCTCGCGCGGGGGCAGCGCGCAGCTCCCCCCCCCCGGGGGCCGTGACAGTGACGTCGCCTGTGTCCCCGCCCCCCCCCCCCCCCGTCACTGGAAGGACGCTGCGGGGTCCCCGCGGGCGTCCGCTCGCGCCACCTCGCGAGCAGCGGGCAGGGCGGGGTCCCGGCCGCGGGCGCCGCCGCCCGTTTGCGCGCGGGTCTGGTGCAGGCGGACTGCGCCCCGCGCCCCCCGCCCCTCGCCCCGCAGCGGCCACGCCGGCCCCTCTCGCTGGCCCCGCGCGGCACGCGGTGCTGCGTCGGTCGCGGCGGCGCCACCTACTCGACGAGGCCGGCGGTGGCGTCTCGCGAGCTGGACCCGCTTCCGCTGAGCCCCACGCGGCTCGAGACACGGGCGCGAGCGGGGTTCGTTCAGAAACAGTGGGGTGTGGCAGGGAACCTGGGCGGGAAGAATAGACGGCTGATCCGGACCCAACGAGGAGACGCCGGCAGGATGCGGAGCGAGAGGAGCCGGCATGTATCTTCTTAGGACTATGAAAATGATTCCTGAACCAGCGCCCTGAGCAGTGACTTGGGGGGGTAGGGGGGCCTGGGGGGGCGGGGGAGGGGGCGGCAGCTGGCGCGGGCTCCGCCACCAGAAGCGCGCCCCGCTCGGGGGGACCTGTTTACTGCGCCCCCCTGTCACACGGGCCTGGCGGGGGATGGGGGGGCGTGGGGGGGAGTGGGGGTGGGGGGCGAGTCGGGGGGGAGCGGGGGTGGGGGGAGCGCGGGTGGGGCGGGGGCCGCACAGGACACAGCGTGAGACCAGCCGAAGAGGCCGTGCGCCTGGGAAGGGAGCGCCAAGAGATGCTCTAAAAGTCTAAATTCAACATTTGGAAGAGAATTTCAGCTACCCGAGGACTGCAGCGGCATACATTACACACTTCTGAAAGTTCTGGTTGCCATGGATTTTAATAACTGCTCCAGCAAAATCTCCTTTTTAAAAATTTTTATTTGTCGTTGCTTCCGAGCCTGATTGGAGGAAGCCCTGCGGTGAGGTGGACAAGGTGCAGTTAGGGCCGCCACGGCGGCCCGGCTGCGGCGAACCTCAGCGGCCAGCGGTCAGCGGCCAGAGGCGGGGGCACGTGTCCTCGCAGAGACGAGAGCTCGCCGTCCCGACCCGTCTCCTCGCTGCGGTTCCAATTCCTGGTTCCGCTATGTGTTAATCCACCCCAGACCTCATGCACTAACACCCCGGATCCCTCTCGCTCGCAGGGGTGGCTGGGGGCTCTGGCCGGGCGGAGCCCGCAGTCTCGTCTGGGCACCAGGATTTCTGGACCCTCAGACGGGCAGTCACGAAGGCGGGGCGCCTGGAACTCTCCGGACAGGCGTCAACCGGAGGTGCCTGCGCCCCTGGGTCTGCGCGTGGGTGCCGGCGGCTGACCCGGGCCGGGTGGCGATGCCGCCTGTCCATGCGGCCCAGCGGGTGCCCCGGCTACATGTGAGGCCCCACCCCGCCGCCTTTTTCTCGTGCGCTCCACACAGCCCCACGGCCAGGAGGATTTTAAACGGCTCGTCTGTGTACCACACAGACTCGCCAGGCGCGCATGACCTGGTTCCGGGCCCCTCCCCAGTGGACCTGGCACCGCCTTCCACTCCCAGCCCAAAGGCAGACACACGGTCCCCGGCGTATGCTGTCTCACAGGGCAGCGGAGGCCTGGGACATGTCCCTCCTGTTAGTCGCGTCCTGGCTTCTCTTCTCACTTCTCAGATATTTACTTAAAGACCACCACTTCCAGGAGGACTTCTCACCCCTTCCTTCCATGGGACCTGCCCACACCTGTCCAGTGGGGTCTATACTGGATTGCCTTTGTTTCCTCTGCAACGTGCCCCTAAACTCTTCTATATGTATTTCTTCCACATGTATGTTTTGTTTCCTGTATTATTCTCTATCTCGTTGACCTGAGTTTTTTTGATTCTCTATTGTGTTCACATTTCTGAACATAGTGCCTGAAACACCAGCCTTTAACTGGTGCATAAACACATTTACGAGCTAAACTAATGCACTGATATAACAGCCCAGGTTATGTGTGCACCTGGAGTCACTCCATTCCCCTACAGGGCAGGAAGGAGTTTTCAAGGCACCGTCCTCTGCGGCTGGTAGGTAGTAGCTGTGTAAGTTTGCACTTAACCTTGTCAGCTCAAAAGCTAGCACAAGCTTCCTGGCCCATGCCCTCCATCTGAGTCATGCAGAGTTTTGACTTCAGGAATTCAATCAGGCATGAGGGTGTACGTTTCTTCTTCCCCCAAAATAATTGTGTTTGGATCTAGGTTTCTTTGGATGGTTGTGAGAGTTACAAAAATGAAATCCTGCCCAATCTTACTAGTTATCAAAACAATCGTAACCTTGGTTTTGATGTATGGCCCAGTCCAAAACAGCCTAATAACACAGAGCCAGTGGCCACTGCACGTGAGGAAATGCCAACAACCCTTTTTTCCTCCCTGAATATTTATAGACGCATGCTTTTACGGAGGCCTCACGTCGAGCTAGAGACGTCACACACATAACCTGTCTCCTTGGGTTTGCCTAGGAACAGAACTGGCACCGTCTGACCAACTACAGCCTTTCTGACGCTCTCCAGAGTCACGTACCCAGAATGCAGCCAATAACCATGAAAAAAAAAATCACACACATATGCTACCTAGATACACTCATTCTTTTTTTTTAATTTTAAGTTTTCATATCTATTTCCACTATCTATCTGCGAAGAAGCTAACTGTAGTCGGGAACTTGTTTCAAAACAGAGGGAAGGGACCTCTGGACTGGCTACACCTGTAGCAGAATCATGGTGACGCACAGAGCATCGGGTTCTAAAACGTCCTTGCGCATTAAGTGACCCCTCTTGGGAGGATCAAGCCAACTTGTCACTGCAAACCTCTATTTGTTTTTTAATTTATTTAATTCCCCTCTGTGACAAAATAGCATCCATTCAAGGAAAAAAAAAGTAAAAGTTAGAGGTGAGACGTACATTCCAGCTTTCACACAGAAACCTTGACCCCTAACCCACCTTTCTTCCCTCCATTAAATATCCCATTCTTGTATCTTAAACGTCTCTTTACTATAATGTACCATGTTGATATAAAAAATAAATAAATAAACTTAAAAAAAAATGTCTCTTCCCTATGAGCGTGTAAATTCTAGCAGGGCTTCTAGCAAGGAAGGGATGATGTTTCTCTTCATGACGGTCACGAAACCATAGCCTCCTGCCGTGGCTGCACGTACGTGGTCAGTAAGTGTCAGAGAACGAATAATGCATCTCTCACGAAGTATCGCCAACATGGCTCATCTTTACCTATGTGTCTTCCCCCCACCTTCATTTAAATGTAACAAATGGAGAGACACAAAGCCACATTCGCGAAGTCTGGAGAACATCACTGCGGGTGCTATGAGACCTGCACTCACACATGTCACCGTCACGCAGAGGTAGGTGTGATGGTGGCGACGCGGTGTCTCCGCATCCGCGAAAACCAAACACACTCGATGCTCGATAACATGCTGAGTCCGCCAAGTGACTCTGTGTTACTTTTCCTTCTTTAACACCAAAGTCGTCCTAGAGGTTTGCTTCCTCACATCATAGCTCTGGCTCCGCTGACGGTGAAAAACCACTTCGGTTCTCAAATAGAACCCTTCCCCTTATCTTTTACCGTCACCGCATTATCTCGGATGTTTTCTCTGACCTCTTTTTTAAGCTTTTAGCCTTGAAAATAAGTAGGATGGCTGGTAGACCTAGTCAGACAAGGAGGCGGAGAAGTGGGACAGCTCAGGAGACGTCACTAGTCACATCCGTAATGAACCACACTGCCGAGGACACAGCTTCTAAATTTGGCTAAAGAGAACAATCACCTGGAGCATTCAATAAAAAGGGGAATATACTGGCCGCAGCTGAGCAAGACCGAACAGGAATTGGGGGTAAGCTCTATAGTCGATACGCACTCCTTAGGGACTCGCTGCCAGCCAAGCGGGAAGAAGGACTGCTCCGGGTAGCCGGGGCTCGGGGGCAAACCCAGGTGGAAGCTGTGGAAGGCTGTTCAGTGAGCCATGAGGGCACAGCACACAGAGCACAGATAATCAAGGCAGGACGTCTGCGAGACCAGGAAGCCAGCAAGGAGCAACATAGGGTCCCCACGTCATAGCGACGGGAACTGCGGTATAAGCAAATCTGAACCCCAGTCAGATGAACTAGGTTTTCTTTTTTCAATGAGAATGTATAACCTTACATTGCTTGCTGACCAAAGCCTGCAGACAGTCATTCTATGTTCACACTTTTTAACCGTGCTTACAGCCTCACCTGTCAAAGCCAGACAGCAAGTCTACCAGCTAGACCTTGGCCTCTGGCGCTCGCTCACGGGCAGGCGCAGGGCTGGGGTTCCACGGCAGGGCTGTTCCTATGGCTAAGCTGGTGGATACCAGACAGGACGTGGTCTCAGAAAAACACAAGCAAGTGCTCATTTCTAGACAGGTCAACAAAACTATGACTGGTGAGTGGGGGACACATCAGAGCCACCCAGGTTTTGGAGCTCTGCTGAAAGCAGCGCTGTGGCTTCAGGAACGAGGCCGAACCCCAATTACCTGAATATGCACCTGCAGTGTTATCTGCATGGCGCCACTCACTGTGGGTCACTCACGCGTCGGCCAGAGGGTCTCAAATTCCTGGTGAGCACGGGAGTGAAAGCCAGGCTGGGCAGGACACAGTCTCCCCAAGCCAGGGCCAGGGCCTCTGGTGCTGCGTGGCCTGAGAGGCGTGGCTTGGGCATGGCCGGGAGGTGTGGCCGTGACTGGGAGGCGCGGCTTGGCGTGGCTTGGGCGTGGCTTGAGCGTGGCTTGAGCGTGCCAGGGAGGCTCTGGGGCTTGCACTCTTAGCGGACGGCACTGGGTGGTCCGATTTTATTGAGAGGCGAACAACAGGCTGACGTGCACCAGCAGACAACCGTTTTGCTTACCTGGAACGTACAGTAACAACAATCAGGGAGAATTTCCCTGGCCCTGCACGTCACAGATGCTCACGTCACATGGGGCCCTCTGAGACTGCGGGCCCAATTAGCACAGTGCTCATTAATTATAGGCTCTGAAAGCTCTTATTTTCAAAGTTTAGAAGCACTACCGACAACCTCGATATGTCTTATCATGCTCCTTGCCGCTGGCGGGAGGACATGTTGTAATTCTGATCTGCTACACGTAGTAACTAAAAGTATTTTAAACTGATGATTCCTAGGTCACAATTTTTTCTTGGACTGTGTAACAGGAGCAAAAAATAACACAGTTTTCTAAACCTCCCTTCCCCTCCTGGTAAAGGGTTACCCACAGGGCCCTCTGTGCCGTATCTTGCCCACCCACTTACTACGTGCCTGGCATGTGTAAGTGACTCATTAAGTATTAGTTGCTGTTACTAGTGTAGCAGTATTAATCAGAGAACACCGCGCAGTCTGGGAGCGGCCCGCTGGGCGCCGGCGGGTCGCAGCGCCCCACGGGAGCCTGTCTCCGTCGGTGAGGAGCCCCCGCTGCCCTGCGTCAGACCTTCCTCGGCTGTGCCTACCTAACGCCAAGATCGGGGGGAAAAAGCGCCACGGGCTCGCGGCACACGCACGAGCACGCGCGCCGTGTCACTTACGTGCCACCAGCTGATTGACTAGATTTACTCCGGTCGAGAAATTAATAACTCAAGATTGCAGCCATTTGTCACTTAATACCAGATGCAGGCTCTGAGACGTGCGCTTGGGCCGCCTCGGCCTCCCGCGCACGACGCACGCGGACTCGCGCTCACCCGGGGGCGTGGCCCGCGGCGCGCCTGCGCAGTGCGGCTCGCGGGCGCCGGCCCGGGCCCCACGTGACTGCAGCGACGCGGGACCCAGCGCAGCGCCAGGGGAAGCGCTGCAGCCGGAGGCGCGCTGGACCGGGGTGTGGGAGGCCGCCCGTGGCGCAGCCCAGCGAGCTGGCGCAGCGACGCTTTTGTCGTAAGCAGAAGGAGTGGCCCCCAGGGTAATGAAATGCATGGTGAATACGTAAACCGGCGACACGGCCGCCTGTTACCACCGTCGAGGAGCATGCGCTGCGCGCGGCGGTCACGTCACACACCTGGCCGCGCAGTAGGTCAGAGCAATGGCTCGCGCTACGATGTCGCGACAGCTACCTCATAGGTGACAGGAACTTCTCAGCTCTGTCACGACCTCACGAGACCACCGGCATTACACGTGGTCAGTCGCTGACCACGGCGTCTTTATGTGGTGGACGACGGTGTCCGCCTTTCACAGTCCCCTCACTCGTGGAAACATTGTTACGATTACAGTGCCAGATGGGACGATGCGTATTACCAGTCCACTAGCATCTGAAGCATGAATGACCTAACGCATATTCACCACCTGCTTCTGTGTGTGGGATCTCGCGGACACCGGCTGGGTGAGTTAGGGTGTCGCCCCTGGAACAGCTTGACCCAATAGCAGATGGTACGTGTTATATATTGTATTGTATTCCTGTGTGTCATTTACACATATAGGTATATATCTCCAACCCGACCTGATGCTTACGTTCTTGGAGGATTGAAGAAAAGATGCATTTTCCTGGAGGGTTTCACACTGGGCATGTTTGGGCTCAGGTGAAAGGTGACCGTAATACAGAAAGAACCAGCGAGCACGTGAAAGGTAGGGAATAGGTCTGAGCTCAGGTGTGGAATGAGAGATGCAGAATGAGGTGAAGGACCCAGGAAGCAGAGGGAATCTGGGACCTCTGGGGATGCCGTCATATAAAGGGACAGGTGAAAGGTCTTAAAACTGTCACTGGGTCAAATATTTCTTTCCTGGGTGACACAATACATATGTTGAAGTAGATTAAATATGGCCATATTTGTTAAGACACAGAAAACCATCATGGATAATCACGAAGAATTTTTAACTCACGTATTTTTCTGATTCTTTTGTCAGATGTGTACATTTTCAAATTAGCTTTCAAAGTGTCTCACCTGCAAATGACCTGATTTTCCAGTAAAAACTGTGGTCTGATTTCCAAGGAACACTGGATAAAAATGAGGAACTATCTCCAGAATAAAAAGAAGATATATTTGCAATAAATCTCATTTTCTCAAGGGAAAAAAAAAGCAGAGAGAAAAAGAAAAAGAAACTGAATTGTCCTATATAGTCACTGAGTGTGTCACGAAGGGAGGATCAACAAGCGGAAGCAGGTGTTCTGTCCTGCGGGTCTCCGGGACTGAGAACACAGCCGCCGGGGAGAGCTGCAGCACCCCACCCCCCGACTCCCCTGCTCCACTTGAGAATAATTCTCAGAGGTGGTTCTGGGACCTACAGCCACCTCTTCCATCTCTAAACCAGACACAGAGAATTTCTCCTGGCCTGGCTCTGAATCCTTAATTTCTGGCCACATCTGTTTCTCTTCAGGAGTTAACTTTTAAAAGTAACCTTTCTGAAGATGAAAAGGAGGCAGGAAACATTTTCACCATCTTCAGGCATCTTGCTTCTCGTCTCTCAGGAGACTGCACCTGGGAGCTGTCTGCTTCACTTTAAATGAGAGCTGCTTGTTCATTTACAGAAAAAAAACAAGAAAGAGGGAAAACAAAGCGGTTGTAAGCAGATACACAACTTAAGCAGGTTTTCTTTTAATTTGTGCCAATTAGTTGACCAGGGGAGTCTAAGGTTCCTATTCATGTAAAAAAGAAAAAAGAAAAAAGAAATCTCTGCCTAGTCCTACTCCCCAGCATTGTAAATCTCAAACTCATTTTCCAAACCTGTCACGTTTACCACTGGGCAATAACATCAGGGTCCATTCCAGGAATGTGAGTTTGAACATCTGCCAATCGATAAATGTGATACATTAAGAAAATTTAGGATACAAATCATAAGGTCGTCGCAACAGATGCAGAGAAAGCATTTGACAAAATTCGGTGGTTATTTATGATAAAAGCTCGCAGCAAAGCGAGTACAGAAGGAATGGACTTCGACGTAATTAAGTCCATGTAGGACGGGCCCCCAGCTGACGTCATGGTCAGTGGTGAAGAGCTGGAAGCCTTTCCTCTAAGATCAGGACCAAGACAAGGACTTCCACTCTCACCGCTTTTATTCAACATAGCGTGGGCAATCCTAGGTGGAGCATGAGGCAGGAGCAATACTGGGCATCCAAATTGGAAAGAAAGAAGTAAAACTGTCACTGTTTGTGGACATGATTTTATGTATAGAAAACCCTAAAGAATGCTTCAAAAAAAAAATGTCAGCACTAACAAATTCAGTAAAGTTTCAAGGTACAAAATCAACATACAAAAATTGGTCGTCATTCCATGCACTAACAACAAACTATCAGAAAGATGAATTTTAAAAAATCCCATTTACAGTTGCATCCAAAAGAATAAAATACCTAGGAATAAATTTAATGGAGGTGAAAGACCTATACACTGATAACTATAAGATATTAATGAAAGAAATTGAAGACACGAATAAATGGAAAGATATTTCATGCTCGTGAATTAGAAGATTAATATTGTTAAAATGTCTATATTGCCCCGAATAATTATAGATTCGATAAAATCCATATCAAAATTCCAATGGCATTTTCCACAGAAATAGAACAAACATTACTAAAATTTATATGGAACCATGAAAGACCCCAACTAGTCAAAGAAATCTTAAGAAAGTAAATCTGTAAGAGTCACGTTCCCTAATATGAAACTATATTACAAAGCTATAGTAATCAAAATAGTATGGCCATGTAATAAAAACAGACATGTAGATCAATGGGACAGAATAGATAACCCAGAATAAACCTACACATTTCACAGTGTGTACAAATATCCAATCATTAGCTTGTACAGCTGAAGCTAATGTAATGTTTCGCACATGATGGCAGCGAAGGAGCAGGAAGAACCCAAGACTTCGCCTCTGCTGGTTTAAGACACATGTACTCAACAATAAAAAGAGAGATAATGGGGTGTTCTTGCTGTTGGAGAAAAAAAGACACAAATATGGAAATGGAGAAAGGGAGAATAAACTCTTTCCTGTTGGTTTGGAATGAGGATTATTGGTGTAAATTTCTGTTTTAAATTCATATCAGTAAATAAAGAAGTCTCTAGATACAAACGTTTGTGTCCCTTTGGAGGGCTTGAGGTCGTCAATGGCGTGGCAACAGTGAGCCTCCCCAGCACCGAAATCTTGGTTCCTAAAACACATTCTCTACTAATACGAATCATGGTTTCTTGGAAAATGGCTGACTTCAGGGCTACAGGAGGGAAATGATAAAATGACCAGTTTCATTTTATTGTGCCAGAAAGTAGGGACTTGTTCAAAGATGATGTGTACGTGACTGCACACATGCGACTGCACACACGTGACTGCACACATGTGACTGCACGTATGTGACTGTGCACACGACGGCATGCATGTGACAGCACACATGTGACTGCACGCATGACTGCACACGTGTGGTTGCACGCACGTGGCTGCACATGTGTGACTGTGCACATGAGTGCACACATGACCACATGCACATGATGGCAGCGAAGAAGCAGGAAGAACCCAAGACTTCACCTCTGCTGGTTTAAGACACATGTACTTTCCGTCACACACGCGCACACACACGCACCCAGGACATCTGAATTCTTGTGGTCTAGGAACTGCAATGGGACCATCATAAACATGAAGGGAAGGGAAACTATAACATTCATTCACTGATTCATTTCACTCATTTCTTCGGTTTTTATCGATTATTTGTTGAGTGCTTGCTGTGAGCTGGAAACTTTCTGGGCGCGGGGACACTTCCGTGACCAAAATACTAAACGCAGGTGGCCTGGGGTCACCGTGCCCAGCGGGCCCGCCCAGCAGCCCTGGCCCTGTGACAGGCTCTGACAGAGGCTCCGCTCATCAGCGTCTGCTCATCACTGTGAGACATTCGGGTCGCGCTGAAGGGACGTTTTTCCTTGCCTCGTTCAGTGCGCCCGGCCCTCCTATGACTTAGGTCCTGTTGTGCCATTTTCCAGGTGTGGCGCCTGACGCTTGGAGAGATTCATGTCTTGTGTGGCTGCGGAGCGAACAGCGGGCAGACTCAGGGTCCCGACCCGGTTCTGTCCACTCACAGCCAGCCCGGAGCAGGCCAGCGCCTTCGTGATGCCAAGAGGCAGAGCCCACGGGGACACGGGGAGGCCTGGCCGCAGACAGTCCGAGCCCCGGCTGCAACACCCTCCGACAGCCTCCGAAAGCCGGGGCTCGGGCCCGGGCCCAAGGCTGCAGTCACATGACGACTCCTGCTTCCTGAGCATGCTGGCGGAGGGTCGTAAACACGTGGGAGGCCCTGATGGAAACCCAGAAACAGACAGGCAAGAAACGGACCCTGAAATGACCATGAACGTTAGCTGAGGTTAAGCACAAAGCAAATGAAAACCTTTTTCTGGCGTTTCTGAACACCAGCTGCCACCGACGCCTTTTGGTTCTCAGTAAACATGAAGACTGTTCATCTGCCGTCACTGCGGGCGCCCGAGGGTCCAGCACCGCTGGCCAGCCTGGTCCAAGGAAGGAGAACGGGCCGGGCAGGCCCTACGCGCCTGCTTCCTGTCGCGAATACAAAGCACAGCCCAGAGCCGCACGGGAGAAACACACGATGCCGAGATTCATTATTTTTTTGGTCTTTTTCTCTTTCTTTAAACAAAACTTCACTCAATCTATATCCCTCTTGGCTTCTCCCTGAGTCCCCTTTTGTCAAAGAGCCGTCACTTTTTGCCTTCTGATGCAGCAGCGGCTTTGTCTTCAGAGAGACTCCGGCAGCTTTTAAGTTGGGCGTCTGTGCTCCAGCCCTGATGGCCACAGGCTAAGGCTGCGAGTGAACCGCGGAGCCAGCACCAGCGGGGTCCCGCAGCTCACGGCAGGGGCCCCTGAGAACCGGCCGCCAGGCCCCGAGGGACATGGCCGCTCTGAGCACCCGGCAGGACCGGGAGGCAGGGCCGACATCCACGCCCGGACAGCGCTGCTTACGAGCCAGCAGCACCTGCAGCAGGTGTCGAAAAGGAGGCGTCCTAGGCTCTTCCAGACAAACAAGTCGTGATTTCTGGGGATTGTGCATGTTTAATGCAGCTCGGCTTCGAGCTCCCCGGCTCCGACAGCTGGTGCAGATCATTAATAATGTTTTCGCTGCGTCTCTCTGCCTCAGACCCCAGATCTAACACTGTCGACGAGCTTCCACGTTCCTTCCCCTGCATCCGATGGGCCGGATGCACACGCGTTAGGCGCTGGATAGTCCGTCGAATTCTTACAATGCTGCTGTAAAACTGACATGAGCGGGTACGTGGCCGTCCACTGACTCAGAACTAATTCGCAGGACAGCTGCCATTGGGACGAGAGCCGTAGGACTCCTGAGCCCATAATCTTAAACGCCAGATTCTGTATAGTCAATTCACATTTAAGAACACACAGCAGTTCACTAAGTTTGCTAATCGAGATTCATCTCCAGTCCCAGCTGGTATCTGGTCTCTGACCCGGGTTTCTGACAGGGCTCCACACACCCTTGTAGCTTCCTGAGTGACAATAGAGTCTGACGCAGAGCTGCTCCAAGTCCCCTAAATCTCCTGGGTGACAGGCAGCAGCCCCTTCCGTTCCCATGAGGTGATTCTCTGTGGGCTCCTGGGTTGGGGCTGGTCCCCAGAAAGACGGATTGATGAACCCAGCAGCACCCCCGCCCCCCTCGACTGTGACGACACCGATCGTAATGATGGGTCCCCCACGAAGGTCCGACGCCGAGGCCGGCAGTTTCCGGAGGCGCCAATGTGTGCACGCCGGGAGCGCGGTGCCCCCTCCCCGCGGGGACGGAGGCTCCTGTGCCCGAGACCCTGGGGCCTCGCCGGGCTTCCCTCCTCATCTGGGCGTGCGCCTGTGGCCCCCGCCGCGCCCACGTTCCCGTCACGCCCGCGGCCCCGTTGCACCTGCGTCGCGCCACGAACTGGACGGCGCATTCGTGTTCCCCTGAGCTGCGGGCTGTTCTAGCCAGAGGCCGATCCCGTGAGGTGGGCTGCGGGGCCCTGATTTGTAGTCAAGCTGGACAGAAGGATGGGTGACCTGAGGACCCACGACTTACAACGGGCGTGTGGCGCAGGGCCAGACCCGGGGGACTGAGCCCCCGCCTGGGCAGTGGCCGTCAGAACCTGCTCCCCTGGCCAGTGTCAGGGGCGCGAGAGTGGCCGCGTGAGCGTGAAGGGCCGGAGGACCAGTGCGTTGTCCCTCGGCCGGGGGCGCCAGCCCCCCTGGGGCTCCCATGAGAGCTGCAGGGACCCGGCGGCGGAGACTCGTTCAGCGCCGCCCGGCAGTAGAGCGCCCACAGCCAGGAGCCGGGGTTGCTGAGACCAAGTCCCCAGCTTCGTCGTCCCGGCCGGGGGCCGACTCCTGACCGTCCCTCACCCGGTGGGCGGAGGACGCCCTACGGCTGGCTGTGAGCCAGGCGGGGCCAGGCGCCCGCGCTGTCAGCCACGGCCTGTTTGAGAGCATTGGCGACAGCACCTCGCCCGGCTGCCCGTCAGGCGGGAGGGAGGTGGCCGAAGGCAGGGAGCAGAGACATGCAGCGAGGGCGGCTCTCTGTCCCCCGGGAAACAGTTCCCTTTTCATGTCCGAAAGTGGGCCAGAAACACCGACTTTGAAAATAATGCTCAGGGGCGATCTGAGCCCTCAGACCCCCAAGGCCACCCTCAGAGCTGCCGCCGCAGCAGGTGTCCCTGGGGGGGCGGAGGGGGTGGGGGATGAGCCCCACCTGAAACGCCCGCGAAGGCCTGCGACCATTTCAGCTCACCGCCCCTCGCCGGCCCGAGGCGATGCGGCAGTGACGAAGTCAGGTAGCTATCGCCAGAGCTATTAACACCGACGGCCAGACCGTTAGTGCTACCGGCATCTTGGCAAATGGCCTGATCTTAAAATGACAGCTGCCATCTGCAGGCTTGCGGAAAGCGGTACAAGTCAGATCCGGACTGCGGTGTTCCCGAGCGCCGGGGGGAGTTTCTGCAGGAGGTTCAGCGTCACGTGCAAAGCGCTCTCCTCGGGCTCTCCCAGGGGGCTCACGGCCGGACGGGCCACGCCTCGGTGTGGCGGCGTCACTGTCACGTGCAGACGTACAGCGGACCCACGTTGGACCCTGCGCACTGCGCGTTTTCCCGTTACGAAGGAACTTATTTGCAAACGTCCAGACGCAGATACACAAGGGACGGCCCTCGGCGTGTGATGTAAACGTGACACCGGCCCCTGCCCTCGGCCGGCCCGCCGCGGTCAGCTCACCCGCCGGCTCTCACACTCCGCGACTGGTACCTGCGTCAGGACGCCTGGATTTGCTTTCCCGGTCCCCTGAGCCGCGTCTGCACCAGACTACTGTGTGACCGGTCCCTCCCTGTCACGCGGGATTCGGCCTGGGGTCACCTCCTCGTGAAGCCTTTGCTGACCCCGAGGAGGCCTTCGGCACCACTGAGAGGTTCGCTCCTCCTCCGTGGCGTCATTCCCGCCTGCAGTGACCTCGGCCATTCACGTGTTTACTGTCCGCATGTCCCTACACCCCACCAGCGGCCTCTGTGTCCCCGAAGGGCAGAGTTTGCTTGTTCGGCTGCGGAGGACGGCTCCTGGCAAAGATGGAGTGCTTGGCTAATGCCGGTGGGGCCGTCGGCCAGGCGCCCAGTGCCCTTGGGACACCATCTAGAATCTGCTGACCACCCGCGACAGCCCCGCTGTGGACTGAGCATCTGTGTCCCCTTCGAACGCGTGTGTTGCGCCCCCAAGGCCCAGGGCAGTGGTGTTGGCGCCGGGAGCTTTGCGAGGAGATGGGTCACGAGGGCGAAGCCCTCAGGACTGGCGTAGTGTCCTTGTAAGAGGCCCCACAGCGCCCCCGCCCTCCGCCACGTGAGGGCGTGGGGAGAAGACCACCAGCCATCTGTGAGGACGGGGCGCTTGCCAGACGCCGAGTCTGCCGGCTCTCGCATCCTGGGCGTCCGGCCTCCGGAACGGTGAGGGATGTAATCCTGTTGTTCATAAGCCATCTGGGGTGTTCAGCTACAGTGGCCCAGATGACGAATGAGGGTACCGTCCTTGTCCCCACTCCACAGGCGAGAAATTGAGGAAGAGGCTGGCCTGGCATTTGCCCAGGGTCATACAGCCAGTAAGGGAGCGAGGCCTTGAATCCATGCAGCCCGGGCCTTCCCACGCCCGCACGGTCTCAACGCAGACTGAGCGAGTCAAGGACATCGTGTCCGGACACACAGGGCGCCATGCACTCTCTGTCCGCACACCTGCACGCACACACACACCGAGCAGGGAGCGGGCGCACCGCATGTCCACAGGTGAAACGGAGCCGTGCTGGTGGTCGGAGTAGTGGACCCTCGCCGAGAGCCGAGAGCGTGGGAAGAAGCCAAGAAAGGGCTTGCAAGACAGCAGCATTAACCACGAGGACGCGACGTCCCTAAGTGCTCCGAAGGTGTCATCTCCAGGCGGAGCTGGTCATCAAGCACAGACTAATGGCCTCAAAGAAATGTAAAGTTACAGGAAAAAGTTAATCTGTTTAAAAGCACATTTCCAAAAATAGCAAGTTTTATAGTAGTATAAATTTTAAAGAAATTGAGAATCTAACTTTTAAAAGGCCTTGAAAAAATCTTACTCAAGGATCCAAATTGTTGCATGGTTTATTATCCTCTTCAGAGCATGTTCACACACACACACACGTACACACATATGTGTGTATGTATATGTTTTTCCCATTCGACTCTTATATCACATAGAAAATCATGTAAAATGATTCTCATCTTACCAATAAATTGGGACTCAAAAACAATTTTTGAACAATTTGGCCAAGACCCCCAAGTTCAACCAGAAGAGAGGACGCGGGGGGAAGGGGGCGGGGCAGGAGCAACCATGTTCTAATCGCCCCGTGCAAGCGCCGTGCTCCACGGCTGCCGGATGCGTCTTCACTGAGTGCTCACGGCGGAGGTTAAGGCCGATCTAATCCGCCATCCCCATTGACAGGGCCTGGATCGGGCTTTAGGGAAAGAGGACATATTGCCAACGGCAACAGAGCTAATTAATAGGGAGTGAGTGGGGATGCAAACCCGACATTCATGACTGCAATGCAATGAGCACCTTAAATAATAAACCAATAGTCATATGTGCATTTTGTACTGTTGCTACACACGAAAAACCTACGTCCTCAGGGGCAAGCCGCAGTGATAGAGTAAGATACTGCATTTGGAACGAGGACCGTGTTACAGTGGTTTTGGTCAGTGAAAACTACACACGTTTATGTTTTTGAAAATCACATGCAAGTCTTAATTGTAAACATTTAGCAGGGAATATTTATTTGTCATCCAATCAATTCCGATTCGTAAAACCTGTCAGCAAAAGATAAAGAAAAAAATCATATGCACTCATTTGACAGGAATAGATTTTTAGAATAATTTCTTCGTATGTAAATAATTTACAAGCTAGCTGAATAATTTTGGCTATTATGTCTGAATGTTTGATGAGAAAATTTTGTTAATTTAAAAGTTGGACTCATGCAGTTCTCACTTTTTAATGCAAAATCAAAAAGCATCACGGATAATTTGCATTTGAATCTCTGCTGTAGCATTTCAGTTATTTACTTAGCTAAGTATAGCACAGTGTGAAGTCATTTATTTTAGAATTTAACTATATCAACCATTTACATATAATCATATAATTTCTCTATATTTTATTTCTAGCACTAATTCACTATTCTAATGACTGAGCTTAAAATATTTTTCTCCATTTGATTAACATATTGAATACTAC
This sequence comes from Rousettus aegyptiacus, assembly GCF_014176215.1. NCBI lineage: Eukaryota > Metazoa > Chordata > Mammalia > Chiroptera > Pteropodidae > Rousettus > Rousettus aegyptiacus. The sequence goes on from NW_023416307.1 coordinate 159,046,972, forward strand.
AATCCTTCTATTAGTCAAACTTTGTTCTCAGACATCTAACATGGATTTTTATATCTATATGGGTGTAAGTTTATATGGAGATATATATATCTTTCTGGAGCTAGCTACACACACATATCATTATTTCTCTCTCCATATATATACATATGGCTCTAAATTAATCTATCTATCTATCTATCTATCTATCATCTATCTATATTCATCCTTCCTATCACAGTGGTTTAGCATTCCATAAAGCATATACAAGTTAACATAAAATTCTTCCTTTAAGGAAGGAAAAAATGTGATTTCTTTGAGCACTATTTTGTTTTGATTTGACTATACGTACAATTCAAACTCTAAGCCGTCGCTGCTTTAGAAAAGTGGTGGAAACGCGGTAATTGTATAACTAATATCCTCATCCTGCTGAAATAAAATAGTAAGAATCATCACCGTTCTCTTTCTTGGAGGTATAGGCAAAGATACAGCCATGTCCCCTTTGATTTTATAAACATACGCACGTGTGTATTGTTAAATCGTGTGTGTGAAAAGTTTCACCTATGAAAATGTGGACTAGTTCTCAGACTTCCGAGGAAATCCACAACCTCGTGCTCGTCAGTACATGGGACAGAAACAGAGATGTGTTGGGAACGTGTGTGACGCTTCCGTTTGAATTAAAGCCCCCCCCCCCCAATGCACCTCCGTCCACGATGGGCTGCTTCATGGTTTAATGTACACACGCCTCATCGTCCATCGACTTTTTTTTTTTTTGTAGTGAATGGCTGGAGTGTTTTTCTTGTTACAGGATTATTTCTGTTATCAATAACCAAAAGGACAGACTTTATGGCAAACAAAACAGAAAACGCACATGAGCTAAAAGGATTTTCTTACAAAAGAGGCGTTGGATGCTGAAATAGGTCACTGTGGTTAAGAAACAGGAATTATTTTCTGTGCGAGTGATTACAAATAGGCATGCGTGAATCGCTTTGTGGGTCATTGTGTCATTTTGTTTCAAGGCAGTGCCGTAATCTTTATTTTTTAATAAAAATACTTTTAAAATTTTTGAATTAAAATTTTAGCAATAAAGTATTCTTATGCAAGTACAAAAAAGCACTTAAAAGAAAATAAAACAAACTTAGAATCCAATATCGGAATGTCAGTTTGAATACTGCAGTGCATTTCATCCATCCTAATAAACTCGAGTATATTCGCTCATCTGTTCGTTCACTGGTTCACTCCTTCATTCCTACGACATACATTATTCCTTCAGCAAATAGTTTTAATGCAAATCTGGGCCTCAGTCACTACGCTAGTCATGGAGGATAACGGACAAACGGGAAGCCCACGCGCCTGGAGACTGATGGCCACGCGACAGGAGACAGAAATGGAAAAACGTGGACAAGATAAAAACCTTGACGAGAAGCGGCGCAGGCAAGTAACGGGTTGGGGGGGTGGTGAGCGGATCACTGTGGGGAGAGGCCTGCGGGGCTCGGGGATTCAGAGCGAGGTGGAACCTCTGGGGCAGCCTCCTGGGTTAGGGGCCCACAGGAGGCCGGCGGTTCCGGCGAGCGGGCCGAGGTCCCCTCCGGCTTGCATGCCGCCTGCTTCTACGAGGCTCGGAGCTTCTCCCGGCCTATTTCCTCCGCGCCGACCCACCGCCTTCCTGTCACAGAGGTTTGCTCAGGGCAGGCTGGCGGCCTGGCATCTGAGTTTAGCCTCCCGAAGTGAATGCTGCTGTGAGGGGTGATGTTCCGGGCAGCGATGGCCCGGTGCAGCTGCCATCCACACGCGAGACTTTCCAGGTCTCCCGCAGCCTATGTGTGTTACTGTTTTGTTTTGTTTTGTTTTTGTACAAGAACGGAAGTTGAGTTTTCCTAAGAGACTATATGAAATGATAGTCTTTAACTTCTTTCAGAGACGTCTGCCTGCTAGCTCAAGATGAAGCAGCTTTAACCGTTGCGTTATTACCGGGAACACCTGCCTGCCCAGGACACGAGACCCGCCACATTGCATTTCTCCTTCACCGTGATGGCACAGAAGTGGCCAGGTGTGCACAGTCGGAGTGGCTCTGATCATCCAAGAAATACATGAGCTTGTCCATACCCACCACCGACCTTTCTACAATGCCGATAGTTTTCATTGACTTGGTCCACACATGTAATTTAAAATGAAAAATTTTAGTTTCTAATACTTCGTAATAGCAATGGAAAGATATTAGTCCCCCAAAATTTGATGGTGATTCTGTGATTTGCCTTAAAGCCTTACTTTTAGTTAAGAACTTCTAGATGCTTCTTAAAAATAAGGTCTTCGTTCTGATCTAAAACTCTTGTGATAGCTCACATCCAAAATATCACTCCAAATGAAGGATTCACTTTATACGAGATGACAGAGTGTTTCTGCTCCAGTTCTCATGGCTGAAGGGGATTTTAGATGAAACTGTCCCCCGCCCAACATTCATTAAGCAAATAACATAACAGATGAAGACAGATGAAGCGGCTCGAGCTGGGATCAAGCAGGTGCTCCCCGAGAGTCGGGAGCAGGATGTGGGTCCTGCGCCCGTCACCGCAAAGTGTGTGTCTAGGTCCTGGGGAAGCTCAGCGGACTGAAACCGCGGGCGGAGAATGGACGACGAGCCGCTTTGCAAAGGGCGCGCAGGAAAAGGGGGCAGCTGACATACCGCGTGGCCCCGCACTCGCCCCGCGAGCCCAGGCCGTGGCACTGCCCCGTCTCCGGTTATCTGGGGGGCTGGAGAGTCAGTGCGGAACCTCATCCGCTCCCCCAGTTCTGAGCACCCACTGGACGTGGTGAGACGGCGCCCCGCCGGCAGCCCCTCCCGCAGGCCGGCCGGGGGCTGCTGGGATGCCTGCCTCAGACTAGCCTGGGGGCCGTGCCCGGGCCAAATGACATCCCGTTTCCCAGCAAAATTCTCATCAGAATTCCTTTTAAATTCAGTGATTACTTATCACCAAACACTACGTTCCCAAGTCTAACACACACGCTTTTCCAGCACTGCTGGCTGCTTCATTCCGATATGGCCCTGCTCAAAAGATTTCCTTACTCAAGAGACTTCCTGTGATTCCAAACACTATATACTCTGCCGTGTTTGTACCTGCATAAGGTTTCCGCTACCTAAAGAAAAAGTGTTTAATCATTATTCACTGAAAATGTTTAAGTGCAAGTCACCCAACTAGCGTGGACTCAGAGCGCCGGGCCCAACGACAGCGTGAGTACGAGGAAACGTAAAGGCAGAGATGCTGCGGAAATCGCAGTGTCTCCGCCAGTCAGACGGGAATTAATTCTGCATCGGCTCCTGCTTCGGATGATTTATGTCCCATCTGCTTCTGCCGTGGTCACCTTTTACTGCCCACAGATGGGGCTTGACGTAGGCTGTTTTCGTTAACATCTGACAAATACCAAAACATCACTTCTCGGTCCCACCCGTGACCTCCGTCTGATTCTCAGCCTGTTCGCTCTCATCTCCTTGTGAATTTTTCAGATTCGATCTCTGTGGGATTCAGACCTATTCACCAGGGTTTTGCAAAATAATGAAATGGAACTAGGTAATGAACGAGCCAGCCTCTGGTGTCAAGTTACTCTCCAAGTTCCAAAATCATTTCGGCTCAGAGAATGAGATCTGGGAGAGCCTTGGAACCGGCCCAGCGGGAACGGCGCACTCACAGACGCCTGCCCTTCCCTAAACGCCCCCTTTCACAAACAGCCCACCGTCCTTTGTTTTAAAGGCGTGTTTCTTCCACTGCTGCTGAGAGGTAATTGACATGCTTCTCTGAATAAGCGTAAGGTGTGCGTAAGGTGTGCGGCGTGATGGCTCCATGTACACACATCGTGACACGATGACCACAATGGCTTCAGCTAACACCCATTTTCTCACATAAATACAATAAAAAGGAAAAAAAAAGAAGAAAAACGAAAAAAAAATGTCTTCTTGTGATAACTCTTAGAGCTAATCGACTCCCTTAGCAACTTCCCTACATGTCACACAGCAGTGCCAGCCCTGGTTGTCACATTGTCCCTTGCATCCTTCGTACTCGGCTCGTTTTATAGCTGGAAGGCTATACTTATTTTTTTGTTTTTTACGCCTACAGCACCCGGCAAGTACTAACCAGGCCCGACCCTGCTTAGCTTCCAAGATCAGACGGGATCGGGCACGTTCAGGGTGGCGTGGCCGTGGACTGGAAGGCCGTACCTTTGACCGACCACCTGCCTCCAGTCCCCCCTCCCCCGACTCATCCCCCCAACATGCCTCTGGTAACCGCCAGTCTGATCTCTTGCATCATCCTTTCAAAGTCCATCCATGTTGTTACAAATAATATTTCCTTTTCTTTTGTTTAGTGGCTGAGTAGTTCCCCACTCTGTGTATGGTTGTAACGTCTTCATCCATTCGTCCGCTGACGGACGCTTCTGCTGTTTCCATGTCTTGGCTGCCGTAACTAACGCTGCTACGAACGTGGAGTGCAGCGATGGTTCTGAGTCAGTGTGTTCAGTTTCTTTGGATACATTTCTGGAAGTGGAATCACTAGATCATATTATAGCTCTCCTCTCAATGATTCGAGGACCCTCCATACTGTTTTCCATCATGGCTGCAATAATTTATTCCCATCAATAGTGCGCGAGGGTCCCCTTTTCTCCACATCCACGCCGGCATTTTCCATCTCCTGTCCTTTTGTTAATGGCCATTTTAAAAGGCATGAGCCGATAGCTCATTGTGGTTTCAATTTTCATTTCCCTCATAACTAGTTATGCTGAGCATCGCCTCACGTACCTACTGGCCATTTGTATGTATTCTTTAAAGAAATGTCTATTCAGGTAGTTGGCTCATTGTTTAATTGGGACGTCTTCTTTTTACTTTTTTGCTCTTGCATTTTATGAGTTTTCATATATTTTGGGTACTAATCTCATATCAGATATGTAGATTGCAAATACTTCTGACAATTCCACAGTCGCCCTCTCACGGCGCTGGCGGTTTGTCTGGCCGTGTAGACGCTTTCCAGCCTGATGTCGTGCCGCTTGTCCATTTCTTCGTCTTGTTACTTCTGCTCCAGGTGTCACATCCGAAAAATCGTTAGCAGAACCCATGTCAGGGAGCTTTAGTCCCATGTTTTCTTATGGGATTTTTATGGTTTCGTGTCTACATCTACGTCTTTACTTCATTTTGAGTTAATGTTTTTCAGAGGTGTACAATAGTTTCGTTATTTCACGTGTAAATATCCAATTATCCCAGCAGCATTCATTGAAAACACTCTCTCTCTCTCTCTTTTTTTTTTTTTGGCTTGTCAAATATTCGTTGACTGTATTCTGAGCTCTGGGTTTTGTTCCATTGGGCTATTTATCTTTTTTTTTTTTAATGCCATCACCATACTGTTTCAAGCTGTACCTTTATTGTACAACTTGAAATCAGGAGGTGTGATGCCCCCTGCTTTGTTCTTTTTCAGGATTTCTTTGGCTATTCCAGGACTTTTGTGGTTCTATACAAATTTTGGGAGTGATTTTTCTACTTCTGTAGGAAAAAAATGCCATTGGCATCTTGATAAGGATCACATTGACGCTACAGGTGGCTTTTGGTCTTATTGACATTTTAATAATATTAATTCTTCAAATCCATAAACACGGGACCCCATTCCATTAATTCGTCTTCGGTTCCTCTCATCAATGTCTTGTAGTTCTGAGTAAAGAGTTTCAACTCCTTAAATTTATTCTTAAGTATTTTTATTGATTTTGTTGCAACTATAAATGGAATTGATTTTTTTTTTCATAAAATTCATTGTCAGTATATAGAAATGCTACTGCTTTTTATATGTTAGTTTTGTATCCTGCAACTTTACTGAATTCACTGAGTGGACCTAACAGTTTTCGGGTTGAGTCTTTAGGATTTTCTGTATATAAAATGTCCTCTGCAAATGGAGATAATTTTACTTCTTCCCTTCCTATTCTAATACCTTATATTTCTTTTTCTCGCCTGATAACTCCAGCCGGGATTTCTAGTACTATTATGAACAGGAGTGGTGCAGGCGGACACCCTACCTTATTCCTGATCTCAAAGGAAAAGCTTTCGAACTTCCACCACTAAACATAATGTTAGCGGTGGACTCATCACACGTGGACATTACGTTGCTGAGCTCAGGTCCCTCTGTGCCTAGTTTAAGAGCTCTTATCACGACTGCTTACTTCCGCTACCTCCTTTCTGGCATCTATCGAGACGTGTGTACGATTCTGTTCTTCCATTGCATTAATGTGTCGTGCTGACTGATGTGCGTATCTGGAACCATCTTTGATCCCAGGGGATCACAGCGAATGATCCTTTTGATGTGCTGCTGAAATTGATTGGCTGGTATTTTATTTAGAATTTTTAGATGGATCTGCGTCAGGGATGTTGGCCTGTAGTTTTCTTTCTCAGTAGTGTCTTCTGGTTTTGATGTCAGGATAATACTGGCTTTATGAAATGAGTTTGGGAGTGTTCACTCCTCTTCAATTTTTTGAAAAAGTTTAAGGACTGGCATTAATTCTTATTTAAATGTTTGTTATAATTTACTGGTGAAGCCATCTGGTCCTGAGCTTGGAATTCGATCAGACCTGGCTGATGCTGAGTCATGGAGACATCAGACTCTGACTGAGCAAGATCCAAACTAACTGCATCCTGGGGAAGTTCACCCCCTTGGGGCATGGCAAAGCCAGAGGTCACTTGTTCTTTTTGCTGCAAGAATGCCAGCATAGTCTGTCATCCAGGCCGGCAGAGGCCCCTTCTCCAGAGCTGTTCTCACCAGTGTTTGAACTTGAGGAAGCAGAGGTAATGGAGAACCTGCTGTGGTGGCCGGTGGCACCCTTGACGGCAATCACGTCACATTTCTATGGGGGCTCTAGATGCGCACACAGTGCAAGCTGGGAAGTCGGCGTCCAGCGAGGACACTGCCCTCGGGTGAATGGTTCTGAGGTGCGACGTTGGCGTCGGCCCTAAGCGTGGCCAGCGTCTGCTGTTCCCGCCCAGCTGAAGCTGGTTCGCCAGGCGACTTGTGCATTAGCTCATATCCTTCCGATACATCCATATTCTGCTTGAGTCATCCAAGTTTGTATCTCTTACTTGCAAGTTACTATCACTGTACTTTGCAATACGTATCAGTGGGTAATCATGCATTTTACACCTTGTTGATAATTTAGCTACCTAGAGGGAGTTTATCATTTCCTGCATTCAAAAGAATTAAAAAATGGTAACAGTTGTTTCTCTTTGTGATATCCTTTGATTCTACTCTCATTATGATTCCACTGCAGTCTTTAGATTTACCAAAGCACTGTGGGTTGAGTCTGCACCAAGGAGGTTACAGTTTTAAAGATTTATGGTTTTGTCTTGTTCATGTCTCTGTTTACCGAACTGAACAGTCAAATGAGATATCAAACTTGGTACCACGGCGTCTGCAACTACCAAGATTAAACCTCCTCAGATCTTGGTTTATAACAAAAATATCACCCTGGAGAAACATAACAGGTACCCCAAGGAGAAGCGGCAGACCTGAGGCAGAGCGGCAGCCTTCGGGGTTATACGGCTTTACCACGTTTACCGCAGCCCGTAAAGTTCTCGGGGTCCAACTGGACATTGCGGACTTCGGGGCTGCAATGTGCAGCGCTCTGAACTCGGGGTGGCGAGAACTATCCCCGCTCCCGCCCCATCAGCGGCAAGAATCTCTCTTCAGATGTTTCTGCTGGTTCCCACCGAGCACAGGAAGCAATGTTCTGGTGATTAAGCAGCAATATCATTATAAAAGCTAAATGAATAATCATTGTGTTAATGAACTTTATCTCAGAAAAGATTAGTTTTTTAATGTTAAGCCTCTTTTGATATGAAAGAGAAAATGTATTTCAATTCCATTTAATCAACTAGAGATGCTCATAATCTATACAGTTCCACGCCCTGTCTACACACGTCTCTGTGGATCTGCACACAGTGACCTCGGTAGATGCTGTCCCATCATTCTTTTGCACCCCTCCCTCCCTCTCCCCTCCACTCCCCCTCCTTCTTCCCCTCCCCTTCCCTCTTCCCCTCTTTCTCCCCCTCCCTCCCTCCCTCACACACCTCTAGGAATAGAGCCACCAAATCTTTCAAGAATTAGATTGGATTTGTTGGTAATGAACAGCATGTGGTTCACAAATTAGTAATGATAATTAAATACCTGAGAAATAAATTTTGTCACTTAAAAGAAATTTGGAGTGCTTCCTTATGGGAAAAAAAAAGAGAGATGAATTCTCTTTTGAAAAGTAGTTTTATGAGCTTGGGTCCTGAGATGCATTCTGAGGACCAATATCTTTTCAAAAACAAAACACTTCTCCAAAACAATGAAAAGACTTTTGCTAGACAAGAGCAGAATTTTTTTCGCCCTTTGACTATGAATCCCAAACATCTGTATTTTCTCCTTTCTGGATCTTGCAAATTCTTAAGGAAATTCCAGACACAGAGTAAGTGCCAATCACCGCTGTCGGACCCCATTTATTTGTCCCTTTTGGCACCATTGTCCTTGCTGAATGCGAACACAGAGAACACCAGAGTACGTGTTGTGTGTGTGCTCACAACTCAAAGTGGACACTTTTGACCTAGACACAATCACCCAACAAAGAATGTGGAATTCTCCAACACCCAAGGGATGTGTCCTGCCAAACATTCTACCAATTGTACCTTACCAATTCTCAAATGCGGTGTCACGAGCCAGTGACAGAAAAAGCATGTCTATTTTTTATCTACAGGGTAGACCAGTGCCTCGCGAAGCTTGGTATGTGGTATCATTTTAGATGATACATACACGAATTTTTAAATGTGTAATTTTAAATATGTATTAGAAAGTACATATGATTATCATAGAATAATGTGATGACATGCATACTTTTACCACAGCAGAGATTAAATCAAAGCGAATCAACTTTAAACTGACTTAGAAAGGTTATTAAGTGAATTCCAGTACAGAATCTGATGCTGGCATGGCAAAATTACGATGTTTTTATGTGAATGAATAAAGCCGGAGAAGCACTATGTAACCTTAGGGAATTATCATTTCTGATGAAGCTCAATAAAAACAGTGGGGACCCATCCCAGTTTGAGTTCTCCCCAAATCCAGCCCTGACACAAGATGTGGACGCCGACGGTTTATTCAGAGGCGATTCTGGAGAGGGAGGCGGGCAGTGGGCAGAGGGCACGGAACGGGACAGCCGGTCAGGGGCATCGAGTCCGTGGGCAGCTGCAGCCTGGTCACACCGGGGACGCCTCCCCCACCCCCGGTGGTGCAGGACACCCTCCACGACGGTCTCATGGAAGGGCAAGGAGCTGGGGTGTCCATCCGCAACTTCCCACCGACCACTGCTTGACGCTGCCCCTGGGGACATTAGTACTCAGGCAGCTTTGTCCTGCCCTGAGGGGACCAAGGGAGCAACGGACACAGGAAACGTTCGTGCTGCGGGAACCTCGGCCTTGACCTTCAGGGCAGGCAGAAGATGCGAGACACCCCAGCAGCATCTGCTGCAACCATCGCTCTAAAGAACCAACCAGCAAGGCATGATTTATTTTCTAGAGATTTTCTCTGTTACTGCATCCTAACTCTGGAATAAGGATGCATCCCAATATAGTATAAATGAAGTAACTATATTAACCAACCTCTCTATTGTACAAGTAGATTGGACCAACAGGAATCTGTTTCTATTCATTTTGTGTTGTGTTACAGATGGTGTTTGAGGGATTGGTAGGTGATGAGATAATCAATATCACATAATAATCAATATGGCTGTGAGTATTTCTACATTGTGGGCTAAATTTTAATTCTAAAAATCAGGAACAGAAGACAGAATAGTTGTAGGGGAAAAGAGAAGAGAGAGAGAGCGGCATGACGGCCCTGGATCGCAACCCCGTTAGCCTCCGGAAGGCTCCAGGCCGCCCCTCTTCATTACCCTTTACCACGGAAAGCTTGCTCTTGCTCCCCGCTCTGCTCCCACGAGCTGCTCCGCTGGCTCCAGCCCCGCTGGCTCGCAGCAGCCTCCTCCCCGCCCACCCCCAGGCTCACGCACCCCCCCTCCCCACGCGAGCTCTGCTCTGGCACGCTCTGCGACTCCGCCCCCTTTTCCTCAGATGGACTCTGTCGCTCCAGCTATTTCTACCCTTCAGGCCAGCTGACATTAAATACAGGTCGTGCCTTGGCGCTCTAGTTTTACAGAAATCTAAGTATTAGTGGGGGTCTGAACGCCCATCTCAGTCTCAGATGAGAAGAGTAAAGCGTAAGTAGCATTTGGCGTTTTCGGTGGATTTGACTTCAATCGGGACAGGACCTGAGGACCTGGGAGCGGGGCGAGGGAGGTCCATGGAAGGGTCCCCCCCACCCCCGTCACTTCACAGGGCGCCCCATTTTGCATCTCTGTGTCCCTGGCACCAGCCTCTCACCAAAAGCAGCGACAGGAGAAAAGGGCCGTGTGAAAAAACGGACCAGACTCCCGGGCAGCGCGGGCCGGGCTCGGGATGGGCCGGAGCCGGACCGCGTGTCTCTCAGAGGCCGCTCGGCTCGCGGCGAGCTCCGGCCCAGGACTGGAGGCCGCAGGGGCCACCCCCCCCCCCACGCGCGCAGGTCCACCAGGGGCGCAGCCGTTCTCAGCCGAGGCCCTGGGCGAAAACCGAGACCACGCGCGACCGTGGTCGGCGTCGTCTGCGGCCTTAGCCTCGAACCCTGCCCCCCCAGGCGTGACGTCCCTTACGATTTTAATCATCGGCCAGGAGCGCTCGTGGAGTGTGCGCCGCGATGGGCGGTTTGAGGGGCGCAGACAGACGGATCCCTTAAGAGCGGTCACTTCCTTCCAGTCGCCACAGCGGCCTCGCTTGGGGAGGAAAGCACGAAATGGATGATTCCGGGAATCGACGGAGGGTGGAGAGGAGCAGGAGGCGGCCGAGCACGCGGGGTGGGGGGGGTGCCAGAGTGAGGGGCTGCACAGGGGGTCCCAGAAAAGAGAGAGGAGACGAAGAGGCGACCGCTCTGCAGAGAACCGCGCTCCGGACACGGGCGGGGCAGTGGAGGGGAGCTTCTCGGGTCCCGGCCCCCGCTTTCCGCACGTGTTCACCGACCCTCGCACGCGGGGCTGCGCTTCCGCTCAGAGCGACGCGGGGCCGCCGGCGAGCAAGCGCGGCGGGGCGGACTCACGGGGCGAAGGCCGCGCGCGCCCCGCAGCCCGCAGGAGCAGCCGGGGCAAATGCGCTTGCAGAGAAGTACTGGACGATGGGGGCGCTCTGAGCGCTGAGCGGCCCCTCGAGGTTGTCGACGAAGCACTGTCATTTTGCTTGGCTTTGATAATGCTATCGCAGGTAAGTTTTAGAGATCCACCCTGAAATGCGTATAAACAGAATGGGAACGAAAAATAAAATGTAAATGAGCGAATCCTGCCCGTCGTGAGGCAGTTCTCAAACCGCAGGTGGCTTCCGGACTGGCCGGTCCTGGGACGAGCGCCCCAAGCAGCCAGCCGCCGTCTACACTGGCCTGTCGTGTGCGCTATGAGCTCTGACCACGCAACCAGAAAACGCACAAACGCCTCCCCGGCCCCGCCCACTTCCCCTCCAGGGCCCCGAGGCCCCGCCCACGACCACGCCCCACCCCGCCCACCACGCTTCCCACGGCCCCGCCCATGCCCCCTCCCATACTACCCGCCACATGGCCAGCCGGCGCCTGCGCTCTCTGCCCCGTCGCTGTTCCATTGAGTTGGGGCCAAATGGTGCCACCCCCACTTCCGGCCCCGACTCTTACCCTTTGGGTTTGGATGCAGTGGCCACTGTGACAAACGTCCTTTCACCGGTTGCCTCCACCCGTTGAGCAAATCGAGTGTGACCCAAAAACAATACAGTTAAGGCATTTCTTGCATTTCAAAACAAGCCGAGCGCCCGTGTGGAATGAAGAAAGCTAGCCTTTAACACGCCTCCCTGTCCTCGCAACACGGAAAGCGACCTGCTGTCCTACTCAGTGCCCGAGGGAGCTGGCCGTGTTCCGCCCCCCGGAGCGATGCGTTTCCAAAGACAGAATCGTCTGCGAACGCCATTATTGAACAGAATATAAGAATTTCATCTCAGCACTTCTTCTTTATGAATTGCAGGAAAACGGATTCGGAAAACCCCCCTCAGCGAGCGTTTGTCACTGGCGACCCTCCCCCCGGCTCGACAAAGCGTGTGGCCGCAGCCCCACAGCCGGAACGTCCTCCAGGGGGCCTGCGAGTCCCTGGCTCACCGCGCGGCCCAGCCGCCTCTGCCCCTTCTCGGCGCCGATCACACTTCGGCCTGCACATCTGCTCCGTCACCCCGACCTGCAGCGAGGACGGCGGGAGGCCCCGGCTCGATGCCGGACGGGGCTCGGTCTGAAGCCCCACTGCCCAGCCCCTCCGGCGGGAGGAGCAGGCGCATAACCCGCACGGTCGCCAGCAAACTGCGTTCACACCGCCGCAAGCTTTCCTCCACATGCGGCTCTCTCTCCTCTTGAAATAATGCCAGAGGGCCTAGTGTCGCTTGAGTAGATATTAGGTACTTGCCAGGTTGGCCTGAAAACAGTTTGGGAATTAGCTCTCAATCCAGGGGCGGACAGCGAGGACGCTGCAGCCGCGGAAAGGCGCATGGCCATCCCCCCCTGCAGCATCCCCGGGCGGCGGGGCCGCTTTCCCCTGGAAGGCTGGATTAACGGGAAAACGGCTCTTGGACTAAAATAAAACCTCAGTGCTTGAGACACAGAACAGTGCGGGCAGATCGGTTTGAAAGGCTCGCTCTGGGCACACTCCAAAGAGTGCCATTCATTCATTCATTCATTTACTCAATTTTTCAAACGGCTCCTGCGAGCTGCAGGATAAGGATGGGGAACACGAAGTCAGTCTGACGCACTCTCTCCTCTTAGAAGTTTATAATGCAGACCGATGGACCACGCTCCCCGCGATGAACTTCCCCCTTGCGTGGAAACGCGCCGAGTGCGATCCGAAGCGCTCGTGATGGATTGTTTTAGTTCATCCTCGCAACACCTCTATCGGGTGCATAGTTCTCTAATCTTCACTTTTGGGTGAAGAAACTGATAAATAGAGTGCGCTGTTTGCTCCTCGAAACTATAGAACTGCAGTGAGAATGCTGTAGGAATACAGAAACGGAAGTGAGTCACTCTGTCTGACGTCGCGACTATGGACGTTAAAGCCTGCTGCAGTATTTAGACTGAGTTTTGAAAGACGCATTGCCTTCTCGTCCAGGATCCTGCAGAGATCCGAACCCAACTCTATTATAGCATAGGTCTATGTATTATTTATTTGTATACATGTGTATGTTCCCCATGAAATTACACACGAACAGGTACAATTTTGAATGCCTGGTATCTTGAACTGTGTTCAGAGCCCAGAAGGTTTTCAATAAATGTAGTTTGAACGTGCGCATGAGCCAGCTTTCATTAGATGGAGTAAAGCGAACTTTCCATAAACAGAACAGCATGAGACAGGCACAGAGGTATGAATGCAAAAGCATTACACAAGGATAAATGAGGACTCCCCAGTTAAACACGGGGTGTAAGAATCATAGCTGGGGTGGGGGTGAGGCTGGGAAAAGGGAACCCAACCATAAGAGTGGAAAGGCGATAAATGGGTTTGGATTTGGCTGGAGGCAAAGTCAGCTGAGGACGGGATGAACATGAGCCCTGCACTGTGTTGGTAGAAAGATATTAGGCCAGGGACCGGCTCAGGCAGGGCTAACTCCACAGGGAGGGGAAGTTTGCTGCACAAAGCTGATGGGTGGGACGGAGGCCAATTAAAAAGTGAAATCAAGAGTATTAATGACTGATAGGATCAGGGAGAAGCTTCAGAGATAGGGACAGACTACAAGAGTGACCTTGGACTTGGAAGGGTGCCTGGGAAGGAAGTCTAGTTATTAATGTGATATGAATTTCGGGATGAGAAGCAGAGAAATTTGTGCTATAAATCACAAAAGTCCCCCAGATTGGAAGAAGAAAAAACCATTTGTCCCCAAATTTCTTAGGTGTATTAAATGTCTCTAGGTCAGTCTTCTTTACCTGAAAGGTAGACAATCAGGCATTAGCCTTCCAAGGCTTCAAACCTGCAGGTTCTCGCTTGGTCTGCTCTATGAAGTTCTTCGGAATCCGGCGAACTCCTAAGAAGCTCAGGACTTCACCACCGGGCTCCAGGCGCCCTGGGGGGAGCACACCGACACCTGGCCAGCCTGCTGAGGCAGCCAGGCCCAGGGTGCCTTCACAGATGTCCTGTCCAGCGGAGAACAGCTGTCCTGAGCAACGGACAGCGGAAACCCATCTCGCAGCGACTTAAAGGGCGTTTTACAGCTCCCCACACTGGGGACCCAGAAGTGGGGCGCACATCAGCGGTGACAAAGTCCACTTTCTCTCAATGCCTTTGGACCCTCCTCTCCTGTCTGTGAACTCAGTCCTCAGGAGAATGACGAGATGACTAGTGAAATAACACGTGACAGTAAGAAATAGCACGTGAAGAAAGAAACTTCCAGGAACTAGGAGAAAAGTTTCCGGCTTCGCCAGCACGCACGTCCTGGCACTAACTGCGCACGGCATCCGTGCTGGACCCTCCTGCTGGCAGAGTGTGGCACCGCTCTCAGAGTCAGCCAGGGCCCGAAAGGGAACAGAAATCCGGGCTGCTGGTCGCCAAGCGCAGACAGAGCGCTGGGGTCACGGAAGCGCCCCGAGATCTGTATCTGCCAGAGGCCACTGCTGCTCCCACACCTGGAGGACTCGCGTAGGAGAGCAGTGGGCCCAGGGCCACCGACGCTGCCACGGCCACTCCGCCGGCGCATCTGGGAGGAACCCCAAAGGGAAGACAATCTCGTTTCCGGCGGGACTGGAGACCCCCGTGGCTGTCTCCCTGGACCTGCGCCAAGCTGTCCGGCGAAGCACAAAGCACCGCTCCGTTAAGTTACTCCCACCCTATGTGCCCTCTAGAAATTTCTAAACACCATGTTCTCACTTAAGGACTCTTCTTTCTTTCTGATCCTGAATACTGTTCAAATGGCAATCAGCCTCCTCTGCGAGGTCTGCTCTGTCCGTACTGCGCATGCGCGAACACCGCCCCGCGAACACCTGTCCGCTCGGTCCGCACTGCGCATGCTCTGATGCTCCCACGTGCTCAGCAGTCTGCCGTGTGCTAGTCTCGTTATTTCGCACTTTCTTTCAGATGACAGTTTCTGGCCGTGCCCTCCTTCTTTCTGGTTTTCTTTTAACATGTGTTCCTTATCCCTATTTCGATGTTCAAGCATTCAAAAGTACTTACTGATCGTAATTGTAATTACATTTTTTTTTTGCTTCATTTAAACTACAAAGAAATGTAAGCCAGTTGTAATAATTCCAAAAGTATAGAGGAATAGAAAATTACAATAATAATCTCTTCTTCTGTCAAATTCCTTTCCATTTTTGGAAATCACACTAGGTATATATTCCAAGATTTAAAAAAAATTAAAAATTTAAATGTGTAATATTTCAAACATACAAAAATTAATAATTAGTGCTATTCAATTTTCATTAAATAAAAATGTCAATTTATTCATTGTCCAGATGTGACACATGTTAATATTTTTTAATATTTGCTTCAGATTGCTTTGTGCTTGAAGAAAAATGAAGCGTTACAGACTCAGGAAGTTCAGGCCCATGGCTTCTCCCCTATCTCTTCTTGCCCTCCCCTGTGCCTCGCCCACATGCAAACTCTCTCTCCGGTGGGTGCTTCCAGAACAGACTTGATCCAGAGGAATAAGAACTGACAGAAGTCTCGGAATCCGGACTCCGCTGCTGGTGCGTGGCATCCTCGCAGGAGTTCTGCTTCCTCTGCCCTGCAGTGGGGGGAAACGTAACTCGCCTTCTACTGTTCTGTGTTCCTCTGGCTGGTCTGATAATTGAATTGACAAGAGAAAGACTAACAGGAGACCATCAGCAGAACTTTTCCCCCTACGTACATATCAGGGTTCCAGAGGAATATGGGGCCACAGGACAAATCAGGCAGCCGAGGCTTACTGCCATCTTGAGCTCAGGAGAAGGGGTGGGGGTGGCTGTGTGAACTTCAAAGGTGAGGAAGGCAATTCACAGGTAGCTGAGAAGGAGTAAACATGTGGTCAACAGCTTCTTGCTGGACTGGGCCACCCAGAAACAGTGGGACACACTGGGAGCCCAATAAACAGACTCTGCAGGCTCCTCACACTTAGGTCCTATTATGCTAAGGTGACACTTTCTTTAAGCAGGTCTTTCTATCTGAATTCCTTTAGGCAGGTAAAGGGAGAGGGGGGAAGGGGAGTAAATGGATCTTCCTGAATCGTGTCTCCTACAATATGAATATCCCAGAAAGTCGCACTTTGCTCCCATCAACTACAGATGTGCATGTTCACAATCAATGCATCCCATCGTTTTGTGTATTTTCAAATTTATAAAGCTGGCACCACACTTGCATTTCCCCCGCTTGTTATATTTTTGAGATGTATTCATTTTAATTCGTGTCGTTCTTGCTCACTGATTTTAATCTACGTGTATAGTTCAGTGGGATGACTAGATGCTATTGTGTCTACTTTTAGGCTGTATTGATTACTCTGTGATTACAAAGTAGGCCAAAGTGAACACCCAGGTTCCTGCTGCCTCAAGCTCTCATGCAAGAGTTGTTTTGAGTAAAGACCTGAGCTTAAACTTTCTCAATTGTACTAAGGAAACAAATTTGTCGCCCCTCACTATGTCTCTCTGGCATCAGGATTATTTTAGGCTGGGACATGGGAGAATCTCTGAGACCCACACAGATACGCCCTTTTAGAAGGGAGCTGACATTCGTAAAGGAAACCTCCACTCATGAGGGGGTCCCGCGCCCTGCACACACCCACCCCCAGAGTGCTCACCAGCTGAGAAGAGAGGCCTCAATCTGCACACCTTGCTCATGCTCACTGCTCACCTAGTCGCCTCCCAGACTGACCCTCCCACCCGGCATCTTTTGTCTTCAGCTGGAGATGGTATGTAAGGCGGTGGCTTCGGCCACCTTCCAGAGTCGAGGTTCTCGAGTCCCTCCCATGTGCATAGGAGGTATACTTGTCATTAAAGGCGGATTTGCTTTTCTCTCGCCATTCCATCTCACGTCGATTTGATTAGACTACCAGGAAAACTTAGAATAGTGGAGGGAAATTTTTTCCCCAACAAACCATATCCTCAAACGTACTGAGTACTGGGCGGGGCAGACAGCGTGGGGGCAGAGGCTCTGTGCATCTCCTCCTGCGACCACACCAGAGTGGCGACAAAACCACAGACAAACAGCAGGCAGAGCCGCCTGGGGTCTGGAGGGACAGAGGCCTTCCAGCTAGGGAGAGAGCTGAGAAATCACCCTGGGTGGGCAGGACAGGGCGGAGACGCGAGGCTGCCCGGTCCCCCTCCTACAGCGAAGGAGACCGAGGCTTCCGCAGCTGCCGGCAGGTTCGTACGTTGGTCTGCTGGGAGCCGGACTTTCATGGTGACGGACTCACGTGCCCTGAGCTTCAGGACTGGAAGGGAGGGGCACCGGGGACACATGGGGGGGCACGGAGGTGTCAGGCCTCCGGGCAAGGGCAGAGGGGTGGCCTTCCCCGGGCAGAAGTGCTGGCGGCATCCGCTGATCCTGGTTGAGCCCTAACCAGCCCCCTCCCCAGCATGTGGTCACAGCACCTCCACTGCTGAGATGTCACCGAACGGGGTGACAGGTCGCTCAGCCCTGAAACTCCCCGCTTCCCGACTCGCGGCCCCACCCGAGCCACATCCAGTGGTGTCCTCGGCCTGCTCTGCGCCCCTTGCTGTGCGGCCCTAAGCCCCACACTGGTGCCGCCCGGCTTCGGGTTCTGGCCTCTTGAGGCAGCTCTCAGCACAGCACCGGTGGCAGCCACCTGTGGGTCGCTTGCCGACTCTTACCAGGTGGCCCTGGAGGGGCACAGGCTGGGGCTACACTTGGCCTGCAGCTGGACCCCTCTCAGGACTGTGCCGCTGGGCCCCACAGCATGCCTACTCCACAAAGCCACGCTAATGAGACTGGGAGACTTAGGAACCCTGCACAGGCATAGAGACAGACCCGGGGAGGCCGCCAAAATGGGGAGACAAAGAAGCACGTCCCACGTCCCATGGGAAAGGACAAAGCAGAGTTCCAGAAAAAGATCTAAACAAAGAGCAGGCGAGCAAGCTGCCAGGTGCGGAGCTCAAAGCACTGGTTACAACAAGGAAGCTCGGTCCACTTAGGAGAGGAATAGGAGAACCCAGTGAGCACTTGAACGGAGGGATCGAAACATAAAAACGGAGATGGCAGTTACAAAAGGGAACCAGTCAGAAGTGGAGGCTGCGAGATCCGGGATGAAGAGGACGAGAGGGACCGGACAGAGTGGATGAAGCACAGGCTCGAATCACCGACCTGAGGATGGGGGAGCAGGGGCACCCGACCGGAACAGCAACGGAGAAAAGAATCCAAAGAAAGGAGGACAAGTTAAGGAGCCTCTGGGACGACGTCAAGCGTAACAGCGTTCGCAGCATGAAGAAGAGAGAGAGAGCAAGGCGTTGAACCCTTATTTGAAGACATCATTATGAAACACTTCCTTAACCTGGTGAAGGAAATAGACACGCAGCCACGGGAAGCTCAGAGGGTCCCCAAAAGAGGAACCCAAAGAGGCCCAGACTAAGACACACTGCCATTAAAATGTCAAAGGTTAAAGACAGAGAGAGACTCTTAAAAGCAGCAAGAGAAAGGCAGTGAGTTACCTACAAAGAAGCCTCCATAAGACTGTCAGCTTATCTCTCAACAGAAACTTTGCAGGACAGAAGGGACTGGCACAAACTATTCTACAACCACGGCGACTCTACCCAGCAAAGCTGTCGCGAAGAACTGAAGGGCAAATAAAGAGCTTCTCGGACAAGAGAAAGCTAAAGGAGTCCATCGCGACCACACCAGTATTACAGGAAATGTTGGCGGGACTTCTTTAAGAAGAAAAAATGTGTAGCAAAAAAATATGAATAAAGCATGGCAATAACTATGTATCTATCAACAAGTACTTCAAATGAAAAAAAAAAATTAAGTGCACCAATCAAAAGACAGGGTGGCTAAATGGGTAAGAAAACAAGACTCCTACACATGACGCCTAGAAGAGACTTCAGATTAAAAGACACACACAGACTAACAGTAAATGCGTGCAAAAGACATTGCATAATGGGCCTGGATGTTATTGTGCTGAGTGGAGTGAGTCAGAGAGAGGAAGACAAATGCCGTGGTTTCATGTATATGTGGAAACCGAAGAGCGAAATAACAACGACAAACTCATAGACGCAGAGAATATTTGGAGGGTTACCAGATGGGGGGCGGGGTAGAGGGAGTCAGGGCACAGTGATTAAGAAGTACAAATGGGTAGTTACCATATAGTCATGGAGACAGAACGTGTAGCATAAAGAATATGGTCGATAATACTGTAATAAATATGTAAAGAGCAGAGAGGAACTGGGTTTATCAGGGCGATGTGTAGCTCTTTAATCACCTTGCTGTACACCTTTAAACTATTATAATATTGTATGCCAACTATAACTGAATAAAAAATATTATTAATAAAATTTACCAGATATTTCAAATTATTGTCTAAATTAGCCATATCCATTGACACTCTCACTGACAAAGGCTAAGAGTTTCCTTCTTTCCTGCATGCTGACACCTGGTGTGGCCAGACGCTTGAACTTTGAGCCATCTGGACATGAAATGGTCTCTCATTATAATTTAGTTTGGCCTCCACCAACGTTACCGAGGACATCCATCTTTTTGTATATTGACGGGTGATTTGGCTTTACGTTTTCTTTAAAATATCCTTTTCTTATTTTTCCCTTGGGTCCTTTGTTTTCCTTATTGCTCACTGTCTATGCTTAATACAAATAATTCTTGGCTATTAACATGATGTCTATAGTATATAGCTTATAATTCTTACTGTTTATGGTATCTTTGATTTTAATGGAGTCAAACGTATCATCTTTTTCATGTTTTCTCTCATTTTGCCTGCAGTAAATATGTTTTTGATAATCTCTTTAGAAAGTGGTAAAGCTTTGCTTTTTTACTTGTAAGCCCATAATCTGTCCAGGATTTATATTTGTGTCTTGTGTAACAGAGGGAAGCAATTTCCTTTTTCCATATGAATAGCCAATTGACTCAGCATCGTTTATTCATTCACGACCTTTTTTGTGAATGTTAGATTTCTGCAAACTCCAATTCCCATGTGCTCACCACATCCTCCTGGCTCCCTGTCAGATCCACGCGGTCTGATTTTCTGTCACTGCTGTCTGCTTGCCTTCTCCCCACTATCACCATGATCTTTTAACGATTAGTTATTTTAAGAATTATTAGCTAGTTTGCATAGCACCAAACCTCTCCTATTTTAAAAATGTTTTTTTTTGTTTGTTTGTTTCTAGCACGTCTACTTGTTTATGAGTGGGACAAACTTTTGGCAGAATCAGACATATTCCCTATGCTTATCAAACATTACCAGTGGGGAGAATATTTCCGGCATAAAACCCTACGAAGCTTTAGCCCACTGGTTCCTCATTATCAAGGCATAATATGTGCTTCACATGTGTTGCCCGAGAGACGAGATCTACAGGGCGATGTGATCATAAATTCCTACCCAGGCCGGTCCTGGTGGGTGGTGACCCCGGCGCGTAACTTAGAGGTTTACCGCCGCCTTTCGCCGGCCCCACCTGTCGATGCTGTACACCTGGCTCCCACACCTGCACACCTCCGAGAAGCCTCCTTCCTGACCCTCAAGCACAACCACCCTGGAGGGAGCACGGAATCTTATCATCTGGCTTCTGATCCAGCCCTCGCCTTGGCTTCTTCCGCCTTCCTTTCATCTTCTTTCCGTTTCCTCCCTAATTCCAAATGCATAAAAGGAACTGCAAACTGTCATTCTAAGGAGCGTTTTGCTCCGTCTGTTGAGAACTTGCTTCCAGGCGTGTCGTCAGTTCTGGCTCACATAAACTTTTATAAAGATTTTCTACAGGGTGGGATGCTCTGATGTTGACAAACTGAGGGTCGTTTAGTGGTGGCAGCTCAGAGAAGGGCCTCTGCCCCCTCCTTGGGTGGCGGAGGGAGGGGGATAGGGGTAGTAAGAGATGAGAACAACATCAGACAGACGTGGAGTCTGCACACGAATCCCGACTGATCCCCCGAATGCCCGTGTGCCCAGCTGTCCCCGGAGCGGGGGAGCAGAAATGGCTCTGCTCAGTCTCTACAACAATGGGCCCTCGGTCCTCAGAAATCCTCCCAAGTCCCCAGAATCCAGCTTTCTGGTGACCAAGGACAGCAGGGGTTTGCGGAAGGTCTCGGAAAGCTCGGGCAGTCTCCCGCAGCCTCTTGGTGGCAGTCCCCCTCAGCAGAGACCTGCCCTGAGCTGCTGCTCGACGAAACCAAAACCAGGCCCCGGTTTCACTTTTTGTTTGCGTTTTCGTTCTGGCGGTGAGGGTTAAACCGCCCAGGACCCCCCGACACCGCGAATAAGAGAACCCCGCATTTCACACACCCTGGGACCACCCGGAGGCCCCGACTGCAGGTCGTGGCTATTTTTCTGTTGTTTAATGGTTGTGTGAGGGAGGTGAATTCAGAATTAACTTCAGGCTGCCATCGACCTTGAATTTCCCGTTGCTTTCCTCCTCGTGAATTTAATTAAATTATCTTCCAGGTGGATATACTTTTTTAATGACTCCCTTCCCCCCAAATTGAAAGCACCCCGAGAGGGTGCCTGGCTCATAGTGAAAATTCAATAAGTAATTGTTGAGTGAATGAATCAGTAAGTCTCACGCACTCACACACACGGCTCACACCCAGCTATAAGAGCAGGGGCCCTGGGGTGGGACTTAGGTGTTCTAGGGCTAACCCCACCTGCTCAGGGATCCTGCGTGACCTTGGCCGTCGACCTTCTTAGGGCCTCAGGCTGCTCCTCTGCGGCAGGGTGGGTGAGCTCCCAGGTCCACGTGTAACCGAGAACACTTAAGGAGGGCGGCCACCACCCAGGACAGAAAGGCATCACGACTGGACATGGGTTTTGGTTTACGCGTTACTCTCCGGAAACCCCGTAGACGATCCGACCTTTTCCGGCGCTGCCGTTTTGCAGAAGACAGGCCCGCGTACGCCGGACTTTGTTGTCCTTTGCGGTTTGACAGCCTCTCACGTTTCCCTGCTGTGTGTCGACAGGGTCGAAATCCAAAAGGGAAATTCCAGCCGTGGGGCCAGGGAGCTCGTGCACGACTGAAGCTCTAACCAAACACCAACAGCTCTGTGAGACCCTGGGGTCAAGCCAAAGCGGCGGTGACCTCAAGGCGAACGGACACTGGGGGCAGGGAAGGGCACAAGGAGAGCTTCTGGCCGTGACAGAAATTCAGCCCGATAAGTCACAGGGAGTGTCACACAGAGTGTCTGGCAAGAAACACTGACGGTCAGAGTGCGGGCCAGCCACCTTGCCTGGACCCCCCAGGAGGTCGTCCCCCAAGGAGACACGCGGCAGGGGGCCACGTCCCTGTGTTCGTCTCCTGGCCTCCCACGCTGAGCCCACGTCGCATGTGCAGAGCTCGCTGCTAGCCGCTCAGCCAGCGGTGAAGGGACCAGACTGACGTTTCTGATGCCACCCACAGGGGGATGAGTTCAACAAAACATGTACAGTGCTCAGTTTAGTCATCCAAAGAAATATAACCATGGCGACGGTTCAGAGGCTGAATATTGCTATCAATTTTACCTTGAACGGATCAACGTGTCCCATGCGCTCCTCATCAAAATGCAGCGAGCCTGATTTTGAAATTCATATGGAGACACGAAAGACCTAGACCACCCCAGCGAGCTTGAGAGACGTGTGCACGGCGGGAAGACCCACACTGCACAGGTTCAAGGTGAACCACAGCACGTGCTGATCGAATAATCATTTTACAGGCACAAGGGTTGACAAATGGATTTAAATAACAACAGAGAGCTAAGCAATGGCTATATACTTGTACGTCCATCCGATATTTTTGACAAAGACATAAAACAATACAATGGGAGAAATAACAGTCTTGGGAAACGGTGCTGGGAAACCTGGATATCCCTAGAAAAAACAATATACTTAGACCCCCTCCTCACACCGAAAACATATTAATTTAAGATGTAGCATAGACTTAAATATAAAAGCAAACATTATAAAGACTGTAGAGGCAAATACAGGAGAAAACTCCATAACTTGAGTGTAGGCAAAGGTTTCTTTGGATGCAAAACTCAAACCCATAAATGAAAAATGATAAATGAGATTCCCTTAAAACTAAAAATTTCTCATTAAAAAATCTCATACTTGTGGTAAGCGCACATGTATAACATTTACCATAATGAAAAGTAAAACAGTGCAGAGTTTCCTGGATGAGTCGCAGTGGCCAATCCGAGACAGGGGAACCACGAAGCTAAAAGAGTAACGGATTGTAACCCTTAAATAAAAATGATCTATGAAATTTCTGGTGCATAACTTCATAAATAAATACAGAAATGAGTAAATGGAGATGACAACCTTCTTTCAGTAGGATGAATGACAACCAATAAATGTAGAAGCAACGATAAAACCGCAAATCACAGTTTTGCAGCCATCAGAGTAATCATCATTACAGACGTGACTAAAACCTTGGAGTGAACTTTAGTAACAAGAGGAGACTTGCACGGTCTCAGGCATCTGTGCCTCCACCGCTCCTGAGCCGCAGAGGGCCGAGGGCAGCTCTGACGGAAGCGGCCGGCAGACCCCACCTCTAACCAACCGGCGAAGTTAACGCCCCTGCCAGCCAAGGGAACCGATCCCGCCCACTTCTTCCTGCGACCGGCTGCGAAGGCCCCGCGGGGCTGAGAGGGTGTTCCTGGTGGGAACCCAGGGCCAGGCCTCGAAACGGCCGGCCTGTGCCCTCCAAACGTCAGCGTCACAAGGCAAGGACACCGAAACGCCATCCAGATTAAAGGCCAAAGAACCACGACGGCCACTGCCTCCGTGATCGTGGGCTGCCTCGCAAGCCGGCGACCAGCCCCACACAGGACAACCAGTGCCCCTGAACGGGAACGTCGTTATCAGATTCATCGGTGTTAAATTTTATGGATTTGGTCATTTATTGCAGTTTGGTTAGGTAAGAGAATGGACAGCCTTGCTTCAGAGAGAAGGAGACACAGAGATGAGACGCAGAGGGAGACGAGTGTTTCTTAGACTGTTAATGCCGTTATCCATCCTATGTGCTTGGTATCACTCTCTTGTTTTTAATGAGCATGTGTTAACATTTCTTTGTCCTAACTCTGTGTTCTGACGGCTCTTTTCAAGAGGGTCCCCCAAATCACCGATTTTGTTTCTGCGCAGTTAACGTTATGTTGTTCAGCCTCCCATTTAAATTCTGCTCGCGGTCGGATCCTTTCCCTGCAAACTCCGCCCTGCGGGTTCCCCCGCCAGCGCCGTGGGCCGCGAGGATTCTCGCCGTGCGCTTCCTGGGCGTCTGTGTCCACCTGCAGCCTAGAGAAGGCGCCAGTCTCCCTAACGCAGCTGCGCGCTGGGGGAGCAGGTGCCAGAGCTGGGAGAGCAGGTGCCCGCGCTGGGGGAGCAGGTGCCCGTGCGCTGGGGAAGCAGGTGCCTGCGCGCTGGGGAAGCAGGTGCCCGCGCTGGGGGAGCAGGTGCCCGCGCTGGGGGAGCAGGTGCCCGCGCTGGGGGAGCAGGTGCGCCTGCAGCGCGCGGGTCCTTCCCACGCCCTGCGCCAGGGCGGCCACGATCGCCATGCCCGGCCAGGCGCCCGGACGCGTGTGTGAGTGGGGGACCTTCCCAGGCCCCCGCAGGCTGCCTGGCCACAGGCTGCTGGTCTCAGGGTACCTGAGACGCCTTCGCTGACCGCCCTCCACGCACAGCCGGGTCCTATTTTCTGCGTTTGCTCACGGAATGGCCGGAGATGCTCCAGATCGTGTCCACGCACAGGAAGACAACGGCAACGTCCTGTTTGCCTGTTGCTCAAGACGTTGTTTAGCAATGAGGAGCCCAGTGAATAAAGAAAGGTCAGTGGGACTTCTCCGCTGCCCCCATCACGGATTCGATGGGTCATGAACGCTTCCAGTTTTATCCCCCATCCTAGACCTATCGAACTTTTGGAACTTGAATTTTGGTCTACACAAAAATTTCAGGTCCTGACAATAAACTGTCTTCCTGTTTTAGAACTTAAAAGTGGAATATTCAGGATTTTCAATGTTTTCAAAGTATTTTAGTCAAAAGTTGGTAGACGATTCATCAGAATCGGTTAGTCTAATCATTTTAAGTTGGTCCCCTCATTACTTTTATCTGTAAAGAAATGTTTGAATTAATAGCAGACTCAACTTTTGGGCAAAACGAAGAATTAGCTTAGAGGAAAAAGACATAATTTTAATATTAATGATGGAGGCTTATTTTCCTTTTTTTGAATTGAGTCTTTTTGTTCCTTAAGTATATTTTCAAAATTCATAATTTGTATTGTGTGATAACTATTGTACAGGCACAGAAGTGTGTTCTTTACTTTGAAAATTGCTTTGTATATGTATATCTGAAAATAAATCAAGTTAAGATATAACTTTTGTTATTAGTTTCTAGTTGTATAGTAGTAAATCGCAGTGAATGTGGCTGGATTTATTACTACTTTTAGGGATTTATTGGTGTTTTCTTTATGGCTTGATATATGAGCAATCATTTTAAATGTTCCGTTGGTTCTCAAAAAGAAGGAGCAGTGCTTATATAGGATTTAGGATGTGAAATATAGTTATACATAAAATACGTCCTGTTAATATATTACTCAGACCCTTTTCTGTTTACTGACTCCATCAAAGACTATTGTAAAAAATTTTCAATTAAATTTGTGTACCTAGCTATTTCTCTTTATATGGCTGAGTGTGTGCGATAAGTATTTAAATCCTAGGTTAAATGCTTAAAGGTTTACTACTGTTTCTCCTTTCTGTATATTGTAGCTTGCGTTTTTCATACACATACATGTGAACTATAAGCATTACATATATATACAGGTATTCTCTATTTTTTATTTCATCTATTAGAGGCTGACAGGATATATTAAAAATTTCTATGATTATATTTCTATTTCTCTTTGTTTGTCTAAGTACTTATTTATTTATCCAGTTAATGGGTTATCACTTCCTGAAGTCACATCACTGTTTTATCCCTGGGGATCATATGCTCCCGAAGAGTGTCTTTAACTACATCAAAGCTTACCCTGAACTTGACTTTTGCACCGTTGCTGGAATCCTTGCTCTATTTTAACTGAATCTGTATGGAATGTGTTTGCCTGTCTTTCTTCATTCCGGCCTTTCTGTTCTTTGTTTTATGCATATATCTCGTTGAAAATACATAGTTTATATATACATGCATTTTTGTCTGTATAGTCATTTGGACTAAATCCATTTAGACTATTATGCATTTTCATTTAAGTATAATTTTCATATTTATTCATGATATTCATCAGCAATTTTCATATGGTGTAACACACATTTTTAAAATGCATGACATGGTGAGTTTGATGTGTAACAATTGGTATTGAGAGAAAATCTGTTCATCACAGAAACTTTCCCTTCAAGTCCTTTCCCAGTTAACTCGCTTCCCAGAACAACCATTCCCGATTTTTACAATTACAGGTTAACTTTTCCTGTCGTCAGCCTTTATTGAACATAACCATACCTAACATATCTGTATGCAGCAGTGTGTGTCTGTTCATCATGCTGTCGCAGAGAACGCCCTCCGTAACCGAGACCTGGTCTCTGTCCACGTGAATGCTCCCCGTTCCCTTCAGGAGAGCGTGAGCTGTGACAGTTTGCTTTTGCCTGTGTTTTGTTTTGGTCCCAGCCCTTCTTCCTTCAATCGTTTTTCCATCCTTTCCCAAAGGAGGTCTGATTGTGACCCTCCCATCCTCAATAGTGCCAGTGGCTCCCTAAGGCCAAATTCTACAGACATCTTCCCCTGCTTCTCCAGTTCTATCCCATTCTAACTGAGCGTTTGAGGCTGTTCATTCAACACGTCCTCTTGTTCACACTTCTGTGCCTTTCTTATCCAATGCCCCGTACTTCTGCGTGCCCTTTCCTCCTCATACGCCTTCTAAGTCTCACACTCAACACCTTGAAATGTCACGGCTGGTCTGTGACCTATAGAAATACTAACCAGGTTACTCTGGTGATACTGTCGTCTCCATTTTCCATATGCTTTCTAATTTTTTAACTTTCATGGACTTGTTTTTTTAATAATGCAGAGAGAAGCGTGAAAATCTCCATATGTAATAGTGGATTTGTTTACGTCTCACTCTAGTCCTGTCAGTTTGCTTAATACATTCAGAATTTCTGTTCTGAACTGCACACATTTAGAACCGTTACACCTTCTGGCAGGGCTGACCCTTATTATGGAAAGATTCTCTTTATTTCACAATATTTCCTATTCCGAGGTTGACTTTATCTTCCATAAATAAAACCATGCCAGCTTTCTTAATGTTTTATATACTTTTTCAGCCTTTTATTTCCACTTTGTGTCCATATATTTAAATTACATATCTTGTCAACAGCTTAGATATGAGTCCTGATATTTCTATTGAGTATGACAATCACTGCTTTTTAATAAAAATGTTTTTTTTCCATTTATATTAAATGCAATTATGAAGAATAGCAAGTTTCTTGTTCGTTATTCCTTTGTTCTCCATTTCTTGACTTTTTTGGATGAATGGAGTATTATTTATGGTTGTATTTTATTTCTTTGACTAATTTTTGAACTATCCTATTTTGGAAGATATGGCTTAATTTATCCTTAATTTATCACAGACTACCATAAAGCAAGATTGTACCATTTCACATATAATTATTATTCCATTTATTCCTCCTTATGTCTTTGTGCCATTGTTATATTGCTACATATTACATAATCCCAGAATACATTATTATATATTTTTTTCAAAATAAAGAAGAAATATTCTTTTAAATTTGCATATGTGTTTACTTCTGGTGATATTCATTCCCTCTTTAGGATATGATTTTCCATCTCATATCATTATTTTTTAGCTTGAAAAATTTAACTGCATGTCTTTTATGCTCATGAAAATTCTCCCAGTTTTCATTTATCTTACATTTTATAAATTTCACCTTTTCCTGAAGGCTATTTTTGCTGAGTACAGAATTCTAGATTGACAGATTTTTTTTTTTTGTAATTTCTGACAGCACTTTAAAAATGTTATTGTACTATCTTCTGGACTCCTTTGTTTCTGATAAAAGTCAACCTTTTTTTTCATCTCTGTTTTGATACAAACAAAAGAAATAATCCTTTTGTTGCTAACTGCTTTTAATATTTTTTCTTTATCTTTGGTTTTTGACATTTTCACTTTTGATTTGCTTTCATTTGTATTGCTACTACCTGGGGTTTATTTTTCAGTGAATTTGGAAAATTTTAGCCATTATGTCTTCAAATATTTTTTCAGTCCCATTTTTAATATTTTTTTATTCCAATTACATATGATTGTTTGATATTGTCCTACATATCAATGATATGTCCTACATATCAATATTTATGTTCTGTATTTAATTTCTAAGGTGCTCTCTATAAGTTCATTGAGACGTTCTTCTGGTGTGACCAATTTTCTGATAAGTCGTCCATTCATTGTTTTTTGATAGTATCGTTTCTCCAATGTGGCTTCTCATCACTTTATTAATTCTGTTTTCTCTTATAAATTTTTTGACATATTTACAACAGCTACTAAATTCCACATCTGGGTCATCTGCTGATCTACTTTTGTTGACTGCTCTTCCCCTGCAGATCATTTGCCATATTTTTCTCATGCTTTGTATGTGTGATAACTTTACTCTGTACACTTGGCTTTGTGGGCGATGCACTGTAGAGCTTCTGGATCTTACCTGCCTCTCAACGACACAGAGTTTATACTTGCAGCAGTCACGCTACAGGCAGAGTGCCGTGATTCTCCAAAAGCTTGGTTTTAGGCTTAGCCATGGCGGGGATTATTTTGGTGTTATTCTTACTTACAAGCATATGCTTCCTAGTCCTGGTTAACTTGCGAGACATCGCCCTGCTGAGGCATTAAGGGGAAGTCCACAGCATGCAACAAGATGTGCCGACTTGGTGGGACCCGGTCTGGAAGCCGTTTCCCTAGACCCAGTCCGCTGCTGCCATCTCCGCCTCCTGCATGCTGCGTTCTCCCAGGCTTCTTGAAGCCTCCCTGCATGCATGCCGTTTTAATGCTGCCCAAGAATCTGAAGGCCCTGCATGCAGAGCGT
Organism: Rousettus aegyptiacus; assembly: GCF_014176215.1. Lineage (NCBI taxonomy): Eukaryota > Metazoa > Chordata > Mammalia > Chiroptera > Pteropodidae > Rousettus > Rousettus aegyptiacus. Next base: position 159,076,237 of record NW_023416307.1, read on the forward strand.
GGGGTTCCCCTCTGTGCCGTCCTCCTTTCCTGGAGTTTTCTCCAATTTCCGCTATTCTGGTAGCATCTGGCTCTGACTTTTGTTTCTTTGGCACATTTTTGTTTGTACTCTAATCTCATTCTGTGAAAGAAAACTAGGAAATGCTTTTAAGGAAAATGGTGCTTAAATGTGGCATTCTTTCTCTCAAGAATTGTGTCTTCTACAGCGGTGGTCCCCAAACCCCGGGCCGAGGACTAGGACTGTCCCATGGCCTATTAGGGACCAGGCCCACATAGCAGGTGAGTGGGGGATGAGCGAGAAGCTCCATCTGTATCTGCAGCCACACCCCAGCATTTCTATATCTCCAGATCCCCGAATGATCAGAATACTTTTCTTTTAATAGGAATATTTATGTCATTACTAATGAAAGTTACAAAAATATCAGATCTGTCACCTTATTTCAAGTTTTTTTTTTGTTTTATACACTTTCTTGATATGCTTAAGATTTTCAATCTAATTTTATTCCCCACTTTAACAGCTTAGTAGATGTTGAGAATAAAATGTTCCCACAAACTTAGGAAAATGTTTTGCACTCATGGCACAAGTAGCATCGTATTCAGTTTTAAAGCTGTTCAATTGATCAGTGACATATTACAAGTCAACATATCAATAACAGCTCCTTGCTACCATAAGGCAGGCAACTGAACAGATTCACTCCAACATGCATGCCGCCGAGCGCCAAGCAATCGAAAGCAATCTGACTCGTGACGATGATTTCACGGAAGGTGTCAACCCATGTACACCTCTGAAAACCCACCAATCTCTGAGCACCGTGCTTTCTAACGCCTCAGGCGTGGTCAGCGGGCGGCTCTGCTTGGGGAGGCTGTCCCTGCCCGACAGCACTTCCTCACTGTAATAAGCAATAAACTAGCCCAAGGCTTCTCGCTATTCAGTGGTAGCTGTGACATTCTTTAACAATATACAGCCTGTTTGAATTTCTAATAATTGTTACAATTATATGTCTCTATCACTGGGTAAATGATTTCTCCGCTACCCCCTAGTGTTGTTGAACAACCAGGTTTTTTGTTTGTTTGTTTGTTTGTTTGTTTGGTACGATTTAGGGTTTATTTCACATATTTATTTGATTATCTTATCATATTCAAACATTATATGTTTTCTGTATTTTATTAAGACAAGATCTATTTTATATCCACAACTACATAAGTCATTTGCACTTAGTTTTGTTTTTGAGTTGCTTTAATGCTCCTCTTCAATCTTTTCTCTTTTATTTTGCTATTCCTTTTATTTTATTCATGTATTCTTTATTTTGATTCATTTTTCAATTACTTAAATTTGCCCTTCAGTGATTTTTTCAGCAGTGCCTCCTCATTTACTTCTTGGGTTGTTACACATCCAAGACTCTGTTTGGCTGTCAGATTTGGAAGGTAATCTGGCTGCGCATGGGGCTTGCTGGCCACGGCCTTCCACGCCTGGCCCGGCAGACCATGCCTCCCGCCCTGCGGCATTCCTGCTGCGGAAATGCGCAATCACAATAACCTGTTCTTTTCGTTGTTGTTGTTAGTAACCTTATAAATTTGTCCCACCCTGAAGCCTTTAGAGCACTTTTTAAATCCTCGAAAAAATACAGTTATGAGGTCGGTCCTGATCTCCATGCTTATTTGTTCATTTTGCCTCACATACAGTGAAACTTCATCGTCTGAACCCCAGTTCTCTCTTTTTTATATGACATTACTTGTACTCCAATTTTAAATAGTCATTTTTTATACTTATTCTATTCCCTTCTGGTTGCTCTAAAAAAAAGTCGAAACTCTGCATCATGGACACAGTGTTTTTCCATTGGGTCGGCACGTTTTACATCGCCCTGTAACTGCGGCCCCTCCTCTTCGAACCCAGTGCCTGAGACGCACAGACCCGCTCTCCGAGTCCTTGTCCAGCATCACGACCAGGGGTCTTACCTCATGTGATGCTGTTCTAGGATCCCCAGATGGACCTGTTCCCCGTCACCATCATAGTGCCACCGGTACCCACGCAGATTTGTGAGAGGACACATTGACCCCCAAAGGCACTCACACGTGCCCCCCCCCCAATCAGGCCATGGTGTGCAGAGGGTAAGTGACCTCACTGATTTGTACTCGTGACATCGGCACTGGGCAGAGCCGCGGCATCGAGGGGGTCTATCAATGAACGAATGAACGGACACACGAGCACTATCTGCCGTAGGAACGTCCATCAGCAAGTCATAAAACTCTGAATCATGTTTGAAAACTCAGCCGGTCGACTGTGCCTCTCTGCGCCCTGCGTCCGCACCTGTGTCCCAGTGGGCGCTGGGTCAGTAACTCAGCTCTCTTCCAGCTCCGGATGTCATGGCCCTCTAAATTCACTCCTTCTGGATGGGAAGCTAGTTCCAGTTCTGTGTGGAAATTCAACTAAAATTTAAGTCTCTCACGGAAACAAAACCGTAACAACACAGCTATTGCTGCATGCGAGATGCATCGTTTACTTCATGTGCTCCCCCAAACAACCCACTGTGTGGATGAAGTTATATGCTCATTTTACAGAGACTCAAACGGAGACAGAGAGAGGGAAACGACGAGACTAATATTTAAAACTGGGCAGACCGACTTGGGTTCTGTGCTCTTAATGAGCATGCTACACTGTTTCTCATTGTTCTAGACTGCTAGAATTCCATTTAAATACAAATCTTGTCTAATGGAGGCCACCATTGCTTGCTCATAGTAGGCATTCACTATATATACATTTATTGAATAAACCTCCACAATTTACCTGAAGATACAGCAGGCACACTCCTGCTGCAAGCTTTCTGCAGATATCAGGAAGACTAACTGGCTTTCTGGAACTTTCCCATGCTTCTGTGTAGTGAATGCTAAAATAAATGCTTCTATAAAGCACCAAACGCTGCATATAAGGATACAAATTTAAAAACTACAATATTTTCCAAATTCAGCATTGCCACAAAGAAGAGCGTTACTCATAAGACGCAGTGGGGATGATGCGTGGAGATGCACCAGCGCACGGCGCAAGCGCTCCGGGCGCACGCGGAACGCTAACCGCGATCGACCTACCGGGACGTGGCGGCCTTCGAATCTGAACGGAAGTTGAGATGTGTGGATGGTCATTACCATCCAGCCTGTTCTTTTAAAAATACAATTTAAACGACCCTGTAATGGGGGGTATAAGCCTTTAACAACTTCGATACGCATAGTTTACGATTACATGAACCACAGAACATGCTGGCAAGTGAGGGAATGCAAAGCTGCCATCCCAGCACTCAGTAACAAGGGCATGCTGGGTGTGTCTCCTCTTGTGTGTTGTATGGGTAGGGGTGTGTGAGTGTGAGTGTGTGTGTGCGCGTGTGCATGGGGGGGGGATCTAAGTACAGTCCAGCATGTAGACGAGGCTGCGTGGTCAGTGACAGCAACAGGCGCAGCCCCAACCAGGACACCTCCGTCCCGCGTCCCCTGAAGGGCCCTCCCCCACTGCGTGGGAGCCCCGCGCCTGTGCCCAGACCCGCCCAATGCCTGGCGCCATGCAGAGTCGGGGCACCCGCTCCTCGCCCTGTCCTGCAGCCGGCGCTGTCGCCTGGGGTGTGGCGCTCCTCCTCTGTGACCCACTGTCATTCATGAGACACCTTCCCAGGGCTCTGCCTCTAACGGCCCCGTTCACGGGGACCCTAAACATGCACGAAAACAAAGCGAGGTCAGACGAGGGACCCGGGGCTAACAGCCCCCTTCTGTTTTCTTGGCTCTTTTTCCTGCAACCTTGTCCTAGGATCCATCATGTAAAATCACGAATGTTCAGCCATTTTTTACATTACAAAAAACTCAGCATTTTCACATGCTTTACCCTAATGACACCCCGTTCTCCAGTTTAAGCCAGAACCCCAAGGCCCTTTTCTGTCCTCCATGAGCCTGGCCCGTCGCACAGCGTCCTCATCCTCTGTGCTCGCTCAAGACCTCGGGCGGTCATGTGTTTATTCTGGATCCAAAGTCAGAGTCGGGGGTGGCCTGCTGGGCCTGCCAGCCCCGAGTCAGTGCCCTGGCCACGGTGACGACCGTGGCGACCTGCACGCCGCCGGCGAGCCAGGCTGGTTCCTAGCCCCACCTCCCCCTGCCCCCCCCCCCCTAAAATCACACGGTTCTAATGCACACACGCAGCTTCCGCTTAAAGGTTTTCAAAGCTGCTTCCTCACGTATATAATTTCATTTTCCCCATTTGGATATTTTTGACAAATCTTGATTTAGTGCTTGCTGTGATTATACCATTATCTTAGTTTGTATGTCACGTGTGGACACGTGCCTCCTTTACAGAGTCCCCGACGGGCAGGGACCCAGTCCTATACTTCAAATTCCTCACCATTTCCAGCAACAAGACTCATTTAATACTTGTCAAACTTACTTAATTCATGATAAGAAAAAAAGACCCCAATCTGCTCAATACATAGTAAAACTTCTTGCATAAATCGTGAGCTGTCAAGTCAGACACGTTGCTTTGAAGGTTTAAGCAACGAATATATAGTAACATACTGCTCAAAAGCTGCGAACACGCTCACAAGCATTAATGTGGTTTCCAAACAACAACGATAATAATAACAATAATAAAAAAATACAAATAATACCATGGATTATAACGTCATTTTATATATATATATATATATATTTTTTTTTCCTCCATGAAGAGGAAACGCTAATTAAAACATGGGATACGACTGACTGTAAGACGTACCTGGATTTAAGAGATATAAAAAAATGTTAAAATGGTGCCTTAAAACTGACGAACTGCTGAAGAACACATCACAGCGCCACATCCCCCGCTGGTGTGGCTGCACTCGCACTGCGTGTCCGAAAGACAATGCCTCACATGCCCGAGCACGTTTACGCCATGAGACCGATGCCGGCATTCCAATTCTATGAACATAAAACGAAGGCTTCGGGAAAAAAGCAGGTTTCCCAAGGTCTCACGTCTGGCCAGTGGTAGGTTCAGTAGGTGAATCCATCCCCATCGGACTCCTCGACGTGACCCCTTAGCACCTTTCACGCAATCTAGGTGCTGTGTAGTTTCCTCCGAAGCAAGTACTTCTAAGTGAAGGAATTGCTGGGTTTGGATCCTGGTTTACCTCCCGAACGTCGGTGAATTGGAACGAAATCTCTGCAGTGCCTCACGCTACTTGTTTTCTCGTACTCGTGGCTTGTCATTTTTCTCTGCTACTCAGTTGGGTTATTTTCTTTTATTCTCCTTAACGAGATGCCAGGGGGTGTAGTATTAGCTGTGGGATGAATTTCAAGTGTTACAGGGATTCCCTAAACAAATCTTTCTGTGGTTGTTAATCAAGCAATGTGTAAAGGATTTACAGCAGGGCCTCTGCACGGATGGAAAAAAAGTCCCCAAATTTCACATCCGTGGAGACGCAAAATCTAACTGACACGCTGTATTACAACAGCTAACAATTACATCTCTCAGTGCTGATCGAGGCCATGGATTTTCTCTATAATAAATGGCGGCTGGGTTTTTACTCCAGAGGGAGCAGAAGACAAATCTGCACTGTCGATTCTCAGTTATCTGGGTGCTGATTACTTAGTCATCTCTTCCTCCTTCTCCGTCACCCCTCGGTCCATTAGCCTGACACCCGAGCCTGGCCCACCTTGGGTCGGAGCCAGTCTGGAGACTGCCCTCTAACAACTTCCTACTCTGCGACAGTTTCCTTCATGAAGCACGTGCACGACTTGTCCAAAAGCGGGAAGGGATGCGACTCTGGTCTTAGCATCCGAGACTCAGCGACTCAAGAGAGCAGGACGGGGCTGGGGGGCGCGGGGTGGGCCCGGGGAGGGCGGCGCACGGTGGCGGCTGGCGCAGGGCAGCTGGGCGCCCTGCCCCGAAGCACCTGCGGGGACAGCGGCAGACACGCGCCCGGCGACGGCGCCCGAGGCTGGCCGGGGCGGCTCAACTCGCTCCCCCGCGGGGGGCCCCCCGCGACTGGACGCCACCTGCCAGGGCGGGGAGCCGCGCGCCTCTCCCGCGGCAGGCCTCCCTGTGTCGGCTGGTGGGTCTCGGGCCCATGTGGCCTTTCAGAGCTGGGAGGAAGCAAGACTTCTACCTGGTGATTCTACCGGGTTCCCATCAACGGGAATAGCATATTCTTCTCCAAAGAACACCTTCTGCAGTGTTCACGCCCGCGTACCTGTATCAAAATGCCCACGCACGTATCTATGTATTTAGGTCTGATTGTCCGTCTGTCTGTCTACAATCTATACTTAGCCTTAAAAAAAGGAGAATGGGGTCGTCACTGGAAATTGCTAACAGGAGCTACATGAATCCCAGTTCTTTTAAGCTGTGATTAAAAGTAGCAACAGAAACACCCAAGGATTTCACCCAGTGAGCATTGCTTTTCAGCCCCGAATGTCCGCGGAGCAACTCCACAGTCCCAGGCACCTTTAAAAACGCATTCTCACCAGGCCGCCCTCCGTTCAAAAAATGAATTTCTAACATTTAGGGGATTTGTGTGTGAAATACGAATGAACCCATTCAATTTATCATCCCTGAATGAACCTGTCACGCTGTCACCGGAGCAGGGAAGAGCCAGCTGTTCATATCAAAGGGTCCAGCCCGGCGCCCCGGGGGGCCGGCCTGGTTTCGCAGCCAAGCGCAGGCGGGCAGCACACGCCGTGGCGGGGCCGTGGCCGCGGAACGCTGAGCTCAGGCCCCGCGCGTGGACGCAGGCGGAGCAAACCTCGCACCCTGACGGCGCCGGCGTGTTCGCGAGCCATGGGGTGGGGCCCAGACGCGGTTTCCACCCTCCCCATGTATCATTCTTCCGCGCCGGGCAGGGCAACTCACCTGCCAGGGAGCGGGAAAGAGGCCTCGAGGAGTCTGGAGGGATTGAAGAGCTGGCCCGATAGACAAGGAAATTATGTTCTGTCGAGACAGACGATTCTCAGCGTCCTGGCGGATTGCTGTGCGGGAGGCGGTCGCCGGGCGGTGGGCGCGGGGACGCCCCCGGCACAGAAGGACGCGACGCTGCTGCGGACGGGTCAGCGTGGACCGGTCCGCACGGCCGAGCGGCACCGGGGTCAGCGCACCGAGCTCGGGGGCGCCGCGCGTCTGGGGTCGTGCGCTGTCTGCTGTGGGCCCGTGGGCTCTCGGACGCCCCTCTTCCTCGGGGGTCCCCAGAGACACAGCAAGTCGCTGGCCGTTCCTACACGCCAGCCGGTCCCGGCCGGGTGTCCAGCTGCGGAGGTCACTGCACGCGGCAGGTCCACGGACAGGCCGGCCCGGCGCCCTGGGTGGCGAAGGCCACGCGCGTGTCTGTGCGTGACCCCCCGCCGGCTGTGCGGGACCCCCAACCGCCGGCTCCGGGCCCGGCGCCGGCCGCGGGCCTGAGGCCCGGCTTCCAGGAGCACGGCTGCCATCGGCCCGCCGCACACACTTTGAATCCTTCCAGTTTGGGCGAAGCGACAGGAATGCTGCTGACAGCTCGGGCCGCGAGCACCCCGCGCCGGAGACGCTGGCCCGCGTCGCGCCCCGCGGGCCGCTCACGGGGGCCGTGTCCGCAGTGAGGTCGTGAGCCGCCTCGGGGCCCACAGGGCGGGACATGCTCATGACACAGGCCTTGGCTTGCTCTAGTCCCGGTGCGAGTTGCCATCTCGTTTCTTCACTTATTTGATAATGATGGATTCCTTCGGCCCAGCAGCCTTTGAACTGTCTCCTCTCATACTGAGGGTCACGGACAGCCAGACCCTTTTATTCTAAACGCAGGATCCGTTCGTGTGGTCTTCAAGGTGATTCGCCTACTCGTCCAGGGCATGGAGGACATGACGTAACTCTCCCAGCTCCCAGGAAGTGCCCAAACCCTCTGGGGACATCCTGGCCTTAGGGACAATGGTCTGTGAGACACAAAAATGCCGAGTGCACATCCAAGAAAATGAGGCTCTGGGTGGGGCCTTCAGAGCCAACATCCCTGAGCTCAGGCGGGAGCCGGGGCAGGCTGGTCCTCCGGCCCACGACCTCGCCGGCGGATGGCGGCAGGAGCCCGTGGGGGCCACGCGGCAGGGCCCGAAGGAGGCGGGCCGCAGCGGGCGGGCACGGTCTTCGCCCACGGGTCGGTCTTTCTGTGACTTTGCTCCTCTGAGCGGGTCTGAGGGGTCTCAGTCACCGTGCCTGAGGATGAGGTCGCCGGGCCTTGCGACATCGGTGTTTTCCTGCAGCTCTGTAGACGGGTCTGTGTTCAGGGAACCACCGCGCCGGTGCCTGTGACGCGGCGGGGACCGGCGGGGCGCGCAGACGACGCTGCAGTGGGGCGGGGCACGCAGACGACGCTGCAGGGAGGCGGGGCGGGGCGCGCACATGACGCTGCAAGGGGCGGGGGCGGGGCGCGCAGACGACGCTGCAGGGGGCGGGGCGCGCAGATGACGCTGCAGGGGGCGGGGCACGCAGACTATGCTGCAGGGCGCGGGGGCGGGGCACGCACACGACGCTGCAGGGGGCGGGGCACGCAGACGACGCTGCAGGGGGCGGGGCGCGCAGATGACGCTGCAGGGGGCGGGGCGCGCAGATGACGCTGCAGGGGGCGGGGCACGCAGACTATGCTGCAGGGCGCGGGGGCGGGGCACGCACACGACGCTGCAGGGGGCGGGGCACGCAGACGACGCTGCAGGGGGGCGGGGCGCGCAGACTACGCTGCAGGGACACACGTCTATGTAATAAGACATGTGGCCGCCTTCCTTCCTCACTCGTTTCTCTATCTCCATTGTTTCCTCCCTGCTCTGAGTTATTATTAATACATACGATGGACCATTCACTACCCTCTGCACAACGGGATTTGACAAAGATGATCAGACATGCTCCCTGGTACGAAGGACCTGGAATGGGGATCCTGTTTCCACAGGGACACCGTCTACTTCCTGCCCTGAGCCCTGTGTGACGTCATGGACACACACGCTCCCGGAGGGACCTGACGTTTTCCCTTCGAGGCTGGAGTCCCTTGCAGTGCCGCGGGGACCAGCATGCTCCCGTGTGACTCTGCTCCGGCAGCTCAGAGCGTAGGGTGTGTGAAAGTCTCTGATTTCTAGACCTGTGTTTTAAAAATCCCCTGTCCCCTGGACATGTTAATCATATGCTTTACTCAGTCAGCACAGAAGCGGCTTCGCCTGCAGACCCCCTCTAGGTGTTTCTCCATTTTTCCTCCCTGAACACTTTTAAGAAAACTTGGCTTTTAATTCGCACATCACAGAAGAATGTACTCCCTTGACATAGCAGTGATTAATGACATAAGCAGTCCATAAACACGGCCATCATCCCTGGACAAGGAGCACGACCAGCCAGCCTCCCCCATCTCCTCGTCCAAGAGCCCAGTGAGCAGTCAGCGCTGCTGGACGCCAGCCAGGGAGTGAGAGGAACAGGGTCGCGGGGCAACACGGAGCTTATGTAGCAGGACCTTGTTTCAGAATCATGTCGTTTTTTTCCCTCCTAAAAGACTTGCTTTCTTTAGCCATTCTTTTTGTCCCCCCGTTGAAGAACTTGAGAATTTACCTCACGTGAACCCAGTGTCGCTCCGAGGTGACGAGAGCTGTGCGACGGGACAGGACGACTTCAGGAGCTTGACGAGAAACGCAAAATGAAAGATCCTTCTAGAGTCATCCTTAGCGGAAATGGGAGAACAGGTATGGACGAATGGGGAGGTGCATGAGGCTGTTTTCATCCCCGTCTCCGCGGAGACAGTGCCGTGACCCAGTGCTGGGGACACGGCTGGTTTGCGTCCATCCACCATGTAACGCGGTCTCGGCTTTGCTGTCCACGGAAGCCACCGCCACAGGCTCCCGCGAGGCTGCCGCCGAGGGCGCCGCCCTCCTGTTCCGAACGTCGCGGTGGAAAATGAACCCACTCCAGATGAGCCACGCTCCTCCGAGGCTCACGGCCACCTGCAGGGCTGTGGGCCTGGGCTCGGTGTGTCCACAGGGGGGCCTGGGACCTGCGTCAGGACATGCACTGAGGAGGGCCAACGCCACTGGTAACGTCTGAGCAGCACCAAGGGACCAGACACTGTGAGCAAGGCCACGGCCCCCCAGGAAAACGTCCCCACAACAGCAAGACAGCGCCGGCCGCCGAGCATGCCCATCAGAAGGAGGCCCGGCAGGCAGAGCAGCAGAGATTTCAGAGAGAATCGCCACCGCTAATGTCACCGGTACCCCGCCGAGCCCTGGCCGCTGCGGGTGAACAGGGCCCGCACGCCCCGGCCGCCAGGGACGCGCCGAGGCTGAGTGACCAACGCGCCCGCCATGCGGACGCCATCAAACCTTTGCTTCACCTGTGCTCTCTGCTCACCGTCCGCTCCTGAGGTCATTTTCCAATGACAGCTCGCCTTCTCAGGCAGGACTATTTGCAAGGAGAGGGTGAGGTCAGTGGAGGCTGAGCCACCAACATGAGAGCTTCTCACTGAGAACACCTGACTAACACTGGGCGGAGAAGCTGCTGACCAGAGAATGTCGCATAGTCCCATCTTCTGACTGTCAATGTTCATTAAAAATTAACGAAATGGCATCGGCCAGCATCCTAGTCCTGGCCGATGTGGACTCATGCAGGATGGACCCCGTCCAGCGCCCTGAGCAAGCAGCTCTGAGTCCGAAGAGAGGAGGACTGAGCCCAGACCAAAACAGTGACAAGCTTTACCTGGGAAAAAACTGTAGGATGGACATGGTTTTTCTCTTATTTTTTAAGGTGAGATGAGGCCATTTACCCTATCAGATATTAAAGTAGATTATGAAGATAACAATAACCAAACATTCTAGTATCTATGTCCCTATAAGTGACAGCTCAGTGTATAGAAAGTTGACCAAAAATGTTTGTAAAAAAGCAGATAAAATATGGCATTTAAAACCAGATAAAGATTAGGTAAGTATAGAAGAATGTTGGACAATTGGAAAATCTCTTTGAAAAAAAAAATTAAATTATTATCTCATACTTTATTCCAAAATGGATCGTGCACGGCTGAAAGAAGGAAATAAAAGTCACAGAAGGAAACGCGGTGGACGGCCACCTCTGTGGTACTGGGCGCTGGGAAGGTCTTTCTAAGCCCGGCACTGACGGCAAAGCCACTTGGAATGAGATCAAGGGACGCACTGCCGACAGCCAAGGTGCCGATCTGGCGACGCTTCTACCTGCGCCTCAGCAACAGTCAAATTATGTGTCAAATGATACACGGACATGATTACGGCGAATCAGTGATGACGCCACAAAGAGCTTTTATAGATGGAGTAGAAAAAGAGCATCGCCAGCAGGGAGAAGACGTTGGCATGAACCCGAAGTGGTCGGTAAACACGCAAATGTCCTCACTGCGGGCAGCAAGATCACTGTGCACCATCTAGGGAAAAGCTCTCCAACCTCTTGAAAGTACGCTCTTGTGTTCACGAAACAACTCCCCTTCCGTGAGCGTTTAAGGATGTCCACTGCAATGTTTACAATAGCTGAATGCAAAAACAAATTTTTTGAAAGAATAAAAACATAATGCAAAATTAATTAGTTGTAGATTTTTATAGAAAATAAAGGCATCAGAATGAAGGTGCAGTTTTATATATATTGACATAAGACTACGCTCCTATTTTAAGTGGATAAAGCAGAGTCTATATTAGCATGGATCGTTAGACCTCATTTATGATCTAAAACCTCTATTATTATACATAAATGTATTTATGCAGGATAAAAATCCAAGAAAAATTCCAGTGTTCACAGGAGTTTTAGCAGCCTGATGGGTTATAGGTGAGTTTCATGTCTTAGGTAGTTTCCAGTTCTTTTCTATACTAAACAGGTAATAGCATCATCACTTGGAACAGCATGGCCACTTCCACATTTAAAACAAGCAGGACATAAAGCCACGCGTCCGTGGGTCCCGGGAGGGCGCCTTCTCCGTCAGCAGCACGTGGCCACCACTGCGGGCCCCGGAAAGTCTGCTCACGTAGAAACGCCAGAGGCAGGTCCCGTGTCCTACTTGTCTCACAGAGGGTGTTTGCCTGAGACACGGTTACTTCGTCTCAGACGGATGGATACCCCACCACTGATGATTCGCTGCCACACGAGTTTGGGGGCCTCAGAACTGGACAATGGCAGCAAAGCTCAGGAAGTGCCGGTGCGGCCCCGGCCACCGGGCTCTGACTTCCGGAGCCCCCTCCCGTCTCAGCAGCCTTCTCGCGTATTTTTCCCAACCCGCGAAACGCGCCACACTGTAAACGCAGGTGTGTGCTTTCAGTCCCGCTGAGTAGACAAAAATTAGCATCATTCGCAATGGAATTGAGATTATAATTGTATAATTCCCCAGGTTTTAGGAGTTTAAGAAAGATACCACTAGTGAGTGGGAGAAGCGATGAAAATCTTTGTGGAAGAATACGATTTCATCTAGAGAACGAAAGAACGATCTCAATAGGCAGAGGGGGTGGGGCAATGGCATTTCAGCCAAAGGAACGACAAGGTCACTAAAACCGGGAGCGAGAACACCCAGTTCCCAGGTGGGTCACAGGGAAATAGTCACACGTCGCCTGACTGTGGCCCACGGCGTTTCTGTGGAATAACTAGAAAGGCGTCCATAATAAATGGTCCTCATTGGGAACCCAGGTTTCTGCTTAACACGTTATAAGCAGTGACTGGAGTTTTGGGGAGACTTGCAGAAGCCACCGCTGTGGTCACTTCGTGTGCAGGAGAATACAGGTCGCACGTGGGGACTGGCCACGCGAGGAGGTCTGCATTACTCATGCAGAGGAAGCGGGGGCTGGGGAGCGAGGGCATTTCCCGGGCCGCTGCTGGGGCACCAGGTGACTGCCAGGGCAGGTGACGCCCGGGCCTCGGGACGAGCGTTTGGAGGGATGGGTGACCTCCATGCACGCCTTGGCAGGAGGGCTTCATTTGAGGGGACAATGTTCAGCTTCGACTTGCTGAGTTACAGAGATGCTGATGCACCCCGGAAGCGGCATCACTTGGGGGTATCGACTGTGGAGAGACGACAGACGTGCAGATAGAATTCCGGCGTCCTCGGCGAACGGGCAAAGCTGAGGCGTGAGGGCGGGAGGGCAGGAGACCCTGAGCAGAGGGAGAAGGCCCGGGTAGAACCCTGGAGGGTGAGCGCGCTGAAGGGGGTCGAGGGGCCGCCAGCGACGGGGTTCGGGGGTACCGGCCTGTTGTGACTGCTCCTGCATCCCCCACTCTTAAGTGTGCCTGGCATGTAGGACATCCTGAGAAACGTCACCGAATGAATGAACAGGAAGGCTTCTGCAGACAGCGGCCTGTGGACAGTGCGGACCGCTGCGAGCCCAGGAGGAAGGGGGGCGGCGTGAAGAGCACAAGGGGCCCCGCGGACCCCGAGGGCAGAGTCGGGGCGCAGGAGCCGGCCGCGCGTAAGCCGTGCTCCCGTTTCCACTCTCGGGTTCCGCGTCTACCTTTTCCCGCCATCCCTGTCTGTCTAACGTTCGGGACCTGAGAGGCCCACGGCGGGATTTTCTTTTCTTTTCTTTTTTTTTTCTCAGAAGACTAGTACCCTTGGAGCTTTCTGCTTTACTGAAAAGCCAAGCAAAAGGAAACAAAAACCCACAATATCAGTTCAGCAGCACACGACTCAAAATACTAATTCGGTCCTTGGAGAAAGTGGGCTTTGTCCCAAATGCTCAGCCACCGATTTCACAAAGAACAATAAGCAGCCAGCATGAGTGATGTACGGAGTCAATTATTTTCAGCTGGTTTCCCAAGCATTAAATCACGCGCGTGCGGGTCCGTGTGTGTGTGTCTGGAAGGTGGTGCGCGCCACAGCGTCTCGTCTAGGTGCCAAATGACTGATGAATTTCAGATGTCAGTGCAACTAATCTCTTTGAATAGAAGAGAAATCCAGGTGGGAAATGCCTAGGCTTTGGGGGAGGAAAATTGCATTCAGTTTAAGAGGTTTTATGTGCGCCACTCAGGAGCATGCTTTGCATTTGTTCACATACACGTTTTGGTTCGCGTTAAAGCGTAACCTTTAAGGTCACCAGAGGAAGGTAACCAAAGGCTAGCATTAAGAAAAACACCAATTTACTCCACGGGTACCAGATGTATGTTTACTTCATACCTTGAAATGAATGGTTACGCGGTACCTATTTTAAAGCATATTTTATTACAAGGCCATGGGATAGATTGTGTTAGATTGGGTGCTTTTCTGTGCGAAACAGATGAAAAGCATGTGTAAATCTCATTGGCATTTCCTCCCAGTTAAAGGCTGTCCCAGGTAGATGACTTCCTGCGGTTACGACACTGGGAAAGGTAACAGGAAACTGCAGAGAGGACAGGAAAGGTGTGCGTGCCCCAAGGCCACCCCCTTCTCTGCCCCTCAGCCCCGTGTGTCCGGGGGCAGCTACGTCATCTCTGATCTGCTCCTCTACGTAAAAAGCCAACGTGGAAGAGACTTATCAAATACGGGTGTTTGGAAAGATAATGGAAATCCAGATGTAGAAAGAAGTTTAGCTGATGCGGAAAAGCTGGCAGACCCAACCCGCATTCGTTGCGCTCCAGAGGGGCCGCCGCGGCCGAGCGGGGGGCACTGTTCCGGGGTGCGGCCTACGGAGACGGCGCGGTTTACTGCGGCAACACAACATCGATGTACTCGGCGTACACCGCGGCATGTGCGGGTCTCACGCTGAGTGTCCCTCACGATGACTGCGCAAGGACAGAATCGCTCATGAGAGAACTGAGGTTCGGTGAGCCCGAGGGACCTTGGAGAAAGGCTGAATCGGGGGTCAGAGCAGGGCCGTCCGAGGCCGGGCCACTGACCATGACAGGTCCCGGCTCCCCGAATGCGCCAACGCACGCCCCAGTGCTCCTACACGTCCCAGCACCACCCACCGTGCTCCCGACGGGATGCCGAGCCACTGCCAAGGGACGCACTGCCCGCGGAAACGTCGCCTCAGCAACCGGGTCGGGGCATGATAGAAAACTTCAGGAACGGTGCACAGCGAGACAATGACAAGCAGCCCTGCCTTCTCTGGCCTCAGGGTGCAGACCTTACTAAGGTTTTAATTAGGCTCCCTGTCTCTTTAGCTCAGGTCGCATTCATTCATTCACGCCATCATTCACTAATTCATGTTTTAAGTGAGCTAGTCACTGGGAATATTAAAATAAATAGATGTTTTCCTTTGAAGTCTTAGTTTGGTACTTTTAAAAAAAAACGGTTAGTTTTGTTTTTGTTTCCCTATATATTTTAAGTGCTACCATCCTTCGGGGACTGGCACGTTTCGTTGTCTGTAGATCTGCATCTGTATTTATATCTCTACGTCTGTATCTGTCCACATGCATCCTTGGCTCCTTTTGTAACTCCTCGCGTGTTTTGGACTGAGAAGGGGGTACCCCTGGCCATGGCTTGTTTTTTTCTGAGGAGCTTAGGTACTCCCTCCCTAAATCTGAGCTGTTGTTAAACCGTTTTTGCTTTATCTCCCTCTTATTGCTTCATCTTTTTTACAGGTTGCAGCCCGGTGGGTTTGAACACTGCTCATCCCTGCCTCTGAGGACAGAGGAGGACGGTGGTCTCCTGAGCAGGCTGAATCCCCCTCCGAGATGCGACAGGGAGCCCGCGAAGCTGCCGAGGCAGGAAAGAAATCTAATGCCGGAAAATACCGTGCGACTCCAAAACCGGCCCTCTCCTGTAAGCAGCCCTGTGAAGGTTACAGGATTTTGTGTTTGCTTTTTTATTAAACTCATGAGCACGGAATTCGGAGCAGTTCTGAGTCCGTAGCGCGTCACCGATGGACCGTGTCCTGGGCGGGTGGACACTCGGGCCCCTGATGAAGCCTGTCCTGGCACGGGAGGCTGGCTCGCACCCCAACGCAGGGACCGTACAGTCCTCGGCGCAAGGGCCACCTGCGGGGTGCGCCACGACGCACGGGCGCTCCTGACGCCCGCGCATCGCGAGCCCATCGCTCCGGAGGCGCGTCGGCCTGGCCCAGACCGGACCCGTCAGGGGGCTCCGCGTCCCCACGGCCTCTTGCCCGCTCCCTCCCAGTGCGGGAAAGAAAAGCAGCCTGCACCGCCAGAGGCGCCGGGGACCCGACACCGGTCCTCGGTGCAGGCTGCGATGCTGCTTCTAAATGGCCTATTGATGCGACGTTTGCCAGACTGATTCGGCGGTTAGCTTGACCTCTGGGACAACTGCCTCCGATGGCGGTGGGGACAAATGAAGAGAAAACTGTGACTCTCTAATGTCAGTTTACCTGTAACGTTAAAAAAGGCGAATGGAGCTATGATTAGGAGGGAGACAGGGCGCTGATTATTTTCTGAAAGGAGGTCGCATCAGAGGACACATTGGCACAGAAACAGCCTGCAGGACTAAAAAGTGCTTCACACAACATGTATGGTATTTTTAAAAACCCCAACTTGCCGGATGAAAGAGAGGGTTAGAAACCGAGGGGTCTCGGGGCCAGCGAGAATAACACAGTGAGGAGAGGGCATCGGCCTGAGGGCTGACAGACCCCCCACCCCCACCCCCATAACCAGGGAGGAGAGGCCGAGCCAGTTCGCCACCTAGACGCTCACGGTTCCGAGCAGCACGTGTCAAAATGAACCTGTCGGGGTTATGAATAAAATGGTCATGACGCCTGTCTCTTAGGCAGACGGCTGCTTATAAAGGGGAAGGCATCACACGCCATCGGCCTTAGGGATAAAGAACAAAGGCCTTCTGGTCCACAAGCGGCCGTCACACAGGCCCGGAAGCAGGTGTGAGAAGGAAGCGGGGTCCGCGGCCCGCAGTGACCTCCCGCGAGCTGCCGGGAAGTGCCACCCCGCGCCTGGCGACACCTGCTTCGTGCCCAGAGTGGGTGCGGCGCCCCAGGCGGAGCTAACTTGTTTGCAGTGTTGCCGTCAGCTTGGGAAAGACAGCGCAACGGAGTTAACCCAGCTCGGCGCGCGGTGGGCCAGCTGCACGAACTCTCGCCCACCTGGAATTACCAAATTCAACAGCAGGAGCTCAGCATCCAAGGCAAAAACGTAGTTTTCTCCTGGACATGGAGAAATGAATATTTCACTCACGAAAACCAGTGAAATCCTGGCCCTGATTTCAAACGCAGATCAGAACGTTGGGTTATCGTGCAGTTTTGTACGTGAGTTTGTGAAGTTCTGCATGAACCTATCATGGGGAATCTAGGAAGGCCAGCACCATAACCCACTGCTTGTCACGCGTGTGAATAAAACGCCGCTTTACGAATACCAGGGAGGGGCGAACAAGTAAATGTCCCGTATGTCAAACAACCAAAATGGGCATGACTGGATTTAGACATAATTATACAAATGGACCACACACACACTATGTAAGGAGGCAGTAAGGCTTAAGGCGTAAGAGGAAGGTACAAGATGTAGACAATAACAAAACAGACAAAACCGCCATGCAAGTCAACCTGGATTATGCAGATGAATTTGGAACCCATGAAACTGGCCTGTTTAATTTGCTTCCTGCAGACCTGAAATCCGTTCGAAGCCTTTCTGTGCTGTTGATTCTTAGCCAGCCTAAGTAACTAGACTGTGCGTTAATCCTGATGAATTAATTGCACTCAAAACAACACAACTCAAGTGAAACACGTAGTAACTCGAGACCGTCGCAAACTCATGCTCATCAACTTAAAATTCTCGTTATTAAAGATATCCTTTTGGCTTTCTATCTGCTATGACAGTATATATTTCCAGATGAATAAGGCCATTAAAAACATCTCATCTAAACTAACATTTGCTCCCATTAACACTGGCTGACTTGGTCAGACATATCTTTAGAGCATAATTATGCTGCTTGGAATTTCATTAAGACATAAAAGGTTATTGACAAAATTCAAGCTCTGTTTTTTTTTTCTGACAAAATAATCTTTTAATTAATATTGTTGTGTGAATATTTAAACTGAAGTGGGGACCCAATAAGAAATGCAATATACTTAAAAGCAATACACACGCATCTATATACCATAAAACCTTCTACAGATCACGGTACCTCCCACTGCTGACACGTCCTGAGAGAGCAATTAAAATCTTAGCACGTTTTGTTCATAAATCAAAATTTCACACATACACACAAAATGTGTGTGCTTTATGCACACAAGTATGTCGTAATGAGAGGAAACAAAAATAAAGGTTTTAAATTTGTAATGAGTCATGGAGTGTACCAAGGTAAATTTCATTGCAATGTATTAACTTTTAATGAAATGAATAAAAACTACCCCCGTTCCAGTTACTGTGGAAAGTGTGGAAAAACAGACATTGCCCATGCCACTCCCGAGCTCGCTGCAGTGTGGACCACCACGTGTGATACGGTCACACTCGTGTGAGCAGGAAGACGGCTGTGAGAAGCGGCTTGACAGAGACAGAGGCGTGCAAGGCCCTTGAGAGCCCACGGCGGGGAGAAACGGCCCGGTTAGAGTACAGGGCTCCCTGCGATGGGAAGCAGGGGTTCAGCGAACGAGGCGAAGGGCTGGTGGATAGATGGTGCGTTAGGGGCAGAAACTGGGTATGAGAAGGTCCGCAGCAGAGGGAGGTGAGCTCCGTTTAAAATCTCAACGAAGATCTGCGTGGAGCCACTCCTGAGGGCGAAGGAGTTCTGTGTGTGTGTGAGGGGGAAGCGAGGTCAGAGGTCGGGGAGGTGACAGAAGGAGCTCTGGGAACCCCTGGAAAGGTCTCCGTAGGGGACGACCGAGTTGCATTTTAATTTGTATGCAATCTGGTCACATAGGTTGAGGTGAAACGAGCCAGGAGCGTAGGACCAATCAGCGGCCAGCGCGGTACTGCAGGGACCCAGGGACGGCATCTTGGCAAAGCAGGTGAAAACGATTAGACTGGTCGGGGGGTTCGAGACAGGGTGGGGAGAAGGAGGCGTCACGGATGGCCGCCCAGCTCTGGCTCCCTTACCCCGCCCTCGCAGGGGAAATGGCACAGGACGTCAGGCGTCGGGGGACACCGGTTCTGACACCCCTCGTGGCCGACGATCCACTTCCCACACAGAGCCGGCCGTCCTCGTTGAAGAGTGACCTGTTTTTAACAACTTCTGCTCCACTATTAAACTCCAGTTTATACACGCATTTCTTTTTGGAATCGTGTTCGACTTGATTCAGTCTTCCCATTGTGTTTATAAAATTTAAACAGAAAGTACAAGTGGTTTTTAAACAAACTAAATTATCAAAGAAAAATAATATTCCCAGCTAAAAAACAAAAGCCTCAACTCCCGCCTAAAACGACACAAGCATGCCGCGCCTCCGAACGGACGGCAGTTCCCGCCACCGCTGACTTCTGCATAAACAGGCTGCGTCTGTTGGCACGCGCGTCAGGACTAAGTAAGACATAAAGACTGGGCCGGAAAACGCTGCCCACTCAGGAAGTGGCGTCTCCCTGGCTGTCTGGGCCAAACCGTCTCTTGCTACAATACAATTAAAATCGCTCCTTGAGCATCATCTAAAAAAGAATGAAAATTGTCAAAACTTATCAAATCATTGGCAAGGGTCTGATCATCTAACATAGCACGTAAATTACAAATTTTTGATATACTGATTCTGAATAAATTAGTACAAACACATCTAGAGTCCCGGTCACTCTAAACTGGTGCACGAGTAGGCCGGTGCCCGTTTGGAGTGATTGATGCGTTTGCGTTTATCTTCGGCTCTTCGGTTTTACTCTGTTGCCCTGGCCGCTTTCAACTTTTCCTTTCCTGTCTTGAGTGTACAATGAAAACGTAGTTTTAACTCTTAATCTACCTCGTGAGAGTTTTTTTTGAAAACCATGGCATCGTCCTCACGCGGAGTCCTCTGACGTCCTCACTCCGAGGTGCTGGACCGTCGCCGTGGTCCCCGGGCGGCTAGCTGGCTTTGGTCCACACCGCCTTGCAGAGCAGCGTGGGGGCCGACGCGTCTCCGGTGCCAGAGCCTCCGAGTCTCCCCTGGGTGGCACGTGACCCGGAGAACCACGCAGGGCCAAATGAAAGCTGGCGAAGCATACGTGCCTGAAGGTGCGCTTCGACACGTATGACCAGTGTCGGCAGATGCGAAACACACGTGAAGGATGCGTGCCTTGTCCGCTCATATCCATCGCTCCCGGTCAACACCCTGCATGAGGTTTAACCGTCCACTTCCGTCCTCGCTTGCCGGACGGCGGCGGGAGCGCGTAGCCTGCCTGCTCAGAGCACAGAGGTGACATCACTGCTTGGCATTAGACGAACATCCTGAGTGTGTATTTTATCAGCCCTCAGTGTCCACTGCAGGACAAAATACCCCAAACCGGGTGGCCCGAACCGCAGAAACAGTTCCTCAGCTCGGGAGGCCAGGGTCCCAGGTCAAGACGCGGGCAGGGCAGGCTTCTCCCGCGGCTCTCTGCCACCGGGTGGCATTGCCTCTTCTCAGGAGGACACCGTGGTGGGGGGTTAGGGTCCCGCCCTTGTGACCTCATTGACTCTTAAATGTCCCTTTCCGGCCCCGTCTCCAACACAGCCACATGGTGGGTTAGGGCTTCTGCATATGAACTTGGGGGGACAGAAAAGGGCAAAATTCAGTCCCCACTACCTCCTAGCTAGTCACATTCTCCAGTACGTTCGTTACACACAGACACATAAACATCACACATTTTCCCCAGGAAGGGACTATAAGGAAGCCTCGAAACCCGCACTCTGCGGAATGAGGGGGCACCTCAAGCTCAGCCCTCCGCCTTTGTCCACCTGAAGAAGAAGGGGTGCCACCGAAGGCAGACGTGCCGGGCACAGGGCATGCCGTCCTGTCAGAACCAAACACGCGAGGACACGCCGTCTCCACGGCTCCCCGAGAAGGGAGGCGGGTGTGTTATAATTACACGTCCGGAAAGAGAAATGCCACACACACACACACACACACACACCCGGAAGGGACAACAGGCCAAGGAGCCCGCTGGACACACGGGTACACCGCTCCCCTCCACCTGCTCCCGGAGTCCTGCGTCTGGGGTGGACCCACAGGAAACTATATTTAGTCACGGTGAGTACAGCTCAGTGTATGAACGCGATTATTCTTTGTGATCTAGGGTAATTTCAGCAAAGTGGCACATTATAATTATAGACAACCTGTAGTGTTGTCATAGTTTAGAAAACTTTCTAATTTAAAAAAAAAATCATGTAATACAGCTTTCATCGGAGGACGGGGAAATTACTTTCTCTCTGCTTTAATTACAGAATGCCGTGCAGGTGTTAGGACCTGATGTGGGCTTCTTCCAGGTGGCCCCTCCGCATCCGCCGTGGGTCCCCCACTTGGCTGCACACAGGCTTGGGGACCACAGAGGGCACACACAGGGTGACCTAACAAGGGGGCTCTGGGATGCAGATTTTGTAACTGGCTCTGGATTGCAGAAAAATGTCTTGAACGGTGGCGGGGAACAAGGTCATCTTCTGAGTGACCAATTTATGTGAGTTTATTCCGGGAGACTTAGGGCAGCTAACAAGGACGCCTGAAACCGGATATAGAAGAGGCGGGGGGAGGGGGGACGCGAGCAGAACAGGAACAGGACGAAGAGAACGGCCTGTCGTGCTGCGTGGGGCACTCGCCTCGCCCGCCAGCCCGGCCGGAAGTGGGGGCCCCGCCGGCACACAGCGCCCTGTCCCCGAAAGGCGAGCCGGCCCAGCCAGCTGCTGGGCGACGCGTCATCCTGGTGCTGGCATTGGGGACTTCATCTGTGGCTGCATCTGAGGTGGAGCGGGACTTGGCAGCACCCCGTCACCCCGCGGACCCCGTCACCCCGCAGACCCCGATGTCCCAGCGGACCCCCGTCATCCCACGGACTCCGTCACCACCACCCCCCCCCCCCGTCACCCCGCAGACTCTGTCACCCCAGCGGACCCTGACACCTACCTCCTCATCCCCTCAACCCCAGCAGACCCCGTCGCCCCAGTGGACCCCGTCACCCCAGCGAACATAACCCCCGCATCACCCCGCGGACCCATTCATGCCACCGAACCTAAACCCCCTCTCACCCCACGGACCCCGTATCCCCGCGGAACCTGTTACCGCAGCGAACCTAACCCCCCTCCATCACCCCAGCGGACCCCGTGCCCCACGCCAGAAGATGTTTTGGAATTAGACAGAGGATGTTATTCTCTGTTCAGGCTGAGAGATTTCCTGCATTATGAAAAGATTTGCCAATTTAATTCCTTATCGCAACCTCCAGTAACCACATTCCCTTTTGGACAGTATTCAGAACCCATAATTGACACATTAGGATATTCAACACGATTTTCTTGATCAGTAAGTATTCAAATGAGGCATTTACAGTTAATTATTGAATTCTTCTCACCAGGTTTCTTTGCATCATTAAAGAAGCAATCCCGTCAGCTTTATCGGGGTTTCCCACGGGGACCCACAGGAGCCAACACACACCGAGGGCGGATGTCGCTGGAGGTGGAGCCCTGGATGACAGATGGGCTTCGAACGTGTGGGCCGTGGCCAGCTCGGCTGTCCCACCTGTCCAGCGCCGAGCACGCTCTGAGAGGAGGCGAAGCTGCCACGGCCGGGCCCGTGGTCTCCACAAGGAGGTGGCCAGAAGGAACCCCACGCATTCCACACACCCCGTTTCCATCAGGGTTGAGGGATGAAGCGCGTCCCCTTGGAAATTCGCATGCTGAAGTCCTAACTCCCAGTATCTCGCGATGCGACCTTTTGAGAGACAGACTCTTTGCGGAGGTGACGAAGCTCAAGGGAGGTCATTCGGGGCCCTAATCCAGTATGACCGATGTCCTCACAGAAGGGCGACATCTGGACCGAGGTGAGCGCAGAGGGGAGACCATGGGACGAGACGCAGAGAAGGTGGCCCGCGCGTGCGTCTCCTGGGCCCTCGCCGGGCAGAGATCGGGGTCTGGCAAAAAGGCGTCATCACAAATGTCACTCGATGCGACAGAATGAAAACGGAAATTTCGGGAGCGCTTTATGGAGAACGTTTGCTCTCCTGAGAAAAGAAACCGCTGTCCCTTGCCCAGGCTCTGTTTTCTTCTTGCCGTGAAGCGGGCAGGTGGGCGCCGTGGCAGCCGCCTCAGCAGCCGCCTCGGCAGCATGAGGCAAGGAGCAGGCGCCGTCCGGGTTTTGGAGAGTGAAAAACAAACGTCCTTGGTAATAGCATCGCTGAGAAACTGCATCTACTTCACTGACACGTGAGTATCCTTGATATAAACGGAAATTAGTTTCCGACATAGCAATATTAACACTGACGGCGTCACGCACCGGCTCGCTGTGGCCGAGGATTCTCCCTACGCGCCGTCTCAGAATCTTTCTCCGGTGAACTGAGCATAGACCTGCATAGACCTAGTCGTCTTTCGCTCTCTATTTTTAACCAATTGTGCTTGCATCGTGTCTTCTTGTCATCCCCTCAGAAGGCTCTTCACCGCTGATAAATAGACCGACCGATTTATTCAAGCCAGGAGAAAGCGCAACGAAATCACGGCACGCGTTATCCTTGAATATCAGAAATGCAGGTTCTCCTTTCTCCCATGTGTATTCTGTATGGTCCAAGTTTGGTTTTTTTGGAACTATTTTCCATCAACCTGATTTTCCGTTTTCTGTGACTATCCAGTTTAACACCACTGGGCAGCTATTCCTCTCTGGTCAGCGGCCTGAGCAGAGGAGGGACCCGCTGAGGGGTGCAGGGGCCACCAGCCCCGGACTCCCGCCTGGTCACCGCCTCCTCCGCAGAGGCCGCCCCCGCTCCCAGGCCCTTGGGGACCTCTGCGGGAGCGGAGGCTGGGCACGCCAATGGGTGGCAATGCCCGCACGTGCAGAGGAGGCTCTGTGCCCTAGACTGGGGGCTGTTGCCCCGGGGCCGGTCACCACCAGAAGCTGAGCCAGGGTCCCCACGGCAGCCCGCGGGCCAGCACCCCCGGGCTCGCGGACGTCGCTTGGGGTTTCAGGGGCTGCAGAGGATGCTTCTCCCAGGTCCTCCTCGGGGTGCTGCAGATGACCCCGTTTGGACGCTCAGGCGGTGACATCGAGGACACCCTCCTTCACCCTGGCTCCATGCGATGCCCGATTCCATCCAATTGCCATGGGACCATGACGCCCAGTGGCCTCCCTAGGGAAAGACCGTGTACTGCTTCTAAAAATCAGAATAAAGTAATTAATGTTGCATAAAACATCTAGAACAATGTTCATATTTTATGAATGGGACAAGATAGCAATCGCTAATTTAAATCTATTTTGTTATATCACATATTTAAATATTCATTTATCATTAAAATATTTCCCATCATGTTAAGGGTTTATATTTAGTTAAATAATACATCTTTCCCCACTCACATTTTGATGTGATTTTTTAAATGAGTATTCAGTTACCATGGCGATAAATGACATAGGAATGCATAGATTAAAATGGAATGGAATCAAATACAGGATAAATTCAGAATCCACGCAACACCCTCAGTTCAAACGAGTCTTTTTCTCTCCCCGCCGTCTTCGGGAATGATGGTCGATCCACACAATCTGTCCTAAAAAATATATGATCCTAAAATACGCATTTCTGGTGATTAGATTCCTACGTAGTCACTGCAGAAATGTTACCGTGAGGTTTTATGTATATCTCTTAATGATTTTTTTTTGACAAGCTGATAGCAGTTACCAAAATTCTCTAACAACTAATCCTGTCTCTTCTGACGAAAACAAGTGAAAGTTTGAGTAATTGTGCTTTGCTTTGGATTCGATCGAGGGATAATATATTTAGAAATTACGTTTCCTCAGTGAGAGACCACACGTCTTTGTTGACTTGGCACGTAGCCACCACGTCTACCTTCACTCACGTGACCTCTGCGCATTTCGCAATAGGCACCGTACGTCTTTTAAGAATAACTATGTATTTATTACGGAAAACTATTTTAAGTGTCAACTAAAAGCCTTGGTATATCTTCTTGGCCATCTGGCCTTCGTGAATAATGGTCTGATGAGCAATTCTGTAATTTTCCTGCATAGTTACTAGAATAATTAATTCAAACGACCTCAGTAAGATCAAAATACATCATATGTAAGTGAGTTCGTGTTCTCATCAGATAAAACGGAACCTCATATTAATTTTTATTCTATAGAGACAAGTAGAATGTTGAGTACGCACCAAAAATTATTCATGAATTGACAATTTCTCTCCCTAAAATGATCAGAAAACATTAAGTAGAATCTTTAAATGAAAATACCGCTGAAGACCTATAAACTGGCTATTTCATTTATAAAACCTGCACTTCCATTTTAGAAGATCCCTAAGATAGAAGAAAAATCATACGGCTTTGGGTTAAAAAAACAATTTCCTCCTCCTTCATTCTCTCAACGCCAAGCATTGTTTGCTACACGCGTAGATAGCACAAGGTTTGGGGAAGCTGATGAACAGCTCCCATAAATATCTCTCCAAGAACTGAAACCTATTTTAATTGATGGCAATTATTATTTTTTTTACAGTTACACATTTTCATGTATCAAGAGCTGTAGAAAAAACTCTTGGAGTGATTTAAGGCTCAGTGGCTAAGTGATGAGTCTTTTTCCCCTTTCCTCGCAAGACAACGAGAACTGTTAAAAGTTCACGCCCCTGGGGTGGCTCTGCCACCCCCAGCAAATCCTAGAGAACGGCTCACCTTCTTGTCCACTTTCAGCTACAAGCCACAGGATATTGGCAAACATCGTTCAGTACTGGAAAAAAAAAGCACTAACCTTTTCTAAGAATGCCTAGACACGGCCAGACCCCGTGAATTCTCACAGAGCACACCGTGGCTGCGAATGCGGGTTTCCTGGGTTAATAGCCGGGAACCAAAATGTGTTAGGCGGTCCAGCCGGAAGGGGCAGATAAGGAAAATCCTTTGTTCCTTTGGATACAGCAATACTTAAGATAAAACTCGAGTGCATTTTAGAGTGTGCCCTAGTCTAACTTGAAAATGAAACATAGGGTGAATATTGAAAAGACCAGCAGGAAAGCATTTAAAATGTTTTTCTCACAAGCTAAATATTCCTAGTTCAAAAATAAATTATTTTCTAGTCACTTTCAGGACTCCTTAGCTCTGCAACTCCATTCGCTCTGAAGAGCAACTGTCAGATGTCTCCTGAAAGTCACGCAGAGAGCCCAAGACAATAAATATAATTATAAAGATGATATAAAGCAGTATGTTAAATACGACTCAGAATTATTTGCTATATGACATTAAGCTATGTGAAGTTGCGGGTTAATGTATCATGTTATCTTTTTTATTTTAGTCATTTGAATTATAGCACTAATACATGTTCTCCCGTATCCCTGATAGAATCACTTTCAATAAAATCATGTGTAGCTTCTGCTGTTTGTTTAATCATATACAACTGTTTATGTACTATATGATTTACTTTTATGAACAATATCATACTTTATAGATATGGAAATAAATGGAAACTAACTAAGTGAGAACGAGCAATTTATTCAGGACTTGCTGCAGCGAGGAAGTCAGCCCCATGCCTTGTGTTTGGGCAGACGGAAGGCAGGAAGAGGCAGGGCGAAGATTCAAGGTGGGAGACAGGAAGTCTCCAGGTGTGCCCTGGCTGGAGGCTGTTGGCCTCGCGAAGGTGTAGGTAGGTAAGAGAGCTCACTACAAGCGGGGTGTCACGTGTGATTGGTTAGGGGTGCACATTTGGTGTTCTCTGCTTGGCCCTAGGTGGAGAGTGAAGACATAAATGAGGGAAGCTGTCAGTTATTAGGCAGCTCCTGGCCGCCTGGGGCCGATTGTTCATTTGTAATGAGGGTTATTGTCTGGCTTCGTGGACAGGTAACTGAAGACAGCAATCCGACTTCCTATGAGTCTGACTTGTAAATAGCAGGCTGGCTCTCTAACGTGCTGGTTTCTCAGGCTGGCGGCTGCAGGTCGGATTTCTTTCTCCTTATTTACCTGCCTGTCTACCTACCTACCTACCTACCTACCTATCTATCTACTTACCTACATATGTAACTACCTACCTCCCTACGTACCCGTGTATACACACGTGTAGCACAGGCTGGCCACTGTCTCTCTGTTTATTTAGTCTCACAGAGTAGCTTGATGTTTTCATTTAAATGCGCATCTTTACCAGACCCGGAAGTCGATGCATGTGTGTTTTCCTCATTTTTTACAGTAGCTGCAAACACGCGGTAGTAAAAACAGGCCGGAATGCAGTCGACCATCTCCAGGGACATCCGGGCGGCTTTCGGCATTTGGCCACTTCAGATAACGCGGCGATAAACGTCCTTAAGTGAGCTTCTTGACTTAATGGTGTCATTAACAGCATTGGTCAGGTTCCCAGAATTTAAACGGCTCAGTCGAAGGTCGTGTTTCTCTGAAACGCTAACACACACGAGTGTCCCGCTGAAGTGCTTTTAACGAAGCCGCTGGAAGGCCGCGGCTGCTGGAAGCGGAGACCCCTCCTGCCCTGGCTCTCGATCGCGAGACGCCACCAGAGGAGAGACGACAGAGCTCCGTTCCAAGGTGGCGGAGCGAGCGCACCTGGCCCGTCCACAGCACCCCTGTGTCACACTCACACAGACGACGCACAGGATGAGGGAGTCCGGAGCGGCCGCTGGCAGGCAGAGCTGTGAGCAATCACTGGCGGACAGGAGGGGAAAGCGTGCGCTGCAGCCCAAGACCAAGGGATGCGGCGACTTTAGGGGCGGCCGCCGCTGCAGGGGGAGCCGGAGGTCAGGCACGCCGCCCTGGGCCACCTGGTAGCTCCGCCGCTGTGAAAGGCCCCTCGGGACACAGAGAGGCTCCACGTCTCCTCGTCCCAGGTGGAGCAGAGAGTGAGCGAGGCCACATCGGAGACTCCAGGTGGCACCTCGTTATCGGGCAGCGAAGGCCTGAGAAGGATGAGAAGCGTGACCGGTACCCACGCGTCCGGCCACTGTCTGGCTCCGTATCGCATCCGTTCTCGCTGGAAAACGGCAGGAGTTCAGACCGGAGCCGGGAGCTTCGCAGAGCATCAGAGAGACTCTAACAGGAAATCCCACCCACCAGGCTGGGTACGCGAGTCCTGCCCAACCCCACAGACGTCTAGGCCAACAAGGAGGGAGAACCAGCCACTGGGGCAGACTGACGCATCTGCACACGAAGGAAGGGAACGCGACTTTGAGGAACTACAAGTAATCGTCTAGAGTGATGTATTTTATTCAGCAATAAAGCGAGATGGATGGATATAAGAACCAACTAGAACCATAAAAATAAAAAATGAAGTTGCTGAAATAGGACGAAGTACAAAAAGGACATGGCTGTTGAGTGCGAGAGAAAGCCAGGACAGAAAGGGAGAAAGAAATCACAAAAGAAAAGCCGAGAGACTTGGAGAACAGGTCCAGACGCCCCCCGCCCAAATGGAGCTTCGAAAGAATACTACATAACGGAGAGCAGGCACTATTTAAAGAGGCGAAAAGGGAAATCCTTCCATAAGGAAAGAAAGATATGAGGTAAAAATGGGCATGCTCAGGGTTGAGGAGGATTTATAAAACCAAAGCGAGGAGAATCAAACAAAATTACAAAGCCCCAAATCAACTGGTTCCACATACCTGATTATCTGAAATTTCAGCCCATTGTGGGTAGACTGAGACCCTCACAGTTTCCGGGGAGAGTAAAGTATTCGCGCCGGGCTAATGGTGACAACTAACCTGAACCGTGAGTTTGCTGGAGGCTGCCGCAGAGCGCGCGGCCCGGTCCGCACCCCACGCGCCGCGGGGCTCTGCTCCGCGCTGCGTCGGTCCGTGCCCCGGGCAGCCCGCCACCTCCACACCTTCTCCGGCTGCAGCTGACCTGCTCTCCCGACCTCTGGCTCACCTCACCTCCTTCCAAACGGAGTCTGCACGCAAAGACTTACTGTTCGTTATCGCTACCACTGTTCTGAGCTGGCCGCATGAACGGGGCCGCGGCAACCCCGGGCGTGGCACGGCCTGGCCGTCCCCAAAATGACCCAGTCCCCGCCCGCAGCCCGCTGGCAGGCTTTCGTCCTGAAAACAAAAAGGGAGTGTAAAATATCAACGCTCCTATTGCAAACCTTAATGACGGTTCGTAGCTCTCGAAAACTTGCACGATGTCTGAACACCTTAAAAAACAATTTCTGTTGTGCTTGAACACATTTTAAAAAACAGACTAGTTATGCATCAGCCCATTCTTGAATCAATGAAAATGTCACGGATGGCACAACAGTGTCCTGCCGGCTGCCGTCCTCCATCCTGGCTCCTTCTCCCGTCTTCAAAGTTACCAACTGTCTCAGTTTGGGGTGTATCACCCGGCTCTTTTTCCCTATGGAATTAGCTACATGTATCTAAAGAGAAATCCAGTATTTCTGATGCGTTTTTAAAACATAAATAGCATCCAACGGAACGTCTCAGCCTTCAGCCTGCGTCAGGCGCTCGGACACCTTTCTGGGGGAGGGCAGGTGGGTCCGTGTCGCTCCTGACGAATATCACTGCTCACCCTTTAGTTCAGAAACGACACTGCTTCTTGCGCCTTCCCCTTATCCACGAACGCCGAGGTCGTTTCGAGTGCGTGTTTTATAAACGACCCTACACCGCATGTCGGTGAACGCCGAGTGTCAGTCGCCCCGGAGCGGACGAGCAGGAGCGACGCCTGGAGTCCTCACAGCCGGCGCCGACCCCCGGGCTGGGCGGCTGGACGGAGCCACGTTGTCACTCCTGCTGGAAGCGTGTGCACCTTCCGCGCTGGCTGTCAGCCTTCAAGTGCGCGCCCGCTCCCTGAGCGAAGGGTGAAATGGGGTGCTTTTGATCTCCGTGAGCCGTTCCATCACGCCCCATTGAGCATCCTCGCACCTTTTCACGGGACTGAGCCTAAAACTACAGAAGCGAACAGTCAGACACCTGTGCGCACTCTGGAACCTGGCGGCCTTCAGTGGTTCCCATGTATTTGGAAATTAAGGTTTTAAATGAAGTTTTCCGTCAAGTATCTCTCGCCCACGGCTGAGTGTGGGAGTGCTCCTTGCCCAGTGTCCCAGAATGAAGGCCACCTTCTGTAGTCACCAAACACCGAGACCACGGAGCCAGACTCACGCACGATGGAGGCGAACTCACACAGCGGGCCCGCGAGCGCCCACAGCGCGGGCCCACCCTGCGGTGGCCGCCGCCCAGGCCAGACCCGCCTTCTGATGTCATTGCTGGCGTTTTACGATTTTATCTGGTTTCTTCTTCTTTTCCTGTCTCTCTCGTTCCTTTCTTCCAAGCGCGCTAGTTTTAGAACTCTGCCCTGGTTGGTCACAGCCGCTTTGCTTAGCCCTCCTTAGTGGCCGCTCTGGGTGGTTCATTGTGCTTTAATGATATTTTTTAACCATTTCAAGTGAAGTATTAAAAATGTATATCTTCTTACTCTCTCAATTAAAAAAATACACACACACATATTTACAGCATTGTTTCAAGTATTTCCTCTGCATGCACTGAGTGACGAACAGCTATTATATATTTTTATTCCCACCAGAAAATACGATTGAAGAGAATCCTCAGGATAGCACCCTATTACATGCACCTCTATTTTTAGCGCTTTTTTCCTGAAGTCCCACGCCTCCTTCTAATTTCTTTCCTGTTGGAGAGCACTCTTCAGATATTCTTCAAAAATAGGTCTGCTTGCAGCAAATTTTCCTGGTTTCCTTCTATCTGAGAGTATCTTTATTTTTCCGTTCGTTCCTGACAGTCATGCCAGACACAGCATTCGCATGCGACAGCTGTTTCCCGTCCACAGATGACAATGCCGGGCCAGCTCCTTCCAGCCCCCTGAGTTTCAGCTGAGAAATCGTTGTTGTGGGCTTTGCCCTCTCCTTGGTTGCTTTTAACAGTTTTTCATTGTCTTCCACTTTTTAGAAGTTCGGTTATCACGTGTCTTGGCATGGATTCTTTAGTGTTCCTCTTACTTGGATCTGGCTGGCTTCGGAAGCTGCAGGTTTGCGCATGCCATCAAATTTGAGAAGCTTTTGGCCCTATTTCTTTAAATACCTTTCCAACCCCAAGTTCTCTCTCTTCTCTTCTGGGACTCAATAATAGGAATGTTGGATCTTCTGTTACCGTATCACAGATTCCTGAGGCTCCGTTCACTCTTTTTTTTGGCGGGAGGAGATTGTCTGCTTTCTCTTCATTGTTCAGACTGAGTAAATGCCACTGTTCTGACCTCAAGCTCCTTGATTCTTCTTTCAAATCCATGCTATTCTTGATCTACAGTGTGTTTCTATTTCACTTAGTTTATTTTTTAGTTCCATAATTCCTGTTTGGTTGTTTTAAGTCGTTTCTATAATAGATGCTAACAAATAATATTGGTTATATGTTATGGGTTTTTTCCTCCACTTGTGTTGGTAATTTTGAATTGTCGACACTGTTTTGTGATGGCTGCTCTAGTTTGTCACAATCTCGACATCTGATTCATCTCCGTACTGACATCAGCTGACTGTCTTTTCTCCTTCAAGCTACGTTTTTGCTGGTTCTTCGTGTAACGACTGGAGATGATGCGGTCACATGCCTTCTGTCAGCCAGCCCGCCCAGGCTTCTTCCCAGGCAGGGGAGGGATTCGAAGCGCAACGGGAGATGGCGAGCCCCCGCGAAAAGCAGTTTTCGAGTCTCCGTTCACCTAACGTTTGATGTTGCTCCATTGGGCATAGCAGGTCCCGAGACCAAGCTTGAAGTCAGTGTGGGAGGCGACTCCTGAAGGATGTGGTGTCGGGATAGGAAGAATCTGGGGCCAATGGACTCTCACCGCGGCCACAATGACGTTCTGACCCGCGCGCGATCATACGTCAGTTCCTACTCGCATTCCTTTCACGGTTTACGTCCACCATGTCTGATACCGCGTTTGTTTCTCATAAATATGTTACGTTTACTATGTGGGAAGACATTTAACTGTCCTGCCTGACATAGAATTTAATACGTTCATGGCTAGTCCAAATGTAGCTAACTTACGTAAACAGTTCAATGAACTGTTTTTAAAAAGTTGATATACATTAGGGTACTTTTTGTGTTCTAATTTTAGGTATAATTGTAGGACCTGATTTTTATTCTTTGTTACCTCTTCCAACGTATAACAGGTATCTGCTGGTTTTATTCTAGGGTTTGTTGAAAAAGTCCATGTCTGTCGTAATCACATTTTCCGTGACGTTATAAATCATGAATATGTCCTCTCTGCAGATGGAAAGGATCTTACTTGCAATCTACTCTCATGAAGTAACTCTTTGATTTCTCGACCACACGTATTGCTTGACGAGGACCCTTATAATTTTAACGATGGCTTTTTCAAGGGGCAGTTATAATGATACAACCATATGTGTTTAGATTTACCATAATTTATTTGGAGGTTACGAGAATATTGTCTTTGATTGTTGTTTTTAGTATTGTTATTATTATCCATTTTTCATTCTATTAAAAATATCCTTTTTGATGTTATCGCTCTTTGGAAATCATTAGTCCAATAATTTCAATTTAAAAAAAATCACTTTCTGCTCTTCTCTAGAGCTAAGACTGGTAGTTTAGCGACCATTACTTCATAAGAGTTATTTGGGTTTCCTCTTAAATACGCCCCGGAGCCCGGCAGCAGCCGAGGCCGGCGCCTGCTTCTTCCGAGCTCGCTGACGGCCTTTGCGGAGCTCAGCCTCGGCGCTGGTAACCACGCCGAGGAGCTCGGCGTCGCCTGCGACCCTTCTGCTCCAGGCCGCACACGCTCTTCTAGATCAGTCGTTATGTGAGCCGCCGAACTACTTTATAAAAATGTGAGACAAGTCTAGACACAGCAACGACTCCGCGGCCGCACACGGCGAGCGAGTCTTCATCCACAAAGGGCCCGCGCCGTCCCTGCTCTGGCTTACGTGTCGCGTCAGGTAGGGACGTGCGCGTGAACACGGCCACCTTGCCACACTCAGCGTCAGCGTCAGGTAGGGACGTGCGCGTGAACACGCCCGCTTGCCACACTCAGCGTCAGCGTCAGGTAGGGACGTGCGAGCGTCAGGTAGGGACGTGCGCGTGAACACGCCCGCTTGCCACACTCAGCGTCAGGGCGCAGGCGGCAGTGCTGGGTGGAGGTGCCGGGGGGTGAGCCGCGCGGCCGAAGGCGACAGCCGGGTCGCGGACAGCGTCCCTCCCCGCGCGCCTCTACATGCATTTTTGCCGCTGGAGAGGAAAGACTCACGCTTTTTACGCTGAGCGACAGGCGACACGCCCCGCGCCCGCGGCCCCGACACAGGGGACGCTCGTGGCGCGGGCCCCCGACCGCCGCTCCCCACCTGCTGCCCCGACCTGCCAGGCCTGCGAGCCAGAGTCACTGGCCTGCAATGCCGAGTCTGCCTGTCTGCAACGGACTTTAAGGGTCGGTGTCAAAACAAAGGCGAATTTGGAATAAATAACACCGCCGCTCGCACCCCTGAGGTCAGGGCTCGGGGCGAGCAGTGCCCGGCGCGCGCGCCCGTCCGCCCCGAGGACGCAGGCGCTGGCGACGCCGCGGGACCCGCTCTGCGGGGCGGGAGGCGGGAAGCGCCCTCTCCCGGGGGCGGCTCTCGTCCTCCGGATGCTATTTATGCAGATGGTTTTCAACTGGGGAGGCGGGGAACCTGCCCTTCCCTGGGCGGGTGGCACCGTCTGGAGACAAGCTCGGTTTCTGCGACCTGGGCGTGGTGGCGCCTCTGTCCCCTAACTAACGGGCAGGAGCCAGGGGTGGCGCTGACACCCTCCTGCGCACGGCGCGCCTCCTACCACGCAGGGTGCGCCCGGAGCCAGGACCACCCCCCACGCCGAACCCCGCGCCTGCGCGGTCCTGACCTGCGACACTGGCCGAGGACCCTGTCGGTGCGTGATTCACAGCATCTGAAGAGCAGGTGCCTCGCCAGGTGTCCATGCGCAGTATATGATCTCTCTCTCACCTTATTTTCATCCAAGTGTTGCTTGAATAAGCATGGCCTGCGCGTGTCTCCGCCGGACCCCATCCCCAAGCTCCTCGCTCTTCCGCCGGCTTCTGGATTTCCCGGGAATTAACGCACCGCTCACCGAACCCACAGGAACCGCGGCGCGGTATGGACAGCCCGGATGCGGAAGCCGCCCGCGTGACCTGGCAGTGTCGCGGTGAGCGTGGCACTCAGAATCCCGAGGCCACCCCTCCCCGAGCTGCGTAAATGCGCCCTACAGAGAGGTCTCACCAGAATGTCCAAGTTCCACAGCAAATAACGATCTCCGAGAAAACCCGGCCCAAGGAAAATACCCGAGAGGTAGGAGTGATCGGATGTCTCTGAGGTCCGCCGCTTTAATTCATTTAGACCAAATTTAATTTCTTTCAAGCGAAGGCATACGAGGAATTATTAATTTGCATGGGTGCTTTAGCTGCAATATTAATTAAGACTATTATAGTTCATTGTAATGTCAAAAGGAACTCTTTCCCTTTTTTTGTTTGACAAGCTGGTATGTATTAATGAGAAACTGACCCCCATTTTTTTCTGTGTGACCTATAGAACAAGAACCACTAGGATAAAATCAGCAATTTCACAGTTCTTGTCCTCTGTCAAACAACTACACACTGACAAATCCTTCAAATTTGATTCATTAGGAGAGTTTTCATATGGAAGGCTAACGCGCTGTGACTTTTAGCTCTCGGTAAATTTAATCCCCTCGCCATTCACGTGAGCTCGTTCACTTTATTTCACTCTACGGGAGGCGTATGTGCTTTAAACTGCAGTGCCTTGCCTGCCTGGAACCACAGAAATTTAGAGCTGGAATGAAACCTTGAGAGCATTTAGTCTTAACCTCGTCATTTTACAGGGTAGAAATTGAGGCTTGTGATGAATGCCAATTGCAGATTAATGAGTTCAGCTCACTGGTAAATCCTCTCTGGGCTCCCATTCTGCTGTCATTATATGGCTTCAAAAACTAAAGTCGCAGACGTGGTTCCATAGTGTAGCGGTCAGTGCGTCTGCTTTACATGCAGAAGGTCCTGGGTTCGCGCCCCAGTGGTAGCCCCGGTGCACAGCACAGTCTGTGGCTACACCACCCTGAACAAGCCTGATGTCTGATCTCACAAGCTAAGCAGCGTGAGGCCTGGTTAGTAATTGGATGGGAAACCAGGTGCTGTAGGCATTAGCAATAAAATAATAACAAAAAAAGTTAAAATTCAGGCATTACTTTATAACACAATTGTTGTTTCCTTACCAAGAACTTTCAAATAACCATTCTGCATTACAGACTATAGTTGGTAATTAATTATCCACACTAGTAAATAATTACTTAAATGAAAGGTCTTTTTTAAATGACAGATCATTTTATACAAATTGTTCTTCAGAATTTCCAATTCCCTTAGGAATAATTGCAGTCCTTTACTTTTAGAACTGGTTTTCCATCTGCTATCTGGTAGATAAAGGGGTAATAAATATCAGGGAATTTTTTAAAAATTCTGTTAATTACTATTTTTGAAACTTTGGGCAAGTCATTCAGCCTTGTTTCCTTACCTTAAATAATAATTTTAAAAATCTGATTATCTGAGCACCTAACACATGGCGTTAATGAAATAAGATATAGTAAATGAGATCACTTTTATACACTACAAACGCCAGATTTACAGCAGTTAATGCCATCGTATTATTAAAACATTTTTTTTACTAAGACCCCAAACCAGTGTCTCCATGGCTACATCATTCCACTTCTTTTCCTATTTGTTTGTTAGTTTTGCTATTTGAACAACCACAACCGATGCACCCTAAGTGGACAACGGTCCTCATCGGGGCCTCCTCTGCTCTGATGTGAACGCCGCTCTGCAGATCCCACGTCCTGACTGCATCTTCCGCCCCGCCCCGCCCCCCGACTTCTGCAACCTCCAGAGGGATCCCGAGCGAGGTCCCCTGCACCTCGCGTCTGAGCGTCCGGCCCTCGCTCCCCCACCGAGCTGAGGCCCGCTACGGCCTCTGCCGAAGCCGAATCAAGCGCTGGCCTCTTTTTTCCACTCGCCTCGGGCGGGATTTGAGTCCTTGTCCCTGAGGTGACCTTCCAGATGGTTTTCCCTCCTTCTTTCCTAAACTCTCCGCGTCCCCACTTCCGGCCGCGACTCTCGTGAGGACCTCGCGTGCCCGCTGCGGCCCCCTGTCGCGTGACGCGCTCGCTCTGCGCTCAGGTGTCGTCCTCTCAGGAGGCCTTCCCAGGTCGCCCTTTAAGGGCTGAATGACGCCTCCTCTCCCTTTTCTCTGATTTTCTTGTCCCCCTTAACACTTCCTACTACGCGGTATATTGTGAGATATATTTTACATATTTTACTTTCTCTATTAACTGACTAGACTTTATCCTCTGTAAGGGTGGAATTTTGTCCCTTTTTAAAAATCCCTTTTAAGTCTCTTGCACAGTCACTGGTCCTCCATAAATACATTTAAATGTATGACCATAAAAAGCAGGGTGTTTAGATGTCACTGAGGGGGAGAAGGCATCAGATGATTTTTAGGGGGTTTGCACCTTTTCT
This sequence comes from Rousettus aegyptiacus, assembly GCF_014176215.1. Lineage (NCBI taxonomy): Eukaryota > Metazoa > Chordata > Mammalia > Chiroptera > Pteropodidae > Rousettus > Rousettus aegyptiacus. Next base: position 159,112,643 of record NW_023416307.1, read on the forward strand.
TGAAGTGCATCACTACTAGCTTAAACTCAAGCTTTCCACGCTGTGGAGCGTCTATGTCAGAAACCATATTTCTGTTTCCTCTTAATTTCTATGTCTAGAGCCAATCGGCCGTTGCTCAAGTTTCAGGACTACCTACCCTCTTACCGTCGCTATTTATTTTTCCTAACAAAACTCAAATTTTTTTTTAATTCCCATAATTATGTTTCTGCTAAAGAAAAAAGACCAGATGGCAAGCCTCCCTCCTAACCTGCGGGTTCGCGACAGCCTCAGAGTCTACACTCAGGGAACGTCAGAGGTAAGAATGCGCGTGGCTTAGATTTGCTCTTGGAAAACAGAGCAGAGCCAGTCAAGGCGCATTGCTTATCTGTACAAATAAGTTTTGACACAAATGAATTGTCCTATTAACATTTTAAACTCTAATATTTATATTGAATTTGACTCTTCGATAAACTTCTGCAGTCTTGTACACGTTAGACAAAATCTCAGGTTTAGAAAAAGGTATAATTCAGGTAATTTGCATAAGACTATTGTTAAACAGATGATCATCCTTAACATGCTCCAAGTAAAGGCAGTAAAGGCAGGACCGCTGTGGCTACACTGCCTTCCGCCCGCCCGCCCGCCCGCCGGCCGGCAGCCCCGGAGTACCGGGCGGTCCAGGGCTGCTCTCGGCAGACGCGGTGAGGGTCAGAGCGAGTCCCCGTTTCTGTTCAACAACGGTTGGCTTCTGACCGATGTCCAGGACAGAAGAGTTTCGTGTGTTGGGGAGCTAACATGTGAGACACGACGTTCACCGCTGGGAACTATCATTTAAGAGACGCGCTGTCAAAACAGGACATGGGCTTCGGCACAGCACACGGGGGCACGAGCAGCTGCCACGTGCAGGCAGGGAGCCCTGGACTCGCCGCATTGTCGGGATAGTTACATGAGAAATCATACGTAAATGAGATGACGTATGTACACATCCAGCACACCGCCCAGCAAATGTGACTTATTGTTGTCGCAATTATGTTTTCCTGGACGACGAGAAGCCAGACTGTACCATGGCACGAACGCGTGATAAGCTCGCCGACTGGGCGAGCACGCGCACGCCACCCTCGCGCGCCCTGAGCACGCGCACGCAGTCTTGGCGCGCCCCGAACACGCGCACGCCGCCCTGGCGCGCCCCGAGCACGCGCACGCAGTCTTGGCGCGCCCCGAACACGCGCGCGCCGCCCTCGCGCGCCCCGAGCACGCGCACGCAGTCTTGGCGCGCCCCGAGCACGCGCGCGCCGCCCTCGCGCTCCGAGGCCGCCCTGCAGAGGAGAATGAGACCTGCTTGGCGCAGGTCCAGAGGAGGCGTAGGAGGCAGCGCTAGGTGGAGTGGAACTGGGAGAAGACTAGACTCTGCATCTGCAACAGTGCAGGGAGCAGGACAGTGACCGTCACCTGTGAACACGCTGTGCGGCACGGCCAGGCATTTGGGCCGCTGATGGAACTAAGGCGGCTAACCCGCTGACCCGGGATCCCCGGGGGGGCTGCATGCACGCGCACGGCCCCTCGATGTGGGGGAGGGGATGGAAGGACCAGCGTGAGGGTGGCGTGACGCGAGACGGACCTGAGCAGCCGTCGCTAGCTCTGAAGCTGGAACAGGACCGTGAGCTCAGGAGGACAGGTGGGCCCCAGACGCTGGACAGGTAAAGAAAGCAGATTTTACTCCAGGACCTCCAGAGAGGAAGGAGGCCCAGTCGACAGCTTAATTTTAGTCCAGCGCGGCCCACTGCGGGCTTCTGACCTCCCCAACTCGAGGATAATGAATCTGTGTTACTTTGAGCCGCTAGTTTATGGTAATGTGTCACGGCAGCCACAAAACACTAATAAAAGGAGCATTCTGGAAATGAGCTCTGTGTTACAGAAAACGACAATGCCCCCAAGCTGGAGGCTCAGAGCGCGGCTCAGGTTTAGGGGAAAGTGTTCTAAAACAGGGTTCACACGTGATGTAGAGGGTTTGATTATACGGAGCTGAGATCAGTTTAGCAGAAACTATAGTAAGAAAACCATGGGAATTAACCCTCTGATATATGAATTCAGCTGCTACTACTGTTTTTTGTTTGTTTGTTTGTTTTGATCATTCAGATGAAGCACTGTTGATGTGCAATGCGCTTTGGATGTAAAAGCATTCGGCGTGTCCCCTAAGGCCTCGGGTCCACCTTCGACCTTCCAAAGGGAGGAAAATGTGTCACTCTCAAGATGGAGAACTTAGTTTTCACGGGCAGGTTGAGCATCCCTCCTCTCTCCTGTTTTTCTTCTACTACCGTGAATCCTGAGTGTGCCTCTTACGCAGCAACGCAAGCATGAACGTGCAGGTCTACGTGATTCTACCTGCAAATGCTTTCTGAGTAAGTAACTGAGGTGGCAAGAGCAGTTTTCTCTCCCCTTTCTGCTTTATCAAGCCTTTTCTCCAAACCATGGATGTCGGACCTGTTTTTCTAAAGAGGAAGCAGACAAGTCTTGAAGCCTCTAACCCGGTGAATAGAAACACTTTCCATGCAATCATCATGAGACAGATACATAAAGTTAAAGCTAAGCACATTTTGCTGATGAGTATATCTTTGGTTCACTGCAGTGGTGAAGAAAAATATAGTACAGTCAATGTGGCAGAGGTCATCAAAAGCGGTGGGAGACTGTGAAGACTGCCAACGAAATTTCAGCAAAATCGATCCCTCCGTTTGTTGTTGGTTGGAAAGAGAATAATGCTATTTGAAAAGCGACCACTGGATTATACGGAAACAGTCTAGTGTTTTTATTCATTTGGTTGGGCAACATATAAACAGTATCGAACCTGCATATTTAATCTGCATATGTTGCGTCTGCTTAAGGTCTGACCTGCCACCCAAATTATGCTCCTGTTCCTGTCACTTACGCCGTGGTGGCGGCAGAGGAACCAGCTTCCGGGCCCCAGGGGTGGCTGGGCTGGGCTGAGCAGCAGGCGCCGGCTGCGGTGGCTGTCCCTGAGGTCTGGCTGCCCCAGCACACGGCATGTCATGTGGCTCTCCTGTCCCTGAAGCAGGCTGCCCTTAAGCTCGACCTCAGAAGCTGTCACCTTTCTATTGTAAACAGAAAAGGGCCTGCCTAAGCAAGCAGGGCCAGTTCAGTAACTGAAAGCAAGTACCCAGGATGCTTTGGTGCTAAGAAATCCCGAGCTGAACGGGTTTCCTGAGAGTCGCAGCCCAAGGCCTCTGTGGTAGGCTGATCTCTGCCTTGAGAAGCTCTGTCATTGTTTTTGTTCGTCTAGAGTAGCATACTTCAAACATCACCATTGTCTCTCCTCCAGACCTCCGAAGACAAACACCTGGCGCAGGGCGAGGTGGCCTGCACCTTCCTCATTGCCAGCTTGCATGTTACACGCTAAGCGCCCTCCACCTGCCAATCTAAAATAAAGATGTATCGCTCTTGCTTTTCATCCAAGCCTGGAGATTTACCCACTTTACTTCCTCCTGTCTTTGTAACCTGCCACGACGGGCTGCATGGAACCTTCCTCACATCTTCTCCTTTGATTCCCATGTATAAAAGGAGCTATAAAAGGAACGACACGACCGCTCTCCCTGGGGCATTATTTCAGTCATTTGGGAGTTCGCTTCTGTGACTGGCCCCTAAATTTTGGCTCCAATAAACCCTTTCAATCTTTCTTTAAGTTTGGAATTTCTTTCACTAATACTATGTATTTTTACCCGGATTATTACTCCTTTAATTTTAGGCTCTAAAAATGCAATGTCAAAACACTTCCTACTATCTCTTGCAAGAAACGTCCTTTTCTTCTTCCTCCTCCAAATGCTATTACTACTGCTCCTGCTACTATGACCACTGGCAGCCATCCTTGACCAGGAACTTAAGAAATACAAGCACTTTAGGAAAAGCTTTATGTATCTTATCTGGTTTAACCTTTGCAAACCACGATGGTGATGACCATTCTACAGATGAGGATCAAGGCTCAGAGAATTTAGGTAACTTACCTCCATGGCACACATATGAAAGGAGGCACCTGGAATTCATTCAGCCTCGGGCTGTGGTTCCAATGAGGTCTCCACCATAACTAAGTTACTCTGACTCTCTGTATGTTTATGTCTGTATCGACCTGTAAAGCTACTGTTCTGATGAATTATTTCTCCGGAACAAGATTAGATAGTTCTGAGGAAAGTTCGGAAGAGGTTAATGTCATCGGCGCCGTCACGGTGAACTATCCGTATCCATTATGGATGTCCTCTCCCTGCATTTTCCCTTTCGCTCTCTTAGAAGAATGTGCACACTGCAGACTGCACCACGGGAGGCCGGGAGAAACTCGCGTTTGACGGCGGCTTTACACTTAGCTGACTCAATCTGTGGATACAGTAAAATGATCCGGGTGAGCAGGGAAAGCAGCACAAGACTCAGGAAAAGCAAAAAATATGGGGTTTTCCCAACTTTTTCCATTCACCTCTAGATTACTGGCCCTAAAGTGGAGAGCGTCACAGTCTGCTGCCGCCCTGGCCACGCCTCCCACCTTTCCTGTCCCTACAGCATTCGACACCACAGCCTCTCTCTGGCCCTGACGGAGCGCGCTCCCCAGGGGACTGTTCCCGGGGACCCCCTTCACGCTTCTCAGCGTCGTCTACATGGAGGCCTCTGCAGCTTGGGTCACACGCAAAGAGGCCCCATATTTGCCTTTCTTCAGACAGAGAAAGCGCGTCAGCCAACCTCAGTTTCCTGCAGTCAGTAAAGCACCGACCGGCACTGGGACGTGGTGTCTCCAGTGTGGCCGCAGCTCCCGGGGTCTAAACTGGCTCCGGTGCGGCGGCGTCCCACTGTTTATGGGGACAGTGCTAGAAGTCTGAACAGCCTGGTAGAGAGAATTATAATCCCAGGGACGCCGGAGGTGACTGGGGTTACTGAAGAGATGCACGTCCCTGCATAAACCCTGCGCGGTGTGTTCCAAAGCAGGAGGTCGGCTCTTCCCCTTCCCCCGTCCCCGCCCCCAGGTCATAACGCTCCCTGCTCTACGGGTCCTCAAACCGCAGAGATTCATACCACGAACCCGTCGCTTTCAATCCAGAATTTGGTTATCTGCCTCTTCCTGCGTTTGATCTCGCTCATACTGCTTTTGAGCCCTTGTTAGCATATAGAACAGCCTAAACTCTGTTTTGCAGAATTGAACACAAAGAAGATATGCTTGTCAACATGACCGGCTAGAAAATCTATGATTAAAAGTTATGTTACTCATTACCGTGGAAAATCAAAGTGGGAACAATGCTTACTGACCATTTTTGGGAACAATTTCTCGCTCATTGCTTTCTGTGATCTTTCTTAAAAACAAAGCTATAAATTGCCACACTTCCCCAAGATGGCAACACACAGAGCAATTTGTATTTATGCAGAAAGTTCTCGTTACTCATTTTTCTTTCAAATGAGTTTCTAAGAGTTTCTATCTGAACGAGTGCTAACATTGGTAATTATTCTAAGATGTGTTACCTGGTGTTTTCCAGATTAAAACCTCCATGTTCCTGGGTTGACAGATAACTATCGATGCTGTTCATTGTCCCCAGGATAATGGTTGGAGCACATGAGCCACAAAATCAATACCATGAATGATTATTTGCCCGTGCAGTCGATGGATCTGACTTCTATTAGACATGTCCATCATCGGTGGCAGCACCGTGATAATGGCGGCATGCTGGCAGAGCGGACGGGCGCGTCCCCGCAGCCCGGACCTGGCTCTAGTTAGGCCGACAGCCCCGAACTAACGAGAAACAAAGCTAGGGACACAGAAGCGACTTCGATTCACACGGAAATGGGTCTCTGAGAAACCAGAGTTGTCACAAAGCCCATGCAGAGCCTGGCGACTCTTACTTCCTCCCCCTGAAAATTTATTAACACACTGACAGCAGAGTACATCGTCCCGTCTTAGGGGGACGCGTAGTGTTAAAGGCCCCTGGGTTCACCCCTTCATCTGATGCTGGTGCTGCTTCTGCGCCGAGTGCACCCAGGGGTGGGTCTCACCCCCGTGCAGGCCCCCAGCAGCAAGAGACCGCAGGGCGGGGCCACACGGGGTGGCCGCCCACAGGGAGATGGTCCCCAGCTGTTACCTGGCATGGACGTCATTCCGCTTTAAGGAGGGGCTTATTTATGGGCTCCGTTCAAAAACGTCTAGTAAAAACCGTGGGCGTTTTTCATCCTGTTTCAGTGTTCCAGAAGATTTCACCGCCTCCTTGTTCATGAGGTGAACCGGAAGCCCCACGACACTGGTTTTTAAAGCCGAAGCGGCTTGTTCCCTCGCTCCTCGGGGGCTCGTTCCGAACACCCCCTTGTTGGAAAACCCGCCTTCGTGCCCCTGTGACAAACGGCGCCAGCTCTCCGCCGCTCTGCATCGCGCGCCGCGCCCTCACCCCGCTTCCTCCTCCTCGAGAAAGCCGATCGCCTCGTGGCACTCCCGTTCGTTGTCTGCCTCCACCCGCGAGGCTGTACACGCAGCGTGAGCAAAGCCGCGAGCGTTTCACCCGCATCCGTCCTCCTCCGGCTCGTAACGGCTGCGACACGGTGGACGCTCAGAAGTGCAGGGCGCGCGACCAAGCGAATGGCGGGGGGTGAATGACTGTGACTCCCTGACTTAGCAAGCGACTTTGAATGACATGAGTGAGATTTGATTGCAAACAGATACTACTACTTGAAGTGCTCGATACAAAACAACGCTTTTTTTTTTTTAGTTTACACTCGAATGCTAATTTACACTAACCAAAATAAACTGAAAATGATTGAGGGAATAAAAATTTTTTTTTTCAAGAATTTTCACACCCTGTCGTTAGAATCCCACCGTCCGCCATGCCTTAGAGAAGTGAGACTCGCGTACTTGCAAAAGGAAAAACAAGACATTAAAAACTGCCACTCAATTTCCAGGAGTTCCGGTCAAATTGAAACTTCCTCCTCGAATCACGTAAGACTCATATGAAATTGAACAAGAGAGACTTTGCTAAGCCATGCCTCCGATGGTCACTCTCTCAGGTGTCCCACTGGCCTCTGTGACGCACTCACGCCACGTGCCTGTCTGAGACGACAGAGATGCTGAGGAAACCAGCATTCTGGGGCTTCACCACTTACCGGGGTTTTCGTAATAGGTCAAAATTGTGTTTGCCCACTGATAGTTTTAAATAACGGATCTATATAATATTTTCCTGACTGTTGGCCCACCATGGTCTATCGGTCTATATGAGTATTTAATGTTGAATACTAATTTTCAAAAGTAAATATGGTTTTCTACATAAATGGCACACGTTTTTACTAGTTACGACCTATCCAGTTATTTATTTGAGGTACTGGATTATGAAAACCAAAAGTAGCCAAAGGACCTTTCTGATTTCGGTTGTATCACTTCAGCCACGGGACTCGCTTAGAAAGTGGCAAAACACACATCATTGCGAATAAAGAAGACTAAACTCACCCGCGCACAGCAGCAAACTGCGTGAAGACGGAAACAGGGTTCTCGACATTTTTAGGAGGATCCGTGCCAGGCTGGAACACTGAACTCAGATCAGAAAGTCCCAAGATGTGTTAATCTAATTTTTGAAGTGGCATTATACATCAACATTTAGTCCCAAATGAGGAAAACATGTTTCTAATTTACCGCAAGTTTGAAAAGCAATATTTGCAAATGCAAAGAATAGTCAGGTAGTTCTCGTTTTCCTGTTACGAAGGGTGGCACGGGGCGATGGAGCTGGCGCTGGGCGGCAGGCTCCGCAGCCCTGAGCCGACCGCGATTAATGGGGCCACACTTAGTTCTTGCCGGGACCGAAATGCTGTGTAAATATCAGTTCACAGTATCAATAATCGTGCTCGGAAAATCATTATGTCCCTGATGTCTGAGAAGTCGCCAGAACGATGCGAGAATTTAGAAGTGTCGACTTGAATAAAACAGCGGGGAGCGGAACCCCTGTCGTGAGCCACATTAGTGCCTCGGGGATCCTGGAGATTCTAGCTGACCACTTTAATTCAGCGCTGAGGAAACTGAGGCCCGAGGCGGTGAATGCGCACGGCTAAGTGGCGAGACGACTCGAAGAGACGAAACCCCAGGCCTTCGCGGGACGCGCCCGCACTAGCTTTCCTTGACTCCTCTTTCCCTTCCTCTTCCCTCCCTCCCTCCCCGCCCACTTCTCTTCCATCTCCCCGCCCCCACCTCTTTCTTTCCATAATTTCTATTCTCTCGCTGATCATGAGAACAAACACGTACCGTAGTCGACTTAGAAAATCTAGACAACCACGAAGAAAATGTTTTCGTAACCTTATCATTCAGGAAGATTCCGTTATTTTCTAGAAGGAGAGCTATTTAATTATAAATGATTAGAGCTATGCTTTATTAGTCACAAAACTGAAGTTCCAGAATGCAAAAAGTAAAATCGCAAAGGATCATTACCGTGGTCAAACTACCCCATCCATGCCTCTCTGACTACAGGAAATTTTCATCGGTGCAGGATTCTGCAGCTCTTAGGTGAGTGAAGATCAAGTCTGCCTTCCACTGAGATTCCATCAATTGAAAACCGGCTGGTGGCCTTTGTGTGTGCTTGTCTCTGGGTCTGTCTGGCCTCCCCAGTTGGCATGAGCAACCAGACACACGGAAGAATTGAACACTGTCAACTCACTTCAGCATCCTTAAAATTGCTGTCTAAAATATGCCAGTGTCCATGAATTTGGACAAGACTGAAATGGAATATTCGAGGCATCTTATTGGTCATTAAATCGACAAAACTGCTTTATTTTTGTTTTGTTTTGTTTCTTTATAAATAAGTTTTTGGAGGTGGGGAGAGATCATATTAAGGATAGAGCTGGAGCTAGTTCATTTAGTACCATGTAGGCACAGCCTGTTTGCCATCAGTTGAAAACCCTGTTCAATCCTAAGTAAACTCCTGTGTCAGATGCGAGTATGAAGACATTTAAATATTAATAAAGGCCCACCTCTTCCACAAATAACAATAGATAGGAAAGGCACAATTGGATAGGACTGTGTGCATGCAGATAAGCTCATCCCTAGAACCAAATGTACCCATGGTAGAATTGTCACTTAAATACTGTGACACATGCACAATGGAATCATATATAATTTAAACTGTTTTCACTTTACAAAATAGACAACTGAACAACTGTAATTGATTCATGTATTGCAATTTCCGTTTCATTAGTTAGAATATATATCCAAAATTGGGCCTGCCAATCAGAGAAAACGAATGCGTATTTTGCATTTCATTGTATTAATTGGAGGAGGAAAAACCATTCTTTGTACTTAGATTCAACAGGACTATACACATTGTAAGTTCTACAACAGTAAACAGACGTATTTCCTCTAGTCATATAATTAGTTTGAGCACCTTGGTAAATATTTATAAAAACAGATTAATATGGACCCATGTGAACTAAAAGTGGCTTTCATTTCATTTACATTCACTTTATTGATTGTATTACTTTTTAGCAGGTTTTTTAAATCGATTCCTGTATTTGCTTTTGTATTTTGCGTTTCTATTCAGACTCTGTAAAATTACACTGAATTACTAACCCAAGAAGGTCATCCCATACCTCTGAGGACCAATGGATGGGATGGGAGGATTTTGTTAATGAAATCGATGACAAAAACATACCTATACAAAAGTATTTATACTATCGAATTCAAAGATACAAAGCTGTTCTCGAAATCTCCATACTGACCTCCTCCAAAGAATATCCTTTTCTGGGTATTTTTAATTCATGAACTTGGCTATAATACTTTATGTTTTTCTGTGTATTTAATGTTCAGATTCTTCTCATAATCAGCTTTCAGCATCATTTCAATAATGCCCTAAATATACCAGGCAGGCAGTAACATTTTATGTTTCAAATATCGGTTAGCACTGACCCATATAGCTTCAAAAGAGTGATGAATAAGCACAAATTTGGGGAAATGGTTTTAAGGCTAGCTGACCATATCATGAGTCTTAATGATGATGCACCGATCTTTCCATAGTCGAATCATCATATTTGTGATTTCTCTGTAATTTTTCACCAAAATAAAACTCTTGTGAGATTTTTAGTTGTTCTCTATGAATATGAAAAGTACACATGACTTCTTATTACAGCCCAATTTTTGTTAGCCGAACCCTATGAAATTGCTCAAATTACCATTTGACTTACAAAAATGGTAATTTCATGTGGTTCAGCCCAATACATTATTTAGAAAAGCTGCAGGAAAACGTGACCACACTTCACGCCGCGTGCGTTCACGGCTCTGGATGCAGATTTCAGTTCCCGACTTAACACGTTCTTGTTCTGAACACTAAATCTGAGTCGAAATCCTCAACCGAAAACTAAGGACAGTCCACCTGCTGCTGCTTCCTCGGAGTCAAGCCCGACGATGCGAACGGTCTGTGATGCTTACGGCCCGTGAGGGCTCAGTGCTGGCGGTACGGTGGACAGAGCCCAAACCCCGCCGGGCCCGCCGGGGTCGCAGCTCGCCCTGCCTTGGTGGCTTTTCCACTCCTTCCCCACGCAGCCGGAGTCCCTTCTGGTCCCGGAGAACCTCAGAGATGACAGGGCTCGCTCTGTTCTTCAGAAGTAAAGGGGGCAGAAACCGTTTCATGATGCCTCAGAAGAATAGAGTCCAGTAAGATTTTCTCAATGCTGCAGATATCCGTAGCCCTCCAGATCTCCGGACTGCCGCGCTCAGTCCCGTGGGGTGGAGGACGCTCTCCCTGGGTCTGTCCGCCCTGGTCCTGGTCTCTGTCCGGGACTTAGTTCTTCCACTTAACCAATGATCTCTTCACCAGTTCTTTCAATCTATCGGTCCATTCCTCAGATGTTTATTGAATTCACAGGATGCAGCATACGATTTGCTACATACTTGGGACATGATGGTAAGCGGAAGAGATAAGGTCTTTGCCCCCTGAAATCTTACGATCGAGACATTAGTCAAATAATCACAAAAGTATTTAATCATAATTGCTAATTCTATCAATGAAGACATACAAACTGTTGACACTGCTTACGACAGGGGTCCCAAACCGGGTATGTGTTTGAGAAGGGTGGCGAGTCGTAGATTAGGGTACGTGGAAAATTAGTCACAATATACTCACGAAAGTGGGGAGCGTTTCAGGTACGGGTAATTATCAGTGAAAGCCCTTAGGAGAGCGGAGGTGAACAGAGGTGTACGCTAGGCTTGCTGGTGGAAAAGGCCAGAAATCTTGTTGAAAGTGCTGGTTTTTTTCATTTTTAGACATTTTAAGAAAAACACCACTGCTTCAGATATTCTATTTGAAGGTATAGAGTTTTCTAAATTGTATGTATGAGAGAGGACACCTGGTTTAGCAATTTAGTTGAATTATACATATATAATTCAGATAGATAGATAGATAGATAGATAGATAGATAGATAGATAGATAGATAGATAGATATAGATATAAATTAAAATAATCATGGTGGAGCCACAAAGCTTTTTAACAAGGGCACTAAATAAGGGCATTTAGGTTCTGCTTCAAATTGAGAAAAAAAGGAAAATGTCAACAACGGGAACGATGTCCGAAGCCGTATGTCACACCGCACACTCCAGCTACACTCCGTCATTCCTGATTAAGCGCCTTCAGCCCTGGACAGCAAACATGACGTGTGCCGCTGTCATTCAGAAACTAGGTGGTGTCTGGGAACACGCAGGTGACTGAGGTCCTTCATCTCGAGTAATAAAACATCTGCTCTGGCAGGAGCGCTAAAATAATGTTTCGGCTCCTCCAGGACTCTAAGGAACCTTATCCCCGGCATGCGATGACTGTCTTTATGCATTTCTTATTTTTCCCTTTAGCTCCTGTCCTCATTAAACAATGACCAAATCCCCGAGGAATTCCATGTATACCGAGTGCAGTCATATCAGGGTAAATATTCAACTCATCTTGATATTTCCACTTGACCTCTGTAGCGGGTTAAATAGTTGTCATCCCAAAAGATATGTCCCTGTCCTAGTCCTCAGAACCTGTGAATATGATCTTATTTGGAAAAAGGTTCTTGGCAGATGCAGTTGAATTAAGAACCCTGAGATGACGGGATCATCCGGATTACCCATCTGGGCCCTCGACCCAAGGACAAGGGTCTTTATACAGAAAATCAGGGAGACTGGAGATGGCCAGAAGAAAGCATGACACAGCATGGCGGAGGGACCGTGCTTGCGGAGGGAGAGGTCAGAGGAACGAGGAACGGAGGACAGCCATCGGGAGCCGACGGAGGCGCTGAAGGGATCGTCGCCTGGATTCCCCAGAGGGAAGGTGGCCCTGCTATGCCATGACTTAGAATCTACGGCTTCCTGAATCTTGATGCGGTTTTAAGCCCCCAAGTTCGTGCTGATGTTATCACCAACGGCAGAATCAGGAAGCGAGTGCAGCTTTGGGGACTGAGAGGCGGCGTCCTGCCGTGATCCGGGGCTAGCACTGTGGAGGCGGCTTTGGAACTGGGAAGAGGGTGGAAGAACTGGGGAAGCGAGATTTTAAAAAGAGGAAGACCAGACGGCCTCGAGGAGACTGCTGGTGGAAACGCAGAGGCTCGCGGCGCAGAAGGGAGCCAGGGGCCCGAGAGGACGCGTCCGTCCCACACATGTCGCCAAGGGGAGGACGGTGGCAGGAAGGTGGACGTGAGGGGCGTTGCTAGCGAGGGCCGAGAAAGCACCGAGGACCGCACGACTGGAGGAAAGGCGTCCTCGCTCTGCAGTGACAGGGACCTCCCCTGAATCGCGCCCTGCGGCTGTGGGAAAAACTTGTAAGCAATGAAGGTGCATGTCTAAACAAGGGGATTTCCGGGCAAAGTGTTGAAAATGGGGCCTCGTTTTTCTTTGCTGCTTATAGTCAATTCTGAGTGGAAAGAGATCGATCGAGGAAAGAACTGGCAAGCTACAACACGGCGCTGGGTGTTCTGTGAAGGCCGGGGGCTGTCCAGGCCGTAGAGCATGTCACCAGCGGCAAAGCTGGCTCTGGGAAGTGCATGCCGAGGGCCAGCCGGAGGGTCCTTCATCGAAGGGACACACACGTGCCTGGCAGGTTCACCCGTCATCCGGGCTGAAGCCAGGAACAGAGACGAGGTTACTGACTGCCGTGCATCACGGTTCCTCTTAAACGTATAAAAAGGGCCACGATGCTGCAAAAACTTAATGATCTATTGAGGTATATTCAAAGGTGATATATTATTTCCATCTTTTCAACTCTCTAAATGTATTCGAGGTGAGTGTTAGCTTTCCGGGGAGAGGTCATCTTGTCCTTACGATCACAAAGGACAGTATTTCAAAGTTAATTTCACTTGATTATTTGTTTGTTTGGATTCTAGGCAAATGATAATGTGCTAGATTATGCTAATCTAAAGTATGTATTGATTCAAAATCTCTACCGAGTCAGTAGTGTATTTTCATACTGATAAACTCAAATTAAGTAATAAACCCTCATAATAGCATAATTATTACAGCTCTTCCAGATTTGAATAGGTTTGTTTCTTTGCATTTATAAATGTGTTTGTGTCCATATTAGAGATGAGGTTTGAATGAACTCTGCGATGATTACTGTACGCATTCTGAAAATATGAAACATCTAAAAACGCCATTAACCTATCCAGCATGTGTCCTTGAGAGGCGAGTTTTAGGTATGTCCCCCGTTCAGAGCTCAGCATTTTCAGTGGATCTTGCCTTTCCAAGTACCGTGACTGTTTCCAACCTGCAAAGTCTTAATTTTCTCAGCAGCGGAGAGAGAAGACGTCTCAAATGAACGCCACCGCGATTGAGGGCTGATGCGGAAAGCAACGTTTTCTGCTTCCTGTATCTTTTCAGGCACACGACATTGAAACAACATCCTATTAAAAAGTTTCGTAAAGTCGTAACAGGCAAGACAATCCCAAAGTCGACTGTGTCAGCGAATAAGGCTTCGGAGTCTTTAAACGCACGCGCATTATCGGCCACTCAGTTTACACCCTCCTTGTTCGGACGAGGAAAGGGATTTCAGACTTCCCCAGATCTGATGCGCATGGACGGAAGCCGAGATTTTGGTGTTTCTAGGTGCCACACAGCGTCAGCCCACACAGGGGTGAGGGGTGGATCGGGGTGAGGCGGGCGACGTGGGGGGTGCACTGTGTCCGGGACAGCCGCGCCCTCCCAAGGGCCCACTGTCCACATGCGGCTAAATTAAACTGATTAATCCAAACTGGGTAAAATTACTTAAAAGAATTAACCAATTAAAATAAAATAAAATGGGAAACTCATTTGCTCAGTCACTCTATCAACGTTACAGATACATACAATACCAATACAGACACATCTGGCCAGTGGCCGCTGAGCTGGACGGTGCGGAACGGGACGTCTCAGTCACCGTGGAAGGTCATTTTAGTCAGCCCTGGAGAGAACAGAGAGATCCCACAAATTGAAGTTTTAATTTAACGTGCCTAAAGTTTCAAATAACCTGGCCAGCAGACTATTTAGTTCTGAAAATATGCAAAGTTTGCTGTCTCTATTTGCTTAGTTCGACATGAATTTGCTTAAAACATTTTTACTGTATATACAGACAGAATACCGAGGATAGTTGTGAACCTCCATGAATTGTCACGAACAGAGACAAAGCCCGCCCACATAACCAGCACCTCATACAGACAGAGCGTTCATTACTGGCACCCCAAAACTGCCCTGCCACCCCTTGTCACTGCCTCCCCGCCAGGCGCTACGCCCCGGCAAGGTTACTCCGACTAATGCCACTTTACACAAAAGAGATCACACATCATCTAGTCTTCTGTGTTCGAGTTCTTTTTTGCATGAGATTATTATGTCTACGATAATGTTTCATTCATATTATTGTATTTGTAAATGGTTAATTCTCATGGCTTAGAGCAGGACTCAGCGAACTTCCTTTTAAGAGAAAGATGGTGAATGTTTTCGGCTTTGGGAGGCCACATGGGCTCCGTGACAACTCCTTAACTCCGCCATTGTAGGGTAAAAGCAGCCACAGTCAGTGCGTAGTGGGCGGGCGGGGCAGCTGTCCGTTCACCCTTCTGTGGGCGTTTGGGTGATTTCCAGCCGGGGTCATTGCTGGTGCCCTGTGCACACCTTTCTGGTGAATACCCGTAACCCCCTTCCTGCCCCCCTTCCACAAGGCATGCTCCCCCAGCCACTGCTCAGGTACTTATCCTTTAGTTTGACTTTACATCTCACCCTGTTACGGAGCAGAAACATTGACATCCTAACCCCCAGGAGCTGGGACAGTGACCTTGTTTGAAAACTGGGGCTCTGCAGATGGCCAAGTTAAAGTGAGGTCATTCGCATGGGTCCTAAAACAACATGACTGCGTCCTATGAAAAGGCGATGTTCGGACCGAGAGTGAAGACACAGGGACAGTGCCCTCGAGTCGGGAGGTGCCCGAGGCTCCCGCCAGCTGGGCGTGGGCGTGGACGGACCCTCCCTCGCAGTCCCCAGAAGAAACGACCCCTCTCACACCCGGATCCTCCAGACCACGAGGCAATAAAGGCCCAGTGTCCGAGCCGCGCGGTCTGTGCTGTTTCTTTTCGCACCCGGCCACCTACCACGGCCCCTCGGGGACCCCGAGGGTGCCCCACGGCGGCACGCTCCCAAGCTCTGTGGCCTGGCCGTGTTCGCGTTGCTCACCACTCGTTTCTTCCGTCGGCTTCCGGCTTCCCCTCCTGGGGTCAGTTCCTGAGAGCAGAGAGCTTCCCCGCCGCGTTCCGCTCGGTTTCCCTCGCCCAGCACACGGGAGACGACGCACACACGCTTCTGAGGGAAACGCACGTGCAAGATGTCTATCGTCACGGACTCTACCTGGCCCTTGGCCACTGAGAGCGACAGGGGCAGCCAGGGCCACAGCACAGGTCGGCTCGTCAGCGAAGAATGAATGGTTTCGCCAGACGCAGACTGAGTAGCATTCATTTGAGCAGGGTGGGAAGAATTTTAAGGAGAAAAAAGTGGAAGTAATATTTGCCGAGACCAAGTACGAACCAATTATTATATTATGCATTGTCACGTTTTAATGCTCTGCTATCTCCGAGCTTGTTTAACTCTCCAGCCCTGTTTCTTCATCTGAACGATGAAGAACGTAATTATTTCCCACATAATAGGATCCCTGAGTGGGTAAGAAAATGCCGACAACTCACTCCGCATTCGCCTAGTACAGCAAGTGTGCGACAAACGCACACTTCCAGGTCCACGACACATGGCCAACGCTGCCCCCGGCCCCCCGTGAGGGGCAGCAGTGCGGCCGGACCCCAGGACCATTTGGCTGAGCCCATCCTTCTGCAGCCCTATGGATACGCTACTGGCTTGATTCATATCTGTTCTTCAAGAGAAAAAGCCTCCTTGATTTTTAAAGAGAAAGCAGAATTGGCTGCTTTGAAGGGTGGCCTGGGTTATTTTGAGATGTGGCCTGTGCTCACAGCAGGGGCCTCGAAGCTCGTGTCAGGGACTCCAACCGTAGACCCCGACACTTGCAGCAGCAGCAGAAGTTCAAGGACAACAAGAAGCCAATGTAAACCTGGTTCCGTGATGAGGACGTCAAGTCCTTTCTGACTCTGCGATTTCACACGAGCAGAGCCGCTTCGTTTGGAGAGAGTTAAACATGGCCCCTCTCCTGATGGAAATTTGAAATTTTAATAGAAAGACTGAAACACGACTTTCAGCCTTGCCAGCGATGATCAGGCCCACAGAACAATTTTCAGGGTGACCGGGGCCAGTGAGCTCAGGCAAACCACGGGCTTTGGGAGCGGCTGAGCGGCCGTCAGAAACGCACACATCCAGCTTGATAATCTGGCCGCCCTCTTAAAGACACCGTCTTCTTTTTGTGCTTCAGAATTGTAGAAAAATTAAAGTTTCTTTCTATAGTTTTAAAGACTTGCCACAACTGAACGAAGAACAAAACACCGTCCAACTCTGAAAGCGCTGGCAGCCAGGAGTCGGACCGCGCATTTGAGAATCTGGGTGTGCGTGTAAACACACGCCGGCAGACTACACACTGACATGAGCGTGGCACATTTAAGGAGACTGTTCCTTTGGGGGAAAGAGTCTATTCTGGCACATTTCCGTAGTCTCCAACCCTCGATAACTCAAGGACACTCGTGGGGAGTGAGGAGGTCCAGACGGCTGCTGGGAGCAGTTGATCGTCCCCCGTCTCTGATGGACCGGGCAGCTAGGAGGGCACCTGCCTGCCGATGTCAGTGTCACACAGACAGGGACTGTGAACCCGGGGGCACGTGCCACAGAGCGCAGGTAACGCTGAGGGAAAGGCAGCCCCGCCCCAGGCAAGACCACCCTCCTGACGGTGACGCGAGACTCGAGCCTCACGCGACCTCATTGCCAGGTCCTCGACCTGGGGCATGATCCAGCCCTTCCTTGTCACTCACAACGTGTCGGCATCGGCAACAAAATTAGAGGACTGAGCTCTGAAAGACGGTGTGACTGTAAACTTTGTTTTACTAAAGGTGTGCGTGAGTATTACACATAACAACCGATATGGGACAACTGTGTGAAAAACACGCAATTAATATCTCCGGCTGAATGCCCCGCCCTTCGGAGACCCAAACCGCATGCGCCTTTATGGCTTACCTTTCCAGAAGCTCTGGCTGTCTTATTCAGTGCTCTGTATTCAGAGACATATCCGCCTCCTTTGGGACGTTTTCTGCCTGCTGATGACAAGAACATTGCCGAAATGAAATCTGGACCCCAATTTTAAATTGGCTCTCACCCTCCAGAGTAAATAATAGATGGACGATGCCTACTAAATCATCCACTCGTAATTAAAGTCTCTGCAGCCATGAGCTCCCCGTGAGCAGTAAGGTGGTAATACATTGTATTTTTATTTCGTTATTTTTTTATACTAAGCTTACCACAAAAAAGCGTGCATGGTATCTACCAAGTTACCAAGGACGGTTTCACTAACACCTCTTGTTCGCAGTGTAGTAAAGTGTTTAAAAACATGGGAGTCAGCACCTTGGGGCCGATTCTTAGCTCCGGAGCCTACTCAGTCTGAGACCCTGGCCAAATCAAATGAGCCTCTTAGTCTCGGCCCCCTGAGCAGACTGACTCGCTGGCTACAGCTCTCCCCCGGGCCCTGCTCACACCCACACTGCCATCACGGCCTCACTGTGGACTGAGGGTGTCACTTCTGCCCTTGACTTTGGGCTCCGCCGTGCAACTTGTTTACGCCAAAGAAATACCGGCGGGGACAGCGTGTCAGTTCCGAACCCAGGTCTCGAGAGGCACTGAGCACTTCAGCCCACTGCCGTGCATTTCCTCATCACCGAGAGGAGAGCTCATCCTGCTGGGCTGCCGTGAGTCCCGTGAAATCACTTGAGGAGTAAAGCTGTCCCCACACGGCCTACCCTCGATGGACTGTCCCCGTGGACCGGCACAGGCAGGGGGGATAAATGTACGATTTATGCCACTGAGATCTCGTAACTGCTTATGACACAGGATTATTGTGGTAATAGTGAATCGACATTGTATTTTTCTTATTTGTGAAATGAGACTTAAGATGGCCTCTTGGTCACAGAGTCGTTGGGAAAATTAAACGGAACATTCACTCATTTAGGAGATTACACATGCCTACTACGCCTGAGACCCTTTGCTAAGACAAGGTTGGCGCTAAGAGGACATCATCTTCTCCGGCCTTTGGACCCTGATTTAGACTGTGGTACAACCTTCGGCTCTCCTGGGCCCCCCGCCTGCAAGGGCAAATCAGGGGACTTCTCAGCTCCCATAACTGCGTGAGCCAATTCCTTATATCTTTGTAATAAATCTCTCTCTCTAAAGAGATAAAGCTATAGCTATGTCTACACACAGACACATATGTGTGTACATACGTGTACATACACATGTCCACAGCCCTCGCGGCAACCCCCACTTGAAGCCTGCAGTTCGTGAGGGTAAATTCGTATGTCCACGTGTACATATGTACACACGGAGAAAGACAGAGGATACATATGTGTGTGTGCGTGTACCTGCAGTGCGCACAGCTCACCCGGAGGCCCGGGGATGCTGCCCAGACCTCCCCTGAGTCTGGGGGGCACGCGGGGCACGTGGGGCAGCCCACGGCACCCCGAGCTCTCTCTCCGGGAAGCCTGAGGCGCAGCCTGTGGGGCTGGACTCCTGTGGGGCTGGACTCCTGGCGGGGGGCGGGGGGCCTTCCCCGTCGGAGAAACGCAGAGGCGGAGGCCGCGCTTCCGGTGACAGCGCGTAGTCTCCTTACCCTTAACGTTAGAGTGTATCGTTAGCAAATCGGGAAAAACAAGAACAAGAAACGATGTTCGGTGGGGAGAGGGTGTCAGCAAACGCACAGCCCGTTAGGACGGAGCGGGAGTCTCCCTTGGGAAGAGGAGCGTCAACAGGCCGCGTCGTAACCCGAAACAAGATCAGTCGTGTTCACGAGGACAACGTGCGGTGGCTTCCGACCACCGCGGGGCGGCTCTGTCACCCCCGGAGGGGGCCGGCTCTGTGTCCCCCGGCGTCTTCTCCCCGCAGTGGCACCGAGCGCGCAAGGCCCTGCGTCCCCGGCGCCGGCGAGGGCTCCGTCCCGCCTCCGGGGGGCCTGGACCCGACCTCCTTTCTCCAGCGAACCCCGCGGCCCCCACGGGTGCTGACAGCTCGGATGGGCCTCCCGTGCTTCAGCCCGTGTCCTGGGACTTTGCCCAGGGCGAGGTCACTGGCACCAGACTGGGAGACACCGGGGGGCGAACCTGAACCCAGTCCCCGTCCCATCCCACGCGCGTTCGGCAAAGTCACAGCGGATCCGCAGAGCCGTGAAAAGCAGCGGCCGGCTGGAGGGCTGTCGTTTATTCAGTACTAACGGGGGGGGGGGACCCCGACGAATACACCCACATTCAAACAGAAACGCGCTGCGTCGCATGCTGATTACGCTTTGCCGCGGCCAGCGCCGCAGCCCCCCGGGTTTCTGGGATTCCCGAGCGCGTTCCGCGGGGCGCAGCCCCCTCCCTGCCGCGGACGTGGGAGAGGCCGGGGGGGGGGGGCGGAGGCCCGCGACCCGCCCAGCACCGGCCATCCGTGCCCGTCTGACGAACCCAGGGGTCGGCAGAGGGGAGGCGTCCCTGGGGGCGCGGACACCCCCCCCCCACGGAAGCCGCTGTGGCACCTTACCCACAGGCGGCCGTGACGCGGCGTCCTCGCCAGGCGGCTGGGGGTGGCCTCCCCTGGGCGCCGCGTGCGCGTCGGTTCAAGCCTTCCCAGCTCTCCTCCCAGCTGACCATCGTCTTCCAGTAAACAGGAATTCGCTCGAAGCGACCGCCACGATCTGTCTCATTCGCTACAAGAATGTCTCCATGTTCCACCTGCCTTTTTCATTTAATTCTCGAATGTTTATCGGGTCCTTGCTGCGAACCTCACACCGTGCCAGGCTCTGGAGAACAAGGGGGCGCGAGGCCCCACAGCGCGCAGGGAATCCACGTGCTCGCATCGACCTGCTCGCTGGAGCGCGTTCTGCAAAGTCCCTGCCGATGCCGAATGAGGGAATGGCGGAGCCCGCTCCTGGGGAAAGACGGGGTCAGGTCCCAGGAGGCTCGGCCACAACATGTTCTTCAAGCGATCAGTGTATACCTTATGTTACATGCATTTCTGCTTGAATACAGCTGATCGTTAAACCGCAATGAATCTATGCATTGGTTCTCCCACACTTAACTCAGGGCCCATGGCACCGTGACTCGCGCCCGAGGGAAGCTCACCTAACACCTGTGTTTTCTCTGAAAGTAACAGCGCGACCTTCCTGTGCTCAGAGGTCCCAGCCTCTATTTGGGGCCATTTAAAACGGTAAAATCGCCAAGAAGAACCACAAAAATGTGAAAACCAGACACTAATGGAAAGGACGCCAGGTAACGGCGCCAGGTAACGGCGCCAGGTAACGGCGTGACAGATGAAGCGACGCAGAGCCGGGCGCGTCCGCGCTGGGGGTCGCGACTTGCCTGCGCCTCGGCCCGCGTCTGAGAAGGACCGCGAAAGCCCCGCGAGTGTGGATTCGGGGGTTAATTCGAGCGTGCGGATCGATTCACCAATATGGACTTGGTGAATAATGAAGGCCTGTGCAGACGGATCAGACGTGGAAAAAGAGACAGAGGCAGAGGCAGGGGAGACGCGGAGGGAGCATAGAGACGCAGGGAAAGGACACGGAGCCGGACACGGAGACGGAGGAAACGGAGCGGTAGAGCCGGATTGGCTGAGGACACGGCGGGGCAGAGGTTACACACGCAAGTCTATGTGTGCGAATGATTTCGTCGTGATGCGTTCGTTCAGCGGAGCAGTGCGAGGGGTCAGGTGCACGAGACACGCAAAGCGGCCGTGAGCGCGGCGAGGGGCGGTCGCAGGTGCCCTGAGACCGGACGCCGCGCGCGAGGCGCCCTCTGGACACGGGGGGCGGGGGGCGCGCTCCGCACGGCGGAGACGCGGGACCGAGGCCTGCGCCAGGCAGCGCACAGCGCTCTGGGCAGGACAGACCGTGAGGCAGGGACGGGTGCGGGGCGAACCAGAGAGAGGGAAGGCCGGCCGGGGTCTGAGACGCGCCCTGGGTCCCGCCGCCGAGGACCGGCTGTGAAGTGCCCCGCTCAGATGTGAGCCCTGCAGAGAGGACTCCGTGCAGAACGTGGCGGCTGCACTGGAGGAGATGAGGCTGGGGCAGGAACCCCGGATGGGAGGGACCCACAAAAACAAGAGGCAGCAGGCAGAACGCAGGCCGAGGACGGGGGCAGGCGACGGACTCACACCCACGGGGTGCGCGCAGATGGTACCCGATGAGGGGACGGTCGCTCAGGGTCGGTTCTTACCTTTGAAACCTTTAACCGAGCCTGAGCTCACCGAGGGCAGTTTTGCCAGAAAAAGCCACGCGCCTGGCTCTGCACCTGCCAAGTGGAAGAAACCACGAGACACGCCCAAGTAAAGTGATTCCATCGCGACCCAAATTAAAAAGCATCACTGTTCGGCGTGATTTTCTGATCGCTTGGTCCACGATTCCTTTATTATCAGAAACGAGAATAAAGAGATACTTAATAAATGCTGTTTTGATGGTAAGGTTGTCATAAAAGAGAATTCTCATAACTAGACTTTACAGCTTGCATAATTTTAATTAGCCTAAAATTGTGCTTAATTTTTCTGTAAATCTAAAAACGAAAAGAAATCTGTAGACCAGACTCTCCACTGGGGGTTACTATTACATTTCCAAAAGCAAAACAGGTTTGTTCTGTCAAAGACAAGAAAGAGCACATCTTTCTCTGTGTATGTTAAAAAAACAGCATGGATAGATAAATAGACTTGAAAATAGTAATTTATGCACCTGTATGTACAAGGTTTATTGTTTACATCATTTCTAGAAAAACAGCACCTTTATTGATTTCTAGAGCCACAGCTGACCCAAAGCACATATGTGGGTGACCTAATTGTGGTATGATCTCATAAAAATCTATCGCTGATCACATAATATCAATGGTTTCAAATAACCAACCAATGGTAATCCCCAGCAGAAAATCTTGTCTACAGATTTCATTTTTCGATTTACAGAAAAATCATGCACGATTTTAGGCTAATTAAAATTATATAAGCAGTAGAGTAGGTACATCACAATCTGAACTATGTATTACGGGCCTGCCAAATTAATTAATTCTGCCTTTGCCAGCTAATGGCTTCTCCTCGCCTACCAGTTTTGCTTTGAAATAACAACTTAAGCACAAGAACGCGCAGAGAGAAGGACATGAGTGTCCGCGCTACAAGCAGGCAGGCGTGATTGCAGCAATGGCTTCCAAACCCGACGATGTCTACGTTTATCTCTCGTGAACGCAACCCGCTTGAGCCACTGACACTCCGCGCGCCCTGTCACTGCTCGCTGGTGAACAAACACGGAGAACTAGAAGCTTCGCGCCAAGAGGCAGAACCCACGGCCACTCAGCAGAGCGTCCGGTCCCGGGGCTTCTGCGACTAAAAGTGGAGGCAGGAGTCAGAGTCTGATACGTTCGCGGCAACTCTTCTTCATTCGCTGGTTCGTTGGGCGAGTGTTTACCAAGCACGCCTGTGCGCCTGGCACTGTGCCGGGCCCGCGAGAAGAGAGACGAGGCTCGGCCGTCACGCCCGGTGCGGTCTGGGAGGCACCGGCACCGACCAGCGCAATGCCCAGTGCATGACACACCGTGTTGAAAGGCGATTCGCACAGCAAGGCGCAGAGCTCGGGAGGTGGTTCACAGTGCTGGGATACGGGCAGCACAGGTTAAAATGCGGGGCTCGGTGTAAGCCTCTTGGAGAACAAAATGTGTGAGCCGAAGACGAAAAGAAAACTTAGAGTCACACCGGTATCTGCAGAAAGAACATTCCAGAAACAGGAAGAGTTGGAGCCAAGGTCGCGAGGTGGGCTGGCCCCACGCATTCGAGGAGCAGCGAGGAGGGCGGTGTGTCTGGAGCGAGGTAAGACCGACGGGGTCGGGAACCCGAGTCGGTGAGGAAGCCTCTGTGTGGCCAGATCCAGGAGCGCTGTGAAGGGCCACGTGGGGACTCGACGTGGCCCCTGGGCGTGCAGCGCCACTGAGGGCCCTGAGCAGCGGCGGGGCAGGGTACGACCTCTCCCAGAGAGGTGACCCCGGACGCCGAGTCAGACGCAGGCTGCAGAAGGCCACGCCCAGACGCCTGAAACCGGAGATGACTGCCCTGCGTTTTACCGCCTCTGAACGGTCGCCGCTTTTCATTAAAGTGCAAAATGATTACATTCCGCCAACCGATCGCAAGTGCTTGTATATAACCATCGATGATAAAGAAGAGGCTGTTCCTCTTCCAAACCGTGGGGAGACACTGCCCGCATGATGCACTAAGGACGTGGAAGATGCGGGGGCTCCAGGGAGGAGGTACGCGGAGGCCGATTATGAAAATAACCAATTTTAAGGTTTCGAGACGTAATTGACAAAGCATTGTATTAACTTCAAGTGCACAACATAATGATTTAATATATGTATATATTGCCAAATGACTACCACGGTAAATTCTGTTAAAATCCATAGTTACAATTTTATGATGAGAACTTTTAAGGCATATTCTTTTAGCAACTTTCACACAATACAGCATTGTTAGTCACAGCCACCAGGCTGTACATTACATCCATCCCCCAGAAGACAAAACTGAACCAGACCAGGAATCCAGCAAAACAGCAGAGAATCATGAGGCTCAATTAAGAAACTCTTCCTGAGAGGGCAGGAAGAAAAATTTCACGGGCAGAATAAGGTCTCCTCTGCACCCTGAAACCATGGCCATCCACGTGGGTGGCACTTTCTAAATAGCTCGTTACCTAGACATGGCTGAAAAGATCTATTCAGAGATGAAACACATCTTTTGTCTTTTTTTTTTCCCCAATAGCTCCTCATTTTTATGGCCAATTCTATATTTTTATTGGCCCTCCAGAAAGAAATGTTGGTCTTGGCTGAGTGTGTGTGTGTGATGCATAAGGAATCTCAAAAATCGGTGGCCAAGATCAAGATTTATTTAGACTCTAGTGACTCCGTAATTTCTCCTCCACTTTCTGCACCTGCTATACGCTCTTCGTACTTAAAGTCTCCATGGTACGTGGGCCCTCCTCAGACACTGTAGTCACTTCCCCTTTCATCCCGGCCCGGTCCCCTGGTCAGCAGCCTTGGCATTTCCCGGACAGCCAGCCTTGCCCCTCCACCTGTGGGCTTCTCTTCATCTGCAAAGCTGTTCCTCGTCCTTGGGCCATATTCTCCTGCGGGATCTTTAAGGACTTCTGCCTGAATCTTCTTTTGGAGCAGAAGAAGGAAGTACAAAGGTAAAGAGAGGTGAAGAACAGTGGCTTCGAGTTTGAACTCCTGGACCACCCCGTGTCTAAAGCCCGGCTCTAACACCGCTAGCTACTTGATTCTGGATGGATTATTCGAGGACCCCATGACTCAATTTCTTCGCCTGAGAGTCAAAGAGAGGAAATAGCAGCATCTGCCTCATGTTTCTTGGGTGATCGGATGACTGCCGTCAAACCCTGGGCACGCTGGAGCGTCTCGGTGAACCAGCACGGCCACCCTCATGTCCACTGCTGGCGGCACCAGCTGCACCGGGCGCCCTCTGGGGTGAGTGTCTCAGCCCCTCCGGGGAGGGCACACCCTCGGCGGTGTTCCAGCACACTCACGAAGCTGTCTTTGGTTGAGAAGATGGCTGGTCTAGGTTGGTCAGTGTAAATACACCGACTCCCAGACAGACAGATTTTTGCCTTATTTGTTTCTACCTAAATTTCCATGTAGGTCCCATCTGCATTAGAAATACAGGATTAAAATAGTGTGTTGAACATTATTACCACATATTAAATAAAGATTGAAATGGACTCAAACCAACTCTTTTTCACTTAGAAGTAACGTATTTTGTTCCATAAGCATCTGGAGCAACGTGTGTGATTTGCCCAAACCTGTCTCCATTGCCAGCGGGAGCTATGCGGGCTGCACACCTTGCAAGCAGTTGCTTGCATGTACCTTTCGGGAGCAGATAGCTACACGCATAACCCAAAAGGTCTGGGGTGATTCACAAGCGCCCCAAAGCCTCGCGTCTTTTTCTACCCCTTCACTGGTAGAGAAAGAAGCCAGGGATGACATCGCGTCGACCCGTCTGGAGTCGGGAGAGACGCTTCGGAGGCGGGCTGCCTACTCCAGTCACGTGGTCGACGGAGCTGGAGCCGAGAGTCCCCCGCAGACCCCACTCAGGGCCCGCTCCCGTCCCCGTTAGCTCCGGGACTCGCAGAGCGGGAATGCACCCCGCATCGGGGCTGGAACCGAAAGGCCGGAAGACCCCGTTGTCGCCCTTCCCCGGACTGTGATGACTCAGTAGCGCCGGAGGGTAGAAGTCTGAGGGAATAGTTACAAGGCCCAACGACCGCAGGCACTGTGACCTGCGAACCCCCTTCCGAAGGAACACACAGCTGCCTCGATTTTTTGTACAGAATTCTCAAATTGAGGCGGAAAAACTTAATTGTATTTTAGTATATGGTCTTTTACATAATTCAAGTGAAAGCTGAATGAACCAAAGGATCCGTAGTTCAAAGGGTCAGGACTGTGCCTGCTGCCCCAGTCATTTCAGGACGATACCAAGAACCAGAGGCCTGTGATGAGCAGCCTTTAATGGCAACCCAGTGGCACGCGGGAGCCATCGGCGTGAGCCAGAGCACGCGGTGGCTCCTACCAGGAGGAGAGCACTGTGGGCGGGGAGGGGCGGGGGAAGGGCACCTGGCGCAGAGCCAAGCCGCCTCTCCCATCCAACCACCGCCCACCGCCCACGTTCACAGCGGAAGCAGCTCCGCAGGGGCCCCGCCCCTGTGGCGTACCAGTGGGAAATGGTCCCTGAGATGATTGCTTCTGTTTTGCAATGGGATGACAGCTTATGTATAAGTGATGCCCTCACCAAAAGTGCTCCTTAAACCAGCGACATGTTGTTGTTTTTAAATAAGAGTTTGCATATTTTATTGAAACACCAAGTGCTTTTGGTTTACTGGGGATGCAGGGCTAACGAGAGTTAGCATACGTAAAGCCCTCAGAGTGGCTGCTAATGGGCTCATTTTAAACGTGGGAGAGGTCTCCCCATCCCGGCCTAGGTCGCTCAGAAATCACAGCATTCACATCTGGCTTCCTCCTTCCAGGAGGTAAGATGGAAAAGACGTGTCTGTGGGTGCACAGTGCGCGATCAAACGTCCCTCTGTGTCCGCGGTGGAATCAAGCATGACATTCTCTACCTGTGAACAAGGCTCCATCTCAGAATTAGTCTCAGATTCGCATACTAACTCATCAATTGGGGGTAACATATAAAATAACACCCGTTTTCCATCCCTTGGCTAGGCACAGGAATGCAGAAGAGAAACATCTACCAAATAGATGTTCAAACGTGTAACACATTGCATTCCAAAGGTACATTAAATATTAGATACATGATTCTGTTCTCTATTATGTACTTAACTTCTAAATAAATTGTTAGAAGCTCTAAATAAATACAAGCTTTACTTTGAGAGTGGAGAAGGAGCCTATACGTTTAACAAAACTGATGCTTCCTTTCCTTTTTGCTCCAATGTAACCCAATAAATTAATATATCAGATGCATACATCTTATGAACAAATTTCAAAGTAAATGATCATACATACTATATCTACTTATACAGTAAATATAATATATATTGAGAAGCTGACTAAAATCACTCCTTCTGAAAAGTTCATTTTAGTTTTTCAAATGCCCAATCCCTAGGTAAATGACCAATTTTTTTTAGGCCCCTACAACTGCATGTTATCTGTGCATTTTCTCCTGAGTCTCCCCTGCCCCACGAGACAATCCCATTCCGACCTCCTTCCTACAGAGCCTCTTTAGTTCCTCAGAGGATGTGCAGGCTAATTCATACTACAGTGGCAATGACTAACGCTGCCAAGGGGATAGCTGAGTTCTGACTGGCAACTTTTACCTAAAACCAAGAAGAGCTGGTTTCTCAAAGTGGAATTCATATGGCAGATCTCTGGGAAGGAGATTTTATATGTATGTTGGAATTAAAATTCAATATGTTGCTCTGTGCACATTTGAACGTTCATGCATTTTTTATTGTTTTGTTTATTTCACCCACCCCTCCCCTCGGGCAGCCTCAGTCGGCCATTAAAGGCGGCTCAGAATGGCGGAACTGTTCCACCCACAGGATCAACACGGAGAACACAGTGGGGACCAGCAGCAACTGGGCCGGACGGGATGGATAAAGCATGGAGGTGTGTGCTACACAGTAAGACTGAACACAGAAGAGGCACCAGGTAGGGAGAGCCCGCCTGATATGGGCCCCAAATATCACGACGCAGTCAGGTTTGCACGCCCGATGCTTGAGCAATTTAGAGAGTCATTAGGGGATTAGTACTGTGCATAAAATGGAATGTATTATCATCTCTGTCGCTTGACAAAATCAGTCTACTAAACGACTCCCAGATGCCTCACTCTTAGGAGCTGCTGACCTCCTATGATGGATGTGTTTTTCTATCCAGCAGACCTCACGAGCATGGCTTACCCTTTGCTGAAAGATGCATAACCTCCTACGATAACAACAGAATTTCGGAATGGGTGAAAATACTAATAAAAAAATACCGAACGCCTTCTAACGTCCATTCCTCTGCATAAGAGTTTTGATCAGTGACTTAATGGGCCACTTAATCTAATCCCCTGATGACTGCTCAACCAGAAACCCTGGCCTTTCCAGGAGAGCAAGTGCAGGAAGAGTGTTCACACGAACAGCGCGTTCCAGTCTGGCGGTGGGCAGCCCGCTCACCCCCCGCCCCGCATGGCGGACGCGCTTGCCCTGTGAGGGCCAAATGGCTTATTTTATGAAAAAGACACTTGACCCAGGTAGTTTAGCAAATGCTGGTTCCATAATCACCCCGGCCGTTGTTTACGATGGAATTAAACCTCTTAATTGCTAAAAGTAGGACACGCTGGCCCTGTAGCTTCTTGAGCTTTCTACCCCTATTATCCTCCAGCTGAAATCAAGCACCCAGAGCTGAAAACTACAGGGAGGTCAGCGTCACTCTAAGAAAGAAAACTGTAATTGTGCCGTCTTGAAATTCACGAGCTTTGGTTTACAGTGAGCTTCCAAGATAGAGCGGAAACTTCCAGACCTTTTGGTGGGATCATCTTGAGGGCCGTTGCCGCCAATCAACTCCTAAGACATCCCAATATACCAATTCTTTATTTTAGTTGCCGGTGATTCGTTTCCTTATCCAATCACCTTACTGTGTTACTTTCCAATTGTTGCATACCAAACGAGCACAAATTTAGTGGCTTAAAACACGACACTGTTTTATTCTCCCAGTTTCCTGAGGTCAGAAGGCCCGCTCGGTTTAACCGGGTTGTCTGCTGAAGGCCTAAGGGGGCTGAAATCAAGACGCGGCCCTGCTGGGCTCACACCTGGAGGTCCTAGCACGGGCTCCTCCCACTGTCCGTGGAATTCAGCTCCAGGTGGGAGAAGGGAGGCCCCACTGCTGAGTCCGGGCCTGGGGCTACCTGCCTTTCTCACCACTCCGCCTGTCTGTCCTCCAAGCCAGCAGCAAGTGGCAAGCCCTTCCTGGGCTTTCGGCACAGACAGGGTCTGGGTGAGCCCAGTTCCTCGAGGGGATCCCTGCACTGCGGACGTCACCCCAAAGTAAGCAACCGGGCCTCCTGCATGTGAAACCCAGGCGGCTTCACGGGGCGGCGTCTGCGCTGGGCCAGGCGGGGGGCCGGGGGAAGGGGCAGAGGAGCAGGGGTGGGGGGACAGGGGGCAGAGCAAACGAGCCCCGGGGGCGCCACCCCTCTGTCCTGGTCACCGGTGGCCGCAGGTCTGGTGCCCACAACCCCTGTGGGTTTTCCAACCCAAGTACAGGTCTTAAAAGTCGGGGTGTCTGATGGGAGGTTCAGCCTCCTCAGGAGGCTCCCTCCAGATTTGGGGGTGCCACGGGCGGTTGGGGGGTCAGAGGCCCTGGCGGTGCCCACCTGCCCCCTGTGGGCCTACATGCTGGAGTCGCGCTGGTCGTTCGTAGTTTTCTTCAGAAGACATTGTTCCCTCGTTCTAGCTTAGGTTCGGAGTGACCGTGGGCGCAGGGGAGCCCGGGATTCTCTGTCCCCGTGGGGATGTGGAACCCCTCATTTTTAGCAATGCGAACCTTTCGGGGCCGACAGAGTCGCTGCGCTGACAGTGTCTGGGGAGAGAAGGGCCACACTGGGCTCCCTGTTAACCTGCCACTCAGCACCCGATGCAGGCTGAGAGCGGCGGGTCTGCTCGATGCCTCGACCGCGGGGGGGACCCCCGAAAACACGCACCAGACCCGGCACTGGGGAACAGGCCACACGAGTTAGGGAAACGAGTCACGGCCGCCTCCGCTGACCTTGGCACGCCAAGGATTGCTGGAAAGCACCTGAGGCTACGAAGGGGCCAGGGAGGCTTTTCCCCCAGAGCCTTCAGCGAGCGCTGGGCCCCGCGCCGGCTGGGGACTTCTGGCTTCCCGAGCGGGGGGAGGGGGAGGGTTGAAACGCTGGGACTTCGGCTACAGCGTGGGAAGCAAATGCAAAAGGGTCTGCGCCTCCCGATGCGTGGGGCCCCCTCTCAGGGGTTCCGCGCAGGCTCTCTGCTGCGTCCGTGCTCGTATGGGACCCCCTCGGCCTGCGCTCGTGACCGCGGCCCTCTCCCGGGCGCCGGTGAAGGTGCGCGTCTGGCAGGCCTCTGCAGGTGGCTCTCCTTCCGCCTCTGCAGGTGGCTCTCCTTCCGCCTCTGCAGGTGGCTCTCCTTCCGCCTCTGCAGGTGGCTCCACGCGCACGCGGCAGCAGCGGCGGATGGAGCCCTGCGTTTCCAGGCGGGCGGAGGCCGGCGTGTGCTGGGGGACCAGCGGGTCGTCCTGGGCCTGAGCATATGGCATTCATGCCCTCCGATTCCAGAGGCGCAGCCGGGGGCCGCGCTCAGTGGGATCAAGTGCGTTTCTGAGAATCTCCTTTGTTGGTGAAAGTGAGTTTCGGAGGCTGCAGCCTGATGTGCTGTCCTGGGCGGCGAGCAAACGCTGAGCTGCTGGAACCTGCTGGGGAAGGTCGCGGCGGTGCTGGTGCTGGCTTCTCAGACCTGGAATGCGTTCTAGTTCTCCCGCCTTCTGGCAGACCGCATTCACTTAGCCGTGGACATAGTCACTGTCTCCCAGAGAAAGTGTCCGTCGTACCCTGAGCCTGGGCTGCTGACCTTGCCCTCATCCACACCCCGCCCCTGCATAAGGGCTTTCCCGTCATGCCCGTCTTAATTGCTTACCTAACCGTCTGTCCATCTATCTCGCGGACCAGGGCGTAAGCTCCCTCCCTATCAGGGAGGGAACCAGCAAGCTCTGCGTACGACTTGTTGGCAGGAGGAAGGTGCCCCCTGAGGTTCAGAGTAGAGACGGAGGACCTTTGGCGTCCCTGCAGTAGGCCTGTGTGCTGCACCTCACGCTGCGTGGGGCCAGAAGGGGAGAAACGGTTGTTATGTGTGTAGTGCCCATGCTGACTGAGTGTGTTTTGAAACAGTCTGTCCCTAAAAGGACAATACCACTAGGGGGGTCTTATTTTTTTTAAATAACAAGAATTGACCTCACCGCCTCCCCACCAAAATAATGTACAATAGCAAGTGTTGGCCAGGATGCAGTAACATCGGGAAAACGTGTGCTTCGTTGGTAGAAATGTAACATGGTGCAGCTTCTGTAGGCAGTGGTACGGCAGTGTGCCAAAAAAAATTTTAAAAATTACTATACGACCCGGTAATTCCACTTCTGGATCTATTTCTAAGAGGAAGCGGGGACTTGGACAGATACGTGTGACCCACGTTCATTAGAGTATTATTCACGTGACCCAAGAGGCGAAAGCAGCCTGTGTTCATCAGCAGATGACTAGCCGAACAGAACGTGGTCCGTCCACACAATGGAATGCCGTTCAGCTGAGAAAGGAAGGAAATTTGGGCATGTGCCACACACGGGTGCACCGTCGGGATGCTCCGAGAAGTGAAATAAGCCTGTCAAACAAAGACACGCTGCCCGATTCCACTTACACGATGCGCTGAGTCTGAATCACGGAGACATGAAGCGCTTGCGGCGTGTGGGGGAGGCAGGAACCGGGAGTTAGGAGTCGGTGCTCAACAGGAACAGAGTTTGAGTCCGGGAAAATGAAACATTCTGGAGACGGACGGTGGTGATGGTCGCACAACAATGTGAGGGTGCTCAGCACCGCTGACGTGCACTCTTAAAATGGTTGAAATGGTGGATTTTATGTACACTTTACCACAATTTAAAAATTTACATATATGTGTGTATACACACACACACACACACACACACACGTCTACATATGTCTGAAGAAGACAATGCCAATGAGGAGGGTGTCAGCAGGGTCTCAGCTCTCCCATTGACCGGCCGCCTAAGGAAGGGCCCGGGGGTGGGTATCCATCACCAGCCCCGAACTTGGCTGGGTTCTCTGCGTATCAGCAACATGATGATGACAGAACGATCAGTTTATTGGTAAAATGTACCCAGGATGCTGGGCTGTCTCAGAACTCACCCCGGACGGGGTCACTTTAGGAAAAGGCGCTGCGGAAATTGTTGCAGGATGAAGTGGAGCAAAGCGCAGTGAGCCGGGCGGGCGCGGGTCTCCGAGGCCGCCCTCCCCTCTCCGAGCGTAAGGTCCAGACACGCCTCCCGTGACCTCTGGGTCGTTGGTGATGACTTAGCGCTGACACCCTGTCATTACCTCACTCAAGAAGAAAAGCTTCGTAATGCTGAAATTTGAATAATTTTCTCGATTTTCCACATGAAATAAGTTCCTGAGTTATTTAAACATAAGCCAAGACAGTCTAGGGAATCACATGAATAAATATTGGGTAAGAGAATTCATCTAATGGAGTTAATCCTCCCAGAAATGGGCGGCAACTAGATGTTTGATCACCACGTATCCGGTTAAATCACATTCAGAAACCAGCAGCCTCCGAGACGAGACGAGACAACTCCCTTACCTCAGAGTCCAGCGCGCCGCTTATGGCTTTAATCCCTTAGGACACATAGTGGACCTAGGACTTCGGCACAGATTTCAGGCTGAAGTCCTCGCTCTTATTAAGATGTCTTATGCATGAGTCAGTCCAAAGTCATTTGTAAATCAATTAAATTCACTACAATAGTCCTCCAGTTTCCTCTTCCTGAGGAAATAGAAATATTGACATTTTTACATCTGAGATGATTATTTTTAGGTGTATCTGTTGCTTGGAAACCTGTTTCCTAGGACTGATTTAAAATTTTAAAAATAGGAGTGGGTCCTTTATCATACAAGATTAAAGAGGCCCGGAGTCTAGAATTTCTGTATATTTGTTTTAAGTACTGAAAAAGAGGGGGAAAAAAAAGCATACCATGCGGCTTGGGCTCCCTTATCAAACGGAGTGCGAGTAGTAAATTTTGACCTAATATATGTCATGTAAAAGTTACAAAGCATTTTCCATCAGAATCTCAGAAAATTAAATTAAAATCGTCCATTTTATCCCCATTCAGCCACAGTAATGAAATAAAACCCATGCCCGGATTTCTAGTTAAATTCCTTATTGTATGAAAATAAAAATCATAGAAATAATACAATTTATTATATGATTCGTCATCAAAAATGCTGTAGTAAAACTTATATACTTGCATGACTTAATAAATCTTTACTGCAAAGTAAACAACTTATGGAATTAAAACTCCTCTGTGAAAAGTGTACAGTAACTTATTACATCATATAATGCCCATATGAGCTGAATAAAGGTTACCTTTAAGTATCTAGAGTCTAATGCATTTTAGGAAGGAAAAAAAAAATCTACTTATTTGTAAAGATCAAGTTGGCAAATATAACCGTAAGTGTATTTTATTACTTGAGAGCGTATCTTTAGAGACACTATAAACAAAGCTACAGCTTGAATATGTGCATATTATATTATTTAATTTAATAACACAAGAACTTTCCATAAACAGCAGATTTTGTCATGGAGCTTCTCAGGGCCTTCAATGTAGTAACCTTTGCATTTGGCTATTGACCGCCTTCAAGAGCACATGAATGCGTTTAGTTGCATTAATGAAACTTTAGATGAACAAGAGTATAGTTATTAAGAATATTTATCTTTTTTGGACCATGATTCCAAAACGAAAGTAGTTTTTTGTTATACTGTAAATACTAGATGCTTAAATATCAGACCAACTCAGAGAAGTATAGAGGCAGAAGTGAAAATCAGTTGTATTCACAGATCAGAGATCAGTGTCATTAACGTTTTGGGGCATATCCATCCAAACTTACTTCTGTGCATGACTACTTAAACATACACCTGCATATAACATACATCTACTTAAACAAGTGTGGGATTATGCAATATAATATCTAGGGTGGTACCAATTTATAAGTAATAAACAGAAGCAAAATAGGCATTTACTTTATTTTGTTTCTAATAGTTATTCATGTCAACCCTTCGGAGACTTGTTAGTTTATTTCCATTAATTCCTTAAGATAAATACTTCGAGTATAACTGATGGGTCCAAATTATTTTGCTCCTGTATAGCTCATCTATAGGAGTTTGTTATAAACTTGGGAAATGTCCTCAATTTAATCTCGTAAGCTTTCTATTAAGTTATATTTTGATATTAACTTTTTCTTGTTTTACCTTTTTATTCCTGTCTTCTCTCTCTCTCTCTCTCTCTCTCTCTCTCTCTCTCTCTCTCTCTGTTAACAAAGACGGTAACTTCATATCTTTGAGTATTTATGTTATAGTTTTTTCATTTCTTTTTTTTTAAGGTTTTTTCCATCCTTACATAGTTCAGTGAATATGTTTCTCCACTTGTTTATGCTACATTCTAATGTACTGAAGACTATTCTCAAACTTAAGGTGATCTTTAATGGTCCTTTCGTATTTAATGATGACCCCCTTGGAAGCTGACTAGAAGCCTTATGTTCACCGGGCTCTCTGCTGGACTTCTTTGCTGTGGTCTGATAAACCAGCTTTGTTTTTTCCCTAAGAAAACCCCCAAAAGTCTTTTTCCTGGAGTACTTCATCTACTCCGGAGAGTTCTTCAGTCTGTTTCTTGAAGTAAGGGTGTGTCTGAGCCTGGCAGCCTACTTTCTGGGAGCCTGCTACTGAGGACGCAGAAGCTCCCGGTGTTCAGGATTAAACGTTCGTGTAATCCTACGGTTTATGGTTCTGCGCCTCATTCCCACCCTCCTCTGAATCTGACATCCTAAGTTCCAAGCTCTTTGGCCAATTTCTCCCGAGAATCAACCCCCATTCCTGTGGATAATTGAGAACCACAGGTAGAAAAGTGGATGGATAACTGTAGTTCTGTCTCTTTATACACATTTCTGTTCGCTTCAGGATGTTGAGTTTGAAAACCCGAAGGCTTTTTTTCCTTGTATTTTCTGTGGTGTTTGGCACCTTGGCCACCATTTAGGCTGAAACCTTTTCCTCTCCTTGTGTGGTAGGTGGTCACTCCACATTCCATCTCTTTTCGGAGCTTTTCCGGGAGTATGACCTCCATAACCAATATTTAAATTTAGCTGATTCTTCACTGTTAATTCAATCATGGTTCCTCCATTTCCTTTCCATCCTGCCAAAAAAAAGGGTATATTTTTAAACTGATAGTATACTAACATAAATAGTGTGTTTACTTACTATTTGTATAGTGTTCTAAGTATGTATATTTACTATTTGTGTAATGTTCTAATTGTTATACTGATTAGTACATACAGGCACATATATCATTTGTATTTCTCTTTGCTTTTATGCATTTATGCTTTTAAAAAATTACTTTTATACCTTTTCAGTGGAGTTTTGGAAGAGAATACACAGAAATCTAAGGACCATGTAAAATATATTCCTTCATTGAGCCTTCCTAAATGTCAAAGTAAGACGTTATTTTGATCATCAATCTTAATGTATGGTCAGTAGAACTGAGGCTCAGTGAGGCTGAGGACCTCGCCCACGTCCACACTCTGCAGTGGTAGGTTCAGGGTCCAGCGCCCGGCAGTCCGATCCTGCGGAGACGTGGACCACGGTGCTCTTTGTGCTCATCGACTGCTCCTTGACCGATGTGGGCTGAGACTCAGTTTCTTCATTTGTAAGCCGCCGGGCTTGGACCCCACGGTTTCTTACACCTGAGGCAGGTGCCTCAGTGACTACAAGGAGAAGCTCGCTTGGGCTCTTACATCCGGCGCCCAAAGACCACGCGGAAGAAAAGCCGAGGTCGAGCGGGTTAGCTGTGAGACGCCATCTGTTGTTTTTTGAAGGTTTCTTTACTTGTGTCCTTTGGAAAAGTAATAGGAATAAGAAAAAAAAAAAACATCTCAGCTCATGTACTAGAAAACAAAAGGAACCATGTGCTTCACATTCAGACAGCTTTAAGGGATCACCTGAACATTTGTCCACCTCTAATATATAAGTGCCCTTCAGATTTACGCATAACTGGCTTCATCTTTTTTTTTTTTTTTTTGGCGAGATTTGTTTAGCACAGAATATTGTGCCAATATGTTGTTTTCCTTATCGGGAAAATAATTATAGGTGCCAAATAGTGGCAATGAATAATTGGTTTCTTTTCCCCATGGCTATTCTAGAGAGTGATAAAAAAGACATGTACTAATACGCACATTTTTACATTTTATTTTTTACATGGAATGCTCCATGCTATTGCATCGGCGTGTGAAAAATTATGAAAGTGACATCATTTCCGGTAAAAGAACTGTTTTGGAGACAATTTTTGAAAAATTGAGAAACTAGTGGAGAGATGGGGATGATACAAAAATGAAATCAATGAGGTTTTTCTTCTCTTGGCATTTAGATTTTAAACGCCATATTACGTTTTATTTTATATGAATTAACAATTATTTTTATTTTATGATTTGTACATGTATCTTTATTTATTTTCCCCAGGACAATTGGGACCTGAAGCAGAGAAAAGTATTACAATCGTAGGCTTCAATAATTGGGAGATATTTTCTCTTTAAGAACAAGAACAAGCCATAGAGTTAAAATAGAACAAAATTCTATATGTAATCTAGGATAAAAGACAAAGCAGGATTTTTTTTTTTTTTTTTAATTTTGAAGGCTGTGTGGAGACATGCATTTAATAAGATCACTCTGTATTTCCAAAATCTGGGGCCAGCTGGGAGCTAGGCCACAGGCGATAGAATGAAAAGAGACCACGATTAGCTTTATTAGCTGTTTAAAGATGTACAAGTTCGTCCACTATTTCTTCGGTTCCGCACCAAGCAGGTGGATCCGCCGGACGCGGGCGGAGCCGGAGAACCCGCAGCTGCCCGCGGAGAGCAGGGCGGGTCCTGCGCAGCTGCCGCTAGCGGGGGAGTGGGGGGCCCAGCATCTCCCCAGAGGCGCCACCCTGGCCCTGGACCCAGCTGCAGAGGGGACGCGCGAGGGGCAGGGCCGATCACGCCGGCCGCGCTGCGGGACCCGCCCACCCCGTTGGTCCGCGCCCACCCCAGCGGGCAAGTACAAGCGACGGAGGAACGGAGCGAGCGCGCGGGCCATGCGCAGCCCCCTTGTCGGGGACCTGCACGTGGGGCCACGGGTCGTGGGAACCAAAGCCGCCTCTGAGACGTGTCGCAAGGAGGGCGTTCTCAAGCTAAATGGCAGCATTTTCGGACCAGAGAATAATGCGCTTCGTTCCACTTGAAACCTCCCAATCACCCCAAATTAAGTCACGTTGATTCGGCTCTGCCGAAGCTCCCGGGGCCGGCCGGACGCGGGGCGGAGAGCTGTCCCGCGCCCGGTGTGGGCTTCGCGCTCCGCGGGGCGCACGCATCGAGTCGTGGCGCCGGGCACTTGCTCGGGCTTTGGGGAGTTTGCCATCCGCTCAGGGGGGGCCGTGGGGCGTCCAGCCGAAGCCGCTGCCGGAAGAGGATGACCGCGTGCCGTTGGGGCAAGTAAGGCCACCGTTTAGAAATGCACCTCGCGACGATCTGTCGACGCTGTAGCGGCTGAGTATCGAGGCGCAGGGGGAGGAATTATGCCATCCCGCGGTCCGTCTGCACAAACGGAAGCTCGGAATACTGCAAGAAGCGATACGGCAATCTAAAGTCAATCCAAAAACCCGGTCAGGATGAGAAAACACCGATACTGAAAAAACGGCAGGTACAACTAATTCGATGCATTGTTTACCTAAATAGGGTGCTAAAGATTTGCAAAAAAAAAAAAAAAAATTAGCGACATTTCCTGGGTGCCTGTATTTCGTCAGGCGACATGCAATGAACGGATTCTTTAATATGCATATAATCCCTGTATGATAAATGCCATCGTGAGCCTTGTCTAGATGGAGAAGCCAAAGTTTGGAAAAGTCGTTTGCCCCAAAGCTGATGACTAGCAAGTGGCAGAGCCACAATAGAGAAGAATCTTGCTTAACACAATGCCCCAAAGGCCAGGTAGGTTATTGTGATATGAAAAATGTTAAGATCGAAAATCCATAGTTAACACATAGTATGATTCCCGCAAGTCCGTACTAGCCGAGTACGTCATCGGCAGCAGCTAGCTTCACTTGGAAGCTCACTCCACGTGTTTTTCAATAAAGGCACATTCTCTACGCATCTTGTGACCGAGGATTTGTAAATAAGGAAGAGAAGCAAAAGTTATTTGTACCATGTACATCCTTCTTGGATGTACATGGTACAAATAACTGGATGAAAAGTGAAAAACGTTACAGTCAAGTAACTTAACGTTTCTGAACATCCAGTAACTGCAGAAACATTATTATTTTTTCACTTTCAAATGGTCGTTCAGACACATGTAGGATTATTTCATTTTCCTGACAGGATGAAACAGTGTAATTAAACCATCTTTGGAGGTAATGTAGAGGGGTTAGAAGGTCGCACAGAGCGGGTTTGATTCTGGTGTGGTCACTTACTTGACACTGGACTTGGAGCTGATTATGATCTCTTAGGACTTGCTTTTCCCTTCTGCTGATACAGCCAGAAAAATGGCTGCCCTAAAATGTCCATGTCCCCGTCCCCAGAGTCGGAGGTGGTGTGAGCTCATGTGGTCACAGGTGGAGCTGTGAGCGCTAATCAGCTGACCATGACGTGCAAGGGCTGCCCTTGATGAGGCGGGGGAAGGGGCAGTGTGATCACGGGGCGTCCTTCAGGGTCACAGAAAGACGTGACCGGAGCACCAAAAACAGAACCGCAGGAGAAGGACGTGGCCTCACGTCACGGGCTTTGCCAGGGAGGGAAGGGGACCAAGAGCCAAGGAACGCGGTGACCTCCAGATGCTGGAAAACGGAAGAAGCAAACCCTCCTCTCGAGCCTCCAGGAAGAAAGAGCCCTGCTGACCTTGACTTTAGCCCAGCGAGCCTCGCTTCAGGCTTCTGACCTTCCGAACTGTCCACACATTTGTGTGTCCTGATGCCCTCGCTTGGCGGTGACTTATTACAGCAGGAACAGGGAGCCAGGGCATTGGCTGACTCAGGACACTGCGAGTGTGGCTGTCCCGAGGACTAGGTGGCACAGTGCGGGTGAAGGGCTTAGCCCAATGCCGTGTGCAGAGTGAGAGAGCGATAAATGCAGGCTATTAATTTGATTATTTTTATAACTCGGGATGCATTACCATCACCCTGAAAAAGGCAGTCCAAAGATAGGACTGAGCTCCACTCCGCTAAAAACAATAGGAATGCTCGAACCCACCGGTCTGTGATGCTCCAGGCTGTGATTGAAACCTTAATATTTATGGGAGGCAGGACAGAAACTGTGATAAGTATTAACATTTAGAGAAAACAGAAACCGCGGGAGAGACCCAGTATCCTTTTTATCCTACTGAGCACTTTAATGAATATATTTAAATACTTGGAATAAATCTCTGTTTATTTCAGCAAATCTCGATAGCATCAAAATTCCTAAGGGCGCAGGACACTCAGAATTTCCATTTTCATGAGTGGCCTCGCTTTGCAAACAGCTGAGTACACCTAACCTCCACAGGTAGGATTTGAAGAGGAATAATTTCAGATAGCACCTTCCCCTGCAAGTCCTAAAGCTGAGTGGAGTCAATTTTAACAGAATCTCATTCCCAATGACTTCCAGTGTCCTCGGTTTCAAAGTGATTATTCCATGACACGAATGAGGTTTCGCATCACTTTAAAGGAAAACGCCTTTAGTGATATTGAGCACATTCGTTTACACGCAAGAGTGCTGAACACCGAGATTCTGTGTTCCAGGAGACTGCTTAGCTTTTCGCGTCCGCTTCCTTAGGTGGGGGTCGGTATTTTAAGCTTAAAACGATGTTGTTGTTTTCCTCCCCAGCATTAGGGACAGGTTTTGAGCACTAGGCTTAGGCACTGAGTTTTGGTCGAGACGCTCCTCCCTAGAAACACACTCCCCGGCGGCGGGTGGTGCATGTTGCGTCCTCCGTTCTGAGTCTTCGCCACAGCCACAGGCATCCACGGGCGTCAGGTCGCCCCACCGCTGGACTGTGTAGCGAGGTGACAGGTAACGTCCTGCACAGAATGGAGATAGAATGGTCAGCGTGGTCTTCTGGAACAACTGTTTTGAATCAGCTCTTCACACGGTAAACTCCAGAGACTTCAGCACTTACGTTGGGCTACATTGACACAACTCATTTATTCATGTATAAAAAGCAAATATTTATGTTACATAGAAATACTTCGCTTGGTAACATGGGGCAAATACTAAAGATACGTAAGAAGCAGTGACTCAGCGAGTCCGCCGTGAACATGGGTGGTAAGAGGCAAGGTTAATGCGCACGATTTAAGCCGGGAACGAGACGCGGAGTATCGGGGATAAGTTACCGAGTCGGGATCCTGTCCAGCCGGTAATGAAGAACCTCATTCACACCGAGAGTTCTCAAAAGTGTGTGTGTGTGGCCCATTTGCAGATATCCAAATGATCGAACGTCATGTGACGTTAGTCAAGGTACGAAGCACCTTGATACAGTCGTACCTCCGGTGTAAGGGCCGGGGCGAGCATCCGGGGTGCGAAGGCTCTGCCCGGTGTCCCGCCAGCCAGGAAGACTGGCCAGAGTGACCGCCAAAGGCCACGGCTCCCTCGTTCACCCACAAGGACACAGTCTTAACCACGTCGGGGCCTTGTTTGGGCAATTTCCTCGCTGTCTCATTCTGTTTCCACTTCATCGTATCGTACGACTTCTCCATCACGGTCGCCGTTCTACTTAAGCATAAAAAGCTACACATCCTCCTCCGCATTCACGGGCGCCTCCGTTTACTGTATCTTTGTGAGGATCGCAGTTACGGTATTCGCCGTTTTCCTCTGTTTTCCATCGTGTATTTCTCTCCCTGCTTTCGGCTCTCTGTTCGTCCATCTCCTCTCTGGGCCTTACGGGTCCTCGGGCGTTGGGTGACGCTCGCTCGTCTCCCCACGTTTGCTCCGTGGCACGTTCCAGTTTTTTCGGAACTCTGCGGGAAATTTCACATGCCCGTCTCGGGCACCTGCTCTGTAGGATGCCCTGGCCAAGCTGTTTTCTCAGAGACTTTCAACGCGTATCATCTTAGGTTCACCCTTTGGGTCAGTTAGATGCCCAGGGCGACGTGTCCTCCAGTCCGGCCCAATGCACGGCGCCCCGGGCAGGGGCTGAGGTTCTGGCCATCGCCATGGAGATGCACATGCTGCGCAGACACCCCTCCCCCCCGCCCCCCACCCCGCCCGTTCCAGCTGGGGACGGAGGGGCTGGGAAACCGGGCTGCGGACTCCTGAGTGATTTTCAGGCCTTGCGGTGCACACGAGGTTGTCGCCCTGTCCCCACAGATGCTTGAGATTCGTCTTCTGTTTTCCCTCTGCTTCCCAAATTACGAATTAACGAATTAATTCATTTTTGTATGATCTTCGTTCCCATTTACTTTGTTCTTGCGATTCTGTGCCTCACGACATAGTGGCCATGAAGGGTACAGAGACACCCACACGCTCACCCACACACCCACACACTCAGCCACACGCTCAGCTACACACTCACCCACACGCTCACTCCCAGTCACTTTAGTACATTTTTATGGAGGGAATAAAAATAAAAATACAGTATAATATATTTTTAAAAATTGGGAGCCTCCCACGGGTTTCCGTCTCGGGCACTGGCCCTGTCGGTTGTATGGCAGGGCGACCTCCAC
This sequence comes from Rousettus aegyptiacus, assembly GCF_014176215.1. Classification (NCBI taxonomy): domain Eukaryota; kingdom Metazoa; phylum Chordata; class Mammalia; order Chiroptera; family Pteropodidae; genus Rousettus; species Rousettus aegyptiacus. The sequence goes on from NW_023416307.1 coordinate 159,154,272, forward strand.
ATGGGACTGGTTGGGCCGGAGGTTCTGCGCCCTCCCAGGCGCCCAGTGCCAGTCACGTCCCGAGGCTCATGCAGAGCGCGCAGTCCCGCCTGCTCTGGGTGAGGGATGCGTGGGCTTCGTTTCGGGGCCACCACAGGACAGCCTCAGCCACCCAGCACGGAGGCTTCCGTCTGACTCAGTTTCCTCTGGCAGCTAGATATTTCTTATTGTGGTTTTAGAATTTAAATCTATATTTGCATGTTTTGAAAAATACATCCTTATCTATCAGTTGGATGTGTCTGTCGTGGGAACGGAGAGTTGTCGCCTCAAGCCCGTTCTCCACCTGGGGCGCGGGCTTCTTACAAAGTGCAGTTACAAATGGGTCCCCTCCTGACGGCTCCTGGGGGAACGAGGCGGGCGTGCCGCATGTGGACTCAGTGCCCCAGGCCCACGTGTGCATGGCGACCACTTCCCCCTTACACGCGTGTGTTCGTGCTGCTCCCGGGGCAGCGAGGAGCGTTGCTTGGCTAGTTTACCGTAAAGCTCCGTCGGCTCGATCTTCCTGACGCTTTTCTGTTCTACCGATGACGCCCACGCCCCTCTCTGCCCTGTTGTGGGTTGTCCTTTTCCTAGATTATCTTCCTAACCAGCGTTTTTGAGCATCTCTACCCTCGTATCTCTAACAGATACGTTCGTTACTAGCTTCTGGGTTATCGCCGGCATTTCTGCAGTTCAGTGAGCAGCCGCCAGAGCCAGAGGCTGGCACAGGGGTGGGCGTGGGCCGGAGCGGGCGAGGGACGGCCACCCCTCGGCTTCTCCCCAGCATCGTCTAAACATGCCTCGCTTTCGTCGGTGGATTCAAATGCTCCGCCGACAGCGTTTGTACCTTTCATTGGCTGCGACGTTCCACGGCTGGTGTTCCTTGGGGCCTTGGTTACCTGCTGGAATTCCAACGGTGTTTTTCCTGGGAAAAGGGCGTGGCTTGGTGGGGACCACAGAGGTCCTGTCAGTTCATCCCTCGTTCCATTCCTGAGCAGAAAGGGCGAGGACAGAAGTGAGGCAGCGACTAACGGGAGACAGCTGGACACGCGACAGTCGTCGCTCAGCCGAAGGCGACCACGCGGGCCTTGTTTCCAGGGTTAATGGACTCAAGCGGCTCGTGACCTTACTGTCTTACACGACAGCGGTGACCTCGGAAAAACATGCTGTTTCTGAAGTAGAGGGCAGAACATGCATTTTATATCGCTTTGAGCTTTTTTAAAATTATTATTTATTTTTATTTTTTTAGCCACAGTAGAGTGTCTTCCTTATTTCTAATTATTTTTTTTTAAAGATAAATGTACAGAAGGAGATTCGACTTTGGGTGGTGAACACAATGCAATATACACATGATGTATTATTGAATTGTACACTTGAAACCTATATAATTTTATTAACCAATGTCACCCCAATAAATTTAATAAGAAAAGATTATATGCACACACTGGAGAAGCAAATAGTGATAAAATTATATCCAGTTTATGATGAAGTGAGCAACACAGTGTGTCATTCAGCTTTTTTCACTGGCCCGAAGACGCCGTCGCATACGGGGCGACCATCGGCTTACGTGTGTCTGTGCTGCGTACTGAGCTGTCGTCACAGCTTCCGACCTGGCCCACCCCCCCCCCCCCCCGGGGCATCGACGCGGGACTCGGAGCTCGCGGCCACCTAGGCAGTGCCTGGGGGTTGGGGGGCGCAGCGGAGGGAGGGGTGTCTTGCCCCTTCCTGTGCGTTTCCTCTTCCCGTCATGTCCCCAAACCCCTCGTAACGTCACTATGGAAAATGTTTCCTTCTAGTCCACGGTGCGTCTTCTCATTTCCCAAACGGTGGGCTCTTTAAACTTTACTATTGATTTTAACTCTGACGAGGTCTGATTTATCGGCTCCTGCTCTTTGGGCTTTGTGTCCAGGCGATACCTTTCTTTTAGAAGCTTTGTGGTCCTGAGTTCCACATGCGTGGCTATGATCAATCTCAAAACAGTTCTCGTGCGTGGAGTTAGAATGGGAGGTGAGGCTCATTTTCGCTTATTGCACGAAGACCCTCTTGCTCCAGGAGCATTTGCTCGTAGAGGTTTTCCTTCACCGCCGAATCAACTTGTCTTTGCTGCAAGTCAGTTGACCGTGTATGTGTGAGACCATTTCTGGAATCTTCGATTCTCTCCCAGTTATCTCTTTACCTGTCCGTACACCAGTGCTGCCCTTCGACCCTCACGTGTTACCCCTCACTGCCGGCGAAGGTCACAATGTCACACCCCATCGGTGCAAGCAAATCTGCAGGTGACACGGGGCGCGGTGGGCGCGCGGGCGTGGTTGGGGCGTGGGATGCGGTCGAGGCGTGGGGCGCGGTGGGGGAAGGTGTGCCCCTTGACGAAGACACAGGGTGGTGTCATGGCGACGTTTTACGTGTAAAGTAACTACCGGCGGCAGATCCCGCGAGGCTCTTGTTTCTCATACCCGAGGGTGGAGGAGAGCCAGGCCGAGGGGACAGCCTGGCGTCAACACGGGGCGCACGTAAGTGGGGGGGACTTCCACAACCCGTACCCCGAATGATGAAGCCGCGCTCGACAGCTCTTCTCCGTAGACGTGGCGCCCTAACAGCCCGGAGCCTGCCCAGGGTGTGTGTGTGTGTGTGTGTGTGTGTGTGTGTTTGTTTTTTGGTTCCTGAAAATAGTTCTGGGTACTTAGATACAGAAATATGTTCCTTTGTTATTATTTAGAATTATTAATAAAGCGACTTGCAAAACGACTAGAGAACCAGGCAGCCAACATCACCTGCCAAGGCCATACAGCGAAATAAAAATCTCACAGATTTTTAAAATCTTTTCGGAGCCGCCTACCATGATGCTAGCAGTTTTCTATTTTTAACTCTAGATACTGCGTTTGCTGAAGCGATCGCTCTGTAGTCTAGCTGTCACCTGGCTCCGGCGCGATTTGGAGAGCCTTTATCTTTAGAAGCAGATCCGTGCATAAAATGCGCATTATTGTCTTTCTGTCTCTTCCCCGCATTCATATCGATTATGCCATACGGCGTAGAGATTCATTGATCACTTCGCTTATCAATTCTCCATGCAGAGTAATGAAGTCCGGGCCATGAATCCACAGCAGAAGAGTCGTCAGTCCAGCGTTCGCGCAGGCGCTTGGCAGCTTTCGGGGGTTCTGCCGTGCCCTCGCTGGCGGCCGGGCACGACTGGGCACTGTCCCTTTAAATCTTCGACTCGCCTGGAGTTGAACAATGAAGGCAGCAGCAGCGTGCACTTTAATTAGCCCCGAGGATGTCACAGTGGGCAGGGAGCGGGCTGGCCGTTTGTTCCAACAGCAGGTAACAGCACGGAGGGGGTTTTTAAGAAGCGTCGTCAGCTCTCTGGAGTGTGCCCTGTTGGAGCTACGTCAGCCCCACCTAGTCTGAGCGTCACACCTCCCGAGAAAGGGTCTTTTTTTTTTTTTTCAATTTCAAGAAGGCATGGCTGCAAGAAAACTGTTTAAACTTTGTTCCTGCTGTGTGGCCGTCCTCCGGACGCACCGCAGAACAGGGCCCGCCACGTGCTCAGCGCCCAGCATGTGACACGGTGCCCCCGGCCCCGGCATGTGCCACACCCGCCACCTGGAGCTGCAGCAGCAAGAGAAATCAGTGACGGGTAAAAGTCACAGTGGTCAGCTTGGGAAGGAAAGCAATTTGTACGTGTCTCCCTATTTCTCACAAACCACAAGGGCCTAGCATAGGAAGCTCACTCTCTTGTGCCACCCTGGGCACAATGGCTCGTGTGTTTCCTTTCGCAGAATGTCACTCTCCACCGGGGACGACGGAAGAGAATATACCCGTGAAACACAGTAAAAAATAAATACTTAGATTTAAAAAAGTCATTCGGACTAAGAAAGGGTCAATATTTTTTACCTCGTTTTTGATTTCCCACTTCGAAATCATGAACATAAAGCATAGATGTAAACTCTAAATTTGTTGGAACAAAACATTTAGAGTTAATCTTTCTGCGAAATGATTTCTTTTGGATTTGCTCTCACGAGTGAAAAAAAGGAGGCCTTTCTTTTAAAGAAATTGTTTGAATTGAATGATGGAGAGAGATTTCAGGAATTTTTTGTACACACTCACACACATATACACAAAAACAAGGCATAAAAGGACGAGAGAGCTACAGACTGCTGGCCCTTAAGCATAAACATGCAGAAACCTTTAGCGAACTGTTAGGAAGTAAGCAATATCCATCAATATGTGAAAAAAGCAAATGTGACGTGGTGGCCAAGCGGGGTTTATCCTAGGACTGCACAGTGGGGTTGGCATATGAAAATTGATCAGCATATAATTTACTTTATTCACAGAACAAAAGACAGAATCAGGCAGTTATCTCAGTAGGCAGAAGTTATTTGACAAAATTCAACATCCATTTGCGACAGGAATTTTCAGCGTACTAGAGGCAGAAGAAAACTTCTAAAACCTGAAACAGGCTAATGCCAGACTTTAAGGGTGAGAGACGGGGGTGGGGAATGAGAAAAGAATGTCTGCTCGGCCACCTACTCAACGCCTTACTCCCTGACCTAGTGCCCCAGGGAAAAAAGCCGGGTGCGCGGAGTGGTGAGCAAACAGATTTAAGGGAAGAAGTAAAACTTTATTCAGAGACAGAGGACTGCGCACGAACAGAAAGAAGGGACACACACAAACAGCCATCGCACTTAGACGTGAATTTAGAAAGGTTTAGGACCCGCGATCTATATACGAAACGATTGTGTTTTGATACATTAACACCACACGGCACAAGGGGGTTCGCCCCGGCGCCCCGCCGTCTGCCGCCTCTGCACTGACTTCTCTTGTTGAGCGCGCACCACGCTCTCCTGGGCGCCCCTGAGACGACCAGCCGAGGGAGGGGGGATGAGGCGAACCCGCGCTCCGGGGGAGTTAGCTCGGTAGGGAGAGCAGCCCAAGCCCGCGGTCCCCGCCCTCCGCAGGTTGAAGGGAGCGGAATGGTCCTGCGCGCAACGGGCGGGCTGTGAGCGTCTCCGCCGGGCGAATCCCGAGGGCGCCGGGGACCCCGCGGGGGCGACTGGGCAGCAGGGAGCCCGCCGGAACCTCCCAGCTTCGGCTCTGCCTGGGATCTGGGTGGTGTGGGGTGCAAGCCCCCGCCCCCGCCCTCGAGTTTGGACCAGCCCCGAGAGGCCCGGAGCTCCCTGCGCAGTGAACTCAGTGTCGCCGGCGCGCGCGCCTCCGTCTTGGACACGGTTTGCAGGGCACTGACCCCAACGAGGCACGCTGGACCGGCGCCTCGCATGGTCTCGAGTGCAGCGACGCGTGTGCGCGGCCGGTGTGGCCCGCGGCGACGCGGGATGGGGAGGCGCGTCGCATCCCGGCTGAGCCCGCAGAGCGCAGGTCGCAGTCCTGGTCCCCCAGGAGTCGGCGGCACCAGGAAACGCACCTGGGTCTTTAGGGCACATTTTGTTTCTATGCACATTAATTTACCCGGGTGTCTTCGCGACCACGCCAAGACGAGTGCCTCGTTCTGAGGCTCCACTTAGTGTGGGGGGACAATCTGTGCGGCCGGCGGGGAGACCTGGACGGCCGTGCGGCTCCGCGTCGTCTCCCCAGATCGCCACCAGCGGGGCGGGCGGCTGGCTTAGGTCCCGAGACCGGCGATGTGTATCGCCCAGGCCCTCGGGGTCAGCCCCTCCTGGCCACGGGTGTCCTGCGGGCCGGACTGGCCTGATTGGGATGAGTAATGGGGACGCTGAGCCCCCTGTGAGCCCCGCTTGCTGCAGCCGCAGCGACCACGTGAACTTAATGCCTTTTTCCCTGCTCCGCGCTCGGCTCCCTGCCGCGCGAGCCTTCGGCGCCGCAGCCTGCCTGGCTAATTTGCTCGTCTGTGCCCCCAGCGCCGGCGCTGGGTCTTTGGGGCTGCGCTACCAGAGCACTAGATTAATTTACATGGTGCAGTGCATCTGGAATAATCATCACCCCACAGAGCCGCTATTGCTGGAATTCTAAAGAGAGAGAAGACGTTTCTCCACGGATGTGAACGTGTCCGTGGCAGTGTGGGGGGAAGGAGACGGGAAAGTGTAGACATTTTTTCGAGCAGCAGGGCTTTCTGGAAGTCTCCTCATGCATGTGCTGTTTCGCTGACCATTCTGGAAAACGGCTCTGAGTTGCAAGGAGCAGAAACCTACCTGCAGGGCTCTTACATAAAGGACCCAGAGCAATCTGTAGGCAGCTGTTTAGAACGATAAATACAGGGGACTTCGCTGGGGAAGGTCACCAGGAGGCAGGCCCGCACGGCTCTCCGTCCTTGTTCTCAGGGCGGCATCTCTCCGGTCCCTCCCAGGCCTCCCTGTCACCTGCTCCGTTTTTGCCTCCCTGTGAATCGTTCTTACTCTCCCTCACGTCATGGCCCCTTACGGCTCTCCGTAGACGGCAGCTCAAGTCCCTCCGTCTTCGGCGCTAGGAGCTCAGCTGCCCGTGTCCTTCTGCGTCTCAGAGGGTCCGGCCGACGTGGCTCAGGTGAGTGCCACAGCCCCCTGGCCGCAGGTGGGCAGGAGGAGCAGTCACGGACTTCAGCAGTGACAGTTTGTGGGCAGTCATGCCCCAAATACGGCTTTAATACTGATCCAGAATGTGTCACATTTTCTGGGACTCACCTGGGAAAAAAATAAAAATGCTTTTATAACTGAGTTTACAGCTGGCTTCAATGACAGCAATTAATTCGATTTATAGTGTCAAGTGCGGGCTCGTGGTGTAGAACACATTTAGACTAAGGAGTTATATCCATGTCTTAAGCGGGTCAGGATAACAAAATCAGCTGATGTACAATAAGTGGCCGAATGTTATTAAAAAAAGAAATGCAGGCTGTCACGACGGCGGCCATCAGCTGAGTGCAGATGCACTGAACCGTGGCCCCTGCAGCACTTAGACACACACAAAAAAGTCTTTAGCGAATCTTTTTTTCTCATTCTACATAAATCTCTGTTTTGTCATACAGACATTAATAGACAAAGTGAAATTCAGGATGCGAATCAATGAGAAAGTTTGTTGGCATTTTCACCCACTAGCATATCATTAGCATGATATATAACTGAGGTATGAAAAAAAGTCTTTCTGGAATTCCTTGTACTTTGAATTACTGTGGTTGTAAAAAAAAAAAAACCAACCAGCAAGGGCCCCAGCTAAAGCGAGTCATGGCTTCCCGCCTCCTACAGGTAGTGCTCATGGTTGCGAATGGTCATTTTAATCTTGGCCTTCCTGTCTTTATCAGCTTGTAGCATGTTTGCTGCATTTTTGTACCAAATTTGTGATATTTTAAGACTACCAATCTTATCTTGCCTGATAAGTGAAAAAGCAATAAATGCTGAAGCTGTTGATAAGCCATGGTTTATAATTTTGTACAATTACAAGAGAAAAGAAAACAGAACCGATTTAAATGCCATTAAAATCTGTACAACTTTTATGAAAGTTAACTTTTCACAGATATACAAATGTCTGAATCTTTTATAGTATCTTAATGGGCATATGGACAACACAAACCCATACACTTGGGGAACCTATATGTTCATAGAGAAATGTCTGTATGTGTATGATGCATGCTTATCTCTGAATGTACTAAAATGCTAAATCTGACATTCTCCCCTTCAACAAAATCATGTTTTGTCATATTTAATCCATCAATTTATAGAATTGTATAAAAATGCGTTAATCACAGATGTTAGATCAAGTAGAAAAAAATGAAATTATTATGTTTATAGACAAAAATATGCATCAATTATCTGGCCATTTGTAGTAAGAGCTATTTCTGCATAATATTATTAAGATGATTGCAAGATAATTTCCCTAGCTTAGTTTGTTATAAAGCAGACTAAATTAGTGTTTTTCAACTAGTAGAATAATAGAACTGTTAAACAGATGTTTGTTGTATATGTAAATAGTGTAGAGAATGAAGAAAAGATTTAAAACCACATGTTTATTAAAAATATATTTTCCCTTGTGATATGTTTAACTGAACTATATCTTATTACTTCATTTGTACTGTTTTCTTGATATATTTCACATAACAAAAATGCACACTTTAAAAGTGTGCAATTCAGTTTTCTTTAATAAATTCACTGAGTTCAATAATCCACTGTCACCACGATCAATTTTAGAACATTTTAATCACTAAAAAGAAACCCATGAGTATAGGACTTCGAACCCTGGCAGCCTGGAACCTACTTTATTCTCTGTTGATTTACTTATTCCGGATATTTCATTTGAATGAAATCACATAACATGTGGCCTTTTGTGTCTGAATCCTTTCACTTAGCATATCTGGTGACGGCAAGAGACTTGACTCTGGGTGGTGAACACACCATGCAACACACAGGTGGTGTGGTATAGAATCATGTACTTGAAGCCCGTGTATAATTTTATTAACCAATGTCACCCCGATAAAATTTGATTTCAAAAGGTTTATTCAAGTTGTGGAATGTAACGGTACTTGATTTCTTTTTATGGCTGATATGGTGGACATGGACAAACCTCCCTCTGTTCATCCACTCATCTGCTGACAGGCATTCGGGTGGTTTTTGATTATTCAGAAACATGTTCTTGTGAACATTCATATAGAACTTTTTGTGTGGGCATACATTTTCAGTTATCTTTGGTGTATTTCTGGGAGTGGAATTGCTAGATCAAATGCTAACTATTCATTTAACTTTTGAGAAATTTCCAAGCTGTTTTCCAAAAACAGTTGTACTATTGAATGTTTACACCAGCAACAAATTAGGGTTATAATTTCTTCACATCCTCATCAACCTTCATTATAGTCCATCTTTCTGAGTATAATCATCTCAGCGGGTGTGAAGTGGTGTCTCTTCATTGTTCAGACTAGCATTTCTCTCCAATGACTAATGACTTTAGGAATCTTTTCTTGGCCTTGTCCACATGTCCGTTTCGGAAATAAATATAATGATCTTTTATCGTTGAGTTGGAAGAGTTCTTTACATTCTGGATATATAAGTCCTTTACCAGGGAGAAGATTTGCACATATTTTCCCCAGTTGTGTGGTTTTCACTTTCTCGATGGTGTCCTTTGTGGGATAAAAGGTTTTAATTTTGATGTAATCCAGTTCATTTTTTTTGTCATACGTACTGTTGTCATAGCTAAGAAATCATTCATTAATCCAAAATAGCAGGATTTACGCCTATATTTGTCTAAGTGTTTTATGCTGTTTATTAGTGTTTATTTAGGTTTTCGATCCATTTCGAGTTAGTCTCACCTATAGTGGGAGGTAAACGTCCAAGTTCACTCTCTTGCCGGTGGCTCTCCAGTTGTCCCAACACTGTTCGTTGTGAACGCCATTATTTCCCCATCGCACGGTCTTGGCCCCCACATTGAAAATCGGTGGACCGCAGACGTGCGGGTTTACTTCGGGGTCTCCGTTCCGTTCCGTTGACCTGTATGTCTGTCCTGGTGCATGACTCTGTCTTGATTAATATTGCTTCACGGTTAGTTTGGAAGTCAGGACGTTCTAGTCCTTCTATTTTGTTCTTGGTTTTCAATATCGTTTTGTCTATTCTGGGCCCCTGGTAATTCTATACGAATGTAGACTCAGCTTGTCAGTTTCTATAAAGAACTCAGCAGCAGTTCTGAGGGGAACGGCATTGAATCTCTGGATCAGGTTGGGAAGTATTGCCATCTATCCAACATCAGATCCATGAACGTGGGATGTGGTCTCAATGATCTAGATCCTTTTGAATTTCTTTCGACAACATTTCATAGTTTTCAGAGCATAAGTTTTGCGCTCTTGTCAAATTTAAGTGTTTTATTCTACTTGATACTCTTGTGAAGACAATTGTTTTCTTAGTTTCATTTTCGGATTGTTCATTGCTAGTGTAGAATTACAATTGATTTTTACATATTGATCTTGAATCCTGCAGCTTTGCTATACTCATTTATTAGAAGTGTGTGTGTGTGTGTGTGCGCGCGCGCGTATGTCTAAGGATTTTCTATACACGAAGTTATGTTATCTGCTAACAAATAGTTTGACTTCTTTTCCAATCTGGATACGTTCTGTTTCTATTTATTGCCACATCGCGATGTTCGGAACTCCCTGAACCATCTTGAACAGCAACGGTGAGGGCACACCCTGATCGCTCTCCAAGGGGTAAACAGTCCCTCGTTCACCTTTAAGTATGATGTCAGCAGCCATCTAAAATGGCTTTTATCATATCACTTAAAATATGCTAAGTGATAGTATTCAGATACAAAAGGCAACATATTTAATGATTCTATTTCTATTTTATTGAGTGTTGTTATCACGGGGGAGGGACATAGAATCACTTTGAATTACTTCTTACAACTGCATATTAATCCATAATAATTCTCAAAATTTTTCAATTAAAATAGTAAGTCTTTATTCTAAGTAATACGTTCAAATGTGTCCTCCCCATGCATTTTCTCCTGTGGATATTACTATGGATTACACTTAATCACGAGACTGTTTCACTCTCTAAAAAATCGATATGGACTATTCGCATTAAATATTTATGCCAGATTCGGCCAAACATTAATTCCATGGAAATTTGGCTAGAGCATGCTTTTTACAGGAGTATTGATTAATAATTAAAAGGCATTTCCTCTTATGATAAACCCTAATTTCTGAGCGGGCTTGGACAAGGTACATTCACTGCGAATCAAGCAGCAGCAATCCAGCCTTTTGCGTCCCTTAAAATTCACGACAGTTTGCATGCTTAGAAACTTACAGTCATCTTTCTGCTGATCAGCATGGGGGAGGGGCAGGGGAGGAGGGGAGGTTGCCTTCCCTCTGGCCTGGGAAACAGAAACCCCTCCAGGCGCACTAAGCTCAGATTTCACTGGCTTTAGCTTCTTGTTAAAAAACAAACAAACAAAAAGCAGCCTCTCTGTGTTAAGATGATCAGAGAGCGGACTGGCCGAGGTGCCAGCGCCTCTGCTGTGAGCCCCCTGGGCGATGGGGGTGCCGTCCGCCCCCCTGTCCTGCGCCTGCGCCCCGCGCTTGCGCCCACGCCCACGCCCGCACCCGCGTCCACACCCGCACCCCCACCTGCACCCGCGTCCACACCTGCATCATCCGAGCTCTCTCCCTTTAGGGGTCCGGCTCCAGGGGCCCGGCTCCCGGCTCCCGCGTCCCAGCTGCACCCCAGCAGCGCGGACCTTGGGTCTGGGGCGCCACTGATGGAATCTGGAGAAGTTTAACATAATCTTTCTCGTTCCCGAAACTCTACGCCTGGTCCTTTCCTTGTGCCTGTCCTTGCACCAGGGTCCTTCACTACCGTTTCATTCAGTGTCGTTTTTTAAATAATGTTGATGAGGGAAAAAAAAAATATTCTGGGCGGAGCCCCTGTGGGTGGAGCGTGCGCGTTCTCCCCGGGCACACAGCTTCCTCCCACATCCCAGAGATGCGCGTGTGAGGTTCGCCGGCCTGTCGCCACTGTCCCTGAGTGAGCGCAGGTGGGCATGAGCGGCCCCGCCAGGGTCCGGCCTCCTGTTCCCAGGTCCCGCTTCCTGTCCTGAGCTACCCTGAGGAGAGGCTCCGGCCACCTGCAACCCAGGACTAGAGGCAGCGGGCTGGGAAGGAAGGCTCTCACTTGTTTTTATCCATCTTTCTTTCTTAAATGTATGTAGAGCTCACATTGATTTCGATGTTTAATTTTAGTTTGTTTGGAGTCTTTTTTTAGAAGTTTGGCGATTTTTTTTTTGTGACCAGAAATATACCATAGGCATTTAGCTCTTGTCTCTATCCATTAGCCCAGGGTACAAGTCCTAAGTCATTATTCCCCTTAAAGTCACAGTTTCCAAGATCGAGGAGTTTAAGGGAGGACCTACCGTACACTGACGATTTTGCAGATGGGTCCGGGCTCTCCGATTATCTCACGTTGGAGGACCTCTCTCTTATTTTTCATCTGTGTCCAGCGACTGTAGAGTACGTGGAGACCGAGACCAGCAGCCATCCATAGCACTCAGGGTCCAGGTAGACTCCGGACAGTTCAACAGTGGAGAAAATGCAGCTGCCCCCGATAGTGTCTGTAAATAGGGAATTGCGGGCTGGGTCCATGCCTCATCTTGATGAAAAACAAACGCAAGAACTGAACTAGCCCCAGCCCTGCCAGAGCCCCTCCTATGGAAATCCCGCAAGTTCTTAAATTAATTGAGAATGTCCGCTCCATGAGTAAGCGCCTCCCCATTAGACGTTTTAAGGAATCTTCCATATAACTCTAGGACATAGGCATTACCTACATTTTACAATTAGAGAAACGGAGGCGAAGGGTTGTTATGTGAACAACGCAGGCTGGAACTTGAGTATGTCTTTCTGATTTCAGCGTGGATACTGTTCCCAGTACATCTCACTGACACCCTACGAACCATTACCAACTGTGAAAATAGTTCCGCGGAAATAACTGACAAGACAATGAGAAAATGTTGACAACATTGGCTTTAGTTAACCAACAACGTATCTCCATTTTAAAGTCATCCAGTTTGAATATTTTCAAATGTTTTGGAAAAAAGGTGCTAAGCCGAAATAAGAAATTTAAGTGACGAACAGTTTATTTGCTATAGCTAAGGTAATTTATTAGGGAAAATGTTGTCTTTTAGAAAATGGTGCTGTAATAATTGAATAACAATGTGCAAAAAGTAAAATGAACCTCAGCCCCTACCTGTATCAAAGTTGACTTGGAATATCATTACAGACTTGAACATAAGAGATAAAATAACAAAATATCTAGAAGAAAACAAGGGAGAAAACCTTTGTGACCTTGGGTTAGACAGAGATTTCTTAGAACGTAAAAAGCACAAACCACATAGAATGAATGAAAAATTGGACTACATCAAAATTAACATTTTTTGAGTGAATTCTATTATATATAAATTATAACTCAATAGATTTGAATTTTCAAGAGATTTACCTATTGTGTAAGTTTATATTGTCAGTGGGTACGTAAAGAAGAGGACAGTGAAATCCTTCGCCTCCCAGAATTCGTGGTTCAGTGACACCACCTAGCCAGACGGACATTAGCTGCACAGTAGTAAGTCCCGGGTAGAGCAGGGCTGCGTCACCACAGCCTGGAGAGCCCCCGTGCTGTGCCTGGGGGACAGCACAGAGACTGGCAGCCCCTCGTCTTAAACACAGAAATCGAATCCCAGCAATGCCAGGTGACTGTCCTGACGCGTCGCACGCGAAAGCAAAAAAAGTGCCTACAAGAAAAAATGGGAAAAGGTTATATCTTCATGGAAACATCATTTTTAGCCATGGCAAAAATCTGAGAGACCATAAAAATTATTGGTTATATCGATACATGAAAAATACTATTTAGAAAGCTAATAGACAATTGATAAATTGGGGAAATATTTTTATTAAAAAAATAACCATGGAGAGAACTAATTTTCTTAATTTATAGGGAATGCCTACATATCAGAAAGATGATATTCAATAAAAATAGGTAAAGAATATTAACCTCATCCCAGGAAAAGAAGTTGTAAAACATCTTTATGTATAAACAAGGGCTAAATTGCATACATAATAAGAAAAATTGGAAATTAACCAAAATACTATTTTTTATTCATCAGATCTATAAACTTATAAATTAATCCCCTGTTGGGGTGTGGTGCGGGGCACCCACAGTCATTCACTGAGGGTGGGGGACCTCATGGAGGGCGGCTCGCGACACCCGTCAGTATTTACGATGCACATACTCTGCCCAAGTCATAAAATGTCTAAATTAACTTTAAATTTACAACCAGTTGTATATAATAGTATGCATGCACAGAAGTATTTATAATCATAAAATACAGTGATAAGAAAAACTTCAGGCATAGGTCGTCAAGAAGAAAATTATCAACAGCTACTTTTTTAAAAAAGTAAGTTCGGTACCTGCCTCTGAGCAGAACAGGAACACCACCTGGAAGGGGGGAGTCGCGTGGCCCCCACGGCTCCGTGCCCGGCTGCACGCACGAAGAAAGGGCAGCGAAGCCAAGTCCCCAGAAAAGGCCGCCCGCCCGCTGCGAGTCTGCACGTTTCGCCTGGCTGCGACGTCGTGGAGAGGCAAAGGCCTGTGCAGAAACGCTGACGTAGTCGCAGAAACTCAGGGGGTCGTGTTCGCAGAGCGCTCGGTGGGGAAGAAACCGAGCCTGCTGGACAGAAAACTCAGTCAACTCAGCCCGTTAGGTTGTGCTGGGACCAAAACCAAAACTCAGCACGGAAGACAGACAGGCAGTTAACGCCTGGAGCCAGCGAGGACTTGGGAGTCAGCTGGAGGGGGGTGGGGCGGGGCCTGCACCAGCGTTAGGGCGACTTTAATCTTGGAGACATAGGCGACCGACACGTGACCAGTAAGGAAACAAAACAGAAGAATGTTTTCAGCCCTTATGGTAGAACAGTAAACCAGATATTCTGGGATCTTGAGCATTATCATCGGCCCATGGTGACTGTCACATATTTTCTATGATTTTTAAATTTCGCAAACTTTATTTCTAAAAAGTTTAAGATAGTTAAAATTTTGTCTTAAATGTAACTGTCTTTGTTTTATGTAGGTCTCGTCCCAAAGTAGAGTCAAAGAATATACTTTTGGAGGCACATATTAATCCATATCAATGTCAGTAATTAAACAATAATTAAAATGAGACCATGGTCTTAATAAACCTGAATAAAATACTACATTTATATATAATATATGTTATATATAAATGCAACCAAAATAAAATATAAATTATAGTGATATAATTATAAATTTTACATAAATATATAAAATTACATGCATGTACAACATACACATATATAAATTACACACTCATGAAATAGAGTTTGCTCACCTACAAATAAAAATAAACCTGAGTGTATGGCATACGTGTGTATACATGTGCGTATGTGTGTATCTGTGTTTACATATATAAATTAATACTGTTTCAGGTTAAAAACTACATCTCTATCTTTTTTTCTCTGTTGACACAACACGCTTGATACAGTTTAACAGATAAAAGCACAGACTTTGAAGTCAGAGAGTGGTTCTCATCTGGTTTTCCCAGAACTTCCTTAGCCCGTGACCTCGGGCAGGTGGTGTGAACCCTGGGTGCTCCTCCCTGTACCCGTCGTACTGGCCTAGTACTGTCGTCTGCGTCACGGCCCAGGCGTCAGAATTCACGTGACTTACACAGTGCCGGGCAGGGCCCACGCGAACGCGGCGGCGCGTGTTAAGAGGTCCAGCATGCTAATACTGTAGGATCCGGGTTCTCAAAGGGAGGCGTGCCGCCAAGGTGAGTGGAAGGTACGGGCAGTGTGGCGAAACTTCCAGACGGTCCTTATCTCCTCCTTCCATCCCCTTGCTTGAGAATTACTGGTATAAGCAGGGGGTTTTTTCTTTCTTTCTCTTTTTTTTTTTTTTTTACCGAAGGGTCAAATCAAGGCTATGGTTTTTGCAATACTCTTCACCAATTCCTTCCGAGGGATTCTTTTGCGTGTTTGTTTATCCGCCTGTTATTCATTGGTCTACATCATCTCAGCCTGGCGGCAGATAAAATATCAGCGATAGGACATAGTATTTGTTCACAAAGATTACTTTTAGCTATTTAATTGTACCTCAACAAAAACACCTTTTTTCTTTCTTTTTTTCTTAAATTTTTTTTGCCGCCTTATTAATCTTCTGGATTTGTTTCGGTGAAGTATTTATTCACAGTGTTTTCTGGTCTTCGCTTGGTATTTGAAGTGCTGGCTTGCCTCTCACTTGTTTTTGGACGCTAGCATTTAATTATGTAATCACAGGAACTGGAGCCGGATGGCTCTCTCTCCATCTGCCTGCCAGAGCTGCCACTGTTTTCCTTATCAGTTGGCATTGATTTTTACAAAACTGGTGATTTATCTGCTAACGGTTTTTTAAATGTCATATTTTTGTACATCTATTGGGAGTTATCTGCTACCCGGCGTTTTATGTTGATTCCATGGCCATTTCTTGTAGACGACTTCACCTCTAATAGTAAGTGGTACTTGAGAGAGGATGGGTACCCAGAATGCCCCAATCACCAGCCATTGTGGTCAGCTCAGTGCACCTGTTATTTCAATGAGCAAAATACAAATCAGACAAATGGCTGGGATGGAGCTGAATAGACTATTCAGTCAAAATTTCAGATCTAGCCTCCAAGTATCACTATCATCACCCTATGATTTTTTAACAATAAAATGCTTTGTCAACGTTTAAAAATGCATTATAGATTCTTATGGTCTTCTCCATCTACAGAATATGTTTTTTCCATTTGAAAGTGTCTATCATAGCCTGGAGAGATGAGGTTTCGGTAGAAGGTTTATTACATTTCCGATGCACAGTGGTAAATGGATTTAAAGCATCAGAACCAATAAATATTACATCCGTCTCCAAATATTCTCCTGCCTGAAGCGCCCGTGTGCTTGCCTGCAGCATCCATTGAACTCTTGAGGCTTCTGTCCACTAAGAAATGTCACTGCAAGAAGGTTCGGAAAGTTACCTCAAAATACTGCTTCTGATTCTAGCATGTGATCTGTCCATGGCCCCTGCACATAGCTCTTACCATGTATTCGCGGAGGTAGACAGCACTCTCAGCTAGACCACTTACCTGGAGAGGCCGATGCCTCCCCCGCCCCCAGAGTCATCCTCTGCTTCACCTGAGTACAGGACTTCGGACGATGGGTTAAAATGCCCGCTTTCCTCCCACACAAATCGCGGGTGTTCTGATGTGAAAGGGAAATGCTGAAGACTCCACACTAATCGCACACGACTCACTTGTGTTCTGTTCTTGTCCCGCACACATGCACACACGCACACTCGGCTTCACTGAAATCTGCCACGGCCTTGCTCGCTCACTGTCCTGTGCTGTCTGGGCGCCACTGTCTCCCCCACCGGATCGTAAGCCACTCTGAAGGCAGGTGCGACAGTCCGTGCCTCGCCAGCCCCAGCGTGTCGCACACTGCTTGTGCGTTACAGACTCTAAACAAAAACACATCAGACAAACGATAAAGCCGTTGCTGGTTCTTGACAAGTTGTAAGAAGTTGTGACGAGATTCCTCGTAGTTCAGGAGGTTGTACCCAAGGGGGAGATGGTGAGGGCGAGTACTCGTAATGACAAGGAGTGACCGGTCGGTCTTTGGGAAGCTGCGTGTCCCTCTGAGCTGGACGCGGTGAGACTCACAGCCATTACATGAAGACAGTGGCAGAGATGTCTGCGAGCTGGCCAGTGCCTCCCTGGCGGTGAAAGTTCAGGATCCGGTCGGTCTCCTCAAGCCCCACGGACCCCCGCATCCCCGACACGTGGCCTTGGCGCCCGCCCTCTGAGGAGCACTGCTGCCACCCGGTGCCCGAGGGGCAGCCCCGGCCCACGCCGCGCAGGCCTCGAGCCCCGGGGTCAGCACTTGGACAGCGCCTTCGTTCCGGCGCTTGCCGGCTAGGACTCCACAGGCGGGTCCGCTGACCTGACTGACCTCTCCGTACCTCATTCTCTCCTCTCCGTGATGGGAGCGACAATATGTGGCTGTGCTCACCTCGCGGGACTGCTCCGAAGAGAAAACACGACGCGCTGATAAATACACTGCTCCGTCCCAGCGCCTGGTACATGGACAGTCGCCGGGCAGTGGCTGGCAGCTGTTAATGCTGTCAGTACGAGAGACGGCAAGTTTTGGAAAACATTTTCACGTTTTCTCTCTGATTGCATCTTCTTAGTCTCCAGAGATCTGTCTTACTGGGCACGACGGTGAAATTAAAACAAAACACATTCATTCATTCATTCATTCATTCAAGAAAGCAAGAATAAAAGCTTTGCTTATCGAAGGGTGTAATTCAACACTATTCCTTAAAAAGTGGTGAACTAAGTAGTGAAGAATTATTTGAAGCATAAACAAGAAGATTAATCACCAAGCAAGACTTGTCGCCTCGTCGACTGTTTTAGCCCAGGAGATGCCGTCGGCGCCTCGCGGAGTCTCCAGGCGGGTTCTGGAGACTGTGCAGCAGCAGGATTCGAAGCGGTCACAGTTTCCAACAGCAAAGTGAGTTTTACACTTCCTCTTAGAAAGTTCAACAGGAGAAAGCGTGCGGGATGCTTCGCTGCCCTGTTCCGAATATTTGGCCTAAACCAGCCTAATGGCCATGTACACAGCCGGGGTGAAGGCTCTGTGTTCAGTAATTTTCCTAAGAAACCGAAATGTGTAATGCATGCGACACTTTTCCTGAAGTAGCCACTCTGGAATCTGGTGAAAGCCAGGAGGTGGGTCCCTGAGAGTCAACAAAAACGCAGGAGTGCACGCAAGCCCTTCCTCTGGGCCGTCGAGAACAAACGGAGAGAAATTGAGGACGTCCCAACAAAAGTTGGCATGTGGCTTGTTTTAGAAAAGCAAAACCACATGTTTATAGGAGTGAGCAAGAGATGTGCAAAGTTATATCTTGGAGTCCTACAAAAATGCTAATTCTTCAAATTCTTTTAGAATTTTTTTTTTTTTTTTGCCTCCAATCCACCCAGAGTTACAGCGTGGCTGTCACCAACGTGTGCCGTCATTTCTTCTGTAGGGACCCGTGATGCATTTGTCCTGAATTTGGCGTTGACCCTTTTGTGCCTAAAAACCTTTCAAAAAGTATAAATCTGATAGTATATACAACAAAATGATTTTGTCTCCTTAATAGTTTCAGAATGTTTGTTTTATTAGGAAAATATAATCACCTTTTTGCTTTTTAATAATTCTAAGGATTTGTTTCGTTTCTGTGTTCTTTCCCAGAAGACTATTTTGAGGATAAAGAGGCACTTGGCAAGCATAGAATATATATTATATATTACACATTATATAATATATATTACATCATTCTCTAATACAAATGCTAATGCCCAGCGAACATATGATTTATACATGCTGATCTGTAAACACGTGATGAACGGTACAGGGAGCTGTTAACGGATTTCTCAATCATGCTGGGCTCAACCACAAACATCACATTATAGCGTCTCCAATGCTAATCGCCCACCACCATGTCACCAGTTAATCAAAACGTGTCATAGAGCATTTTTGTTCTTTGGAACAATCTTACCGAGCCTACTGTGCGTTAACTGCTGTTTCAGGTGCTGAGGGCAGTTATGTAATAGATCGGTTCTCATAGTCATAAAACCGTATTCCGGACAACAGAGACAGGCAGTGAATAAGCAACCACATAACAAGATAAAATCTCAAAGGCAAATGTGAAGAATATATTCGAAGCTAAATTCATACGAGTGTTAGAGCAGGGATGCTGCTTTAAGGGGTTATATTTTAGATGAATATAAATTCATAAGCATAACAATGTTCTCATAGATAGTGGTACAAACTTAACAGTTAATGTTTTTTTTTTTAAATAACTTTTAGTGTTTAAAAACTTTCCAGTATTGGTTTTGTGTTTGGCATTTCCCTCTTGCAAACCGTCGTCATGAACACGGACGTGCTTCCTTCGCGAATGATGGAAAACGGAGCTGTACGCCTCACATGTCAGTGGACATCGCCAACCGAGGTCCCTTAACAGGACTGTCTCCCTGTATCCTAGGCAAAAAATGACTCCGAATTTCCCTTTTGTGTCCATTTGATAGGTAAAATAGTGGACATAGCATCTCTTTGCTATTTTAATTGGGATTTTTCTGATTATTAACGAAGCTAAACATCTTTTTCATTGCTTTGAAGACCATTTTTATTTCCTCTTTTGTGACTGAGTCATCTGGGTCTTTTGCCCATTACTCTTGGATTTTTATGTAATTTTCACTGATGTGTATGTGCTTGTTTGTATATACATGTAGTATAAATACACACTATATACAAATAATAAACACAGGCTATATAAATACGTATGTACCCTCGTGTGACTACATATATTAATACTGATCTATAGGAATATATAATCACACAAGGGTACACATACAAAAATATGTGTAAGTACAAACATTTTCTCCTCCATTGTTGCCTTTAATATTATTTAGTGACTTTTACTTCAGAATGATTTAAATGTCATATAAATTTATTAATTAATTTCTTATGGCTTTGGTGTTGTATTTGGTTGCATGTGTATGTATATTTTTGCCTTATTCCTATTCTAATGTTAAACATAATGAGCTGTGTTTCTGTTAATTTACTCATGATTTTGTTTTTTACATTTTGAAATCTACATACCTGAACTTATTTTCGTGAATTATGGGAGGTAAAGATCTAATTTCCTTTTTTCCTTATCGATAGACAGTTTACCCAGTGCCGTTCGAGGCCAGTTCCAACTTTTCCCAATTCAGACCGCCACCTTCCCTGCACGCGGAGCTCGGGGGGCTGTTTCCGGACCATCGTCATCTCCTTCGTTATTTCCACGCCAATGTTACATTTCTTAATTGTTCAATTTTTGTAATTTTTAAAATGTTGTAGGCAGTTCTCTCTTTTCTTATCCTATTTATCCTTTTCAGTGTTCTCTTGGTTATTCTGACATTTCCCCCCTTCTAAGCGAAGTTTATAATGACTGTTTTGAGTTTCGTGAATAACACTAACAGGATTTTTTATGACACTGCGGTGTGGTTACAGGTTAATTTGGAGGAATGTTCTTATCTTTACAATATGGAGTCATCACATTCAGAATATGGCTTAGCTCACCTTTTATTCAAATCTTTTATCTTCTTCAGTAAAATTTTATAGTTTTCTTCATATAGGTCTTATACTTGTTTTTATTAAGGTTATTTTTATGCGTTTTATAGTTTGTGGCTACTGTGAAATAGATCTTATCTGTATGCTAGCATACAGTAAGGCCATAGAAAATTACATCTTTGCTGTTTTCTGAATATAATGGAATTTTTTTCTTTTCAAATATTTATAGTTTGTTATTATCTCTTTCTAATAGTTATACATTTTACTTATTCTTTTATTTCTGGGCTTGGTGGACTGATTGGGGTCCCTAATACAGTGTTGACCAAGAATCTAATAGAACGCTTTTCACGTTACTGATTTTAAAGGTTCACTGCTAACATCTCACCGTGGAGCGTGATATGGTTTCCTGATAGATAAAACTCATTAGATTAACGAAGTTCCCTTTTCTTCCTAGCTTGCTAGGAGTTTCATTGATTTCTAAATCGGAATTTCGCGTAACGTTTTATAAAACAGCTTTTCGACGCGACCTTGTGTTTTCCGTCTCTAACTGTTTACTGGGGTACGTTTCGCCTGGTGCACTTGCCGCTGCTGAGTAGGCCTGGCCGGTTACTGGACAATAGGCACTCGGCGACGATGTAGTATTATTTTCAGGCTGTGCTGGGATTTATTTGCTGATATTTTAATAATGATATTTACATTCGTGTTCATTAGTGAGATTAGCCTCTACTTTTATTTGTTCTGCCGCCCTTGCTCAGTTTTATCTACCAGTAGATTTTTCTCATTTGTTTCTATAAAATGGACTTAGCTGAATTACATGTTAATCTATGATTTAAGCTGTTTATATTGCAGGGGAGTTTACATTTTTAAATTTTTTTAGATAAATTATTTAGATCTGACACTATTTTCAGGGGTAGATATTACTATGCCCCTTTATTTTTGTTTTAATTCACTTTTAATTGATTTATGTTATCTGTATATTTTTGAGCTGGCGTTTTATGACATATATTCTCAGAGAATCAGGCATTTCATCTAAGTTTATAAATTTGTTAGAATAATAGGTTATATTGCATTTGTTATAGATCATATTGCCCTTGTCACAGATTTTTGGATTCCCGCTTTTTCATTCCCTATAACTTTTTGCACCTTATTTCTCTTCATCTTGGTTTGCTGACATTCTTCACTTGGTGTGACCATTGCCCCATCTCTGTCCACTGAAGTCACCTCGATTTGGAGTCAGGTTTTCTACTCTGTAGGACTCCAAATTCTTACAGGCTCAGATAATGTTTTGATGGGGGCAGAGGAAGAAAATCTTGCCTTTCTGACGCTTTTTGACTTTCCCTTTCTCCTCTCGAGGTGTTGTCTTCCGCCTGAGCTCG
This sequence comes from Rousettus aegyptiacus, assembly GCF_014176215.1. NCBI lineage: Eukaryota > Metazoa > Chordata > Mammalia > Chiroptera > Pteropodidae > Rousettus > Rousettus aegyptiacus. The sequence continues at coordinate 159,176,256 of NW_023416307.1, forward strand.
TCCGTTTCTCTGAGAGCCTTGCCGAACGCACCAGTCAGGAGCCACCACTCCCCAACAGCGTGATTTTCCTCCTGTTGTTCCTTAACTCTCCAGCCTCGGTGGGAAAATCAGTGCTGTCCAACGTACAAAACATGCGACGATTTAACTGAATATCTCACAGCCATCCACGGTGATCTTTAAAGTGCCAGTTTTAAGTAATGGGTCTTCAGTTACCTTGACACAGGTCATTTTAGATTATATATCTATAGCAACACCGCACTCCTTACATCGCGTTTCTGTAACTAGAACATTTATTGTCTCATATGTGACAAAAAAAGCCTGCCCGCGTGGCAGCTCCAGGGCGACGAGGAAGCCGGCTCACATTCTTAGGGTCCCCTCCATTCAGCGCCCTCATCCTCAGCCCGGGGGCGACAGGGCTGTGTCTGTGCCGAGTGTCACGTGCAGCCGTGATTTTCGTGACGGTCCTAGAACGGTCCTGATTTTCTTGCCTACAGATGGGTCGGCTCCTGAGACATACGGGAAGGGAGTGAGGAAATGGGGTCTGCTGTTGTCCTGATTTAACAAAAGTAAGTGAGCACCCATGGGACAGGAAAGGGGACTTCGTTTCTGTCTCTCATTAGAGGGGTCGCATTATTTCTTCATGTTTTTATTGCCGATTCAGTTCCTCTTCTCTTTTTTCCCGTTAATGAGGCTCATCTTAAAGTTGTCAAACGCGAGTTCTTCCACTGACGACGTTTCTGGTTCCTCACATCGCCTCTCCTGTGTGGGGTGGTCCATGTTTGCAATGTTTTCTATGCCCCTGGTGATTTTCTATAGTTAAAAGCAGCCATTCGTTCCCAAACAGACCCGGACCCTCGTTTAAATTCTTTATGTCTTGATGGTTGCTGACAGCATCGGGGACGCCTATCCCGTTTTTCACTCCCCAGTTCTGAAGTGACATCATCGTGAACTCTTCAAGAGTCGGTCTTGACAGTTCCGGAGAACAGTTGCCAATCAGGCTCTCAAATCAGTCGAGCGAGAATTAATTTAGTGCAGTGAAAGGTTTATTGTTTACCTAACGCCAAACATTTTGTCAGCTAGTATATTTAGGCTAAAATGTAATCAGTTATATGGATATTCTGGCTGTGAAATTATTTAAGAAATCTGATTTAGGGATGCCTCCCTCCAGCCTTCCCCCACCTGCAAATTCTGCGTGGCTCGGGTCCTGAGAATAAGTGATTGGGCTGCATGGTTTCTGCTTCAGGTCTTTACCGGACTCGGACAGCCTCCGCCTGGAGCAGTTAAGCTTTTGTCGTGTCTAATTTCTCGGTGCCACTCAATTTCCGGATTTCCATCTGTGATCCCAGTTTTTGGCTTATTATTATTATATCTTGATTTTCATTTTTACATTTCTAACCCTCTAACTCCTGCGAGTCTTGTAACTTGTGCAAATGAGGTGCTGGAATGCAGTCCCCAGCCCACCTGCTTGGTGGCCAAGCCCGGCACATCCCTGTCCCCAGCCTCACGACTCCGCCTGTGTGCAGCCGCCGCGCACAGCTGCGGGGCGGGACTTGTCCTGCACTAGCCCCATGTTCCTGCCGCCCTGTGTCCCAGGCGTGGGCGCATCCGCTGTACGAATCCCTGGTGACCCTGCACCTGACCCCCTCCGGGGTCCTGCTGGCCTGAACCCATCGAATTCCCCGACTGGAACTAATGATGGTCTAGAGACGGGGTTCTCAACCCTGGTTGCAAGTTAGCATATGGGGGGCCGCTTTAAATTTAACATAACAACGATGATGATGAGGATGAGGATGATGAGGATGATGAAATTATCTCAGCATCTCAGTCATGTGAGAAGCAAACAACTTCCGGATGGTCGTGGACCGCTGCTTCCACGTTCGCGGTGAGACCGGCGGCCCTGGAGCACGTGTGTGCCCCCCCACACCCCGCTTAATACACCCTGGAATCCCTTCTTTCTCGTGGTTTGTCTGCCCACCGCTCTTTTCCCTCTAGATCACTCATTGACAACGTTCATAGAAGTCACGTCAAGCAGGGAAACTGAGGGGCAGGAAGTGGGGAAGGGAAGAAGAAGGGGGGGTCCCCGTTTTTATTTCCTCCCGCGTCACCTGAAGCCTGGGCTGCCCTAGCCTGTCAGCTCTGAAAAGCAAGCGTCCTAACTACGATATCCTGTGTGAATAATGCGCAGGAAGGATAAGTTAAATCCGCTCCTGAATATGAAAACGCAGCACTAGAGAGAAATAGTTCACGAGCGACGCGTGGAGGGGTACACGCCGCAATTTATTTTTGCGCCGTGGTCGTCGCCCCCACCCCTGGGAAGTCCGCTTAGGAAGGAGTGTGTCAGCTCCGAGCAGGAGAGGGGAGGGGGGTGTGTCTTCCACACACCTGTGTGCTTGAGCAGACACACTGTAACAGAGGCTTTGTTGGTTCCAATCGTTACGAGCTGTGAACCATGAAGAGAAATAAGCAATAAATAAAGGTCTCTGCCTCTTTTCATAAAACGTCCCCGTGTCACAGCCCAGGGGACGCCTTGCGATCACACTGGGCTTAACTGTGCTCTACCCAATTCCTGAAATGCAAATACCGTCTGACTTCTTCAAATTAATTTTTGGAATGCCTTTAAAATACCTTATATATCCAGGATCAGAAAATGCCCATGGTTTTCTGTTTGTTTGTCTTGCTTGCTTGTTGCTCTGGTTACCAGAGGGAAGGAGGGAGGTGACGGGTAGATAAGGCTAACGGGGGTCAAATTTATGGCGACAGGAGGAGATTTGACTTAGGGTTTTGAACAAACAGTGTGATAAGATGATGCATTATTGAATTGTACACTTAAAATTCATCTAATTTTGTTGACCAATGTCACCCCAATAATTTAATTTAAAAAATAAAATTTAGGTGGTTACTATACATGTAACGTGAAATGATTTGATCACATGTCATAAACTATACCTCCAGATATTTATGGAGAATTCCTTTTAGAGTATATTAATAATTTCGGTTAACATCTATTGAGTGATTTTTATTGTAAGACATTTCTCTGAGTAGTTTAGATGTTGTTACTTTATCCCAAACTAACACTAACCCGACAGTACCAACTTTCGCGATGAGGACACCGAGCAGAGGGAGGTCGAACGACTCGCAGGAAGTCACATGATCAGTGACCGCTGCAGCGGGGCCTCTGACCCTGGTGGCCGCCCCCGCGCCCTTGACCTTGCTGGCTGTGGCGTCCCACGTCATCTCAGTGCCGCTATAAAAGCAGTCACCACAGGGGGACGTTCGGACAGGATCATTATTTAGGTCGTTTCCAACTCGAGTCTTGTCAGGGGAAAGCTGCAAGCATCTCTTATTTGTAATTTCTTCAAATTGAGGAAACCGACGGGTTTCAGATGGGAGGACAGATGCTGGTATTGAAGAGCATGTAATGATGTTGGAGAAGGAATTTAAGTTCGGAGAGTGTAAGTACCTGGTCCCAGTTCGTCCTGCAACTAAGAGAGAGAGAGCAGCTGCCCCCATGGCCAGGTCCCCGCGCTGCCCCGTGCCGCACGCCTGACCGTGACACGGGGGCTCGGGGTGGCCACCGCGGGTGATGGACATATCGCCTTGCTCTGCACTCACATACACTCAACAGGGGGTTGCTCCCCTTCACCTGCGTCACGTGTGGTACAGCCCAGGTGAGATCCAGGCACTCGTGAACCATCTAGTCAAGTTGGGGCAAACCTTAAACCAGAATTACTCGGATAATCGCACAAGAGCAATACACGCTGGCCAGAACGAGTTGCTTTAGCTGAGTCTGACCCTGGCGCTCTACCTCTGCCGTCGGCCTGAAAGACCCTCCCCTGTCTGCACCGAGACCTCGACTTTAAACGCTCAGATGTACAACTCTCTGTCACTTCCAGGCAGAATCCATAGTTCTTGCCTTTGTGTACTCAGAGATAACACGTATCAGCCCCTCCGTCGTAGTAGTTATTATAGGCTGCAGTTTCCTAGGGAGGTGGCCGGGCCTTCCTAAATCGACTCGGGCATTTCAGTGGCATTTCATGCAGTCTGGGGGCGGAGAAGATGTAACGCATCCGGCGTCTCTACCTTCTCAATGAATGCTAACTAGAAGCGCTAACCAGATGGGACTGTGTTTTACCTACGGATATGTCTCAGCCCCGGGGGACACAGTTCCTGTCTTTACTCACTAAAAAGACGTGGCACCTGCTCTGCAGAGACACCGCCCTTGCGGCCGACGCGACGAGTCCGCGTTCGCCTTTGTCCAGGCGTCCGTCCACCTTCTGCCATCTGCCCCTTTCCTCCTTCGTCTTTCCACACTCATGTGAGTGCCGGCAGCTCAGAGAGGGCCACCGCCGGCCCCGAAGCCCGGGGTTTCTTTCTAAGCCCGGCTCCCTTAATCATTCTCTCCGCTCCCTTAAATCCCTCAGAAAATCTCGCGGCTTCTTTACAATTATCGCTCAAATCTTCAGCCGAGATTTCGGAAGGCACTTGAAACAAGCTGTGAAAAAGAGTGGCTTTGGTCCTCACAGAGTGATGGACAAACGGGTCTGAGGCACAGACTCACACCCAGAGCGTCATGCGCCCCGCATTCAGAGCGGAGCCCCGCGTCCTGGTGCCCCCTGCCCCCTTCACACGCTGGGTCTGCGTGGACCGCGGGGCTGTCGGTGCGCCACCAGGGGCGACAGAGAGCTCAAAGTCTAAATGCGACTATGTTCCTTCACCGCTGGCAGAGCCTGGGACCCCCCCTCCCCCCACCCCGACATAGGGAAAGGAGGAAGGTGGTCACCCGCCCCTGCCTCTGACGGCTTCCGCCCGGCCCCATTCAAACCACCGTCCTCTCCCTTGGGCTCCTCCCAGAGGCCGAGTCACTGGTGGTGTCAGAACCTGTGTGGCTATTGGGACCGTCCCGCAATGTAGTCCCCCCCCCCCCCCCCCCCCCCCCCCCCCCCCCCCCCCCCCCCGTCTCCTCACACGGCTACTTCCTTCCTTCCCACGGGACTGAACGTCCTTCCCTGCCGGGAGGGAGCGGCCCCGGCCACCCGCCCAGGGGGGCGAGCTCCCCGCCGCTGCGATGAAGGCTCTCGCTGTCACCTTCCAGCACTCATTAGCTTGGAAATACTTGATTCATTCATTTTCAGTCCTTTTTATTTGCCACTTAGTCGGGGTGCTCCCAGAAGCAGACCCCGACTCAAGGGCGTGACTCTATGTACCTTATGTCGAGTTTCGTCCCAGGACGCGCCGGTCACGAAGTGTAGAAGCAAAGGAAGGAAGGAGAGAGGGTGGCGCATCGCGACCTGCCCGCTGTCAGGGCCGCCGAGGCTCGTCCCCGCCGGGCGGCCTGGGGCGCGGGCTTGGGCGCCCGGGCGCGCTCGCCGGCTGCGGGCCGGTCCCCGCGGTGCGCCAGGGGCAGCGGGGCGGCGCGGCGGGCAGCAGCTGGAGGCGTGCCCGGAGCCCACCCTGGGGTGCTCCAGGTGGTCCGGCTGAGGACAGCGAGCGTGGGGGGCTACAGGAAGGGGCGGGGCGCTGGCCCTCACCTCCCCAGGGCCTGGGGGCCGGAAGGCACCGGCAGAAGGCGTGTTGAGGTTCGTGCGCCCTGGCGCTTGGCACGGAGCGGGTGCCCAACGGATCACGACGAGGGCCACCCACGACGCAGGCCCACCCACGACGCGGCCCACCCACGACGCAGGCCCACCCACGAGCAAGGGCGCGCTGGGCGCGGTGCCTGCCGGCGAGCAGTCCGGGTTGGCCCGGGAGAGACACGCAGCACGTGCGGGAAGAGGGGCGGCGTTCATGGCCAACGTCTGGATCCCCCGTGATCTCGTTAAGGAGACGGCTCCACGGCTTCCCCAGGGAAAACAAGAAATGCCTCGCTCCCGGGTCCCCCCACCCCACACACGAGCTTTTCAGGAGCCAGACACAGAGGATCGCGTGCAGAGCGCCCCGCGTCTGCGCACGGCGGACCGCAGATAGCCACCCGCGCCGGCCCGCGTCATCGCTGTCCGCGAGGCTCCTTAGGGACCCGTACAGAAGCACCTACCCTCGGATGTACTGCATACGTTTAGACTCACACATCTTTTCCATAAAATCTGACACTAAAAGACTATTTTGTACTTGGCTGTTAAGAATCATTTTGTCACTTTGTAAAATAGCAAAATGTTTGATCATGGATCTCGACTTTCTTAGAAATCAGTGTGACACTGCAGATAAAGAGATCCTCAGTGTGAAACAGACACAGCTCTACTTAAAATGCCAGACTCCGTTCTTGCTCCTGAGCCGTCACTGCCGATCCTCACGTACCGTGTAGCCCGTGGTCCCCGCCAGCCACAAGGCCTCTGCCTCCCTCCCTCACCATGCGCAGTGCCACAGTGATGGGAATGTGTGTCTACACAAGGGGAATGTGGCGAGCAAAACCAGCTACAAAGAGCTAAGAGTTCAAGAGTTAAGTTTTTTTTAATGACCAAGGAAGGTTTTCTTGGGTCAGACGGCTAATAGCTCTTCCCACATATTTATTAATCTTCATTATAGGAACTAAGTAACAAAGGTAAAAATAAATCCTGTGATATTTTGCACGTCTTCAACTATCGTCGTAGTTCAAAAGTCATACTTACATGAATCCGAATCATGTCATATTTGAACAAAATTTTGTTTCCAAATTGAATGAGTTATTCAAAAACAAAATCTCTTATTTGTGAACCACTGTACTTTAAACCTTCGAAAACCATAAAATACCTATAGGAAGAGGCAGGCTGGAGTTTAACTGGCAGCGAAGATAGATCTTCATATATCTTTGGAATAATAGCTACTATTTTTCATAAAAAAAAAACTATCTTCCAAATTTATTTTAAATATTTTATCTTCCATCCACCTAAAAAATATGTATTTCATAGACAAGCATAATAAAGAAAGTGAAAAATCTCATTTCATCCTTGACCCACTGATAACCACTGGAATAGTTTGCTGCATATTTTCCAGGATGAGTGTGCCCGTGTCTATGTGTAATTCAGTGTGCATTTTTTTAGGCTAACCCTGAATATGTTTTCTCAGACATAGATCGTAGTAGAAACACTGCTTGAAATCATATTTTTCCGTGTAATAATGCATTCTGACTCTCCATGTGGACACGCGGAGGAATTATTTTGCAACTTTTATCCTCCACGGAAGATATTATGCAACATTCAGATTACTATGTCCTGATTCTGAATTCTTGTTTATGCCTTACCATGTCAGAACTTGCCACATTATAGGGAGGTGAACACATACATTTTGCTTTCAGTTGCAAATGGGAGGTGTTTGATTTCACAGCAGGAGTTCATTTGAATCCTTTCCACCTTTCCAGGGTGGGGGCGGGATGCAATCCGCAGTGAGGACTGTGAGTTACAGTCACTGCTCTGACAGAGCCCTTGAGGCTGGCTTTTTTTTTTTTTTTTTAACTCAGTGGGGAAACAGGAAGAGCAGCAAAGCAGTTTCAAAGGAAGGAGAATTTCTGAAGTGGGGTTTTTATAGTCAGACCGAAATACAAACGCAGTTAATGTCTGGAAGGCAAAAAACAGTGAACAAAAACCCTCACCTTCCTGGTAAATCACAGCGCCGACTGAGTTTTACAGAATGGCAGCTTTTCCGGGCCTGGGCCTACTGTGCAGGGTCCCAGGCCCCTCACGTTGGTAGGGCTCGGGTGTGCGTTTACAGGAAAATGCCCTACTGTGTAATGGAAAGGCTTCACAGTTATCCTTGTGAGTTTTCCCCAAATTTTGGATATTTTCCTTACTGCCATTCACGTTTACTTTGTTTTTCTGAGATATGGTATCAACACGGCTTAGTAATATTCATTGAAAACCATGGTGGTTATTCCCGTTGGTTTCAGGCACAGCAAAGGAAACTTGAGAGAGGTTTTCTTAAAATGTAGGTGCCCCATATTTCATATTTCGTCTCACAGCTGTGCTGCGTGTTAGGGAGCCAGGTCACTTCTAGTATCTCTCCATTTAATTAATTCTCAGGACCATTGCTTTAAACTTCTTGCAGCTTTGCATACGCCTTCCTAGGACCTAGAAGGGGACTTGCTGCTTCTTAACTATCGTAAACAAAGTTGTCACATTTTTCTGTTTAAAAAGTGTATTTTTACACGCGCGATGCATCACGGACCGTATTGTAAATAGAGAACCATTCAGATCATCTGTTTCATTGTTTTGGTTCGTGTGTCTCTGCAAATACTCATCTGTTGGCTGTCTCAGGCTCCCTGGTCATTACTAAGATGCTTGAGAAGGAAGAAGAATGCGCCGCGAAGGTTGTGGGCTCCAGGGAGTCCAGGCAAAGCTGGAAAACAAACAAACCTATCAACACAGTAAATCTAGATAGAAAGACATGGAGGTTTCCAGAAACACTGCAGGCCTTGTAGCCAGGAAATAACAGCAGTGATTTTTTTTTAATTGAAAACTTATGAGAAAAAATTTTTTAAAAATGCCTCCCATAATGTAATAGCCTAAATGATGACAGATGAGACTTGGGGCTGGGTTAATACTAAAGGAAAGGAAAAGAATACGGAATTAAATTAATCGCTGATTCATTTAGCAAGCACTTAGCTGCTAAGCCTGAAGGAAGGTCTCCACCGGTGGTCAGTGGAGGAGTCGGCAGTAGGCAGAGGAAATGCACAATAAACATCAGTGTGAACTGGAGAAGGTGTCAAGAATTCTCCTAAGGAAAGGAACTGCTTTTGCTTAAGAAGATAACTGATGACTTGGAAGGGGAGGGGAGGCTTTAGTGTCACCATTGAAGGACAGTGACGTAAAGAGAACAGAAACATTGAGCTTCGCGAAGAAGGAGGAACTGAGAGATGACGAGAAGAAAGAGACCGTGGCCTCGGAGGAGAGAAGCAGCCAGACGGGGCGGAGTCTGAAGTCCGCAGAAGAAAACCATCGGTCGAGAATTGACCTTAAGGCGTCCCTGCGAGACTTCACGAATGAGTAACTCATGCCACTAATCCCGTCGGAAGTTTCAGCTGCCCACAGGCTTCCGGCTGCAGGCATGGCCGGGTTAGAACGAGGGGGGGTCCAGGTGGCGAGGTTAGACGCGAGCGCGGCTGAGGATTTGGGGGAGCAGACGCGAAGCTGGAGGGGGTCACGGCATTTCGGGAGCCCCAGAACCACCGGAACACACAGGAAGACTTTCTCCCGATGTTCCTAAATGTCATTCCCCCCCCCCCAAAGTGGAGGGCAACCTCAGGTAGCACCCAGATTACAGAAATCCTTTGTCCAGATTCAAAAGTAAAACAAGTGAAGGCAATAGCAAGAATCGGAAGCCCCGGTTTGGGAAGGAAAATGGCAAAACGTTACAACGAGGCCGCTGACTCCCGCTCTTCCTCCGAGTATCTTCAGGTCTCCGGAATCATCACAGACACACAGCAAGGGACACTCGGAGGCGATGAATCCGTGCCCACCCGCGGCAGGAGCACGGACACCCTCGCCTGAGCCGTTTCGGAAGCACTCCGGAGGAGGAGATGCCATATTTATCTTTCATACGCTGCCTGAGGTTCACAGGCACCAAGCCTTCTTCCGTCAGACTCAACTCCGTGGGCATTTTTGGGTCATTCAGAAGGATTGAGACATATCAGTCACACTCTTTCAAAATCAGATTTCAGAACCAAATGCCTCCTGTTTTTATTTTAATGCCATTTTCTTCTTAGTTCCTTAGTTTGAAAATTATGTGACAATACTAGTTAAGAAAGGAGAGATTTCTTTGTACAAATTTAATATACAATCCCAGTTCCCCTCTGAGGTAGCTTAGAATCTAGCTTTGTTTTCTAGATGTTCATATAATTGTCACAGCAACACTCTTGAAATTTGTTTTATTCCTGTACACGTTAAACAGAAACTAAATAAGTTCTGTGAAGTAAAACAGTTCTTCAGAAATGTAAACACTTCCTGTGGGAATATCAGAAGATTTCCACTTTTTTCCTCCAAAGCAGCATTACTTTAGATTATAATACAAAATAAGTGAGAGATGGTATTTACTCGACACTATCAGCTCTTGAAAAAAAAAGAAGAAAAGCGACTTGATCTCAAACTCTTTCCTGCATCTCTCTCCAGTAAGCTTTCTTCACCATTTCAAGAGTAATGACAAACTCTAGAAGATTCGCACACCCCAAAGGGGAGAGGCAGTTCCCACCTGTCTGCTGCCGGAGGGAACTCTGAGGGAACAGCACAGAGATTCCTTTGGAAGGGTTTATGTTCCAGCCCCGGGGTGCTTATCCCACAGAAAGGATGCTTCAGCCCATCAAAGGTGCACCGGGAAGGATGACTCTGGTTATCAATGGAATGAGAAAAAACACATCCGCTGTTGTACAAAGCTTGCTTTCTCCGTGACACTGATTTCCTCCTTCCTCGAGTATCAGTTACCTCCATCCATTCTCCATCATCAAGGAAGGCAGGAGGGACCATCCTGTGTGGACGCGCCTGCTCACCGCCTCTGTCTGTCTTGACAAGTCCCAGGTCTCTTCTGGAGAGTGACTTACATTAGTGCAGAGTCAGCCTCACGATAATGAGTCCTATCTGTGAGACATAATTCTTTTATACTACGGGAAATACTTTACATCAATCTTCTTTATCATTGATTTATTATTGATCCTTGCAGCATTTTGTCAGAAGGGTGAAACATTTCTCTCTGGGCAAAAAAAAAAAAAAAAAAAAAAAAAAAATGGCGGAGCTTTGAACTGCCGGCCATAAAATAACTCACCGCACCTGAGCGTCGTGATTTGTGCGCTGCGCTAACGAGGAACCCGCGTCGCTGAGCAGTGTGATCGCTCACACCTGAGAGCCCGGAGCCCCCGCGGCCGCAGGGCACGGCCCTCCCGCTCGCCGCGGACTTTACCCGGGCAGCTTATTTGTAAAGCGACGTCTCCAAAGCCCAGCTGGTCTCTTGTGACAGAGTCACCGTCAACATCTGCAAAGGCCTCGAAGATGCATCTTTGCCATGATCCCGTTTCACCCAAGCCGGGGGCTGCTCTTCGAGATTCTGCTTCCTCCCGGAGCACCGGCCTTACCTGAACGGACCTCTCCGATCTGGCCGGTGACCACCCTGCAGGGAAAACGCCGGAATTTGGGGAGAAACACGGGGCGGGCATCTTGGCAGGTGCGCGTGGCTTTGGGGCATTTCACCTGCACCATCCGAGGCCGAGAGGTGGTGACCTTGGGGCCGCTGCGCAGGTCTCAGACCCCACGGCCGCCGCGGGGTTCAGCTCCCTTTTTCCTGCTGCGGAGCAGAAAACCTGGGTGCAGGGCTCAGTGCCGTCTGCATTCCGGGGGGCCTTAGAGGACGCGCAAACCCTCGATCCAGTCCGGTGAACACCTCTCGCTCCCAACGGAAGTGAGATCGCAGACACCCACCCGAGCAGGCAAAGCTAGTATTTTTCCAAACAAAATCCTTATTTTTTTTTTTACTCACCTTCACCAACAACAGGGGTTTCCACAGACTCGCTTTCCAAAGCGACCCAGTCAATAAAAGTGCCACATAAACAAAACGAGAATCATTAATTAAGAGCTGGTGATTATGGTGATTGCACACTGCCTCTCGTGAAATCAGGAAGGGGGAGATTTTCAGAATATGTACTGAGGATTCCGCCACGTGCCACCCTTTAAAGTTATCAGAAAACCCAATCTCGTCCTGTCCGTCACAGTGAACTTCTAAAATTTACTCAGAGGGATTGTGAGTGGTTCCCCTGCCTTTTTATCAAGATTTTCTTTAATAATTGAGACTAGTGTTTACTTTTAAATTGACATATATATGTGTAGGTATACATAAATAGTATTTGGCCACATTAATTAATATAATCCTGACATTTATTTTTTAGCTTCTCACCTCAAATTGTGTGTACTAACAAAAAACCATACGTATAAAGAGTAAAACTTAAGACATTATATTATTGTTATTATTATTATTACATTTTAAATACTAAAATGTACTTAAAGGCAAGATACTAGAATAATTCGTAACCCAGAAGCCATAATAAAAATGACTGATAGATCAGACTGTGAAATTTTAAAACTTTTATCGTGACTCTCGTTTTTTAGTGTTAATAACTTAATCAATTTTTAGGAAAATTTGAAGTGACAACTGACTTCTTTTATTGGACTATTTCATAAAAATAGGATTTAATTAGGTATTTAAAATGAATGATTTTGAGTGTTTATAATAATGAAAAAACTAAGAAGATCGATTTCCGGAAACCGATTTATCAGAAGTACCTGTCGGGGTTTTATGCCCAAGGAGCACGCGACGTGAGCGAGGCCAAGGACATGCACGGAGGAGCCGTCCGGATCCCGCTGGCCCAGCCGTCCGGCGCTGCGAAGAAGAAGCGCTAACTACGCGGGAGCTGAATTGTCGGGCGACTACACATCACTATCGACCGTTTGCTGACGCGGCGCATTCAAATTTCTCTTTGAAAATTCATTAAAAGTTCCTTGTTCCAAAGGTGACTAAAAACTCAGGGGGTCGAGGAGCCCTGAAGGCCGGACTCACGGTGCACGAGATGGAATCAGACGTCACAGTTTCACGTGGGGTGAGGTGGTTATCACGCGTCACGTGTGTGAAGGCATGTATATAGTCCTACATGTGAACACATACACACCTATATACTTACTATTCAAGGTATAACTACGTACCTTGTACGACCACGTCCGTGTGTGATTCTCTGACTCACTTACAAAGGTGGTCATTGTCCAAATCACCTAAAGGAGTTTTGATTTTTATAAAGACAGTGTTACAAGAGGCTGAAAAATTAATTAAAAATACAATTTCCTGAGACACAGAGCTCACGCTGATTTTTCTTCATTCCTTCTCTTGAAATTCCTGTTACAAACTATGAAAAGAGAAGCCACCCAAGTCCCATCTGCATGCACAGTAAATAGAAATCAGCAAAAGATAGCGTAGCTTATTAAATTTGCAATGTCTTTTATGAGCCCGTCTGCTCATTGTGTGCCTCGAAGAGCTTCGCATTTCCTGTAAAGGATGATAAACATGGCAGTAGGTCCCTTTTACGTGTTTAATTCTAGAGACCAATACCTAGCTTCTCTGTACCGTACTGGAAATTACGAAAGTAATGATCATGCAGATAGGAAGATGTCTGCACGCATCCCCCTGGATGGCTTCTGCTAGATCAGCTGCAGGAAGTTGAAGAAATGACAGTAAAATGGTGATGAAACGCATTTTTTCAGTCTAGCTCTACCCATCAGAAAATAACCTCGAAAGTAAGCCTGTTAAACGATTCTCGGTGCACGTTGCCGAGCATCCGTTTGCATTTCGGATAAAAGCAAAGCAGGAGCCATTGTTTGCCAGGTAAAGCTCAGTGAGGAGCCGGTTCCGCAGTGCAAAGGTGGGGGTCTCGGCAGGGACTCGAGGCCGCTGAATTGGGGGGCAGGGGAGTAAGTGGGACTCTGCAGTGGTGTTTTCCAGGGTAGGAACGACAGCCCACAGATGCCTCCTGGCGAGTCCTCAACTGATCCTTAAACCAACTGAAAGAAGTCAGCACCTCGAGGCAGGGGTGCGCGGATGCAGAACAGCGTCGTGGGGAGGGAGGGAGGGCCCGGCGGTCCAAACGCGGGTGTGAATGACGGCCCCACCCCATCCCCCATCCCCTACCCCCCGCCCCGGACCGGATGTGACGCTGGAAAGAGCACTTCATTTTCTCCACATCTCTGTTTCCTCCTCTGCGAAACAGGAACAAAAACAGTCCCTGCCTCCCGGAAGTGTTATGAGGATTAAACGAAATGATAAATAAACGGTGTGGCCTGCGCCGTCGTCGTTACGAGTACTCGGTAAGCGGTGGTCGCTGTTCCTATTCTCGTCACGTAATCACCTGCATCTTTGGACCACGTGCTAGTAACTTCTGAGTGAATATCACACTCATTACAGCATCTCGATTATTTAGAACTAAGGAGTCACTAGTGTTTCCGGAGGACGTCTGTCTTTTAGAAGTCATATCGCCACACGTTTCTGACTATTGCAAAGTTAAGCTCACGTGTGCGATCGGAGTTTTCTCGGTTTTCAGTAGCAATTTTCAGTAGTTTGTGATCACGGTCATGTTGCATGTTGTACTGATTATGCTTTCGACTGCCATTATTCATGTATTAATCTTTGTTCATCATTTGCTTTTAATTGCTGTGCTATTTATGACCCAAAGTGCTACTTAAACCCTCTCTAAACTTTGTTATAACTGACTTTTCACTCCCACTAGAAAGCAGAAGTTTGTGAAGCAGGCAGTACATGGAGTTCATTGTCTTACCTGTGAGCGACTTAGGAATTTTGCTTTTCCCCAAACGGTGAAAGTAAAAAGTTTAGGAACCACTGTCCTAGAGGCCTACGGCAGTCAATGGGTTTTTGGAAAACATTGGACTTTTTCTCCAGGACAACCTAGTCAATTAGCATCAGGGACCTTGGTCAGGTGTTCCCCGGGGGGAATGCTGTTTTAACTCCTCCAAGTCCCGAGATCCCTTCCCTGCCGCTCACTCCACTTTGGTTCTTGACGCAACGACTGCTCCGCCCCCTCTGCCGGCTTCCCTTCTCCGCCTCCCGTTCCAGCTGGTCATCGTCATGAGCCGTCTTTCCAAAGACCAAACCCTTGATATTTCACTTTCTGACTTAAAAGGAATCTATCCGATGGCGGCTGTTCCACCGGGTGAGTTCGGCACACGCGAGCCGGTTCGGTAAAGCCATCGACCCGCAGAGCCTGCCAACGAGTCACAGCGGTTTTCACTGAGGGGCCTGGGCCGTGGGCGGCGTATGCGTAACCGAGACGGCCGGGCGGCCAGGGCAGGCAGGCGAGCCAGGCCCCCCTGCCCGCCGGCTCGCAGACGCGCCCTCTCGCTCCCGGACAGTAGGCGGGAGGCTCCCCACGGCGGGCCCAGCCTGGGGACCTCGCCGCACGGCGACTTCTTCCCGTCACTTATGAAGTCACACATCACAGCACATGTCCCGGGCTCCAGCTCGTCTTCCACACGGCACGCCTTTCTCACCTGCATGGGTCATTTACGTTCCGAGGGTAATAAACACCGAGGCGTGACCCCCGCTGCCGGACGCCCGCTCTGCTGGGCAGCAGCCAGCGCCGCGGCCGCCTGCCCCGGGCGGTCTGGGCAGAGCGCCGATGAAGGCCACTGCACTGTGCGTGGACAATAACCTACATTTGGTTTGGGCAGAAAAACCCTTTCATAGGCCCGTGCTAATGATTACCTTACCTTGCGAATGAGAAAATAACTGAAAAATGCCTTTAAAGAAATGGTAGAGGTTCTGTGATAAGAGTCTTTCTGACGAGAGACTTGGCAGCGTGACAAGTATCATTTCGAGTTCACTCTCCACTCTCTCGGAAAAGAATGAGGCTCTTCGTGACACTGACATCTAAACTTAATTTTCAAAATACTCCCTGGACCCAAAAACGATAAGATTCAGGCTGATTTATTTTAGGTCAGAACGAGTCTTCTTGAACTGGATTTCAAAGGTCGGGATAGTTTACTTATTTCAGCCTTTATGAAAGCATTATGAAGTGCTACACTTGGCCCTCGTCCCCCCCGCCCCGCTCCCGTTTCGGGCCTTTGATGCGATGCCCCTGGACCTGGTCGCGCTTCCTCCGCGTGGCCCCTGCCTTCCCGCGGGCGTCTGCTGGGTGCCACAGTCCCCCACCGCCTTTCACAGGGTCCCGGTGCCGAGAGAGCCCACGGGTCCCAACGCCAGCGCAAGCCGCGGGCTGTTCTCCCTTATCTCAAGGTCGACATCATCGGTACTTATTCTCCAGAACGGGATCCCGCTTTGAAAGGGCGGCAGCGAACCCATCTTGTTTTATTTATTTATCCCCCTATCTATCTATTCGGTCATCGATCATAACGCGCGCTTCGGATGCGTGCGGTGACAACTTCCGGGAGGGCACCCTCGGAGTGCGGCAGGGTCCGCAGAGCGGTCTGTCGTTTGGGGGGCCGAGCCCACTCAGAGGCGGAGCGACGGGACCAGGGCCCTTTGAAGACACACCGAGACACGGAAAGGAAAGCCTGGCCCATGGCCGGCACGACGTCCTCTAGGGGAGGGCGTCGCCCGCGGTGCTGCCCTCAGACTGAAACGAGAGCCGCGGCTTCCTTGGAAATGGCGCGTGGCACCCGCGTGTCTCGTGCGTTAGGCGTGACACTCTCAGGATGTTAGTACTGCACGCGTCTGTGGGAAAAATCAGGGCCGCTACATCCGCGCGGGCGGGTGAAGCCGGGGAGCTGACCCGCGTTTAATGAACCGGCCCCGCGACCGAACCCCCCCAGTCGTCCTTCGCAGCCGGCAGCTCGTCTGCCCCTGAAAACACACCCCGAGTTGCACGTGCTTCTCTTCGCCGCGTGAGGGGGCCCCCCCGAGCAAAGTCTAGTTAATTATATTAACATTTAAGTGTAATCATTTTATGAAAAGGAAATAGCTTTATTTCTGTAATTTTGTAGCTACTCAAGTCTTTTTACAGCTGACTGAACTGTTCCGTGTAAGTCACTAAAAAAGTTTATGCAAACATCCATTAATGAAGCACTTTTATATTCAAGTGGTTTCTAGTCTCAGGTTTTAATTTTTAGTGTTTGCATCTATCAAGTTTCTTTGCAAATTTATTGAAACTCTTTTGCATTTCAAAACGAGGAGACAAAGATATAAAATACACTACACTTAGCTTACCCTACATGTTGAGATGCACTTTTGTTTGAAGGTAATAGGAGCAGCGAAGTTACCTGTGATTCCTCAGCCAGTGTGATGTCCTTGTATCCTGGTACCAGTTAATGGACCTGTAAACTAGAAAAAAAATTCCCAGGACACACGGGCCTCGTTGACCTCAAAACCTATTTGAAAATGTTTGAAATGACTTTCTAAAAGTGAAATGGAACAATATGTGCCCGATAATTGTAGAGCTTGGGATTGACTTGTATTCATCTCTGCAGGATCCTAAAAACAGTGCTCAGTGTAATTGAAATGAATAATTAAAGCTATTTCAGTATATGCCTTCCCCGGTCCTCACTCTCTTTTAAACGCCCCCTTATCCTCAGACCGATTCCCATCCTTCTCCTCTGCCCGCCCCCCCCATTCGATGCCTCTGTTTTGATCTCTCATTACAAAAGATCAGAGATTATCAGCAAAGACAAGCCCTCCTACAGAGCTAAGGAGGGAAGAGCTGAGCTGAGGTCAGG
The DNA here is from genome assembly GCF_014176215.1 of Rousettus aegyptiacus. NCBI lineage: Eukaryota > Metazoa > Chordata > Mammalia > Chiroptera > Pteropodidae > Rousettus > Rousettus aegyptiacus. The sequence continues at coordinate 159,193,430 of NW_023416307.1, forward strand.
CGACAGGGAGACCAGACTCTTAACCATTAGTAAAACCTGTTCCTCTTCTGTCGGGTGGGTTTGTGGATGCTCGAATGATCGCGCTAAAGGAATATTGATACTAGGCTTCAAATAGCATGGAAGTTCAGATAGGAATGCCACTTATAGATGTACTAATATGTTCGAATACTTTAAGTGAAAGAACCATATACAAAACAACAACAACAACAACAAAAACATTTCGGTTGACCAAAGCCATAATGAAAACAACGTAATAGGTAACTACAAAGTCTTGGGCATGAGATCCACAGCCAGACCACTGAGTGTCTGGTGGGAATAAGGGCCGAGCAGGGCGTAACGTAAATGCGCAGGGAACCCTAAACCTGTTTTATTGGCCAGCAGCCCAAGGCGGTTGTCGGATTGTGCGATGAGGGAACAGCACAGGACAGGACAGAGTGGGCTGCGAGATGGGCCTCTCGCCGCTCAGCCGTCGTGCCCGCTGCTGCGAAACTCGAGCAGGCGGACTCGGCAGAGAGATACCGAGATGCCGAATTGACTAGAAACCTGTTAAATCAGAAGTCTCGTCATACAAAGAGGAGACGGCCTGAAGGCGAGGGGAGAGACAGAGTGTTTTCAACACCACGTCTAAGGGCTTATCAGAGTGAATTCACTTTGCATCCGTCTCACGACACAGATCGAGGGCCGACTGAGGGGAGCGCGAGCACGATTCGGAGAGGCCGCGTGTCCCCTGACCCGGACATTCTAAAAATAACCGCGAACGAGAGACGGGCTGGGAGGAGGGGTGGGCTGAAGCGTAACACTCCCGACCCTTCGACCCTTCCTGAGGATTTTAGATTCGACAGACTAACACGATCTACATACAATAAAGTCTTCTCTGTTCTAAATAGAAGTCCTCTTCAAATTTATGTGCGGTTCCCGGAGATTTCAAAATGTAAACACAGGCTGATAACGAAGTCGCACGGCGACCACGATGGCCATGGTGGTGGCGGAAGTGTGTCACGAGGGTGGACAAGGCTCTTTGGGAGGTCGCGTTTTGACGGTGCTGTACATGTAAAGTCAAATCAGTGCGTACTTTTAATTACGAGTCACAAATACCAAAACACATTCTCATTAGAAAGGAAATAACCTCACGAAGCAGAGGAAATAAACTTTAATTCTTCCTCGATTGGTTTTTAATGTTGATCTAAGAGCCGGAAGTAGATGTCAGGAAAAAAAAAATACTTTTATTTCTTTTAAGTCAACTTAAGAAAAGTCTTATTCCAGTAAATGGAAGATGGAGATGAGTTTTTCTGAGAAATAAGTGTTAAAAACTGATACTTTTTTTATCGTAAGGATATGGTTCTTGGATGGGAAACATGCTGTCAGGAAAAAAATATTAAATTTGAACTTTTCTGGATGTGCTTTCTGTTTTGAAATACAAGACATGGAAAAGGTCACATGATTATTCCCAATTCACCCCTCCTTTGGCTGAAACGGATTTTTATTGGTAACCGTGAGCGTCAGGAAAAGAATTTCCGTCTGTTAGTGAGCCACGGTGTGTGAGCGCACGAGACGAAGGCGCATACAGGTCCCCGACTTTCCACGTCTCCCTGCTTCTCACCGCCATGACTGAGCGATGATGCCGTCGCGTCGCCCGGGGACGGGGAGCCGCGGCCGCCGAGCGGGGATGGGGCGTCCCCGCCGAGGCGGCTGGCCTCTGGGTGGCCCCGGCGCAGCCTGTGCCCGAGCGCGGGGACCAGCATGTGCGGGCCGGGGGGGAGTCACATGACTGCTGCCGTCGGCCCCGGGAGGCTAAGACGGCTCAGGCGGAGGCGGGAGGGACTCTCAACGCGAAGGCCCGTCCGTCTCCACGAGTCCGTCGCTCGCAAACGTCTTGCTGACTCTCTTTGCAACAAGAGCCTCCGTTATTTTAATTCTGCCGTGTTTTGGCTCCTAATTTAAATGAGGACAGTACTACAGGTTTTAGGGGTCTGGAGCATGTGCGTTCACTTGTAGTGCATGTTTCGGCCGGAACACAGTAGGTGCTCAGCCAGCCGTGGCTTCCGGCGATACGCTGGAACCCCTTTTAAAAATGTAAAGTAAGACCTTTGCTCAGGACTGTACCATAGCTCAATTTAGTGGGGGGAAAAACCTTGAAATTTTTACAGCTTTTAGCATTACGATGTGTTTTCCCCAGTAGCGGGTCGGGGCGCCAAGCGAGCTAGATTCTGGCTGTTCAGAAACGGGGCGTCGGAGGAGCTGTGAGGAAAATGGCCGAGTGGCCACGGACCCCAGATCCGCCCCGGGGTTCCAGGCAGCGACGGCTTCCCGAGGAGCCCTCGCCTTTACGACAAGCACGGTCTGCAGCTTCCTGTCACCTCAGCGAGGTGCGAGACGTCACCAGGGCGGAGGAAGCCGCGCCTCCCGGGGGGTGTCGCTGTGAGCCACGGGTCTGCAGTGCCCAGCTCACCGCGGGGACAGCGCCTTCCCCTCGCCCACGACCGGCCCGTGAGGCCAGTCGGATTGGCGTCCCATATCCTCCTAGCGTGGGAGCCGAGGCCTTAGGGAGTCGAGTTCGCGGGCGCCGGGTCCCACCGTCGGTGTGCGAGGAAATGGGGATTTGACAGAAGCCGGTTCGGTTCGTGGCCCGGCCGTTGGAGCATCGCAGGGCACCCCCGCCTGGCCTCAGGTGTGCTCTCCGCTGGGCTGCCGGCCGCTCTGAGCTCCTTTCCACAGACAGGGCCTTAGAGAGGAGCAGCTGGTCCTTAACAAGTCGGGGTCACGGGCACCCATCCCCGCTGACGCTCCCCCCGAATTTAACTGCTAATGGCCTGCTGCTGACAGGAAGCCTACGGGTGATGTGAACGTCGGCGAACACACGTTTCGTAGCTAATACTAGCATTCTATACTGTGTATGGTATGTGGCCTTCATCACGGACACGCGTCGATGGTCAGCGCCACTGTGCCCCAGCGGCCCGTGGCCCGTTCCCCCCACCTCCGGGCCCCTCCCCGGAGGGCGCCGTGCCCGCCCCGTCCTGTCTGCGCCCGGCCCGGCCGGAGGACGCGCCTCCGAGCACCCTCGCTCTTCCCGACCCGAAGACGCTGCTCCTCACTCCGGTGACTGCCGTTTCCTCCGCTCCCGCGGCCAGCAAAGCGCTCAGAAGCGGTCAGCGTCCTCTGCTCAGGACTCTGGCTCCTGCAGCCACCTCCCTACGCAGCAGAGTGAGCCCCTCGCGTGGCCGGGACCCAAAGCCAGCCGGGCCCCTCGTCCGCCAGCCCAGCCGCAGGGCCAGCCACAGCGGCGTCGGCCTCCCCGGACATCGCTGCTCCTCCGGCTGCTGAGCCCCCGCCCGCCCCCGCCCCCAGCTCAGTGGCAGCCCCTTCCAATCCGCTCCTCCCTTTCCGACTTGCTCACGGGGGCTGTCCCAAGCCTGTTTCTCGGACTCCTCTCTTCTTACGGCCTCCGTGACCCCGCCCGCGTGTTAAGTATTCACAGATTTGTACCCGCGGCCGAAGACATTGCCGAATTCCTGATTCCTTTTCCCCTCGCTCACTGGCACCTCTGACCCAGGCGCTCATATGCCTCCCAGGCCAAACGAGAAAACCCGGGACTCCAGCCTTTCCCCGCAAACCTCCTCCAGCGGCTTCGCGACCAGTGACAGCGTGGCTCTGCAGAGCCCCCTCAGACTGAGAGTCGCCTCCATGTGTCCTTGAACGCCACGCCACCCACGCCACCCATCGGCAGCCGGCTCTGCCCACACGCAAGCCGCCCCCAGAGCCCGACGCTTCTCGCCGCCCGTGGCGGACACCGGCCTCCAGCCGGGCGCCGTGGCCAGTGTCCCTGCCGCCCGCCCTCACGCCACGGCCAGGGACCCTCTCAGCTCAGAGCGGGGACCCCCCCACCCCGCCCCGTTTCAGTCCCAGTAAAGCCCAAGTCCTTGAAATGACCTCCAAATCACGGAGCAGGCCGTGTGCCCCCTGCTGCCCCCCTCGGGCCTGACGCCGCTTCGCCCTGGCGCCTCAGACGGGACCCACGGGTGCCCAGCTGGGCCGGGGCCGAGCCGTCCGTCACACAGCGACTCCCTTCCGGCTACCACCAACAGCATCGCGGGCCCCCGCTCACCTCTCCTGAAAATAAAACGTCCCTCCCAGACCAGGTCGAGGTTTCCAGACACGTCGCGAGGCCAGTGCAGCGAACCCCCCACGCGCCACGCTGCCGTTAACACCTTGCGCGAGGGGGGTGGGTGCCTTCGTCACAGTTAGCGGACCCGTGAGGAGACAGTACAACGAACCGAAGCCCAACCTCTACCCAGACTCCTTCGCCGTTACCTGTCACCCTCCCCTCTGCCCGGGTCTCGTCCAGGAGGACACGTCACCTTCAGTGGCCCCGTCTGCTCAGGCCCCTCTCGTCGCGATGGTTCCGCGGACGTTACTTGTTTGCGATGACCTTCGCGGTTTTAGGGGTCGTACGTTTATAGAATTCCCTGTACTGGGCTTGGTCTGAGAGTCCTTTGACGAGGTGATATGCAGTCCTCAGGGGCGAAGGGCCTTTTCAATCACATCGTATCCAAGGTACATGCTCTCAACGCAGCTCATCACTGCCGACGTCCGCCCCGGCCCTTGGCCGAGGTGGTGACCGCCGGCCTTCTCCACTGTAAAGCTCCTTTCTTCCTCTCCCCACGTGGTCCTGTGCACTCTGGACAGATGCCTAGTGGGCGGGAAGCCGCGCTCTACCTCCCGGGGGACCTGGTGCCAGCAGAAATCCTTGGCGCGGAGCTTCTTCTGCGAAGGAGACGTGCCTCCCCCAGCCCCCACTTAGTCACAGGATAACTTAGTTATAACAGTGTAGACTCATGGATACTGACTTCCTGCTTTTGATTATAATTCAATACTTCTTTATTTAATTTGTTTTAAAAAATCGTTCCAGCTTCGTCCAGTGGGAGGCCTCTCGTCTGGCTCCCATGTTCCTTTTATATACCCCGCGTTGTGTGTCTGTGTGTGTGTGAGTGTGTGTGAGTGTGTGTGTGTGAGTGTGTGTATGTGTGCGTGAGTGTGTGTGTGCGTGTGTGTTTGCATGTGAGTGTGCGTGTGTGTGCGCGTGTGAGTGTGTGAGTGTGTGTGAGTGTGTGTATGTGTGTGAGTGTGTGTGTGCACGTGTGAGTGTTTAGTACATCGCTTTTGGGAACTAGAAGATGCCCCCGGCTCATCTTGTATATATTCTGCTCTGACCCCAGAGTCAGCCGTTCTCCAAGGAGCTCTGGTTCCTTTCATTAAAGGAACATACTAGAAGCTGGACGTGGGCACCGGGTGTGCTCACCGCCACCGGCCGAGTCATTGCTTCTGCACGTTCTCAGCTGACAGAGCAAGGAGACTGACCGCACGTCAGCCTCTGCATGCACCGCCTGTGAACGATTCTCCACATGGCCGTCTGCGTTTATCGTCAGGCAAATTGCCCTCCATTGCGACAGCCACTGCCGCCCTGCCCTGTGGTGAAGCCAGAACGGTCCTCGGGGCGAACAGCAAAGGCAGAAACACCTGCTTGAGAAAATCCAAAGTGGGTAAGAAAGTTGCAGTTTGGAGTGTTTGCACCAAGACTGCCATGCCCGCCTTCCCGGCTCGGCGAGGTGGGGACCCCAAGCCGGAGGAGCTGGCCATCGTCCCCAGCCCCGGCTCCGGAGCCCGAGCTCAGGGGCTTTGGCTCGGCGAGAGAAGCAGGCACACAGACAGCTCCCGACGCCGCTCAGAGGAACCGGCTTCGCCTGCCACGGTGTGAAAAGCGTCGCGTGTGAGCATGTGCGGTGGGTGAAGGACGCTGGGCAGGCCCTGAGGGGCTCGCCAAGGCCACGGCCGGCACGTGTCGGGTGCGCTGTTTTCCGAACAGGTGTCCAGACACCAGAGGACGATGCATCCCGTAGGACCGCTGACGTTCAGAAAGCAATCGTGGAAGCAGAGCGGGACGGGGGGAAAAGTCCTGAGCCTGCGTGAGGGGGGTGGTGGCTTGTAGGCCGCCACCCCGTTCTTTGCAGCCAGCGAGGAGGTGCCCTTCCCCGGGGTCTCTGCGTGAGCCGTCGGTCACGCCGACTGTGGTTTCTGATGACGTAACCGAAGCTCGCTGAGGCTTCTTTCCAGTGTGTGTTTGGTCAACTTTGAAGAGTCACTATTCTGTTACTCTGGTGTGCAAGCAAACGAACAACAGACAGACAGACAGACAGGCCATGTGCCCTTTCCCTCCGTCTTCTGCAGCTCTGGTTTCCCAGAGAAAAAAGAAAAGAAAAAGAATTGGAAGTATAAACAGGGAAAAAGTGTCCCTAATAAAATGACATTTTTCTCTCTAATGAAGAGCTCTTGCTGAAATTGCAAAACGTGAAAATACAATATTTTCAATACAGCATTTGATATAGGGGATGAGACTCTGTTGTAAGAAAGCAATATGGTTTGGAACTTAAATTCTTTTTCTTTAAATCATGTAGTTTGATTTAAGCTGGTAGACGATGAAAATGTATGAAGGTTATTCCGGTGTTCTTCCCAGGTTAAAATATGAATCTCTGAATCATTTAAGAGATAAGACCTAGAGAATTTCATTAAGAGCCCACTGTATACCTCAAACGACACTCCATGTATTTGGAAGAGGACTGAGCCTGGGCGTCAGGGAACTGCAAAGCCATCCATAAATCACCCGAATGTGGCAAAGCAGAAGAATCCTCGGCCTTCGATTATTTTTCGAATATTCCACTCTACAGTCTAACATACCGCATGGAACGAACCATGAGAGCTTCCTAAGAGAGATCTCTGTTGTATAAAGCAGTGTTTTTAGATATCCTTTTAAAAATGTTATTCAGTATTTGGGATTTCTCATTGAGGTAGAAAACTCGTAATTTGTGTTATCTTCGATAGTGTATTCTTTCTTAAAAATTGTTGCTTATATGAAAACAGAGAGATGCCAATAAGTTTGCTTGTTTATATGATCCCGATGATGGACACATACACACCCACAGAGATATGAGGAAAAGTCTCCACATATATGCATTTCATCGTTTAGCCAGTTAGATCAATTAGTTTGCGGCTGACTCAAGTTTCTAAATTCAGTTGGATGGCCGAGGTCAAGAGCAGGTGCACGTCTAGGGCCGGAAGCGACTAGAGATGGTACCGAGCAGCCTCCTCATGCCCCAGTGTGGCGACGATGCCCACGTGGGACACGGACCTCCACGCCGCCCAGCCAGAACCCTGAGACAGGCAGGCACACCCCTACTCGGCTGTTATCATCATGGACTCGCTTATTTTCTTGTTTCAATTTAATGTCTCTGTATTTTATACTTTTTTTCCCCCAGTAACCCTTCTAAGTGAATGAAAATGACTTAAACCATCACCGTAGGAATGAAAAATGAAAGTAAAATTCTCTCCCCCCCTTAAAAAAGTTCAGAGACAGTAAATACCATCCATACCCCAATGCGAGGCATTTGAGTCAGCTATTAATCAGCGACTAGCTAAATTCTGGCGGGCGCCTGTTATTAAACCAACACCTGGGCCTTCCGCCCTGTAATTATTAGCTAGCTTAACAAAGAAATTGATACTGTTTCAGAAGTGTGATAGTTAAGTATTCAGTGCCATTTTGTGGTTATTATTATTGCCTATAATCTGTTCTCGGGATTTTATCTGTTCCCCCCGCATACTCTAAATGTATTATCATGTCATTCCAAATTCGGAAATTGTCATTTCCCTTTTCGGCTCGTGGCACCGCACGCCACCACCCGTGTTTACGGTGATTCGGTTCCAATCGACGTCGAACCTCGGATGTGAGAAGATGACGTTTCTTACACATTGAGATAAACAGCCCGCCCCTCTGATCACTGCAGGGAATGCGTTAGTCAAGTGCTGCAATTTTTGCATTTTTCTCTTTATAATATTAATAGCTATTCAATAAGAAGTGTACTATTGAGCTGTCAAGAATGATTTGTTACCAGATGTTAGCATAATTTGCCAGCTGTCAAATTTTAATAATTCTTATTTGTCTAAAATGTGACACTTAACTTTCATGGTAAATCAAGACATATAGCAGAATTACCTGATATTAACGGAAGCTGAGGGAAGGCTCGCGTGAGGCTGAGTTGAGCACACACGTCACACACGGTGTTCAGACAGAATGCATCGTTTTCTGGTCAATTGGAAAGTTTGTTCTTTTTATTCGTTGTGCTCTGTGCAGAGCTAGATAATTTATAAGTCTTCAACACTTATAAGCTGGAAACAACAATTAAAGTTGACTCCTACAAATGTTGGTTTTCTTATTGAAATGCATTTCACCTTGTCTCCATGCTCCATCCATAATTCTCCCAGACTCGGCAAGGTATCAGCACCTTAGGACTATTCTACACACCTGATCGGTCAGTTCAGTCGGGAGACTTGAGATCTGGCCCAGAAAAAAGGCCTCCAAGGACACGGGGTCCGCTTCTATTACCTTGCAAAACATTTAAGAAGCTTCAGCCGGGTGTGTTCAGGGCTAAGACAGAGAACAAAAGTTATCTACATCCAAATCTGAGTTTTGCTTTTTCTCCATTTTGTAACCTGCAGCTGAGAAAGTTAAAAGGAAAATCTCCGGATTTAGTAAACATTGAATTTTGTATTCACTAAAATATTCAAAGGGAAATAAATAAAATGAAGAACAAATATTTGTCTTTAATATACGATTGAGCATATTTTAAACAAAATTATCACTGAGTAATACAAATAACAAAAATAATTATCATACACGAATAATTCCAGCACACTCTGCGTCCAGCTGTCACACGCCCCTGAGATTCATCTGCCTCCCCCTGTCGCCGCCGGTGTCCCCCGATCCAGCCCGCAGTGACGTCTCGACGGCAGAACCTGGGAGCTGCCGGCTTCCCCTCTGCCGCCCTCCTGACTGGCTCGCGCACCTGCTTTCCACAGCACTGCCCCGGGATCTCTTACTGTTCGCTGTGCCCAATAGAAAAAGGACAGAAACCTGCGCCGTCTTGGGCGCGGACCCTCTCCGCGCATCTGACGCGTAACAGGTGTCAGACGAATGTGCGGGTGGACGTGCGCGAGAGAAGGAGCCGCAACCTTTCTCGTTCGAGGCCTCGTTTTCCTTTCCTTTTTTTTCCCCAACGATATCCGTTATTAATAAGATGGGAATCCTAATCAACTTCCCCTTATTAAGGCTGAGTTTAAAAAAAAAGAAAAAAGCCAATTCTTCAGCAGTCAGTCAAGGGATTGTCTTCTTGGCTGGGAGTTCTGGGCACTAGTGGCCGAATGATGGCCTGAACCAGAATGATGACCAGTGGGGCCAAAGCCTTAATTCAGATTCTGCAGGTGTTATTGAATCACACCCTGATGTCCACTTTAGGGATTATAGGTTGGTTCTTACTCAGGAAATCATTTTTACCTTGAGAAAACATATATGCATACATGAATTTTCTATCTGTGTTTTTCCTTTCTAGTTTATAAAACTAAATGTGTGTCCATATACATGCGCACATCCATTGTAGTTTATGTCCTTACATATAACCATTGCTTTATGTACAGTATTTCCCCCTCGTATGGAAGTTTCATCTTTCCCTCTGTCTGAGGCCAGTGAGGGAGTGGTCCCGCCGACACTCAACCTTGACCTCTGGAGGAAGGAATCAGACATGCGTGTTGAAGTCCAGTGTCCAGGTGCAGGGAGGAGGGACTTTAAAAAATTCACGTAGTTTGGCCTCAATCCCCAGGACCTATTTGAAAAAAGCAATGCATTAAATATTCTTCCAGATTATTCCAATCTTCCGTACAGTTGCATTTCTGTAAGAAATGGAAAAAGCAATTTGGGGTTAAATCAGAAGTAGATGGTGATGATTATCGAGGGCCACTTATCACGTCCTGCTTTCCGACTAATTGTTTTATATACGTGTCTGTCACTATTCTACAATTATCCTAAACACACTAGTGTGCAAAATTATGTGTCTATGATTCCAGGGCTCACGAACGCAGGAAGGTCTCTCACAGACAGTTCAAATCAAGTCTGTTTTATTTATTTATTCAATCTTTTTTTTTTAATTAAAATTATTGGGGTGCCGTTGGTTGATAAAATCAAATAGGTTTCAAGCGTACAATTCAACAATCCATCACACGTGTATTGCATTGTGTGTTCACCCCCCAAAGTTCAACTTCCTTCCATCGCCAATTACTTGACCCCTTTCGCCTGCGTTGACCTTACCCTTCCCCTTCTTCGCTCTAGTTTGTTGTTGAGGGTGTTTATATCTGAATCCAAAAGGAACATTGGTTTGTCTTCTTTCCTTTCGATGTCTTTGTCTGACTTCGGTGTCAGAGCACAATTGGCCTTATGTCATGAGTCAGGATGTTCTGCTTTCGTTGCTGCTTCTTGGCACGGGCTGCGGAGGGTCGGCAATTCTTTTTCGTCTGGTAGAATTCCCCTGCGAAGCCATCTGGACCTGCGCTATGTTTTTTTACAACTTTTTTTTTTTAACTTGTGTACATCTATCTATTCAAATATTCTATTTCTTCTTGAGTCAGCTTCATTAGATTCCGTCTTCCTAAGGATTTGCCCATTTCATCCAGGTTATCTAATTTGTTGTCATAAAGATGTTTCTGGTTTCTGAAGGTAGAAAATCAGGATGCTGATGTGAGATTATTATTATTATTTTTAACGAAGGCATTTATAACTGTAAATATCCCGTTGAGAGCTGCTTTGGCTCTATCCCATGCATTTTGGTATGTTGAACTTTGATTTTCATCTCTCTCAAACTGTTTTCTAATTTTTCTATGATTTCTTCATTGAACTATTGGCTATTTAGGAGTGAGTTTTTTCATTTCCATCTATTTGTGAATTTCCCAGACTTTCTCTTGTTATTGATTTATAATTTAATTCTATTGTGGCCAGAGAATATGCTTTGTATGATTTCGATTATTTAAATTTGTTATTTTATGGCCTCACGTATGGTCTACCCTGGAGAATGTGCCCTACGTACTCGAGAGACGTGTGTATTCTGTTACTGGGTAGCATGTTCCGTAGCTGTCTGCTGGATTTAGTCGCTCATCATGTCGTTCAAGCCTTGCATTTCCTAGTTAACCTGTGTAGCTGTGGTATCCGTCGTTAAAAATATTGAACGCGCCATCTGTTTTTTTGATAACGTGTGTATTTCTTCGTTAATTCTGTCAGCTCTTGCTTTACATTTTTTGGGGTCTCTGCTGTTAGATGTGTATGTGTTTTCTTATGTCTTCTTGAAGGATTAACCCCTTTAAAATTATAAAATATCATTCTTTGTTTCCAGTAATATTTTTTTCATAAAATTAGATATAGTTGTTATAAATTAATATTTTTTATGTTAGTATAGCCACTCCAGCTCTGTTTTGTGTATTTGTCTGCGTGACCACACCTTTTCCCATCATTTTACTTTCAACTTGATTGCATCTTTGAATCAAAATGTTTATGTTATAGACAGTATATAGTTGGATTTTGTTTTTGTTCTACCAGTACGCCTTTGGATTGGAGTGTTTAATTCATTTAAATTTAATGTTACAACTTAAGAAGAAGAATTTACATTTGTCATTTACCTATTTATTTTTATGTGTCTTATTTTTTATGATTTTTCTTTTGTATTAAATAGATATTTGCTGATTATAATTTAAATATCCTTATTTTTTGTTTTACTATATTTATTTGAGTTATTTTTGTAGTGGTTGCCCTGAGAGTTAAATATTAAGATCTTAATTCATAACTCTTATTTGGATTATTATCAGCCTGATTTCAATACTATGTAACACTTTATTCTCATATAGCTTTATTCCATTTGCCCTTCAATTTTGCCCTTCAATTGCCTTCCAATTTTGTCGGAAAGATTACATTTGATACATTGTAAGCTCATCTGCACAGTTTTATATTTATTAATTTGTGAATTTATCTTCCAAATACAATAGAATAATCTTTCTAGATTACAAACAAATATACATTTTCCCGTCTTTTATATTTATCTACAGAAGGAACTTTACTGTTGCTTTGTATTTTTTCGTGTGGATTGAGGTTGCCCTCTGGGGTCTTTTCCGTTCAGCCTGAAGAATCCCGTCCCTTATTTGTTGCAGGGCATGTCTGTTATCAATACATTGTCTCCATTTTTAGAAGTCCGAGAATGCCCTCATCTCTCCTTCGCTCTCGAAGGGCTGGTTTTTTTTTGTTTGTTTTTTGGGTTTTTTTTTTTTTGCCAGCTATTGAACGTTTTGCTCGCACTCAGCACCTCCGGCACGTGCCTGGGCCGTCCCGCTGCCTCCGGCCCCTGGAGTTTCTGAGGAGAAGGTAGTTGTTAGCCTCACCGTCACTCCTCTCTTGCTGCTTTCGAGGTTTCTCTTTGCCTCTGGCTTTTAGCAGTTCGATCGCTTTGTGGTTGGGTGTGCGTCTCTGAGCTTCTCCTTGTGAGAGTCCGGCGAGCTCCTGGTTGGGGAGATGAAAGTTTCTCATCAGCCCGGAAAGGTTTTAGGTGCTATTCTTCCTGTGTCTCCTCCGCCCTTCTGTCTCCCGTCTCCCTCTGGGACCCAGGGTGCCTGCGCCCGTTTCCGGGTTGTGTCCTGGGCTGCCCTTGTCCCTGCCCACAGCGATGAGTGGGCCGCTCGTTGTCACAGGTGACCTGGGGCAGGTGAAGGGGGTCGGAGGAGACGAGGCCCAGCCGAGATGCTGCGGCGCTCGCTGTCGTCCCTGAGATTCATCCGTCCTCCCCGCGCGAATGCCCCCAGGGCCCTGCCAGCCTGGGCCGCATCTCCAGGGACCTTCCCGACAGTGTCTGCTCGTCCTCAGTGCGTTTCCGGACAGGCAGGGTTTCCGAGGCCCGCACTCTGCCTTTGCCGTTGGCACGGCTTCTCTGCGGGGCTCGGCTTTCATCCACGCAGCTTCATGCCGAGCGGCGGGGTCTGTGATGGCCACTGTCTCTTCTTTTATTTTCCTTTTTTTTCCATGTCCTGTCACGCTGCAGAGCCTCGTCACATGTCCGAGGCCTCCTAACAGCATGGCTTTCTCACAGTACTTTGTACCTGATGACGTGGGCTCACAGCACCAAGTGAAGCTGTCAGCCCTAGGAAGGGAAATATCATGGTTTCAACCACACCTTATTGGTTAACGAATGGACAGACTCTCCGGGACACACGAGACGATGCCTTTTAGTGGAAAGCGCACCAAATAATGTGCGGTTCCCTGTAAATCTGCCACGTGTGTGTCACCTATTATAATCTTTACAAATTTTCATGGAGTACATGTTACTATTCTCCTTTTACAAATGCTAAAACCGAGGCTAAATAAGTTCAAATATATAAAAAGTGTGAAGCAGTGATTTAAATCTATGTGACGTTACCCTAACTCTAAATTTGGGTCTTCTAGTGATTATAGAGTGGACAAACATTTTCCCAAGATCTTTTTCAAAGAACTATATACCTAAGAATATTCTGAAAAAAGAAAGAGGTTATGAATTGAACTATTTCAAAACCAAAAATAAAAATCAGCACATTTGAACCCCTTTTTAGAGACTCACAACGTGTATTTTTATATAAAGTCACCTCTCTGCGAAATAACTTTTGTGTGAATAACATCTATTGCATCCCCATGCGACATAATGGAACACACTTTGGGAAAGACTTAGTCGATCGTTATTCTGAACTAGCTTTAAGGGGTGGGGGGATCGTTCGCAAGTTTTCCTGAGGTTTCAAGACTTAAGAAAGCTGTTAAGCGTCCACGCGTGAAGGTGAATCATGTGCTCTGAATAGGCGGTGGGTAGGGTGACGCGTACACACACGAGACCTGTTTCCCCACTAAGTAGGTCCAGCAGAGCTCAATTATCATGAGAAGGGTTATTTTATCCGGTTACACAGAACTTAGCGCCCAGGAATGTGGACTGGCAGACTATGACCGCTACATTCCGAATCTCGGCTCCTTTCATTAGAAGTACAGCATTGGACTAATTATTTAAACTCTTTGCCTTTGATCCTCAGTGTAACATAAGGGTAAAAATAATACTCCATAGACTATTTTAGGCGAAATGTGGAAATACCTATTAAACCTTCGGCATGATGCGGGCAACCATCAAGTTTATGTGGTGCTAGTAATTACAAATTTGGGGGGTTTGGAAGTCCAGTGACAATCTATTGTGCTTACAATGCAATTAGCCTGACCCAACACGGTTAATAAATAAAGCCAGGACAAATTTTACGGCAAATCTCAACAAGCGTGCAGCGCGGAAGGCAAACTCGGTTCCTTGGGCATCTCACGCGGTTCGAGATGCCTCACAGCCCGAGAGTCTCTCCCACCGTGTGTCTACAGGATAAACTCTAGGGTCAGAATGAGAGCACAGAGCGGACTTTCTTCGGAGCTGGCTGGCCGACCAATGTCTCTGGTGCTACTTTCATGAAAAAAATAAAAGATGCAGACAGGGAAAACCTGGAGAAATATGCATCGAACTATTTAAAGTTTTATGTCTTCGGGCGGAATTATACAGAATTCCACGAAATTCCATTTGCTTTATGTTTCTGAAATATTGATTATTTTTCACAATTATGTGGCTACTTTGGTAAGTTCAGAAAAAAATTTACTTAAGGAATTGGAATTTGTTCAAATAACTAACAATTTATAAAAAATTAAAATCAAATTTCATGATTCAAACATTAGCTGGCTGTACCCTCCAAATGCCCAAATAATTCCTCCAGTTAAACCCAACTGTCTTTTTAAGACTTTGAGAATAAGAATGAAGTGTTTACATGTGATTATTAAAGATGAAATTAAATTAAATAAATAAATTTCATCTTTATTATTAGGTACAAATTGAAACATAGACACCCCAAAATAACCATATTTAAAAATGTCTTATTAAATATTTTGTGAGTCACATAGGGACCTTACCTCAGAGGAAAAATTAGGTAATATTAAGCCTTTTTAGCTAGGAAGCATGGTACAATACCTTCAAACAAAGATAATTCAGGTAATGGTGGAAATTTTGCTCTTTATTTTAAACATTAAGTTGAGAAATTATAATGTTTGCATACTTCTTACAGAGAAACGGTCGTGGAATAACAGAAATAAAAGAGAACGACTTAAAACAATTGGTTGAACTCTATCAAATTTATTTGAAAATGATCAATGTGTTCCCAAAGACAAACGGCTTATGAATTCAACAAGTTAGCAATTTTGCTTCAGCTAAATGAGCTTGCAGATTTGCATGTCATTTTAATTCATGCCAGAAATGCTCATGATAATAAAAGTTAAAAAAAAATCCAGTGGTGAAATAGTGTCAGGAACATCAAACACATTTATTGCTTGCCATAAAAATATGACATCCTATAAAATGCAGTGAATACATTAAAAAGGCATCTTATTTATTATAACAATTAAACAGCAAAACTTAATATCTAGTAAACCCTAAGAGAACTTTGTTTTCTAATAAATTTTGTGATAAGGGATAATTTTGACAGGACTGTTCACCTGCAACAATGGCCGTTATTTGTTGTACTTTGTAAGTGATGCAAAATACATCTCTTCATATACGAGTGGCTTAAAGACGCACTCTGTAATCTTCTTGAGAAATTTTAGCCAAGTCTAATTAAATGTTTCTAATTAAAATTGTGGAGCTAGGAAGGAAATTAATGGCTTTGTCTGAACTATTTGTTTATTTCATTGTCAAGTGTACTGGATATAATTGCAATGCCAAAAAGAAATCATCAAAATTATTTTTACCCTGTTGATGTCCTGTTATATCAATTTATTTCAGAAGCTTAATTTTTCCAGCTTTAAAGGAAAACAAGCAGCTAAATATAAGACATTGACCTAGGGGACTTTTCCCCCAAAAAACCTATTAGCTGGAGACAGCACGTATTGAACGAAATAAAGGTTAAGCTTCCGTTAAGCGTTCTAAATGTATTAGTGCGATGTTGAAAAACCCATAACCCCTCTACCTACATAATTCATCAAAAGCTTGGAATACGGTAACTTATAACAGAAGCCAAAGGGTGCTCAGATGGTTGACTGCATCACGTGGCTTTTCATGGTAAGTTATGATTGCCCTTACATTGCATACAGTTGTTTCTAGGAGGAAAAAAGTATTCCCAAATTAAATAAACAAAACAATTTAATAAATGCTGCCAGCATTACAGGCAGTCTTTGGGGGAATGGCTGGATTTAAAGGCACGTGCAGACTTGCTTCCTCCTCCCTGGACACACAGGCTCTTCCCAGAGCCTAAAAGTCACGGGCCGGCCCCCGCCCGCTGCAGCCACGTGCCCTGTTGCAGCTGCCAGCCTGGGTTTGTCCGGTGCCACACCGGAGGGGTCAGTGTGCAGCTTCGGGTCAGAGCGAGCCCTCAGCGATGCAATTCAGACCGAGGAGGACGACTTTCCACGGAGGATGTGGGGACCCTCCTGTGGTCGTGGCGGGTCGTCGGGCCTCTGGCCCATCTCCCGAGAAGCGTTCCCGATGCTGGCCATGGCCCAGGTGTCTGACCCCGGTCCACGAGTCTGACCCCAGCCCGGGTGTCTGACCCCGGCCTTGGCATCTGACCCCGGTCCACGAGTCTGACCCCAGCCCGGGTGTCTGACCCCGGCCTTGGCATCTGACCCCGGTCCACGTGTATGACCCCGGCCCGGGCGTCCGACCCCTGGCTGCCAGCTGACTCATCTCATTTCTCGTCCCCCTGGGGTCCGCGTCAGGGTCTGGAGCAGGTGTCAGGAGCCCAGCTGCCACTCGGCAGAGCTCAGCCCCAGCCTCATTCACGCCGCTCCCCTGACGCCGGGGCTGAGCTCTGACCCCTCCCAGTCACTTAGGTCCATGTTTGTGCCACTCCCCAAACCGCGTGGCTCAGTAGTTCTGGTAAAAACAGCTAAGGATTCTACGGGAAAACCACCCAAAGCTGCTGGCGTTGTGTACCTGTCCACTGACTCTGTCACCCTGAGGCAGTCACCCAAGTAATCAGCTAGGGCCCCGGCCAGCCCGATGATCCCCCCTGACCCCCCTCCCCAGGGCCCCGTCCTCGCCTCCCCCACGGACTCGGCGGCTCTGTCCCCTGCCTGCCCCTGTCCCCTCCCCGCGCAGGGCCAACGGCGTCCCGGCGGGCGCCCCCGGGGGCCCACGAGCTGACCCGCCGCCCCCCGACACAGGCCATGCGCGGGCGGCTCCCCGTTCTTGGGCGGCTTCGCTGACGGCTCCCGCCTCCTCGCTGGTCCCTCCGGCTTCCTGTTTTCTGTCATTCCCCCTTCTCTTCTTTGAGCTCCTAAAATCCTAATCGTCGCCATTCTGGGACACTTCGAGCAACGCGTACTCATGGTTTTACGGGACTCGCCGTTCAGATCCGCTTGGCCGCGCGGCGCGCGCTTCTCCCCGCCGCTCTCTTTTTCTCCGTATTCCTCGCGTAGAAACGCAGGCAGCAGGGGCGCCCCGCCTTGCGTCTGGACCGGCTCGGGGGTCTCTCCGGGCCCCTCTCCTGCCGTCTGCAAGGACTTTCCAATGAGAAGATGCTGCGGCTTCGGGCCTCGCCCCCTGGTCCTCCCTTCCTCGGGGCTGCCGCTCTGCGCTGCCCAACACGACGACGCTGGAAACGTTACAGGTGTACGGAGACATCGTTTTGTCCGTTTTCTAGTTGTTTTCGGTAGAAGGGTAAATACCCCCGATGTTTGGCTGGAAGCGGAAGTACTATTTTAAAGCCTCTTAAACCTTTAAACACAAATTGCTTCACAGTAAAAGGATGGAAAACATACCATTCCCACCCTGATCAGTACAAAACTAGAGGGTCTGTATTGATATCCGACCGATAGATTTCAGAACGAAGAATTTTACCTGGGATAAAGAGGGTTATTGGATGATGATAAAAACATCGATTCAATCAGATGATGTAACAACCAAACACACATTCATTGTGGTCAGAAACAACCCAAATCTTTACCCACGATAAAGGGATAAAGAAATTGTGGCCTGGGACATTCCTCAGTGACAGATACGGTGAACCATCCACACATGCGACCACACAGGTGGACGTCAAAATAATCATGTCGCGCGTAAACCCCAGACCAGGAAAACTTACCCGCTCTGCGCCCCCATCTATCCAATATTCTGGGAGTGAAAACTCCTCTGCGTGACGGTGTCTGCCTGCGGGGTGCGGGGGAGGGTGAGCCAGGGGCCCTGACAGGGGCAGGCGGAGGCAGCCGGCCACGTTCACCACCGGGATCACCGTGACCAGTGACGTCTCTGTCCACTATCAGAGCTTGTCAAGTTACACGCTTCGCGTATAACAGTTTATTGTTTGTTAATCGCACCTCGATGAGGCTTAACAAAAATACGAAGCAGTAAACAGCAATAAATGCGTGTCCAGCCGGGCCCCCGCCCCGGCCCCCCGCCCCGGCCCCCACCCCGGCCCCCACCCCGGCCCCCCACCCCGGCCCCCGCCCCGGCCCCCACCCCGGCCCCCGCCCCGGCCCCCCGCCCCGGCCCCCACCTCGGCCCCCTGCCGGCACTGCCAACACTCCCGAACCTCACTGGCTTGACAGGTATTTCTCGGGCTGCCGCAGTGGGCCAGCCTCCACTTTGGTTGCCAAGAGTAAAATGGAAACAAGATAAACAAGGTCTCTAGACTCATGAAGATTCGTTTTTGGGGAGAAAGAAAGACGAAATCAAGTGAAACTAAAAGTAATTGAAACGGATGGCGTGTGGGCTGCAGTGATAGAGAATAAGACAGGCCCGGGGGCAGGGCGAGCGGGGGACGCCGTCTGAGCCGCGCCCCGACGTTGGAGAAGGAGTCACGTGGGATCCTGCGGGTGGCGTCGACGGGGTCGCGGGGCGCCGCGGGTGACGGGGACGGGGACATGGGAGTCCGCGGCACGCCAGGGCGGGACTGCGGCGGGGCTTCCCACACGAACGCAGCCAGCGAATCTCTCTGTCTGGACAGCTCTGTTCCTTTTCTCTTATTCGTTCATCATCTGCTTCCCAGTTCATACGCCTGAAAACTCGGCCGCTCGCTGACGCCCAAGTCTCAGAATGAGGCCTCAGCGCCTGCGAACACGGATCCATCGTCATCTGGGTCCACGCTGCAAAAGGTCTTAGGACGGAGACTCTCGTGCCCGCGAGGAGTTAATGACCCACGTGAGCGTCCAGGATGTGGGCCGAGGCGTGGACGGTGCGTTCTCCACGGCGCCGCACACCTGCGGGGTCGCCAAGGCCACGGCTTCTTAAGAGCTGAGCGTGGAGCCAGACGAGGTCCCCCAACCCGGTTTGTCCTTGGGCGCCAGCCTGTGTCACCTGTCACGGCGATGCCGTCCTGAATACCACAGAACACCGGAGGGAAACATTCAGCTGATGATTAAGAATTTATAACCTAGAGTTACCACGGTGTAACGTGGAGATTTAGAGATTACTATCCTCTTGTTTATCAAGGCAATGAGAACTAAATAATCCAAAATATCTTATAATGCAAAGATGATTCATATTTGTCTTTGGGAACCCATTTGTTTCTTTCAGAGAACAGATTAAGCGTTTGCTTGGGCTGGTGTTGAGATTGGTCGGCTTTCCCTAAGCACAATGTATCAGCTGTTGGAACAGAGTGAGATCAGTGTGTGCTGGGAGGCAAAGAGAAATCAGCCTGAGATTAACCGGCTCTGAATAATTTATACATGGGTAATTGAGAGAGGATTGACAACTGGCAATCGACTGACAAATAACCTTTGTAGGTAGTTATAAAATGCCTGTTATTAGCATGAGATGCCTTTGAAATGGTCACATGCATGCTGACCCTCCCCCCACGTACCACTCTTCGTGTTGGGGAGGCAGGGAGGGGGAGGGAGGGGGAGGGAGAGAGAGAGAGAGGGAGGGAGGGAGAGACAGAGAGGAGAGATTCAGCACCAGGCATCGGCTCCTGTGATGTGATGGGAAGTGGGGGTGACGGCAGAGAGTCCCACGGTCTGCCATCTGTGAGCGGGAGACCCGGGGAGGCCAGTGCCGTGACCTCGGTCTGAGTCCGATGTCCTGGGACCAGGGGACCGTGGTGCAAACCGCAGCCCGAGGTCCTGTGAGGACGAGAGGAGCCGCCCAGCTGAGGCGGGCAGGGAAACGGGGGCCCACCCCTCCTCCTCCTCCTCCCGCCTCTGTTCTCTCAGGCCTGGGTGGGGGGCTGGACCAGGCGACACGGCTTCCCCGCGTCCACAGATTCCGGTGCTCACCTCCCGGAAGCGCCCTCACAGACGCACCCAGAAGCAGTGTGACCCGTGGCCAGCCGGGGTGACGTGAATGGCCGTGATGCCCACCGTCCGGGTCTCCCAGCACCCGGGCCTTCCCCCGAAGCAGAGAGCGGGGTGGTTTCTCTGGCGAGCCGAGGAATCGGGGGCCATCAGGGAACTTCTCGCCTTGCGGGCCGGGTTACGTGTGTGGGTTCACTGGCCGCAGCAGCGAAGACACAGCCCGGGCGGCTCAGAGCACAGCGCCGGCCGCCCCGCGGCCCAGGCCTGCCCGGCCGGCCTCCTGACGGCCGCGGGGAGCAGCCCAGGCCGCCTGCCCCCCGTCCCCTCGCGGCCGCCCGCACCCTCCGCCCTCCGTGTGTTTCCCTCCGTCTCCGATGCCCTTTTGTATAAGGACGACCGTCATGGTAGCTTAGGGCGCACCCTGAGGACCTCGCTTCCAGGCGGTCGCCCCATTAAAGACCACGTCTCCAAACGAGGTCGCGTGGAGAGGGGCCAGGGACGAGGGCTCCACCGTCGGAGGGACAGGAGAGATTGCTCGGGCGTAACAAACCAAGACACACGTGGACACGGAACACGTGTTCTAATGAAAAACGCCATCGCACGTCAGCCCCGAGCCGCTAGCCGAGACTCCGGCCCCGGAGGAGCCGCGTGCCAGGCGAGCGAAGCGACCAGACGTCACCCGTGGTTGGAGGCAGTCGAAGGGGGCGTGGGAAACGCGACGGGGGGGTCCCCGCATGGCTCGCTAACCCGCTCCGGAGCGGCGGCTCCCGGAGTGCGGGAGGGGACGCCCCGCAGTCGGCGGCGAGGCGTTCAGGTGCCTTGGAGCGGGTCGCGGGCTCAGGCTGCGCGTGTCGAATGCCGCCGACCGCAGGGTCCAGACGCCCGGCGCCCTGCGCTCCTGGGCCCCTCCCGATGCCGCGCGGCTCGTCTGGGTAGGCGGAGGGGTCCTTCCTCGCCTCCCCTCAACGCTTCTCTCTCTCTCTCTCTCCGTTTTCTTCACCTGCAAATTAAACCTCATCGTTTCCATTTAAACCTGGAAGGCTGCAACTCATTTCCTAGTCACCTATTTCATGGTATGATACATCCGCATCACACAGTACACCTCCCATGGGAATAACCGAGTATTTAGAGGATCCGATACGATGCTATACCAAACAGTATATCGTAAATAAATAGTTATGTGTCTATCTCTTCCGGATTTCATTTGCCTTAAAACCGAGGATCACGTTTTATTATTTCTGAAGCTTAGCATCCTCCTGGAAATAGAGATTCTGAAAAATAACATAAACATATTCTTCATGGGCAACTGGGAAGCAACACCTCCCTCCATTCGAGGTCAGTTCTCGTTCTGACGTCATGTAGCAGGCTCGGGACTGTCTTCACATCGGCTGGAAGAATCTGAACGCTTTAGCTGCTCCAGTGGTCTAAGCTGTCAGGTGCTGGTCACTAACCCCACAGCCGGGCGCATACCCAGGGGCGTCTGCTCTGACGGAAGGCGATCGACTGGTTTGTCCCGTGACGATCACTGTTTGCGCTTTCGAGAACAGAGAAAAGGAGAGACTCTCTGAAACATTTAAGTCCCCTTGTGACGACTTCGTATGTCTTGCCTAGAATCAGACGTGTAGCTCGGAACACACTTAGCGCAGACCGCAGAGAAGGAGCATGCACGCGGCCTAGCTCACAGGTGGTCCTGACGCCGAGCCGTTCAAGGCCATGCGACGTGCCCCTCGTTGTCCCTGTGCAGGGCTTACATCTGGCACTTTCCCTGGCTGGAGAGAATGCTCGATGTCAAGCCGTTGGTGAGCACGTGACCATACTCCCACTGCAACTTTAAGCAATACTTTTTCCGGTTATAAAAAATTTAGACGGCAACACCTTTTATGTACCTGTTAATCTCAGGTGTAAGGGACGTAATACACCCGTTAACATCTCTGTCTGGTTTTTATATATCGCGAGAGTCCATTGACAGTCTTTCCTCATGTTTTCCAAACCTTAGATGACACTTTCGATGGGATAGTGAACAGAATGCCAAAATGCCTACAGAGATGGAGCATTTTTTCCAATATGCAAGTTACAGGGTTTTCTAGCTATATTATTTTTCAATATTAGCAACCCTGGTTTGAGGGTAAAATGGATCAATACATTATGGTTTCTCTGTATATTTTTGCTATGAAGTTTCTGTTCCGTTAAAATTGCATAATGTTCTCTTCTCTCTGTTTAGGAGAACATGACACAATTAATTTCTCCAAATCAGGGGTTTTATGGCCAGAGTATTTTAATGGTGAGACTATAGAGAAAGGAGACTGTTTACAATTTAACGGACTTGGTCATCTCAAAAAACACCAGGTAAAATCATGTGATTTCACGTCTCCAATGCAGATCATTTTTAACAAATTAAGTTGACCTATGCCGAGGTACACGTCGATAGACGCAAACTAAGGACCAAGCCGTCGGTGACCGATGGACTCCGTGGTCACTCGCCACACTGCCATCATCACATAGCCCACTTCACTGGAGAGAGGAGGCCGTCTCGTCTCGAATTATTTCGCACAGTATAAACCAGCCCCAGAGTAAAAATATCTGCTGAAACCTTATTTAATTGGAAACGATTTCCTTCGTCACCAGGAAATATCAGTCTTTAGAATTCGTAACTTATTAATGTGATAGATGTTTCATCGGTAAGGGCATGTTTTACTTTATTTCAAATTTCGTAGTCAGACATTGTGGATCACTATAAAATTATGCTGTGATGCTTGCCCTTTCATACAGCCAGCGCATGTATGCTCACGCCGCACCAACGCGCGGCCGGTTCTCAGATAACTGCGCTTGAACTCGGAAAGCGCACTGAACTTGACGAGTGCCAAGGGAGACAGTCGTCTGAGTGGTTCTCTCTTCCCCCATTCTCATGGGTGACCCCTCACCTTATCGATCATTTTCCCTCCCAGGGGGCCATCAAAATCGATGTCATCCTCATCCATCTCCTCCACTAACATAAGTGTGACTGATGCCTGCATGAGGCAGTGACCCGCCCGGACGTTCACGGCTGCTCAGGGCCGGGTGCCAGCCAGGGCCCAGGGGCCCGGCGGGACTGAACTCCCCAGCCCGCGCTGCACCTGACGAGTCAGCCGACTGTTTCTTGCCGATGGCATGTGAGAGGGACATGCTGCTTCTCTTGTGACAGGGTTAAAAGATGTGACTATCTCTCCCCCACCATCCCATCCTACTTGAGCAAGGTAGACCCTAGAACTCCAGAGAATGAGAGTCCCAAGGCGAAACACTCTGAATTCCTAAATTCTTCGATGGAGTAAAAGCCACATTGTGACCGGCGCCAGGGCTGCTAGCCGAGTGAGAAACAAGCTTTCATCGCGTGGAATCCATGAAATGTCGGGGCTCGTCTGTCACTTCCGTGTGCGTTACTCTGGTTGCCGTCGGACGGCGCTGGTGGCGGAGGCCGCGAGGACCCGAGATGAGGGCCGCGGGACGAAGCTCCCGGCTTTGCCTGCCGTTTCCTGGACGACACGGTCGTCATTCCTCCGATTCGCGTCCCGCCGTTCGGGTCTAACACATCCTACGTTCTAATTTTTGTTTTAATTCAAAATCAACCAATTTTTTTGCATTTAAACTCCTCTTTTGAAGTTTTAAATGTGAAAAAAATTAAGCACCTTGTATTATTTAAGGTCTCTAGCTCAGGCCCTATTGAAATTTCACAGACATAAAAGCCCTGGGAAAGGACACGAATTCACACTCGTCTGCCATTCATTATTTCATCTAAAAAGCGTTTGTACCACGGACAATTCCACTAATGGTAGATTCTTTCCCACGTTTTCTCTCCTACTGTTATAATATTGATTACGAGACTACTCGTCTAGCATACTTATTACCAGAGAAGCACAAAAGATTCTGAAAACGGCCCTTAATTGTGTGAGCATTTAAGGTTAATTTGGCCTTCATTACTTTAGTTTAAATTAGGCTTCATTTTCATACTAAAGTTATTCAGACCTTGATTTTATAGCATAACTCGTTCATCCCCTGAAAGGAAGAATGTTTCTTATTTCTAAGTTTTTTAATGTACGATCCATCGAGAGATCGCCAAAAGTACAGCGAATGCCATCGAACATCTTATTGACCATCTGTCATTCTGTGAATGGTAGTCAATAATGATTTGTCAAACAATTAACAGAGTTAATAAATAGTCACGGAGTAACCTAATCTGCCCGCCACCGGTACTCAGCGGTTGGGAATTAATGTACTGAAACTATTCAGCGACACACCTGAAACCCAACCGGACAGAGAGCAAACACGACAGAACAGATGATGATTAATGATAAAGATGATGCGATTCACTGACGACATTTGAGGTCCTGCAGATCTTTTCCGGTCCCTCGCCTTGTTAGGTATGCAAACACGTACCGCATCGCAGAGACTCCTTTATGCGGACCTGTGTCCATTCTTGGCAGTTTCTGCAAAAACGCATAGAAACGTGTTTTACAGAAATGTAAAAGATGGAACTGAGGTCTAAGTTATCGTATTGTATCAGCTTTCCACTTGAGTTGTCCCATGATAGAGAAAATTACAATACGTGTTATTATAAAAATTAAAACATCAACATTTATCTGAGTCCCCAGGGGGCTGAGTATTCATGTTTGTGAAACTAATACTGTTTACAAAAGCAAATAAGAAGAAGAGTAAATTCTGAGAATGGGAAAAGAAAGAAAAAAATGGAAGAATTAGTCGAACCAGCTATTTCTTTTATATCATTGAATCGGAGTTGAAAAATATTTTCCAGATCATCTAATTCAAATAGTTCATGATAAAATAATGTCTCTAGTAGCATCTTAAATAGATAGATAGATAGATATGAAAAATATATACAGATAGAAAGATGATCGATATGGATAGAGATATAGATAGCTATAGATAGTTGATGGATACATAGATATAGATAGAAAGATAGATGATAGATATAGCAAGATATTGGCAGATAGGTAGGTAGGTAGGTAGATAGATATAGATATAGATAGATGATAGATTTGGACAGATGCAGATAGACAGTATTGCTGATTATTTAGAAACAGGGATTTTCAGCCAGACACCTCAGTCAAAATCCAAATTGTACCACCTTCACTGTGACCTTGAGTGATTTATGTGGTCCCTTTAACCTCACATAATATAAAGACTAAACTCATTAATATTTGTGAGGGTTAAGGGGGTTGTCTGGCACCTGGGGAGTCCCCGGTATGTGCTGTTATTATCCAAACTCTTCTCGAGTATTTGCAGTGGAGAGAACCTCACTCTCGCATAAGACAGACCACTCACTCATAACTGAAAACCCCAACTTGGCGGACACCTCCGTCACACGTGGCGTTTAATATTTTCTCCTCGTACCCGTCGTACACATCAGCCCCGGCTCCATCCTTAGTACAGCGGTTCTCAAAGTGCTTCCCCAGCCAGCAGGGCCGGAATCATCTGAAAATTTGTTACAGACGAGAACTCTCCATCCCCACCCGAAACCGCTGTGTCCGTCACGGTTCGACAGAGAAGCAGCGTCCATTACGCGTGTCGTGTGCTGTTTACATTACACAGAGAGACAACTAGAAGCTAGCTTACGTGGTCGTGCGGGTCGGCTGTGCAAGCGGAAGTCCTCGGGGCAGGCAATTGAGAGGGGAGGCCGTGAGCAGGCTGGCGGCCCGTGGCCTCGGCCGAAGCGGAGGGCACGACGTCCTCTGAGTCTGTGTTTCTTCGTGTTTTTCTTCCCCCGTTTTTCTTCCTGCCTGTCTGTCTCTCGCAGGTCCAAATGCCCTCTTAAGGCCTTTCAACTGATTAGGCCAGGCTCACCCAAGATAATCACCCTCATTAAAATCAACAAATGAGGACTTCCCGTCTGCAAAATGCCTCCACAGCAGCCCCTAGGTCAGCATGTGATTGAAATCACAGGGAAATGGTACAAACGGCTGCTCCTCCCTGACTCTCTCTGACGCACAGATGACCTTTTGCAGCCCACCTGGCCCAGAAACGCACAGACGCACCTCGGAGACAGGCCGTGGTGGCCCCCAGCCGCCGCAGCAAAGGGGGTCTCGCTGTAAAGCGGGTCGTAATCGCGTTGCTGGTGGAGGGCCTCGTTTTTAATTTGTGGAAGACGCAAGGTCTGGGAGGCATGATAACGCGAGGTGTGCCTTGGAAGAGGGGGTTTGGGGGCACAGTTAAGCCTCCTCGGGTTCAGGAGCTCTGGGGGGGGGGCGCCTGCGAGCCCCACAGCCCCGTGGGTGACCTGACTCACGCCGAGATTTGAGGAGCAGTGCTGAGGTGCTCGATTCCCACGTTCTGTGGCAACTACCCAAGTATTTGAATGTGGTTAACATGCGTCCTTAAAATGTGCTTTGACATTCAGTAGATAAAACCTTGTGAGCTAGTCAAAAATTACATTTTACTCATGCTGCTCCAAAGGCATAGTTTGTCTTTTGAAATATACTAGTTTTGGAAAATTCCTCTTCTGATTCATTCTGTACTCCCTACATATTACCTATAGTAGTTTAAAATATGTCAAAATGCACCCATCCCTCAATTTATGTGGATTATCCATTCCACACATTTTTTTTAACATGGAAGAAAACTGTATTAAAAGAGTCCACCAGTACGAAAAAAATACTAAAGAACTCAGCCAGTATCAGTCACAAAACACTAATTTCACATATTTTCACAAAAAAAACTAACGAAAATTCTAAAAAATATCAATTTTATTCGCTCTAGGTGTCTGCACTGTAATCTAAAGCAATCAAACTTCTCTTCTTAATTGGCAAAAAATACTGTCTTCTTTGCTCAAAATATTTGGAAGGGTTGCTTTGGCTTTATTATTTATGTTCATGTTTTTGGATGATCTTTTTCCAGCCTCATCTTTTGCTAAGTTTTCATGAATTCTTCGATATTCACTGCAACATTTTTAAAATATCTGTTTGAAGTTTTAAGATTCGTTGGATATTTGGATCAATATCTAGAATGGTAGTTTTCAGTTTTCTGGCCAATTGGAGAGCTTTGTAAATATTTTCTGTAGTGAATGAAACTGGTTCAAAGTCACTGCCGTATTCATCGGCAGGATAGGCTTCAGATATTAGGTGAATTACTTCATTATCGGTTAATTCATGGTCAGCCAGTAGTTAGTGAATATCTACCTTCGAATGGCCAGAGCCTTTTTGAAATTCATTTAATCAGTTAATAATGCCCGAGACCCGCTCTGCCGTTGTTGGGGCCATATTCCCTGGTATGGCCACTTCCGGCCATGCCATTTTCTAGCAAGCATTCAGGGCCGATGACTTTACGTCACTCAAAGCAATAATCTTGATACAACTTAAAATCGTGTATTTATTCCAGGCTTCCGTTACTGTAAGTGCTTCATTCTCTTCAAGTTTATCAAAATTATCATTGAATTTCCATTTAATATAATTAATCCTAAAGGTGGAAATAACGCCTTGATCTAACATTGGATTGAGGAAATTTTTTCTTCATATGATTTTCAGCTTCTGTAGCAAAAACGTTTGCAAAACCAACGCCAAAATACGTCCGTAGTGACCCCCGCTTTCTATTTGCCATCAATGAACGGGAAGGTCGTTAATGACTGTGTGTTAGTCAGTATCGGTTTTTTGTACGTTGCTGAGTGAAGCCATTGTTTTTTAAAAAGAGTAATCGTCAGTAATGGAAATGAAAAAGAAAGAACCCTGTACAATGAGACCATGTAAATGAAAACTGCGTATAAAAAGTCCACGTAAACGGAGGCCGGGGAAATATTCACCTCAAATAAAAAAACTTCCGTAAAAAACATACCATGTAAATCGGGGGAAGGGTGTGTTTCCAAGTGATACAAGCTTATTACTTTTCTAAAATAAACGCATGATTCAAACTAATTACATTTCATTCATTCTTCTGAAATCTGTGTTCTTATAATCACGCAATCCTGCACGTCCATCTCAAAAAGGAAGATGTCCATTCAAACGTGTGGCCAGCGAGGAGGAGCAGAGGGGCTGGACGTTCACCCTGAGGACCACGGAGTCTGCTGGCCGGCGGGGGAGCCTGTAACCTGACGGCCTATCAACAAGGCCGCCTTTGTGTTAGAGGAAGGCACGGCAGGCAGAATCAGCCTGCTGCTTTCAAACGTTCGACTCATCTGCTTCATGCCCCTTGCTTCGTTTCTGGGCCCGCCAGACGCCTGTCTGGTTGTGAGCGGTCTGGTTACAAGTGGTCACCCTCTTCAGCGCTGCCCGTGAGAGAATGTGCCGTAGCAACTGGTGTAAGGCCGTGGTCCACGAGACTGTTTTATTTCTGATTGAAATTTAACAATTCTCATAAAGTTAGAAACCAAGAGTATCTGAGTTCGGTAAAGTCTCGGAATGGGGAAATGACCTCACATCTATGGAGAGACGATTCACACGCGGACACTTGCCTCTTTGCACTCAGAGTGTGGATATGAAAACCGGGGCGACGCCTTGATATCTATCAAAACAGAAGTGGCTTTCACAGCAGTAATCCACACGACGGAATGTCAGCATCCAGTTAAAAAGAGTGAAACGGACTCGTGGGAAAATCTCCAAGCATGTTTTACGTAGAAATTAAGATATTTTGGAGCAGTTCATTCTATATCTAGGGTTGACGACCCATTTCTTTTAGGTAAAGAGAGTAAATATTTAATGTTTTGCAGACCAAGAGACAAAATCGAGGTTGCCATATGGGTTCTTATAAAACTATTTAAATACAGTGATTAGAACAATGTAGAAAACACCCTTAGCTCACAGGTGGTAAGCAAGCAGGTGGCTTTTGAAACGTGACCACGGGATGTGGTTTTCTAACTCCTGTTCTATATGATCCAGCTTCTACATCTACGTATATGATCATATAAATATCTATGAAAAATAGATACCAAACTCATAGTATGTGTATCTGAGGACAAAAATGATATTAGAATGGGGACATGGTAGTAAAGGGGTTATTGTTCATCCATATTATTCAAAATTTTTACAGGGATTTTACATACATGGATACACGCATGAGAGGGGTCAACATTCAACGCTCTCGGGACATGATGCAAACGCGAACACTCTGAGCAGCAAGCCTCCTGGGCCACTGCACCGGTCCCGGTCTGGTTCACAAAGACCACCAGATTCAGGACTTGCCTTTTCCCTCATAACGCAGACGAGCAGAGGCGGGACCATGGGCAGATTTGACCTCCTCCTCCGCTGCATCCTCTGATTTAAGCGTCGGGCGGGGAGGCACCAAGTCAGGAGTCGCCAACACCTCTCTCGAGGGTGTGGACTGAAATTCATCCCTGAGCATCGAACTGAAATTCTTGTCCTTTGACGCCATCGTCATGGGAGCCCGGCTCCCGCCCACACTCCCCCCCAGACGCTCGCTCGGGATGGAGCTGGCTAGACTCGGCAGGGCTTCTAAGGACACGTTTTCCTGCGCGCGATGCTCTCCTTCACCTGCTCCCGTTTTCACGCGTTAGAGGCTGCTCGCTCCAGCCTTGGGTTGGATCCGACGCCACGTGGTCAGATTTCTACTACATTCTTGGTGTTACTCGCGGGGTTAAAAAGATGCAACGCATACCACAGTCTCTCTTGCTTTCGTATGGCACTCTTCGCCTCTCCATAAACTTCTTTTGGCCTCCATGCTTTTTCTGGAACTTACTCGCCTGACGTCTCCGGGTCCGTGGAAGTCGGCCGCCGCGTCCGCTCCTCCTCACACAGCAGAGTCTCCCACTGTGGTCCCCTTTCCATCTGAATTTCGTGCTTTGCATCACAAAAGTTGTCTCTTCTGTGAAATAAGCTCTGAAATTAGGAGGTGACCCTTCACTGTCCCCCTAAGCCGTGAACGCACACAGGATGCCCACCCTGCAGGGCACGCCTCGAGAGTTTTGGCTCTCGCTCTAACCTGAGGTAGCCCTGAAGAAGGGTCAAGGGCGTTTGTCTGGAATCAACTCTGATAAGCACAGCTTATCTTTACGCCACTCGATGTAGGTTCACCCTTAGTTCTTTTCAATATTTTAGCAGGATCTCTATTATACGCTCTTGCCTCAAACTCCCATGCTTAAAAGAAGAGAGAGACATAGGTTTCTCTTAAAATTATAAAGCTCTATAGTGATTTCAGAGTCATCATGGCAGCCCCCTGGAGCCATGTGGAATAGAGGTTTAAAACCTCTAGATTATAACTTTTGTGAGCAAAAGAGCTTAAAACCCTCTGGGTCGGTGCTCTTAAACTTCTTTGGTGATAGTTTGAACCAGTACACGGAGAAACAAGTATCTATGGGACTTTAGGTTTCGGCATGTCTTAGGCGTGAGAGAGACAGTGACTGCCCTTTGTCCCCATCTATCGTTTCGAGGATGTTTGTGTAGTGAGCAGCCTCGGAGGGTCAGCCTCTGGAGCAAAGCACAGTTCGCTTACAAGCTGGAATGTAGAGACACTGCCTCCCTTTAGAGCAGATCTGCTTGTTCATTAAAAAAGATTCATGACGGAAGCCGGATGCTGTGCTGTGATCTCCCTGTGGAGAGGTCCACACGGCAAGGATCCCTTGGCGGCCTCTGTTCTACAGCCAGCAGGGAACCGAGGCCCTCAGTCCAACAACCCACAAGGAACTGAACTTGCTAAGGCCAGGGGCACGAGACCGGACGCTGAGCCTCGCTCGCGGAGGCCCTGGCCGGCGGTCACAGCGCAGCCCGGCAAGAGGCGGAGCCCGAAGCCGCAGCTGGTCCGGGCCCATCGGCCAGGCCTCCGGAAGCAGAGCTAAGAGCGCTGCCCCCGGCCGCTGCTTTTGGGGGTGATTGGTTGAGCTGTTACTCAGAGGCTGCCGTCAGCTCACGGGCACCCTCGTCTTCCCCTGGACAGCAAGGAGCCCAGCCTGCCTTGCTTGTCGGTGCGACCCCGCGCGCTGTGTGGTATGTGACAGGTCGCCGAGAAATTGGTTCTGAGATGGCTGAGCTGCTGGGCAGACCCAGTGATGGCCGGAGCAGCCGGGGCCGAGATGCAAACAGCAACGAGACGCCGAGGGGCGCAGAGGGGCGCGCGGGGGACGCGCAAGGGGCGCAGGGGGGCGCGCGGGGGGCGCACGGAGGCCCGGGGGACGGCCGCCGCGTCAGTCTGCAGAGGCCGCCGCGCACTCACGGGTGGAAGAGGGGTGTAAATAACGACCCGGGCGTGCGGACAGACGGCACGAACGAGCCTCGATGCGTAAATGCGATCCGGCTCAATCCGATGTGTGCACGTTTACACGACACCCGTCCCTCGCCTTCATCTTCTGTTATCTCTAGCTTTTATTTGTACACAGAGCTTAAAAAGGCTACGCTTTTGGCCAACATTTGGGTTTCGGATCGATGCTTTACAACAACCAGGGCGCCCGAGAGCTGCAAGTGCTCGTGTGACTGAAGTCGGTTACGCTGAGTGGCCCCTAGAAACTGCAAGTGCCACAAGGTCGCTCCTAACAAGCAAGCTGTCTCTGAATCCAGATCCCTCCTACAGAAGTTGAAATAGGTCTGCACGTTGGTTTGAAAGCTATGTTTATGACACTCTTTAAAAGGCAGGTCTAGTTCTTATTTAAGGCTGCCCGCAAATTTAATAACCCGACATTCTAAAAAATATCTAAAGACTAAGATTATTTCCTGAGACCAAAGGAATCTGTTTCCAAAAGAAAAGTCATTATTTGGGGTTATTACAACTTGACTTATTTCACAGAAAGAGTTATAAGGGACAGATCGCTAAACTTGGTAATTTTCTTTAAAATATTATTAACGATTTTAAAAATTTAATTCATGATTTATTTTGTTTTAATTTTATGACTTTTGAGGTGTTTTGTATGTACTTTGCATTGATTTTTGGCTGACGTGGGATCTGTCTTTTTGGCCTGCAGTTCTCTATTGCCTGATTGCACTTCAAGTGAATTTATGGCTTGTAAATAATAAATCAACCAAGGAATTCCATTATGCATTGATATATTTATAGAGAAATCCATATTTTTGTACTAATGAAATTATACCTTATTTCCAATTTTCTCTAATGGATTTTCTTATTTTCTTATTTTATACACTCAACTTTTCCCCAGTGTATTTCCTTAATGCACATCACAACAATAGTAACCTGCTCAAGCTGAAAGTGTTAAAAAAAAATTATAAAGTAAGATGGATAACTTACCCCTAGAGAAGCAAACCTATTTAGATCAGAGTCTTAATGGCCAGCTGAAATTGAGTAGCACATTCTGATTTGATAAGAAGAAATAGATATAATATATATGCTTTAAGAAGGAATTGATGGTTGGCAGATTAAGAAATATTTCAAATTATCCATCAACCAAAATTTATAAATAAAGGCAACAGGAATTTTTTTTTTTATAAAATATATTTCACGGTAGAAAAGAAAAATTACAAACTTAAAAGTCAGTAAAAAAAATTGTTCTGTTAGTAAAAGTTTATAAATTTTCAGGATTTAATAAATCATAGAGTGAAAAGCACTGATTTGGGAGTGATAAAGGCATTAGAGATAATTAAAGAAGTTTCTATGACTGTTACTTTTTTTAAAACATGGTTTCTTTGCTGAAAAAAAAAAGCATTGAAAGTAGTTATCCGCATAAAATGGCAGTTACTGATTGACTCTGTTTATAAAATTCTCCGATACGTTGGCTAGAATTTATACAAGTTCCCCTTCACATTTTCTGACAATGCAGTCATTCCTCAGGTTTTATAGAAACACATTCTCTTACTGGGCTATAACTGGACCAACTGAATTTGTAACTGAGCACAGACAGAAATGTCACATTTTAATAGAAAACTCAGCTAATTGGGTGTGGCAAGCTGAGCACAAGGACCCTGGGAGTGCTTGCCCGTGGGGACCATGCTCGAAGCGCCCCGAGGCTGGAGCATGGCCTCCGGGTAGGCCGGGGTCCCTGGCGAACTTAGGGGCCCTCAGAGAAGGGAACAAACTCCACGTGTAAACACGAAGGCCAAAAACGAGTGGAGGTCGATGGTTCTCTGTTCTCAGAGATGACTTCAGAAAATTTCACTAAAGGAAAGAAAAGATAGAGACCTTCTCAATGTTTACAGACTCACCTTACGAAGAATCCACGGGGCTTTGGAGTCACTGACCACAGAATAAGGACCCTTTTGTATATTAGTTAACCACACTTTCTGCACCTGTGTAGATAAAACTGCCCACAATGGATAGAATCTACACCGCGTAACTACCCGAGCCCATAGACTGTATAAAATAGTCCCTAGGGAAAAAAAAGTCACGAGGATTATTTTGGAATTTATTCCCAAATGTGGGGAAGTATTCAAAGGAACAATGTCGGTCCTATGAAAATACGAGTTGTATTTTTTAAAGGAAGTATAAAACTTCAATATAAGGAATGCTTTAAAAGTTCTCGAAGCAATTTAAAGGAGAGAGCAAAGAAAGAAAAACTTTGAAGAAATAAATCTGTAGAAAAATCCCATGAGTAGCATTGAGTTTTTTTCCAAAGCTTGGATTTTAAGGGTTCCAGATGGTTGAAAAATGCCGTTCTGTGGATAGGCTGGCTTGTGTGAAAGAATTTTAAATGAGAAGAAATTAAGATAGTGAAAAATAAGTTTTCTTAATTATATTACAGTTTAAGATACTACATATGGTAAAAATTTAAAAAAACTCAGTTTTTGAATACTGTGTTACTGTATTAGATACTGTGAAAGTATGGCTTTCTTTTATTTATTAAACTATGAAATTGACATTATTGATCCAGTGTTGGAATGCATTAATAAGAATTGTACAGTTTATTTCTTTAAAATTTAACAGTAGAACTGTGATATTTATGCTCAACACCTCAAAGACAATTACGAAATTGTACTGGACCTGGTGACATGTGACCCTGTCTCACTCTTTTTCAGTCTTCGGGGTAGAAAAGCGCACTCATCGCTCCTTTATTTTGTGACATCTGAGTTCAGGCTTCCACAACACAGGTAGCTCTCAAAGTTCAGCTTATTATTACACAGAACACAAAGAGTGTTTTCTGAGTTCCAGCTAAGCCGCCAGTCCCGAAATGGATCGTTAGGTTGACATGGAGGAAAAATTGCCGGTTCTACCTTTGGAGAACCCGGAGTCTTGCTAACAGGCCTAGATGTACACACAGAAAGCTGCGCAGCACATAACCGAACACTAGCAGCGCAGTACCGCGAGCAGCCTTATCATCGTGTTTTATGGTACACTTCCTGTATCACTTAATAAAAGGAAAGGAAAATATAATTGTGAGTTTCAGGATTAGAATAATGGCCATTACCCTCCACAGCACATTATTTTATGAGGCCATTCACACTGAGTTAGTATCCGCAGTAGACGCCGTGGCTGTAATGTGCTTTCAGACGTGTGAGCGAAACACACTCGGCCATTGTCGCTAACGGCCATTGTTGCTGTGTGTCCGTGTTTAAAACCCAGCAGCAAACGCGCGAGGGCCTGATATGAAAAGAGAATCAAAACGACCTGTAGCGACCGCAAGACTGTGCCAGACGGCTTGCCGCTCGTCTTCCCCGCGTGCAAACTGGAAACTGACATGAAGTTGAGTGGGCTGGTATTTACGTGGAGGATGATGATCAATTTTGCTCATTTTAAAAAAAAAAGTCAAGTTAAGACATAATCTGAAAATTACAGACAGTTCTTTAAATCCAGCCAGGTTAACTCTCCGGGGACACTTTTGCCGAAGGGTCCTCGTTCCTCTGTTTTGGCTCAGACCTCGGACTCCAGGGGGCCGCACTGGGGTTTCTCCCGCTGAAGAGATTCTTCTCCCATGGTCCACACTCTCCTTTCCTTCTCGAGGACCAGGCTCCCCGGTTCCGACACGCCGTCACCAGCGGCTTACGGAAGCCAGACGGTGCGAAGCAGCCGGTCACGGCCACGTCCACGTCCACGTCCACCGCAGAGGCGGGCACAGCGGGGTGGGGGGGCGGCCCCCCGCACGGCCTTCTGCATGGGCATCTCCCCCATGCTCCGCTCGTCCCAGGCACAGGGACAAATGTGATGTGAAACAGGTTCGGCATTGGGCAAGACGACAACCTCCTGGAACTGTAGGACGCCTTGGAATCTGGACGGCGTCCCCCATGAGCAGCGTGGTGGGCCGCGGATGTTAGAGAAAAGATACATCTATTATCTCTTCTCTTTTTTTTTTAGGATGTAATGGGACAAACGCTTGTGTGAAGAAGCAAGAGACATAAACCCAGAAGGAGCTAGTAGATGATATTTTGCAATTGCAGTTTTGAAATGTTTCTATTTCTGCATGCTCTCTATCAAGACATCCCTCTCTCTAGGAAGGGGGCGCGGTCTGCTCCCAGGTGTCGTGAAACCGGGGAATTCTCAAAGGCTCTGTGAACCAGAGGAGGTCTCGTCAGCTCAGTGCTGGACCAGCTGCCCCGCTCCGATGAAGGCTGGCAGGACGTCTTGTGTCCGTGGGACCCCCGTCTCCAGGTCCAGCCTGGTAAACGTCATAGCTCGTCATTACATGACTAAGGGGGGTGGGTCTCATGGCATCGATGATCGTCTGAAGTACAGCTGCCCACGTTCTCATACCTAAAACCCTCTTGCGTCTACTTCTTACATTTCATCAACATCTTCTGTCATCTGCAGACCTGACCTTAGTGTTTCCACGTGCGAACGTATCCTTTCCGGAAAAGCGAGGTTGCCTGGCACCCTCTCCTGCAACCGTCCAAGAAGTTTCTAATTGGAAATTACTACTGGGTGACACTCAGTCATAAAAACGCGATTTGAATACTTAGCTGAATTTTAAGTGGAACGCCACAGAGGAGGAGACGGATTTAAGGCAGAAATCCGTAACCCCTTTAAAATAGATGCTCTGCGACGCAAATCTCTGAATGCAAAGCCGAGCTGGAGGAGTGGCCGGTTCGGGTAGAAACTGACCAAAAACACCAAAATGAAACTACGTACATAGCTATGAAGTGAATATAATTTCTCTGTCACGAAATAGTAATGCTATCGCCCACTCTACCTGTGCAGCCTTCGACAGTGAACTTTACTGAAAATGGAAAGAACAGCTCGTAGAGTCAGTCCCTCTGGGCAGGTGGATTTCGGTGCTTGTATGGGGAGCGGCTCTTCACCTTGCCCTTGCAGGTGCTTTGAATTGAAAGCAAAAGCTGCCATGGTATAAACAATCCGCAGACCCTCATCAGATACCCCATCTCGCTCCCGTACTGAAGGTAGAGGATTAAGACGTGAATTCTGCAAGTATTGCTGCAGTCACATGTGGAGAATTATCCAGGATAAATATTTTTAAATTATAGTTTACTCTACCCCAAGGATGTCCTTGGTCACTATGTTTCATTTCCGTTTTTCAACATCAAGGTACATTTTGTAGTTTGTCTGATGAGGTGAGAGTGCACCCCTGGCTCGCTGGAAGCCCAGACGTCTCTCGAACCCTCACAGATCAACGCCCAGCCCCACGACCGGAAACGGTGTGTGGCAGCATGCTGGAATGGAGTTTGGGGTGCAAGATTTTTTTTTTTAATGACTCAACAGCTATGAAGGAAAGAGGAGGACGCAGGCTGGGCGGAAGAGGCTGAACCGCCTCGCGCAGCCTCGTCTGCCCCGGGGACGCGGGCCCTGGAATGCCTGTCGCCCTGAGTGTGAACGCCCCGCCTGGCCAAGGCGGGAGTTCTTCGGCCCCTGCTTGCTCAGCCACCGTGTTTGGGCGGCGAGATGCACCTCTCCTGCGAGATGCACCTGTCCCGCGAGTCCGCGTGGCCTGTGACCTCTCTGCATTCTGTGCCCTGGGGCGTCGCAGCTTTCGGCCTGGGCCGTCTCCCTCTCTCATGCTCCGTTTCCTTCGAATGTCTCGTCCGTGTCGTGGGTTTGGACCCTCTGTGGAGATGAATCAGGATCTCCGTGTGACCTCCCTCCTGGCCCCGCCGCCCCGACGTTTCAGCAGCTGGGCACTCACCACCTGACGCCCTGGTGCAGGAAGGTCTGACGGCCCCTCCCGCCTCACCCCGCGCCCCTCCCCCGTTTGCGTTCCCCGCAAATGCTTTTCTGAGTCTCCAAGTGAATTAGCTTCCCCGTTCTCTAGTTTGACTTAGATGACCTTCTAGATTCTGATCCAGATCTTCCTGTTTGTGACTTTCCTGCAGAGATTCGCCCTCCGATCAGTGGGGAGTCGACGCCGTCCTGGCACGTGCCGGTGACTTACGACCTTCGCCCACTGGCCCTTCGTGTCTCCCGAAATCTGCACATATTCTCCTCTTCTTTCAGAAAACCTTTCGTCGTTCATTATCTACCTCAAAAGCTGCATTTTTGGTAAAGCCCAGCTTTGCCCTTTCGATTGACAGTATGTCTTAATTCTCTGAATTTTGAGAATGTTATTTTTACGACTCATTGGGAAAAAAATGCGCATTTCGAAATCAAATTCACGTTTTAGTAATTCTTCTAAAAATACCTGTAGGATGGAGGTTTGGGGCCACGCGCTGTATTAGGTCCCGATTCTTCTACAGCGAGGGAAACGGCGTCCTGCGCAAGCACGCGCTCCTGTGAAAACACTCGCCCCGAAGTTATTCATCCTTCTCATCGCAAGCGGCCGAGATGGGGCGCAATGAGAACCCGGGCTGGCCCCCTCGCCCAGGTCCCCGGGGGACCGTGAGGCCGGACCCTGCCTGTGCTCTTGGGGACCCCCCGCCCCCATCCTGCTCTAGGCGCTGCGTGCTGGTATCTTTGGGTCACAGCTGTTTAGCTTTTACTTACATCTTCAAGTGCTCAGCCAAATGTCATGGACCTATAGATGTGGAGAAATTTGCCGGCTGTGTATAGAACATGGGAATTTTTGGTCGACGGGATCGTGCGGGTCACTGTTTGGGTTTTCGTGACACCTGCAAGCTGGGTTTGTGGCCTTGCTGTAAGGACAGGGGAGCAAACTTGAGGGGGTCAGCGAGTCGGCATGCGGCCCAGGACCGGCAGGAGCCTGGCGTCTGCCCCGCCCCAGGCCCCACGTGGCGGGTTCGCAGCTGCTCTTCCCTGCTCAGCCTCGGCCTCGTGTCTCAGTCTGTTTCTTTTCCAGAGCGCTTAGCATAGGCCTCATGCACAGTTGGAACTCATCAAATATGTATTTATTTCCTTAGAATGCAGGTCTTAACAGTCCAACAGGAGAATTCACTTCCTTCCATAAAGCTCGGTCGTGAGAATGAGCCCAAAGAGGCTTAATTTCCTTTCGGAGAATTTACGCCCAGCACTGCATCGCCACGTTTCATGACCGCGGTCTGGGTGCGGGAGGGAAGCTCCGGCCTCACGGGCCCGCCTTCTCCGCTCTCCCCGCTCTGCTCAGGCATGTGAACCGGCAGGCGCGTGGACAGAGAGGCCACGGCCACCGCGCAGTCCTGCCGTTCGAGTGTCTTTTGAGCGGCCTGCCACTTTCCCAGGGAGCAGCGAGCACTGAAGTCAGCGTTTCCCCAAACCGCCCGCTCGGCAGGGACCGGCACACGGTGGCGCCTCGCCTCTGGACAGCAGCTCTCAGGGGTACGTTATTTCCACGCTGGTCGTTCGTGTCTGGCCGCGGCGTGAACTGGCATCGTCATCATTCCACGTGCTCGTCCCGGGAGCCCCTCAGTGTCCGAGTCTGCACATGCCCCCATCCCGACGGTCCTCTGCTGTCCCGAGTCCTCACGCAGCCTCGCAAGTGGAGGAATTAGGCGCTGAACACGGAGCCCGAGTCCACCCGTCGCCACCCCAGGATTATTTATCATCAGGGTTCTCCGAAGTAAAGTCTGCGGAAAGAAAAGCATTTTCCTTCCCCAGACAAATTATGTTTAATAAACATCCATGGACCAAAATCCAAACTAAATAATTATTCATGAAAGAGGTCAAACTTTAATCGTCCCATTAGCTGTTTGCTTTGATCAAAGTGTTGGAACGCTTTCGAACTGCCGCCACACTGTGCGCTGTGGAGACCTGTGTCTCACCTTCCTCTCCATGTCTGTGTCTGGTGGGCCCGATGCCATATCTGATACACTGATCACGTGCTTGATGCCTTTCTGTCCTCAGAGTCCTGTGTTCACCCTACTGTAAAAATTCTGTCACGTTGCTCTTTTCTTTGCCACTCTCTCTGGCCGGCAAATTACTTTCAACTTTCACTTTTCATTAAAAATCTTAGATCAGATGCATGATACCCCATCGCTGTACCCCAGGAGGTCTGCTACCCAAAGTCTGAGTGAAGATGGAAGAGCCAAGCAAACATCATGGAGAGTTTCATGTTCAAAACCTCTCCTAGAAACACTGTGGCTGCAATGTTTCAGCAACAAAGTATAAAACAGAAACAACTTTGGGATAAATGTAGAAAAGCAAAATTTTAGGATCAAAAGTCCCCCTTGTGATAAACTAGGTACAGGCAAACCCGAAAGAGAATATTGACTAAAAACAAAACAAAACAAAACAAAACAAAACCACATCATTTTCTTAAAAAAAAAAAAAAAGGAAAACAGAAATAAAAGAAAATTTAAACTGCTTAATAGCCCGTGGCTTTTTTGAAATGGAAAGCTCCTGGGATCTGTTTATGCGCCTTCTCTGCCAAACTTCAAAAACACAGCAGCCTCCTTCATGCCTTTGAACTTGCGTCAGA
Organism: Rousettus aegyptiacus; assembly: GCF_014176215.1. Taxonomy (NCBI): domain Eukaryota; kingdom Metazoa; phylum Chordata; class Mammalia; order Chiroptera; family Pteropodidae; genus Rousettus; species Rousettus aegyptiacus. Next base: position 159,233,203 of record NW_023416307.1, read on the forward strand.
GTTGAGGAACAGTAAGTGTGGCCAGGAGCAGAGCTGCCACTTTGTTGCTGTTTAAAACAACACAGTGCAGGAGGCCACACAAGTACAGCCATCGAAGTGGCCAGGAACACGTTTCCAGATGGAGTTTAGAGGGGTCGTCGGCCCTTCTCTGCCGAAGCAATTAAGGATGACACCTTGCTCTGTGGTCGCAGAGGCTGAGGGTACTGTTTTAAATTATTCCCAGGAAACACATCTGGGTCAGAATTATACTTGGCTTGAAGTCCTAATGAACCTCCTGAATTCCCTCTGCAATGCCTTTGAACGATCTAGAAAAGATGTACATATAGAAACATCATGGACGTATAGGTATGATAGACTCTCTAGGAAGAATTCACTGGAAGAACCCAGACGCTATGGAATATAATAGAAAAAAAAATCCAAGTGGAGACCTAGGAAACCCACGTTCAGAGGTAGAGGGACTCAGGCCCTCAGGGAGGAGCGGGGAGGGTTTGGCTCATTCGCACAACACATATTGAGGACCTACTACGTGCCGGGCACTTCCCAGTGTCTGGAGTGGACAGGCGAGGTCCGGGTTCTGGGAGTCTGTGCCCTAGTCACCGTGGGCCCCGCCTCGAGGAAGCGAAAATCAAGACAAGCAGACAGAGCTGTTTCGGGGAGAGTCACCCATGTGATCCCCTAAACCTTGCCCCAGAACCCGCTGGGATCAGTGGTCACTGATTCTGGACTCGGAGTGTCTGACCATGTGACAGTGACCCCACTTCCCAGGGGCTCCCCGGAGCCCGCCCCGCGAGATGCCCTGTGTGCTTTCTGTCAAACCCCATTCTTTTTGTTTTGAATTATTCTTTTGTTTTCCATATATTAATCAAAACTTATCATTCTCTATCTGCCCCGCCCCCCATGTACCATACTTTTATTGGAGAAGGGAAGGGACTGGAGATGGAGGGGGACAAGCCTTTATGTCCCGCCTACCCACTGATACGCAGACAGCCAGCTTTTATTGTCTTACTTTTATAGTTTCAATACAAGTAAAAACAAAACAAAACTAAACTAAACTAAAAGCATATTTCTTTTATAACGGGAAAAATATAAACTTTTGAATATTAAACGTATTTAAAATGCCATGTATATTTTAGATATCTGCTCTTATTTTAAAAGTAAGGCAGAGAGCCAACAGCGGGTATACTGTCCTACCCGTTTTCCTGACAAATAACATCAGAAAATAATTCAAATAAACTATATCCGTGTGGAAATATAAGGCTGTGCAATCTATATATTTAACAGACGTAACTATTAAATGAACACATGGCACAATATTAAAGCTTACTAATAATAAAAAATGCAAAATAAACAAAACAAAAGCCCATTTTACAGTTTAAGTGATTCGAATACATCCTCCAGTTTTTAACTCAACTGCCTGTATTTGTGAAGCTGGTAAGGCCACATGCTGTTGATCAGAAGTTCAACTTAATACAACATTTGGAGAAAGCAGAATTGTTTAAATGTTCATTCCTTTGACACAACAATTCTATTTTTAAAATTTTCTCTGAAATAAATGTTGTTAAAAAAAATAAAAGCAACTAAATGTATAAAGATACATACTACTATATTTGTAAGGAGAAAACATATTAACTTAAATATTTAATCACAAGAGAATTGCTAGGGAAAATTTTCATGGCATTTTATTTCATAAAATAGTAAGCAGCTATTTAAAAAAACTGTAGACTATACAGTAACATGAAAATGTTTACAAATTAACATCCCAAATTAACGATATGTTTCTATGCATGTGTGTGCACATCTACACATACAGCTTGAACACGTGTGTAGACATAAACACGCATGTATATTGCAAGTGAACATGATGCATGGAAACAGAAAGGCCAAAGGATAGAACATGAAAACGAGTCGACCCGCGGCGGCGGCAGGCTCACAGGCGGCGTCTCACTCCACCGTTGCTCCTTATCGCTGTTATCACGCCGCGTGGTGTTTACGTAGTTTGGCTTTATTAAAACAATAAAACAAATGCCAGTTTATTCTGGCTTCAGGGCCTTTGCTCACTGCTTCCTCTCCCGACCCCTCGCCCCCCAGATAGACACACAGCTTTCTCCTTCTCTTTTTCCAGGTCTTTATTCAAATGGCATCTCCCTGGGGAGGCTTATGCGGGCCACCCTGTCAACGATGGCAAATCTTGCCATCCGCCAACTGCTATTTTTCCTTAAGATTTATTGCTCTGTAAGATGTTGCTTCGTCTGCTTGTTGATCTGGTTTATTTTCTGTCTTCCATGCAAGAGTACAGGATAAAGTCCACGCTTCTTAACTGAGGGAGCAGCTACTCTGATCTGGTCTCGGGGGACCCCTCCCGCTGCTCCTGGCTCTGAAAGCTTCTCACATTTGCTCCAGTCACGTATTGTTGGGAAGTGTCAGAAAATAAGATCTGGGAATGGAGGACTGGATAGATGTATAGATGTTTGATTGAACACATATAAGATGTTAATTGTTGGATCTAGTTTTGTAAATGTGTTTGCTGTACTTTTTCCCCCCATTAGCTCTGTGTGTTTGAAATTCTTCATATCAAGTTCTGGGGGAAAGCCCACCAAATAAATGTTATGTGTGGGACTCATTCTGACCTGACTTGAATGAACTCGCTATGATGACGTTATTTTACACAACCGGGGAGGTCTGAACACTGTCGCGGGATTGGTGGGTAAATAACGCTGTTAATTTTTTTAAAGCTACTGAGTCTAGGATTTTCTTGGAAATAAGGAAGCAAAGGTCAAAGGGAGAACTGAGGTAAACAATAAAATGAGAGTTTGCTCTCCATCAGGGGGAGGAGCTGGATGGTGAGGTCCCAGGAGCTTAAGAGATTCTATCTTTGCGTCCATTTGAAAGTTAATGTAATAAAAGTTTGAACAGCATCCTGCATTTCTCTCACTCATCACACCGTATGGAATCTCGTTCTATTTTGCCTGGACCACGAGCACAACTGCTACCCCTTTAATTCCCGTGTAATACCTGGAACTCTGATGTGGGTGCTCATGGGATATTTGTGATCTATTGAATTTGAAATGTCAAGAGTGATAAAGTAGTATAAACATTAATTGATTTTTTAGTAAAGCTACTTTAAACATTTTCATTATCCTTCCATTAAGTCACACAGATGGAAGTCAACTTTGCTAATTAAGACCATCTGACAATTTATACTTTTTAGAATTGTTGAGTGTGAATAGGACGTTAAGAACAGTTGTGTAAGGTTCTTATTTCCCAGTCCACCACTTCCTCCGTGACTCTCACCTTTCACCTCGTGACCCCAGCGTCGGCTCTCATGGTTTCTGCCCTAAGAATCGGTCGGGTGGTTCTCTGTCCTCCAGGCATACCTGTTTTCTCCTCCTGTTTCTCCTGTCTTGCCGCCTCCTAGTTCAGGGGGTGTCTGTCGAGTGGCTCTGGGAAAGTCAGAGCTAAGAGAAACACAGCAGTCTGTTCCTCAAAAATTGCAAATGGACAGCCATGGCTTAGCCGCCACCTAGAGGTGCCGGAGTTCACAGGACAGGGACTCTGGGGACTGCCGAGACACTGGCCGCCTGATGCAGAACTGCCGCCGTTGCAGAAAAGTTGCAAAAATCAGACCAGTGAGAAACCAAGCAGCACTCAGAGAGTTGGAGAACTCAGGTTTATTATGCCAGCAGTCCCACAGGAGCTTGTGCTCGGAAGATCTGGGTCTCAAGCTCAGTTGCACTATTCCTTATATAGAACTTATTTGGCATGGGCTGATTGGTTAATTTGTCCTCAGATGGTTACCAAGCGCAGGAGTAGCCATGGGTGGCAGGTAGTTACGGAGTTACAAATCACGGAAGTTGCTGGGGGAACAGGCAGCTACATTTGTTGCTTAGATAGAATAAGCAAAAGGGAAGCTGAGTCTTTAGTTAATTTTGAGTGTGTCCCCCCCCCCCCAATGTAACAAACATATTTACAGAAGCAGAACAGAGCTGATTAGCCTTTTGAGTGAAGATTCCTCTTCCCTGCTACACTCACACACACTCGAAGGGTGTGTTTTTATGGTGCATGAGACTCTACACTGTCGAGCGTTGGTATACCTGCTCAGGCGTGGATGGGTACCATGCCTGCATGGTGCCAGGGAACAAACAAGGAACAAACAAAGAGTAAGTTGTGCCACCGACCCGTCTGCTGCCGTATGGGCAAAACCACACTGGTGAGCCTAAGCTCGCCAGGACATACTGAGTTTTTTCCAGAACCAAAGACAACACATAAATCTTCCTTTAAGACTCTGTGGATAGGATAGAAAATTCTAACATTAATGATTTTGGGGAAAAGAAAAAGTTGTTTAAATCTCTTTTGTAACAAACAAATTTACAACATGTACAATATCCTGCAAAGTATGTTATTTCACTTTTAATTATGCATTTCATCATTTGCCTCGGATGTGCTATTTTCTAAGACATATGACTCTAGTTCTTTGAAGTAAATCAGGAATTAGTTTCATGGTACTGCAAACTAGGAATTATAGAACCAGGTGATTAATAAAAAATAAGACGTGAGAGTCAACACGAAACCTTTACAACCTCCCCTCCGCTCATACAATTGGTTTCAGAATGAATTCTACTCTGAAGACCTTTATAAATCTCCAGCGAGCAAACAATTGAGATTTTTATTTGTTTGCCAGCACATTTTGGAGACTTAGGAAAGGAAATGTGTGGTCTTTTTTCTGACCTCCTCTCCCAAAAATATCCCCAGAGAGATGAGCTATATATTTTTAGTAAATTATAACTGAGAAAAAATTATTTCTGTCCTGGAAGACATAAATCTTTCAACTACATCTTTAAAGGGCACTATATAACAGTCAAAGAATAAGCATTGTAATATGCTACAAATGGAACTAGTTGCATGTATACTCACAGAAATTTAAAAATAGATCCCATTCATCATCTAAATTTTGTCACATGACTAAATGTTTTGGATCCAGCAGAATTATCAACATGATTGGTTAAATTTTTAATCGTAGCCAATGTTTGGTATTTTATAAATGCAACTATATGTGATTCTACCCTTACTGTATATACACTATATAGATATATGTGCTGAAAAAAGGAGACCTCTATGCAGGTTAAATACCATATGAAAAATAATTTTTTTACTTACAGAGAAAAGGCCATTTTATGGTCTTACTGAATTTAATATAATAACCAAGAACATAGAAACAATCGCAATGGAAGAGGAAAAATTGTCTTTAAATGTATTTAGGGGATGAAAAGACATCATCATCACTAAACTTCATATATTTAAAGAGCAAACTCTTGATGATCAGCTTTGACTCAGAAACATGACCACGTTTCTTTTGAAGATGCATAGAGTTGGTTTGGTTAAGACTTTTTTTTTTTTTTTTTTTTCGGGGGAAAGGGAGAATATTTGATTTTGTATTGTGTCATTTTCTAGATTATTTATTCCTTAACTTTCAAAGACTGTAAAACCACTGGTAATTTATTCATCAGTTTGTCAGTGAAGGAGATAATTTACGCACACCAAGCTGTAGTGTGTCAGCCTTGAAACCTACGAGTGCTCGGAGGACGTTGTAACCCCTGGAGTAGGGTTCTCATCTGGAACCTTCTGCAACACTAGACTGAGCAAATTTCAACCTTGTTTAAGGGGAGTCAGAGGAACAAGTCCAGTGTCCAGTTTATCACTTTGCTGCCATAATTTCAAGCTGAGTTAGGGATCCATCTTCCCTCTGAAGTTGGGGAAGTTGGCATATTTAGGTCACGCATGTAGGAAAGCAGGTTGGAGAAGAAAGCAAGGATGTGTCATTACAGCACATGAGAAGGTGGGCAGTATTACTTTGTAATGTCCAGAAAGTAATAAATAGTATTTAAAATATTATTTTAAATGAATGTTCTTTTAAATAAATATATATATATTAAAAACACCACTCTAAGATAGGCCTATGTGTAAATATAAGCTGTAATATTGATATTCTGACTTGCCTAACAGCAATTGGTAAGTATAGGTCTTTCTATGCATGAAATTGTTCAGTTTTTGTGTTTGAGTATATCGACAGTCATTACCAAAGTAAACTTAAAAGCACTTTAAAGAAGATTGACATTCCAGATAAAAGTAGTGCTTTAACCATTTAAACTAGTAGTTATTTTGCTTTCATCTGAGTAGTTATTTCTAAAACCGGAGAGAATGTCAACAAGTCAAATTACATGCATGAAAAAGAGAGAGAAAGAGATAGAGACAGAGAGACAGAGACAGAAAGATAGAGCCAGGGAGAGGCAGAGAGAGTCAGGTACAGAGACGAAGACAGGGATGGAGGGAGAGAGAGGCAGAGATGGAGGGAGGGCGGAGAGAGAGGTGTGCTCAGGGGAAGAGGCAATGGCATGTCGTGATTTGTGATTTGATGTCCTGCTTTGCAAGGCCTCTCCATGTCCAAGGGACCATGACTTCCCGAGTTCTTGATGGCTCCATTAAACAGCTGTGCAGCCCTCAGTGTGGAACAGAAACGCTCCAGCGGGAACACTGGCATTATCTGCGGAGAATGCGAATTAGCCAACAGATTTATTCCCTGGGCTGACATAATAAACAAATATTGATGGCTTCCCGCGGTGTCATACATCCTTATTCATCGCTTCACGACTCGCTCATCGCGTCTTCATTTTCTCCTCAACGCTTCTAAAAGGGCGATTCATCCTATACTTCTTGAAATATTAGTCTGTTTACATTCCTCCGATAGCTAACAGATTGTATGTCATTAAAGTAGCTCTGTGATGCTTTCACTGTAGATTGTGTTCTCTTTCAATTTATTTGCTTTTTTTTTCTTAAGGTTTAAAAAAAGGGAGAAAATAAGTGGCATCGTCTTATTTAGCAATAATGGTTTCATTGTACGTAGTGGTATTATCTTTTTAATAACTTAGTTTTCCAAATATATCTTGCATGGCTAAAATTTTGTAATGAAAACAAGCCTCGTTTTCTGCTTTTTTGCATAATGTCATAAACCTTCCCTAGTTATATAGCCAATTTGAATGAAAATCACCTGTCCATCCTTCCATTTAGAGCAATGCCAGGACTGAGGAAAGGCTGTTACTTCCCTTAGGATTTTTATTTTTATATTGTTGGTATAAATGAAGCCTTTACATTTCCACATCATCAGAAGGACTCAGCATTAGAAATATTTAGTGCGTTGGTCACCCCTGATTATATTTTATATTCGATCTACATCAGAACTGCCCTTCTGAAAATGGGTAGGCACACTACCAAATGATAAAATGGTGCCAAAAAGAGACGTATCCCAAACCAGAGAACATGCCAGAATGCGCGGTCACCCAACGCGGTGAGTGCACACGTGGCTTCTGATAGGCACCTGTGACCTGGGTTTGGGATGCTCAGGGCCAGCACTGGGCACAGGAGGCCGGCCCTCACACCCCTCTTTCTGAAGGTGCTGATTGATTGTGCATGGATCGAGGCCACCAATTGCTGCTAATTTTGTATCCTTTGCAGATTCCACACAAAGCACATGTGTCTATAAATGACAACGGGCCTGAACACGCAGAGCTGCACCCGCCATATCATTCATCCCGGGTGGCGTTTGCGCTGATGCTCGGTCCAGAGAGCTCTGTTCTTTCAGCCACCACTAAATTCATGTTAAAATGAGTCTAGGCTTGGAAGAGATGACCTGGTCAGGCCCAATAAAGAAAAGGGTGCATCGTCGGTCATGGCTTCATCACAACTCAGAACTTTGCGAAGCGACACACTTGCTTCTCCTCCTCCCTGCAGTCGGGGACCCCAGGGTGCTGAGGCAGGCGCATCCCTGGGCTCGCAAAACATAGGCAGGACGTTGGAGCGACCCGTAGTACTAACAGTTCATGGATAACAAGACACGGGAAAGGATCAGTTATGGTTCCCTCGGGAGGAAGGTATCAACGTCCCGGACCCAAATGTTTATATATCCAGCGTCACTAATGCCAAGAACTAACAATCAATAATAAGGGATAAAATATTTTCATTTATGTAGGTAATGGTTCCGTAACAGACTAAATGTGGGATTTGAAATGATTTGACACCAGCTGTCCAAAGCCAGCAGTGAGGAGATGGCTGTGCTCTGAGGATTTATGAGATTTCGACTTAAAACATCTTCTACATTCGACGTGGTTCGACCTTAGGCAAGTCACAACTGCTCTGCGCTCTGCAGTTTCAACACTGGTAAAATGCAAAATGGAGCGATTTACAGGGTCATCGTGTAAGGAAACGTATGTGACACACCGTAACACGTACACATACGCAAGGTCATTCGCATTATTAGACAGGAGCCAGGCATAAATCCCCATCAGCGTGCATCTCCTTCTGTGCAAAATCCGCCCTCCTTCCTGTGTCAGGAGGAAGCCCACGGGGAGATGAAGCAGAATAATGGGGAGCAGAGGAGGACGAGACGCTAGCATCATGTGGCACCTTGTGCAGCCCCTGGAGGCACTGCTTACCGACAGTATGTTACTGGGCTAATTATTTAACCTCTCCAGACCTCAATTTCCTTGTATACGTCTCATTAGAAAAAAAAAATGGTCACTTATGACTGTTGGATAGTCCAAAAATAGTATGCTATGACCACAAAGCAGCCCCCCAAATAATTGGCACTTATCATAATGTGCCAAGTTCTTGCTGCTAACTGATCACTGGCACCCGGATGCATCCCCCCACCCCCCAATGCTGGGGTTCACAGACAGCAGCTGTCACGATCAATTTCTTGTCTGACCTCATTCTTTTAAGAAGAGCTCTGATCACAGCAGCTAATGTGGTCAGAGGCAGGCTGAGCCTGTGGCCATTCCAGTCGCCACCCCTGGCAACAAGGCATGTCCTGCGGCGAAGAATGGGCGGCCCCAGGCCCTGTCCCCAGAGGTCCTCCAGCCGGAAGTCACAGGCCGCATCTCCGGAAGTCACAGGCCGCGTCTCCGGAAGTCACGGGCCGCGTCTCCGGAAGTCACAGGCCGCGTCTCGGGAAGTCACAGGCCGCGTCTCCGGAAGTCACAGGCCGCGCCTCGGGCATGTCGCGCGGATCTGTCTCCTGGCTGTGGAGCTGCTTTCTGGTTTGGAACAGGCTCGGGGCGGCTCGCCTGTCTGTCCCCTCTGAGTGGCTCCGGTCACAGGGCGGAGCCTCTGCGGGGAGCGGAGTGAACGGCGTGTGTGACGCGTGGCCGGCACCCTGCCGTCCCTCATGCGCCCCCGGCCCTTGTGGTCAGGCTGGACTGTAACAGAGGGACAGTGACGGTGAGGAGGAAGGATAAGTAATTGTGATGAGGGTCCTGGAGTTCTTGGAACTGGACCTTGAAAGGCAAACAGACCCTTTTCATGCCTCGCGTCTACGCAGATCAGCTGTTAGGCAGCTGTTTTATCTCAAACGCGTCCATCTTTTGTGATTCAAATACAGGTTTTCCTGTGGATAATTATTTTTATCTGCCCTGCACACCCGAATCCAAATGTCGTCTCTGTAGGTCCCAAATCGAGACTCTGGAATCATCCAGTTCACTTGATTTGTGGAAACAAGTGAGAGGAAAACCTACTCTGACGCAAAGGTGAATCAAACCGAGGACCGTGAGGCCTGAGCGCGGGTGTGGGGAGTGGGCTCGCCGTCCCTGCAGACCGGGGGGCACCCAGCGAACCCCGCGTCCCGTTTGCCGCTGCTAACCACGTTTCCCGGGCTTGCCGCGTCCCTTTGCCCGGCTCAGGCGGGCTCCCGGGGCTGCTGTGAAATCGATTCAGGTGGGAAGAGCTGCCCCTGCCCTCTATGCTCCTCCCCGGGGCCAGGGAGGGGGGGACGCGCTCCTAAGCGAAATTAATCCGGAACTTTGCTCCAAATCCACGCTCGACATCTTGCGCGTTTTCAGACGTGGCTGTTACGAGCGGCCTCCTGCCTTCTGCTTTCCTTCGTGATTGGGGGACACAGCCCCAGAGCGGGCTGCACAGTGCACGCTGCCGGCGGCTTCAGGGGGTGACGCTGTTAAGTTTCAGACTGTCCTGAGGGAGCATGAGGCAGGTCGGGATAGGGACCGCTTCTGGAACCTTCCGAAAGATGTCGACATGGAGACCGCTAGGGCGAGGACTCCACTCCAAGTGTCCCCTGTCTCGACTCTGCCCCAGTTCTTACGACCCCCCATTTTCCCAGCCTCTCCACGGCCTTGAATTGCCTCCATCTTTTTATTCGTAGTCCATGTAATACTAGTCCTCATGGACTTGACATGAAGCCTGGCCAAAAGATATTTTGGAGACAGGTTCCAAGTCAAGGTGCAGGACAAGGAAAGGACGTTGGGGGACATCGGGTGTGTCCCCCGCATCCTGAACATCAAGCTCTCGCGTTGCTGCCAGTCTGGCACAAACTCCTGCACAGCTGGACTGTTCGAGCTTCATCAGGGATGGACAGTGTTTGTTGGGGGCCCTGAAAAACATTACGATGCCTTCTCGAGTCTCCCAGCTCTCACCTGGACCGAGGTGACATGTTCTCTCTCTGCCAGGGGCACAGGAAAGCCAGCACCACGTCACTGTGATGAGAGCAAAGCGTGGGGGTTGGACCACTCCGAACTCTTTTCCGTATGACACGACTTACCTCTTTCACTAGGTGCTTCCGAAATCTTCAGCAATTACTCCAATTCGTACCATCCAATCACTCAGGAGTCTCATTGTGACTGAGCGACAGTCCTCACGAATTTCGCCGTCACCTGCCTTGATGCCCTCAGGTTCTGTCAGTAGGTGGAAAACAAATCTTCTCTGAGAGAGTTCGCTTACAGATTCCTTCTTGAAGACGCCCCTGGTAACCAAACACCAGGGAACGATGGGCACCGTGCAGCGGCTTCAGCCCCGGACGTCCACCTTCTGGCTCGCTTCCCTCCTGCACTCAATGCGGCTCAGTACCTGGTCTACCAGGTGGCACTTCCGGACCCCCCGCCTCACCTGGTCCAACCTCTTGCTCCGTAGTGTCAGCTGGCCCCTGCCAGTGTCCCCAACACAGCACCTGGCACAGGACAACGAGCTCTGCTTAGATGTCCTTCCCGCAAAGAGCATGCACGAGGGGAGGGCAGGGACTGGGTGTTCTTCACGTCACAGTAAGTTGCTGACCCGAACTCGCTTATTCGCTTCTTGCATGAAGTTTGTGTTGTTCATCCTGTTTTAAGAGAAGGAAATTAAAATGTGAGTCTCCACCCAGCCGGGGGGGACAGTCGTGAAAAGCAGGGCTAAAATACGAACGCAGGGCCAGCCGTCTGATGGCCGTTGTGGCTCCGTCCTCTGTGAGGCATTACAGCGGCCAGGGGCCAGGGGGCATTACCGCCACTTCGGGTTGACGGAAGCCCCTGATTTGAAGCAATGAGTTGTTAAAACAAGCCCAGATGTCCGATCAGAGATTGGCATATAGAATGTGTAAAACTCAAATGATTCCATAATAAAAAGGCAAAATAAAACTCTGGTTAGAAACCGAGCAAAGGATTTGAATACCTTTCACCAACGACGACACGAGTGCCAGGCAAGGGGACAAAGCGCTATTCCTCGTCATTAGGAAAATGCAAGGCAAGCGACAATGAGATGCCATTTTGCATGAGCTGGGAAGGTTATAGCAGAGCTGCAGGTGACAACAAGCGTCAAGGCTGCTGCGAAGACGCACATCTCACTCGTGGGTACCCGGCATGTCACGGCCGCTTTGGAAAACAGTCTGGCAATTTCTTAAAAACATAAGCATAAACTTCCCAGTTGATGAGTTTTTCCACTCCCAGAAATCAATGAAAGGTACCTGAAAAATACATGTTGCTAGCTTAGTAAGGACCTGCTAGTGAATGTTCGCAACAGCAGCGTTAATTCACAAAAACTCCAGACGCAAACCAGCCACAAGCAGTCACCGGACGACGGGTGAGCGGAACAGCCCTGTCCACGTGATGAAATGCTGTTTAACAACTCAAAGTAACCAAATACCGAGGATCCTTAGAAACAGCATCCTCAGCGAATGCAGCCGGATGCAGCGCATGATGTGTTAGGGCATTGGTTCTCCTTAGAGAAAACACTTCTGAAGGCGCCTCTGTGGAGACAGGAGACAAGGAGCGGCTGGAGGCGGGGGTGGGTATGAAGCAGTTTTTCGGGGTGATGGAAATGCTAGAGATTGGGTTGTGGCCAGAGCTATACGACTTCATAGAAATTATGTGAATGTTATTGAATCATACACTTATAATGGTGAATTTTATGGTATGTAAATTATGCTTCAATAAAACTTTAATAAAAATAAGTGTGGGCTCTTGGATAACCTGCTTTTTACAAACCATTTTCAACATAAATCTGTCCTTTGTTAGCGTTTAGTCCTCAGAGGTTCTTCCCAGAAAAACCTAGTCTTAGAATTCACTTATGTTACAAACCCAAATCGACCTATTGTTATAGGTCCTATTGTTATAGGTCAATTTGGGTTAGGAACATAAGTGAATTCTAAGATTAGGTTAAGCAAACAATCTCTGGAGAGGGGACGGGTCATAAATAATTTAGGCTTTGCAGGAAAGACCACCTCTGCAGAAACTACTCACCTCTGCTACCGTAGAGCAAAAGCAGCCACAGATAGTATGTAAATGAATGGCTGTCATGGTGTTCCAATAAAACTTTATTTATGAGAACAAGCAAGGCGCAATGTGTTCTGTGAGCTGTATTCTGTTCACAGCTGCCAAAGACTGCTCTCCTTTGACCTTGTAGTAAAAACTGAAGTTGCAATGAATTCTATCCTCATATTTGGAGCATGAGGAAACGAAGTTCTCATTGGATTGCCTACAACTTCCGACTAGCTTTTTGTTAAAAAATAATTATATATACACACAAGATTTCAAATCTAGAATAACAGCAATCACTCATTGAGTGCTTTCCAGTGACCACTCACTGTTCCAAGAAATTCACGCTCACCATTTCCTTAGACCCTCTCAACCACCCAGGGCAGAAGGCACAGGGAGACCAGGTTACTCTGCCTGGGGTTAGGAGACCCAGTGGGTGGTCTAACCCAAGGCCACATTTTTCTTCCTCGTGATGCTCTCCTGCCTCCCATCACAAACTGGGACCTACCTGTATGTGAAGATCTAACAGTGGCCCCTCTGCTGGTGGGGAGGGATGAGTTCCTGCAAAGACTGGAAAAACTCAGGGAGCCTACGGTGTTACCCGGAGATTCCGGCCGTGAGTCTCAAGTAAGATTTGAGATAAGTGGGCTTTGATCCCAATTAAAGCACGTTTTCTTTCTCTGATAAAAGAGACCTCAAGTTGGATTTCTTTGAAGGAGATCGAATAGAGATTCCAAACATGAGTTGGAATTAAACTGTCTTCCACAGGCTTCTGAGGGTGAATTTTTACTGTGACCGTTTCTGTCCTATTATGCTTTAATGCCAGCTCTGCAGACACGTGTTAAATGCCCTATTTTCCAAAACAGGGATTTGTCTCGCTGGTTCCAGATGCATCACATTTGAGACCACCACCGAAATGCCGATTTTCTCGTTTTGTTTACCAAATGCCATCCAGGTATCTGCGTTGTGAGTTTCAGGGGAGATGAAGTGTTTCTAAATCACAACTTAATCCTGTGATTTGAGGTGTTTGTGGAGAAAGGAACTGCTTAATGCGCTGCGTTAGAGAGGCGAGCGTCTATCAAAAATAAAAGGCTATTCAGTTGTTCAAACGCAATAGTAAAATTTAAGAAAATTAGCAAGTCTGTGGATTAGGTCGGAGGGATTTCAGAGAGAGACTGCACTGTATGCAAAACGTCATCATGTCGGACGAGACCCAGGTAGAGACGTGCAGAGCTTAACCCAACCCATACTTTTCAGAGGTGCTGAAATTTCCTGTCTCTTTCCGGTCAGTTTAGAAATGAGTAGCGCCCTGTCCTTCCAGGGGAAGCTCAAGGCTGAATAACAAATCATGATAATGACATCATCGTGGACACGTACAGAGCACTCAGCCTGTCGGGTGGAGATGGGACAAGAAGCGTGAGGGTGGGGAGGGGAGAATGTCTGAAGCCCTGCCCAGCCTTCCGCTGCTCAACTCAACTGCTTGTCCTGAGCCTAAATCAAAACAGGCCGTGCGCTGTATAATGGGAAGCGAATTGGTAAGTGAGTTGCAATAAGATGCTGGAGATTTGAGTTCTAATCTTCTGATCACGACTCTGCCAATTATTGTCTCCAACGATGATGATTAACTACAAAAGCTTCCTCTGTGTAGTGTAAGTCAGACAGAGAGGTCCCCAAGACCCCTCACAGGTTTTCCATCCCAGGATTTGACTGTGTGGTGCCGTTTTTCACCAAACACATGTTTTTGACAGACTGTGTCGTTTTCCCATGGACACTCTGGACACTTTGGTCTCTGTGCACTGTGACGTACAAGGACAGCCAGCTCCTCACTGGTCGTGTTTAGTTTACCCTCTAGAAATATTTAATCTCAGACTTGCTTTTTACCCTATCTTCACCAGAACCGATGGATAAATACCGGGGAATAAAATCTCGTGTTTAAAGATAACTTTGGGGAAAGAATTCCTCCTGCCAAATGATATCATAATGACTTTGGAAAAGAGTTTTTAAACGATATGTGGAATTTCTTATGAGTGTTTATAACCATGGGTTGACCTGATATGGTTTTAATGTAGACATTTTGTCATGCTTGCTAAAGATACATTGTTTTTAAAATAAATTAATACAGAACAGAAAGACGCTTAGGGTATTGCTTTGATGTCCCGTGCAATAAAAAAAATGTCTTCTATGCATCCAGAATCATAATTATCCTAAACAGTACAAAAATAACATGTCTTATTAAGATCCACCTTGAATTATAAAATAAAGACCTTGCCCATATCCCAAGAGGCCCAATGCTAATTGTGTGGAGCAATTAATTTTGCAAAAGTTCAACCACCACGAGATGCTTTGCTGGCTGAAAGACCGTCAAAGGCACATGAAAAGATGCCCCAAACCACCTTGTGTGACATCATTATAATTAAACATTGTCAAAAAGAGGAAATAAAGACATATATCCTTCGAGAGGGTAAGGGGCGGTCTAGGCATGTGACATTCACCACAGCTTTTCTTGGCAGTTCTCAAATCCCACCTTGCTGTTGCTAATTTCCAGAAAAAAATGTCACCACACCGACATCCCACTCATACCTCATTACCAAGGAAGTTCTGTGCTTTCTTAGTGAACGTCGACCGCGTCCAAGCCAGCGTGAGGTGACAGCCGTAGGAGTCACGGCGTTAGGGTCCAGCTATGGGCATGAGTGTCTCGATTCTGCGTAACTTCTCCTTTTCGTTTTAGAGGACTGGGCTGGGGCATGCAAGTGTCTGAGACACACAGGTGTGTGTGTGTGTGCATGCGCATGTGTGAAAGAAATAGAAACAGTCTCCTGAGTGGCTTCCTCTCCCACTTTCTTCTCTAAGTTATATATTAATTAATAGAAGGTCACTGTGGAAGCTGTGATCGGATGTCCTTCCTTCGTATAACTCAGCCCTCCTAGTGCACATTTGCTCATCTTTTTTCCTATAACAATGATTTCTTTAACATCCACATGAAAA
Source organism: Rousettus aegyptiacus (assembly GCF_014176215.1). Classification (NCBI taxonomy): domain Eukaryota; kingdom Metazoa; phylum Chordata; class Mammalia; order Chiroptera; family Pteropodidae; genus Rousettus; species Rousettus aegyptiacus. The sequence continues at coordinate 159,248,754 of NW_023416307.1, forward strand.
TAATACTTCGTCTTAATTACTTTCTGATACTTCTGACTTAAACTCCCTTGCTAGCAGTCATTGATGCAGCACCTAACACATCTAATATGTATAAATATTATATAGAATATTATAGCTCACTAAACCTAAAGCCCAACCTGCACTCCCAGTATATCCCCGATCCTCATGTCCCTAGAGTGCCATTAAACAACAACAAAAAAAGGTGATTGTTGTCATGGCTATTTTAACATCATTCTAGAAGAAAAAAGACAAAATATGGCAAAAACAAAGAGGGAAGGAAGGAAGGAAAGAAAGGAATAAAAGAAACAAGGAAATAAGGTAGAAAGGAAGGAAGAAGAAGAAAAGAGAAACTTGAAGTGTAAAAGGAAAATTCAGTTACCTTTGTTTGAAGATACCATGACTTTTTTTTGAATAACTGGAAGTGAGCTAAAAACTATTACAAAAAGAGAAATATAAAAATATGGATTATTTTTAGGTCAAAAGTTACTTGTTACACAACATCATAGACATGATGTGGTTCTATCTCATTTTCCTTCCCTTTCTCCCCTCTTCTTGTATCTAGTTACCTATTAGAGCAGTTGTTGGTTTATGGAAAAATTGAGCATAAATAGAGTTTCCGTGTAACCACTCCTGGCCACAGACTCCCCTAGCATCGATTTCCTGCGTTGGCGTGGTACCCATATTACAGCTGATGAGCCAATGCTGACACACAATTACGATTACTGACGGAAATCCGCAGCTGCCATCACAGTTCACATTCTGTGTTGTGTGGAGCATCCTGTGTTTTGGCAAAGGTACAATGACATGTGTCCACCACGGCAGGACGATACAGAATCGGCCACTGCTCTAAACACGCCCTGCACCCCATCTGCTCCTCCCTCTCTGCCCTCCACCCCACAGCCCCATCCATTCTAGAATGTCCGGCAGTTGGAATCATTCAGACTGCCTTCTTTTACTTAGCAACGTGCATTTAAGCTTTCTCCATACATTTTTTGGGGGCAATAGCTCATGTCTTTAGATTGTTAAATAATAGTCCGTTTTGTGGAGGAGCCACTCTTCATTTTCCATTTATCGATGAAAGAACATCTTAGTCATGTCGAGGTTTGGGCAATTACGCATGGAGCTGTTAGAAACATCTGTTTTCAGGTTTTTTGTGGACGTGCATTTTCAAGTCATTTGGGCAAATACCAAGGAAACTTTTCTTTATTGTTTGATTATAAAATATAAGCTATAGCTCTTATAAGGAAATAATACAAAAAGTTTAAAACAGAGAGTAGTAAATAGTAAAACTCGAGAGTCGCCATAAGCTGTGTGTAGCGTGAGAGAAGGCTCTCATTTGTCCAGCACTGTGTGGGGATAGTCACCTCTTCCCTTGCACAGATGAGTTCACGAGACCTAAGGCACAGTGACAAAACCAGTGTGCTCTGGAGCGTTCCATTTAGAAAGAGTGTCATCATTACATGTCATTGCACACTTCTTTAAGTGACTGGTGTGCTACAAGGACTTACTGGGTGGGCAACTAGGGAGACCCAGACATTTTCTGACCTATGTGGGCTACAAAACTTGTCAGGGGACACAGGTCCAGGGCACCACCCCCACCCCGCTCTCCTCCAGGCTGACCGCTCTCGGACTGGGACCCAGAGTTCCTTCTCAGAGGCTCTGAGCCATCTCTCCTAGCTGGTGACCCGATTAATGAGGGCAGGATGCAGCCAAATTATTTTCTTAAATGATTCACATTTTAATTTGTTGTATGCCACCAAGGATATATTTTTATATTACCCTGGAAAGCCAGCAGATATGAAATTTTTAGAAAAAATTTTGTCTCAGATAATAATTTATTTTTTGTTCCAGAATATTTGTTAACCATATCCTCTTCTACGTTCAAAACTGTCTCATCTTAGAAAATGATTTATATAGCCGCCCTAGCATTAGACGATGTATATACAAGATATTCTTACTCTTTAGTGTTACATAGGACTTTTGAGTATTTCTGTGGAATAAATCATTGAAACGTCATCATACATCTCCATTCTGTTAAAAATTCATTCTATTTTAACGCGTTCTATAATAATTTCAAAAAGCATGGCTAGTACTCAAAAATAAAATTTAAAAGTCACCTGGAATCACATCAACTACAGATAACAGTTTGGTATATTTTTTTTCCAGAAAATAATTGAATTTAAATGTGCACATATATATGCTGACACTCAGAGTTTTCTTTTTAAAAATTTTGGATCAGATCGTGTTTCCTGTTTGCATTTGATATTATTCCATGAGCATATTGTCAAGTCCGAACTATTTTTAAAAATATGCAGTGTGATGGCTGCATAAGCATTCCATCATTCAAATATATCATAACAGAAGCATCCTCCTACTGCTGTTAGCTCAGGTTGTTTGCAAAAATTTGTTGGAGAAAATGATAATCCAGAAATAGTCTTGTATTTTCTTATGTATCTTTAATTTCTTTAGTGTAGTATTTTAGAATTAGAACACAGGGCTATTGCTATACGGTATCCTCAACCAAACAATTTCTAATTCTCCCCAGGCTATATTAAATTAAGAAAGAGATCGCAGAGTTGAATAATATATTTGAAGAAATACTCACAAATCTACAACACGATTCCTTACTCCGGGCCTAAGTTATCTAAATTATATTCGAATCACCTGCTTATATTCATATAATGGATTGGATAATTGCCTCATATTCATTCTATTTCTGCTGTGTATGCCAAAGAGAATAAACTAGAATTTCATCCAAACAGGGGATAACCAGATATAAGAACATCTTGAATTGCGGGAGCCAATTGCATTAGCGTCTTTGACAGCTGGAAAAGGGCCAAACTAAGCAGAATAATGTGCATCTAGATTTCATGTCAACCACGGTTTTCTCTTCTTTGAGAGTAACTGTCTATTTGTATCACTTTCAGAGCTATTGACTTAAATCATGAATTTTGGCTTTTTCCCCTTAGCTAGAAAGAAGATCACATCATACCTCCTTACTCTTTCCAGCCCTGTTCCATACACTTCAGACCAGGTGACTAATGCTTGTCATTTTATACGCAGATAATTTTTCTATTAAAATATTTTTATTTTAAATGTATCATAAGTGATAAAACAACAAGCTAAATATAAAAATATCATCTGTAGTTAATGTGGTGATAATGTACATCAGTGCCATTCCAGACCTTTTTTTGCAATTTCCGTTCAGTATGAATAAGAAAATTCTTCAAGTTCCTTTGACCTTATTAGCTACATGCTCCACAAATACCAGAAGTCAACAAAAACAGTCCACGTAATAAAAAGAGTTTAAATTATTGGACGTTTGTTGTTATTTAAGGGAGTCTGAGATTTAGTCCTTTCCTTGACCTCTCATAACCTTCAAAAACTTCCAAACACCGCAAAACAATATACTCTTTGAGAAGGTTTTACTGTTTGCATTTGCATCTAAGAACCAAATATAGTGAGTGATATTTTGCCATTTGTGAACTAATAAGGCCACAGTAGACAAAGAAACTTTTGAAAACATACCTTTAATCTTTTAAATAAAACTTGTGATGCCACAGAAGAAAGAGAATCTTCATTTTGACTCAGCCTCTGTCTCCCATCTGAGGACGTAGATGGGAAGTATAATTAGTACAGTACGGTTCCCATGCCTATCAGCAGAGTACTGGTCTGCTGGTTTGGATTCTTGGGAACTTCCCAAGAGAATTGGAAAGCGGCCTCTGTACGCCGAAGACGAGAAGAGCCTGAGACGGAGGTGGGCCGCTTTAGGCGGGGATGCGGCAGGCTTAATGAGCAAGAGAGCCGAGGGGTTGTCATCAGTGGCCATGAGACAGGACGAATAGATAGATCCCCAGGCCTGCTGGCCCAAACCGTAAACGTTTAAAGAGAGGCTTTAACTGGGTTGTCACGTATGCACTCCAGATGGACTCAATAATACCTTACTCTCTCAAAGCTGTGTCAACAAAAAGTCACTGCCACCAGTCTAACGCCAACAGGGTCCCCAATCTGGGGTGCGGGAAAGGATAATCTTTATTCAGGGGAACAGTTTGCAAACCCGGCAAACGCAGCCTCTGATGGAAACCAAAAGTGCGCTCTGCCAAGGTTAAGGGGAGGCTGTTTATACAAAGTGCCCATGCTGGTTCCTGATCGGTCCATTTTTATGCAAATGAGAAATTCCAATTTGCACAATTTGATTGGTCTAAATAGGACTGTCCTGACTTTGGTTGGAATAACACATTCTGATTGGTTGTTTCAGAGCCACTCTAATTGGCCCATAAAGATGCAAATGAGGATATAGCCACACAGCTCCAATTGGGCGGGTAAGGTCTCAGCCCATTGGTTGAAATCCGCTACCGGAAGCCCCTTCACAAGGGTGAGGGCGGGTGGGGAGTGGGCGATGCTCAGGGCAGGAGGCTGGCGGCCCAGTTCCCGGCGGGTCCCTACGACGCAGCCCGCTGCGGGGCCTCTGCCTGCAAGGCCGCTGGGCTCCGGTCAGGAGTTTGGGCTCAGTAAAGCCGGAGTCCTTCTTAACAAGTACCAAGTATGTTGCTTCTCCGCATGCACAGCTTTGTCCTTGAAAGTGGCTCCCGCTGTGAAAATGCTGGGCAGAGCCTGCAATTCAAGGACAGAGGAGGGGTGAGGAGCCTGAGTGCCTGCTTCCACTGGGATCACAAGCCCTTGAAGACCTTCGACGTGGTCACACAGAATTGCAGGTATCTTTCTGTGAATGTATGTGTTTTCTTCTCCCAGACTGTAGGAACTCAGGAATCAGAGAGTGCACCTTATTCATGCTGTTATAGTTCAATACATCTAACTGCAGATCTTGCTTATCAAACATTTTTTTGTATGTGTATAATTTCCATATTAGAACCTATTACGGGAGTTGGTACACTTACTGAATGGATAAAATTAGAACTCAGGCCAACAATTATTGAATACAAATTTGTGCCCCTCAGCGAATGAAAAGTTATAGGATTTAAATAACTTATTCATCATATTAAAGTATACATCAAGTTTCCAAAAGCCCTCTAACATATGAACTAGACTGTAGTAATTCCCTTTTTTTTTATCAAGAAGAACACAAGAAGAAGTGACATGAATGACTCAAAGCATAAAAGAATGTCCTGATAGGAAATTAAAGAAATATGTAATAAGTTACAGAACCTTCTTTTTAAAATAGGAACACTCATTTAGTCATTAAATGCAATTCTCTGTCAAGCTAGAAGAACGAACATTTTTTTTCTTACCGTCCTTTTTATCTTTTGGTTCTATTATTGCCATCTGATACTTTTGACTTGAAGTTTTCATTCTAACATGTTGATGACGAGAAACTCTGATATTTCCTAGGACTTGCAGCATGGTTGGCCTCATCGGAATGTAATCATTTGCAATTACGCAAAAAAAAAAAAATGAAAAGCAAAATCTACACTCAAATGTACTGTACAAATTCCATTTAACATGTAATTGCTTATATTGGCAATCTCTGTATTGACTTTCCCCAAGCAGGGCTCAAATTAAATGAGTCTGTCTTTCTTATAAAATGATCATTCAACTCATTTAAAAGAGTTTTATAGTCAACATGCATTTGTATGATATTCATAACAAATATCTTATTACAGTACCATTGTGGGGTTTTATCTGAAGGCAATTATTCCTCTCTCTGGCACTGCCTTACAAGAAAGCCAACGTACCGTCTACACTGAATCCATCATGCAGGTGGAATGGGGGAATAAATTAGCCAAAATTCTCAGCTAACTAAGATTCAATTCAGGTTACCCCAGGTGGTATTCCTGATACATTTTTCTCAATCTCTCATCTAAGATTTCTAACAAGATAAAAGACAGTACTTTGTGCATCATTTTCTGCAGAAGCTCTTTAATCAGAAAAACAATCCTCCTGCTGAAAAAAATAGAATAAAAAACAAACTAAAATAAATTGGGAAAATGCTTGCATAATCTCATTTAGAGAACAATTAGTTAAGAAGTTTGGTGCTGCAGATTCCAATTTAGTAACTCTACTAAAACAAAAAACAGATAAAAATAATTTAATTTTAGTTGTATGACAGTACATAATCTCAATAAAATCACAAATACATTTTTCAAACTAATAGTTATATAAGCATTTCTGCACATGGATCTTATAAGTATTGAGGTTTTCGTTCGGAAGTACATATTCAGTTAATAAAACAGCTTTTTCTAATAGAGAGATAATTGACATATAACATTATATTAGTTTCAGGTGTACAACATAATGATTCACTCTTTGTAATACATTGTGAAATGATCACCACAATAAGTTAATATCCATCATCTACAGTTAAAACTTCTTTTCTTGCGATGAGAACTTTTAAGATCTACTTTTTTAGCAACTTCCAAATACATAATAAAGTATTATTAACTATAGTCACCATGTTTTACATTATGTCCTCATGGTGTATTTATTTTATAACTGGAAGTTTGTACAATAAATTTTAATGCACCTTGTGTACGCCTCATAAAACCCCTTCAAATCTGTTCATTCAGCTTAGACCTCTCTTGAACCATATTGACCCGAATCGCTTCTATACATTAAAAAAAAAATTTATTTTCTGTTTCTGTGAGCGTGTCTTCTTGAACAAATCATTGTAAGCATTGCCCGCTGCCTCTGTTGCTTGCAGTCACTATAATAAAAGTTCCCCTGCGATGAGCTTCACACGTCAGATTATGTTACGTTTGGTACATTATTATTGGTACGCCTTTTGTTCTTTTGTAAGTTCAATGAATATTTAATAACCACCTGATTAGAAAAGTGTAAAACAGAGGTCCTCGACCGTGAGTAATTTTGCCTTCGAGGGGATATTTGGCCGTGTCTGAAGACAGTTTCTGATGTTTGTCACAACCGGGGTGAGGTTGCTACTGGCGTCCAGTGGGTGCTACGCATACGGAGACGCACGGGGCAGCCCCCACCACGGTCATCTGGCCCGGAGGGGAGGCTGAGGAAAAGCAGGGTCAGTCCCTGGGAGGCCTGGGGTCAGCTGGAGCCCTGAGCGGCTGGGGCCACTCCAGGCAATTAGCACAACTATCTCATGCTGCAAAGGAAACCCTACCTCCTGTTTGGTGAATCGAGAATGGTGACACATAGCTCACCATTGTAGTGCGTATTAAGTACGACAAAATATATCAAAACGTTTTTGTAAACTTAAAGCCGCTCATGGAAAGAAAGAATAATCGCCAGCAATGAGACCTTGGTAAAATGCCTGGCCCCGGAGTGCCGTTTAACATCATCTCAAGCCACCTTCTCATTTGCTGACCTTGTATGTTTGGTCACATGTAACATGGTCTGCCTGCGTCCTGGGTGATGTCGAATCTCTCAGCCTCCCCATACATGCAAAGCCCCGGTCAGTGCCTGAGTTGGTTCTCCAGGGCACATAGCAAATTGCGCAGCACCAGCAGCTCAAGACATCGCACTGCTATAGCATTTTATTTATTTATATTTGTTTGTTTGTTTGGGGGCCGGGAACTCGACAGCAGCCCTGGCTCACGAGGTCGCAGCCCGGCAGTCGGCCAGGTCTCTAGCCATTTCAAGGCTCCGCTGGAACCGGAGGGTTGCCTACCAGGTAACATCCGATGTCACCGTGGGGGGGACGCCCCAGCTCCTCGCCACACAGACCTCTCCGGAGGCGGCTGGAGTGGCTGGTAACCTGGCGGCCACCTCCTCCCGGGGCGAGCGGTCCAGAAGGGGCCGCGGTGCATTTTGTGACCTCGTTTCGGAAATCCGAGGCCATCAGTTCTGCCTGTGTTCTCGTCACTGCGAGCGGAGTCCTGGGTTCAACGCGACTTCAGGGTGGCGGCCAGTTAAGCTCCACCTCCTGGAGGGAGCGGGGTCAAGGAGCGTGGGAACGGATTTTAAAATCACCGAGTTCTCCTCTCACTTTCCGGACCTGACTAAAGGCCCCTCCTCCACGGTCTCCCGGCAGATTCGGTGAGTGCTCGCCCAGGACAATCATCTGCTCTTCTGTATCCTGCCCAGTAACTGCACAGAAGTTATCAAATGTGATCAAGCAAGGCACCCATATAGGCCAATTCCGCCTGCCTGTCTGTCTGGGGCTCAGGAATTCATACTGCTTTTAAAGATCATTCATGATTCTTAGATACAGCCGGATTTGGGAACCTCTGGTAATGAATTACATGGGAGAAACTGCAATTTTATGTAATGCATATCTAAGAGTTCTTTTCTAAAAAAAAAAAAATATTGGATTTTGGGGCATATGTTTCCCAGGTAAATCATAAAAAAGGAAGTAGGTGAGGCTAGAATTACATTCTCACATAATTACTATTGTAATTAAGGCAAATTATAAGATTTGGATCATTTCGTCATTGCTTCCGTTCCCTGAACGACTTTGTAGGAAAGGGAATTTGTATCCCTTAACTCTCCAAGTTAGAATTATATTTTTATACTTTACATACACAAGGTCTTGTCTTCCTAGGTTTTAGACGTAGTGGCAGACATCAAACTTGTGTGGTTAAAATGTCTGATGTTTAATCAACCTTTTACAAAGTAAATCGAAACACAGAAAAGCTGACTTCTTCTCCGGGGCGAGGACCACGTCGGTTACAGCTGCTGCTCCCGCCACTTCCCATGGCCCCTTCCGCGCTCCTTCCTTTTCTCCCCTCGCTTATTTGTGGCACCCTAGCCGGTCACAGCAAGGCCATCTGCCTCTTCGGCGTAGTTCATACCATTTTAATCATTACCTGAAGAAACAGATCAAGTTTAATCTTGCTAGAAATTTAGACTTAGATTTGAGTGACATAGTTGCTGTTGTTTTTTAATTTCTTAGTGGAGTAGATGAGAAATGGGTTTAACTGTTGAAAAGTTGAATATGAGTGTCTGCATACGTGAAACATAGTTAATAGCCAGTTAGTGTCTAGTACTATGACAAGTTTTACCCACATTATATATGTTTACCTTATTTCTAAGCCACTTCAGCAGGGCATACCGATTAAATCTTCCTAACGTGTGACGTCGATTGTATGTATAGCAATGGGATGACTTTCAAGGTGTTCTGGGCTTTTGAGAATAGTGGGAATGCCACTTTTTAAAATAAAGATATTGGTTAGTATAAAAGAATAAGTACACAAAAACGAAACAACTTTGTTCATCGTAGCATTATTTTTGGTACTACAATAGTGGAGAAATCTGACCGCCCTGCCGGTAAAGCATGGTTGAGTGGCTGTGGGTTACCCGCATTGCAGAGCACAGCAGCCCTTAAATAAAAGAGTGAGGATGACCTGCCTGTATGATCTGAGTAGGAGTGGTGCCCATTACACAACACCGAATAAAGCAAGAGTGCGGTGCAAAGAAGTCTACAGAGGAAGCCGCCTTCTGTGGAAAAAAGGCAAGTAAGACTGTATACATATGTGTACATACATAACATATAGATATGTATGCACATATACATGCATATTGCTTGTTTCATTAAAATAGAAAACAGAAATGAAAACTAATTGCAGTCATCACCTGTGGGCAGGTAGGCGAGAACAGTGCAGAAGACACAGGAATGGGTGTGGGCTTTCGGGTAGTTTGCCTTCTTACATTGTGTTGACTTTAAAACCATGGAAACGTTTACGTTTTCAAAAATGAAATCGATTCAAATGCAAAAAAGAGGAAGTCCTAAAATTAATACAAGCATAAAAATGAATATAAATGTGTAAAATAAACATACAGGAAAAAAGAATATTTCAAGCTACATTAGATTGGAGCCTAGCCTCAGGTTCTCTGAAAAGAGAGTTTGAACTTTATGTAGGAGGTTTGTTGTTGGTGAGGAAATGAATACGTTAATTTCGAAGGTATTTTGTACGAATTAAGTAATAGAGCAAATGAAAAAATACATCATTTTGCTTTGGAACCAGCTTTTTTTTCATTAGGGGAGGGCAAGTGAAATTCTGTGTTAAAATGGAATTAGCAGTGATAATATATATTTGTAATTTATATAATATAAACATTTCTTAGCCCTTTACACAGAAAGGTCTAGATGAAATGAAATTGTTATAAAAATAAGAATATCTCGTTTCTAGAACTTAATTTCTAATATCATTCCCTGTGGCAGGTAGTGCAGGGGACAAGGCAGGGGTTGACCACATCTTTAAGAGGAAGTGTCGATTGTAGACTTGACCCCAGTTCATCTATCTGACAAAGGAAAATGCACACAGCTAAGAGACTCCTTCGCATCAACAATGAACAGGGAAAAAACCCAGGTAAAAATAATGAGAAGAAAACTTGAACACACACTTCAAAATAGAAGATATATGAATGGCCGAACAGCTCAAAACGAAAGGAACTCAACATCATTAGTCAAAATAATCAACATCGATTCATATTTCTAATGTAAGTTCTTCATCTATTTTATATTTTTTGTTATTCTTTTTTCTTGGAAGCTTCTGGCAATTTTGAAAATGAAATCTAATAATTCAAGATATTTTTAACTTAGGTAAAAAATGTATATGGTTTTGAGACAATGATTCCATGCATAAGAAAGTATAATGAATAACAACAAATATTAAAAAATAATAATGCTACACAGATATTCATTTATATATTGTATATAAGAAAAGCATGATACATAGTCAATTTCTTGAAAAGTGGAATTAACGAAAGGAGATACTGGAATGTAGTCAATGGGATACTATGAAAGCAGTGACATCGGTCTTGAAGAACACTTTTCCCAACAAAAAAAGGCACTGATAAATGCCCAAGTCATTGTTTTTTTTGTTTAAAAATGTTTTTTTTTTTTACCAATTATACACTTTACAAGGGTGACTTTAAAGTGTGTGAATTATTTTTTGACTAAAAATATTCTTCAGTGGCACAAATTTTAACAAGGGGACAATTAGCAGAAGTACGTATTGTCCTTAGCTGTAAGAATCAAACACATTCTTCTTTTTATTTGCAAAGTTTGGGTTAATGAACAGGACACATTTTCTAATGCAGATTTGTGCGCAGACCGTATCCTACCCACGAAACGATGAAGTGCACAGGCGCTAACCTTGGCTGCCCGTTTTCCAGCACTCATTTCTTTAATGTCCCTGCTGGCTCGCCAGTGGTTGGTGGCAGATTGGTGGCTGTGCAGGGGCAGGGTAAGGAGAGACCAGAGAAAGGCGGCCATGTTGGGCAGGCAGGTGGCAGGTTTAATACGCCACCAAACTCACACGGGAGGCTTGTCTTGGGCGACCATGGGATGAGGGAATCCCTGCGCCAGAACCTTGCTGGTTTACAGAAACTGGGTCCAGGTAGCTGTAGTTTCCAGGTGGCCTCGGCGAGACCTCCCTCTGGCTGTGGGAACAGTGGGTGGACCATACATTCCCAGGACAGGGAAGGGGTGGGCAGCCTTCGAGTGTCCGGGTCCAGCTCTTGTACCAGCTGGTTCCGTCCTCTCGATGACGTCCTCCAACACACATCTCTGACCCAGTTATTTAAACTTTGGGAGCGTCAAGTTCGTCATCTCTAAAATTACATTCGAAAGAAGCTAAATGATTGGGTAACTATAAGAATGGAATTACTATGAACAGAGCACTTACAACAGCGCATAAAAATTATTTTCAGGACATTTTTGCTAGTTTTATTATTGTTATGATTACTTTTTGGTGGTTAAAGGAAAATCATGGCACCATTTTCCCTTGCCCTGTAGGTGCCCAGTGTGAAGTAGCAATGGCAATTAAAGTTACCTCATCCACAGAGGCTCTTTCATCTAAAAACCCCCAGACGAGATGACCCAATGTCTGACTCTCCTCTGCAAGTTGACTCTTTTATGCTTATGTCTTTAAGAGTTTCTGCAATTAGTGTTTGCTAGTGGCTGGTCCGTAAACTGCACTTTAAGAAAGCTTCATTGTATTTCAACGTCATCTGCAGAACCATTTAAAATTCACAAAGCCTTGCATTATCACACATCAAATGTCACAGTCTGGCGGTTAATCTTATTGAAAGGTTAGTTATGTGTAGCACCTGCAAAGGTGTCTGAACTGAAGATTCCCAGGATTTGATGTTAAAACGGAGATGAAGGTGAAATTAAATTGGGGATTGGAAAGACAGCTGCATGTTAACTGACTTTTGGGTGTGCCAATGTCTTCAAACTTTCAGCATATTTGCCATTACTTATTGATAACAGAACAACACATACAACAAATATTAACCTATTTATAAAAACTAGGTAGCTTTTTAGACAAGGTGGTTTTTAGGTTTGCGTCTTTCTGTATAGTACCAAAATAAAATCGTAAATTCTTTTAGATGTATTTGTTAAAAGAATATTTGGATTTTATTCGTCCACTAAGCTAAGGACATTTTAGAATGTCAAATGCCATAAATTCTCAATGAGATATCTGTAAATTATCTTCGCTGTGCATAAAATTTAAATAGCCTATTCCCACTATGGAGGATGCGATCCATTTCTGCAGGGATGTGTGCTTTGGGAATGTAATCTTTAATATTTAACGCATTTCAAATATAATTAGGAAGGACAAACTGCTGGGAAAAGGGAAAAAACGTGGCCCCTTTCATATGACACAGTTTTGATTACTTCTTAGGCACAAATGTCTGGAAGGACAAGGCAGGTGACAAGTGTGTGGCATGGGCTGGCTCAGGTGAGCAAGTCGGAGTCTGAGGCTGCCACCCCCCTACCCCACCCCCCTACCCCACCCCCCACCCCCTCCACCCCCCCACCCCCCGCCTCCCGCCCCCCACCCCTCGGGTTCATGGTCGATGGTGGGAGCGAGAGGCTGGCATTCCCTGTGCTCCTGGAAGTGACGCGTTGCTTAGAAACGCGCCACCGAGCCAAACCCAAGCCGTCCGCAGACCGACCGCGGCCCGGAGGCTGTTCGCGACTTCCGGCGGGAGCTCGGCGGGCCCCAGGCCCGTGTGGGTTTCACTGTAAAATACGCTCAGGGACAGGAAGGTCGGAAACGATTGTTCGATGGGTGCTGCTACTGCAAGCGTCCTCTGGGTGCGCTTTTTCATAAAAATAACTCTATTCATAGCGACAATGCTTATCGCCCTACGTGGCCGTAGGTGGTCACTGAGGATATTCAGAAATGCGGGGCTCAACGCGCCACCTCCCCGGGGCTCGGGCTCGGCAGGGACCCTGGAGAGGAGCCGCGAGGCGACCACGAGCCGCCGGGCGGGGCGCGTGCTTCCCTCGGGGTTCGCGGGCGTGGCGGGGGGACGGCGCCCCACGCTGTGCGGGGCGGCGGCGCGCGGCGCACGGGGTCGTGGCTTTGTGGCCGAGGCCGAGCGCAGCGCCGCCCCTGACGGACCCCGTCCGGCCGCTGTGACCCCGGCGGCCTCTCTGGGGCGGGGGACGGGGCTTCCCCCGAGAACCCGCCGACGCCCAGGTCCAGGTGGCCCGACGCGCACCGGGGACCCGGCCCGGGCCCCGCCGCTCTCCGTGCGGCGCTGGGGTGGTTTCGACCTGCGTTCTGCAGACGCGCGAGGTCCTAGAGCACCTGCTCGCGTCTTTCTCTTCGTCTGTCCAGCAGGAATAATTCCATCAGCTTTTCAGGGCAGTGGTTAGGGATGACCTCTGCCTCTCATCCAGACGCAGACAGTGTGCGTGGGATGCGCGGGGCCAGCGCGCACCTGTGCCGGTGGGCGGGGCCAGCGCGCACCTGTACCGGTGGGCGGGGCCAGCGCGCACCTGTGCTGGTGGGCGGGGACAGCGCACATGCTGACTTGACCGTAGAATTGTGCCCTCGGATCTTTCAGGGGGACAGGGAGCCCCCAGCAGCCACCCCCCGGAGAGTGCAGGCGCCTTGCGGACCACTGGCCGCTGCCTGCCAGGGATCCAGCAGGGCGGGGCCCAGCCTGCTCAGGCAAGGAAGGGTTCAGCTCCGGGGAGCCCCCAGGCAAGGGTTCAGCTCCCGAGGACTTGCCTGTGGACCCCATTGTCTGGCAGAGACCTTCTCACATCCGCCTGCTGTCAGAAGACGCCGCCTGCTCCCTCTGCCTTCGTGGGGTACCCCCCCCCCCAGTAAACTTGGATGAGCCCCCTGCTTCCTAAGCGGCGGGAGCTGGCTGCACTAGGAAGATTCAGGGCCACCGGGAGCTTGCACGGGGCATCACCCGAAATCCTTGTCGGACAGGTAGGGCCTGAGTCACACAGATGAATTCAGAAGTCACCTTAGTCCTTTTAAAAATAGACTTTACAACGGAAATGTCAAGAACAGGTATTTCCGGAAGAAACAAAGGTGTTTTAAACCCTGTGGTTTACACTGCATCGGGAGCAGGCTTGGCAGAGGGCACAGGTGGAGTCAGCTGTCCTATTACCGGGTGGCCTGCCACTGAGTAAAGGGGGGGGCGGGGCCTGGTGAGCTGACAGGAACTGCGAGGGCACCTGGCTGGGGCGGCGGGGCCACCAGGGCGTGACTCCCTTTCCCTGCCGCTGACGCGAGCCGGTGGCCCAGCGCAGTGAAGGAGACCCCGGGGTAACGGAGGCCTAAGTCGCCGACGATCTTTGTATGTTGAACATTAGTCAGGAGTGAAATAGCTCCCACCCCACAATCTGCTGTAAACAATGTCCCGTTTTGTTTTTTTTCATTTTCAGGAAAATTATTCCTGCTTTTAATAGCCACAAACAAAGAAAAACTAAAATGAGAGATTTTGGTTGCACTCTGCTTTTACTCAGATGGTGACACAGGACTGTAATTACGGAAAGTTTCTGTCCCCATCTGGCCCTGCTTCTGGGGTGTCGAGGCCTCCAGCCTGGGGGCGGGGTCTGCACCTGCCACCCCGGACCAGTGAAGGCATCTGTGGGGCGGACGGTCGCCAGCGAGCGGCCAGCTTCCTTCTGACCTCAGTATAGCTTGGCAATCGGAGAATCTGGCTGTTCGGACATCAAACATGTGTTCACTGGCTAAGGAGGAATGCGCTTCTGCTGAGGGCAGACCCCGAACCCGGAGAGCACCGGGGGCTCCCCGCGGTCTGCACCGCCATGGTCAGCACCGCCGTGGTCAGCACTGCCCTGGTCAGCACGGCCCTGCCGCAGGTCACGCTGCCGCCTGTACCCAGCGGGCTCGGGCTCGGAGCTGGCCTGGCCCACGGAACATCGGAATCCAAGGACGAAGCGGTGCAAACCTGCTCGAAGTCTCCTGTGGGCACGACAGGCCGTTTCCAAGAAGGATCTTCAGATTGTTGCTCAAACAAATGACCGCAGATAATAATTTTGCCATTGATCAAACGGAAAAGAATTCCCAGCTGCTGAACCTCAGGAAAGAGATTAAGTGAAGGAAATCCCTACCCCACCCTTTTTTCAATGTGAGCAAGGCTAAGAATAGGATATGGGGTTCGTTAAAATGTGACAGTGAGTAAGAAAAAAACATACGTGAATTTCTGGCTAAGCAACAGCATTCTGTAAGTACTAAGTTACAATTAGCTAATGGTGTTCAGCACCTTATCATCTTTGGGCATGTTACCATGAAAATTAAATATGCAAATGCTTCCGTTAATGAGTCTTACTGTTAATTTAATAAACGGGCCAGCTCATCTCAGTTGCTGGTGCAGGAATTCCGAGGGTCCCTCGGTCCCCCTGGACAGATGATTTTGATCTGTGCATTTTACTTTCCTTCTTCACTCTCTTCTTACAGAAAGTGGGAAGGGGGGATGTGAGAACATTCCCTGCTTTTGCTGCCCAGGATCCGGCATTGTTTAATACACAGGAAGCTTAGCCGTCTGGCCAGATGACTAGACTCATCTTCCTGAAGTCGAGCGCTGCACAGCGTAAGCCCAGCCGACGAACGCGAGATCGTGTGTTTTATGACAGCCGTCGTGCCGGGTGGGTACGTGCAAAACACGTCGGCCAGAGAAGTGGCATCCAGCTCTCGGGAGACCGTACATGTGGCAAAACAGCCACGCACTGGCGTCTAGCGACACCGGCTCCGGGACTTCTGCGGCCCTTATCAGGTCATGTGACTCTGGACAGAGGGTGTCGTCTCACAAGGCGAGCCAATGGGCCAGTGCTCCTGCTCACACTACGGTTTTATGGTCTATAAATCGGTAGAGAAATGTGGCTGAGATAATGCTCAAACCCCCAAAATCATGCCATTGACATTTAGCCTCGAGATACAGCATTTCACTTCCAGGAAATCACATTCGTGTTCTGCTTGGGCCAATGCTAAAACTACTCTCCATTCCCAGGTCTCATCACGTGATGCAGAAGTGATTCAGACCCATGGAAGGAAGAAGGTCGAAACAGCCTAGGAACGACATGTGAGTATCACATTCGGTGGTGATGGCTTTTGATGGGTACGTGTGCTTGGTGGAGAGAGAGACGAATCTATCAAGCGTCCACGCATTAAAGGCCTATTTTGCACATACCAGTTGTGTTTGAGACTGGAAGACTCAAACAGGAATGGAAACGTATAATCTCTGCCTTGAGCAAACTTACAGTGCAGTTGAGACACTCCAAATGTCAAAACACCGTGCCATTCACACCGCAAACTGTAGTTAATTAAGCAATCGTTAAATCGATAAGCTGGAGAGTTAAGATCAAGTTTCTAAATGAAAGTGTAAAATAAAGAATACAAGAGAAAATAGAAACCATTTCATCACTATTCCAAAGGGAATGCCCTGTGAAATAGTGAAAAATTAAGCAATTAACTAATATCTGAGGAACCTGGAGAAATGGTCAGGGATGTTTAGATAGTAGACGCTTAGATTTCTCGTGGGGTGTGGAATGAAAGCACCTGAATCAATGTGAAACGCGCCTCCTAAATTCACTTCTTCGTGTGACAGTGTGTGAATTGGTGGAAAGTAGGGAGAGACGCAGCGCACCCTATGCCAGAAGGAGAAACATTGCAACGTCCGGAAAGAACATAAAATTACACGACGTAGACTCTCAAACGTTAGTTAGCGACTAGCTCACCTTCTCTGCGCACCCCAGTCGCTGCGTTAGTTAACGCGTGACGAATTGGTATTTCACCCCCGCCCGGGTGCGAATAGGCTCCTCTTTGCTCTGGCGACAAAACCCCAAATCCGCAACGATGGGCCTCAGCCCCTTGCCTCGTATCCACTCACTCCGCACCCAGGCTCACGGAGACACCCCAGAGGGAAACGTGGCTCAGGGCACGACGGAGGAGAGACACTTTTCAAAAGATTCGATTGGCATCCTATGCATTGTTGATGTCCTATACATTGTAGATCGTTAAAAATTATAACATGGAAATACATTTTTACTTCAGAAGTAGATTGAACTGGAGTGCGTGAGTATGAGGAATGGGAAAAATCTGGTTAAAAGCATGAGTTTGGGAATCAGACAGCCCTGGGCTTGAGTGCTTTGCGAAACGAGTGACCTTGGACATGACACTGAAATTGCCTTTCTTGATCTCAGTTTCCTCACCTCCAAAATGGGGACAAATACAGTAAAGTATTTTCTTCGGAGGACTGTATTGAGAATTACCTGAGATGATTCAGGTGGATCTTGAAACACAGTGGCTGCCATAAAACGAATGCCCGAGGAGCCTTTGCTCACGTTGCAGTTACGATTATCAAAATTGCTGAATCGTTGGTCACTGGGAGTCTTCTGCACTGTGGAAAGGAGGCCCAGAGAAAGCTCGGAGCAGCCCAGGGCCTCTGCGGAGTCCACCGCGGAGCGGAATCCTGACGGCGGGATGAGCATCCGACGCCTTCTGGAGGCCTGTGACCTGAAGGAGAGCGCGGGAACCCCGAGGGGAGGGCGGGAACCCCGAGGGAGCGCGGGAACCCCGAGGGAGGGCGGGGTGGGGCTGGGGGAGGCAGAGCTCCGAAGACCAAGTCACTTCAGTCCTCTGTATTGCGCAATACCTTAGACACGCCTAAGGTCTCAGTATTTCTTCATTTCACAGCTAAAATTAGAAGCTGGGGGAGACTGACGTAAATCATCAGCTGGCCCCAGCGCATTGCCATCTCGGGTAAGCCAGCGTTAGAAGCAAAACTCAGCCTTAGGTGCGAAAAAGGAGGCCCGCAATGCCACCGAACACCGGGCCCCTGCGGGGCGCTCGCTTCCGCATTCCGTGGCGGGAGCCCCTGTGCCCACTGTGGACGGGGGGGGGGGGCTTCATTTATTTATTTCTGTTTAGTTGACAGTCGCATTTATATGGAAAGTCTGGTGTGAAGGTCCCATCTATTCACATTCTGACACCTTTTGACTCGTCTCTTGTAAAAGTCAATATGTCCCTATTTTCTATATGTCAGTGGAGACTGATTGGACCGCTGACTTTAAAGACAGGGCAGAAAGTCATTGCAAAAAAAAAATTAAAAAAAGAGGCAGCGACCTTTCCTGAAGCAGAATGACACTAAATGTCGAAGAAGCAAGGCTTTAGATGCAGCGTGGGCACCAGCGTGCAGAACGGCCGGCTGTTCCGCCAGGATCTTAGGTTCCGAGTCGCGTAAAACTGCCCCAGGCTCGTGGGGCAGCTGTGTAGAGCCACCTTGGGGTGCCGCTTCTCTCCCGGTTCTCCTGGGGAAGAGAAGGAGAGATAGCAAGGTATCCTCTTGCGGAAGAGGCACCTCATCTCCCTTCAGGCAGGTGAGGAGCCTCGACATGGATGAGAAGGGGCAACTCCAGATTTGAATTCCGGGCTCTCCATTCTCCATTCCCTCACCGCGTGGTCCGTGAAAAACAGCTGAAGAACTCTTCCCTGGAAGAGTGGGGTCCTCTCCTCCTGGTGCGGGTACCATACCCATGAGCTTCATGCAGAAGATGGCGCGTTATTTCTCATGTGGTTAAGATTATTCTGTAGAATTTGACTCTCCGAGGAAGCCTTCGGCAGCGCATTCACCGTCGTTTATTGTTGTCCCTAGAAACGACGTTCAGTTTAGATCCTCCTGGGACCTCAGCCTGCCGTAGACTTGCCCGTGGGGAGCAGGTGCAGAGCAGGGGGCGCAGGTCTGAACTGGGGCTGAGGCAGGATGGCAGAGGCCGGGCGAGGTCAGGTCGGGGCCAGGGAAGGCCAGCAGAAGGCCAGGGACATCGCTTATCTGCATAAGTTTATGCCACTGAAGTGGCCGTTGTGTCTAACAACCTTGCCTCTTTGCGTGATCTATCGGAGCTGGGCCTGCCTCCGGCATGTCCATGTTTTGCTCGGTGCTGAGGGAGAGCGAAGAACAGGACCACGGGCTCCTGCTGAGAGCCACACGGGCCGCCAGGCACAGGCCAGACGACTTCGCCACTGCAGGCTGCGGTTCCAGGCGGTGCGCGATGTCGTAAGAGCGCTTAGCTGGGCCTGCGAGCCCAGAGTCGGCTTCTCAAAGAAGGCCGCGTGGCGGCGGGTCCTGAGGCTGAGTCGTGGTGGTTACGCACGGATCGCACAGAGCGTCGTGGCAGACCTAGGGTGAGCCGTGCCGTGGGGACAGAGTCCGGTCGTCCCCCAGGACAGCGAGCAGACAGGAGGCCACGGGACAGCGAGGTCAGTGCTGGTCGTGGCTTCCCACGGTGATGGGCTGTCGTTTATGCTGTAACCCCCGGCCACGTGGCTGCCGGGCACTTGAAACGTGGTTACCGAGCTGGGGAAGCAGGTTTTAATTTTCCTTCATTTTAATGAATTTTGCTTTAGATCGTCACGCGCCGCTAGAGGTGGCCGCTTCGAGCAGCGGTCGTGGGGACATGCGTGCCGTGTCCATCGGCTGATGCCGTCGGGTGGCGTCTGGACCACACGCGACCGCGACCCGTGGTGGTTTCCGGACACGGAAGAGGCGTGGCGGACATGTGTCTTAGACAGGTCGCCCTGGCCGAGCACGGAGAAGGGGTTTAAGGGGACAAGGCACGCGGCAGGGACACTCGTTACAAGGCCATAAAGGTTTCCGGGTGAGAGAAGCTGTGATCGGGATAAACGGATTGATGGGGACGATGTTTGAGACGTGAAGCCTCGGCGGGAGTCACGGGGACTCGGAGATGCTGGGGCGGGTGGCCGCGTGTGCGCCAGCGCCAATGGCATGGGGGACGCCAAGGGGACCGTGGCCAGAGGACAGACAGGCGGTGCCTACAGTGACTCCGCCGGGGATCGGGGCTCCATCACCCATCACCACTGAACCCGCAGATGCGCGGCCGCTGCCTCCCCGCTCCACCCCCCGCGCCTTCTCCGCTTTCTTTTGGTCAAATAGTATTTTACTAGGGGTGTTATCATTCTTTGATTCCACGGAGAGTGTTCTAGAAATAAAGCTAGCCCTGTCGGAAGCAGGTCCGAGGGAGATTTCTGAGGACTTTTTGGTGTCTGGATCTAGTATTACCTGAAATCAGATGCTTCTAGATGTCTTAGTTACACGATTAAAAATTCAGTTGGGTGGTCTGACTTGGGCTTGTGACACTTGTAAATGAAACGATCCCATCTAGATTCTGAACCAGAATCCAATGACGGTGACCACTCCGCTGCCCCCACTGCCGCCAACGCAGGAAGTGACCCTTCGGGCTCCCAGCATTTCCTGAGGTTCTCCTTGTTCCTGTCTGGTGCAGGGCATTTGGGGACAGGCAGGGACGCTATTTTCATCAATTGGGGGCTGATACCGTGCAGGAACTTCTGAGCGCGTCTGTTAGACCGAGAATCACTCAGGAGCTGAGTGGGCGTTTGCGGTGGGCAGCAGGCAAGTGAGTCTCCACTGTGACGAAACCCGGAGTTCCCACTGCGCTAAAGGGAAGCGACTGAGAGGAAATCCCTCCGCCCTTCCTCTCCTCCTCCCCTCTAAAACGGCTCATAAAAAGGCCAGACCTGAACAGATCATTTCTTGTAAACAGCAGAATTGATATTGTCTTAATATCCAAAGAGTCCGATTCATGGTTTTCAAATTGTTAAAAATTTTTAAAAGTCATTAAATGGCCGAATCAACGTTTGGTGGATGATGATGTTTGAAAAGGACGGTCATCACCACGTGACCACTCGTCCCCGTGTGGAGGGGTCGGGTCTGCGGCCCTGCCTAGGTCCACATTTCAGATCTTCCACTCACTATGTGTCCTTGGTCGGGTCACTTAACCACTCTGAGCTCTGTGTTAGGTGAACGGTTTTGAACAGGGCCCGACAAACAGAAAGTACTTGCGACATGCTAGGTCTTATACCCGGTCTATTACAGAGGCTTGGCAGCCAAGTATGAGTTTTTATAACTTTGCACATTAGAAGCATATGGACATATTTGATCTGACAGTTTTGAGAGGTAATGGATGTAAATAAGCCCAGTTCAAGTGAGCAAATAAGGAGTCTATTGAGTTAAAAAAAAAAAGAAGAAAAGAAAAACTATTCCTGCCTCACAGCAGAAGCTAAAAGGATAAAAATCCCACCACTTACTGCAATAATTGACTGAGCGAGTTACTCGTGGCTCATGGTTCTAACGGGATCCATGGAATTGGAAGGGAGAGGAGGTCCTAGGACCCGGCCAGTCGCCAGCTCGCAGAGGGCATAGCGTCCTTTCTCTCGTTGGACCGAAGCGTCACCATCGGATGATCTGCGTGATGAGGCATCGCCGGTGACGCCCGTGACGTGCGCTGGCCGCTCGCGCCTGGTCCTACGGGAGCGGCGCTTCCCTCATGGGAACCTCAGCCGCACTCTGCTCTAAGCGTTTGGACAAAGGCCGGCACGCGGGGTGGCTGGGCCACGGGGAGCCTCGCAGTCCCGGGCAGGGAGCAGGCCCGCCGGCGAGGGGACAAGGGACGCACCCGGCGGCTGCAGCTGCCTCTGGGGTTTGTTTTGCAGTCGGCAAGTTCCAAGCACAATCATAGATGAAGGCGCTTGCCGGTGTCTCCTGTCTGCGTTAGTCGGCGGGTCCCAAGACTCTCCGCGGCGTCCCTCATTCTCGGGGTCTGAACAGAAAAACGTCCTCTCACGGCACCCTGTGGAAGCGGGGTTTACGATGCCGCGGTGGGGCAGTCGGGCTCCGGACGTGGGCTCCACACTGGGCTGCCCTGACTAGTGCGCGGCCACGGGCGTGGTTCTCAGGCCCCGAGCCTCCGGCTCCCCTGCAACTGGATCAGGACGACAGTGCTGACTCCATGGAGCAGGAGTGACACCGTGACATTGTGCCCTTCACAGCCCCCAAGGTCGGTTGTCACAGCAGCATCTCCACCTCAGACTTGCACTTAAAAGTGAAGAAAACAACATTTACTCTCATCCCCAGACGGATGCGGGACTCGGGCAAGCAAAGCCACTTTGTACCCAAAACATGATAAGCCTGTAATAGTCTGATTGGACCTTCCTTCTGACCTTAATTCCTATCGATTTTTCTCTTGATTTTACACGCAGCGCAGAGGGCCTCCGGTTGTCTTGCAGATAAGGAGCATGATCTGGACGAGAAGGCTTCTCTTTTTCCTTTGTTATCGCTGATCTTTCTCTGAGCCTCGCCGAATGTCTGGGTTTACAAATAGGCGGGCGGGCGGGGAGGGCCACCGAGTCCACGAGATGGAGACGTCGACGATGTAACGGGGGCGGACCGGAAACACGCCATCGTCACACACGCTCTGCTGTCGGACGTCCAAGAGCTCACTGCACGACGCCTCTCTGCGCAACACACGGCTTCCCGGGGTCTCGCCGTGCGGCGACAGGGAAGAACTCTGCAGAGGCATCAAAATGATAACCATGTCCTCCCCACTTCCTTCAGGAAGTGGGGAAAAATGTGTATGTGATACACTGCACCGACTGCAGAGACGTTTGTAAATGCCCCCTATGTACACCCGGCATGAATTATGCCATCCCACTCAGAACAGGTGCAGACACAGTAAATTTAAAACGGAACTTCCCAAGCAAAGAAGAAAGGCAAGTCGATACATCATGACGTGCCGTTGTGATTACAAGCGCTCGAAGCCAGAGGGGCGTGCCCCACACACCTTTGGGGCCAGCTGTGCTTTTGCATAACGACCACTCGGTGAGTGTTTTGGAATTCTGTTACGTGGACACAGTTCATATGGAACCTACGATTTCATTCATGTTTGTTCAAATACTTATAATGGGTAACTAAGCAGGAAAAAAAAAAAAGACCCAAAGTTCATATTTTAATTCCCCTACAGGGGAAAAGCATTGTAGGGGATGTTAATACACATTCATTCTTTGGGCCATACGAAATGTAAATCGGTAGGAGAAAATTTTATATACGCCTCCTGGCTCCTTCCTGCCGTCGGTGGCAGCCAAGGGTGTCTCTACAGAGCAGACTTTATAGAGTTTCGAGTCTAATTAGGCTCTATCAATTTCCTCCCACAGCGAAATGACCTTGAAACAGAAAAAGCTCTTTCATTGCTAGCTTAAAAAATGCTTTCTTGTGAGATTTCAAGCTCTTCTTCATTTCTCAGACAGAACTTCTTCCCAGCAAGGGCATTCTTAAGAATACTCTTCGGGAT
This sequence comes from Rousettus aegyptiacus, assembly GCF_014176215.1. NCBI lineage: Eukaryota > Metazoa > Chordata > Mammalia > Chiroptera > Pteropodidae > Rousettus > Rousettus aegyptiacus. The sequence goes on from NW_023416307.1 coordinate 159,272,065, forward strand.
GAATATGCCATAAATAAACATGTCTAACCTTCACCTCTTAAAACATTAGAATTTCTGAGAAAAAAAATGTATGTTTTTCATCTCGACACTGGACATTTTTGAGAGGGAGCCAGAGGTCGTTACTATTTAGTTTGCTCTGATTGACCTAATCTAAATTCTCTCGAAACTGATAAGCACAAACAATAATCAGATATCTTACAAAAATGTTGCTTTGAAATATGCATTTAAAACGTGATTGAGACGGCAAGGCCTGAGTGAATGCAAAGACTGAGATCAACTTATTACTGATTCTTTGTAAGTGATTTGACTCAAGGAAGAATACGCTGATTTACGCAGAAAGGTAGTGAGGTGCTTTGTGGCTGGAGAGGCACAGCTTTAAAATTGTGTCGTCACAAATGCCAGATGTCTTCAAGAGAAATCCCAAACAGATCATTTCTGAGGAAGAAAATTGAAGAAAAAACTCTAAATTCTCAAATCTACTTTTTCTTTCCAAAACACAGAATTTTATTTTTGTTCCTTTATAAGCCAAAAGAATAAAACAAGACAAACCCTGTGGCTTTTACTCAGACAAAGTAAAACATTGTTATTTGTTGGCTGATCAGAAACATGGTTGGTCGAAGGAGCTGTTTGCTTTGGTTTGTATGTAATGCCGTAAGTGGCTATAAGAAATCATTCTTTCAAAAAAGGCGGGGCGCTCTCATGTGGCTGCTTTCGGGAGGGGCGATGGCATCTCCACGCCCCACTGATGTACGACGAGGTGAGAGCTCGTGAATCCCTGGGAGGATGCGCTTGGTGCAGCTTGACAGAGGTCGCTGGGTTGAGGGGCAAGGTGGCAGAGCTGGGGGCCGCTCTCGGTCCAGACTCCTGGAAGCGAGGGGAGTGCGGGGGGACCTCCTGTGAGGGGACACCCGTGTGCCGGGACGAGAGGGAGCATGACCTCGGCGACCCGACGCTCCGCGGCCCCCGGCAGGCGTGGCAGGGGCTGCTCGGTGGCTCCAGGAGCCCGTACAAGCTAAGTGGGGCCGAGCCCCAGGCAGAGAGCGGCGGGGCTCGGCCCAGGGTCTGCAGCAGCATGGAAGGGCGGGAAGGACGTGCTGGTGTCGGAGCCAGAGTGAGACGTGGCCACAGCGAGACGTGGCCACAGCGAGACGTGGCTGCCCCTCTCAGGGCGCTCGCCGCAGTGGGCGGAGCCGGGGAAGCTGAGTGCTGCCTGCCAGCCTGCGCGCACACACACACACAGGCACACGTGCACACACACACACACACAAATGTGCACACACATGCATTCATACCCATGTGCATATGTACACACATACAAATGTGCACACATGTGCATACATACAGATGTGCGCATGCACTCACAAGCACACACGTGCACACACACACACATACACGTGCACACATATACCCATTGCACAACACACAGCAGGACACATGTGCACACATGCATGTGCAAACAAAACAATGCGCACACCCACGAGCACACCTGCACACATGCAAACACAATGCACACACACACACATGTACACAGCACAGACACATGAACACACAAGTGCACACATGCTCACACATATGCACATATGCAATGCACACACACACGTGCACACACAAATGCACATACGTGTTCACAATACACCACACACGTGCACACACACACGCGGACCCCTCCTTAGCAGATGCTACTACTTTAGAGAGAAACAGCCAAAGTGGAGAAGAGCCTCTTTACCCGTCCGGAGACCCCGGTTAAGTGACAACATGCAGCATCCACAGCGGATGCTCGATGCTCCTAAACGCCACTTCTGGTCCAAGGCGGTGAGCGTCTCCTCCACCATCTTCTTAGAATAACAAACCAGAAACATGACCAGGAACTGTGGGGATACTTTGGCTTAGCTTTTTCCTGACTGTCTTATCTAAAACAATGTGTTGGTCTATGAGATATTAATGACATTCAAAAATAAAACGGCCACTTTCCTGGAGTCGAATAATTTCATTAAGCTGCGGGATAAGCAAAGTTAAAAAGGTTTGTTAAATTATTAATTCAACGTAAAATCGTTTTTCGCTCACATGCAAATATGAGTTGGGGTGCTCCAAGACTGAGTTTATTTGCCTGTCGTGGATGCAGGGCGCCCTTGGGGAGCTATGCAGGTGACGTTCGGTTCACTAGTTGGGCCAGGTTGAGGCTGAGTGCTCCTAGCAAGTCACCAGGCTAAGCCCTCGCAGCCTCCGAGCTCCCAGGTTCAGAGGGGTGTGAAGGAGATGGTGACCCGTTAATCACCATTTCTCAAATTAACTTCAACACAAAAATCCTTATTAATATTTTGGTGAACACTGATGTCCCCTAGTCCACCATCTGGGAAATATCTATAAACGCAATCACCCAGTTAAAGCAGGAAGCTAATAAACCGCTGTCACATTATTTTTATTGAAATCGTAAGTTTTGGTCTAATTCTTGTGAAAATATTTTTATTCCCAATCAGCAGAATCTGAATGAGTGGGGGGTTCCGTGCGGTGGACTAACACGGTCGAGAATTCTATATTTTATTTTTAAAGGGACCATCTTTCCCCTTCTTCATCAACTAGATGAAGCTCATTCTTTTCCCCGATGGAAAATAAATAACTAGTACTCTTCAGGGTGGAAACTACATTCTAACAAGGAGAAAGAAAGGACATGCTCCCGCGTCCTCATCGGCCGGCGTCTGATTGGTCCCCGGGGGCCCCGCTTCATCTGGACCACCTTAATTGGCAGCACTTGCAAAACCTTTTCTCCTCTCCTGGAGGGAAGGCAGAGCTTAAAAAAAAAAGAAAATTAAAAAAAAAATTTTGAAGGAAAAGAAGAGTAAAAAGGAAAGGGAGTGGGGAAAAAAAACCCAGAGCGGGGGGAGGGAGAGAGGAAGAATGAGAGTCTCGCTCCCTGGCTCCCCGGGACCGCCGAAACATGGAAGGGTTGGCCCCGGCTCTTTCGGAAAGTCCGAGATGTAATGAAAAGGACAGTGTTGTGGATGTGGCCTCGTTGAGGACGGGCGTTCCGCAGATCGTGTTTTAGCGTCTGTGTCAGAGATATTTTCAGAGTTCCTCCGCTGTTCACTCTTAAGTAGAGCCCTCCGAGGAACCTGAGGTCTAAGCTGAAATCACTGAGTCTCATGACTTTCCACTGTCCTTTTAACTCCAAAAGGCAAGAGAAAGAAAAACAAGCATTCGAAAGACGTGACCAAGTCACCATTCTTATACTATGTCAGGATGCTCGGCGAGTTTGTTGGCGAATCCCCATGAATGTGATCATTCGAGAAACATCGATGGTCCGAAGCGGGGGTTCCCCGCGTGGGCTGCAGAGAGGATCTCGTGGGGGAGCTTCTCACATTCACGACGCTCAGGCCACACCCACGACGCCGACAGTCAGAATCTCCGGGGTTGGACCTGAGGCATCAGCACTTCTTAAACACACCGGCCCCGCCAGGAGCTTCCGGAGGGCGGCCAAGGAGGGCCACCGGCGTCAGGAGGCACGGCCATGAGGTCACACACGGCAGCACTGCGGGGCGCTGTGCGAGGCGCTCTCCTCGCATTGCATGGTTTAATCCCTCAGAAAGGACCGTATTTGCCCCCCCCCCCTTAGAGATTACAAAGCAGAGGCCGACAGTGGTTAAAGAATGTGTCTCAAGTGAGCACACGCTGATGAACTGGGACGAGGACCCGGGTCTCGTCCCTCAGCACCCACGCCCGCTCTCCATCGTCCACGGGGGGGCGCTGGTGTCCGGCGAGTCTGAGGCAGACGCGGGGTGACCCCCCATCCTTCCCCCGGCTCCTGCACCCGCACGCGCGGCCGCTGTCTGCACACTTCACCTAGGGAGGCCGTGGGCCTGGATCACGGTTCCTTCTGCAACGTCTGCTTCCCCTGAAATTCAGCGTGTCTCATGAGACGCCTTCGACGATCGCCCTAAAACTGACCGATAGCCGGAGGTTCCAGATGAAAAACCAAGTCTGCTGAAGTGCCCTCCCCACGCTGCGACGGTGCCGAGTGTGTACCCACCCTCTCCACGTGAGTTCTCGTCGCCAGAGAATTTCCCGTCTGCCTTCTCCCCAGCCCTACTCATCGAATTCTTTCCGTAGTCTTTACGAAAAAAATCGGGGTTAAAATCTAAACTTCGTGCGATGCCAACGGAATTTCTTCAGCCCAGTGAAGAATTGAGAGGAATTCTAGAAAACCGGCAGGAAACGACGAAGCGTCTCTCCCAGGGTCCGTCGTTGACGCTGAGAGTGACCGGCACGAACGAGCCTCATTCCTCACCCTGACGCGTCGGCACATTCGCCGGACCTTGAAAGACCCAGCACTGTGCCGTTTCCGTGATTAAAGGGAAAAAAAGAGCCGTGTACGACACCAAGGTGTTCACACGTAAGTGGCCGATTCTAAAACCCTGCGCGACGTCGGCGTGTGGCCGGCCACCCTCGCGTCTGCTGCCCGCTGTTCCGAGTTGATTTTGAAGAACGCACGTGTTTTCCGGTCAGTGTGCTCTTCGAGACCGCTCACGGACTTCAGTCCTAAAACTAGAGTAGTCTGTGCCCCGCACGTAAGGCCTGGGAAAAGAGAGAGTGGATTTGGGGGGGCCCCCATGCTTAGCTGGTGACAGTCACTCCCGTTGTTGGGCAGTGTTGGAGTTTCATCTGCATCGACAGTGGTGGGGGTGGGGTGGGGGGGCAGCCGGTGGCCCGAGTTTAGTTTGCGGACTTGCTTCTTCACCCACTGCGCGGCCACGTGGAGGGGGCTGGGACGTGCCAGATGCACGCGCTCCCTCTTGGCTTGCTGGGCCGCTTCCCCCCTGCCGACGCTGGGAAGCCGGCCCGTTGCCAGCCTCCGCCTTGGCAGGATTTGCATCTCATCTGGTCCTCCGCTCGGTTTCGCCTTGGCCAGAGGCTCGGTTGTGGGAAAAACGGCAAAGACACGCATCCAAGTTGTTTTTCAGCGACTGAAACCGAGCTCCGGGCTGCGCTGCAGGAGACAGGCTCAAGTTGGAGAGTGAGCCTTCTCTGCCACTGTCGTCGGGCTCTGCTGGGCGTCCCCAGGCTTTTTCGGGGGTGGCTCGTGGCTGTCGAGGGGAGAGAAAGGTGATGAGGTCGCCTCACAGTGAGACGGCGGAGGGACAGCGGAAACCCTGGCAACCGTGGAGCGTGGAGCGCCCTGGGCGCAGGTGGGCCCTGCAAGGCCCTGGGCGCAGGTGGGCCGCAGCCGGCACCCCCGGTGCGGCCGGGGCGGGCGCTGTGACCTGGGCACTCGGAGGGCCCTGTGCTCGGCTTGTGGCTCTGCTGTCGCCGTCTGAATGTGCTCGAGGATTCGGGGACGCGGGCCTCGTTCTCGTTTTGCGCCGAGCCCTGCATTACGTCACTGAGCACGGAGGCTGCTCGGCCGATCGCACAGCGAGTCCGCGTGGGGCCGGCCTGGCCTTCCGGGGAGCGAGGGGGGCGGTGCGGGCGAGCCCGGCGCCCGTGGGTGGCGGGAGTTGTACGCAGGGACGCGCGCCCCCTGCCGGCGCTGACCCCCTGGTGCTCGGGGCCCCTGGGCTGCCGCTGGCCGGACGGCGTCCCGGGGCGCAGCCCCTCGCGTGTCAGCCTCGAGGCCACGCCGGGCGGAGCTTTGAAACGGTGCGGTGTTTGCTGAGGGGTCACGGCCTCCATGCCCCCCTGTTCTTTCCGCTACCCCCAGACCCCATCGGCTTCCCCCAGGTCCCCTCGGGCTCCCCAGGCCCCCCCAGCAGCACCCCACAGGCGACCCCGAGTCCCCGGAGGTCCCGTGCAGTTCCCTCGGCCTTTGTGCCCCAGGCCCCCCTGCTCCCCCAGGATCCACCCAGAGGTGCCCCCGGCCCTCCTCCTGGACGGGGCCGTGTCGTTCCCTCCAGGTGGCGTGACCCGGGCGTCCTGCCCCCTGCAGGCGGCTCGGAGGATCGGGCCCCGTCCCTGGGCCTCGCTGGGCCTGCGCCGTGGGGGGACAAAGCGCCCGCTGCCGCCGGGGACCGGGGCCTCGGAGGCTCTGCGGGCTCAGTGCTCCGCGACGGGCTCCCCCGAGCCGGAACCGATGGCTGCCGTGGGCGGGTGGGGGATGGGCGGACCAGTCGCAGGTGCGGAGCGAGGCGTTGGCATGGAAACCGCTGCGGGGCGGGGCCAGTCTGTGCGCCAGCGGCTGGACGGTGGAGAGGCGTGTTCAGACCTGGTCCAGGCTGCGGCCCGGCTCCGCTTAGTGGCTCGCTCTTGGGGTGCGAGGGTGTTGGCGCGGTGGGAAAGGTCGCAGATCGGGGAGAAAACTGTCCTGGGGTCCAAGGAATTCTCGCCGTCAGGAAGAGGGGATCTACCAGGGGCGCCCCGAGAAGTCCCTCCTACGTAGGCGGCAGCACGGAGACGCATGGGGGAGCCGGCAGCTCGGGGCCCGGAGTGGCGACCGTGACAGGCTGGTGTGAGCCCGGTGGCCGCGTCACTCACGGGCTGCAGGGCCACGAGCCCCGGCGGCCCTGGCTCAGGCCGGTTTGAGGGCTCAGCTGACCCTCCCGGCCGGTTACGCTCTGCACAGCACGACCAATGTGATCCGGGACCCGCGCCCCTGCGGCCTGGCCCCCGCGGCCTGGAAGGCGGCACGGGGCAGGTGGCTCTCCACTGCCACCTCCAGGCCGGGGGCAGCTGGTGCTCCCTTCTGTGCGCATTAGGTTGTGGGCAGCAGACAAGTCTCAGGGAAGTGCCCCCCCCCCCCCCCCGCCGGTGACACCAAGGACGCGCGCCCCGGGGGCAGGCGACACGCGCGTTTCCACCCCGAGTGGCGTCTTCACAGCCCCCCGGAGCTGGGGGTCACCCACTCCCCGAGGTCCCCACTGACTTGTTGGGCCACTCATCCCTGCTACCCCGAATTGTCTCAGGGGACACAGCTCCTGGGGTCGCCGGGTGCAGACGCCGGCTGGGTGGACAGCAGGTCGGCTACTGCCCACTCGTGCGAGCTCCTGCTGCCCGCTCCCAGCCACGGCGGCTCGGCCGTGGAGGACAGAAGCCCGGGCATGTCCAGCGTGACGGCCAGGTGACAGGCGGTGCTCCGGGAGCCGGGGGTTTCAGAGAGAGCTTTCCAGAGCGTTTAGAAAGAGAAGGATCATTACATGAATGTGTAAATAGACTGGTAACAATCATGCACACGAGAGGGGTTTGGGATTCCGAGGTTCAAAACGCTGCTTTCGTTGTGGTGTCGGTGCTAGCCCAAAGCCACCTGGATACGCGTGTGCACGTGCGTCCGCACGCCTGTGCTTCTGTTCTGAGGACAACTATTTCTCAGATTCTGAAGTAATCAGCCTTTCCATTCTCAGCAGCGGAGACAATGGGACAATTATCTGACAAGTTGAAGGAGAAATATATTTCATCTTTGGGAAAAAAAAAACCAAATTACTATCTTTATATTCAGAGTGTATAAACTCGGATTTCAAAAACAAATTATCTACAATTTGCTTTGCTTGAGTTACCGGGATATTGAGAGGAGGAAAAAAAATTAAACTGGATTTTACTGCTATTTGTTAACATTCCCGATATAGAAGGAAACATAGTTTCATTGGAACCTTACTGCTTTATCTTGATTTTCTAGCGAGTGGCCTTAATAGGGCATCGATAAAGTGTTTAACTCCTCTATCTACTCATTATTTTTTTTTTATGTAGCAAATGCATCACTATTTTCAAGGAATGAGTCTTTTAATAATAAATAACACAGTGATATTAACAGTAATTAATATCGACTTTTCAAGTTATCTAGTTATTTTCATTCTAATATATCATCTGAGTTCCCCAGAGGACCTAACCTTAGTTTCTGCAGAAACAGAAACATTATGTTTTTGGAAAACTATCCCGAGAACATTCGTGAATGTGCCGTAGTCCGGAGAAGTCAGCCCTTCGGACGTCGCACACGGCTGGCCAGCCACTATGCGGACCCTGCATATTCATCCAACCGCGAGGAGACGATGCTTGGAGAGGAAAAGCGTCGCGTTGTTGCTGACGTGTCCTGTGTCGTTAGGACTCAGACAGCTGCCTCTGTGCCGGACGTGGCTTCTTCTGGTCCTCGTTCCCTAAGCGGTGCGGCACAGCCATCGACGTAGCGTTTACGTGGTATCAGGCACCGTCGGTGATCTAGAGACGGCTTGGAGTGCGCAGGGGAGGACGCACATGGCTACGTGCGAACGCCGTGTGGCGTCACGTAAGCGACTGGAGAGGGCATCCTGGACCCGATGCCCCGAGGACACAGAGTGACAACTGCACCAACCTCGGCTGTTTCTCAGGTCCTCCTAATAAAAACTTCCCACCCTCTGTTTTACGACATCTCTTTAATCAAGAGATTTACCAAGAAGGCGTTTTCACATTGCATCATGGCTTTGACGAAATTGCCTCATAATCTACAAATATAAATATTTTTATGTCTCTTTCTTTACGTGTGTGTGTGTGTGTGTGTGTGTGTGTTTGTCTGATGTGGTTATTTGACACACAGAGAAACAGACAGATCTTAAGAGCGCATTTTGTTGAGTTTTGATAGATACACGTGGCTCTACCATCACTGAGATGGAGGCAGAGAACATTTCCATTATCCCACAGGGTTTCCGCACGACCTTTATTGCTCAATCTTGCCACCTGGCGAATCAACCTGTAACCTGATTTCTATCACTGTAGGTTAAGTTTGCCTCTTCTTAAGATAAATAGGTGTGGAATCTTAGTGTAGACACTAATATGTGTCTGGTTACTTTTGTTTAACATGATGTTTAAAAAATGAATCCCGGCTAAGAAATGTGTTTCTTTTACTCCCAAATAGCATTCCATTTCATGAACACACAACAATTAGTCTATCTATTATGTTGACGGGAATTTGGGATGTTTCAGACTCTGTGTTATCTATGACAGTCTCCTATCGGCATTCCCGTACAAATCTTTTATGACGGATACTTTTAATTTTCTTGGGTGTTATTGGATTATAAGGGACTTATTGTGTATTTAACCATATTGAAAACTGTCAGTTTCCTAACGTGGTTTTATCATTTTACCCTCCAGCTTCCTTATCTAAGAAGTTCAGTTTTCCACGCACTTGTCAACTCTTGAGATTGTTGAGATTTTTCCGAGTAACTGCTTTAGTGGATGTGAAGTGGCGCCTCATTTTGGTTTTGATTTGTATTTTCATTATAACTAATAATGACAAACATCCTATGAAGTGCTCGTTGGCGTCTCATAATCTGTAAGCTATTCATTCACAAGTGTTTTGGCCACGGCTTAAACTGCATTATTGTCTTATTATAAGGTTTGTATCCTGGATAATAAATAGTCTTTGGTCAGATACTTACTATATACATTTTTTTTCCAGTTTGGGGTTTACTCTTGCTTTTTTTTTTTTTTTTACCATGACTTGAGCAAACATTTTCATTTTGATGAAGTCTGATTTATCAACTCCTTTTGCATGGTTACTGTTTAAAGAAATCTTTAAATGGTCTCTGCTTACACTGCAGGTATGAAGATATTCTTCCACGTTTTCTTGTATAAGCTCAATAGATAGAGCATTTGTGTTTAGGTCTATGGTAGATGTAAAATGGGTTTTGTGCATGGTGAGAAGTAAGATTAGGTCTATGGTAGATGTAAAATGGGTTTTGTGCATGGTGAGAAGTAAGATTTGAATTTTGTTTCCCCCCTAACATAAGTTGCTTTGGAATGAAACGTTGAAAAAAAATTTCATTTGTTCATAGAATTGCATTGACATGTCAAAAATCAATTAACCATGTACATGTCATTTCAGTACTTTGAATTATGTATTCTTAACTTATTTGTGTAAATTGTGTTCTTTTATTATTGTAGATTTAAAGTGAGTCATGAAATCGGTTATAGTAAATCCTTCAAGTTTCTAGTGTTTTTTCAAGATTTCCTCAGATATTCTATGTTCTTTGGATCTTCACATAATTGCTACAGTAAACTTGCTCACCTCTATTTTTAAAAATGCCTTTGGGAATTTTATTGGGTCATATTGAAGGAGAATCAGTACCTTAATATTACATTTTCTAACTCAAGTCCAGGTTAATTCTCAATTTTGTATTTGTTTTTGCTCATCTGTCAGTAATATTTTCTAGTTTTCATGATAAACATTTTCTTACATATGTGTTATGTTTATTCCTAGTACTTTCATGTTTTCTAAATGTCATCGTCAGCGGTATTTTGAAAATCTTATTCCCCAGTGGTCCGTTGACCTTGTGTGCGTGCGTATGTGTCGCGTGTTTCATTGGCTGTGTTCTGTGTCCATGCCAAAGTCGCTTATTAGTGCTGTTAGTTTCTTTGTGACTTTCTTTGGACTGCTTAATGGACACAATCAAGTTGTCATCTTTCTTCCATCATTTATGTCTTTTCTTTCTTTCTTTCTCTCTATTAAATGAACAAGGACCAGGACAATGTGGAACAGTACTCTGAGAAACATCTTTGTCTTGTTCCTGGCCTTTTGGGGAAAGAATTTCATTTTTAGAAATATCAGCTATAGGACATTTATAGATATACTGCATCTTAAAAGTCTTTCATTTTTTGTTTGCTGGACATTTTTATTTAGTATGAATGAGTGCCGAATTTTGTCAGATTCTTTTTCAGCATCCCTTGATCGAAATTATGTGGTTTTTCTCCCTTACTCTGTAATGGGGTGAATCCCAACGACCGATTTTCAAATATTAGCTCGACGTTACATTCCTCATCTGTTTGTAATGTATTATCGAGTGTAACTGGACTCGATGGCTTATATTCTTAAAGAGTTTTTGTGTTTACATTCATGAGTTGTATTGTAGTTTTTTTCTTCTAATATCTGTATTGGATTTTATTATAGTATACATAATATTTATATATGTTAATACATTTTAATATAGTGTTATATTTTATTACATATAATTGCATAAATTTATTGCTATGTTAATATTCACTATGTGTATATGTGTGTGTGCGTGCACGTGTATGTGTGTGTGTATAGTGAAAACAGGGGCAAGTGACAATTGGTGTTCCCAAAAAAAGCCCACCGAGAGATGGCGGGACAGTTCCCCAGAGAAAATACAGTGCTATCGCCAAGAGAGGTGAGCGAGCAGAGAGTGGGCAGGCGACGGAGTCAGGGTCTTCATCACCGGCCACTCCAGGCTCTTATCAAGGCGTCTGGCTTCTTTGATTATAGGGTCTGAAAAGAAGGTTGAGGTCCAGTCGATGTCGAGAAAGGGGATCCATTTTCTTAACTCTAAGGCGTTAGTTCACTTCGCAGGCTTTTTCTCCAGCAGCGTTTGATGTGAGACAGCTTCGTGTCCCTAAAGAGGTACACAGGCAGGAGCTGGCTGTGTGTACATCTCGAGTAGACGATGTCCTCTTAAGAAGCTGTGTTTTTTAAAACCTCAGAGGAAACTACGAGCATTTTAATGACTCCAGTTGCTGGAGTTCATCCTCCAATCACTTTGTGATCATTGTTGTAAATAATAATCTTAATTAATGCACCAAACACCAAACAGCAATCTTCTAATTCACAGCGTGAGGTACAAGGAAAGCATAAAGATAATTACTCAAGAGAGAGGGAAAAAAAGGAAAAACCATCCTGACCATTTAAAACCTTACAAGTAAGGAGAACCTCCCTCAACATTCAAGATACTTCATTGTCACAATAAGCATGGACACCGATCTTCAAAACTCTCATAGACGACGTGGAATTTTAGCTCTCCTTCCTAGTTCTTTCCTCCGGGCGGAAGGGGCTCCTCGAGCTCATCTCTGTGAAGCCTCTCAAATCTCCAAAGACAAAGCAGGTCTGGAGAAACGAAGGGGTTTTCCCACTCGGCCACTGAGCTTCCGGGTTCAGAACCAAGAACCTCAGGTTCTCCCTGTACTTCTGCTGACTCTGCTTCTGCGTGGATCATTAATTAGTAGAAACGACACGCATCACACGTGCTTAACGTGGCTGGCAGTGTGCCGAATGCATGACTCTAAATTAATCATCTTCATCACCCCAGGAGGTGGGAACCCCGAGTTTACAGATCCCGTGCACACGCCTCCCCCCGCCCCCTTGCAATTCCTTTCCCGGGGCCCAGAGTCGTTCATTCTCTCCCCGGAGTCTCTCCTCATTCTAGCTGCGATATAGCTCTGCTGAATGGCTTCTGACAGGTTTTGGGAATGTCTCGGGCACGGGTGTCCTGTGAGGACGGCACCTGCCCCGTCTTCCTGTGGGGCTCCCTTCCCAGCAGCTGGAGTGGAGGCATCCTGCGGTGGCCGCTTCCGCCCCTCGTGTGGGGCGCTCCCTGCCCGCGGCAGTGATGGCAAACGCCTCTCGTGCGATGGACGGAGAAGGTAGCAGCGACGAGGCAGTCAATGGAACCAAACCATCCTTCTAAACGGAGCAGTCGTCTGTCACAATTCGGCTCAGCATGGAGGGGGTGATCTTCGAGGTGGACTTCCCTTGTCCTCAGCATGTGCTCCAAGGACGGGAACAGAGAACTCAAGGAGCGTGGGGTGGGGAGGGGGAGGGGGCCTCGCAGTCGATGCCAGTGATAATTGCAACACATAAGCAGGTCAAGGGCGTGGTGGGAAACAGGGCTCCAGAGAGCCGGCCGATCCGGCCTGTGCGGCCTGCCCCCCCTCCCGTCTGTGTCCACTCCGTGGGCTGGGAAATCATCGGACCTGAGTCTGCTTCTAGCCTCACTACTAACTTTGAGTCACCTTGACGAATTTACTCGCCTCGCTGGAGCTCCAGCCCCTCCGCTGTTCGATGAGCGTGCGAGCAGCCGAGCCACCCCGCTCTGGGTCTCCGAGGCCCTGGCCATCAAATGGTGTCGCACCGACGGGAGCTGGGGCCACACAGGCCGCCGGACCGTCCCCCGCCCGCCACACGGGCCGGCTCTGTCCCCTGCCTCGCCGGCGGCTTCGCTGCCAGTCACCCTCTCTGTTTCCAGCACAACGTTGAGGCGCGGTCAGCGGTCACCGGCAGGACACTGCGAAGTCATGGGTCGTGGCCACGTTCAGAGACGTCTTCTCGACTTGGGACGCAACTTGGCAGGTGCTCACGTGGAGTCCCTCCGGCAATCGCTTACTCTCGTTCCCCCCGCAACCCCCCCCCCAAAAAAAAAGGCTCCTCGGCATGAAGGCCTCTTCCCCTGTCAGCCTTGGACCCCCCGTCACCGCTCGTACATGGCAGGAGCACATGGCTTACGTGGAGCCCCAGGGTGGTGGCGTGTGCCAGGTAGGCAGGGGTCCCAGGGCAGGTCACCCTCCTCGAATTATTGTGACCCCTTAGAACACGGTGACCTCAGGACATAGCGCAAACCAGAGTCATTGCTCACGCAGGGTCTGGGCGGCTCAGGACGAGGTCCCTGCTCCATCCTCACGCCCACCTCACAGCGTTATAGGAATTTTACTGTCTTTTTTTCTTCCTTTGTGATATTTACCAAAAAAAATGTTCTGCTTGGACTTTAGTTTTCAAACTTTGAACTTCTAAGACAGATGAGCAGTTGAGCAATAAGGCGTCTGGTAAGAAAAGACGCTGCTGGCCGGGGAATCACCATGGAAACCGCCAAAGCCACGGATTATGAAGACGAACAACTTTGAATTGGTTTCTTCTCCGGGCTGTGGCATTTTGGTTTATCGATTCGTATGCTGAGCTGTCTTCTACAGGAAATGCTGTCAGACACACCGAAGAGCCTCCCACGACTCACGTAGAGGAAAATGCAGGACAAGTCAGACTCCAGTTATTCAAGTGCGATGCGCTAACAAACAGCGTCGCAGGGAAACGCAAGTCCTCGCTAAAGTCGGAGGGAGGGTGCTTCTCCTGGAGATGGAGCCACCAGGCGCACCTGAGAAGGCATTTCCACAGGGCTGGAGTCCCCGCCTAGCCTGGCCCCTCCTTAGAAAGTTAATGTTGTTACCTATGAGCCCAGGGTGACATCCAACCACAGAGCATGATGCCTCTTTTGAATTCGAATTTGATGAAATGCAAACCGTAGGGATGATTTTAAGGTTTAAGACTGAGCTACACTCTAAAAATATAGTGAGTCCCTTTTAAAAAAAGCGAGAAGTCAGATGGGAAATGGTCGATGAGCGAGCACGTGTCGGAGCTTGAAAAACCGTCGCGTGCACCGGGGGACGTCGGTCGGCCCTGCGCCCCCCGCCCGCTAAGGCTTCCGGACCCGACAGGGGCCCGTTCTCCTCGCGGCGGCCTCCGGGGTCGGGGGGGGGGGGCGTCTCGCCCCCTCACAGCGACAGGCCTCGCCGGGGTGTGTCGCCCGAGCACCCAGCAGCTCTGCCGACCGCCCGCAGAGCCCCCTGCGGCACCCGGCCGTCTCTGGGCGCGTCTTCGCCGCCCCGAGGCAAGGCCGCCTGTGCCCTTCGGGGACCCCCGGCCGCCTCCCCAGCTGCGACTCGACGGTCCGTTCTCCGGGCTAAATGACAGCCATTCGCTCGCGTTTTGGACGGCGAGGGCCTGCCGACTCCTGGGTCCTCAGAATTACCGTTTCCCCGAAAGAGGCGCTGGCTGCCACCCCTCGCCGCCCGGTGCAGGCGGCCTGACGTCGGCGCCCGTCGCTCGGGGTCCGCGGCGAACGAGCCGCCTCGCGCGCCCTGTTCCCTCGCGCCCCAGCACCGGCGCCGCGCATCAGGCAGGGAGGGAATCCGCACTCCCGGGGCCGGGGTTCGGGGGACTCACGGGGACGGCCGCTGGGACGCCGGCCCGCGGGGAGCGCCCGGCTCCCGGAGCGCACGGGGCGCGGGGCCCGCGAAGCCCCGCGGTTTGAGGGGTCTCCGCGTGCTGGCGCATGTGCTCGCCGGAGGCCACCACGTCCCCGGCGCGGCCAGCAAAGCCGGCCTCCCTGGGTCCTCAGGCCACGCGGCGGGCACGCGGCGGAGACGGACGCGAACTCGTCTCTGCAGTGCGGGGCGGGTCGCCCCGCTTCTCACCGCTCCTCCTCGGGAGGGAGACGTAAAGCACAACGAAGCAACGGTGTCGCGACGATTACGTCAGGTGACGTTTGGATGGGTGCTCAAGCCGAGCTCCGCCACCTGGGAGGTGCTGGCCGAGGTCTCCTCTGCCCGTCACCGTCGTCATCGGGGTTACGCGCACGGCAGCGGGGTCACGGAAAGCACTAGAAGGCGCGGACTCCTCGTGTTAGTCCAGCGGCTTTATGAGATCTTTTTACAGAGCCTTATAATACAATTCCTGTTACTTAGGAACCACTTCAGATTGACTTAGAAATCTGAAAGGCAAAGTGAAAGGGGAATTTTCCAGAAACAAAAGAAACCTTGATATTAGGGATAAGTGAGGATCTGTATCTCTGAGCGCAGCGCTGCAGATAAGTGAGATAAATTATTATAGTGGACACCAGGTACGAACGTCTACTGTGTGAAATGTCCAATGCTTCAAAATCGGTTCTTTGATTTTCCTCAAAAGTGGAAAATAATGAATAATTGATTCATCTCTTGACTATGACTATCATTATGCGATGCCTCTGAAATAAAGACTTCTCACTTTTAACCCTTTTGCTTTTGAAAGTACTCGATCTAATGCCATTAGAAACGATTTCTTGGCTTTAAAGAGCCGCAAATGAGTTCTTTCTTTTTGCAAAAATACGACAGTGACTTCATTTCTTGTATTAAACGTATTAATGGGCTGTTTATACCGTAGCAGCTCGGCACAGCGCAGTGCGGTGTAAGGGTTCTGGGTTCTCGGTGGGCTTTGCCACGCGGCTGTTATAAGATCAAGCCATTCGCGTAGTTTCTGGATTCCCTTGGTGCCATGGACTGCTTGCGTTTCTCGAAAATTCATGTTAAAACTCCGCCCCGGGGGGTGATGGGATTGAAGGTGGGGTTTTGGCAGGTGAGTAGGTCATGCGGGAGGCGCCGTCATGAATGGCATTACCGTCCTCCTGAAGGAGACCCCTCTGGGCTGCCCACCCCTCCACGGCCACGCAGGACGAGGAGGGCTCTTGCCCACACCAGACGCGCTGGGGCCTTGGCCTTGGACTTCCGCGAGAGGTAAATTTTGGTGCTTTATTAGTTACTCTGTCTAAGCTTTTTTTTTTATGGCAGCCAAAATGGCCTAGGACACTTTGGCAAACACCATTTTTTTCCCTATTCGGATGATGAAATACAAATGAAAAACACTTTGACAATTAAGGAGTTACCTTCCCCAGATACCCAGGGTTTTATAAGCATAAACCGCTTTCGTACCAAACGCCTTTCTACGAGGTTCTTTATGGTTCGTGAGCGTGGATTTACGTTGGCTGATCGTCACTGAGACAACCCCTCCCCCCCCCCCCCGCCTTTGCCCTTTCTCATTTAGGATGGTTTTTTTTCCCCCCTAAAACTCACACAGTTTTCAAGACCTAAATCAAACGTGTCCCCTCTGAGCTTCCGTGTGTAAGTCCCCGAGACTGAGCGGGTCTGCCCAGCTCGCTGGTCCGCTGGGCACTGGCCCCACACAGGCCCCTGGCCTCACGCACCGCAGGTGGCCAGAGGGGCGGAATCTTGGGTCTTGACTCTGCCGTGTGCTCTCGGGCCCAGCTACCCACTGAGCCCTGTTTGTAATCTGTAAAATGGGGACATGTTGAGAATGCGTGTGTGTGTGTGTGTCTGTGTGTGTTCAGCACACGATAATAATTTCATAATTTCATGAATGTGGATTACTTTATGGGCTTTGTAGTTTGTCAAACAAAATTAAATCCCGATTCTGACGACCCTGATAACCAACTGGCTTTGGACAACTGTCAACTTCTACGTGTAAGTGTGTCTCTCTCTCAAACACGCGCGCACACAGATGCACTGTGTTTGCGCCTTCACTGCCTTCCAGCGCTAGGTGTTGTAAGTAAGGTGGCCGCACATCCCCTGGAGGCTCGCGACCACCCACAAAGTGAAATGGAAAGGGTGGTCGGCTTGTAGCGCTTTAAGCAGCACAGTCCTCGGCGTTCAAGTTGTGCGATCACTCGCCAGGGTCACGAAGCTAACGACGCAGTCCCGGCAAAGGCCGTCACCATCGGCCGCGTTTCCCCGCGAGCCGGCCGGCACGCTCGGCGCTTCACGCGCGTCCTCCCAGTGGCGGGGGGCAGGTGTCACTTCCATTTTCAGGGTACGGGATGGGGGCTCAGTTGCGGAGACAGAGCCGGATGCGAACCAAGATGAGCCTCGAGCCTCTGCTCCTCGCATGTCCTCGCGGGCGGTGGCCCCGGGCGGCGGCTGCCTGGCTGTGAGCCCCATGCCTCACACGGCTTCTGAGCGACTTTGGGAAAATCCGTCTCATTCTGAGAACGCTTGTCCGGCAGCGATGCGACAGCAGCCTCATCCCGGCGTCTCGGATGATTCGACACCGTAATCGGGTGAGACTTTCCGCGACGCGCCTGAGGCGTCCTGAGGAACGCCCTTGTCGCTAGTTCTCCTGCGACCCCTCCTCGCTTCCCCAGCGTCTTGGCCACTTGCTTTCTCCTGGACAGATGACCGTTCGGCTCTCAGGTCAGTCGATGCCCTTGGAGTGAGAGAGACAGCCGCGGTAGCGCCCCGTGTGACGAGGCGGGGACAGCTCTCCGGCACGGCCCTTCAGCCCACCGTGGGCCGTCCCCGAGCCCAGGTTCCCTGCGACACCCCGCGGACTCTGTTCTCGATGCCACCGCCCTCTGGAACACCTTGCCTCTCCCGAGAGGGAGATGAGGTTGTCCGTGAGAACTGCAATAAAAATGGGAAATGCCGGGGGCCGCCTGCGAGAAGATGTCCCTTTTATTAGAAACAGATTAGAGGGACTCAGTCTCGCGAGAGCATGAAAATGTGGGGGAGTGCGAGGCCGACATTTTTTTCAGACCGACACCCAGTCTGCTTCCGAGGGATCCAAGGGGGCGGCTGCCTGGGCCGCAGTCGTTTTCTTATAAAACGGTCCAGACGGGAATTTGAAGTTCATTTTCTAGCAGGTGAAGCTAAGCTGATTACAGCAAATGAGCTATTGAAAATCAATACCGTAAAACCATTCCATTAGTACCTGTACAATCATCCCAGGATTATAAGTAATATTTATATGCTCAAACATTGACATTTTCGGGAAATGAGAAGCAATGTGCGCCCGGCCGCGGCCACCTGTGGCTCCTGGGCTTCGATGATTACGGCAGCCGCTGACGAGGCCAAGGTCACAGCTGGCTCTGCACGCTGCCATCACCTGACCGCTCTGTGCGGCGCACGGAAGGCCTCCTGCAGCAGCCGCCTCCCCGAGGCGGCCCGGGTCACACCCACGTCGCGGCAAACGCACACCCACGGCGGGACGAGCACCCACGTGTGTGGTGTTGCGGTGGATTTTCCCATGGAAGGGACTGAGCACACACACGCAAATGCGCCCTCTTAGGCATACACACACCACACGTGCACATGAGCGCACACACAAACACGCATATACATACGTGTGCTCACACATACATACAAGCACACACTAGCACACATGTGCACATGTGTGAGCACAAACACACGTGCACACACTTCACACGGTGCACACCAACTTGTGCACACACGTGCGAGCACGCACTTGGACATGCACATACACACTCACACATACACGCACGCACACTGACACCCTACCTGGCAGAAGCACGTTGGCTGCAGAGGGACACGGGACGCGGGGACCTTCCCTCGGGGCCGTCGGAGGGAGTGAGCGAGCCCAGCTTTGACAGACGCGGGGGGCGGGGGGGGGGGGGCGAGGCCGTGGGTGGTGACGGCCTCCCATCGCAGCCGTGGGCGGCAGCCCTGCCTCGGGCGGGGGGACGCAGGGCGCGGAAGGCGCGCTGCCCATCGCGCCCAGCTGCGGGGCGGGTGCCGGAAGCTCGCCGCGTTTGAGGGCGCGGGCCGGGTATTCCGGCAGGTTCTCCGCACGCGCCGCCTCACGTGATCCTCGCGGCACCTGGGAGGCAGGGGCCATTGCCGCCCTTCTCCTTTTCCGGGGTGAATTAACCTGCTTCCCGCGTGCCCCGAGGGTACTCGCCAGCGTCACCCACAGCTGCAGCATGTGCCCCGACAGAACTCGGGGCTCGCAGTCCTAACCTGACCCCCGAAGTCTGCCACGAAACGTCTTGCCTTTACTGCCGGTTCCTCTTCGCTCCGGTGCAGTCTTCGGGGACACATGGCATCGCTCTGTCCCCGGCGTTCTGTCTCCGGCCGTGGTGTTTCAACTTAGGAAACAGTCGCCCTGGTCGCCGAGACTCAAATCCCGGGAAACGCGGCGTTCCCGCCCGCGATGCTACGTGAACTCCGGCCGCGAGCTGCACTTTGTGTTTTTCCTGAACGGGAAAAGAGAGCGAGATTTCGATGCCGAGGAGCCGGCCCCGCAGCACCCGGTGCGCCGGCCGCGCCGCCGAGCCCGGCCGGAGCCCGCCCCTGCCCTGGCGCGCATGAGCGTGGCCTGTCCGCACTGTCCCGCCGTCCCTGAGGGCCAGCTGCTGGTGTCACCCCAGCCCCCGCGAACGGACAGTGAGGTCCGCTCCCGACGCAGAAATAGATGTCCCTCTCCTGCGGCCACCCGCTGCCTCGGCACGAGGCCCCCAGCCCGCGGCCGGAGTCACCTCTGACGGCGCGTTCCCTTGGGGGCTGTGCGAACCCAGACTTTCTGCCTCAGGAGACGTGGCCAAGGCGCCCGATGTTAAATATACGAAGCAAAGCAGACCAGGGCCACACAGGGCCTCCCCGGGGTTCCTACCCATCTGCGTTCAGCCCCCGGGGTCTAACTTAAGTGGGAGTTAAAGCCGACTTCCCGGAGACTGCTCAGGCCCGGGGTGGCCCCTGGTCGCCCGTGGCCGCGGCTCAGGGTCTCACGCTCCATGCGCTCGGCAGGCCTGAGGGTCCTACTGCCCTGCTGCGACCCGAGTCTGCGACCTCCGACTCCCTCCACGCCCCAAGTCTGCGTCCTCTGAGAGAGGACGTCATGGCTTCGGAGCCCTTTGTGGGCGCAGACCCCGAGGTCTCGCGAGGACGGAGCCCGCGCCCGAGCGTGGTGGCTGGGTGGTCAGTGGAGCCCGAGTCTCCAGTCCCGAGACCGTCTGACGGGGTGGGGGGCCGCGGTGTTGGGGTGGCCGAGGCCGCGGCCCGCTCCCGGCCCTGCCGCGTGCTGAGCCGGCTCTGGAGATCGCGTGTTCTTCTCTGCGCCCCGGGGCAGGTAGTGCCTGACGCAGGTGCGCGACGCCCGTGGCCAGGGCGCAGGGCGGCAGCCGCGCGCGTCCGAGTTCCCCGGGAAACGGCCGAGGCGGCGCAGGAGCGCGGGGTCGGGCCAGGCTGGTCTGTGTCCTCAGGGGCCTCTGATTATCCACCTGTCCGAGGCGGCGCGGGGCCGGCCAGGCGGCCAGGCGGCCAGGCCGACGGCCGACGGCCGAGCAGAACCGAGCGCAGAGCGGCTTTCGCGGGCAGGGCCGACGCAGCGCCCGCGTCCGTGAGCTGCTGCCGCCGCCGCCGGACACACACGCCCCGGGCTCAGCGCTCCGAAGCAGCCGCTGCTCGCTCCGGGCTCTGCGGCTTGGCCGCTCGGCCGCACTCGGCCGGACCCGGCCGGCCAGCCGTCCCCTGGGCCCTCTGGCGTTGCTCACGTGGGTGCGGGCGGCCCCAGCTGACCCCCGGCACGTTCCGAGGGTCCGCTCTGGACGTGGGCTGGGCCAGAGTCTCCTTGCGGCCACTCGAGTGCGTGCGGGGGTCTGACCAGCCTCCCTCCCGCGCCCACGCCAGAGTGCGGGAGAGGGAGGGCGGAGCCGCGAGGCCCCTGAGCTCACACAGCAAACGCCCGCGTTACCGCAGCCTCGCGGGCAAAGCGAGCGGGGAGTCCAGGCCCGATCCCACGGCGGGGGGCGGCCCCGCCTCACACTGGAGCAGAGACGGCCTCTCCGCGAAGGGGAGTCAGGCGAGGACGGGGGACAAACGCAGCCACTCTCGGGCCGCCCAACGCGCCAGCGCGGGGCTCACGGGTTAGAGGGGAGGAGGCCAGAGCCCCCCTCGGGGACAGACTCGCGAGGACTCAGCTGCCCTGCGGAAGCAGGGATGGCACGGGGGGCGGGGGGGAACCGGCCCGAGAACCTCCTCAGGTGTCCCGCTCTTTCCCCACCGGCCAAATCCAATGAGCAGCCAGGAAAAAACCCGCATTGACAAATCACCCTGGAGGGACGGAGCCAAGTGCAGAGCGGAGCGGGGGTGGCGCTGGAGGGGGAGGGGGGCACAGGGCCTGGAGCGGGGGGGGCGGCAGCCGCGCTTTCTGTCTGCACGTTGCCTGCGCCGACGAGGCTGACAGGGAGACGCCAGGGTCCAGCGGGACCCCTGACCTCTCGGACGGTCCCTGCCAGGCCCCTGGCCGGCCGAGGGCGGAGGGCGCCCCCTGCGCGGAGAGGGGCTGCTCGGCTGGGGCCCGGCGCCCCCGCGGGTACCCGGATGTCACGGGGGCTCGCTCACCAGCAATTCCCTTCCCTGCGCCTTGCTCCCCTTGAAGTGAGCGTGTCACCCCGAGTGACACACGGAGGCCTCCGCCAAGGGGGAGGGCGGGTGGCTGTGTGGACACCCGGAGAGGAGGCGCCTGCGCAGCCTGTCCCTGCAGCCCGGCCGGCCGGCACGCCGGTCCCCTCGCTAACGGCCTGGCCCGGATCCAGCCGCAGGCCGGGGGCCTGCACAGCGCGGTCCGAGGTGTGACGCGGAGCCCCCGGCGGCCCGGCCACCCCCGCGGCCCCCGTCCGGGAGTGACAGTGTTCTTGGGGCCTTGGGACGCCATCTGGTGGGACATTGTGCAGCGCCATTTTTGTAAATTTCGTGCATGTGTTTACTGTGATCAAATCATTTTGCAAATGTTGGACCGCGCACAGAATCTCTTTGTCGGGAGACTTCCGGGGTTCTCCAGACTGATCCCGCGCGTGAATCTCCGGGTGCCGGGTGGGGCAGCCAGGGGGAGTCTTTCTGGGGGGCGTGTCCTGCTTTACTGGTCCACGGGTCACGTCTGGGGGATTCGCAGACAAGGGAAATCAGGAAACCTCTGTTTCTGCCGCTCCCTCTTTCGGCAGTGAGCCCCGGAGAGAAGGGGCCCGTAGGCGGATTCTGAGTTATGGGACAGACAGTCTTATGAATAATTTAGTGCTAGACCGTCTTCACGGATTAGAGTTCCGCAGAGCGTGTGAGGAGCCTGTGTCCCTCACCACCGAGCTCAGCCAGCTCTCGGGGTGCAGGACAGCTGTTCCGATTCCCGTCGTTTTCTCCCCGGGGCCCTTGGGCCATGTTCCTTCACCCACGGCCTCCCGCCTGGTGGCCCCCGGGCGCAGGGGTATGTGCTTGTCCTTTCTGCGTGGCCTGCCGAGGTCTCCAGGAGCCATTGGCTGCGTTCCTTTCCGTAGTGGGACAAACGGCAGGTCAGAGGGCGCAGCCAGGTGACAGGAAGCCCAGGCCGTGTGGCGCCCTCAGCCCCGTGCCACCCGGCTCTGTGTGGACGGGAGACGCAGAGAGCCACCCCCTCCACGTCAGCTCTCTGAGAGTCAAACACAGAACAGCAAAGAAACGCCTCCTGGATCCCGATGCGTTGCTCTGAAGTTTTCATCTGAATGTGCACTTCTCACGACATGTTCTATTGAACTGGTTTCACGTGGTTCTCTATGAAAAAAAATTCTGGTGTCAAACAAAATTTGGAAGAGATTCATATAATGTATCTTCAAGAATCACAATGCAGTGTATTCCTGAAGGCTCTGAGAAGTCCTACCGTGAAGGAACATAATTAAATTAATCCCGGTTTCCTTAAGAATGATGCGAACCCCTGTGCCGTGACTCATTGGAAAGCAGCTCATCCGAGAGCAAGTTTTAGGACACACTGCTCCGCAGAGATGGCGGGGAGGAGGAGAGGATGCTCTCTGCCGAAGTCCCCCGTGTCCTCGGCGGGCTGCGAGCGTCAGCGCATTTGGTCCTCGTGTGCCGGATGGCCCCGTGCTCGCCTTATGGCGTGAGGACCAGGTTCAGAGAGCCTGGGCGTGCGGTTCAGTGCCATCCGGCTGGGAGATGATGGGGTCGCAGACTGACCTCTCTTCTCTCTGGCTCTAGGAAGTGGAAATTCACTCTGCTCCCCTCCCAGCACTCGACAAATCTCCTGCCGAGTCTCCCAAAGCCCGGTTTTCGGGAGAGCTCCTCCCCCAGCCCCCAGGTGCGCCCGCCACCCCCATGTCTCCTCACGCACTGCGAGGTACCCGGTTCTCGCCTCTCGTCCGTCATCATTGGCTTTGATCTCAAGATTCCTCATGTCTACATCATGACGGATTTATGAACGAACATTGACGATAATTACAGTTCTAAATATTCCCAATGCTTTAAAAGCGTTCGCAATCCACAGTCGGTCAGTTTACAGTCCGAGGGTAAAGCTGGAAGAGGCCTGATTTCTCCCGAGCGTTGCTGTCGGCAGCACGTCCTCAGCACCTCATGGAGCGGGCAGTACGAACCGTGTTTGCCTGCGTTGCAGAACCGCTTTCCTTGTTATAAAGGCGTGCTATTTTCGAACCATCAAAACGGGTGAGACAGTACCAATGCCTAACTCATTTTGATGGTTCGAAAATAGCACGTCGTTATAAGATGTGCATTTCACACGTGTGGATGCGAAGCTGCAGTCGTATGCGTATGTAGATTCATGCTGTGTTTGTATAGTCTCCTCCGTCCAGCGTTGAGCCGTTTTTCTATGGCTGCTTCCATAAAGCGGGTTTTCTTGTCAGACTGTCTGGGTTTCATTTCTGACCATCTCTCTGCCGTATGAACGTGGCAGTTTCTTAAAACTCACCAGGTTTGCTTCCTGTTACAGCCATAGCACCAAGCTAGTGGCTTACAACGACACACGGTGGTCGCCCGGAGCTGCGGCCAAGGTTTCAGCAGGGTCGCGTTGCCTCTGGAGCCTCTGGGGCCCTGGGTTCTGCCTTCCCCGGTCCCGGATTCGCCCCCGTCCGTGGTCAGCGCCCGCGGCTGCCCATCCAGTCTCTGACATGTCACTCTCTCCGACTCTCCTTCTGCCCACCTTGAAAGACCTTTGTGACTACATGGAGCCCACCCGAGCAACCCAGGCCAACCTCCCACTGCAAGACCCTTTACTTAATGACACCTGTCAAGTCCCTTTTGCATGTGAGGTGGCGAAAGCACAGGTTCTGGGACTCGGGACATGGGCTTCCTTGGAGTGGGAGGTCATTCTGTCTAATATGTGGACTGTGCCAAAGCATCCTGTTCCCAGAATGGTCCAGCCCACGCTCCAGGATTCGTGTTCGAGAGATGCGAGAACTGAGACATCTAATATGCATTCTGAGAAGAAAGAGGTGGAACTGAATTTATTTTCTGTGAAAACTTTTCTACAAAAAGCCGCAGAAACATTTGAAGCTGTCTTTAATATGCAGTTGGAACCAAAGCAACATGGCTAGTTAGAAAGTACGTTCTCATCATAGCCCCCTGGAAAAGTCCGTCTTGCTCACGACAGAAAGGAGACTTTCTTCTTTACTCCTTTGTGGGGTTGCAGGTAAATTTCACCCCATGACGCCAAAAGATTCATTAGCGGGAGTCGCCTGTGGCTCTGTGTTCAGGATTCTGAAGACCAGCAGGAAGGACTTCTGGGTAGTGAGATGGCTGAGTTATGTGTGTCAGATGGTGTCACCTTTGTTCTACTACGTTAATAAAAAAGCATAGATAGATGTGAGATAAAAGAGGCATTACAAGTAGAATTTAATGAAACGTGTCTGATGTCGCATTATCTTCTGGTCCATGAAAGTGATGACACAATGTGAGGAGAATGGTCCACTGGTTTCGAGGACTAAGGAGCATAGCAACAGCTTTACGTTGACTTCCGTGAAGAGGAGAATGTTTTGTGAAAGATACAGGCAATGGTCCTTAACTCATTAATTCAATCTGCGTAATTAAATGATCTGTGTTTATTTTATCAGATGTTCAAATTTATTACTGGATGCTCATTTGTTTCTAAATGAGTCGCATTTATCAAGAGCGTCCCACGTGCTGGGCGCGGTGCCAGGAACATCCTGGGGTTACGATGATCAACAACACAAAAATAGCCCCCGCCTCGTAGGGCTTAGGGTTTATTGAAGATCACAGGAATTAATTGAAAAATAGCACCAATAAGTGAAAAAACTGTAGCTACGACTGACTGGTCATAGGCCAGAGTGACGCTGGTACGATGGAGGCAGGTAAGAGGGGGTCCTTCCCAATCGGAATGAGCAAAAATCGACGAGGTGAAAGGAGCAAGAGTAAGCGAGTGAGGCACGATTGATTCTTGGCGAGACCGCGGCAGGTGCAAAGGCCCTGCGGCGAGGTGCAGCTTGGCCCCTGGGGAGGGCCGTGCAGGGCTGCTGGGCCCGAACGCCAGGAGCCAAGGCTACCGTGGTAACGGGTGAGTTTTAGGAGGTTATTAGCAGGGATGGTGAGCAGCAGAAAGAGATAAGGAAGGCAGGGAATCCCCTTGGGCAAAGGCCCCAGGGTGAAAGTGTTGCCTTGGCAAGGGAGACCTCGCCCACGGGAGGCTGCTTTGCTCCGCCCCGGCGGTTCTGGAAAGCAGGGCCTGGCGTTTCTCCTTCTCCCCTCCCGTGTCCCGTACCGTGAGAGACTCCGTGCCTCCTGGTCACATGTCTCGGTCCCCTCCAGGAAGCTGAATATGCGGGCGGAGGAGGACACGGCCCCACCCGCTACGGGGCCCTCGGAGACTCGAGCAACACCAGACGCCGAGGCGTCGGCAACATTTCTATGAAAAAGCGAGCGTTATGTTTCATCAACCAAATGACAGGTTTCCTAAGACAATATGACTTATTCACAAGCTGGTGCCAGTCTATACTTTGACAGTGTCTTATTTCATTCTGTTCGGAGACTATAGTTTGCCAACAGCTGAGATTATCCCTGATCAACCGTCAGATTATTCCTGGGGTGCCGAACGCGGCCCTGCGCACAGGTGGGACAAAGGGTGACAAGGCATCCATTTAGGAGAATAAACCAGACATTGATTTCGACGGTGCAGACGTCTAAGTCATTTTGCCTTGGGTGTTCACCTGTCTTCTGGACCAAGCAGGCGACAGTATGACAATGTTTGCCTTGAAATATAAACTTATGGAGGAGACGCGCTCCTTTAACTGTCACCCAGCTAACAGAGTTGTCTGAAATACCAGAAAATAATTCATGTAAAGTCATAAAGCATTCGTTCATCAGCTTCCCAGAAAGGAGTTCATAAAAGACTCATATTGATAACAGGCTAATTTTCTCTTCTTATTTCAAGATATTCTATTCATAAACATTAGGAAAAAATTCAACTGACTCAATCTAGGCAAACCAGAATATTTAATATCATTTTAAATTATTTATTATTATTATTATTATTATTATTATTTTAGTTTTGGTTGACCTCACAGATTGCAAGGACTTTGTCAGTTTACAATCCCTTATTCTTTAGGCCTACAGCACCTGGTCTTCCTAGGTGGTCTCCCATCCCAGTACTAACCAGGCCCCACCCTGCTTAGCTTTGAGATCAGACAGGCCCGGCGTGTTCAGGGCGGCGTGGCCCTAGAGAGTGTTTGACATTATAATTCCATATTCTTGGATTCTGATTCTTTTTGTTCTAAAATGTATCGCTGGCAAAATATGTTCATCCCGTTAACAAGCAATCAAGAGCCGAGGTCATGAGCTCCCGGCCTTGTGCGCCTCGCGGGTCTCCCAGACGCCTGGCCGTCCACTGGCTCACGGTCCCCGGGGTCAGGAAGGTCGCCAGCGCCGCGAAGCCCACGCCGGGGTGGACGCCGCAGACGCTGCAGGTGCCGCCGGGGAAGCGGGCCGGACGCGGACGGTGCGCGGCCCGGGCTGCTGGCCGGGGGTCCGTCCCCGGGCAGGATGGTGTTGGGGTCCCTCCCCGGGCGGGACGCCGTTCCGTGCAGAGGGAGGAGCCGTGCAGAGGACCGAAGGGACGACAGGAGACGGCGGGGAGCGGCGCACACTCGGCGGCCCCGGACTTACTCGTCTGGAGCTGGACGGCTTCGTGGGGAGAGAGTCGGGGGGAGCGGCGCCCGCCGCCTCCCCCCTCGCGACCCGGTTAACCGCAGGGACCTGCCGCGTGCGGGGCGCGCGGGTCTCGGTCGCCCCAGCGCTGCCGGCGGCGATGCGCGTGGATTCGGTTCCGGTCCGCTGCGTCCTCTGAGCGTCTCGGGGCGGCCAGGTCGGGGTGGCGACCCGCGCACCCCCTCCGGGCGCCTCGCCGCTCGCCCCCAGCGCTGCGGGGTCGCTCGGGGTTTGCCAGACGCGCAGGTGCGTCGTGCAGGGCGCGATCAGACTCAGAGAGGGAGGCGGCCGCTCAGCGGTGCCCTGGGGGGCCCAGGGCCACTATGCCTGCTAACGAACGCGCGGGGAGCCCTGGGCGACCCAGGCCCCCTGGACCCTAATTTCGGCGAGGTGACCCCTCGCGCGGGCGTCTCTAACATACCGCGTGGCGTCTCTAATACACCGCGCCGCGTCTCTAGGATACCGCGCCGCGTCTCTAGGATACCGCGCCGCGTCTCTAGGATACCACTTCCTAAGGAGAAGCCCCGATCGGCTCCCATCTTCCACGTCCCAGGTGTGCCGCTTCCCTCGTCTTCTCCATCCGATGAAATAACAGAAGTCGGACGCCTCGCCCCCCTCGGAGCCTGCCGCGGGCCGGCCTCCGTGAGGCCGCAGGTGCCCCCCGCCTGCCGCCAGCCCCGGCCGGCCGCGGCTCTGCGCCTCAGGGGCGGCTGTGCGCAGCTCTGGCTCCGGGCGCGTCAGCGGGACGAACGTCCGGTTCCTGGCTCCTGGGAGCCCGGCCGCCGCGCGGTCCTCAGAGGAAAACACGCAGCACGCTGGGAACCCACACCCCGCTTCTGGGGGCCCGAGCGGTGGCGGAGCAGCCGGCCCCCCCCTCCCCCTCCCCCCGCCCCGCGGTCCCTGCGGCCCCGGGGGCCGGGCGCGCGCTGAGCTCTGCCCCTGCTCCGGGCGTTTGCAGACTTTCTCAGGATTCGGCGCAGGAGGCAGTTTTCCAGGGCACGTGATCGCTGGGCCTGGTGGCGGCCCCGCGTGATTCTCTGTCACAGCTCCTGCCTCGTTCCCTTCAGCGCCCGCCACGATTGTCATTGTTACCTTGGCAGGGTGGGGGGATTTGGCTGGCTTATTACCTTCTCCTACCTTGGTACGTGTTTCTCCTCGCCACTATTTTTTTGCAGAGCCAAGCATAATGTATAGAACACGGTAAATAATCAATAAATGCTTCTTGAACGGTTTCGTGAATTATAAATGTAGATCTATTTAATGAGTCGTTGCGACATTTCTAACCTCAGTGTAAACAGAAAGGTATATTTAAAAAAAGGTAAATGACATTTTTTTTTTCATTTTCGACATACAAAATTTTTATTTTATAGCATATTTGTTTTCCTTACCTTAAATACTCACTTCATGAGAGCTAAAATGAAGTGCTCGTGTAAATAAATATAAGGTAACATGCTATAAAAAAACAATAATGACATGTATTACTAAGCTTTCAAAAACATAAGTTAAAATTAGGAATTAACACAATTAAAACGGTAACAGGAAGGAGCTAGACCCTCAACCTACTTTGAAAACTATGGTCGGCTTCTAACTGCAGGACTAAGTAACTGCAGGACTAAGTACCTGCGGGACTAAGTACCTGCAGGACTAAGTATGCTTCGCCTGAAGCAGTGAGTTCAGAGAGCCTTGGCCAGCCAGTGCCCTCGCAGGGTTTAACGTCTCAGTTTCTAGACCCTTCCTGGACCCTTCGTTTTATGTGTTCCCCAGGCGACCGCATGGCATCCATGGAGGAGGTACTTCGTTCTCATTCTACAGATGAAGAAACTCGGGATGGAGAGGGTCTGGCTTAAGACTGCCGGGGAGGGGCTGCGTGTCCAGTGGTCCCCCACCATAGGATGCTGTTCTGAGTGCATCGCACCATGCACGGGAGTCAAAACCCAGACGCGGAGGGCGCCTGACCGGCGAGCAGGCGGACCTCGGAGGCTCGGGGCTGGGGGAGGGGAGAGCTAGTCCATGCCAGGTGGGACACAGGCCTGTGGCCACCCACGAAAAGCCGGGTTCACTCGCCACCTTCTGACTTCCAAACATCGACAACTACCTCGATCTTCACACAAAAAGACACACATGACATGCGATCTGTCTGTGGCTGGCTTTGACCTTGGCCCGAGAATTTGCAACCTCTTCAACGCCAAAGAAATTGTTCCAAAATTTCAGTCAGTCATCAGGTCTCAGAGCTCTTGGAGACAAAGCCGACTGAATCTTGCCGTATGGGCTGAAGAGTGGCGCCGTGGGAGAGGGCGTCGTAACTCTGTGTCCTACCTGCCACCCACCCCCACGCTCCTTGCTGACCACGTGGATTCCACGCTGCGGCCGGACATGACGATCGCGTTGCACTTTGGTGCACGGTCAAGTGAGTGGACTTTCCCTGGCCACGGGGAAAGTCATTACAGTTTGGACCTTGGAAAGGTCCCCGCAGCCTCCTGACACGTGGGTGCTGCTCTCCCGCCTGCTGACAGGTGTGGGTGGCGGTTCTTCCTGCTGTCTTTGGTTAGAACTCGTTGCTCGGGGTAACCGGAGCTCGTCCTCGCACATAAGGGTCTCTCTGGAAATTTCGAGGGCTGTACTCTCACAAGAATTTAAGTGATGAAAATAGCTCCCCGTGAGTTTGCAGGTCTCAAAACAATGAAAATTTAAGATGACCACACTTCCACTTTTGAACAGATAAGGAAAATGATCCGATTTAGAAGGTCGGTAAAATATTTGATTATGCTTTGCTGTCGATGAAAATAGGCTGGAATTAATCTGCTCAAAGCTGGTTTGGGAGATTTCATAACTCCTGCACTTATGGTAATAAAAGTCGCATGCACGCATTGTTATCTGAAGGCCTAGGGAATGTGTGAGCATCGTTATGCGTAGGCATGATTTGATGGACAGATTCTGTTGCTATGACGTTTGCTTGACAAGCGGGAAACTCCATCTACATCTATGCAATGGATAGATACAGATGGCCTGGAGTTTGAATTACACTTACTTAGTTCCGACAGGCTCAATTACGAATTCTCCCACATTTTCAGCACCTCGAAATTATTACCTTTTAAATTGTCTAATTACTGCTTTCCTCCGGGCATGAGGCACTGCTTTAATCACTAACGCATGCTTTTTCAAAGTGCCATTGCAAAAAGTCAATATACTTCTGCGAGGAAAAAAAAATCATCATAATAAAAATTATTGAACTTATGAAATGCTTTTCATCTGCAAAGTAATTTGCAGACATTAATTAATCACTGTTCACGGAGAGGTCCCTACCCAATATAGCATTCAATTTCAGGAACGAGCGGCAAGCCTGCAAGGACACAGCCCGGCGTGCTTCTGAGGCTTCGAGGGGCAGGTGAGCAAAAACGGTTTGTTGCATCGACATTTCTTTTCTCTCCCACTGAGCTGCAACTTGCTACCTGTATTTAAAGAGTTGCCAGATTTACTTCTGGCCTGGTCTCACCTTGGACAAAATAGGCATTGTCTAAGCTATGCCTGAACAGACTGTAAAGTACACGTCTTTGAAAATAGGGGGAAAAAATTAGGATTTTGGATGTCTTTCTGAAAAACTAATTTATTTCATATCACTTTTAAAACTTATTTTGAAAATATATTATTTATCCATCAAAATCTGGAGGTTAGGTTCACTTATTATTTTAGTCATGCTTATAAGAGAAAAATACCTATTTTCCTGAGGAAATAAAGGAAAACAAATCACCCCAACAGCTGGCTATGTAAACCAGCTCAGAAAACAAAATATGGGCTTTAAGTATCATTTTCTCTGCCCAGAACTGTGCCAAGCAGTGTCAAGAACACAAATATTAAAACTAAAAGGGGAAACGAATTTGCCTTTTTACAAAAATTTTGTTCTGCAAAGACATGAAAGAAAGCCCAATAGCTACTGATGTAATTTCGTGAGTGAAAACAAATTTAATACAAAAAAGCAGAAAGCAAATAATCTCCACATTTTAAGATAACAACAACAACAACAATGACAACTCAGGTTTTCATGTTCTCTGTTCATTGTTATCTTATAGCTCGGGGTGACAGGTGGGCCAGATGCCCTGCACATGGCCGCGTCAAGGCACATGAACAACGGTTCCGAGGAGAGCAAATGCTGGTGTCCGCGGCACGCAGAGTGCGGCCTCGACCAACCGCCGTCGAGGAGCCTCAAAGTCGACCTCACCGACCTGATGGTAATGAGATAAAATTATACAAAGTATTGAAAACAACTAAACACTGGTAATTTTAAGACTTCTGACTTCCTCGGAAGGTAAAAGTTTAAAATATGAATAATGATTGAATTGATTTCTGCAAAGTAACCTGCTCTCTGCCAAGTAAGAATATTTTAAAACCAAAAAGAAACAGTGAACACCAACTCCGTTTCATCCAAGAATGGACATTTTTACCACAAAAAAAATGGGAAGAAAGCCATAATCTCCCACGAATTTCATAAATTATTCATGACTACAACCTCACCACACGGTCTGAATGCTTCTCATTTTTTCACCGAACAGCGAGGACTTCGTCACAGCCTCACACTTGGGAGCCGCTGGACGTGCGGCCGCCCCTGGTCCGCGGGCGTTTGCTGCTCATTCTTCGGCGAGGTGGACGCGAGTCAGCTGCGGTTTGGGTAGCGTCAGGTCCACTGAGGAAGCTCATCACTGTCACTTAGGCTGGCGAGTGTGGAAGTGGAGTGGACAAGCTGGCAGAGTGCGTGTGAGCCGCGAATGGGAAAACACCGTTTTGCACCAAGAGCAGGTCCCCTCCGCAGCTCGCTGTGGCCCCGCAGGCCTCGGAGGGGCCTCGGGGGCGCTGGACACCGGCGTTCTGTTCCTGGATGAGCGACCAAGGAGAATGTTTCACTCATCCCATTGCAAAACTGACAGAATTAGAAGTGAACTCCTTAAAATCCTCCCAGTGAGGTCTGGGGTGGTCGTTTGTGTGAACTGGGCTGGGCCACCGGGGGTCCCGGAGGCCCCGCGACACGACCCGTGGGCTGTGTCTCTGGGTGTCCGGAGGGGTGTGGGGGGGGTGGATGTTTGTAAAGCCTGGCCGAGGGACGCAGCTGGACCTCGGCCAAGTCACCGAGGCCTGGACGCAGCAAAGGTGCCCCGTGGGAACGCAGCCTCTTGCCCGCCTCCCGTTCCCGCCGGCCACCCCAGGTTCTCCTGGCTCACGCGGACTCACGCAGTCCACCCTGGGCCGAACCCGTCCCTGCTCTCCCGGCTCCAGGACTGTCACCTCCGGAACTGCACGTCCACGCCTCGAAACCCTTCTCTTACACACTGCATGGTGCCTTCTAGAAAGATCTCCATTGAATCAAATATTTGGTTCTACAGCAAATAAAGGAATAATTATGACCCGCGAGGACTGTGTGAAACCCCACGTCCCGCGATGGCGTACAGACCGACGATACGGAAAGGCTGAAAAGCAGCAGATTCGCCGATGCGAGGTAGTGATTCTGTCACTGCGTGTACACTCAGCATGGATTCCGGGTCATCTCACTGCCACATTTGCTGTCACAGGGACCAGGCACGCCCCCTGAAAGCCACCTCTGGGGCATGGTCAGAGAAGGGGCGCTAGCCTGGATGGGCCGCGGTGTGAGTCGGAGGAGAGGGAGAACGGAGCCGCGTCCGGGGTCAGCCGGGCACCGGAGCCGCGTCCGGGGTCAGCGCTCCCCGGGCGCCTGCAGCTTCCTGCACAGCGCACCTCCTCCCTTTGTCATGCTCACCTGTTTTTCTTCCCCACCTGTTCCCAGGTGCGATACCATTTTCCCTCTTCCCTGCCAGAAGAAGGGAAGAGTTTACGACAGCCGTGTGCTCGGTCAACAGAAGGATCGCCAGGAATCGTCCCTAACTGCCAGGGCCGCGTGCCCCACGCACGGAACGCCCTCCCCGCACGGACCGGTGGCGCCGCCCCGGGGCCCGATGCTCAGCGCCGTTCGGCGTCGGGAGCCGGGGGGCCGCGCTTTCCTGCAGTGGCGTTGGGTTGTGACGTGAGCACAGGCCGAATCTGGGTTTTAGTCCGCTGGACATTTAGGGACGTCTAGTAACGCTCGTCAGGGATGGTTCACATTTCACAGTGTTCCGTGAACCGTGCTGAATTCCAGCGCCCTTTGACCCTGACGACAGTGATGTGGGTTGTCTCCAGACATGCCTGAGGCCTCACAGAGAGCAGAGATTCAAGTCGACTCAGAGCCAAAGCACGTGTGTCGAATTGTACTCGGAGAGCTTTATCGGATCGATGGAAATGTAAAGCCTGGGTCGGATGCTGAGTGATCTGGTCCTTCCATGCACAAGTGGCCATGAGCTGAAGTTCTGACGGGGGCCGGCTTCGGGCTCACCCACAAACGGCTGCGGAGCCGACTCCCCGAGCAGTGGAAATGAGAGCCCCACAGTCCTGCCAACCCTCGGCCTCCACTCGGGCAGGGCACACACAGGTCCCGCCTCTCGCCGGGCTGGGTGGATCTGGGGGCCGCGTGCAGCCTGGGGTCGGGTCCACGTGGCGTCAGCGGAGGGCGTCGGACGACACTCCCCGCTGCTCCTCTGGCTTCGCTCCACGATTCAGTCGGGTCTCACCGTGAGGGGCGCCAAGGGCCCTCCGAGTGTCTACCGTGCTGGACACACTCTTCCAGAACGAGGAATGGGTGTCCACCTGCCGCTGCCCTCGCCGGGCATTTAAACAGCTCTAGATACTACAGGAATTTTAAAAAAAATCAAATCCCATTTTGAGGATTGTGTGATGTAAGGGGAGTGCGAATATTTTCAACACAATTACGAGGTCGCCTCATGTTAAGATGGCAAAGGAGTGTGACCATGTCTCACCCCGAGGACATCGAAGCCGAGGGCGGGGAGTCCGAGCCTTCTGGTGACGGGACAGGACACGGCCCCCGAGAAGGCCACACGGCATGACACTGGCCACGCAGTAACTTCTGATGCTGTGTGACCCCAGGACGTGGGGTCGCGACGGGAGAAAGCCACCGTAGAGGAAAGCCAACCCACAGAACCCTTTCTAAGCACCAGAAAGTGCAGGGTTATTTCTACAGCAGGAGGGGCGATTGACAAAGAAATATTTTGACCGAAACATCACAAACCTGGTTAAGTAATTCTGTTCTCAGATTTATTGATTATGTAAAAATAAGGCCACACATAAATTGCTAACAGTTTGGAATAATGACCAGAGACTTGCAACATTTTTCTTAAGAGAATATGGAATTGTTTTAAACAAATTAAACTTTATTAGGAGGAACTGCTTACTGTAGATCCAAGTTGTTTGCTAGATTACTTCAGGTGGGTGTTTATTTTCTTTCTCTCCTTTTTCTTTGCCATAAGCATGTTTTCTGTCACTATTATTATTGCAACTCCTAGAAAGCTGAGTTGACAAGATTCTCAGGAATATAGACATTGTAATTGGGTACAAATATTTCTTGTTCCAACTCGATTCAGAGAGAGAAGAACTTCACCTTCAGAAAAACTTACATTATTAAAGAGTCTTAGCTATAAAAAATTATTATATTTTATCTCCAAAGCAGTGAAAAATTTTGATGCTGAAGTAAATTGCCCAGAACGAGTTAAACAATATATATTTTAGCTATAACTGCAGCCTATTTTATATTTATCATCATCACCAAGGGCAGTAAAGTCAGCGAAAAGCCACACCAGTCAAACTCCACAGAATAATTTGGCCCCTTCTGAATGTTTGTAATCATGTGCAAACTTTAAAATTCGAAAGTGTTTAAAATTATTTTATTAATGTACCATAGATATTTACAAGATCTTAATAATATACTTTTTCCTTTCCAAACAAGTCTGTATTAAGAATGTATCTTGCAGGGGTTGGAGAGCTATTTACAGAAAAGATGCGCTTTCAAAAAAACACCCGAAGATTTACGGTTATGTTCATCGGATCAGCAGCTGAGTAACAAAACAGTAAAAAACCGTGATGACGACCGACAGGAAGTGGGTGCCAGGTTCTAGGACCAGGCCTCCACTGGAACTCAGACCTGTAAAACAGAAAAACAAAAGGAAACACCCTGAGGAAAAGTCAAAGTACCTGTTAGATTGATTCGCCATGACCCGAATGCAAACTCTCATCCGTCTCCTGGTGATATGTTTTAGAACGTTTGTTTCGTCTACACTATGTTTGATCTCAGGAAGCGTCTCTAATGCCCTGTCCCAGGGTATCTGGTTTAAATGTAAAAATATTTTAAAAAAGGAAAATGCCCAAACTGGCCACGTTTTACTAAAGGGCGGAGTCGGATGTGATGGGGGCTGATGACTGTGGCTCGCCGGGAGCTCCGGGCGGGCGAGTCTTCCCCAGCGGAAACGCGTCGGCACCATTCCCGCCGGCTGGTGCTGCCCGCTCCGACATTGTGTGCGAGGGTCTGGCAGGCAGCTCGGCGGGGCCGCTGTGACCGATTAGTGACGTCTGCCATGCGTGTGGGACGCACCCCGTGCTTGCTATAACTGCTCTCAGAAGCCCACCAGTGCCCAGGGAAACACTTCCTGATTTTTGTCCAATAGAATGAATCCTGCACAAATGGCACACAGGGTTTTGTTTTGTTTGTTTCGTTTTTTTTTTGAGATTCAAATGAGGGAACATAAAACTGTTTGTGATACGTAAGCGCGTTGCAAATTTGAGGGGTTACCTGAAGGAAAAGTGACTCATCACCCCGTGCTCACAATTGAAAATGGTTTGAAACACAGACCTTTTGTATTTTCACGCAACATTTACGCAAAACTCAGACGCTTTGCGGCACCCGGCCCCTGGCCGCGCTGCCCGGAACCCCAGCCCCGGACAGAGGCGGCCGCGCGCTCACTTGACACTTTGGGGATCCTGATCTCGTCGCTGCTGCTCCCGTCCCCGCCGTCGCTGACCGTCCTGATTTCGACCAGGTAGCCCTCCTCCAGCGGGACCAGCAGCTCGGCCGACGTGTGGTTCGTCTCCAACACGTGGGCTTCACTCCGCCTGTTCTGCCGGTACAGAATCTGAACAGGACAGGGAACCGAGCTGAGAGGTCACGGCCCTGCCCTCGGGGTCAGAGACTCGTGAGGGACATCGCAGGCACCTTGGGGTGAAACACCCAGTCTAGGCCTCTTAAAAACCTTTAGCTTTAAGGAAGAAGATTTCCTTTTCGGCCAGCGCTTCTGACATGAGAGCGGATTTCTCTCCCTTAAGTAGCTCGAGGCTGCTGCCACTGAGCCTGCTGTGAGAAGTCCCCAGTTAGTCTGGACCCACTGCAGATTCCTGAGGACGCACGTCTGGTGGGAGCTGGTGTCCACACCACTGACCGAGGGGTCTGCTCTGGGTACTTGGCTACGGGCTTGCTAGATTTCTTTGATGTTAAAAGAGCACATTCTACTGCAGCCTGTGTTCTAGAAATTCTATTCGAATCATGTCCTTTGCCCTCATTCTCACTGCACATTTACTAACTGCATAAACCATCCTCGTTTGAAGAGAAAAGTGAAATACTGTAGAGTTTTATTTCTGAATGCTCCAGGACACATTACTGACCTCAAAATATACATCTTTTCCATGAAGAATTTTAAAAAGGCAATATTATTTTCAAAACACTTAAAAGAAGACTCCTGTATTTGCATAAGCATATAAAGAGTTTTCTGTGCTGTTGAGACATATCCAGTCCTTTAGTAGCTTACCGGATGTGATTAAAGGGGAAGTTAAATGCTCACCTTGTATCCCAGAACTTCCGACTCATTTTCCATGGTTTTCACATGCTCCCAGTTCAGGCACAATTTAGAGTTTGTCAGCTTCCAGGCAATGTTGGCTGGCGGTTGGCTTGGAGCTTTAAAAAGATAATCAAAGACCCAAATGAACGGTAATTAGGACGTAGTCGCTACACGTGGCCCATGGACACCAAAGCGGATGTGAGTCCTGGGGACTGGCATGGAAGGGACGGAAAGGGGTTCCGTGTCGCTTGGGATACCGCGTTAATCCTCACCAGTGTGAGCACATTCATTGGAGCTCTGGTCACATGGGAACGCCTTCGTGACACACGTGAGTTAGTCACGGCCACGGCGCGTCCAGGAGTGGTGTGTCGCTTGGAATACCGCGTTAATCCTCACCAGTGTGAGCACATTCATTGGAGCTCTGGTCACATGGGAACGCCTTCGTGACACACGTGAGTTAGTCACGGCCACGGCGCGTCCAGGAGTGGTGTGTCGCTCGCCACTGCTGAGGCCGTTTACTTTGCCAGGTGTGGGGGGCGGGGCTCCTCCACCCAGCGGCCCATCTGGCCCAGGATCAATGCGCCCGGCGAGGAGATTCAGGCTGCAAACCTCCCACGCGCATCAGCGCGGAAGGGCCCCTCCGCCGGTCTCTTCCCTTTCGACCGCGTGTTAGGATTCCGGAGCACAGCGCGACCGGCTCGGGATGGTCTCAGCACGGTTGGTTGTGACTCGAGAAGGCCGCGGGGGCATCTCGTAGGACTCACGGCAGGATGAGCACAGCCTCAGGAAGAGGCACGAGGAAAAGGGCAGGACGCCACGCGGCACCTCCGCCGCCTCGCCCAGGGCAGCTCGCCACGTGCGGGGCCAGCCGTGGCCACTGCTGTCATTCCTCGTGACCATGGCAGGAGCCGTGACTGCCCCCGAGGTCTGAAACCGCCCTGCTCAGAGAGAGTCCAGGCTGGAACTCCCCGGAGACGGATGAGGACTGACTTAATCCGACCAGTCGGTGGCGGCCAGATATAGTGAGGAAGGTGCACGTCATTTAATATAAACGGAGCTGCTGGGGACCCAGAAGAAGGAGGAATCATCGCGGACTGGGCGACCACGCTGACAGGTGTCCACTCTAAATCTGAACAGTGGGTTTCGGCTCCCTGAAATTCACGTCGTCCGGGGCCAAGGTGGCAGGAGTCTGGAACGAGAGAGTTAGGACCGGCCTTCGAGAGCAGCGGGTTCGGGCCAGCTGGGAAGTTTGACAGACGAGGCAGTCGCAGTGCGGGTGGGCAGGCCGCAGCCCGCGGCGAGGGGCTGGGCCACATCGGGGTCCTGGCCTTTCGGCCTCCAGGCTCGTGGTTCTCCACGACAACATGCTGCTTCTCCAAGATCTGAGTCCACACGATTATTTTTAAGGTTTAGGAAACTGGAGAGATGAAAAATAATTCAGCCGGAAGCAGAGGCAACGATAAAACTACCCAGCAGGATGCGTCTGGCATCTAATCAGAATCTGTGAGGCCAAACGTGCGCGGTATTTGACTCGCCGTGGCACTCGTGAAGACGGAAACGATTTCTCTCGGAGTGTCGACTCCGTAGCTCTCCCGTCCCTTGCATGTCACTGGAAGAGCGGCGAGGTGTCTGACGTCGCTCTGCTACGCGTCCCCTTGGCTCCCCGAACCCGCCGGGGCCTGACCACACTCGCCAGGCACCGAGGCCTCAGTCGGGACGGAGTGGAGAGAGACGTGCTGCTCCCCGGGCCGCCGCGGGGACCCCGCTCGCATCACGGGGTCATCGCGCCGGGTTGTGGCTCTCCCTGCCGGTGCGTTTCTCTACGTTCATCGAAGGAAGCGACTTTAGAAGGGCGTCGTCTTCGTGCGAACACCGCCACCAGCTCTGGTTCCGTGAGTTTTATGCCCCTGGTTAAACCGAACTGCAAATCTCTATGATGAAACCGAAATTTCCATTACCTTGGCAACCCGGTCTCTGTCACATGAGCAGTATGAAGCGAAGTCACGGCCGTTTGCGCCAAGTTGGTCGACGCCGAGCTCAACAAACAAGCACTTTTCTGATTTTTTAAAAATCTTTTCAGGCAATTTCCAAAGACTAAATCATTCTCTATTAATCAAGTGACGGAGCGACATTGCACTGGCCTTCCACGGCTCTAATGGTTTCCCTGTGATCAATTTTTCTGTAGATGGCATTTACATGCAACTGTGGTTCACGCTGTGAACTCAATTCAAAAAAACAACTTCTTCTGTTACGGTTCTAAGGAACAGCGTGGGGCTGACATTTGGGGACCAGGAAAAGAACATAAGTGCAAGATGAAATGAAAGCTCAATGCTTCTTTTATGTCTAAATATGGATTGATTACATATTTACAACCAGAGAAATCCAGCACCGAGGGCTGGTCGGTCAATGTCAGCGGCCGGAGTGAACTGAAACTTGCCAACACGTTCTGCTGCTGGGTCTGAACTCTCCTTTCTGGACAAGGGGACTCTTTTCGCCCCACTTTTCTTCTTGAAATGGATGTAAATGTTTTTGCTCCCTTTGGCTGTAAATCTAAATTCCACCCGAGTGATGCCCGCGTGAATCGCACGACCTCACGGTGCCCGTCTGCGGCCTTCTGGGAGGTCGTCACTTCCACGAAGTGATCACACTTGCTGTCCAGTCACTGAGGGTCACTTAAGAAAGAGCGAGCTGCCACCATGGCCAGCAACGACAACGGCGGAGGGTCCGGAAGCTTCGCGGGCACCACTCCCTCTGCCGGGAGGGCCCGCCGTCCTCTGGCTCCTTTTTATCTTGCCCTCGCGTCGAAGTCTGCGGCCTGCCCAGGCGGGCGCCCCTTCCGTCTGTCTCAGCCTCTTCTTCACAGTGCTTTCCAGAGCTCCAGATTGTTCCATGCCTCCGTTTGCGCCTTGCTCTGGTCACCTCCCCATTCACGGAGGAACTGGTGGAGGGCGGGCCGCTGGCACCTTACCCTGAGCCAGCTCAGCTGTCTTCCTGAGTGACGCCTGAATTGTCTGTTTAAAAAAAAAATGGCTCTGTCTTGTGTTCGGTCTGCCCCATCCACAGGGGCAGGGATGTTGGTAAACGGAACTCTGCTTTTCTGAACGTACAATGGATGA
This sequence comes from Rousettus aegyptiacus, assembly GCF_014176215.1. Lineage (NCBI taxonomy): Eukaryota > Metazoa > Chordata > Mammalia > Chiroptera > Pteropodidae > Rousettus > Rousettus aegyptiacus. The sequence goes on from NW_023416307.1 coordinate 159,311,903, forward strand.
TCGAATATCAGATTGAAAATATAAACTGAGAATGTATGAATGGGGGATGGGTGTGGAATTCGGCTGTCACCACTCTTCAGAGGTCATGTCGATGGCCTGTCCAGGACATGGAACCGAAGCCGGAGCCCGGGACGGCTCAGCGTGGAACCCAGTCAGTTTCTTCTGATTGAGACTAGAAAGTTTCAGCCGTGACCAGAGCTTAAGGGACAGAGCCGTGAACCATCAGGGGAAGCGTGAGGTGGGAGGGAGGAATGGAACTGGGCAGGCACACACGTTTCTGTCCCCGATGGGTCTCGGGTCCCGGAGCGCGGAGAATACTTACGCGACTTCTTGGTGGTGACGTTAACTGGGGGGGTTGAGGGCCCGGCCCCCCCGGTGTTGTAGGCTCTGACGGAAGCAAAGTAGACGGTGTTGGCCTTCAGCCCCGTGAGGGTCTTGCTCGTGACATTCCCACTGACGCGGATCCTTCCAACCACGGGGTCCCTGGCACCATCTGTCCAGTAAAGGACCTGGTCATTCAAACAGAGCGCACGGTCAGGGTCTCCCCGCGGCCGTCGAGCGCAGCGGGGTAGGGAAGGAGACGGGAACACACATGGCAGGATTATCTTCTAATTTGGTCGGCTGTACAACGGCAACCAAATGAGCCCGGTATTTATTTATAGGGAGAAAATACGAAACACAATTCGCTGTGGAAATTAGAGAACCTGGGTGTTTTAGATGACCAAGATAAAATACTTCATGAGCTAGCTAAAGTCTATCGGCTTTAACAAAGGGCATACGATAAGTCGGACCAAATCAAGGTTCGTGCCATCAGGTGAGGACTTCGGGTGTCCTGCTTTGCTACTGACAGCCTCCGGAGTGCTCTGAGCGGCAGTTCGTCAGGACTCCAGCTCGGACCAGGCAGCGGGACTGTGCCTCCCCTTGAGAGGAGAGGATGAAGGGCGGGCCCTGCCTTCCAGCCCCTTAAAGCTAGGTATGAGGTTGGACTATGTAAACATGTGAGAAGAAAGCAGAGGGTGCACTCGAGGACGGGATGGAGGAAAACGGTGCTCTAAACATTCGAAGAAACGGCCTTCGGCAGCGATGGGAGACGGGGAGGCCAGGGACGAGCGCTGAGAAGCAAGTGGGGTGCAGGGGGGCGGGGAGGGAGGAGCCCTGAGCTGATTGGGATGGAGACACCTGTCGCTGAGTATGACTTTCTGTTAGCACCACAGGCTTCATGTAAAAAAAAAAAATAGTGCAAGGCAAAATTAAGGAGAGCTAGAATTGCACTTTTATTCTAACTCCAAAATGAAGCTACCCGTGTCACCCAATGAGACTCACCCCTTACTTTGTGAGGATGAACACCCACAAATGCGAGATTGCTCGCCTCCTTCAGTACAGACTGTGACTGACAGATTCAGGAGAATTCTAGCATTTCCCTCATCGCCTAACAGCCTTTTCCAAGCTGACCTTTCCAAGCCGCGCTCCTGGTCGGAGGGGTCCCCCGTGATTGCTCCGGGGGTGTCAGGTCGAGGAGGGTCAGATGCTCCCCTTCCCCCAGGAAGCCAACGTGACTGCCCTCTGACGAAGTAAGTGTGGTCACGTCCCGATCACCTTTGCGAGGCGATGCTTTGCTGGCCGGCTTCGGGTCTCCTGGCAGGTCCCCTCCGCTCACCGCTCGGCAGCATTAGACCCACGTGTGACCCCCAGGAGCTGGGCGGGGTGGGCTGCACAGGGGGCCGCACAGGGGGCCGCATGGGGGCGCACAGGGGGCCACACGGGGGGCCGCATGGGGGGGCCGCTCGGGGGTGCACAGGGGGCCGCACGGGGGCGCACACGGGGCCGCATGGGGGGTCTGCACGGGGGGGGGGGCGCACGAGGGCGCACAGGGGCCGCACGGGGGCGCACAGGGGGCTGCACGGGGGCCAGCGGGCCGCGCGCGGGGACGGGGACGGCCGCGCGCCCTACCTCATAGCCCAGCACGCGGCCCGTGCTGCCGCCCCAGGCCACGGCGTCCCAGGACACCTCCACCTCCGACGCGGAAGGGCTCCGCACCGCCGCGCCGCGCGGGGCCAGCCGGGGCTCTGCGGCCAGAGGGAGACGGGGCCGCGCTCAGCGCCGCGGCGCCCGGGGAGGCCGCGGGGCGCGCGGGCCGCCACTCACCGTCCTCGCCGGAGTAGACGGTGGCCACGGCGCTGCGCGCCCCGTCGCCTTCCGCGTTGTACGCGCCCACCTGCACCTCGAAGGGCGACAGCGGCGCGAGGCTCTCGTTCCTGTAGACGAAGCGGGACGACTCCGCCGCCGGCACCCGCCGCTCCGTCCAGGCCGCCGAGCCCGCCGGCCGCAGCCGGACCACGTAGCCGAACTGCGCGCCGCTCTGCAGCTCCTCCGGGACCGACTGCGGCGGAAGCGCGCGGCGCTGAGCTGAGCGCTCGCGGGCCGCGAGCCCGAGCCACCCCGTGCCCGGGGAGGGGCGGCTTCCCGCGAGGCGACCGCGCACCCCTCCCCGGGCGGCGACGCCCCGGAAACGCGGCGATGCTCGCGTTTGGAAGGGCGCTTGGGAACATGGTCCCGGGGCAACGTGCTAGACAAATAACGGACATTTTTCAATAGAAATAGCAAACGGGTTTTGTGTGTTTATAATCTTTCCCATGATTATCCACGAGTTATAATAATAAAGTGGTGTAGAGGATGGTAAAACTTAATAAATTAAAACATTCTATATTCGTGTTGTGATATTTAAACACAGCACAAAATTAACTTTGTTTCAAGGCTAGCTATGTTTTCCTTTCATAATATTTTTCAACAAATTCCTGTAAGATACGGGTAGTGTTAATATTGTGTAATAACATTTGCTTTAAGACCTGGAATAGAATTACTCAAACCCAAAAGCATACAGGACCCGCCAGTATTTTTAAAATGTTTATCTTCATCAGGAGTCACATTGGTGTGCACTTTTCCTGACGTACAACAAACAAACCAACAAGAACTTGGCTGATTCCCACAGAGACCAAGTTCTTTCAAATTTGTTTAAAAGCTAAACTTACTAAAATTACAAAACCAAAATAGATACAAGTTCCCCAGAACCCTGTCGATATCAAACATTATACTCATCAATGAAACCGAATTTCTGCTTGAATTTAGACAAATATTCCACCTATTTTCAAGAAAGTTGCATTTAAGAATCCAAGGAATTAATTTTTCTGAAATAAAATACTTTTCCTTCCTTTTTTTAAAGCTATTTTTCCCAGACGAATCGCCACGCCCGCTAGGACCTGCCGTGTGAGCATCTCAAGCCCACGGCTCTGCTTCTGCTGTGGTCCTGGCCCACACCTGTCCTCACACCTGTCCTCATTCCCGGGGTCACTCCCCCCACGGCGAGAACCACGCCCGGCGGCCCGTTGTAGGCGCCGGCATCGAAGGTGCCACCCTGGTCGGGTCTGCGAGATGTGCTGGTGCAGAATCCGCGCATTCTGCAGTGACTGAGAGACCCCGCCAAGTCCTGTCCCCTGCAGGGTGTGGCTATGACAGGGGTGTGGGGGGGTGCAGCAGACACCGAGAGCCGCGGTGGGCAGAAAACACACCGTAGCCGTGATCTGAGGCTGGGGAGCGACGAGAAAAGCTATACATCGCACGAAGAGGAGATCAGATTTAGCCGTTGGCCAAGGAGGACCCTGGAGGTGACAGGAATGGGGAGAACTGAGGGACAAGCGCGAGGGACAGCTGGGACTGGCCTGGGGCCCTGGGGCCAGCGGCCGGCGGGCTCCCGGGCTCAGGACAGTGATGAGTGGCGTCTCGGTTCCCCACCTGCTGCCCCGCCTGCTTGGCTTCTGGGGCCTTGCCGACCCCCATCGCTGCCCACGGGACAGACCGACGAAGACAGACCCTGAGGGGAGGAAGGAGAACGCGGGTCCTGAAGCCTGGGGGACGGAAAGGTGGGCTTGCGGGCTCGCCTCCCCTGGGAGCAGAATGAGGGCGCTTCTGAACGGCACGGAGGACACTGCGGAGACCTGGGGCTGAGCGTCAGACTGCGGTTCAATGCTGCGGACTTGAGCCGTCAGGGCTCGCGGTGGCTGTCAGAGCTCGCGGTGGCCGGGCGCCTCGTCACTGAGCAGCGATACCATTGCTCACCTCGAGGTCGAGCAAACCCTGAATCTATAAGCAGTGTGACATCTGTGAGCAGGACAGCTCGCCGCGGTGACACGAGGTGTGCCTGTGAGCTGCCTGAAGCCATCTTCAGATGCGGTGACTCTTGTGCGGCCAGGCTTTGTGGCTTGGCGTCGCCGACATCGGGGGCCAGACCACCCCTGGGCGGCTGTCCTGTCCTGTGCTGAGCAGGCCGCGGAGCAGCGCCCAGCCTCTCGCAGACACTCCTCCCCCTCCCGCCACCTTGGCTGTGACACCGGACGCCGGGGGAGTGGTGACCTGCCCGCCGCCCCACGAGGCTGTACTTCCCCACGCCGGCCTCGGCCACCTGCACCTACAGCACACGGAGCACGAGGTTCTAAGCCATGATATTAAAGTGCCAAGGAAGTGGATGTTCTGGCGCTATGGAAGTCGTCACCTCTGTCAAGAACAGGTGTCCCCAGCAGTGAGGTTGGATGGGGCAACGCTCTCAGTTACAGCTGAGAAGAAAGGTCCAGAAATGCCCTGGATGCCAGAGACGCCAGGCCGTTGCTATGTGGGCTGCCCGCGACGCCTCGGGACATGTGTGTCACCCTGGACATGACATGCCTGTCACCAGGACACACCTGTCACCCCGGACACACCTGTCAGCCGGACATGCCTGTCACCCCGGGACACAACTGTCACCCGGGACATGACACCTGTCACCCCGAACACAGCTGTCAGCCGGGACACACCTGTCACCTGGACACGCGTGTGTGTTGGGGGGAGTGCCGGCTGTTCCGGGGAGACTGGTAGGGAAGTGGTTCTGAGGGTCACAGAGGAGCCGTGCGCCCCCACCCCGCAGAGGGGAGCGGAGGGGCTCACCTCGCCTCGCCGCGGGAGGCCTCGCAGAACGTGGCGGGCACCCGGCCTCGCGCCCGACAAGGGCCTGAGAAACTTCCAAGGGGAGAGACTCCCGGGCGGAGCGTGGCGGCAGAGAGGAGGGGCTGAGAGACGCGCGCCACACCTGCGTCAGACACAGAGTGGGGTGCGCCGGGGACGAACGTGGACGCCACGCCGGGGGGCCGTCCGTGAGGGGCGTGAAGGTTCGCCATGCCCGGGGGCGACAGATGTCCGCCAGCAGCAGCTGGACATCGGCCCCCGGATCCAGGCAGGAGGAGCCACTCGGGGCTGCGCCAATGGGCAGCAGCTAGAAGTCCCCAGGGGGGTCTCGAGGTCACCTCACGTCCACACTGGAGCACCGAGCAAAACACAAACACCGCCTACGGGACACCAGCCCTGGGCCATTTGCTGCTCCCAGGGTTCACTGAAGGCAGATGACGGAGGTACCAGCGGCGAGACTCGCCCGTCTCTCCCGTCTTCTCCCCCGAGCTGCCGGTCACAGTGCGCGGGGCAGGAGACACAGTGCGCAGGGCAAGCTGCAGAAAGCGCACAGCGGGACCAGCCTGCCCGCCACACTGCGGAGCTGCTCGGCCCAGCACGGCCTCAGCTCCCCAAATGGGAAACTCTGCTGCCTGACAGTCTAAGGTTTATAATGATAAACCGGGCTGGGTTTTTTAATAAGTGTAAAATGAGGCTGTATGTCAATTGCTTGAGAATCATGCCCATAAAAGCTATTCCACCTGCCTACGCTCTCGCCTAGATGCAGGGAGGAACAAATTGGAAGGATTTAGACAGCAAAGACAGGAGAATTGTTTCCCCCGTACTTTTCTGAGACTAACGTATGCACGAAAGAACAGTTCCAGATGCAATGAGCAAAATCACGTGCAGTTCAACAAGCAACAATCAAAACACTCTTGACCCACCTTCAACCGACGCAGAAGTTGTTTTTCTTAATCTTGGAAGAGAACCGTACCGAGTTAGTCAGACCCCCTCACTTTAGTATAAATAAGAAACGTTTCCAGCACCTCTGAAGAATGCATCGTCTTCGAGAGTTGTCCACGCCATGCATTTTTACACAGTCATTAATGATCAGATAAAGCTTTTTGTTTTTCTGTGCTCTTCCTGGCCAGCTAAACCTTCTTCCTTCAAAATAACTCAGTTGGACAGAACCTTACCTCCCACGTGATGACGAGCTCGGAGCGACTTCCTCCCCCTCCGTTGACGTTTGCTGGCGGCATGGCAGGGACTGGGGACAGAGAGGGGCGCGGACGCGGTTAGGAAGGGCCTCCCTCCCCAGAAGGGGTCCGGCCGTGGGCCTCGCCTTTCAAGGCCTCACGTGGCATGTCGTGAGAGAGTCCTGAGTTTTTTCATGAACATCAATTATGTTTACCCACTTCCAAATTCCTAAGTGAGAGGACACAGTCATGTTTGATACATGAGCACCCTGGCTCCAAAATTAATTAAAAATCAAGTAACATCATGTATCTGACATTATTATGCATCATCTGCTAATTGGCAAAACGATGTTCCATTCAGATGGTGGCAGTAACACCACTGATTTAATGCCTAATTATACAGTTGTGCTGTAAACAAGTTGCTGAGCCAGTGTAGTAATTAATTCCTCTTTCTCCCCTAAAAAACAGACCCAAATTATTTTTCTTTCTGTTAGTCATCGAGATACTTGAACATTTAAAAATAAATCCCTGGAAATACATAAGTAAATAAGTTCCTGTTGCATAACCCCGTGTTTGATTCTCACGTCTCTCCACACGGAACAGATGGACTTTTCTCTAACTTTTCACTCCCGAAGGAAGGAGAAGGTCTCTCGCCAAGGAAGTGGCTGAGGGCGTTCTCTCCGTTTAGCTCTGCGGCCCTAAGGCTCAGTGGCAGAACATTCTGGACACTGATCATTTTTACAAGTGAGGAAAAAAAGGCCCTTCCACTATAGCCTTGTGAGGATTAATACAGTGAATAATAAATAGTTCAAGAGAAATTGCAAGACCAACGACAATCGTGAGCGTGTGTGGGTATTGGAGTGTGTGATCGGAAGGCAGACGTACTTTATACCTGTGGAAGTGTTAAAAAAATCTTCTTTTTTCCTGACGATGACAGAAGTATCCTAAATCTGTGACAATGGATAAATCTGTAGGCTATACTTTTTTTAATGTTGAATTATACGCAGTTATCTGTATTTGAACGGTTTTGATCGAATGGCGTGCCAGGGCACGGCTGTTGACTAGTGGGCGGGGGTTGACGTGTGTGGGGTTTAACTGCTCACTCCACAGTTTTCCCCCACGGTGGGGACCACACGACAGATCCAGACTGCTTATCCCATTTCTTCCCGTTTCGTACGGATGTTTACCACTATAAATGACATAGCATGTAACGATCTGATTACTCTTTTTCACATTATCCATTTCCGTATTCGGATTTACCCTAACTGCCTGTTTTGATCTCCGTAATTTACGTAGAAGGCTGCCTCACGCCCGCACGCTGTGTGCTGAGTCGTCCGATGCCGCTGGCTCAGAGCAACATGAAACGGCGTAGACTCCGCAGCGTCAGGGTTTCTGGTGCCAAGCAGCTCATGGCGACACTATTTCTGGACCATTAAGTAGTTTAGATCCAGAAGGAAATTATGTAAAATTGTCCTTTACTCTTTACAAAGTTTTCGGTATTCTGGCAATAAAGTTCTTTCCTTTTTCAATTTTCCAATGAGCCATACTAAACCTAAAAGCACGTCGAGAAGAATTATCTTTGAGGATACAAAAGGGAAAAAGCCACACTCCCCTGGGGATTGGGGCCCCGGTACTTGTTAGGTTACTGAAACGGGGGTCAACGGTCAACAGGTGACATGCAAACGCTCCTGTGAAAACGCCGGAGCCCGCCTGCCCCGAGCAACCAGAGCGTCGGTCAGCCGTAAACAGGAAGTGAGACGCTGGTTTGTCGCCTCTGGTTTCAGGCCGAAAACACCGTGAGACCCTCTATTTGCTTCAGGACCATGCATGCAGTCTCCCGCACTTCCAGACGCCACGGATTGCTTACCTGACGCTTTGGTCCTTAATGGCTCTGAGGCTTCACTGGGTTCTCCAATCCCGACGCTGTTCCCCGCGACCACTCGGAACTCGTATTCAACCCAGGGGCTCAACCCGACCACCGTCGCGTTGCGGGTCTTCCCACCGAGGGTTTCTGGGACTGAAACGGGGGGGACCCATCAGCGGATGGCACGGCGCCGGGTAAACACGGCTGACGAATCGATCGAGCAGATGCGCTGCGTGTTGGGGCATCATCCGGGACACAGAACACTTGTGCCACTTACCCGTGGACACAGCCTGCCAACCCACGGAAAACGGCGTCCGAGCCTGAACAGCAAACATTTGAATGGGGCTGTTGTTGTCCGCGCCTGGCCTCCAGCTTAGTTGGGACGTAGTGCTGGAAACGTGCTCCACAATGACGTCCTCGGGGGGACCCGGGGGGCCTCGAAAAACACAGTTTATGATGACTATATTGGAAATTATTAAAGCCATTGATTTGGGACGGGGATAGTTTATTTTTCTGTTATGCTTAGAAAGTAAAATATTGAACACCATGTATTTTTAGCACTTTCTTTGAGATAAAGCCCTATTAATGCAGCTTACGTGGTGAGAGATTAATTCAGAAATGCTTGCTTTGAAGATTAGAAAATGCCAGGCATGGGATGGTTGAGTATCAGCCGGTAAGAAGCTAATCTCGAAAACTGAGGATCAGTCTCGCCTGTTCCTCTCTCAAGAGCTAACGCGAGTAAAAGCAGGTGATATGCAGAACTGATGCTTCTCCGACAGGAACAGCTTCTTATAAATAGAGGGCGTGTCTAAGTTTTATACCGCTGCGTCTGACCACTCCGAATAAATAGACGAAACCTACTCAATTCAATGCCCATAGCCATATTGGCCATACCCTGGAGTCCTGTAGTTTAAAAAACAAATCTGTGCTATTTGTCTCACATCTTTATCATGGCGTGGTTATTCAGAGGGCTGCCATTTACGTGTCAACATTTCCGACGGTGAGTAACGTGTACTCGTTTATTTTCTCGTTTATGCTCACCTCTAACAATGACATCAGCCACAGCCGACAGACTTTCTAGAGTTGTTTTTACTGCGCAAAGATATTTTCCTGAATGATTCAGCTGAATGTTCCTTATCATCAAATCTCCAATAGATTCCTGCAGACAGAAAGGGACAAGGGACAAAAGCGTAAACGTGCCTGGCAGGTCCCACTTTTTTGTAGCTGGATAAACATTGATTATGAGACAGCTGTGGAGTGAGGGGACAAGCTAGCATCTCCGTCATCTCTCGCGTTTGATCCTTGTTATTATAATTGCATCTAGAACACAGGCACTTCCCTGAAAGATAAAACGAAACAAAACAAAACAAAACAAAAACAGACGCGGCTTCGTAAACAGACAGCGATCACCCGCGCGAATCAAAATGGGGAGAATAGTTATGAAATGATGATTCATGCGAATGACTTGCTTCGACTTGTGAAGCACTTGAAACTTTCAGTGACTTACGCCTCCAAGCCTTTCGAAATGAGCCACTTCCTTTTTCAAGTCTATGACGTGTCCATTGAAAGACCACACGAACGCAACTTCAACCGAGGGGTCACGGGACACCTGGCAGGGGAGCACTATGCTCTCGCCCACGGTGACGTCCATCGGGGCGGGTGGGACAGTAATTACGGTCCGCTCTGATGAGACAGAGTGTCATTGTTAAAAAGCTTGTAAAATGCTAGCCTAGGGTTTTGCGAATGTATAAATGCACCTTGGAATTCTGCTGTATTCCATAAAAAAAAATTCCACACTCTTTTTTTCAAATGTTTCTGCATTAATCAGTGTAGCCTATTACTGGTAATAAAATTAAAGATATAATTGTATTCATACTTTATATAAAAATAGTTTATTTAAAAAAAAAAAGTGGACTTAAACTGACAGCATCCCATCCAGAGAGAACGCATCGCACCATTTTTTTAATTCTGAGATTCCAGCCACCTCATTACAGCCCACCCATAGTCTACGATAATTTCACACACTATGCCATGAACTATGTCCCTAAGATCATAACTACAATAGTTTGCACAGAGATTTACAATCCTAAATTTACAGTGACGAGTGCAAATAAAACATATTCTGTTTCTGACATAGCTGTGATAATTTTCCATTTTAGCTAAAGACTCCACGTGAAAAGTTTTCTTTTTTAATCCGGATGTTGCAATGTTTGAATTAGACATCTATCATAAATAAAACTTCCCTCTGGAAATATCAGCCCTGAGGTCAACCCGTGTTGTACAAGCCCCAGCATTTCACTGACCAAAGTTTCAAAGGAAAGTTCCAGAAGCATTTCAGCTGGACCCGAGTGCCACGTTTCCCTGATCACAAGAGACTCAGAGAGAGATCATTTTCGACTACATTTCTTTCTTTCTTTCTTTCTTTCTTTCTTTCTTTCTTTCTTTCTTTCTTTCTTTCTTTCTTTCTTTCTTCTTTCTTTTTTTTTGTAACTAAGAAAATCGTTTCGATTTTAGAAGGCCAAGAATTGATGAAAAGGGTGACTCGGTTATCAAGAAGCTCTGGACATACATCTGAATTTATATATGCACTGTCTTACCAGGAAAAAAAAAGAAAAAGCATGTTTTAAGGGATATGCATTTTAAGAATTAGCGGTCTGGGCATATTATAGTGAAAAAAAATATTGTACTTGAAGAAATTTCAAAACAGTGAAATGAGGACCCAGAAAATCTCTTTCTCTAAAGACCATTTGTAAGGTCAAGTTTAACCGTCCACGAGATGAACCGAAGGGTCCACTTTTTCTGGGTTCCTTATGTGGCTCCAGAAGCCCGGCCGGCGCGGAGGCCGGTTTGCACGCTCGGCTGGATCAGTGTGTCACTGTGTTTCACCAACAGATGGCTTAAGTACTATTTTAACACTTTAAAAATGGCGACTGCTTTATTAATAAAGATGTGGGGTGGAAAGTGGAAAGTAAAAATTTTGGGATTCAGATTGCATATTGATAAAAGAGTCATAGAAATTAAAAAAAACATATTTCTGAATATAATGGATAACACCTAACTCTTAATCTACATCAGATATGTCTGCGTTTTTCTATTTTGAAAATACTCTTTCCCTTATTATGTCAAATGCATACACTTTTTATTCTAATTGTTTCTGGGGACGAGTTTGAAGAATAATTGTGTGGACTAAGTCCGTTCTTAATTCCAGGCTTCTTCATGTCTCTTGAAAACATGGGTTCAAGAAAACTTTTTAGGAGTAGAGAGTTTTTTTCTTCTCTGAAAAAAATATGTCGCAAACGTCTTATTTACATTTGGGGGAGCATGAGTTAGCTAACTGGATGTGTTGGTAGAGCAAAACCACTCTGATTTAAAGTTTTAGGTCCTGCAAATACAGTAATTTTCAAACAGTAAAAGTGATAGCCACCCCTTCCATTTATGTCACCAAAAAGTGGTAAACTTAGACAAATGCTTTGCTCTATACGTCGCTCATGGGCAGGATAGCAACAGCTAAAACTTCACCAATAATCATTTGCATTATAACTTACAACATTCACAGGTTCTCACTAACTAAATCATTTTTAAGCAATATTTATGGAGCGTCTGCCGAATTTCAGCCATCTGCTGAGCGCAGGAAATACAAAGGAAGGAGAAGGGGGCGGCGAGAGTGGCCTGTGCCTTCGCTGATGCTCATCGCCACATTAACGACTCCGTGGTTATAGCTGGGGTAAGTGACGCATGTTAGAAGTGACGGATTCTACTGAAATGGCGAACCCCGGGGCGTCGGTCCGTTGAGAAAGCGTTGTTTGAGCGGGGAGTAAAAGGCACACGGGCGTCCGCTAGGTGAGGATAATGGGTGGCGGACAGGGAATTCCTGGGCAGGCCAGACATTCACGAAGACCGTGTGAACGGACGTGGCCGCGGGGGAGGGGCAGCCGCCTTGCTGGCCAGCCTAGTGTCAGACAGAGTGACGCGGTGTGACTGTGCAGCCGGGACACAGCCACAGCCCAGACGCCGCCCCAGACGTCCTCAAGGCGAGTCACCCAACCTGCAGGCCACGGAGCCAAACGAAATGTCTTGTTCACAAAATGGGGGGAAAAGTCCTATCAAAGGCACAAAATAGAAAGCATTTTGCCGATACTTTTTGATAATTTTTTATTTTTAAAGGATCTTTCTGCCGACGCAACTGTTAAGGAATTAAGAGCATTTTATAGATTACAGCAACAATGGAATAGATTTCTCATCAATTATTTTGAAATATTAATTTTTGAACATCTAGAGATGATGATTAATGCCCGTGAAAGTTTTTTTTCTAAAAAGATTTAACTTTTAATACAAATCTGTTTCCTGTAAGTCTGAATTTAATTGTAAATATAAATTCAAACAGTAGAATTTAATGTTATTCTGACATACATCTTGTGACCTGTGGGGTTTGTACAAAAAGCTTAAAGTTGGCGTCATGATCTGTGTACAATCCGGAATGCCTGTCCATGAATTACATTGCCATCTCTTCAATTACTGGGAAACACTCATTGATAATTGGAACTTCATATACAAAGTGTTTCTTTCCCCCATCTTTATAAGTTTTTTTTATTAAGTTTATTGGGACGACTTTGGTAAATAAAATTATGCAAGTTTTGAGTGGACAAGTCTATAATACGTCATCTGCATGTGGCATTGTGTGCTCACCACCCAAAGCTAACTTTCTTTGCGTCACCGCATATTAACTATGCTCTTTAAATTTAATTCCTATTCACACGCCTGTGGGGACTGGCCCTGCGGCGTTGCCGACTCCCCAAGCCGCGTGCTCTGCGCGGCCGCAGCGCGTGGGGAGCTGCGAGGTGCCCCGCGCCGCGTCCGCGTCTCGGCTCCTCGGTTCCCGCCCTGCGCCTGGGACGGTCGCCGCCTGGCGCCCAGGCCGCGGAGCAGACGCTCCTGCAGATGTCACACGGACGGCCCCTGGGGACAGGCGGGCACGCGGCCCTGTCCCGCCCGGGGCTGGCGCTGCCTGTCCGCTGAGCCCCTCACCCTCTGGGGCCCCGCCTGCCACCCCCAGAGCACCCCCCACCTGCGCCGCACAGCCCAAGTCCGGGGGGACCGAGGATTTCTGCAGGTGACGGCAGAGCGCGAGGCCGGACACGCGCACGTCCCAGCGCAGGGACGCCGCGTCCCACGCGCTCTTTCCACCGAGAGAACAGAAAGGTGGGGGGTGGGGGGAGCATGAACGCAGGGACGGCCGTGACGCGCCCCAGGGCCGGCAGGGGAGGCAAACAGGCTCCACTTAAAAACAAGTGGCCCCCGTGAGAGCGGCCTCGGGGGCCCACAAACGGGGACGCGCGGCTGGCTAGCGCAGTGCCCCCCGCGGGGCACCCTCCCGAGAGGGCGAGCGGGGCGCGGATGCGGACCGTCACCCCCTGCCCCGCACACCGCACCCCGTGGGCCCTTGCAGCGTCCCTCCCGCCGCCCCTCCGTGCCCCCTCCACGCAGGCTGGTCCCCCCGCAGCAGATGGAGCGACCCCCGCAGCCATCCCGAGGGCAGGACAGGGACGCGCGTCCGCCCCCGGCGAGCTCGGAGCCCCCTCGCCACGCGCTTCCGAGAGAAACTCCACCGCCGGAGATGCTCTGAGCCATGCGACGTGCTCGTGGGAGCCGAGGGGCCCGGGCCCGCCCCCAGCTCCTCCGGGGGCGGCGACCATCACCCCCCGCATGCGTCCCGGGCCACGGGACCTGCGACACTCAGACACCCTCGGGACCCACGCAGCAGCGGGGTTGTGACGGCCGGAATCGTGACGGCCGGAATCGTGACGCGTCAAAAAGGTGACAAGTCGACCCTGCTGGAACTTAAATTTAAAATTCTTTAAGCCGCTTTCCTTTGAGATAAAATAGAGGGATTTTCTTCATTCCGTACAATTTTATTCTTCTTGTATATTCCTTGAGTCCTTGTAGACATTCTAGTCCCGTGGTTTATAATTTTTAGCGTGCGTGAGAATTTTCCAGAGAACGTGTTCAAAATGTGAATTCTTCAGCTCCCAGCAGAAATATTGATTCCGCAGATTTTCACGGCAGGGGACCTAGAATATGGCTTCTTAACAGGTCATGTCCCCAGTTCATTTTGATGCAGTTGGGCCAGGGACCATGATTTGAGAAATATTGCCCCAGGTTTGAAAATCTGAACGTGAAAATTTGAGTTAAGGAAAATCCGAACTGTAAACACTGTGTTCTCAGAAAATCTCTAACACTTTGGATCCAAGAAAAAGTCATATCTAGTAAAATGCTATTAGTTAGTGATGCCTTAAAAAATAAAGATGTACTTCCAAGGATAACCGTAATTCATTCTGTATATTGTATCAGCTTTTAGAGTTTCATAGTACATTTTAGCATGTTAGAAGCTCTGAGAATTCCTGAATTAAAACATTCGTCGAAATTCAGTTAATTCTAGGTTCCCTACACTTACTAGATTTTGGAACATTTTTAATCCATCTTGAGATATAAAGGATTCTGAGGAACAAACTTTGGTTGAAGAGGATTAACACACACACATACACGCATGTTTTTAGCATACGTATACAAGTACACGTTTATGAGACAATTACTTAAATGTAAACTCTGAATAATTTAGGAATAATTGTTAACTTTTTAAGATAAGAAAACTGATTTTGTGGTTGTGAAATATTTACAGATGAAATTACGTGATGTCTGGGGTTTGGCTCTAGAAGCTGAGGTGGCTTTGGGGAAGAGGGAGGGTATAGATGAGACAATGCTGGCCATGAGCTGGTGACATGGCCCTGTGCGGGACCTCCTCAGAGTATTTCTCTACTTTCCTGTGTTTGCAATTTTCAATAATGATAAAAGAGATACAGAAAGAATATCACGGAACATTTCCGTATAGAATGGGGGCCGGCTTTCCCCTTCGGCTTCAGAAACGGTGAGGACTGATCACTTTTAGAAGGTTATCCTAAATATAAATGGCACCCTCACAAAGAGTTCACGAAATTACAGAATTCCAATATTTATCATTTTAAAATCTATCTCAGGGAGATAAAAAGCATATGAAAAGAACTTGCTCTAAAAATCCTATTCTCAAGAAGTGTAAGAAGAACTTTAATAAAATACATGCTGTTTCGATAAATGGCTTTACTTGAATCCACGCTGTTAATAGTGTGTGGTCTTTCTAGAGCACACCTGTAGTTATGTGACCTCAGGGGACATAAAAACTAACTATTCCAAAGCTTCTGTCAGCCATGTGCGACAGGAGCTCTGTAAACACGTCTGGGCCTTGTTCCCGCGTGGATGGCCGAACACACTGCCCCACGTCACGGCCCCTAGCGGTGATGTTTAGAAGCCAGGGGATGGGTCTCTCCTGACCATCCAGAAAATATCATGTGTGGTCGCTTTTTCTTTCTTCTTTATTTTTTGGTTGTACTTTCAACTCAGTTGAACCTCCGTCTGTGAGTGACAGTCTTTCAGGGTCACTGTCCAGGATAACTACTGCTCAGGTGTTTCTGAAATTATCAAGTCCCTTCAAAAGATGGAGAAATGTATAACAAAAATCACCAGACCTGCCTCCCCCTCCACGAACATGTAATTCTGCCTTCCTCGGTCTCTGACAGTATAGGAAATGTTGCTAAGACACCAATCTAAAGGAAACTAGTGTATAAATAGCACTTCAAAGAGGTGACAAAATTCTCTGATATTTTCTCTCACCGGTTAACTTGTGAGACTAGAAATACTTTTTAAAATTTGGCCCTCTTCCTAATTCCTCAGAATCCCGAATTATGCTATCTATTAACTCAGAATTTCTTCTTCCACTTACACACTTCGTTCAGGGATCATATTCCTTCTGAACGCATAAACTACATTAGCGTTTTTAATGCAGATTTGCAAGTGATAGATTCTCTCAGGTTCTATTCGTGGAAAAGCATCTTTGTTTTGTCTTTCCTTGGGCGGACATTTTTGCTGGGAGCAGAATTCTTACCGGCATCGTCTTTCAGCTTCTGAAAAGGCCGTTCCCCTGCAGAGGTCTGGGCTCCCTAATTTCTGTTGTATCACCTGCCCATCTTGTTATTGTTCTTCTGAAGATAATGTATCTTTTTTTTTTATCAGAATGATTTTTCCTTCTTTCAGTTTCATGACTGTGCTTATCTAAACTTCCCTTCGTATTTATCCTAATCGGGGCTCATACGATTTCCTGAATAAGATGCCTGCTGTTGTTTTTTAAAAATCTATGGTAAATTTATCTTCGAACACCGCTCGTGCCTCGCTTCCCTCTTACCTCTCCACGTCTCGAGGAACCACGTCTTCCTGCAGAATCGCTCACCGCGTCTCATGCACCCCTTGGGTTCTTCTCCGTCTCTCCCCTGTGTTTTCTCGCTGAGTCGCAGTCTGGACGTTTTCTATTCATGCATCCTCCCCCTTGATGAGCCTCCTCTCTGCTACACCCGCTCTGGCACTGAGTCCATCTATTTTGTTATTAACTTACCTCTTGTGCGTTCACCTTTAGAATTTCCGATTGACTTCTAACAGGTGGCGTTTTTCTCTTAAACTCTTTATCTTGTCATCTGTTTTTGTCTATATTCATCACAACTGCTGTATCTAATAACCCGTATTCCCGTCAGCAGTGACCTGTTGCTGTCGTCTGCTTTTTCTCTGGGTTTGGTCATTTGTCCCTGGCTCCAGCTGTCCCTGGTGACATTCTATTGAAAGCCAGGCCTTGTGCCTCAGAATGTAAATATTACTACTTTGCCATATTTTCCCAGGTAGACTTACTTTTCCCAGGAGGCAGTTGACAAAGAGCCATGCCCACTTGGGAACTGACATGTATTGAGTGAATCTCAGCCACTCTAAGTGCTGCCTAATTTTGTTCTGCTTTTATTACCTGGACCTAGTCCTTCAGGCATCTTAATCCAAGGCCGAGTCGTTTCCCAGGCCTCATTCTATTTGGTTTATTCTGAGCCCAAACTTTTATCTTCCTTGTACTGTGAGACGACCGACATTTCTGCTTAGCTATTTTCTGCTTTGCGTTTGGTTGCCTGTCTCTCTGATTTATACAGCTCAGGAACTGGTGAATTTCTGGAGGAGAAAATCACCGGGAAGTGTTGGGTTCACCATCTGTGTGTTTCTTTTCTCCAGAATATTGTCCTTCGTGTTGCAAACACCTTGGCTCTTCTCATAATTCCTTCAAACTTCTATTTTTACTTATTATACAGATACTTGAGTAGTATTTATGGTTCATATCGATAAGATGTAGGTGTAGTTTAGTGACTTCAACTTGTCAGGACAGAATTTTCCCCAATATTATAGAGTTCAGCACCAATCCCGCGTGGGGCGTCATGTGTGGGCTCTTTGTTGGTAGAAGATTTTGATAATAACTTGAACAGTATGGTCGTTGGTGTTGGCTGGAGAAAGACGTGAGAATCACCTCGGAGTGAAGCAGAGATTTGTGCTTCGTAGCCCCACTCAGTGCTGAGCGCCCTGCACTCCAAGCAGGACCCTGGGGGTGGGTGGCGGACAGTCATCCCAGGGACCTAATGAGCCTAAGAAAAAAGAGCTAAATACAGTGTCCTTAGGAGTTTCCTGAAGAATGATCCAGGCCCCACAATCTCAGTGTGACGTGTGAGCGGCCAGTAAGCCCCCACACTTGACCAGACCTTTCTATGAGGCTTTTAGCACCTCCCTTTTAATACGAGCAAATAGCTAAGAGGCACAAAGTGTCTTTGTACAGCTCTTAATAAAAAAAATAAGGATAAAACAAACAAAAAAAACCAAAAAGAAACACTGAAGGAAAAAAATAAACCTATGAGTAACATTTTCAGAAAGAGGAAAAAAGAAGAGCAAGATGTTACATAAAAGAACAGTGAGAAAATAAAATGACACTTAAAATTTTTAGAAATAACACAAACAAACATTAAATAGACTGCCTGGAAGATAAAGTTGAGAAAATCTCTCAGAAGATAGAGCAGAAAAGTTATAAAATGGATACTAGGAGAAAGAAACTAGCTCATTATCTCTCTGTATCTATCTATCTATCATGTATCTATCATCTATCTATATCTATCTATCTATCCATCCATCCATCCATCCATCCATCCATCCACCATCCATCCATCTATATCATCTATTTACCTAGCTATATCTAGATAGATATAACATATATACATATATGTAAACTATATCTATCTAAATATATAAAATATTATAAACTACGCACACAGACAGATACATACATACCTACAGACAGATATCAGCTAGAATCAGTTTAGGAAATACAGAGAGACACACAGAGAGAGACAGAGACAGACAGAGACAGAGAGAGACAGAGATAGAGATACAGAGGGACGGAGAAAGAGAGGCGAGAGGAGGGCGTCCGGGCCGGGGGGGCCTCCGCACACGGCGGGTCGGCGTGGAGAAGAGACACCGAGCCGGAAGTGGGGCGCGAATCGGTGTCCAGGCCACGGGAAGCCGAGCACACGGCGCACCCAGGGGCCAGGAGCGCGTGGGAGCGGACGCCCCGAAGGCGTCGCTAGGAGACAGGCGCGCGGCTCTGACTCGCCCCGCGCGCGGCCAGCCACGGGGGCGTCGGCTTCGGTTTCACGTCCTCCTCCTCCTCGCAAACACTCACGCGCCTCGCCTCACGCGCTGGCAGGAGGCCGGACGTTTCACGTCTCCTCGGCCACGGGCAGATGATCTGCTTGGACGTGCGTTCCGCGGATTGAAACCTGCACGTGGCCCTCGGCGCGTGCCCCTGGCGGGCGGGCAGGGGTCAGCTTCAGCCCACGAGGTGACCGCGCCCTGATCACCTTCATCCCTATCAAGTCGATACGTCGCGGGTTCCCCGCAGGCGCCATAGCCGCTCGTCTCCCACTCCAATGCGTAAACGGTCTCGAGCAAATGTGAAAAGATGATCGAGGGAGAGAGACACGGACTTAGGCGGGCGGTCGTCGGGCACGCGAGTCGCCCTGATGGGGAGCCGCGTCTGGGGGGCGCGCAAGGCAGCACTGGACTGTCCCCAGCCAGCAGCAGCGGGACCCATAAACAGAGCACCCCCTCCTGACAGACGGCCGAGACGGGGCTCGACGGCCCCCGGAGGGAGCTCGCACTGCGGGTGTGTCCTGCGCCCTCCGCAGACCGCCACCCCCCGGTGAGCCGTGACCCCCGCAGACCGCCACCCCCCGGTGAGCCATGACCTCCGCAGACCGCCACCCCCCGGTGAGCCGTGACCCCCGCAGACCGCCACCCCCCGGCGAGCAGTGACCTTTACGACATCGCGTCCGTGGGAAACAGCGACCGCTCAGACCCCGTCCGCCGGGACGAGGCCAGGTGCCGCGGGCCCTGCAGCGCCACACGACACGGGCTCAGGGGTCTGGATTTCGCCGGCGCAGGACGCGTGGGGGTGGGGGGGGGCTGCTTTCTTCTGAACAGTCACGCTGGGGCGGGGGGATGGGGGGAGACAAGATGAGAAGGGGGCCGGGGTGAGTCTGATTCCTCCGGTTACCGTCCCCCGTTTGCCGCCCCCGGCCGAGCGCGTCCGTCCGGGGGCCTGAAGGGGTCTGTAGCCCCTTCCTCGAGTCGTGGGGATCCCCGCGCTGGATGCTGAGCCGGCGCCTGCGGGTCCTCTACGTGGCGATGACGCGTTACTCCTGAGACGGGGTCCCGGCGCCTGCGCGGGCACTGGGCTCCGAGGGAGCAGAAGCTGGGCTCGCCGGGGGCCCGACCGCGTCCCTCCCCGTCAGCAGTGCGGGCGACAGCCCCGCCCGCCAACCCCGCCGATTCTCAGCGCTCGGCGCGTACAGCGTCGAGAGGGACGTCGAGGACAAAGATACCGGTGGTTCGAGGCGGCTTCCACTGCCCAGGCCAGACCGACCGTTTCGTTTATTTTTAGTGGAATCGGGGAGGGGGTGGCTGGTGGTTCATGTCAAGGGGAGGCAGCCGGGTGCAGCAGGGCCTGGAGCGCATGAGTCCCCGTGGAGAAGAGCCTGAGGGGGGCGCGGGGGCGGGAAGGGTCGACGGGGCGACGAGCCTGCAGGGCGAAGAGGATGTCTTCGGTCTCGGTGGGGTTTCGGGTCACACGGGGTTACGCATCTGCTGATGACACTTATGGTGTATGCAGTTCATTATACGTTAAGTTTATCTCAAATGAAAAAGTATAAGCAAACGTTAAATTCTACTTAGTGAGTGACAGCTGAGGTATTTAGGGGAAGCACTAAGATCTGCAAGTCACGACACTTTTATCCCGCTGGAACGTAATCGTTGTCACGCGAAGGTGTCACGTGCGGGCGTCACATGAATGCACGGAGGGCACGGGCGAGGACGGGGGAGGCCCCGCTCCTGCCAGCACAGGGCCCCGGGCCCGCGGCTTCGGCCTCTGCGCCTCCTGTCCCCTGTGTGAATGAAGGTGGCGTCTGATCTCACTGTGGGTCAGTGAGATGACGCACGTGAAGGCCCTGCCACATGCGCTAATACGTGGGAGTTAGTGATGACGCTGACAGAGAGCGACAGTCAAGGCAGGAAGGGCCGGCTCGCGCCACCCAGTCGCCCTGAGCGCGGGACACGGCTCCGCTTTTCGCCAGTCCGAGACGTGGTGTGCGCACGCGTCTGGCCTCCGTCTCACGGGGTCGACACCGGCTATCTGCTCCCTATTTTTACTAAGAGTAAACACAACTTTAGCCAATCACAGGTTTGGTCTGTTCTGCAAAAAATACCTTGAACAAAATAAAAATGGTGCAAACCTATAACGCATAAACATGTCTTTCACATTATATATCGCACGATGTGCATTAAAAAGAACAATGCCTCTGGAAATTCTGTGAGTGGCGTGCTACATTAAAAAAAAAAAACTACGAAAATAACATTGACATTATCGTGTCTCATAAACGAACATGTTTTGTTTGTTTTCACATTTTTACCTGGAGATAATATGGAATTCAAGTCTCAAGAATTCAATCGGCATTATTTTCGATATGAGAAGGGCAAAGAAAATTTCATTTCTAGCCAGTATAAAACTACTATAGGATTTTTCACCTTGAAATTGCTTCCATTCATTTTTAAATTAAAGTCTTCATTCTATTAAAATGTTTTAAGTCATTCCCGGTAGAAAATTGGGGTGTAGAATTGAGCGTTTTGGAAAACACGTCAGCACATCTGAGAGACTTCTCTGCCACAGTGTTTTCAACCAGGACGAGATGTCGGGCCCATTCCAATGCATGCTGTCATTTCTGCGGAACTGTACTTGGGCTGACTCGATAAGGCCGGGCTTTCTCCACACAGCTGGGCTCAACACTCAGGTCCAGACGCGGGGCCCCCCGTCATCTCCCCGGCTTGATGCCCCTCTTGGTGACTGGAGGACCACATCAGTGCATCCCCTCACTCCGCAGGAGAAAATGGAGAGGCCACTCTCTGTGCTGGCATAATAAAGCCTCTATCACGAAGAATAAACAACTAAATGAACAGCAATAAACTTAATTTGCACATTAGATATGCTTTTCCAAGTTCCGACATTTCAGTTGAAAATAATGCTGAAGCAATGAGGCCTATAATTGAACATCCGAAACTTCTCCAGTGGGGAAACAAAAACAAATGTTGCCTGCAAACCAGACCATTTTTACAGCCTGCTGTTACTCTGCTTTTTAATAATTTTCCAAATGCCAGATCGAATAATTCCTCCTTTTATGTGATTTTCATCTACTTCTCAGTGCATGTAATTTTAATCCGAGTCCTCCAAAATGAAGACACTTAAGCTCTCTCTGCTCCTGGCCGACTCCCGTCCGTGCCCATGGAGACGTTCCTCAGTCACACTGGGTGTCTTCGGAGGCCCTGGCGTGGCCGGTGCTAATTGCACTCGCGATGTCTGAAGGCAGAGCTGCCTCCCCCTGTTGCATTAGTGAAGCAGAAATAGAAGCATCGTGCAGATACTTTCAGAATCCTCTTAACGCACATAAGCCGCCGCATCAGCCCAAAACTGAGCCGGGCGGCTCTTCCTCTCCTAACTATTATTGTCTCACGTGCCATCTAGGAGCAGCATTTCTTGCATGACTGAGGCTGATAAGGAAATTCGAGAAGAGATGATGCGTTTATCAGCTTTACTGAAATTTCGCATCTGCTCCTTGCCATCCTATTACCAGTAAGGTCGCTACAGACTGATCTTGGTTTGGGAAACACAGTTATGTCAGACTCTGTGATGACAATCAGATGAGCATTGTGGATGAGCAAACACTCACGCGAAACCATTTTAACAAACAACCAGATGATGACCCTCCGAATAGTCCAGGAAATGGCTGAATCGAGGCATACAATTATAATTACTACAATTCTTTCTCAGATTAAAGCTTCCAATTTGTAGGCTGCAAAATAATAATTCGTTGGCAGTGATACCTTTACCGTTTCTGCATGACAGGGAATGACAGACAGCAGTCTCATTAAGGGGGCCTGATGATAACGGCTTTTCTTTGAACTGGATTTGCATAGCGATCCCACGGTTTAATCAAGACTGTGCATTACAGATCAGTAGTAAAGCAAAGTTCTTGGTGATGCTTGTACTCATACTGTACATGCATTTTGTGTTTATGTAGTTTTTTTTTAATGTGAATATTGGTGCACCGTGTACGTGTGTATTTGCATAGCGCACAGTGGTCCTTGTCAATGGCAAAGAAACAGAAGATCCCCAGTCCCCCTAAAGTGGGATGAGGATATTTCATGGAGCAAAACAACAAACACAGTGACCTTCCGTTATCGGATACAGACGAGTGAAAATAACTTGATAATTATGCAAACTAAATATGCCCTTTCTGCATGCGAGTCCTCCTCCTGTCTGTGCGAAGGTCCCAGAACACTGAGTTCTCCCCCAAAAGTCTCTTGGATTTTCATGAAGCTTCACATATGAAAACCCGTCACAGACTAAGTTCTCTGTCTACCAGAAATACAGAACCATGAACACTTACGCCGGGAAAGTGAAAACGTTTAGAAGTTTGTTATTTTCCTCTGATGCTTGTTAGTGCCAAGTGTTCTAAGAAGCTTAAACCGGGAAATACCAAAAGCTTTCGGATTTTCGAACAAGGAGCGGGGCTGGAAATGACCCCTGCGCACGAAGGTGTGCAAGATGACACCTTTTCACTCGATCAGTCGACATTCCCTGAACACGCACAGTCCCCAGGATGTGTGGCCCCTGGCCTTCTGCATGCTTCTTTTCCAGAGGAAAGGAAAATGGAGGAAGAAGGACACACACAGCGAGCTGTGAATCACATGGTTTGTAGGAAGACGAAGTGTGTCACAGGAGAGGAAGAGTGGGAAGGACGGAGGTGACTAGAAATGCAGACTGGGACAGTTGTGTTTCAACAGACCCAGCCAAGAACACCGAAAATAAACAAAAATATGTCAGTTTCTGTTTTTCTAAACCGAACAATCTTATTTAATTATTTTCTTACTTGTAGAGAGAGCAAAGTGCCTGGGGATAATGGCATGTTTAGTGGAATATCCCAAATATAGACTGATACGTTTTTCATTCCAAGGACTTGAAGCCTGTCTAGTAAGCACGTGGCTCTGCCACACGTCGGAAGTAACCAGATGCGGCCTCGGGAGCGAGGCGCAGCCCGTGGCCCCAAGCTCTCAGAGCAGTGTGCATCTTCTTCTACTGCTACTGGATGGCGCCATGCTGCCGAAGTCTCGAGAAACACTTGAGGAAGAGGAACATTCGTCCGCCCAATCTACCCATTAATGATCATTTTCCTTAACCTCTGCGGCAAATCCTTGCATGTGAACAACAGCGCCATCAGCCCAGCTCGCCGGGCCCCGGTATTCTCCAGAGACTGTCTTTGAGAAAGGACGTCTCTGGGGCTGCTGTGTTTTGTCCCCGCGTTTCACACCTGAGCCCCCCGGGACTGCTCCAGACGTGGGGAAAGCAACGGCGTGTTCTCCTTTACCCTCCTTCAGCCTCCTGCTGTAACAAAGTGAAACCGGGCCGCCTGCCCCTTCTGAATTTGAAAGGAGGTGATAAATCTGTGTTTTTTCCCCCTTAATGGACACGTTAGTTCTCCACGCACAAAGTGTTCCCACTCGTCGGCGCGTGGCTGCCCCAGAGGCTTTCTGGAGAAACAGCCGTGAGCAAGCGCGGCCCCGGCCCACTCCTCAAAGCATCGAGTCCGTCTCCGCCTTCAAACCTGCTAACGACACCGTCCCAGGGAAGCGGAGTTTTCAAAATGCACCACAGCGGTCGGATTTCGACCCGAGTCGCATCAGCCACGCTGCCCGCGCGCTTCAGACCATTGTTGACACAATAAGGAGCCGAGGCTGGCAGGGCCGCGGCAGCGGCACCCTCAGCACCTGACTGCTTCGCATCGAAACATTCGTTTGTCTTTTTGTTTTTTTTTTAATAGAAATGATGATGAAACACCCAATGCGGAACTTAATCCTTTGGGCTTAACTACTCGGACTACTTCATCAAGACCGTCGTTTTTATCATGCAGGTGACAGTGAAATGATAAAAGTGACGTGGCTTCCAGTAAACACACACGTGCTGCGAGCTGAGGCTGATACAGTGAAGCGGCAACACCAGGGCCCGGACTCTGACACTGACGCGGCCCGGGGACCGACACGCGCGGTGCGCCCGGGCCGAGAGTCCAGCCGCTGCCTGGGGGGGACGCAGCCTCCTCGCCCCCAGCCATGTGCTGCCCTCTGACAGGGGCACAATGAGGACGCCCGTGGGCGCCAACGTTTAATTCTTTCTCTTTGGCAAAAACCGCTCGCTCTGGCGTGTGCGGGCGTCTGCAAGTCACGTGCGCGCCCAGAGTCCCGTGAATGAGTGAACCGGTCACGGACCGGGCGGCCTTCCATCCGAGTAATTACTTCGTACGAAATCGGAGTTTCCGAAGGAAACTTACCCAAGAAAAACAGCATCGCCGACTTCATGGGGCGTCCACGCTGCCCCAGCGCCCCCGCGCGGGCCGTCCTTCCAATTCGGATACTGTAGGCGCCGCTCCCAGTTCTGCCCGGTCTCCCGCCCCCGGCATTCGAAGCACCGACCGCGGCACTTACCATGGACGAGTGCGGGGCCACGCCCGGGGGGACCCGTGGCGCAGTGTGACGCTGCGCGCGCGGCCGGGGCGCACGTGTGACGCCGTGACGCAGGCCCGACGCCGTGCGTGTGATGTACGTGTGACGCCGTGACGCGTGACGCAGGCGTGACGCCGCGCGCGTGACGTACGTGTGACGCCGTGACGCGTGACGCAGGCGGGACGCCGTGACGCGTACGCCGCGCGCACGGCCGGGGTGCGCGCACTCATGCCCCGCGCTCGCCGAGCGCAGGCGCGGGCGCCGAGGTACCTTTCACGACCAGGCCGCCGGTGTCCTTGGCCACGCCGAACGGGTTCGTCGCGGTGCACGTGTAGGGCCCCGCGTCGGCCCGGGTCGCGTTGCGAATGGTGAGGCTGCCGTCCTCCGACACGGACACCCTGGGAAGGAAACACGCAGGCAGCGGCGGTGAGGCCCCGGCAGCCGACCGGGCCCGCCCGCTCACGCCCCCTCGAAAGCCGCACGCGTCCGCTCCGCGTCGCTCTGTTCTGCGCTCAGCCCTGCGCTCAGCCCTCCCCGGCCGCGCGCTCTGCCCCGACGGCGCGGGTGACCCGCGGCCCGTGGCCTGAGCCGTCGCCGCTGCTGGCCACGCGCACGGAACAGCGCACGCGCCTGGGGCTGCGACGCCGCTCGCTTGTTTAGTCGGGGACGTGACTGTGGACGCCGCAGTCTGAAAAGCCACTCTCCCCCCCACCGCGGACGTGACCTTGGCCTTGGAGAAACGCCAGGCCGTGTCTGCGTCCTTGAGTCCGCGCCTCCAGAGACCCGGCCTTGTCTGGCACTTCCGGCCGCTTTCAGGGTGCTCGGCCACAACGCCTGTGACCGCTAGTGACTCGAAGGGACCACCCACGTGGCTCTGAGGCCAAAGGGCCCAGCCCCCCGGCGGGCCTACCCGCCCCTCAGGGGAAGGGAGGCGTGGGAGGGAGGAGGACCTCGGGAATCGGGCTGGATTAAACGTTCCGAAGTTCGGGCAGGCAGCCAGCCCACGACGGGGTGGGCGGGGGCGCGGACAGCTCCTGAAGTTCCAAGCTTTTACAACGTGATTCTTATATTTTCTCTGAAAATCAGCAATAGTGAAAAGCAAACATCAGAGCCCTATTGTCATCCGGGAACCCCAAGCCTGGTTTCTTGACCACATCGCCATCACGTGCGTTTATGAGGAGACCAAAAAAATGGCAAAACCAAATCATCCGCTCAGTGTTATGCCTCATAAATGTAATTAGTGAGCTTGTGTAAACGCATCTCTAACAACGCTAGTGGGTAGCCGGGACTGCACAAAAATGAGTGATGAAAGCCAATTTTTAACGCCAGTAGCTGGAGAGGAGAGAAACCCAAGGCCACCGGCCCACATGCCACACACTTGAAGCAACAAAACGTGCTCGCTGCACTGCGAATGTGTCACTGTCCCTGACCTGTGTCCTGCACGCAATGCGGCTAATAAAATTAATCACCCAATTTGAAACACAGAGAATATCAGCCACCTACAATTTGTATGAGACCGGCCACTGAGGCCGGGCTTATTACTATTAGACAGGTTCTGCATCCTGCCATCCAGTGAGCGGAATGGCCCGCGGTACATGATCAGAATTTTTTTAAGTCATTGTCTTGGAGTCGTTCCCAGCAGCAGACATTTGCTATCTGATTTAATTTCTGAAATGCCCGGTTCCGCGAGCCCAGTGTTCATTAACAGTGAGATCGTGCCGTGACTGACAGTCACAGAGCTGTTCTGCCATGCGGGGCACTTGGGCTAAACACACCTCCTTGTGTGATCTCATTACATGGGGTCACTGTGAGAAGCATTTGGGCGCATTACCTATCTCCAGAATTTAGGAATAACGAGGAATTTTTAGCAACATAAACAGTAAATTTTGGCTAATAAAATATTTTAATAATTAAAAATATGTATCTGTTGATATCTAAAGACCATCGGACCCATTTCCAAACTAGTAGTACCAGTGTTTATATGTCACATAATTTTTCACTTATCTTCCAGAAAGGAAGAACCCACGTTAACAGAGGTTTAGTATTACTCCAAGTCCACCCCCTTTTAAGGCTCTTAATGCTTGTTCAATAACGTTTGCTAATTTGAATTGTCATCATTGAAACCACTTATTTCTTTTGAAATCTTAATCGGTTGGTATTTCTCAAGAGCTGACTACTGCTTGAAATACGGAGAAGGCAGACTAACTAGGAAAAGGTAAAATGGGTCCAAGGCGAAACAGCTCACAAGGTTAAAGGATGGGTGGAAAGTTGCATCTGACCACTGCTGGCCTCATGCTTCCCAATCCATCGCTTTGCCTGACTCGCGGTAGACTAACTCTGCATGCGAACGGTGATGTTCAAGACACTTCTGCTGAGCAATCGTTAGATGCCCTCATGTGTTTGCGTCTCGAAGCGCGTCTCATCCAGACCTACCGAATCACACTTTGGATTTGGCATTTCACCCAGTGACTGATGGGCACAATAAAGTTTGAGAAGCACCGGTCAACTTATCATGAATCAAACATGAGTCCGTAGAGACTATTTTTATTCCGAAGGACCCCTCTTATTTTCATGAGATCAGTGTGCAAAAATGTATAAAAGAATAAAAATGTGAGATTTAAATAAATTATGAAAATAACCAAACTAGTAACCAAACTGATATGTCACTTATCAAAAATAGATCATTAAAACATAATTCTCCCAAGTGACCTGGAATATAGAAACCAGATATTTAACCATAACTAGGAATTTTATCACGTGATAAGAACTATAAATATTTCAACTTATTTAATGTCTTTTCATTAGTAAGAGATATTAAAATATAGTAAGAACACTTAATCTGTGACAATTAGATGGAATCAAACCACCTAATCGTAACTCTAATTTTATGCAGAATAATTAAACAAAAAACATTAAAGAGAAATGGGAATTTTGAGTCTGTTGCATACCAAAGCTGGCTTCGCAGAAATGATAAAAATAAATCCATCTAAGATCAAATTGCACAAAGCAATTAACATTTTCAGATAAGGAAAAATGGACATGTAAAAATTAACTGGAACATTTTAATCGATGGTTTTGGTAATCTAGAGAGCAAAATAAAGACTCGTTTCTTTATTTTAGAATATTCTAAAAGATATTCTTTCCTTCTTTTGGAATGTTTAAAAGTTCCTTTAAATGGGATCTGGGGGCATGGAAAGGGACATGTGAATACGATATATTAAAATATTCTATCTTTATTCCATGTAAGCTTCTCTGGCATTTAAAAACAAGAGGGACATAAATATAGATAAGCCTGGATATCTGAAAAAAAAAAGGGAAATCATTCTGGTGATGAAAATGGAGATGTGCATGAGTAATTAGGGACGGAAACCTAGTTATAAGGAAGAAGGCAGGAAACGATAAAGTGATTGATGAAGGTAACCTACATATATAATGCATATTTACATCAGGACCGACACCGAGATTGTACTATGAGATGAGAGATCACAAAGGCACCTTGGGGCACGTGGGTGCAAGGCACACGGAGACCTTCCACAGCTCCGAAGGCTCTTCAATCAGTGTGTGGTTGGACATGGGCAATTACGACTCGCTTGTCCTTCCCGATTCATTCTGCACATGGCCACCAGACGCCTACTGTGCCCAGGGCACCGCATTAGGGATTGCAGTGGGGCTGTGGGGTGACAGGCCGCGAGCACCCCGGATCCCCTTCCCCTGTCGGTCGCAGGCAGGGTGCGAAGGGCCCCTTGGAGCTGCCGGGCACCGGCCCTCCACTGAGCAGAGACATTTCCACTAGGTGAACCCTCCGGCCACACCCCTGGGCTCACTACCGTTATCGTCCCCACTGGACAAGTCAGGGGACCTAGGCCCTGGAAGAAGCAGGAGCTTGCTTGGCGTCCCCGCCCGGCGGTGTAGGCCCAGGACCCTGCCCGAGCCTTTCTCCAAGTGCCGTCTGCAGTCCCCAAGGTGTGGTCAGCGGGGGCGCACACCTGAGCGTTAGGTATTTACAGGTACGCTCAGAAGTTACGCATTTGGGTGGCCCTAACGGGGGGCCGCACTACGCCCTAGAACGTGATGGTGCTGTCGTGTGTGTGCACATAGGTGCGTTTCTCGGGGTCCCTGGCGTTTCTGCGATCTCAAAGGTGAGTTTGCTCTCCCTGCTGCTGGGGCGTTTGAACCGTAAGTGCTTTAACCCGTGAGGCGATAATGACGTTAATGCTGAGGACTGTCTCTCTTCTTGTCTTAGGCCATTTTCTGAAGTTACGGTGTCATCCACAGAGCAGGCGAGGACACGGGGTTTGGGGACAAACTGCTTGTGATGAAGTCTGAGCTCTCCACCTAATGTTTGTGTAACCGGGGCCAAGTCACTCCACAGTCCAGGCCATCGGCTTTCCCGTCGGTGACAGAGGACACTTCTATCACCTGCGCCACGGGAGCAAGGGGTATATGACAGAAACCGCGTAAAATGCTCAGCACCACGCCTGGCTCCTCGTTAGCCGTCGGCAGGCGGGTTTAATGAGCCAGTTTCCCGTCTGCATGAAGAATGAAGGGGCTTCCACAATGCCACGAACAGGAAAACGGGGACGGGGGGCACACCGGGCCACAGTCCTGTCTGACAGAGGGACCCGAGAGGCACGCGCTAGCCTTTGTGAGGGGACCACCGCCAGCAACACCGTCTCCAGCCCCACCTCCCCACCCAGCACCCCGGGGAATCCACCCTCCTTCCTGTCTGTGCCCTTGACACTTTATCTCCCTGATCCACAACGTTTGCGGTTTTAGTTTGGGAGCGATCCTGGCGTTGCTAAGAGAACCAGATCGATTAAATGCCAGCGATCAATTTTACTCTTACCCCCGCAGATACTAGGATTTGCCCTGGCCGTACTCCGCACTCAGACTGTGTTCTGATCCTCTCCTTAGTCCCTACTCGTGCCGAAGCCTGGGGACCCAGTATCCCACGGGACCCCGCGGCATGCCAGTGGCCTTCATGCACGCACGGCTGCCGGTCCCTGGACGTGCTTCGTTTCGGTGTTGCTGAGCTGATGCCTGCCTCACGAATGTTCCTTCCAAAATGCTTCCACTGTGACCACGTCACAGCTGGGAGATGACACCCCGCCTCTCAAGTCTCTGGGCTCAAATATCCACTTAATCAGAATATGTCAACTGTCTACACAGCTGAATAGAAAAGTTTCCTCAGAATTACCAAAGCTGAGGATTCCATTTGGATGATTAAATTGCGAATTAAGGTGCCTGCATTTGGAATGTTCTGTAACAACTGGAATCTGAAGACACTGCCACGTGTAGACGCACTGGGACTGCTCAGCGACAGAAACACTAACAGCGCCAGGAACACACCACTCCCTGCCTCCCACCGCATTCTGAGAAGACAGAGGCGGAAATTCAGAGCCGCAAGCCGCGTCTGGCCTCCCGGTGACATCGGCGGATTTCACAGTGGCGTTGGAACGTAGAACATGTAGGAAATTGAGCCGCTGATGCATGAAGCGTCTCACGGTTAACTGATAACGCCGAAGGCAGACTAAACCGAGTGCGTGAATGTGAACGCAGGCCCGTCTCCCCGCCGTTGGGGACCGCAGGAGGCTACACGGAAGACTGAGCAGCCGCCCGGCCCCTCTGCCTGACTTCGGACCCACGTCTGCCACTGCGTGAGCCACGGCGAACAGGACCCCAGTGAGACAGACGACCGTGGCCAGGGAGCCCTCGCAGGGTTCTTTCCCCTGTAGCACGGGGCCAAATCCTGTGTCATTCTAAGGAACTACTGAAAGACTCGCGGGAAATCTTCACCCTTGCTTTCCTTCAGTGCATGTGACGTCCGTTTGTTATGAACGTCGCAAACATAATAGAGATTATTAGCATTCACGTCTACTCTTCACTACAGCTAGCTGATGGCCTCCCATCTTTAATTCATCTACCTGTAGGAAATAGATCTGTATATTTAGATTGCAAAGTGCGACTGGAAAATGAGGAAGGCTCCGATGTCTTTGCCTGATAAGAACCACATCCCATCGGGAAGTTCAAGGACATCAGAGATCAGTACCAGCTGTGTTTCTTAAACTGAGAAAAATTAGGACATTGGGCAATTACGATTTCTTAGTGCTGAAAGTAGAGCAATACTGCTATTTTTATAGTCAGATTATTAACTGGAGCACTGCTTTCAGTTCCGTCTAAAGATAATACTGTAGACCATGAAATTTTAATTGACTGTCTAATTTTACTGATTTCTAGAAAATGTAAAATAAATTGGATTAAAATGAGTGAGATAAGAAATAGAAATGGATGGATAAATTTTGGCTCTTCACAATTTAGGTTTCAGGTAAAATGTCCCACTGGAATGCATTTTAGATCAAATATTGATATTACAGTTTAATAATTTCAGCACCTGATTATTGTAGCTAATGTGTAATATTCATGCTAATCTCAGTGTCATTTAATAAGCTATCGTCTAAAGAGTCCTCATTTTAACAAGCTACAAAAAATGACAGATATGATCTACAAATGAGAAAACAACAAAGCTTGCTCCCTTAAATCAAAATAAAGTTTCTTCTTTCCATCTTTCGTGTCAATAACTGGAAATGACTCTAATGGCGACAGACACAGAAAACAGCTCACACCTCTCGCCAGAGCAATTTCAAAGCCCTAATCGATGGATTAATGAAAACCTATTTTGTCAGAACTCATTAGATTATCAGAGTAGTAAAAAAAAAAAAGAGAGATAACCCAGTAAAAGAGATAGAAAGAGACAGTAAGAGAGAGACAGAGACAGAGAGACAGAAAGAGGTAGAGAGTGAAACGAATTGCTACCTCAAGAGAGAGAATTGAATGGGCCACAGAAAATAAAAGGCAGCCTCTCTATTAAGCGACACAGAGCATCCTCAGCAAAACGTGACACACTTCCGACCTTTAGTCAGTCCTAAACAAGAGGTAATGCACACCAGGACATTCAAGAAGAAGTAGGAAGAAGGTCATGTCTTATTGGCCCCGTTGGTCCTGGAGAGGACCACGCGGTCACGGTCACAGTTTGCACATCTCCCTTCAAGCGTGTCCTTCCCAGACTCGCGGGCGGGCAGCCAAGTCTCTGCCCAGCGCCCGGGAGCCCGTGCTGGCCGCCGCCCTGCCCACCACCATCCCAGCCTCTGTTCCCAACACTGTCAGCGTCCCCAGAAGAGTACATCTGTTACCCCTGATGAACCCACACTGACATGTCACAGTCGCCCAAACAGCACGGCTCACCCCGGGGCTCCCCCAGGGAGTTGCGCGTTCCCTGAGTCGGGAAGAATGCACGATGGCACGTGCCCATCTCCGCAGTATCGTCCGGTCCTTTCCCTGCCCGAAAAATCCATGCCCCACCGGCTCGGCCCCTCACCCCCACGCCTGGCGACCACTGACGCCCCACTGCCCCACAGCGATGCCTCTTCCAGAATGTCGCAGAGTGAACACCCCGCACGTAACCCTCCAGAGTGGCGCCTCCCGCCTGGCCAGGTGCACGTAGGTTTCTCCATGTCTTTTTATGACTTGCTAGCTCGTTTCTTCTCAGTGCTGGATGACAACCCATTGGCTGGATGGACCACAGTTTATTCATCCATCATCTGCTGAAGGACGTTTTGGCTGCTTCTGAGTTTGGCCCCTCGCACGTCCTGTTTCCCACGCTCGACAGACTAGAAGAACGTACATTTCAAACAGGCGAAATAACTAACGATACGCCTCCCATGAACTGATTGATCGGAGATGACTCGGGGTTACCAAGCAGCCAACGCCAAGGGCTTGAGGAGCCGAGGACAGGGCGGTGGCATCGTGCGCACACAGGAAGCCGACTCCGACACTTGCAGCCCACGTGGAAATAATGCTATTGCTGTGGTCTGTGTCGCATTTTTTTTAAGTCCCTGGTTTCTGCGGTATGTTTTATGCCTAATGCGTAATTACTGGTCTAAATGATCAAACGTTTTCAAAGTTCAGTTTCTAGTTCGACCACCCTAAACCCCAGAGCAGCAGCCGGGAGTCAGATATCCGGACATCAGAATTCATCAAAATGTGACTCCTTGTTTAACATACACAAATGATTTAAGCACCAGCTTTGTGGTGGCTGACATGCAACGCAAACACAGACTCGGGGTGACTGAATTATGACACAAATTAGGAGATGGCAGATGAGAGCGGTTGCTAAATAACATAATTATTTGGTGTCATGATGTGTCTTTATTCCGGAGGCTTGCCAGGGTGTGCTGCTAGGCTGATTACCATAAAATGTTCAGAAAATGTGATTTAACATTAACAAAATGGCATCAGACGGGGAGCTTAGCTAGATTAATCCAGTGAAAGAGGCCTGAAAGGAATATCTTGCTGTTAAGTGGAAGGAGAGAAAAATGAAGAAACGTGTCTCCGGTTGCCGCGGTGTTTTCAGATGCCTGAAGAGACATGAAAGGGAAGCCGCGCAGATTCGCACGCTGACCTGCCTCGCAGCCCGAGCAAAGCAAAAGAAAAGGCAAGAAATTATGCAGTTGGCAAAGGACAAAACCGTTGTGAACACGGGACTTAAAAGAAAAATGTCGGGAAGCGTGCTCCTCGAATGACTAGGGGAGAGCCGATGGGAGAGAGAGCGCGCGCCTGTGTGTTTGTAGGGGGGGGGGGGTTGTGCAAAGCAGAAGGGTAAGTCTGAATGCTGGGGCCATCCCGCGAGCTTTCATCACCCTTGTGCTGACGAGCCTACTGGAGATTTCCTCAAGGCTTTGGAAGTTTGCAAATGCGAAGTTTTCCCTGCTGCAATACTCAAACACAGCAGGGTGACTGACCTTAAGCTAGTAACTTTATCCCCGAGGTCCTGGGTTCTCTCCGGTATAAAAAGGGGATGGCGTGGGCTGTTAACTCACTCCGGGTCTGTAACTCGGAATAGGCGGATCTGGGAAACGCTTCGCCCTACATCGGGAACGTGGTTTTGAAAGGGATGGTGTCTGTGGAGTTTCCAGTTCTGCTCGACTTCTGTGTTCCTCAGAGTCTACAAAACTAAGTCCACAAATGTGGCTGAGAATGGGGGGCAGGGCTCAAATTGGATGTGACTCCTCGTCTGCTAACTCTCATTCTTTTTTCTTAATTATAATACATAATTTCATACCCAGATCAAGTCCTTTATTAAGCTTAGGAAGTTTGTCATTACTCATTATTATCATAATCAAGAGACTCATGGTCAAGTACGGGAAGAACAGATTTCTGGCTGTCTCGGTTAACTTCAGCTGAGATGGAGGGAAAACGCAGGCAGTCAGGCAGGTCTGAGCGCCCCTCAGTCGTCAGGGCCACCTGCCGGGGGCCAGCTGCCCGGTGACTCGCCGGTCGGGGCGAGTCTGTACTTCGAGGAGTCGTGGGAGTGCATCATGAGTCTGAGAGAAATCCCCATAACCCTGGAACTGGCACCAGTTACGGGACCGACCGTGGAGTGAGTAGCCCCATAACAAATCTGTTCCCCCATTTTTTCCCTTCTGAGAAAATTCCCAAGGGCCAGGTTGGTCGGTGCCCACCTGGCCTCTTGTAAGATGAGCCAACAAATGCCCACAGCGTCCTCCGTCTGCGGAGACACAGGCCTCACTGCACGGGGGCTGTTGGCCTGTCTGCTCCCCGCAGCCTGCCCAAGACCGAGCTCGCTCAGATTTATACAGCCAGAGCGTTTCGCAAGGCCTGTCAAACTGGATGGCAGCTGTGCTTATAAATAAATGAGTGGTTTGACAAGTCACACTTGAGAAGCGAGTTTGTCACTCTAAATCAGTGACTCTCAGAGCAGGCTCTCCGGAGACCTCGGCGAATCCGGGGTGCACAGGGGCTGCGTGCGGGTGAGGGGCAGGGCGGGCGTGAGCGGCGCGCCGTTTCCTGTCCCGGGACGTGGGTCAGCCAGGCCGGGTCACGAAACGGGTTCTCGCCCACATTTCAAGGGGAAAAATTAAAAAGCGCCGCTGAGCTAAACGCAAAACCCAATCAGAAGCTGGAAAGTGTTAACCAGTGGCGAGAAACGGCGCCCGAACACGGAGGCTCTCTCCTCGGGGCGAAGGTGTCCGCTGGGCCGCCGCCCGCTCCGCACGCCCAACGGGGCCGCCACTTCCTCCGAGGCGGCCGCAGCCACGCCAGCCCCGTCCGCTCACTTCCGTCCACTGAGGCTTCGCGGCCAGCAGCGCCTGCAGGGAGGTGCCGGGGCGACCACACACCTGCCGAGCGGCGTCTCGAAGCGGGGGGCCCCTTCTCATCTGCGCACGTCAAGTAATCAGCTCAAAAGTCAAAGCAAGAACCAAAGGTCATTTGTACAAATTGCACTAATAACTGACCTTTTCTGCTCATAAAATAATTGCTGTTGAATATTTATGTAAACTTCGGAAGATACAAATGTCACTCAGAAATTACCCAAGAGCCCTCGAGCAACTGGACACCACTCCAGGGCGGAACCGTGTTCACGTTTTCAACAATTAGGCGAGCCCAGGACTCACACAGTGGCATAGGACGAGGCGACGAGCATTTTGGTACAGGAAGCGACGTTACGGAGGAAAAGAGATGAAACACAGCTGTCGTGTGTTACGTAACATGCTTGCGCTGAGCCAGCGTCTGGCTGGCGGTGTGTGTGCTACGGCCTCAGCTTCTCCTGGGAGCAGGGGAGTAACTTGTAAAATCGTGGGCTCCCGGGCGCTGCTGCATGCCTGACTCGGACTCTCTGGGATCTGTCTTTTTCATCAGGTTCTTACCTGCGATCAAATTTGAACCCAAACAATGCAGCCTGAGAACTGCAGTGCGGGGGACGCGCCCTCCCCTGCAGGAGGCTGGTCTGAGGGGGGCTCCCCGCCCGCCTCGGGGGACCTCAGACCATGGCGGGCAGCAGGTTCCGCACGCGCGCGCTGAGGTCAGTGCTCCAGCCCCGGGGAGGGACGGCAGGAGCGGAGGGCGGGGGCCACGCTGACGGGCACGAGAGGGTCTAGCGTGGTCCGCTTCCGCGGGGCGGAGCCGAGGGCAGGGGACGGCTCCTGACGGCCACAGCGTGCGTCCCCGGGAAAGGCTCACCTCCACAAGGCCCTTGGCGGCTGAGCATGAACGAGGCAGGGTTTTCTTACGAAGAGACGGCACAGAAGGGAGGCTGTGGCAAGCCTGGCGTTGCGCAGACTGTCATTCTTCCTTAGACACGAGGACATACGGTTCATTTGCCTCTTTGATCCTCGCGCTACCTGATGTACCAAGCACGCCAACAGGAAGTAGTTGGGGCGCGAAATAAGACCCGCTTGCTCCATTAGGAAGCCCTGCGGGGCGGAGGTGGAGTCGCCACGTC
This sequence comes from Rousettus aegyptiacus, assembly GCF_014176215.1. Lineage (NCBI taxonomy): Eukaryota > Metazoa > Chordata > Mammalia > Chiroptera > Pteropodidae > Rousettus > Rousettus aegyptiacus. Next base: position 159,348,270 of record NW_023416307.1, read on the forward strand.
CTGGCTAAAGGTGCACTGAAGAGGCGTGGGGTGGGGGGGGTCCTTCATCAAGACCGAGCACGTGGGGGTAAAGGCCAAAGCAAGGGATGCATGGCCCAGCCCCCGAGGGGCAGAGAGGGTGGACACGGGACGGAGGTGGGACTCCGCGGGCTGTGTGGCGGGTGCCACCCCCCGCACGTGGGCGTGGAGGAGCCCGTCGGGATGCGTGCCCTGCCCCCGTGTGTCCCCCCACGGGCTTCCCCGGGCCTCTCGGCCCCGCCCGCGGCAGGTGCTCGCTCGCCCTCGGAGGCTACGCCTGGTGCTCAGACTCACAGTGGGAGGAGAGACGCACGTCACCCCACGCGGGCATTTCCAAGGCCGAGAGCTGGAGCTGCTGCGCAGCTTTAGAGTGTCTGTGCCTGATTCTGGCTCTTCCTAGGCGGCCCGTCGCCGCCCTTCCACAGAGGTGAGAGGCAGAAATCATCCTGCGGTTTAAGCGAAACGATCGGCCTTTTGTGGCACAGAGAAGCGTGTGCCGGGCCCCATGTTCCGCCCACGTGCGGGGCCCAGGCCTCCGAGCGAGGGAGCAGGGCGAGGTCCTCCGCGATGCGCCTTTCCAACGCGGCACTGAAGTCTGTCCACGCGGGGACCAGCCATATGCTCCCTGCGGCAGGTGTGAAAGGTGTTCTCCCAGCGCCCCGCATGCCCGCGTCCAGCCTGGCTCCCTGCGTGTGAGAGGCGCCCGCTTTGAAGACCCCACCTAACCCTCTGTGCACACGAGTGCGTGCGCGCACACGCACAGATGCACACACGCGCACACACACATGCACACACACATGCATGCACGCACACACATACATGCGCACACACACGTGCACACTCACACACATGCACGCACGCCCACAGCCCCTGTGCAACCCCCCCCCCCCCCGGGCTACGCGAAAGGTTCCTGCGCCGCCTCATGCGTCATGTCCGCTCTCGCCAAGCTTCCCCCAGCGCGGTGGCCGCACCTTCCTCTGCAAGGACCGGGACCCGCCCTGGCAACTCAGGTGTGAGAAGGCGCGGTCCGGTCACAGGAGACAGAGTCCGCGGCGGTCCGAGGGCTCAGACTAAACCACCTGAGGCCTGACCGGGCTCTCCGTCCATTTAGGGAGGCGAGATGCTTCTAATCCGTTTCGCGTGTGGAAGCCGGGAAGGCTGCATGGCTCACGCACCGTGACGGTGGAGAGAGGGGGAGCAGGCACCGGGGACGCTGTCCACCTCGGCGCAGGGCTCCGCAGGGAGCAGGACGCCCGCCCGCCGCCCACTCCCTTCTCTCCTCCCTCCCTCCCCCCCCCACTCCTTCCTCCTTCCTTTTCACCACTAATTTTTACCTACGACCTGTTTGGAAACTGCCATAAACAGACGACAGAGGAGCCATGAGGTCGCCGCGGACGCGGAGGGAGGTGCAGCCCCCCCCTCCCGCCCCCCAGCCGGCCGCTGGAAGCCGCCGCCGCTTAATGAAACCACCAGCTCTGACGGAGGGCGGGGGTTGGGGGGGCCGCAGGGACCCCGAGTCCCGCTGCGCCGCTGTGTGACCTTTGCAAATTACTGCTGAAGGTCACCCACACCTGGCAGAGGCGCGGCTGTAATTGGTACATTCTGCTGGCTACAGTTCTGTTTTTTCCCAATTACTTAGGCTCTGTGTTCAGGAGAAAACCGTCTTTGTTTTCTTTGGTTGAAAGGGGTAAGAAACCCGGCAGCGGCGGGGCCCAGAGCTGTGCACGGAGAGTCCGCGCCGCGCAGGCCGCTCCGCAGTGACCCCGAGGCGCGACTCCGACGTGGCTCCGGGACGGGGTGGGGGCTCCGGAGCCCCCAGCTGTCCCGGGGGGGCCGCGCCCGCTCGGGGCATCGCACCTGGGAGCTGACTGCGCAGCCACACCGCACCCGGGGGTGCGGGGGACCGAGACACATCCGCGCCTGGGGGGCGGGGCGCGGCGCATCCGCACGTGGTAAGGTGAAGGCCGCGCGTCTGCACCTCGGGGCTGTCGCGGTGACGGGGACGCCGGAGACGCCCCCGCGCTCGGCTCCGTGCGCAGCGGGGACCCCAGGGTCCTCGCGGGCGGAGGGCGGGACGCGGACCGGGCCACCACCCCTCCGTGTCCCTCCCGTCCCAGGGGAGGAGCGTCTGTCCTCGCGTCTGCGCGCGTGTCCTCAGCAGCAGCCTCGGCGGGCAAGGCCGTAGGCGGCGCCGTTTGGGGCACGTTCGTCCCCCCCACAGGTATTTACAGGGCGCGCAGGCCCAGGCCGGCCCGCACGGAGGGAAGCCCCGCAGACCCCTGTCACGGGGAGGGCCGCGCAGTGTCCTCAAAGCCGCGGGGCGAGCGCAAGGACGGGGCGTGTGTGGGGGGGGGACCTCCGGCCACCGCCCAGCCCCGTGCTGCCACACAGACCCAGATGCGAGTTCGCGGTCACCCCTTTTCCCTCTGGCCGCCCACAAGTGCCACCCCGGCCTCAGAAATGGCAAAGCGGCGGCCTGTGCCCCGCCCGCAGGCACTGACCGGCTGAGGGTCAACGCCGGGCCCCCATTTCCAGCTTTCCTGAGTGTTCGACCTTCTGCGTGCGGCCGGCCTTCCCACAAACCCCCCCTGGACAGAACCCCTGGGTCCCTCTGCCCCTTAGGACAGAAGCCGCCCTGCAGCCCCCGAGGCCTGTCCTCCGGGACCGAAGCAGGGCGTCTTCACCGGGTGAGCATCCTGCCTGTCTGAAACACTGCGGTAGCTGCCGGCCCCTTTGCCTGAGTTCGCGACACACGATGCTGCAGACCTGCGTCCAGCCGGGAGGTCGCCCTCGGCAGCCGCCCAGCGTGTCTGGCCAGTCGCGCCCGCCATCACTCTGCAGAGCTGCAGCTGCCGACTGACTGGACCTCGCAGGTGCACAGGGTCCCACAGGACGGGAGAAAACACTGCTCTGATCTGCGAACCCTCCCAGGAGACATGGCGGTGCTGGACCCGGGTCCACCTGGCCCGTGGCGGAGGACAAGCCCGCCCCTCCTCCGCGGGCACCTGTCCGCACTTGTGCCTCCTCTGAACCCATCTGTCAGGAGGCGTCACCTGTGCGACCGTTTAAACCGCCCCAGAGCGTGAGTGTGAGCGTGAGTGTCTCTGACCCCGTGCGATGAATGCTCCCTTACGGATTTCTCAGCTACGGCAGGAAAACTCTTCAAGCTGAATCTAGAAAAGGCCTTAAGTGGTTAAAAAAGTGTCACAAGCATACGCCCCGAATGAGCCGCGGCCACGTCATGCGGGCAGGTCTCAGCTCCACACGGCTTTTTGTTTCTAAGCGAGTGTGGACACGTTGCGGTGTCTCTGGATACGCAGTTGGTTTACCGGTGCAGAGCCAGCGACTCTGTGAGCCGGGAGGACACAGACGCTTAGAGCAAACGAGCGGAGGGTCACCTTCTGCTTGGCCGCAGGACGCCGGCCCCTCTTCTCCAGGTCACGGCCGCGCTGGGGAACGCGGCCGGCTTGCAGCCGATGGCAACGTCCCCGCCGACGTGAACCACGGAGGTCTTTCTGACGGGATTTTTGGAGAAATCGGGAGCTGAGGCTAAAAACAAAACAAAGCAGAACAAAGCTGTTGAACTGCCCGGATGGCTAACATGCAGTGACCCAGTGTGTGACTTGGTGTGAGGGAGGGATGGTCACCGCACCCAGACGCTCGCTCGTTCCCTGGGCTCGGGGGGCTCTGGGGTCTGGGCTGAGGCGCCGGCTGGATGTTTGGGGCTCCCGTTTCCATCTGTGTGGAGATGAGGGTAGACGTCACCCCGGAGGTCTGCTGCGGGGGTCAAAGAGGTGACGCCTGTAAAGAGCGGATGACCGTTAGGCCCGGCACAAAGCGCGTGCTCAGCAGACGTGAGGGACTTCGTCTGGGCAAGCCGGGTGCGGGCGGGGGCAGGGAGAGGTAAGCCACGGCGCGAACGGCCCCGCCGTGAGGATGCGAAGATGGTTTCATACAGACGGAGTGGGGATTACGGAAATCAGTAAATTTGGAATCATGAAAATCAACAAATGCTTATGGGAATCGTTAAACCTATTCTGGCGGTGTCTTTATCTGTGTCTGTGTATTTATGTCTGTCTGTCATCTGTCATCATCTATGCATCGACGAGGATGAAATAAACCACACGCCGTGTCTCTGCGTCAGATGGTTTCAGGCGAGACTTTAACTGGAAATGTGTAAATGACCTGCCTTTAGGGTGAGGAGAAGTTTAGAAAACAATGAAGTCTCGTCAGTTTCTACTCGGGCCCCACTAACTGAAGCTGAGTGGACTCCAGGAGTCGCGGGGGACTCGGGCCGTCTGGGGCGCGTCTGAGCCCGTGTGTCAGGTGCACTCCTAGCGGGAGTCACTCGGGGGCCGGCAGCTCTTCCCGTGGGCCACGCCCGCTCTCTCCCCCCCCCCACTTCTGGGTGCTCCAGGTGCTGCTTCCCAGTCCCCCTGCACTGTGCGCGTCCGTCCGCAGATCTCGGTGCGAGGACAATGCGCTAGAATTGGTTATGCTCGACTTTGCCCTAGGGCTGATGATACCTGCTCAGGTGTTGACCCTGGTAATCCCAGTATTTTAAAGTGCGGCTTTCTACGTGTCTCTGAAGGTGACGCTCCCTTGAGCGTATGTCACGCCGTCTGGGGGCTGAGGACACACACGTGCTAAGAAGCAATGGCGGGGGAAAGCGTGAACGCATGAGGCGGCCTCGCCCAGCCGTCTCCGTCCATCTGCGCCTTCCTCCCTCTCTGCATCTCTTCCTCCCGCCACAGGAAGCCCTGGGGCGAAAGCTGTCAACGAGTCATTCACTGGGACAGATGCCACTGGTGGCCATCCCAAAATGTCACTCCCAATCTTCTCTAACTGCACCTTTTCCACTCCGTGGAATTATTTTCCCCAGCCACCCCTGAGGTTTCAAGCGAAAAAAAAAAAAAAATTGAGTAAGAGCCTAAGTATTGAGTTAAATGAAGTATCTTCTTTGTTCAAAAACCTGGTGGAACTGTCTCAAAACTAAAATGTCAAGTCAGACCGAGTAGAAATTATAACTACTGGGATAGTGCAGGAATGCAAAACCAGGTCCGATAGCGAACACTGGGAAACCCCTGACGACCCTGACGAGGCAACGGATGTTTTCCAGACCGCGCCTGTCCGAGTCTGGGGTACGGGATCGGCGTCGGTGCTGCTGTGAGCAGCGGAAATGCTGGTCACGCACCGACGCCCTCAGAGCCCGAAGCCGAGATGCTGCGTGTGCTGCACCTTTGGCTCCGGCGGCTCCAGGGCCCGACGTGCCTGTCCGCACGCCCTCCGCCCGGCGGCCGTCACGTGGGTCTCACACGCAACGTCTCCCTGAGACCCCTTTCCCGACGGCCCCGCCCCCCACTCCTTGCACTAGGTTGACCTCAAGTCACGTGCTCTCTAATGACTTGTGATTTCCGATTGAAATTATTATCATTTCAATTACGTAATTGGCGTGACGATGATTTCCTTATGGTGCCCCCGTCACTCGCCATGTCCCACGACCTGTAAAGACAGGGGTCGCGTTTACCTCATTCATCACGGACCCTCCCACCCCCCGCACATGTAATTACCCCATAGCTCTTTGTCGAAGGAGTGAATCCTCACGGTAAGAAAGGACGATGGCATCTAAAGGTCACGGGCTGGGGTGCTGGTCAGTGACCTGAAAGGAGTTTGCTGTAGGGACTCGGGGGAATTCTGCTCTTCTAAGGAAAGGGGCAGATGCGGTCAGTTCTGTCCTTCTGCTCATCGCCTGCCGTGAGTTTGGACTCGACTCGGTAGCCACGGCAGCCAGCCTGGCACCACGGGGCGTCGGCCGTGAGGGGAACGTTTAGCAAACAGCATCGTCTCCACGTCACCCCTGACCTTCCCGTTAAGAGGTGACATAAATCCCCGTTCGCCGAGTCATGATAAATCGAGATGTCCTTTTCTCAGCTTTTCACTTGCAGCTGAAAACGTTCCCGATGGGCACCTTTTGAATCGTACTCAAAACCTCAGCCAGGATCGGCTCTGCAGGAGCCTCTTCTGCCTTGGGGCCCCCCACGAACCCCAGTGAGTCGCCCACGCGCAGCAGTAGTCATCCTCTCGCATTTCCCGAAAGCTAATGCAGGCGTTTCTCCCTGCTTCGAGGGAAAGCAGTTTCTACTTTACGGGAAAAACTGGGCTCGGTGATAGCTTGCTGAAATGTCATTTTGACACTTTTGGTAACGAACGAATGACTTACCTAAGACTCTCAACTCCGCATTTGCATAAATCACCCGATATCTGTTTTCGGCGGCACACTGGTACACGCCAGAATCTGACACGTTCAGCGTAGTGATGACAAGCGTCCCGTTTTCTATCTGAATTCTTTCCTAATAACAGAAAAGTCGTACGAAGGTGTTAGCACGTTAACGTAGCATTCTTCATCAGAATGCACGATACGGACTCGTCCACGAGTCGTGACATCTGGGTGCTTACGAAGGTGAGGGGGGTGAGGGGTCACCGCGAGATCCCAGGCGGCTTTCCAAAGTGGAAAAAAAAAGAAATGTGCCTAATATAATTTTAGTGGTTAGTATATTTTATGTTATCTCATTTCTTTTAAAATTGGCATTCTCCATGTAGAGTGTATGCTGTTTCTGTTACAGAGTCTATGAATAATTTGGGACATGCCACTGTTCTAGTAATTCCAGAAAATGTGGCTGACGCTAATATTAAACAGATCTTGCGAGTGGAATATTTCCTTGCCTTTCCATCATAAGATCTCAGAAAGCCTTGAAATGTCATCGCTGGGTATTTTCTGAGTTGTGAGTAGGAGGCTGACTTTTCTTTCCTACAGCCAACTATAAAGCGTGCTTTTTAAATAGCCGGAACCCGTTAGCACCCCATTTGGAGTGTAGAATTACAATTTTGAGAGCACATAATGAAATCATTTAATATTGCAAATACAACTTAAAACTGACTATTTCAAGACACCTATCACCATGCCCTGGAGATGAGCGAGCGGGCTGGGGAAGCGAGCATTCACGCCAGAGGCGGGCACAGAGAGAGGGCCCGCGGAGCCGAGGCGAGATCGTGATTATGTTCAGCTTCCAAACAGCAGATGTTTTTGGCATCGCTGGCTGCGCCTCCGTTTGCAAAGCAAAATGGAGAATCAATGCAGAATTAACACAATTATTTGGATAATTTGATGGGAGAAAAACAACTCTGTCTCATTTTCTGTTTAGTGCAGAAGAAAGGGTGCTTGGGATCGGGAGACGTGGCGCCCACCGCAGCCCTCCCCATCCTCGCGGGTTCAGACGCGACCAGCAGCTCTCACAGGAGCAGGGTGCTGGCTGACGGCGGAGCACCTGGGCCCTGGGCTCCGGGCTTCGGACCCTCATTCCAACATTCATAGCTGCTCTGTGACCTTGGACTTGTGACCTGACTCCTTTGAAACCAGTTTTCCTCTGCGTAAGGAAATCCTAATCGCATCTCTCTCATACGGCTGCCGTGAGGGCACAATAAAATGAGGCATGGGAGATGTTTAACGCGGCCTGTCTCAAGTGACGCGTCCGTGGGTGTTCTCCATGCTGGCGCCGAGCTGCCCACGGTGACGTCCAACGCAAACCCATCACTGACTGGAGGCGGCCTCACGTGACCTATCTGCCTTCTCTGCCTCGGTTTTCTCGTTTGGAACATGTGGATGATATTAACAGTTACTGAGTTTGTTTCAGGATTAAATACATGTATATGTAGATATTTATATTCATATTTATATTTGTATATTTATGCATATATATAAATTTATTTTATATATATATGATCTACCACATTCCCTGGCAGCTGCTAAACACCCCACGAACATAAGCTCTTGCTGTCGGGAGTTTCCACATCGACAGGTGCTTACCCCCGGCCGGAGGAGTTCACCGTTCTTGAGCCAGGTGTACCTGGGGCTGGGCTTCCCACGAGCTTTGCATTCCCAGAACAAGGTGTCATAGACAGACAGGTACATGTTCTGAATTTGTTGTTCCCATTCTGGAGGAGCTGTCTCGAAAAGGGACAAACGGCAATTATTTGGCAAGTCAGTCACTCAGGACATCCCGCTCCTTGCTAAGCGGCACCACGAACACACACGCGCGCACGCGCGCACACACACACACACACACAGATTGGAGGAACCAGAAGTGCCCGAGCTTCAGCGCGGGGCAGCAGACATAGCATTGAAAATCTCAGTGGGCCTTTGGCACCAGGTGCACGGTTGGCATTGGTCCTTTTGAGGCACTGACATGTAACGCCTTGGGAGTTGTGGGAAAAGGCCCAAGTGCAGGGCAAGGCCCGGTCATCATTCCGTGCTAACTCGAAGCACATGGGCTGAGTCAGAAGACGGATGTCAGATGCCACGGCCCGACGGGGGAGGCGAAAGGCCGTGGATTCTCCCCGCTCTGAACTGGCCGAGGCCAGTGAGTCTGTGTCACGCTCAGTGGTTTGCTGCATAAACCCAGACGAGCCTCTTTGCGGGACGATAATCCATTTCCCCGCCCCCATAAAGCCCTCGACAGGGAGTGAGAACTTCTGGAGCCATGTGTGGGTTCATGACCTAGCTTAACCCCGGGCCCTATGCCGTGGCCGGTGTGAGGCCGCTGCTTTGGCGGAAGGCGCAGTCACCCCGCCCGTGGCCGTGGCCGCGTTTGAGGGGGTGAATGAGACGTTCTCACACTGGTTCGCTGCGGGGTGGTGCCACACGGGCGGGCTGAGGCGGATGGGCTCAGATGTGGCGGGTGGGGGCCAGTTTACAGAGACGGCTCAGAGCCCTAGCCTGGGGCCTGGCAGACACCCTGCTCGGTTCGTCTGCGGTTTCTCGCCCACGATATCACTGAAAAGTGCTTCTACACCTTATTATCCTACGGACTGTATGAAGTGGTGTTCGTGAAGACGTCTCTGTGAGCCAACGGGAGGAAGTACTTTGTTATTGATTTTCAGTTTATAGCCACCGCATTTTCCAGTTAATCTCGCGGTTATACCTTTGTCTATTTAATAGAAAAATGAGGTATCTACTACAAACTACCCGAAGCCTGTAATAGCTTTGTGCCACTAAAAAACCTCAGTTCCATCCTCACTATGTTTTTAGAAAAGATTTCAAATTCCAGAGGCTTCCCTTTAAAAAGCAGGAGCTATTGCAAAGAATAAATATATAAACACGCAGGTCTACACACTGCCTAGCGTGGCTGCTCTGCAGGGGCACAATCCGGAGGAGAGCACGTTCTGTATGCAGGGCAGAAGTTTTCATTCTGGGTTAAAATGGAAAATCCTAAAGGAAATGGCAAATCACATAGCTGAGGCGCAGAACGTCCCCCAGCGGGACACCCAGGAGGCATTCCTATGAGGTCATTACAGTAACTTAGATGTTACAAGTTATCGAAAGATATATTTTTTCTCCAATTGCTATAGCATCGATTATGAACATGTCACATATAGACATGTCATATAGAAAAATATCTTGGCCAAGTATAAGTACTGTTTTAAAAAGTTATCCAGTACAGATTTATTAAATTTAGCAAAGAAGTTAAGAATATTTTTAAAACCGCCAAATATTTTGAGAATTCTGGGGAATATTTTAGTTTCTTCGACATAGAAAAAGAAGCAAATTTTATGCTAGTGTTGTATTGTGGCCTGGATGGAAGTGGACATGAGGACTTTTAGAAAAGATACGCTTTCATCACCTCTCATAAGGCCATGAGAGCCTCTGGTATTTGAGGGAAATATAATTTAAATGAGGTAATGACTTTAGTTTTCTGTTGTCTACACAGGAGTAGACGAAATCTGGGAACTAGGAAAAAATGCTGAAAACTACTACACAGTATTACGCCCCTGCCATTTTCTCCCTCTTTTGTAAATTCTACTTAGAATTATCATCGGGATTGGCATAGGCTGTTGCCGAATGCTTTATGGGAAATAAGTGGGTTCCCCGCTACTCTGGGTTATCAACTTTTATGGCTTTTCCATGACACTGCTGATATTTTCGAGGAAATTGTAATAAACGATCCCAGGCGTAGACCATGCTGAAATTAAACCTGTATTTTAAAAATGGTTATTCCCGCCAGCTAACCACCCTTATTAAGCATCCTAAGCTGCAAGCGAGGTTCCCTCTCTCTCTTGGCACACCTTCCCACGGCACGCTAACGACCTTCACGGTTTCCTGTGGAGGCCAGTACCAAACGGCCCGCGTCCCGTTAGCTCACCGTAGAAGACGAGTCGGCCCTTGGCGAGGTTGCTCCCGCGAAGGTTGCCTGCAGCGCATTCGTAGAAGCCTTCGTCTTCCTGTTGAAAGTTCGGGATTTCAAGGGCAGCCTGGGATTTGCTGTACTTGACTTTCCCTGGCAACGGGCTTCCATCCAACCTCCTCCAACTAATTTCGGGGACTGGGCTGAACAGTTACACCTCATTAGAATATGATCCGGGTTAGTCTTTGTGACAGCAGGATACAACAAGAGTGTCCTTAAAAATATCTCAAGGCAAAAAAACTCAACTAACCTATCAGCACTCACTCATTCAGCAATTTACACCTCGTTCAGTGCCTGCCACGTGCGTGCGAGTCACAGTGCAATGACCAGGAAATATATCGGTGAATAAAACAGACATGTTCTCCACCCTCCCATGGCTGACAGACTAGTGGAGCAACATACAATAAACGAATAATAAAAACAAGTATACTGGTAAATTGCAATAAAGAAACAAAGGCAGTAGTCTGCAGAGACAGTAACGAGATCCTATGAATTCAAACATGCTGCTCGGGATGTCCTTTGAAGGACGTGCCGTCTAAGAGGAGCCAAGCTCCTCCTACACTTAGAGATTCTAAGACAAAAATGCAGGTTCCTTCACGGCGGACTCAGTGCTGGCCCGCAGCTGAAGACACACCCGAGGGGGACACCAGAGTGCCAGGGGGCCCAGTCTGGCGAGGGACCCGGGCGAGGTCGGAGCACGGGCCCCGCGGCCCTCGGGACCCGGGCGAGGTCGGAGCGCGGGCCCCGCGGCCCTCGGGGACCCGGGCGAGGTCGGAGCGCGGGCTCCGCGGCCCTCGGGGACCCAGGCGAGGTCGGAGCGCGGGCTCCGCGGCCCTCGGGGATGGTGCTCGTTTACCTCCTGTCTGAGAGAGAGGGAGACAACAACATACGAGATGACGTCACAGCATGCCCTGTCTGTCGCCGAAGCTGGCAGGGAGTTCCTTCACGTACAGGAATTTAGCTTATATCTGATGCCTAATGTCTTTGGTTTAACACGGCCATCGTTTAAACTAGCAGAAGCGTATTTTATAAGATGTGGATCTTAATGGGTCTCACCACAAGGGGCGGAGTTGCGGTGTAGAAGGCCTCGCTTTTGCAGGGAACTATAGAGAAACGCAGGCTGTCCAGGAAACGACGCCAGGAGACTATTTCTTAATAAACTAATCGTTCGGCACATCGACCTCCCATCTATTTGCATGGACGTGTTTTCCTCCCTACCGTCAAGCTGCTCTTCATTCCCAGATGATTGAAAGGTTCCTGTTCCATATATTTTTTAATAATGATGATAAAATCATCCTGCAATGACGTATTGTAAACCTTGCGGGAGAGGCCAGCCTCCTCCACGTCAACAGAGGTGACGTGGGAGAAGCGTCGGATCACACGCGGAGTGGCCGCCGCGCGTTTGAGAGACCGAGCTGTAAGCACCTGCAGGGAATGGGTGGCTGGTGGCCACCAGCACGGCGAGGGGACCGAGGGAGCCCGAGGGACCGTCTATCGGCAAATGGTTTTGATCCTTTTGTGCAAATCGAAGATACGCGCCGCGTGGAAAATCAGACGTGCTTGCACGCATCTGTCAGAACACACACCCCCAATCCATGTTTGACTTCATCTGTTGGTCTCAGAATTAGCATCTGGTTGCAGACATGACTTGCGTTTTGTTAACACAAAATAAAATCAGTATTCTGATAAATGTAGTCTCTCTCCTTTTAAAAAGACTTTCCACTTACCAGAAATTTAGTTTGACATTTCAGGAAGATGGCATATTCCTGCCAACAATTAACCTCAGATAACAGGTTTCCCAGTTCATTTAATGAGATACCAAACTAATACAAAATAAAAATGGAGTTCTAGAATAAAATTTATTTACACAGAGGATCTTCATCAAATCTGATGAATTTTATAGTCTATGTAGAATTATCTGATTTTTAAAGATACATGTAGTGCATATGTGAACATACGAAACGTGGCCACCTTGGGTGACGCGCATATGAATGCTTTTTATTGCCCATTTTCTGTTCATCTCTATTTTTTACTATTTTCCTATGTAATAAAAAAAATCTAAAAAATTTTATTTACAAAGAGAAAAACAGAGGCTCTGATACTCGTCTAAATGCATGACCTTTTGTTGTCTTTTATGACAGTGTATCTCTGAGGTTTATGACAAACACATGCAAAGTATCCAACTGAAAAAGCTTTTAATCTCAAGCGTTCGGACAGAAGATAATTTCAGTAAAGAGTATTTTTCCCATAGTAATATCCTAGTGCTTCCTTTAGATTATGACGACAGAGGTCAGTTTTTAACATAAATTTCTAAATCTCTGAACCAGTGATAGAAGACTTTGAAATTCAGTAACAATAATTGGAACAATATCGTAACAAATAGATACGAATTACTAACCACAAACTGTGTGCCAGGGGCCATATATGTGTATAACGTGTACACAGCATTTCACTTATTTTTCCTGTAACTAAAGGTGACAGAGCCGGGATTTTCCCCTCAGGCTTCTTTGTCCTCTGAAGCTACATGTTTAATCACAGGTGACACAGACCCCGTGGCTTTCATAAGACCCTCCGATTAAGTGGGGGCCAGAAGATTAAGTCCCACCGATCCCAGCTATTTCAACTTTTCCCATAAAAGAACTCAGTGATGACACTTAGGTCTCTCTGAACGAGTATTTTTCCTCGATGTATGAAACGTCATATCCTCTGCAGACACACCTTCTCAATGGGAACAGTCTGCAGAAAACGTCAGCCCCCCCCCCCCACACACACACATACACATACAGCCCCCTCTGGTCCCTGAGCCTGCCCAGCCTCCCAGGTGCCGCTCTGCGGCACCCTTTACGCTGCCGCAGTTGACTCTTTCTTGGAACTGGACTGGCTGCACCTGTGGCTTCGGGACAGAGCACCTGATGCAGGTCTTGCCCTCAGGGACGCGTGCAGTGTCAGCCGTGGGAAGCAAGGCCACCCAGGCGGAGACGGCCAGACTGGATTCTGGGAAGGCCTTTGGGAGAGCTTCTGAGAGGGCGTCTGCTCGCGGGGCTCTGCTCAGACAGTGGCAAATAACTCGAGCTTCTAGGCAATGATTTTCCCCAAAAGGAGAGAGCATCTTTGAAAGCCAAAGCTCATACAAAGGAAAGGAACTTGGAATTCTTCACACGCTGAGATCAAGGCACGGCCGATGCCAAGACTCTCTCTCTGAACATTTCACTTAGTCAATAATTCTTTTTGACTTAAGCCTATTTGAGTCATATTCCTGCTGCTTTCAACCAAAAAGACTTGACGGATAGATTCTGAATGTCTGGGTTCCAGTGCCTGTTAGGTTACTCTCTGTCTGTTTGATTGAATTATATGATGCGCTGGATTACTTCAGGATATTACATTTCATAGTTTAGATATTTTAGAATTCTCAAAGCAACTAAACTACCGGAACATCCTCAAATGTTTAAAAATTAAATATAAAAGTCTTATCAAATGCATTTTATGGCTACATTTCCTATTAACAAATTTCTAATGGGGGAAAATAAAGTCGTTCTGTAAGACTTCACAGTCACCATTGAAGAGCTGAGGTTCTGCTCAGACTCGCTGCATCTCTGCTGAACAGGATGCCGCGACCCGCCCGGTTCCCACTGCAATGCCGGGGAGGACAAACGTGAGCCACAGGTGACAGGACATGCGCGTGGACAAGGACCCTGGGCCGGGGGTTCCTAGAGGGTGGGGCGAGGTACGCGGGGTAAAGGGGCCAAACACGTGGTGACAGAAAGAACTCTAACTGTGGGAAGTGTAAACACACGTGCGCCTTACTGTTAAAGTGTCCAGCCGAAACGTACCGGGTTCCGTTAACCAAAGTCACCATAAAAAATAAATAAATTAAAAAATAAACCCATATATTTAATTCTAAATCTCCGTTAAATTTAACAATTTCACCCCATTTGTCTTACTTAAGAAGCCTTGTAACCATTATATCACATACATGACTATTCGGTTGTTCATAAAAATAATGCACATGCACTTTAGTGAAAAGGTCCCGTTTTGTTGGGAATTACTCATGAAGCCACTAAGTGACCTGCTTCAGAACTCACACCCTCTCTTTTCTGAAGTCGCCCCAAACGAGCCGTGGGTGGAAAGAACTGGAATTGACAAAAGACGGAACTATTTCAGCAGTGAGCTTCGGCTTTTAAATGCAAGTCAGATTTTTGCCAACAGAGGCCGGCCGGTGTAAACGATGTGGTAACGGAAACCGCGAGCCTGCCACCAGGGAAACCCGTCAGTCCGGCACGGAGCAGACACAACCGTCCCGTGTCTCGGCTGTCACACCTTTAGAGCACAGATTCGCTCACTTACGGGACGCGGATTAATAATAGTGCCTAACCCGTAAGATTAGTGTGAGCATTAAATTGTACAATCCATGTCGCATGTTGAACCTGCTGTCCAGCACACTTTAAACTACGATTGAGTGCTAACGGCAAAATTAATAACGTAATTTAAGATAATTATTATCAGTTCAAGGGTGAGGAGCCTTGCTCATGTTCATTTGTTTTCTATTCTCTATCAAGGGCTCCACGTGACTAGCATCCGGCATGAATCACCTGTGAGCTGAAACCGGTCTGCCCACCACGGACGGCCCGGGCACGCGAGCCTGCGCACATCGCCACGGGGACCAACTCCCGCTTCTCACGGCTTCGTGCGCCAGCCGCCAAGGACACGGCGCCCCCGCCCGCGACGGCACGGCCCTGTCCTCGGCTCGCCGCCCCGGCCATGCCGTCACGTCCCCGAGCTCGGCACGAGGCCCGCGTTTCTTGGGCGAGACGCGACACGCTCTGCCGTCAGGCGCCGTTCTTGCCCACCTGGCGAATCGCCGAGGGCCTTGTGGCGGGCAGGACGGGGGCAGACGGAGGTCTCCAAAGAGAAAAGGGAATCCGGTGCAGGGCGCCTGCGTGTGCTTGTGGGTGCTAACGAGCATAACCGAGCGCCCACCGTGTACCAGGCACTGTGGCCGGTGGCTTCCATGCGTCATGCGGGTGACAGCCTCCGCCAGCAACCCGAACTGCCCCTTCGGGGCGGTGCCCACGCGTGGACAGGCCATGTCTCCTAAACCAGGAGCTGCCCGCCGTCCTCCCCGCGGGGCCCTCATCTGGGCTGGATGTCGTGAGCCACCCGCCCGCCTCGCATCCCCGCTGCAGTCACCGGCACGGCGGACTCGGCCACGCGGAGGGGGGCAGAGGCGGCGCTCGCTGACTGTTCGTTTTAGTGTAAAGGAAGGGGCCCATTTAGCACGCAGAGTCAGTCTCCGGCCACACCACCCTGAACGAGCCCGGTCCCGTCTGATCTCGGAAACTACGCAGAGTCTGGCCTGGTTAGCACTTGGATGGGAGGCCACCCAGGAAGACCGGGTGCTGTAGGCGTAAAAATTAAGAGACTGTAAGATGACAAGGTCCTTGCAATCTGTGAGGTCAGCCAAGGGTTGCCTCGCCCAAAGAGTAAAATAAAATAAAAGTACAGAAGTAAGACACAGAGGTAACACGCTGGTGCGTGGAGAATGCACAGAGTGGCTGGGGCTTCGCGGGGCCTGCGGACTGGCCGTCCCCGGGCCGGCTCGAGACCGCGCCGGCGGCAGGTGAGGCAGGAGGAACAGTGCCGACCCCCGATGACAGCTCGGCCGCTTCTGGCCACAAGTCCCCTTCAGCTGCACCCCCTCCAGCCCCCACCAACACACACACACTTATTTTTAATCTTCACAAATATGATGGAGAAATAGAACTTGGATGCAGGTCTCAGTCGGGACGAGCGACCGGGCGCTTCTCACCAGTCACCCGACGCTTCCTCCCACCACAGACGCGGCTTCCACGAACCCCGGGCTCCAAAGGGCGCCTTTCTCGTTTCGTCCCTGTTCCCTAAGCCGGCCCCTCGCAGCCGTGGACCGCCACCGGGTAATAAAGCCCAGTTCTGTCCACCGGTCCCCCTCCACCCCTCCACCCCTCCGCTCCGCGCTTCTGAAATGAGCATCACCGTAAATGTGGATGTGCAGCCTTCGCTGTGGTCACCACACCGTCCCTGAGCGGGCACCCTATTAATTTTATCTGAAGACAGAGAATACATTTGTTAACCGTCTGGCCTGGTTCACCCTTAAGTGGAAGTTAAATTAAACTCTCCACACACTAGTAGGAACTGTGTTTCAGTTCTACAGTTTGAGGCCATAAATAGAATTTTCATTACTAGCGCTATTTGAGAAAGCTTATATTTCTCCCCTGGATTTCCTAAACCTCATTATCCACAGCTTAAATCCAGGCCATACCCAGTTTTTAACTAGAAGCTGGTGCAGAGAACGAGTTTCCTAAGACGCTTATACTGGGATTATTTCTAACTTGAACCTCATTGCAGCAGCCTCGTTTCATCTCAGAGCGGGGCGGAGGCGCAGGGCCGGCGGGGGGAGCTGTCGCCAGACCTCCAGGCCATTCAGCTGGCAGCTCTCATTTCCCCGGGTTGAAATTGTCACGCGAAGGGCCTGGGACATAAGACCGTCCTGTGGGGACTCGGGACACCCAAATTCATGAGTTCCGTAGAAAGGTAATCTCGCTGCCAGGGACGGAGACCGGACACCTGTTTTCCGAGTGACGTAAACGCGGCCGGGCTCCTGGCCTGGCCTGCTGGCCGGTGCACCCTGGTTTCCCCTGGGCGAAGTCTGTGGGCGCACGGGTCCCCGTCTGCTGGTTGGCACCACAGCTGCTGCAGGCAACTGAAAAGCCACCACTGGTCTGTCCGTGACAACCGCGGTGGCAGAGTGACCCCGCCTGCAGGGCGGAGGGGCGCGGGCAGATCTGGGGTGACCGAGTACGCACACCTGACGCGTCTGGGCCTGGCTCCCTCTGTGCCTTCGGCTGGAGGTGGCGACAGGCACGTGAAAGGCTTCCTGAGAGATCCAACAAGCACACGCCGGGGAGCGGACATTCTGCAGTGTAAAGTTTCCACCCCGAGTGAGGCTTACTCAATCGCCTTGTGGCCGCGGTTCTCAGCGCGGACTGCAAGGTTTTACTGGCCAAAGATCTTGCCGGCGTGGAGTAAGCACACACTCACGGCCCTGGAGCCACGCGGCCGGGTTCAGTGGGGCCCTACACCCCGCAGTTAATTGACAGCTCATGCAGAATCTTTATGTGCCCTGGAGGCAAGCTGAAGTCCGAGAACTTTCCGGAGGCCACGGCTGAGCCAGATCTGGGGTTTTGTCGCCCCTTTATACACAATGCTAACCATAAATAAGTATCTCTCCCACCACGAGTCCTGTGCTGCCCTGTAGTAGAAACAACAAAAATTTGGTCAAGGTGGGTGAGTTTCTGGAGGTTTATGTTCCTTCAAATTTACAGGGCTCGACCTCAGCTCAGTGCACAGCCATGAACGTGTACGTGGAAAGAAATAAAGCAGATACTGACTGCGATGTATTAACATTCAATCATTCTCTTGCTAACATATCTGACACATTACCAAGCAAATTTTGTAGGCCAGGCACTGAGCTAAGTGTGTCACTGAACCCACGTGACATTGCTTTGAGACGCTGGGGCCTACGCTTTGGGACAAGGTGCTTTGGGACAAGGTGCTTTCGGACGCACGCCCAGTACCACATGGAAATTTAGAAAGAAGGACCTGAACCACACTGTCTTTCCACAGAGGCCAAGCTCTAAGCCATCATCCTTTGCCTGAAGTGACCAGCTACAAACTGACAGCCACCTTATCGGGTGTGTGACGTGTGCTCAGAAAGACATTTGTCATCGAATGAGCTAATGCGTTTTACGACCCTCGGTAGAGTTCACTTTTTCCAAGGGCCAGAAGGTGAAATCGTAGATTCTTTTAAAGAACACGTTGAGACGCCTCCCAGTTCCAGTCAGGTTTCTAGGGATGGGCTCCGAGGTCGCCTGGAGGAAAGGCGGCACGTGACGCCTCCTCCCCCGGCTTGGCCCCCGCCTGGCTCTGACGTTTCCTCTCCCGCAACTGCCAGGTACCTAAAACCTAAGAGCCGTGGGTCTCCCGAGACATGGGGTGACAGACAGGATGGGAAGGAAGGATGAGGAGCTGCTTCCAGAAGCACGTAGACTCTTCTTGGATGATTTCTGAGCCTCTAAATTAGTTTAATTTTAGAAGCAGCGCTGTAAAAATCCAAGTTCTGGTTTGGAAAGAATTGAAAGGAGCATTTGCCGCTGGATCCAGAGCGTGTCTCTAGGCTCGGAAGGGGCCCCTGGAAGGCTGGATCCCTGGTCTCTGAGGGTGGCCCCTGCCCAGCGGGTCCGGAGGGGGCCTTGGCGCCACGTCCCAGAAGCCTGAGTGTCTACACCACAGTCCCATTTTCTCCAAACACGCCGAGCAGCTCAGGTGGATGCGGGCAGCGTGGGGCGGCGAGGGCGTTCATTACCCCGTCGTCCGGGACGACGACACGTGGAAACACAGCCAACCGCAAGGAGAGTGGGCGCCACCCCGTCGGGCCCGGCGGAAAGATAGTCCCCGCGCCACTGCCGTTAGGAGGGCACAGAAGACCCTCGAACGGCCTGCAGACGCACTCGTGGCACATATTTTAAAGATTTAAAAAATATGTATATTTTATAAAAGGATAAGCTTTGTAGTGTAATAATTGTTTTGAAATAGAATTTTGAGTTGAAGAATATATACATCAAAATACGAAGAGTAGGTACACTCTGGGGGAGAAATTAAGAGTAAAGTTAATTTTACTTTTTTCTTTTGCCCTGCCTGCATTTTTATCATTTTCTTAAACTAACGTGTTTGACTGTTGCGCCAACACAAGAAGAGACAGGCCTCGCCGAGCGTTTTCTGCTGTGTTGTTCTATTCCGCGGTGAGCGAAGCGTGGTGGGATGCTCGCCGCCTCCTCGCCCGCCCCGCGAGCTCTCGCTTCACAGTCAGCCGCAGGGCCCGGGTCCTGCTGCTCAGGTCCGCTCTGGGGAGGGGGGGGCGCGTTCCCAGTCACTCGGCCTGTCTGCTCTGGGGGTCACGTGCCCAGTCGCTGCGCCTGTCTGCTCTGGGGGTCACGTGCCCAGTCGTTGCGCCTGTCCGCTCTGGGGATGGGGCGCGTTCCCAGTCGCTGCGCCTTCCTGGGCCCCTCCCCTGCAGGGGGCACTCCGCCGGGAGCACCAGTGGCTGTCTGCACACCCCCCGCTCCGTCGCCTGGTCCCACTTCTTCCGTCTCCACGACACACTCGCTCCACTTCTCATGCCCGGATCATTCGGTTAAAGTGTTTATACTTGAACACAGGAAACCAGCAGAGAAAATCAACAAAAGCAAACACCGGCTCTTGGAAAAGATCGATGAAACTGACACGTCTCTGGGCTGAACTTACCAAGAAAAAGAGAGGGAAGACACAAATAACTAATATTGGAAATGAAAAATGAGCCACTACTACTGGTCTCATCGACTTTAAAAAAATGATAGATGAGATTAACCAAGTTGCCAAAATCCTCACAAGGAGAAATGCACCATCTGAGCAGACTTATAACTATTAAAGAAATGTCATCAGTAATTAACGACCTTCCCAAACAGAGAGCACCAGGCCCACGTAGATTCACTGATAAATTCTCCAAACATGCACGATAAAAATAATTATCTATAATCTCTCCTAGAAAATTGAAGCAGAGAGAGCCATTCTAATTCCTTCTGTGAAGCCAGCATTTCCCAAATATCAACCTGAGACAGGGAAGCTTCAAGAAAGAAAGACGACAGACTGACATCTCCCCTTAATGCAGTCGGAAACATCCTCAACAGTGTCAGCAAAGCGAATCCAGCAACGTTTAAAGAGATTTATACAGCACAATCAAATGGCCCGTATTCCAGGTATGCAAGACTGGTTCAATATTTGCAAATTAATTTGTGTAATCCACTACTCAACAGAAGAAACATCACACAGTCGTTTTGATTGGTATAGAAATAGCATTTGGAAAAATTTGACACTGATCATAGTAAACACTCAAAGCAAACTAGGAAAAGAGAGAATTTCCTTGATGTAATGAAGAATGTCTTTAAAAAATATCGAGTTGACATCGTGCTAGATAGTGAGAAACTGGGTGCTTTCACCTTAAGATCAGGAAAGAGGCAAGGTTATCACTTCTCACCACTCCCATTCAGCATACCATTAGAAATCTTAGCTAAGAAAATAATACAATAAAAAAGAAGTAAAAGGTATATAGATTGGAGGTGAGAAACAAAACTCTTTGTTCACAGATGACAATGTAAAAAATCTCAAAGAACTGACAAAAAATAAGTCCAGAATTAATGAACTATAATAGCGAGTTTACAAAGTAGAAGGTTAATATAATGAAATAAATTATTTTCCTTTATACCAGCAATGAGCAGATGGAATTTGAATTAGACAATTGGAATACAATTTAAAATACAATACTGTTTATGTTAGCACGCCAAATTGAAAAGTTTAGGTTTAACTCTAAAATAATGTGTACAGAATCGTCGTGTGGAAAACCATAACACTAGCAGGAAAACAACAGAAGATGTAAATAAATGGAGAAATGTTCTCTGTTCATGGAACAAAAACACTCGGTCTTGTCAGTGCTTCCCAGGGTGTCGTGACAGGCTGGGCGTCATCGCTGTCAGAGGCCGGGGAAGGGGGGGTTAGAGATAAACCGGGTCTGAGGCCTACGTGGGAAAGCAAATGCACGGAAGAGCCCGCTCGACACTGAGGAAGAACGGAGTTCGAGCCCCAACGTCGCCCAGCGTTGAGACGGGCCGTAAAGCCACAGCAATTAGGACGACGTGGTCGTGGCAGGGAACAGACACACAGGTGAACAGGGCAGGGCGGCTGACCTGCACGCACATGCTCCACGTGTCCCTGACAGAGGAACAAAGGTGACGTGATGGGAAAAAGACAGTCTCTTCAACAAACGCGGGATGACCGGACATCCATGTGCGATAAAAGGAGTCTAGACACAGACATTAAGCCTCTCATGAAAATTAACTCAAAATGAGCCATGGAGCAAAGCGTAAAACATAAGACTGCAAAACCTCTAGAAGACGACAGAGGAGAAAATTTAGGTAGGCTTGGACTTGGCGATGAGTCTTTAGATGAAATACCGAAAGCATAATCCGCTAAAGAAAAAACGATGTCCTATGTCGTTAAAATTAAACACCCGTGCTCTGTGCAAGACCCTGTTAAGAGATTGAAGACACGAGCCGCAGGCTGGGAGAAAACATTTACAGAACACGCATTTGCCTTGTGTCCGAAGTGTGCAAAGAACTCACAACCCGACAGTAAGAAAACAAGCGCCCCTAGTAAGTGGACAGAAGATCTGGACGCGCCTCTCTCCCCGCCTCTCTGGAAAGAATTACTGACTGAACGAGGAGCCGACGCACATTTGCCGAGGTAATGAATGCCTGGTGCTCGAGCTGCCCGGCGAGTGAGTGTGGGGACCGCAGTGACCCGCGCTTCCGAGCCGGTCCTCCGGGACTGTTAGCGCGAAACCGACATGGAGACCCCTGGTCTCCCGCTGGGTGTTTCTTCTTTTTACCTCCGCAGCCAAAGCAGCTTCAGCAATGACCATGATTAATGCAGTTGTTACTACTTGTTGATTATTAAGGGCCAGAAATGCTGGTAGGTGAGTAGGTACGTGGGCTAGTATTCTGGTCCTTATAAAAATCCTGCTCTATCATCTATCTATATCTATCTGTCATCTATCACTTATCTATCTATCTATCTATCTATCTATCATCATCATCATCCATCATCTATCATCTGTCTATGATCTATCCATGATCTATCATCTACCTGTCTTCTATATTATCTAATTTTGGTCTTTGTTTTACGGATAAGAAACAGGTCACAGTATCATAGCTATTGACAAGGGAACTTAGGATTTAAACCCTAATTCTTTGAATTCAAAGCCTATCTCGCTCCAGAGATAAATGTTAGTGAAGGTGCTAACGAACCATTCAGACCTCCACCAGGGAGTGTGTGTGTGCAAGAGTGTGTGTGTGTGTGGGGGGGCTAGGGAAAGTGCTAACAAAGTATTCTGTCCTCCAGGGAGTGTGTACGTGTGTGTGTACACGTGCTTGTGTGTGCATGTGTGTGCATGTATGTGTGTGCATGTGTGTTAAAGGTTAGTGTCTTTCGATTTCTTGGAGATTGGCTTGAAGATTTGTCAGTTTTCAGCTTTATTGTTTGAGTTCATAAAAACATTTCACAATAAACCCACCCTTACAAATGCACAATTTAAAAAGCAAGACTTTTGATTTTCTGATTATCAGATAATTAATTATGCCTACCTCATAATTAATTTTCTAGGGTGTGCATTGTTTTATTTTTGTTAATTTTGCAAATTTAGAAAGGTTGGTATGGTATCTGGTAGATGCTGACTTTTATAATGGACTAAAAAGCGTTTGAAGTATCTTCGAAATGTTTCGACTATAATGCAATTTGTTTTCTGAAAACTACCGGCAAGCGTACGCGAACACTCTCTTTGGTAGTAGCTCACATTCTTATAGCAGCTTCCAAAGTGTGCAAAGCATTTTCATAGACATTTTGTCCATGTGAAGAAATAAGCGAAGCATCGACACTCCAGTGCGCCGACCACCGTCGCTTTGCCCCAGAGGGTGTTCGGAGGTCTTGTCTTAATCTCGAGAAATTCCAATTCCACGCAAATGACTTAATTTAATAAACATAATCTCAACAGTGATTTTATCAGATAAAACATTATGGTGTATATTCCATTAAATCAATGATGTTTTTGACAATTGTCTATGAAGTTCAATTAAGTAATTCTCATCATTTTCACATTCTTCTTTAATTTATATCATGCGCAAAAGATTTTTTTATGTATAAACTTAACAGTGGATGTATAACTTATCAGTTAATTTTTTTGTCCATACATATCAAATTTACCGTTTTGAGAGGATATTAACTATTATTTTTCCAACTAAACTTCCCTGCATCAAATATTGCTAACCTCAGTTTCATCAGGACATGTAGGTGCTCCCGCACGTTTTTAGATGATAAATGTCGTTGTGTTAATTTGTATTGGTTGTCAGCTTTTAATATGGTGATTGTTTCCATTACCACAACTCTAATAAAAAAAAAAAGAAAGATGGTTTTATTTAGTCCTAAATTCTCCATTTCAGAATTCTCAACAATTTACTTCATGTAGTCTACAGCTTCACTTCGTCTTGTCTGAATGGTGAATCTGCTTCTCGGGGCATGTACCATGACTGGAACAAAGGGCTGAGGTCAAACGCTGAGCTCTATGTGAGCTGGCCAAAATTGCCCGACTCTGGCTTTTTCTTTCTTGACATCCCTCAATTTCATAGCAGGCTGGGCTAAAAAGGGGTGTGGGTCTATGTCTTATGTGGCATAACTATGCTCCCCAAAGTGCAGACTAAGTTATTACTTTTCACCCATCGATGTTAATCGTGTGTGAGTGTGTGCGTGTGTGCGTGTGTGTGTGTGTATGTTTGTGGAGAGACGGGAAAGTGGAGATTTACACCCAGTCAGTCAGATGAGCGGTATGTGGTTGTTCGGATATAATTCTTTTCATGTTTCCATACGTTTGCTTTTTTTTTTTTTAGAAATAAAATGAGAACTAAATAAAATTTACAAATTTGATATGTGAGCAATTTGAAGCCCATATCGACCAACTAAGTCCCCTCCTCTTTTCCACATCAGACAGCCCCTGCTTGCTGCTTTCCGTCCTGTCTTGTCACCTGTGCTGCGGCTGAGAAGAAAGACGCAGGCTTGAGAGACGCGAGAACTCAGTCTCCCTGAGACGGCGACTTCGGGTTTGCCCATCCCGCTAACGCGAACACTGGTCACTCGGAAAGAGGCCGGGACTGGCGTTTTGGGTTCAGGATAGTTCAGTGAACATTTACTGACCGAATGCTGAGCCCAGTGCTGTTTTTTTTACATGTATTTTCCACTCTAATCTTCAAAACAAACTCCTTTTGGATGAGAATTTGGACATTCAGAGGTGAGAAAGCAGGTTTGCTGAGGGTCAGCCAACTCTTGAGAAGAACGCATACTCACCCCGCCTCTGCTGACCTGAGAGCAGTTTCCTGAGCCATTGAAAGTTACTAGTTAGAAGTTAGAATCCGCAGGGACTAGTTTGATTGCCCTCACCTTCCTCATAGAGGCATGCTACTGAACAGGCTACTCATCCAAGCTGAGCCTTGACTTTGTCATAAATAATAAAAATACGATATCCCCTTTGTCATTATGATGATTATATATACATCATAAATTCTGAGTTATGCTTACTTAACAAATGAATTTTTTTAAGTAAGAGTCTTGAGAACTAGTCTCAATAATTTTTAGTTATTTATTATGTAAGAGTATTTTTAAATTTTCAGAAATCCATACTTTCTGATGCCAAATATGGCAGAAAAAGCTATTGATATTCTTTGCAGATACCTTTCATTGGTTTTCTTTTTAAATAAATCATCTAACTCTCAAAGTATTTTGCTGACAAACATTTTTTTTTTTTGTAAAATTTCTGAGAAAACTTGGAAAAGGTCAAAGTCCATCATATCTAAAAGGCAGGCAAACAAATGAAAACTATGACATAAAGTCCCTGTTTGTCACCTTCTTATGAATAATTTAATCGATCAATAATTATTGGACAAATACCATGGGACCAGTACTGTATGAAAATAAAAAAACGATCCTTTTAATACATGAAAAATGAATGACCTGAAAAAGTTATTTTAAGATTTACAAAACTTCACATATAGAACAGAACTTATAAGATTTCGTAACCGGCACTACTTGGGTTGCATGCAGTTTCTGTAAAAACGAGATGGAGACTTTAAGGGCTGTCTCCCACAGACTGGGCTGTAAATCACCGTTTCTAAATGTAATGACGCCATAGGAACAGACTCTGGATTTAAAAGTATCCCTCAACACTGCTGGTGAGAGTCAAGTCTCTCACTACTCAAAGTGCGTTCTACAGAGGAGAACCACTCTCACTTGGAAGCTTGCTGGGAATGCAGTCACACCTCGGTGCAGACCTACAGACTCTCCATTCAACCACGTGGCCCAGGTAACACACACACATCCGTGTTTAAAAAAGGCAGATCTAGTCTGTCTGTCTCGTTATTTGGGGACTGGTGTTCATAGGCATAAAAATAAATTGTGCCTATCAAAGGTAAAGAAATGTCTAAATATCATATGCAAAAAGTACAGCTGTTTGGCTGGCTTAGAAGCTTCCGAACCCGATGGCGAAAAGCAGGTATCTGAGCAAAACAGAACACCTCCCCCGCCCGGGGCCGGCTGGGCTCAATTCTAATTACCCGCTGTGGACAACAGCCTTTAATTAGTCTTATTTTAGAAACTAACGGTGCAGGTTTTTCATTTACAATTACTGCTGATTAATTAAGCCGGGCCACACTGCA